>NC_140595.1:774339792-776849792 GCF_964204655.1 Triturus cristatus | reverse complement strand
GACCACTAATCTAATTTGCGAACCCTCTAGTTTAAGCCACTACTTTATTTTGTGAAAAAAGAGATGTTGGATTTTTTAGGTGGATAGAGACTCCATCTTAAGCAGAGTGCACAAGATTGGCTTAAGATATTGCAAGAGGTAGTGATAACGCAAGCATAAAGTAAGTGGGAGTAAACCTAAACAAACAAAAAAAAATCATGCTTTTCTGAGTTTTGGGGTGAATCTTTTGCCTTTTTGTCTTTAAAATAAATCAAATCAAACTCTACGTTTGAGATTTACACCAACAGTTGGCTTCGGGCTGCACTTGGCGTAAATAGTTGCCTTATTTTTTCCAGTCTTCTCCAGTGCTAACTAGCAGCAACATAACTGCACTATAAAAATCTTTAACATCTATTTAGTTTTTGGAGAAAGACACTTTTTTCTACTCTTCCATAATTTGGAATCGGTTTTTCCTGTTTTAGGCACAGTCAAAGCCAGAAAGATTGAGTGGCGTATGTGTCAAATATTTGCAAGAGGTTTTGTGACACCAGATGGATTACCAGAGATATGCATAGCACTCCTATGCAGCGTGCAGCACCACTTCCAGCTAACCACTTTAATTGTGTCATTTGTTGTCTTTTGAGGTATTTGTTAGGTATTAATACCCGTTCAGTGTTAACTCCCCCAACTTCATTGTTTTGAGGAAATTTCATTTGTTTGGATAGAGTTGCGGCTCTTATAATAGTAGCGGTAAGCATCATATCAATTCTGTTTGCTCATATAGCTACACTTGATCATATAGCACTAGTCTTTGGTCTTTTTCAAACATATATAGAGTGCTCACAAACATTCTGAGTGGTACTTCTTTTATATGCTGATGCACCCTCTCGCAATGCGTGTATTTGAAGTTTGGATAGCTCTTTGGCTGGTTTCTGAAACACACCATAACTTGTGATCTGTAGGTTTTAATTGATAGTCATAAACTATGAAATATGATTGATTTTTAACCCTAATCAAAAAAAATGTGTTTCCCTTGGAGACAGTTAACAACAAGTTAAACCAAGGTGTCAGTTGAACAATACTTTTGTTATGCAGAAGGTGGCAATTAGTGCGTAGAAGGCGGCAATTAGTTTTGCAAAATACTAGACTTTGGTGGAGTTCGCGGAAGTAACCAAAAAACTCCGCCACGTTACGTGGAGTTCCGCAAGTGGTAGAATGCATAACGGTGTGCGGTTCGTGCTGATTTTTAGCGCTGGGTGTTTGTCCCGTGCTGTAAAATCAGCACAAACAGCACCACGTGCAGCACAAGAGGGCACTGCTTCTTTCTGCCACTCGATTAGATGTTCTACTCGAGCGGCAGCTTCCTCAACGCGTTCAGAAGGTTCCTCAATGCGAGCGGTGGCGACCATCCGCGACTGCCTGCATATAGAAAGCTCAACGGGAGGTGGTCTGGAGTATGATTTTCCTCGCTGGTTAGGAAAAAAACTCCACTCTGCTGTGTATTTTGGAACTCTGCACTCTACGCAGAGCATGAAAAAAAAACGCAAACTGTGAGCAGATTGGGATTTCACACCCAGGCCTACAAAATACTCTATATGTTGATAATCAAAAAGATCAGGCCAAAAAGCAATGATTTTTGTGGTCATCATAGTACCGATGATGTCAGTGGGCAGAATTCACCAGTTCTTACAGACTAATTGTTATGCCAAGTTCCACATATGGTCCAAGGGAAAGAAGCATGGTGTGGTGGTGCCCTGTTGCACAGTATCCAGTCTGGACTCTGCAGCACAAACAGGTAGCTTTAAGTGCACATCAATGTAGGTTCGGGAAACATCCGGCTTAGTTACAGGTTACGTTACATGTACATCGGTACAGGAGTTGGCACTAACTTGCTTAACCTTAGGTCCCAACTGGTGTAACTAGCAGACTGGTTAGTCCAGGATAGAAACAACATGCCATAGAGCATCATGCAGGAGCAGAGACTGGTGGAGGAAGCAAAGAGCTCTAGACATATACATGAAAGCCCAATATCAGATGCCTCTAGCGACCGTCAATCAAGAACTACGGAGACACAACGAGATATAAGAACATACTAAGGTTTTGCAACATGTAAACTCCACGCAAGACCGTAACATTCTAAAAACATGTTTCTATCCTGGCACAGAAGCAGCAAATGGCAGCTCAGAAACGGGTGTCTTCCAGCTCTCATGAACCAAAAACTGAAATCTTGTGTCCTTTCAACACTTACTCAGCTCATATTTGAGTATCTTGTTAATACTGCAATGAGTAGCTTCAACCCTCACTCAACTCCTCACTACAAGACATCTCGTGAATTTCCAAACTACTCAACCCATGACTTTAGGGTGTCTTGCGAATATGTAACATGTCTTTTTCAACCCACCCATGGGGCCACCACGTGAACAATGCAACAGAAGAACATATAGCACAAGAGGTATCTCCTAACCCTCACCTAACGCATCTCATGAATTGTACACACAACTGCGCACCTGAACCTGGGTCTGGTGGCTTCATTGATTAATGCTTCCACTGTTGGGGCCTGTGTTCGACCTCATGGTCACAAGTTTAAATCTCTGTGGGCCCACTCACCCTTTCATCCTTCTGAGGTCGATAAAATGAGTACCATTGAGTTGGGTGACCATAAACATCTGTTATTCAGCACTAAGAGGCCCACAGGTGAATATGTGCTTTACAAATACACGTTATATTATGCAGCCATCTGCAGCGGGCGTGCTAAAATACGTAATTCACTGGCTGGTACGCTACTGTGTACTCTGACGCATGAAACTCGTTGGTCTGCAAGATTATTTAGTGCAACAGCTAATCACTGTAGTATGCGCAACAGAGCTCGATGTTGCGAGTATATTGTGGAGGTTGCCTCAGAGTACATGTTTATTAGTGTATGTATGAAGTTGATTTTTCTTGGTGTAGAAACTGCCTCTGGGAAGCTTGTGGAAAGGGGATGGTTTAAAATACTGCCTCTGGGATGGTTATGTAGGTTGGTGGCTGCATATTTAACTTACTGTGCTTCCACACCTGATTCACCTTAGCACCGCGCAGTCACTTTGCAGGGCTTCGCAGTACGCTGCTCGTTTTATTTATGGAAGACTGAGCTCAGAATTCATTAAAAAGGTTGTTCCAGTACAGCTACTGTAATCGTTGCTGTGCAGCCCTCTCTTTTGGATTATAAACATCAGATGCAAAGCTAGGCCTTGTGCCGCCCGTGGTGGTCCCTGCTTTTGGCGCCCACTGTGGCCTAATGTAGGAGCGGGGGGCTGGCATTTGCCGCCCGACGGCTGCAGGTAAGAGTCAAGAGGGGGGCGTGCTGCCTCAAAAACTCATGCCGCCAGGAGCAGACTGCCACTCCAAGATACGCCACCAATTAACATGTGTTGTATTTTGCAGAAGACGGATTGCATTACTATTCACAGTGTCATGTTATGTAGACTTGTCTAACACGACTAATCACCCGTGGGGGTATCCCCTGGATCAGACGTGTAGGCATAAGACTGAAGGTATTGGGTGTTGGCCCGATGAGTTAGTCCAAGAGCCAGGTCTTCTGCTCCTTGTGGAGTTCAAGAAGTGAGGTGAAGGCCGTGATGAGTTGAGAAGGTCATTCCAGGTTTTGAGTGCATCGAGGAACACGCCGCTTTACTAGGAACCCTACGTAGGCGACTGCCGAAATCCGAAGTACATGTGAATTACACTATACTTCGCCAAACATTCAAGACTTGCTCTACCTTCAAGAACATAATCATTGATCAAAGCCCTGATGAAGTTCCCCTTGAGGGAGTGAAACGCGTTGGCTGACCATCTTTTTACAATCCAAAATTATTTTGAATTAAAAAGGACATTATGTTACAACGTTTGGCTTTTTGGACTATCTCATTAGTACACCCCCTCTTTCATTTTTTTATGCGATGTAGAAGAATGCTAGACTTCCTGTTCTGCTTTTACGGGTTGCGAGGTTTGTGTGCGAGTGAGAGAGGGAGGCTGAGCGTAGGTGTCTGGTGAGATGGTGGAAGTAAATTCAGTTGTTCAGGTATATTGGACCAATGTTGTGCAGTGCCTTGTATGCATGATTAAGGAATTTGAATCGGCTGCGTTTGTGTATAGTGTGCCATTGGAGCTCTCTAAGGTGTTGTGCGATGTGGGTGTATCGGCAAAGGTCAAGGATGAGTCTCGCTGCAGCATTCTGGATGGTCAGAAGTCGGTGGAGAAAATGGTTGGAGATTCCTGATGTATAGTACATTGCTGCAGTCTAATCTGCTTGTGATGAGGGCTTGCGTGACGGGCATCTTGTGTTCTGGGATAGCCGTTTGAAGATCTTGCAGACTATGTGGAGAAGGTAGAAGCAGAAAGAGCTGACAGCATTGACCTGTGCGGTCATGTGGAGCTCGTCAGCCAGAATGATTCCCAGCTTTCATGCATAGTTGTTTGGCGTGGGTCTGGGTCCGAGCTCTAATGGCCACCAGGTGGATTCCCAAGGAGAGTTCTTGGTCCAAAAGATCAGCACTTCCATCTTGTCAAGTGTAGGATATGATGGCGATGCCTTATGCCCTGATGATGTTAGTGAATGGTGTCATGTAGATGTTGAACAGGGTTATGCTGTTTGATGAACTCTGGGGGACTCTGCAGATCAGATTTTTGGGTTCTGGCGTGTAGGGTGGTAGTCTGACTTGCTGTGTTCTTCCTGTGAGGAAGGAGTTTTTCCAGTTGAGGGCTGGTCCTTGGATGCCTCTGTTGTGCAGACTTGTGACAAGTATGTGGTCGAGACTATATCGAAGGCGGCAGAGAGGTCGGGTAGGAGGAGGGCTGCAGTTTCTCCACGGGCCAGTACTGTGCTGATGTCGTCTGTGGAGCAGCTGAGTGCTGTATTTGTCTTGGTGTGGTCCAGTAGATCGTGACGTTTGAGGTCGTTGGCGAGTTGTTTGTTCATGGCCTTCTGCATCACTTTGGCTGAGTATGGGAGCAGAGAGATGCGTCAGAAGTTGCTCACTTTGCTGGGGGTCGGGCAATGGTATTTTGTGGAGGGTGTTGACTGTTGCAGGTTTCCAGTCTTCTGGAAAGGTGACGGTGTTGATGGAGGGATTGATGTGGGTGAGGAAGTTGCAGATTGGTGGTTCTCCCATGTTGAAGATGTAGTGGGGACATAAATCATTAGGGGATGGAGTCTGCACAGTTCTTGATCCATTCGTTGAAGTTGGCGATATCCTTGTCGAGGTTGTTGGTGGTGCTGGGTTGTTCCAAGTTGAGGCAGTTGAACCAGGCAGCCTCTGTTACTTTGTTGCAGTTCCAGCTTAGTAGACTGGTGCTGATGGGTGCATTGAGTTGTGGTGTGGTGATTTGGAAGTGTATGATGGAGTGGTCAGTCTATGCGAGTGGTGAGGCGGAGGTGTCCGTGATCCTGTTGCTGGTAGGGAAGATTGGGTCCACATTATGTCTAGCGATGTGTGTGCGTTCTGTGATGAGCTGGGTGAGACAGATGTCGGTCAGGCATTCGAGGAGGCTTGTGGAGCAGGGGTCTGTGGGGTCCTCGATGTTGAAATGGAGGTCGCGGAGTATAATGAAGTTCTTTGTTGTTGATGGGGATGTCAGCGATAAAGCCTGTAATGAGGTTTTTGAAGTTGTTCATGGTCCAGGTGGTCGATATGCGAGAGTGCCTTTTAGAGTGAAGCGGTTGTTTGTTTACAGATAGAAGTGCATGTGTTTCATGAAAGGAGTGTCAATGTGGCGCATTTGACCGTGTCCTTGCGGATGATCGTGAGTCCTCTCTCTGGCGTGTGATCTTGTAGTCTGCTGGGATGGCCACGGTGATGTGGGGTGCCGATGCAAGGTTAAGCCGGGCTTCAGTTAGGAAAAGGAGGTCTGGTGCGCTGTTGCGGAGGCGATCCCGGATCTCAGTTGCATGTTGGCAGAGCGAGTTGGTGTTGAGAAGCATGCATGCAAGTGGTTGTTGAGGTGTTTGGTGTGTTGTGAGTCGTTTGCCCGAGTGGGCGGAGAAAATGTTGGTGCACAGGTACGTGTGTGGGTGTTCTGCTTAAGGTGAAGAGGCAGTGGGTTCGTAAATGGTCCTACCGTGGTGTGGGGTGCAGTTCGGCAGCAGCTGGAACGAAGGCCTGGGTCGCTGATCAGACATGGGCTTGTGGTGCTGGGCTCAGTCCAGGAGCGGACGGGCACAGATCAGCTTGTCTTTGGCATGCCAGCGCTGCACCCGCTACACCATTGCGCAGCCATTAAGTAGGTCTTGGGACAGGGGTGTAATGCTGGGAAGGAACTTCAAGGAACGGCAAGAATAGGCTGGAAGGCAACGCGGGAAGCAGGTAAGGAGCACTGAGGCGGAAGGGGAAAAGCGTGAGGGGGCCTCAAACAGGCGAAAGAACTGGAAGAGATAAGTACCACAGAAGTAGAAAAGAGGCAGAAAGAGAAAATTGCACCAAAAAAGAAAGGCGCACGAGAGGGGAAAAAAGACAATTAGAAACTGCACTGAAATGGAGAGGCCCTAAAGAGAGAAGGGTGCAAAAGTGGAGCTAAGTGCTAAAAGAGCAGAAAACACAAGAGACGCAAAAGAGAGAAGGGCACAAAAGTGGAGAGAGCAGAAAAAGGCATGAGAGTGGGAATGGCAGAGAGAGGGCGAGTGTGATAGAGAGAGGTTAGAGGTCGCTGCAGAGAGGGCGAGGCGGAAGCCTCGAGGAACAAGATAATGTTTGAAAGCGCCTAGACTGTTCGGAGGACCAGTCCCAGGTAAGTGGGTGAGGGCTGGGCCTATGCAGTGCATCGGATAGTACTGAACGGTTGGTTTAATCTGTGTAGTGTCTACGAAAGTGTACCCGTTTCTGGACTGCTGTACACACAGGTTTGCAGAAAGAGGCTTAACCCATTAAAATGTATGGTTTTATTTAGATCAACATAACTGCTGGCGCGGTGTGTGCCCGTGCTAGGGGTGATAGTTGGGCCCATCCGAGCATAGGCGAACACACCACATTTCTGCATGGTTTTAGTTACAATGTCATTGGCCAGTAATGTTAAACGTTTACAGCGAGTTTAAAAAGAAAGATATGCTGAGTAAGCACTTACACATCGTCATCAGCCTCCATTGTTCGTGAACAATTAAATATGTATATAGCACTGGAAAACGCATGCAGAACGACTTGATTTGTGTTTAATAAAAACAGCAGGAGAAAAATGCATTAACCCAGAAGAGCATAAGATGCAGCCGAAGAATACGTGTCTGCGAACTTAGCCGCACCTTGAGTCTGCAGTTGTTGAATGGAGGAACCATCTTGACTTGTCATTTTCAAGCTGTTCTATGTTCTGCGCTTTACACACCATGAATCCCAGCCACAGTGACTCTTAACTTAAGTTTCTCAGAGAAGCTTGCTTTTTGTAGATGTGTGGCCCTAACAAATTGTCGAGGCTCGCCTCTGGATGATTTGTGAGTGTTTTTTTTTAAGATGTTTGAAAATAACTAACATTTCAATGACGAAGGCAAATATAATAAGTGATATACATACTAAAAGCCTATGAGCCAAGTTGCATTCCATGTTCACAAAAGTTGTTCACTTTTTTTTAGTGGAGTGCGGCCTCAACTGGACATGTTGTCGGTTGTTTGGGGACAATGGCGTCTGTACTGTTTTTTAAAAGGCAGATGCTGCATTGATGCAATATTTACGGGAGCAGGGTGTTTGTGAATGTCTTGGAACACCCATGACCAAACCAGCATCAATGGAGTAATGTAGTACGTTTGGTTTTACCCTTCACCATCTCTTGTGGTGTGTGCGCGACGGTTGAACCCATCAGTGCGTGGGCATGCTTTGCCCATACTGCCTTTGTGTATATATTTGCGTTGGTATTCACGAACATCTCAGTTGCTTGTTTTAATAATCTAATAGGACAGGCAGTAATACTGCAAGCACGTCCAGGCAGCAATGCCGCAAGCACGTCCAGGCAGCAATGCCGCAAGCACGTCCAGGCAGCAATGCCGCAAGCACGTCCAGGCAGCAATGCCGCAAGCCCGTCCAGGCAGCAATGCCGCAAGCCCGTCCATGCAGCAATGCCGCAAGCCCGTCCATGCAGCAATGCCGCAAGCCCGTCCATGCAGCAATGCCGCAAGCCCGTCCATGCAGCAATGCCGCAAGCCCGTCCATGCAGCAATGCCGCAAGCCCGTCCATGCAGCAATGCCGCAAGCCCGTCCATGCAGCAATGCCGCAAGCCCGTCCATGCAGCAATGCCGCAAGCCCGTCCATGCAGCAATGCCGCAAGCCCGTCCATGCAGCAATGCCGCAAGCCCGTCCATGCAGCAATGCCGCAAGCCCGTCCATGCAGCAATGCCGCAAGCCCGTCCAGGCAGTAAAGCCACAAGCCCGTCCAGGCAGTAAAGCCACAAGCCCGTCCAGGCAGTAAAGCCACAAGCCCGTCCAGGCAGTAAAGCCACAAGCCCGACCAGGCAGTAAAGCCACAAGCCCGACCAGGCAGTAAAGCCACAAGCCCGACCAGGCAGTAAAGCCACAAGCCCGTCCATGCAGCAATGCCGCAAGCCCGTCCATGCAGCAATGCCGCAAGCCCGTCCATGCAACAATGCCACAAGCCCGTCCAGGCAGTAAAGCCACAAGCCCGTCCAGGCAGTAAAGCCACAAGCCCGTCCAGGCAGTAAAGCCACAAGCCCGTCCAGGCAGTAAAGCCACAAGCCCGTCCAGGCAGTAAAGCCACAAGCCCGTCCAGGCAGTAAAGCCACAAGCCCGTCCAGGCAGTAAAGCCACAAGCCCGTCCAGGCAGTAAAGCCACAAGCCCGACCAGGCAGTAAAGCCACAAGCCCGACCAGGCAGTAAAGCCACAAGCCCGACCAGGCAGTAAAGCCACAAGCCCGACCAGGCAGCAAAGCCACAAGCCCGACCAGGCAGCAAAGCCACAAGCCCGTCCAGGCAGCAAAGCCACAAGCCCGTCCAGGCAGCAAAGCCACAAGCCCGTCCAGGCAGCAAAGCCACAAGCCCGTCCAGGCAGCAAAGCCACAAGCCCGTCCAGGCAGCAAAGCCGCAAGCCCGTCCAGGCAGCAAAGCCGCAAGCCCGTCCATGCAGCAATGCCACAAGCCCGTCCAGGCAGCAAAGCCACAAGCCCGTCCAGGCAGCAAAGCCACAAGCCCGTCCAGGCAGCAAAGCCACAAGCCCGTCCAGGCAGTAAAGCCACAAGCCCGTCCAGGCAGTAAAGCCACAAGCCCGACCAGGCAGTAAAGCCACAAGCCCGACCAGGCAGTAAAGCCACAAGCCCGACCAGGCAGTAAAGCCACAAGCCCGACCAGGCAGCAAAGCCACAAGCCCGACCAGGCAGCAAAGCCACAAGCCCGTCCAGGCAGCAAAGCCACAAGCCCGTCCAGGCAGCAATGCCACAGGCACGCAGAGGCAGTAATGCCACGGGCACGCAGAGGCAGTAATGCCACGGGCACGCAGAGGCAGTAATGCCACAGGCACGCAGAGGCAGTAATGCCACAGGCACGCAGAGGCAGTAATGCCACAGGCACGCAGAGGCAGTAATGCCACAGGCACGCAGAGGCAGTAATGCCACAGGCACGCAGAGGCAGTAATGCTACAAGCACGCAGAGGCAGTAATTCTACAGGCACGCAGAAGCAGTAATGCTACCAGCACGTCCAGGCAGTAATGCTACCAGCACGTCCAGGCAGTAATGCTACCAGCACGTCCAGGCAGTAATGCTACCAGCACGTCCAGGCAGTAATGCTACCAGCACGTCCAGGCAGTAATGCTACCAGCACGTCCAGGCAGTAATGCTACCAGCACGTCCAGGCAGTAATGCTACCAGCACGTCCAGGCAGTAATGCTACCAGCACGTCCAGGCAGTAATGCTACCAGCACGTCCAGGCAGTAATGCTACCAGCACGTCCAGGCGGTAATGCTACCAGCACGTCCAGGCGGTAATGCTACCAGCACGTCCAGGCGGTAATGCTACCAGCACGTCCAGGCGGTAATGCTACCAGCACGTCCAGGCGGTAATGCTACCGGCACGTCCAGGCGGTAATGCTACCGGCACGTCCAGGCGGTAATGCTACAGGCACGTCCAGGCGGTAATGCTACAGGCACGTCCAGGCGGTAATGCTACAGGCACGTCCAGGCAGTAATGCTACAGGCACGTAGAGGCAGTAATGCTACAGGCACGTCCAGGCAGTAATGCTACAGGCACGTCCAGGCAGTAATGCTACAGGCACGTCCAGGCAGTAATGCTACAAGGACGTCCAGGCAGTAATGCTACAAGGACGTCCAGGCAGTAATGCTACAAGGACGTCCAGGCAGTAATGCTACAAGGACGTCCAGGCAGTAATGCTACAAGGACGTCCAGGCAGTAATGCTACAAGCACGCAGAGGCAATAATGATACACACGCAGAGACAATAATGATACAAGCACATAGAGGCATTAATGCTAAAAGCACGCAGAGGCAGTAATGCTAAAAGCACGCAGAGGCAGTAATGCTAAAAGCACGCAGAGGCAGTAATGCAGCAAGAACATGAAGGCAATAATGCTTGAGAAAGTGATGGAAACAATGCAACGAGACCGTAAAGGCAGCAACGAGACCGTAAAGGCAGCAACGCAACGAGACCCCGAAGGCAGCAATGAGACGGATGGCAGCAATGCAACGAGACTGTGAAGGCAGCAACGCAACGAGACCGTGAGGGCAGCAACGCAACGAGACCGTAAAGGCAGCAACGCAACGAGACCGTAAAGGCAGCAACGCAACGAGACCGTAAAGGCAGCAACGCAACGAGACCGTAAAGGCAGCAACGCAACGAGACCGTAAAGGCAGCAATGAGACTGATGGCAGCAATGCAACGAGACCATGGAGGCAGCAATGCCATCAGACCGTGAAGGCAGTAATGCAACGAGACCATGAAGTCAGCAATGCTATGAGAAGGTGGAGTCAGCAATGCTATGAGAAGGTGGAGGCAGCAATGCAACGAGACCGTGAAGGCAGCAATGCAATCTGACCGTGAAGACAGTAATGCAACGAGACCGTGAAGGCAGCAATGCCATCAGACCGTGAAGACAGTAATGCAACGAGACCGTGAAGACAGCAATGCAACGAGACGGTGGAGGCAGCAATGCAACGAGACGGTGGAGGCAGCAATGCAACGAGACGGTGGAGGCAGCAATGCTATGAGAAGGTGGAGGCAGCAATGCTATGAGAAGGTGGAGGCAGCAATGCTATGAGAAGGTGGAGGCAGCAATGCAATGAGAAGGTGGAGGCAGCAATGCAATGAGAAGGTGGTGGCAGCAATGCAATGAGACCGTGAAGGCAGCAATGCAATGAGAAGGTGGAGGCAGCAATGCAATGAGAAGGTGGAGTCAGCAATGCTATGAGAAGGTGAAGGCAGCAATGCAATCAGACCGTGAAGGCAGTAATGCAACGAGACCGTGGAGGCAGCAATGCTATGTGAAGGTGGAGGCAGCAATGCTATGAGAAGGTGAAGGCAGCAATGCAATCAGACCGTGAAGGCAGTAATGCAACGAGACCGTGGAGGCAGCAATGCTATGTGAAGGTGGAGGCAGCAATGCTATGTGAAGGTGGAGGCAGCAATGCTATGTGAAGGTGGAGGCAGCAATGCAATGAGAAGGTGGAGGCAGCAATGCAATGAGAAGGTGGAGGCAGCAATGCTATGAGAAGGTGGAGGCAGCAATGCAATGAGAAGGTGGAGGCAGCAATGCAATGAGAAGGTGGAGGCAGCAATGCTATGAGAAGGTGGAGGCAGCAATGCAATGAGAAGGTGGAGGCAGCAATGCAATGAGAAGGTGGAGGCAGCAATGCAATGAGAAGGTGGAGGCAGCAATGCAACGAGACCATGGAGGCAGCAATGCTATGAGAAGGTGAAGGCAGCAATGCAATGAGAAGGTGGAGGCAGCAATGCAATGAGAAGGTGGAGGCAGCAATGCAATGAGAAGGTGGAGGCAGCAATGCAATGAGAAGGTGAAGGCAGCAATGCAACGAGACCATGGAGGCAGCAATGCTATGAGAAGGTGAAGGCAGCAATGCAATGAGAAGGTGGAGGCAGCAATGCAATGAGAAGGTGGAGGCAGCAATGCAATGAGAAGGTGGAGGCAGCAATGCAATGAGAAGGTGGAGGCAGCAATGCAATGAGAAGGTGGAGGCAGCAATGCAATGAGAAGGTGGAGGCAGCAATGCAATGAGAAGGTGAAGGCAGCAATGCAACGAGACCATGGAGGCAGCAATGCTATGAGAAGGTGAAGGCAGCAATGCAATGAGAAGGTGGAGGCAGCAATGCAATGAGAAGGTGGAGGCAGCAATGCAATGAGAAGGTGGAGGCAGCAATGCAATGAGAAGGTGAAGGCAGCAATGCAACGAGACCATGGAGGCAGCAATGCTATGAGAAGGTGAAGGCAGCAATGCAATGAGAAGGTGGAGGCAGCAATGCAATGAGAAGGTGGAGGCAGCAATGAGAAGGTGGAGGCAGCAATGCAATGAGAAGGTGAAGGCAGCAATGCAATGAGACCGTGAAGGCAGCAATGCAATGAGAAGGTGGAGGCAGCAATGCAATGAGAAGGTGGAGTCAGCAATGCTATGAGAAGGTGAAGGCAGCAATGCAATCAGACCGTGAAGGCAGTAATGCAACGAGACCGTGGAGGCAGCAATGCTATGTGAAGGTGGAGGCAGCAATGCTATGAGAAGGTGAAGGCAGCAATGCAATCAGACCGTGAAGGCAGTAATGCAACGAGACCGTGGAGGCAGCAATGCTATGTGAAGGTGGAGGCAGCAATGCAATGAGAAGGTGGAGGCAGCAATGCAATGAGAAGGTGGAGGCAGCAATGCAATGAGAAGGTGAAGGCAGCAATGCAACGAGACCATGGAGGCAGCAATGCTATGAGAAGGTGAAGGCAGCAATGCAACGAGACCATGGAGGCAGCAATGCAATGAGACCGTGAAGGCACCAATGCGTGACACATTCAAGGCACTAATGGCTTAACAAGACCAAGTAATGTTTTTGATCACGTTGGTGGCATCTTGTCCCTCACGTGTGCCCTTACACTCATTCCACTGCTCCAAACCCTGTCCTTGGTACACGCCGAGCCGCTGTCACTCTTTAACTCTTGCGCTCTCTGAGGTGCTCCTACTCGCTCGCCCTCGGTGTGACATGCACTTACCTGAATATCACTTATTCTCTAGGCCAGCAGTTCTTAACCTTTCCACTTCTGGGGACACTCAGTGAATGACTACTGGACACCACCGAGGGCTCCTACTGCTTGCTTTGTGCCCTGCAGATCGCTCATCTAACTGAGGGCTCCGTTAGGACGCTGTACCGGAGCTGCTCCCATGAACACAGCTAAGGACACTCATTTAACTTTTAGCTCGCAATTTCCAATTCCTTCCCATTTACAGAACGTTTTAAAATGTTCAACTTAACATTACAGTTTATGTAGGTAGAATTTATTATAATGTGCGAATATCATTCAATTATCGAAACAGTCGCGGACTCCCGAGTTGGTGCCGCAGACCCCCGGGTCCAAGGACGCCAGGTTAAGAACCACTGGACTAGACTGAAGCAGAGGCATGTGGCGAACCGGGGGTCATCAGTGCAAAAACAATCACGGAGTACTCCCTCGCAGCCCTCCACATAAGCATAGGCCTCACAGGACAGGGTAAGTGTGGCTAGCTGCCTGCCTCCTTCGGTCTCTCTGGGTGGCCCGAATGTGGGTCCTGGCAGCATCCACTTGCTAGACAGAGCCCAGGCGGGAGACTGAAGCAGGCAGCGCCCCCCTGCTGGTATTTGACACTCTGCCGGTGCACCGCAGTCCTGCCTCACGTACAGTACATCCCAGTACTGAGACAGCGCCAAGCTCCACCTGGGAATCGTAAGCCAGGCCTGCATTTGCCACTGCTTTTCCAGTACTCCGGCTACTCGCGCAGCTCTCCCAGTGCACTTTAATCATACTAGACCTGCTGCGGCCTCAGTACTGCGATAGCAGAGCTTGCTACTGCTCCAGTACAGGGTGCCAGTTCCACAGCTCTGCCAGTGCACCTCACTCACACCAAAAACACTGTTATTCCAGTACCGGGGTCCACTCTCAGAAACCTGCCAGTGCATCTCAGTACTAACAGATCTGCAGCAGCTAATGTACCAGGGATTGGAGTATTCCAGTCCTGGGCCCGCCATCACCCCATCCTCCTTCAATGCGGATACCCACACATGGACCCGGCTGGGCCTGCACAGACCTTTGACTCCTCAAAACCTGACCTGGGGCCAGTACCAGTACCCCCATCGGTGGCCTCTGCAGAGGCCGGTGGAGGGCGACGTGGGCAGCCTGCACCAGCCGCACCCTTAGGTGGACCAGTAACTGCTGCTGAAAGATGAACCTCTGAGCCCACCTTGCAGGAGTTCAACGTTCTGACCTGCAGCAGGCGCATGGAACAGCTGAGCTATCTTCCCGTCAGGAGAATGGAACATGAAGCTAAAGTTTATTTCTTTTCTACGGAGAGGAAAGTTCAGCACAATATGTGGATTCAGACTGGAGGAGCCGCGTAAAAGCACCGCAGAGCGCGCACATGCCATCACGGGTTGACAGCACGAGTTTTTCGAAAAAACAGGAACCGTAAATAATAGATGTGTGCATTGATTTATTTATGGTGCTTCGTAAAGCATCTCACACGTACCCTTGACGTCCCAGTCGATAAAAAATAAAATAATCATCTAAGCTAGTGAAAAGGTTTCTATGTAAGAATTGTATATAGAATTGTGCCTACGTTTCTGAAAACAGGGACAGCAGAATTTCGCGCTAATACATTCATTTATCAGTGTTTTAAATTGCAGAATATTCTCTGCGCAGTTTTATAAACACACAAAGAAAGAGAAGCTGCAACCTGTACATATTGTGGCATGCGAGGGTGTTGTATACTTTCACACCCGCATTTCTTCCAGGCCACCTGTGTGCCCATCTCCACACAGCACCGTCACGATTTGTAGTGGTAGTCGCAGGATCCACGCCAAGTTTTCTTTTTTACCGCGTAAAATAATTTGAAATGGAAATAGTTCACGCACTCGGATTATCCGGAAAAATTGCCATCCGTCCAACCCCGCCCTACCCCCGCATTAGAGGGGGCCAGCCCAATTTTATGTCGCCTGAGGACAATATTCTACATACACTCACGTTTTACAAAACAGAGGAAGCGGTAAGCACAAAAAATAAAGATAAACGGACGTATCGCGGAAAGTCGGCCGCGGCAGGTGTTTCCTGCGCGGACACCGAGTAGGGTCCGGCCCGGCTCCCTCACACTGCCCCGCACTTCCTGTGGGTACCACTGGGACGTCAGGCCAGGCCTCTGCTATCACCAACAATGTAAGATGGCTTCCATGACATCACCGCACTCCTCCGCCCGGCCCACATTTCCAACGGGGTGACCCCACTTCCCTAAAACCCCTTCCTGACATTGTCCCAGGGTGTCGCCGCCTGGCAAAGCGCTTTAATTTCTGTTTTTAAACCCGCGTTAAGGGAGGAGTGGAAGAACATTGGGTGATTAGACGAAGGTCCTGTGAAAGGCCGGTAGGGCTGGGGCAAATGGGCGAGGGGATAAAGAAGGGAGTAACCAGGTTGTCCGCATAATGTCCTGAGTGGATGGAACTAGGGAGATTATATCGGCCAGATCAAGTCTGTGAAACGACCTTCTAAGGACTAGGGGAGATCTCTCCACCTTGTACAAGTCTTCAATCAGAGGCTGTCTAAGGGATTGAGGAAACTCCACACACCCTGCAACAGAAGTCTATCAAGGGCTTGTAATGCACCAGGTGTGATCTAAACACCAGGTAAACACAAGCCTATGGAGTCTTTCTACTGCACCAGGGGAGGTCTAACTACCAGGTAAGCACAAGCCTATCAGAGACCTTCTAATGGGCCAGGGGTGGTCTAAATGCAGGTAAACACAAGGCTATGGAGTCTTTCTACTGTACAAGGGGAGGTTTAAACACCAGGTTAACACAGGTCTTTCAGTGTTCTTCTAATGGGCCAGGGGAGGTCTAAATACAGGTAAACACAAGCCTATCAGAGACCTTCTACTGTATCAGGGGAGGCCTAACCGCCAGGCAAACACAAGACTATAACAGACCTCCTAATGGGTCAGGGGTGGTCTAAATAGCAGGTAAACACAAGTCAATCAAAGGTCTTCTAATAGACCCAGGGAGGTCTAAATACCAAGTAAACATAGGCCTAAAAGAGACCTTCAATGGGACCAGGGACGATCTAAACACCAGGTAAACACAAGTCTATTAGCCTCCTTCTAAGGGGCCAGGTGACGTCTAAACACCAGGTAAACACAAGTTAACCAAATGCCTTCTAATGGACATGGGGATGGTCTAAATACTAGATAAATATAAGCCTATAAGAGACCTTCTATGGGGCCATGGAAGATCTAAACACCAGGTAAACACAAGTTTCTAAGAAGCCTTCTATCAGAGGACTTCTGATGGACCAGAGGAGAGCTCAACAGCATGTCAAAGGCCCCAATCAGAGGCCCTCTCAAAGACTGAAGGAGCTCCGAGCACAAGTCTATACAAAGCCTTCTCAAGGGACTACAGGAGATGCATATGCCCTGTAAAAGTCCATCAGGGTCTATACTAATGGACTGAGGAAGATGTCAACACAGGGTGCACTTCTTCAACCAGATGATATTCTAAGGACTATAAGAACTCCCTGTTCAGTCTTAGGAGCCGGGATAGAAGATCTCAGCACCCTGTAAAATTCTATCCCAGGCCTTCTCGGGGACGGACAGCGGTCTGAGCATCCTGGACTCACTTTCGTTAATCGCTGCTCGCAGTGCTCAAGATTTCTCTTTCAGGCCTGCACAACAGTGGGAAACCCCACAGTCTTCCTCCTAAAACCACAGGTTTGTTCTGAGTTAAAGCGTTTACGGGACTGCATACACCCAGAAAAACTTCCCTCCCCGCTAGAGGGGTCACCACCCTGTACCCACGTGGCTTGGAAATCCCCAAACCTGTCCAGGCAGAGCAAAATCCTCAATCGAATACATCCACCTTAGCAACCCCTGCACAAATCGCCTGGCAAATGAGTCTCTCTCTCTCTCTCTCAAGAGGGAGTTTTTAAGGCTGTGTCCTCAAACTGATACTGCCATGGTCCCCACCACAGTAGGATGACTCAGCAGCACCCATAAACCCCATGAGTTGGATCCGCTCCATCGATCGCAAGATCGCAGAAGAGATTCCTCTAGATTGAGTCACTGCAGCACCCTCCAGAGACTCCACTGGACCCGCCGCCCCCATGTGTTAGGTCCGCTCCAGTGATTGCACGGTTACAGAATAGGGCCCTACTGATGGACTCACTTCAGTAACCTGCTGTGACCCTCAAAGGACCAGAGGGCGCCCTATCTGTAAAGGATGAGCAGGTACTGCGAGTCACATCCCTCACTGAGACGCCAACACCCATTCACATCTAACCAGTGTGAGAGTATCCTCTGGCTCTGGGCAGTGCCCAATTTCACAGTTCTTGCTGCACAATGCCTTCCCTGGAGCTGGAGGCAGACATAGGAGGGTGGCAGGGACACAGTCCATTCCTGAACTGTTCTGGGAAGAAGGTGGGAGGGCTTATGTTGGTGTGGGAGCAATTATCAAAGTGTGGGGAGTGGTAAAGTATTCAACACAACCAACAAGGTAATTCCTCTTAACCGGAATTAACATTTATTCTTCTGAATTAATGAGAGAAAATCTTTTGACACAAATTATATTAAATCATATTGCAAAAAAGTGATAATTTACAATTTATCACAATGGTTCACAAGATCTGAGACTCTACGTAGTCTTTAAACAGCACGATTCTTGTTATTCACAGTTCATAAGAAAACAGCGCATGTACTGACAACACGTGTTTCGCAGTAAGAACACCGCTTCTTCAGGGCTCTCACAGGTCGCAACACTGGGGAGCAAGTGGGTAGAACTAGGCAGGGAAGGGAGTCTTCCATCTTCCATTCAGTAGGAGTGTCTCAAGGAACCTATGGAGGGCGGGCTGGCATTGAAAGATCCATGTGTGTGGGAGGCAGAGCCCGCTTTTGGCATGGGCGCCCTGGGCCCAGCCCTTGGGCGCCAACCTTTAGATGAGTGCACTAAACTGTCTAACTCCAGCCTGATTCCAATGACTCTGCCTAAACTGCTTTGAATCTTTTTGTCCTCTAGCATGCTGCAAGACCCACATGTAACACCTATCAACCCCCGCAATTCCCCTCGCATCCTTCTCACAGCTATGGCACATGTTCATACCCTATAACCCCACCACCAACAAAAACATGTAACCAGTGTGAAGGAGGTATGATGCAGGTAATTAAAGTGTGTTGGTGGAGAAACAAATGTTTGTATTCAAAGACCAGTCACTACTGTGAGCTAGCAACTGACCTGTGTTACCAGCCAAGGGCGGTACCTGAGCAGAGGCCGACTGAGTGGAGACAGTGGAGTAACAAGAGCACCCACAGCACTGCGGTGCAGGGGGGCAAGCTCCAGGAGAGCTCCTGACTGGATTTGGAGCGTGGGGGCCACCTCCAGTTTCGTTACACCACTGGGTGGAGAGGACATAACCTGTCTCTCTCTCTCTTGCGCAGGTTTCCCTGATCCGGTCTGCGTTGACTTTAAATGCTGATCATCCTTTCAACTAATGGGTGCAGAGGACATCCCCCTGATGGCCCTCGCTAGCAGCTCTGGGTCCCATTCCAACCATTCTGAGTAGGGGTAGGAAAAGAATTCCGCTCTATCGGCGGAGTTTGTGAAGTTTTGCCCACTCCGTGCAGAGTTCCGCAAAACTCCACGGGGTGGAGTTTTTTTCCTCAAGGGGCTCGCCAACATTAAGTTGGCGAGCACTTGCGATAAATAAATGCACTCTAGACCTCTCGGCAAGATTTCTCAACGCAGGCGGAAATCTGACACTCTCGTTGAGGAAGCTGCCACTCAAGTAGGATGTCTACTCATGCTGCAGAAAGCA
Organism: Triturus cristatus; assembly: GCF_964204655.1. Taxonomy (NCBI): domain Eukaryota; kingdom Metazoa; phylum Chordata; class Amphibia; order Caudata; family Salamandridae; genus Triturus; species Triturus cristatus. The sequence goes on along the minus strand of NC_140595.1, from coordinate 776,830,807 downwards.
GCAGCGCCCTCTGGCATGGTGTGTAGTGCCGTGCGTAGTGCCGTTCGCGCGGATTTTAAAGAGTGGGACAAACTCCTGGAGCTAAAAATCAGAGTGAGCAGTGCAACTTAACAGACTCCGCCACCGACTGAACTCTACGAAGCGGGGAAGAGTTTCTACAGCACTTTGCTGGAGTAGGACTCCGCGAACTCCACCCAGGCCGAACTCGGAGTTGCAGCCTGCATGTCAGCCTCCAATCACAGGAGGTAAAAATCGACACCGAAAGTAATGCTGCGAAGACGGACCCCAAGGCTTAAATAAGTGCAGGGGTGTGAACAGCAATTTCGAGGCTTCCGGGCCTCCCCAGGCCTGTCTGCTAACCTTTGAACCGCTCAACCCTCTCTATACAGACCCTCCCGTGTCCTAGTAGTATTTTTTTAAACTGTACTTTATGACACGCAACATGCGTAAACTATAGCACATTACTAGAACCATTAAGCCTTAGGATGTGGCATTACGGCCAGAGCTGCCATTTTGCAACTAGGGTTGCAGGTTTGAGTCTCTGTGTTGGCACAACACCCTATGTCCTTGTGCCAACAAAATATTAACTGATGCTCATGGAAAGCACTCCAAGGCCCTTGGAAACCGCAAAACTAAACAGACTCTTTGCGCTTCGAGTGTCATCCTGCCGGCCTCCTTTCCTCATCTCTCCTAAATCAGGAAGTGAGGACGTTATATTCCGAAACACACAACGTCTGTGCTCTGCCTCACCATCCCCGCCTCTCCCTCCCCTCCAGTTCTCCCAGCAAAGCTCTTCCTTCAGTCCGGTTCTCACAGCCTTTACTCTGTCCTGCCCTCCCCTCACCCAGGATAGTGCTCCCCCCCCCCCCAATCCTGCAGCACTACCCATCTCTTCCTGTCCACCAGTCTTCTCCTTACTGAAGGCCACTTAATGAGTTCCCCATCCATATTCAGCGCTTAATTTGTAAAAATAAAAAAAGAATAAGTGCCGTGGTCCTGGTCAGGAGGCAACTGCAGTTTGCACCCTCCATTGCCCCTGCCAGCGCTGCCAATTACAATTCAGACTATTCCGGAGCCCTAAATCTATAAGGCTTGAGAGGCAGCTATTAGTCATTTTCAATGTGTATTATATTAATAACAAAATAGTGTGCTGCTGGTCTCTAAATTAGACTGCTCCACCATGCGGCAGCTGTCATAACTGCCGATGTTGACAATTAAGTGCTGGTGCCAACACCGGCTCAAATTAAGCTCTACTCATATTTCTGTTAGGGGATACCGGATCTGAAATTGCCGGTATCCCCAGGGCCTAAGATCCCTTGTCTGGTCCCTTCCGCCCTTCCATCTCTTCAGCTTTCGTGCCCCCTCCTCCCTGCCTATTTCTGTACTCAGGTGGATCACCTCTTTCTCCACACCTTGCTCGTCTCTCCCCGCCTTTGGGTCCCCTCTCTCCCATCACCACAGCCCTCCCTCACCTATTCCATGCGGTATCCACGGGCAGGAAACGGGTTTCTACCTCGTACTAAATTTATCCCAAAATAAATAAATGTATTCCCTTCGCACCCCACAGCGACAAGCCTCCGTCTGTGCCCCCGACACCTCCTCCGCCCACAGGCAGCTCGTGGCCACATGAAAGGCAGGAAGTCCGGCTGCAGGCCAGCGGGATGGCCTTTCATCTCAGGCGGAGACGAGGCCGCCCTGCGCGGACAGTGTCTGGAGCACACCGGGGGCAGCCCGAGGTCACCCCTCCGACCAGCGCTCCTCCACCGCCCCTCGTCAGCCCTCCAGTCTCCCCGTCCCTCCTTCACCCTGCTCCCACGGCCAGCCTCTAGCGTCCAAGCTACGGCGTCTCTGGTCCGCCCACCATCACCGCCTACAGCCTCTCTCCCCCTCCAGCCTTCGGTGTCTCTGGCCCGTCCACTATCACCGCCGACAGCCTCTCTCCCTCCAACCTTCGGCGTCTCTGGTCCGCCCACCATCACCGCCTACAGCCTCTCTCCCCTCCAGCCTTCGGTGTCTCTGGCCCTCCACCACACCAACCTTTGCCCTCTCGATCCCTCCAGCCTTGTCTCCTATCCCTCCACTATCCCAACCTTCAGCCCGTCTCCTCGTTTCTCACCCTTCTGGTTCCCAGCCCCTCCTTTAGCTTCTCTACCCTCCACTCTCCTCATGCCCTGTCCCTCCACTGTCCCATTCTTCTTCAGCTCTCCCATCCAACCGTCCTCCTCCAGTCCAGTCCAGTCTGTACAACAGGCCGCCTCCTCCTCCTCTCCAGTCTCCCACCACCAACCCTCAATCTCACCTCGCTCCTCCTCTCTCGTCCCCACCCCCCCACCCCCACCCATCAGGTTACCATTCCTCTATCAGGCATGATGCTCACCCCGTTCACACACAGCAGCAGGGTCGGGTTTACCACGAGACACCCCGACCAGGAGTCACAACGTGATGCACGTCACCGACTCTTCCCACAGGCCATGCTGCAAGCACCACCTCTCCAACAAACTCCTGCAACCACATCTGTAGAGATCAGAGATCAGGCAACAGAGGCCGGGCCACTGGAGCTAGGAGATTCCTTTTGTTACATGATTTTGTATTGCTCGGACTGTCATTAAGGCGTCAGAGCGCTTTACTACATTGAATGAACACAGGAAGTAGTACAGAGGAAATGATGCATACATAGCGTTGAATTATTGAGGAGATATTGGCTGTATAGCGTTGTCGGGTGACATGTAGCCAATAGAAAGAAAGGACCATCCGTGCTTTATTTTACACATGCTCTTAATAAAGATAGAACCGCCATACTTCTAACAAGGGGATGCACTTAATACTTATGTGTACATTACCACTTGCGTCGAACATCCTTTTATACATGTCTTTTGGTCTGTGTCCCTTGGATTAAATAGTAATCGGGCATTTTGTTTTGTAAGGGCGTGGCCTCAGGCACCTGTCAATGTTTTATTAATGGGGACCAAAATTATCACGCACCATTTGACCTCCATTACCCCGCAACCCGGAAACATTCCGCGCCTCCCGGCAGCTTCTTAGTTTCTGCTGAGGGGCTGGAATAAGAACGAGTGGAGGCTGCAAGGGCCGAGCGGGACTCTTGCAGCGCTGTTAACCTTCTGTTCTTTATAGCCCCCCAAGACCAGACCGGAGGTAGCGAGGGCCGGGGCCTGAAGGCAAGCGGGAGCAGCCCAGACCGACAACCGTGGGAGGGAAGGTTTAACTTCTTGCAGGACTTTAGCGCAGACGGGAACTTTGAAAGGCCAGCCGTGTCCCCCGGAGCTCCTGGTAAGAGCACGGAGCCACCTGTGGTGGAGGAGAGGAGGCATGAACCCCTCGAGCACATGAGATCGGGGGGCTGCTCCCGTCCAGGATGTGTCCCTGGCAAGATTCAGAGAAATGTCTTCCCATGCAAAGGTTTCTTCGGGTCAGGCAACAAGGAAACTCGCGCACTTCCGCCAGGAGTCCTCAACTGTCCATTGTGTATTCTATTGCAGTTGCATTTGTACCGCTTTGTGTCATACTCTATTGGGAGTCACTCAATAGCGGTGTTGGACGGGTGGGGAAAGTGCTTGGTTGGAGACGGTTCTACTCGCTGTGAACCTATGGGGGTAGCATCTCTGTGAGTGTCAGTGTCCAGCGTAGGGCTCTCATCAGGTCTTGCATCCAGCGTCTAGGGGTGTAAGGAGGAAGGGTATGTGACAGAGCGCACCAGGTTACATCAGCGGTCTACTACGGGCTATTCTGCTAGGATTCATGGCCTACACAGGGGACCCAGGCAAGGTACATGAATGACCTCTCCACAGACCATTACCAACCTCACCACTAGGGCAAATGACCCCTGTGATGGAGACCCTGCCAGACAGAACCGTCCAGGCGTTGGACACACCTGGACAAAAGAACACTCGCCAGACGTTTGAGGAGCAAAGGCAACTCCTACGATGTAATAAAAATATAGCGGCACTGAACGCGCTCACCTGCCCGCCAGCACTGAAGGCGCCCACCAGGATAACTAAAGCCAGTCAGGGGCTCGCTGGAGGGATACACACCTTCCCTAGGTCCAGCTTTTACACCCAGGTTTACCCAAGGTTTGAGGAACCAAACACAAGCAGCTTTCACAGATCTGGAAATCCAGGAAAGGTCTAGGAAAGAAGCAACAACCCATCCTAGCCAAAGCCAATGTAAGCCAACAAGCTATACTCCCGATAAAGGATGTCTTCATCCATTGGTTCTGCAGACTACCCCGTTCTTGTTTCTTCAGGATGAACTCCACACTAGTATCCTTACTGCCTCAAAGCCATGACTCAATTCTGCATTCAATCACTGACCTATACCAAAGCAGCCACTTATGTGATTGACAAGCACCCCATCCAATCATACGGGGAGTGAGCTTTGGTAAGTCCATGCATTCCTGCCACCCAGGGAGCAACGCGGGTCACACAAACATCCAGCCAATGCACACATCATTTAGGACCACAACATCACTCAAACAATCACCCGTACAAAACCCATGCAGACAGTCTGAACATCCACCCAGGATACCAAACATAGCATCAATGGGTACAGGAATGGATACTACCCGGCAACAAGGCCATGTTAAAAACAACATTTCTCTGTAAATTCTGAGCTAAATGGCTGGATCCAGATTTTTTAATATCATTACTCTGCCTTCATCGTAGGCTCCAGAGAGAAGATAAGTACTGTTATAAGCGGCCCAGTGGCTGGTGAAGAGGTCCTGTTCATTTAGAAGCGGCTTACTTTTAGGAGGCAACTTGCCTGGTCAACATTAATTTGCAGAGCACGAGTTTGTCACCAATTACTTTGTGTTATAATTTATTAGCATTTCATGAATACAGTACAATATATGAAAACATTGCATATCTTTAAAATACGTTATAGTAGAGACAAAATAATGAATATAATTGTAAATATAAAAGCAAATGTATCAAAATCCATAGAATAGCAGAAAAAAGGATATTAGGGGCAAAACATATCAAATAAAGGAAATACAAACATCATTAAATATTAAATAGTGAATAGAAAATATTAAAGCATTAAACCATTAATTTGACAACAAATCAAGTCACCAATTACTTGAGTAGCAAAGTATATGCAGTACGGTGGTTGGACGCTCCCTTCTCCAACTCTGTACCACCACGTCACATCTCCACAAAGGAAACCCCGATGAGATACAGGGAGTCCCACCTTCCTAAACCAGATAGCTTGTCTCTCTACATTCGAAGCTTTCCCTAAGGCCCTAAGGAACATAAACATCGTACAACAGGTGGCTTCACATTCGCGAATGAACTTACTCTTTAAGGGACGTGGGAGAGAGAGGAAGGTGTTAGTCAATTCTCGTCACTGAACAAAAGATCTATCTATGCCTGGTAGGTCAGCACCTCCACAAGTCGCCTTTCCAGCCTTCTTGGAGATAACCAATCATGGAGCCTTCCATTTCTGCACAAAATATGAGATTTTCTATTTCACAGTTGTTCAGAAGCAGTGTGGGGGTCTTCTGGGCCAGGAGGACGTCACGTGACTTCAAAACCCTGTGTCGACTACCTCTGGTCCGCCGTAGGTTTTTTCCTCAGTGGAATTGACAATATAGGAGGCCATTGGCGGTGGCCCCATGTTAACCAGAGTTTCTTAAACGCAAACTCCTGAAAAGAGGTACACTATAGTGTATCCCTAACTGGGAACGTGGCTAATGCCCCCTTACACCAGACAAAGAGGTTTCTGGCAGTGACGGCTATGTAAAGGCCATTTTACCTTCACCTCCATGGGGCAGGAGGACAGTCTCCCACCTAAATGTTAACCCAGTCTCCTGTAAATCTTGCCCCTTGTCTAGGCTCATGTGTGAGATATGTCTGGGCACCAGGGTGTTACACACTACTGGTGGGTTGCCACAGGGACGCCTGGAGCTGCTGGGTCATCCCTGCAGGCTGTAATTGGTCCACATTGTATATGTCCGCCGGCCTCACCCTGTGGCTTGGGTCCATGGAATCGGAATTACCTGTTGGGGACTCTCTGCCATCCCCTTCATTCTACACCATTGGTTTCTGCTCCTCATCACTGTCGCCTAGAAGCTTGAGACCCTGACAGCACTTGTCCGACATGGAAAGACATTTTAACCATGACCAGCTCTGACTGGAACGACCAGTGGCTATGTACACGAAAATCAGACAAGAGGGGGCAACAAGACAATTCGTCCCAAAAGGAACATTTATGTGAAATGTTAATCTAAGATAGACTTTGATTTGTCCAGACCAAACAGCCTGGTCCTCCAAAACTGGCTAAGTGCTGCCGGACTGCAGAAGTAACCTGCTGGTCATCTAGTCTTCAGGACCACCCTTTATCTCAGTGCTGGACAGACGTTTTCCAGGGGCAGACCCTGTGCTTGTAGTTACCCTATCTCACACAGGGGCCAATCCTGGGTTCCTAGGGACCCTTTGCTGCTGGGAGCAATGTGAAAGAGGAGCAGCTGGACAGCGCTGGAAGGACTGGAGACCTGAAAGCTCTGCATATGGCAAAGCAGACCGATTAATCCTCATGGCACACTCCTCAACTAAAGTGAGGCGCACAAGGGCCGAAAAGTCCATGCAGAACCAGCAAGTCTGGGTAAAGACAAAGACCAGCAGAAAATTCATCACTTGGACCACATAGCTTCAATGACTATACTAGTGACGAGACCACTGACCCATCCTGTATCTGTACTTTCCAGCTGAGGGAACAGGAGGTTTCCTGCCCACTCAGTGTGGTTTGATTACAATCCTCCCAACTGATGGTCCTGACTTCAGAACCACTTGAACCCTCTTCTATGTTGCTCCATTTCCAGAGTTACCACTGTCTGTTGTGTAAACACAGAATTGATCTCTAGACTCCAGCTCCCAGCTTGAACTAGTCCTAGGGTTGAGTGGGTGCCCTCGGTCTGGTAGGAGCCTTGCCACTTGGGAAACTGTGAACAGCTTCTTTCATGATACGGGCCTTAAAGTGTGGCACACTAGGAGATTCCATATTACATCTACCCCACTGCAAGAAGACTTTGGTCCATATGGGATCTCCCAGTGGACTGTGCTCTGGTGAATATGACCTGCTGCTTCTACGTTAGTCACCAGCAACCTGGGACCAAGTTTCTTGGCCCAGTAAAACTCACAATATTCCTTTGGCTTGGGTGGGAGCCTTGTGGTTTGAGTTGGTGTTTTAGGTGAGGATTTCTTCAGTCTCTCCTGGACAATCAGCAACTAGTGCGCCAGTACACACAGTTGTCCAGTTTGCACATGGTATCCCAAATGCCTGGCATGTCTTTCCCATTGGCAACATTTTAGTAACCCAAAGAACCCCGACAGCCAGCAGTCTCCAAACACTCCTTCAGATAACATTGCTATATAGGACAAAGCCATTTAAAAACATAGCGCCTAAGAAACCTTTGGAAACATTCCACGGCACTAGACAGTGTTAGCATCTTCTATTGTAATTAGTTACCAATTAACACAAGTTACGTTCTCCTTTGAAGGGACATCACTGCTGGGCATTGCATTTATTGAATGTTATTTACCATGTCATGCTGTATTGTATATGTAGAAGGTCAAGTGCCCAAAGTAAGCAATTTGGTTACTCAATAACGGTATTCCAGGCCTCTTCAGGGGTAGTAAGCACTATATAAATGCAATTTAAACACAATAGTATTGGTGGCTCTAGAATATTCTATAGTGGCAAACAGAATTGACTGTGGACACTGCCCAGTAACCAATGACTGCCCCAGAACCCACAAGAAAGACCTCGCGTGCATCAACATGCAGGGAGTATTTTTCCCCCTAAATTGGCGCCTAACTCAACACACGTTGCAGGATGTATACAATTTCCCCGGCACTTTAAAACAATGCTCAAAGCGTGCCGTTTACATTTTTTAGACATATTTCACTCAGAGGCTGAAGCAAAACAGACAAGCATTTGCAATGCAATAGGTCTCGCATTTGCAAGAGTTTGAGCGATTGGCATTGTAAATTACAATGCCTTTAATTTGTTTTTTGAAAATCCGCAAGTGGTGTGTAGACACTTTGTACTTATAGTCGTTGCTTATGAGCAGCACGGCTGGCAGTAACTGCGCCTCTTAACTGCCAGTCTTGCTTCTGGTAAGCAAGGACTATAAGAACAAAGTGCGTGTTTACGCACCGCTTGCAGGTTTCAAAAAAACAAATTAAAGGCATTTTCATTTACAATGCCAATAGCTCAAACTCTTGCAGATGCGAGATCTATTGCATTGCAAGTGCTTGTTTGTGTAAGCCATGTTGCACAGCAGCTTGTGCTACAGTGCAATATGTTAAAAAAAAAAAAAAAAGCAGGAGGTGGGGAGAGCTTGAGGGTGCAGCAATAACAGACAGCGGAGATGGGGGTGATGGTGAAAGTAAAATGAGGGAGGCGAGGAGGAGGGAGGGAGCACCACAAGGAGGCAGGGAAGTGGAAAGAAGAAATAGTACCTGTATCAAAGCATGAGCAGTGTACGGGCACAAACTATGTTGAATCAATCTGTGCTTGGTCCATGCTCCACAGAAAGGAACAGAAGTGATGCTTGGCCTGAGCTGGCCATTTAGGAGGCATCAAAGAAGTGTAACACTGAGGCCAACAAATGGTAAGAAACAGTTGGGTTTCAAGATCTTTATTGTAAACAACCGTCTTGCAAGTGATAGTGCATGCGCTGTCCCAGGCTTGACCTATAAAACCAGCCCCCACCTGAGCCCTAGTGTTGCTTCTGTCCCTCATCCCTGTGTTTCCCCCACTTTCAAAGAAAAGAATACTTTCAGGCCTTTTCTTTTTAGTTATTGATCCAACTAGAATCAGTAACTAAAAAGAAAAAAAACAGCAGAGTTATTTTGAAGGTGCATGCATAAAAGTGATGTCCCTGTTGTGTCCACAAACTTTTTTTTATTTTGTTTTTAGCCTTGCTGCACAGCATCGGGGGATGTATAAATGATTTAGAAACTCTGAAAAACATTTTCATCTTTCAACATTCTCGGTGATATAGAGAACGTCATTCCCAGATGACCGCGTTTTATTTATTCTTTTTTAGGTCTCGCCTAGTGATGCAGCACCATGCGCTGCTCGCATAGGCGAGATCTATTGTTGCCGACTTGCATTGCGAAGTGGGACAGGACAGGTGCACGCGTACAGCAAGTCCTGGACAGGAGATGTGCACGTGTATGGTGAGAGCAGGAGTTGTAATAACGCCGGAAGCCGTACGCGTGCACATCGACTGTACTAAAGCTTAACAGACAGGAGATGTGCACATGTACGGCTCACGTCTTTATCACAACTCCTGCTCGCACCAAAGGCGTGCACATGTCCTGTCCAGGCGTGGCGTCCAGCATGCCTCCCGCTCAACCCCACTCACCGTTTCTTGCGGAGACTCTGTGCTGCTCCCAGGCTGGCCTCCTCAATGGCAGGGGGGACTCGCCTCTTCCATACGGTCACTTGCGCAGCAACACGCGGGGCACCGTCTTCCTCACAGGAGCCCCGCCTGAAATCTTGCTCCGGCCGCACCAAGCGGCATTCACGAATGCGAGGTGAGCTCCCGCCAGACTTCCCTCTGCGGGGTGGGCTCCCGCCAGACTTCCCTCTGCGGGGTGGGCTCCCGCCAGACTTCCCTCTGCGGGGTGGGCTCCCGCCAGACTTCCCTCTGCGGGGTGGGCTCCCGCCAGACTTCCCTCTGCGGGGTGGGCTCCCGCCAGACTTCCATCTGCGGGGAGGGCTCCCGTCTCGCTTCTCCAAAGACACTTCAGGCCGCGCGCTCCATGACCTGCCCATGCACCACGCAACTGATGTCGTTGCAAGCCTTAAGCATTTTCGCTTTCTTAATGGGCACGCACGCTCAGCTCGGGATGTCCTCAGTAGGTAAGAACTTTCCCTGTGTGTCTCGCGCTTGTGTTTGGTAAGCGATGCTGTGCAGCAGGACTAAAAATAATGGACCCCAAAGCCAAGATTTATTCGCATTGCCAGTGCTTGCTTTTAACTGCCACGGTGTTTATGAACAATAGACTCCGAAACGCTGGGGGGTTTACAAAACGACAAAAAACAAACGCGATCTTGAAACTCAAAGTTCAAAGTGCACAAGTACCACACATCACCACAAGGGGTTAATTTACTTTCTGAAACTGCACGTTGGAAACGCCACGCCTTTCACAAAAGACATGCTGGCCTGGGTTTTGTTGTGCACAAGGTGATGAAACAACAGCAAGTCTCTGGCATGTGTACCTGATCCGCTGGACATGAAACACCAGGTGACGCGGCTATTTAGGCCTTTTAGATAAGATAGCTTAACTTTCTTAGAAGGCAATAATTTCCACACACCCTCACGGGTGATTTGAAAGGACAGTACCTTGCAACCAAGTACGGACTAATTAAATAGCGAAGTTGAAAGCAGTTAAACATTTTCAGGACTTTATATACAGAAAATAATTTACAATTACAATTTTCACCTGCAAAGATTTGATTTTATTGAAACGTATTTTTAAAACCTTCAACATCCTCCGTTTGATATAATTTTTTTTGTGAATTGATATTCTGCTCCCGAGTTTAATTTCTCTTAAATGAGACAGAGTTGCAACTTTTCACCCAATAGTGCCTCTACTATGTGGAATGTTGAGCATGGAAGTGCCAAAATCAATAGTAAGTGTGTATTGTAATGGAACATTCATATGGGTCTTATTACCTGTAAGTGGGGCGCTGCAGCTCTGGCCTACACGGGCAGCATTTTACACTGGTAGGGTGAGTTGTTGAAAGGGTGTTATTTTTGTTTTTTGACCCTTTGTTGGAAATGTTTCCATGCACACACAAAAGAGAACAAGCATTTGCAATGCAATAGGTCTCGCAGTTACGAGAGTTTAAGCTATTGGCATTGTAAATAACTATGCCTTTTATTCATGTGTTATGAAAACCTGCAAGCGGTGCATAAACACGCACTTTGTACAGATAGTCCTTGCTTACGAGAAGCAAGGCTGGCAGTAAAAGAGGCGCAGTTATTGCCAGCCTTGCTTCTCATAAGCAAAGGTTATAAGTACAGAGTGCATGTTTACGCACCTCTTGCAAGTTTTCAAAACCCATAAATAAAAGGCATTGTCATTTACAATGCGAATAGCTCAAACTCTCGCAGAAGCGAGACCTATTGCATTGCAAATGCTTGTTTTATCTGAGTATGGAACGTTTACTAGGACCATGTAAAGGCTGCTGAAGGGCACATTTAGAAAGCTTTTAGATACGCAATTATTGCAAATCTTCCCTGACGCTACCATGGATTTCACAATTCTATACGGTCGTGGCCTAGAAAAAAAATTGCTACATATTCTTTAGGGATGGTATAGAAGTGCAGCAGGAAATCTAACCTTTAAGAAAGCTTTTGTACCACTCTTTGCTCAGTTCTTCTGATTGTCGGAAGATCTCGGACAAATCAGCACATCCCAGCTGTAATGTGCTCTTCGATCTTCATAAACACTGTTTTAACTAAGAGCAGCACTTTGGCAAGAATCTTCAAACGTATTTATGCTTGATGCGATTCATCATTGCTGCAGTTGTGACGATCCTGAGTGCTGCAAACGCAATATTCTGTGAGGAAGCTCAGACCAGGCATGCACAAGCCAGCTAGTGACACAGCTCGCTGTAAATAAAATGTATATGAGGACACTGTTGGTGTCCCTGAAAAAAAACGTGTGAAAACCAACAACTTTTTGCATGTTCGTCGACTCTTGACTGGATCCCTCTGAAATGACGCTGGGGAGATGTATCGTGTGTAAATTACTAGAAGGAATGGCTTAATTGGAGGGCAGTCACAATTTTTTTGCTTGACATACCTTTAAACTTGTTTACCTGTTACATGTATATCATATACCCAGGGCAGTTTCCAAAATATAGCTATGATGATGCCATCATTGTGAGGACAAGAATGATCCATGTGAAACCAAAACAATAGGTAAATGTACAAGAAGCCCTTGAGCTCTGGGAACTATACGCTGTGATTCTGATGTAAAAGCAGTACACAAAAAGTCAATTTGGGGGTGGGGTTCACGCGGTAACAAAAATGGAACCCAGGGGTCCAAAACCGCCCCCCACCCTGGCAGTCCACTGGAGAAACACCCGGTGCCCGCTATGGACAATCCGGCCCTGCACATGGGCCTTAACTTGGATATGGCGATACGTGTTCCTCTTATCTACTAGTCAGCACAAGGCCACAGCGCTGAGTAGGTTTGATTACTGATCTTTTAAGCGCCGCCTTTGTTTGCCGCATGAAAAATGTTTTTTAGACCTGATTTCAGGAAGTCTGATAGTCGCGCAATTTGATGAGAGCTGGTTTTGATGATTTTGGACAGGAGCTGTGAAAGGACCAAAAGCTTCGGAGGAGACTGTTCAAAACAATTCTCTGCCCATTTCTTCAGTCTTCAATTTGGAAGTATTTGGTGGAGTAGACTGTGTGTGCCTGGATTAGTGTTTGGTATAGGAGTGGGCGAAAGCATGGCGGTCTTCTTGAAACATGGCTCTAATAGGTGTGATTGGCCTATTGTACAACTGTTGGTCTCAGATGATGATGTTGCCTTGTATACAAATACTATGCAGCACTTGGGTCTCAGTCTTCGTGTGGAAGTAAATGGGGAAGGTAGTGAGGTTTTTGATAGATAAGTACTGCAGGTCACTTTACCACTGCCTTTGGGATTGGAGATCTGGGAGAGAGACGGGCAGTGCCTAGTGGTATCCTTATCTACTTAATGGGATGTCGGAGACCGTTTGCACTATTTAATAAAATATGTATTGCATTTTACAAGATCGCGTTGAATCAGGTGACCTACCAAATGGCTGTTAGGCATCTCTTGGAACACAATCGGTAGTAATGTTCATAACAGATGATCTGAGTCTGCGTTATCCATCCTTATCCTGTACCATCACTTCATGGCTTTTGACACCGTTCGGCAACGGCTTTCATACTAATAGCCGCTTTGTTCCCACGATCTAACTCTGCCTGTGCTGTGACCACCTGGTTTGCAGTTGGCAACTCTTTACCCAGCGTGTCTGCTGCAGCTACCTTCCTCAGTTGTGTCTTCCATCCAGTATCCAGCTCGGTGTCTTCCGTATCCTTTTCGCTAGGATTGCTTTCCCCACAGGTTCGACTTGGATAGAATGGCTCAGGATGTTTGGGACTACAAACTTTTCTTTTCAGCAGTCTAACATCTCTGTTCTCTTCAGATGACTCCCATGGAGGTGCTTTGCATCATTGTTGTCCATTTTAGTGCTGGGAGGGCTCGAGCCATGCCAGATCCTAAGAGTATCCCCAAGTAAATGAGTTGCATCTCAAGTCTGACATTTATCTTAAATTAGTATCCTAAAAATCCGCTCTGGACCCTCCATCCATACCTAAGCTAGATATTACTGATTTAAACAATGGTGCATATGCAGCGAAGAGCGACATGTCTCCCGAGACCCTTAAGACACCCCTTAGGTTGTGTGCGTTAACATTTGTATAGCGACAGTTACAATGGGTTGACACCAGCACACTCAATATAGAGCGAATGCAGCTGGCTGGACCGGTACATATGGTTGGGGAGTGTGTGGTTGAATGTTGTATGTGGTAAGAGTTGGGCGTGCGATCATGGCAGGTCACGTGAGTGCTGGCATGTGGTCGGTGGTTAGAGTGGTGGATCGCGTGACTTGCCGAAGTGCGTGTGTCTGCGTGGGTTTCCTTCGTGTGAAGCAGAGATCATTTATGCTCGCGGGGCATGTCATGGTAGCCTCACTATTGCGATGGCACACTCATCCATCGTGGAATGTTACCTAGTTCCCATTACGAACTTTTCCGAGCTTGCACGTGCTGACCTGTCACTACTGACCCCTTATTATATCCGTTCTCACTACGGACTTCAGTATCTGGCAGCAAAGAACCTTGACCCCCCCTGCACGTTTCTAAAGAGGCAAACGATGAACTGAAAAGAACAGCTTTGCTTTATTTTGTGTCTATTTTGGCAGAGCTAAGAGTTGTTTAATAATTCCACTTTCAAGGTCCTGTTCAAAGGGTGCTAGATGAAGCCTGGTAACCTACAGGTATTTTTGTCGAATTTGTACTGGTTATTGCTCTAAAAGTCAAAATTGTATTCCAAATACAGCCATACAAAACTCAAAGCAAAGATTCATAAAATCATTTCCAGACATACGTCAATAAACAGCGATTTGCTCTAGCTAACGCAGTATTGTTGCTTCAATACATGTCATTACATTAAAATACTTTCCCTAAAACTTACTTCTGCAGTTAAACTATTACAGTGGAGATTCCCGCCAGCGAATACCTATCCTGTAGACATCCTGCGGCATTCGTTGCCACAGACGCTGACAAACATCACAAAGCCACACTGGATGACCTGGAGTGCAGCCATAGCAGTTCAGGCATCCAAGTAGCAGCAGAGCGCACCAAGCAACAACCGATGGTGCCGGCTCGGACATCCAAGACCCACGAGACAGGCCAGGCGTGCAGTGCGGTTGGCCCCTGGAAGCTGCTCTCGCTCAGAGCGTTCCTGAAAGGGCTGCGGGGCATAGGAAAGTGAAAGCGTGCCATGCGCGCATTGTGCGAGCTGTACACGTGCACATTGCCTGTCCGGGCGCGTGCACATCTCCGGTCCCCCTTCGGCACAGAAAGCGGCAACAATAGATCTCGCCAAGGCAAGTAGCGCATGCGCTGCAGCTGCATCGCTAGGCGAGACCTAAAAAAAAAATGACTAAGTGGAGAGGTATATTTCTTTTTGCATGAAACTTGATATCCTGCCACCAGTAGCACCTATGTTATTTTCTTCTCTCCTAGCTGACCAAAGCCTTAAGTGAAATAAGGACCTATAAAAGATGGCATCATGTTCAAACGGCTGTATTTTGGAACAGAAAGTACTTTAAGCGTATAGAGTCAGTGACCGCTATAACAACAGGTCTTTCCTTTGGGACCTATTGGCTTTGTCAATGGTTTTAGCCATGTTGCACAGCAACACTGATACTGCCCACCAAGGCGAATAAACAAGGGAGAAAAGCCTACGCAGCCAGCCGCTTCGTTTTGTACGTGCGCAAACCAAGCATGCACCTGCCTACAAAATTACGCATCTTTTTTTGTTTACAGATCAGAGTTGGACCAGTAAAATAAGAAAAAGTAAAAAAAAAAAATTTCAAAGTAACACAAACAGGTGTGGGGGACGCAACACAGAGAGCAGATTCACAGAGTGCAGAGCAGGGCCGGAGTGGGAACCCAAACTGGCCCTGGCAACGAGGGAAGGGGGGGCGCTTATGTGCTAGTGGAAAGCTTTGTGCCACGTTTTGCATTTGTTGCAAAAACGGCCCCTGGTAACAAAATTGGCACCCCAAGTGTCTAAAACCGGCTCCCACCCTGGCGGCCCACTGGGGAAAAGCCCGGTGCCCGCTACCGCCAGTCCGGCCCTGGTGCAGAGAAGCATCAGGAGGGTGGGGGAAGAAGCATTTAGGGCAGGCGGAAGCGACATGGGGGGGGGGGGGGGGGTGTTGGGGAAAGCAGCATGGGAGTGCGTGGAGAGGGAAGCAAATTAAGAAAGCAAGGGGGATATGGGTTGGAAGCAAACAAACACAAGAGAGAGCATCATGGAGTTAAAGTGCAAAGGAGAGCGGATTAAATGGAAAAGCTGTATAAAAGTGAAAGCATACGAAAAAGCAGTTCAAGGAAAAAAAGTTGTGGAAAATGAAATAATAAATGTTATGACAAGAAATGTGCTGGGAGAAGTGGGAAATCACAGAACAGGGAAATCAATGTATGCTTATGGAGTGCTTTAAGTAAAAGAAAAAAACAGTTACTGGGAAGTAAACACTTGTGGAAGGCTATAAGGAGCAAATCAGAGAGATGGTAACAGGCTGTGCTTCACGGGAGGGACAAAGGCTAGATGGATGGGCTACAAAAAATAAAGCCATTCAATGGAAATCAAGAAAATAAGAGTGACAAAAGAGAAAGCCAATGAAAATCAATGGGCGGAGTTGCGGCACAGGTCAACTACCAACAAGTCCCCAATAAGTCTTTTGCAACAAGACAGCTGCGCAGTCTGGCAGGCTTCAACCTAAAAAGACGTTTCAAGGGTCTGAACACCAAAGACTTTCTGCCTTTGTAGAGGCAGTGTCCCCCCCCCCCCCCCCCCCCAAAATAAAAGATGTTCTTGATGATGAATCTTCACGGTTGCCCCTCTTGGCACAAGAGATCAGAGATCATATGGTAGCGGCCACAGGAATGAGATGTGAGAACCTTTAAAGACGAATGAAGGTTGCAACAGAAGAAAGTGTCATTGTCAGGTGTTAGACTCCTTTCAAGTGAATGGAGCCAAGTAGACCCCTACGAACCACCCTGAAGCAGTCGAGTATAATGTCCTGGATACCAACCCTTTGACAAGGACGAGTAGGCTTCTTCTCTCTCCGCTTGGTCCCTTCTTCCCTGTCCCTACCTGTGCTTCCTGTGACCACTTACGTGATCAGAGGGTGGTCGGCAGCCTAACAAGGAATCAATCAAAAAATTGTACCTCAACTAATACATCCAACATGTGCTGCCCTGTAACAACATGCGATACAAAGTGCTTTGTTTTATGTTTTATGTTTATTGTTATTTGTTGTACATGGCTTTCTTTGACAAAATCTCAATAAAATTCTATTGAAATTAAAAATAAAGAAAATGGACTCTAAAGTGAAACTCATTCAGTGATGGAGCAGAGGTCTCCTGGGCCGGTCAGGTATCCACCCTTTCGAAGGAGCCGCAGTTCAGAGGTCATTCTTCAGCTGTGGACCGTATGAGGATGGAATGTTGTGACATACAAGGTCTCCAGGGGCATTTAGGATCCTTTAATGTTCTGGTTCTTCCGAGACCATTTATTGGCAGTGGTTAATGGAAAGTCCTGGTGCAAGCATTCCTGATGTATTAATCCAAGGGCACCATGGTAAGCAGATGTTTCACGTTTCTAGAGCGCAGACTTGAAATATTGTTGGGGGTAAAAGGTATACAAGTGATGATGAGAGCGGATGCCTGAGAACCAGGGAATAAGAAATAGTGTGTTCTGGTCGCAGTGGTCAGGGCAATGGAGGAGCCAGGAGACAACAGGAGCAGAAGAGGTTGGATGCCAAGTGCTGTGACAGCCAGATAGTCCAAACAGTATGGAAGCAAAGCTTATTGCAAACACTCATGGTGCTAGCGTCCCAACAGTACAGGAGGATATTTTATAGCAAACACTCACTGTGCTAGAGTCCCAACAGTACGGGAGCAGAGTTTAATGCAAACACTCACAATGCTAGAGTCCCAACAGTACGGGAGCAGAGTTTAATGCAAACACTCACAATGCTAGAGTCCCAACAGTACGGGAGCAGAGTTTAAGGCAAACACTCATGGTGCCAGAGTCCCACCAGTACAGGAGAAGAGTTTATCACAAACACTCACTGTGCTAGAAGCCCAATAGTACAGGAGCAGAGTTTAATGCAAACACTCACGGTGCTAGAGTCCCAACAGTACGGGAGCAGAGTTTAATGCAAACACTCACGGTGCCAGAGTCCCAACAGTACGGGAGCAGAGTTTAATGCAAACACTCACGGTGCCAGAGTCCCAACAGTACGGGAGCAGAGTTTAATGCAAAACACTCACGGTGCCAGAGTCCCAACAGTACGGGAGCAGAGTTTAATGCAAACGCTTACGGTGCTAGAGTCCTAAAGGTACAGGAGCAGAGTTTATCGCAAACACTCACTGTGCTAGAATCCCAATAGTACATGAGCAGAGTTTATCGCAAACACAATGCTAGAGTCCCAACAGTACGGGAGCAGAGTTGATTGTAATTCAGTTTGGTGTTTGTGGGCTCCTTGATGTGGGTCTGGTAGAGCTCCACTTGATGTCCGCGACTTTAGACCCCAGAAGGCCATAATACCAGCATAGCTAAGCTTGATTCCATCAAGTGTGAACAGACGATGGCTGTACTATGGACAGAGACAAACCTGATCGCAGCGAGTGTACAGCTCTTTAGGATGTACTGCTTTCTAGAGCTCGGCATGATGGTAGTAAGCCCCATGCCTATAAAACTGTGCTACTGGCAAGTCCGGAGCAATTGCCAATGGCTGAGATTAATCCAAGCATTCTTTCCATCCCTTGGATGTTAGATCCAGTAGATCTCTGCTCGAGATCAGCAAATGTGGTTCTAATGATGCTCAACTCTGGGAGATCACCTTGATGAGCCATGTGGTATGATGCCAGTTCATACTGAGTCCATGAGAGTGTACTGCTGGTAGAGCTCAGCATTATGCCAGTGTATGTAGAGCCCATGAGCGTGTCCCATCAGCAGAGCTTAACTTGATGCCAATGAGTGTGCAGCCCATGAGGCAGTTCTTCTGACAGAGCGGAGTATAATATGGGTCACTATGGTGACAGTGCAAGTTATTATGAGACCACTGATGCTATAGAACTGGACAGCTCAGCCTTATGCCACTGATTTATGGGTCTCATGAGGCTGCAGGGAGCTTAGCTTGGTGTCAGTGAGTATGCCATCAACAATGGTTTGTGCATATATTTATGCATGAGGGCCCCATGGCCCCAGGCTGTAGCGCAGAGGCTCTCACACATTTGTTCAAAGGTTCACTAGTTCAGGTTACCATCCAAAGACAGTCAAGTTCCTTTTACTCGAGCATCTGTCCACCAGCCCTGTATACAGATGGTGCAACCGCCCACACTTTTAGCCTCAGGTTACACCACACCTGGGCTTCTGGTAACCTAAGAGTAGGGATGTCACCAGGCGAGTTCCTGGAAGGAGTGGGACACCCAGTACTACAAAAACCTCTCTCTTCCCTACTCATTTGCTTACTCAGGGGGGCAGGTGACGAGAAGTTCAGATTCACCGACATGAGTCACGGTGCCCACGCTGGAGGGGGAGCCGTGAGTGACTAGCTCCGGAAGCAGTGGATGGGGACCACGACAGACAACAGAGCTGGTATCCGCACCCTTTGCTGACTCACTTGTCTGTGGCATATCTGTTTACTCAACAGGTGCACAGTTACACCCCCGCGCTCACTTGGAGATGAAAAAGGAACCGAGCTGCCCCGTGGGATGATGCAGCAGAGTTTGCCAAGAGAATGAGTTTATCGTTGTGGATCTGATGTGGTAAGGCGTGGAGGTCTGTGCTGGCCGCCTTCCCAATACTGCAGGCGTTGACTTGGCCTAAATCCCAACAGGGAGTCCTACCTCCCAACTAGGCAGAAATCAAAATCCCGGCAAGAGGTCACCTGAGGGTGGGGAAACATAGCCAAAGCATGGGATGGCTTCAGGGGGAGGGGGGGGGGGGGGGGGGGGGGGAGACGTAAATTGAATGATCCCCTTGTTTTTTGATGATTCTCTGATGAGGGGGAGAAGTGGAAACACAGAGCTGCCCATTTGGAAGAAGTAATATGTTAAAGTTGTGTCACACCGTCTCCGCCAAAATACAGTCATACAGTCCTCACTGTCACTGCTCATACTGGCCAGCTCATCGCCACATTTGTTAAAAAGGAAACATGGCAGACGGGATGAGCAAGCACAGGTAGGTGACTTTATTGGCTTCACAACATGGAGAGGGATTCTCCCTTTGCTGGCCATCAATCAACTGACCACTGGAGAACGTTCGCCGTTATAAGACTACATGGAATCTCATGGCCATGACTCCACTTGCCTAGAGGCGCAAGACTGAGGTCCCTATGCGAGAGAATCTCAATACAACCACTCTGATAGTGCAAAAGGCCGTTCGAGATGAAATTTGCCAAGATTCGAGGTCTATGTTTTTTGTGTGGCATACAGGGCTCAACTGGTAAGGTGTGTGGCTGTCTGTGGTCATAGGAAAGAGCCATTAGACCATGGATGTGAACATTGCAGGAAAATATTGTTGATTTACCTACTATGCAGTAATGAGGAATATCGGAAGGGTCCTTCAGATGTGCACAGGAGATAGTGTGCAATGCACGGAAGGACTTGGGCCTGATTAACTTTCCCAGCTGGCAAACCAAGGTTTGCGAATGGGGATGCAATTTGACCTATGTACTACCAGGTCACAGTATACATTTTGCAGGGGGTCGTAAAACACCCTGCCTAATAAATATTAACGACACAGGCTGTAATTTTAACCTTGTGCAATGGACTTCGAATACAGGGATGGTAGCCTGCACTGGACAACATGCCACCATCCTTGCATTTGCATTCTCAAATGGCAAAGATTCCGTTTAGCAGTTGTGTCCCTCCTAGGATCAGGCACAATTCCCTTTTTAGGAAGACATCGGTAGAGCAGAAAGTGGTTGCCCCGAATCACTGTCTAATCCCACCTTCGAGGCCGCTCGGTACAATTCAATGCAACTGCAGTAGCAAACTAATAATACCATTGCGCGTCACCTCCTTCTACCTGTGATTCTGAATGTGTCACATAACCCATTGGCAAGTCGGAAAGCCTTTCCCATCTCACAAAATGACCTTTCGTACAATGCCCATCAATCGTCTGCAGGAGCAATCTTTGATGTCTGCAAACTGCAGCGTTGGCAAACATAAACCTGTTCAGTACATTTGGCCCAAAGTCCACAGACGGAGTCACGGGACACACAGTAGCAAAGCTGTTCATAAATCACGGACCCAAATCTTCCGGCTGAGGCCAGTCTAGAGATGGGCCTTTTCAAAGTCTGGTCAACAAGATATTTGACTCCTGTTAGGGAGCAAAAACCAAAGGAAATGATGGACGGAGTGTTGAACATTGCAAACACTCACCCCCAGTCAACTGATCTGGGTTTAATCCATCACTGTTCTTTAGCCCACTCTGCCACCCCAGTTCAGACATGGCCATATGCAAATCAGTCTGACCCTGTGCCTCATGAGAACAGTCCAGCCCGAACTGCCAAGCCATGTCTTCCCTGGACCGGAAACAAGCTTCCTAGGACCGGTTTCTGGCATTTCAGCCGTCTTCAGCCAGGCTTGCTTGAATCCAGTGGCAAAGTGAGCAAGGGACTCACGTCTGAGCATACCCTGCCAACTTATGGCGAACAAAGCAAAAACCAAAGGAAATGATGGACGGAGTGTTGAACATTGCAAACACTCACCCCCAGTCAACTGATCCGGGTTTAATCCATCACTGTTCTTTAGCCCACTCTGCCACCCCAGTTCAGACATGGCCATATGCAAATCAGTCTGACCCTGTGCCTCATGAGAACAGTCCAGCCCGAACTGCCAGGCCATGTCTTCCCTGGACCGGAAACAAGCTTCCTAGGACCGGTTTCTGGCATTTCAGCCGTCTTCAGCCAGGCTTGCTTGAATCCAGTGGCAAAGTGAGCAAGGGACTCACGTCTGAGCATACCCTGCCAACTTATGGCGAACAAAGCAAAAACCAAAGGAAATGATGGACGGAGTGTTGAACATTGCAAACACTCACCCCCAGTCAACTGATCTGGGTTTAATCCATCACTGTTCTTTAGCCCACTCTGCCACCCCAGTTCAGACATGGCCATATGCAAATCAGTCTGACCCTGTGCCTCATGAGAACAGTCCAGCCCGAACTGCCAAGCCATGTCTTCCCTGGACCGGAAACAAGCTTCCTAGGACCGGTTTCTGGCATTTCAGCCGTCTTCAGCCAGGCTTGCTTGAATCCAGTGGCATCATTTCCTTTGGTTTTTGCTTTGTTCGCCATAAGTTGGCAGGGTATGCTCAGACGTGAGTCCCTTGCTCACTTTGCCACTGGATTCAAGCAAGCCTGGCTGAAGACGGCTGAAATGCCAGAAACCGGTCCTAGGAAGCTCGTTTCCGGTCCAGGGAAGACATGGCTTGGCAGTTCGGGCTGGACTGTTCCCATGAGGCACAGGGTCAGACTGATTTGCATATGGCCATGTCTGAACTGGGGTGGCAGAGTGGGCTAAAGAACAGTGATGGATTAAACCCAGATCAGTTGACTGGGGGTGAGTGTTTGCAATGTTCAACACTCCGTCCATCATTTCCTTTGGTTTTTGTCCTGTTAGGGAGCGTCTAGCCTTCCTTCCTCAACCACTGGTGTCAAAAGTAGCCTGGGTCATGTTCAGGGTTGAATCGAGGTGGTGGGGATAGACCTGGCTTCCAGACCCATCATATCTTTCTCTGAAATTGAGCAACTCACCCTCTATAATGTTGTTTCTGGTGGATAATCTTCCCACAGACTTCTCACCTTATGGTATCAGGCTTGACATTGTTGAAAATGTCCCCCCAGCAATGACTCATCGTGAACTGCCAGGGGATGATGTGACTCCAGCAGCAACTCTGCTTGCGAACGGGACTTCAGCAGAGTATATTAAGCACCGGTCAGCAGGCCGATGTCATTTACGGATAGGTTTTCTACTCCTCACTGAAGCGTGCAGACAGGCACCGAGAGACACAGCAACGACAAGTACAGCACACAATAGGTTTGCATTTCTTGGTATATTAATAATTATTGAGCTCGCTCGTGACAAACCGGCAGCAAGATTGTGTATCTACTAAAAATATTGTTACAAAGGTAAGCATGCTGCATTGCCTTCTGATGGATACATCTTTCCACAGCTTTCTCACCTTTTGAATGAGTGCATGCCGGAGATGTGAGCCAGTACTAATTATGAAAAGACGAGCACGTAACTGCCCAGAGGATGTCGGCAACTGGGATGCCGCTGAAGAGAGACATGGAGGTGACCATGACCTTAGGGGAATGGGCATGGATACCCTTCCGAAGGTTCTTTCTTAGCCAAAGCATAGCATTTCTTGATATAGAGGATGACCCTAAATGAAATGGTGCATTTGGGCACATCCTTGCCCTTTTTAACTGCGCTGAAAAGCTGGTTGTGAGCTATAATGACACGTGCAGAAAATGTTACACCGTAGCTATGCCTAGGGTCCAACCTATGCAGCCATTTCTCCTCGGTTGGATGCAGAAGAGTTAAAAATGATGGAAGGGCGATAGACTAACCCATATGAAATACAGATACCATCTTGGGTAAGAAGACTCGGCACATACAATGGGGCAGATATCTTTGGGCTTGCACCACTCAAAAGGTATTCCAACAGCTTGTATAAGAGGAATCACTAGCAGGTTTCATGGTCATCAAGATGTCGATGACTTCATGAGGAACATAAAAAGACTGTCCACGGCATCCGCTCAATCTCCAGATATGCAGCTGCAGCACTTGGTGGGGGGTTAAGATAGAGGGCAGGATCATACTGCTTCAAGAGCATTTCCACTTTGCATGGACAGGAAGGGGGGGCTGAATACAGAGTGTAAACAGATCCCTATACCAAGCCTTCCTCGCACAGTCGGAGCGATCAGAAGCATCTGTGCTCAATCCTCTGCACACCTTTAATATTCTTGCGAGACGCAACATAGGTGGTTATGCATACAGTGGGCCCTGAGACCATCTGAACTTGAAGGTATCTAGCAGAGATCATAAAGGGCAAAGCGTATGGCACAAAGCTGAAGACACTTTCTGTTCTGGGCAGTGGAAAACAGATAAACGAATAGAAAACCTTATCTGTAAAAGATCACCTCACTTACTTTAGGGTGTAGCTCCCACTTGTGATCTTCCAGTGATTGCGTGCATCCACCCGCATGTTGTGGGCGCTGGCCAAATGAGTCCTTGTGGGGGAGATTGCCAGTCAGTACACCCAGCGCCACAAGCTAATCACCTCCCACTACTGATGTATATACATACCTTCAGAGCAAGATGGATCCCTCACAGCTAAAGCACTCTTATGTGGAGGCCTCGTATCATCATGTCACCCAGAAAAACACCATAGCCTAGTGAGGCGGCATCGATTACCATGGTAGCCCAAGCCTCCAAATGGCTGAAAGGGCAACTTCTCAGAAGGCTAGAGAGAGATCAAGCCACTGGTGCAGATCCTGATGCAAACTGAAAAACTGAACTGGAGCAGAGAGACCTCTATGGTGTTGCGGCCACTGCCTCGTCAGACACCCATGGAGGGCTCTCATCTGCCATAAAGCTCTAACAGGTTGCCAAAGGCAATGGGACCTAGCAGGCGCAAGACGTACAAGACCTGCATCCGGTCTTGAGACATACCAATTGGAATAATTGTATGAATATCCACAATCCTCTGAGGAGTGGGGAAGGCCTTCAGAAGAGTTGTGCTGATCACTGCTCCAATAAAAGTCAACCTCTGTGTTCTTCTGGTCATTTGTGGAAAAGTGCAAATCGTGGAGAAGTATCATCACCTGTTGGGGATGTTCCTGGATCAGCTTTCTGGATTCCCAATCTACTCTGCAAAGCTGCCATGACCGCAACCAACTTAATAATGATGTGTGTGGCTGTTGTTCATCTGAACTGGAGGAGCACAAACTGAAAATGTTGTGATTCCACCATGAACATCAAGTAACGGCTGTGGGCAGGGAGTGCTGGAAACAGGTGTCCCGCAGATCCAGGGAGTCCAACCAGTCTCCTGGGTTCAAGGCCAACAGGAAATGGCTCAGGGAAGAGCGTCTTCAACTAGTCCTGCCAGATGAACAGGTTCGGAAAGTGGGGATCCAGAATAGGCCTAGTGCTTCCATCTTTCTTCGGGACCAGGAGGCAAACAGACTAAAATGTAATGCCTCTCATTTCTGGATGCACCTCTTCTATGGCTTCTTTTTCTAAAAAAGCAGGGACTTGTGGCTCCAAGGAGACGGCATGAGTCAGCAAGCACGCTTTCAAAGAAGAGAGATGGTGTGGCAGAGTGGCTAGGAAGGAAAGGACATGGTTGAGGCATCCAGCTGATCCTTCAAAGCAGTCAGTCCGAATTCCTTCCCAATTGATGAAAGGTACAAACATAGAAGATGGCAATTTGAGGCAGAGGAGTCAAAGTGGTTTTGGGTGGTTGAGCTTGCAAAAGAGAGGGAGACCTGAATCTGCTGATGCTGCTGTCTAGATCTACCCCTACCTTGAAAGGAGTACATTCTTCTGCTGAGGTGTCCACACAGGCAGACAGTTGCCATAGCTGGAACTGTGCAGCCTTAAAGTAACCATGGAATGTCAGACATTGCTGGTGGAATTACCATGCTGGGCAGACCAGACCTAGGGCTTTGGCCGTAGCCCTGCTGTTTTGGAAACACCCTAGGGAGGAGATTACATTCCCTCAAAAAGCTCTGCTGCATTAAAGGCAATCTCCATAAGTGTAGCCTCGACAGTTTTAACACCTCCACAGTCTTCCGGACAACTGTTGTGAAAAGCAAGAACTCATACGAGGCAGGGCCAGTGTGGTAGGAAATGTCCACTTATGAACGAATATCTAGGTAACTGCCCTTTTGCAAGTCCAAATGAAGGCAGACATCAGTATGATCAGGAATCAGTAGGTGATCAGCTTGAGAGTTGTCATCCTCTGTGCATCTGTAGTCCTCATCTTCCACAGCCAAGGCATCTAGATCTGAAACAAACATTTCCTCCAAGGAGGAGAACCTTTGGCCTCTAAGAAGGTGCTTACACAATGGCTCAGTTTAAATTACCCCCGACTTTCTACTTTGCCACATGTATGATAGCTACTCCTGTAGAGTCTGTGGAAGAATCCGGCTTTTCCACCAACTTAACGCTGAGCACTGAGGAAGGCCAAAAATAAAAGGAGGACAGTGCCTTAGCCAGTTTCACCTTCGCATTAGCTGCAGGGCTGAATCCTAAATCCTATGAAAGCACTGTGTCTGGATCGAAGTCACTGTAATCTCCAAACCCACAGGAATGGACACAACCCCTTGAGGAGTAGCCAGGGGTTATACAGTTCTGAAAATATATATATATCTAGCATTGCTAGTCAGAAGGTCTCGAGTGCGCACGCTCAGCCGAAGGACGGGGTAGCTCCACTCTCTACTTCTTAGAATCAGGTGGTGCACTTGACATCGGCAAAGAGCCTGGCGCTGGTGAAAGGAATGTAGATTCCAAGCGGTCCTGGGAATGACATCTCACCCACATGGAAGAAGAGGAATTCTCCTTCCTATGGTGCCTTTTTTTTTTTTAAGACCTCGCAGGAGAAAGACGTCCCGTAAGAAGCGGGGTCAGGCTGGAGCCGCGCGGCACCTCTTGGTGGTGCTGTAGAGTCCCTGCGAGGAGAAACCTTTTCCAGATCAGCCTGAAAGGAGCACTCGTATGGTAATGGTCAGAAGGTGTATCCATCAGATTTCTTCTTCTGACCCAAATTCTTACCTGGTTGGCTTCTCCGAGGCTTTTATTCCAGCTTGCAGCGAGAATGTACAATTTACTAGCACTGTGGCAAAGCTCAAGACACCTGTGAAATTTTAAACCTAGTCTGCCTCCTGTCAATCAAATGGTCTTTTTCAAGCACCTGATTTGTAAGTGAAAAGCCCAGGAGTGGACACAGGATATCCTGCTGACAGAACCAGGTAGGCACACTACAGTCGAGACCTGTATCTCAAGGCAGGGTAATCCCGTGCATACGCTGCAGATCTTTAAATTTAGATCAGAAGGTTGGGGGAAAGAGAGGATCATCTTTCTAGAAGAACACATGTTTCCAAATAGCTGTGCACATCCATTTAATACCAAGAACATGTCCTGCCCTACCTATCCGCGTACAAACATTTCTTCAAAGTACAGCCTCTAAGGAATCTGGCTAGAAAGGAATATGCTACTTACCAGTATGCATCTGTTCTTGGCATGTAGAGCTGCAGAGCCACACACTTAGGATAGTAGATCGCCATCTGGTGTTGGGCTCGGATGCTTGCAGGTTGTTGTTGTCTTCGGAAGAAGTCTTTGGTCACGAGATCGGGGACTCCTCCCTTGGGCTACAGTGCACATGCGCATCAACTCCATCCTCAGATTGTTTTTTGCCATGATGGGAAATGATGGAGTTTGTAGAAAAGAGAGAGATGTCCATGTGTAATGTCTAAGTAAGACGCTGCTGGAACAGATACAGGTCCCGGGGAGGTGGGTGGGCGTGTGAGGCTCTGCAGCTCTACATGCCAAGAACAGATGCATACTGGTAAGTAGAATATTCCGTTCGAGGCATATGAGCTGCAGATCACACACTTAGGATAGACACTATAGCAGTGTCTCCCCTAGCGGTGGTCACCTGTATCAGTTGCAGCAGTTTGAAATAAAGTTTTAAGGACAGCCTGACCCACAGAAGCTTGTTGCTTTGCTTGCACGTCAACACAATAGTGTTTAGTGAAGGTGTGTGTTGTAGACCATGTGGCTGCCTTGCAAATATCTTCTAAGGGAATGTTTCCTAAGAATGCCATGGAAGCCCCTATTTTGCGTGTGGAATGCGCTCTAGGGGGAACTGTTAGTGTGCGTTTAGCCTTGTGGTAGCATATTTGGATACATTTAACTATCCACCTGGCTATCCCAGATTTGGAAATGGGGTTGCCTTTATGTGGTGGAGAGAACGCAACAAAATTGTTTTGTTTTGCGGAATGATTTGGTTCTGTCAATGTAGTAAAGCAGGGCTCTTTTAACGTCTAAGGTATGAAGAGCTCTTTCAGCTACCGAGTCCGGATTTGGGAAGAACACCGGTAGCTCTACTGATTGGTTAAGAGGGAACGGAGATATGACTTTTGGAAGGAATTTGGGATTTGTTCTAAGAACCACGTTGTTGCGGTGTAATTGTAAGAATGGTTCTTGTATGGTTAAAGCCTGGATTTCACTTACCCTTCTGAGGGATGTGATAGCTATAAGGAAAGCCAATTTCCATGTGAGGAATTGTAGTTCGCATTTATGCAGAGGTTCAAATGGGGGTCCCATGAGCCTTGTAAGAACGATGTTTAGATTCAACACTGGAGAGGGTGGTAATCTGGGAGGAATATTCCTTTTAAGGCCTTCCATGAAGGCTTTGAATGCAGGTACTCTAAATAGTGACAAATGTTGTCGATTTTGTAAGTAGGCTGCTAATGCTGCTAGGTGGAGACGTATGGATGAGTATGCCAGGTTACATCTTTGCAAGTGCAGTAAGTAGCAAATGATGTTTTGGATGGATGCATCCAACGGGTTTATATGATTGTTAGTACAGTAAATGGCAAATCTTTTCCATTTTGCAGCATAGCAGGCTCTAGTGGTAGGTCATCTGGCCTCCTTTACAATATTCATGCAGTCTGGTGGCAGGTTTAGGTAACCGAACTCTAGGACTTCAGGAGCCAGATCGCTAGATTCAGTTGACCTGGATCTGGGTGTCTGATTTCTCCATGGTTCTGGGTTAATAAGGACGGGGAGAGGTGCAGTTTTTGGTGTGGAACTAGCGAGAGTTCCAGTAGTGTTGGGAACCACGGCTGGCGTGCCCATATAGGAGCCACTAGGATCAGTTTGAGAGACTGTTGCCTGAGTTTGCGTACCACTAATGGAATGAGTGGGAGAGGTGTAAAAGCGTACGCAAATATGCCTGACCAGTTCATCCAAATCGCATTGCCCTTCAACTCCGGGTGGGGAAATCTGGCAGCGAAGGTTGGGCATTTTGCGTTTTCATGTGTGGCAAACAGGTCTATGTCTGGTTGGCCCCATTGTTGGAAAAAGGGCAACAGGACTTGTGGGTGTAATTCCAATTCGTGGATCTGTTGATTTTGTCGACTCAACAGATCGGCAATTTGATTGTGAACCCCTGGAAGGTGTTCTGCAAGGAGGTATATGTTCTGGGGAATGTCCCAGCTCCAGATGTTCTGCGTGAGCTGTGATAGCTGGAGAGAATGTGTGTCTCCCTGTTTTTGTATGTAATACATGGCTGTCATGTTGTCCGTCCGGATGAGGACAGTTTTGTTCTGGAGATGTAATTGGAATGATTTTAGTGCTAGGAACACTGCTAGCAGTTCCAGATAGTTGATATGGAGCACATTCTGTTGAGTGGTCCATTTGCCCTGAATGGTGTGTCCGAGGAGATGGGCTCCCCATCCTGTGAGAGATGTGTCGGTTGTCAGCACTATTTGTGGAAGAGGCTCTAGGAACGGCCGCCCTTTGGACAGGTTTATTACGTTCCACCATTTTAGAGAGCGATGTGAGCGGCTGTCCACCAACACCAGATCTGTAAGTTGTCCGTGAGCCTGGTTCCACTGACGTGCTAGACATTCTTGCAAGGGACGCATTTGAAGTCTTGCATAAGGCACAATGAAGATGCATGACACCATCATCCCTATGAGTTTCATGAACACTCTTGCTGGAAGAGAGTGTTGGGCTTGAAATTTTGCGATTAGAGCTTGTATATTGGCTATCCGGGCTGGGCTGGGATATGCGAGGGCTTTGTAGGTGTTTATGGTGGCTCTCAGATGCTAATGTATGTGAGAGGGTTTGAGATGAGATTTGGGATAATTTATTGTGAATCCCAAGTTGTGTAACAGTTGGATAGTTTGGCGAGTGTGTAGGACACATTTGTTGAATGACTTGGCTTTTATTAGCCAGTCGTCTACATACGGGAAGACGTGAATTTGTTGTCTTCTGAGATGTGCTGCTACTACTGCTAGACATTTGGTGAATACTCTGGGCGCAGTTGTTACTCCGAATGGGAGGACAGTAAACTGATAGTGTTGTCTGTCCACCACAAACCTTAGGTACTTCCTCTGAGCAGGATGTATGGGAATGTGGAAATAGGCATCCTTGAGATCTAGTGTGGCAAGGAAATCGCCTTGTTGTAGTAGTGGGAGCACTTGTTGAAGAGTGATCATATGGAAATGATCTGAGTTTATGTAGAGATTTAGGGGTCTGAGGTCGAGTATTGGTCTTAGAGTCCCGTCCTTTTTGGGGATTAGGAAGTATAGAGAGTATACCCCTGTATTCGGATGTTGTAAGGGATCTGGCTCTATTGCGCGTTTTTGAAGCAATGAGAGAACCTCTTGTTTGAGGAGCGCAAGATGTTCTGATGACATGGAACGCTGCTTGGGTGGTATGTGTGGGGGGGGGGGGTTAGTGGTGAGTGCCAGGCAGTAACCATACTGGATAATTTGTCTTACCCACTTGTCGGTTGTGATGGAGTTCCAGACAGGTAGGAACTGTTTGAGTCTTCCCCCGACTGAAGTGGAATAGTCTGGTGGGAGAGGTGGAATGTCACTGTTTTGTGGCAGGGGAAGTACGAGTGTTGGCATTGCCTTGGCCTCGTCCCTTGTTGTTGTTTCCTCTATATCCTCCTCTAAAATATTCTCTATTGGGGGATGTTTGTGTAGAGGGTTTGAACGTAGAGGAGGTGTCTGCTCCGATATTCTTGGAGGCTCCTCTGTAGAAGGAGCGCCGAAAGGAGCCACGTGGTTGTGGAGACTGTAATGCTCCCATGGACTTCGCGGTCTCGGTGTCTATTTTCATCTTTTCAAGTGCAGTGTCTACTGCTGGCCCAAATAGTTGTTCTTGGTTAAACCATTGACTAAGTATGGTAGTTTGTACCTCTGGCTTAAAGCCCGAAATGCGTAGCCAGGCATGGCGTCTAAGGAGCACGCTTGTGTTTATTGCTCTAGAGGCGGTCTCTGCTGCGTCAAGCGCACATTTAATTGACGCATTCGAGATAAGTTTACCTTCCTGAATAAGGTAATTTGCCTGGGTCTTATATTGGTCTGGTAGATGTTGTAGAAGATTCTCTAGGTGGTCGTAGTGAGCCCTATCATAGCGTGCTAGTAGGGCCTGAGTGTTGGCAATACGCCAATGGTTAGCGGCTTGTGCTGCTACTCGTTTACCAGAGGCTTTTAACAGTTTGGATTCTTTGTCGGGGGGTGGTGTATCTCCTGTGGTTTGTGAGTTGGCTCGTTTCCTTGCGTTGGAAACGACCAAAGAATCCAGAGGGAGCTGTCCTTTGATGTAACAAGGATCTTCTGGGGCAGGTCTATATTTTTTTTCGATTCTTGGGTTAAGCACCCTGGCACGGACGGGGTCTTTAAATACCTCTGTGGCGTGTTTTATGACCCCTTTAATCATAGGTAAAATCTGGACAGACTTTTGTGACTGTTCTAAAGTGTCTAGTAGGAAGTCTTCCTCTGGTGTGTCAGAGTGCATGGCGACGCCATGGTAAAGTGCTGCCCTATTTAATAATCGTCCAAACCCCAGGTGGTCATCTGGAGGTGATGGTTTGGAGGGATATGGTGTAGGGTCAGGCATATCTGGTAGAGGGTATGCCCAATCATCCAGGGGTACAGCATCTGGATCTGTGAACGGATCATTAGGATCACCCCCTATCACAAGGTCATCATCATCATCCTGTGGAGGTGGTGTATGCGATGGAGAGGTAAGGGTAGTGTAGGCAGAGGGGGTGGGGTAGAAGGTCGTATAGGAGATGAAGGAATAATAGGTGATGTTGCAGAGTCCTTTTTGTTGATAGGAACTGCGGCATGTGTTGTGTCCAGTTTTCGTTTCTTACATGGCACCGCGGTGGCATGTCCAGTTTTTGGATTAATATATATCTTTTTCTGCAATGGATCTGGATGGAAAAGTTCTTGTTCTTGGGGAACAGTCTTTGGTGCTGATTTTTTCGGTTCCGATCGAGGTTTTGGTTGATCGGTGGAGTTTTTGGCTTTAGGAGGTGTGTTAGAGTCCTTAGCCGGTGGTTTCGGTGCCAATGAAGGTTTCGGTGCCGATGAAGGTTTCGGTACCGACGTGGAGTCCTTTGGCTTGGGAACTTTCGGTGCCGGTTTATCTATGGGCTTTGTTGTTTTCGGTGCCAAAGGCGCCGGAGCCGGTTTCGGTGCCGAGAGGTCATGTGTCTTCGGTGCCGAAGGTGCCGGTGGAACAATGACATGCGGCTTGCTCGGGCCCGAGCTACCGGAAGGCTTATGTTTCTTCGGAGCCGAGCTCGGAGGCGGGGCTTCTGAAGGATGTTTTTGGTCTCGACAGGCCAGCAGGCGAAGTCTTGACCAATGCCTTAGGTTTTGGAGGGGTTGGGGCAGGGGCAGTAGTACTCGTGCGTTGCCCAGGAGTAATGGGGTCGTCTGCCTCAGAGATGATTTGGAAATCCTCGGAATCTTCTTCCGAGACATCTGGACCCTCGTCAAAGATGTTTTCTGGTTCCGGAGCTGGTCTCTGTTGCATGATGTGGCGTCGAGCCCTTCGATCTCGAATAGTCTTTTTGGATCAAAATGCTGCGCAGGCTGGACAGCTGGACTCGTCGTGTTCCGGTGATAGGCACAGGTTACAGACCTTGTGGTGGTCACTGTGCGGAAATTTTGCTCCACACTGGGGGCATTTTTTGAACGGCGTCCTTTCCATGAGCCGTAGGCCTTACGGCGTGGATAGGTCCAGCAGCCCGCGTCGACGTCCGGAATCGAGTCGATGAAATTGATGTCGAATGGAGGTGCTTCGGTATCTGCGCTTCGAAAAGCTTGTAAATAGAGGTTTTCAGCCGGAGCGGAAAAGTTACATCCGAACCCAGTGGCGGAAAAAATCAATCTGAGGATGGAGTTGATGCCCATGCGCACTGTAGTCCAAGGGAGGAGTCACCTATCTCGTGACCAAAGACTTCTTCCGAAGACAACAACAACCTGCAAGCATCTGAGCCCAACACCAGATCTACTATCCTAAGTGTGTGATCTGCAGCTCATATGCCTCGAACATAAGATTTCCCTGAAAATTACCTTGGAGCTCACAAAATAAATACGGCCATATTTTCTTCTTCCAACCACCTTTGGCATTGAAAATTGACCCCTTCAAAGTTCATTCTCACTGAAACATGCAATTCTGCTAATTTCTCTAGCAAGGTTTACCTTGGCCCGTACCTTATACGAAACAACTGGCCACAGGCTGTTTCATCTTTAGATTTGCCTTTTACTAGCACAACACCGTTTTTCCTACAGATAACCGAGCCTCCGGTTCGAAATCCAGTTTCACACTTCAACAATAATGAGGCAGAAGGGTCTCCTACTACATGTTGAAAAATGCAGCATTTCAATAAAGAAAAAGAAGCATTGGCAAAGACAATAGGTTTGATGCACAGACAAGAGCAATAAAAAGGTCTGCTGTATGTTATGTTTTATTGATTTCTACATCACACTAATCACCCGAGCGGGTATCCAGGCACTTGGGCATGGTGCGTAGGTGTGTGGTCCCCAAGGTTCATTTTTGAAGATCCAGGTCTTCAGCTTCTTGCAGAACTCAAGAAGTGAGGAGGAGGCTCAGATGTGTTGAGGGAGGTCATTCCATGACTTGGGTGTGAGGTAGGAGAATAAGCTACCTCTAGTTTTGCTTTTGCGGATGCGGGCACGTGTGTGAGTGAGGCAGAGCGTAGTGTATGCGGGTGTTCAGGTATTCTGGTCCTGTGTTGTGTGGGGCTCTGTATGGGTGTGTGAAGTTTGAATTGGTTGTGCTGTAGTGAAAAACAACTGAAAAAAGGAGTGACCATTGCATACTATGCATGGCTATAATTAAGAATTAAAAGACGGATAACTATACTTTTTAGAAATATTCTGTAGTGCATACTAGAGGAGGCAGAAAGATACACCGACACAATATAAAGAATGTGAGACTAAAATACACCTGTGTGGCTGGTTCACAATGTAATTGAAAATCTTTCAAGCCAGTGGCTCAACGATTCTGGGCCACAGAAGCCAACAGCTGGAGGAGGATGAACCAAAGCCCTTTAGGGTATATATGGAATACAATATGGCCACTATAAATGAAAATACACGATTAAAATAATTTAGGTTTTTGTCCTTACTGGGAGAACCTAGGAGTATTTTTGTAGGTCTGCAGGGTTAAAAGAGTCTGGCAAAGCAGCTCAGGTGGCCCTGGCAAAGATGTGTGCCCTCTAGTTCATATCAATGGTCCCCTAAGAGTTATAAGAGGTACAAATAGAAAGGCGATATAAACAATAGTGAAAATCAGGGGAAATGTCAGGAATGACACAATGGGAACTTTCCTGCTACCAGTACATGAAATGGAGGTGTCAGGGAACCGGCAGCAAGGAGAAACGTGGGGTAGAGTTGGGGTGAGGAGGTAACGTTTTGAGGGGTCTTGTACCATTTAGAATCTATATGGTACAAGATCCCTCGCAACTTTACCTCCACACCCCAACTATAATTGGAATAGGAGACAGAAGAAATAAAAAAATATTAATTCCGGTGGATTTGGTCAATGTGGCATTGCCAGAAATGCATTTGTCAATAAGGCGTTTGTTATTATCACAAATGTCCGGAAAAGCAACTCCATAGGTTGGGTGGCTGAGCAAGAGTCGCCTGTGCTAATGACCGTGACCGGTTCAGAGGAGTGGGCGGGTTCACTGAGGGACACCACACCCCACAGCACAGCCTTTTGGCTACAAACCCTCCTTGCTGGAAGCTTCTAGAAGGTCATGTAATGAATCAGCTTGACACAGTCCGTGTGGAAACCGGTTAGGCAGCTGCCTGGACTACTGTTCAAGATTTCTGAAGCTCTACCTCTGCCATTTTGAAAACATACGCGTCTTCCTTATTCCCAGCACTCACATTTGGCAACGCTTTGGGGTGATTAAGGGTGAGGGGGGGCTTGTATGCACAATCCGTGGGAAGGTGGACCCCTGCAAGTCTCAAAAACGGTTTGCCCCACACTGCACCCCTATCCCCAGCCTGCACCCAAGTCATTTCCACAAAAGCATCCTTTGGCCTCCGAGGGCGTCACTCAAAACGCTCAGTGGGCCTGGTGGTTGCTGTGGGTAATCCCATAATGAGGTGCAGAGCCCACACCAGCAAGTGATTATGTAGGCAAAACGCACAACCTTGAGAGAGAACAGTGCACTGCGCAGCTCAGAACAAAGCGGCTCCTGTGCATCTCAGAAGACAAAAGACACGTTTTGCAACCAGCAGCAAAAGAAGAGAACAAAGAGGGCGGAGATTTGTGGAATTATTTACCAAATAAGTACTGGGAAAAAGTAGCTATTTGTTAACCGGCCGTTGTTCGTGAACTGCCAAGTACTCTTGTCACTGAGTGAGTCACACGTCAGGCATTCCTGGTGGAAATTCCAGTTGGCCAATGAAAACAGGTTTTACTGGATCCACCTACCAGCACACGAGTTTATAGCCATCTATTGAACATGCATGGAATACAATTTCCAGTTTATTCCAGTTGCCTTGTGAAACTACTTATTGATGGATCAGGTCTACTTGTCTCAGTTGGTTTCTCACTTTTTATCTGCAAGAGAAATCTTCTGCAGTGTCCAAAACACATACTCCACAAAGGAATTAATTAAACCATTTGCAGAAGGTCAGGTAAATTACCACTACTAAAAGGCATGAGATTGTCACATCTCCCAACTCTACCAACTTTTCGGAGTACAAGCCTGCAGGGAAATGACACATTCCTTCAGTCTAGCCCTTGATAGGCCCAGCTGCGCAATGAGAGATGTTGGCATGTTATACAGGTTAATGCATGGTGACCTCATCAGAAGATGAAGATCGATTTATTTATTTATTTTATTGCTCATGTCAGCACTGCAAGCTCTTCTATTCACACAACCCTCCGATTGGCCATCCATTCCTTACAAATGCAGCAGCCAGTGCACCACTCCCTTGTCCCAGTCTGGGTATGGCACACTTTAGGGTAATCCTAATCCAGGGATGGCTCTGCAGGAAAGGGAGATTCGCCCACCGTTTCAATGCCAACTTGCAAGGAGCACCATCAGGTTGGAAGCCAAGCTTTTCACTTTTATCAGGTGTCACTGCCCCGCCCACATAAGCTGGACACCCAAATCATAACTGTTGAGCCATCTTGTTATTTACCTCTGGTATCCCAGGCAATCAATGCCTTCTAAGTTACCCATGCAATCAATGCCATCTAAGGTACCCCAGCAATCAATGCCATCTAAGGTACCCCAGCAATCAATGCCATCTAAGGTACCCCAGCAATCAAAGTCTTCTAAGGTACCCATGCAATCAATGCCTTCTAAGGTACCCCAGCAATCAATGCCTTCTAAGGTACCCCAGCAATCAATGCCTTCTAAGGTACCCCAGCAATCAATGCCTTCTAAGGTACCCCAGCAATCAATGCCTTCTAAGGTCTCCCAGCAATCAATGCCTTCTAAGGTCTCCCAGCAATCAATGCCTTTTAAGGTCTCCCAGCAACCAATGCCTTCTAAGGTACCCCAGCAATCAATGCCTTCTAAGGTACCCCAGCAATCAATGCCTTCTAAGGTACCCCAGCAATCAATGTTATCTAAGGTCTCCCAGCAATCAATGTTATCTAAGGTACCCCAGCAATCAATGTTATCTAAGGTACCCCAGCAATCAATGCCTTCTAAGGTCCCCAGCTATAAATGCCTTCTAAGGTCTCTTAGCAATCAATGCCATCTAAGGTACCCCAGCAATCAATGCCTTCTAAGGTCTCCCAGCAATCAATGCCTTCTAAGGTACCCCAGCAATCAATGCCTTCTAAGGTACCCCAGCAACCAATGCCTTCTAAGGTACCCCAGCAATCAATGTTATCTAAGGTCTCCCAGCAATCAATGTTATCTAAGGTCTCCCAGCAATCAATGTTATCTAAGGTACCCCAGCAATCAATTTCTTCTAAGGTACCCCAGCAATCAATGATCTAAGGTCTCCCAGCAATCAATGTTATCTAAGGTCTCCCAGCAATCAATGCCTTCTAAGGTCTCCCAGCAATCAATGCCTTCTAAGGTACCCCAGCAATCAATGCCTTCTAAGGTACCCCAGCAATCAATGTTATCTAAGGTCTCCCAGCAATCAATGTTATCTAAGGTCTCCCAGCAATCAATGTTATCTAAGGTACCCCAGCAATCAATTTCTTCTAAGGTCTCCCAGCAATCAATGCCTTCTAAGGTACCCCAGCAATCAATGTTATCTAAGGTCTCCCAGCAATCAATGTTATCTAAGGTCTCCCAGCAATCAATGTTATCTAAGGTACCCCAGCAATCAATGCCTTCTAAGGTACCCCAGCAATCAATGCCTTCTAAGGTGCCCCAGCAATCAATGCCTTCTAAGGTACCCATGCAATCAATGTTATCTAAGGTGCCCCAGCAATCAATTTCTTCTACGGTACCCCAGCAATCAATGCCTTCTAAGGTGCCCCAGCAATCAATGTTATCTAAGGTGCCCCAGCAATCAATTTATTCTACGGTACCCCAGCAATCAATGCCTTCTAAGGTGCCCCAGCAATCAATGCCTTCTAAGGTGCCCCAGCAATCAATGCCTTCTAAGGTACCCCGGCAATCAATTTCTTCTAAGGTACCCCAGCAATCAATGCCTTCTAAGGTGCCCCAGCAATCAATGTTATCTAAGGTGCCCCAGCAATCCATTTCTTCTACGGTACCCCAGCAATCCATGTCTTCCAAGGTACCCCGGCAATCAATGCCTTCTAAGGTACCCTGGCAATCAATTTCTTCTAAGGTACCCTGGCAATCAATTTCTTCTAAGGTACCCCGGCAATCAATTTCTTCTAAGGTACCCCGGCAATCAATGCCTTCTACAGTACCCCGGCAATCAATGTCTTAAGTTGGCCTATTTTTTCTACTACAAGAGTGCGTCTGCTCCATTATCAATGCCAACACCAGTGTGAGCTGTTGTAGAAGCACCTGTAGCGACACCGGACTGTCTTCACCTGTGCCCTGTCCGTCTGCATGCCAGCCTGCTGTACTTAGCAAGAAGTACTTGCAGGAGGCAATTACTGTTCTATACTTCTTGCGCCTGTGTGAGGTGGGGGTGCTCGTGAAGCAAGCAACTGTCAATAGAGCCACCGCATTTCAAGAGTAACTCTGCGGCAAAACGAGGACAAAAGAGAAATATTACTACAAGGCAACTGGGTGCAGGGGAATCAATGAACCGGGATGTGGGCTACTGGGTGAATGAAACGGGTGCCAATTTGCCAACAGGTCATTCGCTAGTCTTCCGCCCGAGTAGGGAGCGCTTCTCAAGACTAGTTGTCTACTTTTCTATAGTCCAAAGTAAAAACGTCCCTTTAGAACGAACACTTGGTATGTTTGTTTCGAGGATAGTGTCATTTCCAACACACGTGTGTACGTGCCTCTTGCAGATACACAAAGGCTTGAAAAAAGCTTCCAGGGAAGGCCTGCCTGCCGTCTGTGAAACAGCAGCGCCCTCTGGCGAATAATATTGTTCAAAACAAGAAAGGCAAGAAACGAATTCTTGCCAACTAACAATCTCATAGTTGAAGCATTTCGGTGACATCACGGGTCCGATTGCATAAACTACCAGGGTGTCGCTTATTCGCACCTAGGTGTTTTCACACCTGTTCCACTGAGAGAAAACGGCAGAACCCGCGTATCCTGAACATAAACATCTTAAAGCCAGGCTCTACCGTGCTGAACTCGTCATGGAGAACGGAAGTGAAACTCCGCCCATACGTGCCCTTTACAAACACAACATGTTTCGTATTGTTATATGGGTTCTTTTCCTGCCACAGAACATCAACGCCACCATTAACCAGAAACCGCACCACAACATTAAAGTATGTAAAATGACAGTACAGCAAATAAAAGTAGCATATGTGATCCGAGCCGATTATTTACTCTCTGGGAGTACGGTGGGTCCTTGCTGCTTGTTTTTTTTGTTGTTGTTTTTTTTGCAGTTTTATATAGCGCGAACTCGACCCATAGGTATTGAAGCGCTTTACATAAGCACCAGTTAGATTACACAAGGACTCATTCATTTTTGGTAGGCATGGAGAGAATAAGTGATTTGCCCAGAATCACAGGATGCTGAGCGGACGCCGATACTCGTATCCCAGTCCCAAAGTAGGCAGCTCTGGCCGTTAGGAGCCGTTTATCCCATGTAATATGATTGAAGGCCATATAAACATTAAAAATAATAGCACTATATTGGGGCCCTGCCCAGACTGCTCACGCTTTTGAGAGTCAGGTGCGAGAGCCAGGAGATTTCCAGCTGTCCTTCGTAAAACGAGAGTACCTTTGCATTCACAGAGCTCGAGCTGTCCCAGGTCAGGTGTGAGCAGCTCAGTCTAAATACCTCAGGATGCCGTTTGTCAGCTGCGAGCGCCCCCTCCCGCCCAGAGAGCTCACATGCGCTATTTCGGGAGTGAGCCGCACATAGAGGTTACAACGCTCACAGGTGTGAGTTGCTTATCGAGGGACAGAGACCTAGAACCACACTGCCAGAGGATGTGAGAAGCATATCCAGTCCAGAGATCTCCAGTTCCTCCTTCCCAAGTAAGAGATGTTTTAATGAATAAATTGCTGGGGAAAATAAAAAGTTCCTCCTTCCTAAGAAACTGACTAACTCATTCAATCAAGAGAGCTCAAGAATGATGGATTTAACCCCGGAATGTTTTGATTTGTTCTGAAATCCGTCCATCAATTGTGTGTCTTTTGCTTTCTCGCCCTAAGTGCGCCAGGTATGCCCAGACGTGGGTCCTGGGCTCACTGTGCCACTGGAATCAAGCTATCCTGGCTGAAGACGGCTGATGCCCCAAAACCGGTCCTAGGATGCTCGTTTCCGGTCCAGGGAGGACCTGGCTTGACAGTTCGGGCTGGACTGTTCCCATGAGGCACATGGTCAAGACTGATTTGCATATGGCCAGGTCTAAACTGGGGTGGTGGCATGGTGAGCAAAAGAATGATGGATTTAACCCAGATCTCTTGACTGGGGGTGAATGTTTTGATTTGTTCTGCATTTCGTCCATCAATTGTTTGTCTTTTGCATTCCAGGTGTGAGCAGCTCATTCAATGGATGAATTTTGGGACCGCCCTGATTGCTTTTCCAATGTACAATACGTTTAGGGTAAGGGTCCGAGTGGGAAAGTGATTTGAAGTAGCGCTTCCCACATATTTCACAACCACCCCCTTCTTTTAGCGGAGATCAGGCGGGAGATCTTTGAACGTAACTAAAGCATTGTGTGGTAGCGCATCGTCATTTACAAGACATTACATTTTCCATTGAAAGAGTCACTAAATTTGCGCAGACATACAGTTTTACTGATTAAACTGCATTACACACAAATCAGAATGTGTGGAAATCAGGTCTCTGTGCATATTTATCATTTGTGCATCACCAAGTAAAGTGTCCCGATTTGTTTTGATCCAACTAAAATCTGTTCCCAGAACACTTCACATTTTTTTTTTTTTAATGTGCTTCATTTTTTGCTTTTGTAACCGCTGAACGTGTACACTGCACTCCCTGTACTCCAGCAAGATTGTCACAATTTCCCATATGTGGCGATCAGAGATGTCAGGCCTGACTTCACAATTATCTCATGCTACAGAGGGCTTTAAATATCTGGGGGTCTTTATATCGCCATGTCCTACGATCTCATGGACACATAATATCACCCCGCGGTCCGTAATGAGACTACTGTATGGTCTCAGCTGCCCCTATTGCTATCTGGGCGATCCGCAATCTTTATGATGGCATCTTTACCACTTCTGCTAGATCGGTTGCAGAATTTCCCATACAATATTCCTCTTTCATCGTTCACATAACAATGCGATCCTGAATAAGTTTCTATGGCAGGGAGGGGTGATCCGGGTTGCACTCCATACGTGCACACAATCAATATACGGTGGCGGTATTGCGGCGGCAGACATTTAAGCATACTATTCTCCTCTCACCTTCTGGTAATTAATGAACGGTGGTACAGGTCTCAGTCTGATCTAGCATACGAAGTGGAGTGAATGGCTATGACAGGCACACCCTTACTACAACTCCTGTATAGCCGAGTGACCCTAGACACCTTCCCCCAGCTTTCAGGACTGTTATACAAATTTGGAAACACACAGTTAAATCCATTGGCTGGTGGGGAAGACTGAAATACTTCACTGCCCCCTGGCAGGGCACGTATCTACGGTCCGTATTCACTCTGGTTGGATTTTGCAAGTGGGACCTCATTGGAATCTCCACGCTGGGAGATATTATGCAAGGCACCACACTTAAGTCCTTTTAACAGATACAAACCGAGTTTCACCTGCATAAATCCCAGTTCCACCGCTATTTGCAACTGCGACATGCTTTAGACCCCCACATTTGTCATCT
The DNA here is from genome assembly GCF_964204655.1 of Triturus cristatus. Lineage (NCBI taxonomy): Eukaryota > Metazoa > Chordata > Amphibia > Caudata > Salamandridae > Triturus > Triturus cristatus. Next base: position 776,789,951 of record NC_140595.1, on the reverse strand, counting down.
GGAGGCACTTCCTGAGTTTCACCCATTAGAAGGGCGCTTACTGATGGGGGACATCGGGGCCCACAAGATCAAGCAAATTTACCAGACGCTAAAAACTCACATACAGAACACTATACATAAGACCAGGGCAGCATGGGAGGTCAATTTGCTGGCACTGACAGATGATGACTGGACCGAGGCCCTAGCTAGTCCTCGGTATGCAGCGGTATCCTCAAGCTGCAGCCTCATTCAGTTTAAGTACCCCCACCGGGTATATTACACCCGGTCCCGGTACGGAAGATGGGTGTTATCCAGTCCCCTCATTGTATTCGCTGCAATAGCGACGAGGGCTCCTTCCTCTATACTGTGTGGAGCTGTACAGGGATACAACCATTCTGGACTCGGGTGACGTCTTGTCTAGGCCAGGTTCTGGCCTGGACCATTCCACTCAACCCCAGACTACTGCTCCTTCATAGCACAGACAAGATCGGGGGGAACCGCTACAAGCAGCACCTTCTGTTCCTGGGCCTCACCTTTGCTAAAAGAGATATTGCACAGAAATGGAAGGCAACATCCCCACCTAGCATAGCGGGGTGGAAGAAGGCAATAGACAGGTGTATGGCGGCCAAAATCGTGGTCTTTCAGGCGAGGGGATGCCCACAGAAGCACAGAAAAAGCTGGTCCCGCTGGGCAACATATAGAGGCATAAATTTACCCACATTACCACATCCAGACTCACGATCCCATTGAACTATCTGTGGGTCGCTATCCACTTTTATAGTCTGACGAAACAATTTACAGTTTTTTTTATTAATAGGTATTTACGATTCTTTGGGGGTGTTCGGTGTAGTTTGTTACACTTTCGGCCTGGTGTTCTGCAGGCCAAGCTGTTTTTGAATGTTACAACTAGGTACTATATATCGCATATAATATATGTACTGTCTTTGCAGGGCTCTGCCCACTCTGTACCTTCCAAAATGAATAAAATTTGTTGTGAAAAAAAAAAAAAAATAAGATGTCACACAATTCACGTAAAAAACTCTTCACGTCCATGTTAAAAGAATAAGCAGCAATTTGTCAGAAGACATAGCCTGACATTTGACCTCTGTCTTTGAAACAAATCAAACGTGACCAGATAAATACAGATATTAAAAGGCATCTCCAATAATTGCTCAGACTTCCAGAGCCACCAAAAATCGCCTTGAGACTCACCAGTGGGTCGTGACCCACAGTTTGGGAAACGCTGATTTAAAGCAAGTGGGAGGCACGGCGGGAAAGCTCCAAGAGTAAACATGGAGAAGCATAATTGAATTACCATTCGTTCCTCCTGGATACATTAAAACAGCTACCTGGTAATGGCAGACCCACAAATTCTCACTATTTCAAGCCTGCACCTTGCCATGTTATCTAACTTAGTTTTGTCATTTGTGACAGGAACCCGTTTCGTTTATCAAGTCGGGGTTTATTTGGTGTTCTACAGAAGATCACTATAATCCATTATAAAAAGTCGTCAACAACCAGGTAGAGGGACTGTAAGTATTTCACAAGTCATATTGCCCTATGTGTAAGCTTAGCTGTTGTGCAATAGGCTGCTGGGTAGGAGAACATGGAACAATTAGGAAATGTACACATTTAAGGTCTGTGAGGAAACGGGGTATATTATATTGTGTGACCGCACCATGTAATACCCCTTTAGGACTAGTCAGTCAGCTTTTGTTTGTTAAACCTTTTACCTGAACCCTGGGTAACTGTGGTTCTGAGCAGTCAGGCTTACAAAAAAGGAATACATGTAAAGCATTTAAAACAGCACCAAAACAATTGAAGAAAAACCTAACACTTGAAAAATCTGACACCAATTTATAAATAAAAAAAAAAAAAAAAAAAAAAAAAAAAAGTATATTTTTATGAATTTATAGACGCCAAATGAAAAACATCTATCAGAGGGTTCCGGAGATATAGATTTTACAAGAAACAATAAATCAGGACCGTTCACTTAACCACAAGCAAGCACAGGCAAATTAAATGAATTTGACACAGAAATTTTGTTCAAGGTTAACTTTTACAGGTTGGTATACAGTTACTTTGGGTGACCAACTTTTACAGGGAGCCAATCAAAGGGAGCAGTAATATCCAACAGAAAAGTTACCTCCTGGAGAAAATAAGTCTTCAGTCTAGTTCGAGCATCAGTGGCTCCTTGCCATGGACTTCTATGGAGTAGTCCTTATTTAATGGATACAGGACTCTGAAGATGCTGTGCTGTCAATAGGGATCTTCCTGGGGCTACTCCTTGGTCCACGGTCCTGATGAGGTGATTCCGGCCACAGGGCTCGACGTCCAACAAAGTCTTCTCCAGGTCAGCAGAAATCCAGACACCTGGTACAGCGGTTTCCTTCTTTTGACAGTACCTCTCCTTCTGGGCGGCCAAGCTGCACTCCTACAACTCTCTCAGGCCGGTCCAGCAGACTTGGGTGCAACTTTTGAGCGCTGGGTCCTGCTCTCTTGGGCTGCGCAGCCGCGAAGAGCAGCGATCCGGTCTACCAGCTTGCACCAGCAGGCTTTTTCAAATTTTGTGGCCCTGTGCTGCAGACAGGAAGTCAGCCAACTGACTCTTGGAGTCTCTGCTTTGGGCTGGGGTCAGGGACAACCTCTCCATGAGCAAGACACGGCAACATAGTCCTTTTCTTTGCTAGCCCAAGGAGCAGCAGGTGCAGTCCAACTTCGGTGCATCCTCTTTGCTGGTTCCAGGCTCAGCAGGGCAGTCCATCTTCCTTCCTCTTCTTCCAGTCAAGCGAGATCTGAGTTCTGGGTGCTAGAGGTGCCCTTTGTATGCCCAGAAAGTGCTCCCAGGAGCAGTTGCGGTCACTAGCCAATGGGCTACTAGGTTCCCTACCACCCAATGACAACTTACTGTGAAGTGTGGTATCAATTTGTCTCAGAAGGCTCCATTCTGCCCACTAAAAATGACAGAACCCCTCTCTTGTTCTCAGGAGCTCGGTAGCCGGCCCCTAGGAGTGAGGCTATCTGTGGGCTAAACGCCCACGGAAAAAACGGTTTGGCCAGCATTTCCCCTTCTCTGTTCCCGACATTGACTTGTCTACCCAAACAAAAGAGCAGCCCCTCTTGACTGTGATTACCAGTTGCCCTTCAAAGGTGGCTTCCCCTTTAAAGCTAGCCTTTTGGGCTAACACCCTGTGTGGCTTCCTTCCAGGAGGAAGTAAATCCCCCTCCAACAGCAGGCCTCTATAGTTTTTCTCCTTCGAGCCGCTTACACGTCTACCAAGATAGGTAGAAGGCTGTCTCGTGGCCAGCCTCAGTAAATGGCCACTGGAAACTTGGACAATAGAGTAGTAACATTCCAAAAGTTCAGTGTGGTAACAAATTATATTTATTTTGACTTGGCCATCAAGAAGTTGTTTGATCTTTAAAGTACTAACTTTGGAAGTCCCATTAAGAAGTTAGCACAGCTGAGATGTCAGTGTGTAACTCTGTACTCTCCAATGGGGCTACCAAGCTCGCTCGCATCAAAAACAACAATTTTGTGGTTTTGTTGCCAGAACATGTTAAGCACATGTTCTACTTTTTTTAATACGTTGCACCACTCTATAGGCATGTTGTAGGGGTGACTTACACATTCAAAAAAAGGAGTTTGGCCTTGGTCATGGCTTAAAATGGCAAAGTCAAGGTAGCAGTTTTAAACGTCTCCTCTAGCCTGCAGTGGCAGACTGGGAGTCATGTTTTATCTTGTCCCGTTCAGTGTGGTGCGTCAACTGCTGCAGTTCCTAGTGTGACACTGTAACTTACAAGATCTGGTACCAAATTCTAGGGCTTAGCAGTAGATTAGCCCATGCCATTTGGGTGCAGGCCAATCAAACACACATGGTTAAGGGTCAGGGCACTGGGACGGAGGTCTGGTTAGCAGGCCTCAATGCACTCAATCGAAAAACCAGCAGCATCTGCCCAAATCTTTGGGGGTGAAAATACAAAAAGATGTATTTCCTTTAACTGTCGCTCAAAGACCTTGCACAGAAATAATGCCGAACCTTTAACTTCTCTTTAGTACTGAGACACTCAGGCAGCACAGTCATTCCTGAATCAGCAGCAAAGGGGAAACACGGGGCAAGGCAGAAATCGCAAACTTGTCTGGGCTCAGCGACTAACATGATAATCGGGAGATCATTCACCCTGGCAGATTCCAAGAAGGAACTGAGAGATCATGTTCACTTCAATATGGGACAAACCAAAGTGAGAAAGAGGGGTGGAATGTAGGAGGCACTAATGGCAAATTGGCGCAGAAGTGACGAGCTGATGCGACACACGTATCATAGCTACCTAAAGTCCAAGAGGAGAGAATGGCTCTATTGCTGATAGAACCATTATTCCCGGTGTTTGCCACAAGCATGCTGTTACTAGCAGTTGCCATCTTGGATGAGGTGGGCTGCCAGCATCTTACTAAGGTCTTGTTAGTGTGCACCAGTATCTCTGCGAATGCTGGAGATCCATCAGCAGTGGCCTGGGCTGACCATTATATGGAACTGATGAAACAAGGGGTTACCTACCAAGCTAATTCTCAAGGGTCCTCAAGAAGGATACCACAATGGGAAGAACAAACCGGTAACGACAATTGCAAATAATCAACTGTTTTAATCAAAAAGATATTTTCTCATATAATTTTTCAATTGTCAAAATCCATAAATAAAGCAATAGAGAGATAAGAACATACACAAATTACATCCTCAGTTGGTATAATCACAATACAAAGTCCCACAAAGTTAAATCGAAAAAAATCAGTCATACTGACATGCACCCAAGACACACATTCACATTTTAAAACAACAGTCCATGAACACGTCAAGGTAAATCAAGTGCCACATGATGGTAGGATGACAGTTTCATAAATCATCCGAAGGGTGAGGGTAGTTACAGTCCAGCTACCCGACACAAATTAAACACCAACGCGCGTTTCGGTGTCTGATGCTCCATCACCACCCCCTTTTGAACCCCAGCCGGGGCCACACCTTCATCAGGGCGAAGTTGGTCAAACAACAATGGGAGAGACAAACAGACCTAGGATCACAGAAAAATACACAATCAATGATTGAAATAAACACATAATAAAGACATTAGTAGATGATAAAGATTGAGACAGTCTAGGGGCAAGCGTCAGTACCGGAAGCATCTAAGTATTAATTTATAACATTTTTAGTTTTAAAACGGCCGGTGGTCTTTGGCATCTATTTAAACATTCTCTTTTTTTCTTTTTTATTCTCCTTTTTCTTTATCTTTTGTCATCTTCTTTTTTCCACCACTTTACACGTCCAACTCTCGTTACACTATGTCTTTATTTGGTGGTATGGCAACCCATTGGGTTTGATGTTCTCACTTATGGTATATGGTTGGACTAATCACCACTTCTCCAGTCTTGGTCTCACCTTCTAGGTATTGGTGCGCCCTATTCCGTATAATGTAGGCCTTCCGGACGTTTTAAAACTAAAAAGGTTATAAATTAATACTTAGATGCTTCCGGTACTGACGCTTGCCCCTAGACTGTCTCAATCTTTATCATCTACTAATGTCTTTATTATGTGTTTATTTCAATCATTGATTGTGTATTTTTCTGTGATCCTAGGTCTGTTTGTCTGTCCCATTGTTGTTTGACCATCTTCGCCCTGATGAAGGTGTGGCCCCGGCTGGGGTTAGACATCGAAACGCGCGTTGGCGTTTAATTTGTGTCGGGTAGCTGGACTGTAACTACCCTCACCCTTCGGATGATTTATGAAACTCTGTCATCCTACCATCATGCGGCACTTGATTTCCCTTGACGTTGTCATGGACGGTTTTAAAATGTGAATGTGTGTCTTGAGTGCAGGTCAGTATGACTGATTTTTTTCGATTTAACTTTGTGGGACTTTGTATTGTGATTATACCAACTGAGGATGTAATTTGTGTATGTTCTTATCTCTCTATTGCTTTATTTATGGATTTTGACAATTGAAAAATTATATGAGAAAATATCTTTTTGATTAAAACAGTTGATTATTTGCAATTGTCGTTACCGGTTTGTTCTTCCCATTGTGGGATCCTTCTTGAGGACCCTTGAGAATTAGCTTGGTAAGTAACCCCTTGTTTCATTGGTTTCGTGATTTCCCCTGCATTACCTGCCCTTTTATTAGTAGCCAGGGTCCCCCTTGTTTTTTTTTTTGACATGTTTTTATTAGGGTTTTGCATATATTACATCATAAGAAACATTCACAGTTATGAACCTGAATCACTGTACTGTAACATCCTGGGCCATTGAGAAAGTTATAGTGTGTGGAAACTGTAGTCCATTAGCCGTTGGGCCTTCCGTGATGGCCCGAGAGACCGGTCTTCCCCTATGCCGGTTCCATCTGGCCCCCCTATCTAACGCCCTGGTCGTGTCTATATCTGCCGTCTCGATCAGGGGTAACTTGATCTTCCCATCGCGGTCTATGTAGCGTCCCTTCTGGTCTCAAATTCCCTATCATGTCGTGTAACTAGAACAACGGTATGTGAACCGCCAACTGGGACTATCTACGCCTGTGAGGCGGCTTGGAAAAGGGCCCTGGGGTGGGGGGGGGGGGGCCCCGAAACTGGGTATGGTATGGGAGGAAGGGAGGAAGTGGGTGAAGTATGGAAGGGGGGGAGGGGGACGCGAGGCCGGCGGACGAGGTACTCCTACGACAGAGTATGTACGGGTTGGTGGTAGGTGTATGTGGTGTGCTTTAAGGCTCCCCAGGGGGAGGGAGGGGGGAGGGGTGGGTGGTCGGGTTGCCACTTGACGCCCGGCCGGGGACTGGGCTCGCACTCGCCTTTGCCTCTGGGTATGTTGTCTGCCTATGGGTTGTTTGTGTCCTCCGCCGATCCGGGGCGGTCGGGAGGGGGGTCGCCGGGGCGCGGGGGTGGGCTGTGTCGTGTCTGGGGCGTCCCCCGTTATGTCTGCTTGCTTAAACAGGATGAGGAGCTGTGCCCACTCCATGGATATCGGGCGTTTGCGGGCGCCCTTCGCCTCCTCTTCTCGCAGCAGTTCCTCCTCCGCTGCTCCCCACTTGAGTACCGCGCCCACCCACGCCGGGCCAGACGGCCCCTCTGGGGCCCTCCAATGCATTGCGATGTTTCTCTTCGCGAGGAGAAGGGCCAAGGAAGTGAATTTCCGCTGTACCTTCGCGGATTTCCTCTTCGGGGCGATCCCCAGTGCACATTCCTCCCATGTGGGGGTGGACTGGAGTTCGGTCGTGGCTCGAATGGCTTGGTGTACTCCACCCCAGAAACGTTGTATGGCTGGGCAGACCCAAAACATATGTTTGAAATCAGCGTCTACCTGGTGGCAGCGGGGACATTCAAATTGTGTATCGGGGTAAAACCGGTGGAGTTTGGCTGGGGTGAGGTATGCCCGATGTAGGATATTAAATTGAATATTTTTAAAGCGCGCGTTCCTGGACACTTTTTTCGGTGACTCCAGGGCTTTGCGCCACTCCGCATCATGGAAGACCCTGCCTGCGTCGTCTTCCCACGTTTCACGTAGTTTGTCCAGGGTGGTGTCTGTGAGCTCCCGGATCGCTTTATAAAGCCAGGTAATGAGGTGGCTGCCTGCTCCCATACGCAGCAACGCGTGTAGCACCGGATGTGTCGGGGGTTCCCCATTGCGCGCGCACCAGAAACGGTCACTGCTCATCAGCAGCTGTCTGTGTGTCAGAAATTGCCCTTGGGGGAGGTCGTGCCACTCCATCAACTGCTCAAATGTCCTCAGTTGCCCTTCTTGAAACAACGCCTCCACCTCCGTGATCCCGTGATCTGTCCACACCTGGAGGGCCCCCGCGGTGAAGCACCCGCTCCGTCGGGGGAAGCCCACCAGGGGGAGCAGAGGGGAGTATAGTGGCTTGCCCGTAGACATGCGATGGATCCTCATCATGCATCTGCGGGCGATTGTAACCTGGAGTGGATGCGTGCGCGTCGGTTTGGAGCCTGGCATGAGCAGTCGGCGGATCTCAGGCAGAGGCAGTTTGCCTCCCTCCGTGATAGTCTCCCCCACTTGTCTCTCCGCCGTCCAGTGGGATAGCCACTGGAGCTGTGCCGCGAGGAAGTACGATTCAAAGGAGGGCGCCCCCAGGCCCCCGGCCGTCGTGGGGAGGTACAGTGTGCGCAGCGCTACTCGGCGTCGGCCGCCCCCCCATATCAGAGCTGTCAACAGCGAGTCCAGTTCCCGAAAGAAGGACCGCGGCGGGATAATAGGGAGGTTTGTGAAGAAGTAGAGCAGTCTCGGGACCATAATCATTTTTGCCAGAGCGACACGTCCTATGGGAGCTAGTGGCAATGTCTTCCAAAACCCTACTGCCGATCGTAGGCTCGTCAGTGCTCTTCGGTGGTTCCCCTCGAAGAGGTCACCGGGGGAGTGATATAGGCGCACCCCCAGGTATCTGGGGGCCGTTCCATCCCATCTCAGCGTCTGATCGCCCAGCGTTATCTCTAGGGGTTCCGCCTGGACGCCCAGAGGGAAGATGGACGATTTCTCCCAGTTGACCCAGAGTCCCGATAGTCCCTCGTACTCTCGGAGTGTCGTCCAGATGGGTGTGAGGTCGGCCGTGATGTCGCGGACATAGATCAGGAGATCATCCGCATATAATGACACACAGTGGGTGACGTCCGCTATGGGTATCCCCCATGCCTCCCCCTCCCGTCGCAGTCGTAAGGCCAGGGGCTCCATCGCCAGGGCGAAAAGGAGAGGAGAGAGGGGGCACCCCTGCCTGGTTCCGCGGGTCACCGGGAACGGTGCCGATATAAGTTTGCCAAGTCTCACTCTGGAGGTGAGGCCTCAGTACAGGAGCCGAGTATAAGCTAGCAGCGTGGGACCAACACCGATCTGCTGCAAGACCTCGAAGAGGTACCGCCACTGCAGGGTATCAAACGCCTTCTCCAGGTCCAGGACCAGGCATGCCGCCCTGGGAAATCGTCCTTTCGCCTGATCCTGAACGTGGAAGAAACGGCGCAAGTTATGTGAGGTGTTACGCCGGGGAACTAATCCGCACTGGTCCAGTGTGGGAAGGATTTGGCTGTAACGATCCGCCAAGATTTTCCCTAGGATCTTGCAGTCCGTGTTCAGAAGTGTTATTGGCCGGTAGGACGTCGGGAGTACGGGATCTCTGTACGGTTTCAAGAAGGTCACCAGTACCGACGCCCGCATCGAGTCTGGGAGCATTCTGCGGGTCACTGCCTCTTCATATATGGAGACCAGCCGTGGCGCCAATAGTGCCGCGAATGTGTGGTAGTACTCGACCGGGAATCCGTCCGTGCCTGGTGCCTTCCTGCGTGCCAGGGCTTTGATTGCATGCTTCACTTCGACCGGTTTAAGTTTCCCGTCCAGGTCCTTCCCGAGTGCGGGGGGAATCTTGGGCAGGGACGTCCCACCTAGGAAACCGGTAAGGTCTCCCGAGGGTCCGACCCGTGGGGCTCGGTACAGGGCCGCATAGTATGCGTGGCAGATGTGTAGTATATCTGTCTGCGAAAATTTGAGTTGCCCATCCGGGGCTTGGAGTTCTGTGATCGGGCGTGGCGCTGTGTCCTGCCGAGCTAACCAAGCCAGGAGGGCCCCCGTCCTATTCCCCTCTTTGCGTGTTCGTGTCGCGTACGCCCGAAAATTATATTTGCGCAGATCTCTCAGCGCTATTGTGTGGGAGGATTTGGCCGCTGACAGTTGCGCCTCCGTGGCATCACCCCGATCCACCCTCTTCGAGAGTTCCGCGAGCCGGGTCTCCGCCCCCTGTAGTGCCCTGTCGAGCACTCTCCTGACCCCCACCACCTGTTGAATGCAGTGGCCCCGGCACTTACCTTGAATGCATCCCATTCAAGTGAACGCGTGGATGCCGTGTTATCGTTTCGTCGAAAGTGGCCCTGCATAAATTCCTCTAAAGTTTGGCGGAATACCAGGTCTGTGAGACATTCCCGGGGCATCCTCCATGTTGGAATCGGGGGGTGAGGGGGTTTCCATCGGAGGACCGCCGTGTGTGCATCGTGGTCTGAGACCACTCTGCCTAGGTAGTCCGACTCCTGTACTGAGGGTAAGAGCGACGTGGAGCATAGGAATCTATCCAGCCGGACCCGCAGATCGTGTGGGACCGAATGGAAGGAGTACAGCTTCGTGGTGGGATGGCGAGTTCTCCAAATGTCTGCTAGTCCCCATTTGTCTACCCAGCTGTGGAGGTCTGTGGCCTGCTTGTATGCGGATGAGCGGGCTTGGGGAGGGTGCGAACGGTCCAGGTGTGGATCCAGGGTGCAATTATAATCCCCTCCCAGAAGCAACGGGACCGATGTGTGATGGGCCAACATGCGTGTGAGTTTGTCCCAATAGCTCTCCTGTTCTGTGTTGGGGGCGTATATACTCCCTATCAGTAGTTGCTGGCCCTCTAACAGCCCCGTCAGTATTGCGTAGCAGCCCTCTCTGTCCACGAGTCTGCTCTGCTCCCTAAATGGCACCCCCGGCCTGACCCATACTAGCGCGCCCCTAGCAAATGCGGAGTAAGTCGTGGCACATATAATGCCTCGCCATTTTCTCTGTAGTCGGTCTGCCTCCCCTGCCGTCAGATGCGTTTCTTGTAAGAGTGCTACCTGGGCCTTTTGTCTCTTGATGTATGAATAGACTGAATAGCGCTTGCGGGCAGGGTGCATTCCCCTAACGTGAAGTGTCAGGAATTTTATGTCCGTGTTAGGAGAGTTGTGAGGAATGTTGTGGGATGTCATAATTATATGTCCTTGATGTGCCGTGGACTCCTCTGTCGCCGCACCTGACCTCCCTCCCACCACCTACCGTCTGTCCGTGTACTGCATCGTCCATGGAGATTGCCGTGCCTGCTCTGGGAATGACCGGGAAGGAACACAAAGGATAGGGAGGTGAACTGCAACAACTGTGGGAAACAGTCCCAATACTGGGGGCGCATCGCGCAGGGCGATGTGCCCAAACTGGTAGCTTTGGTGTGACTTTAGTTCGTAACCACGGGGGTGGTGGATCCGATGGCTGCCGACTCCCGCTCCGGCGGTTGCCCGTATATCATTGATGACTATAAATGTCCTGCCCGATGTCGGGCTCAGTGGTTAGTCTGTTCTTTGCGGTCTGCATGGCCGTACGTGCTTAACGTGCCGCTGACTCTATCCGTGGGTCTCTTGTCAGATGAGTGTGTCCGCGGTCTGGGGGGTCACCACAGGGGGTGTCACCGAGCCCTCTCGTGATCCCGGTGTTGCGCTCTTTTCGTCGTCTGAGCTAAAGATGTGAGGGCCACGTTCCGAATCCGATCCTCTGTCTCGGGGACTCAGTGTGGCTACCGCCTGGAGAGCCCTCCGACGCTCCGCGATAATCTGTGCTAGGTCCGGGGAGCTGGCGGTGGTAGTTCCTGTTCGCCTGCTAGTCGGCGTGGAGGAGACTCTCCGGGTCCGGCGACCTGGGCGCCCGGGCGTAGTTTTCGGGCGAGAGCTGGGGTCATGTCCGAGGTGCTGTGTGTGCTGTTCCGCCCATGTCGCCGCTTCCCCCGGGTCCGTGAAGGAGTGCGTCTCGCCTCCATAGATGACCTTGAGGCGGGCTGGGAAGAGAAGCGCATATTGTATGTTTTTCGAGCGCAGGGTTCGCTTCACTGCCAGGAAGGTGGCCCGTTGTAACTGGACCGCACGGGAGTAGTCCGGGAACAGCATTACTTGCTTGTCCTCTAGTTGCAGCCGTCCCCGTTGTCTGGCCGCCCGGAGGATGGCGTCGCGGTCCTGATAGTGGAGGAGTTTGAGCAGGAAAGGACGAGGGGGCATGCCCGGCTGCGGTCTGCGGGCCGGCACTCTGTGGGCCCTCTCCACGGAGAAAACCGCGGTGAGAGCGTCTGCTGGCGTGAATGTGGCGATCCAGTCAGATGTATTTGACCGGGTCGGGCCCTTCGATTCCCTCCGGCAGGTTCATGATTCGGATGTTGCTCCGTCGGGAACGCCCTTCTAGGTCGTCCGTCTTGTTCTCCAGCGTTTTTATCCGCATCAGTAGGTCCTGGAGCGTGTTGTCCTGCTTTTGTACCTGCGGCTCCAGCGTCTGGAGGCGGTGCGCGCTTTGTGCCACTTTGTCCGCCAGTTTCCTGTGGTCGTCGCGGAGGAGGCCCAGGTCTGATGACAACTCGCTGAACCTCCCTTCCATTGTCACTCGAGAGTGTTCTATGGCTGCCAGGACCTGGTCTAGTTTTCTGGCCGTGGGGTCCTCCCTGACTGGCTCGGTGCCGTGGGGAGGTTTCGCCGGCACCGGCTCGGTCGTCCTGGACTGGTGAGAGGCTGGTGGCATCCCCGCCGTTTTCTGGCGACCCATCGTGGGGGGGGGGGGGGTCCTCACCATGTCTATGGGTACTTCTGTTCACTGGCGGCCACACTCTAGCTGGTCCGGCAGGCGCGCTCTTCCCGCCGGTGCGACACTTCAGGGATCAGCCCTCACCCGGCTTCGTCCCACTACTTTGGTGGCGAGTGTGCTGTCTGCGTCCCTCCCTGTCTGCGGCAGCGGCCGCCGGCCCGTTCTGGCCTGCGCGTGGATGTGTGCGTTTCACCTTCGTGGGGCCTCAATACCAACGAACCCCTCTCCTTAGGGCTCAGAGAGTCTCCCTGGTCGCCTTACGTCCTTAGCAGGACCCACTCATTCCGTCCGGTTTCGTAGTGTCCACGCCGCTGGCCTCGCACACCTCTCCCGTCCCTCGGTCCGACGGTCTCCCAGAATCCAGGGGGTGCGCATGATTGAGCCAGGCGAGAGACGGCGCGCGGCTGGGGCTCGCTCCTCCCTGTCTGCGGCGACCCTGTCTGGGGCTCCACACCTCCTCTGCCGCCCAGATGCCGGTGTCCACCGCGGCTGTGGCTGGGGTCTCTCGGCCCGGGCTCCCGTGGACAGCGGGCTGCACCCCACACCCCCGTCGGGCGTCTCCCCAATCTCTCCCTGCGACAGTACTTGGCGGGGGGGGGGGATGGGGGGGCCAGGAGTCACCTCGCAGCTCTCGCCCCAATCAGGGGCTCACCTGATGTGCGGGCCGCGCCTCCCGGCCGTCCCTTCTGCGACAAGATTCCTGCCTGGCTTCTTCTGTCCACGGTCACCGAGGGGGGAGGGAGGGGGCCAGCGCTCTCCTGTCGAATCACTCCCGGAGCCGCTGGAGCGCCCAGGCCGTCCCCCGGGGCCCCGTCTCCGTCTCACCACCCCTGGGCACGCTGACGGGCTGTTGCGACTGTTGTCAGGGTCAAGTGCGCTGCCTGGGCTGCCGCGGCACCTCAGTCTCGTCGCTTCTCCGCTCCTCCATGTCCTCCATTTTGAGCGCGGTTCGTCAGCATCCGCGCACGGAGTCCCCTGCGCCGCTCCCGCTTGTATCTCGGGGATCTGGTTTCAGGTCGGAGGGTCACCGATTATTGCCGGGCCTGATGCTCTTCTTTTCAGGGGCGATGGACGCCCGGGGCAGGTAGGACTTTGGAGTTTACGGGCCGCTGAGCAGGAGCCTCAGGGAAAGGAGTCCACCATTTTGGCTGGCTCGGCCACGCCCCCGCCAGGGTCCCCCTTGTTAGTGGACATTATATGAAACTGTTCAGAACACAACCCCCTTTAAAAAAAAAAAAAACACAGTCCTCTCCTTTACCTTATCAACTGTACATGGTCATGCACAATAACCTTTGCACCTTTATATTTCCATCCAATGTAATGTCAATGCATTCACATCCGCAGGATAACTGGTGATGTAAAGGCATATATAAAAGCTAGCGACAAGGTAAATGCTGTAATGAGGCGATCGTCATTTACAAAAACAAGAATAGACTCATGATGCAGCGACAGACCAGGTGCGCAAGGTATTTTAAAAAAGGCAGACGAGGTAGTGATTCCAGAGATAGCACAGAATGGGAAAAGCGCCTGCAGACCTGTCGGTGTAACCAAGGAAAGGACCACAGGAGTGCAAAGGACAAATGAGGTCGTTAGAGTCCCTTCCTGGTTCACCTCCTTTATACAACTTCTGAGAGCTGGACTGCATCTTTCCAAATAAACAACACAGGAAATGCAACCTCCAGCATAAACCGCATTCCCACAGCAGTTTGTGGAAACCTGTACCCTGAAGCTTCCCATGAACATTTTCTTTTATTTGGGACTTCTATTTGTAGTGATTGTACCCTGTGTACCTAGTACACGCTACTTTAAATGAGAATTCTCCAGTATTGAATCTTTCATAGATTCACATGCTTGATTCTTCCCCATCGCCATGTGAATCTATGAATGGTATCAACACTGGAGAACTACAGTATACAGGTAAGTACCTTGTTTTTTGTGTGAAAGCTTCTTAAAACAAAAGGCTGACCACAAACACCTCAACACGCTCCAAATCCGGATTTGAGAACTCCTGGAAATATTCCTGCTCTGTGTCAAGATCCCATTCTAATGCGCTGAAATGTTAATGTTCTGTCTCCCCTATCACTTCTAAACAGTCATGAAAACCGAACAATTAATACTGGAGACACGAGGAAGGTCCTTTAAAAACCTGTGACTGCTCCCAAGCTAGATGATGCCTTATGGTCTAACAGACTAAAGTTTGGTGCTCAAGATGCAATGTAACAGATGCTGGTGTGGTGGATAAACTGGCACTCCGAGAAAACCAAAAACAGTAAAGTAGGCGAAGTAGAGTAATGAAACGTTGAATTGGAAGCGTGAGTATGTAAGGTGACACAAATGTACATAGATGCAGCCAGAAAAGGAAAACCGTCTTTGGTTACTAAAGTGCACCCCCTTCTATTGGTCAGTAGACCAAAGCAGACTGTACACAGAGCCATATCCTATACTTCTCTCATCCCCAGGTCACCTAATGGTACTGTTCTTGCCACTCCACTTTCCAAAGTATTCAGACCTTCATACACCATCCTTCTCTTCCAGATGACAATCTACCATCTATAGACCAATCACCTTCACATTGATAGCTACACAAACGCAGAACCCATCCGAACCTTGCGCCCAGCACCCAGTCCTCCCACATAACCACTCTGTAAGCTCACTCTCTACTAACCATGCACAGTGAATGTTCCAACTGGAAGTGCTTCGACTTCTCATCATAGGTATGAGACACTATATACATATACAAAATGTGTAGTATCACTACAACGCCAGATAAAATGTGAATGAAGCGCGCCATCTTTTAAATAAAAAAATGTTTTCTCTTCCAACAGCACTAGGATTGCTCTCTTTGAAAATACACACACCACTCTGACAGCGGACAAACTCTATGAATGTGGGGGACATGAAGTCCACCCCTTCTAAAGGCTTCTGCTTCTCTTCTGGGGTAACAAAATGTTTTTTCTGTATATTGACCTATTTGGACAAAGTTGATTAAATTGTCTCTCTTTTTTATAGGAGCTCTTCAAAAGTGGTTTAAAATATCTCATGTTACAGTAAAAAAAAAAAAAGTACTTTACACCCTCCTTCTAGACCAGCATGTCATCTGCGCTATTTTGGCAAAGGCTTAGGAGCCATCCCGTTTTTTCAAACATTCACCAGAACCAAAAAAAAAAAAAAAAAAGAAGAAGAAGGAGTACTACGGTCTTATTTGTGTTCCATGAAGGCTGTAGTTTAGAGAGACCTCTTTTTGCAGTCCACATACTCTGTATGAGGGTGGATATCTCAGACATCTTCCAAGTCATTGAACACGAGGCAGCCATTAGTTTGGGTGTTGGGGTTCCAAGTTGATTTCACCTTCCTATCGGACTGTTTTCACTGGGTGTAGTTGGGGACTATGAACCAAGCCTTGTCCCATCTTTAGTGGTGGGCAGCATGGCTTAATATTCATCTCCCAATTTCTGCCCTTTGTTCATGGAACCCCATCTGGGAGTCTTGGTGGACCACATGGCCACACCCATTCATCGATATGCTAATAAAACGGACGCACCCGTGTGTGTCGTTCACTCCAGTGCTTAAGGAGCGGAGACTGCCTTCAGCCTGTTAAGTAATGGTTGGTCCAGCCCTGTCTACAACTGAATCCAGCCAAGACTTGGGTTCTATGGCAAAGATCATCAATTATCAGTTCAGCTTTGGCTGAAAGTGTGCAGTCACAGCGGCCTGACCCCAGTCCTTCATGTTGGCACTTCCCAACAGTTGACAAATGCAAAAACAACAGTTGATGGACAGAATGTAGAACAATGACATACATTCACCCCAGTACAGAGATCTGGGCCTAAATTCATCGTTTTTTTTGCTCACCATGCCGTTCCAGTTTGAACCCAGCCATATGCAAATCAGTCTTGACCCTGTGCCTCATGGGAACAGTCCAGCCCGAACTGCCAAGCCAGGTTCTCCCTGGAGTGGAAACAAGCATCCTAGGACTGTTCCCTTGAGGAACAGGATCAAGACTGATTTGCATATGGCCAGGTCTAAACTGGGGTGGCATGGTGAGCAAACGAATGATGGATTTAACCCAGATCTCTGGACTGGGGGTGAATGTTTTGATTTGTTCTGCATTCCGTCCATCAATTGTGTGTCTCTTACTTCCCAACAGTTGTCCAGCCAAGGCCCTGCTCTCTAAAGCCAATCTTTTCCCTTCCCAAGACCGTGCTGCATTCTGTAGCCAAATTCATTGCAGAATCTGGCAAGTGGCATTGAACAACCATCTCAGTATGGTACGTGCAGTGGCTTCAGCTAGAGCATATAGTAAATTAGAACATTAGAATGTGGAGCACTCCATTGTAGACAATGGAGTTCTCCCTGCTTCTACGGGCCGGTAAAGGCCCGCAGAGCAACATTCCAATGTTTTACAAAAGCCTCTCAAAGCTCGAGGGGATTTAAATCTCCTCGAGCTTCGAGAAGCCTTTGTTTAATTTGTTAGAACATTCTGCCCTTTAGTGGCAGAATGTTCTAATAGCCTTATAGCCCTTCGTAGCAGGGCTATACCGCTATTAAAGTCCCGCTACTTTTGTTAAAGTCCCTCGCCTTCGGCTCGGGCCTTTAACGCTGCGGCAGGCCTTTAATAGCCGGTATAGCCCGCTACGGCGGGCTATAAGGCTATAGTATAAGACAGCATGTCGGTTCGTTAAGGGTTTTTGCCCGAGTACATCGAAGGATCTTCCAAGTTTGCTCTGACTTGGCAGCCTGACTCGATCAAAAGCAAGGGTATTCTATTCACTTTTCTGAACCCACATGTAAGAGGAGAGCATGCTGGTCGGCAGTAGACCCCCATGGTCATCATCATGTCGGTTTCCTTAAATTATATCGGTATCAATTTACTGGTATTAGAATTCCGTTTACCTTGTTATTATGTTTCATGCAAGTTTTGTATGTTTTGGATTGTGTTAATCAGATTGCTTTCCTCTAAACAGGGCTAGAATGCAGGCAAGCAATTCTCCTTTCAAAATTAAAATACACTAAACACAGCTGGTCCATCCATCCAAGATTTTGTTTGCCATTGCAATGGAAACCAATGAAAGTTTATGGAGGATGGGATTCAGGAGAAAGGGGAGGAACAATCCTGTCATCTCACTTTAAATGGATGCTCTGCTGTATGTGCAGAATCCACCTTTGCTAGCATTGACAATGCAACAAACAGAGGACCGAGATGGACCAACATCATGGCCTGGGATAAACTAAAACAAGTATGCACTTTGTAAGGAAAGGACCCCTTTTTTTAGGTCTCGCCTGGCGTTAGCAGCGCTCCGTGCTGCTCTCGCCATGCGAGGGCCTTTTGTAATCAATTCAGATTCGAAAGCTAGATGTGCACGCGTACGGGACAGACAAAAAAAATGCACCCCTGACAGACACGTGCACATGCGCTTGCCTGGACTGCCCAACGCCATCTTTGCTTACTTTAAATGGACTTGCACGCTCTCGTCAACTTTTCCGACGGCCCATGTGGACAGCCCTTGGAACAGCCGCCGCTGCTTCTGCTCTTCTTCACGGCAGGCTTGAAGCAGTTACCTCCGCCGTCACTGCACAACTCCTCCCCCGCGGCCGGGATGGCTGCGTTGACCTTCTTCCGGGAGCGGTACTTGTTTCACTTACTTAGGAGGTCTCCCACAGCTGTAAAGAGGCGCCGCTACATCACAAAGACACCAGGAAACCGGCCCAGAATGCCAGTTGAAGACTCGACGTTATCATGCCTACCCACCGTCATGTGCATGCGATTACCACCAGTGCGGGACACCCCGTCCCGCACTGGATGACGCCCTTCACAGAGCCCGAGGGCACTCAAGTCCCATGGTTGGCACGTTGCTGCCTTCATTAGCAGATGAGCTCCAACTGACCGCACATTAACAAGAATCCCATTGTCTGCAGCCGCAGCCATGTGGAGGGGGCTGCATCGTTGCCCGGCCTACTCATGAATCTATAGAGAGCGGCCCACATCCCGCCAGAGGCTCTGCGTCGTGTGGCAGCCATGCAGGCTGCAGGCACTCTTTCTGACGCACGGCATAATTAGGTTTTCACCAGGAGCCCAGGCCTGCTAACAAAGCGGAATGATCCGCGACCTTCGTAACTGCCATGGACAAGCAGTCACATCACTTTGTGCGGCTGCAGCAATGCGCACGAGGTTTCTCTCGTTTCCGCAGTGTATGTCTGCACTCATGTCAGGTGTTAAGGTGAAATTGCTTCCGGGTGAAATAAGGGTCAGAAAGGTAGTGCACAGTAGTTAAATAGTGGATGGAGGGAGAAAGGGGTAAAGCAAGGCGGTTTGGAACATAAACCTGCACATCAAATGCTCATTTGTAAGCAGTGCATGCTGTGGTTACATGAACGAGTGCAAACAATAAAATAAATAACTTAACCATAGTCCAATAGACAGCAAGGATACGTGATGAAAACAGCGTAGCTTATAGTCCGGTCTAACGCCATCACCAGGCAGTGGCCACCCCACCAATCTTTGCCTCTATTAGTTCTGCTCACACCCCGATAACACCAGACACAGGCCAATACGGCAGATATTCGACCACAAGCCCTGCCGCTGCTATACCGTATGTGTCTGTCGTCGCCAAATACCTGCCCTCCCCATCCCACCCAGTCCTTGCCTGTAAACCAAGCCTTCAATGCACTAGTGTACTTTGTTACAGCTGTGCTGATAACGCCAGATTAACATCCTTCCTCAAATAGCAAGCCTGCAAAAGTGTCACATAATAATGTTTCTGCACACGGACATAAAATATCCCATCTCCCTATATTTTATTTGACCGTTTTACACCGAACAATAATTCTATCGACTTTTTGCAATTTGGACGTAGTCACGTTGGTTCACGTGAGAACGTATAAGCTGCTACAACTGGCTCTTCGAGTTAATCACTGGTAACTGGCTTTTGCACACTTTCTGCACCACGGTGGCTCATTTTTCCTTACTGAGCAATGGGGAAAACTATATATTAATAAATACACGCTTGGGTGATTTTATTGTACAAAACGGAATGGTACAGAAACCAATAATTACGTATGCCTCAGTGAAATATTAAAAGTTTCACGGGTCCCTGGGAAAACTGGGTTTTATCATCATAAAGATAGTCCCACCCTTCCTCACTCATTACCTTTGTCTATTGTTTAATCAACATTCTATATGTGAAATGTAAACTAAAGCTAAACATTCTAATTCAAATCAGTATACACTGTCAGTTGCACTTTATGGAGAACAGCTACAGCAATCTGTGCCTTCTACTGACATAATGTCTTTTTAGGTCTCGCCTGGCAAGCACTCCCTCACAACCTACAATCATATTCCACCTTCTACGTTCCAAAAACACACACAGCACTGCACACACACCTTCACCCTTAAAACCACAAAGCACAATTAATGAATATAACTTATAAAAGCATAATAACCACATCTAAACTGTAAAACGATAAACCAGAAACATTGGTAAATACTCAAATTTAGTAAAAAAGGCAAATATTAAGTGCACATCAAGGAATAAAATTTACTTCATAGGTCAAACGTCTTAGGCCACACCTCTCCGAGACCTACTCCATTAATTCTTACCTCTATCATCTTCTTACGCACTCATTCACTCACCTCAGAGCACTTATCAATAACAGATCTTGCACTATCCTAGGATATTGCATATTGCTCAGAGAAATTAGCTGGTAACTCCACATCCAACAAGCATTAAAAATGCAATAGGTCTCGCCTTTCATTAAGTTAAAGCCATTTGCTTTGCTATACAATACCATTAGCAAAGGAAATGGCTTTAACTTAATCAAAGGCGAGATCTATTGCATTTTCAATGCTTGTTCATGATTACCCCCTCTCCCCCCAAAATTTCTGGACTGATGCTGCTGGCTGTTTGACTTAAGTGCACTAGGTCCTGCATGTGCTCTGACCCCTCAAAGTGTATGTGCAATTAGCTGATTCCCGATTGCCTTTTTTATCTTGCCTATGAGACCCTAGTATATGGTACTAAGTGTACCCAGGGTTAGTAAAGTAAATATCACAAGTGGAGTGCAGCACTTAGCATTTGTCCACCACTGCAATGACAAAGTGAAAAAATGGCTCCAGGTCTGCCGCTGAAGCCTAGTTGGGAAAATAAACCCCTTTGCCAAGTCCAAACCTTCCTTTTATGATTTATAAGTCACCCCTAGGGAAGCCATTATTAGACCATAAGGCAGGGTGCTAACTATATAGGACATGTTGCTTTCGTATTTTACATGACCTGACAGTGAAAACCCACAATTGTCGTTTTCAGTGCAGCAAGTCTGATTATCCTACTGACTAATACAGGTTATCCTAGCCAAACTGCT
Organism: Triturus cristatus; assembly: GCF_964204655.1. Lineage (NCBI taxonomy): Eukaryota > Metazoa > Chordata > Amphibia > Caudata > Salamandridae > Triturus > Triturus cristatus. The sequence goes on along the minus strand of NC_140595.1, from coordinate 776,769,244 downwards.
ACATGCTAACTTCCATTTCAGATCACCAAGTATAGCACTCCAAGTTATCAAATTAACTGCTACAAAGGGCTAGCTGAATAGCCTCCTTCAGAGACATAAAAGCTGAAGAAGTCCTGCGCCCTCACAGTGCCCAGCTGCCAGTTGATTTGCCCTGGCCTCCGCTGGTGTAGCCCGTGAGATCGACTTATAGCCCTCAGGAGGTGCCGTCCTGGTCCCTTGCCTGGTGCTAGTACAGCAGCAGCTCATCCATATGGGATGAAGGGCCACGCCCCCACCTTTTTCCAGGCAAGAAGAGTTTGTCAGGCTGAACAAGGGTCAGCCTGACAGACATTCTTCTGGTTCAGGTCAGGCAGCCAGGAGCCAGACATGCACCAAGTGTGCAGGCTCCCGGCTGCCTGAGCTGAACTTTGCCAGTCTGAGGTTTTCACAGGCCTGTGGGGGTGACCTCCTCCTCAGCCTGGCAAAAGTGCCTCAGGGCCCTCCCCTCAGGAAAGCGTCACTGATTGCTCTGACTTGGGCACTTCAGTTTTAAGCCCTGAAGTGCCCAGAGCCGAGTGACAATCATTGACACCTTGAAAGGGAGGGGTGGGATCAGCAGTCTCACTGACCCCATCCCACTCTGTGACGAGATTAGGATGCTGCCTTCCCTCATCGGCTGACCATAGATCAGTAAATGAGGGAAGGCAGCAGTTTCAATCCTACTGGGACCTCTGAGGCTTCCCTGTCAGAGAGCTGATGTTGAGGTAAGTTTTATGCTTTTTTTGTTTGGTGCATGAATACATGTATGTATGGATGTCTGTGTATTTGTTAGTAAGTGTAGTGAATGAGTGTATCTGAGAATAAATGGGTGCGAGTGAGGTGTATATGTGCGTGTGAGCCCTCCTGCCCCGCTCCCTGGTAAAATTACCCGATGCCACTGTGCTAGAGTGTACTCTTTCTCCCCACAGAATTGCAACTCGAGAGGCAAAAGGTACATGTTTTTTGGTCTCAGAGTTCCAAGGCTCATAGACTATCGCTACCAAGGCTTTCACCATACCGCTGCCAACTTGGAACCCAACACCAGACTCAAGCTGCAAAGAAATCCGCTGGCAAGCCTTTCATCAAGAAAAAGAACCAGAAACTTTCCTAAGTGCAAAAGTAAAATCTGGACCAGGACCAATCCAGAGTCTGCATCCAACCCTGTGCTCCATTGCGGTAGTCCTGAAACTTTGACCGCCCTGGACCCTTGCATTCGATGCTCATAGACTAACGCTATAAACGAAAAGAAGTGATTTAAATTGCAGGGAGTCATGAAAGCCTTGCATAAATCATAATGCCGACTCCTGTCATCAGATTTTGGTTATTTTGTTGTCTATTTCATAACTGAAAATACATACTATTTTTATAAACGGGAGTGGGGTTCTCATGGTGTCCTGTTTCTTCCTTATCGACTATTTTGGTACTGATAAATGCTTTACGTTTGTTTCCCTTTGAGTGAAGCCTAACCGCTCTGTGCCACAGCTACCGAGGACTGAGCTAAAGTTTGGGTGAAACAAACCTAAATGGACCGGATACCGAATCATTGCATTATTACTTGGTGAGTTCACACAACCACCCTAAATAATAATTCTATTACAGGACCGGAGGCTTCGTATTATGCTTCTCTTTCTATTTATTGCTACTCACAGCAGCCAATGAAAACTTTTCTTATGCAAAAACAAACTACATTTCCCATGATGCATACAGCACATCACTTCCTGCAGAGCCCCATATGAGCCAGTAACACCGGAACCAGTTCTCTTGCTTTGCTGCTCACGCAGACAGTTAAGTGAGAGCTCCGCTTTTTGATTACTTTTAATGGTTAATGTTTTGATATTTGACATTTTGAGGCTGTGCTTGTGCACGCGACGCTTTTGTATACTGTGCGCAATTAGCTCAAGGCTGCGATCGCATGCAACTGCACCGCGTGGTGTGGCAGGTTCATGAGACGCGCCGTGGCGCTACGGGGGTTCCGCTGGTGGCGGTGAAGTCCTTAAGGCAGATTTGGTCACGAGCGAGGCACCGCTGCATAGCGCGGTAGCTTGCTGTCAAACGCGGCGCTCGGCCGCTTCAGCGATTGTCCCTCCAGCGTTTTGACGCTTCGAGGATGTCTGCAGCACCCGGTACCGCCCCGCCTTCGGCGGGTGAACGTTAAGTGTGTTATTGGCGCAAAAGCTTCCCTGATCTGCTTGTGACGCCGGGAGCCTGTCGCTTTTGTTTTTAGGTCGAGTTTCCACGTGGGTAGCCCAATTGGGCTATTTTGGTAGGATTTGGGCTACGCACGTCGTTACTGCCCGTTTTAGGTGTTTTTCGTTTAGTTTTTGCCATTCAGGCTGCGTGTTATTGAGGAGAGCACTTCTGACGCCTGGCTGGCTGCAAAAACGACCTGGGCCTGGAGGGTGCACACCTCCTTGAACCTTATCTTGCTCTTTTGGCACCACTACGCCTGGTGGGCTGCAATAATTTGATCACAGCTGTTGCTGAGGAGCTAGGTACCGGTGCTGTTGTGCTGTGGGTTGGCTCCCCCTTTATTACTCCTCCTGTACTATTGCCTTATGAGCAAATACGTGTATAAGTTTGGTTCCACCATGGACAATTGGGTGCATTACGAGGAGGATGATACCCTGTATGGGGAAGAGGTGACGACACCTGCCTTAGAGGATAATATTGTTGAGGCCTGGACGCTTCCGTGCAGGAGTCGGTCAACAAGGCCCTGGAGAAGGCAGTTCCGGGAACTGTGCAGCAGGCATTGGCGACTGCTCTGAAGCCTATTACTAGGCAACTGGAAAAATTCGCGAAGCGTCATAGCTTCACTTCCCCAACTGAGGAGTCGACAGGAGATCCACGGACTAGGTCCTGGCCCCACTCTGATTCCTATGAGTCGCTTCCGCACCCGGCGAAAGAGAGGGAGAGGGTGCAAGATACCGACTCGGACACCAGTTCCACCTCATCAGACACCCCTGATGACTCCCCTCCCACGAAGAGGTCTCAGAAGGTAAAGCATGTGGAGACTCCTCAGCCGACCCCCACACCTTTCACGTTCAATCCCTCCGAGATCGTTCATCCCAGATCCTCGGATTGGCTGTCTGCTCCGGAGGTGGCAGCGTATTTACATGAGAACTTGCGCAAGAGCTTCGACAAGGAGGTGCGCAACAAACTACGGTCTGAATGTCCCCGACCGGATCTCACGGATAAAGTGGCGGACACGCCCGAAATCGATCCCAGTTTACTAACTTTCCTCAAGAAGTTTGCCAAGGACCCTAAGAAGGGTATAGACCGCGCATGGCGAGGGTGCCAGGATAAACTGCTTGACGTGGTCGGCCCACTCGCAAAAATACTGGAGATGGCTCTAGAGGCGCAGGAATCAGGTACCACTATTGACTCTGATGTATTGGCAGGCTGGACCCAGCGGGCAATCTGTCTATTGGGGAATGCCAACTGCGCAATCTCTACAGAGCGCAGGAAATCGATTCTGATGCGCATGGACTCCAATCTTACGGAGTTGGCGGCGGCTGAGCCTGGGCCATTGGCGGATGGCAACCTCTTCGGAGACCGATTCGTTAAAGACGTGGCGAAATATGTGGGCACCTTCACAACCCTAGACAAGGCGCAGGCTGGAATAAAAAGGGTATTCCACGCAGGGGTTTTCAACAGGGCCAGACGAGGCCGGGGACGCTCGTTTGGCCGTCAATACTCTCAAGGTCCTCAAAGAGGAGATTTCGGATGCGGCAGAGGAGACTGGGACTCCACCCGCGGTGGCACCTTCTACCCCACAAGGCAGCGCTTCAACAAAAGGCGCTTCAACAAAGGATCCTATCGGGGAGGATTCCAGGCCACTGAATCTTCAGGTGAGCGCTCCAGATTTATTTCTGCTTCCATTGGGGCACGTATTCAGCAGTTTTATCACAATTAGGTTCAAGTCTCTCAGGACGCCTGGGTTTTACAGACAGTTTAGGGGTTCCATCTGGAGTTCTTCCAAATTCCCTATCAAGTTCGTCGACCCAGACAACTTGTTTTTTCCCCGACTAGAGTGCGATTTCATAGATTCAGAAATAGAAGGATTGCTGCAGAAATGCGCGATAGCTCCTTGCAGCGAGGGCCCTCGCGGTTTCTGCAGCAATATTTTTCTGGTGCAGAAGAAAGGCGGTGGTTACAGGTTGGTACTCAATTTGAAGGATTTCAATCACTTTCTGACTTACAAACACTTCAAGATTGAGGGCATCCATCTGCTAGCAGACTTACTGAAACAGGGGGACTGGTTGGTCCGTCTGGACCTGAAGGACGCTTACCTGTCCGTCCCCATATATCGTCCCCATCGCAGGTTCCTTCAATTTCAATGGCGGAACCGGTGGTACGAATATTTGGTCCTTCCTTTTGGACTTTCCTCAGCACCATGGTGCTTCACCAAGGTTCTGAAGCCGGTCGTGGCTTACCTCAGGGAACAGGGGGTTCGCATGATTGTCTATCTGGACGACATGCTCATCATGGCACAATCTCAGGAGTTGGCGGTTCAACACTTGCGCATGACCATCCGTATTTTGCAGAACCTTGGGTTCGTGATCAACGAGCCAAAATCGGTTCTGTGTCCCACGCAGACAATAGATTTTCTGGGGTTCGTCATAAATTCGCAGCCAGCCCAACTCAGCCTTCCAAATGCCAAGCTTCGAGATACCAAAAAGGAACTTCGCTCGTTCCTGACCAAACCGATGGTCTCGCTCAAGGGGATTGCCCGAATAGTGGGTCTTCTTGCGTCGTCTATTCAGGCGATATTTCCGGGACCCCTACACTACAGGGCCCTTCAACGTCTCAAAATCCAGCACCTACAGAAGGGTCTTTCTTACACGGACGTCGTCCCTCTTTCCCCGGAGGTGAGGGACGAGATGCAATGGTGGTTGGCCCATGTCGAGGCGTGGAACGGCAGAGCAATTTTCGGGTCTCTGCCGGAGGTAGTCATAGAATCCGACGCCAGCCGCTGGGGCTGGGGTGCGCGCTGCGGAAGTATTTCCACAGGGGGACGTTGGTCCCTAGAAGAGTTAAATCTTCACATAAATTGTCTGGAGCTCCTCGCGGGGTCGTTTGCGATTCGGACACTGGCTCCCAGACAGATCTCATGTTGCATCCTTCTTCGGATGGACAACATATCGGCGGTACGATATATCAACAAGCTGGGGGGCACGAGGTCCTCCATGCTGGTGGAAATAGCGAAGGCCTTTTGGCACTACTGTCTGAGTCATCAGATCTCAGTCATAGCGGAATACATTCCGGGGCAATCCAATGTGGTGGCGGATTGGAACTCGCGCCACCTCAGGGACTACAGCGACTGGCAACTTCTACCACGGGTGGTCCGGTGGTTGCAGGAGATTTGGGGGTTCTGCAAGATCGACCTGTTTGCCTCCAGGCTGAACCGTCAAATGACGAAGTTTTTCAGCTGGAGACCGGACCCTCTGGTGCTGGCGACGGATGCCTTTGCGCAGGAGTGGACTCAGAAGTTGAATTACGCGTTTCCGCCATTCATTCTCATTCCTCGAGTGTTCACTCGGGTGATGCGCCAGAAAGCAGAGGTGATACTAGTGACTCCCTTGTGGAAGTCGCAACCATGGTTTCCGCTGTTATTGGAGGCGAGTTGCGACTTTCCCAGGAGGATCCCATGGTCCTCGACGATGCTCCAGGGCCCTCAGGGGGAGACGCACCCGATGGTTCTATCGGGGCATCTGTCCCTGATGGCCTGGAGACTTTCAGGCAGCGTTGGCAAATGCCAGGATTTTCGGAACAAGCTTCGAGCTTTATCAATCAAGCGTGGGCCCCCTCTACCAGGAAGCGATATTCTTCAGCCTGGGGATGCTGGGTTCGTTGGTGCATGGGACAGCATGTGGATCCCGTGGGGGCAGGATTACCCTATATTGTGAATTTTCTGTCGGAAAAAGCGTCGGATGGTTTGGCGTATAGATCTGTCAATAATTTCCGTTCCGCCATATCGGCAGGCCATTCTCAGGTCGAGGGCAAACCGGTCGGAATGCATCCTTTAGTTTGCCAATTCCTAAAAGGTATCAGAGTAGCTAATCCACCCAAACCAAAGTACTCTTCTTTGTGGGATGTCTCGTTGGTTCTTTCACTCTTTAATAGATGGCCCGACAACATTAGGTTGTCTAGGAAACAGTTGTCGGCCAAGTTGGCCATGTTGCTTTGCCTAGCGGCTTGTAGACGTTCTTCGGATGTCAAAGCTTCACAGGTAGAGTATTTACTCCAGAGGGAGTTTCGTTTTCTATTACGGCTAGAACTAAAACAATGTCACGCAGTGTGGATTATCATGCTGCTTTTCCTGATAATGCTAAACTTTGTGTGGTTCAATGCCTCAAGGCTTATGAGGAATGTACCAGGTCTACCAGGCCTGAGGGGGTGGCACAATTGTTGATTGCTCTGCAGAAACCATACAAACCTGTGTCTGCGGCTACCATAGCCAGATGGCTTAAAGATGTTATGCAGGAAGCAGGTGTAGATACTCAGGTCTTTGGTGCGCATTCTGTTTGAGGCGCTATGGCCTCTAAGACTTTCATGTTGGGTTCTACTGTGCAAGATATTATGCATTCTGCAGACTGGTCGTCTGAATCAACGTTTAAACAGTTTTATTATAAACCGGTGGGTGATATATCCTCTGTTGTTTTTAATCAGCGTTAAACTAGCATAATACGAAGCCTCCGGTCCTGTAATAGAATAAAAAATTAGCTAGCATTCGCGCCAAGAATTTTCAATTCTATTAAGGACACGGAGGCGAGGATTATCCCACCCGGTAAATTACAGTATTGTAATTCCTGCCCGCCCGTTTGTTTATATATTCTGATTATACAGAAATTACGGGTTGTTTATCTCTGTTTTTTCAGGATCCGAAAAGAAGATGGACTAATCCTGTTTGCAGATTGACGTTCTTCCCAGCTGGTCTGGTTTTCTTCCACGTTGGAAGCTGTTGTTGAACTTTATTATACTTATTGGACTTTTTGTTCGGAGCAAAGACAGAGGACTGGTTCCGGTGTTACTGGCTCTTATGGGGCTCTGCAGGAAGTGATGTGCTGTATGCATCATGGGAAATGTAGTTTGTTTTTGCATAAGAAAAGTTTTCATTGGCTGCTGTGAGTAGCAATAAATAGAAAGAGAAGCATAATCCTCGCCTCCGTGTCCTTAATAGAATTGAAAATTCTTGGCGTAAATGCTAGCTAATTTTTTATTCACTTTCTCACTATCTTTCTTCTTGGTGTTGAGTGAGGGAAAAGGGTGCACATTTGCTGTCATTGCTTCAGGAACAGGACTGGTTTAGATGCTGTAAAATTTAAATGGTTCATTCAAACCCGTGTGGACGTACCCTTGATACGCACAAGGCATTGATGGCTCTAAAACACAGAGCTTTGCCTCCTGCTATGAATATTACTTTTGTGAAGAGGACCCTCAGGAAAAGCCTGCCCCTTTTGAGATTAATGTATTCCTTTCAGTGTCCCTGAAAGCTCAGGAACTGAACACAGTTCTCAGTTAATTAATTTATGGCAATGAAGAGATACAGTAGCCCTGGTCAAACAAACAGAACAAGATGTATTACTAGGCAGCACATATTCAGTGTGCTGTGTGGTGGATTGGGCACAAGATATACCTGGCAAACACCTGCCGAGGGAAAGCAGATTGGCAAATTATTACCGCTGTAACTTTTCAGACACAGGAGTCTGTCTCAGGTGACGTCTGCAGCTCAACAGATGTCGATCAAAACCTACTGGAAAGTAAGATGCCCATTCACGGCGGTACTTGGCCAGTTCGCAAAGAGCTCAGAGAACTCAACACCACTCTATGGAAAGGACAGAGATGTGATAGGTTAGGTCACCTGTTTAAAACTAAGTATCTCAAGACTTTATCATAGATCAGGAAGATCTTTGGCAATCCCTCCCAGTCAATTGCCTTTTTATACACTGACCTTTCCGTTGTATTGAACAATTGACTCTTGTAGTCAGTAGGATCTAGATAACGCCAGGTCCCAAAGCCAAAGAGGGATTGTGAGACAGTGGATGTTCATAGCTACACTATACCAAGTGGTACCAAGTCTTAAAACTTGAATTGTTATGTTTCGTGGTTTTTATCACTTCAGAAGACGATGTAGCATGTGGCTTCGCTGGTCATCCATGATGAAGTGTGTGGAGGCTTACGTATATACAAAAGACGGAGGTCGAGAAACTCCATACTTGAGTAGATACAATTCAACTATGCTACGGAAAATACCCGATACGAACCATACTGCGTAGGATGGAAAAACCCTCAAATATCATCCCGATACCCGATATGCAACCGCAAGAGAGAATGCTACCTAGGTAAGGTATGGAACTGTGCATGTAACAGACCTCGTGCCACAACATAATAGATACAGTTTCAGTCGATGGGTAGGGAGGACCTGGAATGGTCCCTAAGTGGCTTCTGGGCTGATTTCCCAGAAAAAAAGGCAAGTAACAGCAGGGGAAATTCAAATTGCAAGCGCTGACGTTAGCCAGAAAGGAGAACAACCATGGCCTGGAAATCCCCTGCAAGACGACAATTCTCACTCTGGCTGCGCGACATGGGGAAGTGGGCGGTGGCAGACCTGATGTTTTAGAAGAAGCTAAACTGCTTACGTATTTGTGATGTCTGATATGTTCTTGGCGACAGAAAGATGAATTTAGGCACCTCAAAGATGAAATGCCTGCTTGAACTTCTCTACAGTGTAGGAAGCTCTAATGAAATGCTGATCAAGAGCATGGGTTGTTACAAGCAGCGGCACAATATGTGACCGCAGAGACGTCACTGTATCGACTTTTTCCGCAGCTGTGAGTAGGGGGAAGTTAAATTAGATTCTGATTTACCCAAAGTATCCAGGCTGAACAAAAAGTTGGTAATGGTTTCTAATATAGAAGAAAGTGTTCAGGGCTGCAACTGTTACTTAAAAATCTATAAAGAAATGTAAAGCAATAAAAGGGCATATGATCTGCTTACATTTCCAATTTTCCCATGCAGGTTAGGGATAACAGAGAATAGTCTAAAAAGAAATATGATGCTCCCATCTCTACATAAACATAAGCTACACTGTACGCACTAACCTAAGCCAAGTAAAAGGTAAAAACATGAAAGACACGCCATCATTCAAAGGGTGTTCCAATTTTGAACGGATTAAAACTTTTTTTTTTTAAATGCTAAAATTGAAGCTTTGGATCATCCGTGTCCTGAGGATGGATACTCTTCACCACCAGAGACGCTTGATATCCTCAGCATTTGTACCTTTTACTGTAAGGGGTCATTTATTTTTAAAAGCTAAAAAATACTGAAATATTGTGCTTCTTATGAGGGACTCTTCTTGCTGTCTTTTGTAATATTCCAGGCCAATCGCTGAGCAGATAGATAGACAGCGTGGGGAGTTACAAAACAGGTTATTTCCCTAAATGCAGGCATATGTTAACATATATTTGTATTATAATGCTGATGTTCTCCTGCGAGTGTAGTGCTTTGTTATATTTGGGCGCTTAATTTGGTGAAAAGCATTCAAGTCTGAGTGCATGCTTATCAGTTGAATAAATGTGGAAATATAACATTTTACGACATCATTTATTCTCAAAACACAAAATAAATATGGATAAATACCAAGCAGATGGCCAAAAAATAAATATGGATAAATATAGACGGAAATGTAAAAAAAAAAAAAAACACACCATAAAACCGGGAGCACTAATTATCAGCTGCCAGTGTGGTGCCGCCGTGGTACCCGATTCCTGCAATATGCAGGGGGGGGGGGGGCTTGAGGGGGTGCGGCCGAGCTGTTTGCAAGGGCCGGCTTCGGCCGAAATTGTTACCGGGGGCAGACATTGCAGGCCCCCGGTAACAAAAACAGCCCCCCAGGGGCCCAAAACCGGCCCCCACCATGACAGCCCACCGGGGAAACGCCGGGTGCTCGCTACGACCAGTCCGGCCCTGCTGCCTCCCTCTTAGTGTTGGCTCTTTCTGGGGGCACACAGAACAGCACTGCGTGGGACTGACAAGCACTGGCAAAGCCAATAAGCGGTCATGGCAGATCCTATAACGGCTCATCATGCATTTGATTAGTAGCCTACTTTTTATCAGTAACACACAATGGCAGTGTTTATAATGTACACAACATTAAAGTGCTGATTCCAGTGGTGAGCCATCTCACTGATGGGCCACCCTAAAGTCACTGTGCGGTACAGCCTACCTCCAATGGCGGCTGGCATCGAAGGGGAGGGGGATGCAAATAATATATCTTAAATGAAAAACTCAAGCGCAAATATTAAAAATAAAACACTTATCTTACATAAAAACAACAACCTCTTGTCCGGACCTACTCTTTCACTGTAACTGGATGCAGCAACTCCCTCACCAGCATGAGAGCAGCGCTAGGATTGGTGGGAGTGGTCTCACTCGGTTCTCCGCAGCACTCTGGAGGCTTGGCTTGCTCTAACCAGAGAGGTTTAAAGTGTGCACATGTGGCTGGCTGTCGCAAGACTGCCGGCCAAAAAGACGTGCACTTTAAACAGTGCACAGCCAGTCCACCCTCCTCCCTGCTGCGGTCACTCAGCAGCAGCCCCGCACTGGTGGGGGGGGGGGGAGGGGTTTAAGTGGGGTAACGCTCCTCCACTCCAGCAGAGGAGCAGCCCCTACCAACCTCACATAAGTGCAGAATTGGCAAGTACATCCCCAATAAGACTTGTGCAAATCACAACCACGAAGTGTGGCGGCTGTCAGCTACTCAGAGCACGTGCCAGGTGTGTGCTGAGGTATGTACCATGCATTTGCGGAGCACAAGGGGCTAATTTTACACATGTGGATTCTTTGACGAGCAATAACACATCATGGCCCCATAAATATGCAACAAATGCCTAAAAACAACACTTGGAAGAAACAAACGTCCACACAGTGAATGTTTGTTACCGCATGTGTGCAACATAAATCCTGTATCACAGAATGAGCACTGCAGATACGACGATTTATGTTGTAATTAGGGCTCCCGGTTTTATGGCATTTAATTTTTAAAAGTGACCGTCTGTATTTATCCATAATTATTTTTTGCCCATTACATGTGTATTTATCCAAACTTATTTTGTGTTTTGAAAATAAATGGAGTGGAAAAAATTATATACTTCTACATTTGTTGAACTGATCAACATGCACTTATTTTATGATGCCTATCACGTTTTAGCAAATTAAGCAGACAAATATATTTAAAAAACTACACCTATACATAAATATTAATATTATATACAAATACATATTAACATATGCCTGTATTTAATGACATCTATCTTCTCACCTGTTGGCCTGAAATTCATGAAGAACAGCATGGAAAATCACTCAAAGAATCACAATTCTCTGTATAATACCACTTTAAAAAATAAATACAAACAGGAAACACATTGGTTTCTGTCTGCATTTATCTGTAAATATCTGTAAAAACGGAAAACTGGTAGCCTTAATAATAATGTAATGGTTAAAAATGGAAGCCTTCGAGCATCCTCTAGGGGACCCCTGTCTGCAGCAAAGAGGATGACAGCCGAGCCTCTTCAAACGCAAGGACCTCACTAAGAGTTCCTCGGGGCTACTGATCTCACTTCTTGAACAAGAGACTCAGGATGTAGAGAAACCCAACATCCTGTAGCACAAAGCAGCAAAATATACATTCGAAAAAACAGTCTGTAATTGAAGGACAACTATCAAATGCACCCTGCCACTTGTAAGCAAGGGTGCAATGACAGGGGAGAGGATGTAGCCTTACGGCTAGAGCAGTCAACCTTGAAGCTGGGGAACCGGGTTCACGTCTCGGCAACGACACTCAACATGCTGTGATTCTGGGCAAATTACTTCAGCTCCCTGTGCCTAACAAAAATGAATGCGTGCTTGTGTAATGCAATTGGCGCTCATGTAAAGTGCTCTGATACCGGATATCTTCGGGTCTAGCTCGCGCTATATAGAACTGGAAATTGCACGTGCCATTTTTAACACCACACATATATTTTTGCACTTTAAAAATGTGATTTGTGTAAATAATTTTGCCGCTCATGGGTGTTTCTCATTCAGAAAGCCAGTAAGTGTAGCGAATACGAAAGTCATACACTGCAGCCTTTACAAGTGTAATCAATACACGTCATACACTGCAGCCTTTACAAATGTAGTGAACGCACACGTCATACACTGTGGCCTTCACAAGTGTAGTGAACACACAAGTCATACACTGTAGCCTTCACAAATGTAGTGAACGCATACGTCATACACTGCGGCCTTCACAACTAGTGAACGCACACATCATACACTGCAGCCTTCACAACGCACAAGTCATACACTGCGGCCTTCACAAGTGTAGTGAATGCACACATCATACACTGCGGCCTTCACAAGTGTAGTGAACGCACACGTCACACACTGCGGCCTTCACAAGTGTAGTGAACGCACACGTCACACACTGCGGCCTTTATGTTATTTATTTTGAAGGTTTTATATAGTGCGAACAAGATCCTTGCGGATATCATAGCGCTTTACATTAAATCAGGTTAAAAATACAAACAGATAAATGCAGGTAAGTCACGTATACATAACAACTCGTGCAAAGGGAAGCAGTAGGGTACAAAACAAAACATATCCGTTGAATCCGGTCAAGGTCAGATAAAGTGACTAGAGTGTCTAGTTGGACCCTTAACATAGTAAGGATTACTAGGACGGGTACGATTGATTTCCGAATCTCTTTAGTCTATGATCAGGTGAATTTTGCCATGAGAATCGCTTTTGCTTCCTTTTTGAAAGATGCGGTAGAAGCATTCAGTCTGGTTTCTGGGGGAAGTGTATTCCATATCCTGGGCGCCATCCCAGAGAAGGATCGTTTCTAAGTTTTTTTCTTGTTGAATCTTTGAGGTTTCAGTAGTAGGTTCTCCGCACTTCTTGAAGATCTTGTCCCCCCCAGAGATAGTCAACTTCTGTGCGAGGTAGCTGGGTGCATTGTGATGTATAGCCTTATGCGTCACGCAGGCTATTTTTAGGTGAATTCTGGCTTCAAGCGGTAACCAATTCAAGTACAAGTGCACAATGATATTGGCCAGGGAGTGTCCTCTCATGGTTTGCAATTTCAAAATAACCCACAGCTGAGTAAGATATGGCTGAAATAAATAGGTCTGCTTTTCTCCAGCGCATTTCCCAGAATGCGTACAAATGCATGACCCGGAAGCATACTTGAAACTCTGAATTCCAAGTCACACACTAAAATATTAACCTCAACTAAAGGAGCCCTTCCTATTCTATTGCAGAGATGACCAGCTCCTTATGTGCACCTACCTACCCCTGAGAGAAGTAACAGTCTGGTATCGTCTCACTAGATGCCTACTAGGAATGCACACAAGAAGCATTTAATCGTTCATCCATTGAGCTCTACAAACATTGATAACGGTGCAGCACACCACGGGATGGGTGCAGGCCGTGCAGCACACCACGGGATGGAGATGTGAGGCGTGCACAATTCTAGCTACTTGATGTGATGGCAACACACATCACCACCAAACGAAGTGTCATCGGATACGGTGACATGAGCTCAACCCGAACCTACATGAAAACAGTATGAGTGAGTCCCCCTTCCCGGATGAGAACAGTATGACTGAGCTCCCTTTTCGCATAAACAGTATGACTGAGCTCCCTTTTCGCATAAACAGTATGAATGAGCGCTCTTCCTACATGAGAACAGTTTGAATGAGCACTCCTTCCCACATGAAAGCCGTATGAATAAGCGTCCTTCCCACATGAGACAAGTATGAATGAACGTCATTCCCACATGAGACCAGTATGAATGAACTCCCTTCCCACATGAAAACGATATGAATGAGCACCCTTCCCGCATGAGAACTGTATGAATGAGCCCCCTTCCCATACGAGAACCGTATGAATGAGCTCCCTTCCCACATGAGAACTGTATGAATGAGTGCCCTTCCCGCATGAGAACAGTATGACTGAGTGCCCTTCCCGCATGAGAACTGTAGGAATGAGTGCCCTTCCCGCATGAGAACTGTAGGAATGAGTGCCCTTCCAGCATGAGAATTGTAGGAATGAGTGCCCTTCCAGCATGAGAATTGTAGGAATGAGTGCCCTTCCAGCATGATAACTGTAGGAATGAGTGCCCTTCCAACATGAGAACAGTAGGAATGAGTGCCCTTCCCGCATGAGAACAGTATGAATGAGTGCCCTTCCAGCATGAGAGCAGCATGAAGAGCGCCCTTCTCGCATGAGAACAGTATGAATGAGTGCCCTTCCAGCATGAGAGCAGCATGAAGAGCGCCCTTCTCGCATGAGAACAGTAGGAATGAGTGCCCTTCCCGCATGAGAACTGTAGGAATGATTGCCCTTCCAGCATGAGAACTGTAGGAATGAGTGCCCTTCCAGCATGAGAACTGTAGGAATAAGTGCCCTTCCAGCATGAGAGCAGTATGAATGAACGCCCTTCCCTGGTCCTACATCACACCTAAAATACACTTGCACCAAGCAGGCTTGAAAATGCAGCCTCGCCTTCAATGATTGCACAGACACAGAAGTCACAGAACAAGGTTGGTTGCAGACACAGCACACGGTCTGCATGCTTTTGTGCAGGCCTGCGTTTGCAGGCGTTAGCTCAATTAACTTCCATAACCGCATCACCTGCAACAACACGTCCACCACATACGGAGTACACATACAACTGACACACAACAAATACCACACAAGAACTCAGCACGCGCTAAACCAAACTGTTCCACCCAGACCAATGCATCAGCAAACAATACAGCACTTCACGAATACCAGAGGTGGGCAAGCCAACAAATGAACAGGGAGAGCCGAGCCATGCGTCTCCCTCGGCTCTTAGAGCCCGTGCACAAGTCGAGCCCTGATAATATTTGATATTAAACTCATGCAACAAACATCATGAAAAAAATTGGATACATACTCTTTGAAATTCAAAAAGGTGTATTTAACATGCACTAGTCTTTGACCTCAGTACATACCTGCATTGAAAGATTAAAATTTAAGTATTAAAGATTTTATGAAAAGTTATAGTTTTTTACTAAGATTTTCGAGAGATCCCTGGCCCCTGCCCAACGACAATGCCATTAGTGAACTAAAAAGCAAGTCCGTTGTCATGTACATTCAATGTGTGGCCCAAGTTGCTATTAGACGTGGAAAACCATTATAGTCTATTAAATCAAACACAAGAGGATTGTGTACAGTGCCCATCCTGAACTTGAGTATTTGAAGGAGCTCTCATATGTGATAAAGACTAAAAAGAAGGCCTTTGATGAAAAAGGAGGAGCTAAAAAATAATTGGTCTAGGATCTCACAATTTATTCAAGCGGGGAAGCCAGAATTCATCCCTGGTTTTCTAGTTTCACTTTATGCAATGCGACCATAGACGGCTCCCTCTTTCTCTCGTGTTTAACATCAAAGGTTTATGGTTTCTTTTGAATTCCTTGCGCTTGAGGATAGGGCATGGGTGCTGACAAAAGTCACATGAACTCGCTTTGAGCTCGAGTGTGCAAGAGGACCTCGAGCCGAGCCAGAGGCAAGAATCAGATTCGAGCCAGGCTTGAGCCTTCGCTGGCTCGTCCACTTCCAACAAACAAAGCGCACTAAACACACAGAACCAGGACTATATTTTACACATATCAAAGCAACAAGTTAACATCTACAACATAATGCAAAACAACAAAATACTAATTAGAGCATCGGTGCAAAGTACTAAACCTACGTAAGCATGTGTACTGCACAAAACAAGCATATGTAAAATGCAGAATGAAGGCAACAGTCCCAAACACTGTGAAGCTAATTAGTAGCAGCTTGGGTTGAAGACCGGAGTAAGATACAAGAAGAGAGATACCGACCAGGAGTTAGATGGTGAAATTAAATCCTCACGCTGCATCCAACGCCAGCAAATACCAGAGGCCAAGTGTAGCCTGGCAGCAGGTAGCACGAGCCAATAGAGAGCTCGATTACAGACACATGCACTGGCAGACAACCACTGCAATCGTAAAGGATGAGGAGTTGCAAATGGCGTCCGCAACCTCTACCTTCCCTCTCATCTCAAAACCCTTCTCGGTCAAGTAATCCTCTTAGGGGCAAATGCTGGTGGTGTGTCAGTTTACAAATAGGATAACCAAAAATATAGAAAGAATCCAGACCAAATTTAAATCCGATAAAGATTTAATAATACTTCACAAGCAAAAATTATCAAATGTGGGTCACATAATTATCAATTAGGGATCCGCAAAACTGGCAAAATAATAAAGGGCAGGGCTAGGCAAATGTTCTGTAACTGGCTACTAGGTAAGATGACTAAAGAAACAGTAGCACTTCAAATTGTTGTTGTATCAGTGTTGAGGAAAAGTGTTCTTCTGATCGGCATAATTTGTACCGAGACTCCATTGTTTTTTCATTGCCATCTCGTGTCAAACACTTCCACACGACCCACCTAGTCGTTTCTGCTGATGCCTGGGAAAATTCTAACTGACACGACAAAAACCATCTTGCAGCCTGCATTTCTGCCCAGGAATTGTTGCACACCCAACCCCCCTGTTCTTTGCAGTTCAACAGAAAGCCATGAGACACTCAAGCCCTGGGTAAATGATTTGTTTTCCATCTCCTGCTCCCAGCCTGGTAAACATCCTTGACACCGTGATCAGGTTATCTGGACAATGGTCTGTCTGCTGGGCCTTGATCAGGGTGATTAAACAATGACCTGAAAGACCGGGCTTTGATCAAGCCGAGTGAACAATGACCTGAAAGACCAGCTTTGATCACACTGAGTGAACAAGGATTTGTGTACCTAGCCTTGACCAGGTCACCACCTACAAACATCGTCTGGATCTGGTTATCAACTGCAAACACTGCCCTGATTCAACAATGGACTAACAGCCAAAAGACTGGAATGAAAAAGTATAAAAGGCTTGTAAGCTGCGGAGTAAAGCAGCAGCCTCCTGGGTTTTGACTCTGACTAGCTTGGGACTCTGTTCCATAGCCCGGGCTATTTGAATAAATCTGGGTTCCTCCTGCAGAAGAATGCTCCTGTGTCTCCTTTTACTAAGTATGGAGGGTATGGAAGACTTGGGCGGTTCCCCCGCCGCCGAGACCCAGTAAGTGGGTTAATCCGGTTCTTCAAATGGCGCCCGAACAGGGACTCCACGAGCACGGTCAGGCCCGGTGGATGTGAGGAGGTGCACGGAGAGACTCCGACAGAGGCGCCCTACCCAAGGAATTCTTGCAATCCGGTAAGCTGAACGACTCGCCCCGCTGTTCCTCCCCACCCGGTCTGGGCCACATGACCGCGTTCTCGCTGGAGTCCCCTAGCAAATAATTTCTGGAGCAGGACACAGCCCTACGTCTGCAGAAGAGAACTACCCCTGTAAGGTAAGGGTGGACTGATCATCCACCAAGTCTGTATGATTCGGTTATTGACTTTTGCAAAATCCAAGCTGTTATTTACTTTTGCAAAAGCCAAGCTGTTATTGACTTTTGCAAAAGCCAAGCAAGCGAGGTAAGTTTTTTAAAACCCGCTGGTGTCTGTTATCTGTTTACAAGCATGCCAGTCAGTAGTAAGTTCAAGAAATTTTGTTGTTGTATGTGTACGCAGGACTCCCAGCTGGAGGCGGCTTGCCCGCTTCCTCCAGAAGGGACCCCTGGCCATACAATGCATGTTAAACATGGTCCTTCTGCCATAATGTTTTCCTCATTCTGGGTAAAATATACAAAACAAAGTAACGCGGAATTACAGTGGCCACTTTATCGCTCCTTTAATTCCCACGTTCTCGCCAACTTAGAGGAACAATTAATGAAAAGAAAAACGTGCCCGTCTACGATTTTGGAGGAAAGAGAGAGAGCAGAGAGCTAGAAAGCAGAAGGCTCAAGAAAGAAAACAGGAGTGTATGTCAATGGCCGACCACGCCAGAGAAAATTTGCAAAATCAAATGACAAAAATCGGTAGAAATAGCCAATAGGGAGCATGGGGCTCGGGTAAAAAAGTGTTATCCAGCTCGTGAAGAGAAGGGAAAGGGCCATATGGAAGGGGGAGAAGAAGGTGATTCCTTGCTTGATACCATGCTAGAAAGCCCTCCTGCATATGCCCCAATGTACCCTGCCCTGACGCCTCACACCCCGCATGTCCCCCTGCCACCGCCCACTCCTGCCCCCACTGCCCCTCTTACTGTTCTCCCTGTCACACCGAGCCTCCCGACTTTTCCTATGACCCCAACCACGCCCGTTAACCCTGTACTCGCTGCGGGAATGACATGTCCCCATCCGCCCAACCCCTGCGGCGGCTTTACCCCTACCTGCCCTTTTGCTACTTCCCCGTGGTCTACAGTTAAGCAGGATTTATATAAATTGTTGAATTCCCCCCGACTGGCCTCCTTGCACTCTGCAGTCAGCTTTTCGTCCCTTCGAGAAAATGATCTACAGAGGCAACAGTGTGAATCTTGGATAAATAACAGGAATATTTATGCCTTTAAAGAAATATGGTCCACCTTTTCTCAGTGGACAATTATGAAACAGACCTCCTGGGCTGAATACATGTGTACCCTGGTCATGCAAAGATTTGAGAATGCGCTTATGCAGATACCCACCGGATTAATGGACCTTAGGTCCCAAATAAAAAGAGGCGATGTTCATGGAGAGGGGATGTTTGGTGCTATGTCTACTTTAATGGCTTACCGTGATATGACCGCTTTTCCCAACACCCCTCTAGAAACAGCTTTGCCAATGAGAGAGGCGGCCTCTGTCTTTGTTAACGCACTTACCGATGCCCAAAATAATGGCCGAGGGGCTGTTGAGGCACATTGGCGCAGGCTTTGGGTTCATGTTCCTTGGAAAAAGTCAGAAGTAATGCAGTTAAAAGGACAACGACCAGATCCCCGGAAGAATCTGGCTGCCTTTTACAGAGAATTAGGTCAGATTATATCTGCAGGTACTCTCGTTCTTGAGGATATAGATTTACTTTTTGGTACGGTTGTCCCCACTGAAATTTGGGACAAGATTCGACATACTGACCATGAAGTGGCATTGGGAAGTCAATGGGCTGACCTAGAGGCTATGGAAGAAGCAAGGGTAGGAGGGACTAAACCAGAGGTTGCCATCCTGACTTTGCCCGGTAAAATAATGACGTTTGTGAAAACAATTTTGCCGGAAACTGTCATTAACTGGGATAAAATAAACGCCTGTAGGCAGCGAAAAGATGAGAATGTGGCTGACTTCTTTACCCGTTTTGAGACAGAATACAAGGGACATAGTGGTTTGGATCCCCGGACCCCAGGTTCTGGCCCAGTCTTTGTCGATAAATTTGTCAGCAACTTGCTTCCTGAGATCTCCTCCAGGCTTAAGAAAGTTGAAAGTACGTGGTCTGCCCAAACTATGACTGGTATCTTGGCTATGGCACAATATCACGAGAATAGGGAGAATGAAGATAGAGACAAGGAAAGTAATAAGGTCAAGGATCTTAAGACTAAGGCACTTCTGCAGCAGGCTTACCCTCCCCAAGGTCCCGATGCCCGCGGGAATTTCAGATCTCAACCCCAACACCCTCCGAGGGCTCGCCTGTCTACCCCCTCCAGCCCTCAACGTACGGGAGCCCTCCAAACAGATCAGTGTGCTTATTGTAAGGGGTACGGCCATTGGATAGATGAGTGTCCCATGTTAGCTGAAAACATCTGAACAGGGAAGACTCGGCCTCGCGCTCCCAGGGAGGGGAGGCCGACTAGGGACCATGGCCCACCCCATCCACAGGATAAAGAACGCAGGCCCAGGGATGATGCTCCCGTCCGGCAGCGCCCGGTCAATAGGTTTGATGGGTACGAAGCCACACGCACTTATTACAATGATGATTATGACGAAGTTGATGAGACAGGGTCCTACCAAGCATAGGACAGCCAGGAAAGGGGTATTACCAGAGTGCACATTCCAGTGGATCAAAGGGGCCCGTATGATCAAATGTCAGTTGTGGGGAATGATCCGAATTTTCTTTTGGATACTGGGGCCACCAGATCTTCTATTGCTCGTCTGTCAGTCCCGGAGGCACCCCTTTCTGGCAATATGAATGTCTCCGTGAGTTTTGCAGGAACACCTGTGACCAGCCTGGTCTCTGAACCCCTCCCTCTCGATATTGGCCCTGCACATGTTGACGCTCCCTTGGTCCTTACTACAGGTTGCAGTGAAAACTTGTTAGGCATGGATTTACTGAAAGCTCTGTATGCGACCATATCATGTAGTCCCCAAGGTGTATCCCTAACAATTTCTCCCACCGCAGCTTCCTGTATGTACCTGTCCGGTCCCCTCCCGCCAGAGTTGCAGTCTTTACCTTCCTCCCTCTGGGCATCATCAGACACTGATGTAGGGTATCTCAACATATCCCCTCATGTGGTACGCATCCAGCCAGGTGCACTTCTCCCCCGCCTCCGGCAGTATCGACTACCCGCGGAAGGAGAAATTGCCCTTTTGACAATAATATCTGAATTGATGGACAATGGCGTAGTGGAGGAAACATGTGGCAATATCTGTAAAAGTCCCATTATTCCCATTCTTAAAAAGACCAATGGAGCTGCTCTCTCCCCTAAAATATACAGATTCGTGATTGACCTGAGAGCCCTCAACAAAATAACAATCTCCCAATACCCTGTTGTCCCCGACATTACAGCTCTCT
This sequence comes from Triturus cristatus, assembly GCF_964204655.1. Classification (NCBI taxonomy): domain Eukaryota; kingdom Metazoa; phylum Chordata; class Amphibia; order Caudata; family Salamandridae; genus Triturus; species Triturus cristatus. The sequence continues at coordinate 776,748,531 of NC_140595.1, read as the reverse complement.
TAACGATGGTCCCTTCTGACGCCACGCATTTCTCTGTCATTGACCTAAAGAACGCCTTTTTCAGTATTCCTATACGTCATGACAGCAGACATTTTTTTGGTTTCTCCCTTGGTGGGCGGAGCTTTAGATTTTGCCGCGCCCCTCAAGGTTTCACTGAGAGCCCCAGTATCTATAGTCAAGCCCTCAATAGCCAACTAGATTCCCTGGAACTCCCTGATAATTCCACACTATTACAATATGTTGATGACCTCTTCATTGCTGCAAATTCTGCCCCAACATGTAAAGAAGCTACTCTCTGTTTGTTACGCCACCTTGCCCTCCATAACCACAAAGTTTTTTTGAAATAGCTTCAGTTTTGTCAAGAGAAGGTGACCTATTTAGGTCATCTCCTCTCGAAGGAGGGTAGGCAGCTCACCGCTGATCGTGTAGCCATTATCAATGCTATGACGGCCCCACAAACACAAAAGCAGGTGTGAGCCTTCATAGGCCTAACCTCATACTGTAGACAGTGGATTTCCAATTTTTCGGCCATGGTCAAACCTCTTCTTACCCTCACTACTTAAGACATATCAGACAGTTCCTTTCCATGGACTAGAGAGCATGCGCAGGCCTTCCAAGATTTGAAGAGGGCTCTGTGTACTGCTCCAGTCCTCGGTATTCCTGATTATAGTAAAAACAAAAAAGACATTGTACATGAGACAGACGGCTGTGCATGCGCTGTCTTGACCCAGATGTTCGGTGGTCACCATCGGCCATGTGCCTATTTCTCAGCTACCTTAGACCCTGTTGCAAGGGCTCTCCCAGGATGCCTACGGGCGACCGCTTCGGCCGCCCTCATGGTCCGTCAGAGTGCGGGGATCGTCATGAACTTCCCCCTGACTCTGATGGTCCCCCATTCTGTAGATACCCTCCTCAATAACACCAAGACACAGTACCTCACTAGCGCACGACTCACAGGATATGAATTGACACTCTTTGCCAGCCACATTAACATCAAGAGATGCACTGTACAAAACCCCACCACATTACTCCCACTGGATACTCAGGATGCCCGCTTAGATCCACATGACTGCATATTGAGGACAGAGGAGGAGACGAAGGGACGGGTTGACTTACAGGATACCCCGATAGCAGAACCAGAAGGTACACTGTATGTGGACGGATCATGTCTCAGAGGGCCAGATGGTAACACCTCAGCCGCCTACGCTCTCACGACATTGGAGCAAGTAGTAGAAACAGCTCCGCTGTGCTCTGCTCAGGCAGCAGAATTAGTGGCCCTCACTAGAGCCTGTGAGTTAAGCAAGGGAATAACAGTTAATATTTATACTGACAGCCAGTATGCCTTTGGAGTGGCTCACAACTTTGGGAGGTTATGGAAAGAAAGGAATTTCCTTACTTCCCATGGGACCATGATTCAACATGGCCCCCTAATTCACCGATTGTTAGACTCCCTGACACTCCCCAGGAAGGTGGCCATTATAAAATGTAAGGCCCATAAGAAAGTGACAGATGATGTTGGGAAAGGCAATGCCCTGGCTGACCAGACGGCCAGACAAACAGCTCTTAAGAAAAGGGAAGGAATGTATGTAGGAGGTCCTGCTAGGTGGGTGACAGACGAGGACATGGTTGAAAACACAGTACAGAGTGTGATTGATATTCAGTCCCATACTACTCCTGAGGAACTAAGGGTGTGGAAGGAGCAATTAGCAAAGGAGGGAATTGATGGTTGCTGGGTCCGCACAACTATGGAAAGACAATGGATGTTACCTCACAGTCATGTGCTACCAGTAGTTACGATGGCCCATGGTCCTGCTCACATTAGTGCAAAAGGGATATGTAAGCTGTTGGAACCTACCTGGTATAACTCGAAGATACCAGCATATGCTGAGAGAGGCTGGTCAAAACATGCATGATTTGCCTTATGTATAACCCGGGAAAAGGCACAGTTACTCCTAAGGGAGGATTCTCTCCTCCTACCTTCCCTTTTGAAGTCCTCCAAATGGATTGCATCCAGATGGACAGGTTTAACAATTTGAAATCTATCCTGGTGGTGGTCTGTACCTTCAGCCGATGGGTGGAGGCCTACCCCGTCAAAGACTGCACCGCTATCACTATTACCAAAGTGCTATTAAAGGAGTACCTCCCACGATTCGGTTTGCCCCGCTTGATCTGGAGTGACAACGGGACACTTTACGGCTCAAATAATGGAGTATGTCTGTACAGCATTGGGTATAAAACAAAAATTTCATGCAGCTAACCACCCCCAGTCAGCAGGTCTAGTGGAGGTGTACAATGGCATCCTAAAAACTAAAATGGCCAAAATAGTAGCCGAGACGGGTGTCCCTTGGGTTGATGCTCTGCCCTTGGCCCTACTGTCTACCAGAACAATGGCCCACACCAGGATAGGGCTATCCCCCCATGAGATTGTGTTTGGGAGGCCTGCCAATGTATGGGGTGTCCCACGGCCTAAGAAACTGTCTGATGTTGAATACCCTGTATTAACTGATTATCTGTACAGTCTAACTAATACCTTTCGTACTCTTTATCACCAGGTGCACGAGGCCATACCTGACAAAAACGAGGGCCCAGGACACATCATCCAACCTGGTGATTGGGTCTTAGTGAGAAATTTTCAACGGACCAAGAGCCTCAAGTGCCGCTGGACAGAGCCCCGTCAGGTGTTAATGGCCACCCGCACCGCCGTGAAAGTGGAACGTCGGAAGAATTGGGTGCATTCGTCTCACTGCAGGCGTGTGCCTCTGCCCCTCCCCTATGATCAGTGGGTGAGGGAAGGACAAGGAGACTCAGAAACAGTCCTGACGTTTGTCCCATTCAGCGATGCCAGACTGCATTCTACATCTACGGAAGCAGAGAGTGACAACATACTAAAAGGAAGGGTGGAACCATCCCTTAACTCCGCTCAACACCAAGAAAAATTGTTTCCTGACCATACTGTCCCTACTTCCTACCGATATAACTTGCGCCCCCGAGGGAAGGCTTACCCTTGACTTGCCAAGTGCCTATAGGCTGTGATCTTCCCCGGCTGAGAGTAGTGCTGGTGTGTCAGACTAAGGTACGCCATAGGGCCCTTGGCACCTGCGCCCAGTGAAGCAACCACCAATCACAGACAGCCAATAGAGGTCCCTGGCTTAGCACAATGGCTGCCGTCCAAAACACCCGAATCCAGAAACAATATGTCAGTCTCCGACATAGTAAATGCTTCATGGCCACCGTGGTGACGCTGTTTGTCTCCCTCACCCTGTCTATCCTTGGTTGTCTGTTACTAATCTACCATCCTGTTACCTCACCAACTCCTACACCGACTCCTGCAGAGCACCAGTATTACAAGCTACCAGCCCACGAATTACCCCGCCGTGCAGAATTCTTCAATAACACCTTCATCCAAATGTTGTATCACCATCAGCTGATCATGAACACTTCCAACTGCTGGGTTTGTGGACTGATGCCGCATTCCACGATACACCCTGTCCCATTCTTTCCCTACCCTTTTTCCATCTCTGGGTCTTGTCTTGCATGGTGGATGTTGATGCAGGAGGCCTACACTGTCAATGGTACTGCCAATTCTGTCCTTAGGACATTTCAGGATGACTTCTGGCGGAACAGATCTGGCAATGCCAATGCTCCTTTTTGCCCGACTAGCTCATCCACATTGCTACTACCACTAGATGAACTCGGTGAGATGGTAGTATTCAACTCAACCACTCGACGAACATTTTCTAGATTCCGCACCAGAATGATACTGCCTGATGAACAAAACACTCTGAATGTCATAAAAGTGCAGTGCCGTGTCTGTATCCATGGCCTAGGAACTAAGAAAGTTGGTACTAGTACTTGTGATATCACTAAAACTTTAAACTCTACATCTCCTCCAAAGCTGGTGGCATCCCCCAACACCTATTTCATCTGTGGCACAGCCGCCTACACTTGGCTCCCCCGTAACTGGTCTGGTACCTGCTATTTGGCCTTCCTCCTTCCACCAACATATTCTACCCATGGAGGTTACCACCTGTTGATGAAGGGCGCTCTGCGCCGCTCACGTAGGGGCGTCATATCAGCCGAGGATACAGCAAGCCAGGAAGCCGGGGACTTCTTTAAAGGTTTCCTTCCATTCTGGGTCCCCATGGCGAACAGTCGGGCTATACGAGGACTGACCAGGGTCCTTGAGGCCACCATCACAGTAACAGCTGGTGCCCTCTCCAACATCACTGCAGAGCTACAGGCGGACCGCCTTATAACGCTCCAAAACCGCATGGTCCTTGACGTCATCCTTGCTGATCGTGGTGGTGTGTGTAAATTGATCGGCTCCAGCTGCTGTGTGTACATTCCAGACAACGCACCTACAGTATATGATGCCATCCAACGTCTGCATCGCCTTTCTTATGAAATTCATCTGGATGAAGACAACTGGTCCCTCACAGGCTGGATCTGGGGCCTCCTTTCCCAGTGGGGGTGGAGGGTCCTCATCTTCCTTGCCTTGGGAGTTGCTGTCCTGGTCTCCTGCTGGTTGTGCTTTCAGGGCTCTGTACAATGTGTGTCCAGACCATCAAACCTCCACCCTCTAACATTCACAACACCAATATGATGATGATGCTCCAACAAGAAACAGATGGCCTTATGAACATTGACATTTCTTAAAGTATTTGCCACTCAATGGCAAAAGGAGGGTCTGAGGAAAAGTGTTCTTCTGATCGGCAAAATTTGTACCGAGACTCCATTGTTTTTTCATTGCCATCTCGTGTCAAACACTTCCACACGACCCACCTAGTCGTTTCTGCTGATGCCTGGGAAAATTCTAACTGACACGACAAAAACCATCTTGCAGCCTGCATTTCTGCCCAGGAACTGTCGCACACCCAACCCCCCCTGTTCTTTGCAGTTCAACAGAAAGCCATGAGACACTCAAGCCCTGGGTAAATGATTTGTTTTCCATCTCCTGCTCCCAGCCTGGAAAACATCCTTGACACCGTGATCAGGTTATCTGGACAATGGTCTGTCTGCTGGGCCTTGATCAGGGTGATTAAACAATGACCTGAAAGACCGGGCTTTGATCAAGCTGAGTGAACAATGACCTGAAAGACCAGCTTTGATCACACTGAGTGAACAATGATTTGTGTACCTAGCCTTGACCAGGTCACCACCTACAAACATCGTCTGGATCTGGTTATCAACTGCAAACACTGCCCTGATTCAACAATGGACTAACAGCCAAAAGACTGGAATGAAAAAGTATAAAAGGCTTGTAAGCTGCGAAGTAAAGCATCAGCCTCCTGGGTTTTGACTCTGACTAGCTTGGGACTCTGTTCCATAGCCCGGGCTATTTGAATAAATCTGGGTTCCTCCTGCAGACGAAGGCTCCTGTGTCTCCTTTTACTAAGTATGGAGGGTATGGAAGACTTGGGCGGTTCCCCCGCCGCCGAGACCCAGTAAGTGGGTTAATACGGTTCTTCAGTGTTAAAACGGATAGCTGTACCTGGCGAGCCATGCTCGAACCAGACGATGAGGAGTCAAATCTCTGCCGATGAAGATTGCAGAAAGTCGATGAGGAGTCCGGTACAGTCAGTCTCAGGAGCTGCGTCAAATTAGCTCAAATAATTTAGAAATACCTGGAAAGTAGAATTGGGCTGGCAAGTCTAAGCCACATCTATAGTCATCAAGCAGCATTGACGTCAGGTGCGGACAGTTTGAGGGCTGTTAATATCCTCCGGCTGGTGCAAAAGGACCAAACGTGATGAAAAGAGAACGAACGATTGTTGAGTCACACCAAGCCAGGTGCTGGCGTCCGAGTCTACACTGAGATTGGAAAGCGTGTACCATCTAGGTGCGTTGAGCCCAGTCTGAAGGTCTAGATCAAAGATTCAGCCCTGTTGCAGCACCCCGGCAGAACAGTGTACCGTGGGAACCGCAACTCGACTCGTAGAAATACTTTCTGAGCAGTTTCAACTTCTGGAAAATCTTGAGATGTGTGTGTACAGACTCTGACCACTTGTTAACAGTTTCAAGGATCTGCTGTCTCGTCCGCTAGGATCTCCTATCCTCTTGTCAGTGGAAATGTGCCCCCTAACACAGACTGGACTTTGGGGTGAGTCCAGTACAATAGCCGAAAGCCGAAGAGGCTCCTCAGGCTATTGACTGCGTTCCCAGCAAATTTCAGATTCCTACATCCCATGAGTCCCGGTGAGTACTCATGGTCCGGTACAGTCTGTAAACATCCTGAGAATCAGCTAAAAAAAATAGTGAGTTCTCTTAGAGAGTACATGGCGGCTTTGAGGTTTTTTGGCCCTGGCGTGGGAATTTAAAGGATGCAACCCTATGTATTTGGTGGAAAGCTCCTACAAGATCAACCCATAATTCCCCACACCAAACCGATCGTATTGTACTACATAATGATGTTCTTCCTACCCTGGAAGAGTATCACCTCCCTAGAAAACTCGGGCAGTAGGGGGTTGCACAGAGAAAATACAACACTGTGTGGACAAGGTTCCCTAGATCCTCCCACCACAAGCTTATCCAAGCCCCCTGAAGAAGAAAAGAGAATCTTCACACTTCCAAGAACAGCCAGACCCATGCTATGAATGTGGAGGTCTGAAGTCTGGGTTGGGCTTCAGTGTGATTGGGGAAATTAAGAAAGTCAGATCTTCTGTGTATAGTAAAGAAAGCACATACAATGCCTTCCCTTCCTTTATTGGGCAAAACAGATTGCCTGTGCTCAGTGTAAAAAGTGCATCGGCAGGCATATGGGTCCTGCAATACTACTCCCGCCCAAGCAACCATAACCCTCTTTTCATGCACTAAAAAAGACTTCGTAATGCCCATTACTGTGGGGCGGTTGATACCACATCTTAGTGGACCTACCATACCAAGCTAAAAGGGAAATGTATTCCAGCTCTGCATTCTCTGCATTCTGCTATTGAACACTAGCTTTAGTTTTCAGTGTGTTTTGGCGTACGACTACAGCTAGAATGAGTACCAGTATAAGAGGTTCCCTGTGTTCACGGTTGAGATCACACACCATGGCTGATGGTATAATACCCATTTGCATGGGTGGTTCCTCCACCACTCTGAGATGACCCAAGAGAACAGAATAGAGTTGCTGGCATAACTCCCATTGGGACGATTGCCTTGTTCCGCTTATGGGCAGGCCACCCAGAGGTCCTAGTGCGGCTGGTGGCATCATCCACACAAATTAACTCACAGCCACTTCTCGGACAGGCCCCCCAAAACATATACTATGGCTTTCTGTGTGTTTATTCAGAGATAGATCATTCAATCAATCTGGGATTTGTAGAGCGCGCTACTAACCTGTGAGGGTCTCAAGGCGCTGACAGATCGAGATATTTAGGTCAGTAGAAGGATGCCCCACTAAGGGGCAGTTTAATCAGTGTCATTTCATCAGCGTGGCACAGACTGCTGGAAGATGCTATGTATCTTCAAGCTTTCATGCCCGTATCTTCCTGAAACGCTGGTGTATACGCACTAACATAAGTTAAACGTTCTCTTCGTAGAGCTACTATATGAAACTACTTCCCACAAGAGCCACATGCACTTGTGCACACTCATTCACCATCTTTAATGGAGAAGTTATCTGATCCCTTGCTCCCATTTTGCTTCAGCCTCAAGTGTATCAACAAATCAAAACAAGAGAAGAAATCTGGTGCTTATGCACGACATCAACATACTACCATTATAGGCCACACAATGGATGCTCTTCCAGCCCTAGCAAGCCCACGGAGTAGGGCGCTATTCGCCAGAAAACGCATTTTGGCGCCTCGTCAGTCATATCAGTAAGCCTTTTGTGCTGTAAATGCCGCTTTCTCCTTAGACCTCAGCGTCATGAAACCGCCTGGTGTACGTGCGCTTTAGAAGCACTTTTTAACATAACATAAACGCGCGATATAATGCAACCACAACAGAATGCAACACAATGTCGCTAGCCTTCATGCATCTTCCAGTGAGATGCACACGGTCACCATAAAGCATTCACGTTCTCTAACTTTCCCCTCTTGGACAGAACAGTGAATTCACTTTAATCTGTCCTGAGCTAGCTGAGAAGGCCAATAGGTTTCCTCTCGCATCTAATAAATTGTGAAGGCGACGAAAATCTGTCTTTTAATTCGGTCTCGTGAAGAAAAGCCCATCTCGTCAGCTACCACCAGCACAGAAAGAACAAACCTATGAAATGCCACACGACCTGTTCAGAGGAGATGGCTGCAGTCTGAGGGCCAGCCTGGACACTGGATTATGTAACATGTTACATGGCGTTTCCATTGTACTTCTCCGCCCTGCGGCTGAGTCATTAAGACACACGCTGCCTGCCTTCGATGGCTCAGTTATGATTGTTGGGCACCATTTCGTGCCTGTTATGGAATTGTCAAAAAGTGTCAAATCAGCCTCATGTCAGCACTTTTAATAAGGGATGCGAGGCATCTAAGACTGGGTCAGGAGGCTTTAGGGGCAAGAGAAGCATACTGCAAAAATAAACATCTCCAGAGGGCCACATGGGGAGCGAGGGAGACTGCTCGAAGCCATGCTGTTTGGCGCGTGGTGATGACGTCACAGCCTGTGGTCGGGTGAATTTTATAACCTGCACCTTCTAGCCAGCACAGCCCCGATGTACAATTCCTTTTTCACCAGCCGTGTGAGCAATGATGGCCGCTGTAGCTCTGAGCATGGCAGGAAAACAGAAACACTTCCTGTAAGGTCCCCAAGCCCCAGCAGGACAAAAAGGTACCCTTGAAACTGCCTACAATTCACAACTGTGAAGAGTCAGAACACACACCGGGTATTTACAGATGAAACTACTATGTGAATGAATTCAAAAGGGCACTTTAGGTGAACTGAGGTCAATAATCAGACATTTAATGCGGGATATGTGTGTTGTTTGTGGTGAAGCGTGCACAGAGGCAGCCATGGGGGTATTTAAGGTATAAGAGGGTGTTAAACCGGAGTCGCAGCTAGCTGGACATACTAAAGAAGGAGAATAGCCAGAATCTGTGGTGGCACGCAGGAGAAGGGCTTCAGAGTGAAGGATTCAGTAATGAGGCCCATCCTCAACAGAGCGGTTTCTTGACGTGTGGGATATGAGAAGACGATGGTCTGATGACCTATGATGGAAAGGCCAGTTGAAGAAGCTGAAGGCAGTGTGGAGGAAAGGCAAAAAAAAAAAAAGCAAAAGCATATATGGAAATACCTACCCTGCAACCTCCTCTCGTGGAGCTAAGAACGACCCCTCTTTTGACCAATTATGCCACGTAAATAGTCCAACAGACCAAACTAGCTTACCAATGCATGCATGAGCCATTTGAGATTGCGCTTCCCAAATGTGACTTCCAGCATCGAGCACCCCAAACCCTCCCTGCCTTAGTATTATACAATTATCAAATGGTCTTAGTGGGGAGGGAAGAAGGAATGGGAAAGGGTTGTGGAAGTTTTCACTCCATGGCCCTCACTCCCAGGTAGGACAAAGAACTCCATAAGTTAAGAGTGGAAAACAGGATGGGAATAGAGAGACAGTCAGAGGAGACAGTGCCGAGGAACTATCCAATCAAGTCATTAAGAATGACTGTTTCTGCAGTAGACGTTGCCCATGAACCCAGGTAGCCGGATACTGGCCGCAGGCAAGCACAGGTGTCGAGTCGGTCAATGTCTCACACTGTGAAACAGAATCACACTGGGGAACAGAGGAAACACTGGAAGATGAAAGGCTACCTTCCTCCATCCTTGGCCCCACATTCGAGAAACCATTGGAACGTGGGCAGCTGCCATTGAAGAAACCAGTGGAACGTGGGCAGCTGCCATTGAAGAGACCAGTGGAACCTGGGCAGCTATGATTCAAGGAACCAGTGGAACCTGGGCAGCTATGGCTCAAGGAACCAGTGGAACCTGGGCAGCTATGATTCAAGGAACCAGTGGAACCTGGGCAGCTATGGCTCAAGGAACCAGTGGAACCTGGGCAGCTATGGCTCAAGGAACCAGTGGAACCTGGGCAGCTATGGCTCAAGGAACCAGTGGAACCTGGGCAGCTATGGCTCAAGGAACCAGTGGAACCTGGGCAGCTATGGCTCAAGGAACCAATGGAACCTGGGCAGCTATGGCTCAAGGAACCAGTGGAACCTGGGCAGCTATGGCTCAAGGAACCAGTGGAACCTGGGTAGCTATGATTCAAGGAACCTGGGCAGCTATGATTCAAGGAACCAGTGGAACCTGGGCAGCTATGGCTCAAGGAACCAGTGGAACCTGGGCAGCTATGGCTCAAGGAACCAATGGAACCTGGGCAGCTATGGCTCAAGGAACCAGTGGAACCTGGGCAGCTATGGCTCAAGGAACCAGTGGAACCTGGGCAGCTATGGCTCAAGGAACCAGTGGAACCTGGGCAGCTATGATTCAAGGAACCAGTGGAACCTGGGCAGCTATGATTCAAGGAACCAGTGGAACCTGGGCAGCTATGATTCAAGGAACCAGTGGAACCTGGGCAGCTATGGCTCAAGGAACCAGTGGAACCTGGGCAGCTATGGTTCAAGGAACCATAGGAACCTGGGCAGCTATGGTTCAAGGAACCTGGGCAGCTATGGTTCAAGGAACCTGGGCAGCTATGGTTCAAGGAACCTGGGCAGCTATGGTCCAAGGAACCTGGGCAGCTATGGTCCAAGGAACCTGGGCAGCTATGGTCCAAGGAACCTGGGCAGCTATGGTCCAAGGAACCTGGGCAGCTATGGTTCAAGGAACCTGGGCAGCTATGGTTCAAGGAACCTGGGCAGCTATGGTTCAAGGAACCTGGGCAGCTATGGTTCAAGGAACAGTGTAACCTGGGCAGCTATGGCTCAAGGAACCAATGGAACCTGGGCAGCTATGGTTCAAGGAACCAGTGGAACCTGGGCAGCTATGGCTCAAGGAACCAGTGGAACCTGGGCAGCTATGGCTCAAGGAACCAGTGGAACCTGGGCAGCTATGGCTCAAGGAACCAGTGGAACCTGGGCAGCTATGGCTCAAGGAACCAATGGAACCTGGGCAGAACCAATGGAACCTGGGCAGCTGTGGCTCAAGGAACCAGTGGAACCTGGGCAGCTATGGCTCAAGGAACCAGTGGAACCTGGGCAGCTATGGCTCAAGGAACCAGTGGAACCTGGGCAGCTATGGCGCAAGGAACCAATGGAACCTGGGCAGCTATGGCTCAAGGAACCAATGGAACCTGGGCAGCTATGGTTCAAGGAACCATAGGAACCTGAGCAGCTCTGGTTCAAGGAACCATGGGAACCTGAGCAGCTCTGGTTCAAGGAACCATAGGAACCTTGGCAGCTATGGTTCAAGGAACCTGGGCAGCTATGGTTCAAGGAACCTGGGCAGCTATGGTTCAAGGAACCTGGGCAGCTATGGTTCAAGGAACCTGGGCAGCTATGGTTCAAGGAACCTGGGCAGCTATGGTTCAAGGAACCTGGGCAGCTATGGTTCAAGGAACCTGGGCAGCTATGGTTCAAGGAACCTGGGCAGCTATGGTTCAAGGAACAGTGTAACCTGGGCAGCTTTGACCCAAGAAACCAGTGCAACCTGGGCAGCTATGGTTCAAGGAACCTGGGCAGCTATGGTTCAAGGAACCAGTGGAACCTGGGCAGCTATGGGTCAAGGAACCAGTGGAACATTGGCAGCTATGGGTCCAAGGAACCAATGGAACTTGGGCAGCTATGGGCCCAAGGAACCAATGGAACTTGGGCAGCTATGGGCCCAAGGAACCAGTGGAACCTGGGCAGCTATGGGCCCAAGGAACCAGTGGAACCTGGGCAGCTATGGGCCCAAGGAACCAGTGGAACCTTGGCAGCTATGGTTCAAGGAACCAATGGAACCTGGGCAGCTATGGCTCAAGGAACCAATGGAACCTGGGCAGCTATGGCTCAAGGAACCAGTGGAACCTGTGCAGCTATGGTTCAAGGAACCAGTGGAACCTGTGCAGCTATGGTTCAAGGAACCATAGGAACCTGGGCAGCTATGGTTCAAGGAACCTGGGCAGCTATGGTTCAAGGAACCTGGGCAGCTATGGTTCAAGGAACCTGGGCAGCTATGGTTCAAGGAACCTGGGCAGCTATGGTTCAAGGAACCTGGGCAGCTATGGTCCAAGGAACCTGGGCAGCTATGGTCCAAGGAACAGTGTAACCTGGGCAGCTATGACCCAAGAAACCAGTGCAACCTGGGCAGCTATGGCTCAAGGAACCAATGGAACCTGGGCAGCTATGGGCCAAGGAACCAGTGGGATTAGACAGCCATCCTTCAAGAAGCTAGCGGGATGCAAGTGGGTGTCACTGAAGGGGCTCGTGAATGGGAGAGGCTGTCATTTAAGAAGGTGGTAGGATGCGAGGGAGTGCCATTCAATGAGCCAGTGGAATTTGACCAGCGGTCATTGAAGATGCTAGTGGGATTTGAGTGAGTGTCAATGGGATGCGAGGGGCTGTCCTTCAGTAACAGCCTATGTCTTTTCTTTGAGAGGTCCTCGCCAATGCGCAGGCATCTTGAGGTGGGAGGTCACAGGCGATCTGCGTGCAAGCGCTGCTCATGTGACTGCTGGCAGCAGGCACAAAGGCCTGTGGGGCTCTGTGCCTGCAAAAAACATGATGCTGTCACCAGAGCTCTAACTCCCGAGGTAAGACGAAGAGATGAATCATTGCACAAGAATAACTCTGCTGTGAGCTCTTAATCACCCTGGCTGTGGCATTTACACAACAAATGTTACAATCATAGTGCTGCCCCTTTAACGTGCTGCAGCTCAGGGTCTGCTGATCCACAGCCCATTACAAATATAAAACTGCACGGGGCCTCTCAACCACAGTGATTGCAGCTACACACAGAACTAAAGACCAAAAACATGCACCCCCACCTCCAAACTTAAAAAAGCATGGTTTCCTCTTGCTGATGCTAAAAATAGAAGCACACTCCCCCTGGCCACTAATCTAACGCACTGTTGCACCTCAGCCCATTAACCTCATTAAGAATGGAAAATACATTGCTGCTTCTTGTCGCTTCGTACAAAACAAATTAAAACCCAGTGCTCACAAATGCCTGCTCATCATTGCTAAAGTAAAGAACGGGCTGCTGCACTCTACCCCCCACCCCCCCCACCCTTGACACATCATAAAATGGGGCGCGATGACAACTGCAACACATTTTGCTTTGTATCCTGCTGCGTTATATTCAGGTGGCTGCAGGGGTCTGCACTGGAACCACTGAACAGGGGCCTGGTTCTTCAAGCTACTTGTGTGTGAAAACCCAGCTTCCACGTGCACATGGCTTGATTAACCTAACACTACCCCACAAACTTATAACGTAGGGGGGAGGGAGTAGGCATTATTTACTGGAAAAGAAGGGTTTTGTACACACGGGGAAAACACACTTTTTTTTTTACTGTACCACTGTGATGGGATTTCCCCTTACACAACGGTGCGTCATGTAGAATTGTGCAAACGAATGCCTCTGCATTGTTGCAAACAGGAATTAACAAATATTTTCACACATAAGTCTGATCACAAGGTTGCACCTGAAAACCTGCCACTAGCAAACATTTCAAGGTGCAATGCGGTGAATCTTTGTGAATTCCATATATATATAAATTTGGACCCAGGGGAATATGGAAATGTGTGTGCAAATGTTTCAATGTTATGGGTACTCCTACTCCAGGAATTCACTCACAGTAGGAGTCAGAATTCACAAGTTGTGGTGTTGTAGTATGCATAATGGTAGTAACTTGAGATTGTAGTTGTAATCGGGGTGATGCTGGGGAGGCGTTCCTGTAGTAGTGCTGTCACAGTACTACTGTTCTGTAGAATCATAAACGCTGAAGAGGTACAGGTTCAGTGATGAGTGACGGCTCGTTCTTCAGGGCACTGGGGCTCTGCCTCACCGATTATGAACAGCCATTCACTGCCTCCCTCTCCTTCCACACAGCATGCCCTGCTGCCTGTGTGTTCTACAGAGGCCTGCACATGCACCGACTTTAATAGCTACTTAGGGCACATTAAAAACAGAGAGACCAACTTTACACCCTTTGCTCAAGTGTGCCGTAATGAATAATTCAGCGTTTCTGCACATAGGACAGGCGCTGGCACCACACAAGGGGTCTGTAAATTCTCTGCAGGAGGATGGGGAGGGGAAGCAGGCCTGGTTCAACTGTGGTCCCTGGGCGCCACATGGAGACAACTAGCCTGCCCGGGGCGTTCTGTAAGAAGGGGCAAGGACCATTTTCAGGCCTAGTCCCTATTCCTACTGTTTGGAAGTCAGAACATAGCAGAATAGAGCAATTAGTTCCTATCAAGTGCTACAATCACCTACTGTGGTACGAAGTTCGTCAATATTGGTAGAACTGTACACCAGATGACTTTAATAGCACACATTACATACAATGTGGATTGCTTTTAAACTGGTTCACCTTTCAAGAGCTTGACAAAGTCGATCACAATCAAATCCTCCTGATTGGCGGTAGAATGCTGTGTGCGCCTTTCTGTCTGTGACAATCGAAGCACAGGATGTCTCAGAAAATGTGTTTTCACATTTTAACAAATATAGAAAATGTTTTTTGCAGCTAGCTCCAGCAAAAACTGCCTGACAAATGTACCCCAAACTTTTCTGAGAACGTGTGATTTGTGTGGTTTGCTGTAAATCCATTCAGTAGTTTTGAGATATTAACGTTTGACAAAGGTGCATTTGAGCTTGGCGGGGTTAACACTTTAGTGTATCTTGTCAGTTGAAAACCATTCTCTTCGCCCACCTTTGGCACCTTTTGATGAAGCCGCAAGAAATGTAGCAGGCAGTATATTTAGATCAGTCTTGATATTTTTACATTTGTTCATATCTCTAAAGGAAGCTAAATATGGATGGCAATAAAGCATTAATTTCCTAACAATATTGGCTCTGTGTGGTGATTCTGCCCGAAATTTAACAGAAACTGGGAAGGATTTGATTTCTAATGGAATGCTAAATTTTAGGCCACTCTATCGAGGGCAGAGTGAGGTCAAAGGGCGGGGTTGGGGGACAATACAATGTTAATTGGTTTATAACTTAAGCACCGTTTGAAGATTCTGCTTCATATGTGTCAGGCAGTTAGCAAGTTACATCTCGTGCAGGTATTTAAGGGTTTTTTTGCATCACAATTCTTTACTAAAATGTTTTCAAAAATTACATAAACAGTGGACAACTTTCACATATATTAACAAATACAGATAAGCAAATTGTCAAGAATAAACTGTACAAAAACAAAACAAGCATTTGCAATGCAATAGGTCTCGCAATGATAGAGTTTGAGCTATTGGCATTGTAAATAGGCATTGTCTTTTACAATGTCAGTAGCATAAACTTGCATAAAAGCAGTGTATGGAGTGTAGCAGTGTGTGATGTGCAACATTGTGTGGTGTGTAGTAGTGTGTGGCGTGCAGCAGTGTGTGGCGTGCAGCAGTGTGTAGCGTGCAGCATGCAGCAATGAGTATTTCAGCAGTGTGCAGCAGTGTGTGACGTGCATCAGGGTGCGGTGTGCAGTAGTGTGTGTTGTGCAGTAGCGTTTTGTGTAGCATTGTGCGATGTGCAGCAGTGTGCGTTGTGCAGCAGTGTGAGGCGTGTAGCAGTGTGAGGCGTGTAGCAGTGTGAGGCGTGTAGCAGTGTGAGGTGTGCAGCAGTGTGTGGCGTGCAGCAGTGTGTGGCGTGCAGCAGTTAAGGGTGCAGCATTGTGAGGCGTGCAGCAGTGTGTAATGCAGCAGAGTGTGCATTATTGTGTGGTGTGCTGTAGTGTGAGGTGTGCAGCAGTGTGTGGCATGCAGTAGTGTGTTTTGTGCAGTGACATGCAGCAGTGTGGCGTGCAGCAGTGTGTGGCGTGTAGCAGTATGTGGCGTGCAGTAGTGTGAGGCGTGCAGCAGTGTGAGGCGTGCAGCAGTGTGAGCTGCGCAGCTAATTTTTTGTTTTAATAATGCATATCTTAAGAATATAGGTTTTTAAATTTATTTGGTAAACATGCATTTTCTGTTATAACATTAATAATTATTTGGTTATATTAATACACATTGTAATTTAAGCCCTTTTAAAAAAAATATTATGCAAAGTGTGTAAAAACAGTAAGCATTTTTAATTATTTTTTTTGCATTTTAATCAGTTTTTGTTGAATAGTAGGTGTTACGAAAACATTTTAATAATAAGGTAAATATTACACATATTTATTTTTTTAATGCACAGTGTAATGTTGATAGCTATGTACGTTTTTGAAAATGAATTTAAAAAAAAAACATAAGCAAAAATAATGTTATGAGCAAGGTAATAGCTGTAAGTTTACCAATGCCGAGATTTTTGCATTGTAAAAGCTTGTTTAATGCTTTTGTGTTATGGTTTATCACTTTTAAGTAAAGACTTTAAACACGTATACACGTGTTTACAATATGTGTTCAAATATGCATATAATTAGTGCGTTGCTGAAAGAGCAACATCGTAAAAGCAATATATAAAATATATCTTTATTTATAGAGTATTTTTAATAACAACTAACATTTATCTTAAAACTGTTCGTCATGCTGAACGTATGCTAGTTGGGAAAAAAAAATATCACGTGATACGACCTTGCTAGCGTGCTCGTGCACATTGCTGCTGGGAGCATTTTGCTTTCGTTTATACACAGGCACAATGGAAACGTTAGCTGGATGGGCACACGGAAACTCGTAGCGAGGCTATTTTAAATGCTGCTAACTGTAAGTACCTTAAAAGATTATTACATTAAGAGGAGCGTAGAATCCTAGCATGATGAAATAGTTGTAAGAATGCTAAAGTAAAAGGATTGAATGTTGTAAGAAGAGAAAAGGTATGGCGTAGTAACCGCGTTGGTAGTGTAGTGTTTATGTATTGCAGATAGAGTAAGTGCTAGGTTGCAGGGGAGTATAGACTATATTTAAATATTAGTGTTAGTAGGAGAGCGCAAATGGGTAAATACGAGTAAAAATGTGTTTGGAGCTATGCTAATTATGTAGCAACGCAAGAGGCAAATTAACGTGGCGAAAACAGTCAACTAAGCAAACGCTGATGTGAGTCACTGAATGCTGGGGCCTATGTATGAGCGTTCACAGACACTAATGAGGAAGAAAGTGAAACTGGATACTGACTTGCTGAGGGAAGAGAGACAGGAGATGTGCACGCCGCGTGGCTGAAAGCGCGTACACCAACTCAAATCCGCCGAGACCATGCGCGTGCCCATCTCCTGTCCCACTTCCGAGGCAAGTCAGTAACAATAGATCTCGCTGGCGACAGCGCTTCGCGCTGCGTTCGCCAGGCGAGACCTAAAAAAGGAAATTTAGTACAAATATGGCCGTTTTAAAACACTGACTGTTGAGTGGTATAACAAAATAAAAATATGTTAACAAGAAATAGAGAAATATATGCATTCAAGAATAAAATCCCTAGTGCAAACCTACTGACATAAAATGTGTAGAACATAATCAAAGTATATAGAACTAAGCTCCATGTGCGACTAGGAGGGCTCCGAGTCCGACCCCTGCTGCCCATGACTGAGGGGAGTTGGAAACAGAGTCCAGCCAAAGTTTGTGCACAGTGTATAACGATAAATGGCAGGCGGTTGTGGTACCTCATGAAACAACAAATAGAAATTACTGAAAAACACACAGTAAAATTAAAATAAAAAAAAGCCTCGAAATCTACAACTCATGGGGTGTAACACACATTGCATATCATAATTCAGGCCCCTTGCCATATTCAGAACACCCCTTACCTGAGGACATCAAAATAAAAAGAAGATATGTACAAAAAGCAAAACATGGCGGATGCCAGTTATGCTTTACGTTGTGCACGTATGCTAATTGGTGAATTTCAGGGGTTTTTCATTTCTGCGTTTTCTGAAACACAACTAACTTTCAACTGCGTTTGTTTCCAGTGAATATATTTATAGGAGTCAGAAAAAAAAAACTCTATAATTATGCTTCTGTAGCACTTCCCATACACAAATTGTTTTTGAGCAATTTGCATGAAATTGACTAACGTTTGGCATGCCAATTTGTGCAGATCTGAGCAGGGGAAGAAAAGTTAGGATAGGGTGGGATGGTTCAAAAACATACAATACCAAACAAATTTTTCACCACTCAGCAGATTTAAACCAAACTTAAAAGGAAAGTATAACTTCACTCAGACCGTGGCCATTTTTTTTGATTCGGTGTAAATCCACTCAATAGTTTTGGAGATATTCGCATTAGAAAAGTGTGTCAGGTGGGCCCCAAAGCAATACAATGTAGAGCTATCTCTGCAGCTAGAAACTGATGAGTTCTGAAAATCACCTCTGAATTTTTTAAAACGTGTGATTGACAGGTAAAGGGATTCAATTATTTTCCGCCCACCATCTTGAAAATGCAAATTTGAAAAACAAAACAAAAACTTGTGAGTTTCATGCTGTGGAAATAAAGAAATACATTTTTTTTTTTAAATCACACAGAAAAGGGTCAAACAATTGGCCAGTTCTAAGCACCAAAGGGGAACAGAGATATACCCCCAGGGATGTGGAAAAAATTACCAAAAAAATTAAAAGAACACTACTGGTTGATAGTAAACTTACAGATTGCCAAAATGCACAAAGCCACTATTTTGTAACCAGAAATGGATGTTTTTTCATGATATAAAAAAAAAAAGTGGGAGGTTCATATAAGGAGCCACTGAAAGCTAGAATGAAGGACAGAGTGAGGGCCCTACATTCTAACATCAGCGAGCCATGCACAATGGATTAGGCTGCCGGTGTGGGTTGGGTGCAGGTCCTAAGCTGTGCACAGCCAGAGACTGTACGCAGTAGGGGTAGGCTGCCAAAGGCGGACTGGGCATGACAGTGTAATTGAAAGATTGGACACAGAATCTTTTTTTTTTTTAATTTTTTCTTTTTTAAAGAAATTTACTGAAAAAAAAGTTAATTATTTATGGTTTCAAGGAACACAAGCACATACTCTGAATTTTGCCATTATGGTATGCAAAACACAGCGCACCATAACAGATGCCTCTGCAATGTTATGCGCTTGGTTGACTACCTTCTTTTTCATTTGTCTTTAGCCATGGCATATACGGAGGATGAAGGGCAGTTACGGGGTATGGTGCGCAGTGCATACTATCATGACAAATCTGAGTGTTTTTTTTTTGTTCCCTGGACATATATATATATATATAATTTTTTTTTTTTCATTTGCATAAATATTTGCGAGTTAGTAAGGAGTTCCAGGACCATATAGAGGAATGTGGATATATATTTGTGTGTTTCCAGCTGAGTCAAAAAGCATCGACAGGGTTGTGGTTGTTTTTCAGGGAGACATGTACTGCATATAAAAGTATGCCAATAGAACTAAAACCAGACAGGCATCCAATTGTGAGTGTAAACGTATAAGTTAAATGGTTGTGGAAATGCAGACAAAATGTAAAACAGTCATTTGCAAAGCAATAGGTCTCGCATTCACACGTGTCTGAGCTATTGGCATTGTAAATGACAATGCCTTTTATTTATGTTTTGGGTTTTAAAACATAAATGGCATTGTCATTTTACAATACTAATAGCTTAAATTCTTGCAAATGCGAGACCTACTGCATTGCAAAAAGGGCCTTCTCGACCGCTGGTTAAATTGTAAATACCAGAGGAAGAGACCGGCCTGCGACGTCTTCAAAGTAGTGATAAATAGTGCAGTGAAGAAGATGTGCAAGTATTGTAAATTACACAGAAACAAAGTGTGAATTGAGAGTTACATATGATCCGATCTATAAACACTAACAAAGCGCTCCAACACCTTTCTCTCTGTGATTACACTGTCACGGCTCAGGAGGAAGAGTGTGAGGGTGGGGCTATTTCCTGCCCTCTCCATGATTTGAGTGTGCAGTGTGGCATTGCGTAATTTTATTGCTATCTTTGGCCAAATAAAAACACTCCAGCTGTAGTAGGGCACTGGCTTCACCTCCTGGTATAGGGCAGGCTGTGCTTTTTGGCAGGCATGGAGGGAGGGATGGTCTCGTCTGCAGCTCCGGTCTCGTACAGTGCCCCTGCTATTACTAGTGAGCGAGAGGCGCTAAGGTGGTGGTATTGGTGGCGGTATTGGTGGTGGTGATATTTGTATTGGTGGTGGTGATATTGGTGGTGTTACTGGTATTGGTGGAGGAGGTATTGGTGGCGGTGATATTGGTGGCGGTGATACTGGTGGGGGTAGTGGTATTTGTGGTGGTGGTAATGGTGGTAGTATTGGTGGGGGTGGTGGTATTGGTGGTGGTGATATTGGTATTGGTGGTATTTGTATTGGTGGTGTTGGTACTTGTATTGTGGAGGAGGTATTGGTACTGATATTGGTGGTGGTAGCGGTATTGGTGGTGGCAATGGTGGTGGTATTGTTGATGGTAGTGGTGGTATTGGGGGTTGGTTCGTGTTTATTAAAACAAGCTTTTG
This sequence comes from Triturus cristatus, assembly GCF_964204655.1. Taxonomy (NCBI): domain Eukaryota; kingdom Metazoa; phylum Chordata; class Amphibia; order Caudata; family Salamandridae; genus Triturus; species Triturus cristatus. The sequence goes on along the minus strand of NC_140595.1, from coordinate 776,728,094 downwards.
AAAACAACTGGTCAGGTGGCTTTAGTGCAGATGACATGTAACACATGTGGGGGGGGGGGGGGGGAGGAGGTTGAAACAGACACGAGATAATGCCGGGTTAAAACGATTGAGAGCAGGTGCCTGGGTTACGGGTGTGGCCGTGCTGCTTAAGAAAACACAAGCAGTTTCAGCTGAAGCAGTGCATGTCCGGCCTGCAGTAAGAGAAACTCAATAAAGTAAATAGTGCTTACAGACTAAATAACAGGTCCCGTGTAACAACTGAAGTAAAGGGGCCAGTAACCATGGGAGGTTACAAATTAAGACAAGGCCGTGCTAAGGAGGGACTAACAAACCTATTAACAAATCCGAAGGCAGCATTTATGAAAGACAATTACACAAACCAAAGAAAAATATCGGAGGCGAGTGGACGGGGCTGCTCTCACATACTCTACTACAGCATGCTCGACCTAAACAACTGATTACCAGAAAACTTGCAACCCTGTGTATAGCTGACACCCTGGATGCAAATGCCATGGAAGGGGAAGAGCTCCTGCAGGCATAGGTGCCAAGAAACTAGATTCAGGCAGGAGACTACCAATCTTTGAAATCAAAAATGGCCTTATTTGGGCTGTCTCCCACGAGAAACTGCCTCGGCTTCAAAATAAATCAATAAGAAAAATACACATTCTCCCCATTATATATGGTTTTCAATCTCTCACCTTCCTCTTCTAAAATGTTGGCATGTATGTGCTGAGGGTGTCAGTTTGAAAATATTCCACCTCGCATCCAGACAGGGTTTGGCATTAGGACGAGACGGGGTCAGACTGGGCTCGTGTCTGACATTGAATCAATCCCTAGACACCAACTTCCTCCTCAAGCGTGCCGGCTAAACCCATCCCCGGCCGCTTTGGAGCAGAACGGCTTCTCCCGTATGAACCGGGGGAGCGTCTGAAAGGAAATCTAACCAGCTTTGGACTGGACTCTTTCTGCGGAAGACTACAATAGTTCTTTTATCTGTTCCGCTTGGTGACCCCATGTGAGAGTTTCATCGTATCAACGGTTTGGCAAACCTTCAATAATGCATTTCTTTCTTTTATTTCGCAGTTTTATATAGCGCGAACATGGCCCAAAGGCGTCAGAGCGCTTTAAATGAGCACTGGATTACATTACAACATCAATGCCGTTTTTTGGAGGAGGGGGGGGGGGCGGCGAACAGGGAGATTAAGTGATTTTTTTCAGAAGCACAGGATGTTGAGCCGACGCCCCCGGTTCCCGGCAGCTCTGGCCAGAAGGTCACATCAACAGAGTGGGCAACAGCCCTCACTCACATGGACGTGACCGGGCCCTGGTGTTCAGGGCACAAGCTGCCAGGCCCCAGAGTCGCGCTCACACGCTCCTTAGTCTCTCACTCACACACACACACACACACACACACACACACGTTTGTTTAATGTTTCCGAAGTGCCCAGGTGCTCGGGGCCTTCTCATCTGGCGAGCAAACGTCGACCATTTTGACAAGTGTAAATGTGCTTCAAAGAGCGGTAGCCGGCGACTGTAGCGCTTCAAGTGCGACTGTGTTTCAAAGGGCGCTAGGCTGCCTGTGGCGCTTCAAGTGGGACTGTGTTTCAAAGGGCACTAGCCTGTGGCTGTAGCGCTTATTGTGCAGAGTTTGAAAACGATGGGTTAATTGTGATAGGCAAAGTTTTCTCCTACAAGTGAGCAGTTTGCGTTATGTGTTCCGGTGTGTTTTAGTAGTGAGATCTCTCTCGCGGGCGTATGTACGTACATACACAGAGAAAAGGGTGCCCCTGCGGTCATTTTACAAAACCAGCATATATCTGCGCTCGTGGCCAGCGTGGGTGGGTGCAGGAGGGGCTGCCCCCACACTGGCCCCGGTAACCCCAACACTACCAGGACCCACACTCGCGGCGAGTTCTGCCCCGACACCAGGCACTGCGATAGAAGGGCAGGGAGACCTGTCCTGCCCAGTGCTTTCCGCCCCAGCCCCTCCGACACTCAGTGCACTAGAATCAAACAACAACAATGGCAATACACAAACTGTCACCGTAGGGGGCACTTCTCACGCTAAGGTGAACACCTCCTTCCAAGCACCATTTGCAGTCCCGACAATCTGTGTGCTCCCCAAGTGCATTCTGGGCGCTGTAGTCCTGCTGTGCTAACATTAAAGTAAACGGACTAACACATCCAATGGCACTGACCGGTCGTAGATGGAAAAGGCCAGGCATGACGACAGTGTTTGTAATGTGGAAAAAGACATGGCAATTGTGCTTTGCATACAGTGGCCATGGGGAAGCTATCATTGTTAATGTGTGCTTCACATTAACAGGTACTGTGGTAAAACCTATATCCAGGGCCACTGGAGTTATGCGGCAGGGGAGGGCCAAATTATGCGACAGTTAAAGGCAAATTATGCGGCAATCTTTGTGTTAGTACTACTTCATTTGTTTGTCATTTTTACACTTGTTAACACTGTTTGGGGGTTGGTTGCACCTCATTAGTACCAGTTTAACATCCAAAGATAGCAAAAAAAGCAACACAAAGGTAGCCAGACAACATTTGGAAAGGGGCTCCCTCTGCACCGAAAAACGTGTGCTGCATTTTAGTAACTTTTGAACCATTTAAACTAGAAACATTTAATTTGTTAAAATCTGCAGATTTTGCAGTAGATGATGGATTATGTGGCAAAGTTCTAATTAAGCAAAAAAACACAGCAGCCACACAATTGCATAAATCCAGTGTCCCTGCCTAGTCCAGTACACTTTACATATAGGTGCAATCTGTAAACTGCCAGGCTTTGCAAGACTTACAAACAAGCCCAGAGAGGGAAGACGTCACGGCTCTGTATGCTTCAAACAAAAGGGCAATGAGGAAACTGCCTTGTTTACATTCTCAGGCAGAGTCCCTTTAAGATAAGAAGCAACCTATAGCAGCCATAACACCCTGACCGGCAAGGCCTCCTCCCAAACACCTCGGAGAGGAGCAGGCCCTACGACAACGAGCAGCCCTGCACCATGCCACCGTCAGTGCCCACCAATAAGCTGACCCAGTGGGCAGATCGGGTACATAGCTAAATACTACTCCACATGCAGGGTAACACAGGGCATCAGGATATTTTAAAAGAACACCAACACAGAATTGTTAGGCCCTCTGAGTATCTGAGCAACACTCCCATTTTTAAGACTTGCCCTGGCATAGGAGGGCAGCACCCTGGCATACGTTGCCCATTCGGATGACATTTTGTTTTTTTCACACATTTTCATGGACTATTATGTGGTATGGAAACAGTGAAGGGGCAGTAAAACCAGCACAATATTTAAACGGGCTCTTTATCCGGACGCAGGGTTTTCATTGTTTTACTTTTGAAAATACTGGTAAATCATATCGTTTTTAAGCTAACAGATTTCAAATATTTTACTACAAGAAAGTACCGTTTGTCTTATTTTTTTTTTTAATTGCACTGGGACGTAAAATGTGGAGCGTGTAGGACTCGTATGTCCAGTTTAAACTTTATCTGAAGTAAATCATACTTTGCATGTCAAATCGTTGCAGAATGTGCCCCTTATATATTTATCAATAAACCAGTTACATGTGGGATCTTTCTAAAAGATTCCCAAAAGCAAATGTTATTGAAATTAAAGTTATACCTTCTTGCACTTTCGCTCAAGTTTTTTAATTGGGTCAGTCAAGAAAACATATTATGGGAGGGTTACCTGCTTCTCTTAAGATCCCAAAAGCAGAGTTTTATCATCAATAAACGAGGACAATTATTTGCTGCCCGGTGCAATTTGTTTGTTATTCACAGATGCACTTGTTGGAGCCCGGGAGCCACAAAATTAGGTAGTCTCCTTGCCAACTCTTGGCAGGGTACAAAAAAAACAAAATACAAAAAATGTAAAATATCTGACTTCCACATTTCAATTAATGAGTTATAATAGTTAAAAAGAGCAGAGTGCAAAACACAGTTCACTCGTTTACACAGCATGTATTAAAATCATTTACAATTACAGCTAATTTTCCGTTTCCCCTGATGTTTATACAAGAATGCAGACAGGATACAGCCCATTTCCCAGTCTGTATTTAAAAATAAAATAAACCAATGCAGAAATTAGGTCTTCATTTTAGTGTCTCTTATTCTGCTACCCAGGACTCCTTCGACCATATTTTGAATATTTATATTAGACGGAAGAAAAGTTGAGACTTCTAACCTTAAATACCTGCACATACACACTCGTTAGTACCACAATGGTAATGTTTTCAGGTACAAACCCTTCAGACAGCAATGCAAGTTTATCAGTTAAATGTCAAATTTTGCTAGATCCCAATACATTTTTTCTCCCACAAAAATACATATGTATAACTAGCAATAGCAACGAAATAAATATGGTTAAGTACAGAAATATATTTAAAAAAAATGCCACGAAGCCAGGAGTACTACCCATAAACACAAGAAAAGGCAAAACAGAATAGGCATGGCCCAGTTGGGTAAATTCAAAGGCAAACTATTGAACTTGTATAGCCATGTTCAAGTCCCTCATATGACAAGGATTCCATCCTGGGTAATCATTAATTCAGACAAGGGTATAATCCCTACAGCTAAGAAGCCAGGGAGGTCACTCATGACTACTTCTAGTGCAGCCAGCTTGTCCCAAGTACTGTAAAGATACAGTACATGTACATCCATGTCCTTGGGTAGATAAAAACATAATTGTAAGATGACTTTGAGACACTTTATTAAAGATGCTGGCCAGCATCGCCAGTCTGCAGACAATGCTTGAATGTATTTACAAATGTCTTCTAAAAAATATGCCCTCAAATTAAATCCGGCCTAATACACCTTCACAACTGGATGTCCGCAAACTTTCTTAGACTTTCTTCAGAAAACGATGAATTTATTCCATCAAGATAGCACAAACTCGACTCAGCCATTCGTGGCTCTCAGAACTCATACAGGTTCACCCCAAATCTCATCTCTGTAGCCAAAGTCCTTACATTGTTGATTGTCTTAACTTGTGTACGAGTGAACATATTGAACATTCAGTGAGAAGTACCAGAACATCATTTCAATAAGTAAAAAAACCCAAGTTTTACAAACCTTTGTGATTTATAACATGGACTATGGGCCCACCACCCTGATAGGACTCCCAAAAACCATCTCGTCACTTGTCAAAAACCGTGACACATTCTGCCGGGATTGAAGGTTTGATCGCATGAATCCTGGTGTGAAAGATCTACATAGGCTAGACTGCAACTGGCCTGTATCCCATTCAAAGTTCTTTATCACCAAAAACACTCCTATCTTGCCGCATCCTTAACCATCTCGAGAGTAAAGATAATTTCAGATGAGATAAAAATTAAATTCAGATTGTGACTATCTACGTCACTGTCGTTTATAGGGCCTGCCCTTTCATTATGGAACTGTTGACTTGAAAACCTCAGATACCAAAATCATCATCTTCAGCAGAAAATGTTTTAAATGCGGTTTTTTTCTACCTTTATGTATATATTTCTCTGCTTTTCACTCCTATTTTTATTGCATCTCTCCCCCCTCTTTTCTCTCAAGCAAGCGTCCCCTTCCTGCCGTCTCATTATCCATTCCTACCTTTTTGGACAAAGATGTTGCACTCAAATTATGTACTTGACGATCGTTTAATTCATTCTCCTTTCCCTTATTTTATTCCTTTATGATTAAACGTAAGGAAAATTGTTGCTTGTTCATTGTAAAGGGCATTAACTCCACCTAACAGATAGAATAACACTATATAAAATGTAAAATAAAAATAGCAGTGGCTGGCTACTACTACTAGTATTTGGCTACCAAAACGCCAAAAGCGGCCTGGCCTTCATGAGATTTACAGAAAGGTCATTCTCTGGAGATTATGTGTTTAGAGTCGATACAGACTTCCTTGAAAAGCCAAAATCATAGGATCTAGGTCGCCCAAATTCAGAAGCGAGGAGTCAACTTGGACAGATAGGTCAACTGCATAAATCACGAAGAGGATCAGTGCAATGACAATCTTGGCTCACTCCCCTGCCGCCTCGCTAGGCCTTTGACTATAGTGCCCGTCCAAGAAGCTAGACCAAAAGGGTTCTTCTCCAATGCACACGGAATGCCAGTCAACCAGGAAGGCATAGCCCTCTTGGCCAATAAACATACTCTCTCTCTCTGCAACGAAGGGAATGGAAGAAAAAAGAAAAAAATGTCAGTAAGTCCACAACGCAGTGGTAAAGCGCCAAAAAGGAGATTGTAATTTGCCAACAAAACTAATGGTGCTACATTGTACAGGGATGCTATTCCCTACCTAAAGCCTGTCTAGGCCGAAGGAAAGATACCTAGTGTGTTTACCCAGCATCTTCTTGAGTGGGTTATCTCTTAGTAAAGATAATATTTGAGCATGTGGGCTAACATCGCTGTTAATTTATGGTTCTCATGTAGAGCCACCAGGAATTACTGTGGTATTAAAGATTCTTGGAAATATCTATGTATCATCAAATAGTCAGCGTCCCTGCATCTCAGAAGCCCTTGTGTGTCAGATTCTTTCAGATAACGACAGCAAGAGAGAAAAGAACATTTCCCCAAAAAGGATTGGTGGGAAAGGGGTCTTAAATTTAAAGGCCAGTAAGGCGATTCCAGCCAGAGATCCTGCTGCACTTTCTGTGATAACTCTGAAACTGCGTCACACTTGGAAAAAATCTCATTGATCCTTTAAGGGGATTAAAAATCCCACATATGCCACGAATGTAAGAAAACTACAGCCAGGAGATAAATTGAATAAAAACTAGAAACATAACGATCTAAAACATCCTGATAAACTATTCAGCAACAGAGAGAGACCCTCCCGTGTTCTCAGGTTTCCATCTTGGTATCTACGAAATAATAGTGGGCCAAGAGCACCTTAAAAAGGGATAGTGCACCTCAGTTTAGGTATTATAAACTCACCCCCTTCACATACTTCTATCTCCTACGTCTAACTCACACCGCTGAATTTAAAACGACCTACTACTCCAAATTGTTGAGGTTATTACCGTCAATTGGACTTTTCTTCCGCAACAGGAGGAAAATACCTCCCTGCTAAGATGCTGCAGTCACAGAGCTTACTGTCATCTTGAGAAGGTGTAACTTCCTGTTTGAGGACAGGACTTCCTGCTATGACACACTGGAGTGCAGGAACGCACTGGGGGAGCTATTCTCATCTGCATCATGCAAAACAGAAGACATCATGCTCATGGTGGGCCGATGGGAGAGATCACTCACTGGCTCTACATTTAGAATTTTTGCACAAATAAACCATGAATTGCATCAGGGACACCCGCCTCACGCCAGGAGTTTTGCCAAGATGAAGGTGACAAGTGCTGTTATCACAGCTGGTTTCTAATGAAAGTATTCGGCCATGGGGCATACAAATAAAGGCAGCAGGAGACAAGGACTTGGCCATAAGCACTGCGGTCCCGCCTGACTGAAGCATCACAAATGTTCTGCCTTCTTACAAACACACCTGTCAAAGACCCCGCACACATACTTTATATTTTAACAAATATACCAAATTTTGCCAACTGTACCTGAATTCTTAATTGTGGGATTCCTCTATTGAGATCTGCAGTCACTTAATATAGTGCATATCAAAAATAGATTATGCTACAGAGGAGCTCCGACACTAGATTATGAATAGTTTGTGAATTTTTGTTTAATGAATTAATTTTAATTATATAAGCAAAGAGGCTAACAGAAGGGAGGCTTTAAAAAAAGTCAATCCAAGGTAAGAGTAGAATGCCTTTACATGGTTGAAGGTGATACGCAGACCAATAAAAACAAATAAAAAAAAGAAGAAGAACGGGGAACGGTTTGAAAGCAGAGGCAACCATGAATTCACCAGTCCCTAGCTGACAGGACAGGCATATTGCAAATGACAGACATGAAAGACACCATGTATCTTGGAGCCAGACTGGCTAAACGTTGTACCGGTATAGTTCAATTGTACAGCAAAATAGTATATTCTTTAACGAAAAACTGCAGAGACACCAATAACCCCAATCGTCCTATATCATAAAACGGTCAGGGGAATTTGAAGGAACTAGATTGGCTGTGGCTCAGGTACTCTGGCAAACCTAAAAGCTCCCCGGAGCTAAAAAAAACAAAAAAGTTGGGAGGGGATGGAGGTCTCCAATAAATTCCTTCTACTCTAGGGAATTCATCTTGTATAACGTCGACAGACAAAGCTGCAGAAGGCTCACACCCTTCCTGGGACATGATGCACTCTTTATAATCATCATAAGATACCAAGCATAACCCCAGGAGTGGGATGCTGAGGCTTATGTCTAGTGGTTAAGTTGCTGGGTGCATGACATGAAATCAATTCCTACTTTCTCCATTTCACCAAATTGTGTTCTCTTTGGCAAATTTCTACTTCGCTGTGCCTGGGAAGATTGAAGTGCTGGGTGTGAAATGTGCTGGTAAACTCAAGCACCGCTGACAGGTGTACCCAGGACCTCTTTGCCCAAGAAAATAAATAAATATTGACCAACCCAGGTTCTTAGAGCGAGACCAAAAACTAAATGGGTGCGATGGAGGCCAAATGGTGAGAAGTCTGCATTACTGTTGGGTCTCTCTGACATCTGCACCACCCATCAGAGACAGCATCTCTGCATCTACCCCTTCCAAGTCTGGGCCCGAGAGCGCTGACTGCCCCTCTACTTGCTCAAAGATCATCACCTGTGCAGTAGGGTCACACCTAACATCTCTAAATCCCCCCCGGATAATTCCCTGGCTGACCAACAGCCCGCCACTTGAGCACTCCATAGCAGGAAGAAGGGACCTCGGTGACACGCGACTGCCTCATAGCAATGCGTGTCACTTAGGGGTCTCGCAGCTGCTTCATGAGGGTCCTGAGATTGCTGGAAGCACTTAGGGCCTCATGTAGGAAGCCAAATACCGGTCGGTAACGGACGATTTTCGGTAATTATACCGTTACCGACCGGTATTTTGGCTTTTGAGATGTAGGGGGAGAATTTCATGATTCGGTATTTACCGAATCGGTAAAATTACCGAATCGGAAATATTACCGATTCGGTAAATTTACCGATTCGGTAATCACCGAATCATGAAATGAGATGTAGGGGGAGTGTGTGGTGGGTGTGGGGATTTGTTATTTACCACCAACTAAAGGTTGGTGGTAAATGACGAATAGGTGACAAAAAGCATTTTTGTGCACGTTTAAGTGTGCAATGTGGCAGACATACATGCCCTTAGGGCATGTATGTGCGCCACATGTGCACACATGGCCGAATCAGGGGTGCAACAGGGTGTCAATGTGACACCCTGCCACCCTTGCATGTGCTCCCCAATTACCGAATCGGTATTTACCGATTCGGTAATGAGGCATACCTTCCCATCAATGGGAAGGTATGCCTCATTACCGAATCGGTAAATACCGATTCGGTAATTACCGAATTTTTCCGATTCGGTAATATTTACCGACTCATTACCTACATTGCATTTACCACTTCATAAATACCGAATCGGTATGATTCGGTATTTATGAAGTGGTAAATGCCAGCCCACCTACATAAGGCCCTAAGTGACTTAGAAAGGTCGCTGTTAATACAGGGTTACAGACCCATGCGATACAAGGTAAGATGGGTGTCAATACATGGAAGTTATGAGGGTGCGAGGTGACAAGGTAGCTGAACAGAATCTGACGATGTTAACCACACGGATTAGTGATGACACCTGGTGTAGAGGGACCTAGAATGATATAATAAAGCCCAGAGATAGCTGAGAACGGCTCAAGATGCAGACGATGGCGTGAAGTGGTTGATGAGGACACATTGGTGTCAACAAAAGATGGCGTAAGGAACTCACTAGCGTCACAAGATTTCACATCCATTTCAGAATTGACAAAAAAATGAAAGAGGTCACAACCGGTGCAAAGCAATCTACAGAAATGACTTCCAACACGACATGAAACCATCACTGCCCACACAAGACTCGAATGTGGCGAAGATGGCACTACTGGTCAACCTAAAGCTACTCGAGACATCGCAGCAGGCTTCTGTCAGGACATGACGTAGGAAGGTGTCAGTGGACGCACGAGGACTCCAGTTTCCTCACAGGGTTTACAAATCGCCTTGAGGGGCAGAGGCGCTCTCTTGCACCCAGTGACACACGAGGGCTCCAGGTGTGAACACCACTCATCACAAAACTTTTAAAGCACTTACTAAGACAATTTTCCCCCGACTTCCTGAAACCCCTTCCCAGCTAAGGAGGACTGTGGTTTGGTCGGGGCGACCCCCTGCGTACCTCTCAAACCTCCCGAATTAAAAGAAAATGGAAACTGACGCAGATGAAAAAGACGCGCCACTTGTCTCTCATTTTCCTCCTTCACGGGAAAAAAAAAATACAAATCCCACTCATATGACAAATTAATTGCGACACCTCCCCGCTCCTCACAAGCTACTATAAGCCCCAGGAGGGGGGAGTGGTTCCTGTGACACTTTCATCAACTCTTGTTTTTAATCATTTTGGGGGCTACTGGTTGGGACTTTAATCTTTTTTTTTTTACACCGGCAGTAGGTAGGTGTTTTGATTTAAACGTAGCCTCGGGGGAAGTGGTTGCGAAAGAAACCCGTCAACTGCTTACGTAATCATCTGGATGTTTTATGTAGCACCGACCGGCCACCTTAGAGCACTATAAACATACCTCCCGAAAAACTGCGGCATTCGAAGAAGTGGCAGCAAACTGCGTGTGCCTAGAAGACAGACAAGATATGCCTACGCAAGAAAATATAGATACAGCAGGTACGAAATTCCGCACGCACATTGTAGGACCATCACTCACATACTATAATAAATATACACACACACAAACATATATATGCTGCAATGTACATTTAACTAGAGTCGCTATATAAATACATATTCAGATGCATATTTTAACACAATTTTATTTTACATAGCATTGCACACTGCGTAGGCTTCTTCGAGAAAAAATAGAAAACATTCCGAGATATGTTGAGGCCTCCACCCTGGCGAACACACCCCCTGACAACTTCACGTCATTCATAAATTCAAGAAAATATTCCCCCCCAAGCCGCCCCCCAGCCTGAAAGCAATTTTATACAGTCAAATATCAACTTGTTACGCAACAAAGTTATTTAAGTAAAAATCATGCCCCTACCTTGTCCTGGTGGAGCGCCCTGAGAGGGGGTGCCCCCAGGTTGAGCCCCCCCCCCTGTTGTGCTGGTTTCCATCCCTGCACCCCCGCGTCTTCTGCATCGCCGAACCTGGGACCATCCCCTGCTATTTTCGGGGAGAGGCACCCCCCTCTCCAGTTCAAGGGTGGTACTGCCCCCCTCCTGCAGCCCAGGGGCACAGTGCCAGGGCACAGGGGCATGGTTCGCAGGGGGGCCGCCCGCCCCCTTCCAGGGGGGTCCCGAGGGGGCGGCTGGTGAAGGTGCAGGCTGTGGCGTGGGAGCTGCAGGATATTTCAAAGTGCGTAGTAGCATCATTTCCCACACGCCTTCTGTGTGCCCTCCCCCTCCTGCTCCACCCCCTTCAGGGCCCTCCCCCTGCCTTTCGGGCCTCCTCTGCCTCCACCTCCTGTCCCCCCCCCCCCCCCCCCCACCGCGCGCGTGGTGTTCCTTGCCCCCCACCTCTCTCCTGTTCTCTTCCCTCCTCTGCTGCCGCCCTCCTCCTATCACCCTCTCCCACTCGCGTCTCCCTCCTCCTTTTCACCTCACTCCATCCCTCCCTACTCTCCTCTTGTCAACCTCCTTCTCCAATCCAGTTCCCGCCTCTCCTACTCGCCTCCGCACCCTCCCCTTCTGCTCGCGTTTTCCCCTCTTCTTTCCTATGTGGTCCTACAACCAGCGCTCCCCCACCCGCCCCCTTACAGTCCTTTCTGAAACTGAAACCCCCCTCACGCCCTAGTACTCTTTCTCCCCTCACAATTCCTGCAGCCCTCTCCCACCCCTTCTTCCCCCTTCATTCCTTCACATTTTCCCCCGTAGCCCCAACCACTTTCTTCTTCACATTTACGGCTCATCCTTTCTGCCCCTACATGTCCTCTCCCCGTCACTCATTCCTCGCCATTGCTCCTCAATGTATACCCTCCCCTCCATCATGTTCTCATGTATCCTTTCTGGTACCCCTTCCCATCACTTTGTGCCCCCCTGCGTCTGCCTCTTTATCCCACCGTCCTCCCACCTCCTTCTCCTCACTGGCTTCCCACCCCCCCTTTTTCTCCACCAATTCGGTACTCCCGACTTTCTGTCTCTCGCCTTTCACCACCCATACTAGGGAATTCGTGGCTTCTTTAATTCCGCATTCTTTAATACCACTGTCCTTTGGTGTATTCCCCAAACTCTGCCCCTGCACCCCAAACTCTGCCCTGCACCCTTTCCAGGGCTAGACTGGCCACAGAGGACACAGGGAAGCCCCGTGGTAGCCTGAGCACTGGAGGCAGCTTTTAAAGGTGGGATTATTAACAGGATTCCCTGAGTTTATTTATTTTTTAATATTTACCTCTGTATTCATCCATATTTATTTTGTGGCCGTCTTTTTGGTATTTATCCACATCTTTTTTGTGTTTTGAGAATAAATGGATTGGTAAAATTGTATATTTCCACATTTTTTTTAACTGATGAACATGCACTCATACTTTCATGCCTGTCGCATTTTAGCAAATTAAGCAGCCAAATATAGCAAAACACTACAGCCTCAGGAAAATATTAGCATTCTATACAAATATATGTTCCTGTATTTAGGGAAATCTCATCCTGTTTTTTCACTCCCTAGGCTGTCTATCTGCTCAACTGTTGGCCTGGGATTCATGACTATCATTCACAGGAAGCACCATTTTCAGTATTTTTCCACTTTAAAAAATAAATACAGTCATAAAGCACATTGTTTACTGTCTGTATTTATCTGTAACAGTCTATACAAACAGAAAACTGGAAGTTTTAATTATTAACTACCCAGCCTGACAAACAGCCTTGAGAGCAAATGCACTATTTCCTACAAAAATGTTAGGATGTCAAGCTCTCCATAATCCCTTTCCAAGACACTGCACGTGCATGGAGACATTTGTACGGGGAATGGGAGGCTGAACACCTTTTTAGCGATTAATTTCATTCTATTTGGATAGCAGTTTTTCATTTTGTGAATCTGTCTCTCCAAATTGGCAATGGCGAGAAGTCAAGAACTTACTCCAGGAGGTGGTGAAGGGACTGGAACTCAAGAACAGGATAACACAGTGATCACACTCAACAAGCTTCATATCTGGCCGAGCTATACCTTATACGCAGGCCTTATTTAGGGGAGGAGTTATGGAATTATCTTAAACACTAAAATACCAATGGCTAATATCAGTATCCACCATATTGAAAGCCAAGTTTTGACCTACTGCCACAAGCCCCAAAGAGAAGGTCCTGCAATTTACTCATGTCTTGTATTCATTATATGAAATTATCGGGTTACCTTAGAAAAGGCTAATTAAAGGTAGCAAGCGCTTATAAATAAAAACAAGCACATGCAAAGCCAATAGGTCTTACCTTTTCCACCTATTGGCTTTGCCAATGCTTTTTGCCGATGCACAGCATCAACCCCCCAAAAAAAGTGTGATGCCAATGTGTGCATGCACGCATACGCGTCAATATGCTGTTGGGGGCTGCATTGTTTTGTATGCGTGTGCATGTGTGATGTATGTGCGGGCATGCATGATGATGTTTTTGCGTATATTTCACCATGCTTGCATGTATCTTTGGGCACTGACGTTGCCTCCCCACACACCTCCTGTACCACATTCAATGTATTGAATGTCTTCCCCGGATACAAATTCCCAGGTCTGGCACCTTTCCTCCCTCCATTGGGCCACAGCCATGTCCTGGTTTATTTGCCGGAATGGCTACAGCCACCAGATTTGTAAGGACATGGAGAATGGGGGCATCAGATGCAGTCCTTAATTTGAGCCGGTGGTTTCTAGTGCTCGGCATCAGTATTTAATTGCCGACTCCAGCACTTAATTGCCTAAACCTGCACTTATGACAGGTGCCACATGGTGGCGCCGTTTGCGTAATTTAAAAACGAGCAGAAAAACAGTTGTTTGTTAATTCAATAGACATTAAAAACAACTAATACCTGCCATCCAAGCCAATCTTAGTCATAGTCATAGTCTTGGGATTTTGTTAAGCGCACATATCACCTGTGGGTCTCAGAGCGCTGGCCAAGAATAAAACCCTGGAAACAGAAGTAGAGACAACACTGGCGTGAAAAAGAGAGATCAAAACAGGCAGGTTTTATATTCCTCCGAAATTGTCTGTGGTCGGTTTCCATACGTAGGTGTGGTGGGAGTGAATTCCACAGAGTGGGGGCAAGGTCAGAAAATGATCTTCGCCATTCTGGCGGTGCAAATCTTAAAGGGGGTAAGGAGGTGTTTGGTTGAGGACCTGAGGGTTCTGGTGGATTGGTACCAGATAAGCTTTTTGGCAAGATAGCATGGCCCGTTCCCATGAATGGTTTTGTGGACAACACAGTTGATCTTAAAACGGATATGTTTTCTGATGGGGAGCCAATGGAGAGCTCTCAGACTTGCAGTTTGGTAAGGAGCTCTTCATTAATGGAGGCCATCGGGGCGTTTCCGTAGTCGAGCCGACTGATAATAAGGCCCTGGACCAGCACCATCCTAGATGCAACTGGGATACATTGGAAGATCTTCCGAAGACTACGCATTAGACCATAACAGATGCCGTCACATGATTAACATGGTCTTTCATGGACAGGTTGCTGTCGATCTGCACTCCAAGGTTATGGACCACCAGTTTGGGAGAAGGACAGGGGCCGAGATTGGGAGGCCACCAGTCAATGCACCATAGAGTTTTGGCTTTCCCAAAAAGGATGATCTCAGTCTTGCTGGCATTGAGCTGCAAATGATTGGTTAGCATCCAAGTATTGATGTCGGTCATGCATTTTATGAATCAGAGTTTGGTGTCCGTTAAATCTGGGCACAGAGTGATCAGAAGTTGCTTGTCGTCTCGATACAACACGGTATCGAATCCGTGAGATATATTCACACTGGCTAGGGGAGCCACATACAAGCTGAAGAACGTAGGGCTTAGGATGGAACCCTTGGGGACGCTTTTGCCAATCTTAAAGCTTTAGCGGCCTTGAACAGTCTGAACTGTCACATTTCCGTGTAATGGGTAGTAGTTGTGCAAGTGCAGGGGCAGTGTGTGGTGCAAACTGCAATGGACTTCTGACAAGGGTCCTGGTACTTTTTTTTTTTTACAAATTAAGCACTGATCAGTTGAACCTCTCAATAGCAGTCTCCCATGCTGATGACACTTGTTGCACGACATGTGAGTACTCTTGAGGCAAATTTCCTCCCTACATCTAGCTTCCTCTCCCATTAACCGCCTGAGAAGGCTTTTCCAATCACCACCTACATGTACCACCTTGCAGCATGCTGTAGCTATGCCATGTAATATAGCTCCAGGTCTGGCAGTCCTAGGCCGCCCTCCTCCCTACACATCATCACTTTCTCCAGCCGGAGTCTACTTATTCTGCCTGCATACACCCAGGAGGCTGTCTAATTCCTTAATGGTCGATCTTGCAATGGGTCACGCTGCACATTTTTAATCCATGTAACTGGCTGGATCACCTAATGTGTTCAAAATTTAAATTGTCTTTTGTCCCTAGGAAATAATACCATGTTTGTCTAAAAATACTTCAAGATTGTCAGATTGGTTTAGCATGTGGTGCATGTCTTCTGCAAGCCAGCTCTATAAAATACAGTACTAATTAGCTCTCGAAAGACAATTAAACACAAAATATTATTAGATGTATAACTAGAGAAAGAACTGAATATTCACCCAGCGGGTAAAATGCACAGTGCATAACCAGGAAAGCTGGGTTCAAATGCCTGCTTCCCCACTGGCTCAAAATGTGTGATCTTAGGCAAATCCATTTCCTTCAGTGTGCCTCATTTCCAACCACTGTTAGACGTGGGAGCAGCTGGAAGTAACACGGTTTAGTTTGTGCAGGTTTATTGACTGCAATGTTCTCCATATATAACAACAGTTTGGGAAATAAATGCTGAAACATGACAAACTGAGCTTTCTCTTGGTTGACTTACAGCATGTCATCAGCGCTTGGGAGGAGGTAATATTTAATATTAATGTTTAGAAACTGTTACAACTAAACTGTCACTCGATGCGGCGTTGTAAACCAGAGCACTACATAGAAACACAAATGTTAAAGACATAAACGTGTTTCTGAATTTTAAAGGAACGTTAACATATTTTTTACTTGACATTTATGGATTCATTTAAATGCCAATTCCTTTAATGGCTCGGCTCAGGCTCTGGTTCTTAAGGCCACGCCAGACTCAGCCCCCTCCGTGGATCTCTGACGCACATCTAAATGCAAGCAAGCCTACAAATAAGGCCCTCGTTACCTGTGGTCCACAAAATACTTCTTAATTTCCTCCCTCGAACGTGACGTTATCGGGGTTCTGGTCATTTTGGAGGTCGGCGAGGGGGATAACGATTATTATGCATTTGAGGGCAATAACAAGCGGAAGTAGATTTTGCCAATCTGCGCGTGCCTTGCTGGGTATTCCCTTCAGGGGCTCTGCCCTCTTGAAGCAGGCGACAGACCCCTGGCAGCGATGTTCTCGTTGACCCAGTCATTTTAAGAGGGTCCTGGCCCATTGGAATTAACAGGCGCCTCGCAATGTGGCCTAAGAGCGGACCCGTAGCGTTAGTACTTCCGGGTCCCGGGCCGCGTGCTCTGCGCTCATATCTTTTTGCTGAGTCATGGCTGCCCGGCTTTGTCACTCATCTGCCTGCTTAGACTTTGAGCCACGGATTCCTAAGATGCCACCGCCAGGGAGCCTACCTTGAGGTGGATTGCTAGAGGTGTGTGCTACAGAAAGGGCGCCGTGAGCCTTTCTACCGCATACTCTGTACATTGACAACTCAACTCTTTGCTGACTCACACCTACCAGTCATGAAAACCTGCAGTGTCAGGAGCTTTGCTACAGGCGTTTGGAAGGAACAGGCCATTCTCGTGAAGCGTTATTGTGATCGCTACTGCTGTTCAGCATTTGCATAGCAGTGATCTGCCTGTAGTGTGGCATAGCTGCACACTTCTGAATTTCTGGGGGGGATTTGGAGTTTCTAAATTTTCCATGACACACCGCGGATGCCCTTAGTAGGTTAAAGTAATTTGTCTTTATTAGGAGACCCGTTACATTTAGTGAGATGTGAGTCACTGTACCAAAGGTGTTTGTTTATTTATCTTCACATTGGGGACGTGTGTCTCTTGCCCAGTGGATGTGTGCTTGCTAGGTACCTGGTGGAGGCATGTACTCTGATGCCAGGTACTTGCTATGTTGGGTTTATGATCAGGGTACTTGCTGCCTATGAGTTCTGTTGTAAAAAATGTGTGTACCATGTATATGTGAGTGGTGTTGTGTTGCTATTTGACTATATGGTAATCTGTATGTTGTTGTTTGTGGCTGTAGTGTTCCACCTAAAGTGTGCAGTGGAGCCAGTTCTGCCAGAAACAACAGAGAGCTTCGTTCAGTTCATAGAAGCAAACACTAATGCTGGTGACAAAGAACGGCGGAGACCAGCAGCTACAAACAACAAATGCAAAATGTATCTTCAAAAATTGTTTAAAGTGTCCATAAAAACAGAATGGTGGTCTTTAGCGATGCACCAGAATTCCGCCAACATCTGTGGGCTTCATCAAGGTCCTGTGTTTTCCCCCTGACAGCAAGGTATCACACTACCTTCATTTGATTAGCATCTGCTGCATTAATCACCCGCCGCTTGGCTCAATTTGCCCTAGCCATGCGTCGATTACAATAATTTATTAAATATACTGATCAAAATTCATATGTATACCTAAAATGCATGATTTTGAATGTTTATAAATTCTGTCAATAACATATTACTTTTATATTTATTATGTTCATATAGCACATTTTGTGACTGATATACTCGATAGGCATCAAATATAAAGAAAAGTACAGATGTACAGAGAAGAAAGGAAAATGACTTGGAAGAGCGGTGGCCAAACCAAAAGTTGAACATTCTGTTATTTAAAAATATGTTTGTAGCGTGGCTAATAGCCAACCAAGATGGATGCACACTGAGACAGCTCCCTAGCTGCCAGTGATTAATCCCTTTCCCATCCAAACATAACCTGACTGGAGCCAGTGCAAACTGCCCCACTTCAACGGAGATGAGGCAGAGAAGTGCTCCGTGGCTGCTCCTGGTGCTAGACGGGCCCGCAGAGGAACGTATCAGGTGTGTGCTTGGGAGCCTTGAGGCGGCGAAGGGAAATGGCCGACCGGGCCGTGTAGGGCCAAGTGCAGCTGGTGGAGCTATGGTGTGGTGCCTCTGACGGTGAGCTGTGGACCCCCCACTGGCATCCGTGAGAAGACTGGTGAAGGTGGCATTCAGGACCACGCTAGGGCGACGCGACCCTTGGGACCAGGCGAAAGGTCAGTGGGTGGCAGTGTACTGCGGCCGAGCTGGGGGATTCGTGAAGATGCCGGGGGAAAAGTGGGGGGGAGAAAACAGCAGTTTGGCCCGGTGCCTCCCAACCCGGGTAGACCAAAAATACAACCAGCCCCAGCGAAGATCCTGCACTGTGTCCTCAGCGGTGGGGGGCGAGGGGGTTCTTGCTCAACATGACACCCGCACTACTCGCACTACTCAGTCCACTGAGGAGCCATCTTTTGGGGAATAATGGCAGCGGTACAGGCCTTGCGCAGCACAATTGATGCAGTCACTATTGAGGTTTATCTCCTGAGGGCAGAATTTGACAATAGCTCTGAAAAGGTGAAGACAGCGGAATCCCAAATCAATAGCTGCAATCAACGTCGAAGAGACTTGAAGAACAAGTCGAAGCCCTGACAAAGCAAAATGCAATCCTCATGGCCAAGATGGAGGACCAGGAAGGAAGGTCAAGGGAGAACAACATAATTGTAGTGGGCGTTCCAGAAGGAGCGGAGGGGCCTAGTGCGGATCTCTACTTGGAAGACTTAATTTTGAACACCCTCTGCCCCAAGAGACTGTCTAAATTTTTTTCAATTGAGAGGGCCCACCGAGCGTTAGGCCCTCCGCTGACACCTGGGGCACCCACATGCATGATTATAGCCAGAATCTTCAATTACAGGGATCAAGATGCAATCCTCCAAGCGGCCTGAGTGCATGGAGACCTACGCATAGACAATGCAACTATTATATTCTTCCCTGATTTCTTCCTACTAGTGAAACAGCAAAGGCATAGTATTGAAGAGGTCAAAAGAGCATTGAAAGAAAAAGAGATTAAATATATGATGCTCTATCCAGCCAAGCTGCGGGTCATCTCGGAGGCAAGACATGGCACTTTACTTCTGAGGAAGTGTGGAGCTGGATCGAAGGTTGGTGAACTGTGCGACAGTAAGGGGCAAGAGTGAATAAACCTGGATGCCTGGAGACAGAACAGCACATGAGATGCCCTACCTCTCCAGACCGCCAGTCTCTCCAAGACTCTGATCAGGATATGTGAGCATACATTGAAAGGGATGGACACTACAGTATCATTAATTGGGAGGTTGTTAACAAGTCAAATACAGAGCTTATAATGTGACTTTGATGGGTATGATAGTGGCGGGGAGGGTGTATGAAAAAGACCAAATTCGAATGCACATAAACCCTGATCCACTTGAGATGCTGGCACCGCACAATTTTGTGGTAGTTAATGTGGACGGATTAAACAGTGAGGATATGAATCCATACATATACAGTGGCGGGGAAGGTAGCCCACCCACGTTTCCAGTTGTTCATCATTGGGCGACAGGCACTCTGCGAATTGGGGAGGTGGGCGATTCTAGGCTCACAATGCAGGGTTACAGGGAGAGGGGAGTTAAGGGACTTGGGGCCATATGCAGGTAGCATACAAGTTACCACTTCTTAAATACCGAACTTTACCGATTCGGTATTTAAGAAGTGGTAACTCGTATGTAGGTAATCATTCGGTAAATATTACCGATTCGAAGAAATTCGGTAATTACCGAATCGGTATTTACCGATTCGGTAATGAGGCATACCTTCCCATTGATTCCTATGGGCCTGGAGGCCCATAGGAATCAATGGGAAGGTATGCCTCATTACCGAATCGGTAAATACCGATTCGGTAATGGGGGGAGCACATTCAAGGGTGGCAGGGTGTCACATTGACACCCTGTTGCACCCCTGATTCCTGCATGTGTGCACATGTGGCGCACATACATGCCCTAAGGGCATGTATGTCTGCCACCTGGCACTGTTAGCCCAGCAAAATATTGCTTTTTGCAATGAATTCGGTATTTAGCACCAACATATATTTGGTTCTAAATACCGAATTATTTTCCCTACACATCACTCATTTGAGTGTCACCTACATCTCATTTCAGGATTCGGTATTTACCGAATCGGTAAAATTACCGATTCGGTAATTTTACCGATTCGGTAAATTACCGAATCCTGAAATGTTCCCCCTACATAGCAAAAGCCTAAACACCGGTCGGTAACGGGTTATTTACCGAAAATCGGCCGTTACCGACCGGTATTAGGCTACCTACATATGGCCCTTGATGTCTGAGTTTAGGTATTGTTTACTGTTTCAGTAGCACCAGCCACCCCTAACACAGGGAAGTTGGGTTGGCTTATGTTTCTATTTTTTGTTTACTAATATGACAGTATTCCCAAATACTTGCTCAACTACCAGGGGGTCGAAGGCCTTGGGGTGACTCTCAGAAACATGAATGGGATGGAACTATACAGCAGGCAGTCGAGGGGTGGACAACCTTTGATAGACAAAGGTTTTACTCGTGGTTGGCTGTGGTAAGAATGAGCTAAATAACTGGACCTGGAACGTTAACGGTCTTGGCAACAAAATTAAGCAAACACTAGTGCCTCAAAACCTGCGCAGACATGCCTCAGACCTCGTCCTACTCCAAGAGACACATCTTAGGGGGAACCATTACAGAGACCTTTATAGATTTGGTTATAAACTGATTGCACATGCACGGTACACTTCTGATTCCCGAGGAGTGGGTATACTACTCAAGAGCTCGATTCCCTTGGTGGTGCACCGCACCTGGCAGGACTCTGGAGGGCATACGTCGCTGTATCCGAGACATAGAAAGGGCGTGTACTCACTATTTGTTCATTATATATCCCACCACGTCTCCATGCAGCCACACTTCCAGAAGTAAGCGCTACACTACCCGGCATGCCAGACAGGATTTGGATACTGAGATGTGACATGAACGCGGTAATGGACCCATGTCTAGACAGGCAGTCTAGAGGGACCACATTGAGTGATCAGGGGCCCCTGAGACCTTCCTGGAGGCACTGGAGATAGTGGACCTTTGGCAACTACAACATCCGCAATTGAGGCAGTACAAATAGTTCTCTCCGCACCACAGAAGCTTCTCTCGATTCGATTATATATGTACCCACCTTGAAAATGCAGGTAAATTTCGAACAGCAACGCACTATGCAAGAGGAATATCAGACAATTCCCCAGTAGAAATAACCTTAGAGGGACCTGATAGGGTATTTGTGCTACCCCTGAGGATAGACCGATGGTATTTGAAAGACAAGGGACTTAGAGAAAACCTCAGAGAGGGTACAGAGCTGTATTTTACAGAGAACGTTAGGACGGTGGAGTCTGCATCTGCCCTATGGAAAGCTTTTAAGACGGTCTTGGGGGGTCAGGTGCAGGCATTGATAGGAGAGGTGAAGAAATAACATTGAATCAACTGCTCTGCTATTGAGGATATCACTAAACTTGAGGCCAGGGTGCTGATGGATGGGACGGAGGAACTAAAACATCAGTTGCGTCTTAGGCAACACAATTTCCGAGCACTGGCGAACCACACATCCCGAAGCCATGCATTTGTGTAACAACATCGCCTATATGATGTTTGAGATAAGGCAAATAAGCTGCTAGCCTGGCTTGAGAAAAGAGACAGAGACAGGTTCTGGGTCTTGGAGGTAACAAATCGAGCAGCAAACCACTAGCTCTGATATTGCGTACACGCTAGCCACATATTATGAGGAGCTTTATAGATCCACTGAGCTTAGAAGCCCCGCTGACTGTGAAGTTCTCCTTAGAGATTTGACATTAGATACACTCGATCAGGACGAAGAAGAAGTGCTAGAGGCTGATTTAACTGAGGGGGAGCTTGTAGCAGCGGTTAGGGATCTGCAATCTGGGAAAGCAGTGGGGTTGAATGGCCTACCTATTTAATTATATGTAGGGTTAATAGAAATGGTAGCACTGCACATTCTAGCCACGTTTCAAAGGGCGCGAGAGAAAGGTTGTTTGCAACCAGATCAGAGGACTGCCACTATAGTAGTGATCCATAAAAATAAAAAAAATCAACGGAGTGTAGTTCATACCGACCAATCTCCTTGTTAAACATAGAAGTTGGGGGCGCTAGAGGGCCGGCGAACAAGATGGCCGCACCCTAGGAAGGCTCTGTTAGCCTGGGAGCAACATCCGACATAATCCGCCATTACGAGGCAGTGACAAAACTCCAAAGTTACGACTATCGCTGTGTGATGTTGCCGGCATCCACCATCGCCCTAGATTGAGACACAGGCAGCCGTCCAGACGGAGGGAGCGACGCTTGCGCCGTGTGGACACTGCCTACGCGGGATGGGGTAGTGAGGCGCTGAACACCACTTTGTCACCGCTGCGGTTGTGGGCGTGCGGCTGCCGCTCCGTCACCCTCCACCTGCGGAAACGTGCGGACCCCCGGAGGCAAGGTGAGGGGTAGCTGCGCTCCGTTAACAGGATTGTTGCTGGTGGGGGGCATCACCCATTTGCCCCAGCCGAAAGACGAGCACGACCCGGCTACTGACTGGCCTGGCAGCTTTGATCCTGCTCTTGCGGCTGACTGGGGGTGCCGGGCCTGCACTGCCTGATAGCCGCAAGCTCCATCGGGCACTTGCCTGCGTTCGGCTGCCTGTATCTGCCGATTCCCTAAAGGAGATGCCGCATCCAGCGGGCGGAGCAGTGACTGAGACGCGGCCACTGCGGGCGCCTACATGCAGAGGACTGCACCTGCTGTAAGGCCGCTCTATAAAGTCATTCATGCAGCTGTACGGGACCAGCCAAGCAGAAACACCCGGTCGTCTATGACCTTGAGGAGGTGTACGCTGCCCTGCATTCATCGTGGAGAATCGGGGTGAGGCACATGCTGCTGATCTATTGAGAGAACTCACTGTCTGAAAACCCTCATCTGCCAGAGAGCTCATCAGACCGAGACCTGGGCTGGAGGCCTTGTGATGGAAACTCCTTGTCTGAGGGCTCTGTTCCGGTTGGGGACCCGGGGGGGGGGGTCGTGCGCTGGACCCGAGTGCCCCCTGTCAGGCCTGGTGGAGCTGCTGAGGCTGCCTGACCTGGCTGTGACTGAGGCGTCCTACCTGGCCCAGTGAGTGCCTGCGTGGGGGTTTGCGGACGGGTGGCTGACGCCCCAGGTGCCCTACGGGGGCTGGTCCACCAGCGGCGGCATGCGTCCAATTGCTTGGGGACTCACAACGTGATCTTACCTGGCGCAACAGATAAGCTTGACTGGGACCGTGGGCTTCATCGCTGTGGGCGTACACCCATGACTTTACGACTTGCATATACTTCTTCCCAAGACTCCGACATTGAGGTACTATTGCTAACCATGCGCCACAGCCTCACGTCCATTGAAACCAAAATGGACGCTATGAACTTGCAAATGGATTTCATCACACAAAAGCTGGACAAACATGATGACCGCCTCGTGGAGGCAATTGAAGACTACTCCACAGCTAGCAACGAAAAAATCATTGGTATGGAGAAATTGTTTAAGATCATAGACGCCAAAAATGAAGACCTAGAAGCACGTTCGCACAGGAATAATTTACGAATAGTGGAGGTTCCGGACTCCACTTCCACAGAGAGCATGGAGGACTACGTCGAGAAACTGCTGCTTGACCTCTTCGGCGCCGATGCCTTCTCCAGGGTCCTGATAGGCGAAAGAGCCCACCGCTCTTTAGCTTCGAGACAGCCACCGGGGACTCCCCCCGCCCTATCTTGGCGTAACTGCTAAATTACTAAGATCGTGATACAGCGCTGCGTCTAGCTAGGGAAAAATCAGACCTGTGTTTTGATGGAAACAGAATTTCGATATTTACCGACTTCACCCTTATGGTGCAGAAGGCACAGAAAAAGTTCCTCCATCAAGAAGAAGTTGCAACAGGCCATTATACAGTATTCCATGTTATATCTTGCCAGGCTGCGTGTTCTCCACTGAGGCAAAGCTCATGTATTCACCAGACCGCAGCAGGCCCAAGACTTCTTGAAAAACGCCCTGCAACACTCCCCCACACTTTCTGACGATGGTCGTGGCTCAGGTCGATCATCCCCAGATCCTGCCGAGGAATGATGGTAAACAGTCCTCACGAACTAACTGTTCCAGAAGCTGGTAAGGCAGCATGTACTGCGGCAATACACAATGGTGTGCATTGATGATGGACTCATATGGCCCATTGTAAATCTATATTACTATTCCATACACAGTTATAATTTTGCATGACAAGACTGCAATCTAATACTGATCTCCCAGGCTCCCTCGCTACTGCGAGGTGCACTGACATCCCCTCTGGCGTACATTCCCAGTGAGAATGTCCCCAAGGTTTAATGTTGTTCCTTGACCTACTGTCACTTCTCATGATAGTTTGTTTCACGTTAGGAGCCTACTCCAGGCTGTTTTGTTTGGGGAAAGGGGGGGTGTTTATTCACCTGTGGGGCCAAGATGCAGGTGTGGGAGGAGGGTGGAATAAGTCTGTTGTTCAGGGGAAGGGTACTGCACTGCATAATTCTGAATGTATATTGTTGCAAATGCGCAATTTCTGTGTCTAGATACAATACGCTATGGTCATTAGGTACACACTCATTCCATGTGTAGCTCTCGTACGATGATGGGCAATAGCGATCTAGCTAAGACTCCCACAATTCACTGCCTGACATGGAATGTGCGAGGCCTTGGTGATCCACGCAAGCGTAGACTAGTACTAGGATACCTGGATCGTCACCAGGTCCAACTGGCCATGATACAGGAAACACATCTCAACCCGCAAGCGCCCATCACCTTTGGTAGACGATGGGTGGAGGACAGTTGCTTCTCTTCTTTCTCCACATACGCTCGGGGTACGGGCATACTTATAAAATCAGGAGTAGATTACTGTCCAATAGGGCAACTGCAGGACACGGATCACTGACGAAATATCGAGAAGGAGAATATCGACTTGCCAAAATATCGAGAAAAAAATATAGAATGCCAAAATATCGAATCCCTATCTACAAACAGGTATGTACAAAAATATAGAATCCAAAATATCATTGTAAAAAATTTAGTTGGTCAAAATATCGATTTTTTTTAAATGTCTTAAAAGTAATGTAAAATTAATTAAAAAAAATACATATAATTCACTGAAACATACTTAAATAACTTTAAAATTAATAAATAATTAATGTAAGTAAAAAAATAATAATTAATACATATATTAACGTAATATTAATTAAAAATATTCAATATTTTTTGCGTAGGATAGCGGGCGGGTAAAATTTACTATTACCACTCCAGTAAGTGCAAAAGTAGGGAAAGCGTTGGATAGCGGGAGGGTAAAAATTACTATTCCCACTCCAGAGAGTGCAATAATAGGGAAAGCATTGGATAGCGTAGGGGTAAAAATTACTATTCCCACTCCAGAGAGTGCAACAGTAGGGAAAGCGTTGGATAGCGGGAGGGTAAAATTTACTATTGCCACTCCAGTGAGTGCAACAGTAGGGAAAGCGTTGGATAGCGTAGGGGTAAAAATTACTATTCCCACTCCAGAGAGTGCAACAGTAGGGAAAGCGTTGGATAGCGTAGGGGTAAAAATTACTATTCCCAATCCAGAGAATGCAACAGTAGGGAAAGCGTTGGATAGCGGGAAGGCAACATTTATTATTCCCACTCCAGTGAGTGCAACAGTAGGGAAAACGTCAGATGGCATAGGGGTAATAATTACTATTCCCACTCCAAAGAGTGCAACAGTAGGGAAAGCGTTGGATAGCGGGAGGGTAAAATTTACTATTCCCACTCCAGTGAGTGCAACAGTAGGGAAAGCGTTGGATAGCATAGGGGTAAAAATTACTATTCCCACTCCAAAGAGTGCAACAGTAGGGAAAGCTTTGGATAGCGTAGGGGTAAAAATTATTATTCCCACTCCAGTGAGAGCAATAGTAGGGAAAGCGTTGGATAGCGTAGGGGTAAACATTACTATTCCCACTCCAGTGAGTGCAATAGTAGGGAAAATAATAATTTAATATTTTATTAAAAATAAATGAATTATTAATACCAAAAAAGTAATAACATTAATTACCAATCACACAATATTTAATAATTAATTAGTGATAAATACCAAACAAAATTACAAAAATTAATTCCCTATTAATAATTAATTAACAACCAATTAAATTTCAATACCAACAATTAATAAATACAAATAATACCTATTAATAATTAATTAATAATAAATTAATTATCAATATACAAAAATTATTTCAATAATTAATTATTTACAATTAAATTACTTCCCACCATATTACCCTATAAACCCACAACCCGCTACAAATAATAAATTAATACAATTAACATCATTATCAATTAAACAATTAATACAAATTAATTACCAATTAATTCAAATTAATTACCAATTAATAATTAATCAACAACCAATTAATTTTCAATACCAATCAATAATTACTTAATAACAATTAAATTACTTCCCACCCTATTCCCCTATAAACCCACAACCCGCTACAGAAGTAAAACGCAAAATTAAAAATAATTAATAATTCCTAAAAATTATTATTTAATGTACTATAATTAAATTACTGCCCACCCTAATCCCCTATAAACCCACAACCCGCTACGGAATTAAATTACACAAAAATTAAACATAAAATTCATTACTTTAAAAATATTCAAACATACATTCCAAAATTAATACATACTTTTAACACATATACTAACACTTAAAACACTATAAAAAAATCGATATTTTTAACAACTATATTATGACTGTCGATATTACTTACTTCTATATTATGTAAATCGATATTTCTTACCTGATTTTCGATTTTCTTCACCACTATATTTTGGCCATTCGATATTCTGTCCATTCTATATTTAAAACTCGATATTCTGTCCAGTCGATATTTTTTATTCGATATTATGACTGTTTACCCAGGACACTCAAGGCAGATATAGTATCATGTGGGGTAGACTCGCTGGGCATACGGTTACATTGGTATGCTGTTATGCACCTAATGTTGAAGATTCGGGGTTCTTCACCAATCTTTGGGGCCGCATTTTAAAATAGGGTCCAGGTTCGCAATCTGAGGTGGAGACTTTAACCTGACACTTGACCCCAAGTTGGATCGACACCCCATACATACTCACTCACATCCCCAGGTGTCTAAGCATCTTTCAGATATAATGGTAGACCATCAACTGTTCGATGCATGGAGATTTCTTCATCCAATGAGCAAGGAGGGTATCTTTGTCTCCAGTGTACATTCTAGCTGGTCAAGACTTGATTTCTGGCTGCTCCCATCCGGGCTCAACACGTGGCTCAGAGAGCTGCCACACTTGGCTCGGACCTTATCTGACCATTCCCCTGTGCTAATGAAACTCACCCCACCGGGCAACACCTCCCCATACCGATCGTGGAGAATATTGCCCTCGGCTCTAGTAGACACAGCTTTTTGTGAAGAAATACGACAGGAGATCGTTGAGTTCTTTCCACGCAACATAGACAGTGTGGCAGAGATGGCAATTGTGTGGGAAAGCTTTAAAGTTACGATGAGGTGGCTGTGCATGGCCAAGAGCGGGGGGATTCTCAAGTCCATCAGAGGCACGCTACATACGTTAGAGACAGATATTAAAGGGACGGAAGCGGCAACTGCATCCTCTCCTGATCGGCATCTCACTTCGAGACTTAAAGAGCTCCTCATAGATTACACCGAAGAAGCAGAACGTGAATCCAAATTTTACTCGAAATACCATGTGGCTCGAGCGTATGGGGAAGGTGAGCATCCAGGCAGGGCACTTGTTGAGGTTACCAGGGTCCCTAGGTTTGCCAACCAAGTACTGGACATAAAAAATAAAGAAATACATAAAAATCTAGAAGTTAAGGTACTGGCAAAAATATTGACATCCAGGCGTCGAAGGGTCCTATCGTCACTCATAAACCAAGATCAATCGGATTTCATGCCCCATAGAAGCACTTGCTTGAATTTAAGCCGTGTATTCAGTGTGAGCAAAAGACACACAATTGATGGACGGAATGCAGAACAAATCAAAACATTCACCCCCAGTCAAGAGATCTGGGTCAAATCAATCATTCTTTTGCTCACCATGCCAGCCCAGTTTAGACCTGGCCATATGCAAATTAGTCTTGACCCTGTGCCTCATGGGTACAGTCCAGCCCGAACTGCCAAGCCAGGTCCGACCTGGCCCGGAAACAAGCATCCTAGGACTGGTTTCGGGGTTTCACCCCTCTTCAGCCAGGATAGCTTGATTTCAGTGGCACAGTGAGCCCAGGACCCACTGTGCTGGGCGTCTGGGCATACCTGGTGCACTTAGGGCGAGAAAGCAAAAGACACACAATTGATGGACGGAATGCAGAACAAATCAAAACATTCACCCCCAGTCAAGAGATCTGGGTTAAATCAATCATTCTTTTGCTCACCATGCCACCCCAGTGGGGTGGCGGAGTGAGCTAAAGAATGATGATGGATTAAACCCAGATCAGTTGACTGGGGGTGAGTACTTGCAATGTTCAACACTCTGTCCATCATCCCCTTTGGTTTTGCTTTGTTCGCCCTAAGTTGGCAGGGTATGCCCAGACGTGGGTCCCATGCTCACTTTGCCACTGGATTCAAGCTAGCCTGGCTGATGACGGCTGATTAGCCAGAAACCGGTCCCAGGATGCTTGTTTCCGGTCCAGGGAAGACATGGCTTGGCAGTTCGGGCTGCACTGTTCCCATGAGGCGCAGGGTCAGACTGATTGGCATATGGCCATGTCTGAACTGGGGTGGCGGAGTGAGCTAAAGAATGATGATGGATTAAACCCAGATCAGTTGATTGGGGGTGAGTGCTTGCAATGTTTAACACTCCGTCCATCATCCCCTTTGGTTTTGCTGTGTATTCAGTGTGATGCATGTCACTGGACTCCCGGGCACGCCCCCGGCCGTAGGTATGTCCTTAGACGCTATAATGGCGTTTGATAGCTTTGAATGCAATTATTTGTTTGCCACACTGATGAGATTTGGCTTTGGACCAAAGTTCTGTGGCTGGGTGAGGCTCCTCTAACAACAACCATTAGCGAGAGTGTGAGTCAATGGGGCGACTTCTCGAGTATTTACATTGCAAAGGGGTACATGGCAGGGTTGTCCCCTTTCCCCCATGATATTCGCTCTAGCCCTCAAGCCGCTTGCCACCTGGATTCAGCAGGACCTGCGACTGCAGGGAGTGAGGTGTGATGGGGACTGGAGGAGCGCATATCATTATATGCGGATGACATAATATTATATCTGTCCAACCCGACTGTAGGAAAGTAGGATCTGCTTTCATGGTTACCCCCACTTTTTCTTGGTGTCAGTATGTTTTTGGCCTACTCTGACTGGGATCCTGCTAATCAGTACACCAGTCACTGCTTTCTCCCTAAAATTGACCATGGTAAGTACTTTTGTACATCCACAATTGGCTACTGGTGTACCCTTGTAAGTCCCTAGTATATGGTACTAAGGTACCCAGGGCATAGGTACACAAGGGGTCTCCCATGGGCTGCAGCATGTATTGTGCCACCCATGGGAGTCCACTTAAACTGTGACTACAGGCCTGCCATTGCAGCCTGTGTGAGTTGGTGCTTGCACCTCTCACAACAGATATACGTTTCCTTATATCTGGGGTCACTACACTTAAAATCTATAAGTTACCCCTATGGCAGGCTCTTCAGTCCTGAGGCCAGGGTGCTTGGTCACGAGTGTGAGGGTGCCCTTGCATGAGGAGGACATCCCTATAAACCCCAGAGTCAATTCTCCAGGCTTTGTAAGTGCGTTCAGCCATTTTAATTCATATAGTGGACATCAGTCATTACGAGATGTCTAACTATTTATAGTGGCTGCACCGAACCTGGTCATGTTTGGTATCAAACTTGTTGAAATCATACCCCAACACTGATTCCAGTGTTGAAAGTATGATGCCATGTACTGGGGGGCTCCCTTGTGGTACCACCCTGTACTACTGGTAATAGTCCTTCAGGGTCTGACAGCAAGCTAGTGCTACTGCCGACCAGAGACATGATTATGCCCGCCTGCTGCTGATCCAAGCTCGAGCAGGGGAAGGTAGAACAATAGGTTTCCTGTCACAGGGAGGTGTGACCACCTCCCAGAAAGAACTTAGTGTATTGGGCTGGGGCGGGGGCACTTGCCAGCACCACCAGACTGCTTTGAAGGGTACATTTGATGCCCTCCTTGCATACTTCAGTTTGAGCAAGTTCAGGCAGCCCTTGGCTCCCACTCTGGTGTGAAAGTGGAAAAAAGACATTGGATTATTCTCCCCTCTGGAAGGAACCACGGAGTCATTCCAACCCTTTCCCTCGGGTACTTAAGGGCTTACCTGTGGGTGGTTCCTTAGATTCGTTGTGGGACAAGACTCAAGCCTGAAACCACATCACTCTTCGACCGTCTGGACACATGGACTTCACCTGGAACCAAGACTGCACCAAGGAAGACTCCTGCTGCTCCTGGTCTAGCTGTTCTGCAAGTCTTCTTCATTGTCTGTGCTTCTTTCAGGATCTTCACCAGACCTGTTGGCATCAAAGACACCCAAAGGAATCTCCCTTGGAGTAAAGAAGTCAGTCCCCTGCATCTGCAGGCACCACAACGAAAGCTGACTGGTCTGCTACTCCTCAGGTCCCACAGACTTCCTGAGGTTCAGCAACACAGGTGGTGGTTCTGTGACTCCCTTGAGGCCTAACCTGTCGTCTCTGCAATTTTGAGACCAGTATCCCTCGTCAGAACCGCTAGGGTTGAAACCCTGTGCACCACGTCGACTTGCTGTTGCCGAGGCTTGTTGGCTCTGCTCTCCAGAGATCTTCGGACTACAAGAAGTTCCAGCCTACAGCATCTCTTCCTGCCAAGTACAGAGTCCTCACGCATCCTCTGCACCGTGGGCTTTCCTTTTAGGTGAGCTGCTCGAGGTCCTGTTGCGACTCCTGTGCCTTTGGCCTGTGGGTCCTCCTGAGGGTCTTTTCCTGTTTGATTGGGCTCCTCTGCTTGCTCAGGGCCTGCTCTGACTCTCGTGCTGTTGGTGAGTCCCTTGGACCTTGCTGGTCCCAACATTGCTCCTTCTTCATTCTCCACACCAGTTACAGGTATCAAGGTTTGTTGGTGCTCCAGCCAGATACAGACCCCATGGACACCAACTTCCGACGTAGGACAGCTCTTGCACAGCTCCTAGTCTTCCTCAGCGTCGCCTAGTCCTCACAGCTGCAGCGAGAAGGTCACCGCAAACTCGTGTAAACTGGCCAACATCGGTGGACACTGCTTTTCCGTGCCTCCTGGTCACTCCTGAGTGGCATAGATTCTTTCCCCTCTGCTTGCAGGTTCTTTACTTCCAGAATCCACCCTCCTTCACCTTCTTCTCCAGAGGCACTTTTCTCCAAGTCTTCCATTGTCGTCTACAGAGGTTTCTGACGTCTCTTCACCTCTTACACCTTGCTTACCTGGTGTAGATAACCTGGTCTCCAGGGCATCAACGGATTAGATAGCTCTGCAACCCTCTGTCCTCCAAGGGAATTCTTCTGGGTCCTCTGTGAAGGGTCCTTCTGCAAAACTACAACCACAACTTCTCCATTGACTTCCATTGGGCACGCAGCTGCGTTCCCACTCTGCACACATCCTCTGTTGAGTTTCTGGGTACTTTTTGCATTTGTCACCCCGAGTGGGATGGGTATGCTCAGACGTGGGGCCTGTGCTCTCCATGCCAATGGAGTCAAGCCATCCTGGCTGATAATAATAATAAACAAGTTTATAAAGCGCCTGGTTACACTAGGCTAGTGTGTCCCCGCACTACGGTACACGCCTAGCAGCACTCTGACAGAGATTACATAATTTACAGACCCCTGAGAGGAAGAAGACAACAGTGGTGTAATCTACAGGAAAAAGATATGTTTTCAGCTCCTTGCGGAAAACCTCCTCCGAAGCCTCCAGCCGGAGCCCCCACGGGAGTTTGTTCCACTGCTGTGCCGGCAAGAAGCGAAAAGAGCGACCACCCATCCTTGCTCTCCTGATGATAGGTATACTAACCTGCCCCATCCCGCTAGATCTTAATTGACGGGTGGGGGTATACGGAGTTAGAAGGTTGTGTAAGTAGGTGGCCCCTTCCCCTGTAAGATCCGATGGCTAACACAGAGGGCCTTGAACAGGATTCGTTCCTTGATCGGAAGCCAATGCAAGGTGGCCAGAGCCCTCTTGGAGAGGGCTCTCTTAGGCAGCATCAAAACCAAGTGAGCTGCCGCGTTCTGGATATCTTGCAGCCTCTGAATGCATTTGACATTAGCTCCCAGGTAAAGGACATTCCCATAGTCCAGCCTTGATGTCACCAAGGCGTGGACCATGGTTTTCCTGGCTGTGGTAGGTAGCAAGTCCAAGGTCTTCCTGAGTCCCCGCAGGACTCCAAAACATGTGCCCGCCACTCGTCTTGTGTGGTGCTCAAACGAGAGCTTGGTATCAAGCCACACCCTTAAATTCCTAACCTGTTCGCTAGGCGTGGGTGTAGGCCCCAGCATCTGTGGCCACCAAGCCGATGTCCATACTGATGGTGCCTTCCCTATAATCATCACCTCTGTTTTGTTTCCATTCAATTTAAGACAGTTACTGGCCATCCAGGACACCAATTCTTGCAGACATGTTGTAAAATTACTGGCTGCCTTCTCATCTGGTTGTGTAAGAGACACAACCAGTTGAGTGTTGTCAGCATAGAACACATCCTTGACCCCAAATATTTCCGTGACCTCAGCCACCGGCGTGACGTGGAGATTAAATAGGGTCGGACTGAGAGTGGACCCCTGTGGCACCCCCTGTTTCAACTTGATGTTTTTTGACCGATGGGGTCCCTGCGCTACCTGAAAACTGAGGTCTTGCAGAAAGGATTCCATCCATTCCCAGGCCTTACCAACCACCCCTCCCTTTCTGAGACACAGTAGCAACGAGTGATGGGCTACAGTATCAAATGCGGCACTTAAATCTAGTAGAATTAAGGCCACCGTCTGTCCCTCATCCACATATTTCCGGATGTGACAGGAGCAGAGCCGATTCAGTCGAATAAGATGCTCGAAAGCCTGATTGGGTAGAGTGGAGAAGACTATGTTTACTAACATGTGCCGTCAGTTGGTTGTTAACTACCTTCTCTGTGATCTTCGCAAAGTAAGGTAGAAGCGAGATAGGACGCAGATTGTCCAATTGATCCATGCTGACATTGGGTTTGTTTTCAAAGGGAGAACAACAGCCTCCTTCCATTTTTTAGGAACAATGCCTGTGCTAAAAGAAAGCTCTAAAAGATGTCTGATGTAGGGCTCAAGGGTCTCAATACTCCCTCTCAGCACCTTGGGCGATGCCGGGTCTTTGGGAGCGCCAGACTTAATGTTAGCAGCTATCTTGTTTAGTGTATCATAAGATGGAACAGTGAATGTATCAAGACATTCTGTCCTCATTATGTTACTCGGTACGTCATTGTCCATGCACCCCTCCCGAGCCGCGAATGGGAAAGTGGAGTAAATCTTCTCTACCTTCTCTGCGAAGAAGTCTGCCACCCGATTGCAGGACTCCACTGAGCCTACCAAGGGTGCTTCAATATTAGACAAGGAGGATATTTCCTTAAAGACAGTGAACAACTCCTTGACCGAGTTCTCCGCTATCTCTATTCTCTCCTTGTAATAGGAAGCCCGTGTCTTTCTAATTAGGGCATGATAGCCCTTGAGACTGGCTTTGTATTCACCCCTGCCAAGACCCGAAAAGCCTCTTCTCCAACATCTTTTGAGGCGCTTACATGCGGCCTTTGCCATTCTAAGTTCATCCCCAAACCATGTCGCAGATTTTCTTTGTCTCCCCGACACCTTTACCGACCAGGGTGCATTACT
This sequence comes from Triturus cristatus, assembly GCF_964204655.1. Classification (NCBI taxonomy): domain Eukaryota; kingdom Metazoa; phylum Chordata; class Amphibia; order Caudata; family Salamandridae; genus Triturus; species Triturus cristatus. Next base: position 776,693,828 of record NC_140595.1, on the reverse strand, counting down.
ATCGAGTGCCTCCATGATGCGACTGTCTAAAGCATCACAGACAGACTCAATTTCCAAGCCACCCGGAGGCCCACCCTGTACCAGGGCCTTGTTGAAGTTCTCTGACAAAAAGCCCGCCCACCTCCTGCGTTTTTCCTTAATTCCCACCTTCTCCTGTGCTTTTGCTACAGGCAGTGACGGCCCGTGTAGGGCGTTTTACCGGGGCGGTAACGTGGCGCAGAGGAGGAGCAGGGTGGGGGGTTGCAAAATGCGGCAAATGTCCGTTTTCAGGTAAGTTCCGAAAAAAATTAATAAAACGAATTTCGTTGAGCGCGCTGCATCGCATTTGGCGATGCAGCGCGCGCAACGAAATTCGTTTTATTAATTTTTTTCATAACTTACCTGAAATCGGCCGTTTGCCGCATTTTGCAACCCCCCACCCTGCCCCTCCTCTGCGCCACGTCACCGCCCCGATAAAACGCCCTACACGGGCCGTCACTGGCTACAGGCATCCTAACCTTAAAAGAAATCATAAAATGGTCTGACCATATGACTGGGACCGGGGGGGGGGGGGTTTCTATTTCTAAGGCCCCCCAATTAGCAAAAATCGGGTCAAGCAAGTGGCCCAAATAATGCGTGGGGAGCTCAGATTTAAATGTCATCTGTAATGCTGCCAATTCCTGGCAGATCTCTTGAGCCCCGGCATTAGAGGCATCATCAAAGTGGAGATTTATGTCCCCCAGTAGAAGTAATTTCTCATACCTGAGTGCTGGTTGGATTAAACACTCAATCAAGCTAGGGGCGAAACTAGTGGATGTTCCTGGGGTCTATAAACCAAAAGCCCCTTTATGATGTAGTTGTTGAATACCGCAATAGAAAAAAAAACAGATTCGCTGTCCGCGATATCCACAGGCTCGAGGGTACACTGTATGGAATGTTTACAGATTATTGCAATCCCCCCTCCCCTCCCGGGGGGTCTATCCACCCTGGAAATACCATAGCCGTTGGGGAGGGACTTGAGGATTTCCGGGGCAGAGTCCTCATTTAACCACGTTTCTGTGAGGAAAAGCACGTCCACCTGACCATCTAGCAGGTGGTCGTGAATATCTACTCTGGGCTTCCTCAGAGATCTGCAATTAATCAGCGAAAGGCTCAATGTCTGGCCAGAGTCCCTGGGCTTCAACTGAGGGCTAACTGTAAAAGAACAGTGACTACACGTCCCGCTAATGCTTCCAACCTTAATACTGTGCTTACAGTTTTCTCCCATCGTCGGGCAAAGAGCATATAGCTGTTGAAAGCTATACTGCTTTCCTGGATAAAAACTGGCAGGGGTTCTAGCCCCTAGCCCCGGTCGGCCGCAGACGAGCTTGCCTTTGGCGCGCGCCGCTGGCGCGCCCACTGCGCGAGGCCGCTGCGCGGCTGAGCACCCATATTGTTTAAATAGTGTCCCGGTGGCGAAATTGAAGGGGGGGGGAGGGTGGAGCCACGTCCCACTATTGAGAGCGGCAAGATGCAGAAATGGAGCGAGCAGAGCAGCAGCAAAGAGGGAAATGAGTGCAGGTAAGCCTCGTTTTAAAGCATCACATACAAAGTGCAGAGGATATGAACAAACATTAGTTAAAAACAAGCTAGGTTAAAACAGCAAAAAACGATGACAAGCAGTCAGGTCAGCGCGCTATCATCAACCGCCAGGGCTGAAAGTCTGAAACCGGTCCTAGGATGCTTGTTTCTAGTCTAGGGAGGACCTGGCCTGGCTGTTCGGGCTGGACTGTTCCTATTGGGCGCAGGGTCAAGACTGATTTGCATATGCCTGGGCCCAAACTGGAATGGCATGGTGAGCAAAAAAACTATGGATTTAGGCCCAGATCTCTGTACTAGGGTGAATGTATGACATTGTTCTGTATTCTGTCCCTCAATTGTTCTTTTTGAGTTCCTGGGTACTTACCTTGGGGGTTCATTGTGTCCCCAGCTCCTATGGGTCTTCCGGTCCAAGTCCCGTCCTCTTCTGCAGTTCGCATTCCACTTTCTTAATATATGGGTTGGTCTCCCCCTGGCACTACTAAGAGTAGTGCTACTTACGTTATTGCAAGTCTTGTTGTGTATTTGTGTTGTTATCCCCAGGTAGGAGATACACCAATGTGTTAGTGAGTGTTGCGTAATAAATAGAAGTATTTTTATATAAACACAGCATGGTTCTTTTTCATTTAACCTACACTGCATGATTAAACTGGTAAAACAATCTGCTTAACACTCCTTCAAGATAAGCCTAAAAGCTGCTCTCCACAGCTACCACTTAGAGAGCTTTCTAGGTTTGTCTAAGACCACTAAAATTACCATAAGGGTTGCCTGGATTAGTGCAAGGTACATCACTTAAATAAGTGTGCACTATATACTAAGTCAGCTTCCTACACCGAAACTCTCAATACACAGGGTGTAACATATTTTTCAAACTTTTTGGCAGTTACTCGGGATACCACATCAATTGGTCAACATCACTGATCTTTCCGGAGAGGGAGATAATGTGAAGATTCCCTCATTCTGTAGGTGCCTCTTGGAACAGGGAGCTTCAAATATCTCAGTATCCCTGAAACCAGAGATCCTGCAGAGTTCTTGACTGAAAACCTCATACAACAGTTGGAGAGGTTGAGAGGAGATGTAAAACTTTGGAGCACCCTGCCACTTTCCTTTATGGGAAGGGCAGCACCATACAAAGTGCTCTAAAATACACAGGAGAAAGTTCCACAGGATTTGCTTCAAACAATTGATTGTGAAGTCCATACATTGCTGTGGCAAGGAGAAGCACCGCCAATTGCGCTCTCTAAACCTCAGAGAGGGTCTATGAACGTGGACTGGAGATCCCGCACATTATTAAATATTACTGGGCGATCCAATTGCAGATAATCAATGATTGGGTCTTCGCAGACCGCCGGGAACGGGTGTACTGAGTAGATAGGCAAGTGATGGGATGTGGAAGTCATGAAGGGCTCCTCTATTGGAAGAGAAGAAAGGTTTACCACATCACACCCAGACAGTAGTGAGAATATGGCGGGAGCCCACGAGATTCTTCGGCTAACAAGGAAGACTTTCTACTATGACATCAGTATGGCACAGTGACCTGCTAAATGAAGTGGGTGGATTGGGGGGCTTCAAAAATTTGCAACTGTTCTGACGAACCTTTGTTTTGCTGCCAATTTTGCTGTGACTCTGTGATACTATGCCATGTTGTCGAATCAGTTTCAATAAAAAGATTTACAAAAAAATAAAAAAATAAAAAAATTGCAACTGAAAGGCATAGAACATGAGGGTGGTATCTGGCGTGATCAGGTCTACATAAAGTTTGTAGTCCTCAGGCAAGAAGTTGAGTTGAATGAAACAGAAAGCTACAGATATTTACAAGTGGGACATGCCCTGAAGAGCCACATTCGTAAGGAGGAGCAATTGTCAGACACTTTCCTGCTGAAGGATCGTCTTCTTACAGACCCCATTCTAGACAAGGCACTCTCCATCATATACCGGAAACTGGTCAATAATTCCCCAGATCCGCTAGGGACGCTGCACGAGGCCTGGGAAGGAGATCTTGGTAATTTAGAAGATGATGATTGGCAGGATGTCAGCCAGAGCCCGCACGAAATTGTAATACAAACTAGATTTCACCTGGTCCAACTTTGAATTTTACATCGCTCCTACTACTCAAGGACTAGACTAACAAAAATTTGGAAAACATCCTCATCAATGTGTATCTGAGGATGTGGCGGAGAATGTACGTTTTTCCATATAGTTTGGGAATGCCCGGAGATACAGGAATACCGGAGGGGCGTTATTAGAGTTATGTCCCAGGTGATAGAGTTAGAGGTCCGCATGGATGCCAATTGGCTTCTGTTAATGATATTGGGGGAAGAAAATTGGTCCAAATATCAGAAGATCTGGCAGCAGGGTTAGCCAAGCGGAACATAGCAAGAGCCTGGGGCAATGCGGATCCACCCAGATTGGTACATTGGGAAGCCAACATGGATTGGTGCCAGAGGGTGGAAAAAGTGAGTGGTCCCCGTCCTGGGAAGTGGGAGAGGGTGTGGGATACCTGGCTAGCTTGTAAGGGGTAGTGATAGGGGAGGTTCAAGAGCTAGAGGGATCATGATCCTGAATGAAAGAAATGTGTGGGTGGTTGATTTATTTCATGTGAAGGGCCATAAATGCACCCCTACAGTTTTGATTGTCCTGCTTGTAATATTTATATTTTCCATGTATGTTCGTCATGTCCTGATGTAAACTATTCTGTGATGAGCATGAATACAATAAAAAGATTTTTTTTTTAAAGATATGTATACAATGCACATTCATTGATACAAACAAGGAGAGAGATTACGTAATGTGAACATAAGACATTATTTTAGCATCTGATAGCGAGACGTAGCAGCCATGTAGGCTTCTAGTTAACTTGTCCTTTGCACATCCAGCCCTGGGAAAAGTCATCTATGGCAGTGTTTAATTTCTAAAAACAAATTGTCCCAGTGTATTTCACAGGAGTCCACTGCAACTGGCACTACTCAAATTTCCTACCACTGCTGCTGAATGCCAGTGCCCGCATTACCTACAAATAATTACACACAATCAAGTGGGACACTTTGGATTATTCGAGGTCATCCCAAACTATAAGGCGGGCCTAGAAGTGCTAGTTTTATCACGTTTTAAACAAGTATATAAGATATTAAAAAGCTCCACAGATATGCTTTGCTAAAAACAGACACAGCGAAACCATGTAGTGGTGTCTCATACATATGTTGCGAAAAATGTGCAGTTACTTTGCACCTGCACACACAGAAACACATTAAGCACTGATGCTGTCTCTTTAAGAAACCTTTTTGCTGAACAGAGTTGAAAAATAACAAACCCTAGTACTTCTGAATAATGTTCCTCAGAACTCTACTCTGATTAGAACATTTAGTCAGAGACTAGATTTTATTGGTTCTATTTCCACCCATCTAACCTTAAGCAGTTCATTAGGTTCCCATGCTTCAGTTTTTTAACCATTCACAGATTTTCTGGTTTTGAATCCAGTTCCCATTTTTATTAGCCCAAAGAAACTCGCGATAGGCTATCCCTCCTAGGTGTTTTTCGGATGGCAGCTGTGGGCAAACGAGAATAACATGAAAGAGGCCTCTCTTCTAAATAATGGTGTACTGATAGTATAGTCAAAACTTTTAGTATTGAATCCAAAAATTCAATGTTTTCCCTCGTGATTCGGTAATAAAAACAAAGACCTCAAGTATTTATTTAGGCTAATAAAATGCATATACTTTAATAATTCCAGAGGATGAACAGATCATATATAAATTGTTTCAAAACTAACTTCCATTTACTTGTTATAATCTTCAAGGTCTAGCTCCCAGGTATATGTCTCCTCTAGGTGGGCCCTGCATTCCCTCTGGCACACACATGCATCCTTTCCTCCCCTAGGCAGACTCTCTTATGGCGCGCACTCAATAATGCTCCAATATCACTTCCGCCACTAAGCCTATTCGCCATCTTATCATTCGAAAGGATGAACAGCACTTGCAGAGGTGTGGACCGTGTGAGAGGATGTCTAACAGATACGTTTCCCTCTTTCATAGCCTTGTCCAGAGAGGAGCAGCAAACCACTGGCTCCTTTTTTAGGTGTGGGTGTGCGGGGTCTTTGCCCGCAAGGGTCTTCTTTCTTTCTTGGGTGAGATGGGCGATCAGTAGGGGATGCCTGCAGGGTGGCTCCTCCTCAAGGGTGGAGGAGCGTCGCCCCACCTGCTGTGAACGCAGCAGGCACACACAAATAAGTAAAATGGCACGTCAATGCTATTTTACGTATAAGTGCAGTGTGAGTACAGGTGGTGGGGCTCAATCCTGCAATTGCAGAATTACAACTGACCCTGCAGTGTGCATGTCAGGTCGGCTGGCTGGTTTGCTACGGCCAGCCCGACATGTGCAGTGCGCACCCAGCAATCTCATGGCTGTGAAACACCGGGGGATAGCTGGCACAGGCCCCTAGCCTCAAAATGAGCACTGGTTTAGCCTGCTCCCACCAATCCTGGAGCTGCGCATGTTGAGAGCATCTCCAGGATTGGCGGTGGGCGTTCCACTGTGCAGGAAGGAAGTCCTTCCTTTTTCCTTCTCGAGGACGCTAATACCGGGAGAACAATAAATATGGTGAGTTTGGCGACGTTACACCCCACCATATTTTTATAGTTGTAGCCACCACTGGATGCCTGGTTCGTGTTTGCCAGGAGAGGGGACCAGCAGTGGTGCCCGGGCTGCGTCAGAAGGGCATTGGAGCAGCAGGGACTGCCTGGGTTCAGAGCAGTAAGTACTTTAGCACAGGCCTGCTTCAGCACAACATTGGGTGGTAAGGGGTGGCAGTATGGGCTGCGAGGGGTTGAAGCAGACAACTTTATATCATGCCACCTGCTCTAAGGTTGCAGTCCATGGGGGTATTGTAGAGGCTGCCAAGGGCCGGAGCCGGCAGCTGTTGAGCAAACCACCTACTCCGGCATGGCATGGGGCAGGAGGTGGCACAGTGAAAGCTGCCTAGGTACAGAACAAGCAGCTCTTCAGCATGCAAGAGTACATATTTAGCATAATGATTAGTATAACATTTTTGTAAGTACAATTAAATTAGTTATACTTAGTTGTATACATCACTTTAAATAATTACAGCATATTAAACATGTTTTTTCTTTATGGGGAATATATTATTATTTTAAACTTCAGGAAAATAATTTGTATCTAATACATGTAAATTTATCAAGTTACAATAAACATAATTGTGCTGTAGCAGGTTTCCCTATTTTCTACATTTAAAATAAATATATAACATTAATTACATTAATATATAGCATAAAAATATTTTAACAATTTATTTCGAGTTGAATATACTTTTTTTATTCTCCCCCTTTACGTTACCATATTGAGATCTACGCCTCATCTGCAAGCTGTAGTCAAAGAAAATAAAGAGACTAATGTTAACAAAATCCACACTTTTCAAAATGTATCCAAGGAAGAGAAAGTAGCAACTGAGGAACTAAATAGGGATAAAGATCATATAATAAAACCTGCTGACAAGGGTGGTGCCACTGTCCTACTTAACAAGCAAGATTACATTACCAAACGTTACCTGACACTACCAACTATCTGAGACTAACCAATGACCCTTCTAAGTCAGTTTCTAGGGAAACTGAACACACAGTTGAGGAAGCAGAAGTCTGCTCTCAATAATGAGCCAGGAAGCAGATTTACTGACGACAACCTAATCCAGGATTCCCTAATTCAATATTCTTAGGAGTTGGCCTAATGGCTAGGGTGGTCAACCTCGGATCTGGGGAACCAGGTTCAAGTCTCGGCAATGATGCTGAACATCCTGTGATTCCAGGCAAATCACTTAATCTCCCCGTGCCTAACAAAAATTAATGTGTACTCATGTAACGCAACTGGTGTTCATGTAAAGCGCTCTGATACCCGATACCTTCAGGTCAAGTTCGCACTATATAAAACTCTATTAAAAAAATATATTGTGTACAAGAATAGACATTCACTCCCTCCAAACCCCACAGCCACCCTTTAGTGTCAGGGATAGGTTCACTTTTTGAACCACTATCAGTCCTTTTTGATTGCTTCCTTCAGCCTATTGTTACAAAAAATCCTACTTACCTCAAGTACACAACAGATTGCTTGAACAAACGTAATCTTCTGATGAGTATGGGCATAGAAGCTCTGTACAGGAACATCTCACAAGAGGAGACTTTAAAGGTTCTGAAAGATATCTTTTTCAGACAAAACTATGAAGATATGACATCTTGACACTTTGTTTTGGAATGGACATGGTTAGCACTCCCAAAATGTTTTTTGAATTTGAAGGTACCTTGGGGCATATTAGCAAGCAAATGCAATAATTATCGCAAAATGCCCTTAGCGCTTTTTTTTTAATCGCCTTCTATTGCTGGAGTACATCGCCCCGCTAGCGGCGTATTATTGACATGTTGCTAACAGGCGATGTAAAAACCAGCGATAGGGGTGATAGCGGGAGAAATCCTGCGGAAAAAGAAATAGCGATAAGAAAAAGCTTGCTAATATGCAAGTGTGTTCTTATCCCAACAATCCACCTCCCATTGAAAGTATGCCTAAGTAAACTTTTTTCCAAGCATAAAGTAATTGCGATAAGCACGGTTATCGCTCGTTTTTTTATCACTTTTCTGGTCCTGGGCCGCATTGCTAATAGGGCGATGTTGTGTTAGCGACCGTTTTCATTACGTTTAGGTGAGGAACGCCTACCTTGCATGTCATTAGCGATATCTATCGCTGACATGCAAGGCGTAATGGAAAACGCCCGCTAACGCTAGGAAGCAAGCGCTAAAGCAGTTTAGCGCTTGCTTGATGATAGTGCGATACAATTATCACTGCTTTTCGTCCGAAAACGGACACTAAAGCGGCGATAAATTTATCGCGGGGGCCTTGATGATATGCCCCCTTATGTTTTCAACTGCATGATACTTCGATGGAGAATACTTTTGCCCCAAGCGTAGCTGAACTACTTGTCCACAATTATAAACTGAAACTCATTTTTTGTGTGGACAATCCCTTAGGATACGATAGGATAGGATATCAGTTTATAGAGCGCTCGAATGCCGAGGCGTCTTGGCGCTAAGAGTGAGAAAGAGATCTAAGAGTATTAAAACTAATCCGATTAAAAACCCGGAAATAGCCATGTTTTTATTTGATTCCTGAAAACTGTCATACTTGGTTGAAGTCTGAGTCTGAGCATAATGGGCAATTGGTTCCACAACCGAGCTGCACAATGTGACAGGCTTCTACCCCCCCCCCCCCCCCCCTCTAGCTCTACGGACTTTGGTAGTGCAAATAAGGCCGGCGTTTGCCGATCTGAGACTTTTGTTAGGGATATACCACTGAAAGATTTTTCGCAGATCGGAATCAACTCCGCCGTATAACGTCTTATGCACTAGGCATAAGGCCTTCAGCTCTAAAGTTCAAATTTGGAAAAGGTACACGGATTACATTTTCATCATCTGGCATGGCACTTTAACAGAAGCTAAAGATTTCATCACCTGTATCAACATTTGGAACCCACATTTAAAGTTTACACACACAATCCGTAACCAGGAATTGGCATTTCTAGATGTGAAGGTTTTCCATAACAGAGGGTATTTGGCCAACGACACCTATCACAAATGCATGGATAGGAACAATTTGTTGAGATTAAATAGATTTCATCCTGACTATGTCCTGTGCCACCCACGTTTTCACTAGTATTAAACTCTGCCTGCATTGTTTATCCATTTTAAGGCCTCTTTACGTATATAGGGTGTGCCTTTCACAGTTTGTGTGCTGTCGCGCACGCCTTCCATTTGGTTCTCGATATCTGCTATTGAATCACACAATATATCCAATGGTGAGCTGGCCCCTACAAGCGTCTTCAGCTTTCTCGGTTCCATAATCAATAATGGGGCCAAGAGTGGTAGATGTTTTGCCATGTGCTGAAACTATTGATTTGGCATTTCCATATCTCCACCCTGTTCATCAGCTTAGGGGCAGATTTAATAATGTTTGACGCAACGCAGGGCAGCAATGCAACTTGCTGCACTAAGTTGCGTGAAAGGGAGACACCAGATATGTGCCATATTTATGAAGATATGGTACATCTCTTCTGCTGTCTTGCGCTGGCGCATTATGTGCTGCTTAGCACCAACGCAGGGCATTGCATCATTGTGCAAAGGTGCCCGCCTTCCGAGTAGGATTTTTGTGTGCAGGAAGAGACACCTTCCAGCACAAAAACAATCCTTAAAGGCATGCAGAATGCATCACACATAGGGAAAGGAAGTAACAAGAAGACAAAGATATTCATCCTCGTTACGCCTGGGTCTGGGAGGCGTACCATTTTGACGCATTCCCAGGTTTCCAACACTTTGTAACATCGAGAATGCACCAAAATCCATGGGTGGATGCGTGGGAACGCCCACACTCCACCCATGGAACGCCTCTCTGCCACAAGGTAACACAAGGCAGCGAAATGCGCTGCCTTTCGTCACCTTGGATTCACTAAACCACACAGAGCCATGCAAGGTGGCTTTGCGTAGCTTAGTAAATCCCAATTAATGGCTTGCGTTGCCCTGTGTCCGCTTGTGTGATGTAAGGGCAAAGCAAGCCCTTAGTAAATCTTGCCAATATAGTTTGGCCATTTTGGGGATAAGTTCTCATATCCTCCCATATGAATCTTTGAATGGTCTCCATCAGCATTTTAAGGGTGCTAGTCAAAGTCCAAATAGATTGCATTCCGAAGAGGTGATTTAACTATTGTGCTACTACCATCTTAATAAAGATCCCTTCATTTTTAAAGATCTTCCTGACCTCAAATTTTTTTCCGACCCCTTAATTTGTAACTGGTATCTCAGATCCCATTTTATTTTGGCTCTTTCTGATTCCTTCAGTTTAATTGCCAGCACTGATGCTATGAGTTTTAATGCTTTTCTCCATTATGACTTAATTGCTAACTGAAAATAAAAACATGCATGGCCCCAGCCAGCACATCAATCATGTAATTGGTTAGTAAATAGAGTTTTCAATATATGACTTCCCTAAAAAATGATTACGGCCCTTCCAGTTCTGGTGAAAAACGTCCTGTTTCAAGGCATGGTGCTGGGGAGCAGACCAGGTGACTGCTAAGTGAAGAGACCTCGCCTGGTTTTGTTTCCATGTCCTCTTGAATCCTTTGCCTTCTCTGTTCTCTCTGAAAGTTCATCCAGAGAATCATCAGCCACAGCTGTGAGTCACAACCTGTGCAAGGGGGGAGCTGCAGCTTCCGCAGAAGAGGTCAGGTGTTACCACCGCGGTGACGTCACCACCATGACTCCCAGCCACAAGGGATCCCATTTGTATTTTGCAGTTTGGGTAGCTGTGCTCCTATCATTATGTATAACCATGCAAATGTAGGGTCATATTTATCTAACTTTCACGCAGCACAGAGGGGCAAGCCACCTTGCTGCGCTGCATAAAATATATGGCGCATTCCTGCCCTTTCCCAGCACTGGCAAACTTTTGTCTGCCTAGCACCAACGCAGGCACCCTTGCGTCATAGTGCAGGGGTGCCTGCGTTGTAAGCAGGATTGTTTTTGTGCAAGAAGGGACACCTTACTGCACAAAAACAATCCAGAGAAGGACTTCCCTCTTTGTATGAGTGCTGCAGAATGTAGTACACGTATTAAGAGAAAAAACGACCTGGGAGACGTAGCATTTTGACACATTCCCAGGTCTACCACTAATAGTAAATTTAGGAATGTGGCAGAATGCATGGGTGGATGCATGGGAACAGCCACGCTCTACCCATGGAACGCCCTCCTGGGCAGAGTTTGTGCTGTCTTGCGATACTCTAGATTTATCAAGCCATGCAAGACCACGCAAGGCGGCCTTACATGGATTAATAAGTCTAACTTAGGTTTTGCATCTCTCTTGTGCCCCCTTTTGCTTGGCGGTGTAAGGGCGATGCAAAATCTTGATAAATCTGGTCCCAAGTCTAAAAAGGCATTGCTCTAAAGAGACAGACCTAAACAAGCAGCATGCATTGGTCATTACAGGAATCAATATCACCCACAGAGTTGTGTGAAACTCAACTAAATGCTATAAAGGCCACACAGAATGCAGGTGGCATAAATCCCTGTTCTGTGGCTAGGTGCCCACTAAAGCAAGACCCTACACACATTCAAAACCCACTGACTCATTGGTGTTCACTCACCCACTACCAGGGCCGGACTGGCCATAGCTGGCACCGGGCGTTTCCCCGGTAGGCCGCTAGGGTGGGGGCCGGTTTTGGGCCCCTGGGGGTCCGTTTGTGTTACCGGGGGTCGGCAATATCGCCCCCGGTAACAAAATCGGCCGAAACCGTCCCTCTCAAACTGCTCGGCTGCACTCCTCCCAGGGGGGGGTCGGCTGAGCAGTTTGCCAGGGCCGGTTTCTGTTCCCAGTCTGGCCCTGCCCACTACAGGTCACAACCCACTCATGTGGCCAAACCCATAATTGCAGGCAGAATCTGCATCTGCCACAAAGCCCTTGGACCCTCATGCCCAGAGGCCCAGAAAATGGGCTGGCCTTTCTCCACCCCTGGAATACATACACCAGTGGTACAAGCAACTCCGGGAGTGGGGAATATCAGACCTGTTATGAGTTGGATCCTGAGGGCAGCGGCGTAGCATGGGTTGCCATTACCCGGGGCAAGGCAAGAATTGCGCTCCCTAACCTGTGTATTGTTTGCACTTTCTGGTGCTAAATGTAAAAGGCAAAAAATTAGTAGTACAATTTTTTTTTTTCTTTTAAAATTTTGCGCCCCCTAAGAATTTTGCCCCCCGGGCAACTGCCCCTGTGGCTCCTGCCCACGCTACGCCACTGCCTGAGGTCCACTAACAGGCCAGAAATTACCAGAAGAATCAGTTATTCGGGATCTGTTTTTCACCAGAGTAATTCTCCTTCCACCTCAGACATTCATGTGCATATTACAGCTGTCTTCAGCAGCTGGAACCTCTGTGGGAAAGTGAAAAGTGTTGTGGAGTTCCTGCAGATCTCATAACTGAAGCGTTGTGGAGTTCCTGCAGATCGCATAACAGCTGTGAAGGGTTGTGGAGTTCCTGCAGATCTCATAACCGCTGTGAAGTGTTGTGGAGTTCCTGCAGATCTCATAACCGCTGTGAAGTGTTGTGGAGTTCCTGTAGATCTCCTAACCGCTGTGAAGTGTTGTGGAGTTCCTGCCGATCTCCTAACCGCTGTGAAGGGTTGTGGACTTCCTGCAGATCTCATAACCGCTGTGAAGTGTTGTGGAGTTCCTGCAGATATCCTAACCGCTGTGAAGGGTTGTGGAGTTCCTGCAGATCTCATAACAGCTGTGAAGTGTTGTGGAGTTCCTGCAGATCTCATTACAGCTGTGGAGTGTTGTGGAGTTCTTGCAGATCTCATAACAGCTGTGGAGTGTTGTGGAGTTCCGGCAGATCTCCTAACCGCTGTGAAGTGTTGTGGAGTTCCTGCAGATCTCATAACCGCTGTGAAGTGTTGTGGAGTTCCTGCAGATCTCATAACCGCTGTGAAGTGTTGTGGAGTTCCTGCAGATCTCATACCCGCTGTGGAGTGTTGTGGAGTTCCTGCAGGTCTCATAACTGCTGTGAAGTGTTGTGGAGTTCCTGCAGATCTCATAACCACTGTGGAGTGTTGTGGAGTTCCTGCAGATCTCATAACCGCTGTGAAGTGTTGTGGAGTTCCTGCAGATCTCATAACCGCTGTGGAGGGTTGTAGAGTTCCTGCAGATCTCATAACTGCTGTGGAGTGTTGTGGAGTTCCTACAGATCTCATAACCGCTGTGGAGTGTTGTAGAGATCCTGCAGATTCCTTGCCTCATCAGAGATTATAATCGACACGCAATTAGGGCCTTGGAGGCCAACGGAGTGGTGAACGTGCACTGCATGAAAACTGCATAATAGGGCACGTGTATCCTGCTGAAAACCCAGAGCATTGTGTACAGCAGCTCCAAAGAAAGCATGCTTACATGACCAATCAGAAGTGGATAAAGAAAAAGAGATGAAGAGGTCTGTAAAGCAAACCCTCGTTGCCCGAAGCACCGGACTGCACCGCAGCACAAGCACACACTGACACACCGGAAACAACCTTTGGAATTGAAGGAGCATCCTGAAAGACCAGTTCTCCTGAAATGGCACTTCCTTGTAGGGTAACACTAGAGTCCTGTCACACATTTTAAGCAGTCACTGTGACTAAACAAACATCTGCTCAGAAGACGGTCCCTAATCCGCCAGCAGGGAGGTAGAGTGAAGCAATGCTGACCTGAGGGGTACTCTGGCTGCAGGTGGATTGTGGTCTCTGCCGCTCTGCCATCCTAGGTCAAATGTCTAATACAACACTGTGACCCCTTTCTGCCTGTTGGTTCTTTCTGTGGCAGCTGCTGGAGGGCGGTGGGTGACTGGCTCGATTTAAGTGCCTGCCTGCCCTGCCTGTTATGTGTGTCTTGCCATTTTGCATATACATATATGTTCCTGCAGAAGAGCTCCAGGAATGTTGATCTCTGAGCATGAATGTACTCTCCTCTGTGGGTGACCAAAGATACCCCTTTGCTTATTTATTTGTCCAGAATGTTTGGTAAAGCACCACATCACATCATCTGGCCACCTCAGACCGTGTGAATACTCCTAATATGCTAAATATGCCGCCCATGGAATAATGAGTATAAATAACAGAAATTCTATCCAAGCAATAAAGATTACTCTGGCTTGGGAAAATAGCCCTCAGCCACTATTTCTGGCATGCTTCATCATAGGGCTTTTTCCCACACTCAAAACATCAAATGATGTTTGAGTGGGCTCTACCATCCCGTAGGAGAGTGGGATATCATAATTAGTGATCCGAACAGGTTAAAACTCTCAAGGGTTATAACCCAGTCCTTTATTTTATTTGGGGTTCCCTTGACAGGATTACAAAACTTGTAAAGTGCCATGGTCCAGGAGTGTTATCACCCTAACATTCTCTGTTAGTTTCGTCCACATGTTTTGGCCGATTCTATGTGCCCAGAAAGAGTGAATGGTCTTTGGCAAGACACAGAGATCTCTAAATCAATGTTTTTTTTATTCTTGCCATCAGTTAATCAGGAAAGAAGACAATCAAGTCAACACACATATATAAATAAAATACATTTTTGGTATCCACTTGTTATTAAGCCTCAGGAATTTTCTGTAGGAGAGATCACAAGATAATTTACATACATAATGATAATCAAAGTGCCTTAGTGTTAGAAGGGAGCATTGGTTAAAAGAATGAGTAGGGTCAGGGCTGTGGTCAGACATCACAAAGTTCAGTCATTCCATAGAGCTACGGGAAGCCCACCTAAAAACCATGATGGACTGGTACCTGTACCCTGCTAACCTCAAAAAAATATTCCCAAACTCATCAGATATGTGTTGGAGGGGCTGTGGACTGTTGGGTGACTTTCAACATATTTTGTGGGACTGCCCTGTGATACGACCCTTCTGGGAGGAAATTCTCGCACAAATTAAAGATATGTTGGGGTACCCTATTCCGACCACTATGGCAGAGATTCTCCTGGGCCTTCGTGACCCCTCACTCAAACATCAAACTAAGGCAGATAAGGCCATTATGTGGACATGCATTGGGACGGCGAAGGTAGCGATAGCGGCCACATGGAAGAAGAAGGAGGCCCCCGCTATCTCATTATGGCACTCCAGGCTTTGGAAATTACTATGTCTTGAAAGGATGGCCGATATATTCTGAGATGATTATAAAAACTTTGAATATAGATGGGGCCCATTGGTTGCCTGCCTTACAGGGGGATTACCGTTAGCAGTCTGCCCTGCATCAGTCAGAGATATGCATCTTTTTCAATTTGATCCTACTTGGGTATAACATGACTTGAAAACACGTTGTAGTTGGGTAGCCGCCACCAGTACTGGGTTGGGTGGGTTGGTTTCTTTTTTCTTTCCTCCTACCCTCTTTCCTCCTACCCTGGGAGTTCTACTTCAGGGGATAACTCCCTCTGAAGAACACCTTCCCTGTTGGAAGGCTTTGGGTTAACGCCGTCACAAAAGAAAGACGGATGAGTGGTATATTTTGCTTCAGTATAAGCTTACTCCCTGCCCTTACATTTAAAGAAGCTGTACTTATTCTTATAGGTCTCTTTGGGAAACAAGCTGGGACATGTGGCTAGTAGCGAGCATAATTTTTGGTCTTCTTAAAATGGCACGCCTTCTAAACTTATCTTGATGTACCATTTGTCAGTTTGTATTGCAATATGTGACAAAATGCTAATAAACATATATTTGACAAAAAGAAAGAGTAGATGGAGCCCAGCAAACAATGAGTCACTGCACACACTTGTGAAATAAGGTGCCAAAAAGGAGTCTGACAGTATCCTGCCAGCCTTACCAGGGCCCATGGGGTTTTGTCTATACCCAGGGATTGAATGGCAATGTCTTCCTGTTGTCACATCCTGTTGGGAGGAAATACAGTCTTAAAACAAAGGATATTTATTATAAGTCCGAATGGTTTTTCAAATCAATATGGCACATTATTAACCCAAATCATGCTAGTGCTGCTGATAGTTCTTAAAACTATAGGTAACATACAGGGCAGCAGTCATTATCAAATGGCTTTATTAGCCCCATAGTTATAACCAGTACATATTCATTATTCAGGATCTTAATCATTACATAGAAAGTACTCGGAGTATTCTGAGAACGGGTATAATGTGGCCTTTGTTTTTATACCATGTATGCTATTCTTCAGGCTGTATGTCAATGTACTGTATAAAGCAATATTGGCTGACATGAATATTGTGCCCTAAATATCGTTCACAAAAATATTGTCCCATTCGGTGTAGATTTAACTCCAGTGGGCTGTTGTTTCAGTAAATGATATTCGGGATCTGTGGCCCAGAATGCCCGGTGTCGCGGACATCTATGAACATGTTGCTAGATTAGGTGTCGCCTGGCCTAGCACAGGCCTCTTGCCGCAGCGCTGTGGGGAGCTAAACTGTGTGGGTAACTAGACCCTTAGATCAGGCAGGAGCATGGAAGGTGCAAACCTGATCCGTGACTCCAACAGGCGCAAGTGGAGCGGTTACTAATATCCATGGCTGTTGTATCTGCAGGTACCTGCCAGGACCATCACAAGGAGAGGCAGTCGGGGCTCTTGTCACAGGCCTTGTGCTTGGAGGGGCTCTGCCCCCCCCCATTACAAAATGCATACCTATGGTGATTAGGCTACTGACCTTTGCTTTAACTATGCAGCCTATAGGACCATACCACTAGCTGGTGCCAAATAATATGTATTCTATCCCCAATGAACATTATGAGGTGGAATTATCAACTAGAGTGAACCCCATAAAATGTTTGCCCGGTGCCCGCTAAAGCTTATGACAAGTCTCCTAGTCCACAGGCTCTTTGAAAGGGCCAACAGGTGTAAAGCTACAACATTTCTCTTTACCAGGTCCTGCATTAATAACAATCACCAACAATAGGCATTCTAGCATGTCTGTTTGATGATGTCAGCTGGGTTTTGAGATGTATAGTGACGTCACTATCCGGATTGGCGCTTTAAGGTTTGCCTGAGACAGACACACACTCGTTGCACACACAGGAATATAGGTAAAGTATACCAAATATGAATGTTACTTTGCTCTTCGAATCTAGGCACCAGTCTGGGAAGTTCCACTTGACACATATGCACACACATGTCTATGCCGCTGAACTCGCCACACTTGTATACACTTGTCAACGTGGCACGGCTCGTCCTCCGTACACTCAGAGCCCAGTTCACAAAGCCCTTGGTGTGTTTATAAGGAGTCTCAAACTCTTCGACCGCTGTCCGATCTGGAAAAGGTCGGGCTTTAACACCTGTCTGGGTGTCAATCTTTACCCAGGGCGGGAGGGAAACATCCCTAAAATTATTGCACATGCAAGGAAAGGGATTTCTCCATAGTGAAGCATTTTCTCCATGGAGAACAAAAAAGTGGCATTTCACAGTAACGCTATTTATTAATTTATTTATTTGAAAAGTTTTATATAGCGCTGGCTAGACCCGGAGGTATCAAAGCGCTTTACATGAGGTAGGACATTGTTTCAGAACATTGTTACATAGTTCTATCAGTTGCTGGAGCGTTGCATAACATAGAAAAGGAAACAGTATAACATGAGTTACTAAAGTATAGCATAACATGGAAAAAAACGGCAAGGGGAAAGTACTTCAGGGGACACAGAAAAATCAGGATGAAAGAGTCAACCAACCGGTTGGGGAAGGAGTCATGGGATGCCAAGGTACCGTGGTCAAAATCCGTAAGGCAGGTGAGGCGAGCAACAGTGCCTGAGTCCGGAGGGTAGGTGCCGGCCGAGGGGGAGAACCACAGTCAATCTCCTCTACAGCTACATAGGTAGCTCCATCGGGCAATGGCCATGTCGCTCCACTGTCTGACGATTCCAGTGGTAAACAGCAGTAAACAAAAATGCAGGAAACAATTAACAAAAAGGGTAGTGGGGGATGGGGCATAAAGCCTGTAGTAGTAATTAAATCAAGAAATGCTGCATACCTGCGATAAAAAGAGGATTCATATCAGGGGTCCCATTAAAGACAAGAATGCAGATCCTTTATCCGGTCGGATCACAGCATCGCAGTGCCAGTGGCTGGCTACACTCACTGGGATGGAGTGGTCTGGCAGAACTCTACCGCTGAATGGCGGCCCACTGATCACGCAGTCCCCAGAAGCAACCAGGGGAGGACGCCAGACTCTGGGAGCCGGCCAACGGAGGGGCACCCACAGGGAAGAGAGGACAGACGACGGGCACCTGTCGCACTCACCCGCCAAGCCAGGGAACCACTCCAGGATTCTGAGGGCCACCAGTCTTGTACATCTCTGTTTTGCTGTGTTTCGCCGATACCCGTGGCTCCGCCCTTACGCCCTTACGCTGTCGCGACGCCGACTCCGACACTGTAGCGGTTGAAGCGAGGGAGGCTCATCTGCTGGAAGGACGCCGGAAGGAACGCCGAGATCGCCGTGTGGCCGCGGAGCCGGTCGAGAATGACTATGGTGCCCCCGTGAGAGCGGAGAATAGCGGAGGCGTCTGGGACCTGCTGGGTGAGAGCCGGCAGTGAGCCGCTTGGTAGCATGGGGAAAACCCAAAGCCAATTACCGCGAGGGGACCGCAAGGCAATTACCGTGAGAGTACCGCAAGGAAGGCGAACATAAGTACTACCCCCGCAGGAGGAAAAAACCTCTGTAGCAAGGAAAGGGCACGGGCGCGAGCACTCGGCTGAGCACAACAGAGGTAAGTGTGAGAGTTGGTGGTCTGCTTGAGTGTTCCTCAATTTTAAGGTCTGAGCCTAAACCAGGTGGACATTTATAGGGGAGGTAACTGAACCCGGATTCAAGAGGTTGCTCTCCCTGCATAAAGGCGCTAGCAATGGCCCCCAGGAAGAACAAAAATAGCCTGGAGCAAAAGCTGAAGTCAAAAGAGACTTCAGTGGTCTTGAGAACCTCTGGAGAAAGTATGGAGAGCCCAGGGATGAGACCTAAGAAAGGAATAAAGAAAAAAGGAAAAGGAAATGAGGATGCAAGCGAAAGACGGGCAGGTATTGCCTCAAATTCGTTAAAAGAATTTGTGGGGAAACATTTTAAAAAGGTATTCTCACCTGCTAAGCCCCCAGATATAGAGGAGGCAGAGGTCGACTCGCGGAATGAGAATACCTCATTACCTTTTGATGAGCATACGATGGAGTCGGTAATTTTGGGTAACCAGTCTTTTCAGTACTTATTGGGCCAAAAGGGCCTATTGTCTCCACGGCTATCCTCATCCCCACGCGGGCTATTTACTCAGCACCCCGAAAAAACAATCCAGGACTGCATGGAATCTAATAGCGAGGACTTAAGGATAGAAGGAGAGGACATACCAGGCACAGAGTCAAGGCTGAAAGGAAATGAAAGGCAAGCCCAGCTCGGTAACCAGTGATCGATGGTAAAAGAAAGCATCGAACTGAATCAAACCTCAGGGTTGAACCTAGAACTTTCTGCAACGCCAGCTTCTTCTATGCTGGATCTGATGTTAATATTACAAAGAACTCTCCAGGGGCTCCTAGAAGTCACGTTATCAAATAATGATATTTTAAAAATACAAAAAAAGCACCTATTTAAGATGGAGGGGGAGCTACAAGGGATTAATAGCCAAATGCCAGCCATGGTAAGACCAGTCCCAGACCCGCAGCCCTCAGCTACAGTCGGGGAGGAGGTAGCGACGGTCGATCCTTCTAAGGCAATTCATGAGGTTTATATCTCAAGGTGGCTAATGAGAGTAATAAGAAGGGGCGAACATTTTAGATTTGGGCTAATTAACCGTGTGAGGCGAGTAGGAAGGAAGCTACAAAAAAAGGGGACATACAAGCCAGCGGAAGGAGGTAGGGTTGCTAAAGCTAGCTCTAGAAAAGTCGAGCAAGAGCCTATGCCAATTAAACTTCTAAGAGAAATAACGATGAGCAAACGAAAAAGGTGCAACTTAATAGTACACCAACTGTGCAGGAGAAGCAAGTAAGGTATACAGCACCCACCTAGACCAAAAACTCCGGTAACTTTTCCAACCATGGAGTGAGGTCACAATCATGTATCATACAGGAGGTAGGAAATAGAAGGCATAACTGTCAGCCACATATGGTACCAACCGGGTAAGGAAGGAGGCTGCAGGGAGTAAGTGGCTATACTTTGTACCAATACAAACAGGTAAAGGTGGCAAGAAGATGAGGAAGAGAATGCCTTTAAATAGGTCACAACTCTTACAATTGTTTGCTCAGTGCCCAAATCTGAAAGGCATAGGGACAAAAGACTTGCGGCAAGTGGGATTTAAGTTAAATAATGATGGAAAGGAGGTTACCAGGGTATTTGTTTACTCGGACCTGATAAAGATCGCAATCGAGAGGGCGGAGAGTGAGATACTAAAGGAAGGGATACGGATAGTACCCGAAGAAGAAGTAGAAATAGAGGAAGAAGGTAAAGAGCCGCAAGGAAAGGACTTTCTAAGGTGCCACGCAGGCTTAGGAAAGAGACAGGGGAGGATAATAGAGAAGGAAGTAGGAGTAAGTACAGGAAATCTCAAAATAGTAGCAAACAACTCAGCTATAGAGAAATGGTGGGGGAACTGGAGTCAGGGATCATATCCCGCACGCCCCTCCAACAGATATATTCAGGAGCTCGAAGAAGAAGCATACCTAGAAGATGTTGAATAGGTAAAGGGGACGCCGCATGGCATAAGGATTGTTTCTTGGAATATAAATGGTCTGGGAGAGCAAACAAAATATGAAAATATAAAGGAGCTAGCAAAAAGTTCCGAGATTATTTGTATTCAGGAAACCTGGCTAAGCAGCAAGACCCCAATATTCGATGGCTTCCGCCAACTCCACCGCCCGGCAAAGAAACAAAGGTTTGGGGGCCCTGCGGGTGGAATCATGACACTGTTATCAACCAAAATAGTGAAGAATGTAACCCAACTCCCTGTAAAATGTAAATGGCTACTTGTATGCAGGATATCTCTATTGGTTTCCGAAAAAAAGTATGCAAATCTGATGCTTTTAAATGCGTATATGCAATGGGGAAGCCCAGAGGAATATGATGTAGAAATGGGTTATTTTAAAAATGACTTGGATTTAATCTGTGAAAAGTATGGTACGGATATAATTTTACTGATGGGGAATTTTAACCATAAATTAAACCCAAAGAAATTGGATTGTTGGTTCTCAGAAATATTGGAGGCTTATGATATAAACCGAGCAACCTTCCCAGACTGTGGCACCACAACTCGTGATATAAATTTGGGAAATTATCTGGGGACCAAAAGCTTCTTCTGCCTAAACGGAAGGTCAGCCCTAGATTGCCCAGTGAAGAAAACATTTAAACCAGGTACACAAAATTGCCCAATAGATTATGTCTTTATGTCACCTTGGAATTTTGCTTTAGTTAAGGGATTTAGGACTACCCACAGAGAAGGGAGTGACCATAACCCTTTGGAGCTAGAACTCAGAGTTCCACCTGAATACCTGTGACAAAGTTATTGAACAACAGATGGGGTACCCTAGGCGGATTACAACGAGGCTAACAAGAGAATACATAGCAATGTTGGCAAGACTGCAACAGAACCTTGATCTGGGTAATGTGAGAGGACAGTGTTTAGATTGGTATATAGAAAAATTAGAACAAGTGGTTCAAAGTCTCCGCGGAGAACTTAAAAAAGACACAAAAAATGTAATAAGGAAACAAAATGTACCGCAGAGACAAGGAAAGTGGTTCGCCGAGCATTGTCTAAAAAAAAGAAGGAGATAAGGAGAGAAGCACGTAGACTCATCGCTAAATATGAACAGGAAAGGGCCGATAAGCTTGCAAAATTAAAAAGAGAATATAATATATTAATCAGTAGTGTGAAAAGAATCTACAAAGAAAGCTGCAGGGTAAAACTGCTGGAGACAATTGAAACTAAGAACATACACCAGTTCTGGAAGCTGATACAATCAACAGCTGAACTCCCGGTCGCCTCAATGAATTGTGTGGTGGAAGAGGCGGCATGGGACGAATATCTGCTGGACTTGTACAGCCCGGGTAGGAAACCGGAAGATAGGGAAACTACAGGAGTGGAGCGGGCTAGTAGTAGAGCTCAAAGCAGACTTTTAGGTCTTAAACGTGAAAAACACGATAAAAACCCTGAATTTAACTAGGGCAGCAGGACCAGACAATCTCCCAGCCCAGATAATAAAATCACAGCTGAATTGGTGGGCAGAATTCTTCTCGCTAATGTTTCAAGTTATTTTAGAAACCGGGAAGATTCCTAATAATTGGAAGGGTGCAATAATTAGACCGGTCCACAAAAAAGGTGATATGCACACCCCAAAGAACTACAGATTAATTAATTTGTTAGATATTGGGGAAAATATCTTTGCAAAAATAATATTAGGAAAGCTAAAAGATTGGGCGGACCAGGACTCAGTAGTACCGGCAGAACAGGGGGGATTCAAAGAAGGTCACTCCACCATAGACCACTGTTTCGCCCTTTGGGCACTTGCCCGGAAGTCAATTGAGCAAAAGGGGAAATTGCATAGCTGTTTAGTCGACTTTCGGGCAGCTTTTGACTCAGTGAATCGCAAGAGTTTATGGGAATGCCTGATAAAGTATGGTATACAGGAGGGTTTATTGGCCATTCTAAAGGAATTACATAGAGGGAATTGGGCCCAGGTAATCAAGGATACGCAAGGGTCACTGACGCAGAAAATAGCCGTAGGGAACGGGCTAAGACAGGGCTGTGTTTTGGCCCCCCTGTTCTTTGCCATATTCCTGGCCGACCTACCAGCAGCACTAGAAGTGGAAAGAAGTGCAAGCCCTAGAATGAGCGGAAATAAAGTGTCATGCCTCCTATATGCAGATGACCTTGTGATACTTGATAAAACAGAGCTCGGGCTCCAAAGGAAATTAAATGCTTTTAGAGGATACTGTGAGGTAAAGTTTTTAGTTGTAAATATGGACAAAACAAAGATTTTATGCTTTGCGAAAAGAGACAAAAACTTTATTTGGTTTTTAGGACAAACGAAACTGGAGATTGTAAAAGAATATAGATATTTGGGTCTCTGGTTTGATAGTGCCCTAAAATGGTATACCCACCTAGAAGCCCAAAAAGCTAAAGCCTTTTCATCAATCTGTGGGCTGAAAAAATTCAATAAGGTATATGGAGACATCTCTCATAGACCAATGTTAAAGGCATACGAAGCAATGATCCCCCCGCAAGTATTGTATGGGGCAGAAGTTCTGTACCTAAGTGGTAAATGCGGGTGGGACCGGGAAGAAGAGAAGACCATAAAAACCTTACTGTCTCTACCTAGCTCTGCAATGATCCAGGCTATTAGAATGGATACAGGAACAATAGCATGGAGCATTCAGATCCAAATGTCTATCATAAGATTTTGGAAACGCCAGGACCCTGGGGGATTGCAGAAGGTCTCACAATGGTGCAGTGAGGAGATTCGACGCAGTAGTCTAAAGTGGGCTAAGGAAGCGCGAAACAAACTCCTGATAGTGGAGAGTTTAAAGGTGAGACTAACTCAGCAGTCATTGGATGTAGAATTTACCAAGAGTTCACTCAGGCTCCAAGGTCAGGAACAGTCAAGGAAGCACGATCTGGAATACCCGAGTACGAAAAAATCAGTACAAGGTATAAGAAACTCTTGGGTGAATGAAGAGTGGTCCCCGTACTTGGACACCCTGCCTAATTATGGGCATAGGTGTGATGGAGGGAAAAAAAAAAAAACTGAAATGATACACCCGGAAGGAATATGTAAATGTGGTCTTGGAATTAGAAATGATATTTTGCATATATTGGTTGATTGCCTCGCGGTTCTCACCTTGAGGAAATTGTTTTTACGTCCAATCTTTTTAAAATATGGAATAAGGTAACGAGCCCAAGCAAAAGCCTTAGTTACTGAAATGCCAAATCTTGATATTGCCATCACATTGGGAAATTACATGAAAGGCATAAAAAGTTTCGTAAGGGATAAACTGAAGGGGGCTAGTGTTTCTATTCCTCTTTTTAAGACTCCCTCACCCTGTTTACACAAAATATTTTATACTAACGAACACATATCGAATTGTTTTTTGTGTTAAAAAGTTGCTGCTACTGTGGAAAGGATGTGGACACCGTACTTTTTAATATGTGTATTATCGTTACTATAGCTCTAATGAATTTTATTGTTACTTATTTATTTAGATTAATGAATATAATATGAATTGCTACTATTGTGGAAAGGATGTGGACACCGTACCTTTTAACATGTGTATTATTGGTAAGGTAGTTTTAATGAATTCTTTTGTCACTTGTGTTTTTTTTCTCCTTTTGTGGGATCCCATTGTGTTTAAAGACTTTGGTCTAAATAAACAGAGTTTCACTCACTCCAGGACACACGGGAGGCCCAGCTCGGAAAGTAGATGACGGTTGCACCTCCAGCAGCTCAACCGAGCCATTCAGCCATCTCACTAGGATTCAGCTGGTGACCGTCTCTCTCGATGCAGATCGCTGCTGGAGCCGACACCATCACAGTCGGTAGTTTGGTACCACTGGAGAATCGCAGTGCCGCAGCCCACTGATCCCCGGGGATGGAGGAGTCCAGAAGGGGCTCTCTCAGGGATATTTCGCCAAAAAGGCGATCCCTAGCAAGGGCGCTCCTGGCTGGAACTCCTCACCCGTCGGCCATCTTGCTTCGAGCATCACGATGCTTGAGCCTGATTACGAGTTTGGCGGTGCAGGAGAGGGGCGGCACACCACCGCCCACACGGCCAAACTCGACCGCTGGTTGCCCACTAGATTACAAGTTTTCTCGTTGTCTGGCGGGCGGTCCTTTGGAGTTCCCACAGCGTGCCTTTGAAAAGGGCACCGAAACGGGAACGCCAAAGCATGTTCCTGCAAGGCCTGGACTGTAAAGTCCATGCCGTGCAAGAACTGAGAGTGCATGCAGACAAGGGGGCACACTATGTGCACCCCTGCATGCATCCCCATGGCCAGAGGCAACAGGGAATCATGTAATGACTCCTAAGTTTCCTCACCACCAGCAGTTTCATGGCATGAACACTGCCATGAGACCGCTGGCAGTGCGAAATCTCGTAATATGCTTGGTGGGGCCACAGCGGCCTGCCAAGCATATTGCAGCCTCACACCTCATTGCATCCTGAAATGTGACCTGCTGAACACCAATAGTAGCCATTGTGACTTTGGAAATGGCATCCTGAGCCTAAATCTTTGACTGGGTGGGTCTCCTATTCTTGTTTGGATGGTGGGATTTTTGGACTGTTTCTGCTGGAAGGTTAGTTGCAGGGGCTCAAACCCAGTGAGTTGTCCAACTATGCATTACAAGCCAGAGGCGAAAGAGCAGGAAGCAAGCAGATAATATCCAAAAACAAAAGCTGTTTCCCCCCTGTCTGCCTCCTCTGGCCCATTGATTGTATCTGTTTATAGATACTGGAGTGAAACCCTCAAAGGAGGCCCCAGACTCTCAGACACAGACTTCCACTGTGGCAATCCAGCACGGTGCTTTCTGTAGTATGACACTGGCCACAGCCCCTCTCTGCGCCTGGCTGTGTGGGATATAAGGTTGGAACTCCACCAGACTGGGCGAGACGATGCGAACAGAATGTGTGCTCTTCAAATGAGTCCAATAGGACATAACATACATTTTGGGATGCTAGCGCCTTCTGATACTTTACTTATCTGCTAATAAAGTCACGCTGTTGTTTGTAAAGGTATCACAGACTGGGCAATGATCTCATTGTGTTAGTCACTCTGCTGTGCCATGCCATGCCTGAGTTTCTAAACTGTAGCATCTGGAGCAAGTCTAAGATACTTCACTGCGCTGCCGATGAGTGGTCAAGAGGATATTTAACTGCATTATCTGTACAGTGCGTCAGCAGCAAAGGACTAGTTAGCCTAGTCAGGAAGATGCTTAGATCTTATGGACCCAGACATCTTATGCGCCCTTAGGGTGCCTCAAACCACACTCTATTGTGAGGGCATTGATTACATTAAAAGTTCACACAAGCATTTTAGGCATCCTGTTGGGCTTATTCTGACCAGCCAGTTCAGTCAAGAAATCGTTTCCAGTTATGTGCACCATGGCACTTTATGTGCCTTTCCGAGTCTCGGGGAATGGGCTAGTAGGCCCAGTGAAGGAATGAACTATGGCACTTCTCATACAGTAGGCTATTTATGTGGCTTGCGGAGTCCTGAGGAAATGACTAATAGGTTCAGTGGAGGAATGCTGCACAATGGCACTTCTCATACAGTAGGCACTTTATGTGCCTTTCACAGTCCCGGGTTAAGGGCTAGGAGACCCAGTGAAGGAATGCTGCACTATAGCACTTCTCATACGGTAGGCACTTTATGTGCCTTTTGGAGTCTTGAGGAAATGACTAGTAGGCGCAGTGGAGGAATGCCGCACAATGGCACTTCTCATACAGTAGGCACTTTATGTGCCTCTCGCAGTCGCGGGTAAAGGGCTAGGAGACCCAGTTATGGAATGCTGCACTATAGCACTTCTCATACGGTAGGCACTTTATGTGCCTTTTGGAGTCTTGAGGAAAAGACTAGTAACCCCAGTAAAGGGTGGCTGCACTATGGTACTTCTCATACGGTAGGTGTGCCTTCTGGAGTCTTAGGGAAAGGACTAGTAGGCCACTAACTATGGCACTTCTCATACAGTAAGCACTTTTGGCTCTTAATAATGCAGGCACCCCGGTGAAGGGGTTGGTTTTACATGAAACATCAGGTCTAGCTTGCGCCATTAAGTATCTATAACGGGAAGTTATGCTTCTCGGGCACATTGCACTTTAACGCTTTGAATAACTTGTGGTGGCTGGGTTTTAAATGCGCATTTCCTGTTGTAAATGAACATTGTTGGTCTAAATTTGCAGTCATTGGGATTTATTCCTAAATATGTCCATCTGGGAGCATTATGGGCGGAGCTTTGCTTATTATCGCTGATGAGTTGTATGGTTGGAAATGGTGAGGGCATAGTCTCCCGGTGCACAGGTTACCTTATGCATGTCTGACCACCCCTGAAGAGAGCTTCCAGTCCACTCTGTGGCTCTGCACCCCCCCCTTCCCCCTCCTCTCCCCCCGGTGACCTTACCCTCCAGTAACCAGCACTCCCTACCCCTGTTGTGTCGCGGATAGTGTGACCAACCGTCCGTAAATTTCACGGATCGTCCGTAATTGGACCTCACGTCCGTTGTCCTGTGAGGATCCCTTTTACGGACGTCTTCTGTCCGTAATTTTTGGGCTTTCAGGGAACAGAGCTGTTCCCCTGCGAGAGGCCTCAGCCCCCTGATGGGGCCGCCTTGTACTTTTCTGATCACAAGAGCAGCCCCCCGCCCATTGTCATTCTGTATGGGCTGATTGCCACATACAGAATGACAATGGGGCAGTCTGGGCTGGTACAGCATGTGGTGGCCTCCTCCAGCCTTGGTCTAGGGCAGGGCATTCTGTCCCATTGAAGTGCAAAAACGCCCATGCTGCTGCTACCTGAGAATCCAGTTAATTAAAGGAAGGCGGTGGAAGAAGTTCAAAGGAAAGGATTATAGTTCTTTCAGAGTGTCATCATTTTAAACTGAAGCATTTTCAATATTATATTCAAGGAAGCCAAGGTTGCTGCTTTTTACGTCGAGGGACCATCCGGTCTGCCGAAGGCAGAACCGGAAGTCCGGAGATCTTATGTTTCTGAGAGTGGCTCTTTAGCCCGCCTCTCCTTTTGGCTCTCCTCCATTGGCTGGCTTCCTAAAACGGAGGCCAGCCATTGGAGGAGAGAGCCGTCCCTCCAAATAGGCTCCGTCTTTTTCAGATTCGGGGGCGTGTTCCGTGCTCTTCTTTCCACTTTTTAGCCACGCCCTTTTTAGGCGTGTTTTTCTCTCCTCCAGCCAATGGCAAGAGGAGAGAAAAAGAAACACGCCCCCGAATCTGAAACCGCCGCTGCGTTTCTCCGAGGCATTTCTGCTTTGCCTCGGAGAAAGGCGGCGGTGTTCATGGCGTCCTCTCCCCCTGCTCTTGGCTCCCGTGTTGGCTGCTGCTCTGGTCTCGTCCCCCCTGACCGAGCCGCATAGGATCCTAAGGTGTCCGTTTTTTTATTATTTAAATTGTTGAAATAACTGAAACTAAAGAGATAGCTGAGTGTTTGTTTGTCCGGCCCTTGGAAAGTCGTGAGTTAGACCTTGACGAACACCTACGTTGTGTATTTAACGTTGCGCAAGTCGTGCTGGCAGAAAGGTGACGCCAGAGACGCAATGTCGGTTTGGACTTAGTTTCCTTCCGTTATGCTCTTTGTTTTCAAGGCTGCGTGCAAGGCCTTATTACTATGAAAATGATTGCGCGACAAGGCCTGCCCTCGTGCCAGATAAGAGCACACAGAAAAAACAAGCCTGCCGCCTCGATGGCTCCCCTGTACCACTCTGGGCCCCGGCTCTCTGCCTGCCTTCCAAAGCTGAACACGCTAAAAGCTGCTGCCAAGCATGGCAGGCCAGGCTGCTGAGTGCCCGGATGAAGACACATACAGTGTATGACAAAAGTGTGTGGGTTGTCACTTTTTCAATGTTACTCTTGCACAAACGATGAAACTCACATTGTGCACGTGCCTTCTTTAGTCAGTCCTTCTCGAAGTCCAGCTGATGAGGAAACTTAGCTGGATTGTGTGTGTGTGTTTTTTATTCATCCGTCAGAAATAGCACCGTTTGCTGGGTAGTGTACTGCTAGGGAGTGAGGGCACGTCCCCTGCTCCTTTTGCAAACTAACTGCTGTAGAAGACCAGAGAGGCGGGTCAGTCTCTGAAGAGAGGAATTCATAAGTTAGAAAACCCAAAAGACGCCTACTATAAATGAAAGATCCCCGCTCCCAAAAGATCATATTTTAGTCAGCCTCCCTCACTACAACGGTGTAATTCTGAGGCCGCCGTTTGACTCACCGCAGCCCCGTAGCTGTGAGATTTCCAACAATAGCCTTCTGCCCTGCTGGACTGTCCTTTCAAGGGCTCGCCTGAGTGATCGCTTTATTGACTCGTGACATGCTTGCTACATGTGTACTGTGTACCGTCCAATCAGCATGCGCGCTGTTCTTTCCTTTTACCAGACACAGGCTGAGGCGAGTGACAGAGGCTGAAATACGTGTCAATCTTTCCTCCACGCCCCACCCACCGCTTTTCCCCACACACATACTGAAAGTGGGCAGCCCAAACAGCCCTTCGTGCACACCACCGAAGGAGCGTAGCGCCACACACATCAGTGAAGCACACAACCACAGTATTCCACACACGACTCGCTGTAGTCATATACCACGACATCACAGACACATTAGTGTGTTGCTACTTTTCATTTATTACGACAGAGATCGATGCAGTCAATGCAATTTGTAGAGAGAAAAAATTCTGCATTCAAAATTGCACAATTTTAGAAAGAGCTCTAACACAGTAACGGTAATTCGAATTTTGAAATGAATATAAAGCATATGGTTTTATTTTACAGAAAATACCTGAAAATCTTTCAGTGTTGAACGTCATAAGTAAGATGAGAGCTAGACGTAGACCGCAAAATTATAAATGAATGCTTTGTCAGTAGGTCTCAGGGAATAATTATATGCGACGCAAATCTGGCAGGGTTGCGTATTAAATATATTTTTTTAAAAATAGTGAGAACAATAATTTCAGCTTGCATTGTAATTTACAGCTAAATCTCTTTTTCATATTTTCATCTACCAATCGTTCATGTTAGCATTTAATTGCGTAACTATTATACACTTATTTCTCTAATACAACTACAATCGAAGATGGCCGCCAAGAGAGAGAACCTGTCACTAAACTCAGCAAGGCGCCGCGTGATTGTGTCTGTATTGTTTATCAGTTCCTATTATGTCTTGACATTTGTATGACAACAATGAGGCAGCTGGGCAGCTTCTGACATTCAGCAATCTTACCTGCGGCGTAGTTGCGGCTCCTTCATGTAGGACACACTGCTTAATTTATGTTACGAATGTATTGTGTTACACAGAACGACCTTAAACCAGCGAGGTTTCAAAGAAATGTGCAGAGTAGGTTTAAGATTACAGCGTATATGCATTGACCGAAAATTAATAAAATGCAGAGTTCAGAATTAGAAGCTCACAACCTCACAACTTCACTCTCTCTCACTCACTACCTCAATCACTCTCTATCTCACTACCTCACTCTTTCTATCTCACTAACTCACTTTCACTCTCTCTTTCATTACCTCTCTCTCTATCTCACTACATCACAACATCACTCTATGCTTATATATCACTACCTCACAACATCCCTCTCCCTCACTACCTCACTCTTTCACTACCTCACTCTCTCTATCTCACTACCTCACTCTCTATCTACCTCACTCTCTATCTACCTCACTCTCTATCTCACTACCTCACTCTCTATCTTCCTCACTCTCTCTCACTACCTCACTCTCTCTCTCTCTATCTCACTACCTCACTCTCTCTCTGCTAATGCAATAGGTATCACATATGCAAAAAAAAAGCTAATGCCAATAGAAATGACAATGCCATTTATTTAGGGATACAAAAATGATAAAAAAATAATGAGCAATACCAATAGCTCTACCTATAATATTGCCGAGACCATTGCATTGTAAATATTTGTTTATTTTATGCAACTAACAACCATTTACAAAGCTAATAGTTCTGGCTTGTTGTAGGTGAAGCGTTACTTGTTCTAGGTGTAACCTTACATGTTTTATTATATATCTTGGTGCAATGACAGAAGCAAAACAAATACCAGTCGGGCGGCACATTATACTAAGCACAGATTTTTAGCTTAGGTTTTTTAAGTCACACCCTTAATTACAACAAACATCCCCTTTGGAGAGACCCCCACAGTTTTTTCATCCCTCTTAAAGCCCTGGAAACAACACCATGTCACAGTCGCCTCACATCCGGGCACTGTGCATCATGCATGACTCATGCCTTCTACTTTTTCAGATTGCCTATGTGCAGGGGCATAGTGAACCCTGCCCCACCCCACCCCGCCCCTTGCTTTAGGAACTACAGCGAGGGTGGAGTTCTTGCTGGGTCTCTTATGTCTGCAACTCTGCAGCAAAGGCTCAGCTCATAATTAATGTGAAAAGTTGAGTGCGTAAGTAAGTAAAGGGATGGGTGGATGGATGGATGAGTGAAATGATGGATGGATGGATGAGTGAAAGGGTGGATGATGGATGAGTGAAAGGGTGGATGATGGGTGAGTGAATGGGTGGATGATGGGTGAGTGAATGGGTGGGTGGATGAGTGAAATGATGGATTGATTGATGAATTGATAAGATAAAGGGTGAATGGATGGACGGATGAGTTAAAGGGTGGATGTAAGGCTGTATGAGTGAGTGAAAGGGGGGTAGATAGACAAAAGGATGGATAGATGGGTGAATGGATGAGAGAAAGGATGGATGGATGGATGAGTGAAAGGATGGATGAGTGATAAGTTCAATGGATGGATTCATGAGTGGATGAGTAGATGGATGGGTGGGTGGATGGAATGATGGATGGCCTAAGTGAAAGGGGGATGGAGAGAGAAAGGGAGGATGGGTAGATGGATGACTGAACGGGTGGAAGGATGAGTGAATGAAAGAGTAAGTGAAAGGATGGCTGATTGGGTGAAAGGGTAGATGGCTGGATGGATGAGTGCATGGATGGATGTGTGGAAGAGTGGATGGATGAGGGTATGGATGGATAAGATGAATGCAGGGATGGATGAGTGAAAGGGTGGATGGAGGAATGGATGAGTGGAATGATGGATGGATGGAAGGATAGATGATGGATAGGTAAATGGCTGGATGGATGAGTGAATGGATGGATGGGTGGAAGAGTGGATGGATGAGTGTACGGATGGCTAGGGTGAAAGGATGGATGGATGAGTAAAAGGGTGGATGGAGGGACGATGAGTGAAATGATGGATGGAAGGATACGTGATGGATAGGTTTGTAAATGGTTGAATATGGACATGGATGGGCACACAGATGGAAGGACAGAATGAATGGTGAAAGACTGAATGATGGATGAAAGTATGATTACACATTGTAAGCCCCATTATCTTAAGCAACAGTTTCTATACATTGACTTTCACATTTATATGAGTCTGTCTCTATATAATATGTGTGTGATGTAACTCACTCCAACACCCTGCCGTACATACGTCGAATGAGTAGCACTATAAAAGAAATTAAATACACAAGAGGGAGGGTCTATGTGAAGATGAGGGGCACCATTGGAGTGTGGTAGCATGGCCCGACTGGCCGGACCGGGCATTGGGCGTTTCCCTGCGAGCTGGAAAGGTGGGGTGGGGGCGGTTTTGTTTCCACAAAGAGACCTGTACATTTGCTTCAAGCTGCACACATACTGAAAAACCATGACGTTCACAATCGTCTCAGCCTAATACAAACTTATTTTCACTTGTACTTAAGTGGTTGTCTATTTACTTACTTATATACTATTGCGCAACCCCCTCAGATGTGTCTGTAAAACTTACCTTTTGTCCTGAATTTTGATCTCCTGTCCTGAATTTGTGTCCTGAATTTTGACCCTTTGTCCTGAATTTTTACACTCACTGTCCTGAATTTGCACCCATGCCTGTTGGTCACCCTAGTCGCGGATGCCCTGTACCATCTCCCCTTCTGCCACAGTGTTCTAAACCCCTATGGTGTACAGCACTCATCCCCTCGCCCCTGTAAAACTTACCTTTTGTCCTGAATTGTGATCTCCTATCCTGAATTTTTGTCCTGAATTTTGACCCTTTGTCCTGAATTTTTACACTCACTGTCCTGAATTTGCACCCATGCCTGTTGTTCACCCTAGTCGCGGATGCCCTGTACCATCTCCCCTTCTGCCACAGTATTCTAAACCCCTATGGTGTACAGCACTCATCCCCTCGCCCCTGGGCACTCTCTACTCCTATTGTGTTACTGATGCCCTGTACCATCTCCCCTTCTGCCACAGTGTTCTTCTAACCCCCTATCGTGCACAGTATTCTTTTGCTATGCATGCCTGCAGCTGGTTAATTGAAATTGGGGTACTTTCTAATTGTGCTCTGGTCTTAAACTGAAAATGTCATTAAATGACTGCTATAAACAAGTCCTTTTGCACTGCTCGGTTGAGTTGATACGGATGTATTTTTTTCAGCTGGTTGCAGGTAAAACTTCGATGCAAAATCGCCCAGCACTGGTGCAAAAAAGCAATGAGGGTGACTGTACTCCTTTTGATTAACAATTTGAAGTTTGACCCGGGTAGAATTCCCCAGTGTCTTGTGTGTCCCTTGAAAGAAGGTCTGAATTCTTGGCGTGCCCAGACCTTGTCGAGTGAGTCGAAATATGTGGCTCCGTTGGAAGGTGTCTCTTACTTATTTGCAACTTTACCTCATGTTAAAAAGTTGTGGCGATGAAATAGATCCACTAGATTTTAAGAAGCAACTGTGTACTTCTTCAGTGCCATTCATGTTTGAATGATTCTACGAGCTTCTTAATTGTGACCCCTGTTTTTCAGGATTGTTTTTTTGTGCCTGTCTGAAAAGTTTTTGTGCTAACCAACTACATGGTGAATAAGAATTCAAAAAAATATATATTTTCTGTAAAAAACTTTTAAAAAACTCCAGCGGTCATGTTAGCAGAGTATATCTGTTTAATATTCGGTATTTTGGAAATGCCTAACTGAACGTGATTTACATATTACAACTCTGAGAATATTGTTGTTTAATTATACACTTTTCCGACCCATAACTTAACGTGGATGTTTGGCTCCCTGGGTACAACCACACTCGATATATGCATGATTTAAAAAAAACTGCCCAGCAGCAGTGGAATTTCCATGATCTGGCTCTCACATGCAGGTGCACAGAAGTACCCATATGCTGTGGGCAGTCACTGTTTCAGGTACCAGGGACTGCAGTGGGCGCTTGCAGTGTTCTTGTTACTGTGTTGTTTATTCCTGTCCTGCATGCACCTCTACCTGAGACACAGACAATGAGAATCTGGCCCAAATTCCGACATCTAGTAACATCCTGGAGATTGCCAGAATAAGAACACTGGAATGTGGAGAGCTCCAGTGAAGACAGTACCGGCTGGTATAGACCTTCCGCTCCAACATTTCAATGTCTGTCTTTCTATTTCTCCTGTTTTCATTTTGAACATTCTACTTTCAGTGGGTGGAGCGTTCTAATAGCCTTATAGCCCATCTCCCTCAGGCTGCAGCGGTTGTTAAAGGCACTCTTCCTTGTTATAGACCCAAGCTGCAACTTGGGATCAGGCCTTTAGCAACCAGTAGAGCCCAGCCCTCGGTAGCAGGCTATATAGCTATTTTATAGACTCATCAGGGGTCTGTTAGTGGCTGGCACATCTGTCTAAGTCACTTGGATTCAATTAATGTGCAATAAATCATCAAGAACTGCGCACCAATCATTTATATACAGCTTAAATTAAATAATATTGTCACCATGAATGGGACTATGATTTATATCACTATGCAGGATTATTTTATTAGGTGAGCAGGGCCGGACAGGCCTTTTATTCCACCGGGCATTTCTCCGATGGGCTGGAGCCCCTGAAAAACGGCACCCTAAACTTGTACCATATTCCTCCAGAAGTCAGAAGATTTTTTAAAACTGCTCAATTCTGCATAAGTCTCCGGCCTTTAATCTGCATATTTTAATTCAATGTCCTATTAGAGTCATCCCGGTGTGCAAGGAGAACAAGAATGCATTTTCAGAAACTTACAAGCTGGGGGGGGCGTGGCTTGGCGCCCGAGCCGAATGGACGAACGCGGGTGAAGCTCCGCGGCTCGACTGGGAGACTCGGCGCTTAGCAGCGGAGTACGAGCTTGCCGAAGGCGTGTCTGTGTACATAAAGACTCAGGGCATACTTGGAGGCCCTTGGAGACTTCCCTCATGGCAGCTAATTTGTTTACTTTTCCACGGTGAGTTCTTTCGCGGCTCGCTTTCAACACGGCCGCCATCTTGAATTTATCGCGCGAACGCGCGTATCTCCACAACGATGCTGCAACGTTGCCCCTATTTTGTAATGCCACCTTTCACTTTGCAGACATGCCAGAGCTTTTCATCTGAGTGACTTTTTGATAGTTTTCATTGTGAATTTCGCGAGGTGCCTCCTGAATTAATCACTGTCTGAGCTTCTCCACAGCAACCTGCATAGCAGCCATTTTGTGCTGCTATGCACAATAATCCTTACAACATTCCTTGAACTGTGGTACTCCCTCTTTCTCAGACTGCCTTATCCTTTTGCTTTCAGCATACTCTGCATTGAGGAACTAATTTTTTGCAAACTGTAATCATACCACCCCGTGCTGCATTTCATCAACCGTTTCCTGTTCCACACTGGCAATACAAGTGCAGTACAACCATTTTTGGTTTATAGTGCCTCTCTGACTTTGTACTTTTATTTTGCCCCTACCAATGCTTTGAAAGAGGCATGACATCTGGCTAAAAATTGTTTTTTCACTTATTCACAAGGTTTTTGTATTCAATATGGACAGTGTTTACATATGTCAAGGTATTGGATTTTCTCTAACTGAACCTTCCTATTGGGGTGCGGTCTCTATCTCAACGCACTTGACCCTTATTGCGTTCGCTTTGGCAAGGAGTTTTGCCAATGTGATTTATGGGCAGAATAAAACCACCACACGCCTCACTGTCTAAACCTATGAACATTTTCGTTAAAAACTCTAAGATTTTTTCTGAGTTCTCCAGACTTGAAGACTCTTTGGCATCCTCTTCTCAGAGTTTGCCACTAACAATGGAACCCTCTCCTGCAGCTCTGGGGAAATCCAACACTAAATGTCTCAAAAAATACCCCCCATCACCACCAAAATCGACATCACCACTATCAATGGAATTATTATTGGAGGAAATTAGAGCTCTTAGACCTTTCATGGAAGAGACTAACACTAAATTGCAAGTCTTGACGGATAATTGGTCTCAACTTGAAACAAGGGTTTCGTCAGTTGATCAGAATGTTTCCTCCTTAACAGAGACTTGTGCCAGCGTCTCTCACCTCCATTCTCAAATCTCTACGCTTCAGAAACAGGTTGAGGATTTGGAGAACCGCAACAGGCGAAACAATTTACGTATTTACGACCTGGAAGAGGGCCTTGAAGGGAAGGACTCTCTTGCTTTTTTCAAATCATTTCTTCCTAAGCTACTCCACATGCCGGAGGGAACGGTACTTAACATTCAACGAGCACATCGGTTAAGCCGCGCTCCATCAATTGCTTCATCATCCCAAACAGCAAGAGGAGTTATTTTATACTTTAGAATATACAGACTTGTTGAAAGTTCTCTCAGCGGCCAAAGCTTCTCCAAGACTCACATGGTCCGGCTCCTCTCTTTTCTTCGCACAAGACTATGCTAAAGCTACTGCTAACCGACGCAAGGCTTTTCTAAATATGCGAGCTGATCTTCGCTCAATTGGCGCCAGATATGGTCTGTTTCACCCCTGCCTCTTTAAAGTCACCTATAACAATAGAACGACCACGTATGATGATCCTCTGCGTCTACAACGCTTCATCAATTCCTGCAAACCATCTGCTATGGATTCATCTCGTCCTTCTTCTTTTAATGCTTGATATTGTTGTTCATTGATTATGCTGTTTGAGTCTTGTTCACCCTATTATAATGTTAGGTAATTCAATACATGTTTTGCTTAGTTTTCGTTCTATTTACTGTTATTCTTATTAGAACTTACTTTTTGTAAATTTGTTTACTGTCACTCTTGGTTATCATTGTCTGTGCCCATTTTACAAATATTAATTTAACGTTTGTTTTGTTTCGTCCCCGCAGATCTGTTATCCTTCTTTCACGACGTCTTCCCGGTTTTCCGTTTAGCTGACCCTGGATGTGTCGTTCGTTCCATGTTGCTCCACACCCCCGCGTCTACTTGGTCTTTCTTTATGTAGGTATGTTCTCGTCCTACATCTCTGCCCTAATGTTGTTCCTTATCCCCCTCCTTCTTTCCTTTCTACACACTCTCCTTACCCTTTCTCTGAGTGTCGTTCATTTCCTTATTCTTAGTGTACTTTACTCTGCTATCTTTTTCGCTTCTTTATTATAGAGGTTGTTATTCTTCAGTTTTCAGTGTTTTTTACTTTTCTCATTTTACTATTGCTTTTTTATCGTTTCCATTTGAACTACAACTCCAGATATGTTTTTTCATGTACTCCTGCTTTTTCTTATCAATTTTGTTCTTTCCTTATACCATTCTTTGTCCATCCTTCACTTCTCATACTGGCCTTGATTACTTCGGTTATGTTATTTATCTCCTTTTATATTTTTCTTGAATTCCTTTTTGAGCCGAATTGCCATTGTTCATTATACTCGTATATCATTACTTTTCATCTGCTATGCCGCTGAAATTAGTTTCATGGAATGTTAGAGGGTTGAATTCCCCTTTAAAACGACAAAGAGTTTTAACTCATTTGGCTAAATTAAATGCGGACATAGTATTCTTACAAGAGACCCATCTCACGGAGAATGAGTCGTCCAAACTAAAAAAAGGCTGGGTAGGGTAAATATTTTACTCCAATGGTGATGGTAAGCGCAATGGAGTCATGTTGCTTTGTCGTAAATCACTCACCTTCAAATTTATATCTCAAGAATCTGATGTGGATGGTCGATGGCTTAATGCTAAGTTGATGTTGAAGGATGTTCCAGTCTCTTTTGTCACTGTTTATGCCCCTACTGGTGGTGACTCTTCTTTTTGGTACTCGATAGCCAAGCAGATTACTCTTTGCATAGAAGACAATTTTATATTAGCAGGTGATTGTAATCAGATTTTCGATCCCTTTATAGATCGAAATTCTAAAGTCTCATTTATTCCCAACAAGTCCCATAAATCTTTTTTACATACTATTACACAGCATAAACTTTTGGACGCCTGGAGGTTGTGTAATCCAGTCACCAGAGAGTACACTTTTTATTCTCTGGTGCATCACTCTCAATCGCGGATAGAATATTTTTGTTGTGTCTCATAACTTATCTCAATCACTTATGAATGCAGAAATAGGACCGATATTATTATTGGATCATGCCCCTATTTCAATCGACTTAGATATTTTACCTAAAGTCGATGCCCCCAGATGATGGAGATTCACTAATTCTCTTCTTCTGGAGCCAGCATTCTCCTCTTCATTTATTGCCTTTTTTGATGAATATTTTTCTATAAACCATACTGATTCTTTACCTTTCTCAACTATTTGGGACGCCTTTAAGGCTGAAGCGAGAGATTTTATTATAAATTATATGGCCAGGAAACGTAACATTGCTCGTAAACGTACAATATCCCTACTTCAAGACATTAAGAGACTGGAGCATTCTTTTTATACATCTAATTCCAAAGATGTTCTCAATGCCCTAATACAAGCAAAATTACAGTTTAACAAGGAATCAGCGGACAATGCCTCCCTATATCTACTGAAATCCAGTGCAACATTTTATGGGGGAAAAAATAAGGCTGGTAAACTTTTAGCTAAGTATTTGAAAACCAAACATAACAAATTGAATATTGATTCTATTTATGATGATCATTCGGTCTTGAAATTCAAGAACACGGAAATTTTGAATGAATTTGCACTGTTTTATAAATATTTGTACTCCTCGCAAACAAATCCTACAAACCATATGCTCTTTCAGTTCTTTTCTACCTTACATATGACTCGGCAGAATTTTTCTGGTTTATCATCCTTAGAAAATGAGATAACGCAACAAGAACTCTTAGATGCACTTCAACATCTTAAAAAAGATAAGGCACCTGGACCCGACGGATTCACGGTTGAATTCTATCTCCATTTCTCAAAAATTTTAATGCCTAAATTGAACTCCTTAATTGGATCCTTTTTCACATTAGGGAACTCCAAGGGATCTTTCTCAGATGCCCATATATGCCCGATACCCAAAGAGGGCAAGGATTCGAAATACTGTAAAAATTACAGGCCTATATCACTTGTCAATATAGATTACAAGATTTTCTCCAAGGCACTAGCTTTACGCTTAGATCCTATTTGACCAAATCTATTAGGTAAAGAGCAATCCGGTTTTGTGAAAGGGCGAGTAATTACCGATAACACGAGACTTTTAAAAAACATTTTATCCAAAACTCCATATTTAAAACACTCTCTTGCAGCAATAGCGCTGGACGCAGAAAAAGCATTTGATAGCGTTGAATGGCAATATCTATTCTACACTCTCAAATGGTTCAGATTTGGCCCTAAGTTTACGTCTCTAGTTTCACTTTTATATTCTAATCCGCGCGCTGCTGTCTGTGCTAATGGCCTAGGGGTGCAGAGGGGTGCCTAATATCGTCATTTTTTGATTTGGGCAGAGGGGTGCGCCAGGGTTGCCCTTTATCCCCCTTCCTTTATAATTTAGCCCTTGAACCCTTTCTTTCAAAAATTCGTCAAAATCTACAAATACATGGATTTGAAACTCCCAATACTAATGTTAAACTTGCAGCGTACGCTGATGATATTTTGCTTTTTATTTCTAAACCCAGTGAATCAATTCCTGCCTTTCTAAAGGAGGTCCATTCCTTTTCACTGATCTCAGGGTATAAACTAAATAGTGACAAGTGCGAAATTCTACCTCTGACTAAACTTACTTTTAAAGCTGATTTTGTTTCTGCAAATTTTACTTGGAAATCCTCTCATATTAAATATCTAGGTTTAAAATTCACACACACAATTAAAGGCACTGTATCTCTCTGCATGAATGATTGCATTCAAAAAATTTCGGCGCTTACTACCAAATGGCATCCCCTATACCTATCCTGGTGGGGCCGTTTGGACACTATTAAAATGATGCTCTCCCCTATAATTTTATATACCATCTCTAATATCCCAGTACCCATCTCTAATAAACTATTTAAATCTATTAATTCAATACTCTCTTCCTTTTTATGGAACAATAAAAAACCCTGTATGTCTATTTCTAAATTAATACGTCCAAAAACTGAAGGAGGAGTCAATTTCCCCAATTTTCCCGCTTATCAGAAAGCATTCTTATTACGACAGGCCTCATATTGGCTGCTTGATTCTAATGAACAATCCCCCTTATGGACTTCAATTGAGACTTCATTTTTGTTCCCTTTTTTATTTAAAGAATATCTATCCTTCTCCCGCAAAGCTCAAACATTAGCTACTCCTCTGTTGAAACTCACTTCCAAACTCCTCAGCCCTATGTATCCCTTATTACCTGACACTCTCGACTCTTTTTTAGCCTCCACCATATGGCATAATAAATCTGTATTGATACATAATAGGCCCTTTTATTGGAAAACATGGAGTCAACGTTGTTTAATATGGATTAACCAATTATTCTCCCGCAACAACTTTGTTTCTTTCTCTTTGCTCCAACAGATATATAGTTTGCCTACCTCTTTCCTTCCTAAATACCCTGTTTTACGTAATACGGTGCTTAACGTATATTCTCAACTTGCCACTAAACCTCGCACACCTCTTACTAATGATTTACATACCGATTTGTCCTCTCTTCTATGCACTAAACCTAAAGCATCAACTATATATACCTACTTTCAATCCACAAATGTGTTACCACAAAAATCTAGCATTGAAATAGCTTGGGAGAAAGACTTCGATGTAGATTGGTCCTCACCAATGTGGAAAAATATCTGGACTAAATTACGTAAAACCTCAAGAACAGCTAGTTTAACACAAACATTATTTTACATCTACAACAGGCTTTTGCTATCTCCACACACCTTGAATAAAAGATTCTCCTCTACTCCAAATACTTGCTGGTCTTGCACATCTCCTGATGCCGACTTATTTCACATGCTTTTTTCATGTCCACTTGTATATAAGTTCTGGAAACATGTATGGTCGTAAATTAATGTAATTTTTGGCACCAATATCCCATTTTGTGTAAAGGACATTTTCTTAGGAAGTCTCTCACCATCTTGGGATATTTGTGAAGTTAATTTCAAAATTATCGATTTACTAATAGCAGTTGCCTTTCAGCAAATAACCAGAAATTGGAAGGACTCCACATAGATTTCTTTTACGACTTGGTGGTATGATGTTTGCCACAATCATAGACTAGATACATTTTCCGCCTATCCTCTCCACATGGCCATGAAGAGAATTCAGTTATGGTCACCTGTTACAACCTTTTTTGACAATTGTGCAAAGCAGCATTCTTTGCATAACTTGTCTCAACAGGAAGTACTTAAACCCCCATGATCTTTTTTAGATATTCCTTTATCTTTTATGCTATATATATATTGTATTATCTCTTTTGTTTTCTTTGCTGTGTTTTTTATATTTTACTCTTACTCGTATATTTATGCTGGAGTACAAATGTGATGTATTGTTCTTGATTAATCATATGTATTGTACATTGAAGCCTCTTTACTTTCAATAAAATTACTTTCTGAACTAAAGAAACTTACAAGCTTTGGTTTGGGGACAAATCAGATTCTTTGATCGAGATGGGACAATGGGTCAGTTTTGAACATAAATTCACCCCTGTTATAAGTGATGAATAATGCTGAGTTGAGGACACTTTTTGGTGTTAGCCTGGCTTAATTTCATTAATGCCATAAGCCCCTTGTGTGCTGCTGGAGTGGTGGCTCAGATGGATGCATTTCATGATTTAGCAGTGACGCATTTTATGACCATTTCGTCTCTAGGCACATCTGCTGTCTGTAGTTCGAGGCTG
Organism: Triturus cristatus; assembly: GCF_964204655.1. NCBI lineage: Eukaryota > Metazoa > Chordata > Amphibia > Caudata > Salamandridae > Triturus > Triturus cristatus. The sequence continues at coordinate 776,652,023 of NC_140595.1, read as the reverse complement.
TGAGACATGTGCAACTCCTGTTCAAACCTGAAACCTGGGCAGGAGCTCTGTCCTTTGGGCCTTCAAGAGCTGTTAACCCGAGGGATAGGTCTGCTGTTTCAAGCCTGAGATTCTGAGATTTTTGTAACGTTTTACTTTTGTGTTCTGATACTCTCCTTAGATTCTCATCCATTGTATATGACAAAAAGTGGAAAAGTGGCAAGACCCCATACATGCATTATTTTAACGTATTAAGAAGTCTATGACCTTTTCCCTCTTATACTTAGGGCGCACTATGCCAATCTGCGCCATGACAAACCTTTAAAAGGTGCAACTGGCACACACCAAGATAGTGTGCCCATTTGTCGTGTTTGCACTACCCCCAGGGCAGCTGGGAATTTGCACCTTCCTTGGAACAGCAGATTCAGTGAAAGACAGAGTGGCTGCTTACAAGCAGCTCTGTGTCTGTGCAGGCGGCAGCTGCCCGCACTGTAAAGAGGGGACCAAGATCCCCCTGCAGATGGGTGCAGTGAGTTACTGCACCCGGCTGAGCCTGGGGAGACCATGGGACCCCCTTTTTCCTCTTCAGAGGGCTGACCCCAAGGGACACACTGACAGCTTGCCACCTTTTTGTGGCACACTATAGATGTGCCTTTTAGGGGCTGTTTGCCTTGGCAACCACCTCCGTAATAGGAGGCAGGCACAGAGGTAAAGCGATTCCCTCATTTGTATGGGGCCACGCCATGAACACCCTTTCAAGATTTGTGTTGGCATTAAATGTGCACTAGCGCTATTAGTATTACAGGAGGGACCGCACACGCATCTGCATTTGCTTCTGTAACACCATAGTGCCCCATTGGCACACACACCCACTGCACCCCCAGGGTTCTATGTGTAATGCGGCCCCAGACCTTCAAACCTTTGCGAAGACCAGAAGGAAGCCACACTGGCTGTGGCCACACAAAAGGAGTGTACAACCAGAATAATTTCGAATCGACCTAGAAAAATATTGCCTCTCAATATCGCCTACCACTATATATATATATATATATATATGTATGTATGTATGTATGTGTATATATATATATATATATATATCCATCCGAAAATGCCACGCAAACAAACCATGACCTTAGTAGGGCGGCCAGTGCAACTGGTGCGAGGCTTCCAGAAAACATGCCATCCAATCCTCCTTTCCTTCAAAGAGGCACACCGACACTGGCTGGGTTGCAATAAATCATTTATTGATAGTACACCACGAAGGCAAGAGGCTTCCTTGTCCCATCGTTTCTGCTCGGAAGAGCCTTGATCACGGGAGGCAGTCTCTGAATTTTGAATTAACCCACGTGATACACTTTTAAACAGCGTGGGCCGTATTCTCTCACAGAGTGCGCAAAGGAAAAATATCTGGGCTTTTAAAAGAGCATCTTAATCCAATGTCTTTCAATACTTTTTCTGCTCTCAAACTTTCTAATTTTCATGCCTTTTCCAGAACGCATAAATAAAGTCAGCTTCATTGCACAGTTCATAATTTTGATATTCCACTCACTTGATTTGAAAGCAGCTGCTTTCAAATCAAGTGAGTGGAATATCAAAATTGCGTAAAGTGGGCGCGCACGCCACGAACGGCGTAAAGTAACTTAGCATTTAAAAAAACTTACAAATTCACTGAAAAAACCATAGGTTTCACACACGTTATAGTTAGGAATTAGCATTTAAAAAACCTTGCAAATTCAGTGAAAAAACCATAGGTTTCACACATGTTATAGTTAGCTGGACATTTTACTGATAAAAAACCATTGAAATTCCCCCGTTATAGTTAGTGCAGGCAACTATAACTCACGCGACCGCAATCCTCTGCTGATGACATATGTGTCTTTATGAAAAAAAAATATTTGTAATATATGTATAGCTAAAATTTAATGGAAGAAGACATGGGCAACTAAGTGTCTAAATACAGTATTAGCATCAGCAGAGGATTGCGGTCGCGTGAGTTATAGTTGCCTGCACTAACTATAACGGGGGAATTTCAATGGTTTTTTATCAGTAAAATGTCCAGCTAACTATAACATGTGTGAAACCTATGGTTTTTTCACTGAATTTGCAAGGTTTTTTAAATGCTAATTCCTAACTATAACGTGTGTGAAACCTATGGTATATACACACACACACACCCAGACACAAGAGTCTAGGAAACAAATGTTTGTTTCTTTAATAACTTTAGCACCATTCGTAGAATCTGCACTCCTTCATATTGACTCTGTCATAGAAAGTTTTGTGCTGATCTCTAAAGTAGGGGCAAATAAAAAAAACGGAGGCCCCAAACATTGATTTTCCATGTTATCTTTCATAGGGAACTTTCCACTCAGATACAGAAAAAACAGCTGAAGTGAAAAATATCAAATTTGTAGAAAGTTAGAACTTTACTCAGAAAGCGTGTATTTCATTTTTGGATGTAAATTGTTTGTTCAGTAGTTTTGAGGAAATTTGCTTTTAAAGAGGTGCTGGAAGTCATAAAGGGCCTAATCTCCTAGAAAAGGTAGTGATATCTGAACGGTTGGCTCCCACGGGTGTCCCATGGGACCAAAGTTTCAAAAATGCTCTAATTCCATTGGCTAATGGAGCCTTTTCTCCTGTCAGCCAATGGGATCCCTCAGTACCCAAGACCGTACCACAGAACCTCGCAAGGATTGGTCAGCCGCAACATCTCAGAAAAATGTTACAGCAACCATTACAGGACTTGCTGACTCGGTCCTGTGTTCTGAAAAAACAAAAACAATCGCAATATAAGGGATAGCCTAACTCCCAAGCACTGTAGGCGGGACCCCTCCACCCATCCTCACTGATTAAAATTAGTTTTTTTGGGGCTGCGGGAACCATTGTACTTTTGTGGTAGGGAGGGCAGTATCCAATGCTGCCCTCTTGTGAGGTTCTGCAATACTCTAGTGGGAGCTGCTGTACAAGCTTTTTCCCCCTGAACTGCGAAGCGATTCAAGCTTCCTTGGGGGAACCTTGCACAGTGCCACAGTACCATAAAGGGGGGGTGCTTTGTGTGGCGAGTACCGCAGGAGTAACATGGAACTGGGAAAAAAAAACATTAGAAGAGACTGCGGGGATTGGCTGCACGCCGGAGGCCAGTCCTTACAGCCAACCTCAGCTGCCCATGGCCGAAGGCCATGCATAGAGAAGAGTGGCTGTAATAGGATTTCAGCGTACAAGGAGGCTGGTTTGTGTGCAGGGCCTGACTGTAGGCTATGTGCAGATGGGTGGTCACCCATGGTGGGTTGGGAGCAAGGCCTGGACATAGGCCATCTGCAGTGGAGGTTGGCTGGATACAAAGGGTTGGCTGTTAGTTTGATTTAGAATATGATATTTTTTTAAAGAAATTCACAGAAAAAACAAAGGGTAAAGTGACGTCACAATTAAGCATTGGAATGAGGCATAAGGTAACGTTTAAAAATCCAAAAGAACACAAAAATACCCTAGTTGTAGGTTAATTAGTGGCCTAAACTAGTGCCCTCATCATGCATTGCTTATGAAGTCATATTGTATATCACTCATGACACGTTAAATGACATCACTGCTGATGGACATAATGAAGGCAGAGGTTTCAGATAGCTAACTAACTTATAATTGGTGTATTTCAGTGTTTTTTAACGTTAGCTCATGTGTTTGGAATGAGACACGAGACATGAGCTAATGTTAATGTATGTGTGAGTGTGTGTGTACTACTCAAGATATACCTTTTATTGAATGTTTTCAATGGTTTCAAAGTTCATATTTCACAGAAAAGTGGTCCTCACTGTGAATTATTTTACTGTAATTTCTAGGGCAGACTTAATTTGCAGGAAATTAATTTTGCTTAAAAAATAAAAAAGTAACATCGATGGTTAGCAAAGCATTCCTTCTTTCTTTCAGTGTTGGTGGAAAAATGATGCTTTCACAATGACATGCTGCTCTCAGAGTATTATTCAGCTCAGAAGACATGCTCAAATAGCAGGCCGATCCTTGATGCAAACGCACCAATGAAACGTCCCCAGTGTGCGAAAATAAACAGTGTAAATGCAGAACCCTGTCAGCAATAATTGTAATCCACTGACTCACACCACCTTCTTTTTTTCATTTTCAGTCATATTAAATGCCATCTATAGTGTCAATGTACTGGAAAAGAAAAGCACATTTTACAATGTGTTCATTTCCTTACAATGCAGCTTTCCATTTACCATACAAAATGGCCCCTATAATAATAAATATTGCTGCAAAAACATTTAAAATATTAGAACATTATTTATTCCCCAAAAACCTCAACCTTAAGAGATACTTTATTTCGGCCTGATAGGGCCATAAAAGCAAGGATAAACATATAAAAATACAGTGCAATCAGTACAACTCTTTCAGCATTAAAATTCAGCATACACATTAAAATATTTGATTGTTAAAAGGTTGTGAGATGTAATAAATATCATTAAAAAATACAAGTATTTCAATCATTCAGTACAGAATCATGCATAAAAAGGCGAAATAACAGGTAATAGTGCAGGGGAGAAATGGTTGGGCATGCTCTTTCTTTAAAACTGCTTGGTGTACACACCACATTGAAAACAGATAGCGGTACACTGAATATGCAATAGGCATACTACTATCATATTGTAGGATCCTGAAAGCTTGTGAACGACGGGAAGTTCCTAGATTCCTACATAGCTGATGTAACCAACGAGCTCTTACTTCCTCATATGCTGGACAAAAGAACAGTACGTGCAGGTCAGTCTCCATACAGTTATTACAAGATGGGCAATCTTTTGTGGAGCTGGCCCCCCATCTGTAGGTAACCGCACATAAGGGAAGTGCACCATACCTGAACTGCAAATATAGTTTTTTAGCTAAGGACGGCTGTATATCGTCTATGATAGGTTCCCTAAACTGTATTGCAGTTTGACTTCTAGGAAAGATGTTGTGAGTGTGCCTGTCCTAGGAACCCTCAGTAATAGATTAAGTTGATGGTTTTTGAAATTCTTGATCAAAACCTTCCTAGGTGTTGACAGACATCTAGCTTTGGCATTATCCCATGAGTCTCACTTTCCAATGGCTATCAGAGAATTCTTGATGTGAGTAAGCCAAGATATTTTGCTTGCTCCATTAAGGTTTGCCACTTCCCTCAGTTCCTCTCAGTACATAGATAGTTCGGGGGTGCTCCATAAGCGGCACCAATATAGCAGGGGTCTAAGGGCAACCTCTAGTGCAATTGGGCTAACTCCAAGATCCATTTAGAGTGGGGTGAGTGGTGTGCTTATGGGAAGTCCCATGAGTTGTCTGAGGAATGAGTTCTCGATCTTAGCAAGTTGTTCCGGTGACCGATGATCCCAAATTTCTGCCGCATATAAGGCAGCTCCTCTGGCTTGTGCCTTATATATTTCTAACACCGGCCCAAGCAACTTGTGAACACACTTCCTCTGCTGTTTCGCCAGTCCCCCGGATGTATGTTTCAAACAGACCTTCTTAATCTGAACCATTGGAGGACTCCATTTTCTCGTTTAGAGACAGTCCCAAGTATTCGCATATAGGGACTTTCTCTAAAGATTCCCCATGTAATTGGGGATTGGGTCATTTTGAGTGCCGTGTTAAAGTCCATATATTTGGTTTTCTGGGTGTTAATTTCCAGGCTCCTTTTCTTGCAAAATAAATGAAAAATGTCCAAAACCCTTTGTATGCCCATCAGTGACCTCGACAGCAGGAGGGTATCATATGCGAACATCAAGGCAGGTACCTTGCAGCCCGCTAACTTAGGAGCATATATGTCCCCTCCTGCAGTCAGGGCCCCCACTAAGCCATTGATAAAAATACAAAAGAGGGCCGGAGCCAGAACGCACCCTTGCCGCACACCTCTCTCTATGGGTATGCCATCGGTGAGCTCTCTGTGCTTCCTATCTGATTTGGGCAAAGTTGTTTTCATGCAATCTTTTCAGAATATCGCATAAGTACGGTGGTGCTCCCAAATCTAATAAAATAACCCAGAATTTCTCCCTGGAAACTAAATCGAAAGCTGATTTTAAGTCCACAAAGATCATATAGAGGCTGCCACCCTCTAGGATTACCGTTTTCCAGTGCAGTAATTACAACCTGAACACTTGATCGATTGTTGACATTTTAGCTCTAAAACCGGCCTGGTAGGGACTAAGAATGGAAAATTCCTCCATCCAGTTCTGGAAACGGTCCAGGAGCACTCGGACAAAGATTTTCTGTGCCACGTCAATAAGGCTGATGGGCCGATATTTTGCGGGATGGTAGGGTGATCCTTTTTTAAAAATTGGGATGATTTCCCCCCCTAACCATGGTGTAGGGTTCTCCATTCCCTGGAGAATGGCATTGAAAACGGTCCATAGGTATGGAGCCCAAATGGTAGGTTCGGTGCGATAGAGATCTCCAGGGATCATATCTAGGCCCAGAGCTTTTGCGGGGATTACTCGGTCGATTGCGGCCGTTATCTCTTTTAGGGAGATTTCGGGGGTATCCAGGCGAGCTCGTTGTGGCTGGGGACAATAAACTGCAAGCCCTGGACCACCCTCCAGCCTTGAATAAAAGGATTGAAAATGGACCTTCCAAACCTCAGCCCCTAGATTTGGTTTGATTGCTGGTTTGTCCTCCTTGGAGTCTGTATATATTAATTTCCAGAAGGTCCTCATGTCCCTACTATTTAGAGCATGTCTCAAACTCTCCCATCTTTCTACTTCCCAATTTATTTTAGCTAGCTTGATTGTGTTTTTATAGGTTAGCCTATTTGCCTTTATTGCCTGTTTATCATTGGATTTAATAGCTAAGACCAAGTTTTTGTTGGCCTTGCGGCAGTTGCCATTGTACCAGGGGTGCCTGGGGCACTGCCTTCCTTAAATCGTGATTCATAGGAGAAGCTATCTGCCAAGGCCACCACTAAGCCATCGTGGTTTTCTGCAATTTCACGGAGTGGGCGAGTGGAAACTGCAGTCTCACTCAGTTGATTTGCAACCTTCAGATATGGCAGGATTGTTGGATAGATCAAAGCTAGTCTGTCTTGGGATTGGCATAGGGTACCCCATCTTACTCTCCTCCTGCAATTAGTTAGGGTAGGCCATCAAATATTCGAGAGTTGGCCCTTAGGGACATCCCCAGTGTGTGGCAAGGCCAATTCTAAAATCAGGGCATTATGGTCACTGTTGTGTCTGGACACAATCTTAAAATCGAGCATCAGGTGCCATGATTTAGTGTTCACCTGAATATAGTCTATAATGGAGGAGTAGCCCGGTCTGTTGTAGGTAAAGTTAGCTGGACAATCAGATTTGGAACGCCCGTTGCATGCCCTGAGCGAATGACTCAGGGCAAGTGTGTTCATCTGTAGGACCAATGGTGTCTAAGCCCGAGTTGGCGGGGCATTGGCCCTTGGAATCGCCCAATGGAGGTACTCCTCATTTAGGTCACCTGCCCAGGTCCTTCAGTGGTTCATACTGGCAGTTAAGGTCACCAGCTACAATCACCATATCGTTATCAATGACAGTAGGGAAAAATGTCGATAATATATCAAGGGTGGTAGACTCTTGGCTATCCCCTACTGGCAGAGAGTAGACATTGATGAACACTATTTTGGTCCTAGGTGGAAAGCTCAGGATAGCACAAAGAATGTCAGTAGAGCGTGTCTCTACCAGTTTCACTGAGCAATCTAAGTGGGTTGCAATCCAGATACTGAGAACCCCAGACGGTCTGCCCTTACCCTCAGACGTGGCTGGTATATTAAAAGTTGCACAGCCAAGTCTATGTGTGTCCTCCCTGGCCCAGGTTTCCCGAACATGCAAATATCTTTATCTTGGATGAAGGCACCCCACTCCGGGTTGTCTATTTTGGAGCGGAGGCCTGCAACGTTCCAGGATAGTACTTGGAGCTTTGTGAATCATTTGGCGGCTTACTAGGGCCTTTAGGTTCCCTATCAGGATACCCTAGGCCATTCCTGACTAAGGGATGGTTGATATCTAAGGGTGTCAGTACTAGGTTCGCCACTTGGTGGTCATTGTATAATTGCGGCAGTGGCCCTACATTGCTTGGGCAAAAAAGGTGTTCCCTGAAGGTCCTTCCTTTCATCACTTCTTATTCCTCCAGCCTCTGCTAGTCCTTGATCTTGGGGAGTGGGATTACCAGCCGGGGGACAAGCCTGAGCCATAATTGAAGGGTTGGTTGTGCCTTGTCAATTAGCCGAGGGGCTATACTTAGAGTGACTCTCATGGGACGCCCTTGAGTCTGACAGAGGTTTAGTCTTTGATACTCCAGACTCTTGTTCAGCCAAGTGAATGCTAGTTATTTCCAATTCCCGGATGCCACTTGTGTCAACCCTTCTGTCAAAAACGGCAATCGGTGTCTCTAGTCAGTCGTTGTCCTCCAAGGAACCTAGGACAGCGTAGTGGTTAGTCACTGGTATATTGTATCTAGGTTGAGTCCACCCCCACCTCTGTCCATCCCTGCTGAGGCTGCATGGGGTCGGATGGCTTATAAAAATACCCCAGTGGCAGGATATGTATCCCTGTTTGCTCTATTGACCAGTTTCCCGCCCTGTCAAGTATTGTTTGGACAAGAGTGGGTGACCCAAATGATAGCACCACACAGTCACCACTAACGACTTTTTGGATCTACCTATCCAGCCAACCCGTCTGGCCATTTTAAATTCTGAAAAGAGTGGGGAAGGTAATCCAGACCTTGCATTTAGCAAAGATAGTGATTTATTTTTGAGGGATGTCCAGTGTTCCCTGGTTCCATGTGGCAACATAGGGACACTGGCCAGCACAATTGAGTAAGGGGTTGCTTCCGGTGGAAGATGCAGAGTATTTGTATCGAATTGGCCTCTCACTGACTGTGGTTCTTTACAATAGGCAGTTTTCAATGGGGCTTCCCTTCTGCTTTCGTGACTTGGTCTACTAGGTAGAGGATCATTTTGGATATTTATTAATCGTTCTTGGATGGAACTTGGGGTCTTGACTTGTTGTAGCTATTGGACATACCTGCCATATTCTGGCACATAGACAGGGGATCCAATAGTGTGGTTTGGGGAGCTAACGCTGGGGCTGGGGCAGGTCCTAAGGTTCCAGATTGCACAGACCTAGGTTTGTCGCCCCTGTTTGTTTGGATGTTCTGTATTTTACAATGGCATGAGCAGGTCAGTTGGGGCTGCATGGTCTGGGGTCCCGACAGGCTCGACTGGGGCCGCTGAGTCATGTGTGCATTACCTGTCAACAATGCTAGTTTATCAATGCTAGTTTCTATGTGAGTTAGCTTTAGCAATAGTAGTTCTATTAAAGCTGAGACCACCTCACTCATTTTTACCCAGAACTTCCCACTTTCAATACCCTGTACAGGAGTTGGAGTTGGAGGACTTGTGGAAGGCGCTTTGTTAGAAAGACTGGTTGCAGGCGAATGCCCTTCTGCCTCCTCCTCAAGCTCCTCCACCGTATTTCTGCTTTTGCATCCTCTTTTTGGAGAGTTAGCTTAATGGGGCCCTGCTTTCTTTTTCTAGACTGGGTTGGGGGACTACTCCCCAGAGTAGACATACTTTCCTGACCCCTGGTGTTTACTTTGGGTTTTGTGGGTGAGACCCTTGGCTTGGTAATGTCATTAACTTCACAAGTATGGCTGATCGCTATCCTATTTGGGGGGGAAATCTGTTGGCATTCGGTAAAATTTGGGGGATCTAGCAAATCAGGCTGCCCTTGGGGGAGTTTTGGTACTAAGGACATTCTTCGCTCTGTTAGAGTGGTTTTGAGGATGAGGGCTGACTCAGCACGTAGCAAAAAGGCATCCAATGTCCCCACCACTCCCTGTCCTTTAGTGATTTTCTTTTGTTAATTTTGTCAATACACTTAAAGGCAGCAGTCTAGGACAGTGGTCAGCGGTAGTTATTAGCTGAAATCAAAGGTGACCCTTAAGCCCTCATACGTTAGCCCCCTGTCAAAGTCAATGATCATATAGATATAAGGCACAGAATGCCGCTGCCCGCGTCCCAAGCAGTGGGACATCAGCAGGGCAGCACTCTAGTGGCCGCCCGTCGGAGCCTTCCCCCTTGCCGCCTCGCGCGCGAGGCTACGCCCACTAGGGTTATGACCCCCAATAGTGTGGAGCTGGAGGCGGGCCGTTGGGGGCGGGGTGGGCGCGGCTTGCCCCCCTCTACTTAGGAGGCCCCCTCGCCCAGTTCCTCCTCTGTTCCATGCGCGCCATGGCTAGTTAGACAGGTACATGAGTAACATACCACCCTAACCGGTTTCAGAGTAGCGCCAGGGAACCAATTTGGTACGGTGCTCATCAAATTTGGTATAACATAACAAATGTTGGATTGGTTTTCATAATCTTTTAGGAGCAGAACATAATGTGTTTGTTGCACAAACTGAGAGATTCGAAAACAGAGCTGTGTAACCGCACAGGATGTTTCACAAGGTGACAGCAAGCCGTACTGTTGGAATAAACAAATAACGAAAAAAGAATTTACATTATTTTGAAATTAATTGTATAGAAGTCAACAAGTTTAACGATATGTTGGACGGATAGTTATGGTTAAAGGTGAGAAGGTTACATCGTTTAACAAAAGCAATTCTAAATTGCAGTGCAAGTTGTAGCAGTCGATAACATCAAATAACAACATTATATAACGATCAGTACACAAACGGTAGAATTTTCAGTGCCTCTTAAAAAAAAAAAAAAAAAAAAAGTGAGACAGCCAAGTTAAGTTTCAGTGCAAGGCCACATTTGATGGGGCAATTCCAGGCGGAAAGCATTAAGCCAGACAGCCCTGGGAATTAGGCAGGCGTACGTTTAGCTAAGATTCTGTTCAAGCTGAGGGAGAGCATATCGACCACGAAATAAATGTGGAACCAGAAAAAGCTTTACAAAGCAATACTGTAGATTTCCGGTAGAATGCAGTATGGATAGGCTTCAGGGTTAAGGCCATGACCTTTCTGGAAGGGGCATTCTTCTTCGACCTGTGTCGAACTGGGAAAGGAAGTAAGGAGGGCTGGATAACTCTTTATTCTACCTGCGTTAGGGTTGTCAGTGTCGTGAACTACTAAATCTCACTGAACTGGAGGTGTGGCCGGGTTTCTACACGAGCAGAAGTTTGGGAGTGCAAGCCTCCACCTAGGGGGTGGCTGGCTGAATCTGATGAACTACTTCAAACGGTTCACAGCACTGCACGTGGGAGAGTGTCAATGACCTGTGCATACGTCAACCAGACTCCCGTGAATGGCATGCCCTCAGCTACATGGTAATGATTGAGAGAGCAGAGAGCGACCATACCTCTTGAATTTTGCACTTAAACTTTCTAGTAATGGAAAGGGCTTAACACCTTCTGAAATGAGCATGACCAGAGATGTGCTGCTCTCCACAGTCATTTGACAGGTTAATGGGCAAGGCTAGCGGAAAAGCCAGATGTATTGTCGTCATGTAAGGCGGACGTGACCCAGGTATTGGCAAGATAGAGACACTGCCAACTATGAAGATATGAACGAAATCATCACTGTGGCTCACAACTTATTATTTGATAAAACAAGACGTTTCATTTTCAAGCCACGATGTCGGTGCAATGAATTACCTATAGCACAGCAACACCGGTATAACAAGGACTGTAGGCAAACCTATTAACTCCTTTCAGCAGCAATAGAATCCAAAAGCTAGCTTCTATTCAACAAGCAAGGAATTGGTCACGCTGTCCCTGTGGAGAGTAAGAAAAGATTGGGATAACAGCGGGACTAGCATAAGACTCGATCGTCAAATTTAATGTAACTTAATTTGCAAGTAGAAAGGCTATAACGAGGAGATGTTGCTAAGATATGGGTCAGTTTGTAGTAAACAGTAGGATAATAAGATGTGAAAGGAAGAAAATTGAGATACCTGTGATGTCAGCTTGTGTTTATATACGTAGGTAAAGTGGTTAACTCACACGTTACCTTCACCCTGCTTATTGTGCTGTAGCTGTTGGGAACACAATTCCAGGCCAGGAAGGCAGCTAATTTGGCCAATTGAAAAATCTTAATAGGATTGCAGGTCCATAAGCGCCTATTTCACCAATGCCTTGTTACCCATGCCATATTTTCCTGCCTGAGAAACAGATTTAGGTGTTGCTCTTCTCGCTCAGCCTCTCCTTGGAGCCAGGGAGGTGGGAAACGTTCACAAATTTAGTCCTCGAGCTGAGAGATGTATTCTTCGGCAGCTCAGTCAGTCACATTGGCTTTATCCGGAGTCATGATAAAAGCCGTCCATTTAGCAGTTACGTTAAAATGTTTTGTCCTGCTGAGAAATCATGCACCCCTCGCAGCAGCAGCAATTCAGCAACCATGACGCTATCTATACATCACCTTTGTAGACAAGGTGGAAAGTAAAACCTTCTTCGTGCTAGGATGTGAAGGGAATCGATGGACTGACGAATCCAGCTATGGTTCAGTTCTGGCTCCTCATGTAGGTGCTAGATCTTCCCATAATTACGTTAGGAAGATCTGCAGCGGCATCGCTAAGAAAGTTAGGAACACCAGTAACGTCTAAGCTGTACGGCAGTGGGGCCCAAAGACATCCTTTGGTAGTCTGCCCTGGGCTCCGGAGTAATGTTGCAAATTAATGCCGTCACTTACTGGTTGCAGAACAGGACCCATAATTTAGCCCACTAAAAGCTGGCTCGCAGGGTGGGCACCTATAACAGCGAAGGGAGGAAGGGGGGCTCTGGCAGCGACGGTAGCCTCCCCAGAGCTGTGGCGGAGTTACAGGGCGATCTGGATGCAGACGGGTACAGTAAGGGTACCTCTGCGACAGGCGGTACAGTAAGGGTACCCCTGTCCGGCACAGTAAGGGTGCCCGAGCCAAGGTCCAGGAGCCGAAGGGGGTTCTGGGAAGACCGCGACGGCGCCCCGTTAGTCCTTCGGGCGGTTGGGGGGCCTGACCAACCGGGGGTGTGCCACAACACGCTCCGCCCCTGTCGGAAGGGGCGGGAGTAGGAGACAGATCACGTGACCCAGTGGATGATCTGTAAATAATTATGTGCCACACTGCCGGGCATCGACCCACCGTGTGTGCTGGCTCACCAGGCGGGCGGAGCAGCAAGGGGCTGCCTGCCCTGGATCGCCCGTAAGATAACCCAATTTTATTATCATACTGTGTTGTATGAAATAAACCTGCAGCAGTTCTTCACCCACAAATAATGTGTCAGTGTAATCATTGGGTGACGTCTGTGTATGCGTGTTGACTGAAGCGGATGACGGTGTGGTCACTATGTTAATAAGATGGCCCTGCCCGGCCTCTAACGGTCTCTGACGGGCATGGACGGGCCGGCCCTTGGCCTGGGCTTTGCCCGGGCACGCCTGCGCTGCGGGAGCACCTGCAGGAATTTAAAGGCGTCTCCTGGCGCAAAGCAAACGTTGCTGGCTGCGCGACGGTGCTGGGAGCCGCAGGGCTCGCTGGGGAGTGTGGTCCTACACTCACCCAGCTCCCGGTCTACTCCGTAACCCTTCCTCGATCTTTCTCGGTCTTTGGCCCCCAGCGAGGGACCGAACAGGCAGGCAGTGGCAGTAAGCAGCAACCAAGCGTCCTGCGCCGCGGGAGCCCCTGCAGGAATTTAAAGGTGCCTCCTGGCACAAAGCAAACGTTGGTGGCTGCGCGACGGCGCTGGGAGCCGCAGGGCACGCTGGGGAGTGTGGTCCTTCACTCACCCAGCTCCCGATCTACTCCACGACCCTTCCTTGATCTTCCTCGGTCTTTGGCCAACAGCGAGGGGCAGAACAGGCAGGCAGTGGCAGTAAGCAGCAACAGAGCGTCCCGCGCTGCAGGAGCCCCTGCAGGAATTTAAAGGCGCCTCCTGGCGCAAAGCAAACACTGGCGGCGGCACGACGGCGTTGGGAGCCGCAGGGCACAGGGGGGAGCGTGGTCCTACACTCACCCAGCTCCCGTTCTACTCCGCGACCCTTCCTCGATCTTCCTCGGTCTTTGGCCCCCAGCGAGGGGCAGAACAGACAGGCAGTGGCAGTAAGCAGCAACAGAGCGTCCCCAATAACAAAAAACACATATTTTTCAAAACATTGACAGGCATACCTGCAGTCTCAGGCAAACACTGCAGACTGACGTCAAATGCTCCAAATCTTTCTAAAAGTACTAAAATCAATAAATGAATCATGTAACTAGTAATATATGTAATATGGTCATATATTGTCATGTCTGGGTTCAGGTGACATTTATAAACAAGTCAACCTTCAGTCTTATGGACTATGATGTCACCAGAGCCTCTTGCTACCAGTATACAGCCATGTTCCACAGTTAAACCTTATTTATTCTCTATATATATATCTTCACAGTATGTAGACGTGGTATTGAGAACACTAAATGTACACTTGCCCATATATAGTTTCCTTGAAGATGTGGCTGATATTTCAAAGTCATATTTGACCATGGTAGTCTGACCGATGGCCCCGAAAAAGCTGTCTTTGCAAGTGACCTTGGTCTTTAGATCTGCCTTGGCAGAGCAGATGTTGCTTGACCTTATGTGACCAACCTAAAAAAGAACTTTCAGGAGTACTACAGGGAGGTATTCTACCTTTACTACGCGGTCATTACTTCGTATTACCATTACTACGCATATTTTAGTTCGCAGATGCCATTACTTAGCATGCATTTAATTAGCATGCATTTACTACGCATGTTCTATTACTTAGCATGCACTTACTACGCATAATAGAGTTACTGTGCAAATTAAGGTTTTGGGGTACAGAGGTATTTTTAGGGGTCAGGGTGGGTTAGGGTTTTGGGGTGTAGGGGCTATTTTTTGGGGTTCAGGGTGCATTTAAGGTTTTGGGGTGCTCTGGTATTTTTGGGGTTCAGGGTGCGTTTAGGTTTTGGTGTGCTGAGATATTTTTAGGGGTCAGGGTGGGATAGGGTTTTGGGGTTTAGTGGGTCATTTTAGGGTTAAGGGTGCATTTAGGTTTTGGTGCACTGGGGTATTTTTTGGGGTCAGGGCAGGTTAGGTTTTTGGGGTGCATAGGATATTTTGAGGGTTCAGGATGCGTTTAAGGTTTTGAAGTGCTGGGTTAATTTTAGGGTTCAGGGTGCGTTTAGGTTTTGTGGTACTGGGATATTTTTAGGGGTCAGGGTGAGATAGGGTTTTGGGGTGTAGGGGGTATTTTTAGGGTTCAGGGTGCATGCCAGGGGATAGGTTACTATTACGATTAATTTTTGTTTTAAAGTACCAATAACGCGTTGTAACGGTATGCGTAATAACTGCAAAGTAAAAGCATTTTTTATGTATTTGTATATATTTGCTTGCGCACTAAAATCATGCGTAGTAATGGTATTTGCTAAGTAAAAACTTTGAAGTAAATACATGCGGAGTAACGGTATGCTAAGTAACATCATATATTATTCTACTTTTACTACGCGGTCATTACTTCATATTACCATTAATACGCATATTTTAGTTTGCAGATGCCATTACTTAGCGTGCATTTAATTAGCATGCATTTACTACGCATGTTCCATTACTTAGCATGCACTTAATATGCATAATAGAGTTACTGTGCAAATTAAAGTTTTGGGGTACAGGGGTATTTTTAGGGGTCAGGGTGGGTTAGGAATTTGGGGTGTAGGGGGTATTTTTAGGGTTCAGGGTGCATTTAAGGTTTTGGGGTGCTGGGGTATTTTTGTGGTTCAGGGTGCGTTTAGGTTTTGGTGTGCTGGGTTAATTTTAGGGGTCAGGGTTTGTTAGGGTTTTGGGGTGTGGGGGGGTAATTTTAGGGTTCAGAGTGCGTTTAGGTTTTGGGGTATTTGTTGGGGGCAGGGTGGGTTAGGGTTTAGCGGTGGCTGGGGTATTTTGAGGGTTCAGGGTATGTTTAGGTTTTGGGGTACAGGGGTATTTTTAGGGGTCAGGGTTTTGGTGTGTAGGGGTTATTTTTAGGGTTCAGGCTGCATTTAGTTTTGGGGTACAAGGGTATTTTGGGGTTCAGGGTGAGTTTAGGTTTTGGGGTGCTGGGATATTTTTAGGGGTCAGGGTGGGATAGGGTTTGGGGGTTTAGTGGGTAATTTTAGGGTTAAGGGTGCATTTAGGTTTTGGGGCACTGGGGTATTTTTAGGGGTCAGGGTGGGTCAGGTTTTTGGGGTGCATGGGGTATTTTGAGGTTTCAGGGTGCATTTAAGGTTTTGGGGTGCTGGGGTAATTTTAGGTTTCAGGGTGCGTTTAGGTTTTGGGGTACTGATATATTTTTTGTTTTAAAGTACCAATAACGCGTTGTAACAGTTTGCGTAATAATTTACTGCAAAGGAAAAGCATTTTGAATGTATTTGCGAAGTAAAAGCATGCGCACTAAAATCATGCATAGTAATGGTATTTGCGTAGTAAAAACTTCGAAGTAAATACCTGCAGAGTAACGGTATGCTAAGTAACATCATATATTCCTACAGGGAGGGACTTTGGCTTTGCCCATATGTTGATGGACAGGCTTACATGTTTTGATTGGGCAGAGGTTGTGTGCTTTCACAGTAAAGTGCTTACCCTCCAAGAGCTGTAATCATTTGCTTATCAAGTTGCATGAGCCAGAGCTCTTTATCAAGCCTAGCTATTGTATTGCAACAGAGCATGATGTTTAGGTCAAATACATGCTACTGCAGTGCAATAAGACTCCTAAATAAATATGGTGTTTGTTCTTCTCTGGCAGCAGCACTGAATGGAAGAGGACAGTCAGGCGGAATGAGTATTGCAGTCCCAGCCACCCCACCTTCCCTCTCTATCTTCAACCTCAGAGATACCTTAATATAGCACTCCTTGAGAGAATGGTGTTTTTTCTAATTTCTAGTTTTAAGATTTATGAGCTAAAGAGACTTTTTAAGCTCCTTGACTCACAAAAGTTCATGTAATTGTTAATTTTATGATATTGTTTATTTTCAAAACATTACATTACTAATATTATATTGAATTTACTTAAAACGTAATATTTATATATATTACATTGAATTATTCACGTATTTAATATATTTTAATTCTAAATTACCCTTCCCTTAATCCTAAAAGCCTCTTAGTGCTTCTTAATGCTACCAATCACTGAACACTACAAACTCCTTGCTACACTATACACTAACCTATCCTGAACTCTAAAAAAACATTATTACCTCTTAACGCTACCATTTCTTGAACTCTAAAAACTCCTAAGTACCCCTTAACACTACCCATCCGTGAACCCTAAAAAAAGATAGCCAGGACAGGTACTCCGTGACCTAATGCAGTGGTCGCAGCCTTGGCTCTGGAAGAATGAGCTCACAAACATTTAGGAAGGTGCGTTTTGACCAACATATAGCAGATTTTGATTCAGTGCAGTATCCATCGTGAGATGGTCCATTTCTGCACTGCCTTTCCATTTTTGGCTCTGACGTAACCCACTAAGAGTTGGTCATCCACCAGGAACTCTTTTGTGCGGTCAAGGTAGAACGGCGCCACTCTTTTTGCATCCAGCGGATGGAGTCTCTCCTCTTCCTTAGAGGAATGAGTTGGAGTGTAAAATGTAGGCAAAGTGAGGGACTGGCTACATGAAAGGGAGTTACCACATTCGGTTGAAGGATGCTCTTGTACAAAGGGCCATTTGGTCTGGGCAGATGGTAAGGTACGGAGGCTGTGATGACAGCGCCTGTAGTTCACTGACCCTCTCAGCAGATGTTATCACCACTAGGAAGGCTGTTTTTATGATTAGGAGCCTAAGAGGGCAGTTGTGTAGAGGCTGGAATGGAGGGGAGCAGCCATCAAAAACGTGAGAACTAATTTGATGTCCCTCTGTGGCATAATGAAGGGAGCTGGTGGAAACATATGTTATGTTATGTTATGTTATGTTATGTTAATGAAGCTTTTAAAGCGCACTGTTACCCAAGGGTGTCCTGGCGCTGAGAATTGCCTAAGTGGTAACCAAGGAGAAGAGGATTATTCAGAAAACAGCCACGTTTTCAGCCCCTTCCTGAATGAAAGGAGCTCAGTGGATTTCCTGAGATGCACTGGGAGGTTGTTCCAGGCTTTTGCAGCACAAACGATGAAACTCCCGCCGCCCCATTTAGCTTTTTTCACTTGAGGGATGGTCACTTGCTTTGCTTCCGAGGAACGCAAAGTTCTTCCGGGAACATACCATTGTGAACGTTATCTCAGGTAGTCCGGGCCATTACCCTTCAAGGACTTAAAGACCGTGCAGAGCACTTTGAATAGTGCGCATTGTTTTACTGGAAGTCAGTGGAGAAGTCAGAGTCCATTCCTCACTGAGACGAACCTAGGTGTCCCCAGGACCAGCCTAGCTGCAGCATTCTGCACAAGCTAGAGTCTGTTCAGATGTTTCTTTTGAATATTCAGGTACAGACTTTTGCAATAATCCAGCGTGACAGAATGAGCACTATGACTGCAGTACTGAAGCTATCCTCTGGCAGAAAGAATTTTATTTTCCTCAGGATTCTGAGAAGAAAGAAGCTCGTGGAAACAACCCCGCTAACCGGATCACCAAAGGTGAGATTATTATCCATGACTATCCCCAGATTCTTGGCTTTCGTAGTAGGGGCTGGAGGTATTCTCATTTCTTCAGGTCACCAATCTGGCATCCAGATGTTAGGGTTATTACCAAATATGATGACCTCCGTCTTCCCTGCGTTGAGTTTTAAGCAGTTCGAAGACATCCAGCCTGCAATGGCTTTCATGCAGTCGTGGCATCTTGAACCTTTTTCCACTTCTTTGATTCACTGCAGGGACAGCACAATTTGTGTGTTGTTGCGTAAGATGTTAATTGGAGCCCAAAGGATCTTATCAGGGCGGCCAGCGGGCACATGTAGATATTAAAGAGGGTGGGAGTAAGGGACGACCCCTGAGCCACCCCGCAGGGGAGGACAAAAGGTTTAGACCTGTCCCTACCCAAATCCACCGTTTGAGATCTGTCTGCCAGGAAAGATTTCAGGAGATTCCAGGCTTTACCCTGAACCCCTGCAGTTGATAAACAGTCCATCAGAACTTCGTGATGGACCGTATCAAAGGCTTCTGACAGATTCAGCATAATCAGGATAGCAGCGCCTCCCTGGTCCATGGCCTCTCATACCTCCTCCGTGGCTTTAATCAGGGCTAGCTCCGTGCAGTGTTCAGCACGAAAGCCATATTGCGTGGGATCTAACACACTGTTCACCTGGAAGAAAGTACTGAGTTGCACATTCATAGCCCTCTCTATTATTTTTTCCGGCAAAGGGAGGCGCGAGATGGGTCTGTAGTTGTTAGGATCCCCGGGATCCAGGTTAGGCTTTTTTAACAGCGGGAGTATAGAGGCAGTTTTCCAGGTCTTAGGGAACTGGCCAGACGTGAAAATGATGTTGAGCAAAGAAGTAAGGGTAGGACCAATGACCTCAGGGATGCCTTTGAGCACCGACACTGGACAGTGGTCCAGGGGAGATCCGGATCGAGTCACCATCAGTGGGTTAACTACATCTTGGGTCTCGAGAGGTGTAAAACCCTCTAACAGAGGAGATGGTTTGTTGTAAAGAGGCATAGGCCTAACTGAGACCTCAGCCTCCTCTCTTTGCTGATGGCTAAATGAAAAGAATATAACTTCCACCTTTTGCCTGAAGAAGGAGGCTAATGATTCACAGAGTGCTGGGCTACTGCGTGAATTGGGTCTGGCAGGGTTTGTAAGTTTGGTTATGGTTTTAAAAAGTTCTTTTGAGGAGGATTTGGCCTCGCTGATCCGCTCCACAAAATACGCTTTTTTAGTCTCTAAGAGTAATTTTTTGTAATTGGAGAGACTTATTTTATAAGCCTCTTTATTGATGGTATTATACCCTTTTCTCCAGACCCGTTCCAGCCTCTTACACTCAGTTTTGTGCTTTTGTAAGTTTTCAGAATACCAGGGGGCTGACGGAAATGCTCGCTTGGGGGTATACAATTTAACCGGAGCCAATTTACTACAACCAGCCTCAATCCATCCCAAATACGCAGCCGTAGCCACCTCCACTTTATCTGAATGACTTGGGGCAGTTGCATTCAAAAGGTTCCCTAAGTCAAGGCTATTAACGTTTTTCCAGTCCTGTATTGCAATTTTCTCCTTGGGCTCTGGTTTGTGTTGGTGAGGTGGGGTCTGCGTTAGTTTAAAAATAATGGCGGCATAATCTGTCCAAGGGAGAGGCAGTACATTGGTGAGGGAAAGGCTGGAATTATTGGAAAAAATTCCATCTAAAGTGTGTCCTGCTACATGAGTAGGGCCTTCTACCCGCTGCTGGAGATCCCCTCCAATCATGATTTGCTTCAGCCTCATGTTATCAGGGTTGAGGGATTCTCCAGGTGAAAGTTAAAATCCCCCATTATTGTAAAATATTTGGCACACAACCCCTCCTCCAGGAGAGAACTGATGGAATCAAGGAATGCACCTCTAGGGCCCGGGGGGCGGTAGATGAGAATAGTTTTAATGTATCCTGAGGGGAAGTACGTACACTTAGTGATAGCGCTTCACAGGCTAAGTTGGAAGCTGTGGTGAAAGTGGTCTCTAGGCTATAACTGCCAGCCCTCCACCCCTCCTTTGTGGTCTATCAAGTGTGTGACAGAGGAAATCTGGGGGGGGTGCTTTGACAATATCAGGTCCTGGGGAGTTGTCAGTCCAGGACTTGGTTATAAATGCCATTTTGATGTTATGTTCCTCAATGAACAGTGCACATTCCATGCTGTGTTTTATCAACGACCTGGAGTTAAGGAGTAGGCATTTAATATGAGCTGGGCCTTTTTGCTTTGTTATATCTCCTGTGTGATTAAGCAAATAATTAGAGGGGAGGGCCACTATGTGGGGGAGGGGCCGAAGGCATTTTGTACATGAGAATGGCTGATCTTCCGGATTGATACTAGGCAAAAACTTTGGGCAGCCTGCCTTTCCTCCCTCCGGATCCAACATCATAAGGAAGTCCCTGGGGTACGACAGTAAGTCTGACCTGAAAGAGCCAGGGGGACTGGCCCTGAGCCCGTTCCTAGCGCAGACGGGCACAGATGGGCTTGCCGCTGGCGCTCCAGCGTTTTTATGTGAGGTGGCTAAAAAAAACTAGCCGGCTCACCTCAGCTAACTGCTACGCTCCCTGCCCCTGGTTCCTGTGATTGAAGCAGGTAGTGTCAGACGAGAAGCTACGGGGGATTAAAGTGCCTAGTGCAGTTAAAAACACCGGTAATAGCAGCAGTGATTGGCAGGTACAATCAGGTTAAAATCAGGTTTTTCGCGCACTAAATATTCAAAAGATGGTACAAATTATGCATGTCAAAGCAGCAAAATTATAACAGTACAACAAAGTATCCTGGCGGGCATTGAACATAGCCCTTGCAACCAGGAAGGCAACGCTGCGCGGTCGCGTCAGCGTGCGTTTTTATGTGAGGTGGCTAAAAATAACTAGCCCGCTCACCTCAGCTGAAGACCTTTGAGAAACCTATTTACATTAGGGGATTTGAAAAGGGATGGCTGATCTGGCCACCGCAAAAATGTCCATATGGCAGACAGATAACCTAAAGTGCCCAAAGCAGAACCCTGCTGGGCTAGGGTAAGAATAAACAAAGGAAATCAGGCGAGGGGTGATAATAAAGAGTCAGCTTGTTTATCTGTACATTATGCCACGGACTTGCTCCAATGGCAGATGTATACTGTTTAGTGGAGAGATGACAAGAAAACATTGCAGACTTTCCAGAAGGTTGAAAACTGTCAACTGTCGCTGCGCAATCTTCACGCATGGAGGTGAAGTGATTTCAGGTTCGGGTGCAGAACCATGCCCTGTTGCTGCGACAGAAGATCCTACTGAATAGTCAGCCTGATCGGAGGACCGATACTCATGCTCAACAGCTCGAAATACCAGACCCTTGGTGCCCAATTCTGAGCCACAAGAATGACTTGGGCCCGGTCATTCCTGATCTTCTTGAGAACTCTGGGAAGGAGTGGTATTGCCAGAAAGGTGTACAGGAGGCCTGAGCTCTACTTGAGATGAAAAGTATCTCTGAGCGAGAGCTACCTTGGAAACTCCAGCATGCAAAACTACTGACATTGCATGTTCTCAACGGAAGCAAACCGATCCAACCAAGGCTTTCCCCATTCTTGGAAGAGACCATTAGCCACCTCCAGATGGAGACACCATTTGTGTTCCGCTAGGCATCGAAGGCTGAATTTTCAGAGAGCTTGACACGTGTTTAACCACCAGGGATATGCCCAGATATTCCAATCATGTCCAGAGGTACAGCGGCTCTTGACAGAGGGTCCACGGCCCCACCCTATTGTCTGTGAACACCTATACTAGCGTTCCCTCAACTGTAGGCAGAAAGGCCATCAAGGAAAGCTGGATCGCTAGGACCCTCAACAGGTTGATGTGGAGTCTAGATTGTGCCGGAAACCTCTGATCTCCATCTCTGCCAGATGACCGTCACAGCTCAGACAGGGGCTGACGGCCTTTTAATCACATTCTTAGTTACCCTTCCCTATGGTAACATCTGTCCATCAAACCCTGCGCCGAACCCTAAGGGAACTTGGAATCGCATAACTGAGAAATGTTTCTCCAGTCATTTCGCTCTCCCTCAGAATAAGGTGGAGAAACCCTTTACTAAGCAAACAATCACTAAATAAGGCTATTCTGAACTCCCTTGAAAGTCAGTAAATCCTCTACAAGACGCCCTTCTGAGAAGTGGTATTCTGTGGAATTAAAAGTAACCAAAAGAAAATGTAAATGGAGGTTTCCAGGAGATGAGGCTGATCATGTAAAATATAAAGAATAACTAAATAATACCATTCTGAGGAAAGCCAAGAAGGATTAATTTATTAGATGAATAAAAAAAAATAGTAGTTCCTCAAAAGCATTATTTAAAATTGTTAATGAGCTTGCTTAGCCGAATTGTCTATCACTATCAATCCCCCCACCGTGACCGTTTGTGAGATACTTGTGGAACTATTTTACAGATAAAATTGGTAGAATATACTCTTTTTTTGAGGCCCAACAATCATTAGAAGATTCTCCCTGGTTCTCGATGGGCCCCACCCCAAGGCCATCACCCACTCGGGAGCCTTAGAACCGATTACAGAAGAGCAGGTCCTAAAGCTGATGACAGTGGTCAAGTCCGGATCCCCCTTAGATCCCTGCCCACATTTCATTTATTCTCGGTTAGCGCCTATTCTCTGTCCCTACTTCACACACATTTTTTGCCAATCTCTTGATGAGGAAACCTATCCAGAGTCCTGGAAGGAAGCAATACAGCTAATCTTTGGCCCAAAAATCTGGAATGGATGCTTCTGTCCTTTCCAACTATCGACCTATATCACTACTGCCATAAATGTCAAACATCTTGGAGAAATTAGTGAGTAGACAATTGTCAATTTTTTTTAGAAACCAACAATTTATTAGATCCCTTACATACTAGTTATCTTACTAATAACAGCAATAAGTCCAAAATTGTTAGCAGTTTTTGTTGACATTAGGCTATCAGTAGACAAGGGTAAGGCCGAGGCCCTGATCTTACTTGAACTTTCAGCGGCATTCGATATGGTCTCGCATAGTCGGTTGATTAACAAACTTTATGATATCTGCTTACATTCAATGGCTTTCCAATGGCTGAACTCCTTCTTAAAAGATAGATCGTACTCAGTAGGAGTTCCTCAAGTCTGATCTTAGAGCCCAACTCTTTTTAACATTTACATGGCTCCATTAGCAACAATCATAAGGAAATGAGGATTTGATGGGTGCTCTCATGACGACAATACCCAGTTGATTATTTCACGGGGTAAAAAACATGAGGAAACCAGCGGCAAGTTGCAGGAGTGCCTAACTGAAATAGCAGGTTGGATGACCAGTTACTGCTTAAAGTTAAACGTGGATAAGACTGAGATCCTGCTATTTGGTGGGGTCCTATCTATTTTGGGAAGCTTCTTGGTGGCCTGACTCTCTGGGGGAAAAGTCCACCACTAAGAAGTTCACTAAAAACCTTCGGATGATTGTGGACAACTCTCTCTCAATGCAAGAACACATCAAAACTACTTGCAGCAAATGCTCCAGCATTCTCAAATTATTGAGAAGGTTGTTTAACTGGATTCCGATTGCTTGGCAGAAAACCATAGTCCAGGCTTTAATTACTAGTCGATTGGGCTATGGTAGTTCCCTCTTTGTGGGCATGGCAGATTACTTCTTTACAAGATTTCAGGTAATTCAAAATGCCGTGGCCAAGTTAATTTGTAACATAGGCAGATTTGGCTCTGCATCAACTTGCCTGATAGCGCTATACTGGCTTCCAGTTTGGAAAAGAGCTAGTTTTAAACTCCTATGCCATGCTCACAAGGCCTTGAATAACACCAGACCAGAGATTCTTCAGTCCATAGTTGAATTTTACAGGCTGGGATAGAATTTGAGCTCCTGCAATTTGGCTCTAGGGAGGTCCACACAAACTCAGAAATCCAGAACAGGATGGGGCACATTTTTGTACCTGGTAGCAGTCCAGTGGAACTCCTGAACTCTGGAGCTCTGCCATACTGACAACCATCCACAATTCAGAAAGAAATGGAAAACTTGGCTGTTCTCAGGTTAGAGATTCTTCTGTATTTGAGAGGACCTGCTGTGATTTATTTTGTCTAATTGAAACAAAAGGGAGCTTTATATCGCTGTGATAACTCTCAGGGGATAAGTGATGCACTTAATTAAAAAAACTGAATAAATAAAGTGACGTATCTGTCACTACAGTCAGCTATGGTTAGGGAAGAGAGAGAGCTCTGCCACAGACCCTATCGCAGTTCGTTAGCCACCACTGCAGGTGTTTTGCAGTTCCATCCGAGATCTGGACCAAGTCTGAGAGATTCCCCTGATGCTGTGCCCACTGGAACTTCAGGTCCCACTGCAGAGCCTTCATTTGCCAATGGGTATGTGTCACAAGAAGGATGCAGGAGGCTATGAGGATCAACAGCCTCAGAGTCAGTCTCACTAAAATCCAGGATAGAGGCCAGAACATCGGCATCCTAGCCTGAATATCCTGACCTCTCCATGTTGGAGGATAGGTCCGAAACTGCACTGTGTCCAGAACAGTCTTCTCAGCCACGAAAGGCAAATTGGGAGTGATGAGGGGCCATGGAAAGGCCCAAGGACCTGGACGTAGCCCTACTGTCCTTGAACGGCTCCAGTGCTGAGTCTGCATTATCTCCGAAGAGACGAGTGCTATCGAAGGGCATGTCAATGAAAGAAGTCTGGGCATCCCCTTAAACGCCAGTGATTCTCAGCAGGCATAGAGTTTTAATGCCAGCAATGATAAAATTGCTCTACCCAGAAAGTTGGTCATGTCCAGTCCACATTAAATGGTAAACTTTGCTGCTTCGCTGCCATCTGCAATTGCCAGGGACAGTATGGCTCAGGCCTCCCCGAGACCATTGGCAGCACTTGTGCAGCTGAATCCCAGATCATTTTGTTGTATCAGCCCAACAGTCATGCGGTGTTCACCAACTGCAATGCTAGGCTAGCAGAAGACAAAACCCTCTTACCAAAGGTGTCCAGCCTCTTGGATTTCCTGTTCAGGGGAGTGGAAGGGTACGTGCTACGGTTAACTCGGGATGTGGAAGCCTGAACTACCAGGCTCTCTGAGGTGAGGTGCTAAATGAGGAAATTGGGATCTCCTGGAGCGGGGCAATGGAGGCGGGCAATTGTCCTATGCAAAGGAGCTCCTGTGCAGGGCTTGGACCACGACTCAAGATGGACATCGATAAGTGCTTCACTAAAAGGGAGAAAGGGTTCAGATGGGGGTAACTATTGGCTGAAGCACTTCCATCAAGACCTTTGTCTTGACTTCCACCGAGGGTAGCTGAAGGTCCTGGACCTTAGCCGCCCTCCTCACCACCATAACAAATGAGGTGCTCTCCTTGTAGCCACTGTAGGTGAAAAGACCAAGCCAGTGTCTGGGTACTGGAAACCAGAAGGGTCTTCAGACCTCTCCCATTTGCCCCCAAGTCCAGGCTAATCAGAAGAATAATGCACTGGCTCCGACCTGAGGGGTGTGCCCCCGTCAGTGCCAGACCTGGCGTCAGATGAGGCCCCTCCTGCTCCCTGTCGAAATCGTGAATGATGTCGGGGATGGCGCCGCCATAGGGCGTCGGCAGCACCGGGGACGTCGGCACTGGAGCAGGCGCCAGGGAAGGTCGAGGTGGCTCGACCGGCGCCACACCGGATCCATAAATGGATTCAAGGGGCCAGACAGGTGTGCAGGCTGAAGACCAGAAGGAGCCCTTCTGAGCCCGAAAGAGCTCCACCGGGTACGAATCGCCCAAATAAGAGATGCATGGCCTCCTAAAATGATCGTAATTGGCCTGGGGCTGCTTCAGCTTCCAAAAACTCTGGAAGGCACGAAGATGACCTGCCGCAGGCTCCACCCCACAGCTAGGACTCGAATACCGAAGATCTCTTTGATTTCTTGTGCCTATGGGTTACTCGATTTCCCTGATGACTGCGAAGATGAACGCTTTGAGTGGCTTCACGAACGATCTCAGGACCTTCCTCTCGACCCAGATCTTGAACGTCGTGTGGCAAGGAGATTAAGGAGATTCATGGTACACTCGCTCAAGGCATTGGGGTGCATGTCTCAGCAGTCGACACAGGTGTTAGCATCATGGTCATGCTCTAAGCACTAGAGGCACACCAAATGCGGGTCTGTCACCGACATCTGTAGATGACAGACACCTCATGGTTTGAAACCAGCTTTCCTAGTGGACATCCTGACGTACCAGGAGAAACGGTCTCGAAAAAGTCTTGAGAAAAAGTTGGAAAAGGGTCAGGGTGCTGAGGTGGCGCCTATATAAGCATCGCTCATGGGCCTTCCAGCCCAGACGTCATGGTCACGTGGAGCTGAACGGCACCACCTACTGGTGCACAAGGATACTGCTCCTGAAAAATGTTCAGATCTGGTCTAACGCCTAGGAATTATTCTAAGGTAAGGAATCCGTGGCTAGAAGCCTCTATCAGATACCACTGAACTCTACTCTTGAGTGGACTTTTAAAAACCTTTATCCCCTTAACGCTACAAATCTTTGAACCTTAAAACCGTTAACAAAACCCTTCATAGAACCTAAAAACTCCTTATTACCTGTTAACACTATCTAAAAAAAAATATTCCTTAATGCTACCCTTCCCTGAACCCTATAAACCCTTTAACTCTACCATCCCAGAACCCTACAAATCATTTACTATCCCTTATTGCTGCCCATCCCTTACCCCTGAAAATCCTCAATAACCCTTAATGCTACCCTTCCTTGAACCCTAAACACTCCTTACTACTCCTTAATGGTACCCTTCCCTGAACCCTAAAGCACAAGTTACTACTTGTGTAACGATATATCTGTAAGAGACATTCGTTAGTGATAGATTCCTTACCTTAGAATATCCCCAGGCGTCAGACTGGATCCGGAAAGTCCTTTCTTAGCAGTACCCCTGCGCATCAGTAGGTGGCGTCGTGCGGCTCTGTGTCCGTCACTGGCGTCATATGCGCCGAGATGACGTCACAGAGATTACTTACGCACTACCCATGCGCGCTGACGTCACTTCTGTACACGACATTCCGCGCCAGGAACGCAGAGCCATGCAAGAAACTGACCACTGGGGCCATGAAACTAGGGCCCTGAAGGGGAATGACCTTAACCCTAGAAATCAGTTCGCAGAACGGGGAGGATGGATGGGGCGGTAAGGAATCTATCACTAACTAATGTCTCCTACAGATATATCGTGAATGAGACACGTTAGTGATAGATTCCTTACCTTTGAATAGATACCCCAGCAATACCAACCCCGGTGGTGGGTCTGCGAATAGATTACACCAGAAAGTCACGGAGAATAGAATGGCCAAAGAAGCCGTCTCTCCGTACCTGACTGTCAAGGCAGTAATGCTTGATAAACGTGTGCAGCGAGGCCCACGTAGCTGCCTGACAAATGTCCTGCAAGGGGACGCTGCGTCCCAAGGCAGTAGTGACTGCCGTTGCCCTGGTAGAATGGGCACACAGCCCCACAGGAGGCTCATTTTTAGCCAATGAGTAACAGGCCTTGATACAGAGAACGACCCACCGAGAGATGGTCCGCTTATGCACAGCCCGAACTCTTTTAGCGCCCACGTAGCCAACAAAGAGCTGGTCATCCACCCGGAACTGTCGTATGTGCTGCAGGTAGAACAAGAGCACACGTTTTGGGTCCAGACGGTGAGCCTCTCTTCCTCTTTCGAAGGATGCGGAGGCGGAAATAAGGTGGGCAAAGTGATGGTCTACCCGATGTGGAAGGGCATGACAACCTTTGGCAAGAAAGAAGGACGGGTCCTTAAAACCACCTTGTCCGGATGAACAGAAAGGAAAGGAGGTTTGGAAGAAAGAGCCTGGAGCTCACTCACTCTTCTGGCAGAGGTGATAGCTACCAGGAAAGCCGTCTTGAGAGTGAGAAGACGCAAAGGACAGGTATGAAGGGGCTCGAGGGGAGCGCACATCAAATATGTCAAGACAAGGTTTAAGTCCCATTGAGGCATTATGGACGGCACAGGAGGAAACGTGTGCGTAATGCCTTTGAGGAAACGGTTAACAACCGGGGACTTAAAAAGAGAAGGGTGATCTGGAAG
Organism: Triturus cristatus; assembly: GCF_964204655.1. NCBI lineage: Eukaryota > Metazoa > Chordata > Amphibia > Caudata > Salamandridae > Triturus > Triturus cristatus. The sequence goes on along the minus strand of NC_140595.1, from coordinate 776,623,450 downwards.
CCGTAAAAAGGCGGAGATGGCCGAAAGATAACCTTTGATAGTGCCCAGAGCAGAGCCCTGCTGGGCCAAAGAAAGAAGGAACAGAAGGACTTCAGAAAGGGGTTCCACAGCCTTAGCTAACTTGTTCCAACGGCAGGCGTATACCGTTTTAGTGGAGGGACGCCTGGCTGCCAGAATGACATCACAGACTTCGGGCGGAAGATCGAAAGCTGTCAACTGTTGCCGCTCAATCTCCACGCATGGAGGGGGAGGCTGGACAGGTTCGGGTGGAAAACTGTCCCCTGCTGCTGCGACAGAAGATCCTCCCAAAGAGGGGGATCGATCGCCATGCTGAGTAGCTCGGGATACCAATATCTTCGTGCCCAATCCGGAGCCACAAGGATGACTTGGGCCTGGTCGCGCCGAATCGTCTTCAGCACTCTGGGCAAAAGTGGTATAGGCGGTAAGGCGTACAATAGACCACAACTCCACTCGCGACAAAAAGCGTTGCGAGCGAGTGCCGCTTTGGAAATTCCAACGCGCAGAACTGATGACATTGCGCGTTCTCTTCGATGGCAAATAGATCTAACCAAGGCTCTCCCCACTGCTGAAAGAGACCTTGCACCACGTCCGAGTGCAGACGCCATTCGTGATCCATCAAGCACCGGCGGCTGAGGTAGTCCGCCCTGGCGTTCAGAGAACCTGCCAGGTGTTGAACCACCAAGGTAATGCCTTGATGGTCCAGCCATGTCCAGAGTCGCAGAGCCTCCTGACATAGGGTCCACGACCCCACCCCGCCCTGTTTGTTGCAATACCACATGGCAGTGGTGTTGTCCGTGAACACCTGCACCACACTTCCCCGGACAGAAGGAAGGAATGCCTTCAGTGCAAGCCGGATCGCCCGAAGCTCCAACAGATTGATATGGAGCCGGGACTCCGCCGAAGACCAGAGTCCTCTGATCTCCGCCTCTCCCAAGTGGCCTCCCCATCCCAGGAGGGACGCATCCGTCACCACTGTGTGCTCTGGTTGGGGAAGGGAGAGGGATCTGCCATTGACCCAATCGCGATTCATGAGCCACCACTGCAAATGTCGTGCAGAGCCCTCCGAGATCTGGACATGATCGGACAGGTTTCCCTGATGCTGCACCCACTGGAACTTCAGGTCCCACTGCAGAGCCCGCATATGCCATCTGGCATGTGGCACTAGCAGGATGCAGGAGGCCAACAGGCCCTGGAGCCGGAGGGTCATCCTGACTGAAACCCGGGATAGAGGCTGAAAGATCGGAATCAAAGCCTAAATATCCCGGATTCGCTGCTCGAGAGGATAAACCCGAAACAGCGTCGAATCCAGAACCGCTCCGATGAAGGGGAGCTACTGAGAGGGACTCAGGTGCGACTTTGGCACGTTGATGGAGAACCCCAGCAAATGCAGGAGGTCGGCCATAGTCTGAAGGTGGTTGACGACTGCCTGGGGCGAGCCCGCCTTCAGCAACCAATCGTCGAGGTAAGGGAAGACTGACACCCCTGACCTGCGCAGGTGAGCTGCGACCACCGCCATCACCTTCGTGAACACCCGAGGGGTGCTGGTAAAACCGAAGGGAAGCACGGCAAACTGAAAATGCTCCTGGCCTACCGTGAACCGCAGGTAACGCCGGTGGGCCGGCAGGACGGGGATGTGGAAATATGCGTCCTGCAAGTCCAACGCTACCATCCAGTCTCCAGGGTCGGGGGCAGACAAGACCTGAGCCAAAGTCAGCATTTTGAACTTCTCCTTCCGGAGGAAGCGGTTGACGTTCTGGAGGTCCAAGATGGGACGCAGACCCCCTTTGTCCTTCTTGGGGACCAGAAAGTAGTGGGAATAACAACCACTCCCTACTTCCGGCCCAGGAACGCACTCGATGGCCCCCTTGGCCAAGAGGGCCGTGACTTCCTGCTGGAGGAGTACCAAGTGATCCCCCGACATGCGGTGGCACCGAGGTGGCTTGGCTGGAGGGGAGGACTGAAAGGAAAGGGAGTAACCCCTGCGGATGATCTGCAGCACCCACTTGTCCGATGTGATATTGTGCCAGTGGGGGAGGTGGTGGCGGATGCTGCCACCCACCGGCGTGGGGTGCTCCACAAAGCTCAGATTAGGAAGGTTTTAGGTAGAAGCAGCGGGCGGAGGTGGACTGACCCCGACGCTGATTCCCAGACCCGCCCCTGCGGAAGCTGCGTCCACACTGAGGCTGGTTCTGCACAGGCTTGCTGAAGGAACGTGCCTGGGCGCCTCTGCCGTGGCCACGAAAGGAACGAAAACCAGGAGTGGCCGGGCTCTTAGCGGAAAGACCCAAGGACTTGGCCGTGGCCCGCGAGTCCTTAAAACGCTCCAGTGCACTGTCGGTCTTATCGCCAAACAGACGAGTGCCATCAAAGGGCATGTCCATGAGGGTGCCCTGGACATCAGGCGAGAACCCGGTGGACTCAACCAGGCGTGGCGACGAAGCACCACAGTCGTAGAAATCGCCCTGCCCAGTGAGTCAGCGGTGTCCAAACCACACCGAATGGCAAACTTAGCCGCATCCTTACCCTCAGCAACCGCTTGGGACAGCACAGCGTGGACCACCTCAGGACACTGAGGCAACACCTGTGCAACCGTATCCCACACCGCGTGAGAAAAGCAGCCCAATAAGCAGGCGGTGTTCACCGACTGCAGCCCCAAGCTGGCCGTAGAGAACAACCGCTTACCGAACTGTTCCAAGAATCCTTATCCAGCGGAGCCGTGGGAAAGGCACTCTGCGATGCAGAGGCTTGGATAACCAGGCTCTCAGGCGTAGGATGAGCGGTCAGAAAAGCGGGGTCACCAGGCGCTGGGTGGTGACGCCTGGCAACATTTTTGTCCACAGGGGCCCCTGTGGCTGGCAGCGACCAAGTGCCCAACAAGACGTCAGTGAGGGCGTCGTTAAATGGAAGCATGGGCTCCGACAAAGTGGACGCCGTCTGAAGCACCTCAGTGAGGAGATTAGTTTTAAGGGCCACCGTAGAGAGATCAAGGTTTAGAATCTCAGCTGCCCGACGGAGCACCATCGTGTAGGAGGCGCCCTCCTCCATGGTAGGCGGGGAGAGCCCAACCCCGGGTCAGAGGAGACGTCGAGGTCGCCAGCGTCCTCCAAGTCGTGCACCCAGTCCTGCTTGGAGTCACACTGACGGGCAAGAGGGTCCTCGGACCCCTTCCAGTCATCCTCCACCTCTGCCACATGGGGAACAAACCACGGCAGCAGAGCCGGGGCCAGAGAAGGAGCAAACAGCGTCAGAAACTGTGCCGGGAATGGCGCCGGCCGGGGCCGAGCCGGCGCCGCATCCCAGTCCGGAACAAAATGGTCCTGTAACCTGGGCAAGGGTGAAACGAAGGGCACCCACTGCGGCGCCAGGGGCGGAGTGGAGGGTGGCGCTGGGGCCGGAGCCGGCAGCGCTGGACCTAGTGGCGCCGGAGCCAACAGCGCAGGATCCTGCGGCGCTGAAGCTGGATCCACCAGCGCCGCCAACGGACCAAAAGGGTCCGGACACAGGACCGAGGTGCCCGATGGCGCGCCGGCTGAAGCCCGAGGCCCAAAAAGGCGGTCCATGGTAGCAAGAAATTCTTGCACCTGTTCGGGAGTCACCGACGGACCCGGGTAAGGCAGGTAGGCCGCAGGACTCCCAGGCTCCAAAGGAGCCGCAGGGGCAGAACCCCCTTGTCCGCATCCGAGGACCGACGGGGGGACATCAGAGAGCGAACTCGCTTCTTCGACTTCTTTTTGTGTCATCTCTTACCCAAATCGGAGGGCGAAGACTTGGAGCCAGGAGCGACGACTGCGGCCCCGCGAGCATTCCTGGGAACGTTCCCTAGACCTGGAACGGCGCTGGGACGAGTGCCGGACCTCCAGCAGCTTCTGGCGCTGCTCCCTCAAGGCCTTCGGGGCCATGGCCCGACAGGACCGGGAATCGTGGTCGGTCTCCAGGCAGTAGAGGCAAACATCATGGGGGTCCGCCACCGACATATTGCGACGGCAAGCCCCACAAGACTTAAATCCAGGCATCCCTACGTGCACCAAGGAGAAAAGAAGACAAAAAGTCTCAAAAAGAGTAGTCAAAAAGTGACTAAGGTACGTGCTCTAACCAGATCTGCGCTTGCTGGCGCGGAAAAAGAAAGAACTGACGTCAGCGCCCTTGGGTGGCGCCTAAGTAGTCTCTGTGACGTCATCTCGGCGCATACAACGCCAGTGACAGACGCGGAGCCACACGACACCACCCACTGAGGCGCAGGGGTACTGCTACGAAAAGACTTTCTGGATCCAGTCTGACGCCTGGGGATATGCTAAGGTAAGGAATCTATCACTAACGTGTCTCTTTCAGATAATGCCGTACTAGTCCATAAAGGTATCCTTCCTTGAACCCTTAAAACCTTTTACTACTCCTTAATGGTCTCCTTCCTTGAACTCTAACAATTCTTAGTATCCCTTAACAGTACCCACCACTGGACACTAAAAGCAATTACAGTACCTACCTCTACCCTTCTCTGAACCTCACAGCCCCCTTTAAAACACTTAATACTACCCTTCTATGAACCCTAAAAACCCTTACTACCCCGTAATGCTACCTATCCCTATAACTCTAACTTACCATCCCATACAGCTACCGTCCCTAAACCCTAAAACACCTTTACTATCCATTACCACTTCCCTATCCAGAACCCCTTGCTAAACCTTAACACTGTGCTTCCTTGCAGCCTAAGAATCCCTTACTAGCCCTAACGCTGCTTTCCCTGAACCTTAAACATTTCTTACTACAATGTTTTGCTACCTTTCCCTGAATTCTAAAAACCTCTTACTACCCCTTAATGCTACCCTTTCCTACAAACCCCTCAAAAATACCCTTCACTGAATCCTACAAACCTTTGACTACACCTTAGTGCTACCCATCCCTGAACCCTAAAACCCCTTAACCATCTCTTAATGAAACCCTTCCTTGAACCCTAAAAAACACGTATTACCTCTTAACTGCTTCCATGCTTATGACGAGCCCAGCTCGTCATGAGGCACAGTGGAGCTGTGCTCATGTTGAGCTGGGCTCGTCATAACGGTCGCGGCACTCCCATGCGCAATTGATTCCCCGCCTGTGCGGGAGAATCAATAAGTGGGCGGATTCGTGACGAGCCCAGCTCGTCATGAGCACAGCTCCACTGTGCCTCATGACGAGCTTGGCTCGTCACGAGCACCGCAGCGCCGCGCCCCTCCCTACCCCCTGCGCCGTGGGGGAATTACCCCCGCGGCGAAGGGGTTAACATTACCCAACCATGAACCATAAAAACCCTTACAACTCCCTTAACGCTACCCTGCCTAAAATCCCTTACTACTTCTTAATGTTATCCTTTCCTGAATCCTACAAACTCCTTTCTACTCGTTAATGCTGCCCTTTCATAAACCCATACTATCCCTTATTGCTACCCTTACCTGAATCAGAAAAATGTACTGCCCCTTAACACTACATATTCCTGAACAGCATAAAACTTTTCCTACTCCATAACACAACCCATCCCTGAACCATAAAAACCCCTTACCATCTCTCAATACTACTCTTCTCTGAACCCTACAAACTCATTTCTACCCCTTGATGATACCCCTCTATGAACCATTTAGACTCCTACTACCCTTTAACAGTACCATCCCTGAGCCCTAAAAAACTCTTACTACCCCATAATGATGTCCTTCCCCGAACCCAAAAAAAGTATTAACCTTTAACCCTACGTTGCACTAAAACCTAAAAACATTTTACTACCCCTTAACGCTACCCTTTCCTGAACTCTAAAACCCCCTTGCTACCGCTTAGTGCTTCTTTTTCCTGAATCGTAAATGTCCCTTACTGCCCCTTGACAATCCCTTATCTGAACATTACAAACCCCTTCACTCTACTCTTCCCTGAACAAGGCAAACTTTTTACTATCTCTGAATGCTACCCTTCCCTGAACCATAAAAAAGCCCTTAATACCCTTTAATACTACCCTTCCCTGAACCCTACAAAATCTTAACTGCTCCTTAACGCTCACTCTGGAACTAAGGTCGAAATACTGTGAAGAACTGAAAAACAAATTACTATTTTTTTCTGTCACTCCTCACTTCCAAGGTGACCCTCAGGGTCTCATTTGTGGTCCTTGTTATTTCTAACGCCACCTTCCTTCTCGCAGATATCAATGCCCTTGGTATCCAGAACTCTGTGGAGGTGCTACTTGGTGATACCAGGAAAGTCATTATAAGGCCTTTACAGGTGTCAAGCAACACAGAAAAGCTTACTTCTTTTAAGAGTTAGAAGGATGTTTTTAGGGCATTAGTGGAAGCACTTTCCGGACTCTGATGGAATACATTCTGCTGTTCACGTACAGTGGAGATGAGCTGCTTTGCCATTTGGGAGAAATGAGCACTGCCCCACTAATAGAATAATTTACAGAATGTTGGATGTTTTGCTGTTATACCACAATTCCGTAATATGGTTCCCACAACCAATTATCATGACATTACTGCAAATTTAGAGATAGTTATGCAAACGTGGTTTCCGTCTCTTTTTTGGCAAAATATTGGTGCAGCATTAGAACCAGCTTTTTGCTTGGGTTCTGGCACTTATAGGCAAGGAATACAGTACTTTTCTCGGAATTCAAAATTAGCATTAAATGCAGTGAAAAACAGTTTCCACACATGTAACCAGATTTTTAACAGCTTCCCACTTATTCTAAATGACCATAAAAGTAATATGTCAGTAAAGGACAAAATACACCAAATATTAGCGCATGATCATTCTAAAATGTTCATATTCATAGCTTATCTAGGTAAGGTAAACTTCCCTTCATAGGGCTGGCTTCACTGAGCAGCTGTCTGGATGACATTTTTACCAGTTCTTTAACATATGCTTAGAGTGTGCTTTAGAACAACCCAGAGGGATATTACTGTCTTGCCTCATGCTGTCAGCTGCCGATGTTATCATTCCGCCTTCTAGGAAGTGCTTTGATTAGAATGCATGAGGGACTGTTCTAAATCTGGAAAATAAACTCAACTACACTGTTTGCCATATTCAGCTTTCAATTCTTCCCATATGTATACTACACAGAAAGCAATATTTGTGTACTTTTTACCAGCATTGGCAAAACCAATAGGACAGGCTTTAATGTGCTAAACAAGATTTGTACGTACGATGCATGCAAACAGCATTTGTTAATGGCTTTATTTACATTTGTAATGTATTAAAGCCAAGCCTATCGGCTTTGTCCTTGCTTGTTTGTATTTTCAAGAGAGCCTTGCAGGCTGACTGCAGACACCTTCCTAGCATTTACCATGCCAGCTTGTCTGCCATTTTTTCGGGCTTAGATTGATGAATTACTCCTGTGGCAGCTAATAAAGAAAAAATCAAGAATTTCAGACAAACAGGAGATGAGTGTGGTATTGTAGGAGCAAACTTCTGTACACCCTGTGAAAGACAGAATTGTGTGATACGCTTCTTTGATTTTGATCATCCGAATCTACTTGTTATCCACCTGTTGTACGCCACAGATGAAGCTGGGACTAAATGTGTTACAAGTTGGGTGGTATTTCCCACATCTGTTATTTACCAGATGCATTAAACGACTCACCATTTGAGACCTTTCGACAGGTCAAACATTATGGTATTTTACTGGGGGAAAAGTGTACAATATTTCCGTACTATCCAGATTTTAGTGCCCTAAGCACCTACAATATGCATGTTATTCTCCAGAAGGTCATAATAGGTGCTATTTATCACACCTGATAAATAATGTACCCCGTGGTATCATTATTTATCTCGATTATCGGCACCTGTAATTCATCAAACTGAATCAGGGCCAATGCACTGAGGTCACAGTGAGTGCATCTCTGAATTAGTTGCATGGCTGTTTCTATGGCCGATGTAGGAGGCTGGCTTAGTATATGGTGCACGCTTACTTATGTGATGCACCTTGCACTAATCCAGGCAGCCCTTATGGTGATTTTAGTGGTCTTTGATAACCAGTGAAAGCTCTCAAAGAGGTAGCTGGGGAGAGCAGCCTTCATGCCTATCTTGACGGAGTGTTAAGCAGCTTGATTTACCAGTTTAATCTTATATTGTAAGTTAAATTAAAAAGAACCACACAGTGTTTATATAAAAATACTTATATTTATTACACAACACTCACTAACACATTGGTATATCTCCTATCCGGAGACACCGCAATACACAAGAGTACTTAAAATGTGACACAAAATACAGTGGTCTCCCGGGGGAGACCAAACCATATACTAAGAAAGTGAAATGCAAACTGCAAAGGAGAGCAGGACTTGGACCAGAAGACCCAGACGGGCTGGGACACAAGGAACCACACAAGGTAAGAACCCAGGGCCCCCAGGGAAGTCGTAGTTGCAGTTATGCAGGGTAAGGACCCTTCCCAGAGGACCCTGAAGAATTCCCTTGGCGAATGGAAGATTGGAAAGCAACCACACCCGTGGATGCCCAAGGGACCAGGTTACCTACGCCAGAAAAGCCAGGTGCATAGGGGTGAAGAGATCTCGGAAACCTCTGTATAAGAGAAGGCTTGCAAGAAAATGGTTCTGGAGAAGATGATGAAGAAGTCCGGTGGAATACAAGGGTGGATTCTGGAAGGGAAGAACCTGCAAGCTGAGGGGACAGAGTCTATGCCACTCTGGAGTGACTGGGAGGCATGAAGACACAATGCCCACTGATGTCAATAGGTTCAGAAGCGTCAACGGGGACCTAGTCACTGCAGCTGTGAGGATCAGGCGACGCTGAGGAAGACCAGGAGTCGTGCACGAGCTGATCTATGTCAGATGTCGGTGACTAGGTGGTTGGTGTCTGGCAGGAGCACCAATAAGCCTTGTTAGCCGCAACTGGCATAGAGAACAAAGAAGGAGCCGCTCTGGGACCAGCAAAGTCCAAGGGACTCACCAACAACAGGAGACTCAGAGCAGGCCCCAAGCAAACAGGGAAGCCCACTGAAGTCATAGAAGACCCTCAGGAGGACCCACAGGCGAAGACACAGGAGTCGCAGGAGCACCTCGAGCAGCTCACCAAGAACGAAGGCCCACGTCGCAGAAGATGCAGTGAGGACGCTGAGCTTGAAGGGGAGAGATGCTGGAGGCTGATGCTTCTTGTAGCCCAAAGATCTCTGGTGTGCAGAGCCAAAAATCATTGGAAACAGCAGTTCAACGCAGTGCACAGAGGTTCAGTCCCAGCGTTTCCGACGAGGGGTATTGTCCTCAAAATTGCTGACAGGACAGGCCAGAGTTGCAGAACCACCACCTGTGTTTCTGAGCCTTGGGAAGTCCGTAGAACGACAGGAGCAGCAGACTAGTCAGCTTTGTTGCGGTGCCTGCAGATGCAGGGGAGTGACTCCTTCACTCCAAGGGAGATTTCTTCAGGTGTCGTTGATACACACAGGTCTATTGAAGAACCTGGATGAAGCACTGGATGAAGCACAGACACAGACGGCGAAGATGACTTAAAGAACAGCAAGACCAGGAGTAGCAGGAGTCTTCTTTGGTGCAGGCTCGGTTCCAGTCAAAGTCCAACAAAGTCCAAGTGTCCAGACAATTGAAGAGCGATGTAGTTTCAGGGTTGAGTTTCATTTTCGGGGTGTGAGATGGACTAAGCCATGCCCTATTTACAACACTAAGTTAGCATAACCGAGATCATAGTTAACAAGCAAGCTTGTCGTTTCTGCTACGCTGCACACGACACTGTTGTTATGTGTTATTCATTTTGTAAAATGCTGACTCGACTTTGCCTTACAGTTTAACAAATTGTTGCACATTCTTAACCGTGAAATGTGCCCTTGGTCTGTACATCATGCAAAGAACGCGTCTGGGTCACTTGAAGGTACAGAGTGTTGTGTTTAGATTGATCGTAGACACTTGTTAGACATATCATGCATACAGCTGCCAATATTTGAAGGACAAGCGTCTTTAATATTGCAGAACAGTTTGGTGTGATATTCATTCGAACAAGAAGAGCTGATGCATGCTGTGAGAGCTGATCCTTTGATGTGATTCTACTAAGCTGATCTATACGGTATGGGGTCCCCCCTGTTAGCCTAAGAGACCTTCTAATAGTCTAACAATAATAATAATGTATTAGATTATAGTGAAAGGAGTGTGGCCGTATACCACTGTCATTAATAGTATGATTGCTCCTTTCATTCTATATGGTATTGTAATTATGCTAATGATTCTGATCTGTACTGTTAGTCTGCTAGTGTTAGCCAAAGTACTGCATCTTAGGACGCGAGGTTTATAAAATAAACTCTTTAAACTTTACCGTGTCTGTATTATTATGTTGTGGACTAACAAATAAGTACGAACAGGTATTTCGGATTCCCACCACTCCTGAGAAATATCTAAGTCACTTGTTCTGGTTTGTCTATACATTGGGACCACCTAGCTAGATCTAGGTTAACAAATGAGATACTAAGCTAGTCGGATAAGGGGTTCTGGGTTCTGAGGGGAGTTTTCTGGTACACCACAATTCTCTGAGGTCCTGGTCTCCTGCGCATAGTTCTGTGCAAAAGCAGAATCCCTGCAACATGGCGCACCTAACGTTTGGTCTTAACGTCTGAGACGCTTTAGTGGTGCTAGTTTTAGTCCACAACAACCCTCACTCTCGTTTCCGGAAAACTTGAGTGACAGTTTAACCTACCTAGGTTTAGACTAAAGGTTCTATCAAGCTTGAAAATTAAAAAGGTTATAATTTTTTAGCCCAAGTGCTACTGTGAATATCGTTGTTACTCTTTAAGGAGTCCTTATGGCGGTTAATATTCCTGCTCATAGTAGGGTTCCTCTGCGCGCTCATTTGAGGGCGTATGGGGTACCTGATGACGGGATGTCCGTAGTCTTTGTGGTCAGTGCTGATACCACCTACCCGTATGAGTTGTTTTACTCATGGGTGACCTTTGCGGAGGTGGATACGGACGATAATTTGTTCCACGAATATACAGCCTCGGCTGTTCCTGCGGCTTATGCCCAGTATAGGACTCTGGAAATTCCTATTTCTGCCTGGCAGCATACAATTTGGTTTAATGGCGCCCTCCCCCATGAGGTCGTATCGGCGAAAATGGGCCCGTTGTCAATTGCAGGGGCTACATGGCCGGTACTGGCCGGATATACTCCATACCCACGCTACATGACGATAGGCGTGGGTGATTTACGAACACTACACACAGCCCTGATTACGGTCCATAGGGCTTTAGTGCAGTATGTGTCACGCACAGTTCAGGTGGGAGCACCTGCGGTTGCTGGACACGGGGCGGATCACCATCACGCGGTGGTGATTAGCCCTGTTATGGTTAACGCGGTTGTCGGCAAGCGCCCCCTCAGTAAGGATGAATTTCCTTACTGGCTTGCGGAAAAATTTGATCAATTAGAAGCTGTGTTTCCAAACACTACACCTGTGGATAAACACAGGATACTCACCATTACTTTGCCGAAAGACCTAGTCCCTGAACTTGTTGATTGTGACAATTGGGGCAAGGTCTTTGCTGCGACATATTCGAAGTGCTACGGCACTCCGTCTATGGCTGTACTACCCTCCGTCATCAAGAAAGTTCAAGAAAGTCATGGTGCGGAGGCAGCTATTTAGTTGGGAATGAGGCTTGTCGACAGTTTCGATGTGGTTTGTTCCATGGTAATGGGCAACCTCAAAGGAGATGCCATGCAGTTCCAAGTCGGTAATATGCTGGAGCTTTTGGCTGATGCCGACAAGCCTCGGCAGTTCTCAAAAATTATTGCGAAAGCCTATAGGATGGTTGGACGTAGTGCCTTAGGTGTAAAACCCACCATCAAAATTCCTGATGTAGTGCAACAAACTAAGGTGAGTTCGTCTACAAAGGACGAAAAGCCCAACTTCCCTAAACAAAGTTGGCGAGCCAAAAAACAAGAGAAGCAGCAACAGAAACAGGTTTCTCGTCTTGCCTCACCAGTTCAGTCGTATAGTGAACGCACTTATGATTTGCGCGATCGTACTCGTATTAAGTCACCTGATAGGTTTCAGGTTTCTGAACAACGCTCTCGTTCTTCACAGGAAACATCGACTTCACACTCTGCTGATGGAGAACGTGGAAGAGGACGGGGCACTCAAGGGCGAGACCAGCCTCGCCAGACTGACGGTAAAGGCAAGCAGGAAGACGCAGCCAGACCACGTCCACCGTTTCAGAAAAAGAAAGTTGCTGCTATCTCAGCGAGATATGCCTCAGATGGTCAGGACACAGCTTCGGAACCTGACATGGGCACTAACGCTGCTAGACAGCGCGGCGGAAGTTACAGTAGTGCGGGAAGCATTGCGTCCATTTCTGGAGGCGACAGCAACTGACATATATGTGACAGTTGAAACTGCTGATACTCGCGTAGCCCCCCCAGAAAGATTATTTGAAATAGTCCTTAATATTGAGGGTGACATACAACGCAAAATTAAAGTGTTTTTTTGGGATAATCTTACCACCACATATGATATTCTTTTGGCGGAGAAAGATGGGCCTCTGGCTTTCATTTTGGACGCCCCTAGGGGCGAGGAAGTTATACTTCCTTCCTTTGGGCACGCAGTGCCCACGGAGGAGTCTACTAGGTTGGCCGGGGAGTGGGCGCAGGTGCTTGCGCCTGCGTTATATCGTAATCAGGTTGGCTGGGATAAATGTTCTCCCAATCACGAGATTCCATTGCGATCCGATCCCCAGCCTCAACCCCAATATCCCATGCGTCGCGAGGCTAGACCTCACGTCGCGTCCATCCTTGAACAATTGGAATATCAAGGAGTGATTGAGACATGTGTGTCACCCATGAATAATCCTTTATTCACTGTAACGAAGCCTGACGGATCGTACCGCCTAGTTTTGGATTACCGGCATTTAAACTCACATTGCCGGACGTGTGCGGTACAAAATACTCATAGTTCGGCTCTCGTAGATAGTCTTGTGAGAAAACGTTTCAAAACTACGCTCGACTTATCCAATGGCTTTTATTGCCATAATCTGGCCCCTCTTAGTTATGAGTGGACAGCATTCACCTCGGGTGGCAAACAAAAATTGTTCAAGAGGCTCCCGATGGGCTATAAAAACAGCCCTGGAGTTTTTGCCGCTCGCGTGGTCTCTCTCTTGGAGATGGTAGACCCAGAAGCATACTCGTATGTCGACGACATCTATCTGACAGACGACGAGTTGCTTCCACACCTTGCTCGTGTGGATAACATAGTGACTATGTTTGCAGACTTCGGTTACAAGTTTAACTTTAAGAAGTCGCACATTGCTGAATTTACAGTGTTGTTCTTGGGGTACGAACTCAATAATGAAGGTCGAGGCTTGGCACCGCAGTTCCTTGAGAAATGCGCAAACCTTCGTATCCCTACGACACTGAAAAAACTACAATCCTTGCTGGGTTTTCTGAATTTCGGTCGATCCTACATTCCTGATTATGCCCAGCGTATCAAGACACTTTATGCCTTGATACAACCAACTTATACCAGATCTTGCTGGCTGCCAGAGCACTCGTTGGCATTATATACTTTGCAAACTGATCTTCTTACAGCTAAATATCTAAAAACTCGTGACAACCACACCAACCTGGTCATTAGAATTGTTCCAGGCGCAGAAGGTTTCACGTACTTAACGTTCAATGAGGGTGACACAGTCCCCATTGCTTACAAATCTCATCTGTACACTTCGGCTGAGCTGCGATTTTCCACTGTTGAAAAAGTATTGACGGCGGTTCAGATGGCGATCCTGAAAGAACGAGCGCTATCACAAGGAAAACGCATGCTGGTGGTAACACCGTTTCCTGCTCTTGAAGCAGTCACTAAAGCTAGTGTACCAAATTCTAAGGCTTTGCATCCAAGGTGGATACAATGGGCGACCTCCTTTGCTTCGCCTGACGTCGAATACATCTTTGACGCGGCGTTGCAGACTCAGGAGAGTTTGGAATATGAATTCGTTCATCCTGCTCCGCAGTCATTGCACCCCATCGAGGAATACCATTGTGTCATATACACTGACGGGTCGGCGCAACCCGCAACTGGATCGAGGCACGCTTATTCAGCGGCTTGCGCAATTGTAGTCGGTACTTTCGTGAATGGAGAGTTCAAATCTGATGCAGTGCATACACAGTCATTGGGTGATTGTACTGCGCAACTGGCGGAGCTTCGTGCTCTGGTGCTTGCACTTGAGTTTGCTGATCACAGAGTCACTACTCTTATAGTGAGTGACTCTTACTATTGTGTTCAATCTTACAACGACAATATACTTTTTTGGATTATGAATGGTTTTCGTGATTCCAAAGGTTGCTCAGTAAAGCATAAAACGATTTGGACTCGAGTGTCGGAACTCAAAGGGAGTCTGCCACTTGTGGATGTAATTCACACTCTTGGTCACCAACGAGTTGGTGTCCATGCTGTCGGTAACAATTTGGCTGACGAGGCAGCTAAAACAGCAGTGGCGACATATTTAGTAGTAGCAGTTACAAGATCAAAATCTAAGATAGATGCTGACATTTTAGCAGCTATTGCGGCATCAGAGACAGGGACAAACTTCCCTAGAGGTTTCCCTTCTCGATACCATTATCACTTAAGTCCTGATAACGTCCCATTAGTGAGGATTAACGACGTTGGTGATAGATTGATTCCCAACGCGGACTGCAGACCAAATTTGATAACAGCTGCCCACGAAGGAGTTGCGTCTGCGCATGCTGGAGTGTCAGCAACTGTCTCTCTTTTGCAGCAACGTTACTGGTGGTACGGTTTGTATAAACAAGCGCGGGCTTATGTACTTAATTGTGACATTTGCCAGCAGATCAAACCTTCTTCTGTCGCGCGTCCACCTCCAACGCAGCTGCATATATCTAATCAACCACTAGCGTATGTTTATTTAGATCACTGCGGTCCTTTTACCTCTGATACTGCGTACAAGTACATCTTGGTTGCAGTGGATTCGTGCACACGTTTTCTGTGGGTGTGGCCACAAAGGAGTGCTGATGCCAGGACTGTCATCAAAGCATTGCGTGTCTTTATACGGAGTTTTGCGTGTGGTACCCTTCACTCTGATCAGGGCCCGGCGTTCGCCTCTAAGGCTTACAAAGAGGCTATGAGAAGTTTCGGGGTCCAAGTCAAATTTTCGTCTCCATACCGGCCTGAGGGCAATAGTGTAGTGGAGCGGATGAACCGTGACCTAAAGCAATCATTGACAGCCAAGGTGTTAGGTACAGGCCGGAACTGGCTTGCCCACTTGTATGACGTCCAACGTGCACTTAATAATCTCCCTAGAAGGTCTCTGGGTGGGCGGACCCCGTACATGATGCTCTTTGGAGTGAGAATGTTTGTTCCAGACCTTGATGGTCTAGACATGGCGGCAGCTGCCGCGCCTTTTGACCTCGGTGACCACTGTGCTGTATTACAGAATCTACAAGAAGCAAGAGACACTCTAGCTAAGGAACACGTGCCCTCTACATCTGAAGAAGCGCTCCTGATTCCGGTGGTCGGCTGGCTGCCTCGAGTTGGTGATCTGGTCCGTGAGAAGGTGGAGAACAAGAAGGAGTTTGGCCCCTCTTATCGTGCACCAGTCCCGGTGCTTGGAGTATTGGGTACACGTACAGTTGTTTTACCACCACTTCCTGGTCGCAAGGAAAAAAGGTACATTTCAATTGAAAATGTCAAGCTACACAGGGTGGCCGATTCTCCATAGAATGACACCTTCGGTTTCCTGCCCTTCAATGCTGAGAAACTCTGTTGTGTTGCCACCCTCTATCATCGTGCCTGAAGTTTCCATTGAAATGATTACAGTTAATGATCCGCCACCTACTGCTGGTGGTTTGCCCGCTGATCCGGAGTATGCTTATCCTACAGAAGTCGTTTTGCCCCTTTTAAATACAACAACACTTACCCAGTCACATTCTTCCTTTGAAACTGAATCATTGACTTCCACTGTCCCTTCCAAAATCTCTATATTTTTTGCCTGGTTCAAGAGACATTTTTTGGTTGCACCTTGGACTTACATCTGGTTGGTGCTGATTTGTATTTTTTTATTCATGACAATTGGCTTTGTGGTAGTGTTTTTTAGACTTATCAATGGACACTACCTGAGTGAGCGTTCTACAATTCAATTAATTGATGGAACTTTGGCCCCCCATTCCTCATCACACATCATGAAAAGAGACCAGACGTTTGTGAACATCACCGCCTGGCCTGTACGTGATGGGATTGCTTGGGATGCGGTGAACTTTCAAATTCATGGTCCCACCGAAGTTATTAATGTGCCTACTGTTTTTCGTGTTTCTATGGGTGATGTAGTTAAACAAAACATCCGCTCAGATGATTGGGATGTACAAGCAATAGAAGCACTGTTTTCTGATTTAAAATATTATGCTGCATTTGATGCTGAAGATCTGTATTTAAATACTGCAAACTATGATGAGCAGTTTTGTTTTCAACATTATGGCACACATTTCCTACACAGAGCAAATACTTTTAGAAATTTTGTTAATTTCACCCAATGGGAACATTGTCCTGTCCCTATGCCTGGCAGCTCTGCCACTTTATTGAAAAAATTCACATACTTTTCGGATTTTAGTGTGTCAACCCCTGAGTCTTTTTATTTTAAGTTAGCGGTAGAACCCACTTCTAAGGTCAGACTGACACACACAAAATTGTTATATTCCAAATCCTTTATGGAGGAATTGGCTATTGGAGGTTATGACGTATGGAAAGCTACTATCGATCTTAAATCGGTTTGGGGAACTAAACCGTGGCAGGTACAAGGAACAGAAGCTTTGCATCGTGCCTGTCTTATCCCTAACCATATTTTATTTTTGAATTCATCTATTTTTCAGACCACCTGTTTTGGATTGGCTATATCTAAAAAATTCATTTCCCCCTCGATCCCTGATCTAGGTGCTTATCCAGGTTGGGAAAATAACTCAGATCTGTCCCTTACTATGTTGCAGTCGCTTGTTTCCAATGGCACCTTCAATATTTCAACATTGAATCCTGAGGGTTGGTTGGTATGGCAAACAAGCTCAGATGCCTGTCAACGTCGATTTCTGGATTTGGCTCCGGGGTATACACAACTTAGGGTTGACCCTCGTTTCACATCTTCACACACGGTGACTACCTACTCTGTAGGTAAATTATGTCAGTCATGGCTGCAACATTCCACGTTAATTTCAGTTAAGCTTCATTTGTCACGTTTAAATGAAAAAATAGATTTGAATGATTTCATTAAGGGTCCTGTAAATGGTAGATCTAAACGATGGGCTTATGCTATTTACAATGAAATTTGGAAGTTGTCGCAAATTGAAGCTGCTTCTAGACTACGTGCTATTGACCAGGCCAATATGGAAAAAGTATTGGCTGTGATAGATAATAGTATTAATACGTTGTCTTCTAGAATTTATACATTAGATAATATTGTTTCTTCTGTCGTAGACATTGTGCAAGATGATGTATCTGTGTTGTATCATGGTCAAAATCAGTTGCGTTCAATTATGCAGTTTGCATGGACATTGCAAACGTTAAAGGCAGGGAAAGTCCCTTGGGATTACATGAATATTACATCATTGTTCCTTCCGTTTAATTTGACTGAAAAACAGCAGTTCATGTCCATGAAAGATGCAACTTATGCATTACTGCACATTGAAAAATTAGAACCTTTACCTTTTTCTGTAGCTGAGTTAAATTCAGCTGTGTGGTTAATTCACGGATTAGTAACTTTACCGTTCAGTTTGTTCAAGTTTAGTTCGTGCATGAAACACTATGCTATCGGCAGATATGAACAACTTGGTGATGCGTTTCTGCATGAAGTTTGGTCACTTCCGTTCACTTACAGATGCGTAAGGGATGGCAAGGAAGTTTACTTAAAAGGTGAAGAATGCAATTCCGCTCCTGATCACTCTGTTGTTTGCAGACATATACAATTACATGGCGCTTGCAATATACACGCTCCTAATTTAGCCTGTGTCCTAAAGGGGATTCCAATGCCAGTTATAACGTCTTCTTTTAAGCTGCTTGCCAACGGTAGTTATTTGTTTTTAAATAGTGAAGCTTGCTGTGGGATGCTAGTGGGTATTCCTTACATTGTGACTGTTTCACAAAATTAGTTTGCTGTAATAACGTCCTTTTCCCGCCCCCGCAAGGCCGACTCGACATATCCATCTGGCCAGCGATTCCAACCTTGAACGCAGAGTTCAATGGGATGAGCAGAATAAGGGCTCTTTTGTCTAAAAAAGAGGTTGCGTTGACTTCATCCCGTGAAACATTTCTTCTTAATGTTGCGAACACACGCACTGAGGTACAAGCTCTTTTAAATACCGACCTCCCCCTCCATTTTGGAACCTTGATTCAAACTATCTTTAATGCTTCGTCTACGACTGGCCTTGTTCATTTTTTTGAAATTGTGGGCTCCGGCCTCGTGACATCTTTCCAGACTGTTTTTGGTGTGATCCCCGCATTTTTGCATTCTATTTTTTCGAGTGTCTTCGGAGGGTTCCCCTTGCTCCTCGCTTTGATGGCTGGGATCCTCGTGTTGATTTGCGCACTTCGATATGGCTGCACACTGGGAGTTGCAAGACAGAATGCTGCGCTTGCTCCATCTTCGTAGCCGGATGCTTGATTTCTACGGCACCTTACCACTGGCGGTATTAAGCGTCAAGTATGGATTGTCTTTCCGGTTTCCCTTTTTTACGTGTGTGCAACTTGTCTTTCATTGCCTAGATTGTCCCTTCCAATGGGCTCTGGACTTGTGCCTGTCAAACTTGGCGTCACCTGACCCGAATTTTGATGAACTAATGTGTCCTTTAGTGGCTCATGAATTCGACTGTTCTGGTGTCGGGTTTATGGCTTTGGGTGCTGCACACGGAGTCCTTGGAAACTGGGATATCGGAGAGGCAGCTATTGATTTCCTTGAAAGGAGTTATATTGAGGAGACTGACAGTTGTCCTATCATGGTGCTGGATGCTCCGTTAATTGATGAACATGTGTGTTCCTTTCCCTTACTCAACTGGATGGCAGATACTTTTGCGGAACGCCCCAATGATTTCCTCTTGGAAGCAGTCGCAACTTACGGTGCATATACCTTCATGGATTGACTAATTGACATTGTCAATGCGGCTTGCATCCAGATTTGTTAATTTTCTACGAAAGTTTTGCTTATTTTTTACCACATCATTTTTCATTTTCTAAACGAACATTTTTTTTAATTCTCGGACTTTACACTTACCTTATATGCCCTTGGTTCCGTTCTACATCACTTGAACTCTGCGTTCTTGCTAAGTGTATCCCTATTGGTTAGTGCTCCGATCATGGGGGGGTGTGAGATGGACTAAGCCACGCCCTATTTACAACACTAAGTTAGCATAACCGAGATCATAGTTAACAAGCAAGCTTGTCGTTTCTGCTACGCTGCACACGACACTGTTGTTATGTGTTATTCATTTTGTAAAATGCTGACTCGACTTTGCCTTACAGGATAACAAATTGTTGTTGCACATTCTTAACCGTGAAATGTGCCCTTGGTCTGTACATCATGCAAAGAACGCGTCTGGGTCACTAGAAGGTACAGAGTGTTGTGTTTAGATTGATCGTAGACACTTGTTAGACATATCATGCATACAGCTGCCAATATTTGAAGGACAAGCGTCTTTAATATTGCAGAACAGTTTGGTGTGATAATCATTCGAACAAGAAGAGCTGATGCATGCTGTGAGAGCTGATCCTTTGATGTGATTCTACTAAGCTGATCTATACGGTATGGGGTCCCCCCTGTTAGCCTAAGAGACCTTCTAATAGTCTAATAATAAAAATAATGTATTAGATTATAGTGAAAGGAGTGTGGCCGTATACCACTGTCATTAAAAGTATGATTGCTCCTTTCATTCTATATGGTATTGTAATTATGCTAATGATTCTGATCTGTACTGTTATTCTGCTAGTGTTAGCCAAAGTACTGCATCTTAGGACGCGAGGTTTATAAAATAAACTCTTTAAACTTTACCTTGTCTGTATTATTATGTTGTGGACTAACAAATAAGTACGAACAGGTATTTCGGATTCCCACCACTCCTGAGAAATATCTAACTCGCTTGTTCTGGTTTGTCTATACATTGGGACCACCTAGCTAGATCTAGGTTAACGAATGAGATACTAAGCTAGTCGGATAAGGGGTTCTGGGTTCTGAGGGGAGTTTTCTGGTACACCACAATTCTCTGAGGTCCTGGTCTCCTGCGCATAGTTCTGTGCAAAAGCAGAATCCCTGCAACAATTTCATTAATCTTTATTTCGACTTCATAAGTCATAAAAGATGAACAATACAGATAAGACAAAAAAAAACTGCACAATGAAATACATCATTAAGAGAAAGATAAGGTGGAATTACAGTGTGTGCAAAATATTGACCAGGAATCAGAACATCAATTAGTGCAAAAGAATTCATGTTATCAAAAAAGTTCTTCTGATATTCCATACAGCAGCTAAGTACTTGCTGACAGCAAATACAGGTAAAGGGGATAAGTCCGATTTCAACAATCGGAAGGCCTCCAGATGATGCCTGAAGCCCCAGTTTCTGCAGATGGGAATAATCCACTTTTTCCTGGATTTCGTATAAGAAGGACAAAAAAACAACATATGAGTTTCAGTCTCCACCACATCATTGCAAGCAGGACAATTTTTAGGAGATGAAGGGTGCCATCTGCTAGTAAGAGCTCTTATTGGCAAAGCATTGTGTCTCCATTGAAGGAATAGTTTCCTAAGACCAATAGGGTTAATATCGTCCAGGACTATCTCCAACTTGTAGTAGTCCTTCATAGTTAAAAAAGTAGTAGACATCAACCCAAGTGTATCATTAGTTATAGAAGCATTCAGATTGTGTTCATAATATCTTGTAACCAGAGCTTTACGGGATATCCTACTACAAGCTTCTTGGGGGTTTATCCACAGGGCCGATAGACCCAGGCGAGATAATTCATTCTTTATATACACTAGCCATGCAATTTGTCGGACAGCTGGATGTTGATAAAGATCCATAAATTCAGCCCGGTAGCATGTAAGTTCGGGGGTTACCCAAAGTCGCCTCCAGAAAGTCAGAGGCTTCAGACCTGATTCCTCCTTTAGTGATCTTAGTCCCATATCAAGCCTAAGGGGGAGAAGTGGTGAGCTCAGTGGTAATGCGGCTAGGTTCCGGAGGAACTTGTTTTCCGTAATAGTAATTTCAGGGGCACAATTATTGCCCCATAATTCTGCACCATACATTACTGCACCACGGGCCTGAGTTTTGTAGATTTCAAGTGGGGCGCCAATAGGGTGTATCATGGATTTATTCCACAGGTTTACTAAGCCCCCAACTTTTTGAGTTAATTTTAGATTAGATTTTATCTGGTGGTGAGACCATGTCAAGTTTTCATTCAGAGTCAGTCCCAAATATTCAAAGGTGTGTACTCTCTCCAGACTAATACCATGGATAACTGGATTGGGGCGAGTTAACCGAGGGGGGTTAAAGATCATAAATTTTGTTTTAGCTGTGTTGATCTCCAGCCCCCGATCGGCACAAAAAGAAACAAAGCCATCCAGGACTCGTTGGATACCCATGGGAGTCTTGGAGAGTAGCAGGGTATCATCTGCAAACATAATTGCTGAGATTCCTATACCTGCAAGTTTGGGAGCGTCTCTGTTAGAGACATGGTTCAGGTGTGAAATTAGTCCATTTACATAGAGGCAAAACAGGGTCGGTGCCAAAACGCACCCCTGCCTTACCCCCCTTCCAACGGAAAAGCTAGATGATAAACCACCATCACTCCCACATCTAACCTTAGCAAAGTTGTTGGTATGAAGGCGCACTATAATCTGCAAGAGGGGTTCTGGGATACCTAATTCTCGCAAGACATACCACAGTTTGGTGCGGGGGACTAAATCGAATGCCGCACGCAGGTCAACAAAGACTGTGTAAAGAGAACCACCCTCGAGCTTGGCTATCTTCCAGAAGAGCATACTCAATCTAAAAATCTGGTCAATTGTTGAGACGCCCTTTCTAAAGCCCGCCTGATAGTGACTCAGAATCTCAGACTCCATCATCCAGTCCAGGAGACGGTCAAGTATTAACCTAGAGAAGAGTTTCTGAGCAACATCTATCAGACTAATGGGCCTGTAATTTGCGGGGAGCAAAGGCGACCCCTTCTTGAAAATAGGGACAACTTCCGCGCCCAGCCATGAGTCAGGCACAGGCATGCCCCCGACAATTGCATTGAATATCATTGTGAGATAGGGTGCCCAGACTCCGGATTCATGTTTGTACAAGTCGCCGGGAACCCCATTTAACCCGGGTGCTTTGCCTGCGGGGAGGGCAGATATAGCGCGATGAACCTCGCTTAAGGCAAAATGGATCTGCTCAAAACCTGTGGAAATACCCAACACTGGGTTAAGCGTGGGAGGGTCAGAGCAAAGATATTCCTCTCGATAGAGAGTACTAAAGTGTTCTTCCCAAATTTCGGGGGCAATATTTGGTTTTACTGCTGCTTCAGGTTCAACTCCTCCAGTAGACACAATTAGCCAAAATCTACGAGAGTCTCTAACCTGGAGGGCAGATGTTAACCTGACCCAGTTTTCAGTAGCCCACTCAAGCTTTGCATGATGTATTACGTTGCGATAGGTTCGTCTCTTGTGTTGAATGTCATCCCTGCTAGCTTTCTTTTTTAGTGCGTTCAACAAATCACGCTTAGCCAGAATGCATGCTCTATTATACCATTGATGGCGTCTGGTAATCCTATTCCTACAGGAGACGTTAGGGTTAAATATGTCGGCTAGGCTGGTAAATAATTCTTTGTTAACTACAGCCAATTTTACATGGCAATCAGGGGAGGGATACTTGTCCATAAAAGTATGGACATCTTCCAATGCTGTGCCTACCCTAGCGTAAACTCGGGATAACTCCCCTTGGTTAGCGGCCATTTTAGCCCATTTAACCCTGCGTTTATTGTTGGCCAAGAAAGCCCTGTTTGGTACCACAGTTTTAGGTGATGATAAAGAGTCACCCGGACATAGGCCTAATAAAGAAACGTCCAATATCAAGGGATTGTGATCACTTTCCCCCCTTGGTAGCACCACAAAATCACATACTCTATTCCACTCCTTGCACTGAACAAAAATATAATCAAGTCTAGCCTCTCTGCCAGGCTTATTGTACGTAGGCCTTGAGGGGATGTCGGAGATTGTTCGGCCATTGCAGGCCCTGATCGAATGGGCCAGCGTTAATGAGGTAATTTGGACTGCCAAAGGAGACCAGGACTTGACCGTTGGACCAACTACCTGAGGAATATGCCATATTTCATCCTCGTCCTGATTTACTTGGTCGAACAATCCATTGAGGGGTTCAAAGTGAGAGTTGAAATCACCAGCTATGACAAACATTGAGCCCTCAGGAATCTTAGTTAAAACATTTGATAAAACATCAACAACCCCGGATTCCATACATGGATTCACCGGTCTAGAGTACACATTGATTACCGCGAGCTTTGTACCTGTCCGCAAATCCAATAGCAAACAGAGAACATCCTCGGACCCAGTTTCTAAAACCGTGGGGATGCAACCCAGATGGGTAGCTAGCCAGATGGTTAGACCTCCCGAAGGACGGCCTCTGCCTCCCCACGTGGCCGGAATAGAGAAAGAAGCAAACCCCATACGGTGAAATTCTTGCCTTGCCCAAGTTTCTTGAAAACAGCATATGTGATGGAGATCTATAAAAGATCCCCCAATAGGGCAAGTAAGCTTATTGGCAAGTCCTGCAATATTCCACGAGAGAATTTTTCGAAGGAATGCAGGGTCGGCCGTAGGATCAGATTTTTTGTGCGTAAGGGGTTCTGTTGGATTCATCAGTTCAGTTGGAAATATGTCAGGTAGGGGTAGACAGGGAAACTGGTCCTTGGGAAAATGATCAGCCTCAGTGACTGTAAATGCGGAATCTGGCAAGGGATCAGAGTTTATGTGCATGAGAGATTCGCTTGGGATCATCGAATCGGTTGGAAATAAATCGAATGGAGCTAGACACGGAAACTGATCTTTGGGCAAGTGGTTAGCCTCAGTATGTGGATTAGAAATACCGTCCTCTTGTCTCAGTCAATCGACCTCATCGAGACAGGCATACCTATTATTACAGAAATGGTCACCTCTAGGTGGCACATCAGAACGGGTGTGCCAGTGCCTTCCTCTAGATGAACTAGTTCCAACCCTGATCCAGTTTTCAGCGTTCTCGGGTTGGGTAAAATTATTTGTTGGAGGATAGAAGAAGGACAGGGGTAAGGGTTTAATAGAGGTGGCTCAGTTATCACCTAGCCAGTTGCAAATATATGATGCAGTCTGAGGGTTGTTAAAGTTGACCAAAATACAATCACCCCTTATTTCCTTAATGGTATTTCCTACCCACGGAACCCTCCTAACCATTATGACCTCAGAGCTAATGTTTGGGGGAAGGGGCCTGTGTGTGTTTAACCAACTAGCCACTTTGTTCTTGAGAGAAGCATAACTTTCTGAGACCGGATTAGCAAGCTCAGGAACACCAGTTAAGATTGTTAGATAGGGCGATGCTTCAGGGGGAAGGTTTATTACATCTTTCCGTTTAGTACTAACCATTTCCCTAGATATGCAATCACCTGAGTCCCTAAGAGATCCCCTGACTTCTTTATGGGTTGATTTGGGTATTCGAATGGGACAGTTTGATGAAGTGGCTGGTTGGGTAGGCAAGAGGGTAGGAATAGTAGAAGGCGAAGAGTTATGTAAAGTTGGTAGTGCTCTAGATGGAATAGATTCTGTTCTAACAGAAAGGTTAGACATGGCTATAGGTTTAGAAGAAGGGGGGAGCATTGATTTTATAAATTGACCACTACTCCCCGAAGAATTAGCTATTGTAAGTATAGACCTTTCTATTTCTTTTAGCCTTGCATCAATAGTGTCAAGCCTATCCAATAAAGGAGTGAGAAACTCCTTAAAAGCATTATTTAAAGTACTTATGTACTGGACATTCCCCCCTTCAAACCCGTCTCCCAGATTTGGCACGGGCAGCAAGGACGGAGTTTGTGGGGAATTTATCAATGGGGGTGTATTTGGAATCACCCTAGTAACTGAAGCAGGACTACTAGCCATTGTGGTTAGGGTGTTTAGAGCATTAGTATGGGAATTATCCAATATTGCTTTCTTCCCACATTTAGAGTTCCCCTCTCGTTTCCTTTTAGGAAATGCACCCTGAAGGATCAGTTGGTCGCGGGTCGACTCAGCCTTACTCTTAATCTTTGGGATAGGTAGTGTCTGGTGCGTAGTAGGGGGTAAACACTCCGGAATGGGTTGGAGGGTATCACTGCGTAAGATAGAACTAGACCTAAGGTCTAGAAGGACCGTATCAATCGTTTGGTCAATGCTCTCCAAGAGGGCTGTATGAGAGTCATCCAAATTTGAGAGAGACCTAACAGATGCCAGCAATCCCAATGAAGACCTTCTAGTGCTCGTTATGCCATCAGACAAACGCCTTTCTAGCATATTCAATTCATTTTCAACAACAGAATTTGCCCTAATGATATAACTGTCCAAAGTACCAGCTACCATAGGATTGGATCTTGTGGATTTACCTCGGGTGTCCATGTTAAGGATCGACTGTCGTCAGGTCGAAAAGGAAATAGGAGGACCAAGAAAAGGGGCCCGGTCCGGTCTTGACCGTGCTTGAAAGGGGTTAAACGGGCCCGCCCTTTGCCCGGGCTTCGCCCCGGACTCCGCCCCGCACGCGTCCCGCTGACGCGAGAATGAGTATGACTTAAAATAGGGAGGAGGAGGAGTCGGGAAGAGGAACCAGGTGCGGCAGCTAAACTGTTCGCAAGGCGCCCTGGTCCTCGCAGTCCCGGGAGTTAAAAGCAAAGTCTAAAAGTCAGCGTTGTCCTCCTGTAGCGTGGTTCGTTTCCTCCGTTGCAGCCCAGATGGATTTTGCACAACCTCGAAGCCTACGAGCGGCTCCCGCGAAGCGGGGGCCGCGAGGCTCTAAATGCTTGGTGGAGGAGGAGTCGGGAAGAGGAACCAGGTGCGGCAGCTAAACTGTTCGCAAGGCGCCCTGGTCCTCGCAGTCCCGGGAGTTAAAAGCAGTCTAAAAGTCAGCGTTGTCCTCCTGTAGCGTGGTTCGTTTTCCTCCGTTGCAGCCCAATGGATTTTGCACATATTTACGAGACTTCCACGAAGGAGTTTGCAGAGTGTTTCTATTTTCTCAAGGTCTGCCAAGAGTAGTCTTAATACATCAAAAGAAATTCCCCAGGACGTCGGAGTACTGAGTTCTCAAAGGGAAGGTAGAAGTCCAATATATAAAAAAAAAAAAATATCCAAGTTGTACTCACACATCAAAGTTTGACATTGACAGAAAGTTGATAACACTTACAGTCTCTGAATGCGAAGCTTGTTGTGGCAATGAGACGAATACCTGGAGCGGGAGCTCTCCACTTTCATTTAAATTGATGGCTGCATCAGGAAGACTACATCCATCTCTGTAAGTCCTCACGGCGAATGCTAGGAGCAGGAGCTGCCGATTTAGCAATGACACGAATTCTTGACCTCTTTCAGAAGTGTCAATAAAGTTAAAAAAAAAATGTATCCTGTTGAGTTTCACTTTTCAATGCCCCCTACTGCCAGGTGTTTCTTGGCAGTTACGGGCTTCGAAACATGGCTACATGTCTGCCCAAATAAATTAGGCAGCCGGACATATAGCCAAACTCCACCAGACGTTACTATGTCACACCGTTGGAGTAGTTGGTCACGGCGGAGATCGAGTAGTCTCTGCATCGTCAAACTATGGTTCACCTGCATTTGAATGGGGATGCCGAACCATAGCCTTGGTGGGGAGGAAATTCCATTGCCATTACGACGGAGATCCCTCTTCGCCAAGATATAAATCTGGCCCTAAGTACACTATAGTAGGATACAGATCTTTACATAGAACATTTTCATACATAACTATTATTTATCAGAATTGTTTGCCATTTAAGACCCTCAGAAGAATAAAAGTCTGAGTAAAATCACTCACGGATAGTTGTCAACTCGCTAAGCTGTAACAATGTATGTGCATATTACGTACTTCTGTACTCAGGCATCAGGTTGGAGTTGTACCCTGTGAGCAGCATACTAAGGCGCGCCATGCCGCATTATCAAACACTGTGCAAAATCGCTGCTTCTGCGGTTTAGACAGCAAAATATGTGCAGTTTCTGCCGTTGTGAAAATGTGCCCCTTAAACCACTCACCTGTTTCTGTTGTGAAACATATGTCTTCCGTGGGCAATGGGTGTTAGGATAAATGCGATCTAGTCAAAATTGCCATCTGCTAATCAATGCCAAATAATCCCTATTCCTTAATCTGTGTACACTGCATCTAAAGTCCATGGATGACTTCGTTTTTTTCTGAATTGAACCACTCTGGGAGAACCGCTGTTTTTATCTTGAAATGTGATATATTTTTTTTGTATTGGTATTGCCTTGTACTTTCGTTTAAATTGTTTTTTAAAAATCAGGAATGAAGTGGATTCTGATTATAATTTGTCCAGATACCAGTCTGTGGAAGGCTGCTCATCCTCTGGGTGCAGGAGCCACCCACCCGTACACTAGGACTAGGAGGCGACATGCTTGGGTTATCTTTGAGTCAGGAGCCACCGACCACAGCGGCGTACCGTCGGGTATTCCAGCCTGCATAGCACCGCTCAATGACGCTATCATTCATTTCTGATGCTTCCTTAGTAACAGCGCCTCGGTGTAGTGCTACCTTCACACCGCCTCTGCGACACCCTCGTCAACGCTCCCAGCTGCCATCCCTGACGGCCGTGTGAACTGCAGAGAGAGAACACCCTCTGACGCTGCCGTAGCAACAGCACATCCTAAAATGGAGTCTGCGGGCAGCATCAGCCGCGCGCAGATTACGCGAGCAGCCCGTGCGAGAGCTGTCGCAGTCCAACTCTCGCGATAGCAGGGAGGGCGTGCATGGTGATAACATTGTGCTCTTGGCTTGAGGACATATGCCCATTTCTTCTCGGATTTAACACGACAGACAAGGTGACATTATATCTTATTCCAATACCTCCCGGTCCAGAGAAGGGTCAGTCTGTGAAAGGGTTCTGGGGACCTACAGTCTGTTTATGGAAGCCTGGAAAATCGGTAGGGTCTTGCAGTCAACCAAGAGGATCTGGGCTAATGCTAGCACTGCGGACTCTGGAACTGGGGAACCAGAGAATCAGGTTCGAGTTTCTGCGTGGGCTCAACATCTTCTGCTTCAGAGCAAATCACGTAATCTCCCCATGCCCAAAAAATTAGTATGGCCTTGTATAAAGTAACTGGTGTTTATGTAAAACACTCCATTGGGCAAGAGGGCACAGCACAGACGAATGCCCAGTTGTAGTATGGAAAAGGATGCTTTATTGAAGCAGGTGCACATAACAAACATTTTATAACCTTAGGCAAATCGCCTTATAAAATTATTGATCTCACTATAAATATATCTTCACCTAGTGCTTGGCCTACCCCCTTCCCTAATTATCCTGCCCACAATTTCCCCACCCTGACTAGCTGTCACTGAACCTATACTCTATATTCTGAACTAACTTAACTTTCTAAACTGTAAACCTTTAACATGCTGACTTCTACATGTGTCAGCTTCTCCCACCCTCCCCTTCAAACTGCTTCACCCACAACAACAATTAAACAGATTCAAACCATGAAAATATCTCGCACACTGCCACTCAGAAAAAACTACTCTCAGGTTTTTCTGCCCGCCCCTTTACTCCTCGTTCCCTAACCTGGGCTCCATAATCAAACCCCAAACGCCTCTGCCAATTCATCAGAGGCTGCACCAAATACAAATCGACATCAATCACATACAAGTGAACACCGTCTCCATGAAAAAAAACCTGTGCATCATACCTAATTTCTGGGTGCACTCTTCTAGTTACCCCGTCCTCTGCAAAAGTTTTGCAACTCCCTATTGGCCTTCCTCCTGGTTTTATCTTTAATTGCAGGTCTCTATGCCCCTGCCATTCTCTCCTAGGAATCAACCCGTCCACAAAAGAAAAGTTTACTGACCATTTACTTTTAATCTACTTCATGTCTGCTTTTATGGCCATTATAGGTGGCAAGCTATTCTCTTTTACTAAGACACTCTCCCCCAAAATGATTTGCTAATACAGCCAGACATCACTGACTGTCTAACAGCTTACTCATCAATGGTAACAGTTCCCGCCACATGTCCCCTTTTCCATGTCACTTCACCCAGAAAGTACGCACATCAAAACCCAAATGTGCCCCGTGCAGTCTACAGCTTGCCTTCTTCGCTGGGCCACTTCACGAAAGAATGCCCCACTATCCATATGGCATATCCTCTCGCTTGGATCCCAGAACAGAACCTTAAACAAAACAGCAAGAAAATAATGAAATCACCTCCCCTAATTTTCCTCCTCCTGACATATCTCCTGTAGCACCCCAATGACCACCTGCTCGGCCGCATAATGCTATTCCTGGATCAACCACTTATTATTAGCTCCTCTTGCCGCACCTATTTTAAAGAAATGTGTCTCATAATCAGCTACAGGTAGCCACAGGTGTGTTAATGCCACAGGCAACACCGACAACAATTGAAAAGCCGTCACCGTTGACAGATCCTTATGTTGAAACGCCTTTCCACACCCTTTCCACTGAAACCTATAGCAGCAGTACACTGGTCAAAAACAGCACACTGGATAGGCAAACAATTGCACTCTCTGCCCCGTAGCCCTTTGATCGGTTTTGACTTTGAGGCGAACCCCAATTGTCCCAACTGAACATACCCCCACTCTAGACTCCAGCACTACTGTACCTCAACAACTCAGATACCTAGAACACTCCAAAGAACACCCAGCTCATCAACACAGAGAACAAAGCGCCTCACTTTCACAGTGGCAAACAGTAGGTAAAGCACAGCACTGACCAAAGCTGCAGCATCCTTCTCCTTCACCCATTACCTGTCTCTCTCTCTCAGCCACACCTCCAGCAATCGTTTGCCTAGCTCACTGTTTGTTGAGGTATATTCCCAAAACAACTTACCAACAAAGGCAGTGACTGGCAACTTACCTGCTATCGTAACTCTATTATATCCATCATAAACTGTATCATGTCTTCTGTTCTCCACCATGCCTCCTCCTTCCTGTCTCTTCATTTTGCCCCTCAATCCATAAATTCTGTACATGTTATGTTATGTTATGTTATGTTATTAAATCATTTATTGAGCGCACTAACACTGATTAGTTTCTTGGCGCTAAAATTGACAGTAACACAATCGAAGGTAGAAAAGATGGATTAAAAAGCTTGTCTAAAAAGCCAGGTCTTCAGTGCTTTCCGGAAAGGTAAGAGATCTTGGCAGGACCGGATTTCCAGGGGAAAGGTGTTCCATAGGCAGGGGGCCAATATGGCAAATCTACGTCCACCAGAACGTTTAAGTTTAAATGGAGGGGTCTGGAGAAGGCCTAGGTGGAGTGAACGAAGGTTACGGGAGGGAACGTATCTGGTGATTAATTGATTAATGAATTTAGGGCTTTTGCCGTGTAGTGACTTAAAGATCATACAACCTGCTTTGAAGGAACAACGTTGTATGACCGGAAGCCAATGCAGCTTGATGAGAAGAGGAGTCGCCGCCTGCCACCTTGGTTGCTTCAGGATCAACCTAGCAGCATAGTTCTGCACCATCTGGAGACGCTTGAGTAAATAGTTTGGGAGACCCAGGTAGATGGCATTCGCGTAATCCAGATGGGACAGAACAGTGGCGATCACAACCTGGGTAATAGCTTCTGGCGTTAATAGTCGCCTGAACTTCCTGATTTTTTTTAGCTGGTAAAAGCATTTGGAGACCACTTGTCCCACTTGTGCTTTTAGTGAAAGGTCACTGTCCACAATGACTCCAAGCGTTTTAGCCGATGTTGATGGTTGCGGAGCTTGACCCAGATCTGAAGGCCAATAGTGGGGACCCCAGTACTTAGCACTGTCCCCAGTCAGTACCAGTTCGGTTTTACCTGGATTTAGTTTCAGCTGATTTTGATCCATCCAGGATTTAATAAACCTCATGGTTGACTGGAAATGACTCATAGATTTTTCAGAATTATCAATGGTGAAGAGTAGCTGCAGGTCATCTGCATAATTAAAAACTCTCACCTGTTTGTCCCTCAAGGTTTGTATAAGGGGGAGTATGTATATGTTAAAAAAATGGGGTGACAGGGAGGAACCCTGTGGCACTCCACATGGGATGGACTGTTTAACACCGATCAAGTCCCCCAGACGCACCGCTTGGGAGCGATCCTCCAAGAAGGACCTCAACCAGCAGGCCGCCACGCCCTGTATGCCGGCCTGTCCGACACGGTCTACCAGGATGTTGTAGTCGACCGTGTCGAACGCGGCCGGCAGTTCCAAAAGCACCAGGGCCTGGGGAGAATGTCTATCTGCGCAGTCTCGAAGTGTGTCCAAAACTGCAGTGACCACTGCCTCCGTAGAGTGTGCAGGCCGGAATCCAGCCTGATGAGGGTCAAAGCAGGAGGACTCCTCCAAAAAATTAGAGAGAGTTATCGCCACGTGTGCCTCTAGAATTTTTGCCAAGTAAGGCAATAAGGAGATGGGCCTGTAGTTTGCCTTACATACAGGATCCGCCCCGGTTTTTTTTAATAGAGGTATGACCGTGGCTTCTTTGAAAGCGGACGGGACTATGCCCGACAAGAGGGAGTCATTTAGAAGGGCAAGAACAGGGGTTGGATAGGTGGAAAAGCATTCTTTCAAGATACGAGGGGGACAGATATCCAGTGGGGAGCCAGATTTGACTCTCATCATTAATTCCAAGAGCTGGCCATGAGTTATGGGTTGAAAATTGGTAAGGGTGGCAGAGCCAGTCTTTATTGCCATGCCGGTCGTGATTGGGGTCTTTGATTGGGGAATGCTAGTTTTTATGTCTGTGATTTTGTCACTAAAGTAAGAATTCAGTGAGTCACACAGACACTGAGTGGGGATTACTTTAGGACGGACATTCTCCAAGTTGGTCAGTTCATTAAAGACAGAGAAGATATCTTTAGATTTGTTTGATGAGTCTAGAATACGAGAAGAGAAATACTCCACCTTTGCTGCAGAGATGGCATTCATATATTCCTTCCTCGCCCTAGTATATTTAATTTTTCCCTCAATGTCATAATCACGGCGCCACAAGCGCTCAAGATGACGGAGAGTCAGTTTCCTGCTTTTCAAGTCAGCGGAAAACCATCTATTGGCATCCGTGCGCCGTGCAAGTTTAATTCTTTTGTACGGGGCATGGAGATTGCTGGCCGCTTGTAGCCAGTCGGTTAGAGAAGAAACTGACAGATTTATGTCATTGTCCAAGGAGGGGACATCATTAGCTAATGACTGTAAAAAAGCAGTCTTATCCATAGCGTTCCAATTCCTGGCTAATCTGCCGGCAATTGGCACAGTGGTTCTGATGTGAGTAACACAAATCTTAAATTTAAGGATAAGATGGTCTGACCATAGACAAGGCAAGGTTAGCGGGGAGGTCACGCAAGTGGTATTAGACCACACCTGATCCAATATGTGTCCTTTATCGTGAGTGGGGGAGAGCACCAGTTGCTTGAAGTTGAGGTTAGACAGAAGGTCAGTCAGTTCCGCCGATTGAGAGCCCTCTGATGGGTCTTTGTACCAGTAATTGAAATCACCTACTAACATAACCCTGGCGTGATCCAAAGCTAGGTTAGCAACTTGCTCACTAAAGGCCATGGGAAACAATGGCATTGAGGTGGGCGGTCTATACAAGAGGACACATGCTTTAGTCATGTGAGGAGTGGCAATTTTTAGTACAAGATTATCTGTGTTGGCTAGTGTCAGACAGGTAAGAGTAGTGACATCCAGGCTAGAGTGGATAATCGCCGCAACTCCACCTCTTCCTTTCACGCTGGCGCGGTCTGCCTGGATAATATAGTAGTCAGGTGGTAGAGCTGCTATGATATCGGGTGCTGAGGTAGGAGATAGCCACGTTTCTGCCAGCAGAAGGATGTCAGGTTTCTCCGTGTCGAGTAACAGGAAGATGTCCATCTGATGCTTGACAAGGGAACGGGTGTTGAGGTAAAGGATAGCGAGCGAATTGGGGGGTGGATTGGTTGGAGCCAAACATGCTGCACGAGTGGAAAGGTGACAGCCTTGGCTCAGGATACCATGCTTACAGAGCTGGTGGAGTGTATCCTTTGATAGAAGTAAATGATCATTGTTCTTATTGCACTCCAAAAGGTCGGCCCTGGAGTAATGGAAAGTTTGGGCTTATGAGGTGCCCCTAGTCCCGGTCGGTCGCGGACGGGCGCAGACGGGCTTTCCTTTGGCGCGCCTTCGGCGCGCAATCGTGGCGCCCGCTGCGTTCGTCCGCTGCGCTTCCGAGGAAAGCACATGATTTATAGAAGAATGGACTGACGGTCGGTGGGCGTGGCCTCTGAAGGGGGCGTGGCCTGCGGGCTGAGCGAGGCGCTGGAAAGCGTTCCACGCCTAGTTACAGGACAGCGCTGAGTCCGCTTTACAAGCGTGAGAAGTGAGGGTAGGCGAGTTTTAAAACAGCAAAAATAATAGCAACAACAATTTTTAAAATAAGCTGCCTCCCGGCTTTCTGCCTCAGGAGTGTGTCACGACAAAATCATGGCCCTGCATACACCCATCTTGTAGACTGCGCCAAGGAACCCACAACCAACTGCAAAATCCTCTTGTACCTATCCATCATAGCTCTTCTGGAATTAGCATTTTTTCCATGTCTGCTCCCTAAGCAAGTCTACAAAATCTCTTCCACTGTGAATGAGACAAAGTGTCTTTATATATGTCTTTATTAATTCCTAGGACATGATGTGATCCGAACAGTATGTTGCGATGCAAAGAGCTCAACACAAAAGCCCTCATCTTCAGTACTTGTGTGTCCTTCGCAGACTGCCTATTCACTATCTGCACCACTGCCATGTTGTCTACGATAAAAATCACTTTTTTGTTGGCTAATCTGTCGCACCACAAAGTCAGTGCCACTATTATGGGGAAAAAACTCCAGGAAAGCTATGCTTCTCCAGCTGTTCTTCCACTGCTACGGCCATTGTTCCACACTCCAGTGCCCCAGCCAATTTAAACTAAAACCTGCTCCACCAGCTGCATCAGAAGAAATTTGCATTCCACTCCTCCCCAAGACTCCGAATTGATATGCCATTCAAATACCAAGAATGAGCACCAAATCCTCAAGTCCACTTTCACTCCCACTGCCAACCTCAACCTACAAGTTGGACAAAGCCAACCCCTATCTCCTACAAAATGCCCTACCTGCCCTGACCACTCTGCATGCAAAATTCAAATGGCCCAAAAGCACTTGAATTTTATGAACTCTCCCATACTCCTAAGCCAACATGGTGTCTTTCAACTCTATAATTGCCAGTTTTTTGTCCTCCAACAAACTTGCCTCCATTTTGTCCAAATCAAATTCAGTTCTCAGAAATGTCAATACCATGTGTGGTCCCACTATCTTTTTTTGCTGCCAAAATAGCATGCCTATTTCTTGAGATCATGAAAATCAGCCAGCATCCACTGGCAGTCCATGGAGCTGGGAGAACCGTCAAAAAATAAGTTTTCTAGGTAATGTGTCACTGTCGCACAACCTGTCACAAATATGAACAGCTACTGAAGAAATGAGTTGAACCTCTCAAACAGAGAGCAGGATATAGAGCAATCCATGGGTAAAGCTTTATACACATACCATTGTCCAAACTAAATTCTTAATAGCGCAAATGCTTCAGGGTGGACCGGTAATAGCAAAAGCAGACTTAATGTCAATGTTCGCCATGTGTGCTCCTTCGTACACCTTATTTACCAGTTCAATAGCCACATCTACAGATAAATAGGTTACAGTTGACAGTTTTTCTGAACTGTTATCATTCACAGATTGTCTTTTTGGCCCTGACAAGTGCTAAACCAACCTGAATTGACACTTTTTAGACTGTGTCATTGGAACCAAGTTATATTCGCTGGTGAGTCCATAACAAGGGCAAAACTAGTCCTGGGATGTTTGTGTTCCGGCTCAGGGGCGATCTGGCTTTGGAGTTCAGGCTGGACAGTTCCCATTGGAGCAGGTTTAAGGCTGATTTGCATATATCTGAGTCCAAACTGAAGTGGCATAGTGTGCAAAATAACAATGAAATGGGATGCCGATATATGGGATTCCATATATCACTTTTTGTATATTTTAGTACCTCTCAAATAGGGAGCAGGATATAGAGCAACCCAGGGGTAAAGCTTTATCCACATACCCTTGTCCACCAAACTGAATTCTTAATAGCTCAAAGTCTGCAGGGAGGAACAGTACAAGCAAAAACACACCCTTAATGTCACAGTTTTTTTCTTCTAAACCTGTTTTTATTAAAGCTGCTTCCACTGCATCAGGGACAAAGCACATACATATACAGTTTAGGATCTTATAGGAAATATACAGTCAGTGATGTCAACATATCGTATCATGTCTACATACAATCTCACTCAATGTCACTGTGTGCCATGCATGCCCTTTCGCCCACCTTAGTTACCAGTTCCATAGCCTCATCTACAGATGGGTAGGTTTCAAATGTCAGTTGTGAAATGTAATCATTCACAACACAGGTGCTAAATCAACCTGAATTGACCTTTTTGTTGGTCACCACCCCGATAGGTGACACAATTAAACACTCCAATGGCCATTTGTCGAATGGGCATAGCATTCTGCCTTCCCAAACCTCCTTGTCCAATTTTTCCTTCACCACTGTAGGGTGTTATCTTACTGATTGTAAGCTTTATGCCCTTCTCCTTCCCCGCTGTAACCCATACTGCAAAGGGCTGGTTACCTCTGTTCTACTATATCATTGCAACCAGCATGCAATTAAACCGGCCTATGCCATTTTTCCCCTGGAGTGCCCCTACCTCCCCTGGAAGCGGGCTACTGTTGCCACACTCCCCCATGACCTTGAGTTTCACTGTCATTTTCCCTGCAATGTATGATCAAGTGCCTGCCCCCACACCTGGAACACTCATGTCAAAACCTGCAGCACTCCCTATTACAATAACCTATGTTGAAGGCCCAACATGCCCCCGTCTGTCCGTCCTGTTGTCTGCCCATGGCTCCCTACCCACCTTGGGTGGGACATCCTTGCAAGGGCTGCTAAACCAATGGAATCTCACTGGCTGTAAAAACTGTGGGGGCTGGTCTGGTTGGTCCCATTGTGTGCAGCCACAGGTCACTATCAAGCTCCCTCCACTTTCCTACTGCATCTGCTGCCAATTTGGCCCTCAACCCTGCATGGTATCTAACCCAGTGTGAGAAGTTGGCCTGATGTATGATGTCACTAGTTCTAGTGTACACCTTATATCAGTCCAAATACCCTTATGGTGATTGGTTGTAAAGTCAACCTTATAGACCAGCTATCCTAGTGGTAGCATGGACAAGAGCAGTCTTAGGCTAAACTCTGAATGGCATGTGAAGCCAGCTGTGATACCATATATAATCCCTTGAATACCAAATGAAAGGACACCACAACAGATATATATATAAAATAAAGTGTATTTATTCTAAGCAAACCCTCAGCACTCTTTATGAGATTAGAGGTAAGTACAACACAGTCTTATTTATGCATACATTAAGTCACACAGGTAAGTAATACAGTTAGGCCCTAGGGGCCACGCAAACCATATACTAAGTAAGTGGTATAAGAACCACTGTCACGGAAATAGAATAGGCCTAGGCCTAGGGAATCGCTGGGGCTACACTACACTAGCGTTAGTTAGGAAGTGGGAGGCCCACGGGATTCGTGTGCAGAGTGGAAACACGCGTAATGCGTAAAAGTCAATAGCAATAGTACAGTTTAGAAAACGGTAGATTTAGGACACTTCCGGAGTAGCTAGGAAGTTGAGACTTGAAAACTAGACACTAGGATAGTCACTATCCTGATGAGCACCGGAGTACCCAAGTTACCTAGCCCACAGGCTGCGGGTGCATAGGGGTGAAGATGCGTCGTTTTCGTCGTCGACTCCTATGGATGCCTGAAGAAAGATGCTGACAGGCAGTCAGTGAAGAGTGTCCGGTGGATCCCAAGGCTGGGATCAAGAAGAAAGGAAACCTGCAAGCAGAAGGGACAGAGTCAAGGTCACTAGCCAGTGACCACGTGGAACCAGGAAGGAACCAGGCGATGTCGTGAAGATTTGCAGGTGAAGGTGAAGCTTGTCGCTGCAGCCAGGAGGACCAGGAAGCGTCGAGGACGACCAGGACCAGGAGGCGAGCTGTCCCACGAAGGCTCTTGCTGTCGGCGGCGTCGAAGTTGGACTAGGACTCACCAAGCCTTGGCAAGCGGAACCCACGAAGAACGAAGGACTTGCTTCTGGTGCAGACCAGGAAGGTCTGGGGTGCTTCTTCTTTGCAGAGAAGCGGGAGCCAGTCTGGAGGAGCCAAACCAGCGCAGAAGATTTCAGGGTGCGTCGTCACAGAGGCCACTAGCCAGCGGGCAAGCAACCGGACAGACGCGGCAAGCAGGAAAATGCTGAAGGGCCCCACGCAGGACTCGTGGAGTGTGGGGGGCTGATCTTCGGTGCAGATGGTGCTTGGGGTTGGGGCTTCTCAATCCCCGGTGCACAACTTCGAGGGTACCTCAGAAGCTGCGCTGTAAGTTACTAGCCACTTTTTCCAGGTAGCCGGTCCCACGTCGCTCGTCGCCTCCACGGATCTCAGCTCTGCTGCAGATGTGGATGAGGGTCGGAGAAGTCTGGAAGTCAAGGCTCTGGTCGGGCTCTGCAGTCGGTTCCTCGTAGAACGGTCGCAAAGCAAAGGGTAGTCTCTTGATGGTGCCTGTTTGCACAGGGTAGCCACTCCTTGGCTACAAGGGAGATTCTTCAGTCTTCTTCTTTCGTCGAATGTCGAAGGTCCAGAGTTTCTGTTCAGTTTTGCAGGTTCAGGATAATTTAAAGTCTGGAGGCCCAACTCCCACTCTTATACTAATCTGGGGGGCTGGGATACCTGCTAGGTCACGCCTTATGGGTGGGACCTGGGAGGGGGTGGTTACACCCACTTCCCTTTGTCCAGTTTCGCGCCAGAGCTGGGGC
The DNA here is from genome assembly GCF_964204655.1 of Triturus cristatus. Taxonomy (NCBI): domain Eukaryota; kingdom Metazoa; phylum Chordata; class Amphibia; order Caudata; family Salamandridae; genus Triturus; species Triturus cristatus. The sequence continues at coordinate 776,585,314 of NC_140595.1, read as the reverse complement.
TGGAGTGCCCCAGCGCCGGTTTGAACTGGACTATGCAAGGAACACCTTGTGTGCCCCAGGCATGTCTCATTCCTTTCAGCCCACCCTGCCCCAATACACTAAAGGCTGTCTGGGGAGGTGCTAGCACCTCCCCAAGCAGGAAACCTATTGTCCAGGCCTCCCTGGCTGGGATCACTCCCAGCAGCAGGAGGTCAGACTTGTGTCTGTGGCAGCAGCATCCATTTTGTGATGCTGAGGCTTTGGTTAGAGTTAAACAGCAAAGTAGGATTTTAACATGTCTCTCCCTCTAGAAGGGAGGAATAATATCCTCATCACCAGAAATGGTATGGGGGTATTATTCCAAAGTGTTAGACACCTTACACGACATGTTTTGATAAAGCCAAACCATAGTTACCATAACCGTTTAAGATTATAAGGCACTTTAAGAGTATATGGTAGGCTATATCATAGAACAGCTATAAGGACATGGTTCCGAAAGCTGCAGACAGGCTCAGCTCATGCTAGAGCACCATCTCACATGTTACCAAGCACTCTGCCTCCAGGATTGTTAAGGCCTGCCATAGGAGTGACTGATAGGTACACATGTGTCTATATATAAGGGTAGATATAGGCATACTATATCTAAGCAAGGGGTGATTACACGACCTTGCCCCAGCTGAGTGATCAGCCAGTTGTGTCTGATTGGAAGGCCAGACCAGGGGTGGCATAATACATGCTGCAGCCCCTGGGAGGCCTAGGGTACACCTATGCCCTGGGTACCTAGGGTACACTGTACAGGGTCCAATAAGGTGATCCTTACCAATTGGGAATGTACCTAGGGTACATGGAGTCCATTTTAAAGAGAGAGCAGACAGCCTGAGACCCTGAATGGCAGGATCTCAGGCCAACTAAGTCGAAAAACCAGCTAGACACTAGGCAAAAAGTTGGGGGTAACCATAGTCAGATATCCACCTTCCTACACAACCCCCCCCCCAAACGAAAGGAGATAAGGCTGGCCTTGACAAGGTAAGCCTCTATTGCCTAAGTGGCCATATAAGGAAGAACCAGCACTGGCATGGTTACCCCCTGTCTCATGGTCCACTAAGCAATCCCTCATCCTAAAGGTATCATAGGGTCTCCACCATAGGGAATCTCTACCTTGGGTGTGTCTTGGCAAAGTAAAAGGCTGGTGTTGAGATGGAGTACTGAAGTGAGTGTCCTCAAAGTGAGGCCTCAGCTTCCTCCAATCATCCTCCACCATGGATGCCTTTCTTTCTTTAACTGAGTTGCACTGTGCTCTCAGGGTCAGCCTCTGGCTACCTAAAGCTGGAGGCTGGGTCCCTTTGGTGGGCTTACTGGAGGGACAGGTCAGGTTTGGGGCCCTAAGGTCCCATGTTTGCCTGTGCCCAACAGAATCCCTCTGGGGGAGGTCCCTAACTACCTGTAAAGGGGATCCCTCAGGAATGTTTTTACCCATCACCTGGCTAGGGCTACTAGCCAGGCAATCCTCATTCTTTTGATGGGGGGGTTCTTGTGGACAGGGGCCCTCTTGGGGTCCACTGGCCTCCCTGACCTCTGCAGCCCTGGGCTGACTGAGGCAGGGTAGAGAGAGGCAGGCTACCTGCACCAGACTGGGTCCCACCTTGGAAGGGGCCACTGACATCAGAGGCTCTGCCAGGCCAGGCCTGGCTACCTCTGGGGCAGTTCCTTCACAAGGGGTGAGGTCAGATCCCTGAGGAGGCTGACCTTTTCCTAATGTCTGGGGAGAGGGAGACTTTTCTTCCTCCCCACTACTCTCTGTTTGTGTGGAGTGATCCATAGTTTCAGGCTTCACTACACCTATGTCAGTCTGAGTATAGGCTGAGACCATTACAGCCTTGCCAACCTTTTCAGGAAGGCACTCAGTTTGTGTTTGAGCTGTGACTGTCACAGCTCTGCCAATCTCTACAGGGAAGTCTGTCTGTGCCTGGGCTGTGGCTACCACTGCCCTTCCAACCTTTTCAGGGAGGAAATCTACTTGGACAGGGGTTGTGACTGGCACAACCCCACTACCCTTTTTGGAAAGGCCTACCATTCTGGAATGGGTGTCTTGTTCAACTTCAGCCCAAGCTGAGAGTTCTAAGTCATTCCCCAGCAAGCAGTCCACAGGCAAGGTTGGAGACACTGCCACCCTTTTAGGGCCAGTGACCCCTCCCCAGCTGAGACATACTTCTGCCATGGGATGACTGTTTTGTTTGCCATCAATGTTAGTGACCTGGTATGAGAAACCAGGCAAAAGCTGCTCAGAGGGAACTAGCCTATGGGCCACCATAGTGATGCTAGCTCCAGTGTCTCTGTAGGCCTCAGCTTTTCTACCATTGATGTAGGGCTCCTGTCTGTACCTACCCAGAGTGTTGGGACAGGCAGTGAAGTTGGCAAACCCCATGCCACCATCACAGACAAGAGTAGCTGCTGTAGGGGAATTGGCTAAGCCAGGATCCCCCTGTGTTCCCCAAGAAAACCCAACCAAATTTTTGGGGGCACTCCCACCACCTGGGGGATTACTGCTGACAGTAATAGGTGGTGTGACAGGAGTAGTTGGAGGAACAGTTTTGGTTTTAGCCTGTGGACAACTGCTGTCAGTTTTCCAATGCCCAGGAGTTTTACACACATGGCAGTAAGGCTTTTTAACTGTGGTAGAGGAGGGAGCTTGGGACCCACCACCCTGTGTGGAGTTTTGGGGCCCTGAGGAAGACTTCTCTTTTGCTTTATCCCCACCCTTCTCTTGAGGCTTGGTGGTATCTTTCTTTTGGTCACCACCCTGATTTTTAGGCCTAATCCTGGTCCTGACCCATTTATCTGCCCTCTTTCCCAATTCTTGGGGAGAGGTCAAATCTGAGTCTACCAGGTGTTGATGGAGAAGCTGGTTCTGACAATTACTAAGGATCTGCTCCCTCATAATCAAGTTGTACAATCCTGTATAGTCCTGCACCTTGCTGCCATTTAACCAACCTTCCAAAGCCTTAGTGGCACAATCCACAAAATCAGACCAGTCCTGTGTCTGTGTCTTCTGGGTGTCTCTGAACAACAACCTATATTGCTCAGTGGTTAAGCCAAACCCATCTATCAGAGCACTCTTCAGGACTTTGTAATTGTTTGCATCCTCATCACTGACTGTGAGGAGCTTGTCTCTACCTTTGTCAGAAAAGGAGAGCCACAAGATAGCTGCCCACTGACTCTGGGGAACCTGCTGTACTTTGCAGGCCCTCTCCAAAGCAGTCATCCACTTGTGGATGTCATCCCCATTCTGATATGGGGGGACTATCTTGCTTAGGTTTCTATGGTCATAAGACCTATCCCTATCTCTAGGAATGTTGCTGCCACCAGTGGGTTCTAACCCACTTAACTTTTGTTCTCTAGCCAGAGCAAGCTTCTCTTTGGCAAGGGCAAGTTCTTCCCTCTGAATCCTCAGATTAGCTTCCCTCATTCTGGCTTCATGCTCCTTTCTCTCATGGGAAGTCATTCCCCTGTGAGAGGAAGCATTAGAGATGTTAGAGACATGGGAGTGGATGGATTCCCTTGAAGGGGATCTGTCCATCCTGCTTCTCTGTGTAAGCCTACTTGGGGGTCTGTAAGGGGGGACCCCATGCAAACTCCCATGTAAGCTTAGGTTAGCCTGGCTAAGTCTTCCTACTTGGCCCTGGCTGTCTACCTCTTCATCTGAAGTCTCCTCTGACTCCTCTGTGGTGGGTAGACCCTCCTCTGTACCTAGGGTACCTGCCTGAGATGCCCTAATAATGTCATACTCCTCTAGGAGTTGTATTAACTGAAGGAGGGTAGGGTTTGCACCCTGTTTTATTCCTCTGGAGGTACACAAGTGTCTCATCTCCTGGAATGTTAAGGTATCATATCTAGAGGGGGTCTTTTGCAGACCTGATCTTCCTGAGGGAGCATCTACTTGATCTCCTCTCAGAGACACGATCTAGTGAGGGTGTGGTGTGTGCACCTACCTACACTAGTTGTATCTACTAAACCTCTCTAGTAGTTGTAGTCAGGGTGTGTTACTCCCTTCAACCTACAACCACTAAGTCCAGTAGGACTTAAGTATTATAATCTATGTTATATGTACCTAAACAATATCTGTGTGATCTTTCAATTTAGTATCTCAAGATTACAATGGTATTACAACAGCAAGCTCAGATCCCAACCGCTGCTCACCAATGTGAGAAGTTGGCCTGATGTATGATGTCACTAGTTCTAGTGTACACCTTATATCAGTCCAAATACCCTTATGGTGATTGGTTGTAAAGTCAACCTTATAGACCAGCTATCCTAGTGGTAGCATGGACAAGAGCAGTCTTAGGCTAAACTCTGAATGGCATGTGAAGCCAGCTGTGATACCATATATAATCCCTTGAATACCAAATGAAAGGACACCACAACAGATATATATATAAAATAAAGTGTATTTATTCTAAGCAAACCCTCAGCACTCTTTATGAGATTAGAGGTAAGTACAACACAGTCTTATTTATGCATACATTAAGTCACACAGGTAAGTAATACAGTTAGGCCCTAGGGGCCACGCAAACCATATACTAAGTAAGTGGTATAAGAACCACTGTCACGGAAATAGAATAGGCCTAGGCCTAGGGAATCGCTGGGGATACACTACACTAGCGTTAGTTAGGAAGTGGGAGGCCCACGGGATTCGTGTGCAGAGTGGAAACACTCACGCGTAATGCGTAAAAGTCAATAGCAATAGTACAGTTTAGAAAACGGTAGATTTAGGACACTTCCGGAGTAGCTAGGAAGTTGAGACTTGAAAACTAGACACTAGGATAGTCACTATCCTGATGAGCACCGGAGTACCCAAGTTACCTAGCCCACAGGCTGCGGGTGCATAGTGCGTCGTTTTCGTCGTCGACTCCTATTGATGCCTGAAGAAAGATGCTGACAGGCAGTCAGTGAAGAGTGTCCGGTGGATCCCAAGGCTGGGATCAAGAAGAAAGGAAACCTGCAAGCAGAAGGGACAGAGTCAAGGTCACTAGCCAGTGACCACGTGGAACCAGGAAGGAACCAGGCGATGTCGTGAAGATTTGCAGGTGAAGGTGAAGCTTGTCGCTGCAGCCAGGAGGACCAGGAAGCGTCGAGGACGACCAGGACCAGGAGGCGAGCTGTCCCACGAAGGCTCTTGCTGTTGGCGGCGTCGAAGTTGGACTAGGACTCACCAAGCCTTGGCAAGCGGAACCCACGAAGAACGAAGGACTTGCTTCTGGTGCAGACCAGGAAGGTCTGGGGTGCTTCTTCTTTGCAGAGAAGCGGGAGCCAGTCTGGAGGAGCCAAACCAGCGCAGAAGATTTCAGGGTGCGTCGTCACAGAGGCCACTAGCCAGCGGGCAAGCAACCGGACAGACGCGGCAAGCAGGAAAATGCTGAAGGGCCCCACGCAGGACTCGTGGAGTGTGGGGGGCTGATCTTCGGTGCAGATGGTGCTTGGGGTTGGGGCTTCTCAATCCCCGGTGCACAACTTCGAGGGTACCTCAGAAGCTGCGCTGTAAGTTACTAGCCACTTTTTCCAGGTAGCCGGTCCCACGTCGCTCGTCGCCTCCACGGATCTCAGCTCTGCTGCAGATGTGGATGAGGGTCGGAGAAGTCTGGAAGTCAAGGCTCTGGTCGGGCTCTGCAGTCGGTTCCTCGTAGAACGGTCGCAAAGCAAAGGGTAGTCTCTTGATGGTGCCTGTTTGCACAGGGTAGCCACTCCTTGGCTACAAGGGAGATTCTTCAGTCTTCTTCTTTCGTCGAATGTCGAAGGTCCAGAGTTTCTGTTCAGTTTTGCAGGTTCAGGATAATCTAAAGTCTTGAGGCCCAACTCCCACTCTTATACTAATCTGGGGGGCTGGGATACCTGCTAGGTCACGCCTTATGGGTGGGACCTGGGAGGGGGTGGTTACACCCACTTCCCTTTGTCCAGTTTCGCGCAAGAGCTGGGGCTGGAGTGCCCCAGCGCCGGTTTGAACTGGACTATGCAAGGAACACCTTGTGTGCCCCAGGCATGTCTCATTCCTTTCAGCCCACCCTGCCCCAATACACTAAAGGCTGTCTGGGGAGGTGCTAGCACCTCCCCAAGCAGGAAACCTATTGTCCAGGCCTCCCTGGCTGGGATCACTCCCAGCAGCAGGAGGTCAGACTTGTGTCTGTGGCAGCAGCATCCATTTTGTGATGCTGAGGCTTTGGTTAGAGTTAAACAGCAAAGTAGGATTTTAACATGTCTCTCCCTCTAGAAGGGAGGAATAATATCCTCATCACCAGAAATGGTATGGGGGTATTATTCCAAAGTGTTAGACACCTTACACGACATGTTTTGATAAAGCCAAACCATAGTTACCATAACCGTTTAAGATTATAAGGCACTTTAAGAGTATATGGTAGGCTATATCATAGAACAGCTATAAGGACATGGTTCCGAAAGCTGCAGACAGGCTCAGCTCATGCTAGAGCACCATCTCACATGTTACCAAGCACTCTGCCTCCAGGATTGTTAAGGCCTGCCATAGGAGTGACTGATAGGTACACATGTGTCTATATATAAGGGTAGATATAGGCATACTATATCTAAGCAAGGGGTGATTACACGACCTTGCCCCAGCTGAGTGATCAGCCAGTTGTGTCTGATTGGAAGGCCAGACCAGGGGTGGCATAATACATGCTGCAGCCCCTGGGAGGCCTAGGGTACACCTATGCCCTGGGTACCTAGGGTACACTGTACAGGGTCCAATAAGGTGATCCTTACCAATTGGGAATGTACCTAGGGTACATGGAGTCCATTTTAAAGAGAGAGCAGACAGCCTGAGACCCTGAATGGCAGGATCTCAGGCCAACTAAGTCGAAAAACCAGCTAGACACTAGGCAAAAAGTTGGGGGTAACCATAGTCAGATATCCACCTTCCTACACCCAGCTATAGCTTCAAAAGTGATATGGGCCTTTCGTATCACATCCATCCATTTGAAGATGGTGACACAGTGCTCTGGCAACTTCTCACAGAAGACGCAGGCATATATAAGAAATGGCACCGTCCAATTCTGTATCGTGAACAGGACTCTGGGCCTTTTAAGTAACTCCTCCTCTTCCTCCTTTGACCCTTCTTTTGCCCACACTTCCCTATGCAGTAGCTTAAACTTCCATATATTCCCTATTCCATAATTTCTTAATTATGGACACCATCAGGTGTTCCCCTAAGATCTTGGAAACTTCTCATATGGTCTCTTTTTAATCTTTAACTCCTTGCTTTCCTTCTCATCCATCTACTCACTCTTTGCACCACCCTCCTCTTTTTCCGTCAAAGTCCTTGTCCCTTTATTCATCGACCTCTCGCCATCCACAGCCTTCCCTTTCTCTCCCATACCTTTGGCCACTTTCCCAGCGTCACTTGCTCCCTCTTCTGCTGCTAACTCCTCTGTTCCCACCCCTCTCTCTGCCACATTTGTCCCCTTAATCAATCTTATATCTGACCCCAAATCCGTTGCCTCACTCACCGCTCCCACCCCTATAGAAACCATTATAGGTTTACTACCATCTTTAGCTTGTTTACCCAGCCTCAAGCTCGGCACCCGCTCCAAAACTTGCTGCCCAGCCAGCCTTCGCTACTTCACCATCTCCATGTGTCTTCTCATTCACCATCCCTTGTGCTCACTACTGAAAAACACTAAATGCAGTCTGCTTATTTTGTCCCCCCTCATAGCTCCCATACTGTGACCACCATTGTCGCTCTGCCCCCGCTCTGTCTCTGTCATCTTCCACCAACTCTCCCTCCTCAAGACCCTCCTTATCGTTGTTGAGCTCCAGACCCTTACCACCAACAACCAGAACTTCCAGTGTTCTGCTTAGACCAGGTTCTTCATGCAGTCAATTGTAATCCCACAAGGTTCCTGTGGCTGCCGCACCTGTCTTCTAGAGGAGGCCACACCAGACCTTCTCCTTACCACTGCTGAGGAGTCCTCACAAGACATTCTCCAGCCTGTCGCGCCCTCTTCCACCACGCCGCTGGGCCGGCCACTCGGGATAACGTTGTCTCTTCCCCTCTGGGTTCAGAAGCCACACAAGACTCTCCTGAATCCAGTTCGATGTCTTGCCCTTGAACCCAATCACACACAATAAGGGCTTGTATGCTGAGACTCACCCAAACTAGGCCTTTCTTTGTCCTGTTTTGGCACTTATACCCACCTTCTAGGACCACTACCTGTTCCCAACTGTCACAGAAGACCCCTACTTCAAACCACATCTCTCTCCTATAAACCCCAAACCCCACCCCCTCCTCACCCAGTGCCCACCCCACCAGATCTCCAAACTCCCCACTGCTTTCCCATTTGCGCCCCCCTCACTACATGGTTGGTGCCTCTCCCCCTTCTTCCTAGTATACACTTTAACCTACTTCCCTGCCACCCGAGTTGGAAAGTATCCCACACTTGCTCCTTCCTTTATAGCTTCATCGCTTCAATTCAGCATAGCTTGCACTATAGTTGATGCTCTGCTGTTCCCAGATCCCACTGACAAGCTTACCCATTCCCTTAATCCTCCCTTTTGAGGGGAACAAACTATCATGCGTCTACATATGCCAACTGCAAAGATGAGGGCATATTGCGTTGCCCTGCCCCCTCCTGATAGCAGTGTGATGGCCTGTATGTCATTCCCCCACACTGCAACCGCATCTCCACATTGTCCCACTTCCTTACCATGCGCTCCAGCTGCGGGCCGTGACAGCCTCCTCTCTTGATGTCCCATGCACTGGAATAAACTGCCGCTGTGGGTGTAAAGCCGTGATGCAGCAGACTAACTGACCTACTATGCCCCCTCTCGCTGTCGCACTCACTCACGGGCACCCGCTGCACTTGCAGTCATCCCCACAACATGCTCAATGAAGCCATGCCACTCGCCACACTCAACTGGCTTACCTTTCAATTGTTTGCAGGGTGGCATTGAGCATACCAAACCAGCCGCCGCCACGCGTTCCGATGCTCTCCACACTGGAAGGCCCCACCTCTCCTTAAGACTTCCATTGTGCTTGACACAAAGAGGTCCTCGTGCTCCCCTCATGCAGCAGGTGGAGTGAAGCCGCCTCCTTCCCCTCCTGCATGCTTCTGAACCTAAGTCCACCAAATAACCTTTCTCTGACAAAGAGGTTTCTGCCTTGCCTAGCTGCTACCAGTCACTGTGTCACCTTATCCTAAAATGGTGGCTGGTAGCCTTGTAATATAACCCTTGCTCTTCCCAGCCTACCGAGAAGTCCATCCAAACTTACCAACAGTCCTCTGGATTGTTCCACCTGTCCAAAATGCATGGGGGCATGCCGCTCCCTAGTTGGCTGCCCTTCAAGCCCCTACTGTCTTCGGGTTGAGTTTGTGCTATATAAAACTGCAACAAAAAAACCCCCTAACCCCGCATACTCACCCACTGGGGTGGCATCAGTTGGTCAAGCCTTCATCGCTTGTCTAATTCTTGCACTGCTGAGAGCTGTGCACAACTGGCTCTTACACAGCTCCCCGAAACCGATCTTGCACGCTAAAGCACATCTTGTCCTTCACTAAAGAAAGCTGGATATGAATGGAACAAACAGCCTTCTTGGAAACCTTGCATGTCCGGTACTGAAGAGGTAGGGTATGGAAAGTAGAGTGAACTGAGGGGTTAGAGTCCCTCAACCCTCCTGGTTTCCTGTTGCCAGGGCTTTAATTACGACAGAGTCCTGCCAGTGCCCAGTGTACATACAGATCAAAAACTGGTATTTTATTTCAAGGAAAAGGCACGTAAAACTGAGAGTAACACTGGTGGGTCATTGAGGGCAGGGTGAAGAGGGGCTAAGTATCCCAGCTCCATCACATAAAAGCAAAACAGGGGGTTAAGGCTGATAAATCTAATTGAGAAAAAACAGGAATGGTTACAAATAGGTTTTAATCTGATAGAGACTTCTAGTCGCAGCTTCCTTACCTTAGAATATTCCTCTGGCATCAGACTGGATCTGCAAAAAGGTTTCGAGCCGTACCCCTGCGTCCTGGTAGGTGGCATTGTTCGGCTCCTTATCAGTGTCCACATGAACACTGCCTACATAGGCACACCCTAGTGCACTGACGTCAGTTCTTTCCTTTCCGTGCCAGTCAGCGCAGATCCGGAGAGAGCTACCACCAGTAATTTTTTGACTGACTTTTTCTTTGGCTTTTTGTCAAAGCTTTTTTGAGATTTTAATCTCCTGGTGTGTCACGGATGCCCTCTAAGAAGCCAACAAGCTTTAAACCGTGTGGTGCCTGTCACAGGCAGATGTCTGTGACAGACCCTCAATTTGGTTTGCCAATGGTGCTTGGAACAGGACCATGGCTCCAAGACCTGTAAGGTCTGCTGTGCCATGAATCCGAAGGTACTGAGGGAACGGTCTTCTCTGGGGATGTCCAAACTTTGCTCATGGACATGTCCTTTGGTGGCTCTTGCCTCTTTGGGGTGAAGGCGGACTTAGCTCGGGGATGCTTTAAGGATAGAAGGATAGCAGGTCTACGACCAGGTCCTTGGGACTATTCATGACCCCATGTCAATCCCAGTCTGTCTTTCACCTCTACTGTGGCGACGGTATGGGCTACCAACTGTGTCCTTTTCCACCCAGCCACCAAGGCCATCAGGCTTCCCAGCTTTTTTGTGGCCTTGAACACAGTTCCCACAGATCACGTGGGACCACCAGCCACAGGTTGGGTCAGTCCACCACCCTCCCGACTGCGAGAGGAGATCTGCCCTCAGAGGGAGACGGAGCGGAGGGCACGAGGAGAGGTGGAGAAGATCTGTGTACCACACCCTTCTTGGCCAATCCGGGGCGACCAATATGACTTGGGCCCGGTCTTGGCGAATCTTCCTCAGAACCCGAGGAATCAAGGGTATGGGAGGAAACGCGTAAAGGAGCTGCGAGCCCCAACTCAACTGAAACGCGTCCCCCAACGCCCCCTGCAACGGATACTGGAGACTGCAGAATGACGGGCAGTGCGCGTTCTCGAAAGTGGCAAACAGGTCCACCCGAGGAGTCCCCCACGTCCGAAAGACGTGACGAACCACCTCCGGATGGAGCCTCCACTCGTGGTCGGCGGAGAACCGCCGACTGAGACTGTCCGCACGCACGTTCAGCACCCCGGCCAGATGATTCACCATCAGACAAATCTGATGGTCCTGAACCCAGGACCATAGACGTAAGGCCTCTCTGCATAGACCAAGAGACCCCACTCCTCCCTGCTTGTTGACATACCACATCGCGGTAGTGTTGTCCGTCAGGACTTGAACAGACCGACCGCGAAGGGAAGGGAGGAAGGCCTTGAGTGCCAAACGAATCGCCCGCAATTCCAGAAGGTTGATGTGAAGCAACCTTTCCTCTGGAGACCACAGACCCTTGATCTCCAGGTCCCCCAGATGCGCACCCCACCCTAAGGTGGATGCATCCGTTATCACTGTGGCCACCGATGGAGATAGATGGAAGGGCTTTCCCTGCGACAGTTTGCCCTCTACACTCCACCAAGACAGATCCGCTGCAGCTTCTCTGGAGATCTTGACTCACTCCCTGAGATCCCCGTTGTGCTGATACCACTGCTTGCGGAGGCACCACTGGAGCGCCCTCATGTGCCAGCGTGCATGGTTGACCAACAGAATGCAGGAAGCGAACAGACCGAGCAGACGAAGGACCTTCAGAACTGGAACAACCGCTCCACTGTGGAATAAAGGGACCATCTCCTGAATGTCGAGAATCCTTTGAGGAGGAGGGAATGCTCGACACACAGTAGTGTCCAGTACTGCCCCTATAAACAGGTTGCGTTGAGAGGGCACCAGGTGAGATTTGGGCACATTGATTGAAAAACCCAAGTCGAACAACAGCTGAGTTGTCACCTGCAGATGACGCTGCACCATCTCTGGGGACTCTGCCTTCAGAAGCCAGTCGTCCAGGTAGGGAAAAACCGGAATCCCCGATCTCCTGAGATGAGTAGCCACCACTGCCATCACCTTCGTGAAGACTCGAGGTGCGGTAGTAAGACCAAACGGGAGGACCGCAAACTGGTAGTGTTGCGACCCAACCGTAAAACGGAGATACTTCCTGTGCGACTTCAGGATTGGGACATGGAAGTACGCGTCCTGCAAGTCGAGCGACACCATCCAGTCTCCTTGCTGCAACGCTTGAAGAACCTGCGCAAGGGTCAGCATCTTGAATTTCTCCTGCTTCAGGTAAAAATTCAAGATTCTGAGGTCCAGGATTGGACGCAATCTGCCGTCCTTTTTGGGAATCAGGAAATAACGGGAGTAGCATCCCTGACCCCTTTCCTGCTCTGGAACCACCTCTATTGCACCCTTTTGAAGCAAGGCTAGAACTTCTTTCTGCAAGAGAAGCAGATGGTCTTCCGAGCAGTAACCTTGGCAAGGAGGGTAAGGGGGAGGAAACTCCCGAAAGGGAAGGGCGTACCCAGTCTCCACGAGGTTCAAAACCCAAAGGTCTGTTGTAACCGATTTCCAACCCCGTAGAAAGTAGGACACCCGACCCCCCACAGGCCTTACATGATCCAGGATGGGGGATCTAGGGCTGCTTCCCTGAGACCTCATTGGGAGCAGAGGAGGAGGAAGAAGAGGGGTTGCGTCCAGAACCTCTCCGACCCCTTTGCCTCCCTCTATAGGACTTATAGAGGGGATTCTGCTGCTGCTGCTGCTGCTGGGGCTGCCGGTAAGAGCGAAAAGACGATCGCCCAAAACCCCTAAATTTTCGAAAGGTCGAACCCTTTGCCGGTACTTGCAGGCCCAAAGATTTTGCAGTCAATCGGCTGTCCTTAAAACGCTGAAGGGCAGAGTCCGCTTTCTCCCCAAACAGCTTCTGACCATCAAATGGAAGATCGACCAGCGTAGCTTGAACATCCGCTGAGAAACCAGAGTTACGGAGCCAAGCCTGCCTTCTCACAGCAACAGGAGACCCCATGATCCTTGCCACGGAGTCCGCAGTATCCAACCCTGACTGGATAACTTGCCTGGCAGCCGCCTGAGTGTCCGCTACAACCTCCATGAAGGATGACTTATCCCCTTCAGGCAACTTAGGAGCCAAGGACTTAATGGAATCCATTAGAGCGTGCACGTAACGCCCCAGCAGGCACGTAGCATTAGTCGATTTTAACGCCATGCTTCCTGTCGAAAAGGTCTTTTTGGCAGCCTGATCAGCCTTTTTAGACTCCCTGTCAGCTGGAGACTGAGGAAAGGCACCGGAAGCATGCTTGGAGCATGAAGCCTGCACAACCAAACTGTCAGGGGACGGATGAGTGGATAAAAAGTCAGGATCCCCTGGTGCAACCTTGTACCTTCTTGCCACCTGCCTACACACTGCAGGAGAAGAAAGGGGCTTCTTCCATACCTCTAATACCGGCTCCAATATGGCCTCATTGAAAGGCAACAAGGGCTCCGATGTCGAAGTCGGAGAATGTAACACTTCTGTGAGCAGGTTGGATTTGTACTCTACAGAAGGCAGCTGTAAATCCAGAAGCTCCCCTGCTTTCTTTATCACTACGTGATAGGGAGCCAACTCATGAGGTGGAGAAGACCTGGCAGATGTATGTTACCACTGGCTTCCTCAATGCCCTCGAATTCGTCCGAAGAAGAATCAACCTCACCTTCTTCCACCTCTCGATATCTTCTTTCCTCCAACACCCTCTGGGCTTCCCTCCTCGACCGGATTCGGGGAACCGACGTCGGCGTCGTCGTACGCGGCGTCGGAGGAACCAGAGGAACCGGCGTCGACGGCGCCAGACACGGCGCAGATGGAGTCAGCCTCGACGTCGATGGAGTCGGCTTCGGCGTCGATGGAGAAGGCTTCGACGTCGATGGAGCCAGTCTCGGCGTCGAAGGAGGCTCCGAAGCCTGTCGAACCTTCCGAGGTCGAATCGGATCCCCAGACGGCGCCGGAAACTGCCAAGAAGGCGCCATCGGCATAAAGGGCATAAAGGGGGCCTGAGCATACTGCTGTGGCACCCCCATTGTAAAGGCCATCGGACCCACGGGACCAGCTGGTGCCCCGGATGGGTAGGCCGCCCTATTAAAAATGCCATACATAGCATTCAAGAAATTAGCCGAATCCGTACCTGGGGCCGGGAACTGAGGCAAAGGAACCTCTTGTGGGGCCTCCGGCACCGGCTTCGCAATATCCTCCACTGGAGCCTCCGAATCTTCAGGTACCGGAACCGACTCTTCCTGCTCCTCATGCATAGAAGCATCCGACTCCACACGAACCGGAGTTGACGTCTTAGACGGAGCCGAAGACCTCGTCGGAGACTGATTCGGAGTCTGCTTCCTCGAAGGAGAACCTTCCGGAGACCTTGAAGGTGAAGGAGAAGGAGACCAACCTTTGCTCCGACGTCGATGAGACGAAGCCGACCTCGACTTCGATTTCTTGGACTTCGAGGATCGACGTCTAGAATGTTTACTTTTTTTATGGTGTTTCTTCGACCTCGACGACCTCGAAGTCGATGACTCCCTCTTCGATCTCTCCTTCTTCCTCCCTCTTTTTTCCTCACCAATCTTCTTCATGAAGAGCTTGGTCTTCCTCTCCTTGAGTGCCTTCGGGTTCATGCTTTTACAGCATCCGCACTCCTCCATATCATGTTCCGAGGAGAGGCACCATAAACAATTCTGGTGAGGATCCGTAATCGACATCAGGCCTCCACACTCCCTACAGGGCTTAAAGCCCGACTTCCTAGTCGAAGACATAGTCGAATAAACAGAGATGCACGACCAAACTACAAAGTAGCACTGGAGAAAAACCGTTGCGCGTCGAAGGCGCGGAAAAAAAGGGCACTGACGTCATCACGCCGACGTGGGCTTCTTATGGCTCCGGTGACGTCAATCGGAGTCGCGAGCGGAGCCGATGTATTATGACGTCGCCCACGTCGACGTGGAATGCTGGGGAAGAAAAGTTCATTGGAATGCTGGCGCAGGGGATATTCACAAGGTGAGGAATCCACTGGCAGATGTATCCATCAGAATGGGCTTTCTTGACAAGTTGAAAATCAAACTTATAAGCATAGAAACAATCACACCCTGAATGGGTTACAGCTGCCCTCTATGTTTAGTGTTGCATATATATCAAAAAACAGATTCATTCTTGCAGTGCCTACAGATGAACGGCCATTTCCTCCCCGCTATTTAAACCAAAAGGCATCCTGGTCTGATTGTCAATAATATGTCTTGATTCAAGTCTCAATTGAAGCTGTCTATCACCCCCTCTGACACTTAATGGTACATGATCCATGCAGAAAAAACTTAACAGATCCCTGTTACTCTGATGAAATTTTTCGAAGTGTCTTGCCACCGGGTAATTTACATCCTTATTGTTGATGGCTCTCAAATGTTCTAGGATGCGTACTTTTGTGGGGTGTATAGTACTCCCTATGTAGCGCAAGCCACACGGGCAGACCAGACAGTACACAGTGAAGCAGGTATTGCAGTTCAATAACTTATTGATTTTTCGAGGGTGGTCTAAACCAGATACACTATAATTAGTAACCTTTCTGCTATTCTTACATGCTCTGCATTTCGTACAAGGAAAAAAGCCTGTAATTTTCCCAAAAGGTAATGTTCTACTTTCCTTACTGCAGTGACTCTGGACTAAATCGTCCCGCAGTGTCCTCGCTCTTCTAAATGTAAAGAGTGGAGCTTTGGATATATCTTTACCAATTATGGGATCTGCTTTCAAAATATGCCAGTTCTTTCTGAAAATTTCTCTAATGGCTTGGGCATCATCCGAAAATTCAGTAATCATTCTGAAGTTGTTGTTATTGCCCTTCTTACTTCTCTTTTCCCTGTTACTGCCCTCTTCCTCAGTGATCAAATCAAGTCTAGGTTTAACATCTGCCTTTCTATTGGCTTCTTCCGGAATTTCCTGATGGTACCCCCTAAGCCTGAATCTAGTCATGCTCGCTTGCGCTGCAATTCCTCTTGATCCGAAGAAGTTCGCCATATGTAATACTGGTTTTTGTATTTTCCGAATGGCAACTTCGAGCATGCAACACGGAGTTACCCGTGATGGGTTTCCTGTGCAAGCGAGTGCACAGTCTGCCCCCCGCGGAAAACACCGTGAGGTCCAGGTAGTTCACAGATTCCTTACTTATTTCCCCTGTGAACTTGAGGTTAAGTTCATTGTTGTTTAACACTTTCACATATTCATATGCTTGTTCTTCTGTACCTTTAAACACAATGAACAAATCGTCTATGTATCTGGTCCAACTTATGACCATTTGTGTCCAGTTTTTATTGGACTCCGCCCAGGCCACCTGCTCCTCCCACCAGCCCACGAAGAGATTTGCGTAACTGGGGGCGAAGCAGGTCCCCATCGCGGTACCTCGTATCTGTCTGAATAGGAAATCCTGAAACAGAAAGATATTATTACTCAGGCAAAATGTTATAAACTCAATTAGCATATTGTTATGCTCTGCCAGATTCCTGGGACGATTGTCCAGAAAGTACTTGATTGCCTCCAGTCCTTGCAAATGATTGATACTGGTGTATAGGCTTGATATGTCAAGGGTCATCATTACATAGTTGTCTTCCCAGGGCATGTTTTCCACTCGGATCAGAAAGTCCTTAGTGTCCTTAATGTAGGAAGATAAGTTCATCACGAATTCTGACAGGAAGAAATCCACAAATCTAGACATATGTTCAGTCAAACTCCCTAAAGATGAAACTATAGGACGACCAGGTGGATTAATGGCGTCCTTATGTAGTTTAGGGAGATGGTAGAATGTTGGTAATCTTGGATGTTTGCATTCCAAGAAGCCGTACTCCTCTTTGGACAGCATACCTTTGTGATACCACTTATTGAGGAGTGTTCGGTAAGATGCAATGCTGTTCTCGAACTCCTTACGTGTTACCCTTGTATAACTCAATTCAGCATTAAGTTGTTCGAAGGCTTCATTCTGATAGTATTCCAATGTCATCAACACAACATTACCACCCTTGTCTGATGGTTTGCAGACAATCGTCTTAACTTCCTGCAGGTTTTTAATCGCCTTCCTTTGGTTTTCAGTGATATTCCCACTTTTCTTCCTTGAGTTATTTCTACCTCGCAGTTTGACCAGTTCCTTAGTGACTATCTCCGAGAAAACATGGATTGAATCTGACGGCATCATAGGGACGAACCTGGATACAGGCTTGAAGGGGCTACCCGGGTTCACTTGAATTATGCCTGATTGTTCCATAATTCCTGCAATCCTGGGAATTAATTCCCTCGGGTCACCTTCTTTTTGAAGATCTTCCAACACAGCCAGTGTTTCCAAGTCACCAGCTACAAGATTATCCATATCAGTGTGGGTGACCCTTCCTCTGCCCTGGGTCAGTCCCTTTCCTTTAAAATACTTGGTCAATTTCAGTTTCCTCGAAAATTTTAATAAATCGATCCTAGTCTGTGTATATTCTGATTTCTTTGAGGGGCAAAAGCCCAATCCAAGTTGGAGCACTTTCAATTCTGCGTCGTTCAATCGTCTTGGTGTCAAATTCACAACAGTGATCGTTTGCGATTCTACCGTCTCGCCCCCCGTTTGCTCCGAGTTATCCGAGGCGATGCGGCACTGTTGCTTGTGCCAGCCGCCTCTCCTCGTCCGGCGTTTGCTCTTCTCCTTTGTTGTGATGGTTTTCCTCTCCCACCTCTGCCCCAAGTCTCTCTTATAATCCGAAACTCCTCGTGAAAAGGGGTAATCACCTCGCTGCCTGTGTAGTGCTGGTATTTTGTTATGGTACCACGAGCTTGATATATATATATATATATATATATATATATATATATGTATATACACACACACACACATATATATATATTCACTGAAAAAACCATAGGTTTTACAGACGTTATAGTTAGGAATTAGCATTTAAAAAACCTTAGAAATTCACTAAAAAACCATAGGTTTCAGGGACAATTCAATAATTATTCACACCCCTACGCTGGCCTGGCGTACGCAAGCCCAGCCCACTTTGAGTACGTATAAATAGGATAACGACGATGCCACATGTCCCAGTTCTTCCACACTGCCTCGGGTGATATGGCCGCATCCACCTCGCATATCACAATGCGCAATAAAAAAAAGGGATCCATCAGGTGTACACCATCCTGGCAATCAAAACTACATCTGAATTGTGAACCCTGCTGGTCGTCGTGTTTGGACACACACCAATGACAGCAGGTGAGCAGTGGGGCCTGGGTACAGAGGGGCTGCAATTGAGCGCGTTGCGGCGGGGGGATGGGGTGCATCAGACTGGGTGCGCAGGTGCAAACAAGCGATGTTGCAGTGCGTAATGATGTGATCTCTGACCTCATTCGGTCACATCTCTGTCTCATTTTAAGGACCTGCTGGACCGTACTGTAGGCCTGAGCCAGCGGGCAGCGCTGCCCTACAGATACGTGGCGTTGGCTTTTGGGGCACTGTAGTGAGCTGACTACTAAGTGTACATGCACACAGGCTTGCACCACTGCATTGCACGCGCACATTATGCTTCTAGCATGCGCTCTGTTCCTTTGTATGTGAACGTTGGCATAACATATTATTTAACCTTGTGTATTCTCGTGCACTCCAACTCCTCTTTGAACCACGATTACCACTAACAGTTGGTAGATCGTACTTCAAGAAGGAAGGATGCACTCAACTGGTGTTCTCTATTAAGCTTGAAATAAACCTTCATTTACCTCAAGACGTTTCCACCATTATATTATTTCTCCCTTTTCAGACACTGAGTTAGTGGCACTGTTAGACCTGCCAGCCCTTGGCTGTCCCCTCCTCATTTTTTTTCTTCCTTTTCACCCTTTTGCCTTCTAATTTTTCTGTCCACTAGTTTTTTTTTGGATGTTGACGTAGAGGCTTTGGGTGCCCCATTTTCACTAACTGGGGGTGAGGTGCAAGGTGCTTCACTAAAATGAAGGGAGGGAGAGAGTTTCTTCACAAAATGGTGGACTAAACTGTCACCTCAGAACCTGGGCCATAGACTGTCATGAGAGGTTCCAGAACCTTCTGGACCACTCTGGCCAGTCAGGGCCCAGGTTATAAATAGAGGTGAGGTGCGTCGGCCATTTTAGAAGAAGGTGTGCTGTGAGGTAGTCAAGGACCTGAGTGGGGAGGTGGCTGCGCTAGAGAGGGAAATTGACAGTTCTTAGGGTCTGCGTTACTTACCTCCTCAGCTGATACCACCCTCGACCTCTTGACCTGTCCCTGTCCACGAGCACTGACTCTGGGGTCACATTTACCTTAGGCGCTCCTGTTTAGTCAGGACCTCTGAAGGAAGACAAGGTAAAGAGTCACCGTCCTTGGCTACATCTCCCACACCCCTGCTGTTGCCTGGAATTCTGGATTAATCCGGACCTATTGACTGTCCACTATTCCTGACTGAAGGGAAGGTGACCTTGTCGTAGACCCAGGAAATTGGTTGACTCATTCAACTGCCCCGGTGTGCAGATCGCCTCCTTAATTTCAGCCACCCCTGTCGTGAGTCCCTATCTGGAAACACTCACCGCCGCAGCCCAGGGGTCAGAAGGTTGTCTGATGTCACCTGGGGGACTGTGGGGAGATCCGGGGCTCCATTGTGCTTGCGTGCGAACAGGCGGCGCGGCCAGAGGTGTGAGGAGGCTGCACCCGGGAAGAGAGGGCCGTGTCAGGCCTTGAAGCGGCCATCCTTGTGTCATGTGACGGGGGCGGACTTTGAAGCGCCGCCCCCGCTGTTGCCTGTAGAGTGAGGAGGCCGCGCCCCCGCAAGCCGAGCTGCTCCTGGCGGCTGCGGGCACGCCTCCCAGCAGTCGCGGAGATTGAAGGTGACAGCGCCTGGCCTGAGGGGTCAATGTGGAGACCGAGGACGACTCTGCACCAGCGCTGCAACTCCCCAAGAGTCCGCCAGAGAGTGGGGCCCGTCGGACTCTGGAGCTCGGAGGAGCGAGACTTCAGTCAGCTGGGAAGTCCCGCAAGTAGGGAAACCCTTGGGGAGGTGGGCGGAGGGTGTGGTGCCCTGATTTCGCCCCCCTCCTGAAGAGATCTCCCCTTGAGCACGGTGAGCCCCCGTCCCGTAGGGAGAAGAAATTCAGCTCCAGACTCCTCTGAACTCCCCGTGTGGAAGACGCAGTTCTCAAATAGTAAGCTGGGCATTGTGGGAGGGGGTACAGGAATCTGCAAAATAAATGCCAGTTGATGTCCATACGGACCAGATTGCCGGATTTATGGGAAAGCCAGATTATATGTTGTAAAGACCAGCCCGGTGTTGTAAGCATACATGAGACTATATTCTATGCATTGTAAGATCCAAGTATAGCGCTTAATGTAACAAATTGAATGCAAGCATATTGTAAGTTCTAAAGGTATAGCGCTTAGTGTAACCGCCTGATCTCAAACACATTGTAAAATCCGAGTATAGCGCTTAATGTAATCACCTGATTTAAAGAGAATCGTGTAGACTAGATGACCACCTGATTTCCAGTGCCATGTAAATGTTATGCGGAGCGCTACATTTGGTGACTTAATTCGGGACGCTCTAGAGTCAAGGTGCTGGATTGAATCATCCAGTGGTGTTTAGTTATCTGCCGGACTGAAGTAAAAATTGTACTGCTAATTTGGACACAATGAAATGTTTTGAACCTGAAATGCAATGGATAAAACTTGATTGACTTCGCTTGATAAGGGAAGATAATTTTTTTTTACCTTTTCTAATTAATCGGTGTAGCGTCATTTTTAAGTGGTGAAGCGCTGGAGTGTGAATTGAGTGTGATGCAAGCACGACATGCGATTCTGGAGTAAAAGCCTTTCTACCTGAGCCAAGCTACCCAAGGACTTTAGGTCCAACAGGCACCATAATCGGCGAAGCGGATGCTCAGCCCGTGATGAGGCCATGGACATTCTGACGCCTTCCATTGTGGTATCAAGACACCGTCCCCGACAGGAGACCTGCTGTGCCACCCTAAGAGCGGCACCCCGGAGTTGGAGCTCGCACCGGCACGTCGTTGACACACCGGTTGTGGCAGGTGAGCAGTGAAGCCTCGGTGCGCCGGAGCTGCAATTGAGCACAGTGTGGGGGAAGGGGCTGGGGTGCAGCAGCCCAGGTGCAGTCAAGCGATGTTGTCATAGTTAATAATGTAATCTCTGGCCTCATTCATATCTCTTGTTTCATTTTAAAGACTTGCTGGGCCGCACTCTTTCTCGCGGACCCCAGCATCCTAGACACACAGGTGACTGGAGGTGAACAGTGAGCGCTGGGTGCACTAGGCCGACGCTCTGTCTCCTCCTCCCTCTGTTCTTTTGATTCTTCTTCCCCTTCTCCCTTACACCCACTCGCTCTCTGTCCCATTCTCACTTTCTTCCTTTCATTCTGACTACCTTTCTTTTTCTCTTGGACATGGCACACATACTTATGTTTCTTTTTCCTCTTGCAGGTTTTGTACGCTGCTTCCGGATGAGTCCCACCCACTTATTTAATGTTTTACTGTTGTTTGTTCGAATAAAGTTACATTTCCATTTATTTGTGTTGTTTTAATAAAAGTAATTTTTTTTACCAATGAATAAGTGAGTGTATGGGTCTTCTTTTTCTGACAACATTTGTCTGTAGTTTATCGTGAAAATCAGCGGTTAATAGGAGGTTATGAGGGAAAACATTTGTAATTTTGCGGTGCATCTACCAAATAGACTATTACATAAATGAAGCCTGGTTAATTCTACAACTGCAAGGGTTCTATGAGTGTATCACTTTATAACACCATGAGTATTGCCCTTGTGATTACAGAACCAATAAGGCACTGCCTAGGGCCACCGAGTCTTCAGGGACTGGCGAGGCCCACCCTGCATATTTAAGTAAAGCCCCGTAGGTTGCCGATCCCCGGACTTGAGTTGGCCTCGAAGCCTCCAAACAATTAGTAAACCATACCGGTGGAGGTAGCGATCCCCTAAGCTGCGAAACGTCTCTGTGCCCTCCCGCGCCTAATTTACATGTGGGATTAAGGTCCCCAGTGCTGCAGAGACCCCGTAATATAACAGTAGGATTGGCCCCGGAACATTACCCACCAGGGGGCTCATTTAAATGAACGGGTGAGACCCAGCTTCATTTTTTTTCTCTCCATTTTTACCATCCGGATCCGCTTTATTGAAGCGATACCAGGTTTTCCTCCTCTCACTTCAACGAGGCAAACAAGGATTTGCTATCACAGGGTGGGAGCCATGCTCCCGCCCTGTAATAACAAACAAAATGTCCCGCGGATGCACACCCCGGGACATTGTATGAGCTGCGCCTGGAAGGTGGCGCTCCATAAGGCCATGATGCATTGGTTACTGCATAACTCCAGAATTAGTATAAACGCATACTAACACTACTTGCACACGTGTAGTACAGCGACCAGAGTGTAGTAAAGAGGCAGAGGAAGCCCAAAATCAAAAAATATAAATCCTACCAGAGGTAGGATCACTTAGTTTGCACAATCCGTTGCAGAAGAACAGCAACCCGATTACAAAGTCACTTTCTGGAAAAGAACCATCCTCCAGAGAGTCTACAATGGACTGTTGTACAGCAGAATCCGCTCTGGACATCGTCAGCTCTGTTCAGAATAGAACAACGTTGGGTATACAGACTCAAGAGTAATGTGAGCCGTCTCAATGATGAGATACCCTGGAGTGACCTGTCATCATGAACACCATGTGTAATCACCCCCTCAGAATGTGTACATATCTGTAAACTACATCCACATCCAGAGTCTAACATGGTCCGTGAACATTCCTCACAGGACTTCCCTATCGTAAAACTACATCCATGTCTCCCACGACCGTTTGCATACAGTAGAGCGAGACACGGGTCTCTATTTGTAGTCACTTTTGCATCCTTTCTGCGAACCATGCATTGTGAAAGTACATAGCGCACTCAACTGAGATACCGCCCAGGCATCCGCACATGAGGTGTATGCAACATTACTATACTTGGTCCCCGTACGAGGTAAATATACACTCACATTCTAGACTTTTTTGGATGGTCTGTAATGTCTTACCTCACTGCATTATGACTAAATGCCATTATTACGTTACGTGATGTTTCTATTTCCAGCGGCCTGTTGAACACCTTTACAGATGGCCGCGACTACTGTTCCCCACGAAGTGCATTTCACTGTGTTGTCATAGAAACCGACTTCACATGAGGCAACAACTCCTACACTTCACCCAGTCCCCGTGAGAGGGCTTACACATTATAACATTTGAGGTTTTTGCACCATCTGCATGTACACCACGACCGAGTGTATCTAATTCCAATGCTTTACTCTGGCACTGTTCATAGTAATGAACACTTCCCAATATGGCCGCCGCTTTCAAAGGCACTAGCAATACCATCTACCACTGCTCCCGCCCCCTAACGTCCACCTCATCGCGTCACCCAGCAACAATGAGACATGATATATCTTGCAGTCCTTCCCCCGTGATTTACCGGCGGCCCTGGAGGAGTACTAGGTTTCCAGGTTTCGGAAGAGGGGCAAGACGTAAGTTTATCCTCCCGCTGCTGCCAACTTGCAAGAAACGAGGTAATACGCGACACGCGCTTCATTCCCCTGCCTGTACTAATTCTGGCACACTTCCTGTGTGTTTCTTTTCGTTATAATTTCAGTTTCCCCCTTCTCACCGGACGGCTCCCGCCAAAGCAGCCCTTCTCCATAATGGGGAGGGTATGACCAAGTGTTTATCATTCCTGATTCTCTTCAGGTTGTGTCGCCCTATGTCACTATCCTGCATCTTTTTTGGATATAGCCCCATACCACAACTAGCATGCGCGATATAAATACGAGCACTTCGCATGTTTAGTTTTGCCCTCTTTCACCTGCACGAGTACTCTCTTTCCTCTCCTCTCCCGTGAGCAAGAGCCACTATTGGACCTTGCTTTGACCGAGCGGTAATTTCACTGGCTCCTGCCAGTGCCACACACTCTTAGATACCATGCTGCCAAGCTACTCTAACGCATTGGGCTCATTCCTTACAGCTATCGACTTTTCAACTAGGTTGACCACCAGATGCCTGGATTTTCTACACCCAGTTTCAGAGGTGATTTAGACAGCTCCTCTTTATTTCACTCCCTACCACCATCCTCCACGGCTATCTCTCACTATATTTTAGTCTTAGCATAGCCCACCTATCGATAACAAGAGAACCTTCTTGAACACGACACCTTGCAGTGTGGCTCTAGCCATGTTCTTTACCCTCACCTTTTTCTCACTGCATGTTTAGGTCCCGACAAATGGAGTTATACATGTAGTGTTGATTATGCTTATGCCACCGTGACATGACATGTATTATGGTCCCCCGCCCCTTATCTCCAATAGGTCTTGAGTAAAGGACACGAATAAGACGTGCCCATTAACAGTACCTGTTATACTTACCTGACTAACGGTATAGAGGGAATATAGGGTGCCTTCTTCCTTGATTCCCCCTTTATTCATTTTTCTGTGTCACGGTCCTGATGAAGCGCTAAGGGATCCTCTGGGTAGCGTGAAACATGTCGACCACCCATCACTTATAAATACCTTATTTTACACTCCCATACGGGTTGAGAGCAGCAGGAGAACATCTTTTCCTCTCCCCTCTCATCTTTGCATAATTTGCGCCTCCATCCCCGCTTTATTTTAACCTGACCCAGAGGACCCACGAATAAACGTACAAGGGTACCAACAGGTCATTTTATTGTCACTCACTACCCCCACTTGGCCCACACACCCACATGCACAAATGCGGCAACTCCTAAAAAGATCTCCAACAGAGTGCCCTTTAGTAAGGCCCGTGAGGGACTGCAGCGCCACCCCAGTGCCCAATGATGGTGCTTTGCACCCGCAAGGGTGTGTGAGGGCACAACAACAACCCACACAGGAGTATCACTCCCCCACCCTGCACACTCATAGCCTGCCTTTGGAGACACCCACCCCGAGTCGCAGAAACCTATCTGGACTGCAGCAGCACATACTCTCTCTCTCTCCCTTTAGGAACTGATACCACTTAAAATGTTTGTTACATTGGAATACTACACAGAGCACATGACTTTACAGCAATGAGCTCATGGTTTCATCCACAAGTCTTGAGACCGGTAGGGGTGAGTAGTTCGCTTCCCACTCCCTGTATTGTATAAACGCAAACTAACACTACTTCCACAGGTATGCTACAGCGCCCAGAGCACATCAATAAACAGCAATGAGCTCACGGTTTAATCCCCGAGTCTTCAGACCAGTAGGGGTGAGTAGTTCGCTTCCCACTTCCTGTATAGTATAAACGCATACTAACACTACTTACACAGTTATACTACAGCGGCCAGTAAGCTACAGCACCCAGAGCCCATCACTTTACAGCAATCAGCTCAGTTTGATCCCTGAGTCTTCACACCGGTAGGCGTGAGTACTTCGCTTCCCAATTCCGGTATAGTATAAACGCACGGTAGACGTCAGTATATCGCTTCCCACTCCCTGTATGGTATAAACGCCTACTAATACTACTTCCCCAGGTATGCTACAAAAAGACCAGAGCACATCACTTTACAGCAATGACCTCAGGGTTTAGGCTCTCGGTTTCATACCCGAGTGTAGCAGCATCTCATCTCAGCACCATGTCACTCTGAGCAACACCGCACTTTCAGACCGGTAGGAGTGACTACTTCGCTTCGCACTCCCCCAAAGAGGTTACAGGGCTCCTATCCTCCTGTTTCCTACTCTTTCCGCCCTTTTTCCCCCTTACTCGTTTCCACTGAATCACAAAATGGCTGCCAACACTTCCTAGTTACAACAGCTCGCAGCCAATAAGCAGTAAGCCTGTGCTCGCAACAGTCAGATGGCAGAATTCCCAAATATCGATATCTGCAAATGTCGATATTTCTCCAAAACTACTGAACGGATTTACACCAAATAAACAAAAGCGTGCTTTCTAGACCAAGACCCTTCTCCCTGCCAAATGTGGGGTAACACCGTTCACCCGTTCGACCTGTAGCCTTGTCTAAAGTTTCTTTCTTTTAATATACAGTTAATTAAAACCGTAACATGCAAACATCATATTAATAAAATGTAAGGATTAAAATATAAGGGTTAATAAAAGATTGTATACACATTTGTAAATCTGGTATTACAAAATAAATATCAAATCCAAAGAGCAGCATTTCAAGTTAATGGCAATATATCACAATTGGCCATTTGGTCCAAAAGAGAAGTGTATAGTATAAAAGACAATAGCAAAAGTGTCACAATGCTTATTACAGAAGGTTTAACTTTCATCGATGTTCATTTATGCAATAAGAATAAAGCTTGTCAGTTTCTTAATGCTGGGCATTATGCAGTGCAGTTAAAATATTGTTAACAAACTTCCCAGCTCTTGCTAGAACTTGGGCTGAGTTATTATTGAAGCACAAATCAGATGCTTCCCTACAATGTCTCAGTAACTTTTCCCGATAAACTGGGACCAGTAGGCGTCGGCGATCATTGGCAAAATGAGGGCAACAACTTAACAGATGTAACCAGGACTCATGTGGATAATTGCAGAACCTACATGTTAGCTGACCGTTCCTCCGAGCCCACAGCGGGTTAAAATCATGAATTAGAAGGGCTAACAGCCTCATATAAATGATTTTATTGCGAGTCTGTGATTGAAGAGAATAGTTAAAATATGGGTGAGATTTCCCCTTAATATACGAGTCATTCAAAGCTGCAAGGAGTGGTTTTTTGGAAAGCCGAGCAACATCTCTCTCGAATGACACTAGAGTAATTTGGCTTTTTATCGTTTTTTTCCACATTGACAGGGAAATGATTGGATTAGAAAAGTTGATGATTTCAATCTTCAATGTGGAAATGGCCAAATGCAGCTATCTGTACCAAGGAGAGAGTTTGTCAGGAACACTGATTACAATTGTTCTTTCATGGATTGAGCTGGTGCACGTAGAGTGTAGATGTAGAATTGAATTAAGTCTCCCAGACAATGAAGATCTGCACTTGCCAGGCCCAGCTCAAGTCTCAGCCTCGTCCTCCTTGCATGCTGAGGAGCCAAAAATATTTTCTTATAGGCCACTATTTGATAATTCACTAAAAATTAATCCATTTTGCCAGGGAAAGCCAGTTGACCATAAGACATTGCCAGGAGCAGTTTGGCACGTAGGACCCTAATATTGACTCGGCTGTGGGGCTGTGCAAATGCCGATTCAAGCGCCTCAGACTATATATAACCCCTGCTCCCTTGGGCCGAAGATGTTTGAGATGGGATACTTGATTTGCCTTTTAGTTAAACCAAACTCCTAGATAATTATAGCTATCCAGGTCGCTATATGTAGACCACCTGCTCGCCAAGACAGATTTTTCTTTTTTTTATGTTTCCCAAAAATAATGACTTTGGTTTTTGATTCATTCATCAGAAGATTGTTTTTTATATTATATGTGTTAAGGGCAGTCAGCGCTCTTTGAAGACCTATTTTTGTATGGTCCATGATAATAATGTTGTCAGCGTATTGCATAACCTGTAGTCGTATGCCACCCAATTTTGGGGCGACCAAAGTTGCACCTGCGAATTCTTTAGGCAAATCGGCAGTATAAAGATTAAATAGTAGTGGGGCTAATACGCAGCCTTGCTTTACACCATTTTTAGTTGCGATTTTTGCAGATGCTGTTGTGGCACTTGTTTTAATCCTCACCCAGGTTTTCTGATGCAGAGATATCAGTGCAGAGAGAAGTGCAGATGGTATCCCCCAGGAGTTTAGTTTGTTCCATAGCGTCCCTCGGTTGACTCTATCGAATGCTGCACTGAAGTCCACAAAATAGCAGAATAAAGGTAGATGATTGGCCAAAGTGGCTCTCCACAACAGGTAGGACAGCGCTATTATATTATCCATTGTGGAGCAGCCTGATCTAAAGCCTGACTGAGTACGGGGAAGGATGCTGTTTTCTGTAACCCAGTTTTTGAGTTCCACCAGCAGGACACAAGCATAGGCCTTAGCTTCAATATCCAATAAAGCTATTAACCTATAATTGGCCAGATTTGAGCGGTTACCCTTTTAATAAAGTGGGGGTAATATTGAGCCCTGCCAGATGGATGGAATTGTGGCTGTAAGAAAAGCTTGTTTAAAGAGAGGTGTAAGGAGCTCTGCTCAGAATGATCGATTTGATTTAAAAACTGTGGCGGGTATTCCATTTGGCCCTGGCGCACCATCATTCCTCATGCGATTAATGATCTTAATTACTTCGGCTTCAGAGATGCCTGGGCCCTGGGTGTTTTCATAATCTGGTGCTTGAGGCGAGGAGAGGGCTGACAGCTCCCCTATCCCACTGCTGTAGAGCTGATTGATGTGATTCACCCAGACATTCTCGGGTTCCCCGTTCTCTTTAGACTGGCCACTATTACTGACTTGGTTGATATATCTCCAAAATGGAGCTGGATTTTTTTTCCTTAAGAAGAGAGAACATTTTAAGCCAGGCTTCCTCTATTTGTTTAGTGCATTGCTCCCATGCGCGTTTCTTATGGGGAGCTCGAAGTGATCCATTTATGGCACCCTGCAATGCTTTTTCCCCTTTTTGTCTTGTATTTGGGGGATTTTGACGCTTCCATTTGCTTTCCGGCATTTCCCTATTTGGGTGCTGGTTTAGATCGTTTGGCACCTGTTTTTGTTGAGCGTCCAATGTTCCCCCCAGCGTCCGATGCAGGTCTATCAGGAGAATGGGCCAGTAGTCTAAGAGGGCTTGCGAACCAAAAGCAGTTTTTAATTGTTTATATTTAATTGTCCATGCAGACAGTTTTGTACCGAGATTGGTGGTCCATTTTATCCTGCGTGGGATTTTATCACGTTCCTCACCCGTAGATTCGCCTACAGATGTAAATTTACAAGATGCAACAGTGGAAAGACTGAAAAATGCTCTGAGGGGCCTGTGGTCACTCTCTACTCGGTTGTCGATGTCAAAGTCATTCAGATGCAAAGCTAGTGTGCTACCAATGAATAGATAATCAATTGTAGAGATATTCCTGTATGTTGGAAGCGGGGCCCATGTTTAATCCTTTACTTTCTTGAGGTTATGAGCGGACGATATAGAACAGGCATCAAATAAGGCTTGTAGTACCGCAACCTCTTTAGGGTGTTTATTTTCATCTCCTGTTTTGTCGAGAGATCTGTTATTAAAGTCCCGGACTATAAATGGATTATGATAAGGATATTTGATGAGAAAATCTCCAATGATGGCTGCCTGATCATCGAGTGCTTGGTTTCTCTGGTGCAAAGTTGGATTGACATAGCAGTTGAATAGTAGCAATCTAAGCGGATTATAATGATTTTTATTCCATTGATAAGTAATACTTGGATTCCAGGTGAGGGAGGTGCAAGTGTGATTACTTCCAACCTTCGGGAATGCTTGATGTAAACAGAGAGGCCGCCCATTGGCCGCCCAAAAATATTGCGTCTTGAAGCCGGGACATGGATTTCAAAGTGCCCGGAAAGAGCTGTAGTAGATGTTGCCCATGTCTCCTGGAGACAGATTATATCACTGCTTTGAAGGTAATCTAGCGCCGAGTTATTTTTAATCAGTTTCTGAAGGCCAGCCACATTCCAAGAAATGATTGTTAAGTAGTTATTATGCTCATTCAATGTATGATCTGTGTTGCCTTTAAGGGATTTAAAGGTGCCGTTGGGCCGAATGACGGCCACATTCGGCCTGATGTTCAAATTGGTTGTTTGTGTCCTGTTTGCTAGTAAAGACTCTTCTCTGATTAGTAGAGCAGGTAATCCTCAGAGGTTCATGTTGGGAGAGAATGCTGGTAAGATTATTACCAGGACGGATATCATCAGCACATTTTAAGATGGAGTAAGTATTTACAGATTTATTGACTAAAGCGTGAGGGTATCTGTCTTGAGGTAAGTGCCTAATCTCAATACCCCAGTCTGCCAATTGATTGGCTTCACACAGCATTGCCGTTTGGTGTGACTGTTGGTATAGCCCAACCACTGTGGATTCATCGAGGGAGTGGCCTGACAGGCTTTGGAATTTAACCCAGGCAACATCTGCCGAGCCTATGTGCTCCAATGATGATATGTGAGTAAATAAGCGCAGGATGTTGCCTCTGTTCAAAAAATCATAATTGCCTTTGGCATGGTATCTTGGTGTAAGTACGACCTCCACCACTCCTGGTTTTAAACGGCTACTGATTATTGAGGTTCTACTACTACTACTACTACTACTACTACTACTACTACTACTACTGCCACAATCACTACTTTTACTGCTTGCAGTATGCCACTTGCCGTCTGCCTTTTCAAGGCTCACCTGTGCTCCCGTGCTCCCCCCATCAATGCTGTTGCTGGAGTGGCGATTAAGTATTTTTAAAGAAACAATGGTCCTTAGAACAATGAGGATACTGAAAGAATAAATATAGTTCAGAATCGATACTATATTAGGGGGATGTCCAGCCGGACAAACCCTTTTAATTCTTCAATGTAATATTCACAAATACGAAAACATACTTTTTGTGGGACACAGTCCTGTATCCTTCAGGGAGAACTGACATCACATAAAGATCAATTACATACAAGTGAACAAAAAGGCATTTCAGGCAAGAAGGGCAGAGCTTATGTACATTATCCAATGTTAGAAGCTTTTTATACAACAACAGATGCACTTTTTTACACAATGGATTAATGTGCATGTTGTTTGCTTAGGTCGACGACGTTTCGATCCTGTGGTGAAATACTAGGATCATCATCAGGACAAGATAATTTGCTGGCCTGAGCATAAGAAATTGCCCAATGAACTCAGTTAAACTTTTAGTCCGGAAGGAGGAAGTACGGTGAGACCGTAATAAAAAGTATACGCTCGAGGGATGCTTATTTAAACCTATACGGGGATTCAGGTCCGAGGAGTGAATATCCAACGGATTGAGGTAGGGTGGCAATGCACTCAATGCTGCTTAGGTCCTTCAAAATAGGGATTCCGAGTGACATTGGATAATGTACATAAGCTCTGCCCTTCTTGCCTGAAATGCCTTTTTGTTCACTTGTATGTAATTGATCTTTATGTGATGTCAGTTCTCCCTGAAGGATACAGGACTGTGTCCCACAAAAAGTATGTTTTCGTATTTGTGAATATTACATTGAAGAATTAAAAGGGTGTGTCCGGCTGGACATCCCCCTAATATAGTATCGATTCTGGACTATATTTATTCTTTCAGTATCCTCATTGTTCTAAGGACCATTGTTTCTTTAAAAATACTATTACCCAAGGTCCTTGATTACCTCGTTTGGGTTCCCTTGTTTTTTCAAATATATATAGGAGTGGCGATTAAGGACAGCAATAGGTTCAATACGCCACCGGCAGCCGCAGCCACACTCACGATCGGCACCCGCCTGCTCGCGGCTTCAAGAGTTGTACAGAGACCCCCACTGATTTGAGGGCAGAGGACGCCGCAGATCAGCCGGGTAACTGGGAGCCGCGGTTCAGCAAGGAGCTGGGGGCCAGGGGCCGCCGCACACCTGCGTTCGACGTCTTCCTCCTCGCAGCCAGGAGCCGCGGTTCGGTGATAACCAGGGGCCGCAATGCAATGCAGCGATGCCGCGGTTCAGACGAGAACCGGGAGACGCGATGCGGCATCTTCCTCCTCAGCTGTGTGACTGACTGCTGACTGGGAGGCGGAGTCACGTTCTCTTGTCTAAAGTTTCCTATGGAAATTGCATGGAGAAAACACGTTTTAGGTTCCCCCTTTTTTCTCGGCCCCCCCTTGATGAATCACCCCCAAACTTTCAACATAGGAGTTGATATGAACAAAGAATTAGTTTGGAAAATTTCATGACCATTCACCAAACGACGCCAAAGTTATAAGCAAAACAAAAAATGCTCTTCCTATGGAAATTTGGTCCTAACTAAAACTCTAAAACTACCTACTGGCGACCGCCAGTAGGTAATATATACACACACACACACACACACACACACACACACATATATATATATATATATATATATATATACACACATATATACATACACGTATATATATATATCTATATCTATACATACATATATACATACTCCCACCCCCTACTGGCGATCACCAGTAGTTAGTTATAGTAAGGACCTAGTTTCCATACGATATTTTTTCTTTGACTTGGCTATGACTTTTGAGTTGTTTGACCAATCTGCATGAAATTTTGCCAAAAAAGTGTCACAATGGGTATTATTGATTGAGGAAGTTTTGGGCTGATCCGTGCAGTGGGGACCGATAATTTGGGGCACAAAATAAGGTTGCATTTGTAATATTCCCTTAGAAATATTTAGCCACCTCTAAAGCACGAGCCGCTGAACGGATTTACACCAAATTTGGCAGGGAGGTAGATGTCGGTTCAAGGAATGCCTTTTGCTTATTTGGTGTAAATCCGTTATGTAGTTTTTAACAAATTTAAGCCAAAAATGATATAGATATTTCTAGCCGCGGATATTTCGCACTGAATCATAAATGCTTGTGCCAAGAGGAATGTTCTGATTGGCTGGATGCAACCAGAAAAGAAAGTTGCGGCCGCCAATTTATCTATTGGGAACGGTTATTGGGGCTTATAATGTGTGTGAAAGCCCACTTAAGGGGTCAGGTTGAAGACCCCATGGTTGAGAAATGGAGGTGTTAGTGACAAGTTGTGTGTTCAAAATATATTTTTTTTTAATCGCACACGATATTCGCAATAACGCCACGACCGCTAACGAGACCCTCCGTGTACCGTCACGGGGAAGTTGCGACTAACAACGTTGTCGCCAATGTTGGTGAATCATTAATGAGCATTCTTATAGAGATTTTGAGATTGTGCTAATGTTTTTATAGAACAAGTTACTTACATTCTGTAACAATGTATCTGTAAGAGACATATATTAGTTATAGATTCCTTACCTTGGAATTTCCCCCAGGCGTCAGACTGGATCTGGAAAAAATTTCTTCAGCAGTACCCCTGAGCATTGGTGGACTCCGCATCCGTCATCGTGGTCATCGGGATGATGTTGCGGTGCCTAATTAGACGCCGCCCCTGCGTGCTGACGTCAGTTCTGCCATGACTTTCCATCCCAGAAGCGCAGAGCCATGAAAGACCCTGACCACTGGTGTGCCACACTAGGGCCCTGCAAGGGAGTCCCTATCCCTAGAAGTCAGTTTGCAGAGCGGGAGGATGGGTGGGGCGATAAGGAATCTATAACTAATATATGTCTCTTACAGATACATCGTTACCAAAGATAAGTAACTTGTTCATCTGAAAGAGACTATTAGTTATAGATTCTTTACCTTAGAATAGATACCCCAGCAATACCAACCCCGGAGGGGGAACTGCGAACCAAGTTCACACCAGAAAGTCCTGGAGGACAGAAAAGATTGATCTTGGAGGGCACCGCAAAGCAGTTGCAGTGGTGGCTCACGGACCGCGATTGGAAACATTAGTTAGTTAGATTACTCACCTTAGAATATCCCCAGGCATCAGGCTGGATCCGGAAAGATTTTTCGGCAGCAATGCCCCTTGCGCGTCGCTAGGCGTCGTCTGTAGCTCCACGTCTGTGTCGTGCGCCGGAATGACGTCGTCGGAGTACTTAGACGCCGCCCTCGCGCGCTGACGTCAGTTCTTGTACATAGCTTTCCGTGCCAGGAACGCAGAGCCATGCAAGAGACCGACACTGGTGCCAAAAAGTCTAGGGCCCTGAAAAGGATAACCTTAACCCTAGATGTCGGTTCGCAGAACGGGGAGGATGGGTGGGTCGGTGAGGAATCTAACTAACTAATGTTTCTTACAGATACATCGTTACCGAAGGTAAGTAACTTGTTCATCTGAAAGAAACACGTTAATTAGATTCCTCACCATAGAATAGATACCCCAGCAATACCAACCCCAGTGGCGGGTCTGCGAACCAAGATCACACCAGAAAGTCCTGGAGAACAGAACGGCCAAAGAAGCCGTCTCTCTGGACTTGGCTGTCCAGACAATAATGCTTGGCAAACGTGTGCAGTGAGGTCCACGTTGCTGCCTGACAGATGTCCTGCAAGGGGACTCCCCGGCCCAGGGCAGTGGTCGACGCTGTGGCCCGGGTGGAATGGGCCCTCAGCCCTACAGGAGGATCCTTGTTAGCCAAGGAGTAACAAGCTTTTATACACGATACGACCCACCGCGAGATGGTGCGCTTGTGTACCGCCCGCCCCTTCTTAGCGCCCACGTAGCCAACAAAGAGTTGGTCGTCCACCCGGAACTGTTTGGTGCTGTCCAAATAAAAGGACAGCGCCCATTTTGGGTCCAGACGGTGGAGCCTCTCTTCCTCCTTCGAAGGATGCGGAGGCGGAAAGAAGGTGGGCAATGTGACAGACTGCCCGATGTGAAAGGCAGTCACCACTTTAGGAAGAAAGGAAGGACGAGTCCGGAGGACAACCTTGTCCGGATGGACAGAAAGAAAAGGAGGCTTAGAAGAGAGAGCCTGGAGCTCACTCACCCGTCTAGCCGAGGTGATGGCAACCAGGAAAGCAGTCTTAAGAGTCAGAAGACGAAGGAGACAATTATGAAGAGGCTCAAAGGGAGCACACATCAGATATGTCAAGACCAGGTTCAAATCCCACTGAGGCATTACGAAAGGGACAGGAGGAAACATGTGAGTAATTCCTTTGAAGAAGCGAGAAACAACAGGGGATTTGAAAAGAGAAGGCTGATCAGGAAGCCATAATAAAGTAGAAATAGCTGAAAGATAACCTTTAAGAGTGCCTAGAGCAGAGCCCTGCTGGGCAATGGAAAGAAGAAAGAGGAGAACCTCAGAAAGAGGGGCGGAAAGGGGATCCACAGCCTTTGCTGTGCACCATGCCACAAATTTGTTCCACCTGCATGCGTAGACCGATTTTGTGGAGGGACGCCTGGTTGCCAGAATCACTTCGCAAACTTCAGGAGGCAAGTCAAATGGCATCAACTGTCGCCGCTCAATCTCCACGCATGGAGGTGGAGACTGGACAGGTTCGGGTGGAGGACCGTCCCCTGCTGCTGCGACAGAAGGTCCTCCTGAAGAGGCAGTCGTATCGGGGATCGATTGACAGACTGAGTAGTTCGGGATACCAGTACCTTCGTGCCCAATCCGGAGCCACCAAGATGACTTGGGCCCAGTCGTGTCTGATCTTCTTCAGCACTCTGGGTAGAAGTGGTATAGGCAGAAAGGCGTACAACAGACTGCAACTCCACTCGCGACAAAAGGCGTCCCCGAGCGAGTGCCGCCTTGGAAACTCCAACGCGCAGAACTGCTGACATTGCGCGTTCTCTTCGGTGGTGAATAGATCTAACCAAGGCTCTCCCCACTGCCGAAAGAGGCCTTGCGTCACGTCCGAGTTTAGACGCCATTCGTGATCCATCATGCACCGGCGACTGAGTTTGTCTGCTCTGGCGTTCAGAGAGCCCGCCAGATGTTGAACCACCAGGGTGATGCCCTGATGTTCCAGCCATGTCCAGAGGCGCAGAGCCTCCTGACAAAGGGTCCACGACCCCACCCCGCCCTGTTTGTTGCAATACCACATGGCGGTGGTGTTGTCCGTGAACACCTGCACCACCCTTCCCCGGACAACGGGAAGGAATGCCTTCAGTGCAAGTCGGATCGCTCTCAGCTCCAAAAGGTTGATATGGAGCCGAGACTCTGCCGGAGACCAGAGTCCTCTGATCTCCGCCTCCCCCATGTGGCCCACCCATGCCAGGAGGGACGCATCCGTCACTACTACGTGCTCCGGTTGGGGTAGGGAGAGGGATCTGCCGCTGACCCAATCGCGGTCCGTGAGCCACCACTGCAACTGCTTTGCGGTGCCCTCCAAGATCAAGACATGGTCGGACAGGTTGCCCCGATGCTGGGCCCACTGAAACTTCAGGTCCCACTGCAGAGCCTGCATTCACCACCTGGCGTGATGCACTAACAGGATGCAGGAGGCCATCAGACCCAGAAGCCGCAGCACCAACCTGACCGAAACCCGGGATAGAGGCTGAAAGATGGGAATCAGAGCCTGAATATCCCGGACTCGCTGTTCCGGAGGATAAGCCCGGAACTGCGCCAAGTCCAGAACCGCCCCGATAAAGAGGAGCATTTGGGAGAGACTCAGATGAGACTTCGGCACATTGATGGAGAACCCCAGCAAATGTAGGAGGTCGGCCGTAGTCTGGAGGTGGGAGACGACTTGCTGGGGTGAGACCGCCTTCAACAGCCAGTCGTCGAGATAGGGGAAGACTGGAACCCCTGATCTGCACAGATGAGCTGCGACCACCGCCATCACTTTCGTGAACACCCGAGGGGCACTGGTGAGGCCGAAGGGGAGCACAGTAAACTGAAAATGCTCCTGACTCACCTTGAACCGCAGGTAACGCCGGTGGGCCGGCAGGACGGGGATGTGAAAATAAGCGTCCTGCAAGTCCAACGCTACCATCCAGTCTCCAGGGTCTAGGGCAGCCAGAACCTGAGCTAAGGTGAGCATCTTGAACCTCTCCTTCTGGAGGAAGGCGTTGACGCTCCTGAGGTCCAAGATAGGGCGTAGGCCCCCTTTGCCCTTCTTGGGAACCAGAAAGTAGTAGGAATAACAACCACGGCCTACGTCTGGACCAGGAACGCGCTCGACGGCCCCTTTGGCCAAGAGGGCCGCACTTACTCCCGTAGAAGATTCAAGTGATCCCCGACATGCGGTGGCACTGCGGTGGCATGGCTGGAGGGGTCGTCTCGAAGGGGAGGGAGTAGCCCCTTCGGCCGATTTGCAGCACCCACCTGTCCGAAGTGATGGAACACCAGTGGAGCAGGTGATGGCGAACTCTGCCGCCCACTGGCGTGGAATGGGCCTGAAAGCACGGACTAGGAAGACTTGGAGGCGGATGCTGCTGGGGTGGATGTGGATGGACCGGCACGCTGTCCCCCTGTACCGCCTCGGCGGAATCCACGTCCGCGACCGCGTGGAGGATGGTTCTGCAGCATGTGGCTAGGCGGACGTGAGGGGGCGCCCCTTCCTTGGCCACGAAAGGGGCGCAAAGTGGAAGTTTGTGGGCGCGGGCCGAGAGACCCAAGGACTTGGCCGTAGCCCTGGAGTCCTTAAAGCGCCCCAGCGCACTGTCCGCTTTGTCGCCAAAGAGGCGATCGCCATTAAAGGGCATGTCCATGAGGGTGCTCTGGACATCCCCGGAGAAAGACGTGGACTGCAACCAGGCGTGATGACAAAGCGCCACCGGGGACGACATTGCCCGGCCAAGCGAGTCTGTCGTGTCCAAACCACATCGGATGGTATACCCTGCTGCATCCCGCCCGTCTGCAAGAGCCTGGGCGAGCCGTGTCCGGGCCTCGACCGCAGCCGTAAACTAAGGGAGGAGAACAGCTTTTTGCCAAACTGCTCCAGTCTCTTGGATTTCCGATCCGGGGGAGCGGATGGGAAGGAGATCTGGGAAGTAGAGGCCTGGATAACCAGGCTCTCAGGGGTGGGGTGTTGGGACAGAAAACAGGGGTCGCCCGGTGCAGGGCGGTGGTGTCGGGCCACGTTCCGATCCACAGGAGGTACTGTGAAGGGCTTGCACCAGGTGCCCTTGAGAACGTCCATCAGTGCTTCGCTAAACGGCAGCAGAGGCTCCGAGGAGCTTGCTGACGGTTGGAGCACTTCAGTGAGGAGGTTAGTCCTCACGGCCACAGTAGGTAGCTCCAGCCCGAGGGCTTCGGCCGCCTTACGTAGCGCCACAGAAAAGGTAGCACCTTCCTCCGAAGCCACGGTCGAAGGAGAGATGAAGCCAGTGCCCAGTCCTGTGGTAACTGGCCCTCGCGGGCCAGAGGGTCATCAGACCCCTCCCAATCGCCACCGTCATCCGATTCCTGATAAACAGGGGGAATGACCGGAGCCGGGCGGAAGATGAAATGGTCATCCATTGGCATCGGATGTGGCGCCGGGCCCGGACCGGGGCTGAACCGGGGAACGCCGTCGTCCGTAGACGGCGCCGGGGGTCAAACCGGTGTCGACGCCAGCGGAGGAGGCGTCATGAGGTCGACCGGCATCGACTGAGATCCAGGCCTGGATCCAACGGGGACCTGCGGCGTCGGGACCGAAGTCGATGACGGCGCTGGAGCCGCCGGTTCGCTAGGCCTCCAAGTCGAGCCCGCGGGGCCCGAAGGCGCGCCGGCACGCGTCGACGGCGGAGCCAGGCTCCTCATGGCCGAGAGGAAGGCACTGATCTCCGCCGGATTCGCTTCAGTCCCAGAGACCGGCGGGTATGGGGACGGACGCGGCTCCTGAGGCTCCGGCGGAGCCGCGGGGGTGGTACCACCCGGACCCTCGACCGAGTCGCGCGACTGGCGAGGGGAGTCCGAAGAGCGATGTCGTCTCTTGGACTTCTTACTATGCTTCGACTTACCCAAAGACTTGGAACCCAATGAGCGGTGATGGTGGCTGCGGCTCCGCGACCGGTCCTTTGACCTCCTCCTGGACCGGGACCGTGAACAGCGTGGAGCTGAGTGCCAGAGCTCGAGAAGCTTGCGGGACCGCTGTGAGAAGTTGGCCTGATATATGATGTCACTAGTTCTAGTGTACACCCTGTATCAGTCCAAAGAACCCTTATGGTGATTAGTTGTAAAGTCAACCTTATAGACCAGCTATCCTAGTGGTAGCATGGACAAGAGCAGTCTTAGGCTAAACTCTGTATGGCATGTGAAGCCAGCTGTCATACCATTACAATCCCTTCAATACCAAATGAAAGGACACCACACCAGGTATATATAAAAGTAGAATGTATTTATTCTAACATATACCCTCAGCACTCTTTATTAGTTCAGAGGTCTAAGTACAAACAATTTCTTAAGTAGCATACGTTAAGTTACACAGTAAAATACAGTTAGGCCCGGGGGCCACGCAAACCATTTACTAATAAAGTGGTATAAGTACCACGTCACGAACAGGGGTGACCATAGGAAGCAGACCCTACTCTCCTACAACCGCTCCCGCCTAGCCTTCGAGGTCAAGGCCCGGCAGTCGAGGCACGACTCCGCATCGTGGTCGGCCCCAAGGCAGTAAAGGCACCTGCGATGGTGGTCCGTTACCGACATCAGTCGGTGACAGGAGTCACAGGCTTTAAAACCAGGCATCCTACCGGCACCAGTTTGAGTCGACGAGTAGATAAAAGAGTCCAAAAAAAGTTTTGTCAAAAAGTGACTAAAGGGGTAAGCTCTTTCCGGATCGGCGCTGTCTGACACGGAAAAAAGAAGAACTGATGTCAGCGTGCGAGGGCGGCGTCTAAGTACTCCGACGCGCAAGGGGTATTGCTGACGAAAAATCTTTCCGGTTCCAGCCTGACGCCTGGGGATATTCTAAGGTGAGGAATCTAACTAACGTGTTTATTTCAGATAATCCAGACAGAAATGTCTTGTGAACATGTGCATAAACACCCACGTGGCCGCCTGGCAGGTGTCATTGAGCGGGACTCCACGTGACAAAGCAGTAGTTACTGCCGTAGCTCTAGTGGATTGAGTTTGCAGCCCCACTGGAGGTTCCTTTTTAGCTAAAGCGTACCTAATCTTTATACAAAAGACGAACCATCGAGAAATGGTATGCTTTTGCACAGCCCGACCTTTCTTGGCACCCACATAGCCAACAAAGAGTTGATCTTCCAACCGGAAATCCTTCGTGTGGTGAAGGTAGAAAGACAGCGCACGTTTCGGGTCCAGAAGATGGAGTCTCTCCTCCGCCTTGGAAGGGTGCGAAGGCAGGAAAAAGGTGGGCAGAGTAATAGTCTGTTCGATGTGAAAAGGAGTAACAACTTTAAGTAGGAACGTGGGCCTCGTTCAAAGCACTACTTTGTCCGAAAGGACCGAGAAAAAAGGGGGCTAGAAGA
This sequence comes from Triturus cristatus, assembly GCF_964204655.1. Classification (NCBI taxonomy): domain Eukaryota; kingdom Metazoa; phylum Chordata; class Amphibia; order Caudata; family Salamandridae; genus Triturus; species Triturus cristatus. The sequence goes on along the minus strand of NC_140595.1, from coordinate 776,545,513 downwards.
AAGATTCTGAAGCTCACTCACTCTGCAAGCAGAGGTGATGGCAACAAGAAAGGCAGTCTTCAGAGTGAGAAGCCTAAGAGGACAGTTGTGAAGTAGCTCGAAGGGAGCGCACATAAGGTAAGTCAAAACTAGGTTCAAGTCCCACTGAGGCATTATGAAAGGAGATGGAGGAAAAAGATTAATAATGCTTTTAAAGAACCTACTTACAATAGGGGACTTGAACAAAGAGGTCTGATCTGGTAGCCGGAGAAAAGCATAAATGGCTGCCAGGTAGCCTTTAAGAGTGCCCAGAGCAGAGCCTTGCTGGGCCAAGGAGAGAAGGAACAAAATAACCTCAGAAAGAGGGGCAGAAAGGGGATCAACAGCCTTTGCTGTGCACCATGCCACAAACTTGTTCCATAGACCGGCATATATCATCTCAGTGGAGGGACGCCTGGCTGTCAAGACGACACAAACTTCGGGAGGAAGGTCAAAAGCTGTCAACTGTCACCGCTCAATCTCCACCCAAGGAGGTGGAGGCTGGACAGGTTCGAGTGGAGGACCGTCCCCTGCGACAGAAGATGCTCCTGCAGGGGCAGTCTGATCAGAGGATTGATAGCCATGCTCAGGAGCTCGGGGTACCACACTCTTTGTGCCCAGTCCAGTGCCACAAGAATTACTTAGGCCCGGTTGTGCTTGATCTTCTTCAGCACTTGGGGCAGAAATGGTACAGGTGAAAAGGCGTACAGGAGGCCGTAACTCCACTCGTGACAAAAAGCATCACCAAGCGAGTGCCAGCTTGGAAACTCCAACGCGCAATACTGCCGACATTGTGCATTCTCATCAGTGGCGAACAGATCTTACCAAGGTTCTCCCCACTGCGGAAAGAGACCTTGCACCACCTCTGAGTGAAGACGTCATTTGTGATCCACCAGACACCACAGGCTGAGTTTGTCCGCCCTGCCGTTCAGAGAACCTGCCATGTGATGAACCACCAGGGTCATGCCCTGATGTTCCAGCAATGTCCAAAGACGAAGAGCCTCTTGACAAAGGGTCCACGACCCCACCACCCCCTGTTTGTTGCAGTTCCACATGGCAGTGGTGTTGTCTGTGAACACCTGTACTGCCTTCCTCTTGAGGGAGGGAAGGAATGCCTTCAGTGCCAAGCGAATCGCCCGGAGCTCCAACAGGTTAATATGGAGCCCGGACTCCGCCAGAGACCAGACTCTTCTGATCTCCACCTCTTGCAAGTGGCCGCCCCATCCCAGGAGTGATGCATTGGTCACCACCGTGAGGTCTGGTTGGGGAAGGGAGAGGGATCTGCCTCTGACTCAATCCTGGTTTGTTAACCACCACTGCAGTTGTTGTGCAGTTCCCTTCGAGATCTGGACGGACGTAGTCGGAAAGATTCCCCTGATGCTGCGCCCAATGGAACTTCAGGTCCCACTGCAGAGCCCGCATATACCATCTGGCATGCTGCACCAGCAGGATGCAGGAGGCCATGAGGCCCAGCAGCCTCAGGGACATTCTCACCGTAATCTGGGATAGAGGCTGAAACATCGGTAACATAGCCCGAATATTGCTGACTCGCTGCTCGAGAGGATAGGCCCAAAAGAACAAGTTACTTACCTTCAGTAACGCTTTTTCTGGTGGATACAGTATCTGCCTGTGGATTCCTCACCTTGTGAATATCCCCTGAGCCAGCATTCCACGGAACTTTTCTTTCCCAGCACTCCACGTCGACGTGGGCGACGTCACAATGCATCGGCTCCGCACGCGACTCCGTACGACGTCACCGGAGCCATAAGAAGCCCACGTCGGCGTGATGACGTCAGTTCCATCCATTTTTTCCGTGCCTTCGAGGTGAACAGGTGAACCAACGACAACTCCAAGTATACACAGAATACAGTATACCAACATATATACACAGCATACAAATAAAAGGAATGCTAAACAAACCAGCATTGCCTACAAATGCACAAGAAAATATCAAAACATTCCCACAAGACCTCTTTCATGATATACAAAGGTGGACAACGGGGAGGCGGGTGGGTCAGTGAGGAATCCACAGGCAGATACTGTATCCACCAGAAAAAGCGTTACCGAAGGTAAGTAACTTGTTCTTTTGGGCCTATCCTCTCGAGCAGCGAGTCAGCAATATTCGGGCTATGTTACCGATGTTTCAGCCTCTATCCCAGATTACGGTGAGAATGTCCCTGAGGCTGCTGGGCCTCATGGCCTCCTGCATCCTGCTGGTGCAGCATGCCAGATGGTATATGCGGGCTCTGCAGTGGGACCTGAAGTTCCATTGGGCGCAGTATCTGATGGATACATCTGCCAGTGGATTTCTCACCTTGTGAATAGATTCCCACAGCAGTCCCCACTCCCGGAGGAGGGTGTCCACCTTCCTAAACCAGAAAGTCTTGCAAGACAGAGAGCGCGAAGTGGCCCTCCCTCCTCATCTCTGAGTCCAAGCAATAATGCTTTGCGAAGGTATGGAGGGAGGCCCAAGTCGCGGCTTTCAAATGTCTGCCACAGGAACACCCCGGGCCAAAGCAGATGTAGATGACTTAGCACTAGTTGAATGAGCTCTAATGCCCTCAGGAGGGGTCTTAACAGCCAGGGTGTAGCAGATCTTGATGGCAAGGATAATCCATCTCGACAACGTGCGCTTGTGCACCGCTCTTCCTTTGGAATGTCCAACATAACCCACGAAGAGCTGATCGTCCAGACGAAAGTCCTTCGTTCTGTCCAAGTAAAAGCTTACAGCTCTCTTTGGGTCCAGGCGATGAAGCCTTTCCTCCTCTTTGGAAGGATGAGGAGGAGGATAGAAAACAGGGAGAGTAATGGACTGCCCCAAATGAAACGGAGTGACAACTTTTGGCAGGAAAGCAGCCCTGGTCCTGAGAACCATCCTTTCAGCATGCAAGGTTAAAAACGGGGGTTTAGAACTAAGAGCTTGAAGCTCACTCACCCTCCTTGCCGAGGTTATGGCTACAAGAAAAACCACCTTAAAGGACAACAGTCTCAAAGGACAGCTATGTAGAGGCTCAAATGGGGACCCCATCAGAAAGGTTAAATCAAGATTAAGGTCCCACTGTGGCATTACAAAAGGAGTGGGAGGAAACATGTTTGTAAGGCCCTTGATGAACCTCAGAACAACCGGAGATTTAAATAGAGACGGTTGATCTGGAAGGCATAGAAAAGCCGATAAGGCCGAAAGATAGCCCTTGACCGTGGCCACAGCACAGCCCTGCTGAGCCAAGGAAAGAGCAAACTGGAGCACATTAGAAAGATGGGCTTTTAAAGGGTCAATGGATCTCTCTCCACACCATTTAACAAACTTAGACCACCTGTAGGAGTAAATGGACTTGGTGGAGTGTCGCCTGGCCGATAAAATAACATCCACCACATCAGGCGGGAGAGAGAATGAACTCAGGTTGCCCCGTTCAATCTCCAGGCATGAAGGTGTAAGCTCTGGAGGTGGGGGTGTAGAACCTGCCCCTCCGACTGCGAGAGGAGGTCTGCCCTCAGAGGGAGATGGAGCGGAGGGCACGAGGAGAGGTGGAGAAGATCTGTGTACCACACCCTTCTTGGCCAATCCGGGGCAATCAATATAACTTGGGCCCGGTCTTGGCGAATCTTCCTCAGAACCCGAGGAATCAAGGGTATGGGAGGAAACGCGTAAAGGAGCTGTGAACCCCAACTCAACTGAAACACGTTCCCCAACGCCCCCTGCATCGGATACTGGAGACTGCAGAATGACAGGCAGTGCGCGTTCTCGAAAGTGGCAAACAGGTCCACCCGAGGAGACCCCCACGTCCGAAAGACGTGAAGAACCACCTCCGGATGGAGCCTCCACTCGTGGTCGGCGGAGAACTGCCGACTGAGACTGTCCGCACGCACGTTCAACACCCCGGCCAGATGATTTGCCATCAGACAAATCCGATGGTCCTGAACCCAGGACCATAGACGTAAGGCCTCTCTGCATAAACAAAGAGACCCCACTCCTCCCTGCTTGTTGACATACCACATCGCGGGCATGTTGTCTGTCAGGACTTGAATCGACTGACCGCGAAGGGAAGGGAGGAAGGCCTTGAGCGCCAAACGAATCACCCGCAATTCCAGAAGGTTGATGTGAAGCAACCTTTCCTCTGGAGACCAAAGTCCTTTGATCTCCAGATCGCCCAGATGCGCACCCCACCCTAAAGTGGATGCATCCGTTATCACTGTGGCCACCGATGGAGGTAGATGGAAGGGCTTTCCTTGTGACAGATTGCCCTTTACGCTCCACCAAGACAGATCCGCTGCAGCTTCTCTGGAGATCTTGATTGACTCCCTGAGATCCCCGTTGTGCTGATACCACTGCTTGCGGAGACACCACTGGAGCGCCCTCATGTGCCAGCGCGCATGGTTGACCAACAGAATGCAGGAGGCAAACAGACCGAGCAGGCGAAGGACCTTCAGAACTGGAACAACCGCTCCACTGTGGAATAAAGGGACCATCTCCTGAATGTCGAGAATCCTTTGAGGAGGAGGGAATGCTCGACACACAGTAGTGTCCAGTACTGCCCCTATAAACAGGTTGCGTTGAGAGGGCACCAGGTGAGATTTGGGCACATTGATCGAAAAACCCAAGTCGAATAACAGCTGAGATGTCACCTGCAGATGACGCTGCACTATCTCTGGGGACTCTGCCTTCAGAAGCCAGTCGTCAAGGTAAGGGAAAACCGGGATCCCCGACCTCCTGAGATGAGCAGCCACCACTGCCATCACCTTTGTGAAGACTCGAGGTGCGGTAGTAAGACCAAACGGGAGGACCGCAAATTGGTAGTGTTGCGACCCAACCGTAAAACGGAGATACTTCCTGTGCGACTTCAGGATTGGGACATGGAAGTACGCGTCCTGCAAGTCGAGCGACACCATCCAGTCTCCTTGCTGCAACGCTTGAAGAACCTGCGCAAGGGTCAGCATCTTGAACTTCTCCTGTCTCAGGTAAAAATTCAAGATTCTGACGTCCAGAATCGGACGCAATCTGCCGTCCTTTTTGGGAATCAGAAAATACCGGGAGTAGCATCCCTGACCCCGTTCCTGCTCCGGAACCACCTCTATTGCACCCTTCTGAAGCAAGGCTAGAACTTCTTTCTGCAGGAGAAGCAGATGGTCTTCCGAACAATAACCTTGGCAAGGAGGGTAAGGGGGAGGGAACTCCCGAAAGGGAAGGGCGTACCCAGTCTCTACGAGGTTCAAAACCCAAAGGTCGGTTGTAACAGATTTCCAACCCCGTAGAAAGTAGGACACCCGACCCCCCACAGTTCTTACATGATCCGGGATGGGGGATCTAGGGCTGCTTCCCTGAAGCCTCATTTGGAGCAGAGGAGGAGGAGGAAGAAGAGGGGTTGCGTCCAGAACCTCTTCGACCCCTTGGCTTCCCTCTATAGGACCTATAGAGGGGATTCTGCTGCTGTTGTTGCTGCTGCTGTTGGGGCTGTCGGAAGGAGCGAAAGGATGTTCTTCCGAATCTCCTAGACTTTCGAAAAGCTGTACCCCTAGCAGGAGCCTGCAGACCCAAAGACTTTGCCGTCAATCTGCTGTCCTTAAATCGTTGAAGGGCGGAGTCTGCCTTTTCCCCAAACAGTTTCTGTCCATCGAATGGCAGATCAACCAACGTGGCCTAAACATCTGCTGAGAATCCAGAGGAACGGAGCCAAGCCTGCCTCCTTGCGGCTATAGACTGTAGGAGAGTAGGGTCTGCTTTCTATGTTCACCCCCACTTTTTGCTTTTGCTTTACTGGTTTTCGACTTAGATATGGCTGTGGGCCTGCTAATCAGACCCACAACCCTGCTATTCTCTCTCTAAATTGATACTATGTACTTTAGGTGCATAACCCATTTGGATAGGATCACCTTATTGGCCCCTGTACAGTGTACCTTAGGTACCCAGGGCATAGGTGTACCCTAGGCCTACCAGGGGCTGCAGCATGTATTATGCCACCCCTGGCCTTCCATTATGACACAACTGGCTGATCACTCAGCTGGGGCAAGGTCGTGTAATCACCCCTTGCTTAGGTGTAGTATTCCTATACCTATCTTATATATAGACACATGTGTACCTATCAGCCACTCCTATGGCAGGCCTTAACAATCCTGGAGGCAGAGTGCTTGGTAACATGTGAGATGGTGCTCTAGCATGAGCTGAGCCTGTCGGCAGCTTTCGGAACCATGTCCTTATAGCTGTTCTATGATATAGCCTACCATATACTCTTAAAGTGCCTTATAATCTTAAACGGTTATGGTAACTATGGTTTGGCTTTATCAAAACATGTCGTGTAAGGTGTCTAACACTTTGGAATAATACCCCCATCCCATTTCTGGGGATGAGGATATTATCCCTCCCTTCTAGAGGGAGAAGACATGTTGTAACCTACTTACCCGGTTAAAGTTAACCAGAGCCCCAGCATCACAAAATGGATGCTGCTGCCACGACACAAGTCTGACCTCCTGCTGCTGGGAGTGATCCCGGCAAGGGAGGCTTGGACAATAGGTTTCCTGCCTTGGGAGGTGCGAGCACCACCCCAGACAGGCCTTAGTGTATTGGGGCAGGGAGGGATGAATGAAACGAGACACTTCCTGGGGCACACAAGGTGTCCCATGCATAGTCCAGTTCAAACCGGTGCTGGGGCACACCAGCCCCAGTCCTGGCGCGAAACTGGACAAAGGGAAGGGGGTGTAACCACCCCCCTCCCAGGTCCCACCCATAAGGCGTGACCTAGCAGGCAACCCAGCCCCCCAGATTAGTATAAGAGTGGTAGCTGGGCCCCAGGAGATTAGATTATCCTGAACCTGCAACTTGAACAGAAACTCTGGACCTTCGACATTCGACGAAAGAAGAAGACTGAAGAATCTCCCTTGTGGCCAAGGAGTGGCTACCCTGTGCAAACAGGCACCATCAAGAGACTACCCTTTGCTTTGCTAAAGTTCTACGAGGGACCGACTGCAGAGCCCGACCAGAGCCTTGACTTCCAGACTTCTCCGACCCTGATCCACATCCACAGCCGAGCTGAGATCCGTGGAGGCGACGAGAGACGTGGGACCGGCTACCTGGAAAAAGTGGCGAGTATCTTCCAGCGCAGCTTCTGAGGTACCCTCGAAGTTGTGCACCGGGGATTGAGAAGCCCCAACCCCAAGCACCATCTGCACCGAAGATCAGCCCCCCACACTCCACGAGTCCTGCGTGGGGCCCTTCTGCATTTTCCTGCTTGCCGCGTCTGTCCGGTTGCTTGCCCGTTGGCTAGCGGCCTTTGTGACAACACACCTTGAAATCTTCACAGCTGGTTTGGCTCCTCCAGACTGGCTCCCGCTTCTTTGCAAAAGACAAACACCCCAGACCTTCCTGGTCTGCACCAGAAGCAAGTCCTCCGTTCTTCGTGTGTTCCGCTTGCCAAGGCTTGGTGAGTCCTAGTTCGACTTCGACGACGCCGACAGCAAGAGCCTTCGTGGGACAGCTCGCCTCCTGGTCCTGGTCGTCCTCGACGTCTCCTGGTACCTGTGGCTGCAGCGACAAGCTTCACCCTTCACCTGCAATCTTCACGACATTGCCTGGTTCCTTCCTGGTTCCACGTGGTCACTGGCTAGTGACCTTGACTCTGTCCCTTCTGCTTGCAGGTACCCTTCCTTCTTGATCCCGGCCTTGGGATCCACCGGACACTCTGCACTGACTGCCTGTCAGCAACTTTCCTTCAGGCATCCATAGAAGTCCACGACGAAACCCGACGCAAGTTCACACCTATGCACCCGCTGCCTGTGGGCTAGGTAACTTGGGTACTTCGGTGCTCACAAGGGTAGTGACTATCCTAGGGTCTAGTTTCCGAGTCTCGACTCTCTAGTTGCTTCAGAAGTGTCCTTAAACTGCTTATTTCAAAACTGTACTATTTCTATCGACTATACGCATTACGAGTGAGTGTTTCCACTCTGCACCTGAATCCCGTGGGCCTCCCACTTCCTAACTGTTGGTAGTGTAGTGTAGCCCCAGCGATTCCCTAGGCCTAGGCCTATTCTATTTCCGTGACAGTGGTCCTTATACCACTTCTTTAGTATATGGTTTGCGTGGCCCCTAGGGCCTAACTGTTTTACTTACCTGTATGACTTAATGTATGCTTAAATAAGACTGTGTTGTACTTACCTCGAATCTCATAAAGAGTGCTGCGGTTTGACTAGAATAAATACACTTTATTTTATATATATATCTGTTGTGGTGTCCTTTCATTTGGTATTCAAGGGATTATATATGGTATCACAGCTGGCTTCACATGCCATTCAGAATTTAGCCTAAGACTGCTCTTGTCCATGCTACCACTAGGATAGCTGGTCTATAAGGTTGACTTTACAACCACTCACCATAAGGGTTGTTTGGACTGATATAAGGTGTACACTAGAACTAGTGACATCATACATCAGGCCAACTTCTCACATAGACGACCCCATAATTCTCGCCACCGAGTCCGCCGTATCCAGACCAGACTGGATCACCTGCCTGGCAGCTGCCTGAGTGTCTGCAACAACCTCCAAGAAGGACGACTTATCCCCCTCAGGCAACTTAGGGGCCAAAGATGTAATAGAGTCCATCAAGGCATGAACATAACGCCCCAGCAAGCATGTGGCATTAGATGATTTCAGTGCCATACTTCCTGAGGAGAAGGACTTCTTGGCTGCCTGATCAATTTTCTTTGATTCCCTATCAGCCGGAGACTGAGGGAAAGCACCCGAAGCATGTTTTGAACATGAAGCCTGCACAACTAGGCTCTCCGGAGATGGATGCGTGGACAAAAAATCCGGATCTCCTGGTGCAACTCTGTACCTTCTTGCCACCTGTCTGCAAACCGCCGGAGATGAAAGAGGTTTCCTCCACACCTCCAACACCGGTTCCAAGATGGCCTCATTGAAAGACAACAAAGGCTCCGAAGCTGACGTCGGAGAGTGCAACACCTCCGTAAGCAGGTTAGACTTGTACTCCACAGAGGGTAGCTGCAGATCTAACAATTCTGCGGCTTTCTTAATCACCACATGGTAAGGTGCCAATTCCTGTGGAGGAGAAGATCTTGCAGAAGTATGCTCCCACTCTGGGGTGGTATCCAAACCACTTGCTTCTTCTATCCCTTCAAACTCATCCGAAGAAGAGTCGACTTCACCTTCTTCCACCTCTGCTCGATATCTCCCTTCCTCCAATACCCTTTGGGCCTCCCGTCTCGACCGGATCCGGGGAGCCGGCGTCGTCGACGTCGTACGCGGCGTCGGTGGAGCCAGAGGTACCGGAGTCGGAGGCGCCATAGGTGGAGTCGGAGGCGCTGGACGCGGCGCCGATGGAGTCGGCCTCGGCGTCGAGGAAGGTTCCGAAGACTGATGGTCCATCCGAGGTCGTGTCGGATCCCCAGACGGCGCCGGAAACTGCCAGGAAGTCGCCATCGGCATAAAGGGCAGAAAGGGGGCCTGAGCATAATGCTGCGGCACCCCTAGCGTATACGCTATCGGACCCACGGGACCAGTTGGTGCTCCGGATGGGAAGGCCGCCCTATTAAAAATACCATACATGGCATTCAGAAAGTTTGAGGAATCTGTACTTGGAGCCGGGAATTGGGGATAAGGGACCGACCCTGTATCCCTTTGTGGAGTCACCGGCGTCGGCTCCGCAGTATCATCCACCGGAGCCGCAGAGTCATCCGGCACCGGAGCAGCCTCTTCCTGTTCTTGCTCATCCAAAGGAACATCAGACTCCACTCGACCCGGAGTCGAAGCCTTAGACGGAGCCGGTGACGGCGTCGGGGAACGAGCTGGAGCCCGTTTCGGCGAGGGAGACTTCGGAGACTTAGAAGGAGAAGCAGAAGGTGACAAGTCCTTGCTCCGACGTCGACGGGGCGAAGCCGACCTCGACTTCCTGGACTTCGAGGACCGACGCCAAGAAGAATGCTTCCTCTTCTTGTGGTGTTTCTTCGACTTCGACGACCTCGAAGTCGATGACTCCCGCCTCGACTTCTCTTTTTTTCTCCCTCTCTTCTCCTCACCAATCTTCTTCATGAAGAACTTAGTCTTCCTCTCCTTCAGCGCTTTAGGATTCATGCTCCTACAGCACCCGCATTCTTCCATATCGTGGTCTGAAGAAAGACACCATAAACAGTCCTGATGCGGATCCGTCATGGACATCAGGCCTCCACATTCCCTACAGGGCTTAAAGCCCGACTTCCTCGTCAAAGACATACTGAATTTTACACAGTAACACAGCTAAACTACAAAGTAGCTAGAGAGCACTGGAAAAAACCGTTGCGCGTCGACGGTGCGGAAAAAAGGGAACTGACGTCATCACGCCGACGCGGGCTTCTTATGGCTCCGGTGACGTCGTACGGAGTCGCGTGCGGAGCCGATGCATTGTGACGTCGCCCACGTCGACGTGGAGTGCTGGGAAAGAAAAGTTCCGTGGAATGCTGGTGCAGGGGATATTCACAAGGTGAGGAATCCACTGGCAGATGTATCCATCAGAAATTGCACTGTGTCCAGAACAGCTCAGATGAAAGGGAGTGACTGAGAGGGAGTCACATTTGACTTCGGCACGTTGATAGAGAACCCCAGCGAATGCAGGAGGTCCGCCATAGTCTGGAGGAGGGAGACGACAGCCTGGGGCGAGCCTGCCTTTAACAGCCATATGTCGAGGTAGGGGAAGACTGAAAACCCTAATCTGCGCAGATGAGCGGCGACCACCACCATCACTTTTGTGAACACCCAAGGGGCACTGGTAAGTCCGAAGGAGAACAGGGTGAACTGCAAGTGCTCGTGGCCTTCCATGATCCGTAGGTAACGTCTGTGGGCTGGTAGGACGGGAATGTGGAAATAAGCGTCCTGCAAGTCCAACGCCACCATCCAGTCTCCAGGGTCGAGGGCAGAGAGGACCTGAGCCAAGGTTAGCATTTTGAACGTCTCCTTCCGGAGGAATCGGTGAGGAACCTGAGGTCTAGGATAGGACACTGGCCTTTGTCCTTCTTGAGCACCAGAAAGTAGCGGAAATGGCAACTACGACCTACTTCTGGCGCAGGAACCGTCTTGATAGCTCCCTTGGCCAAGAGAGGTAAGACTTCTTGGCGGAGAAGCGCCAAATGATCCTCCGATATGCAATCGAATGGCGGTTGCATGGACAGAGGAGTAGTCTCGAAGGGGAGGGCATAGCCCCTTCGGACTAACTGCAAAACCCACCTGTCTGACATGATGGTTTGCCAGTGGGGGAGGTGATGGCGAATCCTGCCACATACTGGCCTCTGATGGGCCTGAAAGGTCAGACTAGGTGGGTTATGGGGCTGCTGCAGGGGGGAATACGGTGGACTGGGCCGGCGCTGGGTCCCACGTCTGCGGCCAAGCGGAGGTTGGGCAGCTGGCGTGGACCGGTGGCTGGACTGGGACAGATGTGGTGGGGTGCCCCTTTTGTAGCCACGAAAGGGGTGAAAGGCAGACTGTGGTGGACGGGAGGACGCAGCGAGACCTAAGGATCTGGATGTAGCCCGGGAATCCCTAAAGCACCCCAGCACAGAGTCTGCCTTGTCACCAAAAAGCTGAAGTAGAAGTCCTCTACTGGTGTAGCGCCGAAGGGGTACCAACGTGGCAATCGCTCTGCCCAGTGAGTTGGTGGTATCCAGTCCACAGCGAATTGTGAATTTTGCTGCATCTCTCCCATCTGCCACTGCTTGGGAGAGAACGACCTGGGCCTCCCATGGGCACTGTTGCAGCACATGCGCAACCGTATCCCAGATGGTATGTGAGTATCGGTCCAAGAGGCATGTAGGATTCACGGACCGCGGTGCCAAGCTGGAGGAAGAGAACAGCTTCTTGAATTTCCTGTCCGGGGGTGCACAAGGGAATGCGCCCTTGGAAGAAGAAGCTTGGAACACCAAGCTCTCGGGGGAAGAGTGTTGGGTGAGGAAAATGCGATTGCCTGGACCCAGATGGTGGCGACAGGCAATCGTCTGTTGTAAGAAAGTGCTCTCTTTTTGCATGGTTGCCCCCTTTTTTTGTTAAACTGCTGATGTACTTTGACTGAGCGTGCCCTGGGTTCCTGTCAACCAAGGGCCTATGTTCTTTCCCTAAACTGCATTGGAAACAAAACCCAATTGGCACTGTGGCCAGAGAAGACCTCTAAGGGATGCAGCACGTATTGTGCCACCCTTAGAGGCCCTGTACCTTTAAACACACACACACTGCCTTTGCAGGCTGCGTGTTTTAGTGCAGAAAGTGAAGAGTCGACATGACACCATCCCTGTGTGCCATGCCTACAACCCACTGCCCTGGCATTGGTCAGTCACCCCTCTAGCTGGGTGCACTATACCAATGGTGAGGGTACAGATGCCAATTCTTAGACATTGTGAGTGCAGTAATGCCATTAAGACTATATGGTACTGGGAGCTTGTTGTTACGAACATCACAGCACCTTAATGGCATTACTGAAAACAGGAAAGTTTGGTATTAAACTTCTCAGCACATTAAACCCACACTGATGACAGTGTCGTATTTAATTAAAAATGCACACAGAGGGCATCTTGAAAAACGACTTAACACTAGTGCCAGCTGCCACCACCAGGCATGTTTCTGGACCCCTGGATCAAGAGCCTGCTGCTCTCGGGGTCGAAACAATGAACATCCTTAGAGGCCCTGTACCTTTACACACACACACTGCCTTTGCAAGCTGCGTGTTTTAGTGCAGAACAAAGTGAAGAGTCGACATGACACCATTCCTGTGTGCCATGCCTATAACCTACTGCCCTGGCATTGGTCAATCACCCCTCTAGCTGGGTGCACTATACTAATGGTGAGGGTACAGGTGCCAATTCTTAGACATTGTAAGTGCTGTAATGCCATTAAGAGTATATGGTACTGGGAGCTTGTTATTACAAACGTCACAGCACCATAATACCTTTACTGAAAACTGGAAAGTTTGGTATTAAACTTCTCAGCACATTAAACCCACACTGATGCCAGTGTTGGATTTAATGAAAAATGCACACAGAGGGCATCTTAGGGATGCCCCCTGAAAAACAACTTAAGACTAGTGCCAGCTGCCACCACCAGACATGTTTCTGGACCCCTGGGTCAAGAGCCTGCTGCTCTCGGGGTCTGAAGCACAAGTTACTTACTTGTGTAACAATATATCTGTAAGAGACATTAGTTAGTGATAGATTGCTTCCCTAGAATATGCCCAGGCGTCAGACTGGATCCGGAAAATATTCGTCAGCAGTACCCCTGCGCGTCGGTAGGTGTCGTCGTACGTCTCCGTGTACGTCGCTGGCGTCGTAGCCGCCGAGATGATGTTGTCGGAGCTACTTAGACACGCCCACGTCCGCTGACGTCAGTTCTGTACACAACTTTTTCGCGCCAGGAGCGCAGAGCCATGCCAGAGACCGACTACTGGTGCAATAGAACTAGGGCCCTGAAAGGGATGACCTGAACCCTAGAGAACAGTTAGCAGAACAGGGAGGATGGGCGGGCGGCAAGGAATCTATCACTTACTAATGTCTCTTACAGATATATTGTTACAAGTAAGTAACTTGTGCATCTGAAAGAGACACGTTAGTGATAGATTCCTTACCTTGGAATACATACCCAAGCAATACCAACCCCGGTGGTGGGTCTGCGAAGTGAGATTACACCAGAAAGTCACGGAGAACTGAATGGCCAAAGAAGCCGTCTCTCCGGACCGGACTGTCAAGGCAATAGTGCTTAGTGAAATTATGCAACGAGGTCCAAGTGGCCACCTGACAGATGTCTTGCAGGGGGACACCGTGTCCCAATGCAGTAGTAGCTGCTGTCGCCCTGGTAGAATGGGCACATAGCCCAACCGGAGGTTCCTTTTTAACCAGAGAGTAACAGGCATTAATGCACAAGACCACCCATCGGGAGATAGTTCGCTTGTGCACAGCCCGGCCTTTCTTGGCGCCCACGTAGCCAACAGAGAGCTGGTCATCCACCCGGAACGGTTTTGTGCGGTTGAGATAGAACGAAAGCGCACGTTTTGGGTCCAGACGGTGGAGCCTCTCCTCTTCTCTAGAAGGGTACGGAGGCGGAAAGAAAGTGGGCAGAGTGACAGTTTGCCTGAGATGAAAGGCAGAGACTACTTTTGGTAGAAAGGAGGGATGTGGCCGAAGCACAACCTTGTCCGGATGAATCGCCAGGAAAGGAGGTTTACAGGAAAAAGCCTGGAGCTCACTCACCCACCGAGCGGAGGTGATGGCCACCAGGAAGACAGTTTTCAAGGTTAATAACTGCAAAAGCCAGTTATGAAGAGGTTCAAAGGGAGCGCACATCAAGTATGTGAGAACCAGGTTCAAGTTCTATTGAGGCATTACAAAAGGAATAGGAGTGAAAAGATGAGTAAGGCCTTTGAGAAATCTATTGACAACCGGGGACTTGAAAAGAGAGGGCTGATCAGGCAGCCTAAGAAAGGCTGAAAGAGCAGAAAGGTAGCCCTTGATAGTGCCCAGAGCAGAGCCCTGCTGGGCTAAAGAAAGAAGGAACAATAGGACCTCAGAAAGAGGGGCAGCAAGAGGATCTACAGCTTTTGCCGTGCACCATGCCACAAATGTTTTCCACCGAAAGGCGTATACCGTTTTAGTGGGGACGCCTGGCTGCCAGAATTACATTACAGACTTCAGGAGGCAAGTCAAATGGAATCAGCTGTCGCCGCTCAATCTCCGGGCAAGGAGGCGGAGGCTAGACAGGTTGGGTGGAGGCCCATGCCCTGTTGCTCCGACAGGAGATCCTCCCGAAGAGGCAGTCGGATCGGGGATCTACGCTCACACTGAGTAGCTCGGGATACCAAACTCTTCGAGCCCAGTCCAGCGCCACAAGAATGACTTGGGCCCGGTCGCGTCTTATCTTCTTCAGCACTCTGGGCAGGAGTGGTATAGGCGGAAAGGCGTACAATAGCCCGCAACTCCACTTGTGAGGAAAAGCGTCTCCAAGCGAGTGCCGCCTTGGGAACTCCAACGCGCAGAACTGCTGACATTGGACATTCTCTTCGGTGGCAAATAGCTCTAACCAAGGTTCTCTCCACTGCTGAAAGAGACCTTGCACCACCACAGAGTGAAGACGCCATTCGTGATCCAACATGCACCTGTGGCTGAGTTCGTCCGCCCTGGCGTTCAGTGTACCCGCCAGGTGTTGAACCACCAAGGAAATGCCTTGATGTTCCAGCCACGTCCAGAGACGTAGAGCCTCCATGACCCTACCCTGCCCAGTTTGTTGCAGTACCACATGGCGGTGGTGTTGTCTGTGAACACCTGCACTACTCTCCCCTTGACAGAGGGAAGGAATGCTTTCAGTGCAAGTAGGATCGCCCTGAGCTCCAAAAGATTGATATGGAGCTTGGACTCCGCCGGAGACCAGAGGCCTCTGATCTCTGCCTCTCCCATGTGGCCGCCCCATCCCAGGAGGGATGCGTCCGTCACTACTGTGTGCTCCGGTTGGGGAATGGAGAGGGATCTGCTACTGACCCAACGCTGGTTCGTGAGCCACCACTGCAAGTCCTGTGCAGTGCCCTCTGAGATCTGGACGTAGCCGGACAGGTTTCCCCAATGCTGCGTCCACTGGCACTTCAGGTACCACTGCAGAGCCCGCATATGCCATCTGGCATGATAAATCAGCAGGATGCAGGAGGCCATGAGGCCCAGCAGCCTCAGGGTCTTCCTGACCAAAACCCAGGACCAGGGCTGAAAGATCGGAATCATAGCCCGAATGTCCCGGACTCGCTGTTCGGGGGGATAAACCTGAAACTGCGCCGTATCCAGAACCGCTCCGATGAAGAGGAGCATCTGAGAGGGAATCAGGTGCGACTTCGGCACGTTGATGGAAAACCCCAGCAAATGCAGGAGGTCGGCCGTAGTCTGGAGATGGGAGACGACTGCCTGGGGCGAGCCCGCCTTCAACAGCCAGTCGTCGAGATAGGGGAAGACTGAAACCCCTGATCTGAGCAGATGAGCTGCGACCACCGTTATCACTTTCGTGAACACCCGAGGGGCATTGTTAAGGCCAAAAGGGAGCACGGTGAACTGAAAATGCTCGTGGCCTACCGTGAACCTTAGGTAACACCGGTGGGCCGGCAGGATGGGTATATGAAAGTAAGCATCCTGCAAGTCCAGCGCTACCAGCCAGTCTTGCGGATCTAGGGCAGACAAGACCTGAGCAAGCGTGAGCATCTTGAACTTCTCCTTCCGGAGGAAGCGATTGATGTTCCGGAGTTCTAAGATAGGACACAAGCCCTTGTCCTTCTTTGGAACCAGGAAGTAGTGGGAATAACAACCACAACCTACTTCTGGCTTCGGAACGCGCTCGATGGCCCCCTTGGCCAAGAGGGCCACAACTTCCTGCTGGAGAAGTGCCAAGTGATCCTCCGACATGCGGTGATACTGAGTTGGCGTGGCTGCAGGGGTAGACTCGAAGGGAAGGGAGTAGCCCCTTCGGACTATTTGCAGAACCCACCTGTCCGAGGTGATGGTGCGCCAGTGGGGAAGGTGATGGCGATTCCTGCCACCCACTTGCGTCTGGTGGGCCTGAAACACCGGACTAGGAAGGTTTTGAGGCGGCAGGGGCAGTGGTGGATTGACCAGCCCGCTGCCCTCGGGACCCACCACGGCGGGTCCCACGTCCACGGCTGCGCTGAGACTGCGGCTGCGCAGGCTTGCGGGTCTGAAAGGAACTCGCTTGGACGTCTCGACCCTGACCTCAAAAGGAGCGAAAAGTGGACCCCGAGGGAGTACGCGTGGTGGCGAGACCCAAGGGCTGGGCCGTAGCCCTTGATTCCTTAACGCGTTCCAGGGTGCTATCCGTCTTGTCACCAAAGAGGAGAGTGCCATCAAAGGGCATGTCCAACAAAGTGTTCTGGACATCCCTGGAGAAGCCAGTAGTTCTGAGCCAAGCGTAACGGCGGAGCACCACTGTTGTGGAAAGTGCCCTGCTGAGGGAATCAGCCGTGTCAAGCCCTCAACGGACAGTAAATTTAGCAGCATCCCTCCCTTCGGTAATGGCCTGGGAGAGAGCCGCCCGTACTTCCACAGGGCACTGAGGCAGCACCTGTGCCACAGTGTCCCACACAGAATGGGAATAGCAGCCCAACAGGCACGCAGTATTCACCGCTCGCAACCCGGAACTGGCAGAAGTGAAAATCTTTTTCACAAACTGCTCCAGTTTCCTAGATTCCTTGTCTGGAGGAGCAGAAGGGAATGCGCTTGGCGAGGCAGAAGCCTAGACAACCCGACTCTCAGGCGTCGGGTGTTGTGTTAGAAAGCTGGGGTCGCCCGGCGCTGGGTGATGGCAGCGTGCCACACCCCTATCTGCAGGAACCCCAGAGTTAGGTTTGGTCCAGGTGCTCAACAGGATGTCAGTAAATGCCTCATTGAAGGGCAGCAGCGGCACCTCAGTCAGGAGATTGGTCCTGATAGGTACAGAAGGGAGTTTGAGGTTAGGAGCCTCAGCCGCCCTACGCAACACCACTGAAAAAGTCCCAACCTCCTCCATAGCCACGGAAGAAGGGGACACTGTACCAGGGTGTGGAGAAAAATCCAGATCCACTGGACCCTCCATGTCGCTCCCAATCAGGCTCATCCTCGCATTGAGCTGCAAGAGGGTCTTCAGACCCCTCCCAGTACTCCCCTTCATCCACCTGTTGTTTTGGAGGCCGGTAAGGACGAGGTGCCCGGGTAAATGGGACAAATTCCCAACGTCGCTTCTTCGACTTTTTATGGCGCCGTGACCTACCTGTCCCCGATTCCGGTGAGCGATGCTGATGGCTCCACGACCGGTCCCTCGACCTCCCACGGGAGCTGATCGCGATCGGCATGGAACCGATTGCCGGACCTCCAACAACTTTCGGGAACGCTCCCGCAAAGCTTTCGGCGCCATGGCCCAACCATCGGGGCACGCATTGGGGTCATGGGTGTGCCCCAAGCAAAAGAGACACACGTCGTGCAAGTCCGCTACCGACATGTTCCGGCGGCAGGCCCTACAGGACTTAAACCCGGGCATTCCTACTGCACCAGGAGTCGAGTACTCGACAAAAAAAGTTGTCAGAAACCAAGTTAAAACTTTTAACTAGGGGTACCGTTCTCTCTAGGAACTGCGCTGCTGCGTGGAAAAAGAAAACTGACGTCAACGCGCACGGGCACGTCTAAGTAGCTCCGACGGAGCCGTACGACGACGTCTACCGATGCGCAGGGGTTCTGCTGACGAAAACATTCCGGATCCAGTCTGACGCCTGGGGATATTCTAAGGTCAGGAATCTATCACTAACGTGTCTCTTTCAGATACAATGCACATCCTGGGACGAGGTGCCAAGCCTCCTCCCCCAGGATGGACAGGGTCCACGAAGGGGAAGCTTCAAAGGCTTGCCGCCTTTGTGAGCTTCCCCATGCCTTTTGCTGCTTCAAGCAACTGGCCCCCACTGGTTCTGACCCCCACTTTGGGCGGGAAAGCTAACTGAGCAAGGGAGGTGTGCCCACCTTTGCCAACCCAACCCCTCATGTGGGGGAGGCGAAGGGAAGCACAACTCTCAGTCCCCGCTATCTTACAGATGGGGGGACCCAGCCAACCAGAGTAAGGCATATGCCCCCTCCCACTGGAGGGTGGCATAATAGGGGTGTACCCAACCCAAGGAAGGGACCCATAGGTCCCAATCTTTACCTACCTGTAACATCCCTAAATCTAGTATTTAGGGGCACCCCTGAACCTTGCCTCCTCAGACAAGTATCGACCAGAAGAAGAGAAGAAAGGGACCGAAGAAACCATGCTGAACTAAGAAGAGGAGGACGCCCACTGTCTTGGCCCCAGCCCTACCGGCCTGTCCCCGCCTAAAACCTGTTCCAGTTAAATCCTAGTGTGTCCTGCAGCCAGCAGCCTCAAGAATGCGAAGGACCTGCCCTGCCTTCCAAGCCAAAGACTTTGTCTCTCGTGAGCACTGGATTTGCTCACCCACAGACTCTGGCTTCGGCCAAATCCGTGAGTCTGCACCACTCTACACCTGATGCCCACGGCCCGAGTTCAAGTGGCCCAACACCACGAGGAGGTCTCCCTCGTTATCCTGCCATGAGATCTGGCGATCTCTGATCTGCCTTGAATCTCCAAGCGAAGCCTGCTGCCTCTTTTTGGAAGATCCCCTCGACCGCAACCGAAGCTGGTAAGAATAACCCGAAGCCTACAGACACCCCTGCACCCGACGTCCCATGGCCCTGGGTGGCTTAACCAACGGTGTTCCAGCATCCCCAGTCATTCCAAATTACCTCTAGAACCAGTGGTCACCTCCAGAAGATCTTTGTCCCCGAGCCTGCAACCTTTGTTGCAACCGGAGAATCCCCATTGAAATCAACAGGGCGCCCAACGCCAAAACAGCACCCTGCACCCAGCTGCCCCAGCGCCGCTGCAGGCGTACTTTTGGTGCTAACTCAGACCCCCCTTTGCCCTGAGCCTAACACCAGGAGCTTTGCTCCCACAACCTTGTGGCCTGCTTGTGAGCAGCAACCAACCGGAGGCCCTCTATCTCCCAATGTATAACATTGGGCCTCGTATATATCACCAGGAGGACAAAGTTCCTACGGGCGGGTGCAAAAAGTCACCCAAGCCCTAAAAGAGGCAAAAAGAGAGTGAAAGAGTTCCTAGTTAAAAACCCACCCAGGTCAGTGGAAGACCACTCTGTGTCCTCTGTTGCCCTCACATACCCCGAAAGATGTCATGCTTCATCATCGGGCGGTTGCTCCTCGTGGGGCCGGCGCTGCAATTCCCCACGGGCCCCCGAAGGGTCACTTTAGCGGAGATCTTTTAAGAACCGCCGGATGGTGCATGTGGGTGTGTGAAAAAGTGGGTTCGGTGTAGAGGGTAAAAAAGGGGTGCGTGCAAGTTTGTGAAAATATGGAGGGTCATCATGCAGCGAATCATATAGATGTACCCTAAGCAGAAATAAACTGCTAAAAAATTGACCCTGAAGGTACATTACGCCCAGGAATCATGGATCAAAGGCCAACATGTTTCGCGCCTCTTGCGCCCAAAGGGTCGGTGGCGCTTCATCAGGACCATATTCTTTTTAAAAAAAGGTGTACGTGAAAATTACATAAACAAGTTAAAAATACCCTCAATATCAGTCTGGGCAATTGCCTGTACACCCTCAATATGGTAACAGGTCAACGATGAAAATCGCTCCAGATGAATATCTGACTGGTAAAGGATGAATACTCCATCAGCTGGGTACATGGACGTCCTTCATGTTAACGGAGATTCCGTCCGTGTAGTCACGTAGCTGTGCCGCCCCCATCCATTGGGCCTCATCACTCTGCACCCGGCTGCCCTAGTGCCACTGAGGCTGTTTTGAGACTACATCCTTGACCCTGGTGGAGTATGGAGTAGGTTTTGTATGAAACATTGAAAAACTACAAATAAACTAAAAACTACTTAACCTACCTTTTCTCTATGAAATGTCCCAGTGCGATATCTAGGCATATCACACTGAGTAGAAAAAGTAATCCATAGAGTAATCTGTAAAGTAATCTAAAGTAATCTAACAGTAATATTCCTACTGTATTGAAAGCATTTACAAACCTGTAACAAAGTCATTTTCATTCAGCTTGCTTGTATTGTTCAACCTGCATTGAAAAGTACCATTTACACTTACCTGTACCAGGCTTGCTTGGTTCTAGAAAATAAATATAACTAAATGATATTTTTGGTCTGTTTTCAGCCTTGAGTGTGTGACATCATTTGTTGATTAGTACAACAAATGCTTATCAATACCCTCTGATAAAGCCTTACTGCTCGCCCACACTATCACAAATAGAGAGTAAGGCGCTATCTAATTTTACCTCTGCCTACCTTTGGGGTTCCACTTTATTCTGTGCACACTATACCTCATTTAGGTTTCGTATATACAGAGCCAGCTTAACAAGACTTGTGTGTTCCCCATTACACAGCATGGGTGGACCCCCCCTCCCTGGGAGCTGTGCGCTGTGAAGACAGCTGTCTGCCGTATCTGGGAGTGCATATTTACCACACCCAGCACGACCTGTTGGAGGGGAATGTGGGGAGGGCAATCAGGGGCCTGGTGGGCAGTATTGGATTCTGGAGCACTCTCCCGCTCTCGGTGGCTGGACGGGTGGCGTTACTGAAGATGGTGGCGCTCCCACGCCTGTTGCATTTTTTCCGTACGCTCCCTATTTGGGTGCCGGTGTCGCTTTTCCGCAAGCTCACGGCCATGATCACGGGTTTCATTTGGGGAGCTGGCAGGAGGCGGGTGGTGCTGGCCACCCTTCGACGGCCCAGAGCGGAGGGTGGGCTTGCGGTACCTGACTTCGAGTGGTATTATTTGGCCGCCCAGCTACAATGGCTCACGCAGGCGGTGGCTAGGGAGTTTAGAGGGCCGGAAGGCCCACAGGGCAGACTGATCCCGTGCCATGTGCTTTCTTTTATTGTCTTCCAACAACGACTCGATTTGTCACAATTAACCCTTGGGGAGCGAACGCTCCGGCTGTGCTGGAACCGAAGCCTACGAAAGGCCGGCATTGCTCGCCCCTACGCCCCGGAGATCCCATTAGGTATGTGCACGGCCCTCCCGCATGGCGGGGATTGGTCGGGACTGGTGACCTGGGAAGACCTAGGGTTACAGATGGTGGGGGACCTGTACCTAAATGGAGTGCTTCAGCCATTCCAGGGGCTTCAGGACTCCTTTGGGATCCCAAGGGGTGACTATTTACTCCACGCAGCATTGGTGGCAGCTCTCCAGAAGCACTGGAATGCGGGACTCTCTGAACCCCAGACGGCTGCAGGTTGTCAATATGTGGTCATGGCGGCGGGCACACTTAAGGCCATTACATGCCTATACCAGAGACTGGCAACGGAACGTCTAGCCCCTTTGAACGCATTGAAAGGCAAATGGGAAATGGACATCGGGAAACCTATCCCGGCACTGACATGGCCCAAGCTGCAGCGACGGGCTTGGAAGAGCACACGTAATGCCCGGTTTCAACTGGTGCAGTACTTCATCTTGCATAGGGCATACTTGACGCCAGCTAAATTATTTCAGTATTTTGGGGGCCCCATACCGCAGTGCCCTCGCTGTGGGGAGGAGGGGGCTGACTTCAAACACATGTTCTGGTCCTGTGAGGCATTAAGTCGCTACTGGGAGGAGGTTATTGATTGCATGTCCCAAGTGACAGGGCGCGACTTGGGGGTGGAAATGGGAGTTTGTCTGCTGCTATGGTTTCCCCATACTCCGCGCACGAAAATCACGAGCAAGTTTTGCGATTTAGGGCTGGTTGTGGCCAAAAGAGAGATCACCCTGCACTGGAAATCGAGAGCTGGTCCCAGCTTTAAGAGATGGAAAGCGACCTTCACTAAATGGGCGGGTAGTGAGGGCGCGCTCAGGCTACAGTTAGCGTTGTGGGGGACCGATGAAAAGGCGCTGGACATGGCGCGTGCATGGGAGGCGCTAGTGGTTGAGCTCCAAGGATGGGGAACGGATGTGGTTGAGGACGATGAAACACTGGAGCAACTTGCAGAGGCGCAGTCATAGAGAGGTACTTGGTAGAACACACGAGCTGGCGCGAGTGCTTCACTTCTCCTTATTGTGCTGAGCCTGACCATGGGGAGGGGGAGTGGCCCGCAACCAATCACACGGTAACTTAAAAAGAGGAGAATTATCCTTGTACCTTGTATTATGGCACACTGACATGGGGGAGGGGGGAGGGTGTATATGCATATGAGAGTGCTGATGGTCAACGAATATCTGGATGGTAGTGGATCGGATGATATTATGCATTGGTTCCTAGAAGCTGGATATGACCATTGGCACGACAACACTTCACGATGGTAATTGTAACTGTGTGATGCAATAAAAATTGTTTTTGCAACAAAAAAAAAATAATAATACAGAGCCAACTTCCTACATCTGTTCCACAGGAGCCCCTGTGCTGGACTTGGACCAAGTGCCCAGAATGACGTCTGTGAGGGCTTCATTTAAGGGCAAGAGGGGTTCAGAGGAAGTTGCCGCCGGTTGAAGAACCTCTGTCAGGAGGTTAGTCCTGACTGCCACTGCAGATGCTTCAGGTCCAAGGCCTCGGCTGCCCTATGCACCACCACTGCATAGGACGCTCCCTCCTCCGTAGCCTCAGTAGGGGGAGAAAGCATCCCAAGGTCTGGGGAGGTATCCAGACCACTGGCGTCACCCAAGTCCTCTCTCCAGTCCGGTTCTTCCAGCTGGTCTGTCAAAGGGGCCAGCGACACCTCCCAGTCCTCATCAACACAAGGGAACAAAAGTACCCTCCTGAATAACCGCAAAAACAGAAAATAGGTCTAAAAGATGGTTTTCAAAGAAACTAAGTACAAAAATGTGTTTAAATATGCTTTGAAATTAGTATGTATATAGTAATGTGTAGTGCAATGTTCAGAATGGATTTTTTTACATATTAATTATGGATGTGTTGGTGGCTATTGAATGTCTGCTTTTGTTTTCGGTTCTAGTGACGGGTTTGCGGGGATGGTGACGTTGTCACAAAGATCCCCAAAAACAAAAGGAAAAAAACTCTTTAGAAAAAAAACTTCACAATATCTCTGGTACTAGGGTGGCTCTGACAAAAGCGGTTGCGTTGGTTGTGTGTATATGACTGCTACACATAAGAGCGGACTTAGAGTTTCAGGTTAGTTAGAAACACCCTGTTGCCTTCATCTGTAAAGTGCACTCTATCATTTCTATAAATTCCATGCATGTCAAAACGCACATTGTTGTTATAGATACAGCCCATGTGATGGTCTCTGAGGAATACAGAAAAACGTTTATTTACCTGTTTCCTGGCTTTATCAATCTGTGGACAGAATTAATTTGACCACTTCCATTTCTGTCTTTGGCATATGTAAGTGTACACCAAGACAGTGTGAGGGAAAAGCGACATCAGTTCTGCAAAGGTTTCTTTCATTAGGATTTCCAGCCCAACCCCAGTCAATGTGCCGAGGTCATTACCACCACAGTGCACAATCATGAGGTGAGGAACTTGGGAATCCACAATGGATTTAACCAAAGCCAGCAACTGATGAAACTGTAACCCTCTGGCCAAGCCTAGTAATCTGCACATTTGGCAAACCCAACTCTGTCAATACCTCTCTTTTTTGCAGTCTCTTTAGCCCAATAGATATAGCTGTGGCCCACAATCCATACATTTTAAAGTGAAGAAGCAAACCAGTCAAGAGAAGCCTGGAGCTGAATGAGGTAGTTTTCCAAATAAAAAGCAGTTAAAATGTAGTTTAAAAAAAAAAGTTATATTTCATTGGATGCTCTCAGCATAAAAGTAAATAAAATTAGGTCGTGTGTTGGCTGCCTTAGCAAGAAGTTTTTTTATTGGCTGTTGTTTAAGGAAAGAACTGTAATACAGACAGATATGCTTTTGAATCTGTGGAGTAAAGCACACCTGCTGTATCTTATTTGGATACAAAAAGAACAATTGATGGACAGAATGCTGATCAATATCAAACATTCAACCCAGTACAGAGATCTGGGCCTAAAACCATCGTTTTTTTCCTCACCATGCCATTCCAGTTTGAACCCAGCCATAAGCAAATCAGTCTTGACCCTGTTCTTCATGGGAACAGTCCAGCCTGAACTGTCAGGCCAGGTCCTCCCTGGACTGGAAATAAGCATCCAGGGACTGGTTTTGGGGCATCACCCCTTATCAGCCAGGCTAACTTGACTCCAGTGGAAAGTGGCATGTAGAGCACGGGACCCATATCTGGGCATACCTGTCCCACTCGGGTGACAAATTCAATTCAATTCAAATAGACTTTATTCGGATTTCAAAAAATCATCCATAAAAGCACAAGATCCAAGTAAAAATACACAGTTTGATATTTCAATTCCGGGCCACTATTTATGATAGGTAACAAAAAATATGACTTACAAAAACAACAAATAAAATACAAATATACTTTCTTACTAAGCTATGCATATACATACAAAATATAAAAATATGCTGAGATGTAACCTCTGGTTTTATAGGAGCAAGGCAGACATATTGCATTATGTTTATACATATTAGGCCTTAAAGTGCAAAATGCATATGTAAACTAGTATAGTACGTTAAGTTTGTGCAAATTAGGCTTCAAAGTGCAAAAATGCATATGTAAACAGATGCAAAGCATTAAATGTGTGTAAATTAGGTTTTGGTGTGCAAGATACAAAATAAAATTACTCGATTTTCAAAGACCTGCGTGTACGTACAATTGCATTGAGGAAGCCAGTAACTCTAAAAATTAATTCATCTGATTCAAGCATTAAAAAATGTCTAAAAGCATGATTGTGATCAGTCAGATTGTATTTCCTGCAATAAGGGATTAGGTAATACTTTGTATATTTCCTGTAAAACCCGCAGCCAAAAATAAAATGGAGCATACTCTGAGTACCACCAAGGTCACAAGGGCAGTTTAATTTTGACAGATTTTTAGTGTAGCCCAGTGGGAAGCAGATAAGATTTACAATGCTCCTGTCCCTGAATCTAAATAATAAGATCCTGTTCCACCTGCCCATTTTTTTTCGTAAATAGGGCTGGGGTAACATCAGAGATTCAGTATGTAATTCCCGGATCATTAAGTAATTTATTGTGGATTGTTTCAGTGAGTCCACTCTTTCCCTCTCATTATGGAAATGTTGGTAGAGTGCCCTTCTCACTAAATTTTTATGGGAGCAGTCAATCTGGTCGGGGTTTGAGAATAGATGACCATAATTGATGCTCACAAGGCTCCTTTCTACCGCATTTATCCATGGGATTAGACTCGAATTCTTTGTCGGGTGACAAATGCAAAAAGAACAATTGATGGACAGAATGCTGATCAATGTCAAACATTCACCCCAGTACAGAGATCTGGGCCTAAAGCTATTGTTTTTTTTCCTCCCCATGCCATTCCAGTTTGAACATAGACCATATGCAAATCAGTCTTGTCCAGGTTCCTCATTGGAACTGTCCAGCCTGAACTGCCAGGCCAGGTCCTCCCTGGACAGGAAACAAGCATCCTGGTATCGGGGCATCACCCCTAATCAGCCAAGCTAACTTTACTGGCTTATTTGCAAGCAGCAGTTTCCTTCTAGTATGTATTATGAACTTCTGACCTACTGGTTGCACTGGGTTGCTAGGTACACTGAGGTAAGAGTGTATTGGAGGGAAGGGTGTTAAAGAGACAGAACATTTTTTTTAAAGTTGAAGAGTGATGACACAGTTTAAGTAATTTCAAGATTTAATTTCCAACTCTGAACTATGTAATAAACTGTAGAGTAGTATTAAAATAAAAAATAAAAATGAAGCTAGATTTAGGTTTGAACTCCTGTTTCCTTTTGTGATTTCTCCACTATACGACTTCGGCACACTGATGGAGAACCCCAGCAAATACAGGAGTTCGGCCTTAGTCTGGAGGTGGGAGACGACTGCCTGGGACGAGCCCGCCTTCAACAACCAGTCGTCGAGATAGGGGAAGACTGAAACCCCTGATCTGCGCAGATGAGCTGCGACCACCGCCATCACTTTTGTGAACACCCGAGGGGCGCTGGTAAGGCCAAAAGGGAGCACAGTAAACAAAGTGCTCATGGCCTACCGTGAACAGCAGGACAGGGATATGAAAGTAAGCGTCCTGTAAGTCCAACGCTACCATCCAGTCTTGCGGGTCTAGGGCAGACAAGACCTGAGCAAGTGTGAGCATCTTGAACTTCTCCTTCCGATTGACGTTCCGAAGGTCTAAGATAGGAAGCAGGCCTTTGTCCTTCTTTGGAACCAGGAAGTAGTGGGAATAACAACCCGACCCACTTCTGGCGCCGGAACGCGCTAGATGGCCCCCTTGGCCAAGAGGGCCGCAACTTCCTGCTGGAGAAGTGTCAAGTGATCTCCCAACATGCGGTGGAATTGAGGTGGCATGGCTGGAGGGGTAGACTCGAAGGGGAGGGAGTAGCCCCTTCGGACTATCTGTAAAACTCACCTGTCCGAAGTGATGGTGCGTCGGTGGGGGAGGTGATGGCGAATCCTGCCACCCACTGGCGTCTGATGGGTCTGAAACACCAGTCTAGGAAGGTTTGGAGGCAGTAGTGGCAGGGGTGGTGGTGGCTGACCCGCCCGCTGGCCCCGTGACCCACCTCGGCGGGTCCCATGTCCACGGCTGCGCTGAGGCTGTTGCTGCACAGGCCTGTGGCTCTGAAACGAATGTGTTTGGGCGCACCTTCCTTGGCCACGAAAGGGGTGAAAAGCAGAAGCCGAAGGAGTGCATGTGGCCAAAAAGCCAAGGGACTTGGCCGTAGCCCGCAGGTCCTTAAGTGCTCCAACGCACTATTTGCTTTGTCCGCAAAAAGGCGAGTGCCATCAAAAGGCATGTCCATCAGAGTGTTCTGGACATCCCCTGAAAAGCCAGTTGTCCTCAGCCAGGCTTGACGGCGTAACAAAACTGTCGTGGTTATTGCTTTGCCCAGCGAGTCGGTGGTGTCAAGACCACAACGAACCATGTGTGAGAAGTTGGCCTGATATATGATGTCACTAATTCTAGTGTACACCTTGTATCAGTCCAAACAACCCTTATGGTGATTGGTTGTAAAGTCAACCTTATAGACCAGCTATCCTAGTGGTAGCATGGACAAGAGCAGTCTTAGGCTAAACTCTGAATGGCATGTGAAGCCAGCTGTTATACCATATGTAATCCCTTGAATACCAAATGAAAGGACACCACAACAGATATATATAAAAATAGAATGTATTTATTCTAGTCAAACCCTCAGCACTCTTTATGAGATTTGAGGTAAGTACAACACAGTCTTATTTAAGCATACATTAAGTCACACAGGTAAGCAAACCATATACTAAGTAAGTGGTATAAGAACCACTGTCACGAATACAGGATAGGCCTAGGCCTAGGGAGTCGCTGGGGCTACACTATACTACCAAAGGTTAGGAAGTGGGAGGCCCACGGGATTCAGGTGCAGAGTGGAAACACTCACGCGTAATGCGTAAAAGTCGATAGAAATGCAAGTTATTAGAAATTAGCAGTTTTAGGACACTTCTGGTATAGCTAGGAAGTCGAGACTCGGAAACTAGACCCTTGGATAGTCAATACCCTAGTGAGCACCGAAATGCTCAAGTTACCTAACCCACGGGCTGCGGGTGCATAGGTGTGAACTTGCGTCGGGTTTCGTCGTTGACTCCTATGGATGCCTGAAGGAAAGTTGCTGACAGGCAGTCAGTGAAGAGTGTCCGGTGGATCCCAAGGTGGGGATCAAGAAGGAAGGAACCTGCAAGCAGAAGGGACAGAGTCTAGGTCACCAGCCAGGAGCCGATAAGGAACCAGGAAGGAACCAGGCGATGTCGTGAAGATGCAGGTGAAGATGCAGGTGAAGAGGTGAAGCTTGTCGCAGCAGTCACGGGTACCAGGAGGTGTCGAGGATGACCAGGACCAGGAGGTGAGCTGTCCCACGAAGGGTCTTGCTGTCGGCGGCGTCGAAGTCGAGTCAGGACCCAACAAGCCTTGGCAAGCGGAACCCACGCAGGATGGAGGACTTGCTTCTGGTGCAGACCAGGAAGGTCTGGGGGTGCTTCTCTTTCACAGAGGAGCGGGTGCCAGTCTGGAGGAGCCGGACCAGCAAGTGGAAAACAAAGGTTCGTCGTCGCAGAAGTCACTAGCCAACGGGGCCAGCAACCGGACAACACGTCGAGCAACTCAGGTGCAGAAGGGCCCCACGCAGAACAAGTGAAGTGTGGGGAGCTGATCTTCGTTGCAAATGGTGCTCGGGATGGGGGCTTCTCAATTCCCCAAGCACAGCCTCGAGGGAGCCTCGGAAGTCGCGCTAGTCAGGTACTAGCCACTTTTCCCAAGTCGCCGGTCCCACGTCCCTCGTCGCCTCCACGGGTCTCAGCTTCGCTGGAGATGTGGATCTGGGTCAGAGGTGTCTGGAAGTCTCGGCGCTGGTCAGTCTCTGCAGTTCGTCCCTCGTAGGATCTGTCGCAAAGCAAAGCAGCGGTCGCTGGATGGTGCCTGGTTGCCCAGGGTGGTCACTCCTTGGCCACAAGGGAGATTTCTTCAGTCTTCTTCCTGAGGTCGAATGTCGAAGGTCCAGACTTTCTGTACAAGTTGCAGATTCAGGTTAATCTAATTTAGCAGGGCTCAGCTACCTACTGATATACTGGGCTAGTGGGCTGGGCTACCTGCAAGGTCCCTCCTATGGGTGGGACCAGGAAGGGGAGTGGTTACACCCCCTTTCCTTTGTCCAGTTTCGCGCCAGAGCTGGGGCTGGAGTGCCCCAGCATCGGTTTGAACTGGACTATGCATGGGACACCTTGTGTGCCCCAGGCAGTGTCTAGTTTCATTCAACCCTCCCTGCCCCAATACACTAAATCCTGTCTAGGGTGGTGCTCGCACCTCCCAAGGCAGGAAACCTATTGTCCAAGCCTCCCTCGCTGGAAGGACTCCCAGCAGCAGGATGCCAGACTTGTGTCTGTGGCAGCAGCATCCATTTTGTGATGCTGGGGCTCTGGTTAACTTTAACCGGGTAAGTAGGTTACAACATGTCTTCTCCCTCTAGAAGGGAGGAATAATATCCTCATTGTCAGAAAGGGTATGGGGGTAGTATTCCAAAGTGTTAGACACCTTACACGACATGTTTTGATAAAGCCAAACCATAGTTACCATAACCGTTTAAGATTATAAGGCACTTTAAGAGTATATGGTAGGCTATATCATAGAACAGCTATAAGGACATGTTCCGAAAGCTGCAGACAGGCTCAGCTCATGCTAGAGCACCATCTCACATGTTACCAAGCACTCTGCCTCCAGGATTGTTAAGGCCTGCCATAGGAGTGGCTGATAGGTACACATGTGTCTATATATAAGGTAGGTATAGGAATACTACACCTAAGCAAGGAGTGATTACACGACCTTGCCCCAGCTGAGTGATCAGCCAGTTCTGTCATAATGGAAGGCCAGGCCAGGGGTGGCATAATACATGCTGCAGCCCCTGGTAGGCCTAGGGTACACCTATGCCCTGGGTACCTAAGGTACACTGTACAGGGGCCAATAAGGTGACCCTAACCAATTGGGTTATGCACCTAAAGTACATA
The DNA here is from genome assembly GCF_964204655.1 of Triturus cristatus. NCBI lineage: Eukaryota > Metazoa > Chordata > Amphibia > Caudata > Salamandridae > Triturus > Triturus cristatus. Next base: position 776,515,406 of record NC_140595.1, on the reverse strand, counting down.
GTATCAATTTAGAGAGAGAACAGCAGGGCTGTGGGTCTGATTGGCAGGCCCACAGCCACATCTAAGTCGAAAACCAGTGAAGCAAAAGCAAAAAGTGGGGGTGAACATAGAAAGCAGACCCTACTCTCCTACACCATGAACTTGGCTGCATCTCTCCCTTCAGCAATAGCCTTGGAGAGCACCGTCCGGGCCTCCTCCAGACACTGAGGCAGCACTTGCACCACCGTATCCAACACAGAGTGGGAATAACGGCCCAAGAGACATGCAGTGTTCACAGACCGCAACCCTGAACTGGCAGAAGAGAAAATCTTCTTCCAAAACTGCTCCAGTTTCTTGGATTCCCTGTCCGGAGGTGCGGAAGGGAATGCGCTCGGGGATGCAGAAGCTTAGACAACGAAGCTCTCAGGGGTAGGGTGTAGGGAGAGGAAAATGGGGTCGCCCACAGCTGGGCGATGGCGTCGGGCCACGTTCCTGTCTACAGGAGCCCCTGTGTTGGGCCTGGAACGCGTGCCCAAAAGAACATACGAAAGTGCGTAATTGAAGGGCAGCAGTGGCTCCGCAGAGGAAGCCGCCGGTCGAAGCACTTCTGCCAGGAGGTTAGTCCTGATGGCCACTGTAGGTAGCTCGAGGTGGAGAGTCCTCGGCTGCCCTATGCAACACCACTGAATAAGTACCACCCTCCTCCGTAGCCACGGTAGAAGGAGACAGTGTGCCAGGTTCTGGAGAAAAATCCAGTCCACCTGCATCCTCCAAATCCTCTTCTCAGTCCGGGTCTAACTTGCATTGGGCTGCGAGAGGGTCTTCAGACCCCTCCCAGTCCTCCCTGTCCTCCGTAACTTGCTGGGCAGGCGGAAAAGAAGGAGGAGGATGGAGAAAGGGATAGAAATTCCCCATTGGCCTCAGAATCTGCGTCGATCGACACCGGTCTGGTACCGTCTCCATGTCGGGGTGGAAGCCAGGGACGACATCGGCTGGGGAGCCAGCCGTTGGCGGTGCCGTAGACGTCGATGTCAGTGGGGGTCATATGAGGCCAACCGACATTGGCTGGGATCCATGCATGGATCCATGGGGGTCTTGCGGTGCCGAGGCCGGAGCCGTCAACGAAGAAGGGCGAGGACCCCAGTCGGACCCGCGGGGCCCGACAGGCCAAAGAGGCGGGCCATGGCTGACAGAAATTCTTGCAGCTGCGCCAGAGTCGCCGATGGACCCGGGAAGGACGGGTAGGCCGTCGGCAACTGCGTAGGCTCCGCCGGAGCAGCGGGGGTGGCACCACCCGCACCCTTAGCCGTGTCGCGCGACAGGCTAGGGGAAGGCGAAGAGCGACGTCACTTCTTCAACTTCTTGTGCTTTGTCTTACCTGACCCCGAATGCGAAGACTTTGTTGAACGATGGTGGTGGCTCTGCGACTGGTCCCACGATTGCCCACCGGACCGGGACCTTGAACGGCGCAGAGCCGACTCCCGGGCCTCAAGCAACTTTCGAGACCGCTCCCGCAAAGTTTTCGGAGCCATGGCCCAGCAGTTGGGGCACGACGCGGGGTCGCAGTCACGCCCCAGGCAGGGTCCATCCCCAACATCATGCGGGGACAAGCCCCAAAAAACTTAGTCAAAAATTGACTGGGGGTATCGATCTCTCCGGATCTGCGCTTGCTGGCGCGGAAAAAGAAAGAACTGACGTCAGCGCGCGTGGGCGGCGTCTAAGTAGCTGCTGCAACGTCATCCCGGCGATCATGACGCCTAAGACGGACGCGGAGCTGCTCGACGCAACCTTCCGACGCGCAGGGGTACTGCTGACGAAAACTTTCCGGATCCAGTCTGACACCTGGGGTTAATTCTAAGGTAAGGAATCTATCACTAACGTGTCTCTTTCTGATATTTAATGTTATTTTCTTATTGCAAAATGCACCCCTCACATTTAAAATAGGTATGAGAAGACATTTTGTGCAATTTCCCCAACATACTCCCAGCAAGGATGCATTTTGCGTTAAGAAATAGCGCTAAATACAGCAGAATACAAATAGTGAGTGCGAGCGGCTGCTTGCGGTCGCTATATGTGCTCTCGCTGTACTAATATTTCCCCCAAAATTACTCTTAATTACGCAAGTGACCGCATTATGATCTATATTTCTGCATCAAAGAGTAATGTGGAATTACTGAAATTTTCACGACTACGCCTCTGTAATTAAAATTACACCCTGGCATAATAAATACCCCAAAATAACATAAGGTGATTCCGCTGATAAACTCCAAACAATGTGAGCTTTAACAGTGACTGCTAAAAAAAGCCTTTGGGGTTGGGCGGAGAGCTTTTACAATGAGGTCAACAGAAGAGTACGAGGAGTATTCAGCACGGAGACAGTCAAAATTCAGGACTGCTGCAATAGTGCAGGAAAACAGAAAACCCTATCCTTCTGGGCCCAATGAATCACAGAAACCATCATTTGCATCAAAATAGAATTTATTAAATTCACAGAGGGCAGTAACAAATTCGTCTGAAAAAAAAACCAATCAATTTAAGCTATGAAGAGTGTCTTCTGATGTTATTTCCAATTTCAAAATCACGAAGTTATCTATGCATTTTTTCAGCCGAAATTTAGTAACCGACCCATGAAAACATCAAAATATATATAGCCCGATTACAGCCCTTTACAGCAACCACATTAAATATATTTATACCTTTAAATATGTACATAACTTATATCACAAGTATATTTTGTAGAAAATGCTCAATACTGTAAAACCTTTGCCTCGCCACCTATGAAAAGGCGCTTGTGGGAATTTTACCTACCATGAAAGAACTAGGGTTCCCCCTGAAATCAAACTCATGCTTTGTACATCAAGTGCATAGGGAGAAACAGCCATAAAGCAAAAGGCCCAAACAATGTTCTCGAGAGCTTCAGTTGTTCCATACACTGTTTCCGGGTCAGATTAAGCATCAAGGCTCATTAGCAGGGCGGTTCCCCGCTTGATCCAGTGATCGGACTGCATGGCGCCTGATTTCAGGTCGACGCCGATGACAAAGGAGCTGCGACCCGCAGTGCCGGCCCGATTTGGGTAGTAGTAACAGGGACAGGAGTACATCCCTGCAGGAGAAGAAAAGATGGGAAGACTGTCATCCCAACATCGAAACACAAGGCATGGTCACTGGAGCGAGCAAGTGGGGTGAGGAGTTGTACATTATAGTCACTTACCTACGACATGTCGTCACATATAAGAGAAATATAATTATAGATTAACAATTTGTGAAATCAACCACTTTAATATTTTCTGACTGTATCACCGAACAACCTTAATTACTCTAACCCGACCATATTAGATTTCCCTTCTAAGCAAACTAAAGGACATGTTCTCAAAAATCCTTTTTGTTTTTCAGACTCTGAATACTTTTCAGTTCACAGTCAGGGAGTTTTCAGTCCATTAGTGTTTTGAAAACAGCTTAAAAAATAGCCAGTCCACATCATTTTAAATCAGAGAATGAGTTGAGAGGCCTTAAACTGGATGGCGGCCTCGGGTACGCCGCTACTATCATCAAGTCATTGTGAATATTGGTGGAAATATAAAATTACATTTATATGTGCGCACACACGCGCTAGTCACTGTATTTACTCACATATCCACCCATATACCCACTCACATACCCAATCACAGACTTATACATCCAGTCACATACCCACTCAGATACTCATGCACCCACTCACATACCCATTCAGGTACTTATGCACCCATTTACAGACCCACTCAGAGACTCATGCACCTACTTAGATTCTGTCATAGACTCATTCTTACAGTCTCATTCCCACTTAGAGACACTTACACTCACTCACAGACCCATCTGGGCACTCATGCACTCACTCAGATACTCATGCACCTACTTACAGACTCACTCACCCACGTTCACTCATGCACACACACATGTATGTGCTCACAGACCCACTGAGGCCACTCATACACCCACTCACAGATACAGTCAATCCCACACTCAGTCACAGACCCTGTCAGTGACTTATGGACTCAGTCAGTGACTCATACACTAAGAAACTCACACACTCACTCACAGACGCACTCAGATATACACACCTACTCACTCACCCAGTCAAGGCTCATGCATGAACTTATAGACCCACCCAGACACTTGCCCTCCCAGTCAAAGACCCACTCAGACACTCATGCATGCACCAATTCACTCACCCACTCAGAGACTTATGCCCTCACTCACACTATTGAGACATTCATACACCCACACACAGATCCACTCAGACACTCATACATCCACTCACAGACCCACTGAGACACACACACCCATACAGTCAATCACACAGCCACTCATAGACCCACTCAGACTTATACACCCAGTCAGTTATACACTCGGATACTAAGGAACCAACTCACAGTCGAACTCAGAGACCCGTGCAACCACTGACAGAACCACTCAGACACTCATGCTGCCAGTCCTAGACCCACTGATAGACTCATGCATTCACTTGCAGATCCACTCAGATACTCATGCACCTACTCACTCACACACTCAGACACCCACTTAGACACTCATGTATCCACTCACAGATCCAGTCAGTCATATACTTACAAATGCACAAAGGCACTCATGCACCTACTCACAGATTGAGTGAGAGACTTATGCAACCAATCACAGACCCCTTGTGATACTGATGCACCCACTCATAGATGTACTGAGGCAGTCAAGCATTTCGTTACAGAAGTATTGATAGATCCTCTCAAATATGTATACAGTGAATGAGAGACTTAATGATACAGTGATGCATGCAGTCATAGATTACACAGAAAAAGTTATGCACCTTGTTATAGAGATATTAAGGGAGCATGCTATTTTACAGTCATTTAGATAGTAATGTGTTTAGTGTGTTAGTTATAATTCATTTTGCAGTTATAAGTTTTTAATGTGGTGGTGGCTATTGAATGTCTGCATTGTTTTGTCATTTCACAACTTATTTGCGGTGATTGCAGTAGCCGATATTATCGCGGCACCTGGCGTCAACGCGAAAATGGAAAATGTGTTTGATTGTTTTTATACAAACTCCCTACAAAAATATGAGTTTAAACAGTGCAGTAATAAACCCCTCGTGTCTACAATACTGTAAAATGTGTGCAAATATATGTGTTTTGCACCCCCTAAAAAAGGCGCAATTGTCGCGGTCACCAGAGTCATCATGACTCTAGGTATACTCGCAAAAATGGGAAGTAGGGTGTAAACAGTTTCTTAAAAAACCTACTAGAAAAATATGTGTACAAATATGTTTTTAAAGCAGTGATTTGGTTAGTAATTTGTGTATTGTAATAGTTAGAATGAATTTTTTGTAGTTACAATGTTCTTAAGTGGTGGTGTTCGTCAAATGTCATCATAGTTTACGTGGACATTATAGTTGGGAAAATAGAATTTGAAAAACCTTCGAAATTCACAGAAAAAGGCCAAAGGTTACAGGGAAGTTATAGTTAGGGAATAGAATTTAAAAAACCATAGAAATTCACCAAAACAAAAACAAGGGTTAAAAGGACGTTATAGTTATGACATGGAATTTTAAAAAACGTGGAAATTCACTGAAAAAAACAAAGGTTACAGAGACATAGTTAGGCTCAGGTTTCACTTGTACAAAACCAGTGAAATTCAGCAGTTATAGTTAGCCGAGCTAACTATAGCTCTTATAGCTCATGCCCCCGCAATGCACTGCTTATGACCTCACATATTACATCACTCATGACTTGGTCAGTGATACTACTGATGACATCTCAAATGACATCACTGATGACATAATCCAGTGACTAAGAGTGTTTTTAAAAGGTTTTAGTGTTAAATATATATACCAGAGTGTGTGGAAGTGTGTAGACATGAGTGCACAAGTGTGCTTAAGTGTGCTAACGCCGCTGTGTTAAAATGTGTGTGAGTGGATGTTTGCAAGGATGAGAGCAATTCAGTATGCCCTTACGTGTGTGTGTGTGTGTGTGTGTATATATATATATATACTTGCTGGTGTGATTGTATGCACTGTGTGTAGAAATGTGAAGAATGGCACGTGTACAGGTGGGTGTTTGTCTGCGGCTGAGTATACATGTGTGTCTACATTTGTCTTGCGGTTACAGGGTATTAAATTTCAATACCTTTTGTTTTGAAAACTGTGTGTTATGTTACATTTATTTGTAGAATGCAGACGGCTATGCGGGTGCTAAAGTGACTCTTCTCAAGTTATAAGTGCAAGAGCATACTCAACAACTGAAGAGCTCCCAAGCCGAGGGTCATGATGCTTAAGGCACAGTGGTCTGAATTAAACATGGAGCAATATAAAGAGAAACACTGAAACGCTGGAAAAGACGTCTTATGCCAGCCATTTTGCATAATGAGTCTCCCCGTAGATGCCTGCCGTGCAGTTCTCATGCCTTGTGTGTCTAGTAGGGATATTGGTAACACACTCCGACAAGTCAAGGAACTACATGGGTTCACATCCTAAATGTACGCATGCTCAGCACATTGATGGTGTATACTGCTGAATACATGGACGTTTGGAGTGACCGCTGAATCCCTGGCCACTCAATGTTAAACACCCTACCGCACATCTGTAGCCTTCCCTGTCCTTCTGTGAGAAATGATTCGGCCCAGGCCCACGCACGGTTATTTTTAACAACTTGTTCTACATCTAAGGCTACACTGCACTCACCACAGCGCTCTGCAGTCATTTTCTATGCAATTATTGTTTCCAAATCTCATTTTACGGCCCGTAGAAAGATGAAAGGGTGCATGTACCATGCTCAGATTTTAACAAATGACCTGCAAAACACACATACATCTAGAACAGCGAGTGTTCAAATCTCTGAACTTTAATAAACACACACGTAAGATTTTAATACTGATGAAACCCAAGTCCCGTGACTTACGATCTCTCTTGTGGATATTGTAGCTTCCTGCATATCTCGCAGCCTTTGAATATAGCAAGCGGCTGTGCCAGACTGGGTCACTCTGGAATCTTGTCATACATCTCCTATGCCAACAGGTGGCGCTAGCACCGTCTCGGAGCCGGAAGGAGCATGTCGTCAAACCCTGATCTTCGTAGTCCAGTCACTGTAGTAACTGACCACCCTCCAGGGGTCCAGCCATTGTAATCTCTCGCCCTCTGTGGTGAGATGAGTAGAGGAAACACTTTGGGAAGGTAAAAGATTGCCCAAAATAGAAAGTGGCCACCGACTTTGACAAGAAAGCCTCTTTTGTCTTCAGGACCAGCTTATCTGGGTATAAAGGCGGATGGGCACTCAAAGTCTATAATTTGTTGATGTGCCTCACTGGCCACAAGAAAAAACGTTTTGAACATGAATAAATACAACAGACAACTTTGGATGGATTCAAAAGGAGCCCTCATCAAAAAAGAACAAAACAAGGTTGAGATGCATTTTGGCCATAAAAAACAATGTAGAGAAACCATCATGTATCAGCCCCTTCAAATGCCGGATCACTATCCGAGATCTGAACAAGGAGGGTTGCTCCAGATGACAGATAAATGCTGACAGGGCTGAAACGTAGCCTTTGACCATGGCACAACCATGCTGTGCTACTGACAGAGCAAAACGAAGGGCTTCTGAAAAATATGCCCATATTCTCATTCTGATCTACACATCATGAACAGGTTCCATCTTCTTCCTCAGTAAACAGGCAGGGCAACCACCTGATAGTATAATGTTGACCATCTCTTGTGGCAGTTGGAAGGAATTCAAGTGTCACCACTCAATTTCCAGGCATGATGGTGAAGGCTGTGGATGTTGGAGTGCAGCACCTATCCCTCCGACTGGGAGACTGGGCGAGAAGTTCCGCTCTTAGTGGCAAATGAAGATGGGTACACGTGGAGAGGCGCTAAAGATCTACACATCACACCCTTCTTTGATGGTCTGGAACAATGAAAGTGGCTTAAGCCCAGTTTTGGTGTAATTTCCACAAGAGCTGAGAAATCAAGGGTATGGGAGGAAAAGCCTAGTGAGGTGGCTATGAGTGACGTTCTTCTATCAGATGTGTGACATTTTCTCGCAAGTAAATCACAGCAATGATCAGTTTTTGAGTGTCTTTCACTATATCCAGACATATCACACAATGAATATATGACTAAAACAAGCCAGACTTATTTGCTTCGTCAATGTTTCTTAGCAAAATCAGATCAATGTGCAACAACAATAGTTTAGATGAACAAGTTACTTACCTTCGGTAACGATGTATCTGTAAGAAACATTAGTTAGTTAGATTCCTCACCTTAGAATATCCCCAGGCGTCAGGCTGGATCCGGAAAGATTTTTGTAGCAATACCCTTGCGCGTCGCTAGGGGTCGTCTGCGGCTCCGCGTCCGCCGTTGGCATCGTGCGCCGGAATGACGTCGTCGGAGTACTTAGACGCCGCCCTCACGCGCTGACGTCAGTTCTTGTACATAGCTTTCCACGCCAGGAACGCAGAGCCATGCAAGAGACCGACACTGGTGCCAAAAAATCTAGGGCCCTGAAAAGGATAGCCTTAACCCTAGATGTCAGTTCGCAGAACGGGGAGGATGGGTGGGTCGGTGAGGAATCTAACTAACTAATGTTTCTTACAGATACATCGTTACCGAAGGTAAGTAACTTGTTGATCTGAAAGAAACACGTTAGTTAGATTCCTCACCTTAGAATAGATACCCCAGCAATACCAACCCCGGTGGTGGGTCTGCGAACCAAGATCACACCAGAAAGTCCTGGAAAACAGAACGGCCAAAGTAGCCATCTCTCCGGACTTGGCTGTCCAGGCAATAGTGCTTGGCAAACGTGTGCAGTGAAGCCCACGGCGCCGCCTGACAGATGTCCAGCGAGCGAACTCCCCGGCCCAGGGCAGTAGTAGCCGCTGTGGCCCGGGTGGAATTGGCCCTCAACCCAACAGGAGGGTCCTTTTTTGCCAAGGAGTAACAAAGTTTAATACACAACACGACCCACCGTGAGATGGTCCATTTGTGTACCGCTTTCCCCTTCTTAGCTCCTACGTATCCAACAAAAAGTTGGTCGTCCACCCGGAACTGTTTGGTGCGGTCCAAATAAAAGGACAGCGCCCGTCTTGTGTCCAGACGAGGGAGCCTCTCTTCCTCTTTTGAAGGATGCGGAGGCGGAAAGAAGGTGGGCAAAGTGACAGATTGCCCGATGTGAAAGGGGGTCACCACTTTTGGTAGAAAAGAAGGACGAGTCCGGAGGACAACCTTGTCCGGATGAACAGAAAAAAAAGGGAGGCTTAGATGACAGAGCCTGGAGCTCACTCACCCGTCTAGCCGAGGTGATAGCTACCAGGAAAGCAGTTTTAAGGGTCAGAAGACGAATGGGACAATTGTGAAGAGGCTCAAAAGGAGCGCACATCAGAATGGTCAGAACAAGATTCAAGTCCCACCGAGGCATTACGAAGGGGACAGGAGGGAACATGTGAGTAATGCCTTTGAGAAAACGTGAAACAACAGGGGACTTGAAAAGAGAAGGCTGATCAGGAAGCCGTAAGAAGGCAGAGATTGCAGCAAGATTACCTTTCAAGGTGCCCAAAGCAGAGCCCTGCTGGGCCAAAGAAAGAAGAAAGAGGAGAACCTCAGAAAGAGGGGCAGAAAGGGGATCCACAGCCTTTGCAGTGCACCATGCCACAAATTTGTTCCACCGGCAGGCGCACACCGTCTTTGTGGAGGGACGCCTGGCTGCCAGAATGACATCATAGACTTCAGGAGGCAAGTCAAATGGCATCAACTGCCGCCGCTCAATCTCCACGCATGGAGGTGGAGGCTGGACAGGTTCGGGTGGAGGACCGTCCCCTGCTGCTGCGACAGAAGGTCCTCCTGAAGAGGCAGTCGTATCGGGGGATCGATTGACATACTGAGTAGCTCCGGATACCAGACACTTCGTGCCCAATCCGGAGCCACTAAGATAACTTGGGCCCGGTCGCGCCTGATCTTCTTCAGCACTCTGGGCAGAAGTGGTATAGGCAGAAAGGCGTACAACAGACCGCAACTCCACTCGCGACGAAAAGCGTCTCCGAGCGAGTGCTGCCTTGGAAATTCTAACGCGCAGAACTGCTGACATTGCGCGTTCTCTTCGGTGGCGAATAGATCTAACCAAGGCTCTCCCCACTGCAGAAAGAGACCTTGCGCCACATCCGAGTTCAGACGCCATTCGTGATCCATCATGCACCGCCGGCTGAGTTCGTCTGCTCTGGCGTTCAGAGAGCCCGCCAGATGTTGAACCACCAGGGTGATGCCCTGGTGTTCCAGCCATGTCCAGAGGCGCAGAGCCTCCTGACAAAGGGTCCACGACCCCACCCCGCCCTGCTTGTTGCAATACCACATGGCGGTGGTGTTGTCCGTGAACACCTGCACGACACTTCCCCGGACAGAGAGAAGGAAGGCTTTCAGTGCAAGCCGGACCGCTCTCAGCTCCAAAAGGTTGATATGGAGTTGAGCCTCCGCCGGAGACCAGAGTCCTCTGATCTCCGCCTCTCCCATATGGTCCCCCCATCCCAGGAGGGACGCGTCCGTCACTACTACATGCTCCGGTTGGGGTAGGGAGAGGCATCTGCCGCTGACCCAATCGCAGTCCATGAGCCACCACTGTAATTGGTTTGCAGTGCCCTCCGAGATCAAGACATGGTCGGACAGGTTGCCTCGATGCTGGGCCCACTGAAACTTCAGGTCCCACTGCAGAGCCCGCATCTGCCACCTGGCGAGAGGTACCAACAGGATGCAGGAGGCCATCAGCCCCAGAAGCCGCAGCACCAACCTGACCGAAACCCAGGATAGAGGTCGAAAGATGGGAATTAGAGCCGTAGTCTGGAGGTGGGAGACGACTTGCTGGGGCGAGCCCGCCTTCAACAGCCAGTCGTCGAGATAGGGGAAGACTGGAACCCCCGATCTGCGCAAATGAGCTGCGACCACCGCCATCACTTTCGTGAACACCCGAGGGGCACTGGTGAGGCCGAAAGGAAGCACGGTGAACTGAAAGTGCTCCTGACCCACCGTGAACCGAAGGTAACGCCGGTGGGCCGGCAGGACGGGGATGTGAAAATAGGCGTCCTGCAAGTCCAACGCTACCATCCAGTCTCCAGGGTCGAGGGCAGCCAGAACCTGAGCTAAAGTTGGCATCTTGAACCGTTCCTTCCGGAGGAAGGTGTTGACGCTCCTGAGGTCCAAGATAGAGCGTAGGCCCCCTTTGCCCTTCTTGGGAACCTGAAAGTAGTGGGAATAGCAACCACGGCCTACTTCTGGACCAGGAACGCGCTTGACGGCCTCTTTGGCCAAGAGGGCCGTAACTTCCTCCCGCAGAAGATTCAAGTGATCCTCCGATATACGGTGGCACTGCAGTGGCATGGCTGGAGGGGTCGTCTCGAAGGGGAGGGAGTAGCCCCTTCGGACGATTTGCAGCACCCAACCGTCCGAAGTGATGGCGAACTCTGCCGCCCACTGGCGTGGAATGGGCCTGAAAGCTCGGACTAGGAGGGCTTTGAGGCGGATGCTGCCGGGGTGGATGTGGACTAACCGGCACGTTGTCCTCTAGTACCGCCACGGCGGAACCCACGTCCGCCACCGCGTGCAGGTTGGTTCTGCGGCTGGTGGTTAGGCGGACGTGAGGAGGTGCCCCTTCCTTGGCCACGAAAGGGGCGAAAGGCGGAAGTTTGCAGCCGTGGGGCCGAGAGACCCAAGGACGTGGCCATAGCCCGGGAGTCCTTAAGACGAGCCAGCGCACTATCCGCCTTCTCACCAAAAAGGCGAGCGCCATCAAAGGGCATATCCATGAGGGTACTCTGGACATCCCCCGAAAAAGACGTGGACCGCAGCCAGGCGTGGCGCCGGAGCGCCACCATGGTGGAAATCGCCCTACCCAGCGAGTCCGTGGTGTCAAGTCCACACCGTATGGCATGTCGCGCTGCATCTCGCCCGTCAGCAAGTGCCTAGGAGAGACATGTTCGGGCCTCCTCCGGACACAGGGGCAGCACGTCCTCCACCGCATCCCACAGAGAGTGGGAGAAACAGTCCAAGAGGCAAGCGGTGTTCAAAGACCGCAGGCCCAAACTCAGGGAAGAGAACAGTTTCTTTCCGAACTGTTCCAGCCTCTTGGATTCCCGATCCGGAGGAGCGGACGGGAAGGAGGATTGGGAAGTGGAGGCCTGGATAACCAGGCTCTTGGGGTTGGGGTGTTGGGACAGGAAACTGGGGTCGCCCGGTGCAGGGCGGTGGCGCCGGGCCACATTCCGATCCACAGGAGGAACTGTGGAGGACTTGGACAAAGTGCCCTGCAGAACGTCGATGAGGGCCTCATTGAACTGCAGCAAAGGCTCTGTGGAGCTTGCTGACGGTTGAAGCACCTCTGTGAGGATATTAGTCCTCACGGCCACAGCAGGCAACTCGAGCCCCAGGGCTTCGGCCGCCTTGCGCAGCACCACTGAAAAAGCTGCACCTTCCTCCGAGGCCACAGTCGGAGGAGAGATGAAACCAGCGTCCAGTGAAGTGTCCAGACCACTGGCATCCCCCAGTTTGTCTGCCCAGTCCTGTGAAAGTTGGCCCTGGATGGCCATAGGGTCCTCAGACCCCTCCCAGTCGCCCCCGTCATCCGATTCCTGATAAACAGGAGGAATGATCGTAGCCGGACGGTAGATGAAACGCTCATCCATCGGCGTCGGGTGTGGTGCCGGGCGGCGCCGGGTCCGGACAGGGTCTAAACCGGGGAACGGCGTCGTCCGGAGACGGTCCCGGAGGTGGAACCATTGTCGGCGCCGGCGGAGGAGGCGTCGTGAGGTCGACTGGCGCCGACAGAGATCCAGGCCTGGATCCCTCGGGAACCTGCGGCGTCGGGACTGAAGTTGTTGACAACGCCGGGGCCAGAGCCGCCGGCACGCGAGGTCGCCCAGTCTAGCCCGCGAGTCCTGAAGGCCCAGGGACCGGCGGGTATGGAGACGGACACGGCTCCTGCGGCTCAGACGGAGCCGCGGGGGTGGGACCACCCTGACCCTCGGCCGAGTCGCGCGACCGGCGAGGGGAGTCCGAAGAGCGGTGTCGCCTCTTGGACTTCTTTGATCGCTTCGACTTACCCAAAGACTTCGAGCCCGACGAGCGATGATGGTGACTGCGGCTCCGTGACCGGTCCTTGGACCTCCTCCTGGACCGGGACCGTGAGCGGCGCGGAGCCGAGTGCCAAAGCTCGAGAAGCTTAGGGGACCGCTCCCGCCTAGCCTTCGAGGTCAAGGCCTGACAATCAGGGCACGACTCCGCGTCGTGGTCGGCCCCCAGGCAGTAAAGGCACCGGCGATGGTGGTCCATCACCGACATCAGTCGATGACAGGAGTCACAGACTTTAAACCCAGGCATCCTACCGGCACCAGAGTCAAGTCAACAGAAGACCAAAAAGAGTCAAAAAGTTTAGTCAAAAATTGACTAAGGGGTAAGCTCTTCCCGGATCGGCGTTGTCTGGTGCGGAAAAAAGAAGAACTGACGTCAGCGCGCGAGGACGGCGTCTAAGTACTCCAACGACGTCATTCCGGCGCACGACGCCAACGACGGACGCGGAGCCGCAGATGACGCCTAGCGACGCGCAAGGGGTATTGCTACAAAAATCTTTCCGGATCCAGCCTGACGCCTGGGGATATTCTAAGGTGAGGAATCTAACTAACGTGTTTCTTTGAGATAATAATTATAATTGAAAAAGTTTTATGTGGTCGGGGGGGGGATCCGGGAGTTGGTGGGGGGTGGGGGGGGTCGGGGGTCTGTTTTTCATATGAAGTGTGTAGGAGAGTAGGGTCTGCAATCCTATGATCACCCAGATTTTTTGCTTTTGCTTCATTGGTTTACGACTTTCCCCGGCTGCGGGCCTGCCAATCAGACCCACAGCCTAGCTGTTCTCTCTCGAAATTAACACACATGTACATTAGGTGCATCCACTAATTGGAACTGGGCCGCCTTATCAGTCCCTGTATCAGCATACCACAGGTATCCAGGGCATCGGTGTACCCAGGGCCTACCAGGGGCTGCAGCATGTATTGTGCCACCCCTGGATGGCCGCCCAAAGCTGACACAACTGGCTGCACGACAGCTGGGGCAAGGTGGTGTAATCACCCGTTGCTGTAGGTGTAGTATTCCTATACCTAACCCTAAAATGGACGCATGGATTCCTGTCAGTCACTCCTATGGCAGGCCTTATCAATCCTGAAGGCAGAGTGCTGGGAATCATGTGAGATGGTGCTCTGGCGCGAGCTGAGCCCGTCGACGGCTTGCGGAACCAAATCCTAATAGCCGTTCCATGGTGACGCGGGCCAACTACCTTAAAGTGCATTATAATCCTCGCGGTTATTTGCTAACTTTGGCATCGCATCACCCAAACATGTCGAGTAAGGTGTCATACGAATTGGAATACGAACCCCTCGCCAGTTCTGGCGACGGGGTTAGCATTCCACCCTTCTAGAGGGACACGACATGGAAGTAACCTTGAACCCCGGTTAAAGTTGACTCAAGCCTCAGCATCACAAAATGGATGCTGCTACCAGACACAAGTCTGACCTCCTGCTGCTGGGAGACCTTCCAGCGAGGGGAGCTTGGACAAAGGGTTTCCTGTCGAGGGCGGTGTTAGCACCATCCCAGACAGGGTTTGTGTATCCCAGGTAGGCAGGGCTGAAAGGAAGGTGATTGCAAGTGGCACCCCGGTGCTCACTGTGCATAGCCCGGCTCAAACCAGTTTCGGGGGCACACCAGCCCCTGAGCTGGGGCGAAGCCGGACAAAGGATAGGGGTGTAACCACCCCCCTCCTGGTCCCACCCATAGGTAGGACCTAGTCACGGGCCAGCCCCTTTTTCCTAGAATAAAGGTGGGAGCGGGTCCCCTTCCCAAATTGGATAATTCTGAATCTTGAACTACTTTCCACGAAAGGAACTCTTGACTATTTCTGAAGACTCTCCCTTGTGGCTAAGGAGTAGCCACCCTGCACCAGCAGGCACCACCTAAGCGCTTGCGGTTTGCTGCACGTCTCTCCCACGGATCAAGACTGCCCAGCTCGACGAGACCCGGGTTCCCTGCCATCTCTGACCTCTACCTACATCATCAGCTCAGCTGAGATTCGTAGGTGTGACGAGACCTGCGGGGCCGGCCATCTTCAGAACCTGCACGACGCTTATCTAGCACGCCCACCAAGGGACCCTCGAGTGAGTGCACCTAGGGTTTGAGAAGCCCTAACCCTGAGCGGCTCCAGCACCGAAGTCTGCCTCCCCAGCATCCACGAGATCTGCGTGGGGGCCCTTCTGCTCCTTGCTGCTCACCGCGTTGTCCGACCACTCGCCGACCGGCTTGTGGCCCTCTTCACGACGCACCACGACAGACTTCCCTCACTGGTCTGGTTGCTCCAGACTGGCTCTTGCTCCCCTTCAACAGAGGAGTACCTCGGACCCTCCTGGTCCACTCCCGACGCCATCTTGACTCCACCGCGTGGGTTTGCCACTGCCAAGACCTGCTGCCCCATTCCTGGGCCCAGCATCATCGACAGCAGACACCTTCGTGGGACAGCTCGCCCTCCCTCCGGGTCGCCGCCGCGCCTCCTGGTCCAAGGAACAGCCGAGTCCGACGTCATCCACTCACCTGGTCGAGGTGACTTCAGCCGGTACCTTCCTGGTACCCACACGATCGCTGGCTAGCGGTTGAGAACTGAGTCCCCTCTGCTTTCAGGTTTCCTTCATCACCGATCCAGGCTTGGATCTCTCTGAACATCGACACTGGTCGCCTGCCAGCAACTTCTTCTTTCAGGCTCCTGAGACTATAACGAGGACTCCCGACATCTTGCTGAACCCCACGCAGCCGCAGCCTCTGGGCTAGGTAACTCGAGCATCTCGGTGCTCCACCGTAGGTTCACTCTACAAGTGTCCAGTTCCTTTTTCGTTTAGTCCCACTGATCGGATTCCTCCGGAATCAGTAACTTTAAACTATCTAACCTTTCCCATTCCACTTGCAGTGTATATGGTTTCGTGCCCTCCGGGCACTTGCGTAAAATTGTGCAACCAGAAGTATTTTCATAAGAGTTTTGTAGTGTGCTTAGCTCCCTGACTCTTAAAGAGCCAGGGTAGTCTTGTTATAAATAAATATCCTTTATTTTCATAACAGCTCGTGTGGTGTCCTTTCACTTGGTGTTCAAGGGGTATATGTGATGGTAAACAGCTGGCTTAACACGCCCTCTAGAGTTTAGCCTAAAGACTGCTCGTATCCACGCTACTAGGATAGCTGGTCTATAAGGTTGACTTACAACCAATCATCAATAAGGGTCGTTTGGAATGATACACAGTGATCACTAGAATAGTGAGCACTACATATCAGGCCAACTTCTCACATTGGTGAGCAGCGGTTGGGATTTGAGCTTGCTGTTGGTTACCACACACGTATCCTAAGAATATCAAAGTGAAAGATCACATAAGTACCCAGGTACATATAACTTAACTTAGAATACTCTGAGTTCTACTGAACCAGCTGTTGTAGTGTAACAGGGCTTAGCACACCCTGACTACAACTCTTAGCAAGGGATCAGTAGGTAAACAAATAGTGTAGGTAGGTGCATCACTTACACCTCACTAGAAAGCATGTCGGTCCACGGAGAGTCTGCAGAGACTCCCTTAGTGGTCAGTGACCCTCCACAGGTCGTGTCACGATATGCAGCTCTTAGCTTCAAGGAGATGAGACAACTGTGTGCCTCCAGGAAGCTAAACCAGGGTTCTAACCCTACCATTGCATTTCTGATAGGTCTCTTAGAGACGTACGATGCTAGGAGGTCCTCTAACACAGGTCCCCCCAATGCTGATGGGAACATGCCTCCCTTAGAGGGAACCCTTGGTGACCCGGACCTCGACCTCCATACAGAGGAGGAAGACGAGGAGGAGTTATCAGGAGACGAGGCAAACAAAGGTCCAGTGGTAGTCGGCAGGCTTACGAGGACCAACTTAGGCAGGCATGAGAATGGAACCGGGGGAGCCCCGGGCCCACGCTCAAGCAGGCCTAACATTGGGAACGGACGAGCTAGGTCTCTCTCCAGAGGCTCTAACAGATCTGTTCGTACACATGTCTCTCAGGCATCTTCTCAGAGAGGAATGACGTCCCCTCAGAGAAGGGAGCATGAAGCGAAGATGAGGGAAGTCAATCTGAGGATCGAGCGGGAAGAACTTGCCCTCGCCAAAGAAAGACTTGCCTTAGCCCGAGAGCAGAAATTAAGTGGGTTAGATCCCACTGGTGGCAGCATTCTCATTAGAGAGAAAGACAGGGGTATAGATACTAGACACCTGAGTAAAATAGTGCCCCCCTTTAAACAAGGGGACGACATCCACAAGTGGATAACTGCTTTGGAGAGGGCCTGCACTGTCCAGTGCGTCCCCCAAAGTCAGTGGGCAGCTATACTGTGGCTCTCCTTTGAGGGTAAAGGACGAGACAAGCTCCTCACTACTAGAGCTGAGGATGCGAACAACTACCAAGTCCTGAAGAATACACTGATTGATGGGTTCGGCTTAACCACCGAGCAGTACCGGGTGCTGTTCAGGGACACCCAGAAAATTCAGTCTCAGGATTGGACTGACTTTGTCGATTGTGCCACTAAGGCTTTGGAGGGCTGGTTGCTGGGTAGCAAGGTTACTGATTACACAGGATTGTACAATCTTATCATGAGAGAACAGATTTTAAACAACTGTCAGAACCAATTGTTGCATCAGCACCTTGTCGACTCGGATCTGACCTCTCCCCAAGAATTGGGAAAGAAGGCAGACAGATGGGTCAGAACAAGGGTCAAGCAGAACCAGACTCAGAACCAGGGTGGTCAGAAGAAAGCAGACCAAAAGGGTAGTAACAAGAACAAACAAAATGACCAGAAGTCTTCGACAGGTCCCCAACAAACTAAAGAGGGTGGGGGTCAGGCTTCACAGAAGAAGAAGACTCAAGAAGGCCAGTCAAAAAGGTGGTGCCAATACTGTAAAAGTAAGACTCACTGGTTTAGTGAGTGCACCAAGAAAGGAGGGCAAACTCCTGCCACTGCAGCCCCTAAGGCACCTGCACCCCCTAGTACAGTCAGCAGTGGTAGTGCGCCTCCCAAGGCATTAGTTGGGTTAACCTTGGGAACCGAGGGGAGTGACGACTTAGTCAGCACGCTCACTCAGGCCGTCCTTGTCTGTACAGGGGATATGGATATGTCCCCTGGTGCCAGTCCCAATACTTTGGGCAAATACAGACAGACACCTTTGATCAATGGAAAAGTGGCTCAGGCCTACAGGGACACTTGTGCCAGTGTCACCATGGTGACGCCTAACTTTGTGGACCCTGGACAGATCATGCTAGGTACCGATTACCTAGTGACCAATGCCAGCAATGTCACTACCAATCACAGTATGGCAGTTGTTGATTTCTCCTGGGGAGGGGTAAGTGGCCAGAAAAAGGTTGTGGTTAGTTCAGACCTCCCCGTAGAATGTCTGTTGGGCAATGATTTGGAAACGTCACAATGGTCAGAAGTGGAGCAGAGGACTCACATGGAAATGTTAGGCTTGCCAGCACATGTCCTTGCTGTGACCAGGTCACAGGCCAAAAGATGCCCCACTGAACAGGTGCTGGATCCTGGAAGAACGGACCAGACACCTTCCAAGAAAAGGAGCAGTAAGGGTAAGGCTTCGCCTTCCCCCTTGCCCCAGGTCGTGGATCAAGTCTCTGAGGAGGCTGACCTTAAAGAACTGAGGGAAACTGAGCCGAAAGAGCTTGAACCTGGTCAGGTTGAGTTTCTGGGCTCAGGGGGACCCTCCAGGGAAGACCTGGGGAAGGCACAGTTAGACTGCCCCTCACTTGAACCCCTCAGACAGCAGGCTGCTGCTGAGGCTGCAGGGAACGCCACAGGTACCCACAAAGTGTACTGGGACGATGGACTCCTGTACTCCGAGGCAAGAGACCCCAAGCCTGGCGCGACCAGGAGGCTGGTCGTCCCCTTGTCTCTGAGAGGTTTCCTCCTTACCTTGGCCCACGAGATTCCCCTTGCAGGTCACTTAGGCCAGAATTAGACTTGGGACAGAATTGTTCCACACTTTCACCGGCCCCACATGTCCGAAGATACGAAGGAGTTTTGCCGCTCCTGTGTCACTTGCCAAGCCAGCGGTAAG
Organism: Triturus cristatus; assembly: GCF_964204655.1. Classification (NCBI taxonomy): domain Eukaryota; kingdom Metazoa; phylum Chordata; class Amphibia; order Caudata; family Salamandridae; genus Triturus; species Triturus cristatus. Next base: position 776,496,269 of record NC_140595.1, on the reverse strand, counting down.
TCAGGTGGCACGACAAAGGCCCCCCTTATACCACTACCGGTGGTGGGGGTACCCTTTGAACGAGTGGGGATCGACATTGTCGGACCAATGGAACCCCAGACAGCATCAGGGCACAAGTTTATACTGGTGGTGGTGGACCACGCCACCAGGTATCCTGAAGCTATTCCCCTTAGGACCACTACAGCACCTGTTGTGGCACGAGCCCTAGTTGGAGTGTTCTCCAGAGTGGGCTTCCCTAAGGAGGTTGTCTCAGACAGAGGTGCAAACTTCAGGTCGGGATATCTGACTGCTATGTGGAAGGAGTGTGGTGTCAACTACAAATTCACCACACCCTATCACCCACAATGCAATGGGCTTGTTGAGAGATTCAACAGGACCCTCAAAGGGATGATTCATGGACTACCTGAAAAGCTTCGGCGGAGATGGGATGTCCTGATACCCTGCCTCTTGTTCGCCTACAGAGAGGTCCCGCAGAAGGGGGTTGGCTACAGCCCTTTTGAACTTCTGTTCGGACATCCTGTAAGGGGACCCCTTTGTTTGGTAAAGGAAGGATGGGAGAGACCTCTCAAAAAGCCGGCATCAAACATTGTGGACTATGTGCTCGGTCTCCGCTCGCGGATGGCTGAGTACATGGAAAAGGCATCTAAAAACCTTGAGGCGAGCCAAGAATTACAAAAAGCTTGGCACGACCAAAAGGCTGTCCTGACTGTGTATCAGCCTGGGCAGAAGGTGTGGGTGCTGGAGCCAGTGGCCCCAGCAGCACTCAAAGACAAATGGTCTGGGCCCCACACGATCATTGAGCAAAAGGGAGAGGTCACCTACTTGGTAGACCTGGGAACTCCCCGGAGCCCCCACAGGGTGCTCCATGTAAACAGGCTCAAGGCATATGTCGACAGGGAGGGCATGGGCTTGCTCATGGCCACAGATGAGGGACAGGAGGAGGAGAGTGACCCTCTCCCGGACCTGCTCTCTCAGAACCCTGACGATGGATCAGTAGATGGTGTTGTCTTTTGTGGCAGCCTCTCTGGACATCAACAACAGGATTGTAAACAGGTTCTTCAATCCTTCCGACATATGTTCTCTCTGACACCCAGTCAGACCAATTGGTGTACCCATGAGGTCGACACTGGGGACAGTCTGCCCGTAAAGAGTAAAATCTATCGACAGCCTGATCATGTCCGAGACTGCATCAAGACAGAGGTGCAGAAAATGTTGGAGCTGGGAGTCATTGAGCCCTCGGACAGCCCCTGGGCTAGTCCAGTAGTTCTCGTGCCAAAACCTCACACCCAGGGCGGTAAGAAAGAGATGAGGTTTTGCGTGGACTACAGAGGCCTCAATGCAGTCACTAAGACTGACGCCCACCCGATACCAAGAGCAGACGAACTTATAGACCGGTTGGCTTCGGCCAACTACTTAAGTACGTTTGACCTGACAGCTGGGTATTGGCAAATCAGGTTAGCTGAGGAGGCCAAGCCCAAAACAGCATTTTCTACCCCGGGTGGGCATTATCAGTTCGTGGTAATGCCCTTTGGTTTGAAAAATGCACCTGCCACCTTCCAAAGGCAGGTGAATCGAGTTCTCACTGGGTTGGACGACTTCTGTGCGGCGTATCTGGACGATATCGCTGTCTTTAGCTCCACCTGGGAGGATCACCTGGTCCACCTGAGGAAAGTGTTAGAGGCCCTGCAAAAGGCAGGCCTCACTATCAAGGCCACTAAGTGCCAGATAGGGCAGACACAGGTTGTATACCTGGGCCACCTTGTAGGTGGAGGCCAGGTTCAGCCATTGGAGAGCAAAATACAGGCCATACAGGACTGGGCTCCTCCAACCACCCAGACTCAGGTTCGAGCTTTCTTGGGCCTGACTGGTTATTACCGGAAATTTGTCAGAAATTATGGATCCATTGTGACCCCGCTAAACGATCTGACAAGTAAGAAGATGCCAAAAAAAGTTCAGTGGACAGCCAGCTGTCAAAAGGCATTCGATGACCTAAAGCAGGCCATGTGCACAGCTCCTATCCTAAAGAGTCCAGACTACTCCAAAACATTCATTGTCCAAACAGACGCTTCGGAGTTGGGTGTGGGAGCTGTTCTATCTCAGCTGAATTTTGATGGTCATGACCAGCCCATAGCTTTCATTAGCAGGAGGCTGACCCCCAGAGAGAAGAATTGGTCAGCTATTGAGAGGGAGGCCTTTGCTGTGGTTTGGGCCCTGAAGAAGTTGAGGCCATACTTGTTTGGCACTCACTTCAAGATTCAGACCGACCATAAGCCCCTCTTGTGGCTAAATCAAATGAAGGGTGAAAACCCCAAACTACTTAGGTGGTCCATTTCCCTACAGGGGATGGACTTCACAGTGGAGCATAGACCTGGCACTGATCATGGCAATGCAGATGGGCTCTCCAGGTATTTCCACTTAGAGCAAGAAGACTCACCTGGTCAAGGTTAGCTTATTGTCCCAAAGTTTGGGGGGGGGGGTCATGTAGGAGAGTAGGGTCTGCAATCCTATGATCACCCAGATTTTTTGCTTTTGCTTCATTGGTTTACGACTTTCCCCGGCTGCGGGCCTGCCAATCAGACCCACAGCCTAGCTGTTCTCTCTCGAAATTAACACACATGTACATTAGGTGCATCCACTAATTGGAACTGGGCCGCCTTATCAGTCCCTGTATCAGCATACCACAGGTATCCAGGGCATCGGTGTACCCAGGGCCTACCAGGGGCTGCAGCATGTATTGTGCCACCCCTGGATGGCCGCCCAAAGCTGACACAACTGGCTGCACAACAGCTGGGGCAAGGTGGTGTAATCACCCGTTGCTGTAGGTGTAGTATTCCTATACCTAACCCTAAAATGGACGCATGGATTCCTGTCAGTCACTCCTATGGCAGGCCTTATCAATCCTGAAGGCAGAGTGCTGGGAATCATGTGAGATGGTGCTCTGGCGCGAGCTGAGCCCGTCGACGGCTTGCGGAACCAAATCCTAATAGCCGTTCCATGGTGACGCGGGCCAACTACCTTAAAGTGCATTATAATCCTCGCGGTTATTTGCTAACTTTGGCATCGCATCACCCAAACATGTCGAGTAAGGTGTCATACGAATTGGAATACGAACCCCTCGCCAGTTCTGGCGACGGGGTTAGCATTCCACCCTTCTAGAGGGACACGACATGGAAGTAACCTTGAACCCCGGTTAAAGTTGACTCAAGCCTCAGCATCACAAAATGGATGCTGCCACCAGACACAAGTCTGACCTCCTGCTGCTGGGAGACCTTCCAGCGAGGGGAGCTTGGACAAAGGGTTTCCTGTCGAGGGCGGTGTTAGCACCATCCCAGACAGGGTTTGTGTATCCCAGGTAGGCAGGGCTGAAAGGAAGGTGATTGCAAGTGGCACCCCGGTGCTCACTGTGCATAGCCCGGCTCAAACCAGTTTCGGGGGCACACCAGCCCCTGAGCTGGGGCGAAGCCGGACAAAGGATAGGGGTGTAACCACCCCCCTCCTGGTCCCACCCATAGGTAGGACCTAGTCACGGGCCAGCCCCTTTTTCCTAGAATAAAGGTGGGAGCGGGTCCCCTTCCCAAATTGGATAATTCTGAATCTTGAACTACTTTCCACGAAAGGAACTCTTGACTATTTCTGAAGACTCTCCCTTGTGGCTAAGGAGTAGCCACCCTGCACCAGCAGGCACCACCTAAGCGCTTGCGGTTTGCTGCACGTCTCTCCCACGGATCAAGACTGCCCAGCTCGACGAGACCCGGGTTCCCTGCCATCTCTGACCTCTACCTACATCATCAGCTCAGCTGAGATTCGTAGGTGTGACGAGACCTGCGGGGCCGGCCATCTTCAGAACCTGCACGACGCTTATCTAGCACGCCCACCGAGGGACCCTCGAGTGAGTGCACCTACGGTTTGAGAAGCCCTAACCCTGAGCGGCTCCAGCACCGAAGTCTGCCTCCCCAGCACCCACGAGATGTGCGTGGGGGCCCTTCTGCTCCTTGCTGCTCACCGCGTTGTCCGACCACTCGCCGACCGGCTTGTGGCCCTCTTCACGACGCACCACGACAGACTTCCCTCACTGGTCTGGTTGCTCCAGACTGGCTCTTGCTCCCCTTCAACAGAGGAGTACCTCGGACCCTCCTGGTCCACTCCCGACGCCATCTTGACTCCACCGCGTGGGTTTGCCACTGCCAAGACCTGCTGCCCCATTCCTGGGCCCAGCATCATCGACAGCAGACACCTTCGTGGGACAGCTCGCCCTCCCTCCGGGTCGCCGCCGCGCCTCCTGGTCCAAGGAACAGCCGAGTCCGACGTCATCCACTCACCTGGTCGAGGTGACTTCAGCCGGTACCTTCCTGGTACCCACACGATCGCTGGCTAGCGGTTGAGAACTGAGTCCCCTCTGCTTTCAGGTTTCCTTCATCACCGATCCAGGCTTGGATCTCTCTGAACATCGACACTGGTCGCCTGCCAGCAACTTCTTCTTTCAGGCTCCTGAGACTACAACGAGGACTCCCGACATCTTGCTGAACCCCACGCAGCCGCAGCCTCTGGGCTAGGTAACTCGAGCATCTCGGTGCTCCACCGTAGGTTCACTCTACAAGTGTCCAGTTCCTTTTTCGTTTAGTCCCACTGATCGGATTCCTCCGGAATCAGTAACTTTAAACTATCTAACCTTTCCCATTCCACTTGCAGTGTATATGGTTTCGTGCCCTCCGGGCACTTGCGTAAAATTGTGCAACCAGAAGTATTTTCATAAGAGTTTTGTAGTGTGCTTAGCTCCCTGACTCATAAAGAGCCAGGGTAGTCTTGTTATAAATAAATATCCTTTATTTTCATAACAGCTCGTGTGGTGTCCTTTCACTTGGTGTTCAAGGGGTATATGTGATGGTAAACAGCTGGCTTAACATGCCCTCTAGAGTTTAGCCTAAAGACTGCTCGTATCCACGCTACTAGGATAGCTGGTCTATAAGGTTGACTTACAACCAATCATCAATAAGGGTCGTTTGGAATGATACACAGTGATCACTAGAATAGTGAGCACTACATATCAGGCCAACTTCTCACAAAGTGCATCTTCAAGTATTTTACTAATGTAAAACATCAATGATATCATGATTGTAATGCTTCGGCAGGTACCTCTGGGATTTCAGGGGCCTGCAATTTATGTGTTTATTGACGAATAAAAACTATTTAAAAAAAATATAAAAAGTTTTAAGTCTGAAAATATTAGACTGTGAATTGATCAATTCTCTGTGGCAGGGGTAGCAGTTTTTGGTGTGCCTTTTTCATTCATAGTCTCCCTTTCACACCACGTTCCTGAGCAGCTTCTCGCTATGTTAGCCACTTACCAGACTGCAGACTGTGGTGAACTGTACTGTTGATTTTAGGCCAGATGACTAATAGTCATTCATGTCAAAAAATGTAGCAGGGCCAGGCAGCAGGACAGAGAACTTGAGAGAGGACTCACTCAAGCCAGGGAAGCAAAATCCTGCCAGCACGACCCCCTACACTGCAAAGAGCACTGTGAGGGTCGTGTGCAGCTGTGCCACTTGTCTGGTGGGATTCGCCCCAGACCTAGCAAGTGCATCGCTGAACTTTACACAATTAAGTTACTCGACTGTAATCTTTGATTGTGGGATCGTAGGACACATGCATTCCTTGACTTTGACACATTGAGAAACACACTTAGGTTGTGTCCTGATGTGGGTCTCTCAGACGGTTTGGCCATAAGAGACCGAAACATCGATGGTTCCTCCTCTTTAACTTCAGCTGAGATACCCTGTTCTTCTTCAGCCCACACCATTCTTGGAACAAAAGATAAGATTATTTAACCCATATGGTTAAGAAGAGTTTACACTTCCCAATTATCCTTGGACTGGATTGATTAAAATATTATTGATGCAATCATTTGGGGGCGTCAGTGTTGCTATTTTGACTAGGGCCTCTTTGTAAAATGATTAATGTATTTTATATATTTCATACTATTTTTCTAATACAAAAATAATTTTGTTATAATAATACGCCTTATGTCTTATACTTGCTCTGCATGGTTGGATCATATGATCAGCTGACTTTTCTGGTGGGGGCACAACTGGCTGCACAGAAAATAACAGAAAGCTACCTCTGTCTCTGGGCTAGTAATCTGCTGCGTGCTTGGAGGTGGCATGGTTCATTGCTGGCAAACAACAGAAGACAAGGCGCTGCGGGATCCACCAGGTGGGGCTGCAGTGCCAGGCTTCTGATCAAGACAGCTGTAGTTCTTTATGAATTCAGTACCACATGTCACCATGCATCACTGGCCATCTGATGTGCCCAGGGAGACTGAAACACACAGAAGGTGATGGTAGGAATGCTTTCAATTTGTCTAACCATGGCAATCGCTCGGGATAGCATCCCAACACATTGCTCTTCTGCTTACCGTGCTACCTCAGTTTGGACCCAGCCATATGCAACTAGCCTTATATAGAACTCTGTTAAAAAAAATAATTAAAAAGTATGAATTGACCCTGCTCCTCATGGGAACAATCCGATCTGGCAAGCCAGGTCCACCCTGAACCGAAACACAAGCAACCTAGGACTGGTTTCACACTAGTTATGGGCTCATCAGCTGGGTACAGCCTGGTTCCAGTGTATGGGACTGGCTTGGCAGTTCAGGCTGGACTGTTCTGATTGGAGCAGGGTCAAGACTGACTTGCATATAGCTGGGTCCAAACTGAGGTGACTAGGTGTGCAAAATAACAATGGATAATAATGATGCGGCCCTAGTAAGACCAGTGGCTTGGAATAATTGAAGCATTCCACCCATCACCTTTTTGTGTACTTTATGTCACCCTCAGTGAGACTGAGGCTGGCCGGACTTGATCAGACGTCAAAGCCAGACCTTTTGTCTCTTACTGTAAATAAAACAAAGCAACAGCAGAGTGCTCGTGATCCCTCCTAGCCCAGCTCACAGTGTCAATGAGACAATTCATTTGCTCTGGCTTATGCTTTATCAGCAGCGCAGGCACTTCCTGCCAGCCAATTTAAAGCACATTGGCTGCTCTTATGATGTAGCCTTGTTAGCGTATCAAATACATTAGTCTAACCCCAGAGGCGTGGTAATTAGCTGAGCTGCAGAGAAAATTTGGACTTGCACGAGTAGAAGATAAACTACAGGCAGCTGCAGCTATTGCTTCAGAGATGGGAAACTCCTCTCTAGGACATGTTCGCAATGCACCAGAATAAGAAGTGCTACAAATTTTGAAGCAGATGGAGCTGGCCAGGGCTGGACTGGCCGTAGCAGGCATCAGGCATTTTCCTGGTGGGCTGGAAGGGTGTGAGCCATTTTTTGAGCGATGGGGGACATTTTATTTACTAGGGGCTGACTTTGCAGCAGTGCTGCAATATTGTCCACTTGTAACAAAAGCGACAGCAGTGCTGATTCTCAATAGCACCCCCCCATCCGGGGCTGGTACAGCACAATTGCCAGAGCTAGTTTGTGTTACCAGTCCGGCCGTGGAGCTGGCTGGGATCAGAAAGGAATGTGCTTGTGATTAGCTGGATTCGAAGTTTCTCTATGTCTTTCCACAAATACCTCAGGTACCCTGAGTATTAGACAACATGCAGATGGAACAATGGCAGGAGATTTTAATTGGTACTGTATGGGCATACCAAAATCTATTCTCAGAGCCTGGGAGCCTATCAGTGTAGACTCCAGTACAATTCAACCTGGACATCTGCCTAGTCTCAAAAACAAGGAAAGGTTTTACACCACAACCCACAATCTCTTCAGCTGACAGCCTGGCTCCTCAAAACCTAGAGTTCGGGCATTTGCCACTATCTGAGAACTTTGAGATGGTACTACAAGCAGCCACAGCTGCACCAATCATAAAGAGATTCAATATGAAAGGAAAATGTTTCATTGAATGGTTGAAAAAAGAGAAACCAAACGTGCTGGAAATGTCTCCTTTACAGTTTCTACCTTATCTGTATGTTGAAACTGGGCAATACTGGTTTATCATATGTATCCATTAAAGTCCATTTAGCTGGAACATTATGATTTTTGAGATTTCCAAACAGAAAATCATTATATTCAGAAAGCTTCATTGAAGAATTTAAGGGTCTATTTAGAATGTTCCTCCTAAAGTTGAATTGGCGCCTGAATGGGAGTTAAATACAGTCCTAGCAGTTTAAATGCATACACCATTTGAGCATATTCACAAGGCAACCATACAGCTCCTCTCTTGGAAGACTGGTTTCTTGCTAACTGTCATGAGAGTAAGTGAAATGTAGGCTCTCTCATGCAAGGAACCTTTCCTACATTTCTCAACAGACAGTTATATTGAGAATGAAACCTAAATTTATCTCTAAAGTGCTGACAACATTCGATTTGAACCAGAATATTTTGCTTTCTACATTTTATTCCAAATTCAATAGCGCCAGCTTAGAGGGTGCTACATTCCCTCGACATCAAGAGGTACCTAAAGAACAAGTTACTTACCTTCAGTAACGATATATCTGTAAGAAACATTAGTTAGTTAGATTCCTTACCTTAGAATATCCCCAGGCGTCAGGCTGGATCCGGAAAGATTTTTCGTCAGCAATACCCTTGCGCGTCGCTAGGCGTCGTCTGCGGCTCCGCGTCCGTCGTCGTGATCGCCGGGATGACGTTGTCGGAGTACTTAGACGTCGCCCTCGCGCGCTGACGTCAGTTCTTGTACATAGCTTTCCGCGCCAGGAACGCAGAACCATGGAAGAGACCGACACTGGTGCCATGAATCTAGGGCCCTGAAAGGGATGACTTTAACCCTAGATATCAGTTTGCAGAGCGGGGAGGATGGGTGGGGCAGTAAGGAATCTAACTAACTAATGTTTCTTACAGATATATCGTTACCGAAGGTAAGTAACTTGTTCATCTGAAAGAAACATGTTAGTTAGATTCCTTACCATAGAATAGATACCCCAGCAATACCAACCCCGGTGGTGGGTCTGCGAACCAAGATCACACCAGGAAGTCCTGGAGAATGAAACGGCCAAAGAAGCCGTCTCTCCAGACTTGGCTGTCCAGGCAGTCATGCTTGGCAAACATGTGCAGCGAGGCCCACGTTGCTGCCTGACAAATGTCCTGCAGAGGGACTCCCCGTCCCAGAGCAGCAGTAGCCGCTGTGGCCCGGGTGGAATGGGCTCTCAGCCCCACAGGAGGGTCCTTCTTAGCCAAGGAATAACAGGCCTTAATGCACAAAACGACCCACTGAGAGATGGTTCGCTAGTGCACTGCCCGCCCCTTCTTAGCGCCCACATAGCCAACAAAAGTTGGTCGTCCACCCAGAACTGTTTCGTGCGGTCCAGATAGAAGGACATCGCTCGTTTTGGGTCCAGACGGTGGAGCCTCTCTTCCTCTTTCGAGGGATGCGGGGGCGGAAAGAAGGTAGGCAGTATAACAGACTGACCGATGTGAAAAGCAGTTACCACCTTAGGGAGAAAGGAAGGACGAGTCCTGAGAACAACCTTGTCCGGATGGACAGAAAGGAAAGGAGGCTTAGAAGATAGAGCCTGGAGCTCACTCACCCGTCTAGCAGAGGTGATGGCAACCAGGAAAGCAGTCTTAATAGTCAGAAGACGAAGAGGAAAATTGGCTCAAAGGGAGCGCACATCAGATAGGTTAACACCAGGTTCAAATCCCACTGAGGCATTACGAAAGGGACAGGAGGAAACATATGAGTAATGCCTTTAAAGAATCGAGCAATAACAGGGGATTTGAAAAGAGAAGGCTGATCAGGAAGCCGTAAGAAAGCAGAAATAGCTGAAAGATATCCCTTGAGGGTGCCCAGAGCAGAGCCCTGCTGGGCCAGGGAAAGAAGAAAGAGGAGAACCTTAGAAAGAGGGGCGGAAAAGGCATCCACAGCCTTTGCTGTGCACCATGCCACAAATTTGTTCCACCTGCAGACGTATACCGTTTTAGTGGAGGGACACCTGGCTGCCAGAATGACATCACAGACTTCAGAAGGCAAGTCAAATGGCATCAACTGTCGCCGCTCAATCTCCACGCATGGAGGTGGAGGCTGGACAGGTTCGGGTGGAGGACCATCCCCTGCTGCTGCGACAGAAGGTCCTCCTGAAGAGGCAGTCGAACCGGGGGATCGAGTGATAGACTGAGTAGCTCGGGATACCAGTATCTTCGTGCCCAATCCGGAGCCACTAGGATGACTTGGGCCCGGTTGCGCCTCATCTTCTTCAGCACACTGGGCAGAAGTGGTATAGGCGGAAAGGCGTACAACAGACCGCAACTCCACTCGCGACGAAAAGCGTCTCCGAGCGAGTGCCGCCTTGGAAATTCCAACGCGCAGAACTGATGACACTGCACGTTCTCTTCAGTGGCGAATAGATCTAACCAAGGCTCTCCCCACTGCCGAAAGAGTCCTTGTGCCACGCCATTCATGATCCATCATGCACCGGCGGCTGAGTTTGTCCGCCCTGGCGTTCAGAGAGCCTGCCAGGTGTTTATCCACCAGGGTGATGCCCTGATGTTCCAGTCATGTCCAGAGGCACAGAGCCTCCTGACAAAGGGTTCACGACCCCACCCCGCCCTGGTTGCTGCAATACCAGATGGCGGTGGTGTTGTCCGTGAACACCTGCACTACACTTCCCCAAAGAGAGGGAAGGAATGCCTTCAGTGCAAGTCGGATCACCCGCAGCTCCAATAGGTTGATATGGAGCCGGGACTCCGCCGGAGACCAGAGGCCTCTGATCTCCGCCTCTCCCATGTTGCCCCCCCATCCCAGGAGGGACGCATCCGTCACCACTACGTGCTCCAGTTGGGGTAGGGAGAGGGATCTGCCACTGACCCAATCGCGGACCGTGAGCCACCACTGGAACTGTCTTGCAGTGCCCTCTGAGATCAAGACATGGTCGGACAGGTTGCCCCGATGCTGGGCCCACTGAAACTTCAGGTCCCACTGCAGAGCCCGCATCCGCCACCTGGCATGAAGTACCAGCAGAATGCAGGAGGGCATCAGACCCAGTAGCTGCAGCACCAACCTGGCCGAAACCCGGGATAAAGGCTGAAAGATCGAAATCAGAGCCTGAATATCCCGAACCCGCTGTTCCGGAGGATAGACCTGGAACTGCGCCGAGTCCAGAACCGCTCCGATGAAAAGGAGCTTCTGCGAGGGACTCAGATGCGACTTCGGCACGCTGATGGAAAACCCCAGTAAATGCAGGAGGTCGGCCGTAGTCTGGAGGTGGGAGACGACTGCCTGGGGCGAGCCCGCCTTCAACAACCAGTGGTCGAGATAGGGGAAGACTGGAACCCCTAATCTGTGCAGATGAGCTGCAACCACCGCCATCACTTTCGTGAACACCCAAGGGGCACTGGTGAGGCCGAAGGTGAGCACGGTGAACAGAAAGTGCTCGTGGCCTACCGTGAACCGCAGGTAACGTCGGTGGGCTGGCAGGACGGGGATGTGGAAATAAGCGTCCTGCAAGTCCAACGCTACCATCCAGTCTCCAGGGTCTAGGGCAGCCAGAACCTGAGCTAAGGTGAGCATCTTTAACTTCTCCTTCCGGAGGAAGGCGTTGACGCTCCTGAGGTCCAAGATAGGGCGTAGGCCCCCTTTGCCCTTCTTGGGAACCAGAAAGTAGTGGGAATAACAACCCGACCTACCTCTGGGCCAGGAACGTGCTCGATGGTCCACTTGGCCAAGAGGGCCGTAACTTTCTCCTGCAGTAGTTGCAAGTGATCCCCCGACATGCGGTGGCACTGCAGTGGCATGGCTGGAGGGGTCGCCTCGAAGGGGAGGGAGTAGCCCCTTCGGACGATTTGCAGCACCCACTTGTCCGATGTGATGGTACGCCAGTGGAGCAGGTGATGGCGAACTCTGCCTCCCACTGGCGTTGAATGGGCCTGAAAGCTCGGACTAGGAAGGCTTTGAGGCAGATGCTGCTGGGGTAGATGTGGGCTGACCGGCTCTCTGTCCCCCCGCTCCGCCTCGGCGGAATCCACGTCCGCAACCGCGTTGAGGCTGGTTCTGCGGCCTGTGGCTAGACGGACGTGAGGGGGTGCCCCTTCCTTGGCCACAAAAGGGGCGAAAAGCGGAAGTTAGCGGGCGTGGGGCCGAGAGGCCCAAGGACTTGGCCGTAGCCCTGGAGCCCTTAAAGCGCTCCTGCGCACTATCCGCCTTGTCGCCAAAGAGGCGACGGCCATCGAAGGGCATGTCCATGAGGGTGCTCTGGACATCCCCGGAGAAATTCGTGGACCTCAGCCAGGCGTATCGAGTAACGTGCCGCATCCCGCCCCTCGGCAAGAGCCTGGGCGAGCCGTGTCTGGGTCTCCTCCGGACACTGGGGCAGCACGTCCGCCACCGTATCCCACAAAGAGTGGGTGTAACGGTCCAAAAGGCACGCGGTGTTGATAGACTGCAACCCCAAACTAAGGGAGGAGAACAGTTTCTTTCCAAACGGTTCCAACCTTTTGGATTCCCGATCCAGGGGAGCAGATGAAAAGGCGGTCTGGGAGGTAGAGGCCTGGATAACCAGGCTCTCAGGCGTGGGGTGCACCGACAGAAAGCTGGGGTCGCCCGGTGCAGGGCGGTTGCCCCGGGCTACGTTACAGTCCACAGGACTGTGGAGGGCTTGGACCAGGTGCCCATCAGAACGTCCATCAGTGCTTCATTGAACTGCAGCAGAGGCTCTGAGGAGCTTACCGGCGGTTGAAGCACTTCAGTGAGGAGGTTAGTCCTCACGGCCACTGCAGGGAGCTCTAGCTGAAGAGCCTCGGCAGCCCTGCGCAGCACCACAGAATAGGTAGCACCCTCCTCCGTAGCCCCGGAAGGAGGAGAGATGAAGCCAGTGTCAGGGGAGGTGTCAAGACCACTGGCATCCCCCAGCTCTTCTGCCCAGTCCTGAGATAACTGACACTGCTGTGCCAGAGGGTCCTCAGACCCCTCCCAGTCGTCCCCATCATCCGACTCCTGGTAGACAGGTGGAAAGGTCGGAGCCGGGCGGTAGATGAATCTGTCATCCATCGGCACCGGATACGGCGCCGGGCGGCGCTGCTCCGACGCCGGGCCCGGACCGGGACTAAACCTGGGGACGACGTCATCCGAAGACGGTGCCGGGGGCGGCACCGAAGGGGTCGGCGCCGGTGGAGGGGTCGTAAGGTCGACCGGCGTCGACTGGGATCCAGGCCTGGATCCCCCGGGGGCCTGTGGCGTCGGGACCGATGTCGACGACGGCGCCGGAGCTGCCGGCTCGCTAGGCCCCCCCAGTCGGACCTGCGGGGTCCGAAGGCGCGCCGGCAGGCCTCGATGGCGGAGCGAGACTCCTCATGGCCATGAGGAAGTCTTGGATCTCCGTCGGAGTCGCATCGGGCCCAGGGACCGGAGGGTATGGGACCGGACGCTACTCTTGTGGCTCCAACGGAGCCGCGCGGGTGTTGCCACCCGGACCCTCAGCCGAGTCGCGCGACCGGCGAGGGGAGTCAGAAGAGCGATGTCGTCTCTTTGATTTCTTGCTGTGCCTGACTTACCGGAATGCGAGGACTTGGCCCCGACGAGTGGTGATGGCTGCGGCTCCGCGACCCATCCCTCGACCTCCTCCTCGACCGGGACCTTGAGCAGCGCGAAGCCGACTGACGGTTCTCGAGCAGCTTGCGGACCCGCTCCCGCCTAGCCTTCGAGGTCAAGGCCCGGCAGTCGAGGCACGACTCGGCATCGTGGTCGGCCCCAAGGCAGTGGTGACACCGGCGGTGGTGATCCGTGACTGACATCAGGCGGTGACAGGCGTCGCACGGCTAGAACCTGGGCATCCCTACCGGCACCAGGAGTTGAGGTCGACTCGAAATAGGAACCAAAAAAGCTCAAAAAGTTTAGTAAAAAAGTGACTAAAAGGGTATGCTCTTCCCGGATCTGCGCTTACTGGCGTGGAAAAAAGAAGAACTGACGTCAGCGCGCGAGGGCGGTGTCTAAGTACTCCGACAACGCCATCCCGGCATTCACGACGCCGCCGACGGATGGAGAGCCGCAGACGACGCCTAGCGACGCGCAAGGGTATTGCTGACGAAAAATCTTTCCGGATTCAGCCTGACGCCGGTGGGATATTCTAAGGTAAGGAATCTAACTAACGTGTTTCTTTCAGATAGTTTACATCCTCAACTTGAAAGACTTCCTTTAAACAGACCATAGAAATGATAGATTTTGGTCCTCCTAACCAGTAAAAACCAATAACTAAACTAACTCTGAAGAGATGGAATGTGTCTTGCATTACATCAGCTCCTTCATCCATGGGCTAACCTCTTACAACGTCAGTCAGAGCTCATTCAACTGGGGCAATAAAGTCTACAACAGCCCTGTTTGCAGGAATTACACTTAAGGATATTTGTAAACCAGCTGCATGGAAGACGACAAATGCTTTGACGAAGCACTACTGTATCAATATGAAGATTAACAGCTGTGGGACTAGCAGTGCTTAGAAACCTTTTCAATTAAGGGAAGTATGATTTCCACCTTCTACTAATTTTTCAATAGACTGCTTTGGTAATCTTCATTTAATCACTTGAATCTATAAAAGATTCAAAACTAGAGTAGGAAAAAAGATACTTATGTGTAACTCCAGTTCTCCAGCATTGGCGTCTTTCAAAGATTCACATGCGACATGCCCACTTACCCTTTCATGAGACTTGAGTTAGGGAATAGATCACTTAATGGGTTAGAACATCTGGTAGATGAAAGTGTCTGTCAGGGAGAGGGCTGTGTGTGCTTGTTCCTGATTGGCTCACGTTTGAGTCATTTACAATGTGGTCTATTCAAAGTTCAATGTTATTGAGTGTAATGTACGCTGAAAAGCTAATATTGTGTAACGAGGGTTACCAGTTTAACGTCAGGAAATAATTTAAGTGAATCTATGAGAGCTGGAGAACTAGAGTTACAGGTTCGTAACTTTATTCCTTACTGTGCTTAATAAGAAAATTGATGTGGAATTCCAGATCATGGTTTTGACACTTGTAGCTAGAAGCTGGCATCTGAGTGAAGCAGACACATTTCCTGTCACCATGAGCATGCTGAACCAGAATTCTTGTACTAGGTCACTTCAATGGTGTGGTATATATTTGAACTATACTGACAGATTTGGGAGCCAGATTACTAATTTTTTAGTTTAAGATTGACAGGTTTCTGGGACTTGCAGAGATGTTGGGAAGAGCAATACTTTAGGCCGATGGACAGCATTTTGAGGCCCCAATGTACAACCTTTTTTGCACATCAAAAGCAATGCTCATGACCCCACCCATAATGAAACTGATGCAATTACAAATATTGTAAATCATCTTACAGGTGAGACTGCACATCACAATACGCTTACAATTTTTCAGATGCAACTAGGAATTTGAATTCATTTACTGGTTAGTTAAAGTATTTCCTTTATTTATATTTTGTATTTATGTGCTGCTGTTTGATAAATATTATGTAGACATAGGCATTGTATTTGGTGTGCAAGTTATTCTTTTCATGGCTGTTGTGCGAGTTATAGAATGTGTTCCTAACAATGACTTGCCCAACTGACCACCTTCATCGAAGAGAACTCCATCCTAGATGCCTCACAGTCTGGATTCCACAGCAACCACAGCACCGAGACAGCCCTCCTCGCTGCCACTGATGACATCTGCATGCTACTCGACCAGGGTCACACCGTGGCCCTCATCCTGCTAGTCCTCTCCGCAGCTTTCAACACCGTTTCTCACCGCACTCTCGCAGACAGACTTCATGACGCGGGATACAAGGAGCCGCCCTCGACTGGATCTGATCCTTTCTCTCCGGCAGAAGCCAGAGGATCAGACTCCCTCCCTTCATCTCTGAACCCACCGATATCGACTGCGGAGTACCCCAAGGATCATCGCTCAGCCCCACGCTCTTCAACATTTACATGGCCCCCCTCGCAACCATCGTGAGACAGCATGGGCTCAGCATTGTATCCTACGCCGACGACACCCAGCTCATCGTCTCGCTCACAAAGAATCCCGAAGACACCAGACTACTTCCAGGAAGGAATGAAGAACGTGGCAGCCTGGATGAAGGACAGCTGTTTGAAGCTTAACTCAGAGAAGACCAAGGTCCTCATCCTCGGACCCTGCACCTCCGCCTGGGACAACACCTGGTGGCCCTCCACCTTCGGGAATCCACCCATCCCTACAAACCACACACGAAACCTCGGCATCATCCTCGACTCCTCCCTCTCCATGAACCGCCAAATAAATGCTGTCGCTTCCACCAGCTTCAACTGCCTGTGCATCCTCCGCAAGACCTTCAAATGGATCCCCCCATGACTGCAGAAAGACCGTCACTCACGCGCTCATAACCAGCAGACTGGACTACGGCAATGCCTTATATGCCGGACTCAACAGAGTTCTACTACACAGACTCTAGACCATCCAGAACGCCGCTGCCAGACTTGTCCTCGGGACTCCGCACCACGACCACATGACACAATACCTTCGAGACCTCCACTGGCTCCCCGTCGAGAAGAGGGTCACTTTCAAGCTCCTGACCCACGCCTACAAATCCCTCAACAACATCGGACCCAAATACCTCAATGAGAGAGTGTCCTTCCACATACCCAAGAGGAACCTCCGCTCCGCCGACCTCGCCCTGGCAGAGGTCCCCCGCATCTGCAGAAACAGAAAAGGCGGGAGAGCCGTCTCCTAGCTCGCAGCCAAGACCTGGAACGAGCTCCCCATGAACATCAGACGCTCCCCAACCCTGCGCACTTTCAGAAAGGACCTCAAGACCTGGCTCTTCGACTAATCCCAAGCTGCGACTAAACCGGAGCTGCCCCCCCCCCCCACCCCCCAGCGCCTTGAGACCCTCACGGGTGAGTAGTGCGCTTTATAAACCCTTGAATGATTGATTGATTGAATATGGATTTTGTTTTACTTTGTTATCATAACTGCACTTTAACTATGCTTTTTAGGTGAATTCCTGAGTTTTTAAAAATATATGTTGAGGTGTTACAACCAGATGTAACTAGCTTCACGTTCACTTTTGGGTTTTTGAGTGTAAGTGAGTGTGAGCGCGTGGAGAGGGAGGGATGGATAACCCACGCTGTAAGAACTGAATCAGTCTGACAGAACCAGACAAACACGATCTTTGTGAGGACTGGTGCGTAATGAGGACCGATCCCCGTAGTGTGTTTTGGCACTTTCCAGCAAGTGTATCAAAAAACTAAAAATGCAATTATATTTACCTTGGTCCTCTTTATAAGCTACCTTACTATCAAAGCGCTTGTGGAGTTAGAGTAGTAATTACACACTTCATTACGGTATATGGCCGGTCCTCATAATAATAGGTATGGTATGTTGTATGTGTGTGCACGTGTTAAGGCAAAAAGTTACCTTTTCCACTTTTCTTCTTGTTCTCAACTGGCTTGAAATGGATGCATGGAACAGGGCACACTAGCTCCATTGGCTCAGCCTCCAGGAGACACGCATTCTTCTTGTCCCACCCGGCTCCTTCCAGGTACAGACCTCGTATCCATACTCCATCCTAAAAACAGGAAGCACTAGTCAGAGATAGGCAGAGCACAAGCCACATAATTTATCAGGCACTGCACTGGGGTAAACTTTAGTGTCAGAAACAGACCACAGACAGTTACACACAACAGCAAACAGAACATAGGGTGTCACAGCATAGTCCTGCATCATTCGAGCTTCTTTACCACTGTACTTCACACCCAGGAGTTCTTCCAAAATGATAGACACTGACGAAAGAGTGACAAGTGAGGAAATACTGCTTCATGACTTTTTGGCTCTTGGAAAACTACAATTCATTTGTGTGTCTGCTCTAAAGTCAGAACCGAATTAGACCACAGTGTCTTGTAAATGTGTGCACTTATCGCCAGATAAGCGGTATGCAATTCTAACTAATAAAAGCACATATTTATATGGCTGTAAAGGTTGCTTTTCTGCTACTGAATGATTACTACACTTACCTGGAAGAACAAGTAACCTTTGATAACACTCTTTTCAGTGGATACTACTCTAACAGCAGTTTTTTACCTGTAGGGTGTCTACAAGTGCCAGAGGAAACATGTGCAACAAATTTGAGTAAATGAATCACAACAGAAGATTTGAACAGGAAAGCTGGTCCAGTAAACACAAAAAAGCTGAACAGGACAACGGGTAACATTTAACAGTGTCCACTGCAAGTCCTTGTTGGGCCCAAGGCAAAAACATCATCCCATTCAACAGTCTTGCCTGCAATGGATCCTTGTTGTGTGTGCTACACCTAGCCACAAACTTGTCTTATCGTCTGGCTTAAACCGACTTGGTCGAAGGACGTCTAGCTGTCAGGATGGCAGCCACTACTTTGGGAGGTAGATCAAATGCAGTCAAGTGCTGTAGCTCGATGTCCACACACAGAGATGTAAAGGACCTTGGCCTGGTGCTGTGACAGGACCCTCCCGAAGCATTAGCCTTAACGGAGGACAGATGCTCATGCCCAAAAGTTCTGGTTACTACATTCTCCTGGCCCATTCCGGAGCAACTGGGATGACTTTGACCTATTCGTTTCTGATCTTCTTCAGAACTCGTGCAGAAGCAGTAACTTCAGGAAAGCATACAGGAGTCCCATTCTCCACTCTGGGTGGAATGCACCTCCCAGAGAGAGCCTTCTTGGAAACTCCAACACGCAAAAGAGTTGACACTCCACGCTCTCGGTGATGGTAAAGAGATCGAGCCAAGGTTCTCCCCATCACTGAAAGACACCCAGGGCCACTTTCTAATGTAGCTGCCATTTGTGATCCGGAAGGCATCTCCAGCTGAGTTTGTCCACCATGGCATTTAAAGATCCAGCCAGGTGGTGTACAATCTGTTAAGTACCCTGAGGATTAAGACAGTTCTAGAGGCGCAGAGCCTCCATTCACAGAGCCAGAGAATCCACCATGCTGTGTTTGTTGTAATACCACATGACTGTGGTGTGGTCTGTGAGGACCTGAACAAGTCTCCACTCGATGAGCAGCATTAAGGCTTTCAGTGCAAAGGCATATGGCCTGCAACTCCAATAGGCTGTTGTGGAGACGGGTCTGAAGATCAGAGTCTTCTGATCTCCAAATCTCGCAGTTGACTTTCCTAACCCAGTAGTGATACGTTTGTCACCACCTTCAGCTCTGGGTGTGGTAGGGAGAGTGGTCTGCTGCTGGTCCAATTGCAATAGAGCAGCCACCATTGCAGATCTTTTATAGTCTCCTTCGAAACCTGAATGGAATCTGAAAAGTTCCTTTGGTGCTGGGTCTACTGAGACTTCAGATGCTATTGCAGAGCCTACACATGCCATCTGGTATGGTCGAGCAGCAGAATACAGGAGGCCAACAGACCAAGAAACCTCAGTCACTGCACTGAGATCCAGGACAAAGGCTAAAAAGTCTAGATCATATCCCAATTGTCCTGGAATCCTTGATCCTGAAGGAAGGCCCGAAAGTGCACCGTACCCAGAAAGGCAACCTCTGAAGAAAGGGAACTTCTGCGAAGGAGTCAGGTGTGATTTTGGCACATTGGTTGTGAACCCCAGCAAGGTGAGGGTTGCTGTCAGCTGGAAGTGGTTCACAATGGACTATGGAGAACCCACTTTCAACAGCCATTCGGCAAGGTAAGGGAAGACTGGTTCTCCCAACCTCTGAATGTATGCTGTGCCCACAGCCATCAATTTCGTGAACATCCAAGGGGCACTGGTGAGGCCAAAGTGGATACTTAGATGTTGCCCACAGTTACCAAACTGCTCTTTTGACTTTCAGATATATTTTCTTTTGTTTACATAATAATGGAGAGGTTTTTTAACCTCAAGTGTGTGTGAGAGCTCTTTTCGTTTGACAGGGGAATTTTGGAAGTACACGGATAGTGATAGGGAAATATAGCTCTTTTAACATCAAATCACTGGGAAACATGGTTTTGGGTAGAAGATGGATAGTGCCTAGAAAATATAATGCCTTTTTTTCTTAGAACCAAACGATTAAAATTGGCAGATTTCCAGGAGAGCAGCTGGATGGAAGGTATATGCTTGGGCTTCAAAGGCGAAGCTATCAACTCATAAAGAACAGTATTCAACTCCAGCGGAGGAGATGTAAATGTGTAGGTATTTATATAGCGCCGATCACCACTATGGGTATCTCAGCGCTGTACTCATACCGCTGAAGGAACCCTTCCTGGCTTTCCATGTGAGGTGTCCACTCCTGGGCACCCCCATGGTGAGGCCAGGCATCCCAGCGCTGTTGGCGCCGTTGTGGAGATTAAGCAAGCTATTGCCCAGAGTTGCAGCGTGGGACCCATGATTAGAATAGGCACTGAGGCGAGAATATCCGGTCCGCGGAATATATAGCCCGAGACCCTGCCGCGACGGGAATCGAACCCTGGTCCCGGACCAGTGCTCTGCATCGAGGTCTGCCACTCTAACCATTGAGCCACACTTCTCCTGATGTTCTAAACCAGGGGAAAGCTCTTTGTAAGGCTCTCTAAGAAAAAAAGGAAAACCAAAAGGGTTTTTGATCAAGTGTAAGTTAATACATAACAATTGAAATCAATATTTGGCTAGGAAGATAAGATATGGTAATAGAAACATCAAAAGCAGCTTCCCCTGGACACTAGGAATCATGGAAGGACTGCATAATTGCATATTATGGGGAAAAGCCCCATCTAAAATGAAAAATGTCCCCTAGATCTCCCTGCAGATGTAATGCACTACCTTCGAATGCAGACGTGCCTTATTACCAGCTAGAGGACTTCGACTCAGGTCTTCAGGCGACGCATTTAGGGAGCCTGCCAAGTGGTTGCCAACCGGACAGATTCTGTGAGCCTGAGCCAAGCCCACAATCTTATAGCTTCTCAGCAGTGAGGATGTGATCCCACACCACCTTGCTTATTGACATACTACACTGCAGTGGTATTATATGTAGGAATTTGGACAAACCACGAATGGAGGGCAGGGACATCTTCAGTAACAAGCATATTGCCTGCAGCTTGAGAAGATTGATATGGAATCTCTGCTCTGCTGAAGATCAAAGTAATCTGTTCTTCAGATCCTCGAGATGTGCACCCCACCCAAATGTGGTGATCTAAACATTGTTAGCCTGTGTGCTTCAATGATGAAACCACTGAAGGTAGAGACTGACGGGAGTAAATTTGCCAGCAAACGTGAGTGATTAGATGGATGCATAAAGGGCTGTCAGGGCCAGGAGAAGAGATCCCTCTCGTAATACCTGAATCATATTTTGAATCTTTCAAATTCTAGGGGGAGATGGAAAGGCCGGGAGTGATGTCTTGTCCAGCACTGCACAGATGAAAGGAAAATGCTCTGAGGGCTCCAAATGAAACTTGGGTATATTGATGGAAAACCCCACGTCGAACAGCAGGACCGCTGTGGGATTCAGATGGTACAAGACCAGATGCAGCAAGAATGCCATTAACAGCCGATTATCAAGCTACAAGAATACTGCAAAGATGTGCCTTAACCACCGCCATCACCAAGGGTGAAAACACAAGGAACCAATGGAAATCCGATTGGAGGACTGCGAAATGGTAACGAGTAGAGCTTGCCACACATCAAAAGAATTGCAAAATGAAAATACATGCCCTGCAAGTTGTGGGATACCATTTAATCTCCTAGTTCCAGAGCCAACAAGACCTTTGCAAGGGACAATATCTTGAATTTCTCTTGTGGAGAAATGTGTTCATGATACAGAGGTTGAAAATGGGATGAAGTCCGCCAATCTTCTTGAACACACGAAAATTGGAGGAGTAACAGCCCTTGATGGAGCAAGGTTTCGTATTAAAGAAACTTGATGGTGTACAATCCTCTCAAATAACATGTAACCACGTAACCAACACGTTTTGTAAATACTAACATTGCATTATACACGACATACAGTATCTAGGGGAAGCTTTCCTATGTGTATTACTAACAAGTAACCAGAGTGTCCTAAAATGTCTGCCAAAAACACGGGAACTTCATAGCGCATGCGTCTACTGCATCTACGTAGTATGACGTATTCTTTTGCTTGGTGGGAAAACTTTGCAGCTGCGCAATAGCTTTAAAAATGGCCGCTTAAAACTCACGTTAACGCATATGCTACTGCTTGAACTAAATAGTAAGTTCTATTAAACACTAATGCAGAAGATTAGAATAAGTAAATGGGGATAGAGTAGAGATAAGTGTTATACAGTGAAATCATTTATTGTCATATTCTAGCGTGTCTTTTTCTGACTTTATTATTAGTTCACGTTTAGGCCTTGGAGGGTGACTGAAATCCCTACCCACAGGATCCGCGCGCATGCGCATAGAAACTTGCCAGAAACTAGGATGACACACTTGAAACACAGCCAAGGCCACATGAGCCGAAGACGCCTGGGAAAATAAACCCCTGAACTGGACGAAAGCAACAATTTTGAATAAAATGTATAACTTGTAATGATCATAATGTGAAAAGCGGGTGGGAATAAAGCTATGGGAAAGTAAATTAAGGGGCGGAAACATAGAACAATAGTCCACAGTGAAAGTATTACTTGTAATATGGTGTGATGGACTCACCTCCTCGCTCTGACCAATCAGAATAGGGAAAAACACAAATACTGCAATTTAAGGGGGAGGTACATGAATATAGAATAGTATAATTGAGGTAAGTTAGCTAGAGACTTTGTCAGACTTGTCAGATCCATCATTCCGACTCGTCATTGACCCAACACGTATGCTGCTACAGACTCTGGCCGAGACGCTGTCGTAGACCCTGCTGCTGCCAGAAACTCTGCTCGAGAAATTGAGATACTGATCGCTAATCTAATCATCTAGAAGGGGATTTCGGCAGAGGGACACCCGAGGAGAGTAGTATCAGAGAGGGGTGTGACGCCGGCGTTGCATTTAGAAGAGGTCACCTTCCCAGATTCAAATCTGTCCAATCCTCGGTCTGCATCCTGTCCTGGCAGATTCTATCTGGCCTATCTTCAAAGAGTTGGGTTCATCTATCACCTTAGGTAAATATAATTCTGCGTTGTACCTGCTCTCTCTCTCTTTTTCTCTTTTTCCAGGTACCGTCTTCATTGATCATTATTTTGACTTTGTTTCATTTGACTTTAATTAGCCTCTTGGAAGAATGTGTTTAAGCTGTGATTGATTCTGACTCACAAAATTATTAATTTAGATAAAGGTTTTCAAACCTTTTGAGTTTGTGGTTATTTCAAGTTTAAGTTAAATGTCATTTTCTACCTTAAACTATCTCAGAAACTTGATTCATCGAGAAAGGAATTATTAAGGAGATCAAATTGGTAAGACTTGGTAAAGGTGTAACAAAACTACAGGCAAAACTCAAAATTGATAACAGCGGGGTTTGCTAGCTCATTTGTGTGAATGGTCTGGGCCCAGATGAGTATTTAGGTATGTGTGTGTTTAACCTGAGCTGGTGACCAGCGCTCTATCACCCTGTACAATTGCTTGTTCTGGCGCTAACTTCGCAGTTTCTTTATTCAAAAGGGCTCAAACCCCCTGTTGCAAGATACAAAGGTAGTGATCTGAGTAGGCTGAAAGAATGGGAGGGATAAAGGGTGGTGGGGGCTACAAAAAGGTAGGGCATAACCCTTTTGTATGATTTGCAGGACCCACCAGTCTGTTGTGATGGCTTGGCAAGCGTTGAAGTGGAGTGAACCATTTCCCCCACAGGCCATGTGTGATTCCTTGAGGGGAAAGAAAAGAGCTTTTGTGGGTGGACTGGGAGAGGAGAAGGAGGATTAGAGCAAATGCTTACCTTGCCAACCCTTAGTTCTGCCATGCCCCTATACTATCACAGAAATTGGTTGGGCTTCTGGTGGACTGGTTAAGAGGGCTGATACTAGAGAAAACTAGTGAAAACACTTCTCTATTTTGGTTTTGTGCTTTGCCTGTACATAATATGGGGCCATTTGCAAAGCAAAAGAGACCGTAGTTTATGCAAGCTGAAGGGGATGTATTCTGATGTGCCTCAAGGTATGACTGTGGGACACTGGCTCTGTATATACTATACCAAAGTAAGGTATAGTGTGCACAGAGTCCATGAAGCCCTAGAGGTTTACAGAGGCTTAGGTAGATAATACCGAACTGTTCTATTTGTGGTAGTGTGGTCGAGCAGTTTAGGCTTATCAGAGGGTAGTGTGAATGCATTTGTTTTACATACTCATACAAGACAGGAACACACTCAATGACTAACTCCAGCCCAATGTTTTGCAAAAATATTACTTCAGTTACTTTTATTGTAGGAACCAAGTCAAACTTAGTTACAGGAAAGTAGACTTTTCTGGGAGGTAATACTTTCAACAGGAAGTGACAATGCTTTACAGCCTTGGAAATTCTTTTGTACTTGTCAATCAGAAACAGTAACACTGGGTACTTGAAAAAAATATACAGTTGTTTTCAACAGATAGAATGCAATGCAATCCTAAGGAAGGAGAACAGGGTTAAGCATCAGCAGGTAAGTACATAACTTACTTTTCCAGTCTTTGGGGGTTTAGACTGGCACTGGGCAAGGGTCAGTTTAAGGTAGATACTGCACCACCAGCGGCACTGGAGCAGCCCGGTGCAGAGTTTGCAGAGTCCAAGGTTAGTCAATGGAGACTGAGGCCCCCTGAAGCAGAGCGGGATTCAGTATCTACGCCCTGACGGTCGATACCGGCAATCATGTTTGCTCTTGTGGTCAGCGAAGAGCAATAGAGATGGATGCGATTCAGTAAACCGCAACACTAGTACAGTTACGGTCGTCGTTAGTGGGTCACTGTAGATCGAGGGTAGGCATCACCAGCGCAGCAGTCACAGTCATAGGGATGGAAATGCACTGGGGATGGAGGAGTTCTGTTGATGTTGGGCTGTTTGGAGGGGCGACGGTTGAGCAGGAGGGGCAGGAGGAGGCCGACAGGGCCAATTCAAGGAGGGTACATGCTCTCTGGAACAGGGCTGTGTACAGTTTGGGTCGTTGAGCCGAGAGGATCCCTATGAGTCATGGAGGCTGTCCAGCGGCAGTGCTTTCTTCTGGCAGGGCAGAGTAGCGTCGACACAAGTGTCGGTCCTCTTCCGCTGTAGTCTTGGGGCTCTTTTGCAGAAATGAGTTGTGTCGACAAGTGTCGGTCCTCAACTACTACTGTTTTTGTGCCTGGGGGGTGCCGGGACTAAAGCCTCTAGCCCAAAGAGAGTTTCTTGGAGATTGGTTGAAGGCTAGAAGGTCACCGGAGTTTCTTGGAGGCCTTGCAGTGTTTATGGAAGGATAGCAGGTCCAGTTGTCGAACCGTCAACAGGTGGCGGGGTTCTTTCTGCAGCGGTTCAGTTCCTGGTCCGGCAGAGGAATTCTTCTTTAGTCCGTCGTATCTGAGGAACAAGGTTCAGGGAGCCCTTAAATACAAAATTAAAGGGCGTTGTATGGTGGGGGGGGGGGGGGGCAGTAGCTGATGGCTACTGTCGTTTAGATTGCCTACACCTTTTGGGTGCCGCCTTGCTTTGGCAGGAGGGGCACATCCCTGTTCCTATTGGGCTTAACTCTCCAATTCAAGATGGCGAATTTCTAAGAGAGGGGTTCTCCTCAGCTTCTGACGACCCTAGGGGTGCGCCAAGCCTAGGTGGACACTCCTCCTCGGCTTACTAATTTTCCAGCCTGTCCTGCCACCAAAAGTGGGGCTTGAACAGGGGGGGGGGCGGGAATCTTCACTAGTTGGAGTTGCCCAAATCAGCACATCACAAGGTGAGAGCCTTTGAGGCTCACTGCCAAGTGTTGCTGTTCCTGCCAGGGGGAGGTGTGAAGCATCTCCACCCAGAGAATGCTTAGTTTCTAACCTCTGAGAGCACAAAGGCTATCACCCGATGAGGTTAGAAACCTGTCTGGTGGTGGCTGGCCATTGGGGACCAGTCAGCCAATACACTAGAAGTTGGCATTTTATAATATATCCAACACTGGCATCAGAACCAAACTTCTCAGCTTTCAGTAAAGCCATCATGGAGCTGTGGAGTTTGAAATGTCAGACTCCCAGTCCATGTGCTCAATTATGCTTTACTGCACTTACAATGTCTGTAAATGGCACAGAGACTGCAGGGGCATATTCCTCCTGCAGCTATGCCCTCACCTGTAGGATGGTGCACCCTGCCTTAGGGCTGTGAGGCCTGCTAGAGGGGTGACGTCCCTATACCATAGGCAGTGTTGGTGCACAGGGATGTGTGCCATGTCGACACTTCGGTTTGATCTGCACCAAAAACACAGTCTGCAACGGCAGTGGGTGGGTGTTAATGTGAAGGGTCTCGGAGGGTGGCATCATACATGCTGCAGTCCTCAGAGACCCTCTCTGATCACAGGGCCCTCGGTACCAGGAGTACATTTACAAGGGACTCACATGTAGCCCAGAGGTGTGCCAATTGTGGAAACCAAGGTACAGTTATGGGAAAGAAGACAGGTGCTGGAACCTGGTTAGCAGGGTCCCAGCACACAGGTAGCATCAGTTATCAGGCAAACCTTTAGGGGGTAACCATGCAAAAAAGGGCCTGTGCCATCCATGCTAACAGTATATAATGCCAAGCGTCTGCCAATGGCAGTATCTGGGGCTAGCCACTACAGGTTTGTGGATCACACCTCTGCAAAGGGAGGAAAACAGATTTCTTAGGTGTTAATCTGATCTTCTTCAGCCTATTTCAGCTTTTCCATGAAAGAGGAAGTAGGCTTGAAGTATTTGGAAGACTAGGCTAAACTAAAACTTCAGATACTTAGGTTTTCCATTTGGTGCGAAACCTACAAAATACCTAAACCTATCTGACTGACTCGCCCTTGAGAATTTCTATAACATTCCATGGATTAGGTGATGTTTGTAGTGAACTGAGTTAGTCACAATATTTCTTTTAATTGTTAAGGAAAGGAATGCTGATTAGATTAAAGATGGTCAAAACATGCAATTTCTCCAAATAATTGGGCTGTTATGTATGTTTGTTTGTATGTATGTATATATGTATGTGAAAGGCACTGAAGCTGTTCTCATCCTGGTTCCATTCCCCTTAGTGTTGTGACTTCTAAAAAGACAAGTATGCATTTGCTATTCTTTTGTAGTTCATCTTCTTCTTCGAGCACAAGACATATAGTAGCAGTGCTGAGAGACTTCTGTATTAATTAGGCATTGGAATCAGCTTTTCTTTATCTTCACTGGTTTTCATTGCCACTGGTGTGCCATGCAATGGGAAAATGTTTAAAGCTGCTAGATCAGGATATGAGGATAGGGAAACACGTTTACTCTTAAATGTATCATTTACATAATGAATTGTAATGAAGAGGCTACACTGCTTTTCTTATTTTGTGTAAGGACATATTTGAACCAACAAAAGGACCTGTCATGAATTGACTATATTCCGAAGGATCCTTTGAGAATTTTGATTAAATGTACCTATTTATTATTCTTTATGTTTCAGATATTTTTAGGTGTTGTAATATGAACTGATGAATAAAGATGTTTTTTTTGTTTTCTTTCTCAAATTGCAATAATCAACTTACCTGAATCAATGAAACCCCCATGATGGAGAACTTTTTCTTCTAAAATAATAATCACTGTTAATATGTAAGTTACAAATGTTTATCTCAAGTGACACGTGAAGCCCATGGGCCACTAGATGGCAAAACAGCTTAGAACACAAACGATCTCACAGATAAGAGAACTTCCCACTGAAAAACAGAACCACAAATGCAAGATCACCAATTCAATGTACATGTCACACAAAAATCAGCTTTCCTGCCTTGTTTTATTAATTACACTTACTTTAGGTTTATACAGTAGATTAACATCATCCGAGGTAGAGACGATGAATTCCCAGGAGAGGGTGTCAACCGATATCTGAAACAGATTTCAGTGATATCATTTCCTGTGCCTTCAAGCATTACAATAGCATAACAGAAGCAAGAACCATAGGGAATGATGATAAGGATAAGGTAGTTACTTTAGGATATTGCGTAAATTGGCACACATTCTGCAACCCCCCTCATTGTATGAAGGATTTAAAAAAGACATCAGACATGGAACAGTGCACCATACAGAGTTTATCCAAATGTCAAAAGTGTCTTAATTTAGTGCAAGATGATGTATTATTAATGACATTTTATGCAGTTTAATGTTCATTAAAGAAATATATTTTTAAAGGTTGTACTTGTTATCCAAAAACATTGGTTTTACAGTTTTGAAACATCCAGCTGATACAAAGAAAAAAAAATACTGTTGTCTTGCTTTCTGAAAATTCTCAACCTCATCTCCTTTTTTTTGCAGACTTTTATATAGCGCGAACTTGACCCGAATCGTGTATCAGAGCGCTTTACATAGCACCAGTTACGTTACATGAGGACACACATTAATTTTTGTTAGGCATGGGGAGATTAAGTAATTTGCCCAGAATCACTAGATGTTCAGCGTCATTGCTGAGACTCGAACCCAGTTCCCCAGATTCGAGGTCGACCACCCTAGCCATTAGGCCAACTCCTCTCCCCATTTAGCATTCTGCTCTTGTTAAATCTCAACGCACCAACTACAGTTAACAGAGCACACCAAGCTGCTACCAGATGCTCCACTTCATCTGGGTCAGTTAGATTCTTACACCCAAGGATTCAGAGCCGGAATATTGGGATCTAGTGATCCAGTGAACAAAGGAGGAACATATGTGGGATGTGCTTTAGGATCAATTTTAAGTCTTCCCTTCGCATTACAGGCCAAGTTTCAAACAGGATACTTCTACAACACTGAAGGGTCTACTCACAAGGGTAAATCTACCTGTATAGATTTACTAGTAGTAAATTTACTCTTACACCTTTTAGTAACTTTACTGCTTTGGGCTATTCATAAAATTCAAGTGTAAAGTTACTCTAACGTGTAGACTTAACAAGGGTTGGGCCAAATTTTATGAGTGTAAAGTTACTATTACCAAAATGCAGCAGTAGTAAGTCCAGCACCACACATGGCCAACCACTAGTATTGCAACACTCTCTCATGGAAATAATGGAGGTAAGGACTTAAAATAAAATCCCATAGGAAATAACAGTAAATTAAATCACATTATTTAACCAATAGAAAATATAAATACATTTAATTTAATATAAAACAAATCTAAAAATGAAACATTTATCATTTTATAATATTTAAATTACTTTTAGAATTAAAAAAATAATGTACTCTTTTTTTTAAACATATGTAAGGTACTTTTAATAAATTCTATACCTCACTTTTAATAATGCTTAATAAATAATTTTAAAAATCCTTTTTTTGTTACCATGGATGGGATTTTTTTAATTTAAACTTCAGAAAAATAATGTCATTTAATATATTCAAAATAATAATTATTTTTTAAATTTAAATTAAGTTAATAATTCTGTAGCATTTTTGTAGTATGTTCTACATTTAAAATAAATATGTAAAATTAAATTGCTGTAATATAATGTAAAAATATTTTTACTATTTTCAGTGAACAAGTTACTTACCTTCGGTAACGCATTATCTGGTAGAGACATAGGGCCTGGTTACGACTTTAGCGGTGCGACACTGGGTCCACCCTGCCGCCGCACTGCCAAATCTACTACTTGCCAGATTAGGAGTTTCCTCCCGTCTGGCGGGCTGGTTTTTGACGTTCCCATGGCACTGCCGTAATGGGAATGGCAAAACTGTTCCTACACAGCAAGGACTAAAAAGTACATGCCATGCAGCAACTGGGGCGCATGCACACAGGGGGACACATGTTGTGCCTCCTTATGGGCATCTCCATGCAAAGCAGACCAAGGGGGCCCCCAGCAGGGCCCCCTTTATTTTCACTCTGTCACGGTGTTTATGGAGGAGGAACCTCCATGACACTGCCGGCGGAAAGGAAACTCATAATATGCTTTAGGGGCACCACGGCAGTCCTGCCAAGCATATTGCAGCCTCCTGACCGCAGCAACACCACCAGGGAACGGTGGTTCCCTGGTGGCAGCAGCGGGGCTGTGGCAGTCCCACCGCCCAAATCATACTAGGGCAGTCTGGGGACTGCCACTATCGCACCCCCGCTAGTCTTGTAGTCCTCGGGCCTCCAGACTCATAATGGGGGCCATAGTGTAGCCACAGATTCTTTAACTTTCGAATTCTCCCAGGTGCCAATCTGGATCTGGAAAATTATAAGCAGTTCTTCTGAGCGCCGGGGAAAATCACAGAACACATCCTCACTAGAGCCAGGATAGTTAAATGCATTCAGCACAAAGTCAGGAAGACCAAAACAAGAACAAGGACTGGTGCAAATGAAAGCCTGTCCTTGGAAAAAACACTATTAGACAAAGTAACCACTACTAGGGTCTCACAACATGTAGAACCCATATATATAGAAAGATGGCGATTATACAGATATGAATCGGCTATAAATATTGATCAAATATGCCCAAATCTATATAGCCTGTGCTTTGTGTATCTATGGATCCATATATATATATATATATATATATATTACCTACTGGCGGTCGCCAGTAGGTAGTTATAGTTAGGACCACGTTTCCATAGGAAATCCGCAACATTCTATTTTGAATAACTTTGGCGCCGGTTGACGAATCCTCGCGAATTTTTCAAAATAGGTGGGGCACTACGCTCCGCTCCTACCCTGAAAGTCTCGGGGGGATTCGTCAAGCAGGGGCTGAGATAAAAGGGGGGTCCCAAAACGCGTTTTTCCCATGCATTTTTCCATAGGACCTTTAGACACAGCTACAGCCCGAACGGCTGAACAGAATTACTTGAAATTTGGCAGAGAGGTAGTCCTCAGGTCAAGGAAGTGCCTTTTGTAGGTTTGGTGTAAATCTGTTCAGTAGATTCTGAGAAAATAGCCTTTAAATCAATATATATATCTGAGCCAGCGTACGGTGCGCTTACGGTGCGCTTACCGTACGCGTACGGTGGCGTGCGCGAGCGCGATTCTGATTGGCCCTTAGATCTTAGTAAACATTCGAATCGGTCGAAACCAGGAAGCGGCGGCCGCCATTTTCTCTCTCGCACTCTGACAGGGGGTTGAAAAACCAAGTGCAAAAACATGTAAAGGGGCTGTTTACACAGCTCCCAAGCACCTAGCCATGTCGAGGGAGTCCCCAAACGATCCCCCAAGTGAAAAAAGGCAATTTTAATTTTTTCGAAAATTTCGCCGATTACGCTTACCGTACGCGTACGGTAAGAAATAATAATAAAAAAAAAAAAATATCCACATTCTCCCCACCCCGTGTGCAAAAGGTGCCCCAAGGGCACCTTTTGTGCATGGCTTATTAGAGCTAAACAAAACATATATTTTACCTGTCACAACGATGCTCATCATATGTCCTCCATGTGCGCACGGTGCGCGAAGCGCATCGTGCGTTCATGGCCCATCTAGCGTAACGTGGGCACGCGGTGCGCGAAGCGCACCGCGTGCTCACTGTGCGCGCACAGTGCGCGAAGCGCACAGTGCGCGAAGCGCACCGTGAGCGCACGGAACGAACTGCGTTAAGTGGGCGCGCACGCCACAAATGGCGTAAAGTAACTTAGCATTTAAAAAACCGTACAAATTCACTGAAAAAACCATAGGTTTCACACACGTTATAGTTAGGAATTAGCATTTAAAAAACCTTGCAAATTCACTGAAAAAACCATAGGTTTCACACATGTTATAGTTAGCTGGACATTTTACTGATAAAAAACCAATGAAATTCCCCCGTTATAGTTACTGTAGGCAACTATAACTCACGCGACCGTAATCCTCTGCTGATGACATATGTGTTTTTATGAAAAAAAAATATTTGTAATATATGTATAGCTAAAATTTAATGGAAGAAGACATGGGCAAATAAGTGTCTAAATACAGTATTAGCATCAGCAGAGGATTACGGTCGCGTGAGTTATAGTTGCCTACAGTAACTATAACGGGGGAATTTCATTGGTTTTTTATCAGTAAAATGTCCAGCTAACTATAACATGTGTGAAACCTATGGTTTTTTCAGTGAATTTGCAAGGTTTTTTAAATGCTAATTCCTAACTATAACGTGTGTGAAACCTATGGTTTTTTCAGTGAATATATATATATACACACACACACACACAAATATACATAATATAAACACACACTGTTTTGGGAAAGAACACAGTCCCCCGGAACCCGACTGGCAGGAGCCCAGGGCACACCAAATCAAAGTGCATCATGTGTCAGGCAAAAAGTGGGAGGTAACCATGCAAAAAGGGGCACTTTCCTATAGGTGAGGAAACTAGGGTCCCCTGGGGCAAAGCAATAGAGGCAAGCAATCGTCCTTTGCACAGGAGCCCCTGTGCAGGGCTTGAACCAGGCACTGAGAAATACATATGTAAGGGCTTCATTAAATGGGAATAATGGTTCCATTGTGGCAACTCCTGGCTGAAGCACCTCTGCCAAGACTTTTGGCTTGATTGTCACTAAAGGCAGCGTAAGATTCAGGACTTCAGCTGCCTTTCGCACCACCATAGCAAATGAGGCACTCTGCTCCATAGCCATGGTAGAAGGAGAGTCTAGGTCACCTTCTGGGGAGGTGTCCAGACCACTGGCATCTGCCAGATCCTCATACCAGGTGCCCTCAGGATCTTCTGGTTGATAGCCATAAGCGTCTGCAGACCCCTACCACTCATCACCCAATCCAAGCCAGTCATAGTAATAATGCTCTGGCTCCGATATAAGGAGTCTGTTTACAGTTGGTACCCAAACCTGCTTCGGGCCATGCCTGTACAGCTCCGTATCAGAGGCGGTGATGATGATGGGGGTCATCCTGGGGTGGGAGCTGGGGAAGATCGAGGTCGATCAACCTGCGCTGCTGCGGATCCATCAATGGATTCCTGGGGCCCGACTGGCGTTGAGGGCGTACCCGCCGACAGAAGACCAGTAGGTGTCCCTCCCAGACCTGTGGGGCCTGAGGGAGCACTAGAAGGGTTTGGCTGCCTTAAGACGAGGTGCATAGCCTCATAAAATTCTTTCAGTTGGGCGGGGGTCGCTTTAACTCACAGAAACTCCAGAAGGTGCAGAAACGGCCCATGTGCAAGCTCCACAACAGAGCTAGGCCTCGAGTGACGATGGCACTGCAACTTCTCTGAAGACCTGAGCGGCTAAGTCGAAGACCTCTACAACTTCTTTTTTTGTGGGACTTACTTGACAACTTTGAATGAGATGACAATTACCCATTGCAGGGTACAACTTTGCGAACAATCTCAGGACCTTTTTCTCAATCAAGATGTGGAGCATCCTGAAGTTATTCAACGTCAGGTAGCGAGGAGTTGATGGACAACTCCCTCAGGGTCTTGGGATGCATGGTGAGGCAATCCCCACGTCTTTGCATCGTAGTCTTGGTCAAGACACCAGATTAAAACCAAGTGTGGGTCCGTCATAAACATCTGCGTGTGACAGGCACAGCATGGTCTGAAATCTGCCTTTGTGTTGAATATCCTCCACACCAAAGACAAAGTCTCAAAAAGATATTTGACAAAAAGTTGAAAAAAGATCAGCTAAAAAGTGACTGGGGAAAGCTCTCTCTGGATTTACGCAGACTGGTGTGGAAAGAAAAGAACTGATGACAGTGCAATGGGGTGGTGCCGATATAGGCACAGCGCACGTCACTTCTGGCGAGGACACTGCCAAGTGAAGCCAAACGAAGCCAACTGCCGGTGTGCAGGGACACTGCTCACCAAAAGTTTCCAGATCCAGTCTGATGCCTGGGGAATATTCTAAGATAAGGTGTACGAGACCGATACAGGATATTATTATGTGAGTGGTTTATGATATATTTTATGATGTTTACTTCATTAACTTCCTATTGGGTGCACGTTTTGTGTCGTACATCCCTTACCCACACTGGTACCAAATGGTAGCTATTTTTTTAGTTGTCAGTCGTCTTTTGGTCACTCTGGATATGACATGGGCCACCTTTTGGACAATCTTTGATATGGAAGTATATTTATCTTTCCCTCTATCTTTGTGTTTTGTGCACTCATTTCATGGGTGGTTCCGTGGTGCATCACTACGCGTGGATTTATTTGGTGTAACCAGCATGCTATGTACAATTAATATGTTAGATGTGTGTGCTAATATACATATATTTGTATGGATTTATTTAGCATTGTTCCATTGCCATTGTCCTGAGGAGGCCAAGAAGAATCCAAAGGCTGAAACGCGTCCACATCGGCAATTTCTGGAGGAGTCTCTAAATAAAAATAATAGTGGTATTAATGACTATTTGTGGCACAATAGAGCCAAAGGAAAATAGGTGCCTTTGCCTTTGTGCACAGTTTACTACCTCTGAGTGGATCACCCAGAATAAATGTGTGAACACTAGTTATATAAATATTTTCGGGTACTGGCAACATAGAGTTGAGTTTATAATTATTTGTTGTATATATTTTAAATGTATTTTTGTATGTCCTTGTGCTTTTGATTGTTTATAGGTTTTTGTTCAAAGATCGGCCCCATTGTGTATGTGTGTCTTAAAGTAATTTGGTCAATATATTTTTGTGGGAATGTAGACTAGTGATAGGGTAATTGATTGTCCCCTATGATAAAATAAAAAGATATATTAATTCCTCTGTACCTATCTTTTTTTGTATATGATAGTGTCCCATACCCAGGTGTAGGAGGGTGATTAGGGTATACCCATTGTGTATGTATATGCATAGCGGTAGCTCAGCAGGTCAGTTTATTTGCAAATGTGTTGGATAATGTGTTGCAAATGTCATTATCATTTGCTGAAATAATGTCAATTGTTTCACAGGGACTTGCATCGCAGGAGGCAAATGCTGATGCTAATGAGATCTCTCAAAGTTACATCTGAGCTTTGGGAACTGCATATATTAAACTTGGTACTTCATCTCAGGCTGGGTGCTTTATGTCTTGGATGCAGCAGGTATTCAGTATGAACCTGACCTGAATCCTGCTGGTCCTTTTCTTCTCCTTCAGCAGCAAGCTTCAGAAATCTTGCTGGATCGGCAGAAGATCCACTTCAGAAAACTTGTTGAATCGGCGGAAGATCACAAGAGGACTAGATCTGCGGTCTGTGACCAGAGAGGAGCCCTGAAGGACTCCCTCTTGTACTCAGGACAAAGTAGTGGACTCTAAATCACATAAGGCTGACCCCCTGTTCAAGCTACAGGGATGAAACAAGCTATGAGAGTCCTTTTTCTGGAAGTACCCAACTGACCAGTGGCAACTGACCTGAATTGCATCCTGCTTCTGGCCTCTGCCTGACACCCTGTGAGTCTCTAAATTACTCCCCTGAGGTCTTGGGGACAAAAAGTGTACTCCAGTGTACTCCAGAGGTGGATAGGACTTAAAAGACTAAGGGCCTGATTTAGATCTTGGCAGATGTGTTACCCGTCTGCCGAAATATAAATCCCATAGGATATAATGGAATTTACATTTTGGCGGACAGGATATCCGTCACCGCTGTGACAAAGTAACGAGTCCGCCAAGATATAAATTAGGCTCTGAGTCAACTAAGTCAGAAGGTAAAACCTTTGATCAGGACGAATGTGGTTGGTGTATCTGACTCATGCCCCATTGCGGCTAGCCTCAAATTGAGGCTAGGTTTCCAATCTAATGCGGCCATGGACGATCGTTAGCACGTTGTACTTTTTCGAATTATTTCTACTTAAAACTTAAAAAATTAATTTCTCCGGTTCCCCTAATTGGATTTTTGTCATTCTGCTGTAATTTTGATATTTACATCTTACGCTATTTTTTTTTATTTGGTTTGGGATTTTTACTGTTTTGCATTTTGGCTTTATTGTTGTGTTGGCACTGCATACTTTAGACTACCCTAAGTTAAAGCTGTCTGTTCTGTGCCATAGCTACCAGTGGGTTTATCTCAGTTTAATTTAGAGATTTGAGGGTTTGCCCTGAAAAGGTGGGTAGTTATCCACATAAAATAACAATCCAATTTCTTACAGTGGGTGCTACAGGGCTCTCTGAAGAAGTTGCAGAAGCCATATATTTTAATGGGGTCCTTCCAATTTGCATTTTTTTAGCTGACATAAAATGTTTCTCTGAAGATGCCCCTGGAGAGCTGTATTTAGCGGGTGCAGCAGTCTACCTCTCTAGCCATGAGGTGCTAGTGATAAAAGTTGCACAGCTATCTCAGTCTCATTGTTTATGACCTGATTTGTTCAGACAAAAAAAATATTTTGTATGAAGTCACCAGAATAGACCTTTGTGGCTCCACAAACCTCACATGGTTTAAAGAGTCCTGTTGTGAGAGGATTAAACCAACATCCAAATGAAATAAGTCACACAAATGTGTACTTCAGTGCCTTGTAGGGGAAAATACAAGTGTCCTATGTCTTGAAGTGTAGATTTAGTCAAAACAATTCTGATGAGTAGCAAAAGAGCAGACCTCAAAGGGGTACCCTGTTGCCTGATCCCAAGCGGTACGAAATCTGGCAGCTGTAGCCTCTGGGAAACCCTAAGCCTGTCCACCTAATTGGTTGGATGCCATGTCATAAAATTAGGTGGATGGGCCATTTAATATCTGTGAAGGTGTTCAGTAATCCAGCACGCGCCAAGCCACTCCATGTCATCTTTGTTCTACACTTGAAGTGATGATGGTGCTGCACATAGGCACCATCCATCCTCGCGGACTTCAATTTCTTTTACAAGCATATCCACACCCTCAGATAAAGAGCGCATCAGCAAATCTGTATAACCAGAGTGCACATCTTTAGATTGGGACTTTATCAAATGAAAAAGAGTCTATTTAAGAGAGCATGGATGTGGGAGGATAGTGAGGAATCTGTGGTTAGATAAATTATCCACAAGAAATAGCGTTACTACAGGTATGTAATTTGTTCTTCTGATGGATAAGTCTAACTGCAGGTTCCTCACCTTGTGAATAGATACCAAAGCAGTACCTCTCCAGGTTGAGGGTCTATGGGATGGTTAACATAAAATGTCGCTCAGATCTAACTAGGGTAATCCCCTGGAAGACGACTTGCACAACCTCTGGATTGTCATTTGTGATCCACTGAGCGACAGTGGCTGAGTTCATCCGTCCTGGAGATTAGAGATCCTGCCAGGTGGTGCACAATCAGCGAAATGCCCTGGCGAGTCTGCCACTTCCAGAGGCATAGAGCTTCCTGCCACAGGACGTACGACTCAACCCCACTTTGCTTGCTGCAGTTCCACATGGTGGTGTTCTCTGTGAAAACCTGTAGTAGCCTTCCTTTCATGGCTGGCAGGAAGGCCTTCAATGGCAAGCAGATTGCCATCAACTCCAACCGATTAATGCGGAATAGGGTTTCTGTCAGAGACCACAGTTCTCTGATCTCCACCTCTCACTGGATGTCATCCACCCACTCAGCAGTGATACGTCCGTTGTCACTGTCATCTCTGACTAAGGTAAGGGTAGGAGTCTGCCACTGTCCCAATCACAGTTGAGCAGCCACCACTAAAGATTTTCCAAGTCTCCTCTGAAACCTGTATTGAATGCGACATGGGGCTTCACCAATGAGACTTCAGATCCCACTGCAGAACCCACATGTACTACCTGGCATGTTCAACCAGCCCAGCAGGATGCACAGTCCTAGTAGTCTCAGAGCATCCTCACTGAAATCCAGGACAGAGGCTGAAAGATTGGGATCTTGGCCAGGATGTCCTGGGCTTTGAGTTGTGGGGGTTAGGATCAAAAACTGCACCATATCCAAAATGGCTCTAAGGAATGGAAGCATCCGTGAACTTTGGTAAGTTAATAGTGAACCCCAACAATCTTAGAAGAGCCTGCCTTCAACAGCCTGTTGTTCAGGTCAAAGGAGGCAGACTGGAAACCCTGACCTCCAGAAGTGTGTTGTAACCACAGCCATCACTTGTGTGAACACCAAGGTGCACTAGTGAGGCCAAAAGGTAGCAATGAAAGTTGAAAATGCTGCAGGCCAAACATGAACCACTGATAACGCCTTTGAGCCTGCAGGACGGGAATGTGGAAATAAGCATCCTGCAGGTCCAGCACTACCATCCAGTCTCCAGGATCTAGGGCAGACAGAACCTTGGACTAGTGTGTGCAACTTGAACTTGTCCTTTTATAAAAGGTGTTGAGAGGATGAAGGTCTAAGATAGGATGGAGGCTGGATCTTTGTTTTTGATAAACACATTTTTATTGATTTACAAAAGAAATACGCCAGCCATTCAGCACAACCTCTTGAAGATCCAGGATTACATGTAGGAGTATGCACAACCCAGAGGCTGGATCTTAAGCATAAGAAAGTATCAGAAGTAACACCCAGTTCCCGCTTCCAAGTCTGGGGCCCTATCTATGGCCTCTTTGGCCAAAAGGGCCTACGTTTTCTGCTCCAAAGGAAACATGTAGTTCTGATGCGGATGGAAGGTGTGGTGGAGTAGAAAGAAATGGGAGGGCTTAGCCTTGTTGGACAATTTGGAGGACCCATTTTTTGGACTTAATAGCTTGCTTCCCTCAGAGCAAATGGCGGATCCCGCCTCCATCGAGGCACTAAAGGGTTTCGAAGTTGCGGGTGTTGAAGGAGCAGGGGACTGAGCTGCTTGTTGTCCCTGATAGCCTGGGCACTGTCTTGGGGAGCCACAAAATTTGCTATGCTGGGGGCAGAGTCTGACATGGATGGTATTGGAAGTTCCATGCGTATCCCTGAAATGAACAAAATTGTTGGTGAACTGTCTAGTACTAGTACTGTCCAGTATTAGTATAAAAAAGACCTGAAGAGCAAATTGTGGCGCTACTCTCTTTGAATCGCTCCAGGGTTGAATCTGCTTTCTCACTAAAGAGGCGAGAGTCACAAATGGCATATCCATTACGATACCTAGACATTCGGGGAGAAGCTTACAGACCTCATCCAGGCATGGTGCCAAAGCACTACAATTAAACCTACAAAAGGACACTGTTCCTAGGCGGGGTGCAAAAAGTCACCCAAGCGCCCATTTAAAGAGAAGAGAGATAAAGAAAGAACCTAGGTGGACAGGGGACCCCACAAGTGAAGAGGAAGAACAAGTCTATTCTCATGTTGCCCTCACACACCCGAGGGGTGTCATGCTTCATCATCGGGCATTTGCTCCTCGTAGGGCCGGCGCTGCAATTCCCTACGGGTCCCCCGAAGAGTCACTTTAACGGAGATCTTTTCAGAGAAATGCCGGATGGTGCCTGCGGGTGTGTGGGGTGAGGGTCCCAAAAAGAGGGCGAAAAGTGCGTACAAGTAAGATCTTGGGGTTACTATTTAAAGGTTAAAAGAGGGAACAGTGCCCATAATAAAAGTAAAGATAGAAATAGAACCCCAAGGGTAAAATATTATATTACCGCTCCAGACAAGAACTGCCTGGGTATAATCGGTCAACATGTTTCGCGCCCTAGTTGCCCCAGGGGTCATTGGCGCTTCTTCAGGACCAGGAAAAACAAAAATGTGTGAAAGTGCAAGTGAAGAAAGTTAAAACCAAATACCCTTTGCGTAAATTAGGGTGAGCCTATTATCAGGAGAAATGCTCCAGTGGCTGGGAGCAATGGGACCCCGCATCTTGATGAGCCTCTGAGTAAATCAGGGCGAGCCAATGTGGCGCAAAGTTGGAAATGCTCCTGATCACGACCCCTTATTATCAGGAGAAATGCTCCAGTGGCTGGGAGCAATGGGACCCCGCATCTTGATGGGAAAATGGCGAAAGTGCCAGCTCCAGTACACCTACCCCCTCCATACTCCCGCCGAAGCACTACACTCATGCTATAACCCGACCCAGAGCAGATAACAAATGTCGTGCCATCTCGTCTATCTAGAATAGTTTTGGATAAAGAGGCCCTCTGGGTCCACCATTAATACCTGACTTACCATGTCCCATAAAGCATGGGTGTTGGATTCAAAAAGGCAGCTGGCATTTACTGAGTGTAGGGCAAGGCTGGCTGAAGTAAACATATGCTTGCTAAAGGTTACTATCAGTTATGAATCACTGTCAGGTGGGGTTGCAGGAAAAGTGTTAGGGTTAACCCTACCGGTGGCTGCCTTCAGCGCCAACCACTCCAGTGTAGGATGAGGTGTAAGAAAGCCAGGGTCTCCTGGTGCTGATTTGTGGAAAAGAGCAACTTGTCTGTTGGCCTGGTCACCAGAACATGGTTTTGCTCACATGCCCAACAGGGTGCCCGTGAGGGCCTCATTATGCAATTCTTCATATCAATTGTTCTCATAATAATGTGGGACAGATTTGTCCTCCTAAATTATAGTGTTGCTTATCATTAGAATCCGATCCTAAAAGATCATGTAGTATGTGTGCACGGCTGGGTGGTAAAGGTAGTGTGTCAAAATTAGAAGGATTTCCAATAGGCTTGGCACGGGTGGGTTTATAGCGAAGCAGAGGCCAAGGTTAAGGCAAGTTAGATTTGGAGTCGGAGACCACTATAGGGTGTGCCTCCTCCAGCACTAAAGTGTGAAGGAGCCGGTGTAGGGAGTGAGACCGGGACCAAAGTCAGCACTGAAGCTAGTGCAGAACCGGAAGCAGGTTCAAATGGCGCAGATGGCAAACCTGCAGGTAAAAGTGCAGCTATAAGCCCCTGTGGACCTTTAAGGCCAAAAGGTGCACCAGACAGAGCCAGCTGTGTGGAGAAAAATGCAGCATGGGCTCCCTGAAGACCACAATTTGCTGCAACATCACCTAGAAATTCAGGGCACATCTGGGCCAGGCTCAGAATCGGCTCCTCAGGAGTTTGGGAGCGAGACCAAGTGGCACGTTGACACCCTTGCGTCCTCTCTGGAGCTGGAGAGTGGTGAGAAGGGGCCAATTACTGCCTGAATGTCTTATGCTTCTTGAACTTACCCAGAGACTTTTACCACAATGAAGATCTGTTACGGGAATGACCTCGGGAGTAGGAACCTTACCTCCTTTCGACCTTGATTGGTCACGGCATGGAGCCTTGAGGTGTTTGGAGACATAGAGCTTAACTCTGCAATCCCATATGTTTTTCGGGTTCATCTGGGCACAACTGTGGCAGAGCCTGGAGTTGTGTTTCGACCCCAAGGACCAAAGACATATCTGATGGGATACTATCACAGACATCTTTTGGCGACAGTCCGTACAAGGTTTAAACTATGTTGTTCTAGGACACTGGTATAATGTTCTTGCACACTGGTATAATTTTGGAAAAATAAATGTAAACAAATCTCATCATAGAGGAAGGAGTAGAGCTCTGGATCTGCATCTGAAGCAGTGAAAAGAAAGCAACTGACGTCCACGCGCATGGGTGGCACCTATATGAGACTCCGTTGTCGCCACTGCAGAGGAACAACATCAACATGGAGATTTTTATATTCAGTCTGCACCATGGGGAGTACACTGCTCTGGTCATTTGTAGCTGTCCCTGGCAGTGTGACAGAACGTTAAAGAAGAAGAAGTGACTTACCTTCAGTGACGCATTATCTGCTAGAGACAATATCTAGCTGCAGATTCCTTACCTTTGAATTTTCCAGGTGTCAGGCTGAATCCGGAAAGGAAAATGCTACTTACCCAGGATGCATCTGTTCTTGGCATGTAGAGCTGTAGATTCACATGCTTTGCATAGCGTGCCATCTAGTGTTGGGTCCGGATGTTTGCATTTTGTTTTTGTTTGAAGAAATCTTTTCCAGTCACGAGGTAGGTGACTACTCCTTTCAGTGCGCATGGGCATCGACCCCATCGTTAAGATTGTTTTCCCGCAGAGGGTGATAATGGACTTCGTAAGAGTAGTAGAAAGAGATGTCCATGTAT
This sequence comes from Triturus cristatus, assembly GCF_964204655.1. Taxonomy (NCBI): domain Eukaryota; kingdom Metazoa; phylum Chordata; class Amphibia; order Caudata; family Salamandridae; genus Triturus; species Triturus cristatus. The sequence goes on along the minus strand of NC_140595.1, from coordinate 776,454,573 downwards.
ATATGTATCTAAGTAAGATGTCACTGCAACAGGTATAGGTACCTGGGGAGGTGGGTGGGCGTATGTGAATCTACAGCTCTACATGCCAAGAACAGATGCATACTGGGTAAGTAGCATTTTCCGTTCAAGGCATGTGAGCTGTAGATCACATGCTTTGCATAGACTATACAGCAGTGATCTCACAAAGCGGTGGCTAACCTGTAGCTATTGCAGTCGTTTGAAATAGTGAACGTAAAACTGCTTGGCCCACACTAGCTTGCTGTCTTGCTAACACATCTACACAATAGTGTTTAGTGAATGTGTGTGGTGGAGACCATGTCGCAGCTTTGCAAATGTCATCTATGGGTATATTTCCTAAAAATGCCATAGAAGCCTCTAGTTTGCTTGTGGAGTGTGCTCTAGGAGGAATTGTCAATGTTCGTTTTGCTTTTGCATAGCATGTTTGAATGCACTTGACTATCCATTTTGCAATATCAGATTTTGATATGGGATTGCCTTTATGTGGTGGAGCAAAAGCCACAAATTGTTGTTTCGTTTTACGGAAATGTTTTGTCCTTTCTATGTAGTAGAGTAATGCTCTTTTCACATCTAAGAAGTGTAGAGCACGTTCTGCCACAGAATCCGGTTAAGGGAAGAACACAGGCAACTCAACAGATTGGTTGATATGAAAGGCAGAAATGACCTTTGGTAGAAATTTCGGGTTGGTCCAAAGAACCACTTTGTTTTGGTGTACTTGTAAAAATGGTTCTTCTATGATTAGTGCCTGAATCTCACTCACTCATCTAAGTGATGTGATAGCTATGAGGAAAGCTACCTTCCAAGTGAGAAATTGCAACTCACATCTATACAATGGCTTAAAAGGTGGACTCATCAGTCTGGTGAGGACAATGTTGAGATTCCACACTGGAGCAGGTGGAGGTCTTGGGGGGAATGACTCTTTTAAGTCCATCCATAAATGCTTTAATGACAGGCACTCTGAAGGGAGACAAATGTTGTCTATTCTGAAGGTATGCAGCACGATGTAAGCGTATGTATGTGTACGCTAAGTTTGAACGCTGTAGATGTAATAAATAACTAGGCTGTCTGGTTTTAGGTTTAAACCTATAATAACTGATAAAACCCCAGTGAAAGAGAAATAGCCCTCACCAGTGAAAACATATAAACACTGAAAAAACACCTGCACAACCACAAACTAAATGACATTCAAAGAAAGGAAAAAGAGAGTGAAAGAGTTCTTTTTTTCTTCCTAAAGAACAAGTTACTTACCTTCGGTAACGCTTTTTCTGGTGGATACAGTATCTGCCTGTGGATTCCTCACCTTGTGAATATCCCCTGCGCCAGCATTCCACTGAACTTTTCTTCCCCAGCACTCCACTTCGATGTGGGCGACGTCATAATGCATCGGCTCCGCTCGCGACTCCGTTCGACGTCACCGGAGCCATAAGAAGCCCACGTCGGCGTGATGACGTCAGTTCCACCCATTTTTTCCCCGTGCCTTCGAGGCGAACAGGTAGACTAATGACAGACTCAAAGTATACACAGTATACAATAAACCAATACAGATATATAATATGCAAAGGAAAGGAATGCAAAGAAAAACAAGCATTTCCTACAGCTGTACCATACAGCAAAAACACATATCTACAAGACCTTTTTCATGGTATATGAAGGTGGACAACGGGGAGGCGGGTGGGCCAGTGAGGAATCCACAGGCAAATACTGTATCCACCAGAAAAAGCGTTACCGAAGGTAAGTAACTTGTTCTTCTGATGGATACATCTGCCAGTGGATTCCTCACCTTGTGAATAGATTCCCACAGCAGTCCCCACTCCTGGAGGAGGGTGTCCACCTTCCTACACCAGAAAATCTTGCAAGACAGAGCGCGCGAAGTGGCCCTCCCTCCTCATCTCAGAGTCCAAGCAATAATGCTTTGCGAAAGTATGGAGGGAGGCCCAAGTCGCGGCTTTACAAATATCTGCCACAGGAACACCCCGGGCCAAAGCAGATGTAGATGACTTAGCTCTAGTTGAATGAGCTCTTATTCCCTCAGGAGGAGTCTTACCAGCCAGGGCGTAGCAGATCTTGATGGCCAGTATTATCCATCTCGACAGCGTGCGCTTATGCACCGCTTTACCCTTAGAACGACCAACGTAGCCAATAAAGAGCTGGTCATCAAGGCGAAAGTCCTTCGTTCTGTCCAAATAAAAACTCACAGCCCTCTTCGGGTCCAGGCGATGGAGTCTTTCCTCCTCTTTGGAAGGATGAGGAGGTGGGTAAAAAACAGGGAGAGTAATGGACTGCCCCAAATGAAACGGAGTGACAACTTTAGGCAGGAAAGCAGCCCTGGTCCTGAGAACCATCCTTTCAGCATGTAAGGTAAGAAAAGGAGGTTTGGAACTAAGAGCTTGAAGCTCACTTACCCTCCTTGCCGAGGTTATGGCCACAAGAAAAACCACCTTAAAGGACAACAGCCTCAAAGGACAACTATGTAGAGGCTCAAATGGGAACCCCATTAGAAAGGTTAAAACAAGATTAAGGTCCCACTGAGGCATTACAAATGGAGTGGGAGGAAACATGTTTGTAAGGCCCTTGATGAACCTCAGAACAACCGGAGATTTAAATAGTGAAGGTTGATCTGGGAGGCACAGAAATGCCGATAAGGCCGAAAGGTAGCCCTTGACCGTGGCCACAGCAAAGCCCTGCTGAGCCAAGGAAAGAGCAAACTGGAGCACATTGGAAAGATGAGCCTTTAAAGGGTCAATAGATCTCTCTCCACACCATTTTACACATTTTGACCACCTGTAGGAGTAAATGGACTTGGTGGAGTGTCGCCTGGCCGATAAAATAACATCCACCACATCAGGTGGGAGAGAGAATGAACTCAGGTTGCCCCGTTCAATCTCCAGGCATGAAGGTGTAAGCTCTGGAGGTGGGGGTGTAGAACCTGCCCCTCCGACTGCGAGAGGAGGTCTGCCCTCAGAGGGAGACGGAGCGGAGGGCACGAGGAGAGGTGGAGAAGATCTGTATACCACACCCTTCTTGGCCAATCCGGGGCGACCAAAATGACTTGGGCCCGGTCTTGGCGAATCGTCCTCAGAACCCGAGGAATCAAGGGTATGGGAGGAAACGCGTAAAGGAGTCGAGACCTCCAACTCAACTGAAACGCGTCCCCCAATGCTCCCTGCATCGGATACTGGAGACTGCAGAACAACGGACAGTGCGCGTTCTCGCGGGTGGCAAACAGATCCACCCGAGGAGTTCCCCACGTCCGAAAGACGTGACGAACCACCTCCGGATGGAGCCTCCACTCGTGGTCGGCGGAGAACTGCTGACTGAGACTGTCCGCACGTACGTTCAGCACCCCGGCCAGATGATTTGCCATCAGACAAATCTGATGGTCCTGAACCCTGGACCATAGTCGTAAGGCCTCTCTGCATAGACAAAGAGACCCTACCCCTCCCTGTTTGTTGACATACCACATCGCGGTCGTGTTGTCCGTCAGGACTTGAACAGACTGACCGCGAAGGGAAGGGATGAAGGCCTTGAGCGCCAAACGAATCGCCCGCAGTTCCAGAAGGTTGATGTGAAGCAACCTTTCCTCTGGAGACCAAAGACCCTTGATCTCCAGATCCCCCAGATGAGCACCCCACCCTTGGGTGGATGCATCCGTTATCACTGTGGCCACCGATGGAGGAAGATGAAAGGGCTTTCCTTGAGACAGGTTGCCCTCCACGCTCCACCAAGACAGATCCGCCGCAGCTTCTCTGGAGATCCTGATCGACTCCCTGAGATCTCCGTTGTGCTGATACCACTGCTTGCGGAGGCACCACTGGAGCGCCCTCATGTGCCAGCGTGCATGGTTGACCAACAGAATGCAGGAAGCGAACAGACCGAGCAGGCGAAGGACCTTCAGAACTGGAACAACCGCTCCATTGTGGAATAAAGGGACCATCTCCTGAATGTCGAGAATCCTTTGAGGAGGAGGGAATGCTCGACACACAGTAGTGTCCAGTACCGCCCCTATGAACAGGTTGCATTGAGAGGGCACCAGGTGAGATTTGGGCACATTGATCGAAAAACCCAAGTCGAATAACAGCTGAGATGTTACCTGCAGATGACGCTGCACCATCTCTGGGGACTCTGCCTTCAGAAGCCAGTCGTCCAGGTAGGGGAAAACCGGAATCCCCGACCTCCTGAGATGGGCTGCCACCACTGCCATCACCTTCGTGAAGACTCGAGGTGCGGTAGTAAGACCAAACGGGAGGACCACAAACTGGTAGTGTTGCGACCCAACCGTAAAACGGAGATACTTCCTGTGCGACTTCAGGATTGGGACATGAAAGTACGCGTCCTGCAAGTCGAGCGACACCATCCAGTCTCCTTGCTGCAACGCTTGAAGAACCTGCGCAAGGGTCAGCATCTTGAATTTCTCCTGCTTCAGGTAAAAGTTCAAGATTCTGAGGTCCAGGATTGGACGCAATCTGCCGTCCTTTTTGGGAATCAGGAAATACCGGGAGTAGCATCCCTGACCCCTTTCCTGCTCCGGAACCACCTCTATTGCACCCTTCTGAAGCAAGGCTAGAACTTCTTTCTGCAGGAGAAGCAGATGGTCTTCCGAGCAATAACCTTGGCAAGGAGGGTAAGGGGGAGGAAACTCCCGAAAGGGAAGGGCGTACCCAGTCTCTACGAGGTTCAAAACCCAAAGGTCTGTTGTAACAGATTTCCAACCCCGTAGAAAGTAGGACACCCGACCCCCCACAGGTCTTACATGATCCGGGATTGGGGATCTAGGGCTGCTTCCCTGATGCCTCATTGGGAGCAGAGGAGGAAGAAGAGGGGTTGCGTCCAGAACCTCTCCGACCCCTTTGCCTCCCTCGATAGGATTTATAGAGGGGATTCTGCTGCTGCTGCTGCTGTTGGGGCTGCCGGTAAGAGCGAAAAGACGATCTTCCAAAACCCCTAAACTTTCGAAAAGACGAACCCCTAGCAGGAGCTTGCAGTCCCAAGGATTTTGCAGTCAACCTGCTGTCCTTAAATCGCTGCAGGGCAGAGTCTGCTTTCTCCCCAAACAGCTTCTGTCCGTCGAATGGCAGACCAACCAGCGTAGCTTGCACATCAGCTGAGAACCCAGAGGTACGGAGCCAAGCCTGCCTCCTTGCGGCAACAGACGACCCCATGATCCTTGCCACCGAGTCCGCAGTATCCAGCCCTGACTGGATAACTTGCCTGGCAGCCGCCTGAGTGTCCGCCACAACCTCCAAAAAGGACGACTTATCCCCCTCAGGCAACTTAGGGGCCAAAGACTTAATGGAGTCCATTAGTGCATGTACATAACGCCCCAGCAGGCATGTAGCATTAGTTGATTTTAACGCCATACTTCCTGTGGAAAAGGACTTTTTGGCTGCCTGATCAACCTTTTTAGATTCCCTGTCAGCTGGAGACTGAGGGAAGGCACCCGAAGCATGCTTGGAACATGAAGCCTGCACAACCAAGCTGTCCGGAGATGGATGAGTTGACAAGAAGTCAGGATCCCCTGGTGCAACCTTGTACCTTCTTGCCACCTGTCTGCACACCGCCGGAGATGAAAGGGGTTTCTTCCACACCTCCAAGACCGGCTCCAAGATGGCCTCATTGAAAGGCAACAAAGGCTCTGATGTTGATGATGGAGAATGCAACACTTCTGTAAGCAAGTTGGATTTGTACTCCACAGAAGGCAGCTGCAAATCCAAACGTTCTGCTGCCTTTTTGATCACTGCATGATAGGGAGCCAATTCCTGAGGTGCAGAAGACCTGGCAGATGCATGCTCCCACTCTGGGGTTGTATCCAACCCACTAGCTTCATCAATGCCTTCAAATTCATCTGAAGAAGAGTCGACCTCACCTTCTTCCACCTCTGTCCGATATCTCCCTTCCTCCAACACCCTCTGGGCCTCCCTCCTCGACCGTATCCGGGGAGCCGGCGTCGACGACGTCGTACGCGGCGTCGGAGGAGCCAAAGGTACCGGAGTCGGCGGCGCCATAGGTGGAGTCAGCGGCGCCGGACGCGGCGCCGATGGAGTCGGCCTCGGCGTCGAGGAAGGCTCCGAAGTCTGCTGGTCCTTGCGAGGTCGAATCGGATCTCCAGACGGCGCCGGAAACTGCCAAGAAGGCGCCATTGGCATAAAAGGCATAAAGGGGGCCTGAGCATACTGCTGCGGCACCCCCAGTGTAAAGGCCATCGAACCCACGGGACCAGTTGGTGCTCTGGATGGGTAGGCCGCCCTATTAAAAATGCCATACATAGCATTCAAGAAATTGGCAGAATCTGTACCTGGAGCCGGGAACTGAGGAAAAGGAACGGACCCTGTATCCCCTTGTGGAGTCTCCGGCGTCGGCTCCGCAGTATCTTCTACCGGAGCCTCAGACTCTTCAGGCACCGGAACAGACTCTTCCTGCTCCTGTTCATGCATGGAAGCATCCGACTCCACTCGAACCGGAGTCGATGCCTTAGACGGATCTGATGACCGCGTCGGGGACTGAGTCGGAGTCTGCTTCTTCGAAGGAGACCATATCGGTGACTTCAAAGGTGAAGGAGAAGGAGACAAGCCTTTGCTCTGGCGTCGACGGGGCGAAGCCGACCTCGACCTCGACTTCCTGGACCTCGAGGACCGACGTCGAGAAGAATGTTTCCTCTTCTTGTGGTGCTTCTTCGACCTCGAAGACTTCGAAGTCGATGACCCCCTCTTCGACTTCTCCTTTTTCCTCCCTCTCTTCTCCTCACCGATTTTCTTCATGAAGAGCTTAGTCTTCCTCTCCTTGAGTGCTTTCGGGTTCATGCTTCTACAGCATCCGCACTCCTCCATATCGTGTTCTGAAGAGAGGCACCATAAACAGTTCTGGTGTGGATCCGTCATCGACATCAGACCTCCACATTCCCTACAGGGCTTAAAGCCCGACTTTCTAGTCGAAGACATACTCGAATTAACAGAGTAAAACGGCTAAACTACAAAGTAGCTAAAGAGCACTGGAAAAAAACCGTTGCGCGTCGAAGGCGCGGAAAAAAGGGAACTGACGTCATCACGCCGACGTGGGCTTCTTATGGCTCCGGTGACGTCGAACGGAGTCGCGAGCGGAGCCGATGCATTATGACGTCGCCCACGTCGACGTGGAGTGCTGGGGAAGAAAAGTTCCGTGGAATGCTGGCGCAGGGGATATTCACAAGGTGAGGAATCCACTGGCAGATGTATCCATCAGAAGGGGCCTTTACAATGTAACTTTTTTATACAAGCTAGCAGTAAGAAAGGCTGGGCTAACATTATTCTGCTGAGTTTTGTTGTTTAGGGATGCCACTAAAATATTGTTTCTTCTTCCTTTTGCTTTTTTCAGTTTTGTGGTCTTTGGTCTAAAGATGCAGGGTTTAGAAGCATGTTTTAGGTCTTGTTTAATTAATTTGTAAACTGTAGAAAATCAGGAAATATCAAAATCATATTTGATATTCTGGCTGTGTTTGATTCTTTCACTGATAGGTAAAATGGCTTGTTTCATAAGAATCTTTCCTAATATGTGTCATCACATTTACCCACAGAGAATGGGTAAAAACCCTTTTCTAGTGAGTCAGTATTGATAGTAGGTGAATTGCGCAACAATTGCGTTGAGCTGGGTGCTTATGCCCTTAGAGTTATTGAAGCGGTCAAAAATGAAACAGCACTTTTGAAACTACGGGGGAAATTTCCCTTTGCGGAAGGGATCTAGAACTTGTACAGAGTACCACAGTGAGGTTTCATTAACTTCAAATGCCATTGGTGGCATTGCTCAACGCAATTGTTGCAGAACCCGCCCTCAGAATCGTAATCTTTAAGTGCACCAGTATTGGCATGGAAAGCTATGTCAGTGGCCAGAGTTGTGGCCTGGCTGTTTTGGCGTTGCCCCTCTCAAGTGCCAATGCTGAGAGGACCTTTTCAAAGAAGTTTACATGGAAAGGAAAGAGTGAGGGCACATGACCAGAAACTCACTGAATAAGTAATGCATGGTGTACTACAATAAGTTTAATTTGCAAAAATATACGTACATGGTAGACATACCATGTGCTATCAGTGCAGAAAGCAAGCAATAATAAAAGCAAAACATTCCATAAACACCGGGAAAACACTGTTTCTGTTGTTTTTAATGGCACCAAAATGTGTAGCCACTGATAACCCTAGTTTTTTAAGGTATTGAAATCACTTGAAAACACTGAAAAAACCCCACCAGAATTTACCAAAAATAGAAACTGAAAACAGGAAAGCCTATAAATAACATATAATGTTAGGAACTGAAGCATCAAGCGGGTTAATTTGACTGTTATTAAAGTGTATGACAAACCGCTTCCACTTTGCCGCATAGCAAGCTCTTGTGGTTGGATGTCTAGACTCTTTGATAATGTTCATGCAGTCTGGCGTGAGATTGAGGTAGCCAAACTCTAAGACTTCAAGTGCCAGATCACAAGGTTGAGATGACTGGGACCTGGATGTCTTATCTCTCCACGGCTCTGCATGAGGAGATTGGGTGTAAGATGTAGCTTTTGGTGAGGAACTACTGAGAGCTCCAACAGGGTGGTGAACCAGGGTTGATGGGCCCATGTGGGAGCAACTAGGATTAGTGTCAGGAACACCTGTCTGAGTTTCCGAACCACTAATGGAATGAGTGGAAGAGTTGGAAAAGTGTAGGCAAATATCCCTGACCAATTCATCCATAGTGCATTGCCTCTGGACAATGGGTGTGGATACCTGGATGCAATAATTGGACATTTTGCGTTTAGGTTTGTGGCAAACAGATCTATATCTGGGAAGCCCCACATCTGAAAGAATGGGAGGAGAACTCGAGGGTGGAGTTCTCACCCGTGGATCTGTTGTCTTTGATGACTGAGCAGATCTGCAATTTGATTGTCTACTCCTGGAAGGTGTTCCGCGAGGAGATACATTTTGTGACAGAAGGCCCACTTCCAGATGGTCTGTGCTAGCTGTGACAGCTGGAGAGAGTGTGTGTCCCCCTGTTTCTGTATGAAGTACATTGCTGTCATGCTGTTTGTTTGTATCAGGATAGCTTTGCCTACTAGATGAACTGGAAATGCTCTAAGCCCTAGAAAAATTGCTACCAGCTCAAGATGATTTATGTGAAGCTGCTTTTGCTCTAAGCTCCACATGCCCTGAATTGTGTGCGTCTGCAGATGAGCTCCCCAACCAGTGAGCAATGTGTCTGCTGTTAGCACTATCTGTGGAACCGGGTAGATGAAGGGCTGCACTTTTGAAAGGTTTTGTGGATTCCACCACTGCAGAGAGCCATGGGTATAGCCGTCCACCCACACTAGATCTGATGACAAACCATGAGCCTGGTTCCACTGACGTGCTAAGCATTCCTGAAGGGGACGCTTTTGAAGTCTTGCGTAGGGGACCATTAGGATGTAAGACGCCATCATCCCTAGTAACTGCATGAACACTCAAGCTGGCAATGAGTGTTGAGGCTGAAACTGAGATAGCAGATTCTGCATGTTGCGGATTCTGGCCGGACTGACGTAGACAGCTTTGTTGCGAACTGGTTTTTATGAGCCAGTCGTCTAAGTATGGGAAGACGTAAATGTGTTGTCTTCAAAGATGAGCTGTGGCTACTGCCAGGCATTTGGTGAAAACCCTGGGTGCGGTGGTTACTCATAATGGGAGTACCTTGATTTGATAATGTTGGCCCGCTACCATGAACCTGAGGTATTTGCGGTGAGCGGGGTGTATTGGGATAGGGAAATAGACATCCTTTAAATCCAGAGCAGACAGAAAGTCGCCTTTCCATGGTGTCACCATATGAAAGTGGTCCGATTGAATGTATACATTTAGTTCTATGCGGTCTAGTATAGGCCTGAGAGAGTTGACCTTCTTGGGAATTAAGAAGTACAGGGATTAGATACCGGGGATTAGACACCGGTCCCTTGATATTGTAATGGGACTGGTTCTATAGCTCCTTTTCCTACCAGAGAGAGAACTTCTTCATTGAAGAGGTTGAAATGTTCTTGTGGCATTGCGTGTGATCTTGGAAGAATGTTTGGGGAAGTGTCTGTAAGTTCCAGGCAGTAACCATATTGGATCATTTGTAGAACCCATTTGTCTGAGGTGATTGTATTCCAGACAGGTAGAAATTGGGAGAGACGTCCCCTGACAGCAGTGGAATGATCGGGGTAGCGGAGGAAAGTCACTGTCGTTTGCGGGAGAAGTGCCTAACCAAAAATGAATGTGTGTCCTCATGTAATCTAACTGATGCTATGTAAAACGTCCTGATACCCGATTCGGGTCAAGTTTGCGCTATATAAAACTCTGCAAAAAAAAGAAGTGCGTCTTGAGTTGCCTCTGCCTCTTCCCTTACCGTTGTTACCTCTAAATCCACCTCTAAATTAGCCTCATGAGGAGGGCGAGTGGTTGTTGCCTTATAAGAGGAGGAGGGATTCTCTGTGGAAATATTTTTGGAGCCACCGCTGTAAAAGGAGCGACGAAAAGATCCCCTATGTGAAGGTAATTGTAAAGCTCCCATGGACTTGGCTACCTCAGTGACCTCCTTAATTTTTTCTAGTGAAGTGTCCACTGTTGGACCGAAGAGGTGTTCTTTGTCAAATGGTTGGTTGAGAATAGAGACTTGAACCACCGGTTTGAATCCTGAAATTCTCAACCAAGCATGCCTGCATAGCAGAATGCTGGTGTTCACTGCGCGGGCTGCTGTGTCTGCTAAGGTGCGCCTGATGGAGGTATTGGTGATTGATTTACCCACCTGAATAAGGTCATTAGCCTTTAATTTGTGATCATCAGGCAGAAACTGCATTAGTTTCTCTAGTTCATCGTAATGAGCCCTGTCATAGCGAGCTAACAAAGCGTGCACATTAGCAATGCGCCAATGATTGGCCGCTTGTGACGCTACCCTTTTGCCCGAGGCATCAATTAATTTTGACTCCTTATCAGGAGGAGGGACCTCACCTGTAATCTGTGAGTTAGCTCTCTTCTGAGCGTTGGAAACTACAAGAGAGTCTAAAGGCAGCTGACCTTTGATATAAGCGGGGTCAGTAGATGCCGGCTTATACTTTTTCTCCACCCTGGGTGTAATAATTCTTGCCCTCACTGGATCTTTAAGGATCTCATCTGTATGTTTAAGCACCCCTTTGAGCATTAGTAGTGTGTAAGTAGCTCTCTGAGAGGAATTGAGGGTTTTGTGAAGTTCCACCCCACGATAATGAGCAGCCCTGTTAAGTAGGTCAATGTATCCTATGTTGTCGTCGTGTGGGGAGGGTTTGGAAGGATATAGATCTGGATCATTATCAGTGTTCGGATCAGTGTCATAGTCTTTCCAGGGGTCAGTATCCTGTGGCCTATCCTCATCTCCTTCATCCTGTGGGTCAGGTGATAGTGGTGGTGTTGAATTTGTGGGTGTGATGAGCAAATTCGGATCAGTGCGCGAAGGAGGTGGAATGTAAGGTGGAGAAGGGTTAGTACCCACATTTTATCTCTTTAGAGGAATGTGGTAACCCTCCTGCAGGCCCATCTTCCTCTTCTCTGGTAATTTAGCATGAATATGTCCAGTGTCTGGATTTATTACCCGTTCTTTTTGTTGAGGGATCCGAAGATGTAACGTCGGACCAAGGCTCTTTCGGGGGATTCTTTTTCTCTTTAGTCGCCATTTTCGGTGTCGTAAGTTTTGGCTCAGAAGATTTACTCTTCGTAACAATGGAATGGTTACCGCGACATGCTTCGACGCCGAGGGTTTCGGCTCGGCACCGGCTTGGGGCCGACTTGAGCCCGAGCTGGAAGGCTTTTCCTTGTGTTTTGGCGCCAAGGGCGGGGCGTCTGAAACTTTTTCTCGGTGCCGACCTTGGCCGGAAGGCAGAGGGGGGACCGGAGCCTTTTTCTTCTTGTGTTGCTGGGGCAAGGGGGTTTCTGTACTCATGATATGCTGACCTGGTGTAACTTGCTCCTCTTCTTCCATGTCAGAGTCGGCCTCGGACATATGCTCTGCTTCTTCTTCGTCTCCTTGAGCGTGGAATTCTTCTCTGTCGGAATCTTTGCCGAAGATGTCCAGTGCGGAGCAGTCTTCTTCGTTCGAAACAATCGGCACATGTCACAGTCTTTTTCGCCGTGTTCTGGGGATAGGCAGAGGTTGCACACTTTGTGCACGTTAGTGCATGGAAACTTAGCGCGACACCCGGGACAGAGCTTGAATGGAGTCTGATCCATCGACTGCTTGCCAGCTCGGCATGGGTAGGCCCAACAGCCCACCACGAGTTTTCCGATCGAAGACCTTTGAGTCGCAACGATACACCGAGAATGGGAAAACGCAATCGAGAAACAATACCGTCGAGGGTAGTGGATTGCGCATTGAAGGGAACCCGAGAAACGGTGCCGAACCGGAGTGCAGCAATTCACATCCAAAACTGATGGTGGAAAAAAACAATCTAACAATGGAGTTGATGCCCATGCGCACTATCTCCAAAAGGAGGAGTCACCTACCTTGTGACTGGAAAAGACTTCTTCGAACAAAAACAAAGTGCAAACATCCAGACCCAACACTAAATGGCAGGCTATGCAAAGCATGTGATCTACAGCTCCTTTGCCTCAAACCTTTTGTTCAAGCAATACTGCTTGAGCCCGCCCTCGGGTGGCTCTATTCGGCGCCACGTTACATCGCCGCTGGTGTTGGTTATGACGTCGTGGTCACCTATGTAGGTGCCATCCAGGCGTGTGGACGTTAGTACTTTTGAACTTTTCCACACTATAAGTGAAGAGCCATGATGTGATCGACGTAAATGTGTGCCAAAACTAGGGCCCTGAAAAGGGAATTAACTTAGCCCTAACAAAATCACTCCGCAAAACAGGGAGGCGTGGGTGGGTCTGGAAGGAATCTGCAGCTATATATTGTCTCTACCAGATAATGCGTTATCAAAGGTAAGTAACTTTTACATCTGATAGAGATTTCTAGCTGCATATTCCTTACCTTTGAATAAGATACCCAAGCCATACCCTCCTGGTGGTGGGCTATGGATCAATTCCTCACACTAGAAAGTCCTGTAGGACCGAACAGGAAAAATGCCCGTCCCTGCAGACATGACGGTCCAGGCAGTAGGGCTTGGCAAACATGCGCAAAGATGCCCACATTGCTGCCTGACAGATGTCCAGGACTGGGACACCCTGAGCCAAGGCCGTAGTCGCAGCCTTCCCCCTGGTGGAATGGGCTCTTAATTCCCTCAGAGGGCTACGTCTTAGCCAGTGCATAGCAGATCTTTATATAGAGAACGACAAAGCGTGAAATGGTCCTGTTCTGTACTGCACAACCTTTCTTAGCTCCCAAGTACCTCACAAAGAGTTGGTTGTCCTCCTGGAACTCTTATGTGCGGTCAAGGTAGAACAACAATGCTCTTTTAGGGTCCAGACGGTAGAGACGCTCTTCATCTTTAGAGGGATGTGGGAGAGCAAAGAAGGTGGGCAGTGTGATAGAATGATCCAGATGGAATAAGGTCACTACTTTTGGCAAGAATGAAGCACGGGTGTGAAGCACCACTTTATCTGGAATAGATATCATGTAGGGACGCATAAAAGATAGCGCCTGCAATCTTACTCACCCCCGGGCAGATGTTCTTGCCACCAGAAATGCTGTCTTGATGGTAAGCAGCCAGAGGGTACAGTTGTGCAAAGGCCCGAAAGGAGCACACATCAGAAAATTGAGGACCTAATTAAGGTCGGAACTGTGGCATCACAAAGGGCGTGGGTGGAAACAAGTGAGCCAGCCCTTTCAAGAACCTATTTACAATTGGAGACCTAAAGAGAGAGGGTTGGTCTGGCAGCCGCGAAAAAGTGGACAGAGCAGACAGATAACCCATAAGAGTACCCAGAGCAGAGCCCTGCTGGGCAAGGGAAAGAATGAACAGAAGAACAGTAGCAAGAGAAGCAGAAAGAGGGTCAATAGACCTTTCTATACAGTATGATACAAACTTTTGCCACAGCAAGCGTATACCTTCTTAGTGAAGGGCCGCCTGTCCGCCAAACTAACAGTGCAAATTTCGGGAGGAAGGTCAAAAGCCCATCAACTTCTGCCACTCAATCTCCACACATGGAGGTGAAATGCTGACAGGTTCGGGTGGAGGACCCTCCCCTGCTGCTGCAACAGAAGATCCTGCCGAAAAGGCAGCCTGATCTGAGGACCAATGCTCATTTTCAGAAGCTCTGGATACCAGACTCTCCTTGCCCAGTCTGGAGCCACAAGAATAACTTGGGCCTGGTCAGAACCCTGGGCAGGAGTGGGAGGGGCCAAAGTCCTACAGCAGGCCTGAGCTCCACTTGCGACGAAAAGCGTTGCCTAGCGATAGCTGCCTTGGAAACTCCAGCGCCCAGTATTGCTGACACTGCACGTTCTCTTCGTAGGCGAACAGACCTAACCAAGGTTCTCCCCACTCCTGAAAGAGACCTTGAGATGCCATTTGTGATCTGTTAGGCATCGAGGATGAGTTTGTCTGCCCTGGAATTCAGAAAACCTGTCAGGTATTGAATAACCAGGGTTATGCCCCTGCTGTTCCAGCCATGTCCAGAGATGCAGAGCCTCTCGAAAAAGGGTCCACGACCCCACCCTACCCTGCTTGTTGCAGTACCATATGGTGGAGGAGCTGTACGTGAACACCTGCATTAACTTCCCCTTGACAGAGGGAAGAAATGCCTTCAATGCCAACCAAATTGCTCAGAGCTCCAACAAATTGATGAGGAGCCCTGCATCAGCTGATCTCCACCTCTCCTAGATGGCTGCCCCATCTCAGAAGTGATGCATCCGTCACGACTGTATGATCTGGTTGAGGAAGGGAGAGGGGTGTGCCTTTGACCCAATCATGGTTTGCCAATCACCACTGCAGATCTCTCTTAGTTCCCTTCGAGATCTGGACCAAGTCAGTGACACTTCCCTGGTGTTGCGCCCACTGGAACTTCAGGTTACACTGTAGGGCCAGCATATGTCACCTGGCATCCTTTATCAACAGGATGCAGGAGGTCATGAGGCCCAACAGCCTCAAAGTCAGTCTCACCGAAATCCAGGATAGAGGCTGAAACATCAGTATCATAGCCTGAATATTTTGGACTCGCTGCTTGGGAGAATAGACCCGAAACTGCACAGTGTCCAGAACAGCTCCGATTAAAGGGAGCGTATGAGAAGGAGCCAGGTATGACTTCAGCACGTTTATAGAGAATCCCAGCAAATGCAGGAGGTTTGCCATAGTCTGAAAGTGGGAGACGACAGCCTGGGGCAAGGATGCCTTCAGCAGCCAGTCGTCGAGGTAGGGGAAGACTGAAACCCCAAACCTGCGCAGATGAGCTGCAACTTCCGTCATCACCTTGGTAAACACCTGGGGGGTGCTGGTAAGGCCGAAGTGGAGCATGGTAAACTGAAAGCGCTCGTGGCCTACCATGAACCACAGGTACCGTCTGTGACCTGGAGGGATGAGGATGTGAAAATACGCATCCTGCAGGTCCAACTCTACCATCCAGTCTTCTTAGTCTAGGGCAGACAAGACCTGAGCTAAAGTAAGCATCTTGAACTTTTCCTTCTTGAGAAAGAGATTGACGGTCCGAAGATCTAAAATGGGCCGTAACCCTTTGTTCTTCGGTACCAAAAAATTGCAGGAATAACAGCACCGCCTACTTCTAAAACTGGGACTCTCTCTATAGCCCATTGGATTCTGCCCCCACTGGAGTGAAGTGGTCTTGCAGAGTCAGATTAGGAGTGCTTGGAGTCTCCGGCTGCCAACAGCAGGGTGGCTGATGACATCTGGCTTCCATTCCTAGGATGGAATGAACCACGTCCAAGTCCCCGCACAACTTGGGAAGTCTGCGCAGGACAGGGGCTGTGAAAGGGCTGGCGTGGCTGGAACCCCCTTCCGTTGCCATGAAAGTGGCAAAAGCTAGACTGACCATGAGGTGTAGAAGAGAGACCCAAGGATCTGGCCATAGCACGAGAGTCCTTGAAGCACTCTAGGGCAGAGTCTGCTTGTCCCCAAAAAGACGGGATCCATCAAAAGGCATGTCCATCAAGTTAGCCTGGACATCGCCTGAGAAGCCAGATGTTCTAAGCCAGGCGTGGCGCCGCAAGGTCATAGTCGATGAAATCGCTCTGCCCAGTCGGGCAAAGGCCTCACTTTATGGTCAATTTTGCTGCATCTCTCCTGTCCTTAACTGCCTGGGAGAGCATTGCCCGGGCCTCATCCGGGACTTGTGGCAGCACTTGCGTGACCATCTCCCAAAAGGCATGGGAGAAAAATGGCCCAATATGCATGCAGTATTCACCAACAGCAATGCAAGGCTGGAGGAAGAAAACATCTTCTTATCAAGTGACTCCAGCCTCTTGGATTCCCATCCGGAGGGGCAAAAGGTAACGCGCCCTGGGAAGTAGAAGCCTGCACCACCAAGCTTTTAGGGGTGGGGTGTTGGCTGAGGAAGTTTGGGTCGCCTGGAGGAGGGCGATGGTGGCGTGCGATTGCCCTATTCACAGGAGTCCCTGTACTATGCTTTGACCACATGCCTAGAAGTTCATCAGTAAGGGCAATAGGCGTTCAGAGGTGGAAGCCTCAGGCTGAAGCACTTTGGTCAGGAGATTAGTCCTGACCTGCACAGAGGGCAGCTCCAGTCCAAGGACCTCAGCTGCCCTCTTCACCACCATGGAATAAGATGCCCCCTCCTCCGTAGCCATAGTTGGCGGAGAGAGCATGCCAGTACCTGGGAATGTGTACAGTCCACTGGATTCCATAAGTTTCCCATACCAGTCCATCTGCTCTGCAGAAACATCCTGGTGTCCCAAATGGTCCATAGACCCCTCCCAGTCCTCTCCAGTGCCTGAAATATCATCAAATTGTTCAGGCAACAATATAGAACCCCTAGGTTCTACCGGCGCTGGAATCAGCGCCAAACAACGCTGTTCTGACTCTGTGTTGTCAGGGATAATGATGGGCTGTAGTTGCTAGCAGCCCCGAAGGCCCGATGCAGGGGAAGGTTGCATTGGCAAGACCAGTGCCGTCCTGGATTGGATCCATGAGGTCTCACTGTCGCCTTGGCCAGAGCCTTCGAATCCGATGGGGACCCATTCAACCCTGCGCGCTCACCAGAGGGTTCGGTTCGCCTAAATATGTAGCGCATGGCCTCGTGGAACTCTTTAATTTGAGCGGGATCGCTTTGGCTTCCAGAAAGGGAGGGAGAAGCAAAGTCAACCCTGGCTCCGCAGAACCATGTCTAGAGCATTGGTGCTTCTTATCTTGTTCGTCGACAGACGATAGTCGAGGCGAAGATAAAGTCCGCTTGAACTTCTTCTTCTTGTGCCTCTGACCTCGAGTGGGACAAAGAGGACTTGGGGCTCCAGGAGTGGTCCTGCGACCTCCACTTCTTCGATCTGGACCGGGATCTTCGCAGAGTCTTGCTGGCCGGTGTCGACTGCCTTGCCGAAAGGGGCTTCATAGCCCGCTCCGGCAAAGTCTTCGGAGCCATGGCCTGACAGTCTGAGCACGACTTCGAATCGTGATCGCGCCCAAGACACCAAAGCCAGACGAGGTGGGGGTCAGTTACCGGCATGGCACGGTGACAGGCGCCACGGTTAAAACCTGGTCTTCCTCGATGACATCCTCACACACAATGAAAAATACTAACAAAGTCGACAAAAAAAGTTGACAAAGGCCTGTCAAAAAGCTACAGAGGGGTAGCTCTTCTGGGATCCGTGCTTAACTGGCAGAGAAGAGAAGAACTGACATCTGCGCACCTGGGAGGTGCCTATAAAGGTGACCGCGACATCAAATGACCCGACAATGTCGCGCAGAGCCATATGAAGCCACCTGACAGTGCGCGCAAGGGGTACTGCTCGAGCAAAGGTTTCCAGATCCAGCTTGATGCCTGGGAAATTCAAAGGTAAGGTATCTGCAGCTAGAAGTCTTTATCAGAAAAACTACGCAGTACCAGCCTGTGGGTAGGATATTCAAATATAAAGAATCTGCAGAGCAAATAGCATCCAATAACAACTATTTTTTATTAATGCCTCTTTCTGAATGGGTTTCATAATCGTTTCAGTTTAGTAGGCCTGATCTACTCCTTTGCTGAAGAAACCATTGATAAACCACATCACCTTGTAATATCTACTATGTCTAATTTGTAACTTAAATTCTGCTGTGTGGATTCTGTTGTCTGCTGCCTGAGGGATTCACTGTCCCAGGAAGCCGCTCATGACCGGCAGAGGAGGGGCCAGCATATCCGTGACACGCACTTAAAAATGCTTTACATCTCCCACGGTGCCGTACACCCATTCTGCCGTGTGGATTCTGTTGTCTGCTGCCTGAGGGCTCATTGTCCCAGGAAGCCGCTCATGAATGGAGGAGAAAGGGCCAACATATCCGCGACGTGCACTTAAAAGTGCTTTACAATTCCCGCGGCGCTGGACGCAACAGGAAGAGGCAGGGCAGGGTCACCCCCTTGGCTCATGATCCGTCTTTATTATTATTTTTTTTAATTTTTTTTTTATTTATTAAATGATAAGCTCACGGTGATGTACATTGCTTCATGCCTACAACCCTGAGGCCGGCTGACAAAACTTCATGAGATATAGCGTGGCACCCCTCATCCCGACCTCCCTGCAATCCTGTCAGCACAATTGTCAAATCAGCAATGCGTTATGAGCAGCCGATAGTTCAGCACAGTACATCATTACCATAGTAGTGTTCTCCACCAAAGGCCACAGTTTTCTCAATTAACGTACGTTATACAAAACACCCAACTCCCTCCCCACCCTCACCCGAGCCTGTAGCATCAACTGGGCTGTAACCCTCCCATGTTGCACACTTCCATACACCATCCAGAGTCCCGGCCCCCCATAGAGAGCCGCTCCCCCGCTGCAGAACGCTGCACACCCGTCTGTATGTCCACAATGACAGTGATGAAATCTCAGGCCTTGATGCCCCCTCTGTGCAGAGGACACAACCGCACCCCAACTCCAGTGCTACCTCCTGTGCATGACATGTATCGCCAAAAACTAGTTAGACAGCCGCTTCCCCTGTATTCCTCTCGCTTTCCGCCCCCAGCTCAGCGCCCGCTGCCGTGCGTTCCCTTCCCAGGTATTCCACGTATAAGCCCCAAAAAACTTTTGGCCTGCTTCTTGGCGAGAGTAGTTCGATATAAGTATCTGTTTGCGTGCAGCAGTAAAGTACATCTTGCTCCCACTGCGCAACTGTTGGGAGGGGCCCCCGCATCCAACACATCGCCACCCTGCGCTTTGCTACTAGCAGTCCCATATCCACAAGCCTCCGCGCCGCCTTAGGCAGTCCCCTAGAGTAGCCCAAAAGTGCAACAGCAGGGTCAGGGGTGAGCTCCAATGTGGCTATTCTTCCTATCTCCTGAAAAATAGCTTCCCAGAATTTGTGGATGCCCGGGCAATCCCACGCTAAGTGGTAGAAGTCTGCTACTGAATAGCTGCATCTGTCGCATGACGCCTCTTCTCGCAGGCCATACCGATGCATCCTCTCCGGCGTGTAATATGTTCTATTTATGTATTTAAAGTGTACTAATCTATGCTTGCCGTGGAGCGAGATCCTGCGAGTGCCAGCGCAGCAGTACGACCACATGGCATCATCTATGACAGTGTCCAAGTCCCTTTGCCATGCCAGTCTGGCCTTGGTGTATTGCCGGGACCTCTGGGACAGCGCAATGTTGTATAGATGCGATATCAGCTTGCGAGGGCTTTTGTGCTTAATGAGGTAAGTTAACTCCGGGACCTCAGGGGGTTCAGCCATGTCATCTCCCAATTGCCGTCTCAATGCCCCCCTAACTCTATGGAACTGGAAATGCTGCAGCTGAGTAGGGGCCTCCGCCGACGCCGCCACATCGTCCCAAGTCTTAGCCGTGCCATCCACAAACAACTCTCCCATCGTTTTGACTCCAAGCTCACGAAGGGCTCACGTCACTCCTGTTTCCTTGCAAGGAGGAAGCCACCCCACCCATTCCAGGGGCATTGATGGTGAATATAGTAAAGCCCCTGCCGTTTGTTGTAGTATACAATGCCAAGCATGTCTAGTGGAGTTTAGCGAGTCCAGGAAGCCCACCCTGCGGTCCATCGGTTCACATATTATCGCTGGGAGGGTCAGCGGGTCAGCAAACAGTCTCTCCAGCTTTAGATATGGGACCGACTCCTCCCTGTGTATCCAGCTATGCACCTGTGCACCCTGCGCCACCCTGTAGTACAGCTCCAGGTCTGGTGCCCCCAGGCCTCCCATACAATGAGGCAATGTCAGTACTCGCCAGCTAGCCCGCGCCTGCTTGCCCGCCCACGCCAACCGCTGCAAGGACTTATTAAGCCTAGCGAAAAAGGAGCGCGGCAGCACAATAGGGATATTAGCAAACAAAAATAGCAATCGGGGCAATATCACCATCTTGATGATTGATATCCTGCCCACCAACGACAAGGGCAGCCCGATCCAATTCTCCACATCATCTTCCAACTTATCAATTGCCCTACCATAATTTTCCCAGAGTACTATTTCAGAGTCTACTTGCAACTGTATACCCAGGTACCTGACTGGGTCGTCAGACCACTGGAGCGGATAATCCATTTCGAAAATTGTAGTAGACGGAGTCAATGGGAAAGCTATAGACTTGGACCAATTAACACGTAGACCAGACCGTGCTCCATAATGCACCACCTCACGCAGCACCGATGACAAATTATTCTCCGGATCTCGAACATACAGCAGAGTATCGTCTGCGTACGTCGAGACCACAATTTTATAGGTAGGGAAGCTCACCCCCCGCAGGGCGTGGTACTCCCGTAATGCGCATGCCAGGGGCTCCGCAACTATAGCGTTTAAGATGGGCGATAATGGACACCCCTGTCGCGTCCCTCTAGTAATCGGGATCATGTCAGAGAACCTGTCGCCGAGTCGTATTCTTGCAGTGAGGTCCCTGTAGAGCGCCCCAATCATCTGCAAAAAGACCGGCCCCAGTCCCCTTCTGGTCAATACCTGGCTCATGAAGGCCCACTCAACAGAGTCGAACGCCTTCTCCATGTCTAGGAAGACCGCTAGTGCCTTAGAATCCGGCTGAACATGTTGAATAGTGCCAAACACTGTGCGCAGATTGTAAGTAAGGTTCCTGCCCGATACAAACCCCGCCTGCTCCGGGGCCACCAGCTCTGGGGTGAGCAGCGCCAGTCGCGTAGCCAATACCTTTTCAAACAGCTTGGCATCTACATTAAGCAGGGAGAGTGGCCGATATGAGCTGCACTCCTCTGGGGGCTTCCCTGGTTTGGGGATAGCCACAAGGATAGCCTCACACATAGAGCGCAGCATCTGGCCCTTGACACAGATGTCGTCGAACAGAGTCGCAATATGCGGTAGCAGCAGGTCTATAAAGGTTTTGTAGAACGTGACCGTGAGGCCATCCGCTCCCGGCGCGCCGTTCGCCTTCATGCCTGCTAGAGCTTCCAGTATTTCATACTTCTCGATGGGGAGGGCCAAGAATTCCCTGTGGGAGTTGGTCAGGAAGGGCAGTTTTATATGATCTAAATAGTCTCGTATACTATCGTCCATGTCCATCTGTCTCGAGGCATAAAGCGTAGTGTAGTACGACTTAAAGCGCTCAACTATATCCACTTCATCAGTTAGCAATTCCCCTCCTTCCGATCTGATCTTAGTGACGTTGGCCTTACTTCTACGAACCTTCAGCATGTTAGCAAGAACAGAACTGGGCCTCTCCCCCTCCCCATACACCCTGGCGGAAGCATACTTCCCCAAATGCTTCACCTCCGCATCTGCAGCCTCATGATACTCTGCCAGAACTTTTTTTAACTCCTCTGCAGCGTCACCCCCCCCTCACTTTGCTGCCGAACCTCCAGGTCCCTCAGTCTACTCTCCAGGGTCGTCAACCAGCGCCGGAGATCGCGAAGTACCCCAGAGTGCTTTGCCATGGCCACCCCTCTGATTTAAACCTTAAAGACTTCCCAGAACGTTTGGAAACTATCCACTGTACCGGTGTGGATGTCAAAATATTCTGTTATCGCTACCGCTATTTCCTCCCTAAAGAGGGGGTCAAGCAGCGAGTACGGGGGGAACCGCCACGTAAAGGGCGGAATAGTCTTCTTGGGTAGAGAGATGGTCAGTAGTATGGGGGAGTAGTCGGATAGAGTCCGTGGCAGTACCTGGCAGGCATGTATCTGCGGCAAAAGAGACACCGATACCAGCCAGTAGTCAATCCGCGTATGTAGGTCATGATATGCCGAATAGTGTGTATAGCCCCCCTCCGTCGGATTAAGCGTTCTCCAGACATCTGCCAATGCTAAACTCATCAGAGCTCTATCGACTACCTTGACTGCAGCTGCCGGGCCTCTGCTCCGGCCCACCGCTCTATCCAGACCCGGCTGCCGGACCTTGTTAAAGTCTCCGCCCCACAGAATATTAGGTACTCCACAGCCCCTTATGGCGTTGACTAGGGAGTCATAAAATTCCGGACAGTCATAGTTTGGTCCATAGACATTAACTAGTAGTAGATCGAGGCCCCTGCCCTGACAGCGCGCTATCACAAACCTGCCCCCCCCCCATCCGCCGAGACCAACTGCAACTTATAAGCCGATTTAGGGTTTGTCCAAATCATTACACCTCTAGCATGTCTTGTGAAGCCAGCCACCAACGCGTTCCTCAGTACCCCTTTCGTGCGCAGCATTTGACTCTGGTTAGGGAGATGCGTCTCCTGCAGGAAGGCCACATCTATACCATGCCTATTAAGATAGTGCAACACCTTGCGCAACTTCCGGTGATCGTTAAGGCCTCTAACGTTCCATGTCACCACCCTCAGTGAGCCCGACGGACCCCCACGCATGGCATCACCCGTCATTTCTCACCTGTCTATACATCGTAACAGCGAGTGTGTAGCGCCCCACATAGTGCCTAGAGCGGGCAAATGACAACATCGAACCTCGCAGCTCTACATATGGCTCAAAAACAAAAGAACAACATCCCTCCCAAACTCCCCACCCACAGCTGACCTCCCCCAACTCGGCCATGCCGCTCCCTATCTAGGGACTACCCACTCCTCCCCCTACCCTCCCACCCCCAAAAGAAACTCCTGAACACTGTGGTATACACACGCGGGCGGAGGTCGCTCAGCGCTAAGTTTAGAAAGGGAATTCACCCTGCACCCTGTACGAACCTCCGAGCGCCAATAACTCGCCCTCTCTACGTCGCCGGGACAGAAGCCAACTCTGAATCTAATGACGCTGGGCCCAAACTCCGCCGTTCAGCGCATATCTAGTGAACCAGCCATGCTCCATGCGTTGCAGTCGCCCCTCCAGGGCCTCGCAAGTTAGCTCGCTCTGTCGCATCAGACTCACATAACCCCACCAGACCATCGGCCGCCGCCCCTAGCTAAAGGCTTCATAATACTGCACACCTCATCGCACACCACAAAGAAGAAAAAAATTCACATAATTCCCTACTGCCGTCACCCCTTCAATGGAGCCCAGCCTCCCAGGAACCCATCTACAGCGTGCTCTAGGAGACCAACATTAGTCCTGGTGATCAAGTGTGCTTTCCGTCTCGTCCCCCTGCGGCTGCTTCTCTGGACTTTTGTGGTAAATAAAATTCCTTTACCTGGACTTAATTTGATACAGAAACATAATAAAATAGCTCAGTAAAATGAGAGGCAGAATCCGTGGTATTAGAGGTTCGGAATGGGCTTTATTCCAATGAACGATTATAATCGGTTGCTCCAAGTTCCATCACCACGGAGGTTCAGGAAGTGAAGTACATACATTATTGACATGAAATGACTTTTATAGATCATACATTACAATGAAGCGAATGCAATAGGCGTAACAATTGATAAGGAAAATGACGATTTATCTGCGTAACCAAAAATGGGTGTAATAAGGAGTAAAAAGGAACGTAATTGGTTATGATGTCACATATAGGTGGATCTATAAGATAATACTTGGCATAGATGCGCGCGCAGCAACATGACGTGCAATTGACGTGTAACTAGGGGGTGAAGGGGACTTGACATTTAGCTCTACATGTGGAGACAAGAAGTCTGGGGGGTCAAGTCAACCTAATCCCAAATCATATCTAACATCCTATGTTTAAAGAACTATGTTATCCATAAAAGAAGGACTCTCGGACAGAATCTATTCTATACTGACTGTGCGTGCGTGTACAAGCGTCTAAGTGTCTACACTAAATGCGAGGGGGTAGGAATATTCCATGGTAACAGGGCTATGAGTTACTTGCATGAGGACAGAGAAGCCGGGCCTTTTGCTCGGTAACTGGAAGAATGTTTACTTAAACTACTAGGCAGGAATGCATCGGCTGAGGGGGAAGCAGATAATTCGAAGGTGAAATACAGTTCTTGGCAGAGAATAAGCTGATGTCAGGCTTCGTGAGCCGCGCAGAGAATGAGACAAAGTTCATGGTCACAGATGCAGGCTCAGACTGGAGCTTTCAGAGGCAGAAAGCAAGAAGAGTTTGATGACAGAATCAGGGCCTACTTGCCTGGACTGTAAAATGGCATAAGTGAGCCATATAAAGCCGGTGGCCTTTCATGTTTAGGAATGGAATATCCGGCCTATTCATGGCGGATCTGACAGAGGACATGTTGACGGTGGACGCACATGTATTTGCGTCTTCATAACTGGAACTGGAGGAAACATACATGTACTTGTAACATGCACATAGAACCGTTGGGGTCCAAGATAGGGGACATAACTGACCAGAAAAATCCATATTTCCACATTCCCTCCTTGTCCCCTACTTGCCCATCAAGAGATATCAATCTTCATTAATCCATTGATCTGTTCATATAGCATCATTTGTTCTTCTTTCTTCTTCCGTGACGAATGAAATCTTGGTGGTGGAATACACGATGTGGCACACAGACCACAGATCGCTGGTCCACATTGTAGACATAGACAGCAACTGAATAGTATGAGAAAGCCAATACCTAGGAAGGATAGAACTCTCCATCCCCAGGCTGATATCACACTCCAAAACCAACTGGACCAAGTCCAAGTGCCTGGGTTCTGGTGTATCTGGTTTACAATCTTATGAAGGCGAGTTATGGCTTTATATACTGATGGCGAATTTTCTGGTATGAATACGCAGCAGCTTGATCCGATGACCCTACAAGCTCCGCCCCTATCAGCCAGGATGACGTCAAGGACAAGACGATTTTGAAGCACAACAATCCGCATAGCAGACTGCTCTTCTGTTAAATTGCCTAGGGCGGAAATAGTTTCATTCACTACTGCTTCAAGGGTTCTAGTTAATCTACGTATCAGTTTACTATTAGTAACAGTACCTATATAGGGAAAGATGCCTTTATTGAAATCTGTGTATTTTTCCCATGCTGTTTCAGTGTAATCGACAATTGGGAGATCTCTCCGCTCTCTGTTGTGTACTAAATGAATATTTCTGTAATAATCAGGAGGAGCTAGGAAAACAGGTGGCAAAAGGAATGCAATGTAGCAGGTACCATCCCAATCTAGAGGTAGACGCATATATGCAGTCTGACCACATATAAAGTAGGAGTGGCGATAAGCTCTAAATGAAGATTTGCCTTGATCACTGAATTCTACTATAGTAGTGCATTTACTATGGCCCATATGTATGGAACCAACCTTTCTTACACACAATTCACCCTTCGCTGGGAATACTGACATGGTGGGTAAGACTAGTTCAACTTCGGATACGACATTTAGAATCATGAGATTAGGTGTAAAATTACCTAATCCATATACTTCATTTTCTAGATCAGTTCCTGTTCTTTTGGGGCGACCCTCCTTGTCAGGGTAGCAGACCTTGAGTAAAACTAGGTTCAGGTTTCCCCATACCCAATGATCTTGGTAAACTGCTGTGTCTGAGTCTATGGAATTGATTAAACTAAACCATGCTCCACAGGAGCCATTATGTGTAAATGGGTGTGGAAAGAATGGCAGGACTCCTTCATAATTCTGATAGGGAGGGAGCCGACCACACACCCAACAATTAGTAGCATTACTAGTCTGATGGGAATGATGTAACATACTAATGAAAGTGTTATTGCGCAGCGCAAGTCTATAAGACAATTCATGCGGCGGTAGGTCACTAAAAGAATGTTCTACGGTAACATTGTAAACGTTTCTGGCAATAGGGTAATATATGTGCAACAATATACTTGCAGTAATTATTAAAAGACTTAAGGAAAACAAGATTATTAATGTCACTATGCAATGGCTACGCAGTGATTTACAATACGCCTGTCGTTTCAACATTTTCCGCGACTGTCCATGATTCAGGTCTAGAGGATACATGTCAGAGACAAATTCAACCGCTTCACCTTGGAGAGGACTTAAACAATCAAATTGTCTGACGTTCTAGGCCTCAATTTTACTTTATAGAGTTCGGTTTCAGTCTTTTCAACCAAAGGAAGTTTTGAATCAGTCTGTGAGGGAGTGCAGGGCACAATGTCTATATCCGAGGATAGTCCATGAAATTTCTTGATATGACTTGAATGAATCCAGCCCTTGCGGCCCTCGATCTTCACGGCTGTCCTTGTGGTGAGTAGAACCAACTTGGGTGTCTTCCACCTGGGCTCCAGCTGAGTCTTTCGGTCGAAATTTCTCACAAATACGAGATCACCCGGAACTACGTCATGGGGTTTCACCTCAGTGTTGTCGGGAAAGGCTGCAGCTACCTGTGAACGACAAGATTGTAGTGCAGACATCAAGGAAGCCAAGTAATCTGTCAGCATATTACAGTCAACATCAGTTATTTTGCGTGGTATAGGCGTCCCCCACATATTTGGTGGTCTGCCGAAGATCACCTCATACGGGGATAGCCCTGTTCGAGAGTGTGCTACCATTCTCATGTAAAAGAGTGCAACTGGTAACGCTACTACCCAGTCGACACCTTTCTCTCTGCATATTTTGGACAATCTGATTTTCAGTATCTGGTTATGTCTTTCTACGAGACCTGCTGCCTCGGGGTGTCGGACACAGTGGAATTTCCACTGATATCCTAACAGAAGTGAAACATGTTTCATTAATTCGGATGAGAACGGCTGGCCGTTATCTGAGTAGACAACACGTGGTAAACCGTATCGTGGGAAGAATTCTCGAACCAACTGTTTGGCAGTAGTCGGGGCAGTGTAATCTGAAACCGGGTATGCCTCCGTCCAACGGGACAGAGCGCAGACAACTACGAGAACATATTTGAATCCTCGACATCGTTCCATCTGGATATAATCCATCTGGAGCACTTCAAAAGGGTGATCAGGAGGATGAAATCCACCCTGTTCTACGGGAACGCTTTTTCCTGGGTTAAACTGGCAACAGATCATACAGGTACGGACTTTTTGTTTGGCTGCTGCTCGCAAATGTTTATTGAACCAAATGTGTTGAATGCTGTCTAGCATAGCTTTTTCTCCGAGATGTGCTGGACTATGTGTAGTGTTAATTATAACTTGGACCATTGAATCAGGAAGGAACCATACAGACTTTTCCTTCATCATCCATCCTTGGTCCGTTTGGATCCCTCCTAATTCAGTCCATTTCTTTATTTCGTCTGGTGTAGCATGTGTCTGTATGTCAATTACGTCAAGAGTAGGATCTTTAACTGTCATACACTGTGTCGGTGTCGGGACTATTGTCTTTGTCATGTCGGATGTTTGAGTTTGAGCAGTCTGTTTAGCTGTTCTGTCGGCTAGATCATTGCCTTGGGAAATGATATCAGTAACCTTCGTATGAGCCTTACATTTCATAATTGATATTGCAGTGGGTCGATGTATTGCATCTAATAAGGCATGAATGAGGGGTCCGTGCTGAATGTGGGCACCGTGGGAAGTTAAATAACCTCTCTCTCGCCACAGCACGCCGAAGTCATGTACAACTCCGAATGCATACCGTGAATCAGTGTATATGTTGACTTTTTTATTTGTGGCTTGAATACAGGCTTGTGTCAGAGCGATGAGCTCTGCGGCTTGAGCTGACAAAGTATTTATACGATTAGTTTCAATGACTTCAGTATCTGTTGTGACTGCATAAGCGGCCACTAACTCTCCTGTACTTGTTCTCATACATGAACCATCTACATACAATGTCAGGTCTGGGTCTGACAATGGGACATCGGTTAAGTCTTGTCTAGGTTTCGTCGTTATTGTAATAACTTCAATACAGTCATGGGCTAGTGGGTCTGTTCCGGTTACTGGCAAAAGTGTGGCAGGATTTAATGTGTTACAGCGTCTGATTTCTATGTGTGGCTGGAACAATGTAAGTTCGTACCCTGTAAGTCGTGCTATAGTCAAGTGTTGTGTTTGCGTTCTATTTACAAGAACCTCTACTGCGTGTGGCACTTGAACTGTCAATGGATGTCCTAACACTATGGCATCGCTTTGTCTGATTGCTAAAGCTGTCGCTGCCACTGATTTTAGGCATGCAGGCAAAGCCTGAGCTACGGGATCTAATGTACTAGAAAAATAAGCACATGGTTTGTGTGCTCCTGCTTGTTCCTGTGTGAGTACTGACAAGGCAGTACCTTCGCGTTCTGTAACAAAAAGTGTAAACTGTTTTCTGTAACATGGTGTTGCTAAAACAGGTGCTTGACATAAAGCTTTCTTTAAGCTTTCAAAAGCTTGTGTATGTTCCTGAGTCCAAGGGAGAACAGTCGATGTGGCTGCCTCCTGTGTTGTCAACTGAATAAGTGGTTTTGCTAGAAATGCATACTGAGGGATCCACTGCCTACAATATGAAGTGAGGCCTATGAAAGCCCGCACCTCCTTTTGTGTCTTGGGTATTGGCATGTTAGCTATTAACTGAATGCGGTCCGGTGTAAGCTGCCTTCCCTCCTTGGACAGCGAGTGTCCAAGATAAACAACTCGCTGAACACAGAATTGCAGCTTAGAAGGGGACACCTTGTGCCCCTTTTCGGCTAGAAATTTTAAAACTGTCAGTGATGCTTTTTCACATTCCGGTTCGCTTCTTGCGGTGATCAGCAGATCATCGACGTATTGGAGCAGAGCAGTGTTAACTGGCATGTGGATACTATCTAGTTCTCGTTTCAGTGCTTGGCTATAGATGCTGGGGCTTTCTGTAAATCCTTGAGGTGCGCGTGAGAATTTAAAGCTACGTCCATTTAAACTAAATCCGAACAAATATTGGCTCTCCGGATCTATTGGGACGCTGAAAAAAGCATTCTTGAGATCAATTACAGTAAAGAATGTTGCTTCGGAATCAATGGCTGTCAGTAATGACGAGATATCTGGGACCACAGGGAATTGTGGCACAATGCACTTGTTTAATTCGCGCAGATCAATAACCAATCGATATACTGGCGGGGCCTTTGGATCTGTTCGTTTAAGAATCGGAATTATCGGTGAATTACATACATTGGAGTCTGTTTCCACAACTACTCCTTGGGCAATGAGCTCGTCAATGATTTGTAGTAAAGCCACTACAGCATCTGGTGGTAACTTGTATTGTCGCATTCGTGGTAGCACCACTCCTGCCTTTAATGTGACTCGATATGGTGTAATATTTATACATCCAACATCAGTAGGGCCTTGTGCCCATAGATGTGTCGGTACAGTCTGCAGTCGGGGATCCATGTCTCTGGACACATAGTGACCTTTAAAATCACGTAAAAACAACCTCACTCCTTCCGGAGAACAACATATTATGGCTCCTAGAGCTTTCAACGTTTTTATTCCTAGCAAGTTTTCTGGACATGATTTAGTAAGCAATAAATCTGTAGTTCGGGTCAGAGGTCCTATCGTAAGTGGAAGAGGCTGTGATACTTCATTAACAATAGGTTTTCCTGAAAAACCAAGGGAAATATTCTGTGAGCCTGAGAGGGGTGCCCCTGGAACTTCACTACGTTTTATAGTTGTTCGACTTGCCCCTGTATCGAGTAAAAATTTTCTATCTTGGCCTAATAATTTACTATGTACATAAGGTCCTTCTTGATCTACAGGTATTTCAATAAGGGGTAAGTCAACTTCCCTCTCTAGGCTAGTTCATGCGTAACGCTGATACTCAGGATATTCATACTGTGCGGTCTGATACATTTGTCGTGTTGTTGTCTGTGTGGCAGCAACAGGCAACGGTGGTGCAGCTGGCACAAACTGTATTGGCTGTTGTGCGGCTGGCATGGCCTGTGCATGCTGCGGAGCTCCTTGTTCATTCTGATCTTGTCTAAGTGGCCGTGATCTTTCTTGTGTTTTACCTATGCTGATATTATGTTTCAAAACTGGACAATCGTGTACGTAATGACCTGGCTTTTTACAATAATTGCATGTCCCTTTTACAGGTCCTGCTGAATCGGAATGTGTCATACCCTTTTTATGTCCTTCAGCTGGAACTGTCTGGGAAACTAGCATTTTCATTTTCGTGTCTTTCATGCGTCTGTGTTCATGTTCTTGTTCCTCTCTAATTCTATTGTGATGGTACTGTAACATTTGTAACATTTGTGATGGAGTGTTACCTTGCCAGGTACTCTCGAATTTTAATACTCTATTCTTTACTGGGGGCAGGGCATTTTCTACTAATTTTGTTACAAACAGATGTGGGTATGATTCGCTACTTGCTTTTATGCCACTATTTATACCAAAACATTTTTCAAATCGGGCATAGTAATCACTAGTGTCTTCATCTTGCTTCTGCTTACAGGCTGAAATTGTACCCCAATCTTCCTTTTTCGTAGTTAATAAACGTGGCAGTACCTGTACTAATAAACCTGGTAGTGCTTTAGTTTTATCCCCAAGTCCTGCTCCTGCAGTTCGGGCCTTTTCTTCCGCTTCTAACACTGACCATTCTATCTTTTGGTCTCCTACCTCCCACTCTTTTTCCTTGAGTTTCTCGTAAATGCCAGCAGGCATCAATACCTTTAATATTGTCATGATGTCGGGATAGGTATACTCTCCCATGAGTAACATGTCTTTAATTTCTCGGTGAAAACCCGCTGGATCTTTGTCATGACTGGGTACCACTTTCTTCATTTGTAACAATTCTATTTTTGATATGGGCGTATATACAAATACGCGCTTAAACTCGTTGTCCTCGCCTTTTATTGGGTGCACTTCTCGTAAGGGATTCTGTCTATCCATGTAATACGTGGTTCTTTCCTTGACGGGTAATGAGACACGGTCTGAACATACAAAAAGAATATACTGCTTTCTTAATTCTAGAATTTCTTTAATTAATTTAGTACCTGAACCTCTCCATTTATTCATAAGCAATTCGGTCAATATGTCAGGTAAGGGACCAGGGTCCGAACGCTGACTCCGATATAGTATAATGAGTTGTTGAATCATATAAATCCCAGCTAACCTCTGTTCATCTGGGGTGAGATTCAAAAATGTGCGTACTACTGTATCATCACTATATTTTCCGGGACTGTCCACCCAATGGACAGCTGCCCTGGCTAAATCTTGTTCATCCATAGAATCGAGAAAATGATAACCCCTTCGTTCTCGGAGTAGTTTGTCGGCGGTTTGGAATGAATGCTCGTTAGACCTTATATTAATTATAGGTATTTGGAAATTCCTGTTATTATCTGGACATATCGGACGTATCGGGTCAATAAGACATCTATTACTATTACAAGATCCTCCTCTTCCTACATAGGCTATGGTGTCTGACTGTCCTGTGGGCAGTCCTGACCCTTCTTCCTCGCTTTGTTCGAACTCGTCTACCTCTAATCTTTCTTCATGTAGGCGTTCTATTTCTTTACGGATCTTTCGGCACATGGCTATTATACAATTTTGCTTATCATGTCTCCCTTCTGATATATTCTGGCTCCATCTGGTAAGAATTTGCATTGCTTCCGGGTCTACCCCCGGTCGGTCTTGATTTCTGATCACACAATTTATGAGGAAACGTAACAGTTCCCCCTGTATCTCTACTTTCTGGTATTCCATAGCTCTGTTAATACATTCTGGATCTCGCCCTGTTTGGACAAAATGATATATTTCATCTAGATGCGCAGTCATTCCTGGTAACTTCCCTAAATACACTGCGGCTCGTCTGATACGCAATGATGCCAGGGTCATTTCGTCCTCTTTGCCGGGCACAGGGTCATATCTACAATCTACAAGAAGTTCCTTCAGCGTACGGGCACTTATGAGTTTGGGTGTACGTGAATGTGCTGACTCTTGAAAAGTAAGTTTATTTATTCTGGGTGGCGTAGAAAAAATATTGGTAGCACCTCCCGTGGCCCCATCTGGGGTGTCGGGTGTGAAAGGATTCGTTGACCGTGATACGGCAACTACAGGTGTGGACACAGCTATAGAAGTAGCTGTAGGAACGGATGCAGAAACAGATGTGCTTGCCGGAACTTGTGACACGATCTGTTGCTGTAGGGATACGGGTACTGGATCTTGGCGTTGGATCTCCCTGGTATGCGGTCTATGCGGGGCGGAATTAGCATACTCGGGAGCTGCGTCATCTAAATATGAGGAAAGAAAAACATCTTCTGCGGTTCTAGGATGCCCCTTAGGATGTACCTTTATTGGAAATAATGGGGGTGGCAAGTCTTTCGGTATTTCTGGAGTAGCCTTAGGTAATCCTTCGGCCAGAAGGGGATACATACCATTCATAAGGGCATTTCTTTGCCTATCTATTTGTTCTGATTTCACTCGGATACCTTCCTCAATTAATAGATTTTCTCGAACTTTATTTGAACTCTCTTTATTCTTTTCTTCCTGTCTACGTGCTTTTTCTGTGCGTCTATGAGATTCTTTACGCCATAACTCAACGGCGTCTTTCTGTGACTGTCTGACCTTCCTTTTCCATAACTCTTCCTCAACTTTCATGATGCACTCTGCATCCCAGGTTCCCGCTGTGGGCCACCTCTGACTTTCTGGTAATCCTTTGGTGTAGTCTACCCATAAATCAAGAAATAATATAGCGTCTAAGCCATGTTTGTGATACATAAAGTGCCCTGGAGTGTCCCTAGGAGGAATAGGAACGGCTTCTTCGAGTACCCCTTTTCTTGTAGTGATCTGTCTTAGTTTCGAAAAGAGCGGCATATTGGCAACTGATCCGATACTTAATCTTGAACACACTTAATACAAAAGCACAATAATGAACAACCATTCATACCACAATATGCAGGACGTATTTAAACACATTAAACATTAAACATTTTTTAACCTTTAAAATAACCTACAATGATGATCGTCTGCATAACTAATCACCAAGCTTAATTCTTGACAATAACTAGATACTTCGGAATACTTGATATACTGCTAAACAGTACAGATACACTGCTAAAACAGTGCAGACCGGATTTGTGTACCCAAACCCGTCTTGACCGGCACAACCTATGTGCACGTCAGAAATGCCTCCCCAGTAATGGTACTCACCGGGTAGCTTCGGAAACGGAAGGCCTCGGAAACCGGACTGGACTCGACTCGACTCATCGGAAACTGGACTCGACTTGGGACTTCGGAAACTGGTGGGCCTCTGTATACCTCGGATCTTGCTCTCTCAGCTAGGCTCTGGTCGGGATACTTCGCACTTCTCACCGCCTCGTCTGGGTGTTGATCGCAGCCTCAGTCGCCCCCGCTTGACCGGAGGGAGATACAGGAAATCCTGCTGGTACGCGTTATTGTCCGTCCAGCTGTGGCAGGAGACCGGGCCTGCAACTCACCGCCGGCGCGTGAGATGAGAAAGTGTCCCTATTCGGGCGCCATACATGTGGTAAATAAAATTCCTTTACCTGGACTTAATTTGATACAGAAACATAATAAAATAGCTCAGTAAAATGAGAGGCAGAATCCGTGGTATTAGAGGTTCGGAATGGGCTTTATTCCAATGAACGATTATAATCGGTTGCTCCAAGTTCCATCACCACGGAGGTTCAGGAAGTGAAGTACATACATTATTGACATGAAATGACTTTTATAGATCATACATTACAATGAAGCGAATGCAATAGGCGTAACAATTGATAAGGAAAATGACGATTTATCTGCGTAACCAAAAATGGGTGTAATAAGGAGTAAAAAGGAACGTAATTGGTTATGATGTCACATATAGGTGGATCTATAAGATAATACTTGGCATAGATGCGCGCGCAGCAACATGACGTGCAATTGACGTGTAACTAGGGGGTGAAGGGGACTTGACATTTAGCTCTACATGTGGAGACAAGAAGTCTGGGGGGTCAAGTCAACCTAATCCCAAATCATATCTAACATCCTATGTTTAAAGAACTATGTTATCCATAAAAGAAGGACTCTCGGACAGAATCTATTCTATACTGACTGTGCGTGCGTGTACAAGCGTCTAAGTGTCTACACTAAATGCGAGGGGGTAGGAATATTCCATGGTAACAGGGCTATGAGTTACTTGCATGAGGACAGAGAAGCCGGGCCTTTTGCTCGGTAACTGGAAGAATGTTTACTTAAACTACTAGGCAGGAATGCATCGGCTGAGGGGGAAGCAGATAATTCGAAGGTGAAATACAGTTCTTGGCAGAGAATAAGCTGATGTCAGGCTTCGTGAGCCGCGCAGAGAATGAGACAAAGTTCATGGTCACAGATGCAGGCTCAGACTGGAGCTTTCAGAGGCAGAAAGCAAGAAGAGTTTGATGACAGAATCAGGGCCTACTTGCCTGGACTGTAAAATGGCATAAGTGAGCCATATAAAGCCGGTGGCCTTTCATGTTTAGGAATGGAATATCCGGCCTATTCATGGCGGATCTGACAGAGGACATGTTGACGGTGGACGCACATGTATTTGCGTCTTCATAACTGGAACTGGAGGAAACATACATGTACTTGTAACATGCACATAGAACCGTTGGGGTCCAAGATAGGGGACATAACTGACCAGAAAAATCCATATTTCCACACTTGCTCCATTCGTTGAGCGCCTTTTGCAGTGTCCTGGGATCAAGAAAAATGTGGGTCTTCCCCTGCCGATTAACTCTCAGCTTGGCAGGGTAAAGCATCGCATAGTCCAGTCCCATATCCCGCATTTGTTTTATAGCCGGGATGAACTGTCGCCTAGCCTCCTGAACACGAGCCGTGAAGTCCGGATAGAGTGCAATGGTCGACCCCTCGTAGGACAGCGTCTTCTTGTCCCTGGCCGCACGTAGGGCTGCATCCCTGTCGCGATAGTTCAGTAATTTCGCTATAATAGGTCGCAGTGGTGCGCCCGGCGGAGGTCTAGGCCCCAAAGACCTGTGCGCTCGTTCCACCACAAACATGTTAGAAAATATCCCCGGACCCAACAGCCCGACCAGCAACTTCACCACGTAGCACTCCATCCGACCGGTAGGTTCCGTCTTTGGCAGGCCTGTAATGCGCAGGTTGCTGCGTCGCGAGCGGGCCTTTACATCCTCCATTTTGTCCTGCAGCACCTGCATGAGTTGCCCCATCTTAACACGATCCGCTTCCGACGCAGTCTGCACCTCCTCCACGTCGACCAACCGCTGCTCCGTCTGGTCTAGTCGCTCTGCGTGCTTGTCTAAGTGCTCCGCCATGCGATCCATGCGGTACAAAAGGGCATCAATCTTGGACCCCAAGGAGTTTACGCCAGACTGCAGCCCCTTCTCCATTGATCAGCAACAAGCTTCGTATGTCCTGTTCTTCCTCCTGCGGCTTGCAGGTCGCCCCCTCAGCAGCAGCCTGGGTCTTGGGGCGTTTCTGTTCAAAAGTTAGTTTCGGCTGCGTCTTGTCAGTTTTGCCCATCTTGCGCCTCGCCGCAACACGGCACTCCTAATCGCAGCTGCCGCGCTATATCCCAGGGAGTATGCATCGCCACCAAGTTGCAGCCGCGGGCAGGCTTCCACCACCTACTGGCCAGAACCTCTCACTTGTGATCCAACCTTACATCAACGGCAGTCCGCCTAGCCCCACCTATCTTTCCACCGCTCGTCAACAGCCAACTGCACCCCGGCAAGAGCGAAGATGATATCCACAGGGCTACTGCTTCCAGGGCCCCCCCCCCGCCAACCACAGTGCGTCCCCCGCCGGCTTCCAGGCACCCCCCGTATTGTAAATGATGACTCCTGGGCTTGCCTAGTGTCCACAAACCACCCGCGCCAGGAGGGGGGGAGGGGGGGTCTTTGGCTGATCAGTTCGTGGGCTTCACTACGGGGTCACCGATCACCTCTGGTGGCGGACGCCTTCAATTATCCCGTCAACTCGGCGAAATCCGCAGCGCCTCTCTGGCAGTGAACTACAGAGGTGAGCCCGCCCTCGGCACTTCAGCTGCCAAACTCACCGCAAGGTCGCTCCTCACACGCTACTGACGGTAGCGTCGCCCCAGCCTCCACAATGCCTCCGTTGTGTCTACGTTGCCGCGTGACCCTTCACTCGTTTTTGCAGCGAAATCGATGCAGGGGGCCGGGACTCCGCTCCGGGACATCTTTTTTGGGTGTTTGGATTAAGATTACTGACCATGGTTTACAAACAAGTTTGTATAAAAAAAAAACAACGGATAGGAATAGTGTACTATTATTCCAAAG
The DNA here is from genome assembly GCF_964204655.1 of Triturus cristatus. NCBI lineage: Eukaryota > Metazoa > Chordata > Amphibia > Caudata > Salamandridae > Triturus > Triturus cristatus. The sequence goes on along the minus strand of NC_140595.1, from coordinate 776,418,098 downwards.
TTTCCATCCATCTACCCTGAACTGAAAAGGAATCTACCTTGCTCACAGTTCCTGCGAATCAGGAGACTTGGTTCTGACCCAAAAACATGTGAAACCACCATCCTGGATTTCAAAACAAATTACACATATAGGGGTTACTCTAGTCAGTTACTTGATTCTTTAGCACAAAGGGCAGTATCACATGAGCGTAGACAACTACTCCAGAAGAAACCAAAAGTAGAATCACCGAGGATGGTATTTGTATCTAAATTTTCCACAACATCCCGAGGCGTGGCTTGAGGCGTCAAGATGGCGGTCGCACTCTAAGAGTGCTCTGGACCCCCTCCGTCATCCGCCTGCCATCCGTTCTTAACTGCTACCATCCTTGTTTTCTTTCCAGGGCGACAGATGCTTCCTTTTCAGAAGTATAGGGTGGGGGGTGTCGGGGGGGGTTGGGGAGGGGGGGAAGACCGTTGTCTCCCGCTAGTTTGTTGTTTTTTGCCGCCTACGGGCCGCTGTTTCCAGTTCTCCACGGTAGCTCCACACACCTGGCTACTTCATGTGATGACATGACTTTGTTGGCTCACACTCCTCTCACTGTACAACTCGGACCTTGCCTTATCACCTTTTTCAGGGGTCTGGGCTCCCGCGCGATGGCTCCCCCCCCCCGCTCCCGCACCGCCCTTCCCGATGGCACACGCTTTTACTAGGGCCCTCCATGGACCGTCAATGGCCTGCTAGACCGTATCAAGCGTACTGCTGTCCTGCGTAGCGCCCACTGCCATGCGCCTGATATCCTGTTCTTGCAGGAGACACACCTTCTAGGGTCACAATGTAATTACCTCGCCAGGTATGGATTTGACAGGGTCTGGCACTCTGGTTTTGCGCGGGTTCTCGGGGGGTTGCTATCCTGCTGCGGCGCGGCCTTCCCTTCACTCTTGTTCGCGCTGAGCTGGACCCGCAAGGTCGATTTGTAGCATTGACTGGCGTGATTGAGGGGCAACCCCTTAGTCTCCTTTGCATGTATATTCCCCCCGTCACGTTGGCCTCCACTCTCCGTAGCCTCACTTCTGCCCGCTCCTGGTGGGGGGGGGGACTTTAATGCCGTCCTGCAACCCTTGTGTGACATAACAGGTACTCCCTCGGCTCCCCGCATAGCCTCAGCACGGCGCCTGTCTGAGTGGTCCTCTGCCATGGGTCTCTGCGACACCTGGAGGGTGTGGCACCCTCGCAAGGCACAATACACCCACACTTCGGCGGCCCATCACACCCACTCTCATATTGACCTCTTCCTCCTGCCAGATACGGACTGTCAGCTGCTGTCCGGGGTCAATATATTGCCCAGGGGGATCTCGGTTCATTCCCCCGTTTCCCTTCACATCGGGTCCTCCAGCTCTAGCACCCGTCCGGCTTGGCGCATGAACGCCTGGTTCTTGGAAGACGCCGACTTTGTATCATCCATCGGGCGGGAACTGCAGCTTTACTTCTCTACCAATATGGGGTCGGTCTCTTCCTCGAGAACCCTATGGGAGGCTGGAAAGGCGGTGGTGATGCGGGGGGGGGTCGCAAGAGGCCTGGTCCTGGCGGAACGTACGGAACGATTGGCTCGGCTCATGAGGCTAGAGGCGCGGGCGGCTCGATTGGAGAGTGCCCTGGCCGCCGACGGTGGGGGGTACTCCGATTGGCGCCTCGCACATCTCCGAGAAGAGATCTCTCAAATCTCATTGAACTCTGCCAGGATGCTTTGGCAGTCGTCGGTGGCCCGTATATACGGTTGGGGCGATAAAATGGTAAATTGCTCCACAACTTGGTGTCATACCCCCAGAGCAGCTCGTATCATTCCTGAAATTCGGTCTGAGACCGGCACCTGCCGGGTCACGTCTCTGGCCATTGCCCAAACTTTCGCACACTACTATGCGGCCTTATATGCGCCCCGACCCACCCCAGTTCTCTCTGGCTGCCCTTTTGGCTGAGACTCATACCCACTTGCCTCGTCTCTCCCGAACAGTTTCTGAGACCCTGGATCTTCCCGCTACTTCGGAAGAAATACACAGAGCCATCTCAACTTTGCGTTCCGGAAAGACGCCTGGGCCTGACGGTTATCCGCAAGAATACTACGCGACTTATCGTGACACCCTGGTACCCCATCTTCTGGAACTGTTCACGCATGTCGCTGAACAAGGATCCTTTCTGCCCGAAGCGGACGAGGCCACCATCGTCGTTGTTCCCAAGACAAATCCACCCTCCCTTGACTGTGCCGACTATCGTCCGATCTCGCTCAACAATACTGAGATCAAAATCTTCGCCACTGTGGTGGCTCAACGGCTCCGGCCCCACCTACAGGACCTGGTTCACTTAGACCAGTGTGGATTTATGCCTGGCCGGGGGACCCGGCATTGTATACGCCGTCTTCACCTTGCCCTCGCTCACCGTCATCGCCTTACCCCCTACCTGGCACTACTTTTTATAGACTTCGAAAAGGCGTTTGACACAGTGGATTGGGGTTACCTTGGCGAGGTGCTGGAGAGGCTGGGTTTCGGCCCCCACTTCCGACGCCTCATCCGGGTTCTTTATTCCCAACCCAGGGCGCGGGTCCTTATTAACGGCGTACTCTCTGAGTCCTTTTCCATCCAAAGGGGCACCTGTCAGGGTTGTCCACTTTCTCCACTACTATTCGCTTTGGCGAAGGAACCTCTGGCGGCGATCATTCGTCAGGACTCTCTCATCAGCGGCTGGACCTGGGATCGGAGCCACCCAGATAAGATAGCCTTATACGCTGATGATGTCCTTCTGTATCTAGCAGATCCTGAACATTCTGGTCCGCGCTGTCTGGGCGTCCTTTCGGCGTTCGAGCGGGTCTCCGGCCTTCGACTCAACCCAGCGAAGTCTACCTTAGTCCGTCTGCACCCATCCCGGTCATGTTTTGACTGGCAAACGAATATTCCCTTACGTAAACAGTCCTTCAAATATCTGGGTGTGTGGATCGCCCTCCTTCCGGAGCTTGAATGGGCCCTGAACATTGCGCCCATGGTCTCCAGGGCCAAGACAGATCTTAAGAAATGGCAATCCCTCCCTCTTAACCCCTTAGGCTGTAGTGCCCTTTTTAAAATGATGATCCTTCCCCGTTTTCTGTATATTCTACAGAATACAACTGCCTACCTCCCGAGCAGCTGGTTCCGGGAGATGGATGGTGTTCTCGTTCGTTTTCTGTGGGGTAACGGGAGGTCAGATTGTCCCTAGCACATTGCCGTATCCCTTCCTACGATGGGGGCATGGGGGTTACTAACCTGCACCTTTACTACCTTGCCACTCGCATTATTGTGATCCACGATTGGTTCACCGGTGGATGGTCGGATCCAGCGTACCAAGTTGTACTTGGAGCCCTGGACTTTCCACGGATCCAGGACTATCTGCATGGCCGCCCAATACCACAGGATCTTCCTCCCATCACTAAGTCGGTGCTCCTGGCCTGGCGCACGGCTTTGCGTTACATCTGGTGGGACCGGAGACTCACCAGGCAGATGCCCTTGTGGAGTGGAGCATGGTTGAACAAGGTTTTCTCCCTTCGAGACTTCCGGAATGGGACCTCGTGGGGATTTCGCTTCTGGGGGACGTCTGGGTGGGGGACCACATTAGATCTTTTGCTGACCTGCAACAGCATCACTCTCTCCTTCCCTCACAGTTTTACAAATACCTCCAACTTCGCCACGCTCTACAGGTGTACATTCCCAGTCCTACTACCCTTCCAGAGTTCAGTCCCTTGGAGGCCCAGGTGTTGATGGGTGACCTTGGTAGAGGAGGGGTGTCGAGAATTTACAAATCCCTAGTTAATAATGGTCTGGCGTCTCTCGCTCGACTACGCACCCGGTGGGAGGGGTGGCTGGGTTCCCTGGCGGAGGCGGACTGGAGGGATACCCTTATGGTGCCCAAGACCATGACAACCTCCTCCAAACTTGGTCTTACCCAACTTTATTTCCTCCATATGCCCTAACTCATGCCGGTGCGGTTGTATAAAGCTAATCTGCGGTCCTCCTCCGCTTGCGCGCGCTGCTCTTATACCGCTGCGGACTTCTTTCATGTGATCTGGCAGTGCCCCGTTATTGAATCGTTCTGGAGGGAAGTTGAAGGGGAGCTCACGGGCGCCCTGGATTGGGTGTCTCCCCATGATCCGCTGCGCCTGCTGCTCGGGGTGTTGGAGGGCCTGGATGGATCCAGAGCAGATAAACGCCTGTTGGGAACGGCGGTGGCGAAACGGGACACTGCCGCCTTGTGGTCCCAGGCCAAGCCACCCACTGTTAGGCACTGGAGGCGGGGAGTGGATTGGTGTGAAGCCCAGGAGGAGCCCCTTTTTGCGGCGAGAGGCTGTCCTGAGATGTTTGGGATAAATGGTTCAATCTCCTTCGCCCGTGAGTGTTCGAGTGCGTGGGAGATAACGTTCGTCCTCATACAACGGTATATCTATTCCCTTTGATGAGCATCACTCTGAAAACTTGTGTATACCTGTATCAAACTAATGTGTGGTTCTGCTACCGATGTAACTTTGTGTTAAATCTAAATGCAATAAAGTTTGCTATCAAAAAAAAAATTCCACAACATCAAAGATAATACGTAGTATCATCACAAAAAGATGGGAACACCTTCAACAGGAACCTGCTTTTTGAAACCTATTTCTCTCTAGACTGCTATTCGCATACACAAGATCTAGAAACATCAAAGAACTGTTGTCTGCGAAGTTGACACCTAAAAAACATATCTGGTGTAGGAATGCTGAAAGGTCAAAACTGCATCCACTGCAATAATGTGATCACAGGATGCATACTAACTCATCCACGTACAGGAGAAAATTGCTCTACAATGGGGATTATAACACGAACAACGTAATTTATTCCATCAAATGCCCATGTGACATGCTTTATGTTGGAAAAACAGAAAGGAAACTTAAAATCTGAATCTTTGAACATAAGAACAGAGTACGCAAACAGAGTACCTCTTCTTGTTTGGCAACACACTGGGAGGAGTGTCGACACACTACAGCTCAAATTAAATTCCAGATCAATGAGCTGGTGACCCATCGCCCAGGACTTGACATCAACAAGCAGCTGCTACAAAGGGAGACGTTTGGATTAAACGCCTTGATACTCCGAAACCCAGGGGGCTCTATGATAAATTAGAAATTAGCTGTTTTTTGTACATCAACTGCCATTTTGTCTTGGCAATGAAAACCAAGATCCATAAAATGATGATCTGTATATTCCCATAGGTATGTCCCCTTCGTTTTTTACCCAGTCTTCAAGAGTGCACACAATATCATATTATGAGATTCTCACATAGGCCAAACTACGGACATTGGAAGTTTTATTTCATAAGCTAGGCACACTCTGTACACCATTTGTTGTGAAGACACTCATTCTGGACGAACAACATTTCTACGTGCACAGTTTTTGACTAATTTATGAAATTATGGACCATTTAAGACCGTTTGATCAGATTCGTGGCATTTATTTAAGCCCCGGTGACAAAACGGCTTGCCGCTTATTATTTTTTTATATTTTATTATTATTTCTTCACGTTGTTACAAGCACGTTATTTTTTACGCAAGCGGAATGGTGGTGTTCGTCTCAATCATGTCATTGTTCCGAAAAAGGGCGTTGTAGATTAGACCTTATTGAAGTGTCTATTCAGGCATAGAATGGTTTTTCAATTGTGCAGCGGAATACAACTGGTTTCTCTAAACACGGGGTCATTTGGTTATTTCTATATGCCCCCTATTGTTGTTTGTTTACATGGGAGTTCATGGCGCCGATTTCACCAACGAGCATGTTGATGTAACCCCAATCAAGTGACCACGTCACATGACGGGGGAATGAGTCTTATGCCAAGATGGTGGTCATTTGGCACCGAGCGCGTCCTTACCCGAGAAAAACATGACACGTGGTATTCCGGTAAGCAAGGTTATCCATATTTTTTTTCCGTCTGTTACAGTTTTCGTAAACTCCGAGGCATTTATGGACTCTTTTGTGATTTATTTTCTTGGCAGGAAAGGGCTCCATGAAACCGATGTTTTAAACACGGTAAGAGCACGGGTCCTATTCACCTCTGGGACTAACTTTCTTTAATTTATTACACTATGGAAAATTGTAAGTTTTTTTGTTTTTATTTTATGGCGCACATCAGAAAAGTGAGAACAAGGTTCAAGTCCCACTGAGGCATTACGAAGGGAACAGATGAGTAATGCCCTTGAGAAAACGTGAGACAACAGGGGACTTGAAAAGAGAAGGCTGATCAGGAAGCCATAAGAAAGCAGAGATTGCAGCAAGATAACCCTTCAAGGTGCCCAGAGCAGAGCCCTGCTGGGCCAAAGAAAGAAGAAAGAGTAGAACCTCAGAAAGAGGGGCAGAAAGGGGATCCACAGCCTTTGCTGTGCACTATGCCACAAATTTGTTCCACCGGCAGACGTATACCGTCTTTGTGGAGGGACGCCTGGCTGACAGAATGACATCACAGACTTCAGGAGGCAAGTCAAATGGCATCAACTGTCGCCGCTCAATCTCCACGCATGGAGGTGGAGGCTGGACAGGTTCGGGTGGAGGACCGTCCCCTGCTGCTGCGACAGAAGGTCCTCCTGAAGAGGCAGTCGTATCGGGGGATCGATGGACATACGGAGTAGCTCGGGATACCAGTACCTTTGTGCCCAATCCAGAGCCACCAAGATGACTTGGGCCCGGTCGCGCCTGATCTTCTTCAGCACTCTGGGCAGAAGTGGTATAGGCGGAAAGGCGTACAACAGACCGCAACTCCACTCGCAACGAAAAGCGTCTCCGAGCGAGTGCCGCCTTGGAAATTCCAACGCGCAGTACTGCTGACATTGCGCATTCTCTTCGGTGGCGAATAGATCTAACCAAGTCTCTCCCCACTGCAGAAAGAGACCTTGCACCACGTCCGAGTTCAGACGCCATTCATGATCCATCATGAACCGGCGGCTGAGTTAGTCTGCTCTGGCGTTCAGAGAGCCCGCCTGATGTTGAACCACTAGGGTGATGCCCTGATGTTCCAGCCATGTCCAGAGGCGCAGAGCCTCCTGACAAAGGGTCCACGACCCCACCCCGCCCTGTTTGTTGCAATACCACATGGCAGTGGTGTTGTCCATGAACACCTGCACGACACTTCCCCGGACAGAGGGAAGGAAGGCTTTTAGTGCAAGTCGGATCGCCCTCAGCTCCAATAGGTTGATATGGAGCCGAGTCTCCGCCGGAGACCAGAGTCCTCTGATCTCCGCCTCTCCCATATGGCCCACCCATCCCAGGAGGGACGCATCCGTCACTACGACATGCTCCGGTTGGGGTAGGGAGAGGGATCTGCCGCTGACCCAATTGCGATTCGTGAGCCACCACTGCAGCTGGTTCGCTGTGCCCTCCGAGATCAAGACATGGTCGGACAGGTTGCCTCAATGCTGGGCCCACTGAAACTTCAGGTTCCACTGCAGAGCCCGCATCCGCCACCTGGCGTGAGGTACCAACAGGCCATCAGCCCCAGAAGCCGCAGCACCAACCTGACTGAAACCCAAGACAGAGGCCGGAAGATGGAAATCAGGGCCTGAATGTCCCGGACCCGCTGTTCCGGCGGATAGACCCGGAACTGCGCCGAATCGAGAACCGCCCCAATGAAAAGGAGCTTCTGGGAGGGACGCAGGTGCGACTTCGGCACATTGATGGAGAACCCCAGCGAGTGCAGGTGGTCAGCCATAGTCTGGAGGTTGAAGACGACTTGCTGGGGCGAGCCCGCCTTCAACAGCCAGTCGTCGAGATAGGGGAAGACTGGAACCCCTGATCGGCGCAGATGAGCTGCGACCACCGCCATCACTTTCGTGAACACCCGAGGGGCACTGGTGAGGCCGAAGGGGAGCACGGTGAACTGAAAGTGCTCCTGACCCACCGTGAACCGCAGGTAACGCCGGTGGGTCGGCAGGACGGGGATGTTGAAATAAGCGTCCTGCAAGTCCAACGCTACCATCCAGTCTCCAGGGTCTAGGGCAGCCAGAACCTGAGCTAAAGTGAGCATCTTGAACCGGTCCTTCCGGAGGAAGGCGTTGGCGCTCCTGAGGTCCAAGATCGGGCGTAGGCCCCCCTTGCCCTTCTTGGGAACCAGAAAGTAGTGGGAATAACAACCCCGACCTACTTCTGGACCAGGAACGCGCTCGACGGCCTCTTTGGCCAAGAGGGCCGAAACTTCCTCTCGTAGAAGATGCAAATGATCCCCCGACATACGGTGGTTCAGCTGTGGCATGGCTGGAGGGGTCGTCTCGAAGGGGAGGGAGTAGCCCCTTCGGACGATTTGCAGCAACCACCTGTCCGACGTGATGGAGCGCCAGTGGAGCAGGTGATGGCGATCCCTGCCGCCCACTGGCGTTGAATGGGCCTGAAAGCTCGGACTAGGAAGGCTTTGAGGCGGATGCTGCCGGGGTAGATGTGGACTGACCGGCACGTTGACCTCCAGTACCGCCTCGGCGGAATCCACGTCCGCGACAGCGTGCAGGTTGGTTCTGCGGCCGGTGGCTGGGCGGATGTGAGGAGGCGCCCCTTCCTTGGCCACAAAAGGGCCGAAAGGTGGAAGTTTGCGGCCGCGGGGCCGAAAGACCCAAGGACTTGGCCGTGGCCCGGGAGTCCTTGAACCGAGCCAGCGCACTGTCCGCCTTCTCACCAAAAAGGCAAGTGCCATCAAAGGGCATGTCCATGAGGGAACTCTGGACATCCCCCGAAAATGACGTAGACCTCAGCCAGGCGTGACGCCGAAGCGCCACCGTGGTGGAAATCGCCCGACCCAGCGAGTCCGTGGTGTCAAGTCCACACCGTATGGCGTGCCGTGCTGCATCTCGACCGTCAGCAAGTGCTTGAGTGAGTCGTGTCCTGGCCTCCACCGGGCACGAGGGCAGCACGTCCTCCACCGTATCCCACAGAGAGTGGGAATAACGGTCCAAAAGACAAGCGGTATTTAAAGACCGCAGCCCCAAACTCAGGGACGAGAACAGTTTCTTGCCAAACTGTTCCAAGCTCTTGGATTCCCGATCCGGAGGAGCGGACGGGAAGGAGGATTGGGAGGTTGAGGCCTGGATAACCAGACTCTCGGGGGTGGGGTGTTGGGAGAGGAAACTGGGGTCGCCCGGAGCAGGGCAGTGGCGTCGGGCAACGTTCCAGTCCACAGGAGGGACTGTGTAGGGCTTGGACCAAGTGCCCTGCAGAACGTCAATGAGGGCCTCATTAAACTGCAGCAGAGGCTCAGTGGAGCTTGCTGTCGGTTGAAGGACCTCTGCGAGGACGTTAGTCCTCACGGCCACAGCAGGCAACTCCAGCCCTAGGGCTTCGGCCGCCTTGCGCAGCACCACTGAAAAGGCTGCACCCTCCTCCGAAGCCACAATCGGAGGAGAGATGAAACCAGCGTCCGGGGAGGTATCCAGACCGCTGGCATCCCCCAATTCCTCTGCCCAGTCCTGAGAAAGTTGGGCCTGAGCGGCCATAGGGTCTTCAGACCCCTCCCAGTCGCCCTCGTCATCCGATTCCCGATAAACAGGAGGAATGATCGGAGCCGGGCAGTAGATGAAGCGTTCACCAATCGGCGCCGGTAGCGGCGCCGGGCGGGGCTGCGCTGGCGTCGGGCCCGGACCGGGGCTAAACTTGGGAACGACGTCGTCCGGGGACGGTGTCGGGGGTGGAACCGGTGTCGGTGCCGGCGGAGGAGGCGTCGTGAGGTCGACCGGCGCCGACCGAGATCCAGGCCTGGATCCCTCGGGGACCTGCGGCGTCGGGGCCGGAGCCGTCGACGGGGCCGGAGCCGCCGGCACGCGAAGTCGCCCAGTCGAACCTGCGGGGCCCGAAGGCGCGTCTACAGGCATCGACGGCGGAGCCAGGCCCCTCATGGCCGAGAAGAAGGCACTGACCTCCGCTGGAGTCGCGTCAGTCTCAGGGACCGCGGGTGTGGGACCACCCTGACCCTCAGCCGAGTCGCACGACCGGCGATGGGAGTCCGAAGAGCGATGTCGTCTCTTAGACTTCTTGGAGTACTTCGACTTACCCGAAGACCCCGACGAGCGATGACGATGGCTGCGGCTCTGCGATCGGTCCTTGGACCTCCTCCTGGACCGGGACCGAGAGCGGCGCAGAGCCGAGTGCCGAAGCTCGAGAAGCTTACGGGACTGCTCCCGCCTAGCTTTCGACGTCAAGGCCTGGCAATCGAGGCACGACTCCGCGTCATGGTCGGCCCCCAGGCAATAAAGGCACCGGCGATGGTGATCCGTCACCGACATCAGGCGATGACAGGCGTCACAGGCTTTGAAACCAGGCATCCTACCGGCACCAGAGTCGAGTCGATAGACCAAAAGAAGTAAAAAAAGGTAGTCAAAAAATGACTAAGGGTAAGCTCTTCCCGGATCGGCGCATACTGGCGCGGAAAAAAGAAGAACTGACGTCAGAGCGCGAGGGCGGCGTCTAAGTACTCCACGTCATTCCGGCGCACAACGCAGACGACGGACGCGGAGACGCAGACGACGCCTAGCGACGCGCAAGGGGTATTGCTACAAAAATCTTTCCGGATCCAGCCTGACGCCTGGGGATATTCTAAGGTGAGGAATCTAACTAACGTGTTTCTTTCAGAAATAGATGATCTCACCTCCAGGCTAGACAAGGTAAAGCAGCAGGTTGACTCCCATGAGACTCGCCTAGAGGACCTCCTCCAATTGGAAAAGATACTCACAGCTCATCAAAGCTAAAAACAATGATTTGGAGGTGCACTACATGCGCAACAACCTCAGAATTGCTGGAATACCCGAGACTACAGCCATGCCCAAAATGTAACCCTAAGTTGAAAAACTGCTTCGTGAGCTATTTGAATAGGTCCTTTCCAAGTGTTTGTTGTAGAGCGTGCGCACCGCTCACTGCGGCCTAGACTACCAGTTGGGGCCATGCCGAGGCCTATAATTGCGTGCTTGCTAAATTACTGTGACCGTGACTCAGTGCTAAGAGCGGCTAGGGACCGGGGCCCTATAAACCATCATCTCTTTTTTCCCAGACTTTACTCTGCTGGTTCAAGCCGACTGTAAAGAATTCCTGCCTACCAAACGTATCCTACAGCGAGCCAAAATTCCATACGCAATCTGGTACCCTGCACAATTGAGAATTTCGCCTGGCCGGCAACCCCATTTCTTCATCGACACGAAATCAGCACTAAAATTCGCCAAACACATAGGCACCAAGAGACACTCCCCCCGCTCCTTTCAACAGGCTGGATCTGAACAGGGACTCAGTGATAATGATTGATTGCGCCACAGCTGCTGGGCGTTGCCTGATATGCCAACCACTGTAAGAAGCCCTATTTAGCCAACAACTGACTTCGAACACAGGAGATATGCCCCATCATGACATAGTCTGTATGTGCAACGTGACTGTTTTTTACTGCACTCTGAGAAGCCCCTAACTAGAAACAAGGCCTGGGCACCCTGCCATATGGGTACTGGACACTGTCAACCCAGGCCCCGACTGGGAGAACTCCCATGGTTTGCTATGTTTGTTTATTAAGAGTTGACAAGGGGAGGGGGGAGGGGTGGGAATCACAACCTAGTTGGGGGGTTGGTGTGGGTGGAGGGTGGGTTTGGGGCATCAACAAAGTTGGTGGGGGGAGGGGGTTAGGTCTCTACAGTTATCTGATGCAGACCATATATATGAGCACAAATGTAGGACACACAGTACAGAGCATAAACCACATCATCGCTGCGACACACATCATTGTCCAGCTGGCCTATATGTTGAGTACAGCAGAGCACCTCACACCTACCTTCACGTTACAGTAACAGATAGATGTCAACTGTAACATTCCTAACATGGAACATTAGAGGACTAATTGACCATAGAAGGGCTATGCTAGTACATTCCTATCTAATTAGGCATAACATTGACATTTGCTTCTTACAAGAAACACATCTCAGAAGTACTGCAGAACCCAAACTCCATAATAGACACTGAGGAGAGGTTCACTCAGCGCCATACTCTAACTACGCTAGAGGAGTAGCAATATTGATCAGGCGTGAGGCTGGCTGGAAAATCTCTCGTACACTATTGGATCCCAAAGGTTGTAACATCATCTTAAGTGGTACTCTGGTTACTACCCCAGTGACACTGGTTGCAATCTTTGGTCTTAACGTGGATGACCCGTACTTTTTTACATCATTTGGTCAAAAATCACATTACTTGGCTGAGACACAGTGGTATGGGGGGGCGACTTTAACGTCATCATGCATGATCCCTAGACGTGTGGGCTCCTCCCGCCAACTGCATCCCAGAGCCAACCAAAACATTTGCTACCTTTCTCAAGAAAACAGACTGATAAATATATGGCGCAGCTGGCATTCTGACACTAAAGAGGGCACTTCTATCTCCTCGTACCACAACGCCTTGACCAGGCTGGATTTTTGGCTTGTCTTCGGTGACGTTGCGACCTGGATTACAGACACTTGACATATGCTGATCACTCTATCTGACCATGCCCCTGTTCTGCTTAGGTGGAGCATACCACAGACTATGCCTCGAGCTTTTTGCTGGCATCTTCCCCCAAATGCCTTGCTAGATACAGTTTTTAGTGAGGAGATATGAGTGGAACTTACACCTTTTTTCTCCATCAATGAAAGGTCAGTGGACTCCCCCTCAACGCTATGGGAAGCCTTCAAGCCGGTGATAAGGGGTTGTGCATAGCTAAGCAATATGAGGTACTAAATTCAATTAGGCGGACACTGGGGAGGCTGGAACGGGACATCCGAGATGCTGAGCTCCTATACTATCAAAATGGCACGACCGAGCACCTTGCCACCCTTAGAGGGAAAATCTCTGAATATGGCAAAGAGGCGCTTAGGGAAACACACTTTCTGGGTAAACACACTCGGGCCATACGGTACGGGGAGGGAGATCACCCAGACAGATCTCTAGCTAATACACTCAGGCAAGCACGCACTTCATCCTATATTATTGAACTCCTAGACAACTACTGTAACCCAGTAAAGAGGGCAGGCTGCCACACTAAAACAACTGACTTTTACGCCTCCTTTTATACTGCCACACATGACGGCCCTAATCCCGAGCTGCAAATTTAGCTGGACTCAATTGAGCTAGTGTCGCTGAGTGATGCATACCAGGCAGATCTGGATGAGGCCTTCACTGCTGATGACAACATTCAGGCCATAAATAGAATGCCTGGAGACAGAGCCCCAGGACTTGATGGACTGACGACTTCATTTTACAAGACCTACGCACGTGGTCGAGATTGCCCCCCACCATCTAGCGGTTTACCAAGAATCTCTAGAACGTGGCTCTTTGCCTCCGACAATGGGCGAAGCCATGATAATATTGCTCCTGAAGCCAGATAAGCCGGACAATAAGTTTGACTCTAACCGCCCAGTCTCACTCATTAATATTGACGCCAAAGTTCTTGCTAAGCTGCTTGCTACCAGGCTGCAACCGCTCCTTCCACTCATCGTCAGGCCGGACCAGCCGGGGTTTATCCCAGGCAGATCCACAGCGCACAATCCAAGCACATTCTTTTCCACACTGCACCAAATCGACCCCCAATTACCAGCCCTCGCAGCCTTCCTAGACGCAACCAAAGCGTTCGATTCATTAGAATGGCCATACCTATTTACCATATTATCCAGGCTAGGAATTAGCTCCAACTTCATCCAGCTAATCCGATTGTTCTATACCCAACCCACTGCGCGACAAAGTGAATCGTTTGCTGTCTGACCCATTCCCAATAACACGTTGCACTATGCAGGGGTGCCCCCTTTCACCTCTGCTATTTGCGGTGGCCGTGGAGCCACTACCTGCCAGAATGCGCCAGAATCACACAGCAAGGGGTTGGGATTCACAGACAGCGGTTTAATAATATCAATGAAGGCAGATGATATCACCCTATATATACAAGCACCTGAAGAGAACTTAAACCCTGCGCTGAGGAAGGTCCTCCAATTTGGAGTCATGTCTGGAATAAATGTCAATTGGGCTAAATTGACGCTTCTTCCCCTGACTGCCGCCCCACTAAAAATGGAGTTGGACTTCCCACTAACCTGGGCCCGGTTAAGTATTTAGGGATTTGGCTTAGCAGAGACATGCAGGAGATCTGGTGCATGAATTATGGCTGGCATATGGAGTGGCTGGATGGCAGGATAGCCACCTGGTCCAGCCTACCGTTATACCTCGCTGGCAGAATAGCCATAACCGAAAGGGTAATACTACCCAAATGATTATACTAATTTGAAAACATACTGTTACAGCTCACACAAGCATTCTTCAAGAAACTCCGATCCCTGATGGTGACCCACAAGGGCAGGTAAACAGCCATGCTCAACCTGGGAACTCTTAACATTTCCACTTTCGCAGGGATTTGAACTATATGTGCTATGTGGGCAAGCTCAATACCCACACTACTGGGTCCACCTGATTCTGTTTCAACCTCATGTAGCATTGGAGAGGGACGTCGCTGCGCTCATACCGCTGCATGTTTCCATATACCAAACCTATCAGAGAACAAGCAAAGAGATAAACAAGGTGGAATCCCTGTGGTGGGCGTGGGAGGGACTAAGGAGACGTGCAAACATCTCGTCACTCTATACGCCTTCAACACCACTTGCATATTACCCGCTCATTCCCCCTCTACATGACAACGGAGCCATACAACGCGCTCATCAAATGGGCTTAACTACCCTTGGTGATGTCTACCAAGACAATTAATTCCTGGTCCGTCCATTTGGCCCTGGTGGATCCCAGGCACGCATTCTGGAACTACTCTTATATTATAAACTCACAGCAAGATACAGACAATTGCACACCTCCTTTCCGACTGCACCACCCGTCCTGACAGCACTAGAAAATGTATTAACCAACCCATCGCCTCGGAAACTAATCACGCGTCTCTACAACATCACACACGCTACCTCGCCGGTCACAACGGCTAGAGCATTAGAGCAATGGTGTACAGAACTGGACCCGCCCCCCACAGATGAACAATGGCCTATTGCTGCTCAGCTCAAATATCTCTCCCCTAATTATAGACTGTGACTCATACATTTTAAATTTCTCCATCGACTGTGCAGCACACCCCTACAAATGTATAAAATGGGACTGAGGTCAGACGCGGATTGCCGGAAATTGAAACATACACATACGACATTCCTACACTTAGCATGGCTCTCCCCACCCATATCCCGGTACTGGAAGTGTCTACGAGACAATACACGAAGTCACGGGATTCCACTTGGAATGCAGACCACTCGTAGCCCTACTGGGACATGTCAAAGAAGCCCCCCCTAATATAAGCTGTTTATTAGCTATGATGCTAGTGTTGGCCAAGTGCAGAATCGCAATGCATTGGGGATCAACTATGATCTTTCAAATAGACACATGGGTACATGACATCACCTACTGCAAAGAACCTCTCACCAGCTTACTGGGACCTAATGCCACTAGCATCTAGGCCCAAAGATATTTGGGCCCCATTCATAACGTGGGCCAACACGAGAAATGTAACTAAGCTAAACACATCCCAAGATGCAATAGGCACACAACCTTCCACTTCTAGACAGCCCGGACATGGAATCCAAACATATTATGGGGATGCCCACGAGCTGAGAAGCAAAGTCATATCGCAAACCCATCAGGGCAGAGAACTGCTCTAGTATCTGTTCACTGTACTAGCTATCAATAATGTGTGTACCTGTTTATTGCTGATCGAAAGCTTCACCAACGACATGTATATTGTAATTTTATATATTTTGTGCTCTTTCGCACAAAAAGGATCCTTTGGTATGCTGTAACTATGTAATATGCCTTGCAGTACTGAATGCTATTGTTATTGTGTTAATGCTATGGCATGAAATGCATATATGTATGTCCAAAAAACTAAAATAAAATAAAATAAAAAAGAATAAAAAAAAGAAAAGCTGTGTCTTCACCCTCTCTCTCTTCAGTGTCCATGGTTGCACCCTTCAGCTCAGGAATGTATACAATACACTTCCATTGTCCAGGGACACTGTATCACAACCATGATGTTCCAACTAAAACCAGGGACAATCCGAAATGAATCCTGTCAGTCTCAGCTGTCTCACACTCATATCCAAGGAGTCTTGCTACCATGTACGCTTTAGACAACATCAGTTGACATGCTCACAGTATGTCAGTGCTAGGGTCTAAGTGTCTTATACAATTAGGGGCAATAGGCTCCAAACGCAGTCTGAACGGGAGAAAAAGGTCTGTTCAGTGCTAGAATTCTAAAAATTAGATGCTGTCACCGCTGCTTAATGTCAGCAGCCCAGGACACAGACAGTAGTTCTGCCTTAGTTAGATGAACCAGGCTGTGAACCCTAGAGACAAAAGAACTGACCTAGGCGGCAGGGTGCACACTGGATTTACATGTGATCTGGGTCACCAAAAGTCAGAATACCAGATCTCACATGCAGATGGGTCACTCAGGGTAGGGGTCCAATGCTGTTTACCACGGAGGGTATATGCCCATCCCAAAAGCCTTTTACCTGAATGTAAGATTGAGAAAAATAAAGATTTCAATGTCAAAAAAAGGAAGGCTGACCACTGCATGGAACAAATGTTTATCTTTAAGTACTAAATTAGCCAGTCATTCCACCTCTGCTTCCTTCACCCAGAAGTGGCACATTTTGATCATATCCAACATTAATTTAGCAGTGTTGATTTTGGCCTGGGTTAAAAGAATGGCTCAGCCAAGCAGCAACGGTTTTTGATAAAGAGCACTATGAACATATTTGAGATGACTGCATATTCAGTGTTCACACATCAAGTGTAAATCTACTGATACTGAGGCTTCTATGAGCCTGGTGTAACTTTCCAAAGATATCCGATATTATTACCTTAGTTTTAGTCTCTAGTATCCGTGGGCACGATATATATGTCGTGAAAAATATTCCCTCTGAAATATAAATAGCCCTTTACCTACCACAACTGTACCTCAACTCCACTTCAAACAGGTCGTGTCGATCATATTGTTATATCATCTCACCCTTCCACTCACACAAGATCTCCCCTGCTTTATACGTACTGCATTTTGTCGGGCAGACATCTGTAGAACCGCAGTCAGGAACCCAGTGGGGAAAGTGAATGCTGATAGCCAGAAGATGGGCGGAGGATGAGCGATCTCTGCCCACTTTGCAAACTGGTCAACTCGCTCTCTTAGGTCTCTGGTCCAGGATGCTAGGAGCTTATTGGAAGGGTAAGCCTGCACAAAAAAGTAAACTGCTGAATGAAAAAGGAAATATCATTTATTTTTTAGGTTAATTATATGGCTTGTGGAAGAACAAAAGTTACTTACCTGTAATTCTCCAGTATTGGTATCTTTCATAGATTCACATGCCTGAATCATTCCCCGTCGTCGGAGTGGGAGTCCCACGGTACATAAAAATAGCAATATATATGCATATGGAAACCATATCATGGGTAACCTAGAACCAGGAAAAGTAGCCAGAAATCAAAAGGAAAAAATCCTCCACTTTCATGACTCGTCCAAGTCATTATATATGGTCTAAACTACAGCCAATCAGGCGACAGCACCACCCAGAATGTTCTTCTCAGAGGCTCAGGCTCTCAGATTTTCTAGCACAAGTGTGATCCAGAGTGAACAGAGCAGAGAAGAGCCTCTGAGGGGAGGTGGGTGGGTTGCATGTGAATCTATGAAAGATACCAATACTGGAAAACCACAGATTACAGGTAAGTAACTTTTTTTCTTCTCCAGTATTGGGGTATCTTTCATAGATTCACATGCCTGAATCAGAGTAGAGAGCAGTAACTCCATAACAATACTAGTGATATTATCATCACAAACATAAGCATATGCATATCACAGGCAATATGTAACCACAAATATAGATATTTCTATACATATATAACACATATAGATATATATATATATATCTACGCATATATATACACCAACAATCATAGAATATCTGTATGTCAGAAAATAGCACGAGGATGAGGGAAGAACAGAGGCTCACCTTATTTAAAAAGATTACGGAGAACCGCCTGTCCCACAGACTTGACGGCATCGCTGGCAGTTTCCAAACAGTAGTGCCTGGTAAAAGTGTGCCTGCTGGACCACGTAGCAGCTCTGCAGATTTGATGAATAGGCACACCAGCAAACAGAGCGGTAGAGGAAGAGATTGCTCTAGTAGAATGTGCTCTCGGAGTTGTCTGTAAAGGTCTGCCTGCATGCTGATGACAGAAACAAATTGCAGCAGAAATCCAACAAGCAATGGACTGTTTGGATATTGGGTATCCTGTACGCATCTTTCCATAAGCTATAAATAGCTGATCAGATTTCCGTATTGAAGTTGTCCTCTGTAAATAGAATTCGAGACACCTCTTGACATTAAGAGTATATAAAGCCCTTTCCGCAGGTGATTGAGGATTAGGAAAGAAAGTTTTTAAAAGATCGGGTCGTTGAGATGGAAGTCCGAAGGTACTTTAGGCATAAAAGTGGGGTTAGTGCGTAGCACTACCGAATCTCTGGTGAATTGAAGGTAAGGCGGTTTTATAGTGAAGGCTTGAATGTCACTTACCCGTCTAGCAGTTGTGAGGGCTAATAGTAGAGAGACTTTCCATGAGAGAAACTTTAAATCTGCCTTATGAATAGGTTCAAAAGGAAGGCACATGAGTTGTGAGAGCACAACGTTCAGATGCCAGGATAGAGGTGGACGGCGAATGGGAGGAAACATGCGAAACAATCCCTTGAACTGCTGAAGAGTAAAGAGAGTTGGAACCATCCTGTCGGAATCTGGAGATAGTCGCTAAAAATAACTTAAGGGTAGAATGCGAAAGGCCTGATCTTGCCAAATGCAAAAAGAAAGGCAAAATTTGTTCCGGTTTTGCATGAATTGGATGAAAGTTGGCGTCATGGCACCAAATGCAAAGTCATTTACATTTAAGCCTGCATGTCTTGATTGTGGAGGGCGCTCTAGCATTGGCCAAGATTTCTCTACAGCCCGAAGGAATATCTAAGTGAGCGAATTTCAAAGTGCTCAGGCGCCAGGCTGCTAAGTTCAGGGATGCAGGATCCGGGTGGCAGATCTGACCATTCTGAATGGATAGAAGGTTCGGTATTGGTCACAACTGAATGGGATCGCATTCGGAGAGAAGGAGGAGTTTGGTGAACCAGAACTAGCGAGGCCACCTGGGAGCTATGAGTATTAGGCAACAAGGCTCCTTCTTCATTTTCCAGAGAACCCTGGGAACCAACGGTATCGGTTGAAAAGCGTAGGCATAAATCCGCGACCAGTTCATAAAAAGAATTCCCGCACGATCCCTTGTGGGGAAGCCAACTTGCGAAGAATGGGCATTTGCGGTTCAGACTGGTCGCGAACAAATCCAGATCGGGCCGACCCCACTCCTGAAAAATACGATTCAAGGTTGGTTGATGGAGCTCCCACTCGTGATTGGAAGTTGTCGATCGGCTGAGGGAATCCGCGAGAACGTTGGAACCTCCTGGGACATGGATTGTTGTCAGACTTATCCGATGTTTGATCGCCGAATCCCAAATCTCCTAGGCTTGCTGAGACAATAGTGTGGATCTTGTCCCTCCTTGTTTGTTCAAGTAGTGCATACTTGTTGTGTTGTCTGTCCGGATCAACACTGATGCTCCGAGAATGATGGTGTGAAAAGATTTTAGGGCTAGGAAGATCGCCATCAATTCCAAGAGGTTGATATGCCAAGTTTGTTGCTGAGCATCCCATCTTCCGCTTACCGTCAGTCCTTGCAGGTGAGCTCCCCATCCTTCTAAGGAGGCATCCGTGGTGATGATGAAGCTTGGAGCTACTATTAGGAATGAGCAGCCTGCTGCTACATTTTTCTTGTAAGTCCACCATCGTAGAGCGTCCCTTATTTGAGGAGTGATGTGGATGAGATCGGCGAAGGATCCTGAAACTTGTAGCCACTGTTTGTTGAGTTCCTCTTGCAGAGGTCTCATTCTGAGACGGCAGTTGGGGACCAGAGGAATGCAGGATGAGAGCATCCCCAGAGGCGACTTGAACTGCCGGACTGAAACACACTCTTTTGATCGCAGTAGCTGGGCAAGTTTGCAAAGTTTCAGTTGCCTTTCGTTTGAGACAAAGGCTTGTGTTTGCAAAGTGTCTATGGTGGCTCCCTAGAACGTTCTGTTTTGCGATGGGACGAGGTGAGACTTGTCGAAATTGATGGAGAGGCCCAGAGATTGGAAAAGAGATAGACATCTCGGAGTATGGATGTTTGCGATGTTGAAAGAATTCGCCTTGATAAGGCAGACGTCCAAATAAGGAAAAAATTGAAGTCCCTCCAGCCGAAGGTGTGCAGCCACCGGTGCTAAGACATTGGTAAAGACCCGGGGTGCAGAACGTAGTCCAAAAGGGAGAACTTTGAACTGAAAGTCCCTGCCAGCCACTCTGAACCTCAAGAACTTTCTGTGTCTGGGTAGAATTCGTACATGAAAATAAGCGTCTTGGAGGTCGAGGGTGGTCATATGATCCCCCGCAGTGAGAAGTTGAAGGATTTCTTGCAGAGTTAGCATCCGGAAGGATCATTTTTTTAGATATTTGTTGAGGGAGCGAAGATCTAGAATGGGACGCCATTCTCCCGATTTCTTCTTTATCAGAAAAAATCTGGAATAAAAGCCGGTTCCTCTTTGCAATCGAGGGACTACTTCGATCGCTCCTTTTTGCAGCATCAAATTTATTTGGGCAAAAAGCTCTGAGAGGTGAGCTGGAGGTGGTCCTTTGGGAGGAGAATTCGGAGGAAGTTTCACAAATTCTAGAACGTGGCCTCTGGCTACAATGTCCAAGACCCATTTCTCTTTTGTTATCTTCGACCAGTTTGAGTAGTAACGGGAGATTCTTCCTCCAACTTCGGGGCAAGCGGTAGAGCAGGTGGCAGTTGTCACTGCTTCTTGGACGTATCATGTCCGCGGTAGGTAGACTTCCTTCTATTTTGCGAGTAGGAGGTAGATGGTTGCTGTCTGAATGATTGTTGGCGCTGGGAAGAGTAACGCTGGTTACTTTGATAGGACTGATATTGTCTTTGCTGATTATATCCTCCTCGATTAGAAAAGGATCCGCGGCCTCTCGCACTCCGAAAGGGTGGTTTACGAAACTGAAGCGTTCCGAGAGATCTTGCTGTCTCAGAATCCTTTTTAATGGCCTGTAGGGCCTTGTCAACATGCTGCCCAAAAAGGACTCGCCATCAAAAGGCATAGCAATTATTTTAGCCTAAACCTCCTGGCGAAACGATGTTGATTTTAACCAGCCGTGCCTCCGCAAGACTGCGGCACCTGCCAGTTGTCGAAAATCTGTAGATGCAACATCCACCGATGAATCAATAATCTCAGCCGAGATTCGTTCCCCTTCCTGGAGGATCTTAAGCACCTCTGACTTAGAGGGCTCAGGCAACATGTCGATGTAGGGAGAAATGTCCGACCACATTTGTCTATCATATCGTCCCAAGATAGCCAGTGAGTTAGCTGCACGAACTGTCATCGCTGCCATAGTGGACACCTTCTTTCTAATAGCGTCCAGATGTCTACCATCCCGATCCGGAGGAGCGGACAGCTGAGAGGAGGGATTCCGCGCTGGTCTTTTAGCTGCTTGGGCGATAACTGAATCTGCCTTTGATTGGCCTATCAAGCATGCAGGCGAATTGGCCGGCGCCTTGTATTTTTTATCAAGGCGGGGCAGGTCCGCAGGAACAGAAGCCGGAGCTTTCATGAATAGACCGTACTTGCTTTCTTGGTTGGTCTTTAAAATCATAAAGGAAACAATCATCCTTTTTTGTTTCCATAGGAAGTAGAAAACGCTGTGTAGTCCTCTCCCTAAGAAGGTGAAAACCTCCAATGTCAACAGGAGGAGAATCAACAGGAACAGGAGTTGAAGGCGACAGAGTTTGAATTTGGTAATCTGTCATCCAATTCTCCTTCCTCTCTATCATCATCAGAGGTGTGAGCATCCTGAGAGTGATGCGAAGGTACAGGAGAATGTGGCCTGGGCGACCTCAAAGCTGATGAATATTGAGGCACAGGTGTGGGCGGTTTAGAAGAAGCCGATTCAGATGGAGTTAAACGGCGATAGTAATCGTCCAACATGTACTGCAGATTGTTTAAAAGAGCCAATGGCATTTGGGCCGTAGGAACTGGATCTGGAGCTGAAGGAACCGTCTCCGGACAAAATTCATCATCTTGATCCACATCTTGGTACTTAATGAGGAGTTCAGAAGGGCTCCTGGCGGTACGAAACCTATCTCCCTCATCTGACTCTTCATCATCCTCTTCAGAATCCAGTAGTTGTTCAGGTAACCTAAGAGGAATCTTAGCAGGAGCGATTGTAATTGGAGAAAGCACCTCCAATGAAGATCCACGTCTTTGTAGTAAAGAAGACGTCGCTGTCGACGGAGGCAATTGTATAAATGGTGTCGTAGACGGTGTAGAAGATACTGCAGGTGTAGACGAAGACCAAACCTGAAGAGCTGTACATGAAGATAGTGGTAACGTCGACGAGGTAACCGTCGACGAAGTAGTCGTCGAAGAGGCGGGCGTCGATGGAGTCATCGTCAACGAGACGGACTTCGTCGACGAGGCAGTCGTCGACGAGGCAGTCGTCGACTAGGCAGTCGTCGACTAGGCAGTCATTGACGAGGCAATCGTTGACGAGGCAATCGTCGACGACACTCTTTTAATCTTCATCGTCGAAGGAGCGTCGACGGTAGATTTAATCTCTTTTGTCGACGAAACAGCTCTGACGGCGACAGATACCAGCGTTGACGGTGAAGACGCCGACGACATTATCATCTGTGGCTTTGGCGACAAGAAGGTAGCAGTCGATGTCGTCTTAGCGGCGATGGAAGGCTTCATCGACGAAGGTGTCGTCGTCGAGCTCGTCGACGAGGGACCCCGTTTCTGAGGTAAATTCTTGTCAGAAACCTGCTTTGAAGATTGAGACTTCGCAATCTTTCTCGGGGCGTAGAAGGCATAGTTTTACTCTTAGAAGGTGGAAGAGCCTTTTTTGAAGCAGAAGGCAACTCAGCACTCTTGGAGGTATGCTGTTTCTTCGACACCTTAGCCCCAGGAGAAGATAAATATGTGTCAGCACTCCTCTTTCTAGAGGACGTAGTCTGGACAGAGGCAACACTCCCAACTTCAGATAAGGGATTGTCCTGATCTTTAATCTTCTGTAGCCACAGAAGTAGACGCCCCTCTCTGTCCCTCAGAGTCTTTTGTGGGAAAGTTCTGCAGATCTTGATTTACTGCTTGTATCCTGTGGTCAGGATACAAGCAGTAAATGCACTTCTTGTGGGGATCTTCTGAAAACAGCCGAGCTTCCCACACGATTCACAAGGTCGAAAGAGAGATTTCTTTGAAGAAGACATCCTAACAGGAAAAGTTTCCAAAGAAAACTGAGAAGAACTCCCTTCACACGACGTGCGGTAGAAAATCTGAGAGCCTGAGCCTCTGAGGAGAACATTCTGGTGCTGTCGCCTGACTGGCTGTAGTTTTGACCATATATAATGACTTGGATGAGTCATGAAAGTGGAGGATTATTTCCTTTTGATTTTTGGCTACTTTACTTCCTGGTTCCAGGTTACCCATGATATGGTTTCTATATGCATATATATTGCTATTTTTATGTACCGTGGGACTCCCACTCAGAGGACGGGGAATGATTCAGGCATGTGAATCTATGAAAGATACCCCAATACTGGAAAATATTAGTATTCACCCTCTCACCCTGGCTGCTGTTGTCATTCCACAGTGAATAGAACTGATTGCTAACAATCTCCACAGTGAGCTCACCATGGGTCACCTCTACTTCACACCAACACTTGACTTGTTCCATTCTTCTTATGAGTTATCACACGCTACCTCAACTCCTGCTGGTCCATAATCTGTTCATGGAACACTTGATACTGCTTGACTTAAGTTCCTCCAATTGAACCCAATATCTCGCCTCTTCTCAACCTTTGTAACTAGGTGTTGATCAACTAGGTACTGTCATATTCACTTGACAACAATGTTTTGCTGACTACCTCAACTTGATGCCTTTGCTGGCTCGGGAGAGTCGCAGTATCGTGAATTGTTAGCTTACCTTTGCCCATAGTGGGGGCACACGAGCATCAAAGATACACTGAAATGTTTCTTCCAGACTGGTGGACATGACAACCAGCCCTTGAATTCCCTTTTCCAGCTCAATCAATGAGGACCTGGTAAAAGAAAATCATATGATAGAGCAGTTAGCGTACACCTGAGTGCTGGCAAGAAGAAGCTGCAAGAGAACAAATACAAGTCAAAGAACTATAAATTTTCACATTCAGGCCATACAATCTTAGAACCCTGTGTATCTTACTGTAAGTATCTGGTATCCCTTTTTTTATTTTGGCCAAAGGCTCACATTAATCTAGTGTGTACATGAAGTCCATTGAAGCGAGTGAAGTCCTCCACCTGTCCTGTGATCCAGAGGGACACACCAAGTGTGTCCTCATTTGACTGTCAGTGGACTACAGTCCCATTCATGGGTTCAAAATGTAGCGCTGTGGTGACTGCGTACTGTGTACAGTAGTTGTGACCAGACCTTTTTATTTGTGTCTCTGGAGGGGAGGCCTACTGGCCCAATCATGTAAAGTTCTCTTTCTATGCACTAACCCAGATCCTAGCACTAACATCCTAAGTGTATGATATGTGTGTGGCCTGTGTTTGACATACATTAAGTGTGTGAGTAAACTTTTTTTTCTCAAATGATCTTTTTTTACATTTACTGAAAATATTGATCATACAGTTGACACATCGTAATCAACAAGTCTACTACTTTCCATGACATGAAATCAAAT
Source organism: Triturus cristatus (assembly GCF_964204655.1). Taxonomy (NCBI): domain Eukaryota; kingdom Metazoa; phylum Chordata; class Amphibia; order Caudata; family Salamandridae; genus Triturus; species Triturus cristatus. The sequence continues at coordinate 776,393,229 of NC_140595.1, read as the reverse complement.
GAGCAATTTATTATTTCAAACTAACCTTTTAATAGTACTGGAGCCCGCGATTGCACACACGAACGCCGTGAGGGAAACGGCCATCAAAGCAGGGTCCCGCCGCCGCCGTGAGGGAAATGGCCGATGAGGGAAATGGCCGAGGACTCCAGCTCCCAGCAGCCCGAGGGGAGGCCAGTGACGCCTCTCGCCTCTGCTCTCGCGACCGGAGGCGCGTTAAAGCCTGTGGCGGGCTCCAGCAGCGTGGGGAGCCCGCGATTGCACACACGAAAGCCGTGAGAGAAATGCCATCAAAGCAGGGTCCCGCCGCCGCCGTGAGGGAAACGGCCGAGGACTCCACCTCCCAGCAGCCCGAGGGGCAGCCAGGGACGCCTCTGCTCTCACGCCCAGAGGCACGTTAAAGCCTGTGGCGGGCTCCCACAGCGCGGGACCCCACGATGCAGACACAAATGCCGTGAGGGAAACGGCCATCAAAACAGGGTCCCGCCGCCATCGTGAGGCAAACGACGGAGGACTCCACCTCCCAGCAGCCCGAGTGGCAGCCAGTGATGCCTCTGTTCTCACGCGTTAAAGCCTGTGGCGGGCTCCCGCAGCGCGGGCATCGCGAGGGCATGCCCAGGCTGTGCCCGTGCCATGCCCGGGCTAAGGGCGGGCCCGTCTGCACCCGTCAGAGCCCGGAAGAGGCTGGGCTGGGCCCCCCCCAACACCTGGTCATCTGCACAAGGTCATCTCATCAAACCCTCAGGTATTGTTGTGCACACCCTTATCCCAGCTATTAGATTGCATTTGTGTTGGACTTGGACCTGCCCGTGTATAATTCCAATTATGAGTAAGCGCAAAGGAGTAGCAGGGACCCTAGACACATTCATCGTGAGAGCTGAATCACTGTTAACCCATGAAATAGAAATGACTGAAAGACGACTCTCTCTAGATCCAAGCACACCGTTTGTCCCTAGGCATCTCTAATTCGGATGGAACCCCCCAACCGCGCCTTTCTCCCACGCCCGCAACCTTGTCTCAGAATACCCCCCCTGGCAAGCACGGATGTAGTACCCTTGCTAATCACTAACGGGCCGAGCATAATTACTAGAGGACGGGTTGCTAAACCTCGTGAAGCGTCTAAGGTGAGAGTACCTCCAGCCAAACGGAAGCGAGGTGTTGCCACCCAAAAATCCAAAAGCATAAAAGGCCCCAGATCTGCCAACCTCGCGGCCCATGCAGCAAACCATGTTATAACACCAATCAACTCTGCTAGTACACAGACCGATGCCATTATTCCAGTAACAATGGAAGATATCACTGGGGATGTCGTACTTGCTGCTGCTGTAGAGAGTGTTTTGGAAAAAGCATTAGCCCACTTCAAAGAACTGCTCGACAGGAATCTTACCTCCCTCCGGGAAAAGGTAGAACAGCTGGTTACTGCCATGGACACCTTAAATAGCCACGGTACCAATGAGACCCCAAAACCGGATGACAATGTGGGGGTGGGCTTTCCTACGTGGGTAATGCTAACTCAAGATCCAATCCGCCAACTTTAAGCTCCAACATGCATGAAGCGTTTTCATCTGACAACTCTCTAACTATTTGCCGGAAACCTAAAGCATTCCCTGCACTGAAAACTAGTACTAAGCAGGAAAACTCACAAGACCCACATGTGGACCCACATGGGGAGCCTATCATGAGAACCTTGGGCCTGTGTAGCAGACAGTCTGATGTTCAGCCTCCGGCACCATACCACCCACACTGTGTGACTCAAACCGGAATATAATAGATAGCGCGAGGAGCAAACGCCCGAGACCCAACACAGATGTTTTAAACTTACCCCCAGCCACCTGCCTCTACGTATTGGTTCTGGCCGGTGTACCCGCTTTATTAGAGGGCCAGAGGGAATCCTGGACTGATCTCCGTAACAAGACGGTGGACTGGCTAACCAATCACAAGAAGTTTCACCCATCCTCTATGAATGAGATCCTCATGGTCCGCCGAGTTGGATGGGTTGGTCAATCCACCAGAAACATCAAAGGGGATTGTATTGTGATTAACTTCTGCAGGCCTCACTTGGTTCGTTGCATCTTAAGTTTTTGTGAACAAACATTCACTCAAAGTTACAGAATCTGTGCGCTCCCCCTGGGTTATTTCTATAAACCGCAATTTAGGCCTACCTATCATATGTTTACTTCGATCTCTGTATCTAACAGATTTCAGGCCTTGTCAGATTGGACATGCAGGATTGACAAACATCCCCAGTGGAACATCGACTTTGCCCTCTGGAAAACTCCCAGGATTCTATTTCCACCCCTCACATCGATATGCCAGTTGATCAGCGAACTACACCAAAAGCCAAGGCCGATACAGACTTCAGTATTCTGAGTTGGAATGTAGCTGGCCTTCAACAGAGGCTTGGCAACCCGGACTGGCTACGTCTAATTAAGGATCAGACATAGTTATGTTTCAGGAGACCTGGGCCACTCAAGATTTACACATTAATGGGTTTCACTGTTATAATATTTTAGCCCCCAGTTCCAAATATGGTGGCTCTTCGGGGGGTTTATTTATCGGGATCAATATTGCTGCTGGGGGCAGCTTCAAGGTTCTGCCCACTAATAATTGTCACTTCCAAGTCCTATTATATAAAAGGAGAGTCTCTTTTTATTTGATTAATTTTTATAATAATGATTTTAACACTATCCCCAATGGGAATTTCATTAAGCTTTTTGATTTCATCTCCCACCTTGATTCCCAGCAAGAATCAGCAAAACATTACTGGCACTCTTTTGGGGGGGGATTTTAATGCGAAACTAATGGATAGACCACACAGCTCAGGGTCTTATAATTCCAGCTCTACTTGCCGTAGGGGCATTGAGCTGGCTATGTTTTTGGGCACGCATAATCTAACCAATGTTGTGGACATTGTTGGAGCAAACCACGCAAATAACCACCCTGTGCCAACGTTAAGTGGGAGGGGGGGTTCCACGACTATAGATTTCTTTTTTATATCCCCCTCCCATCTCGCCGACCACTTAGGGGAAGCTGAAGTCATTGCTACGAGTCAAGGGGACCACAATCCCACCAGAATACGGCTGAGTCTAGCCCCATGGCCCATGTTCACTTCTGAATTTGGGGCCAGGTTTCTAACACCCTCCACTGACAATTTGAGATTAATATGGAGGGATGTCGATAACAAAGATCCGTTTGTCAGTGGTAAAGGGAAACATGCATCTCAGAAACTCATGCTTATCAGCCCAAGACCCACTCCCTGAAGCTGTCCATGGTTTTAATAAACTTTGTGCAACTATAAAGGTTCTTTTATCAAGACCCACTACCCGTGTGAAACATGACCCTGGATGGTTCGACCATGAGTGCTCTGAGGCTAACAAACAACTGCACAGAGCCTTATCATCTGATCCAAGATGTATTTCTGAAGTCAAATTGGCCAGGCAGAGGTATAAAACTGCGATTTCCAACCGAAAAGTAGAAATTTTAAATAACCGTTGGGAGGCACTAGTGATAGCGGCGAACACCAAAAAGGGTGACACATTTTGGTCAGCTGTGAGGGATTTATGGGGCAGCTTCTTACCCCGATTAGCTGCACTATTGCGAGTGAGTCCTGGGAAAAGCACTTTACAGAAATCTATGCTGCACCCGCACAAGAGACAGACCATTTTGAGCCGGGGCCTCTAACCAGAATACAGATGAACCTACCTGAGGTAGAAGAAGCGATTCATCAGAGTATGGGTAACAAAGCCCCCGGACCAGATGGTCTACCTATTGATCTTATTAAACACTAGCCAGACTTCTGGGCGCCCTTACTTTTAAATGTTTTTAACAACCTAATGTATGCTCCATTACCCAGTTCTTGGTTCACAAGCATAATTGTCCCGATTTTTAAAAAAGGGGATCATTCTCAACCCAATTGTTATAGGCCTATCTCCATAATTGATAATACCCTAAAAATCTTAGGCAGAGTCCTATACAATAAGATCTTAGAGTGGTCTGAGGAAAATGGAATTTTAGATCCCTGTCAACTGGGCTTCCGAAGTAAGGTGGGCACCAATGAACAATGCCTTCATCTTAATCTTATCATGGGCAAATACACCATTGCGCAAGCTTCTCCAATCTATCTGGCCTTTATGGATTTTACTTCCGCTTTTGACCTTGTTTTTTTTTTTTTTTAAAGACCTTTATTGAGAGATACACAGTACACAGCTGACCACCTACAACCCAGTGGGCCGGCAGCGGAAGTAATCTTATATGTGTAGCCAAATAACACAGCCCTATGCCGTCAACCCGGGGGTACGGCGGCGTGAATAAACAGGTGTATCACATTGTAGGGAAGATGGACATATGTCTCAGGTTTTAGTGTCTTTTAGAACCACTTTGAACACAAGCATGTGCCCCAACAGGCGTAAACGTGTCTAACAGTCAAAACTCCCCCCCCCCCCACCCTTCCCAACTAACGGTCCACACTGTACGCACTGTAGAACTTACTGCCCGGCGGTGCGACCTACGCATCACCATCTTAACCCTCGGAGCGGCAAGAGCAGTGGTACACTACACATCTCCGGGGTCTGCCCGCTCGATAGATGGAGGCACACAGATGCCCCCTCTGAAATCATTCCACTTGGACCACACCTCGACCCACTTACGGGGGCACCCTCTCGCCACATAGACGGTCTTTTCCTGCAGCATGCACCAGTCCATGTCTCTGTTCCAGTCTGACAACGCGGGCGGAATGGAGCTTCCCCAGAGTCTAGCTATGTTCCTCTTTGCCACCATTTGCCCGAGCGTCACCCAGAGCCTCCCCTTTGGTGGCAGGTCCGTTGGCTCCCATATATTGAGGAGGCACCTCTTAGCCTCCAGGCGAATTTCCACCTCCCACACCTCCTCCATACACCGCACCACCCTTCGCCAGTACCTCTGAACCTTCGGGCAGCCCCACAGCACATGGAAGAAGGTACCTGTGCCACCACATCCCCTCCTACAGAGCGCTGTGTCCGCCCTCCCATCGCGTGAAGTCTCGTACAGGAGATGTATACTCTGTGTAAAATCTTCAATTGGATAAGCCGCAGTCGGGATGATATTGCGACCTCACGCGGGGAACCCAAGGCATAAAGCCACTCCTCATCATCAATCTCTAGGCCTTCGGCCACCCATTTATCTCTGAGGGGAAGAAGCATATCGGGGGGATTGTTAATAAGTTTTTTGTAGGTGAGGGATATGGCGTGTTCCGGGAGGTGTCCGTCCAGCAGCCTGTCCTCAAGCGGGGAAGCTGGCGGCAGTTTGGTCTCAGGAGGGATGTTCGACTGTAGGGAGTGACGCACCTGCAAATACCTAAAGTATTCGGTTTGCGCCAGTTCATATGTTTCTCGCATTTGCTCAAACGTGCGGATCCCTGTAGGGCCCCAGATGTCCTTAATTTGAGAGATGCCAATTAGGTCCCAGTTTCGGAACCCCTTGGTGCGTCCCAGATTGCCCAATATTTCGGAGGCCCAAAGTGGTGTGGCCATTGTGAGGATTCCCGACCAGCCGAGCTTCTTCTGCGCGGTGCGCCAAATCTGTACCGAGTGGAGCGTGGGTCCGGTAAGTCCACGCAGACCTCGTCTCGAGTAAAGCGCTATTTCGTAGTTCCCTCCGGGAAGCAGCCATCTATCCATGCCGTAGGCTGGGTCGTTCCCGTCCCCATACGTCCCTTGGTTTATTGCGGATAGATGGGCCGCCCAATAATATTTACGGATGTCGGGGAGGGCTATGCCGCCATCGTACCACCCCAGGGTGAGCTTAGCCAGTGAGATTCGGGGCGCCCCGGCCCAGAGGAGGTCGCGGAGAGCGGCCTCGATGGCCGCGAAGTAGCTGTTCGGAACCAGGTCCGGGTAGTTTTGCAGCGCATATAGGAACCGCTAGCATCTTAAACAGAGCTGCCCGGCCCAGCAAGGACAGTGGCAGGTGCTGCCAGGATTTAGCCTCTCTTTGGAGCCGCTGCAATGGCGGCTTGAGATTGTGCTCGTATAGCTTGGCCTTATCAGCGGTGATGTAGACACCCAGGTACTTAAACCCGTCCTCCGCTACCGTAATAGGACAAGTGTCCGGGAGAACCGGAGGGTTCCCACGCAGGACGTATAGATGCGATTTGGCCCAGTTGACCCGGAATCCGGAATTGCGACCGAAACTAGCCAGAATGTCAAGTGCCACTATTATCGACCCTCGCGGCCTGGAGAGATAAAGGAGTATGTCATCAGCGTATAGGGATATTCTATCCTCCCACCCCTCCGCCCATGCTATGCCCTTTAATGCGGCATCCTGCCTTATCCAGGCCGCGAGTGGTTCAAGGGAGAGGGCGAAAAGAAGAGGAGAGAGGGGACAGCCCTGCCGTGTCCCCCGTTCCAGCGTGAAAACTTCGGACAGCTTGTTGTTAACCAGCACCCGCGCCAGGGGCTCAGCGTACAGCAACCGCACCCACGCTATGAATTGAGGCCCAAAGCCTAGTTTACGTAGGACCGCGAACATGTACGGCCACTCCAGGGTGTCGAATGCCATGGTGGCGTCCAAAGAGACCACCACCGCGTCCTCCTGCAGTCTGTGGCACTGCCCCAATACCCCATTCAGTCGCCTAATATTTAGGGCCGTGTTGCGGTGGGGCATGAACCCCGACTGGTCGGGATGGACCAGCGAAGGGAGCACCGACTTAAGCCTATTGGCCAGCGTCTTCGCCAGTATCTTGGGCTCCGCGTTAAGAAGCGAAATCGGCCTATAGGACGCACAGGAGTCTCTGGGTTTACCTTCTTTTGGTATTGCCACTATAGTTGCTATACGCTGATCCCGGGGCAGCTTTCCCACTGTCCTGCTGTGATCGAACATAAGTTTCAAATGCTTACTGGTGACGTCCGGCTGGAGCTTGTAAATCTCTATTGGGATGCCATTGGGGCCGAGCGCCTTACCCGGGCGGAGGTCCCCTATCGCTCGCTGCAGCTCGTGCTCGGTGAGCGGGCCATCCAGGGCCTCACGGTCTGCCTCCGATAGGGTGGGCATGCGTATGTCGGTGAGGAGGCCCACGGAGTCCTCTTCCGGCCGATCCGACTCACGCTGGTAGACCTGTTGGTAATGCGTGGCAAACTGGTGGGCTATTTCCCGGGGCTCTGTAATCGCTCTCCCGGACTCGGTGCGTAGCTCGGGCACCACCCTGCCGGCCCGTTGTTTCCTTTCGAGCCAGGCAATAAGCTTCCCGGCTTTATCGCCCTGGTCGTAGATTCTGCCCAGCCGATGGCTAGTCACAGTCTGAGCTTCTTGGGTCATCAATGCCTTGTATTCAGCCGCCTTTAATTGCATTGTGTGTCTGACCTCCCGGTCGCCGCTTTCCGGCGCCTCCCTGCTTTTGACCTTGTTAATAGGTCAAAGCTCAGGTCTATCCTTCTGACCTATGGATTGGATGTATTTTTTGGCACACCTTCATAAAGATCTTAAAGCCCGGGTGAGGATTGGATGTGGGGGTGAAGTTACTGAAGCCATCAATGTAGGTAGGGCTGTCAGACAGGGTTGTGTTTTGGCCCCCCTTCTTTTTATCATCTACATTAATGGACTGAACAAAACTTTAAAATCACTAACACAAGACGTCCCAAAAAGTAATGGAAAATCACTCCCGGTACTACTTTATGGGGACGATGCAGTCCTTATGGGCCGCACTCCGAACTTCTTACGTGTGCCAGTGCAGGGCTTTGTTAATCATATGGACAGCCTGGACTTACGCATTCATTTTAAAAAGTCTTTTACAATGTCGTGTGGCCCAAAGAAACGTTTACTTAGTTCCATATCTGTGAGTAACCAAAGCTGATGAGTACCAGCACCTTTCCCTATCTTGGGGTGGCTACGAACGGCTCCTGGAGTGAGCATATGGCCCACTCCAGGAGCAAGTTCTCAAAGGCCTCCAACTCGATTCTTAGTCTTCCTAGCCCAAAGAGAACAGGTGCCATTTTAGCTGTTTAAAAAGATTTCAAGTCCCAATGTGTGCCAACAGCTACGTATGGCGCTGAGATTTGGGGCTTCGCTAATAGTACCTGCATCCAACAGGAAGAGAATAGATTTTGCAGGAAGTTATTAGGCGTTCCAATCTCCACACCCCAATATACCTGCCATAAGGAACTTAACCTACATTTTATTGAAGACATCATTAGGGCCCGCCCTGCCCTTTTCTGTTTATCTGTCTTGAAAAACCCAGCCGCCACCTTAACGAGAGAGATTATCAGTGACTGTATAGGATGTGCGAAAGGGAAGGACATACCATGGCTGTCAGGGGTGTATCAGAGCCTTTGGAGTGTTAACAAGGGTAGAATTTACTCAGGTCCCAGCACAGCAAAGGCTGCGAACAAGAGTGAGCTCAGGAATGCGCTCTATACGCCATATAGAGCAGAAAGGTTAAAAAAGGAATCCAAAAAATCCCTTGTTCATAGATATATGGCTATTGAGAATTCTGTACACTCGCTGGCTAACTACATCACCTTGCCGATGAGCCATTGGGAGCGGAGCCTGTTGTTTCGCTGGTACTATTAAATTTGTATTATGTTTTCCCCTTGGCCACCACTCTGATCTTGACTGTATACCTTGTCCGTGTGATGGCCAGAGTGGCCAATCTATTTTACACTTTTTGTTCTTTTGTAAATATTATTTAAAGTATATTAAATGGCTCTTAACTCCGTATTTTAAAAAGCATATTCCCATTAGCCTGGAAAATGCTTACTTGAGATTACTTACCCCGGTTGATGAAGAGTTGGTCTTTCGCACAGGCACTTTCTTGAGAATTGCAGTTTGAGCACGTCAAATGATGTTTAATCCCTGAGCTGTTATATCACCCATTTATGAATTTTTATTAACCCAAAGATTATTGTATACTGTATGCTGCTATGGTTTTATTAATACTCTCTAATTTGCACATCCGTATTTTAAAAAGCATATTCCCATTAGCCTGCAAAACGCTTACTTGAGATTACTTACCCTGGATGATGAAGAGTTGGTCTTTCGCACAGGCCCTTTTTTGAGAATTACAGTTCAAACAAGTCAAATGATGTCTAATCCCTGAGCTGCTATATCACCCATTTATGCATTTTTATGAACCCAAAGATTATCGTATACTGTATGCTGCTGTGGTTTTATTATGACTCTCTAATTTGCACATTTTTAACCTGTTTGTTGTGTCTTTGTGCTTTTATGGATACAACGTTATCCGAATAAAGTGTCTTTGAACCTTGAACCTAGTACTGCATTTGTACCAACTTCCTCGTCTTCGAACCCCCCAACTTTACGAGCCCCAGATTAACAATTCCTATTTGATACACATCCAACATGTTTATTTATATACCTAATCTGTTGTGCCCCTTTCTATCATTCCAGTTCAAATCCCAGTAGCCAACAAGAAGCCAACAAGATGCTAGTTACTTACAGCAAAAGACATCCCATTGACAAAGGTACCCTATATTGCATACTTACCAGGGACTGGTGTCAGGCGGATTTGTTAGTGTGTATGGATCACACTTGCCCAAGCCATTAGAGCTTCGATTAAACACAGATACATTTTTCATATAGATGTCCTCTGCAGTGGCCCATTTTACCATATCCTTAAGCCATCTTTCAATATAAGGTGGGCTGTTTCTTAGCCAATTAATAACTATCCTTCTTTAAGCGAGGACAATACCCTATAATACAGGGGTCTCCAACCCTTTCTGAATTGAGAGCTACTTCAGCTCAAGGAAAGTCCTGTTGAGCTACTAGCAATTTTTATCACTGTAAAATATTTACAGCACCTGTAAACATTACACTATGACCACCCTAAGCAGGATTATCAGAGTGCCACCCAAGTATTCCAGGTGATAGTACCAGAAGAAATGCTAGGGAAACATTTATCAATATTAAATGCCCCCACCTGACTGATAAAGTAACATTCAAATTGCACATGCCTTGTGGCACAAAGGACATAACCACAGCAATAGGTCTCCTCAATTCAGCTTGACTTATCTTTCAAGTATCAACTTTAAATGTGTTTTGGAATTGCAACCTTTTGTCTTCATCAGCATATCAATTTCTGAAAAAACACAGATTTTTCTATCACCACTTTCCATTTTGGGCAAACAAACTAAATTTTCCTGAAGAAAACCCTTGTTTGAAAAAAATGCTTTTAAAATACACGTTTTCATTTTTAGGAAATACATAGTACCCAAACATTAGCTAGTCATTTTAAATGGGCACTCACCTGTATAAATGCCTCACATGGACAGACTGCTTTAAATGCTCAGGTATTAGAGTCATTATCCATGGCACCATAGCACTGAGGATGACTGTATAATGCCAATAATGCCCACCAGTATCAATTGTGTCAAGTCTGAACACCATAAAGACCAGGATGGCCACCATATTATTAGTCATGGTCATTATTATGCAAGGGGCAGCCACAATTATATCAGGGACACCTAAATATAGTGCAGTCATGCTCTTAATATGTCACTGATGGCTGACAGTATACCATAACTAGACAACGAATACCCAAAATAGTAAAGGATAGCCATAATTATGTCATTGGCACTATTATGCCATGAACTGACACAATTGTGCCACTGACAAAACCCATATGATGGGTGCTAATATACCAATTTGGTAATCCTTGATACCAGGTGTAGCTTACAGGAAGCAACAGTGTTTATAATGGACGCACACATAGATGAATGCAGATGAGGCTCTTCATTTTCTCTGCTCAGGATCATAGCTTTCCTCAGCCCTTGGCTGCTCATGCACCCAACTGAAACATTTTCACTCTGACTCCTGCAGTCCCACACTTTAGTGGGTCAGCACTGATTAATGTTATGTTATGTTATGATATTTCTAAAGCGCAAGCTGTTACCCGAAGGTGTCCTGGTGCTATCTACAAAGAACCTCCCAAAGAGCTCACCAAAAAAGGCCACAGATTAAACATTAAACAGCCAGGTTTTTAAGGCTTTCCTGAAAGCCAAGAGATCCATACTTTTTCGAAGCAGAAAAGGGAGGGCGTTCCAAGCTTTGGCTGCCCCCACCCGAAAACTCCTGCCTCCCCAGTCGGCTTTTCTAAAGATTGGAACTGCTACCAATTTCGCTCCTAGAGAGCGTTGTGGCCTATTCGGAACATACCACTGAAACTGCTGCTTCAGATGTTCTGGACCGGTCTCGTTAAGAGCTTTAAAAACGGTACAGAGTGATTTAAACTGCACCCGTTTCTTAATAGGCAACCAGTGGAGTCTTCACCAGAAACAGAGGCAAATTTAGGCGTCCCTGTAAGCAGTTTAGCGGCCGAGTTCTGTAGAAGCTGGAGTCTATGCAACAGTCGCTCCTGAATGTTAAGGTAGAGGCTGTTACAATAATCCAGCCTTGTCATAGTTAATGCGGTCACTACTGTACGTTGATTTTCCTCTGGTAGATATTGTAAAATTTTCTTACATGTTCTCAGGGCAAATGTGGTAGCCGAAACAACTGAATTAACTTGGTCTTCGAGCTGAAGCCTATCGTCAATCAAGACTCCCAGGTTTTTTACTTTCCTGGAGGGGATTGGAAGTACGCCCAGTGAAACTGGCCACCAACTTGGGGTCCAAAACTTGGGAGCACTGCCAAACAGAATAACCTCCGTCTTACCCGAGTTAAGTTTTAAGCAGTTTTGGGACATCCATATACCCACTGCATCCATGCAATCATGAAATCGTAATTCTGTCCCCCTCTCTTTCCCTGGTAGCAGAGACACCACAATCTGAGTGTCATCTGCATACGATGTCAAAGCAAATCCAAATGACCTGATCAGGGGTGCAAGAGAGGAAACATATACATTAAAAAGTGTCGGACTAAGAGAAGAGCCCTGCGGAACCCCGCAGGGCAGTGCAAACTGTTTAGAACAGAATGTGCCAAGAGACACTGTTTGCTTTCTGTCCGAAAGGAAGGACTTCAAAAGTACCCATGCTTTGCCTTGGACTCCACATTCCCACAACCGGTCCATCAACAAATCATGATGGACCGTGTCGAAGGCCGCGGCCACTCTTCATTGATGGCCCACTGTTGACACACATGGTGAAATTGATAAAGCAGGGGACTACCACATGGCTAATCACCTTGTGACTTAGTCCGAGACTGGATAAAGGTGACCATGTGGCAGACTCAATAGGCCGACACAGTGTGTGTTTGATTGTTAATATGAGTCCCTGCCGTAGGTGGGTTGGCTAAAGATCTTCAGATGAGAAGTGCTGCCTTTTTCAATATGCTTAGAGTCTCTGCAAAGACTCTCTGAATGAGATACTGGGATTGACTTAACCTCTGAGAGCTACTTTGAGGGTACTGGTGCGCTACCAGTAGCTCCCGAGCCACTCGTTGGAGACCCCTGCTATAATACAAGTACTTTACTCAACCTCTTTGTTTTCTTTTCAGAGGTAAAGCCAAACAAGCATTGCTTCATTCTAAGACAGCCATTTTATTTTTATTTTCAAGGATAAAACCCAACAAGCATTGCTTCATTCTAAGACGGCCATTTTATTTGCTTGGCACTTCCATTCCAAAATTTTCTATCAATTAGCCTTGTCTTCGTGACATTAAGGACATCTCTAAGTATGTGTGGGATCAACTTTATGTAATGTTAATGGGGTCAGATATGTCATATGAACATAGCTGTACTGTAGGAGTTTAAACCAGGCATTAGTTGACACCTTCTTGACCTTCATGTGTATTGTGCTGCAATCTTTATGTTTAAGTAGTTCATCGTGGGCTTCTCATCTATACTGCACTTTTAACTGCCCCATGGGTGTATCTGTGCATGCGCGCACACACACACACACACACACACACAATCACCACTGTTATATATTATAAAACCAAAGTTTAAAGTAACTTTATAGTTAGGTGAATTTGTCCGTGACAACATTAACGTTTTGAACTAAAAAACACACATAGAAATTCACCGGTTATACTTCGCAGTGCTAACTATAACTTGTGCCGCAGCCATGCACTGCTGATGACCTCACATTACATCACTCATGGCATGTTCTATGATATAATTTATAACATCACTCTCCATATAAACATATTTCAGCACCAGGGGGAGGCTATCCAGGGCCTTTGGAGGCTAGGAAGGGGGGCTAAGTAGCCCCTCCCTTCCCTTTTATGAAATCAGGCCCGGAGGTAGGTGCCCCAGGTATAAGTTATTTAAATGCGGCAAGGCCGCCATTTTTTCCCCCTCGATTCTGCGTGACTTACAGGATTGCAGCATTTTTTTGCTGTTTCTTTTTTGGCCCCGGAGGTCTCTATGGTTCCACCCCATGAGCCTAGGGGCTCATGGTATCTCTACCCTGCCTCCATATATCTTTACTTTTTTATTAACTTCAGGACAGGGGACCAAGTCCTGTAATGGCTGCCAGCAACATTTTTCTCATGTTGCTGGCAGCCAATCAGAGCAATCGCTCTTGCATGAGGGAGCGATATGGCCTAAGGGAAATAAAGCTACCCGGACTAATCAGAATGCTCTAATTTTAAATTGCCACTCCTGTGAGAGTCGTTGGAGACTCTCACAACTGCCTATTATTATTATTATTTACCATTTGTAGAGTGCATAGTTACCCAAGGGCATCCCAACGCTAGCGGCTAAACAAGGAAATAATTAGTTAGTAAAGAAGGTGAATATTAGATTATAGGAAAGAGTGTTGGAAAAGCCAGGTCTTGAGAAGATTTCGGAAGGGGAGATGTTGTGATTGCGAGCAGAGGTCTAAGGGCATTGTGTTCCAGAGTATGGCAACATTGTAGGAAAAAGACCTTCCTCTGTTTCTTGCCCTTCTGATTTTAGGGACGACTGTGAGGTTGAGGTAGGCCGAGCGAAGGCATTTCCTAGGGCCGTAGAGGGTGATTAGAGCGCTGTTAATAGCTGGACCCTTTCCCTAAATACAATATACATTTATTGTTTACCCTAAATTCCTCGAAAACTAATGAATGGATTTAACCCAAATACAAAAAAAGCACATTCTGCGGACCAAGATCTAGCTTTGTGTCAAATGAAGCTTAATTCCGTTTAGCAGTTTTAGCTTTAGCCCATCTATGGAGTTGATGGAAAATGCACGGAAATCTTGCCTTTTGGATGATTACCCCAAAGCTTTCCAGGGAGGATCTGAGGTGGATGAACTTTTTTTTTTTGGAAAGGTTTGTGAAGATTCGTTTTCATGGAACCAACGATAACAGCAAACCCAAAAACGCTCTTTGAATTGAAAAGCAGACCTAACTATAACTACCTATTGGCGATCGATATATCACCCCAGAACCTCCCCAATCAGAGAAAGAGACGGCACTCTGGGATGGAAGGACATCACCACTGTTTATTCCATCGGGATGGCCTGGACAGGACACGTTTAGGCTGCGCAACAGCCTATGTCAGCTACTGAGCTCCATTTTCTAATCACTATATGTACTCTTTTTTTACCATAACCATAGACAAAATACTTCCAGGTTTATTGCAAGCAACTCCATTACTGGTTTCAAGCTAAAATAATGAAATCCTGGAATGCACAACAATTACCATTACATAAATATCACAAACACTTTTCTTAGTCTCCCAGCCAGATTAGCCAAAACCGTAAATATGCTCTGATGCAAATACAGCCTCTGGAGGCAGAGAAGTTCTTGGTGAGTCATCGATAAGGCCAAATACGACATCATTTCAGTGCCATCCTTTTGGCTAAAACATCCGGCACTCGTTAAGTAAAAAAAGTTGTGTGCTAAGAAAACATGCAATGCGAGCTGATGAAATGTTACATCAAGAGGTGAACCGATTCCTTTTTTTGCATACACACTGCACGAATTTAAATCTGAAATTACTTACATAATCTCGCAGCCAGATTAGTCAGTATTGTAAATGCGCACAGATGATACCTCAAATGCAAACCCTATTGCATTGCAAATGCTTGTTTTACATGCCACTCAGATCCTATTTCCTGTCCCTTCATTGGAGGCTCGCACCTGATTTTCTGGCTGAGTAATGACATCCTCGTATATCTTTTCCAAATCGCTCATTTGCTGCTTTCCTGGAGCCTGGGTTCAATAGTGGTCGCGCCGGGCACTGTCCTTGGGAAGAGCACCCTCCATGCTGGAGATCACAGGAAGCAACATCATTTCTGATTTTCGCTCATTTTCACTGCCTCTATTTACTCTCCCTAAACTCAGTTGATGTCAGAAACCCCTGCATGTTTTTTTTTTATTTTATTTTTTTTATAACCAACTTTTTATTGTTTGAAAAGGCAACACTACACAGCTGTTCGCCTACAACCACTCTGGCCGGCAGCAAAAGTCCTATCAGTCAAGGACAGTTACGTTAGGACATTGAAAACCTTCTGCACCTCACGTCACCAGCCCAGTTGTAAATGCCAATTGCGTAGCTGTCCCCCCGCCCACCAGGCGCTGCGCCCTGCATAGTCCATACTGCGAGCAACCGCCGAGGTAAGTACAGTATGGCCGAGTCAACCAAGGCACAACACAGTTCGCCAGACAGAGCAATCATGACAGCTACAGATCCATTCAAATTCCCGTGTGACAGAGTTGTAACCACGCTTGTACAAGCTTAAGTATCATACCTTACAATCGCATCTGAAAGTGTATCCTAGCTATCAACATCAGCTCGAACGGATTGTGCATGAAGGCCTCATCCGCCGTTTCTCTTCCAGAAGCTACCAGGTAAAGGCCTGTTAAGGATGCGTAGGATCTAACATTTTTGTGCTCTAAGCTCGTTCACCAGGTGTTGCGCACACCTCCCAGTGCATTATGATACACAACAATCGGCAGGCAGTATTTAACATTTCAGTAGTGCTACAGCGGAGTTGCAGTATCTATCCACTAGACTTCATGAGTCAAGGTGTAGTAAGAAAGAAAAACAACTTTTAGGTAGGGGATTGAGGCGACAGGGGAGACGAGGAAGACTGGGAGGGGGAAAGGGAGAGGACATGGCGGGGAGGCAGAGTATGTAGGACCCCTCTACTGGGATCCAGCTTCCCTCTACTAATCTAGAAGTGCCACCCCAAGGGAACCCATATTTCTGTGGTGGCGGTGTATAAAGTGTATCAGAAGGTAATGATCTTGGTGTGTTCAACTGAAATTAGCAGCTCTCCAACAGTGAGGGCGGTTGCCCTGCGGACCTCCAGAATCCCCCCGGGTCAGTAGGGCGTATCGCATCGTCAAACAACTTTAAAGCCCGGAGCCGTGGCGGTTGCAACCTAGCATGCTCCATCTTTCCCAGGTGATCCACCAGGGGTTTCCATAATTTCCGGACCTTAGTATCTCTGAATTGAAGGCGGGCCGTGAGCAGCTCCATCGCCACCACATGCCACAAGCGGTTGAACCACACATTTATGGAAGGTGTCTCTGCCTTCTTCCAGTATAATGCTACTGTCTGCTTCGCTGCACCCAGCATGTGGAGGCTTAGGTGTCAGTCCCGGCCCGTCATAGCTCGCATGGTTGCTGGCCTGAGACCCAGAATGATCGTGAGCGGGTCCTCTGGTAAGGGATATCCCAGTACCCTTTTGATGTGGCTAAGGACCTCTTTCCAATAGGTAGCCAGGAGGGGACACGCCCACCAAACATGTAGGAAATCTCCCAGTGCTTGATTACAGCGCCAGCAGAGAGGAGCCACCTTGGGAAACATCTTCTTAAGTCGGGCGGGGGTGTAGTACCATTGGGTCATTACCTTGTAGGTTGATTCCTGTTGGGGTATGCTACGAAAGGTTCTGGGGATGTCGCTCCAGAGCCGCTTCCACTGGGACGGGGTAACACCTGAGCCGGAAATGTTCTGCCACCGCAGTTGATAAGGATGGGGATCAAGATGCTGTGTATGCTGAAGCACTTTGTATATACGAGAGATTAAACCCGTATATGTGCCCAATGTGCGTGCCAACCGCTCGAACGGCGTGAAGGGCCGCGTGGCTGCCTGCGCCAGGGAGAAGCCCTGTATCCAGTGCCGAAGTTGTATGTATTGGAATTTGTCCTTCTCCGTTAAGCCATATTCCTGCTTGCATTGGGGAAAGGTTTTAAAGTCCCCCCCCAGAAATAAGTCCCGTATTGTCCTGCAACCGGATTCAGTCCAGTTCTCAAAATAGGGCGGGCGACACTCTGGCGGGAACTGCGGGTTGCGGGCTATAGGTGTGTGGGGGGAGGGGAAAGTAGTGAGGCCTCTACGAACTGCCACCTTGTCCCAGATCTCGAGGCCTGTTTTAGTGGGGACAGCCATGTACGCACTGCGGTGGCGCGCCTCCCGGGGCAGCCAAGCATGGTCCCAGAGCGGGCGGCACGTAACTGCCCTATCCATGTGAAACCACACTTTTTCGCTCTCCCATGCTCCCCATTCAAGAATGAAGCAGAGATGTGACGCCCAATAATAATCTAGCAGGTTGGGGCAGGCAAGGCCGCCCTTGTCCCGGGGGAGCTTCAAAATTTTATTAGACAATCGCGGCTTCTTTCCTCCCCATATAAATGTGATCAATTCGCGCTGCAACCCTTGAATTTGGTGTTCCGGAATGGGGGTCGGCAAGGTTTGAAAGAGGTAGAGGATCTTAGGCAATATGGACATCTTAATTGCGTTAAGGCGGCCAAGCCAGGAAAGTGGCAGGGCTTTCCATGTGCGCAGATCGTCAAGGACTGAGCGCTTACAATCCTGCCAATTGGCCTGTGTCCAGGTAGTCAGGTCCGGAGTCAAATTGAGGCCAAGGTATCTCACCGATCTCCTTGCCCACTGATAGGGAACGCAGGCCTGTAGTGCCGTGATTTCCTCTTCTGGGATCGTGATGTTGAGCGCCCAAGACTTTGTGTGATTAATTTTAAGCCCTGAGGCGCGTTCCTAGGTTTGGAGCAACAAGTGTACCGCCGGGAGCGAGCGTAGCGGGTCAGACACCGTGAGAAGGAGATCGTCAGCAAAGAGGGCAATCTTGTGCTCTACACCTCTAAGGGAGACACCCCTAATATCAGGGGACTGGCGAATCAGGATGGCCAGGGGCTCCACCACTAGGGCAAACAGCAGGGGCGACAAGGGGCAACCCTGTCGGGTGCCCCTGCGGATAGAGAAGGGCTGCGTGAGCTGACCATTCACACGCACCCTTGCCACCGGCGAGGTATAAGGAGCCATAATACGTGCCACCATTTTAGGTCCTAGTCCTACCTTCTGTAGAACTGCGCGGAGGAACCCCCAGTCCACCCGGTCGAAGGCTTTTTCAGCGTCAAGCGACAGGAGGCAGGCCGGTATTCCCCAGTGCTTAGCCTTCCCTACAATATGGGCTATGCGACGTACATTGTCCGCACCCTGACGCTGGTGTATAAACCCCACTTGGTCCGGGTCGATGAGATTGGGTAGATGGGTACTGAGCCGTTTAGCGAGGATTTTGGTGTACAGCTTGAGATCGGTATTCAACAGGGCTATGGGTCGATAGGAGGAGCAGAGGGTGTGGTCCTTCCCGGGCTTCGGGATGAGGGCTATTTCAGCCATCGCCATATCTGAAGAGGGGCCAACAGACTCCGCAAAGGAGTTGAAAAGACATAGGAGATACGGCTGTAGTTGCAGCAGGAAGGCACGAAAAAACGAGACCGGGAGCCCGTCAGGCCCAGGCGTTTTACCCAATGGGAGGTCTTTCAGGGCACCAGCTATCTCCTCTAGCGTGATAGACTCCTCCAAGAGCTCAGAGTGGTGCTTACTCAGCGGCTCCCAGTCGCATGCGCCCAGGGTAGCCGATATCAAATCTGGCTCCGGCGAATCCCCAGTGTAAAGAGATGAATAGTAGTCATGGAATGCTTGGAGCTTCGCTGATTCCTTGATAGCCCAAGCTCCATCCGCCCCCTGCAGTTTTGCAATATGGGCCTTGGCCGCCCGTGTACGCAAGGGCGTGCTAGGACAGTGCCTACCCTGTCACCTCCTTCATAAAAGCGCTGTCGGAGTGCAAGTAGTGCGTGTTCAGCCTTATTCGTTCTATGCACTCGGAGCTGGCCCCGAAGGACTGCTAGACGTCGCTTGTGAGCCGCCAGAGGCCGCTCCTGGTCCATCTTTTCCAGCGTCTTGATTTCGCGTGCAAGCTTGGTTTCATAGAGTTGAGTTTCTCGCGCCTTAGCGACGGCTATAGCCGTGAGGGTGCCCCTTATCGCAGCCTTAAAGGCATCCCACAGGAGAGGGAGGGGAGTCCCCGGTAAATCGTTATTTTCTAAATACTCCAGTATAGCTGCCTGAATTTCCTCTCTATCCACCGGATCCCGCAGAATATGGTCTGGAAACCGCCAACGACGCGATCGGGGCAAGCGGGTGAGACGCTCATGGATTAGCAGTTCCACATGGGCATGGTTCGAGACCGAGATGCTCGAGTGAGACGCCGACAGAGTATCCTGAAGCATAGAATGGGACACAAAAAGAATGTCGATGCGGGAGTAGGAGCGATGCGCATGTGAGTAATATGTGTAGTCTCTCAGCCCCGGGGAGTGGTAGCGCCAGACATCCACCAGGTTTAAAGCAGTGAGGGATTTTTTCACTGTTGCAGACATGGCCCCGACCCCGTGGAAGGCTCCTCCACAGCGATCGAGATCCGCATCCCATACCAAGTTAAAATCGCCTCCAACAATGAGGTCCGAATTCACCGGCTCAAGGTGTTCCCTTATTACCCTGCGTAGAAAGGCATCCTGACCCTGATTGGGGGCATATATATTGCAAAGCGTAAGCGCGCGGTGTCCTCGCACAATCTCCACCCTCAAAAGCCGACCCTCAGTGTCCCTAAGCACCTTCGTGTCCCCTTGAAGAAAGCCCGCCCTGCAGAAAATGAAGACCAAAACTGGTGAGGGAAACGTGGGTGAGCCATTCGAGCCACATCAGACTTGAGGAGATGTGTCTTCTGTAGGAAAATTATATCGGGATTCTGTTGCAACAAGTATCTCCAGATTTGGTGTCTTTTGCTAGGTGAGTTAAGCCCCTTCACATTAAGGGAGACAATTTTCCAGCAAGGTGGGGTGGTCATTGACACTAATCATCTGGGGGGGCTAACCCCACAAGGCTCCCCCACAAGCCCTCATGTCCCCCCGCCAGGGGGTTGGAAGGGGAAAAGGGAAAGACGAAAGAGGGTAAGGTCGGGGAGAAAAAATGAAACTCTGAAACGGCCAACATGGCCAACAAGGCCTATTCCAGTCTAGGGAGTGGCCAGGCACAGCGGCACAGGCTATCCCGGAGATGTCACTCTCCCAGGAATAGGAGTGGGGGTCCATCATCACCATCTCTACAGATCCAGTTCACCGGGTTTCAGCTCCGGGCCACCGCCCCAAAAATGAAGTTGCAGGGTCGAGAAGTGGGCATCGCGCACACCCCAGTGTGAGGCATTCAAGGCGTGTGGCTAGGACCCAGAACAGTCCCTGGGCATTCGGGCGGTGAGCCGTCTCCTCCTTACGGTCTGTGGCAGACACATCGCCGAATCACTAGAAGGTTCATTTGGGAGCGGACTCCTGCTATCCCGCCGGCGACGAGCCACCCTCCAGGGATCTGATATGTTCAATAATGTCCTGTTTGTCCCGCGATGATCTGCTTGCAGCCGCAGAAAGGGGGCGCCCAGGTCGGCGCACCGTGGACCATCTAGGCTTAAGAGGGGCTCGAGGTCCAGCAGGGCGACGCGAGGGACTTACCGGCGGGGAATCCGGGATCTGTAGCAACTGTGCTGCCTCTCTGTATGATCGCAGCACCCGACGCCTGGATTCCCATTGGAATGTGAGGGCAAAGGGATGGCCCCATTGGTAGCGGATGTTGAGGGCCCTCAATTTGTCCGGCGCCGGAGAGTCGTGGGGGCCCAAGTCCTGGAAGAGTTGGATCGGAGTGCCTTTGTACAGGATTTCGGGCTTGTCCCTAGCTGCTTTAAGGATGGCTTCCTTTTCAACAAAGAAATGGACCCGTGTCAGGATATCAGGGATAAGCCCTGGTCTCCCAGGCGGCCCCGAGACTCTATGCGCACGGTCCAGGGTTGGCGGTGAGGTGTCGTCATCTCCCCGTATTTCATGGAGTAAGTCCGCCACGAATGCCATGGCATCCGACCCCTCCGCTCCGATCGGAACACCCCGTATGCGGATGTTTTTTCGGTGCCCCCTATTCTCCAAGTCCTCCTGTTGGATATGGAGCTCAACATGCTGTTCCTCCAGTGTTGCGATTCGCTGCCAAAGGTGTTCCTGATCCTCCGTGCGGGCGTCGAGGGTCTTCTCCATGTCGTCAACTCGGTCCCCTAGCTCTCCCACATCTCTCCGGAGCTCCTTAACACATGCCTGGACTTCCGTGCGAAGCGAACCAATTTCAGATTTGAGGTCTTGCATAAACAGCGCCATGAAGGACTGCGTCACCGGCTCTGCTGAGCTTCCAGCACTCGACTGCGAGGCGCCTACCGGTATCGCACCGGGCTTGGTCCATAAAGCCATAACGGTGGCGTCCTTGGAAGCCGCCGGCGGTTCTTTTCCGATTTAGTGCGAGTCATGGTTCAGCAGTGTCGTTAGCTAGGCGCTCAAAGTGGTAGAGGAAGGGCGAGCACACCACCCCCACACTCCGACCCAGGGCAGCACCGTCCCGGCCGAACCGGAGGATAGAGCAAGAGCGTCCCCCTTCGTAGGCCGCCGTGAGGGCCCGTCGCAGAGGCGCAGAAAGTCTCCACCAGTGATGTCGGGGGCGGGAGTATCAAGGTCAACAGCAGCCGGCCGAGACCAGGGCCCCCAGCCCGCCCCGAGCCGTCAGCCCTCTCTCTTCCCAGCCACCGCTTCCAGATATGATCAGGTGCGTAGGGGCCCCCAGCCAGTCCGATGCATCTGTGCCCAGCCCAGAGTCCATGCACCTCCCCGAGCCAGGGGATCCGAAACCAAGGCCTTCAGCGCTACAGGGCATTTACCGCTGGGCTAGCGGGCAACAAGACCCCGGGGCACAGGCAGGGATGGGGCTGATTACGGGCTGCGGGGCCCTCCAGTCGCCGCCCCCGCAAAGCTCCGCCACAGGGCCTCACTCGCTTCGCCACAACCGGTGCTTCAAACTTCCAGAATGGACCACACACAGCTCATTCAACTGGTGCTGGCGACGCAGGGCTCCTGCCCCGTTCTATCCGCGTTGCGCAGCCCTTGTCTAGCGCCACTCCCCCGGCTGGTAGCTGTGTCCCCGCGCCCTCAGGGGCCCCCGGCTCACCCCACAGTCAGCCTCCAGGGGGTCGCACAGTCTGGGCAGCAAGGAGCCGGCGGCGGTAGAGGCCCCCCAGGGCGAGGTCCCCTCCAATCACAGACAGCGTGGGCCCACTCCAGGTCTACATCCCGCCAGGTACCGTGGGACCAAGACCAGGGCAGTCCAGTCGGCAGGCTCCAGGCCCTCTCAGGTCCGCAATTCAGGCCCCCACCCCAGGCCACCCTCAGTTCGCAGGCAGGGTAGAACTTGCAGTAAGGGGTCGCTCACCAGACTCCTCCAGAGCAGCGGGGCGCCAGATGGAAGCCCCCGAGAGCAGCAGCGCCCCTCCGCCCCGCAGCTCACGAGGTCCTCGCAGGGTCGGGGCCCGCAACGGCAGCAGAGAGGCAGCGACGACAGGACTCAGCCTCCCCAGCAAGGCTCTCCCCATTCAGCAGCAGCGGCGCGCCCCAGCCCAGGTACCTCCACAGGGCCGACCTCCACTGCGGCGCCGTCAGGTCCGAGATCGGAGGTTCTCAGCGTCTCCGGGTGCCAGTCTCAAAATGGCGGGCGCAATCCTCCCTGTCAGTGAAGCCCAGACTCCATCGCCGTCGAGCCAACCGGGCAGGAAGACCAGGGTGCCGACAGCCTCCGCCGATCCCACCGCTCGTTATTCTGCCCACGAAGCTTCGCCGGCGACCCCCCGCCGCGGGAGCGCAGGGCCCGTCTCCTCCGTGGGGCGCCGGGTCGGAGCTCACAAAATGGCGGGCACGCTCCCCCCGGCCGGAGCCTCCTCCACCGCACGGCGTTTCTCCTCAGCCGCGCAAGTTCGGGGCCCCAGAGCCGCCAAGCAGCCGCTTGCTCCTCCCCGCCAGGCTTCCACCCCCAAGCGGGGCGCCCCTTTCGCTTCTGCACCGCTTATAATGGCTGATTTCACTGGCGGCGGCCCGGAGCCCCAGCAACGCACGTCTCGCTCCATTGATAGGGAGACCACGCCCCCCCCCTGCATGTTTTAAGGCAGATTAGCAACAAAGGAATGAGCGCCAAAAAGATAAAAAGTGTCTGTGATTGTTGAAGCTGTCTAAGACCAGTGCGCTGAAGAATCTCAGTTCGATGTGTGAGCTGCTTGTCCAGTCTGTGTTAATTCTTTGCAATTTGGTAGTGCTACTCCTGGTTGTATAATGCAATTATCAGGACTACAGGGAGAGGAGGTGGCGTAACGGCCAGAGCTAATGACTTTGGAGCTGCAGAACCAGATTCGAGTCTCGGCGTCAGCTCAACATCCTATGATTCTGGGCTAATCCCTTAATCCTGTTCCTGCCAAAAAATGAATGTGTCATTGTGTAATGGAACTGATGCTCATCTAAAGCGCTCCAATACCTTCGGGTCGAGTTTGCGCTATATAAAACTGCCCAAAATAAAATAACATATAAAAGCAAATAAAACCAGGACTGCATGAATTATTCCCATTGGATCAGGGCAAGATAACTCCTGGTCGAGAGATATGTGGTAATGGAAAACGCTAGGATTTGCGGAGGTCGTGCTAAGTGTGGTGGAGAATCTACCAGTCGATTTGCTTTCTCCTTGGCATAATATGTTTGACGATATTATAGGCATATTTAGCGGTTTCCCCAGTTATCAAAGCTTTTTCCGTTACCACCCAGGCTCTATGTGTATCCAATGCCAAAATGCCTTGCCTTAAATGACATTTTATATGGCCAGGAGAGGCTTAAGTATTGTTGTAGCAGTGCACAAACTGCGTAATGCAACACGAATTTTAGGCACGTGAAAAAGTTGCTAGCCCAAGATCACACAATCTGGTGTCCGAAAACCAAGGATTAGAACTGCTTACATCTTGCTCCCAAGTCCATCAATTAGATACTAAGAAAACAAGTTACTTACCTGTAACTACAGTTATCCAGTATTGGTATCTTTCATAGATTCACATGCCTGAATCATTCCCCGTCGCCGAGGCGGGAGTCTCGGTAGATAAAAAAGTAGTGCCAAAAAATAATTAGTAGTAGTAGTAGTAGTAGGCCCAAAGAAAAAAGGCCCTAAGGCCTATCTCTTAGAAGCCTATCTACCTTGTTATGTAAAATAACCCAAGAATTGGTAGCAACCAATCAGACATCAGCACCCTTCTAGAACCCTCTCAGCAGAGCCAGCTCTCCTCAGATTTTCCTAGCACGAGTGGGAAGCTTATATCCCAAACATAGAGAACTGACTCTGCGGGGAGGAGGGTGGGTGCATGTGAATCTATGAAAGATACCAATACTGGATAACTGTAGTTACAGGTAAGTAACTTGTTTTCTTATCCAGTATTGGGGTATCTTTCATAGATTCACATGCCTGAATCAGAGTAGCAAGCAGTATGCCAAGCATACAGTCGTTTGTGGATGGTGGGAGACTATTGCTGATACACTCCCAATTACACCCGCAACTTGATAAGTAGAAGGCATAAGATGTTTTCTGTTAAAATTCAAACATGTATCTTACATAAAGAAAAGACAATGTAGCTTAAAATATAGCAATTATAAACAGTAAATTGAAGAAACATATATAAATATCTGACCTTAGTTTAACAGATGCTGAAGGACGGCTTGTCCTACCGCTGTATCCTCCTGCAGAGTAGATTGCAGACAGTAGTGCTTCGTGAATGTGTGAACATTCCTCCACGTTGCAGCACGACAAATATTCTCCAAGGATACTCCTGCGAACAATGCAGTAGATGCTGCCATAGTTCTAGTAGAATGTGCCTTGACCTTTCTTTGTAATGGTCTATTGGCTTTATCATGACAAAAATGAATTGTAGAAGCTAACCATCTGGCTATAGTCGCTTTAGTCACAGCAGACCCAAGTGTAGCTTGACCATAAGCTACAAGCAATTGATTGGACCGCCTGATGTCCTTCGTCCTTTGCAAGTAAAATTTCAGACAGCGTTTTATATCCAGTGAATGCAACGCTCGCTCAGCTGGAGTGGCTGGATTTGGGAAGAAAACCTTTAGTTTCACTGGCTCATTTAAGTGGAACTGAGTCGGAACTTTAGGGATGAATCGTGGATTTGTCCTGAGAGTAACAAAGTCTTTGGAGAACTGCAAAAAGGGTTCTGAGATGGTGAACGCTTGAATCTCACTGACTCTTCGAGCCGATGTAAGAGCCAAAAGAATAGCTACCTTCCATGTTAAAAATTTTAGCTCAGCCTTGTGGATAGGTTCAAAAGGCCTTTTCATCAATTGAGCTAGAACTGTGTTCAACTCCCACTCTGGGGGAGGTGCTCGAATTGGTGGAAAGACGCGGAATAGCCCCTTCATAAATTGTTTTATTAATGAAGAGGAACAGAGCGAAGGCTTAGAGGTACTCTTCCTGAATCTTGATAGAGCCGCAAGATGAACTTTAATTGAAGAGAATGCAAGTCCCGATTTGGCTAGGGATAACAAATAAGGAAGGATTTGCTCTACTGGAGCTTGTAAAGGATGGACATCCTTCCCCTCGCACCAATGACAAAATCGTTTCCACTTCAAACGATAAGTTTTTAAAGTACTTTGTGCGCGTGACTTAGATAGAATCTCACGGCATTCCTGTGAAATGGTTAGATCTTTGTATTCTAGGAAATCAGGAGCCATGCGTGCAAGTGCAGCGACTGTGGATCTGGATGGAGTATTTGACCCCTTTCCCTTGTCAACATCGTCATTGTTGGTATTAGACGGATGGAGCTGTGAGCTAGAAGAAGCAGCTCCTGGAACCAATATTGCCTTGGCCAACGGGGTGCAATCAGGATGAGGCGGCAATGCTCCATCTTCACTTTGCGGATCACTTTCGCAATTAGTGGTATCGGGGGAAAAGCGTACGCACAAAGCCCTGACCATCTCATGGACAGGGCATTTCCTCTTGATCCCTGTTGAGGGAATCTGCTTGCGTAATAGCGGCATTTCTTGTTTTCCCTTGTAGCAAACAAATCTAGTGCCGGTTTGCCCCATGACTGAAAAATTTCGTCTAGTTGCTTCTGCTCTATTTCCCATTCGTGACAGCCTGCCAGGGATCTGCTTAGGTTGTCGGCCAACGTGTTGTGAAGGCCCCTGACGTGCTCCGCTCGTAAGGATATCTTGTGTGTTGTAAGCCATTCCCATAGTTCCTGAGCTTCCTGCGACAGGGACAGTGACCTCGTTCCTCCCTGTTTGTTGATGTAATACATGCTGGTAGTGTTGTCCGTTCGGACCAGCACTGAGGCCCCTGCAATCCTCGGGAGGAATGCCTGCAGAGTGAGAAAAATGGCGCGAAGCTCCAGTCTGTTGATATGTTGTTGGCGGTATTCCTGGGACCATCGTCCCTGAATCTGTAGATCTTGGAGATGTCCTCCCCACCCCTCCATGGAGGCGTCTGTTGTTACCACGAATTCTGGAGGAGATGTTAGAAAAGAAAGGCCCAAAGTCAGGTTTTCCATCCGTGACCACCAATGCAGAGAGACTCTCATGTGAGGTGTTATCCTGATGGAGTCGTTGAACGACCCCAAGGCCTGTTTCCATTGTAGATGTAACTGTTCCTGCAGAGGTCTCATTCGGAGCCTTGCTAAAGGTACAAGATTTATAGTTGATGAACACATCCCCAGCAGAGACGCAAACCTCCGGACAGAAACTGACTTTCTTCTTGCGATTGAAAGTGCTAGCTTTTGTAAACGAAGTTGACGTTCCTCTGACAAGAATGCCTTGCATTGTTTGGTGTCCAGCATTGCTCCCAGAAACTGAATTCTTTGTAGAGGGAGCAGTTGAGATTTGCTGTTGTTGAGAGTGAGGCCTAAGTTTGAGAATAGACTTAGGCATGCTGAAACTGCCTCTACGGTAGTCTGCTTCGAAGGGCCTTTGAGCAGCCAGTCGTCCAGGTACGGAAATACCTGTATTCCCTGTGACCTTAGAGTCGCTGCTACTGGTGCAAGACACTTTGTAAAAATTCTTGGAGCAGATTTCAGCCCGAACGGAAGGACTTTGAACTGATAGTGGACGCCAGCCACTACAAATCGCAGGTACTTGCGATGCTTGGGAAGGATAGGAATGTGGAAGTACGCGTCCTCCATGTCCAGAGAAGCCATAAAATCCCCCTTGTTTAGGCAGCTCAACACTTCGGCCAGTGTAACCATCCGAAAACTCTGCTTCTTTAGAAATTTGTTGAGCTTGCGGAGATCCAGAATCGGGCGCCACTCCCCTGACTTTTTCTTTATGAGGAAAAATCGAGAATAGAACCCGGTTCCCTTCTGGGGCGAAGGAACTTTCTCTATTGCGTTCTTGCGGAGCATTATTAAAGCTTCTTTGAACAATAAGTGAAGACGAGGGGGAGGGGGACCCCTGGGCGGGGCAGTAGGGGGTTGTTTTGAGAACTCCAGGGTGTGACCGTTTCTGACTAAGTCGATGACCCAACGATCCGAGGTGATCTCCTCCCAATTGTGTGCAAAAGCTGTTATCTTTGCTCCTACTGGGAGGGAAGGAGGGATGACTGGCGTCCAGCGTAGCTCATTGCTTCTTGTTGGCGTCGCGACCCTGATTGTTCGATCGCCTTCTTCCTCCCTGACGAGAGAAACTATTCGAGGAAGATTGCCTGTAAGATGATCGTCCATAAGGCTGTCTATATTGAGACTGATATTGTCTATTTTGCTGACTTTGATAATTTCCCCTTGAAACAAAGCCTCGACCTCTTGCACCACGGAAAGATCCCCGTTTGTATTGGAGAGCAGCTAGTGACTTAGCTGTATCCGTATCAGTCTTGATTGCTAGGAGGGCCTCGTCTATATGTTTCCCAAACAAGGATTCTCCATCATAGGCCATATCAATGATCTTGGCTTGAACCTCTGGCCTAAAAGATGTTGCTTTAAGCCATCCTTGACGCCTAAGAACTGCAGCCCCTGCAAGCTGCCTAAAGTTGGTATTTGCAATATCAAGAGCACAGTCTATGATCTCTGATGCGGCTCGTTCTCCCTCTTGAAGTATTTTCCTTGCCTCTTGTTGACGATCCTCAGGAATGAGGTCTATAAATTCAGAGAATTCTGACCACATCTGGCGGTCATAGCGACCAAGAATGGCCAAGGAGTTTGCAGCTTTGATAGAAGTTGCCGCCATCGTAGAGAACTTCTTGCCGATCAGATCCAATCTTCGCCCTTCTCTATCCGGCGGCGTCGATATCGGCATAGCCGGATTTTTGGACTTTTGTTGAGCAGCCTGTGATATAACGGAATCTGGTCGGGGATGACCGATGAGACAGGAGGGCGTCTCTGGAGGAGCACGATATTTCTTATCAATACGAGGGAGGACAGCAGGTACAGAAGCAGGTGTTTTCATAATCTTTAACCCCTCATTCCAAATAAAATCGATGATGGGAATTGCTCTGGTAATTTTCCTTTGCTCCTCTTTAAAGTCATGGAGGAAACAATCCGTATGCTCCACAGTGACTGGTAATTGAAACCTGACTGCTGCACGCTGCATTAAATTGTGAAAGCCACCTATATCCTCTGGAGGAGAATCCGATGGTTGTGGAATAGGTGGAGAAGGCATGGGAATAATGTAATCATCCCAAGGATCCAGATTGGTGTCTTTATCCGGTACTTCACCCTCTTCGATATCTTCCTCATCAGTGGAAATGGTATCATGGTGTGATTGTGTACCCGAACCAGCAGGGTGAATCGGCGAATTCGGCATGTCCGTGTGCGACTCTTCCGTCGGTTGTATATTAGGAAGAGGTTGTTGTGGAGGAAAGCGTTGGCGGTAATCCGCCAGCATGGCCTGAAGGTCCTGAATCAGTGTAGGCGGGAGATGACTTGATTCTCTACGATCCCAATCCCTTGAGGGATGCCTGTAAACTGGTGCAGCAAGGCCTTCCTGGTAAGCATGCTCATGGTAGTCATCCTCCTCATCCATCTCCTGACACTTAATATGCAACTCCGAGGGGTGCCTAGCTATCCCGAAAGGACCCTCATCATCCTCCTCTTCATAATCATCCCCTTCCGTATATGAGTCCAGGATATGCGAAGGCAGCAAAGGAGAAATATTGCTGTAATCCTGTTTATGAAAAGTTTTTAGCTGAATATGCGTGTACGCAATAGGCGTAACATGGGTAGTTGGAATCGCTCTAAGGAAACCTCTCGTCGACGGGCTTCCCCTCATAGACGGACTTGCTGTCTTTTGAGGCGTCGACGGGATTGTCATCGTCGTCGACGGGGTCTTCGCCGTCGACTGGATCGTCATCGTCGACGAGGTCTTAGCCGTCGACGGAATTGTCGTCGTCGTCGACGGGGTCTTCGCCGTCGACGGGATCGTCATCGTCGACGAAATAGTCGCCGTCGACGGGATCGTCATCGTCGACGAAATAGTCGTCGTCGACGGGGTCTTCGTCGTCGACGGGGTCTTCGCCGTCGACGAGGTCTTCGCCGTCGACGAGGTCTTCGCCGTCGACGAGGTCTTCGCCGTCGACGAGGTCTTCGCCGTCGACGAGGTCTTCGTCGTCGACGGGGTCTTCGTCGTCGTCGACGTGATTTTCGTCGTCGACGGGGTTTTCGTCGTCGATGTTGTCATCGACGATGCTGACAGAACTTCCTTTAAGCTCGACGTCGACGCAATTGTCGACGGAGTCTTAGACGCCCTAGGAGACATGATAGGTGACGATATCGAAGTAGTGGAGACTGTAGCCGTCGACAGAGGAGCCGCAGAAGTCACAGAGATAGTATAAGATGATCCCACTGACAAAGTTTTAACCTGAGATTTACTCACGGTTTTTGTAGTTGAAGACTTCTTGGATCTGTCAGAGTCTTGTGACTTCTGTGAGTGGTCAGAAGTTACATGAGAGGCCTTATGATGTTTTCTCCCTTCACTGGAAGAACTATCAATTGATCTAGCTCTCTTGCTAGATGTCGAGGCCCTGTCATCCTCCTCAGCCGAGGAAGATTTTAACCATAACAAAACTCTTGCCTCTCTGTCCCTTAAGGTCTTAGGAGGGAAAGTCCGGCAAATTCTACAGTCCTTAGCAACATGCTTAGGATGTAGACAATAAATACACTCCTCATGCTGGTCGTCTACATGGACCCTCTTCTTATCACAGGTCCTGCAGGGTCTAAACAAAGCTTTTTTGTCAGACATGACTGAAGAAAAGAAGAAACTGAGTAGGCACTCAGGGAGACTCCCTTCCACACGACGTGCGGTGAAAATCTGAGGAGAGCTGGCTCTGCTGAGAGGGTTCTAGAAGGGTGCTGATGTCTGATTGGTTGCTACCAATTCTTGGGTTATTTTACATAACAAGGTAGATAGGCTTCTAAGAGATAGGCCTTAGGGCCTTTTTTCTTTGGGCCTACTACTACTACTACTACTAATTATTTTTTGGCACTACTTTTTTATCTACCGAGACTCCCGCCTCGGCGACGGGGAATGATTCAGGCATGTGAATCTATGAAAGATACCCCAATACTGGATAAACATCAGTTCTTCCCCTCATTTAAGGTTCCTACATGCTGTATTGACTAGTGACGATCATTTTGAGTTGCTGGTTTTAATGGTAAACGTGATGCCAGATGCACACAAGGGATCGGATGGTTCACAGCGCCGCAAGGCTGCAGATTGTGGAGGTGTGTACACGCTCTGACAAAGCACACGCTGCATGTTTGTGGTTGAACAGTGGCAGGCGCATGCCATGGCTTTGTACTCGCAGTCCAAGGGGAGACAGTTCCCACAGCATTTATTGGGTCGGTTTGTGGCCTCAATAGTGAAATGGCGTTTGGCTCTGGGGAAAGCTAAACTGCCATCAATGAACTAGAGGACAGACCCATAAGCAAATGGAAGACCAAATGCACACATAAAAATGTGGCCGAACGATCTAAGGCGCTGGATTTAGGCTCCACTCTCTCTGGAGGCGTGGGTTTGAATCCCACCGCTGCCAAATTAAATGTTTTCAAAGAAATATTGTGACATTAAATAGTGGACTTACTTTACACTGAATACCTAAACTCACATTTCCTTTGAATGATTCCAGACTTTAAGCACAGGTTGAAGCCTCATCTCCCATCTGTGTAACTAAGATACGAAGTGAAACAGAAACGTAATACTGTACAGTCGTTGACAGCGTAGCCGCACAAGTAGGCTGAGCAGATGGCTTCCGGAAATATATGAAAGTTGCGCCATGCTAAAAGAAATCACGGCGCCAGTGCACACAAGTTAGACGCATGGCGGTCCGTGAAGCGGGCAACATGGTAATAAGAAATGAGTAATGAAAGCATGCGCTGTGCATATTAAACTTATGAGCTGGCGGCCTGAGAAGCATACGCCACGGCAATTTCAAAACACTAAAGTAGTCCCTATACGAAGCAGATACAGACCTACAGCGTAACTAAGCTGTAGTTGGTTTGTGCTGCTTGCCTTAAAACGGAAGTGATGTTTCGGAACGCCACCCAAAAATGAGCCAGGAAAGCAGAGCAATACCTGAATGAACCAATGCCAAGCGGCAGGCGGGATTACCCTCTATATTCTGTGGACTACAGGTCTTGCCACAGCGCAAGCACTGTCTAGGCTCGACCTAAAAATCATGCAATACGTTCTCGTAGATAAAACTTCAAGAGGCAAAACTAGCCTTTTTTTGTGTCAATTTTTGCTGCACGAGTCTGAGACTAAGAAAACAAGTTACTTACCTGTAACTACAGTTATCCAGTATTGGTATCTTTCATAGATTCACATGACTGAATCATTCCCCGTCGCCAAGATGGGAGTCCCACGGTAAAATACAAAAGTAGTGTCATAAGTAATAAATAGAATAAAAGAGGCCAAAGGCTATATCTTAGTAGCCTCTCTACCTCCTTATAGGAAAAGGACCAAAAGTCAGCTCCAACCAATCAGCACCTTCTAGAACACTCCCAACAGAAGCAGTTCTCCTCAGATTTTCCAAGCACAAGTGGGAAGTAAATATCCCTAAAATCACTGAGAATAGGTTCCACAGGGAGGAGGGTGGGTGCATGTGAATCTATGAAAGATACCATTACTGAATAACTGTAGTTACAGGTAAGTAGCTTGTTTTCTTATCCAGTATTGGGGTATCTTTCATAGATTCACATGCCTGAATCAGAATAGCAAGCAGTACCGAAATTGTACTGTCGTTTGCGGACGGTGGGAGACTTACCATTTAACACTCCCAACATAAATCCACCATTTTAAAACATTGCAATGACAAAGCATAAAAGCAATAACCATAAAGTGGATATCCGCATGAGAAACATATAAATTGAGAAACATAAGAGTATGAACATTGTAATCAATGCAACAGTAAAGAAAACTGATAATAGACAAGCATTAAAGAAATGTAAAGAATCTGACCTTATTGAGGGAGATGGCGTAACACAGCTTGTCCAACCGCTGCATCCTCCTTTTGTGCAGATTGGAGGCAGTAGTGTCTCGTGAACATGTGGACATTCTTCCATATAGCAGCACGGCATATCTTGTCCAATGTCACTCCAGCAAACAAAGCTGTAGATGCCGCAACAGTTCTGATGCCGCAACAGTTCTGGTGGAGTGTGCTTTAGCTTTCACCCTGGGAGGTTTGTTTGCTTTTTCGTGGCAGAAGTGAATAGCCGATGCGACCCATCTGGTTATTGTAGCCTTTGTTACAGCAGTTCCTTGTTTCCCCTGACCATAGGCCACTAACAGTTGATCCATTTTTCTAATATCCTTTGTCCTCTGAAGATAAAACTTCAAACATCCTTTTACATCTAATGAATGTAATGTCCTCTCAGCTGGAGTAGATGGATTCGGGAAGAATGTTTGCAGTATCACTGGTTCATTCAAGTGAAATTGTGTGGGTACTTTTGGAATTAACTAATGATTCGTCCGCAGGATCACATAGTTCTGTGTAAAACGAAAGAATGGTTCTTTGATCGTAAATGCCTGAATCTCACTAACTCTTCTTGCAGAGGTGAGAGCCAGTAAGAGGGCTACCTTCCATGTGAAATATTTGAGATCTGATTTACGGATCGGTTCAAATGGTTGTCTCATCAGTTGTGCTAACACCACATTGAGCTCCAACTCCGGAGGAGGCGAAAGCACAGGAGGGAAAGTGCGAAAAAGTCCTTTCATGAATTGTTATACAAGAGAAGACGAACATAAAGAAGGAAGCTGCGGAGATTTCCTGTACCTGAAAATAGCAGCCAGGTTGACCTTGACTGACGAGAAAGTGAGTCCAGACTTGGCCATTGAGAGTAAGTAAGGTAAAATCTGTTCAGCAGGAGCTTGGACTGGATGAACTTTATTGTTTTCACACCAACAACACAATCTTTTCCATTTTAAAAGATACGTCTTGATAGTGCTTTCAGCACAAGATTTAGACAGTATGTCTCGACAGTCCTGTGAAATACTGAGATCCTTGAACTCTATGAATTCAGGAGCCATGCGTGTAAGTGCAGGTATTGTGGATCTAGATGGACTACCTGACCACTGTTCTGTGATAACATGGTCGGTGTCAGATGCAGGCGAATGGGTTTGCTTTGTGACAACAGAAGAATCTACTGGAACCAATACTGTTTGGGCAAGCGGGGTGCAATCAGAATTAGGCGGCAGCCTTCCAGTTTCAATTTCTTGAGCACTCTGGGGTTTAATGGAATGGGAGGAAAAGCGTAGGCATAAATCCCGGACCATCTCATTGAAACGGCATTTACCCTTGACCCCGGTTGAGGGAACCTACTGGCGTAATATCGGCATTTCTTGTTCTCCTGTGACGCAAACCGATCTAGAGCTGGTTTGCCCCATGTCTGAAAGATCCTGTTCACTTGAGTTTGTTCTAACTCCCACTCGTGGCAGCCAGATAGAGATCTGCTTAGCAAGTCCGCTAGTGTATTGTGTAGACCCTTGACATGCTCGGCTTTCAAGGTTATTCCGTGAAACGTTGTCCATTCCCACAATTCTTGCGCTTCCTGGGAAAGCATTATGGACCTTGTTCCACCTTGTTTGTTTATGTAGTACATGCTGGTCGTATTGTCGGTACGGACCAGCACTGAGGAGCCTGCTATCCTTGGAAGGAAAGTCTGCAGACACAAGAAAATGGCCTGAAGCTCAAGACTGTTGATATGCTGCTGTTTCTGTAACTGAGACCATCTTCCCTTTCTGTAAATCCTGCAGATGACCTCCCCACTCTTCCATGGAAGCGTCTGTCGTTAATACGAAATCCGGGATGTCTTGCAGAAAAGAGAGACCTTGGGCAAGATTTGCTGTTTGAGACCACCAACGGAGTGCGTCCACCATATGTGCGGTTATTTGGATAACATCCTCGAAAGAACCCAATGCCTGTTGCCATTGTTTCTGCAATTCCTCTTGAAGAGGTTTAATTTTTAGCCACGCTAAAGGGATCAAGTTGATCACTGAGGAGCACATTCCTAGGAGCGATTTGAATGTTCAAACAGAAACTGACGCTCTTTTTGAAATGGTTGTTGCTATTTTTTGAAGGCACACTTGCAATCTTGAGACAAGAATGCTTTGCACTGGACAGTGTCCAGGGATTCTCTGAGGAATAGAATGTTCTGAGTTGGAATTAAATTTGATTTGCCCTTGTTCAAAGTGAGCCCTAGTGAATTAAACAGACAGAGACAAATTGTTGTAACAACCTTGGCTTCTTGTTTCGACGGAACTTTGAGCAGCCAATCGTCGAGGTATGGGAAAACTTGGATCCCTCAGGATCGTAAAGTCGCTGCTACCGGTGCTAAACACTTGGTGAAAATCTGTGGCGCCCATTTTAGGCCAAACGGGACCACCTTGAACTGATAGTGGGTGCCAGGCACTGTGAATCGCAGATATTTTCAATGTTTTGGATGGATAGGTATATGAAAGTATGCGTCTTCCATGTCCAGAGAAGTCATGAAATCCCCTTTGTTTAAGCACCTCAGAATATCAGAAAGTGTTACCATCCAGAATGTTTGTTTTTTGAGAAATCCAGAATCGGTCACTATTCTCCTGACTTCTTTTGATTAGGAAGAAACGAGATTAGGAAGAAACGAGAGTAGAAACCTGTTCCTCTCTGCGTGGATGGTACTTCTTCTATTGCTTCCTTGAGGAGCATGAGCAAGACTTCTTTTCGCAATAAGTGAAGACGAGGGGGACCCCTGGGCGGGGTGGTAGGTGGTATCTGGAGAAAATCTAGTGCATGACCCTTGGTGACAAGGTCCAGCACCCAGCGGTCTGAAGTGATCTCGTGCCACTGCTGTGCATAAACAGAAATGTTCGCACCCACGGGTAGGGGGGTAAGGTTGACTGGCCCCCTGAGAAGCTCATTGCTTCCTGGCAGAGTCACAGCCTTGTTGCTGTGTTCGCTTGCGGCCACCCTGGCGAGAGAAACCAGCCGTCGATGACTGACGGTAAGAGGATTGGTTGTACGACTGTCGGTACTGAGGTTGGTATTGTCGATACTGCTGATTCGACTGATCGCCGCCTCGATATGTAGAGAATTCTCGCCCTCTGGATCCTCTGAAAGGTATGTGTCTATATTGTAGAGCACCTAAAGATTTTGCGATGTCTTTTTTGTTTGCCAAAAGGGCGTCATCTATATGTTTCCCGAAAAGTGAATCCCCATCATAGGCCATGTCCAATATCTTCATCTGAACTACTGGTCAAAAGGTAGTCGCTTTAAGCCAACCTTGGCGCCGAAGAACAGCTGCCCCAGCTAACTGCCGAAAGCTTGTGTTGGCGATGTCCAATGCGAAGTCAATTGTTTCGGAGGCAGCTCGCTCGCCTTATAACAAGATCTTTTGTGCCTCCTCTCTTTGATACTCTGGGATAAGATCTATGAATCCCGCCATATCTGACCATATTTGGCAGTCATAATGGCCAATGATTGCCAAGGCATTAGCAGCTCTAATTGAAGCTGCAGCCATAGAAGATAATTTTTTCCCCAAAAGATCCATACAACGTCCCTCCTTGTCTTGAGGAGTGGTAACTGGTGTTGCAGGGCTTTTAGAACGCCGTTGTGCAGCCTGGGATATTACCGAATCTGGCCTCGGATGACCTATGAGGCGAGATGGACTGTTCTCTGGAGCACGGTATTTCTTCGAGGCAGCACCGCAGTTATGGATCCCGGCATCTTCATGATTTTCACGCCCTCCTGCCAGATGTAATCAATGATAGAAATAGAGCGAATGACCTTCCTAGTATCCCCCTTGAAGTCATGAAAAAAACAGTCTGTTTGTTTGACCGCAATAGGGAGCTGAAACCTTGTAGCTGCTCTCTGCATTAAATTATGAAATTCTCTGATTTCCTCGGGAGGAGAATCAGAGGGCAAATGCAGAGGTGGAGATGGTGTCTCAATTATATAATTGTCCCATGGATCTGGAGCATCTGCCTGCTTAGGAAATTCGCCTTCCTCAACCTCCTCATCCAAGGAGGAAGTGTCTTGAAGTCCAGTGGCAGGTGGATCTTGTGCAGGGCCTGGTGTACTAGGTCGAGCAGGCTCTGGTACTGGAACAGGAACCTCTACTTGTAGAATTGGGTTCTCTATCAGAACGTGTTGCGGAGGAAATCTCTGACGATAATCCGCCAACATAGCCTGTAGGTCTTGTATAAGTGCAGGAGGAAGATGAGACGTTTCCCTCTGACGAGATTCCTGCCTGTTATGAAACTGGTATGTATGCCTTGGAGCCATATATTGTCCATGGTAGTAATGCTCCTCTTGGTAATCATCCACGTCAGTGTCTTGACATTTAACGTTAAGTTCCGATGGACTATGAGCCACTCTGTATGGGTCTTCCTCCTCTTCCTCATCATAATCCTCATCCTCCATGAAACCTTCTAACAGGTGGGAAGGTGGTAGCGGAGAAATTTTACTAAAGTCCTGAAAAGGCCTTTGAATTGTCTTTATCTGATAGACTCTCATCGACTGGGGCGTCGACGGAGCAGAAATATGAATGGTAGGAATGTCTCTCATCGACGGTCCTGTCATCGACGGTGGTAGAATCACAGGCACGTTGATAGATGGTGCTGTTGACGGTGTTGTTGTCGATGCCTCTCCCGTTGACGGTGTCGTCGGCGACTGTGTCATCATCGTTGCCTCTCCCGTCGACGGTGTCGTCGTCGACGGTGCAGCTGGAATCTTCGTCGATGATAGCTTCGTCGACGGCTTCTTCGTCGACGGGTTTTGACGATGGTCTTGTTGAAATAGAAATTCTCGTCGACGTGATAGGTGATAAAATAGCCGTTGTCGAAATAGTCGCCGTCGTCACCATACCGTCGACGATGTGGTAAACTTCGTTGTTGACACTGACTTTTTGAGCTTTTTACTCACAGTTTCTAAAGAGGATGATCTTGGACGCTCTGGCGACGGGGAATGATTAACAAAACAGCTTATATAAATAATCTATTCAGCCTTTCATCCAGGACACATTTAAAAAATCCTATCTAAATGGGTCCTTCTTTACTTGCAACCAAAGTCATTCATATAAACCGTTCTATTTTACCTCCCTTCGTAATGGTGGCAATATAGTCCTGATCGGAATCCTCTTCCATTCTCAAATGTTTTGTCAGGCTGCATACTGATATTACTTTTCAGCTCCGGTGCATTCCAATTGCCCAAACGTATTTAGGCTTCCGTCCCCAACCGAATGGCTGATACCGCGGTGACAAGCTCCGAAGTACAGTGTCATTCCAGTGAGTGATGCTGGTTTGCAGGAGAAAAGGAGAGAAGGACTAATGGAGCCCCCAGTACATGGGATCATACATCCAACACTGGAATCGGTGTTGGGGTAGGATTCCAACATGTTTGATGCTAAACATGACTGGTTTTGGTGCAGCCAGGGACATCTCGTAATTGCCTTGATGTTCACTATATGCATAAAATGGCTAACCGCACTTACAAAGTCAGGAAAATCGACTCTTAGGTTTGGAGGGGGTGTCCAGCTCATGTAGGGCACCCTCAAACTTATAACTAAGCACCCTGCCTTCAGGATTGAAAGGCCAACTTTAGGGGTGACTTAAAGGTTTTGAGTGCAATGACCTCAGATATCAGGAAACTTATATCAGTTATGAGTGGTGCTAGCATCAGCTCACACAGACTGCAATGGCAGGCCTGTAGTCACAGTTTGAGTGGTCTCTCATGGGTGGCATAATACATGCTGCAGCCCATGGGAGACCCCTGGGGTACCTATGCCCTGGGTATCTTAGTACCATATACTAGGGACTTAGAAGGGTACACCAGTAGCCAATTAGGAAGGTACCAAAGTAAGGAGAGAGCACAGTGACTGGGTTCCTGATTAGTAGGATCCCAGTCAGACTAGTCAGAAAATAGAATGGCACCAGCAAAAAGCAGGGGTAACCTTGAAAGCAGATCCTACTTTACTACAAAGGTGTTTTTGATTTTGTGGGAGGCCGGGTGGCTTTATGTGAATACTTAAAGGTAAGTTATTTGCCTCCAGCAGTGATCATTTTTGATAGGCTGGTATGCTTTTTAGACTGGAGTATCAAGTACTATCAACTGTTAAGCAGAGCTGTAGCTGATGTCCTACCTGAAAAGGCACTTGAGGTGAAATCTGACTGGAAAGCTCTAAAGTGCAATATCCTCACCAGATCCATCGACAGTCCATGGCGCATGCTAAATGGAGCAGAAGGATTTGAAGCCCTTGAATCTGGGGAGGATCAGATTCCAATTGCACATATGTTGAATACTTGCCATACATTCCAGCAATCAGGGATACACTACTTAAAAGTGATGAGCCACTTTGAAAGTGTCCATAAAAGGCTGCACCTTGCTCAACCAAATGTAACACAAAGCAGTTGAGAAGGCCAGTTGCGACCACAGCATCCGGTGACATCATGTGGCAAGGTGCGAGTCTCAAAAGCATGTTACAATGGTCTTCTGCAAAACAAAAACGATGTCGTGTTTTATTCTGCAGCAATTGCCATGATTCCACAAGCCGACCTCTAAAGCATCAGATTGAAAGAAGTAGGGAGCTGCATTTGTCCTCACTATAGCAGCAAATGATAATGTGCTGTGGATGAACAACAAATGTGTGAGTGGCCTTGCTATTCAATGCTATGGTACATGTGGGGAGAGATGACTCACAGTCTGCTGATGCAATAGCAAAGCCCTTCACACTTGCTCAGCAAGCAGAACCCTCTCTGAAAAGAAGTGCAATCAATGACTCATTTAATGTGCAGTAGCACTTGTGCCTCTAGTCACAGCCATGTGTTTTCAAAGGATGACAGAGCTTCTGGTGCAGCCTCGCAAATGTATTTGAAAACACAATGCTGTGACTTATGCCTTGAGTCAGAGTCATTTGTTTTCAAAGCATAAAACAGTTCTTCGTGCACTCTAAGTAATGTGTTTCAAAAGAACAACTTACTTACCTTCAGTAATGCTCTTTCTGGTGGATACTTTGTCTCATCACATATTCCTCAGTTTAGTGTACGTATTACCAAGGCACCAGACTGGATCCAGAGATTTTTTCATAGCAATACGAATGCACTCCACTAAATGGAATTGAGACACTCCACACGGCCCTGAAAGTGAAAGACCAGAGTTACATATAAGCCCCACCCCTGCGTGCTGATGTTAAGTTTCTTATGTGGACACCTTTCATACCCTTGGATGTGGAGCACAAACAATTGTTGGACTAGTGTGCTGAATACTAACTTTTTAGATGTTAAAACACAGGCCACTCCACAAATCAGGCAGGTGGAAGGGTGGTGAGGAATCCATGGTTAAATAGAGCATCTAACAGAAAGAGTGTTACTGAAGATATTATCCTGTTCTTCTGATGGATACTTTTAACCTCAGATTCCTCCCCTTGGAATGGATACCACAGCAGCATCTTCCCAAGGTGGAGGGTCTGTGGAGTGGGCTCAGACTAAAAAATCGTGTAGGACTGAGTAGGTGAAATGTCCTTCTCATTGAATTTGGTTATCATGGTAGTAGTGCTTCATGAACGTATGCACTGACACCCACATTATAACCTGGCAGATGCGACGGACCAGCCCACTGCATGTCAATGCAGTGGAAGCAGCCTTAGCCCAGGTAGAATGTGGCTCTCAGACCTCTGGTAGGCTCTTTATTGGTCAGATCTTAAAGAAGAGGACAATCCACCTCGACAAGGTCCTCTTCTGCACAGCCTTCCATTTCTTTGCTCCAGTGAACCCCACAAAAATCTGATCGTCCAATCCATGGTTCTTTATGCAATCAATGTATAAGCTTAAAGCTCTTTTTGAGTGTGATGGCAGGGGCGTAACACAGGCCCCTGCAGTGCGGGGGGCCCCAAGCTCCAGGGGGCCCCCTCAGCAGAGTACTTTGGCCGCAGAGTTCCTGATTGTGCCGGAGGGGGCCCCTCCACGTACCTTGCAGGGGGGCCCCCTCAATTTTTGTTACGCCACTGTGTGATGGATTGCCCCACGTGGAAGGGTGTCATGACTTTTGATTAGAAGGGTGCCCGAGTCCTCAGCAACAAAATATCTAGCAGTCTACCCAAGCCTCCAGCACCAATTTGTCAGGGCAGGTCCATTGAAGGTGCCCGAAGTTCACTTACGCGTCCTACTGATGTAATCACAATGATAAAAACACTCTTCAAGGTGAGGAGATCCAATGAGCAGCTATGTATCGGCTTGAAGGGCATAAACATGAGAAATGTCAGGACCAAGTTAAGGTTTTCCTGTGACATCACAAACGACTTCGGAGGAAACGTGTCAAACCTTTTATAAACCTCATTATAATAGATGATTTGAATG
This sequence comes from Triturus cristatus, assembly GCF_964204655.1. NCBI lineage: Eukaryota > Metazoa > Chordata > Amphibia > Caudata > Salamandridae > Triturus > Triturus cristatus. The sequence goes on along the minus strand of NC_140595.1, from coordinate 776,352,381 downwards.
AGGACGATGGGTTTGGCAAACAGAGAAAGGCCAAAAAGGCCACTAAATATCCTTTTACAGTGCCCACTGCAAAGCCTTTCTGGGCTTGTGGAAACTCCATGGTGCAAAATTGTCAGCACTGCATATACTCAATTGTGGCGAAAAGATCTAGCCAGCTTACTCTCCACTGTCGAAAGATGCCCTGTGCACTTAGGGATGTAGAGTCACACCAACTAAGGAATCTATTCCGTGGCTGGAAAGCCCAAAGCAATGCAACTGACAGACTGACGCCCTTGAGCCTTCTCTTTGGAGTCAGAGTGTAGGATGGGTTCGAGTCCAGCTTCACTTTCCTATGTTTGCGTTTGCACTTTGACTTAGTAGAGGACTTTGGTCGTGAAGATGAAAAGTTGCATGAGAGGCCTTGGACCAGGACCGAGCCCGAAACTTGGAGTGGGCCTACAGGAAGCTTATGACTGTATTCACAGACATAAAACTTCTCCTCGGGAACTACTGTGATGGGGATATGAAGGCGTACAGGGGCTGGATAAGTCAATGTATGTGTATCTAGTGGCCTCGCTGTCACCACAGGGACATTTGGTTGTTTGTTACTTACAATTTGGCTAAATAATCCATTGTTAAACAATATCATGAAATTCTGTATCTTAGAACTACTAGGCATTAGCAATAAGGAGTACTGCTCAGATGGTAGCTCTGAGGCATAGCATGGCATCACGAATGCGGCTTGCAAACATTTTCCCTCTAGGTTCCAGTTTGAGCATGGCAGAATCTTTGTGTTTGAATGTGGTCACTCGGGCACAGTAATATGTCATACAGCGCTTCTCCGATGGTCCAATACACTACTTTTACTGTTTATAATGGTAAGGTGTTTTTAACAGGTTGTTGAAAGGAAAAACTGAATAGAATGCTGAATATCTGGACTTCTGCTAGGCTTTCAGCCTGGGGTCAGGCGGTAAATGTACACACATACCCACTTTTTGTTGTGTGTGCCAACACAAAGCACCTTCACATTAGTTACTACTAAATGTTCCTGACTCCACCTGTCCCTCTTTCCTCTTTGTTCATGTTTGCGGTCCATTATGGGTTGATATTTTGGTCCTCTAGCCCGGAGGAATTTGCCATGAAAAGTTGTAGCAATTACACGTGTTGTCCAGACAGAACACACAGATCGTAACATGGAGTAGTATGTTTTAGCCATGCACCTGGGCACCATATAATTAAAATTTGGATGGCCCCTAGGACTCACTTTTTTACTTTCATGAGACTGGTGTGTCGAAAGTCTCTCTGAACAGAGGACCGGACAAGACAAAAAATGACACAGGGACATGATATTACTAGGAACGCATCAGAGATAGAGCGATTACACTGAGCTGATGGAAGGTCAGACGCACAGACCTTCATCCCTGCATGCTTTAGAGCACAGCTATGAGGAGAAGCCCATCCCACTGAAATGAACATCCAGTAGTGCTATCTTGGTTGCTTATGTGAGGTTTCCCTTATTTTTTTTACAGCTATCACCACTGCTTTAATTCTATAAAAAAAAGCATCCGTTATGAACAAGACGTTGGCTGGTCTAATTCAGCCTTGCATTTTACCTAAAAGGCAACTGCTGATGCTTATGGTGTAAAGTATGGATGCTGGAGAAGGGGTTTCCTTTGATTATTTAACTGTATGAGTGGAGGGCACTCCTTTATCTTGTTTCCCTCTCCGCTCCCTCTTTGATGTAATGCGGGTGAACAGTGCAGTGGGTATGAATGTGTACAGTGTTAGGTCATGAACCACTTTCCATCTCTTAGAGGCACATTGGGGAGTGGTGTGTGTGAGGACTAAGCATCCCAGGCAAAGCTTGAGAAGCACATTGTCTACAAAGAGCAGGAGACGAAGTCTAGTCAATGGCAGAAGGGGACGAGAGTGAAGGAAGTTACTCTTATTTCATGCTACTCCTCTATCCTGGTTTTCAACAATTTCTTTATCTTAGAAAACTCCTGGCAGCAGAAAATATTTAAACTTGTAAATCTGAGATGGATCCCAGGTCAGAGAAGAAAATAATTAGTTACCTTTGAAGTGTAGTTTTCCAGTATAGACAGATTTTATTTTCACTTTTAAGAGCGCATTACAGTATTAATCTTAGAATGCACAAGCTAAAGCAAATACTTATTTCAAATCCTTCTTTGTTAATCGGAAGAAAATAAAGAATGTTGGCAGATAGGCAGATCATCCCTTGCAAAAGAACATCACTGTTGCCTGTAGATTCCAGACGGCACTGCTGTGTTAGTTGACTAGCATTTCAGTTTAATGGATGGCAAAACCTCTCTTTTGTTATGTCCCTTACTGTTCCAGGTAATTGGCAATGCCTGCTCCTATTGTAGTGGGCATCAGAGAGATTGGAAGGGAGAAGTCAATGTTTAGATGTTGCTGAGGACTTTCCTGCTGAGATGAATTGTTGCAGGACTCCGCTCCCTTTCAAAGGTTTCCTACGGTGAAACAGCGCAGTGCAGGTCGAAAGAGACCTTCAACACTACAGTCAATACTGTTGCATGTTCTTGCTCATGTACGCTGATGCCACATACCCTGTTGGATGCTCCACATTAATATTTATGATTTCACACTCAATCAAAATTAATTTTGGACTCTGCAGTTTGGGGACTCATCGGTACGGAGTCCCACGCTGTTGACTTGTAACCCTTATTATTTTCATGCTCTTCCCACTTGGGGAACTGTAGCACCTTTCCTCCATTCATCCTTAATACCAGAAATTATTGTTCCCGTTCCCAATCATCAGATGCTCACCGAGTTTGCATCGGCCCACTGATGCTCACTAAGGTTTGAAACATTGACACAAAAGGAGTGGACTTTTGTGTCCAACAATGCCATCAACTGTCTTTCATTTTCATTAATTAATCCTTTCCTTGTTTGTAAATGTTTGTGTTGCAAATTTCATTTATTTCCATGTGCTATTTTTTATTTACTTCTTTTTTGAAAAAGCAAGTTTTTGAGCACAGGGCCACACATTCTCTATTAACTGCTTAAACAAACTGAAATATATAATCATACATAACATTCTGTCTCATTCGGAGTTTTTTAGTGCTACATATGCATTAATATAAGGAACTGTTTATGACCGTGACGATACCCAGGCCTTAATGTGATGATTTCATACAATTTATTTGACTTGATACTTTGAAGTCACCCAAATCTCTCATTTTTTAGAAATATTCTTGACAGAATAATTTGTTGATCCATTGTTCTTTATATTATGAATACTGGATGGGGCATGTCTCCTTCATTTGTTTATGCACCTAGGCTCTACGCTGGCTGACTCGGTGTTGTTCACTCTGATCTATACCTGCACAGCGCAGGAGGCGCCCTCTACCGTGAAAGACTGAAGGAGTCTGGAGGTGGACCTGCCTGGTTAGGCGGAAACTGTCCACAGGAGAAGCAAGACTTTACACACCGCTACACGTCTACAGCGTCTCTGATGAACGGAGAGTTGGTTCCAGGGAGGGGGATTTGCTCCAGCACCCCACCCAGAAGGAGAGACTGGCTGGACAGCTTTGGACTCTTGTGAGAGGTAAGAAGCTGAGCTTTTCTCAATGGTGCCACACAGTCCCTGGAGCAGAAGAGAGTTTAGTCCTCAGAAAGCATTCTTTAACCTTTCACAGGGTTACAAACAGATGTAGCTGAGGTTGTCTGGTACTTTCGCCTTTACAGGGTTACTTATTTAGGAACAATAAGGCTGACTTTAGAGTGAGAAGGCGAGGGAAGGTGTCTCACTACCTCCACGGCAGAAAGAGTGCTCTGGCCCTGTATCTACTTTCTGAATCTTTTTCCTAATGATAAAATACATCTCTTCACCCAAAGTCTGCATACAAGCTACGTCATCCGGCCGGAGATGGCTTGAACCTGTGGTAGCAAACAGAGCACGGGTGTGCAATAGTTGACAATTTCCCAAATGAGATACACAGAGGTTATGCAGGTGAGCTATGGAAAAGGTCAATGATACAATATAGATGAGGGCGGATCACTGTTGCATGAGCATCCTGGTCTGAAGAATATAGAGGCTGTAGAAAATAAAAGCTGTGAAAAGAACAAAGGTCCCAAAGGGTAAGGGGGAAAGTCTAGTGTTAGGAAATTGCCGAGGGTGCACGAATCAAGGTCCAATCAACACTATTTGGTGAAGGAAAGGAAAAGTGGTGAAAAGACGCATACATCCAGGCAACATGATTAAGCCTTCCACTTATAATGCCGACATGTGCGTGTTATACTTGCATGCAAAACTCTGAATTAACAGCTTCAGAATTAGTGTCTGTTCCTGTCACTGGATAACAGGGTAACCAACCACAAAGTTGAGAATGGAAAAGAGCTAGGACATGAAAGTAAGAAAGACAATTCAATGAGGGGCGCTGGCTGCAATAACAGCTGGAAACGTTTATCAACAGAAATGAATAACCCAAAAAGGAACAGTCTTTTTCCAAAATGTTCACTTTACAGAGAAGAAAAGGGCCCATGGATGTGGTTTGTCTTGTGTCTGGTAAACCACAGTCACCAATGAGATGTCAAGAATGGACAAATATAAGACTAGAGCACCTAACCAATAGTTGAGGACTTGAAGATTCATACGACCCTTTTGGAAAATGACAGAACAGTCCTAAGGCAAACTAGTAACATACGTCTGGACAGAGCCATCTCATAGCCACCAATGGTTACCATTCTGAACCACATTCCTAAATTTCACAAGTATGGGGGCAGAATCAAGAAAGTAATCTCACTATGCAACAAGCACAGGTTTCATCTGCAGAACTGAAAGGTAAACTTACAATGGAGCCTCTGAACCTATAACCTTCAATCTTGATTTAAAGTTTTACAAAGTAGTCAAACACAGGTTGTCACCATTGCACAAATGCCAATAGCATTTCCCAGTACTTCAGCTCTTGAAGTAAAAGGGCTCATAAATTCCTGTAGGAGGTTTAACATAGAAAGTTAACCAATATTTAAGCACCAACCTCATAGTTTCAATCAAAGAATTGTAGCGCTGAATTTCCTGAAGGAGCACCACATTAAGTGGAGAAGGGTCGTCAGCTAAAACTGTACTTGTTGTCTCATAGTCAATCTCTTCAGGGATCTTCTGCCGCACATCTTCTGACAACTCTAGGACCTAAAGGAGCAAGACAAACCATTACATACTGATGTGGACAAACAGAAGGTTTTAACTTGTACAAAGATGAGGAGTAGTTTTCCTTATGTATTAAAGCATTGGAGAAAAGCAGGACAACAATATAAACTGCAATGAGGTGGTGAAGGTGAACAGCTGTACTGAGCTCAAATTTGCACTGTAAAATGACTGAACACATCTCACTTAGTATACTTATATCCTACGCAGAATGGGTATGTGGGCTAGCCTCTTACCTCATTAGGTTTCCCTCAATCTATCATACAGACTTGACATCATTCTTAGGGATGGGGCCCACAAAAAGTCAACGAAGGCCTGATTTAGGATATATTTTCTGGATCACCACTGATTATTCGGTGTACATAAATGTGGATATTTAAGGCCCACCTCTACTTATCTGTGACTGATCCTCCAACCATGTCTAGGCCCAGTTGGACCCAGCTCCTTGCTCCGAGGTTCCCACGTCACTCCCTCTGTTCTTTCTCCTCCTCCTTCCTTCACTCCCAAGCTGCCTCGCTCCTGTCCCATCTGCTCTTTTTCTGTCAAAACACTCTTTGTGCATGTTTTATGCTCTCTTTCCACTTTTGTGCCTACTTTTTTCTTTCTTAGTGCCTTTTTCTCTTTCGTGCACTTTTTGTGCCTTTCTCTCCTGTATATTTTTCTCTTCTCTGCCTTAATTCCCTGTTCAGGCCCCCTCTCTGTCACACTTCCACAACCCCCTAACCCCTCACATGCATTTTTACTGCCTCCTCCGCTACTTACCTGCTCCTCCTAAATTACCTTCCCGCCTCTTCTTCCCGCTCCTAGAAGTCATGCACACCGCCCGTGCCTTTCTAGGAGCTACTTCATGGCGGCTGCTGCGCAACTACGCACAGCGTGTGTACTACTGGCAAGCCAGTCTTTACCCGTCTACACTTGGACTGCGCCCAGCTCCAGGAACTAGCCAGACCACCTCCCAGCGATAATCTGCAGCCCTCCTTCAGCCGCTCGACCCAGGATGCTGCTCCCCCACTGCTGTCCAAACACACCACACAACACGGTAGGAGCTTTTACCAGCAACCACTGCCAGTTCTCCTGCAGCCAACCATACACCCCGCGCGAAAGCCAGTAATACCACCAACACCCCTACCATCCACCAAACGCCACTCACACGACAACACTCACTCTCATGCATGCTACTCAACATGCTACTCAACACACCATCACTCAACATGCTATAGAAATTTGGGACCTACTGGCCAGTGATGCACGGGACCTCCTCTTCATCACAGAAATCTGGCTCAACTCCACATCGTCACTCAACATCACCAGGGAAATCCCAACAGGTTACAAGACTGTATGATGGGAGGAGGACTCACAACCATCTTTAAAAAAATCTATCAAATGCTCAACATTGGCAGAGAATGCCACCACATTCATGTACCACCTGCACCTCAAGCTGCAAACTTTTTTACAGCCACACCCTGAATGGGGCCCTCGCCTACCAACCACCCGGACTGTGAGCCACCTTCACCAGCCTCATCACTGACTTAGTAGCTCCACTCACCATCCACTCCAGAGCCTACATACTACTCTGCGACCTCTACTTCCACCTTGAGGATAGAACCAGCCACTGCTGGAAGATACACTTTAGATCTCAACTTCACCACCAACGACAGCATCAAATACAACACCACCACCAACGGCGGAGGAGCGTCGCCCCACTGGCTCAGAGCCAGCGGCTAAAAAATAAAACGATATTTCATTATTGTTTTATTTTTCGGTATCTGGCTCAGCCAGCGTGTGTAGGCAGCGGCGGAGTGGAGTGCACTCTCTAAGTGCGCATGTGTGTTTAGCTGTCCGTCTCAGGCCGACCACGCATGCACACTTAGGTGTCTTTACCCCGGCTGTATTGAACAGCCGGGTTAGCGAAACAGCAGACTCGCTGTGCCTGAGCGAGCGTATTTTCAGCCCACTGAGACTAATACCCGCGCTTCTCTTATAGCATGAGAGCAGGCGGGGATTGGACAGGGAGTCTGATGCAGCCCCAGTACCTGCTGGCACAAGGAAGAGGAAAGACCAGGCATGACGTGGGACACGGCCTGCAACTTAAGGTAAGTTTTCCTTTCAATATATTTTTTTATTATTAAACTACACCACCCCCACGCTCCCCATCCTCCACTCCCATCCCCACCACCTTTTGTATGTGGCAGCCACCACTGACCACCCCGCTGCTCACATGGACCGACTGCTGCATCATCCACTTCCATATCTATGCACCGCAAATCAATGCACCCACCAGCACCAGTCTAACACCTGCAGCTGGGGCAAAATATCCAAAACGGACTGGTTGAGGGCCTTAAAGACAGAGAAACCCAACCCCAGAGACGACCTCAACTAGGACATCACAAAGTTCAACAAATGGATCAAGAACTGCGCAGACTCCCTCTCACTCATCACACATAATAAGCACAGAAGATCCAACAAGCAGCCAGCTGGTACAAAGATGACCTCTGAGAAACAAAGCAGCACTGTAAACAGCTAGAATGGAAATGGAGAACCAGTCACAAAAACTCTGACAGATTCACTTCAATACTGCTCTCAGATGCTACCACCATCAGCTACGAGACAACAAGAAATAAGCACTAGCTGAATGCGTCGAAGGCAGATCCACCAGTGGCAAGGACAACTTTCTGGTTACTTCACCACACCCCCTGCATTCTACCCGTTGCAAGAAATCCGAGACGACCTATCAAATTTCTTCCACAGCAAAATCACTACCATCTACAGCATCTTCACACACCAACCTGACCCTGGAGCCCTCATAGCCAATCAACCCATCTCCAAACAAGACAACCACCTGACCCAAGGACTGTCCCTCAGCCCCACCCTGCACACCGACTGAGGCATACCTAATTAAAGCTTGACTAGCAACACTACCATATCCTGTCCAAAAACAATAAAGGGTGAAAAAGTAAACAGAACCTCCAATTCACTAAACACCTGGTAGAAAGAAGTATATGCAACCAAAAAGGCCACATTCATGAAAGAAACTTAGGACTACATGAATGCAAGTCTCATTAGAAAAAGCCATACTGTACAACAATATATCAACACTAATTTTAAATCCAAAGCCAGAAATATTAAAGGCCAAGGGGAAATGGGACCAGAGGATTTGGACCATGACAAAGACTGGCCTCTCAAGCGGCTCTGTAGACTACAGGAATGGAATTGAACTTTGGTCGTGGATTGTGACTTTGAGCTACTGCAATGAAAATTGTTTTTGTACTAGGCAATGTAAAGCTTCACCTTCCGTTCCCTGATGGCGTTCAGGTTCATCGACGCACAGTTGCTGCAGGCCTTGGAGTTGTGACCTGATCCCAGACACCACAAGCCTACCTGGTGGGGTTTTGTCACAGACATCTGTTCCTGACAGTCTCCACAGGGCTTGAAACCTGTCGTTTTCAGGGGTTACCTCCCAATTGCATGGAAGAAATTTCGAAATAAATGTCTCAGAGAGACATGAAGGGAGCTCCGAATCCATGTCTGGTGGCGCGGAAAGAAATAAACTGACATCAGTGTGCTGGTGTGGTGTCTATATGGGCCGTGCATGTAATTTCCAGAGACAAATGTTGTCAGTGTGGAGCTGCACGGTGCCACCTGATGGCATGCTGAAGTACTGCTGAAAAGTTTCCAGACCCATTCTGACGCCTGGGGAATATTTCCAAAGGTGAGGAATCTGTAATTATACGTGTCAATCAAGAATGGCTTTCTTAGCAAAGACATTGCCAGTTAGTTTCCCAATTCATTATGGCCGACCAGTTTCCTGAATGTCATTCAAGGTCTGCTTTCTGTAGGAAACTTTCACCTTCTTTTCACGTATTGTCTGTTTTGATATGAAGGTAGTGACACAGCATAGAAAAAACAACAATAGAGTAACTATAATTCAATTAACATCACAGGGGTTTCATAACGGAAAAATATGCATATTACTCATGGCTGAAGAATTCCATGTCCTATGCGCGTTTCGGCGTTACGCCTTCATCAGGTAGCCATGTATGTGAAGAAACCTATAAAAGTACATTTGGAGAAAAAACAACCTTGTAATTAACATGTTGCGGGTCCTACTCAAAATTTCTGCTTCAATAGATAGATCTAAAAAGAGGATAGTTGAAATCTGTCGTAAAGAAAAAATAGGAAAAAGAAGGAAATTATATTTTAAAAAGTCCAAAGAAATGGACTCAATCTTAGATTTAGGAGGAGTTTTTAGGATCACCAATTGACGTGTTTAGTGAAAGCAATCAAAAAAGTAAGTGGAGCCCGTGAGTTTAAAAAACACCAAGTGAAAATAAAAATAAAAATATATACATGCACAAATAGATTACCATAGAATGTGCATGTAGCGCTCAGGTTGCAGATATTTTGAAAATACTTTAAAACAGGTGTGTCAATATGGGACGCGATATGCACATCACATTTATTAAGAACCACATGCTACAGCCATATATATCCAATGAAACAGAAAGCGGTTACCATCAGCGACCATGGTGCCCTCTGGGTGGTGCAGTGCGGGGTGCTTCTGTATTCCCGCAGAAACTTCTGGAGTGCTGCTTCGGGCTCTGTTTGGTCGGCCAGGGCGATGCGGAATACCTTGTTTATGGTTCGCATGAAGCGTTCTACTTCGCTGTTCGCTTGAGGCCATTGAGGAGTTATGCGGTGGTGCTTTATCCCAAGCTGCGCCAGAAATTCCTTGAATTCTCCCCCTTGGAACGGGGGTCCATTGTCCGTTTTAATGACTTGTGGTAGTCCGAATAGTGCGAACACCTTTTTCAACACTGGCTGCAGGTGGTGAAACGCTGTAGATGGAAGTATTTCTACGATGGGGTATTTGGTGTAGCGGTCAACGATGACGGCCGTTACTCTCCCGTCTGGAAAACTTCCAAAGTCTAGGCTCACCCACGACCATGGGGACGGGGCTGGTTCTTCGGTTATTATTGGTGCTGGAGACTCCTGAATACTGGTGAGCTGACATGCTCGGCAGTTCCTGACGACCCTCTCGACTGCTTCCTCTAGCCCGGGGAACCACATCTTCTCCCTCATTCGGGATATCATCCTGTTGGTCCCTTGATGGCCTTTGTGCGCCAGTATGGTTGTCTGTTCCTGAAGTTTCCGCTGGCACTACAATTTTGGATCCCCTCAGGATTACTCCGTTGTCGGCCCCGCTTAGCTCGTCTCGGACCTTCCAGATTTTACCTAGTCGATTTCGATCGGTCTCGGTCCATCCGCTGACATCGTGTAGGAAGTGTTCCCACGACCCTTTCTTCGAGGCATCTACCACCCGCTGGAGGACCACATCGTTCTCCGTGTGTCTCTTGACTTCTTCGATGGTAAGGGCTTTGGGACATGCCCACTGGGAGATCATGTTTATGTAGTCTTCTATTTGCTGCTCCTGATGGGAGTGACTGCCAGCTGGGTTCGACGGGTGTCGCGAAAGAAAATCGGCCGGGTTTTTGGCTCCTGGTCTGTATACTAAGTCTAATTGGTAGTGCTGCAGTTGTATGGTCCAGCGTTCAATCCGGGGTGGTGGATGCAGCGAGGTGCCTTTGAATACAGACAGTAGCAGTTGGTGGTCTGTCACGACACGACCGCTGAGGTACAGATGAAAATGATTACAGGCCCATTTGATGGCGAGTGCTTCACGCTCAATTTGTGAGTATCTGGTTTCGGTAGATGTGAGCGCCTTACTCGCAAAGGCTAGTGGGACCCACTTCCCAGGCTCCACCTCTTGGGTTAACAGCGCGCCTAGGCCGACGGGGCTGGCGTCGTCTATCAGTTCACTTGCTTTGGCGGTGTCAAAGTATGCCATGGTTGTCTTTTCTTGCAGAGCTGCTTTTACATTGCAAAAAGCGTCCTCTTCTTTCTGACCCCACGTCCACACAGCATCTTTCTTCGTCAGTGCCCGCAGGGGCTCGGAGATCGTGGCAAGGTCGGGAATGAATCGTCCGCAGTATGTTGCCATACCGAGGAAGCTCCTTATGTCCGACGTCGTCTGAGGGGCAGGGGCACGTTGGATTGCCTGAGACTTCTGGGGGTCTACCTTCACTCCATCCTGGCTAAACACATAGCCGAAGAAATCGATGGACTTCTTAAAGAACTGACACTTATCTTTGTGGAGGGTTACTCCATACTCAGCCAGTCGCTGGAGAGTTGCTCGCAGGTGCCGGTGATGCTCTTCAATTGTTGCCGAGTGGATCAGAATGTCGTCACTGACATTTAGAACTCCCTGAAGTTCCGATAATATTTCCTTCACTGTATTTTGGAAGATCTCTGCCGCTGAAGAGATGCCGAAATTTAGTCGCTTGTAACGCCGGAGTCCTAGATGAGTCAAAAAAGTTGTCATGTACCGACTTTCTTTGGCTAGCTTCAGTTGGTGGTAGCCAGCGTTAAGATCCAACTTGGAGAACCACCGGGAGTCATTTAGGTCCGCTAGGATGTCATCTACGGTGGGTGTGATATGTCTCTCCCTCTTGATGGCTTGGTTGGGTATGCGCATATCAATGCAGAGCCGGATCTTCCCTGGTTGCTTCGGCTTCTCCGCTATCACCATCGGTGACACCCACGGAGTTGGTCCTGTTACTTTTTCTATGACGCCTTGTCACTCCAGCTCTTCTAGTTCTTGTTCTACGAGCGGCCGGAGGTGGAATGGTATCTGTCGGTGTCGTAATGCCACGGGCGCCACTGCTCTATCAATGTGGAGCTTCACAGGCGGTCTTCTTATGCTTCCGAGACCTTTGAACAGCTGGGGGAACAGCTCCAGGATCTCTTCTGTCTGTAGTGTTCTTACAGCATTGGCAAATGTTACAAGACCTAAATCTTCCGCCGTGTGGCTCCCTACTAATATGTCCGCCATTTGGTCGACCACGTGGAACGTCGTGGTGACTTCATGATCTTCGGCTTTCACCTGGATTGTCATTTTGCCTTTCAGGGGCAGTGGCGTTTGGCTGCCATATGTGAAAATCTTCACCTGTGATGGTAGTAGTGCTGGCCTTGGGTTCAGCTGCTTGTATTGTTGGCACCCCATGACGTTTACTGACGCCCCTGTGTCGATAAGCGCAGTCACGGGGGATCCAGCGATCTCAATGGCGCAGGTTGGCTGCGGTCGTCGTCTTCGCTTGAGGTCGCTGGCGAACGAGATCATGTGACATTCTCCTTCCTCATCTGTTGACGAGTCCTCGAGATACTGCCTGCGTTGCATTGCTGGCCTACCTCCCCTCACGGTTTCCGGTTCTTCTAATGTCAGATGCCTGAATGCTTTTGATGGTGGTCTGCGGCCGGGGGTTCCTCTGTTCCTCATGCCCCCTCGGTACACACTTGCAAAGTGGTCGTGGATGTTACATTTCGAGCATACTTTGCCTCGTGCTGGGCATTCTTCCAGCGAGTGTTCTTCTCTTCCGCAATATCCACACTGTGATTTTCGCGCGCTTCTGGGTGGCCACCTGCCTCGGGCTCCTTTCTGTTGCATGCGTATCGCGTCCACTTTCTCAGTCTTTACTGTCACCGGCTGTTCTCCTGGTTGGATCAGGGCGGCGTCCATGGCTGTCGCTCTGACTTCTGATAATTCGTGTGACTGTGCTAACACCAAAATGTCTTCCAGCGATATGCGCGGCTGCCAGAGTATGAGGGTCCGTAGGGTTTTATTGCGGCACCCCTAGATCACCTGTGCTCGTACTTCTTTGATTTGGTCATCTTCGGTGCACATACTGGCTAATTCCCGCAATCATGCGTGGAACGCGTCCCTTGACTCTCCTTCTCTTTGGCGTGCGTGGCGGAGCTTAACGCGTTCATAATCGGGGTTTAGCTGAGGGTCGAAATGAGCATTCAGGGCCCTCACCGCTGCGTCGTAGTCTGTTGGAGGTCCTGTGTTAGGGAGGTGTGCAAATAACTTGTATATCTCGTTCACAGCTCCATCAGTTTCTCTGGTGGCGATAAAGTAGTTGTCGAAACGGCCAATCCAGACAGTCCATCTGGGAGACGCAGTAGCCGGGTCAATTAGCTCACTGAACGGGGGCAGTGCGCTGATTTGAGAGTGTTGAGGAATTGGTAGCGCCGCTGGGATCACCGCCTGTGGAGCTGCCTGTTGAGACGAAGACACTGGTGGGTTGGACATGTTCCTGGCAGGGTGCGGGACTCCTGTCTTAGTGACACTTTATATATTTTTTTCTCTTCACTGGTGTGACTCTGTGCTTTAGCCTTGTGCAGCAAGTGCAGGAGGACTGTGGGCCATGTGGTGGTGCTGGAGGAGCAGCCAAGAGAGTTCAGGAGACACTGCAGGGCAAACTGGCAGTCTGGTGTGCAGGTGTGTATTTGCTGTGAGGTTCTTTCCCCCCCCCAGGAGGATCGTAGCATGGGCGCTGGTTCCTGGACTCCTCGCGCCGGCTTGTATCGAAAAGGGGGTGGGGCTTCGCGCCCGTGTTGATCCCCATCCAGCGGGAGCTCTTCCGGAGAGGGTCGGGAGCGTCAGCGGGACCGGGCGCTAAATACACACAACAGCCGCTGCTCAGCTGGTGCGCCTCCTCACCTCCAGGGCACCGCGGTGTACACGCTCGACGTAGCGCTCCCGCTAGCGGTGACAATCTCTTCCCGATGCAGGTAGCTGCTACCAGGCCGATGGGTCGGGCGCGTGGAGATCAGCAGGGTGATGCAGGCAGGTCACGTAGCGAGGACCCACCCTCATCACCAGTGTTATGTTTTAAGGTATGGGCCCAACATGCACATAGGCCAACAACCACAATGACGGACACCAGGCACAGTGTAGTGTGTGCAAGCCGGAAGTCCCGTGCGACCTCCGCTCCTTTATTTAAGCTCTCTGGCCACACCTGGCCAGAGAGTGATACAATGTGTGGGGTTTCTTCCGGTGGTCTCATCGGCCTAGCAGAACACTAGACCGCTACAACTACAAAAAGAAAAAGGGGTAAGAGCTATTAATATTACTAATATATATGTGCAAACAAGCGTATAGGTATGTGTACAAATATATGATAGATGTGCCATAAGACTGTCCAGGCATATATCCTGCAGTAGGGATGAGCAAACTTCCCTCTAACTGAGGTGGAAACACATATTCAAGAGCCCGCAGCTGTTCCTAGTCAAGGAAGTGGGGAGATTGATGTGCCACACTAGAAAAAGGGGAAAGCAAAAACCAATGAGGGTACTGGTAGAGATCCTGAGATGAATCTATGGCGGCCAAAGAACGTTATGAACGCGGGGTGCGGGTTAATGCGCACCTATAGGGGAAGAGTGAAATACATGTGCCCCCTTGCCACTCTTCCCTATGGGAAGGATGAAAATGATCTGAAAGTTTGCTACTCCAACAGATCTAGGCAGACGATCAGTGCAGTGCCGAGTTGGACCATGAGGTGGGCTCCAGTGGCTGCCTGCGATACTTTAGCGCTGCACGCCATGCATGCGCAGAAAAGGTATTGCCAAAGTCCAGCAGTGAACTGCCGTTATACTGTGCGTTTAAAAGCCTAAACCCGTGCCAAAAAGCTGAAGGACTGTTGCACAACAGACATATGGCTACGTAAGAGGTAGAAAGTGAACACATGGTCGGGCTTTGGACGTCCGAGTGCCGTCCCAGCCTAATGTATGGATGTAAGAAGTTTATGACGGCCATCTTAAGCTAGTGTGCGTGAATATAAAAAGACACCGATGAAACAAGACCACTCGATAATGACCCAGGGCAAAAATTGGCTAATGTGAAGAGACATGTGAAACATGCAAAGCAATAAAAAACATTTTAAAACTCAATTCATGAGCGGATACTAGCTGGAAATTATAAAAGGGAAATGAATAAGATAAAACACTGCTATATGTATAGTAAACAGAGACATATGATGTGTTGATAATTGAAAAACTACAGGGATGTTAGAAACCCAGAACCTAACATAAACTTATCAGAGCAGGATGATACAGGGAAAAGTAAGAGCTCATAAATGGGGAGAAAGCAGGGAGTAACGAAGTAAATGCTAAGTTGGCTTTATCTCAGTATTCTCTATACATGGAAGGGCAAAGCGAGGCCAAGGCTGGATAAGACACCAGTTCCCTTACACATTGTTGTACCTAATAACTTGATCCCATGGGGTTTCGTTGTTCATCCCATTTCTGTATGTATCCAATGTAAAGATCTAGTATACCTCTCTACGTTTACGTATTTCTGTGCTCAAGCTTCCAGTATTGATACGTATTTTTTCCAAGATCAACCATCTTATTTGTTGAGTACTATGTTGGGCCTCCATATAGTGTTTAACCAATAGGGCATTGATTTTTTTGGTTCGGATGGCTGACCTATGTTCTGTGAGTCGAGTTGTCATTGACCTTGAGGTTTTGCCCACATATCCCTGATTGCAGGGACATAGAATGAGATATATAATTTTGGAGGTCTTACAATTGGTTAAGGTTTTTAGATCAGTTTTGGTGCCGTTGACTGTATATGTGCTGGTTTCAATGGCAAATTGACAAGCAATGCAGGACATACATTTATAGTTCCCTATGGGGAGTTTGTTGCCTAATATGGATGTCTGGATGGTGTCCTGTTGATATCATACGTGAGCGAACCAAAAGATCTTTTAGATTTTTGTTTTTCCTGTGTGCAAACATCGGTTTGGGTATACAGTTTTCTCTCTCTTTAGTGGTATTTAAGATATGCCAATTAGAATTGTTAATGTGACAGATTTTTTCATTCATAGTTGAATTACGTGTCACAAATACCAACCTGGAATTTTGTTTGGGGTCCCGTTGTGTCAATAGGTGTTGTCTATCATAGTACCGTGCTCGTTTATAAGAGTGAAGTACTAGCCTCCTGGGGTAACCCCTGGTCAAGAATTTAGTTTTCTTTTCAGTAGCTCTGATGTCATAATCCACAAGATTGGTACAGTACCTACGGAGATGTAGGAACTATCCAAAAGGAATGCTAGTTTTTTGTGACTGTGGATGGTAACTGGTCAAATGTAATAATGTATTACAAGCCGTGGGTTTTGTGTAAAGATCCACTTCAAGATGGTCAACACTGTTTTGGATCACGATGTCTAAGAACTCCACTTTGTTGTTACTAGAGTTAGCAGTGAATTTAATGTTGCTGTCACATCAATTCAACCAGGATACAAATTCTAGAATGTCTTCTTGGTTAGCTGTCCAGATGAAAAAGATGTCATCTATATATCAGGACCAGCAAAGCACAGATTCACTTAATGGAGCAATCTCATTGTCTATGTATCTAGATTCATATAGGTCCATGTAAATATTCACCACTGTTGGGGCACATGATGCCCTCATGCTGACTCCCTTGGTTTGTTGGAAAAGAGACCCGTTGAACTCAAAGGCTTTTCATATAGCACTATCTTAAAACATTCAATAATAAACGTCCGTGGACAATCAATGTTGTAGGTGTCCATGAACCATGTAACTGCCTCCGTAGCCCCTATCTGGGGGATGTTACTGTAGAGTGATTCTATGTCCATGGTAACTGTTAGACCTGGTACCATTGGCGTGAGTCTCCCTTTTATTTTTTGCTGTTGTCTCCTCTGTTTTTTATATGTTTTGCTGGTTTAGATGCTTTGGGCACTGTGCCACTGCTATTCAGAGCCACAGTGCAAATGCTTCCTATGTTAAATTGATGTAATGGATTAGTGACTCCATGATTGGCTTATTTGATTTACTTTTCAGACCCTAGTACAGTGTACCACATGTGCCCAGGGCCTGTAGATCAAATGCTGCTAGTGGGCTAGCAGCACTGGTTATGCCACCCACAGAAGCAGCTTGTAAAGTGTGTCTCAGGCCTGCCATTGCTGAGCCTGTGTGCAGTCTAGTACTGCCATGCCGACTTGGTAAGTGCACCCACTTACCAGTCCCTAAACCTTCGCTTTTCTACATGTTAGCCACCCCTAAGGTAGACCCTAGGGCAGGGTGCATTGTATGTGAAAGGTAGGACATGCCCTGGTGTGTGTGGCATGTCCTGATAGTGAATTATAGCCAATTTTGTTTTTCGCTATTGCAAGGCTACCTGTCCCCATAGGCCAGAATGGGCAGTTTGATTATAACATCTTATAATCCTAACTGACCCAGGGAATATAGTAGAAAACCAAATTTAGTATGCCTGAATTCAGAATGATAAAATACATATTTTAGTGAAGTTGGTTTTAACATGATGTGTTTGAAAATACCACTTTTAAAAAGTAGGTATTTTCTTGCCTAACCACCCAGCCTGCCTCTGCTAGGTTGTGTATTACATGTCTGGTTTGTGAGTGACAGGGGCGGGGTGGCTCCAGGAGACATGGTGAGTCAGCACTAGGCTGAATAGACCTATCTGCATTGGGAGTGGTGGGAGGGGTAGCACCTGGGCCTGAATAGGGCTGTGCTTGCTTTCCACAATGCTGGCTCCACCCCCTGTGGTGCGTCTGATGATCCTGGCCCACACTGACAAAGGAAGAAGTTGTGCACTGGCAGAATGCACCCAGAACTGGTTTGGACTAGGCACATACACTCTCTGCCTTCAGAGACAAAGGATTTGTGTGTATAAAAAGGGGGACCTAGACCCCAGAACTTTAGATCACTTCTGGACATCAAGATGGATCTTTTGCCAAGGAGAAGAACCAGAGAATCTGCAGGAGGTTTTGACATCCCCTGTGCCAGTTGTAATTGCTGGGGTTGGCCTGCAGTGGTTTCTTTATTGCCAAGGAAAGGAGAAAGACTTTTATTTGCAACGTTCATCATCTTTAAGAAGAATCTCCAAGGGCTTGAACTGTGCTTGCCTCCTGCTGAAGTCTCAGGGATACAAGACTTCTCCACCAGCTCCCCCCTGAATTTCCTTGCTGGGAATTCTGTCTGCAGAAGCCTGCATGTTGTTGGGAGCTGGAAGCACGACTCAACGAGAAGAAGCGTGTTGCATCCGCAGCTGTCGCATCATCGGAGAAGCGTGTCGCCACCGCAAGAGTCGCCCTCGCATCACCGGAGAAGCGTGTCTCAGTGGCAGCTGTGTGTCGAAGCATCACTGGAGAAGCGTGTCGCAACCGCAAGGGTCGCCGTCGCATCACTGGAGAAGCGTGTCGCAGGGCGTGTCGCAGCTCCAAAGTTACAGAGCCGCTGCACGGTTGCTGGGCGTGCACACATCGTCGCATCGCATCAAGGGCGCCATCTTGCATCGCACTGGATCGTCGCATCACATCAGGGCGCCATCTTGTCGCATTGCAACCGGGACGCACTCAAGATCGTCGCATCACCTCCCCTCCGGTAAGGAACAGACGCATCACCTACTTTGCGCAAGCACTGAGGAACAGACGCATCGCCTCCCCCGAAGCAAGGAACCGACGCATTGTTCTCCCTGCGAATCTTTTGTTTATCTGGAGTGATGCATCCAAAGGTACTTTGTGGGAAACGTGTCGCATTTACCATCTAAAGTGAACTGAGTTATTTCTACCATCTTAAAGTAATTTTCTTAATATTGTATTGTGGATTTTTGTCATTTGAATTAAGTCTATATAAAGAATACTTATTTTTATAAAAACCTGTGTTGTGTCCATCTGTAGTGTTTTCACTGTATTACTGTATGTGTTCACAAATGCTTTACACACTGCCTCTGAGATAAGCCTTCCTCCTCGTGCCAAGCTACCACAGGGTTGAGTAGGGGTTATTTTAGGAGTTTAGCCCCCTTACTCTGACTAGAAGCAAGGGTCTCTATTTGGACAAAGGTGTAAGCCATTGCCAACTAGACACCCCCAGTTCTAACAGTAACCATGGTCTATGTCATGGAATTAAAGGGCAAGTGTTCAACTTTGTTGATCATATCTCGGGTGTCCAGAACATAAGATGGTATTTTGGGGACATGGGGTCTCAATGCACAAGTTACTACTTGCGTAACGATATATCTGTAAGAGATATTAGTTAGTGATAGATTCCTTACCTTAGAATAATCCCCAGGCGTCAGACTGGATCAGGAAAGTTTTCTGCTTAGCAGTACCCCTGCGCACCAGTAGGTGGCGTCGTGCGGCACGGCGTCCGTCAGTGGTGATGTACGCGCCGAAATGACGTCAGGTAGACTACTTAGGCACCACCCATGCACGCTGACGTCAGTTCTGTACACGACTTTCCGCGCCAAAACGCAGAGCCATGCAAGACACTGACCATAGGTGCATAAAACTAGGGCCCTAAAGGGATGACCTTAACCCTAGTAATCAGTCCGCAGAATGGGGAGAATGGGTGGGGCGGTACGGAATCTATCACTAACTAATGTCTCTTACAGATATATCGTTACAAAAGTAGTAACTTGTGCATCTGAAAGAGACAGGTTAGTGATAGATTCCTTACCTTAGAATAGATACCCCAGCAATACCAACCCCGGTGGTCGGTCTGCAAACAAGATTACACCAAAAAGTCAGGGAGCAAAGAACGACCAAAGAAGCCATCTCTCCGGACCTGACTGTCAAGGCAGTAGTGATTGGTAAATGTATGCAGCGAGGCCCACGTAGCTGCCTGACAAATGTCCTGCAAGGGAACACCGCGTCCCAAGGCAGTAGTGGCTGCAGTTGCCCTGGTCGAATGGGCACGCAGCCCCACAGGAGGCTCCTTCTTGGCCAAGGAGTAACATGCTTTGATGCACAAAACAACTCACCGGGAAATGGTTCGTTTGTGCACAGCCCGACCTTTCTTGGTGCCCACGTAACCAACAAAGAGTTGATCATCCACCCAGAACTGTTGTGTACGCTGCAGATAGAAAGCAAGCGCATGTTTTGGGTCCAGACGGTGGAGCCGCTCCTCTTCCCTGGAAGGATGCGGAGGCGGAAAGAAGGTGGGCAAAGTGATGGTCTGCCCGATGTGAAAGGGCGTAACAACCATTGGCAAGAAAGAAGAACGGGTCCTTAAAACCACCTTGTCCGGATGAACAGAAAGGAAAGGAGGTTTGGAAGAAAGAGCCTGGAGCTCACTCACTCTTCTGGCAGAGGTGATGGCAACCAGGAAAGCAGTCTTGAGAGTAAGAAGACGCATACGACAGTTATGAAGAGGCTCAAAGGGAGCACACATCACAAAAGTCAAGACAAGATTCAAGTCCCACTGAGGCATTATGAAAGACACGGGAAGGAAACGTGTGTGTAACGCCTTTGAGGAAACGGTTAACAACAGGGGACTTAAAAAGAGAAGGCTGATCAGGAAGCCTCAGGAAAGCGGAAACGGCAGAAAGATAACCTTTGATAGTGTCCAGAGCAGAGCCCTGCTGGGCCAAAGACAGAAGAAACAGAAGTACCTCAAAAAGAGGAGCCGAAAGGGGGTCTACAGCTTCCGCTGTGCACCATGCCACAAATCTGTTCCATCGGCAGGCGTATACCATTTTAGTGGAGGGACGCCTGGCTGCCAGAATAACATCACAGACTTCGGAGGGAAGATCGAAAGGTGTCAACTGTCGCCGCTCAATCTCCATGCATGGAGGTGGAGACTGGACAGGCTCGGGTGGAGGACCGTCCCCTGCTGCTGCGACAGAAGATCCCCCCGAAGAGGCAGACGGATCGGGGGATCGATGCTCATACTGAGTAGCTTGGGATACCAACTCTTCGAGCCCAGTCGGGAGCCACAAGAATGACTTGGGCCCGGTCGCACCTGACCTCCTTCAGCACTCTGGGCATGAAGTGGTATAGGCGGAAAGGCGTACAACAGACCGCAACTCCACTCGCGACGAAAACCGTCTCCGAGCGAGTGCTGCCTTGGAAATTCCAACGCGCAGAACTGATGACATTGCGGGTTCTCTCTTGTGGCAAATAGATCTAGCCAAGGCTCTCCCCACTGCTGAAAGAGATCTTGCGCCACGTCCGAGTGCAGACGCCATTCGTGATCCATCATGCACCGACTGCTGAGTAAGGAATGCCTTCAGTACAAGCTGGATCGCCCGCAGCTCCAGGAGGTTGATATGGAGCCGGGACTTCGCTGCAGACCAGAGGCCTCTGATTTCCGCCGTGATGTTCCAGCCATGTCCAGAGGCGCAAAGCCTCCTGACATAGGGTCAGCGCCTAAGTAGTCTCCGTGACGTCATTCTGGCGCGTACGACGCCACTGACGGACGCGGTGCCGCACGACGCCACCTACTGGCGCGCAGGGGTACTGCTAAGCGGAAAAATTTCCGGATCCAGTCTGACGTCTGGGGATTATTCTAAGGTAAGGAATCTATCACTAACATGTCTCTTTCAGATATGGTATCGACATACTTAGAAATGGGCTCTGTGAAGGAGCTAATGGTCGTGACTATTGGTCTGTATGGCGGATCCGTGCAGTGTGTGTGGATCTTAGAGACTCCGTAAATGGATGCCATTCTAGGCTTGTCAACATTTAGATATTCCCATTCTTTCTCACAAATCAGATTCTGTCTAAGTGCCTGTGTGGTTAAGTTGAGTATTAGTTTCTGGACTTTTTTAGTGGGGTCTATTTTGGTGGGTATGTAGTGCTCTCTATTTTTTAGCATGTCCTCCATTTTACGGACATATCGATCTGTATCTAGTAGAACTATGCCCCTACCCTTGTCACAGCTTTTGATGGTTAGATTCTTATTATGGACATGGACTCTGAGTGCAGTATGTTCTTCCTGAGAGATGTTAAATCCCGGAGTAGGAATGTATTTCATGGCTGCTGTTAGTTTATTAAAAACTACATGCTCAAAGATGGCTATCTAGACCGGGCCAACCTGGTCTAGAGTGGGAAGAAAAGTGGAGGTGTGTGTAAGTCCTGACCTGTTGTCATTGGTCCTTATCCGGCGGAGCCGAGGGAAAGGCACTCTGCGATGTAGAGGCCTGAATGACCAGGCTCTCAGGCGTGGGGTGAGTGGTCAAGAAGGCGGGATCACCAGGCGCCGGGCGATGACGCCTAGCGATGTTCTTATCCACCGGCGCCCCCGAGGCCAGCCGCAACCAAGTACCCAAGAGGACTTCGGTAAGGGCCTCATTGAAAGGGAGCAGCAGCTCCGACGACATAGACGCCGTCTGGAGAACCTCCGTAAAAAGGTTGGTCTTAAGGGCCACCGTAGGGAGGTCGAGATGGAGAGTCTCCGCGGCTCGACGCAGCACCATAGTGTAGGAAGCGCCCTCCTCCATAGTAGGCAGAGGCGAGGCAAACCCCGTGTCAGAAGACACATCAAGTTCACCCGCATCTTGAAGGTCATCCACCCAATCCTGCTCGGAGTCACACTGCCACGCAAGGGGGTCCTCGGAGCCATCCCAGTCATCATCCGGCTCCGGGGTAGAAGGAGCCGGCCGCGGCTGTAGGAGCGGAGAGGGGGACAGCGGCGCCGGAAGTGGCGCCGGCCGGGGCCGACCCAGAACCAGATCCCAATGAGGATCCCAGGTCGGAACAAAATGGTCCGAGAACCGGGGTAGGGGCGGGATAAACGGCACCCAGTGCGGCGCTGGGGCCGGAGCCAAGGGCAGCACCGGGGCCGGAGCCAGTGGTGTTGCACCTTGTGGCACCGGAGGCGGTGCCGCCGGATCAACAGCATCTGGACACGGGGCCGCGGGGCCCGCAGGCACACCGGCGGGAGCCCGAGGCCTAAACAGGCGATCCAAGGCAGCAAGTGTAGGAGAGTAGGGTCTGCTTTCTATGTTCACCCCCACTTTTTGCTTTTGCTTTACTGGTTTACGACTTAGATGTGGCTGTGGGCCTGCTAATCAGACCCACAGCCCTGCTGTTCTCTCTCTAAATTACTACTATGTACTTTAGGTGCATAACCCATTTGGATAGGATCACCTTATTGGCCCCTGTACAGTGTACCCTAGGTACCCAGGGCATAGGTGTACCCTAGGCCTACCAGGGGCTGCAGCATGTATTGTGCCACCCCTGGCCTGGCCTTCCATTTTGACAACTGGCTGATCACTCAGCTGGGGCAAGGTCGTGTAATCACCCCTTGCTTAGGTGTAGTATTCCTATACCTAACTTACATATAGACACATGTGTACCTATCAGTCACTCCTATGGCAGGCCTTGACAATCCTGGAGGCAGAGTGCTTGGTAACATGTGAGATGGTGCTCTAGCATGAGCTGAGCCTGTCTGCAGCTTTCGGAACCATGTCCTTATAGCTGTTCTATGATATAGCCTACCATATACTCTTAAAGTGCCTTATAATCTTAGACGGTTATGGTAACTATGGTTTGGCTTTATCAAAGCATGTCGTGTAAGGTGTCTAACACTCGGGAATAATACCCCCATGCCATTTCTGGACATGAGAATATTATTCCCCCCTTCTAGAGGGAAAGACATGTTAAAATCATACTTCAACTGTTAGCCTCTGACCAAAGCCTCAGCATCACAAAATGGATGCTGCTGCCACGACACAAGTCTGACCTCCTGCTGCTGGGAGGGATCCCAGCCAGGGAGGCCTGGACAATAGGTTTCCTGCTTGGGGAGGTGCTAGCACCTCCCCAGACAGCCTTTAGTGTATTGGGGCAGGGTGGGCTGAAAGGAATGAGACATGCCTGGGGCACACAAGGTGTTCCTTGCATAGTCCAGTTCAAACCGGCGCTGGGGCACTCCAGCCCCAGCTCTGGCGCGAAACTGGACAAAGGGAAGTGGGTGTAACCACCCCCTCCCAGGTCCCACCCATAAGGCGTGACCTAGCAGGTATCCCAGCCCCCCAGATTAGTATAAGAGTGGGAGTTGGGCCTCAAGACTTTAGATTATCCTGAACCTGCAAAACTGAACAGAAACTCTGGACCTTCGACATTCGACGAAAGAAGAAGACTGAAGAATCTCCCTTGTAGCCAAGGAGTGGCTACCCTGTGCAAACAGGCACCATCAAGTGACTACCCTTTGCTTTGTGAAACGTTCGACGAGGAACCGACTGCAGAGCCCGACCAGAGCCTTGATTTCCAGACTTCTCCGACCCTCATCCACATCTGCAGCAGAGCTGAGATCCGTGGAGGCGACGAGCGACGTGGGACCGGCTACCTGGGAAAAGTGGCTAGTAACTTACAGCGCAGCTTCTGAGGTACCCTCGAAGTTGTGCACCGGGGATTGAGAAGCCCCAACCCCAAGCACCATCTGCACCGAAGACCAGCCCCCCACACTCCACGAGTCCTGCGTGGGGCCCTTCAGCATTTTCCTGCTTGCCGCGTCTGTCCGGTTGCTTGCCCGCTGGCTAGTGGCCTTTGTGACGACGCTCCCTAAAATCTTCTGCGCTGGTTTGGCTCCTCCAGACTGGCTCCTTCTTCTCTGCAAAGAAGAAGCACCCCAGACCTTCCTGGTCTGCACCAGAAGCAAGTCCCTTGTTCTTCGTGGGTTCCGCTTGCCAAGGCTTGGTGAGTCCTAGTCCAACTTCGACGCCGCCGACAGCAAGAGCCTTCGTGGGACAGCTCGCCTCCTGGTCCTGGTCGTCCTCGACGCTTCCTGGTCCTCCTGGCTCCAGCGACAAGCTTCACCTTCCCCTGCAACTCTTCACGACATCGCCTGGTTCCTTCCTGGTTCCACGTGGTCACTGGCTAGTGACCTTGACTCTGTCCCCTCTGCTTGCAGGTTTCTTCTCTTCTTGATCCCAGGCTTGGGATCCACCGGACACTCTCCCCTGACTGCCTGTCAGCATCTTTCTTCAGGCATCCATAGGAGTCGACGACGAAAACGACGCATCTTCACCCCTATGCACCCGCAGCCTGTGGGCTAGGTAACTTGGGTACTCCGGTGCTCATCAGGATAGTGACTATCCTAGTGTCTAGTTTTCAAGTCTCAACTTCCTAGCTACTCCGGAAGTGTCCTAAATCTATCTATTTCTAAACTGTAACATTGCTATTGACTTTTACGCATTACGCGTGAGTGTTTCCACTCTGCACACGAATCCCGTGGGCCTCCCACTCCCTAACTAACGCTAGTGTAGTGTAGCCCCAGCGATTCCCTAGGCCTAGGCCTATTCTATTTCCGTGACAGTGGTTCTTATACCACTTATTTAGTATATGGTTTGCGTGGCCCCTAGGGCCTAACTGTATTACTTACCTGTGTGACTTACTGTATGCATTAATAAGACTGTGTTGTACTTACCTCTAAACTCATAAAGAGTGCTGAGGGTTTGCTTAGAATAAATACACTTTATTTTATATATATATCTGTTGTGGTGTCCTTTCATCTGGTATTCAAGGGATTATATATGGTATCACAGCTGGCTTCACATGCCATTCAGAGTTTAGCCTAAGACTGCTCTTGTCCATGCTACCACTAGGATAGCTGGTCTATAAGGTTGACTTTACAACCAATCACCATAAGGGTATTTGGACTGATATAAGGTGTACACTATAACTAGTGACATCATACATCAGGCCAACTTCTCACATTGGTGAGCAGCGGTTGGGATCTGAGCTTGCTGTTGTAACACCATTGTAATCTTGAGATACTAAATTGAAAGATCACACAGATATTGTCTAGGTACATATAACATAGATTATTATACTTAAGTCCTACTGGACTTTGTAGTTGTAGGTTGAAGGGAATAACACACCCTGACTACAACTACTAGAAAGGTTTAGTAGATACAACTAGTGTAGGTAGGTGCACACACCACACCCTCACTAGATCATGCCTCTGGGAGGAGATCAAGTAGATGCTCTCTCAGGAGGGGCAGGTCTGCAGAAGACCCCCTCTAGGTATGATACCTTAACATTCCAGGAGATGAGACAATTGTGTACCTCCAGAGGAATAAAACAGGGTGCAAACCCTACCCTCCTTCAGTTAAGACAACTCCTAGAGGAGTATGATGCTCAGAGGGCATCACAGGAAGGTGCCCTAGGCGCAGAGGAGGGTCTACCCACCACAGAGGAGTCAGATGGGCCTTCAGATGGGGAGGTAGACAGCCAGAGCCAAGTAAGGAGACTTAGCCAGGCTAACTTAAGTTTACATGGGAGTTTGCATGGGGTCCCCCCATACAGACCCACAAGTAGACATTCACAGAGAAGCAGGAGGGACAGATCCCCTTCAAGGGAATCCATCCACTCCCATGTCTCTAACACCTCTAATGCTTCCTCTCACAGGGGAATGACTTCACCTGAGAGAAAGGAGCATGCAGCCAGAATGAGGGAGGCTAATCTGAGGATTCAGAGGGAAGAACTTGCCCTTGCCAAAGAGAAGCTTGCTCTGGCTAGAGAACAAAAGTTAAGTGGGTTAGAACCCACTGGTGGCAGCAACATTCCTAGAGATAGAGACAGGCACTATGATAATAGAAACCTGAGCAAGATTGTCCCTCCCTACAAGTGTGGGGATGACATCCACAAATGGATAACTGCTTTGGAGAGAGCTTGCAAAGTACAGCAGGTACCCCAAAGTCAGTGGGCAGCTATCTTGTGGCTCTCCTTCTCTGAGAAAGGAAGAGACAAGCTCCTCACAGTTAGTGATGAGGATGCAGATAATTACACTGTCCTGAAGAGTGCTCTGATTGATGGGTTTGGCCTAACCACTGAACAATACAGGTTGTTGTTCAGGGATACCCAGAAGACACAGACTCAGGACTGGACTGACTTTGTAGATTGTGCCACTAAGGCTCTGGAAGGCTGGCTATTGGGAAGTAAGGTTAAGGACTATACAGGATTGTATAATTTGATCATGAGAGAACAAATACTTAACAACTGTCAAAACCAGCTATTGCATCAACACCTGATTGATTCTGATCTGACTTCTCCCCAAGAATTGGGAAAGAAGGCAGATAGATGGGTCAGGACTAGAGTTAAGCAGAAAAACCAGAACCAGGGCGGTGATCAGAAAAAGGCAGACCAGAAGGGTAATGAGCAGAAACAAAAAGACCAGAAGTCTTCACCAGGCCCCCAAAAGGCTCAGGGGGAGGGTGGTTCCAAAAAGGAAAAGAAGAAAGAAGGCCAAAAGAAACCATGGTGCAACTATTGTAAGTCTACCTCACATTGGTTTAGTGAGTGCACCAAAAAGGATAAGCCCCCAGCCACCATTGCCCCTAAGGCAACTGTACCCCCTAGTTCAGCTGTAAGTGGTGGTTCCCAGCAAAAGGGTGTAGTAGGGTTAACCCTGGGAACTGAGGAGGATTCTGGCCTAGTCAGAGTGCCTACTCAGGCTGTCCTGATCTGTGATGGGGACTTAGCTTTGTCCTCTACTGTAGGCCCCAGTAACCTGGGCAAGTACAGACAGACACCTTTTATCAACCAAAGAATGGCTCAGGCCTACAGGGACACTGGGGCTAGTGTCACAATGGTGACACCTGCTTTTGTGGACCCTGGACAGATCATACTAGGTGAGAATTACCTAGTGACCAACGCTAGCAATGCCACTACCTCCCATAGTGTGGCTATTGTTAACTTCTCCTGGGGAGGGGTAACTGGCCTCAAGAAAGTTGTTGTTAGTTCAGACCTTCCTGTAGAGTGTTTACTGGGCAATGATCTTGAAACTTCAGTTTGGTCTGAAGTGGAGTATAGGACCCATGCAGAAATGCTGGGGATAGATGCACATGTCCTTGCTGTGACCAGGTCACAGGCCAAAAAGTGCAACACTGAACAAGTGCTGGATCCTGAAACTATGGACCAGTCACAATCCAAGAGAAAGAGCAGTAGGGTTAAGGCTGTGCCTTCCCCCCTGCCTCAGGTGGTGGATCAGCCCTCCCAGGAGGATGGTTCTGAGAGCCCTGAAGGAACTGTCCTAGAAGAACTTGAACCTGATCAGGTTGAGTTTCTTGGGACAGGGGGACCTTCCAGGGCAGATCTGAGGCAGGCTCAATTAGACTGCCCCTCTCTTGAACCCCTCAGACAGCTGGCTGCTGCTGAGGCTGCAGGGAATGCTCAAGGTACCCATAGAGTGTATTGGGATGAAGGGCTACTGTACTCAGAGGCTAGAGACCCCAAGCCTGGTGCATCCAGGAGGTTGGTCATACCACTGAAGTTCAGAGGCTTCCTTCTAACCTTGGCCCATGATATTCCCCTTGCAGGACATTTAGGCCAGAACAAGACTTGGGACAGGCTTGTCCCTCACTTTCACTGGCCCCATATGTCAGAAGATACTAAGGAGTTTTGTCGCTCCTGTGTCACCTGCCAAGCCAGTGGCAAATCAGGTGGCACCACAAAGGCCCCCCTCATACCACTACCTGTGGTGGGGGTCCCCTTTGAAAGAGTGGGCATAGATATTGTAGGACCAATGGACCCACAAACAGCATCTGGGCACAGATTCATACTGGTGATAGTGGACCATGCCACCAGGTACCCAGAAGCAATTCCCCTGAGGACCACAACAGCTCCTGTTGTGGCAAGGGCCCTGCTTGGAGTATTCTCCAGAGTGGGCTTTCCAAAGGAGGTCATTTCTGACAGAGGTGCCAACTTTATGTCAGGATACTTGACTGCAATGTGGAAGGAGTGTGGTGTTAACTATAAGTTCACCACACCCTATCACCCACAGTGCAATGGGCTTGTTGAGAGATTCAACAAGACCCTAAAGGGAATGATAAAAGGATTACCAGACAAGCTTAGGCGAAGATGGGACATCCTTTTACCCTGCCTTCTGTTTGCTTACAGAGAGGTCCCACAAAAGGGGGTTGGCTACAGCCCTTTTGAGCTTTTATTTGGGCATCCTGTAAGAGGACCCCTGTGTTTGGTGAAGGAAGGATGGGAGAGACCTCTCAGACAACCCAAACTAGACATAGTGGATTATGTACTTGGTCTCCGCTCCAGGATGGCAGAGTATATGAAGAAGGCTTCTAAAAACCTTGAGGCAAGCCAAGAACTCCAAAAAGCTTGGCATGACCAAAAGGCTGTACTGACTGTTTACCAGCCAGGACAGAAAGTGTGGGTGTTGGAGCCAGTGGCCCCAGCAGCACTCCAAGACAAATGGTCTGGACCCCACACTATTGTTGAGAAAAAGGGAGAAGTCACCTACTTGGTGGACCTTGGGACTCCCAGAAGCCCCCACAGGGTGCTTCATGTCAACAGATTGAAGGCATATGTTGACAGGGCAGACATGGGGCTACTCATGGCTACAGATGAGGGGCAGGAGGAAGAGAGTGACCCTCTCCCAGACCTGTTGACTCAGAACCCTGATGATGGCTCAGTTGATGGTGTGGTCTTTTCTGACAGCCTCACTGTCCATCAGCAACAGGACTGCAGACAAGTTCTGCAGGCCTACAGACATATGTTCTCTCTGACCCCAAGTCAGACAAACTGGTGCACCCATGAGGTGGACACTGGTGACAGTCTGCCTGTGAAGAGTAAAATCTACAGGCAACCTGACCATGTCAGGGACTGCATAAAAGTTGAGGTACAAAAGATGTTGGAGCTGGGAGTCATTGAACCTTCAGAGAGCCCTTGGGCTAGTCCTGTAGTCCTTGTGCCAAAACCTCACACCCAAGATGGTAAGAGAGAGATGAGGTTTTGCGTGGATTACAGAGGTCTCAATGCTGTCACTAGGACAGATGCCCACCCAATACCTAGGGCAGATGAGCTCATTGACAGACTGGCAGCTGCTAAGTTTTTGAGCACATTTGACCTAACAGCAGGCTACTGGCAAATCAGACTAGCTGAGAGTGCAAAGGCCAAAACTGCTTTCTCGACCCCAGGAGGACATTATCAATTTGTGGTAATGCCCTTTGGTTTGAAGAATGCACCTGCCACTTTCCAAAGGCTGGTGAATCAAGTCCTTACTGGGTTGGATGATTATTGTGCAGCTTATCTTGATGATATTGCTGTCTTTAGCTCCACCTGGGAGGATCACCTGGTCCACCTGAGGAATGTTTTAGAGGCCCTGCAAAAGGCAGGCCTCACTATCAAGGCCACTAAGTGCCAGATAGGGCAGAGCAAGGTTGTATACCTGGGCCACCTAGTTGGTGGGGGTCAGGTTCAACCACTGGAGAGCAAGATCCAGACCATAAAGGACTGGGCTCCTCCAACTACCCAGACTCAGGTCAGAGCTTTCTTGGGCCTGTCTGGGTACTACAGAAAGTTTGTTAAGAACTATGGGTCCATAGTGACACCACTTAATGACTTGACCTCCAAGAAGATGCCAAAGAAAGTTCAGTGGACAGCAAGCTGTCAAAAAGCATTTGATGACCTGAAGCAGGCCATGTGCAGTGCACCTATTCTGAAAAGTCCAGACTACTCCAAAGAGTTCATTGTCCAGACAGATGCTTCTGAGTTAGGTGTGGGAGCTGTTCTTTCACAACTGAATGTAGATGGTCAAGACCAGCCCATTGCTTTTATAAGTAGAAGGCTGACCCCTAGAGAGAAACGTTGGTCAGCTATTGAGAGGGAGGCCTTTGCTGTGGTTTGGGCCCTGAAGAAGCTGAGGCCATACTTGTTTGGCACTCACTTCAAGATTCAGACAGACCATAAGCCCCTCTTGTGGCTAAATCAGATGAAGGGTGAAAATCCCAAACTTCTTAGGTGGTCCATTTCCCTACAGGGGATGGACTTCACAGTGGAACATAGACCTGGGACTGACCATGCCAATGCAGATGGACTCTCCAGATATTTCCACTTAGAACATGAAGACTCAACTGGTCAAGGTTAGTTTAATGTCCCTAAGTTTGGGGGGGGGTTGTGTAGGAGAGTAGGGTCTGCTTTCTATGTTCACCCCCACTTTTTGCTTTTGCTTTACTGGTTTACGACTTAGATGTGGCTGTGGGCCTGCTAATCAGACCCACAGCCCTGCTGTTCTCTCTCTAAATTACTACTATGTACTTTAGGTGCATAACCCATTTGGATAGGATCACCTTATTGGCCCCTGTACAGTGTACCCTAGGTACCCAGGGCATAGGTGTACCCTAGGCCTACCAGGGGCTGCAGCATGTATTGTGCCACCCCTGGCCTGGCCTTCCATTTTGACAACTGGCTGATCACTCAGCTGGGGCAAGGTCGTGTAATCACCCCTTGCTTAGGTGTAGTATTCCTATACCTAACTTACATATAGACACATGTGTACCTATCAGTCACTCCTATGGCAGGCCTTGACAATCCTGGAGGCAGAGTGCTTGGTAACATGTGAGATGGTGCTCTAGCATGAGCTGAGCCTGTCTGCAGCTTTCGGAACCATGTCCTTATAGCTGTTCTATGATATAGCCTACCATATACTCTTAAAGTGCCTTATAATCTTAGACGGTTATGGTAACTATGGTTTGGCTTTATCAAAGCATGTCGTGTAAGGTGTCTAACACTCGGGAATAATACCCCCATGCCATTTCTGGACATGAGAATATTATTCCCCCCTTCTAGAGGGAAAGACATGTTAAAATCATACTTCAACTGTTAGCCTCTGACCAAAGCCTCAGCATCACAAAATGGATGCTGCTGCCACGACACAAGTCTGACCTCCTGCTGCTGGGAGGGATCCCAGCCAGGGAGGCCTGGACAATAGGTTTCCTGCTTGGGGAGGTGCTAGCACCTCCCCAGACAGCCTTTAGTGTATTGGGGCAGGGTGGGCTGAAAGGAATGAGACATGCCTGGGGCACACAAGGTGTTCCTTGCATAGTCCAGTTCAAACCGGCGCTGGGGCACTCCAGCCCCAGCTCTGGCGCGAAACTGGACAAAGGGAAGTGGGTGTAACCACCCCCTCCCAGGTCCCACCCATAAGGCGTGACCTAGCAGGTATCCCAGCCCCCCAGATTAGTATAAGAGTGGGAGTTGGGCCTCAAGACTTTAGATTATCCTGAACCTGCAAAACTGAACAGAAACTCTGGACCTTCGACATTCGACGAAAGAAGAAGACTGAAGAATCTCCCTTGTAGCCAAGGAGTGGCTACCCTGTGCAAACAGGCACCATCAAGTGACTACCCTTTGCTTTGTGAAACGTTCGACGAGGAACCGACTGCAGAGCCCGACCAGAGCCTTGATTTCCAGACTTCTCCGACCCTCATCCACATCTGCAGCAGAGCTGAGATCCGTGGAGGCGACGAGCGACGTGGGACCGGCTACCTGGGAAAAGTGGCTAGTAACTTACAGCGCAGCTTCTGAGGTACCCTCGAAGTTGTGCACCGGGGATTGAGAAGCCCCAACCCCAAGCACCATCTGCACCGAAGACCAGCCCCCCACACTCCACGAGTCCTGCGTGGGGCCCTTCAGCATTTTCCTGCTTGCCGCGTCTGTCCGGTTGCTTGCCCGCTGGCTAGTGGCCTTTGTGACGACGCTCCCTAAAATCTTCTGCGCTGGTTTGGCTCCTCCAGACTGGCTCCTTCTTCTCTGCAAAGAAGAAGCACCCCAGACCTTCCTGGTCTGCACCAGAAGCAAGTCCCTTGTTCTTCGTGGGTTCCGCTTGCCAAGGCTTGGTGAGTCCTAGTCCAACTTCGACGCCGCCGACAGCAAGAGCCTTCGTGGGACAGCTCGCCTCCTGGTCCTGGTCGTCCTCGACGCTTCCTGGTCCTCCTGGCTCCAGCGACAAGCTTCACCTTCCCCTGCAACTCTTCACGACATCGCCTGGTTCCTTCCTGGTTCCACGTGGTCACTGGCTAGTGACCTTGACTCTGTCCCCTCTGCTTGCAGGTTTCTTCTCTTCTTGATCCCAGGCTTGGGATCCACCGGACACTCTCCCCTGACTGCCTGTCAGCATCTTTCTTCAGGCATCCATAGGAGTCGACGACGAAAACGACGCATCTTCACCCCTATGCACCCGCAGCCTGTGGGCTAGGTAACTTGGGTACTCCGGTGCTCATCAGGATAGTGACTATCCTAGTGTCTAGTTTTCAAGTCTCAACTTCCTAGCTACTCCGGAAGTGTCCTAAATCTATCTATTTCTAAACTGTAACATTGCTATTGACTTTTACGCATTACGCGTGAGTGTTTCCACTCTGCACACGAATCCCGTGGGCCTCCCACTCCCTAACTAACGCTAGTGTAGTGTAGCCCCAGCGATTCCCTAGGCCTAGGCCTATTCTATTTCCGTGACAGTGGTTCTTATACCACTTATTTAGTATATGGTTTGCGTGGCCCCTAGGGCCTAACTGTATTACTTACCTGTGTGACTTACTGTATGCATTAATAAGACTGTGTTGTACTTACCTCTAAACTCATAAAGAGTGCTGAGGGTTTGCTTAGAATAAATACACTTTATTTTATATATATATCTGTTGTGGTGTCCTTTCATCTGGTATTCAAGGGATTATATATGGTATCACAGCTGGCTTCACATGCCATTCAGAGTTTAGCCTAAGACTGCTCTTGTCCATGCTACCACTAGGATAGCTGGTCTATAAGGTTGACTTTACAACCAATCACCATAAGGGTATTTGGACTGATATAAGGTGTACACTATAACTAGTGACATCATACATCAGGCCAACTTCTCACATCAAGAAACTCTTGCCTCTGTTCGAGAGTCGCCGACGGACCCAGGTGTAGCGGGTAGGCCGTGGGACTCCCAGGCTCCAGAGGAGCCGCCCCTCGTCTGCCTCCAGGGAGCGACGGGGGGACGTCGGAGAGCGAACACGCTTCTTCGACTTCTTCTTATGGCGTCGCTTACCGGAATCTGAAGGTGAAGACTTAAAGTCCGAGGAGCGACGGCTCCGGTCCCGCGAGCGGTCCCGCGAATGGCCCCTAGACCCGGAGCGGCAGTGAGAGGAGTGCTGGACCTCCAGCAACTTCCGGCGCCGCTCCCGTAATGCCTTCGGGCCATGGCACAGCAGTCCCGACATTCCCGGGAGTCGTGGTCGTTCTCCAGGCAGTAGAGGCAGACATCATGGGGGTCCGCCACCGACATATTACGGTGGCACAACCCACAAGACTTAAAGCCGGGCATCCCTACGTGCACCAGGAGACAAGAGGAGACAAAAAGTCTCAAAAAAGTGGTCAAAAAATGACCGAGGTACGTGCTCAATCCGGATCTGCGCTTTTGGCACGGAAAAAGCAAGGACTGACGTCAGCGCGCATGGATGGCGCCTAAGTAGTCTCCGTGACGTCATTCCGGCGCGTACGACGCCACTGACGGACGCGGAGCCGCACAACGCCACCTACTGGCGCGCAGGGGTACTGCTAAGCAGAAAACTTTCCGGATCCAGTCTGACGCCTGGGGATTATTCTAAGGTAAGGAATCTATCACTAACATGACTCTTTCAGATATGGTATCGACATACTTAGAAATGGGCTCTGTGAAGGAGCCAGTGGTGGCGACTATTGGTCTATATGGCGGATCCGTGCAGTGTGTGTGGATCTTAGAGACTCCGTAAATGGCTGCCATTCTAGGCTTGTCAATATTTAGATATTCCCATTCTTTCTCACAAATCAGATTCTGTCTAAGTGACTGTGTGGTTAAGTTGAGTATTAGTTTCTGGACTTTTTTAATGGGGTCTATTTTGGTGGGTATGTAGTGCTCTCTATTTTTTAGCATGTCCTCCATTTTACGGACATATTGATCTGTATCTAGTAGAACTATGCCCCTACCCTTGTCACAGCTTTTGATGGTTAGATTTAACATCCCTCAGGAAGAACATACTGCACTCTGAGTGCAGTATGTTCTTCCTGAGGGATGTTAAATCCCGGAGTTGGAATGTATTTCATGGCTGCTGTTAGTTTATTAAAAACGACATGCTCAAAGATGGCTATCTAGACCGGGCCAACCTGGTCTAGAGTAGGAAGAAAAGTGGAGGTGTGTGTAAGTCCTGACCTGTTATCATTGGTCCGTACATATTCCTCTTGTCCTTCAAGAAAAGCAGGGAGTCTAATTATTCGGTAGAAAACCCTCAGGTCCTGAAAATTTTTGAATTTGTTTGTTTTTGTATGGGGCACAAAAGACAAGCTTTTGGTGAGAAGAGATTCAGTGAAAAAGTCTATGGTTTGGCCACTCAAATTGAAAATAGTTATTTCATTTAGTCTCGCCAATACTGGCCATGTCTCGTTACCAGATATTGATTCTCATTCTGGTATTGTCCTTGTTGGTACTGATTCTGAAGTTGTGGGTACTGCTGGTTCTGGGGTTGTTGATGGTTCCCTCTGAACCTTGGCTGATATCTCGTATGCCATTGGGTTTGTTGAATCCCTTGCCTGGCTAAAAAAGGAGGGCGGTGTCCCCTAGGGCCTGCAGACATATTTCTACCCGGGCCCTGGTTGGGGGGGATAGTTATAACCTTCCCCATCCGAGTCTGAGGTACCTGAAAAAGTAGTTGTTTTTCTGTGCGGTCTATTATACGTTGACTGATATTGATCCTCACCGCTTGGCTCTTGTTGATGGAAGTTGTCAGCCAAGTATGGATAGATTTTTTCTTGGCTGGCAAACGTTACATCCTTTTTGAGTTTGTCAGTTTTCCTTTTAAGTAAATAGTCATTATACAAGCTCATGTCTTTTTTTTACCTCTTCAAGCTTTTTTATTGCTTCTTCTAAGGCCTGGCTATTTTTGATTTTTGCTTCCAGCTCTTGTATTTCTTCTAATAGGGTCTGAACTACTTCTTCAGCTGTATCAATGATCAAGATAATGAGATCACGAGAACACCTATTAGCTATGAGGGACCAACGTTCGAGAAATTTACGGATTTGTACAAATAGGCCTGGTATGTTTTTACTCGTAGCCCTTGTGGAATTACATCTGCTTGCAAATATACGAGCATAAACTGCCCATGTAATTCCATCCGTTTTGTCTTTTTCCTCAGAGCTGTCAATTTAAGTACATCATCATTACCTGCCATGGTGGTATTGGTTAAAGTGACCCCAGGGGCTGAGTCACCTACTTGTGAGGCAAAGTCCTCATCCGAAAAACCAAAGGTTTGAAATTTGTCCCTAATGTAAAGGGAGTGGTGTCAACCAATATACTACCTGCTTCACTGTGGATCAAATGGGTCCTGATTCTAAGAGAGAGTTTATCTAATCGTGGTCTCAAAGGTGGTGCCCGAAATATTAAAAAACGGTGCTCAACCCAAGCAGGGAAACAAAAGAAAAAAGAGAGAAGAAAATGGAAATAATGTATGAATAAGTGTAAATGACAGGAAGAAAGAAACAGCTAATGATAAAAACACATAGCAACCCTGCACTATGTCCCTGCAATCAGGGATATGTGGGCAAAACCTCAAGGTCAATGACAACTCGACTCACAGAACATAGATCAGCCATCCGAACCCAAAAAATCAATGCCCCATTGGTTAAGCACTATATGGAGGCCCAACACAGTACTCAACAAATAAGATGGTTGATCTTGGAAAAAAATACGTATCAATACTGGAAGCTTGAGCACAGAAATATGTAAACGTAGAGAGGTATACTGGATCTTTACTTTGGATAAATACAGAAATGGGATGAACAACGAAATCCCATGGGATCAAGTTATTAGGTACAACAATGTGTGAGGGAGCTGGTGTCTTATCCAGTCTTGGCCTCGCTTTGCCCTTCTATGTATAGAAAATACTGAGATAAAGCGTCATGATTGCCAACTTAGCATTTACTTCGTTACTGCCTGCTTTCTCCCCATTTATGGGTTTTTACTGTTCCCTGTATTATCCTGCTCTGATATGTTTATGTTAGCTTCTGGTTTTCTAACATCCCTGTAGTGTTTCCATTATCAACACATTATATGTCTCTGTTTACTACACATACAGCAGTGTTTTATCTTATTCATTTCCACCTCAGTTAGAGGTAAGTTTGCTGATCCCTACTGCACGATATATGCCTGGACAGTCTTATGGCACATCTATCATATATTTGTACACATTCCTATACGGTTGTTTGTACATATATATTGGGAATATTGATAACTCTTACCCCTTTCTTTTTGTAGTGTACCGATTTTAAATATTTCCTATCAAATTGAGTCCAGCTACACATTGCATCTTATGTTTACATCATTTGCAACTAAACCGAGTGCAGCTATCCATCGCTTCCATAGGTAAGCGACACTATTTCCATCCTTTTGGCCTCTTCCCTTTCACATTCTGAGTTTCCATCGGTCCGTTCTTGTCAATAATACATCTTGTTTGGGTCCTTCTACAAGGTGCAGCCTATACTCCAGCGCCAGTGTTACCAGTCATTCATACTTTCCAGCTCAGATGATCTTGTATATCTGACAAGGTAACCGCTTTCTGTTTCATTGGATATATATACATGGCTGTAGCATGTGGTTCTTAATAAATGTGATGTGCACATCGCGTCCCATATTGACACGCCTGTTTTAAAGTATTTTCAGAATATTTGCAACCTGAGCGCTACATGCACATTCCATGGCAATCTATTTGTGCATGTATATATTTGTATTTTTATTTTCACTTGGTGTTATTTTTTAATAAACTTTTTATTGTATATAAAGTTTGGCACAAGCTTAGCAAACAGTACATAAAAACAGTATATCCAGACATCTTTGTTTTTCCAGTCAACGGCACGGTGACTTTACGGGCATCACAACTGTGAACAACTTCCCATCCCTCAAATTCCAGCCTCTCCATCACTCCCGTCTTCAGATTCCCCCTCCGCCCGCATCTCAGGAGGCTCGCAGATAAATCCCCTGAATTTGTTTCACGCCCCCCAGACTCTGCTCCATTTCTTCGGACATCCTCGATGGATGAAAACTGCCCTCTCGGCCATCATAGCAGTGTCTAGATCTCCACACCATGCAGCGAGCGTTGGTGACTCCATCGCGCCCCATTTCTGTGCGATGTTGCGCTTCGCTACCAGTATCCCCAGCGTGGCCCATTCCTGCAGTGGGCGCGTGAGGTCGTTTGGTTCCCACACATTTAGCAAGCATCTCCTGGGTTCTGGCGTCAACGACACCTCCACCGCCTGCGATATGGTCCTCATTACTTTTACCCAGTAGTCCCTGATCTTAGCACACTCCCACACCGTATGAAAGAATGTGCCTACCTCCCCACAATGTCTCAAGCAGTATGGGTGCGGCGCCAACCCTATTGTGTGAAGAGTTTGTCTCGTGTAGTAGGTTCTGTGTAGGGTTTTAAGTTGTACTAATTTAAGTTTGGAGGGTATTCCCACCTCCCGCGGTGATGCCAACGCCTCCCGCCATTCGAATTCATCAAAGTGTCCCAGATCCCGGGACCACCTCTCCCTGAGCGCTACATGTGGGTCGGGTAAATTGTTTATTAATTTACGGTAGGTGAAGGAGGTCGCCTGCTTCGGCATGTAGTCTGTCAGCAGCCTATCCTCCAGGGGGGTGGCCTCCGGAACCTCAGTGCCGGACGGCAAGACCGCTTGCAATGCATGTTTGATTTGCAGGTATCGAAAAAGCTCTGATGGTGCTAAGTCATACTGCGTCCAAAGGCGCTCAAAGGGTATCACCTCCCCCTCATGCCATAAGTCCCCCACCGTGGATATGCCAATGGCATCCCATTTGTCAAATCCTTTGCACTGTTTTAGGCTGCCCAAACGTTGTGTTTCCCATAAAGGGGTTAATTGGGTTATCTTTCCTTTCTAGCCCAGTTTGGCATGCACCTCATACCATAGGTCGACCGTCTGTTTGTTGGGTCCAATCACCGCCGGTGATCGCCTTCTATTATATAGTGCCGACATCATGCCCTCATTCCCTAGACCGTGCCTGTCTGCCTTGAAAGCGGGATCTGCCTGCGGGGCGTGTATCCATTGGTTGATTACTTTCAATTGGGCCGCCCAATAATATAGTTTTATGTCGGGGAGTGCAATGCCGCCATCGTACCACCCTTTAGTCAATTTGCGCTGCGCTATTCGTGCCGGTTTGTTCCCCCATAACAGTCTGGAGACCTGGGTCTCTATCTTTTTGAAATAATCAGCTGGCACGGGGTAAGGTGTATTCTCCAGGGCGTACAGGAACCGAGGCAGCGCCATCATTTTAAATAGCGCCACCTTCTCTAGCAGTGTCAAAGGCAATGTCCCCCAGTGAGTTGCATCCCTCTTTAAGCGCTCCAGGGGGGGCAATAGATTTCTTTTTAGAAAGTCATCCGGATCAG
Source organism: Triturus cristatus (assembly GCF_964204655.1). Classification (NCBI taxonomy): domain Eukaryota; kingdom Metazoa; phylum Chordata; class Amphibia; order Caudata; family Salamandridae; genus Triturus; species Triturus cristatus. The sequence goes on along the minus strand of NC_140595.1, from coordinate 776,313,399 downwards.
CCTTGACATACACACCCAGATACTTAAAGGCGTCACCAGTCATCTGCAGAGGACAGTCCCTTGGGAGTTGTGGTGGTGGGCCCCGAAGCACAAAGAGCACCGACTTGGACCAGTTTATTGTATATCCAGACGCTCAACCGAACTGGTCACATATATTCAGTAGCATTAGAATGGATCGCCTGGGTGAGGTCAAATACAATAGGACATCGTCCGCATACAATGAGATGTGGTCTTCCCCGCTGTCCGTCCACCGAAGACCCCAGATCATTGGCTCCCATCTGACCCATGCCGCTAGCGGCTCCAGGACAAGGGTAAATAATAACGGTGACAGGGGGCAGCTCTGACGTGTGCCCCGGGACAGCGGGAAGTCATGGGATATGTGACCATTCGCAGTCACATGCGCCAGTGGTTTTGTGTATAAGAGACGCACCCATGCGCAGAACTTTGGGCCAAAGCCCAAGTGCGTCAGCACCGCGAACAAGAAAGGCCACTCCACCATATCAAACGCCATACGGGCGTCCAGCGATAAAAGAACGGCTGGCTCTTGAAGATATGGTATGCGGTCTATCACTCCGTGCAGGCGCCTCAGGTTCAGTACCGTATTTCTATTGTGCATAAAGCCGGACTGGTCCGGGTGAATTAAGGTGGTGAGGTGCGGGGTCAGCCTATGCGCAAGGAGCTTTGCATGAATTTTGGCCTCTGCGTTTATTAGGGAAATGGGGCGGTAGGAGGTGCAGTCCTCCGGGGGCTTCCCAGGCCTTGGGATCACCACCACCGTGGCCAAAAGCTGATCTGGCGGGAGCTCACCCATTTGCAAGCAATCGCGGTACATATTGAGTAGATGCGGGGCCACCTTCCCCGTCAGCCTTTTATAAAGCTCCACGGGTATACCATTTGTCCATAACGCTTTTCCAGATTGCAGGTTACCAATTGCCACCTGCAACTCATCAGTGGTAAGGTCCGCCTCTAGTGTAAGGGCCGCCTCTGGTGTTAGCTTGGGCATTGCTATATCTTTTAAATAGGTCAACGCCTCTTCCACGCACATCGCGGAGAGTGATGTATAAACCTGTCAAAGTGCTGCGCTAACATTTGCACTATAGCGCGCGGATCAGTCACTGTTAGGTTATCCCTTGTGTTAAGCTGCGCTATCCACTTTCGGTCTCGCTCCCGTTTATCGAGCCATGCCAGGAGCTTTCCGGCTTTATCGCCGGTCTCATATACCTTGTGTCTCGTGGCCGTGAGTCGGAGACGAGTCGTCTCTGTGAGATATTCCTTATGCCGCATTTGTTGTAGCTGCAAGTGCCGGGCTGTGGCCGGAGTTGGGTTGTGCGAGTGCTGGGTGTCAGCTTTCTGCAATTCTAATTCAATGGTAGTGAGCTCTTGCTCCCGTTCACGCCTATGTCCCGTGATAGCGGCAATGGCCTGCCCCCTCAGCACGGTCTTGTATGCTTCCCACAGGTGGGTCAGGGATTGGACTGACGCGACATTTTCTTGGAAGAAATGGCGCGTTGTAATGACCATAGTTTTCAGGATCTTGGGGACCTCCAGGTATCCTGAGAGTATGGGGAAAATACGCTGCTGTCCCTTTTGACAATAGGTATAAGTTAAAAGGACTGGGGAGTGGTCCGATATGCCCCGAGGTCTAATTTCAATCTTGTCCACCTTCTTCAAACTATCTGGGGATGCAAGAAAATAGTCTATTCTGGATAAGCTGTTATGCACACCAGAGTGAAAAGTGAATTGACGCGCCGTGGGGTGGCGGTACCGCCATACGTCCGCCAACCCCAATGCATCCAGAAAGCTCCCCAGCTGCGACACTCCCCGAGTTTGCTCCCTCGCGGGGTGTCTGTCTAATGTCCCATCTATCGTGGCATTGAAGTCCCCCCTTGTAGGAGAGTAGGGTCTGCTTTCTATGTTCACCCCCACTTTTTGCTTTTGCTTGTGCTTCACTGGTTTTCGACTTAGATGTGGCTGTGGGCCTGCTAATCAGACCCACAGCCCAGCTGTTCTCTCTCTAAATTCATACTATGTACTTTAGGTGCATAACCCAATTGGTAAGGATCACCTTTTAGGGCCCTGTACAGTGTACCTTAGGTACCCAGGGCATAGGTGTACCCTAGGCCTACCAGGGACTGCAGCATGTATTATGCCACCCCTGGCTGGCCTTCCATTATGACACAACTGGCTGATCACTCAGCTGGGGCAAGGTCGTATAATCACCCCTTGCTTAGGTGTAGTATTCCTATACCTACCTTATATATAGACACATGGGTAACCTATCAGTCACTCCTATGGCAGGCCTTAACAATCCTGAAGGCAGAGTGCTTGGTAACATGTGAGATGGTGCTCTAGCATGAGCTGAGCCTGTCTGCAGCTTTTGGAACCATGTCCTTATAGCTGTTCTATGATATCGCCTACCATATACTCTTTTTTTTTTTGCAAAAACAATGTTATTGCATTTTTCAGGTACAATTACCTTTCGTTAATTACCATCATGCCGAGGGACATATCCGACTTCCAGAAATCAATGTGTTATATGATCTAAGTCGCTGCCATCCAGATATGCCTACCATATACTCTTAAAGTGCCTTATAATCCTCGCGGTTATGGTAACTATGGGTTGGCTTTATCGAAACATGTCGTGTAAGGTGTCTAACACTTTGGAATACTACCCCCACACCATTTCTGGCGATGAGGATAGTATTCCTCCCTTCTAGAGGGAGAAGACATGTTGAAGACCTACTACCCGGTTAAAGTTAACCAAAGCCCCAGCATCACAAAATGGATGCTGCTGCCACAGACACGAGTCTGACCTCCTGCTGCTGGGAGTCCTTCCAGCGAGGGAGGCATGGACAATAGGCTTCCTGCCTTGGGAGGTGCTAGCACCACCCTAGACAGGCCTTAGTGTATTGGGGCAGGGAGGGATGAATGAAACAAGACACTGCCTGGGGCACACAAGGTGTCCCATGCATAGTACAGTTCAAACCGGTGCAGGGGCACTCCAGCCCCAGTCCTGGCGCAAAACTGGACAAAGGGAAGGGGGTGTAACCACCCCCCTCCCTGGTCCCACCCATAGGAGGGACCTAGCAGGTGACCCAGCCCCCCGATTAGTATAAGAGTGGGAGCTGAGTCCCTAAGACTTTGGATTATCCTGATAACTGAAACTTGAACAGAAACTCTGGACCTTTGACATTCGACTACGGAAGAAGACTGAAGAATCTCCCTTGTGGCCAAGGAGTGGCCACCCTGTGCAAACAGGCACCATCTAGCGACCTGCCGTTTGCTTTGCTCAATGTTCTACGAGGAACCGACTGCAGAGCCCGACCAGCGCCTTTACTTCCAGACTTCTCCGACCCTGATCCACATCCACAGCAAAGCTGAGATCCGTGGAGGCGACGAAAGACGTGGGACCGGCTACCTGGGAAAATTGGCTACTTGCTTCCAGCGCAGCTTCAGAGGCATCCTCGAAGTTGTGCTCTGGGGATTGAGAAGCCCCAACCCCGAGCACCATCTGCACCGAAGATCAGCCCTCCACACTCCACGAGTTCTGCGTGGGGCCCTTCTGCATTTTCGTGCTCGACGCGTCTGTCCGTTGCTTGCCCGTTGGCTAGTAACCTCTGCGACAACGAACCTTTGACTTTCCACCGCTGGTTTGGCTCCTCCAGACTGGCCCTTGCTTCCCTGTGAAAGAGAAGCACCTCAGGCCTTCCTGGTCTGCAACATAAGCAAATCCTTCATTCTGCGTGGGTTGCGCTTGCCAAGGCTTGTTGTGTCCCAACTCGACATCGACGCCGCCGACAGCAAGAGCCTTCGTGGGACAGCTCGCCTCCTGGTTCTGGTCATCCTCTACGCCTCCTGGTACCCGTGGCTGCTGCGACAAGCTTCATCTCTTCACCTGCATCTTCACGACATCGCCTGGTTCCTTCCTGGTTCCTTCCCGGCTCCTGGCTGGTGACCTAGACTCTGTCCCCTCTGCTTGCAGGTATCCTCCTTCTTGATTCCATCCTTGGAATCCACCGGACACTCTTCACTGACTGCCTGTCAGCATCTTTTCTTCAGGCATCCATAGGAGTCGACGACGAAACCCGACGCAAGTTCACACCTATGCACCCGCAGCCCGTGGGCTAGGTAACTTGAGTACTCCGGTGCTCACAAGGGTATTGACTATCCTAGTGTCTAGTTTCCAAGTCTCTAACTCCTAGTTCCTTCCGAAGTGTCCTAAAACTCTTAATTTCTAAATTCTACTATTTCTATCGACTTTAACGCATTACGCGTGAGTGTTTCCACTCTGCACCTGAATCCCGTGGGCCTCCCACTGCCTAGCAACTGATAGGATAGTGTAGCCCCAGCAATTCCCTAGGCCTAGGCCTAACCTGTGTTCGTGACAGTGGTCCTTATACCACTTACTTAGTATATGGTTTGCGTGGCCCCTAGGGCCTAACTGTATTACTTACCTGTGTGACTTACGTATGCTTAAATAAGACTGTGTTGTACTTACCTCGAATCTCATAAAGAGTGCTGAGGGTATTTTGACTAGAATAAATACATTCTATTTTTATAATATATCTGTTGTGGTGTCCTTTCATTTGGTATTCAAGGGATTGCAAATGGTATATCAGCTGGCTTCACATGCCATACAGAGTTTAGCCTAAGACTGCTCTTGTCCATGTTACCACTAGGGTAGCTGGTCTATAAGGTTGACTTTACAACCAATCACCATAAGGGTTGTTTGGACTGATACAAGGTGTACACTAGAACTAGTGACATCATATATCAGGCCAACTTCTCACACTGGTGAGCAGCGGTTGGGATCTGAGCTTGCTGTTGTAATACCATTGCAATCTTGAGATATCAAATTGAAAGATCACAAAGATATTTGTAAGGTACATATAACATAGCGTATAAATACTTAAGTTTAACTGAACTTAGTTGTTCAGGGTTGAAGGGCCTTGCACACCCTGACTACAACTACTAGAGAGGTTTTAGTAGATACAACTAGTGTAGGTAGGTGCACACACCACACCCTCACTAGATCATGTCTCTGTGAGGAGATCAAGTTGATTCTCTCTCAGGAGGGGGATATCCTAGAAAGATACCTTCTAGATATGATACCCTACCTTTCAGGAGATGAGACAATTGTGTACCTCCAGAAAGTTAAAACAGGGTTCAAACCCTACCCTCATTTATCTAGTGGAGATCTTAGAAGAGTATGATGCTCAGAGAGCCTCCCAGGATGGTGCCTTAGGTACCAATGAGGGTCTACCCTCCACAGAAGACTCCCCTCACAATACTGATCAACAAGAGTCAGCAGGGACTTCAGAAGATGAGGTAGATAGCCAGGTCCAAGTTAGGAGACTTAGCCAGGCTAACTTAAGCCTACATGGGAGTCTGACTGGGGTTCCCCCATTCAGACCCTCAAGTGGACTTAACCAGAGAAGCAGGAGAGGAAGATCCCCTTCAAGGGAATCTATCCACTCCCATGTATCTAATAGCTCCAATGCCTCTTCTCACAGGGGAATGACTTCTCCACAGAGAAAAGAGCATCAGGCCAGAATGAGGGAAGTCAATCTGAGGATTGAAAGGGAAGAACTTGCCCTTGCCAAAGAAAGACTTGCTCTGGCCAGAGAGCAAAAGTTAAGTGGGCTAGGACCCACTGGTGGCAGCAATATCCCTAAGGATAGAGACAGGGCCTATGATAATAGAAACCTGAGCAAGATTGTCCCTCCCTACAAGTGTGGGGATGACATCCACAAATGGATAACTGCTTTGGAGAGGGCTTGCAAAGTACAGCAGGTACCCCAAAGTCAGTGGGCAGCTATCTTGTGGCTCTCCTTCTCTGAGAAAGGTAGAGACAAGCTCCTCACAGTTAGTGATGAGGATGCTGACAATTACACTGTCCTGAAGAGTGCTCTGATTGATGGGTTTGGCCTAACCACTGAACAATACAGGTTGTTGTTCAGGGATACCCAGAAGACACAGACTCAGGACTGGACTGACTTTGTAGATTGTGCCACTAAGGCTTTGGAATGCTGGTTATTGGGTAGTAAGGTTAAGGACTATACAGGATTGTATAATTTGATCATGAGAGAACAAATCCTTAACAACTGTCAAAACCAGCTGCTGCATCAACACTTGATTGACTCTGACCTAACTTCTCCCCAGGAATTGGGAAAGAAGGCAGATAGGTGGGTCAGGACTAGAGTTAAGCAGAAAAACCAGAGCCAGGGCGGTGATCAAAAAAAGGCAGACCAGAAGGGTAATGAGCAGAAATCAAAAGACCAGAAGTCTTCACCAGGCCCCCAAAAGGCTCAGGGGGAGGGTGGTCCCAAAAAGGATAAAAAGAAACCTTGGTGTAACTATTGTAAGTCAAATTCCCATTGGTTTAGTGAGTGCACCAAAAAGGACAAGCCCCCAACCACCATTGCCCCTAAGGCAACTGTACCCCCTAGTCCAGCTGTAAGTGGTGGTTCCCAGCAAAAGGGTGTTATAGGGTTAACCCTGGGAACTGAAGTGGATTCTGGCCTAGTCAGAATACCCACTCAGGCTGAACTGATCTGTGATGGGGACATAGCTTTGTCCTCTACTGTGGGTCCCAGTAACCTGGGCAAGTACAGACAGACTCCTTTGATCAACCAAAGAATGGCTCAGGCCTACAGGAACACAGGTGCTAGTGTCACAATGGTGACACCTGCCTTTGTGGACCCTGGACAGATCATGCTAGGTGAGAACTACCTAGTGACCAACGCTAGCAATGCCACTACCTCCCATAGTGTGGCAATTGTTAACTTCTCCTGGGGAGGGGTAACTGGCCTCAAGAAAGTTGTGGTGAGTTCAGATCTTCCTGTAGAGTGTCTGTTGGGAAATGACCTTGAAACTTCAGTGTGGGCTGAAGTGGAGTATAGGACCCATGCAGAAATGCTGGGAATAGATGCACATGTCCTTGCTGTGACTAGGTTACAGGCCAAAAAGTGCAACACTGAACAAGTGCTGGATCCTGGGACAATGGACCAGACACAACCCAAGAGAAAGAGCAGTAGGGTTAAGGCTGTGCCTTCCCCCCTGCCTCAGGTAGAGAGTCAGCCCTCACAGGAGGATGATTCTGAGAGCCCTGAAGGAACTGTCCTAGAAGAACTGGAACCTGACCAGGTTGAGTTTCTTGGGACAGGGGGACCTTCAAGGGTAGATCTGAGGCAGTCCCAATTAGACTGTCCTTCTCTTGAACCCCTCAGACAGCAGGCTGCTGCTGAGGCTGCAGGGAATGCTCAAGGTACCCATAGAGTGTATTGGGATGAAGGGCTGCTGTACTCAGAGGCTAGAGACCCCAAGCCTGGTGCGTCCAGGAGGTTGCTCATACCCTTGAGTTTCAGAGGCTTCCTTCTTACCTTGGCCCATGATATTTTTCATTTGCAGGACACGTAGGCCAGAATAAGACCTGGGACAGACTTGTCCCTCACTTTCACTGGCCTCAATGTCAAAAGATACCAAGGAGTTTTGTCGCTCCTGTGTCACCTGCCAAGCCAGTGGCAAATCAGGTGGCACCACAAAGGCCCCCCTCATACCACTACCTGTGGTGGGGGTTCACTTTGAGAGAGGGGGATAGACATTGTAGGACCAATGGACCCCCAAACAGCATCTGGGCACAGATTCATACTGGTGATAGTGGGCCATGCTACCAGGTATCCAGAAGCTATACTCCTAAGGACCACAACAGCTCCTGTTGTGGCAAGGGCCCTACTTGGAGTATTCTCCAGAGTGGGCTTTCCAAAGGAGGTTGTATCTGACAGAGGTGCCAACTTCATGTCAGGATATTTGACTGCAATGTGGAAGGAGTGTGGTGTAAACTGCAAATTCACTACACCCTATCACCCACAATGCAATGGGCTTGTGGAAAGATTCAACAAGACCCTAAAAGGGATGATAAAAGGTTTACCAGACAAGCTTAGGCGAAGATGGGACATCCTTTTACCCTGCCTTCTGTTTGCTTACAGAGAGGTCCCACAAAAGGGGGTTGGCTACAGCCCTTTTGAGCTTTTGTTTGGGCATCCTGTAAGGGGACCCCTGTGTCTAGTAAGGGAAGGATGGGAGAGACCTCTCAGACAACTCAAACTGGACATAGTGGATTATGTACTTGGCCTCCGCTCCAGGATGGCAGAGTATATGAAGAAGGCTTCTAAAAACCTTGAGGCAAGCCAAGAACTCCAAAAAGCTTGGCATGACCAAAAGGCTGTGCTGACTGTGTACCATCCAGGGCAGAAAGTGTGGGTGTTGGAGCCAGTTGCCCCAGCAGCACTCCAGGACAAATGGTCTGGACCCCACACTATTGTTGAACAAAAGGGAGGAGTCACCTACTTGGTGGACCTTGGGACTCCCAGAAGCCCCCACAGGGAGCTTCATGTCAACAGGTTAAAGGCATATGTTGACAGGGCAGACATGGGCTTACTCATGGCTACAGATGAGGGGCAGGAGGAAGAGAGTGACCCTCTCCCAGACTTGCTGACTCAGAACCCTGATGATGGTTCAGTTGATGGTGTGCTCTTTTCTGACAGCCTCACTGACCATCAGCAACAGGACTGCAGACAAGTTCTACAGGCCTACAGACATATGTTCTCTCTGACCCCAAGTCAGACAAACTGGTGCACCCATGAGGTGGACACTGCTGACAGTCTGCCTGTGAAGAGTAAAATCTACAGGCAACCTGACCATGTCAGGGACTGCATAAAGATTGAGGTACAAAAGATGTTGGAGCTGGGAGTCATTGAACCTTCAGAGAGCCCTTGGGCTAGTCCTGTAGTTCTTGTGCCAAAACCTCACACCCAAGATGGTAAGAGAGAGATGAGGTTTTGCGTGGATTACAGAGGTCTCAATGCTGTCACTAGGACAGATGCCCACCCAATACCTAGGGCAGATGAGCTCATTGACAGATTGGCAGCTGCCAAGTTTTTGAGTACATTTGACCTGACAGCAGGCTACTGCCAAATCAGACTAGCTGAGAATGCAAAGGCCAAAACTGCTTTCTCAACCCCAGGAGGACATTATCAATTTGTGGTAATGCCGTTTGGCTTGAAGAATGCACCTGCCACTTTCCAAAGGTTGGTGAATCAAGTCCTTACAGGTCTGGATGACTACTGTGCAGCTTATCTTGATGATATTGCTGTCTTTAGCTCCACCTGGGAGGATCACCTGGTCCACCTGAGGAATGTTTTAGAGGCCCTGCAAAAGGCAGGCCTCACTATCAAGGCCACTAAGTGCCAGATAGGGCAGAACAAGATTGTGTACCTGGGCCACCTGGTAGGTGGGGGTCAGGTTCAACCACTGGAGAGCAAGATCCAGACCATAAAGAACTGGACTCCTCCAATTACCCAGACTCGGGTCAGAGCTTTCTTGGGCCTGAGTGGGTACTACAGAAAGTTTGTCAAGAACTATGGGTCCATTGTGACACCACTTAATGACTTGACCTCTAAGAAGATGCCAAAGAAAGTTCAGTGGACAGTAAGCTGTCAGAAGGCATTTGATGACCTGAAGCAGGCCATGTGCACTGCACCTATTCTGAAAAGTCCAGACTACTCCAAAGAGTTCATTGTCCAGACAGATGCTTCTGAGTTGGGTGTGGGAGCTGTTCTTTCACAACTGAATATAGATGGTCAAGACCAGCCCATTGCTTTTATTAGTAGAAGGCTGACCCCTAGAGAGAAACGTTGGTCAGCTATTGAGAGGGAGGCCTTTGCTGTGGTTTGGGCCCTGAAGAAGCTGAGGCCATACCTGTTTGGCACTCACTTCAAGATTCAGACAGACCATAAGCCCCTCTTGTGGCTAAATCAGATGAAGGGTGAAAATCCCAAACTTCTTAGGTGGTCCATTTCCCTACAGGGGATGGACTTCACAGTGGAACATAGACCTGGGACTGACCATGCCAATGCAGATGGACTCTCCAGATATTTCCACTTAGAACATGAAGACTCAACTGGTCAAGGTTAGTTTAATGTCCCTAAGTTTGGGGGGGGGGGGGGGGGAGGTTGTGTAGGAGAGAAGGGTCTGCTTTCTATGTCCACCCCCACTTTTTGCTTTTGCTTCACTGGTTTTCGACTTAGATGTGGCTGTGGGCCTGCTAATCAGACCCGCATCCCAGCTGTTCTCTCTCTAAATTCATACTATGTACTTTAGGTGCATAACCCAATTGGTAAGGATCACCTTTTAGGGCCCTGTACAGTGTACCTTAGGTACCCAGGGCATAGGTGTACCCTAGGCCTACCAGGGGCTGCAGCATGTATTATGCCACCCCTGGCTGGCCTTCCATTATGACACAACTGGCTGATCACTCAGCTGGGGCAAGGTGTAATCACCCCTTGCTTAGGTGTAGTATTCCTATACCTACCTTATATATAGACACATGGGTAACCTATCAGTCACTCCTATGGCAGGCCTTAACAATCCTGAAGGCAGAGTGCTTGGTAACATGTGAGATGGTGCTCTAGCATGAGCTGAGCCTGTCTGCAGCTTTCGGAACCATGTCCTTATAGCTGTTCTATGATATTGCCTACCATATACTCTTAAAGTGCCTTATAATCCTCGCGGTTATGGTAACTATGGGTTGGCTTTATCGAAACATGTCGTGTAAGGTGTCTAACACTGTGGAATACTACCCCCACACCATTTCTGGCAGTGAGGATAGTATTCCTCCCTTCTAGAGGGAGAAGACATGTTGAAGACCTACTACCCGGTTAAAGTTAACCAGAGCCCCAGCATCACAGAATGGATGCTGCTGCCACAGACACGAGTCTGACCTCCTGCTGCTGGGAGTCCTTCCAGCAAGGGAGGCTTGGACAATAGGCTTCCTGCCTTGGGAGGTGCTAGCACCACCCTAGACAGGCCTTAGTGTATTGGGGCAGGGAGGGATGAAGGAAACGAGACACTGCCTGGGGCACACAAGGTGTCCCATGCATAGTCCAGTTCAAACCGGTGCTGGGGCACTCCAGCCCCAGTCCTGGCGCGAAACTGGACAAAGGGAAGGGGGTGTAACCACCCTCCTCCCTGGTCCCACCAATAGGAGGGACCTAGCAGGTAACCCAGCCCCCCAGATTAGTATAAGAGTGGGAGCTGAGTCCCTAGGACTTTGGATTATCCTGATAACTGAAACTTGAACAGAAACTCTGGACCTTCGCCATTCGACTACGGAAGAAGACTGAAGAATCTCCCTTGTGGCCAAGGAGTGGCCACCCTGTGCAAACAGGCACCATCAAGCGACCTGCCGTTTGCTTTGCTCAACGTTCTATGAGGAACCGACTGCAGAGCCCGACCAGCGCCTTGACTTCCACACTTCTCCGACCCTGATCCACATCCACAGCAAAGCTGAGATCCGTGGAGGCGACGAGAGACGTGGGACCGGCTACCTGGGAAAATTGGCTACTTGCTTCCAGCGCAGCTTCTGAGGCATCCTTGAAGTTGTGCTCTGGGGATTGAGAAGCCCCAACCCCGAGCACCATCTGCACCGAAGATCAGCCCTCCACACTCCACGAGTTCTGCGTGGGGCCCTTCTGCATTTTCCTGCTCGACGCGTCTGTCCGGTTGCTTGCCCGTTGGCTAGTGACCTCTGCGACGACGAACCTTTGACTTTCCACTGCTGATTTGGCTCCTTCAGACTGGCCCTTGCTTCCCTGTGAAAGAGAAGCACCTCAGGCCTTCCTGGTCTGCACCAGAAGCAAGTCCTCCATCCTGCGTGGGTTCCGCTTGCCAAGGCTTGTTGTGTCCCAACTCGACATCGACGCCGCCGACAACAAGAGCCCTGGTGGGACAGCTCGCCTCCTGGTTCTGTTCGTCCTCGACGCCTCCTGGTACCCGTGGCTGCTGCGACAAGCTTCATCTCTTCACCTGCATCTTCACAACATCGCCTGGTTCCTTCCTGGTTCCTTCCCGGCTCCTGGCTGGTGACCTAGACTCTGTCCCCTCTGCTTGCAGGTATCCTCCTTCTTGATTCCATCCTTGGAATCCACCGGACACTCTTCACTGACTGCCTGTCAGCATCTTTTCTTCAGGCATCCATAGGAGTCGACGACGAAACCCGACGCAAGTTCACACCTATGCACCTGCAGCAGGCGTGGGCTAGGTAACTTGAGTACTCCGGTGCTCACAAGGGTATTGACTATCCTAGTGTCTAGTTTCCAAGTCTCTAACTCCTAGTTCCTTCCGAAGTGTCCTAAAACTCTTAATTTCTAAATACTACTTTTCTATCGACTTTAACGCATTACGCGTGAGTGTTTCCACTCTGCACCTGAATCCTGTGGGCCTCCCACTACCTAGCAACTGATAGGATATTGTAGCCCCAGCAATTCCCTAGGCCTAGGCCTAACCTGTGTTCGTGACAGTGGTCCTTATACCACTTACTTAGTATATGGTTTGCGTGGCCCGTAGGGCCTAACTATTACTTACCTGTGTGACTTATGTATGCTTAAATAAGACTGTGTTGTACTTACCTCGAATCTCATAAAGAGTGCTGAGGGTATTTTGACTAGAATAAATACATTCTATTTTTATAATATATCTGTTGTGGTGTCCTTTCATTTGGTATTCAAGGGATTGCAAATGGTATATCAGCTGGCTTCACATGCCATACAGAGTTTAGCCTAAGACTGCTCTTGTCCATGCTACCACTAGGATAGCTGGTCTATAAGGTTGACTTTACAACCAATCACCATAAGGGTTGTTTGGACTGATACAAGGTGTACACTAGAACTAGTGACATCATATATCAGGCCAACTTCTCACACCCCCTATTAGTAACTCTCCTGTCGGAAGGTCAAGAAGGAACTCGCTGAGTGCCGGGAGTGTGACTGCATGTAATGCCGGGGGAATGTAAACTGACACTATATTGATAGAGTGTCCTTCCCACTGACCAATAATAGCTGCAAAGCGACCAACCCTGTCCGTTGTCGTTCTGTGTATTATGAGTGGTGACTGTTTGCGCACTAAAATACCCACTCCTCTGGAGCCAGTTGTGAATTCTGAGTGGACTGTCATCCTGAACCCCCACCTGTCCATTGCCCGACAAGCGGTACCAGTGAGGTGCGTCTCCTGTAACATGACCACCGCCGGGGAGCAGCGCTTAAGATATTGTAGGACTAACCCTCTTTTAATTTTGTCCCCCAGTCCATGCACGTTCCACGTCACCAGCGACAAGGTGGCCATCTGTGTGCTGGGGACGTGCTCTCGCTCAAAGGTCCGTGAATCTGGCGCCGCCATTGCTGATATCGTGTGTATGGAGGGTATCAAGCTTACGTGGACCGTGCCGCTGCCACCCTGTGTCTTGGACAGTGTTGCCTACTTGTGCCTGTGTGGTGCATACTGACAACAAAACTCGTAACCAGAACAACAAGTCCCTTCCCTCCACCCCCCTCCCTGCTCAGCGGATTTAAAACTACCCGCCACCCCAACATTGCAGAGCGCTTAGTACCCAATCCCTATAACAGTACTTGCGGTTCGGGGGTGAGAAATCCGGGGAACATCGCAGTCTCCCCCCTCCTTGAAGTATATTGTTCATTTGAGGTTCGCCGCCGCCTCTTAGCTAGGCCCTCGGCCACCGGCCCAAGCCCATCCCCCCGCTGTCAAAGGCAGTCCCGGCAGACGGGGGCCGCCCGGCTCAGCTTCGCTGTGTCCCATAGTGTTAGCCCTTGGGGACCTCCCGGGAGGCCAGTTGTGTCAATCCGTTCATTGTCCCTTATGATCAGTCTTTAGCCTCCGCTCCAGGTGCGCTGTCTTCGTCCTGTTCCTGACTGCTCTCCTCGGGATGCGTCTCCGTCATCCGCAGTTGCTGGCATCTTCCAGATCGTCCGGATCCGTCCCTTCGTCGCCATCCCTCGAGCCACTCATGGGCCTCGTCCGGAGTGTCAAAAAAACAGGTCTTTCCATCCGCCACCACACGCAGTTTTGCCGGATATAGCATGGAGTAGGGAACTTCTCTGCGCCAAAGCTCTTTTTTAACCTCTAGGAAGCTCCTACGGCGCTTGGCGACTGCCGCCGTGTAGTCCGGGAAGAAGGAGACCACCGAGTTCTGGATGCGAAGTGGTGGGGCCACTCTTGCAGCTTGCAGTATAGCATCCCGGTCGCGGAAATTGAATAACCGGGCCAGGATTGGTCTAGGAGGTGCTCCAGATTTAGGCCTGCCGCCCGGCACCCTGTGTGCCCTTTCCACTGAGAAATAGGCCGAAAGCCCCCTTGGCTGGAGTCTTGTTTTTATCAGTTCCTCGACATAAAGGTCCATGGCCGGGCCCCCTTTGCTTTCGGGTACACCCGTAAGGCGGACATTGTTGCGACGGGAACGCCCCTCCTGGTCATCCAACTTCGCCGCCATTAGCTTGTTTTCAGTCTCAAGGAGGCTAACTTTTTTAATTAACGTGGCCGTATCACCTACCAGGGTTTTCGTTACCTGTTCCACCTCCGTGACTCTAGCAGACATTTTCTGGAAGTGGGCTCGTAGGAAGGAGACATCTGTGGAGATGGTGCCCACCGTTGACTTTACATCGGCCAGAGCGACCATTATGTTTTCCAACGTCACTTTTGCAGTCTTTTCTGCCTCCGGGGCTCTATCTGGCACCTCTCTGCGGTCCTCTGAGTCTTTCGCATAGGCGTACTTGTCCAGCTTGCCCTGGGAGGCCATGCGTTGGCCCTTGCCCCCCATTTATGCCTGAATTACTCTGCGCCAGCCGGTAATCGCCGCCTCCAGCCGTTGGAGCTTACCTCCACACGCGGCCTGTCGGTTTTCCCGCCGCGCATGTTTCTATATGGAGATGGGATCCGGTGTCCAAAGATATCGATTTATTTTAGAAAATGCTGTCCACGTGGTGGGGGGGGGGGGGGCACCCGATCTGGTGATCCCCGTTAGCCACTCCGGGCGCCCCGACAGCCAAGACTCTGTCCGTAGTGATTAGGCGTGGTGGAACCCGGGTTCTCCGGCCTGAACCGCGGCACGCTCCGCGCGCCAATTCAGCCAACACACACCGAGGCCAACGCGGGGTCCCCCAGTCGTGGCGACTGTAGCTCTATTTGACCCCCAGGGTCGCCCCCAGTGTCCCCGGTGTCTCTCAGCAAGGTCCACGGTGCCCAGGCTGGGGCCCTTAGAAAAGGGCCCGTATTGATGGGGTCCGGGGGGAGGCGGGGGCTGGGTTTCCCGCTATGTCCACCGGACCCTGTTCCGCCGTAGGTGGGTGTCCTCACTCGTTTCTCCCAGACCGTGCCTCTTTCAGTTTCAGCATCCACCCGGGGCCGGGGTTCGATTCAACCCCCGATCTGCCCTCACTCACCGATCTGTCCTCTCACACCGTGGGGCACCGCAGCAGCAGGTCACACGACCATCCCTTAGTCGGAGCTTCTCAGGGCTCACCTCCTCACCGGACCTGCAGGATCCAGCGCCACGGGCGTTTCTCCCTCAGCCTCGTCTGAATATACTGCCTCCCAAGGGGGGGGTGAGGGGGGGGGCAGAGCCGGCACTGTCGAGCGCAAGCCCCGCCCGCGCCCCACCGGCCCCTGCCGACTTTGATGCCGCTGCCGGGCACACTCCTGCAGCCGAGGGCCGCGCGCCTCTCGCCGGATCTATGATTCAGGGCAGTCCCCGGCTTCAGTTCCTACGATAGGCCGCACCGCCGCACCCGGTCCCACTGGCGTCCTATGCGGCGCAGGCACCCAGGAAGCAGACCGATCAGCGCACCGGCGATTCCGGTCGTTGCTGGTCGCCTTCAAGGTCGGATTTTGTCCCGGATAATGTGCGGATGGTGAGGGGAGTCTACCTCGTCTCCGGAGCTAGTCTATTCCGCGGCCATCTTTAGACGGCGGCAAGCCACGCCCCCCACTTGGTGTTTTTTAAACTCACGGGCTCCATTTACTTTTTTGATTGCTTTCATTAAACACGTCAATTGGTGATCTTAAAAACTCCTCCTAAATCTAAGATTGAGTCCATTTCTTTGGACTTTTTTAAATATCACTTCCTTCTTTTTCCTATATTTTCTTTATGACAGGTTTCAATTATCCTCTTTTTAGATCTGACTATCTATTGAAGCAGAAATTTTGAGTAGGACCCGCAACATGTGAATTACAATGTTGTTTTTTCTCCAAATGTACTTTTATAGGTATCTTCACATATATGACTACCTGATGAAGGCGTAACGCTGAAACGTGCGTAGGACACAAAATTCTTCAGCCATGATTAATATGTATATTTTTCCTTTATGGAACCGCTGTGATGTTAATTGAATTATAGTTACTCTATTGTTGTTTTTTCTATGCTGTGTCACTACCTACATATCAATAGTAAACAATATCTCTAAAGAATATTCTTGCAGACATAGGTAGCGTATGAGTGTGTTAGCATGCCTGCATACCTAAAGTAGTGACCAGGATCCAACTAAGTGCCAAACGAACAAGTTACTTACCTTCGGTAACGCTTTTTCTGGTGGATACAGTATCTGCCTGTGGATTCCTCACCTTGTGAATATCCCCTGCGCCAGCATTCCACAGAACTTTTTTTTCCCCAGCTGTCTACGCCGACGTGGACGACGTCATAATGCATCGGCTCCGATCGCGACTCCGTATGACGTCACCGGAGCCATAAGAGGGCCACGTGCCTCCGAGGCGCACAGGTGGACCAACGACAGATACAAAGTATACACAGTATACAATATACAATCATATACACAAAGTATACAAGGAAAAGGAAAGCTAAATAAAACAAGCATTTCCTACCAATATACAAGAAAGTGTAACAACATCTCAAGCAAGACAACTTTTAAGGTATACAAAGGTGGACAACGGGGAGGCGGGTGGGCCAGTGAGGAATCCACAGGCAGATACTGTATCCACCAGAAAAAGCGTTACCGAAGGTAAGTAACTTGTTCTTCTGATGGATACATCTGCCAGTGGATTCCTCACCTTGTGAATAGATTCCCACAGCAGTCCCCACTCCCGGAGGAGGGCGTCCACCTTCCTATACCAGAAAGTCTTGCAAGACAGAGCGCGCAAAGTGGCCCTCCCTCCTCATCTCAGAGTCCAAGCAATAACGCTTTGAGTAAGTATGGAGGGAGGCCCAAGTCGCGGCTTTACAAATATCTGCCACAGGAACACCTCGGGCCATAGCGGATGTAGATGATTTAGCTCTAGTTGAATGAGCCCTAATACCCTCAGGAGGAACCTTACCAGCCAGGGCGTAGCAGATCTTGATGGCAAGGATAATCCATCTCGACAAAGTGCGCTTGTGCACCGCTCCTCCTTTCGAATGACCCACATAGCCAATGAAGAGCTGATTGTT
The DNA here is from genome assembly GCF_964204655.1 of Triturus cristatus. Classification (NCBI taxonomy): domain Eukaryota; kingdom Metazoa; phylum Chordata; class Amphibia; order Caudata; family Salamandridae; genus Triturus; species Triturus cristatus. Next base: position 776,296,112 of record NC_140595.1, on the reverse strand, counting down.
CAGACGAAAGTCCTTCGTTCTGTCCAAATAAAAACTCACAGCCCTCTATGGATCCAGGCGATGGAGTCTTTCCTCCTCTTTGGAAGGATGAGGAGGTGGATATAAAACAGGGAGAGTAATGGACTGCCCCAAATGAAACGGAGTAACAACTTTTGGCAGGAAAGCAGCCCTGGTCCTGAGAACCATCCTTTCAGCATGTAATGTAAGAAAAGGGGGTTTAGAACGAAGAGCCTGAAGCTCACTCACCCTCCTTGCCGAGGTTATGGCTACAAGAAAGACCACCTTAAAGGACAACAGCCTCAAAGGACAGCTATGAAGAGGCTCAAACGGGGACCCCATCAGAAAAGTTAAGACAAGATTAAGGTCCCACTGTGGCATTACAAAGGGAGTGGGAGGAAACATATTTGTAAGGCCCTTGATAAACCTCAGTACAACCGGAGATTTAAATAGAGACGGTTGATCAGGAAGGCATAGAAAAGCCGATAAGGCCGAAAGATAGCCCTTGACCGTGGCCACAGCACAGCCCTGCTGAGCCAAGGAAAGAGCAAACTGGAGCACATCAGAAAGATGAGCTTTTAATGGGTCAATGGATCTCTCTCCACACCATTTAACAAACTTAGACCACCTATATGAGTAAATGGACTTGGTGGAGTGTCGTCCTGGCCGATAAATAACATCCACCACATCAGACGGGAGAGAGAATGAACTCAGGTTGCCCCGTTCAATCTCCAGGCATGAAGGTGTAAGCTCTGGAGGTGGGGGTGTAGAACCTGCCCCTCCGACTGCGAGAGGAGGTCTGCCCTCAGAGGGAGACGGAGCGGAGGGCACAAGGAGAGGTGGAGAAGATCTGTGTACCACACCCTTCTTGGCCAATCCGGGGCGATCAATATAACTTGGGCCCGGTCTTGGTGAATCTTCCTCAGAACCCGAGGAATCAATGGTATGGGAGGAAACGCGTAAAGGAGTAGCGAGCCCAAACTTAATTGAAACGCGTCCCCCAATGCACCCTGCATCGGAAACTGGAGACTGCAGAATGACGGGCAGTGCGCGTTCTCGCGGGTGGCAAACAGGTCCACCCGAGGTGTCCCCCAAGTCCGAAAGACATGACGAACCACCTCCGGATGGAGCCTCCACTCGTGGTCGGCGGAGGACTGCCGACTGTGACTGTCCGCACGTACGTTCAGCACCCCGGCCAGATGATTTGCCATCAAACAAATCCGATGGACCTGAGCCCAGGTCCACAGACGTAGGGCCTCCCTGCATAGACAAAGAGACCCCACTCCTCCCTGTTTGTTGACATACCACATCGCGGTAGTGTTGTCCGTCAGGACTTGAACAGACTGACCGCGAAGGGAAGGGAGGAAGGCCTTGAGCGCCAAACGAATCGCCCGCAATTCCAGAAGGTTGATATGAAGCAACCTTTCCTCTGGAGACCAAAGACCCTTGATCTCCAGATCCCCCAGATGAGTGCCCCACCCCAGGGTGGAGGCATCCGAAATCACTGTGGACACCGATGGAGGTAGATGATAGGGTTTTCCTTGAGACAGGTTGCCCTCCACGCTCCACCAAGATAGATCCGCTGCAGCTTCTCTGGAGATCCTGATCGACTCCCTGAGATCTCCGTTGTGCTGATACCACTGCTTGCGGAGACACCACTGGAGCGCCCTCATGTGCCAGCGTGCATGGTTGACCAACAGGATGCAGGAAGCGAACAGACCGAGCAGGCGAAGGACCTTCAGAACTGGAACAACCGCTCCATTGTGGAATAAAGGGACCATCTCCTGTATGTCGAGAATTCTTTGAGGAGGAGGAAAGGCTCGACACACAGTAGTGTCCAGTACTGCCCCTATAAACAGGTTGCGTTGAGAGGGCACCAGGTGAGATTTGGGCACATTTATCGAAAAACCCAAGTCGAATAACAGCTGAGATGTTACCTGCAGATGACGCTGCACCATCTCTGGGGACTCTGCCTTCAGAAGCTAATCGTCCAGGTAGGGGAAAACTGGAATCCCCAATCTCCTGAGATGAGCAGCCACCACTGCCATCACCTTCGTGAAGACTCGAGGTGCGGTAGTAAGACCAAACGGGAGGACCGCAAACTGGTAATGTTGCGACCCAACCGTAAAACGGAGATACTTCCTGTGCGACTTCAGGATTGGGACATGGAAGTACGTGTCCTGCAAGTCGAGCGACACCATCCAGTCTCCTTGCTGCAATGCTTGAAGAACCTGCGCAAGGGTCAGCATCTTGAATTTCTCCTGTTTCAGGTAAAAGTTCAAGATTCTGAGGTCCAGTATCGGACGCAATCTGCCGTCCTTTTTGGGAATCAGGAAATACCAGGAGTAGCATCCCTGACCCCTTTCCTGCTCCGGAACCACCTCTATCGCACCCTTTTGAAGCAAAGCTAGAACCTCCTTCTGCAGAAGAAGCAGATGGTCCTCTGAGCAGTAACCTTGGCAAGGAGGGTAAGGGGGAGGAAACTCCCGAAAGGGAAGGGCGTACCCAGTCTCCACGAGGTTCAAAACCCAAAGGTCTGTTGTAACAGATTTCCAACCCCGCAGAAAGTAGGACACCCAACCCCCCACAGGTCTTACATGATCGGGATGGGGGATCTAGGGCTTCTTCCCTGAAGCCTCATTGGGAGCAGAGGAGGAGGAAGAAGAAGAGGGGTTGCGTCCAGAACCTCTCCGACCCCTTTGTCTCCCCCTATAGGACGTATAGAGGGGATTCTGCTGCTGCTGCTGAGGCTGTCGGAAGGAGCGAAAGGAAGATCTTCCGAAACCCCTAAACTTTTTAAAACCAGATCCCTTAGCAGGAGCTTGCAGACCCAAAGACTTAGCCGTTACCCTGCTGTCTTTAAATCTTTGTAGGGCGGAGTCAGCTTTCTCTCCAAATAACTTCTATCCATCAAACGGCAAATCCACTAATGTGGCCTGAACATCCACGGAGAAGCCAGAAGAACGGAGCCATGCCTGCCTTCTTGTGGCTATGGAAGAGCCCATTATCCTCGCCACTGAATCTGCTGTATCGAGCCTTGATTGGATCACCTGTCTAGCAGCAGCCTGAGTGTCTGCAACTACCTCCATGAAGGACGCCTTATCACCCTCAGGCAGCTTAGGGGCTAAAGACTTCATTGAGTCCATTAAGGCATGCACATAACGACCCAGCAAGCACGTGGCATTGGTAGACTTTAGAGCCATACTTCCCGAAGAGAAAGTCTTCTTAGCCGCCTGGGCAACCTTTTTGGACTCCCTATCTGCAGGACACTGAGGGAACGCCCCTGAAGCATGCTTCGAGCAGGATGCCTGCACAACCAAGCTCTCTGGAGACGGGTGTGTAGAAAGAAAATCCGGATCCCCAGGTGCCACCCTGTATCTTCTCGCCACCTGCCTGGAAACCGTCGGAGAAGAAAGTGGTTTTCGCCATACCTCCAAAACAGGCTCCAAAATGGCCTCATTAAAAGGCAGTAAAGGCTCTGAAGTTGAAGTAGGTGAGTGCAGCACCTCCGTCAGCAGGTTAGACTTATATTCCGCAGAGGGTAACTGCAAATGTAACAGTTCTGCGGCCTTTTTAATAACCATATGGTAAGGAGCCAATTCCTTTGGTGGAGAGGATCTAGCTGACGTATGCTCCCACTCAGGGGTCGTATCCAGGCCACTAGCCACCTGTATCCCCTCAAACTCATCAGAGGACGTGTCCACTTCACCTTCCTCTACCTCCACTCTATACCTTTCTTCATCCAAGACCCTTTGGGCCTCCCTTCTTGAATGAATTTGTGGAGCCGGCGTCGTCGACGTCGTACGCGGCGTCGGTGGAGCCAGAGGTGTCGGAGTCGGCGGCGCCAAAGACGGAGTCGGCGGCGCCGGACGCGGTGCCGAGGGAGTCGGCAACAGCGTCGAGGAAGGCTCCGAAGCAGGACGATCCAGCCGAAGTCGTGATGGATCCCCAGACGGCGCCGGAAACTGCCACGAAGGCGCCATCGGCAGAAAGGGCATAAACGGGGCCTGAGCGTAATGCTGCGGCACCCCCGAAGTATAAGCGATAGGACCCACGGGACCAGTCGGTGCACCGGATGGGAAGGCAGCCCGATTGAAGATTCCATACATGGCATTTAAAAAACTGCGAAGAATCAGTACCTGGAGCCGGGAACTGAGGATAAGGAACCGGACCTGTATCCTTCTGCGGAGTATCTGGCAACAGCGCCGCAGTGTCCTCCGCCGGAGCCGAAAAATCCTCAGGCCCTGGAGAAGGCTCCTTACTTTGTTCCTGCTCACCATCAGAAACAGGCGACTCCACTGGAACAGGAGAAGACGTCGGAGAAGGCGCCGGTTACTGCGCCAAGGACTGCGCCGGTGACCGCGCTGGAGCCCGCTTCGGCGAAGGAGAACCCTCCGGAGACTTCGAAGGAGAAGGAGAAGGTGACAATTCCTTACTTCGGCGTCGCCGAGGCGAAGCCGATCTCGACCTCCTGTTCTTTGAAGACCGGCGCCGAGAAGAATGTGTCCTTTTTACGGGCCTACAACCGTCAGGCCGGCCACGATACAGTAAAGCACTGATACCCACATTACAGCCCCCGTGCATCAACGGTCAGGATTAACAACCGGTTATGAGTCACATACTGGAGATATCTTTGAAACCCGGGGAAGGAGAGGTGAAGGTTAATTTTAAGTTTTTTGATAATTTTCTCAGAGAAAAAAAAGTCAATGAAGGATAAGAGCAAAGTAGATTCGAGTCCGCAAGATAGCTTCACCACACGGGCGAGCAGCAACTTCAGTAAGAACAACAATGGGAGTAAAATCTCAATCAGTGAGGCGGTGCAGAGATATATCAGGATAGTCACATGAGCAAGTACGCACCCCTCCAGAGCCGCCCCCACTCGATCCACCCCACACCCGGACCCCGAATCGAAGAAAGTAGAGCACAGAGACATAAAAGAAAAAAGGCCCATAGAACTAATTGAGAACAGAGTATTACCCCCCCACCCTACACCAATGCGGAGGCTACGGCCTACCCCCCCCCCAGCATAGTGCCTGTCGCCCAAGGAACCCGAAATGTAGAGAAGAGAGAAAGTAGGAACAGAGTAAAGAAGGGAAGAAAACAGAAAAGAAGGTGGGGAGGAGCCCACTGGACACCAGAGCGCCCCGAACCATCAGCCAGTTATGGCCCCCACACACTGAGAGCCCTCTACGCCAAAAAACGGCATGCACAGATACCATGGCACCACAGTTTAAGCAAGGGATACAAGTCGCGACGAGTGCGCGCAAAACCTACATACAGTCCCAGTCCCAGGCCAGCCCGTCCATAAACCATAGCGATAGAAGTCAGTCTAGCCCTGGCCCGATCGCGGGCTTGGGATTAAACCAGCTCCTGCGTGAAGGCCCCGTGTCCCGAGCAGACAAAGACAAGATGGCCGCTTGTGAGAGGATGGTGAAGTAGGATCACGAAATGGCCGCCGACCATCGATTGAGGTCCCTCGTTGCACCACATAAAATCCAAACCTGGCAAGTAAGGTACAGGAGTTCCACAAAAAGGCAGCAGTGGGCCACCGCGGACGGTCCCTCGAGGCCGTTAGGTATCGCTCAGCAGGATAGCCTCGCGGACGCGGTGAGGCAGGGAACAATAAAGCAGGCAGCCATGACCAGGGGGACAAAATATCCGCGGTTGAGGTGGAGAGCGGTGGACCCTGGGCGCCGGGAGCGCTAGATGAAGGCACCAGTGTAGCACAGTCATACACCGCCGCTGCTTCCCCGCAAGCGGACAAGAGCACCGGAGGACCCACGCCCTGTGGATGACAAACAGTGCGCCCGCAGCCCGCAGCCGACAGTATGGGGTCAAACCTCTCACTCAGCGCCTGCAGGCCAGCGCACATCTGTAGTTGAAAGTCCCGCAGGACAGCCAGAACGGAGCCGCATGTCAGCGGAAGCCGGGCCCCAACATCGGCAGCAATCCGGGACGGCACTGTGGAGCTGGTGTCCGGAAGAGGGAGGGCGAAGTGAGCAGCGGGCGAGACCGGAGTGTCACCCCCCAGCCGCGAGCAGGCACTCAACGCCATGTTTTGCCGCTATACGGTGCAATGGCCAGGGGGGGGGGTCGTGGCAAGGGGTCAATTCCCCTCAGGTCTACGCCGCAACAGGAAAGGCCGACAGTCGCTTATCTTCTCGCCGGTCCCCCTCGCCGCTGGCTAGGCAATAGGCAAAGGGGGCAGCAGCCCCCCACAGCTCGGTCCTCAGAGCGGGGCAGGAGACTCACCGCACCGGGGCCCACCCCACAGCTCCAGCCCGTCAGGCACAGGGTGCAGAAGGTGTCCGGCCGTCTCTCCCGGGCTCATCAGGCAACGATCCATGGTGCGAGGCGAGATCGGGACCGCGGGGCTCAGGTTAGCGCTAGCTGGTCCGATAGCTGCGGAGCTTCCAGGAGGCAGGCAAAGGCCGTAAGGGCGCAGGGTTTCAGTGCCGAGGATAAAAGCACCCAGAACTCGGGCATCCGGGCGGGTTAAGACTCCGGGAAAGCAGCAGCGCGGTCAGCGCGTCTTCGCACACGGTGCACCTCGAGAATCGGCGAGGATGGGCATCAGGATAGTAGTCCGAGGCCACGGACCGACGGAGCCGGGCGCTCAAGCGTCTGCTCCGGTCGCCATCTTGGCTCCTCCGTGTCCTTTTTTTATGATGTTTCTTCAACTTCGATGATCTCGAAGTCGACGACTCCGGCCTCGACTTCTCCTTCTTTCTACCTCTCTTCTCCTTTCCGACCTTGGCCATAAACAGCTTCGCCTTCCTTTCCTTCAAAGCCTTCGGATTCATCCTCCTACAGCTTGAACAATCCTCAACATCGTGGTCAGACAAAAGGCACCACAAACAATCATCATGGGGGTCCGTTATAGACATGTGGCCCCCACATTCCCTACAGGGCTTAAAACCCGACTTCCTCGTCGAAGACATTACAGATTTTCGACAACAGTAACACCTAACAACTACAAAGTAGCAGGAGAGTACTGGAAAAACCGTTGCGCGTCGACGGCGCGGAAAAAAGGGAACTGACGTCATCATGCCGACGTGGCTCTCTTATGGCTCCGGTGACGTTATACGGAGTCGCGAGCGGAGCCGATGCATTATGACGTCTTCCACGTCGGCGTAGAGAGCTGAGGAAAAAAAAAGTTCCGTGGAATGCTGGCGCAGGGGATATTCACAAGGTGAGGAATCCACTGGCAGATGTATCCATCAGAATTTTTTTGATTATACTGCACATAATGAGTAACTGTTTTTTATGATATAAAGTTTTCACATTTGCCCTAAAAAAGAAAAAAAGAATACAATATTCAAAATAATTATATTCATACAAATATATATATTTTTGATACTTTTCCATATCTTGTTGTTCACATATTATTTCTGTATTTTTATAGGTCCACTCAGTAATTGTATTTCCTAAATGTTTTCTCACATTTGTAACTAGACCCTGATTTAGGAAATATAGTCAGGGGTACCCCTATTCTTGCAAACATGTGTGATGAAACACCAGGCGGTGAATGTCATTCATTTACACTGGCTCCTCATTGGTATTTAGGGTAGATACCTATAATTGTTTATGGTGCTGCACTTACAACAGCTCAGGCTTCTAAATTCTCTATAAACCTGGAGGCTTCGGCTCCAGTATTCTCCAACTATAGTACCGGCGGGCCAAGAATACAAATATACGGTGATTTGTTTCTTAATGGCATTGTTTATCTCATGCAGACATCACTGCATTACTGTTGTAACTTACCTATAATTACAGCATCAGAAGTGAAGTGTGGATGGAAGCGTGGGCTGATGTCTAACTGTCCATTACTACCTATTTATTTGCTAGGGGGTCATTACATGTCTCTCTCAATATATGAACATAAAACCAACAACTTTGGAAAAAATAGGACTTCACCCTACTGGGGGCCACATTGAGAAATTTCTGTTAATGGGTGCAGTAATTCTGACCCCTGGAGATAATTTGTGTCAGAAAAAACGGCAATTCTGAGCTGGACCCTGAGGCTCTAATAACCCTGGAATTTGGATTTACTACATCCAGTACTTTAGCTTGGAGATTTTGTCTGCTTCGAACAACCTTTGTCCATGGGGGAGATTGAACAGGTCTGCAGTTTCCTGCATTATTCATAATCCTGATGGGCTCTGTAATTCTTGTTAACAGGCATATCGGAGATTACGAAGTACTTCTAATGAGGCCCATGGTGGGTAGTCAAAGAAGGTCAGTGAAACTAGTGTGTGTGAAAACAAGGGACTCTCTCAACACTTTCTTGTGTGCTGGTACCCTCGTCTTAATTATTGGGTAGAAGATTGCACCTCCTTACCTTGTCCTCTCTGCTCTGGCCCCCAATACCGCTGGGCGTGATCTGTGGCTGCAGCGACAGGAGTGTCTCAAACAGGGTGCGAGCCTCAGTGATCTGGCTAGCAATGTCTGCATTTGGGTGCTGCCCAAAGGCCTCTGGATGGTCCATATTTGGCAGCAGGTTGATATAATCCAAGTAGTGGGCAAGGTTTCCATCCTTGGGGATGTAGTAGGTCTCCAATATTGACAGCCTGGAAGAAAAGGCAAGAGGTGAGATTACAAAGAACTAGATGCATGCATTCAGCCAACGAGTGACAGGAGAGTAGATTGATTCTTGGACCAGAAGTGTATAGTTACTGCTCTGTCAACATACTTCAAGAAGTTAGTATAGATTCCCATAGAGAAGTATGGGAAATGGCTACAGGTGCCACAATCCCGTGCTGAAACATAAGCCACATGACTAGAGGGGAGTCTTGCCAGCTGTTGGTACACGCCACAGTGGTCTTCATGGTTCACCATATATGCAATTGCTATTGGTGAATGCAAAGAGATGGAGCCCAAAATTTTGCCCAGACGCTCAGCTAGCGCTGGCAAATGTCTGGGTGTTGAATGCTAAGGCTGCATAGTATTGACTGCACCTCGTGACTTTCACTCATCACCATGCGCTCCCTGCCCCTTTATCTCACTCTTGTAAGATGTATTTCGTCCCTACTTTCTCCCTTCGTCACTATTTTTTTCTCTTTCTCCATCTTTCCCCCTTTCATATTTTTCTCTCTCTCTCTTGCTCAAAGTCTGTTGAGGAAAAATAATTGCTGGTTCCCAAATATGGGCGCCGGTGACCCCCACCAGCTCAAAGGATGATGTCTGAACCCATGAGTCGGCCTATCTGCCGAAGGAATGAGTAAGTGATAGGTCGGTAGAAGCAGTAAGTAGGTCGGTGTTGGAATGAATGTGTCTACAGTTTTCTTTTCAATGTGTTTTGAGCAACTGGCCTGAACAGAGTTCATGTTGATGTGAGTTATAATGCAATAGTGAGTTATACCATTTCAGGCACCAGAAGCAGGGAGTGCTGCAGTCTATTCTTGTCTTATCAGTGTTTTGCTGGTTAATTTGAGGTTTGGGATTATTTTTGAGAGTGAAGGCGCTGACCCACCAAACGAGCACTCCCCGTGGTGCAAGTCACATATATTGTGGAGGCCTCCACCATGAAACTCTCTCAACCGACTGTCACTCTTCCAGGGCACAATGGCCCACCCACACCTGGGCAAACACAAGCCACTCTGTGCACACTGGCATCAATCCTAGTGATGATGATATGGGGAACCTCAATGCATCCTTCGCTCCAACTATGCAGTGGGGGGACACAGGGCACATTTATCCTAATAACTAACACATTCGTTCAAATGCCTAGTAACAGTATTCACCGGGTCACTCACTGCATGTCTAGGCCTCGACTGGTAGTTTCACTTTTCTCGTTCTAATACAGGAGATACAAGCACAACTATACAAGGAGACAAAATAACAAACGGAAGAGATACTCACAGCTGACATAATGAAAGAAGAGAATTCTGCGTGTAGAACTCTGGGAGTGCCAATCAACATGTCCATTTCTGAGCAATAAAGAACTCTGGGAGTGCCAATCAACATGTCCATTTCTGAGCAATTTGGGGTGAATAATGGTGGTGTACACAAGCAGCTGGTTTTGGGGACACCTTGCTGATGTCGGTAAGTAGGGTATCAGCTCCCCAAGAGTGCATGCATGCTGGCATCAAATAATGTGCTTCTTTCAAAAGCTCACTGCAGTGGCAGTGATGGTAAAATGGCTCTCAAGGATTCTGTCTTTGTGTTGCTTCTATGACATCACTTTGTTGTTAAAACAATCACTATGGGCTACACAAATAAGCTCTGCTATGTCAATGCGTGAGGCCAGAAGCCTCGCCTGATGCTGAGCGACACTAAAGAACAAGTTACTTACCTTCGGTAACGCTTTTTCTGGTGGATACAGTATCTGCCTGTGGATTCCTCACCTTGTAAATATCCCCTGCGCCAGCAACATTCGGAAACTTTTGTAGCAGTCCACGCCGATGAGGTCGAAGACGACGTCACAGAGACACGGCTCCGTTCCCGACTCTGCTGACGTCACCGGCTCCATAAGAAGACTTCATCGGTGTGATGACGTCAGTTCCGCCCTTTTTTCCGTGCCTTCGAGGCACACGGATGGACTGACAGCAATATATACACAGTATACACAGTACATAATATACAATTGCAACACACACAGTGTGGAGAATAGACAGAAATGCAAAAGAGATAACACACTGCCTTTGATAGTAACAAATACATTTTAAAACACCATCATATACTTAAGGTATACAAGGGTGGACAACAGGGAGGCGGGTGGGTCAGTGAGGAATCCACAGGCAGATACTGTATCCACCAGAAAAAGCGTTACCGAAGGTAAGTAACTTGTTCTTCTGATGGATACATCTGCCAGTGGATTTCTCACCTTGTGAATAGATTCCCACAGCAGTCCCACTCCCGGAGGAGGGTGTCCACCCTTTTATACCAAAAAGTCCTGAAGGACGGAACGAGCAAAGTGTCCGTCCCTCCTCACCTCAGTGTCTAAGCAATAATGTTTTGAGAAAGTGTGGCGGGAGGCCCAAGTTGCCGCCCTACAAATGTCCTCCACAGGAACACACATAGACAAAGCAGAAGTTGAAGACTTAGCTCTAGTGAAATGGGTGCTTAAACCCTCTGGAGGTTCCTTACCAGCTAAAGAGAAGCATATCTTGATGCACAAGACAATCCATCTGGAAAGGGTGCGCTTGTGCACCGCTCTGCCTTTCCTGCAGCCAACAAAGCCCACGAAGAGCTGGTCATCAACCCGAAAGTCTTTTGCCCTGTCCAGGTAGAAGCTCACCGCCCTCTTAGGGTCCAAGCGGTGAAGTCTCTCCTCCTCCTTGGAAGAGTGAAGGGGAGGATAGAAGGTAGGAAGGGTAATGGACTGCCCCAGATGGAAGGGAGTTACCACCTTAGGCAGAAATGCAGCCCTGGTCCTGAGTACCATTCTTTCAGCATTAATGGTCAAAATCGGGGGGTTTGAACATAGAGCTTGAAGCTCGCTTACCCTCCTTGCCGAGGTGATTGCAATGAGAAAAACCGTCTTAAAAGACAACAATCTCAAGGGACACTTGTGTAAGGGCTCGAAGGGAGAACCCATAAGATAAGTCAAGACAAGGTTTAAGTCCCATTGAGGCACAATAAAGGGAGTAGGAGGAAACCTGTTTGTGAGGCCCTTGAGAAATCGTAGAACAATAGGTGATTTGAACAATGACGGCTGATCCGGCAAACAGAGGAAAGCCGACAAAGCCGATAAGTATCCCTTTACAGTGGCCACAGCAAAGCCTTGCTGAGCAAGAGAAAGGGCAAACTCCAGAATGTCAGATAAACGAGCCCTCAACGGATCAATTGACTTCTCTCCACACCAGAGTACAAATTTAGACCACCTATAAGAATAGATAGACTTGGTGGAATGACGTCTGGCAGACAAAATTACATCTACCACATCAGGCGGGAGAGAAAAAGAACTCAGGTTGCACCGTTCAATCTCCAGGCATGAAGGTGTAAGTTCTGGAGGTGGGGGTGTAGAACCTGCCCCTCCGACTGCGAGAGGAGGTCTGCCCTCAGAGGGAGACGGAGCGGAGGGCACGGGGAGAGGTGGAGAAGATCCGTGTACCACACCCTTCTTGGCCAATCCGGGGCGATCAATATGACTTGGGCCCGGTCTTGGCGAATCTTCCGCAGAACCCGAGGAATCAAGGGTATGGGAGGAAACGCGTAAAGGAGTCGTGAGCCCCAACTCAACAGAAACGCGTCCCCAAACGCTCCCTGCATCGGATACTGGAGACTGCAGAATGACGGGCAGTGAGCGTTCTCGTGAGTGGCAAACAGGTCCACCCGAGGAGTTCCCCACGTCCGAAAGACGTGACGAACCACCTCTGGATGGAGCCTCCACTCGTGGACGGCGGAGAACTGCCGACTGAGACTGTCCGCACGTACGTTCAGCACCCCGGCCAGATGATTTGCCATCAGACAAATCTGATGGTCCTGAGCCCAGGACCATGGACGCAGAGCCTCTCCGCAGAGACAAAGAGACCCCACTCCTCCCTGCTTGTTGACATACCACATCGCGGTAGTGTTGTCCGTTAGGACTTGAACAGACTGACAGCGAAGGGAAGGAAGAAAGGCCTAGAGTGCCAAACGTATCGCCCGCAATTCCAGAAGGTTGATGTGAAGCAACCTTTCCTCTGGGGACCAAAGACCTTTGATCTCCAGATCCCCCAGATGCACACCCCACCCTAAAGTGGATTCATCCGTTATCACTGTGGCCACCGATGGAGGTAGATGGAAGGACTTTCCTTGGGACAGATTGCCCTCCACACTCCACCAAGACAGATCCGCCGCAGCTTCTCTGGAGATCCTCACAGACTCCCTGAGATCTCCTTTGTGCTGATACCACTGCCTGCGGAGGCACCACTGGAGTGCCCTCATGTGCCAGCGTGCATGGTTGACCAACAGAATGCAGGAAGCAAACAGACCGAGCAGGCGAAGGAGCTTCAGGACTGGAACGAGCGCTCCATTGCAAAATAAAGGAATCATTTCCTGTATGTCGAGAATCCTTTGAGGAGGAGGGAATGCTCGACACACAGTAGTGTCCAGTACCGCACCTATGAACAGGTTGCGCTGAGAGGGCACCAGGTGAGATTTGGGCACGTTTATCGAAAAACCCAATTTGAACAACAGCTGAGTTGTATCCTACAGATGATGTAGCACCTTCTCTGGCGACTCTGCTTTGATCAGCCAGTCGTCCAGATAGGGGAAAACGGAAATCCCCGACCTTCTGAGATGGGCTGCCACCACTGCCATCACTTTCGTGAAGACTCGAGGTGCAGTAGTAAGACCAAACGGAAGGACCGCAAACTGATAATGTTGCGCCCCTACCGTAAACCGGAGATACTTCCTGTGCGACTTCAGGATGGGGATGTGGAAATACGCATCCTGTAAGTCGATCGACACCATCCAGTCCTCCTGATTCTGCGCCTGAAGAACCTGCGCAAGGGTGAGAATCTTGAACTTCTCTTGCTTCAGATAAAGATTCAAGATCCTGAGGTCCAATATCGGACGCAATCTGCCGTCCTTCTTCGGAATCAGAAAATACCGGGAGTAGCATCCCTGACCCCTCTCCTGCTCTGGAACCACCTCTATCGCACCTTTCTGTAGTAACTTCAGGACTTCCTCCTGTAGGAGAAGACGGTGGTTCACTGAGCAAGCCCCTTGACAAGGAGGGTAATTTGGAGGGAATTCCCGAAAGGGAAGGGCGTACCCATTTTCTAAAAGATCTAGAACCCACAGATCTGTAGTAACAGATTCCCAATCTTGTAGAAAATGGGTAAGCCGGCACCCCACAGGACCAGCATGATCCAGAATGGCGGGTCTAGGGCTGCTTTGCAGTGGTGGGAAGGGCTGAGGAAGAGGAAGAGGAGGAGGAGGAGGAGAGCTGACGGCCACGTGTGCGACCCCTGATTCTGCCTCTGTATCCCTTACACAGAGAGCCTTGCTGCTTTTGCCTCTGTTGGGTCTGCCTGTAGGAACGAAAGGTTGCCCTTCCGAAACCCCTGTATCTCTTAAATGATCCCCTTGACTGGGATTGAAGGCCCAATGACTTGGCCGTAGCCTTGCTCTCCTTAAAACATTCAAGAGCAGCATCTGCCTTTTTGCCAAATAAACCAGAGCCATCAAATGGCAAGTCCAACAGTGTTGACTGTACATCCGGGAAAACTCAGAAGACTTCAGCCACGCACCCCTCCTCGTGGCAACAGAAGACCCCATGACCCTTGCCACTGAATCCGCCGTGTCCAGACCACTTTGGATCACCTGACGTGCTGCTGCCTGGGCATCCGACAAGATCTCATTAAAACCAACCCTATTCTCCTCAGATAGTTTTGGTGCCAGTTTCTTAGCAGAGTCCATGAGCGCATGAATATAGCGTCCCAAAAGGCAAGTGGCATTTGTTGATTTTAGTGCCATGCTGACAGACGAAAAGACCTTTTTGGCCGACTGGTCCAGCTTTTTAGCCTCTCTGTCCCCCGGAACCTGAGGAAAAGCACCCTTGGATTTTCCTGAACAAGCAGCCTGAACCACCAGGCTCTCAGGCGAAGGATGTGATGTCAAGAACTCAGGGTCCCCTGGAGCTGCCCTATACCTCCTAGCAACCGTCTAAGAGACTGCGGGAGCAGAAAAAGGTTTACACCACACCTCCAACACAGGGTCAATAATGGCCTCATTAAAAGGCAACAACGGCTCTGAAACTGTAGTAGGAGAATGCAGTACTTCAGTCAGAATATTTGATTTGAATTCAGTAGTAGGCAACTGAAGATCTAACATTTCTGCAGCCTTCCTAATGACTGCATTATATGAGGCCACATCCTTCGAGGGTTCATCGGAAGATGGAGTAATTTCCCACTCTGGAGACAAATCCAATCCACTAGCCTCTTTAAGCTCCTCAAAAACTTCGTCAGATTCCACCAGCTCTCCTTCTTCTGCTTCTTCCAAAAGGTACCTTCGCTCATCAAGCACCCTTTGAGCTTCCCTCCTGGAACGGATTCGTACAAACGGCGTTGGCGGCGCCGTGTTCGAATCCGACGGCGCCGGTGCCGGCGTCGAACGTGGATCCACAGGAGCAGCCGGTGTCGAACGAGGTCGAGCCGGCGCCGGCGAAGAAGAGAGCGGCGTCGATGTCCTCGGCGCCGGTAGATGCCAAGACGGCGTCGCCGGAAAAAATGGCATGAAAGGGGCCTGTGGATATACTTGAGGCACCCCCATATTGAAGGCCATTGGACCCATCGGACCCGAAGGTGCACCAGTGGTGTACATGGCTCTCGAAAATACCCCGTACATAGCATTTAAATAATGCGAGGGGTCCTGACCTGGTCCAGGGAACGCAGGGTACTGATCAGGCATCACCGGACTCTGGCCAACCGGCGCCGACGGTGGAATTAGAGGCGTCACAGGCTCACCCGGTGCTTGAAGCTCATCCACCGGAGCCGGAGACGGAGCCGGAGACGAACCCGAGGCCGGAGATGGAACCGGCGTCGGAGATGGAACCGGAGCCGGAGATGTAGCCGGAGCCGGTGAAGCCACTGGAGAAGAAGGACCAGCAGGCGAATCCGGAACGGGTGAAGGAGACACAGAGTCCTTACGGCGTCGAGCAGGTGACTTCGACTTCGGAGCCGAACTCTTGTCAGAGTGACGTCAAGAAGAATGTCTCCTCTTCTTTTTGTGCTTCTTGGATCTCGAAGCATGCCCCGAAGTCGACTTCGACGCCGACCTCGATCGCGACCTCGACCTCGTTCTCGACTTCCTTCTTCCTCTCTTCTCCTTTTTCATCCTTGCAATGAAGAGTTTCACCTCCCTTTCCTTGAGAGCCTTGGAGCTCATCTTGCGACAGCAAGAGCATCCATCCATATCATGATCAGATGATAAACACCATACACAGTCGTCATGTGGATCCGTGATCGACATATGTTTTCCACATTCACGACAGGGCTTGAAGCCCGATTTCTCTGTCAACATTTTTTCGAAAAAAGGAACAGAGAAACCCAGTAGAAATACAAAGTAACAGTGAAGCTACAGATAGAGTTTCCTGAAATCCGTTGGTGTCGACGGCGCGGAAAAAAGGGAACTGATGTCATCATGCCGACGAGGTCTTCTTATGGAGCCGGTGACGTCAGCGGAGTCGCGAGCGGAGCCGTGCTTCTGTGACGTCGTCTTCGACCTCATCGGCGTGGACTGCTACAAAAGTTTTCGAATTTTGCTGGCGCAGGGGATATTCACAAGGTGAGGAATCCACTGGCAGATGTATCCATCAGAAAAGCATGTCATCTCTGACAGAAGGACTGCTGCTCGAACAGGGCTTAGCCATGCTGACTAAAGGCCACCTCATATGCTGATACTCGAGAGTATCTACGCAGAGGCTGAAATCGTTAACCTAGAACTGGGTGAGTCCACATGGATGTACCTCTGCTGCTGCACTTATGCGCCACAAGGGCTATAGTTCACACTAGCTCACTGTGGGCACTCCCTACATGTCACTGTTTTTAACTGTTTTTAGAGTCCTAAATGCAATTGCATTTACTGTTCACCACTATAGATAAGAAGTCAGTCACAAGGGAATATAAACTGTATATTGAAGAGCACCATACCAAACTGAATGATGTCACGTTTTGTCTCACCACACAGGTAGCTCCAGGTCTAACAGGTACACTAATAGGTAGATATTTGGTTGAGGTGAGTATGATTCCATATCACCATTGTTAAAGTGTAGATAGTTTCACTGTTCTGGTCCTGAAGAATCGCAGGTAGACATTACTTTAAGCGAAACATGTTGACCTCTACTTATCAATAGGGACGCTCAAACCCAAGACATAAAGCTTAGGAGAGCGCCTCATTGCTTGTTTTTACTTAGGGTAGGAGACCCCTAGAATAAAGTTTGGCTGTTCTGGTACTCCCAGCCCTATTTTAAATCCCTTTCCAAAACTCATATATCTACACATCTCTGGCCCCTCACCCCCACTTCACCACACGGCAATTGGAAAAAGATCTCCGACAAAGTGCCCCTAACATAGGGAGCCCGTTGGGTATTGCACCGCCGACCCAACGAGGAGCAGTCCAGATGATGAAGCATGACACCTGAAAGGGTGTGTGAGGGCATTACAATCCAAAAATTATACAGATGCGTGCACAACCTGGTCTGTATAATCAGTTGCTGTGGTGTTCCGTGCTCCCAGGCGTCACTCACTGAACCTGAGTGTGTCAAATAGAAAATGGCTTCATTCACAAAGGTGGAGTATGTCCCTAGGGCACAGGTTTGTAGTCCTCTACTAGGAGGTTGTTCGTTATAATTTCCAATTTCAAATAAACAAATCTTGAAACCAATTGTTCTACTGGTGTTTATTTATTTTCCAATAGAACTTCTTTATGATTTTTGCAAATCAAATGAGTATAGGTAGTTTCTGCACTACATTTAACAACATGCATTTTATAGATCCTAATGCATTTCGGCCTGGAAGGCCTTCATCTGGGGATAGTCTGAAAAGAAAAAAACATTACAATCCAATACATGGATCCCCAACTCTGAACCTCCTTGGGTCAAGTTGGTCACTTTTTCCCTGACTCTGACACTCTATCACTGAGGAACAGCATAACTATCGGTTTAAATATTGACTCTGGGGCACTTATGCTGGACCTCCCACTCTCGTAAGAGAGGAAAAAGCCCCCCTGTCCCTCCTTTGTATACACATCTGTTTGAGAAGATATCAAAGGGTGGGATGGGTGATATGGGTGGACCAAGTGCATACTGTATTTGGGACCACCTCCGTCTTTTACTTTGAGCATGTAGCATAAAGCTTTAAACTTAATGCGATTTGAGATACATACAAAGGGCATGAGGACATAACTCTTTTCAATGCGGCTCCAAGCAGATAAGTCACCCTTTTACTTGTCTCTTACTGCTTTTATTATTGCTTGCTAATACATTGATTTGCTTAATTTATATTATATTATATGCTCCTTGATGCTTGCTATGTGATTTACTTACTCATAGATGTGTTTATTGTAATCCTTATGGACTGACTCCTTTTGTTGGGGATTCTGACCTCCCCAATCTACCAATGTCCAATTTATGGTCCTTGGTCTCCCCCTGATCTCTTCCCTTAATCGCGTGTGTTTGTCTACAAACGAGGCTTTATGCACGTACCTCGTAATTGATTTTCACCGTATTTCGCTCACCGCTCTTCGATATGGGCAGCGCCCCCCACCTCGCATACACACGGGACCTTCCATTCCCAAGATAAACGCTTCCCCGTCCTGCATGATTAGATTCAGCTCCGTAACCAGACCCTCTTCCTAACGGCAGCACTTTGGAGGAAAGTACCTTGGCAACGCGCGCGCAATGTTTGCGCGTTGCCAAGGCACTTTCCTCTAGGTATTACGATCCCTAGCAACGATCCCACGCTCGAGATAATTAACTGTTGCTCGTTTTTCTTCGAGCAAACATCTAACCGATAGAGCGCTTCTGAGACCCTTATAAAATTAACATTTAAATAATAATATTTATATTTCAATATAAGGGATTAGATAAATCTCTATTTATCTTTATTAAACTTCTATCCCCTAAATCTCCATGTCTGATATAGACTCGGATGAGGCTAGCGCTCCCATCCCTAATATGGAGAACGAGGCAATCCAAAGCATGATTCATGATGAAATGAGATCCTGTATGTTGTCAACTCTAAGTAAAGTTATTACTTCAAAAAGATCACTCCCTCCTGAGGAGAATGACATTAGCGAAATTCAACATACCCTTCCTGATGATGATCTCATTGAAATACGGGGAAAAAGATCTAAAAAAATTAAAAGCATCGATTTTATCCCCTAGAGCACTATGGGAGGTCTCAGCACCTCAAATTTCATGGGAGGTCTTCGCACCTCAAATACTTCAGGTGTCCATAGCGGCATGACTTTTAAAGGTGTCCATAGCGGCACAAAACATATGGGTGTCCCTAGCGGCACAAACTATCGAAGTGCTCATTTCATTGATACACATTTGGATCAAGATGATGATGATGATTTTAATGATGATGATGATGCCTCTGACCTTCATGATGAATATATCCTCGACTTAGATGAGGACGATCAGGACTTTAATTCTCTACCCTTGGATGATGAGAGATGTTTTCTCCCCTTAATATTAAGCACCCAAGGAGCACTGACTGGACTCCGCAAGATCATGTTTGCAAATTTATCGCAAAATGATTAAGAAACCCTCTGGAAAGAGACACACAAAATCTCTTAAGAGCCTAATGCTCCAGACCCTTTATTGAGGGTAAGGTCTGCCAAACCCCAAATCTTGACCCAGAGCTGATC
The DNA here is from genome assembly GCF_964204655.1 of Triturus cristatus. Lineage (NCBI taxonomy): Eukaryota > Metazoa > Chordata > Amphibia > Caudata > Salamandridae > Triturus > Triturus cristatus. The sequence continues at coordinate 776,276,813 of NC_140595.1, read as the reverse complement.
AAATACCTTTTTTAACTTGGGCAAGATCCCAGAAAAGGTATGGAAAGATCTCTTAAAATCTGCCAAGATCGTCTCCTAGATATCGTTGGACCTCTGGCTAAAATCATCGATGCTGCAGAAGATAGCCATCTCCATGGTTCCACATTGAACACTGACGTAATCAGACAGTGGAGCCAAAGGGCATTAGTTTTATTGGGCAATGCCAATGCCAGCATCAACTCAGAGAGAAGAAGAGTTGTTCTCACCAAAATTAGTCCCAAACTGAGCGACCTAGTGGATAAGGAACCTTCTCTCAATCCTAAAGGTTTACTTTTTGGTGAAGACTTGATCAAAACCTTAGGTAAATACGTCTCTACATTTACCGCATTAGACAAAGCCAATCAAAATATGAAGAGAGTCTTCAACAACAATAACCTTATTGCCAGGGCCGGAAGAAGGGGCCAATCTTCCGGTGCTTCAACTGCAGGCCATATTCCAGATCAAGAGGTTACGGTGGAAGAGGTTACCAACCCTCAAACATACCTCAATTCTACCCCCCAAGAGAGAGAGGATTTTGCTCAAGAAATTTCAGAGGAAGAGGAGCATCCAGTGACATCAACCCTCAAAGTGAGTACTATGATTCTTCCCACTCCCCCCTCCCTCTCTCCAAAGGTAGGAGGCAGACTGAAATTCTTTTCTCAGAACTGGAAACTAATTACTCAAGACCCTTGGGTCCTGAATACTGTGAATGGGTTTATGATAGACTTTATAGACATTCCGACACAAGTTTCACTTCCCAGAAACATTCCCCTGACCTTAGATCAAGAAAAAAGTATAGAAGAAGAGATTTCCTCTATGCTTCTCAAAGGAGCAATCGTGGAAGTCCCTATGCACATGCTAAGATTTGTGAGCACACTATTCCTGGTAGAAAAAAAAGGACAAAGGTTGGAGACCTCTTATAAACTTAAGGGAACTCAACAAATACCTTGCTGTCAGACACGTCAAGATGGAGGGAATCCATCTTTTGAGAGACTTGTTACTAGAAGGAGATTGGCTAGTCAAATTAGATCTAAAAGATGCTTATTTTACAATTCCCATGGCCAAGTCTCATCAACCCTTTCTCCAATTTATCTGGAAACATCATCTTTTTCAGTTCCAAGCTCTTCCTTTCGGCCTCCCCTCATCCCCTTGGTGTTTCTCCAAGGTAATGAGGGCAGTTGTCTCATGCCTACGGGAAAAGGGTATTCGCCTTATCATATACCTGGACGATATCCTGATCCTGTCTCAGGATCATTCTCAAGTCATTCAAGACCTGAACTCTGTAATAAACCTCTTAGAAACACTGGGTTTTATCATAAACAAAGAAAAGTCAATTCTATCCCCCTCCAAAAATTTGGAATTTCTGGGTTTCACTGTGGACACCACAAATTGTCTCCTCCTTCTTCCTTCAAAGAAAATTTCAAAAATCAGGAAAGAGATAAGACACGTTCTCAAACAAGAGAATCTAACCTTAAGAGAACTAGCCAGACTTCTCGGTCTCCTTTCCTCCTCTATCCAAGCTATCTTCCCAGGCCCTCTAAACTATTGAGCCCTCCAAAGAATAAAAGCGAAGGCTCTGAGATCAGGTCTCTGGTACGGAGATCGAGTTTCTCTAAACCAAGAAGCCAGGTTGGAACTGAACTGGTGGTTAGAGAACTTAGACGCTTGGAATGGCCGAGCAATCTTTGGCTCAGCCCCAGATTTTGTCTTAGAATCAGATGCCAGCCTTTATGGCTGGGGTGCATGTTTCCTGGATCAGAACACAGGAGGAGTCTGGTCTCAAGAAGAATCTACTCTCCTTATAAACTTTCTAGAGCTCACTGCCGGTCTTTATGCTCTAATGAGTTTCAAACACTCCCTTCAAGGGAGATCTGTCATTTTAAAGATGGACAACATGTCTGCTGTCGCCTACATAAACCGTCTGGGAGGTACAAAATCCGCAGATCTCTCAAATCTAGCAAAGAAACTTTGGATGTTCTGTCTAGAACACAAGATCTCCGTAAGAGCAGAATATCTCCCAGGAAGTCAAATCTATATACAGATTGGAACTCAAGGTTCCTCTTAGATCACAGCGACTGGAAGCTCAACACCTCTGTTTTCAATTCTCTCAACAATTTTTTGGGGTGCTTTCCAAATAGATCTCTTTGCGAGCAGACTAACATTCCAACTGGCGAATTACTACAGCTGGATGCCCGACCTGGGTGCTCTAGCAGTGAACGCATTTCTCCAATGCTGGAAAGGGATCAATGCTTACGCCTTTCCCCCCTTCGCCATGATACAGAGAGTCCTCCAGAAGGTCAGACTTCAACGCGCTTCAATTGTCCTAGTGACTCCCTTCTGGCCATCCCAAACCTGGTTTCCCACTACTCTGGAACTTTCTTATGACCGTCCCTTCCTAATTCCCCCCCTCGCACATCTACTCTCAGACGTGGACGGTCATATTCACCCTCTAGTCCAAATAGGGAATTTGAACCTTCTTGTCAGGAGATCCAACCATCTCACAGGACTTTCATCAACAGCTTCAACTCTCCTCAGTGAGTCTTGGGCCCCCGGTACACACTACCGGTATAACAACATCTGGAAGGTTTGCTTACGTTGCTGCTTGGAAAGGAACCTGGATCCCGTGGAGGCTCCTATCGTTCACATAGTTAATTTCCTTGTCGATCAATTCGAAAGGGGACTTAGTTATAGATCGATCAATTGCTATAGATCAGCAATCTCCGCAGGCCATGCTCTGATTAATGAAAAAACAATAGGCAAAAACAACATTATTTGTAGAGTCCTCAAAAGTATCAGACTTAGGAGACCTCCTAAACCAAGATACCATTCTCTATGGGATGTCAATGTTATTCTTGACCTCTTTTGTAGTTGGCCGGATAATAACCTTTTGAACAGAAAGAATCTCTCCATCAAACTAGCCACACTACTTTGCTTAGTTTCCTGCCGTAGAGTCTCTGATGTTAAAGCTCTTGATATTTCATATAGATCCTATAACATGTTTGGAGTCAATTTCGATTTATATAGAAGAACCAAACCTATGTCTGACTCTATTTTTTACCCTCGCTTTGACCTTTGCCCAAATCTTTGTGTTGTAGACTGTATGAAAGAATATGACCATAGAATGAGTTCTCTCCGCCCTTCAGGTGTGAATCAGTTACTCATCTCCTTCGTTAAACCTCACCAAGGTATTAGCTCTGCTTCTATCGCTAGATGGGTTAAAATCATTATGAAACTAGCAGGTATTGATCTGAACATATTTAAACCTCACTCCATCAGAGGCGCTATGGCCAGTAAATCCTTCTACTCAGGTGGTAAGTTGAATGATATTCTTAAAGCTGCTGATTGGTCTAATTCTACTACCTTTGCAAAACATTACTGTAAACCAATCACTCATATGTCTGATGTTGTCCTACATAGCTACCAACATGCATAATGGTAGCCTCCGGTCTTGTAATGAAATTGCGATTCTCCTATTACCATGACTAGAGAATCTAGATTTCATTAAAGACACGGAGGCTAACATTATCCCTCCCACCCTTTCCCCTGGGTGGTTGGTTTTTGGCATACAATTCTTATATTACTGTTTCATTGTGACACAATTATATTGTTACTTGATTCAATTTCAAAATGCATGAATTCTGATGTTCATTATAATTGCTTACTTGTTTTTTCTCTTACTTGTACTTAATCACTCCTTTTACATCCACTTTTGAATTTTTTACCATTCTTGTTCTTCATATAGCTTTTCTTTTCTTTTCAGATAACCTATCTTAAACGTCACGATCTTCATCTGTGGAGGAGTTCTTTCATCGTTTCATCCATCACTTCATGACGGTCTAAAGAATTTACCTGGACTCTAAAGTTTATTGGACTTATCCTACTCTATACCACATTTTAAAAGAGGCTGGTTGTTATGTCCTCATGCCCTTTGTTTGTTTCTTGTTGTTCTGTTCTGGAACCTTCTTCTTTATGATGTATGCGGCTGCTTGGGGACGCATTAAAAGTAATATGCATAATGTTAGCCTCCGTGTCTTTAATGAAATCTAGATTCTCTAGTCATGGTAATAGGAGAATCGCAATTCTTCCACAATGAAACCCAGGTTCTTAACTTTGTTCAATAATGTTGGTGGAGCACCTAAATTGACAGGCCAATGATGAGGTCCCCAAAGATCGGGCCTCTTGCTCAAAATCATAACTTCTGTTTTATCTCCATTGAGTTTGAGTAGGTTGTTGTGTATCCAAAAGGAAATCTTTCTCAAACCCAAGCTAAGATCAGAAGACCCCTGCGCAGATGACAAAGAGCGCATAATCTGAGTGTCATCAGCGTAGGAAAAAAGAGACAGTCCGTAGGTTCCCACCACCTCTGCTAGAGGACAAATGTAGATGTTAAATAACATTGGACTCAGCACCGAGCCCTGCGGAACTCCAGAAGAAAGGACTTGGGAATTAGACCTGGCAGTTGAAGAAAAACCTGAAAGGATCGGTCCTTAAGAAAGGAGCGGAACCACTCAAGGGCTACACCATCAAAACCAAGTGCCATCAGCCCATCCAGAAGGGTGGGATGAGACACAGTGTCAAAGGCAGCGCTAAGATCTAATAGGATGACTGCTGCTGCTTCTCCCTCATCCAGGCGCAGACTTAACAACTCGGTTACCCCCAAAAGGGTGGATTCCGTTGAGTATCCTGCCCTAAAGATGGACTGAGAAGGATGAAGGAAGTTCTGGGTTTCCCCAAAAGAGGTTAGCTGGCATTTAACACGTTTCTCCAAAATGTTAGAAAAGATGGGCAGCAAAGAAATAGGCCGAAAATTTGACAAATTAGTGGGGTTAAGATGAGCTTTTTTTAAGAGGGGAAGGACCGTCATGTGTTTCCACTTCTTCATTCAGAGAAGTATTAAGAAGGTCCATAATAATGGATAATAAGCTGGAGTCCAGCTGACGGAGCAAATGGGGGGGAGAGGATGTAGCGGGGAACCCGATTTAATGGACTGGAGTATGTAATAAAAAGATGTAATATCCAGAGGGAGTCAGGTATTAAGTTTACAAGAATGGCTAGCAATAGGCTGAGGGTTAAATCCATCAGCAAGAAAGAAATTCTGAATGACTGCCAGTATCTCAGCATTGTTTGATTGCACTCTGTGAATGGTCACTTGTGGTAAATGCTAATGAAACGAGCACTAACAAAGCCAAAAGGGATGCCAGCTTTTAATTTGTTTGTTCTTCCATGGTTTCTGTAAAACTTTTTTTTTGGGGAAGTCACCAGGCTCTCACCAAAATGTAAAATATTGGCTAGGAGCAAAAATATTTTTTGGTCTCAAAAGCATACATTGCTATATTAGTCCCTGTCGCTAAAAGGAAGTACTGTGCGCAGAAGTGCTTCCTGTAGACGAGCAGAATGCAGTCACTCACAAAAAAGTTAGCGAGTGGCTGAAGTGTCCCAAATACTGTATGCTGTAGTAGGCAAAATAAAACTAAGTGAAACAACGAGGACCATTGGAAGAAGAGGACTGGCTTAAAGCCCTTGTAAGTAAGTATATTCTAGATACATCATTTTAGTGCAATAGAAAAGTCTTGCCTAACACCAAACCTAAACCCAGCATTTGCAATGCAATAGGTTGCGCATTTACGTAAGTTTGAGCTGTTGGCATTGTAAATGACAATGTCTTTTATTTATGTTTTGGTTTGTAAAACAAATAAAAGGCATTGACATTTGCAATGCTAATAGCTTAAACTCTCACAAATGCGTGACCTATTGCATTGCAAATGCTTGTTTAATTGGAAAGGTCTCAAACTGCCCAATAATTTAACACTCCAAAGAACCAACCCATCGGCTTCCCTACAAACACACATCTGCCCAGAGATAAATATGTTTATCTAAAAATTTAACATTCAGCAACTGAGAAACTACTCTTTATTGCCACATATGCTTGTAATGTTTGTGGATGTTACTTTTATGGGGCACAGTCTCATAGAATTCAGTGGTATTGTCCCCATAAGGTGGGTTAGGGGGAGGGGCAGTGGGTTTTGTTTTTCACGGAGAAGCCTTGAGACGTGCTACAGGAGGCAGGCGGCCCATGATAGGGGGAAAGTTGTGAGAAAGGGCTGTTCCCACCCCGCTGCAGCCGAGGGAGAGAGAGGAGGCCCCGAAGGAGCAGGCACGTCGGCTTGCCTTTCAAATGAACCCACGCAGGCAGGCATGCTTGGCCGCCGCCTCCCCCATAATGAGCGCTTTGTGAGCCGAGCGGCCAGCGGGGCCAGCAGCTGTCACAGTTTGCATTTGTTGTAAACAGGCCTCGCACCCTGCGCCCGTCGGGGAGGGGGCGCCCTTGGCACGAGGGAGGGGCCCGAGCAGGCCCGGCACCAGGCACCTTTATTTGGGTGGGCCAAGAGGGTATTTGGGTGGGCCACTGCAGGCCCGATTTGTCGCTTATATGTCTAGCCAGGCCTGCTTTCTGGCCCTCCTTTATCTCTTCTTAGTCTTACAAGGCCCAGTAAAACGCACTCTTTTCTAAATCTCTTTCTAAATGTTATCACTCTCAAAAAGTTTTTTTCATGTACTGTCCCTTACAAGGGTTTGGTCTGGAGAAGCACAAACTCAGGATTTAAAGAGTCATGGTTGGCTTTACTGATAAAAATGTATAACTGCCCAAACAAACTCTTTTTAGCAACATAAGAATAATGAAAGAGTGGAAACGCTCTAACTTTTTCACAACACAAAAAAGGTGAAGTTTGTATGCAGCTCTTTGATGACAATTCATAGGTCACTGTCCTATGTTAGGATAGTAACATTGGAACTGAAAGTAACACAAGGATATCTGTGACAAAGGCAGTAACCCACTGAGCTATCAACATAAAATTCAGTTTATCTACATTTAAAAACTACCAACAGACAAATGATTGCTCTCCAGCAGGATCATAAATCACCAGTTATCTAACCCTTTTTAATTGTTGTACATCGGTGGCAGATTCATTGCCAGGGCCAAGGCTCATGTTTGGGTGGGCCAGGCTCATGTTTGGGTGGGCCTGGCCCACCCGGCCCACCCCCTAGAACCGGGCCTGGGCCCGAGAGGTGCCAGGCACAACCTGCATGCACAGCTAGAGGGGGGCAATAAGGGTGCCAGGCACTGTGTGCTTGCAGAGAGGGCTACAGCTATACACACGCGGAAGGGGCGGAGAGGTGGTAGGCATCACGTGCATAAGCAGAGGGGCAACACAGTACTATACACGCAGAGGTGCCAGTCACAGTGTGTGCCCGGAGAGAGAGGGGGGCAGATGCATGTGCAGGGGCTGAGGGCGGGAGATGTGCAAGGCACTGCGTACGTGCAAAAGGAGAGGAGACGATACAGTGCCAGGCACTGTGCACGAAGTGGGTTACAGGGAGAGGCACGAGAGAGGTGCCAGGCCCTGTGGGCATTCAAAGGGATTCCAAAAGGGCACAAGAGGTGTCACGCACAGTGTGTGCATAAGGAGGGGGACCGAAGGGGACCGAGAGTGGTGCCAGGCTCAGTATGTGTTCGCAGAGGTACACTGAGTGGTGGTTTGGGAGGCGGGTGCTAGAGCGGTGTATAAAGAGGGATGGAAAGCGAGAGGTGCTAGGCACAGTGGGCATGCACAGAGAGGGACAGACAGTAGGGTGCAAAGGCTTGGAGTGTACAAGCAGAGGGGCACAGGAACGGTTGGCCTAGCGAGACACAGGGAACGGGCAATAGGGGTGCCAGTCACTGTGCATGCGAGGAGCACCGAAGGGGATCGAGAGAAGGTGCCAGGCGCAGCGTGTACGAGTAGCGAGCACCAGCAACGGGAGCCTGGAAAGGTACCACATACTGAGTGGGTACGCACAGAAGGCCTTGGCGGAGAACCGTTATGTGCCAGGCCAAGACACTCGGAGGTGGGCAGTGAGGGTGCCAGGCAGTGTGTGCAGAGCTGGACACACGGACCGTTGGCCTAGAGAATGCCGGACACCGAATGTGCACATGGAGGGGCGGGGGTGCTCCTCATATACAGAGAAAGCCGCAGTTGGAGAAGTGCCCCAAGCACTGATAAGAGCGCCCACAGGAACACGGGAGATGCCTCCCCCGAGCCTATAAATGGTGGGAATGTGGTGTGCAAAGAGGTGTGGACACGGAGTGGGCGCACGCAGATAGACAGGCGGAGAAATGGACTCCGATTCCTTTTTAGCCGCTGGGTTAACGGCTGACTGCAACAAGCGGGGGGAGGGGGAAGCAACGAGAGGGGCAGATGACAGAGAAGTAGAAGCCCCAGAGCACACTGAAATGCTTACGAGGCGGAGAGGCTCAGCAACGGGCCTGTGGAACACTTTTTAAGCAACTCATGAAAGTGCGCCATTATTAATAATTTAGCGCACGTGAAAGGGAAAGCACTAGTGTAGCGGACACAAAAGTGCGGACACAAAAAAGTGCCATTATTAACAAGGTAACGCGTGCGAAAAGCGCAGCCGAAAGTGAAAGCACTAGTGTAGCGGACACAAAAGTGCACCTTTATTAACAATTTAGCGTGCTCAAAAGTAAAAGCCTTTCACTCTCGTTTGGAGCTGAATGCAGCGAAAAGCGCGCGTGAAAGCATTAGTGTAGCGGGCACAAAAGTGCGCCATTTTTAACAATTTAGCGCCACGAAAGTGAAAGCCAAAGAAACAAGCCATGCAGAGAAATGAAAGGCACGTCAGCCATTGTTGCAGATAAACGCCGTAATAGGAAAAAAAAGTGCGTAGCGGCTAATTAAGAGACACTGTCTCCCGCTGCAAGTAAAAGATCAAATCCTGGTAAGCGGGGCCAAAAGCGGACAGGGTGGCAACCCTCAGTGTAATGATTGCCTCTGGTGCAATCATTACACTGTGTTTTGCATCAGCCATGACGCAAAACGACGCGCACCAATCCAAATTGCAGGCGGAGCAGCAACATGACTTCTGGAATCGTATCGATTCCAAGATGCCTTCGCATAGCGAGAGCAGCGCATGCGCTGCTCACGCCAGGCGAAACCTAATAAATATTAGTCGTATTTTACTTCTGATTTTTATAGAACTCTACAGAAAATATTAGCAAGATAACATGTGTGCTGTTTGCTACCAGTGTGCTCTCCTGCCATCAAGTACTAAGCAGGGCTCTGTCCAGGGGTACAATGAGCCGTGGTTGGTAACCGGGGAGACAGGTAAGGGACAGTCCTTTGAGCACACCTGGCAACATTCTGCCAGGAGTATTTTTCAGATTTCAAACCACTAATTAGCAGACTGATGACATCATCGGAAATGAAATGGCAGGACCTTTGGCTCAGCAATGTTACCACGGAACCCTTCCCCAAAAGGGACCGAGAAGATGGGAAATGATGATCGCGTAGCTTCTAGCCTGGATGTCATTATCATATCATAAATGGCATCATAAAAAAGAGTGAACTTTGACCACATGCAGGACAGAGGTATATATTTCAAAACGGTTCCTGGTCTTCAGAGGGTTCATGAGCATTATTCTCCCACTCGGGAAGCTGGCGTGTATCTGCTAAAATCCACAGCTTCTCCAAAAGCTGTAGGATGACGCAGATAAACCAGTAGGCTGCAGTGCTGCCGAAAAAGCAGTATCCTACCGCCTACATAGGCAGCTTTAGAAGTGCGTCATAGGTCTGAACGTGTGGCACAAATGGGCGCTAGCACACTGCTTTTCGGTGGCCTATCTGTCCCTCCTCACAGAAGGGAACATAATGAAGGCCCTGTGCAGGGTTAAGACACTTTTACTCCCTGCATTTGGTGTGCCTGTAATGCTGGCAAATAAAGGACAACAGAGGGGTGAGAGATAAAATACTGTGGTCACAGCTGGAAGCCGGGATTAGGACCCGGGTCTCTGGCAGCTTAAACATTAGGCCACAACTCTCCATAGGTTTAGGGGATGCAGATTATTCCACCATAGCTGATTCTACCTCCTCCTCTCATGATTGCACGCTCTAGTGTAATGTGAATTGTTGTCAAGTGTCACTTAAGAAAGTTAAACTATTTTAAAACTGTGACACAGGATTATAGCCGATTCTACCTCCTCCTCTCTCTACTTCCTCTCATGATTGCTCGCTCTAGTGTAATGTGAATTGTTGTCATGTGTCACTTAAGAAAGCTAAACTATTTTAAAACTGTGACACAGGATTTCAATGAGAAAATCCAAGAGGCTTCCCAGAGAGAATCTCGTACCTATAGAAAGGCGTGGCGATGCTCTGCTCACAGAAGTAGTCAGTGATGTAAGTGGTAAGCAGCCGTCGGTCCCAGTCATCGGTCACGTGGCCTCCATAGTTAACACCTGAGATGAGGTACTTCAGGGCATCCCATGGAGTGTCTTCATACTCATTCAAGTAGATGTTCAGTAAGTTCTCGGACACCTACAAAAGTATTAAGGGTATGTATAAAAATGGTCAACAAAAAAGCACAAGAATTTAGCTAAGAAACTTGGGGAGTAAAGGCATCCATCAGTGTAGAGAATAAGCTTTAGAGACATAATGTTTGATAATGAGGTGCAATCTAGAAGAAAGGGCTCAGATAGTTGGAAGAAATGCAGCACAGTGTGAGAGAAGAACAAGTTACTTACCTTCGGTAGCGCCTTTTCTGGTAGACACTCTATCTAACTGCAGATTTCGCACCTTTTGATTACCCCCAAGTATCAGACTGGAACCAGAAATCTTTGTATAGAAATGTCCTACAGCGCTGACAGGTGGATTCGTGTGACGTCATGGTTCCGGGTGCGACTTCTTCTCGTGCGGCTGCGACGTTGGCTTTCCTACATAAACGTCACCTGCTTGTGTCAGTTTCTTTCAATTCTCTGATTGTACCAAAAGACATGGGGGCATATGCATCAACATTAGCATTTGCGATTCCTTATTAGCGAAAAATAAGGAATCGCTAATAAGGAATAGCAAAAGGCTATGCATGTAGGAATCGCTATTCAAATAGCGATTCCTTAACATTCCTTATTACCGAATCGGTAATACCGAATCGGTAATAAGGAATACCTACCCATTCATTCCTATGGGCTTGGAGGCCCATAGGAATGAATGTAAAGCCATTCTGTATTAGCGATTCGGTATTACCGAATCGCTAATAGCTGGAGCACTTTCAAGGGTGCCAGGGTGTCAAAAGGACACCCTGTTGCACCCCTGAAAATGATATGTGCACATATGTTGCACACACACATGCTCTAAGGGCATGTGTGTGCGCAACATGACACTTTGAAAAATGCACAAAAGTGCATTTTTCAAAGTTTTTGCAAATTACCATGCAGTTCATCTTCATGGTAATTTGCTCCCCTTATTAGCGAAATCGCTAATTTTTTAACTTTCACCCTTATGCATCAAGCCAAAATCCAGTCGGTAAAATACCGATTCGGTAATAGCTCCCGGTATTGTGTTAAAAATACCCAATCCCAATGCATCAACCCCAAACCCGAGCAAATAACGAATCGCTAAATAAATAACCTCGGACATACCGAATCGCTAATACCCAAAATGCTAATTTACCGAATCGCTAAATACCGAATTCGCAATTACCGAAATCACTATTAGCTCCCGGAAATTGCCAATAGCAAATAACGAATCGCACCCCAATGCAACAAAACTCGCTAATAACGAAAATCCCAAAAATCGCTATTTTGCCAGAGCTAAATAAGGGGAATCAAAACCTGGAGGTAAAGTCAGAAAAAAAAAAAAAAAAAAAAGAAAATATTCCAACATGTGCAAATGATTGAGGCAATCACTAAACCCTTAAATTTGGCCCAGGAGACCCTGTTGGCTCCCACAAAATGGCTGCCCTCTACGTGCTTGCAAGGAGGATGCGGATCAATGCAGCAGGACAGCGCAGGAGAAGGGTCCAGGAGCGAGTGTTCAGACTGCGCATAACCCTGCTCGGCCAGAATGAGGACGAGGTGTACCAGAAATATCGCCTCAATCGCGCTATGATCATGCGCCTGATTGCAGACCTGGAACCAATACTGCAGCACCAGACCCACCGGACAAATGCAATCCCTGCGCACGTTCAGGTACTATGCAGCCTGCACCTACTGGCCTCAGGGAGTTTCCAGGGGGTAATTGCGGTTGCCGGAGGTGTCTCGCAAAGCGCACTGTCACGCTTCTTCCAAAAATTCCTAGATGCCATGCTGACAATGCTCCACAGACACATCAGCTTCCCCACAACCCCACAGCAGTTGGACCGCACCAAACAGGCATTCTACCAGGTGGCACAATTTCCACATGTGATTGGATGCATCGACTGCACGCATATCCCCATATGCCCTCCGTCAGCAAATGAGTACCTTTTCAGGAACCGCAAGTCATACCACTCGATCAACGTGCAGGTTGTGTGCGATGCCAACAACATCATAACGGACCTAGTGGCACAATTCCCAGGGAGCACACACGACTCATACATCTTCCGCAACAGTGGAATGCACAGGCGACTACTCAATGGCGAATTTGGAGAGGGACTCCTGTTAGGTAAGTAGAACTACGCTTCCCCACACCAACACCACACATGTATGTACATCACCAATGCTAAGTCTATGCTTCTATCTTCTAGGTGACAGTGCTTACGCCCTGCGGGAATACATACTAACCCCATACCTAAATCCAGCAACCCCGCAGGAACATCGCTACAACGCTGCACACATCAGCACGAGGAATGTGATAGAGCGGACTTTTGGGATTCTCAAGAGCCGCTTCCGTATCCTCCACAAGACTGGTGGCGCAATGCTATACCAACCAGACACATGCTGTCGAATAATTGCTGTATGTGCAATGCTGCACAACATTGCCACCAGAAGGGGGATACCCATGGAGGTGGACAGGGATGACCACCCCCAGGCTGACCAACCACCCGCCCAACGACGACCGGCACACATCCCTAACACAGCAGAGGGCCATAGGAGGCGGACAGACATAACGCAAAATCATTTTTGACCCTGGGTAAAATGAGACATTACAAGTTGGTGTTGGGTGCAACTGTTTAATGCACAGTAGCACAGAGGATTGTGCAACAGAACTAGCATTGTGAATCATGCTCCGATTGCATAAATGTAAATAAAAGGTTCCTTAAAGTCAGGCCTGTGCAAACAGAATAATTGGATGGCCATGGTTGCTCCACCATGGACCTGCACCATGTCCAAATTTCTAGTGCCGCTTGCCACGTACACCAAGCCTCCGCTCAGGTGCATCCAAACCCTCACCACGGCCTGTCCCCGTGGAGGCACGCGAACTTCGGCGCCTGGTGCTGGCCTCTGCCAGTGACACGCTGCTGACACTGGAGGCAGCCTCACTGGTGTCATCCCCTCCCAATGCTGCAGCACTGCATGTGCTGCTCTGCAGTTGTTCCACAGCAGTGGTGATGTGTCCCAGTGACTTGGCAACATCACCGCAGAAGTGCCCAAGGTCCACCTGCAGGGAGACTGTGCGGCGTGCCAACACAGCGGTGCAGTTGCTGTGCCGTTGTATGGCCTTGGTAGCGGCGGCAGAACGCAACATTAGCTGCCGGTTACTCCTCCTCTGGGACTCATGGCCCTCCCTGATGGCACGGGTGAGCTCACGTACCTCCTCCCTGAGCTGAGCATTGCCATCAGCAACCGCAGTGGTCTGGTCCCTGACCGCCGTGCCCATGTCCCTGACCGCGGAGCCCATGTCGGTGACTGCTGCAGTCATGGCGCGCATCTCCCTCGCTAGGCGCACGATGTTGCAGCTGATGCTAGCCACATGTCTTCCCTGCAGGTTCTGTGTGCGCAGCATCCTCTCCTCAATTGCAGAGGTTGTTGGGACATCCTGGTCAGCTGAGGAGACGGAACTGCGACGGGCCCTGTGACGCCGTGCGTGTCTTGAGCCTCCATGTGGTGCAGCAGGTGGTGTGGATGTGCGCTGCGTGGGTGCCAAATGCGGGGGGGGTTGCCATCTCCTGCAAGGGCGCAACTTGGTGCCTGTGCCTCTGCGGTATTGTGGCTGCACTGGCTGCAGGCTGGCTTGCTGGTGCCGTTGCTTGTGGCGCAGGTGGTGGTGCCTTGGCTTGTGGCACTGGTGCTGGTGCCGATGATTGTGGCGCTGGTGGAGGTTGTGCTGGTGGGGTGGCAGGTGTTGGCGGTGCGTGCGCATCCTGCACAGTCTCCTGGTCTGACTCCACGGGTGTCTCAGATATGATCAGCTGGTCGCTGTCGTCAGAGTCCCCAGGTGATGCATCTGTGTGTGAAACAGTGCATGATTAGTGGGATGATTACACCTACATAGTGTTGTACCCATCAATGTCCCTCTGTGGTCCAACAAATGAACAGTCTACAGCCATGTACAAAATATGTGTTGTGTGAGGATTTACGCCTGTGCCTGCACTCTGGGCTGACTAGACTACAACTCCCAAGATGCAGTAGTGTCATGTGTGGAACTGTCTGTGCCAGAGCTGCAGACACAGTGGGATTGGGCTGGGGGCATGGGTATGGATTTACGCTATGCTGGGTGTGGCACAGGCATGCATCTTACCTTGGGCACTTGTGGCTGCGCCGGACGTGTCCATCTGGATCACCCCCACGACGGCTTCCCGCTCTATCGTCCCTTCCACAAGGTCCTCCAGGGCTGTGTTGGATGGTGCAGTGCTTGTTCCGCCTCCAGTCCTTCTTGCCTCCCGGAGCCTCTCAGCAATCCTCTCTTTTGCGCGCTTCCGGAGGTCATACCACCGTTTTTTGAGATCGTCGATGCTGCGGCTAGTGACGCCAACCGCATTGACCCTCTCACGGATGCGCTGCCAGATGCGCCGCTTCTCGGTCTCAGGCACCTTGAGGGACAGCTTGCCAAAGAGGCGGTCGTGTTTGCTGGCCACTCCCTCGATGAGGTACTCCAGCTCCCTGTCTGAAAACTTCTTCTTGCGCTTGCGTGCAGATTCAGCGCTGGATGGCACTTCCTGCGACATGATGGATGTGTGCTGTGACTGGCAGAATCTGTGTGGCCTCACTCTGCACAGCCTGTCCTTCTTTCCAGCTCCTGTCTGCTCCTCTGTCGAGGCTATGTGGGTGGGGCAGCAGTATTTCCTGGTTGGTGATGTCATCAGCCTGTTCCCGGTGCGACGCGGCAATTTGCGATTTCGCTATTACCGATTCGGTAATTGTTAATTCGGTATTACCGAACTCGCTATTAGCCAAATCGGTATTACCGAACTCGCTATTTGCTAGTGGGGCCGTTTGCGTGCCCCGCTATTAAGGAATCGGTAAATTTAGCGATTTTTAAGGAATCGCTAAATTTTACCGAATCTGTTGATGCATGCCAATTACCGATTCCTTAATGGCGATTCCTTATTTTTCGCTATTAAGGAATCGGTATTACTTTGGTTGATGCATATGCCCCTTGGATGCATTGCATTTAAGGAATCTCACTTTGGGATTCCTTAAATGCAATCGCTATTTAAGGAATCAGTATTTAAGGAATCCCTATTTAAAGAATCGCTATTTAAGGATTCCTTAAATACCGATTTCTGCTTTTGGGTTGATGCATTGGGATTGGGTATTTTTTACTTAATACCGGGAGCTAATAAGGAATCGGTATTTTACCGACTGGATTTTGGCTTGATGCATAAGGGTGATGGAGCCTTAAGAAACCTTATTTTAATTTACATGTTAAGTATACATTTCATGTCTGCAGAAATTCAGAATCGTAAATGAGTAGCCACATAACCTCCACGTAAGTCTCTTCCACAGAATGGGGAGGTGGGAGGGAAGGTGAGGAAACTGCGGTTAGATAGAGACTCTATCAGAAAAGGCGTTACCGAAGGTAAGTAACTTGTTTTTCTAATAGATACTTTTAACTGCAGATTCCTCACCTTTTGAATAGATACCATAGCAATGCCTCCCAGGTGGTGGGTCTGTGGACTGCCTCAAACTAGGAAATTTAGCAAGAAGCTCTTCTCTCCTTACCCGACTATCTAAACAATAATGCTTGGTGAACGTTTGTAGAGATGCCCATGTTGCCGCTTGACATTTATCTGAAGCTATGGTAGCAGCCTTGGCTCTAGTTAAAAGTGCACGCAGCCCCTCTTGACTTTGTTTCTGAGCCAAACTTTAACAGATTTTAATACATAAGACAATCCATCTACAAATTGTTCTTTTTTGCACTGCCTTCACCTTCTTCGCTCTGGAGAATCTGAAAAAAGGTGTTCATTCTGTCAAAATGGATAAGTTACTTACCTGTAATCCTAGTTCTCTTCCAGGGGTATCCTCCTCAAAGTCATAAGCACTGAATATTCCCGCCCATGCGCGGGGACCCCAGAAATAATAATAATCTGTTTTGTTTGCTGAATAAAGACAAGCTGATACGACCCCCCCGGAGTGCTATACTTTGTTTCAAGCGACGAAGTTGGGGAAGCGCGATTATACGTGGGGCACCACCACGTAAAAGCACCCGCCTGCGAGTGCCTTGGCTCTTAGGTGGATATCGGTAGCGTGATATATATATATATACATATATATATATATTCACTTAAAAAACCATACGTTTCACACAAGTTATAGTTAGCTGTACATTTCACTCGTAAAAAACCAATGAAATTCCACGTTATAGTTAGATCAGGTAACTATAACTCGCGCCCCCGCAATGCACTGCTGATGACGTCACATATTACATCACTTATGACATGGTCAGTGACATCACTCATGACATCAATGATGACATCTGAAATGACACATTGTGCATTACGGTCGCGGAAGTTATAGTTACCTGATCTAACTATAACGTGGAATTTCATTGGTTTTTTACGAGTGAAATGTACAGCTAACTATAACTTGTGTGAAACCTATGGTTTTTTAAGTGAATTTGCAAGGTTTTTTAAATGCTAATTCCTAACTATAACGTGTGTGAAACCTATGGTTTTTTCAGTGAATTTGTACGGTTTTTTAAATGCTAAGTTATGTATTTATTTTTAATTTTTGTGCGCACGGTGCGCTTCGCGCACCGTGCGCGCGCTGTGGGCACACGGTGCGCTTCGCGCACCGAGCGCCCACGTTGCGCATTTCGTACCGTGCACGCCTCGCCATTTTATACAAAATATCAATTGTTTTTTTCTCCCTTGGGGGTCCTTAGATTTATATATTAAATGTGATTGTTAATTCTTTTTTTTTTTTTTAATTTTTTTTTACCGTACGCGTACGGTAAGCTTACCGTACGCGCAATCCGCGATTTTTTTTTAAAATTATTAAATTTATTTTTCATACTTTTTGGTCATTCGTGAACCCCCTGACGAACGCTAGGGGGTCTGTAACTCTCTTCGTTGCCCCCTTTTCATGTTATCAACCTTTGTTTTTCAGTGCGAGAGACAGAAAATGGCGGCCGATACTTTCTGATTTCGACCTATTCGAATGTTTACAGTCATGTAACCACCAATCAGAATTGAGCTCGCGCACGGCACCGTACGCGTACGGTAAGCTTACCGTAAGCGCACGGAGCGCGCCTATAGATATATATATTGATTTAAATGCTATTTTCTCAGGACCTACTGAACAGATTTACACCAGACCTGCAAAAGGCACATCCCTGACCTGAGGACTACCTCTCTGCCAAATTTCACGTAATTCTGTTCAGCCGTTCGGGCTGTAGCTCGGACTAAAGGTCCTATGGGAAAATGCATGGGGAAAACGCGTTTTGGGACCCCCCTTTTTTCTCAGCCCCCGCTTGACGAATCCCCCCGAGACTTTCAGGGTAGGAGCGGAGCGTAGCGCCCCATTAGTTTTGAAAAATTTGCGAGGATTCGTCAACCGGCGCCAAAGTTATTCCAAATAGAATGTTGCGAATTTCCTATGGAAACACGGTCCTAACTATAACTATCTACTGGCGACCGCCAGTAGATAATATATATATATATGTATATGTATAATTTTTTCACACCTCATTGCATCCCCTATAAAGGCGGCTAACCAATGTAACAATAAATAACTGCTTTTGTATTCACATGCTTTAGAATATAGACCAAAGGAGGGCAAGCATTACTTGAACTCTTTCTAATGAGTAGACCAAAATATTCTGCAAAAGAGCAAGCATTGGTAGCCTACAGGCTGCATTGAAAACCAATAGCATAGAAAATAAAAGCAATTGTAACACAAAAACTGGCACTGTGCCTTTAAGGCAGCCATGACCCCTGGCTTCCCATCATGCCTCAGGGGTGACAGTTAGATCAGTTGTTCTTTGCGGAGACCTGAAGGTCAGGGCACAAAGATACAGCTTAACAAAAGTCTAATTTGCCTGGGGAGGCGGGTGGGTTGCTTATGACTTTGATTAATATACCCCTGGAAGAGAACTAGGATTACAGGTAAGTAACTTATCCTTCTCTTCCAGGGGATCCTCATCAGTAGTCATAAGCACTGAATAGAATAGCAAGCCCATCCTCTGCCTGTGGGCAAATGAGAGGAAATTAACCAACAAATGACCAGAATTAATCAGTGTTGGAACAAATTTCTCAAGGAGGCCTGGCCTACTTGAGTGTCTGCTCTGGTATCTGAATCAAGACAATAGTGTCTTGTAAATGTATGTATAGATCTCCATGTGGCTGCTTTACAGATCTCGGAAATCGGTACATTGTTATGGAAAGCAGTTGTAGCTGCTTTTCCTCTAGTGGAATGAACCTTGGGGCTAGACCAAAGTGGCTTTTGTGCTAACTGATAAGCCAGTTTGATACATGACACTGTCCACCTGGAGATGGAAAGCTTGGAGGCTGGAAACCCTGTTCTGATTCAACCGTAAATAATGAACAATTCATCAGATTTCCTAATCGACTTAGACCTGTCCAAATAGAATTTCAAAACCCTTTTCAGGTCTAAAGACTGAAGTGACCTCTTAGCTGGAGTAGAGGGATTAGGAAAAAAGGTAGGTAGCAAAATGGTTTGGTTGACATGGAAATCCGACACCACCTTCGGAAGGAAGGAGGGGTGGGTCCTCAAAACAACTCAATTGAGATGAGAAACTGTGTATGGTTCTTTTGAGCACACAGCTTGGATCTCGCTCACTCTGCGAGCTGAGGTAATCGCCACCAAAAAAGCTACCTTCCACATAAGGTGTTTGAGAGTTGCTTTGTGGATAGGCTCAAATGGGGGACCCATCAACTTAGAAAGAACCAGATTCAGTTCCCAGGGAGGTGAAGGAGGCCGAATAGGAGGGTAAACCTTCTTTAACCCTTGCAAGACGTCCTTCACTACTCGTAGTTGAAAGAAAGAAGGCTGAGAAGGAAATCTCCTGTATGCCATAATGGCAGCTAGGTGTACTATTATGGAAGAGAATTTTAGGCCTGCCTTAGCTAAGTGAAGTAGGTAGGGTAAAACCACTTCCTCCTGCCCCTTGGTAGGGTTACAATTATTTTGCACACACCACAAATAGAATCACTTCCAGTTCCAACCATAAGGGTGCCTTGTGGAGGGTCTTCTAGCTTCTTTCAAGATGGTCATGCAGTCCTGAGGAAGAACTAAGTGACCATATTGGAGGACCTCAGGAGCCATGCTGCCAAGTTCAGTGAGGGAAGGTTGGGGTGATGAATGATCCCTTTCATCATGGACAGCAGGAACCAGTCTGCACAGCAGTCTCCTGTGTGGGCATTTTGATAGATGCAGAAGGTCCAGGTGCCACCACTGCCGTGGCCAGTCCAGAGCAATCAAAATCATCCTCGTCTCTGAGTGGGAGAGTTTGGTTACGACATTCGGGATGGGAAAAAAGGGGAGGAAAGGCATACACAAATCCTCCTGACCAGTTAATCAAAAGGGCGTTCCCTTTCGACCCTGGTCGGTGGTATCTTGAGGCGAAGTTGTTTAGAACCCAGTTCTGCTGGTCCTCGAAGTGAAAACTGAGAGCATCTGCTTGTGAATTCTGCTCCCCGGTAGGTGTATTGCTATTATCGACAGATTCCTCACAAGGAGCCAATGCCAGAGAGCTTGGGCTTCCAGAGATAGAGACCTTGATCGAGACCCTCCCTGCTTAGTCAGATAGTACATGGTGATTGTATTATCCGTCTGTACAAGAATGGAGTTGGTCTGAATCGAAGGGAGGAAGGCATTGAGAGCTTGATGCACGGCTCTCAGCTCCAGCCTGTTGATGTGATACAATTGATCTTTTGTTGACCATCGATCTTGAGTCTGGAGGGACCCCATGTGCGCTCCCCAACCCTGGAGGGAAGCGTAATCAATGATTGAGAGGGAGGTGTCTGATGGAATGGAACCCCTACCAGCAGATTTTCCTGTTGCATCCACCATGGAATTGATACCACCGAGCCGTTCGCTGATCCCTCTTGTCCTCCAGATCCTGCTGCAAAGGACGCATCCTCAGCCTGGCGTTGGGGGCAAGAAAAATGCAGGATGCCATCGACCTTAGGAGAGAGGCAACCTGACGGTCCGAAGGTAAGTTGCTGCACCAGAGACTTGATGGAGAACCTCCAGCAGATGATCCGTGGGGAAATGGGCAGCTGGATCGCCCATGCGCAAGATTCCCACAGCCGTGGAAACAGCCCGAGTGAAGGCAGCACTCGCCTCCATAGGGCCCCGCGGCGGGGAAAGCAGGTCCTCCGTGGGCGACGGCTGCAAGCTAAGGAGGCCGTCCCCCAGCCCAACCGGAGGAAGGAAAGGCCAAACTCAAAAAGGGGAGGGTGGACCGATGCATGGGGAACACGAGGCGCCTCCGGCGAAGACTGCAGGCACGGGGATGGCGAAGAGCCGTCCTTAGAAGACGCCGGGGAAAAGACACGACGCGGTGACCCATCTCCGGAGAAGATGAAACAAACAGCTGCCAAACCTCCGGAGCAGAGGGGGCGTCCGAAGACGAATCAACGACCCGACGTCGGCCCGGTCCCGTAGAGTCCACCACTGGCGTCAGGGCAACGTCGACTGGCGCCGAAGGGGACACCGGAACGACCTCCGCCACAACGCGTGACGCGGGAGACCGGGGCTGGGTCGGAGCCGGGGCGGCTAAGGAACGGTGCCGAAAACGCGTTAACTCGACCTCCCGCGAGGCAGCTGCCTGCGTGGAGGGACGAGGGGGCCCGGGGACACGCCCCGATCCCTAGACGGCCCCTGCGGTGCCACCAGGGCCAGCAGCCGCCGGTGACTGAGCCGCATCACCTCGGAGAAGGCCACCGCCTGCCCAGGGGACCGAGGTGAACTCATGGACATGCTCCGAGCCCCAGCAACCTCCCACGACACCACAGGGACCCCCACGGGGGTTTGCAGCGAGCCAGAGGCGCTGTGGTCCGAAGGAGGGAACCCCGAAGGGCCGCACCCCAACGGCACCACATTCTCCGAACCTGGATCCGAACCTGTCGGCGCCAGAGCCGCCGGCGACGCCTCCGCAGGAGGAGGAGTCCCCGCACGCGGCAAGAGATCCGCAGACGTCCCAGGAAGAGAAGGAGAAGAAGGAAGAGCCAAAGAGGCCTGCAAGGCTGCCATATAGGCTTCCATCTGAGCTCTGGTAGCCCCCGTGCCGGAAAACGGCGGATAGGGTGGTGACGCGTGGGGCCGCACCACCCACGGAGAACCCACACCCCCAACAGGCCGGGGACCGGGCCACGGGGACAAACTGCGACACTTACCAACAGGTGAGCAACGCCCTTGCGGCCTGGGAGAAGGACGATGTCAGAGACGGAAGCGACGGTTCTTGAGGCCGTCCGCGGGGGGCGGACGCGGCGCCGACCTGGACATGTGTGCCGAAAGGAGTTTCTTCATCCAGTGCTTCCGCCGGGACTTCAGCTTCATTTGCTGATATGCCTCGCAGTCCGTTGAGTCATGGTGCTCCCCCAAACACCACATACAGATGAGGTGAGGATCCGTTGCCGTCATTTGGTGTGTGCAAGACGAACACGTCTTGAAGCCTGAAGGCATTTGCACACTGTACCCAAGAAAACGCTAAGCGTAAAAAAAAGGCCTGAAACAGGCCAGGACACGATCCGGGTCCGCGTTGCACACGGAAAAGAAGAAAACTGACGTCAGCGCGCCGGGGTGGGGCTTATGTGACCTCGCTGTCGTCACACCCGCGGAGGACGTCGGGCGGAGTCGCGAGGTACTGCCCCCCCCCGGCACACAGAGATGCAGAGGAAAATTTTTTTTACGGGTCCAGTCTCACACCTGGGGATAATTCTACGCTTAGGAATCTGCGATAGTAGTCGCTATCAGATCTAGCCTTCTTCTTGACACAGGAGGGGCAAGGGTAAAAAAGAGATGGCATTATGACAGATAATAAATCACTTTCTGTCAAAAAAATGGTTGTACCTCACTCTAAGGCCTAAAGGATGTTGAGTGAAAGGTAGAAAACCACAATAAAGTGTGGAATTATTTGACAAAAAAGTCAAAAAGTCAGAGCTGTGAATTCCAGGGTCCTGATTGAAGGAGCCGGAAAGAACAACTGACCTAACTGTCACCCCTGAGGCATGATGGGAAGCCAGGGGTCATGGCTGCCTTAAAGGCACTCTGCCAATTTTTTTTTGTGTTACAATTGCTTTCATTTTCTATGCTATTGGCTTTCAATGTAGCCTGTAGGCTAACAATGCTTGCTCTTTGCAGTTTATTTTGAGTCTACTCATTAAAAAGAGTTCAAGTAATACTTGCCCTCCTGTGGTCTATGTCTATTGTATTTGAATACAAAAGCAGTTATTTATTGTTGCATGGCTTAGCCTCCTTTACATTTGCATTGAGGTGTGAACACATGACATATATATATATATATATATATACATATACATATACATATAGACATGTTTGATGATGAAGGGGAGTTAACAGTGGGACATAGCCAGCATAATGCTAAATCAACAGGATTGAAGAACTCACCAAAACAACTACTTAAGGAATTAGAACAAGCAAGAATAGTAGAGATCAATAAATGGTGAGAGAGCGTTACTCTTAAAAAATATATCGATTGCAAAAGAGTTCCCAGAGGTCTACAAATTTCGTTTTACCAACTCTAAGTGACTTGGACTCAGATCTGCTCCTAAAATGGCAATCAGATACCATCGAATGTTCTATGAAACTAATTAAAACCCTAGTAATACACGCGGAAAGAGACTATCACAAACCATGGAAAAAATTAAAGACTTAGAAAAAACACTGGAAGATTTCAAAAAGACACCAGAAGGTATAAAAGCATTTGAGGACATGGAAAAGAAATTGAACAAACACGAGGAAGAGATACAGAATAAGAAAATTCGGAAATTCCAGCGTGATAAAATAGATTACGTCACAGGAAAAGTTTACACCTTTGCAAGAAGATATGATGCGAATTATAAGAAACAATCAATGGATCGAGCTCTAGATCAGACAACAACACTTCAGGAGACTGTGAGAATGTCAAGTGCGGAGAGCTCGGAAGTAAGTTCAGGAGACGAAGGAATACCGATGAATAGATTGGGACTGGATTTTTCCGGGGAAATGCGTCTGGTGAGAATGACAACACGGGGAAGGGGAAGAGGCCTACCCCTGAAAACGGATAATCAACCAAAAGAACCAGACGGGGCGCAAGAAGCAAATCCAAAAAAACAAGAGATCAAAAGAAATAGAGATCCTCAAAAACCATGAGAACAATCTAGTAGTCAACCTTTCCTCCAGAAAGTTAACCAACAAGCATCTCAATCTACTCAATAAGGGATTAACATTCTGTCCTTCTAACAGCATGGACCTAGCAATGTCCAGGGTAGATTTATATCTTTTCTGTCGTAAATTGAAATTGAAAAAACATTTTGCTTCAATACCTACAAAAGTGATGGCTCATCAAACTCAAGAACCTTTAACACCATTAACTCTGAATGACCTTGTGCCCTTGACAACAGCACATAATCTATTACTTGAAAATGACACCAATATACCAGTGGATACAGTGGACAGAACAAACACACAGATCTTTGAAAATATAGCAAATGAAACAAATCTAACTGTCAGCAGTCAATGCAAATCCAGGTCACGATTCTGTCCACAACTACCAGCAGGTAATAGAGTTGATTTATTTCAGGAATTAATGATTGAAGAACTACGGACAATCTATATTAGAGAAAGAAGAAAGAACCATGAGAACTATGGGAATATGACTCAAGATAATAGATGGGCACTGAACGATCTAAAAATGGATGATCAGATCGTAATAAAACCCTCCGATAAAGGGGGAAACGTTGTAGTTATGGATGAACAAAAATATTACTCAGAAATTAAACGTCAACTAAATGATCCATTAAACTACGAAAAGCTCAAGGAGGATCCAACGCCATCAATCATGAAGATCTTCCATCAAAAACTTCAAGACTGGCACCAGGCAGGATTACTCGACGAAGACGAACTAGGTTATCTATTGATTAAACATCCAACTACGCCAACAATTTATGTACTACCAAAAGTACATAAGAATATAGATAACCCACCTGGCCATCCAATTGTCAGTTCATGCGGTTCTTTACTCGAAAACACCTCGAGATTCCTGGATATCTTCCTATTTCCATTTGTATTAGGTTTACCATCATACGCCAGAGATTCAATGGATTTCCTTAACAGGATTTCGAATATACCCTGGAAAGATGAGTACACAATGATAACTGTTGATGTTGTATCATTGTATACCTCAATTCGGCATGAAGATGGGATTAAGCCTTGTGAGTCGTTCCTCCGATCAAGGTCATTGAATGTGCACCAGCAAACCAACATGTTGATAGAAATGCTACGTTTCTGCCTTATGAACAATGTTTTCATCTTTGATAAAAAATATTACAAACAATGCAAAGGTACAGCCATGGGGACTTCCTTTGCTCCCACATACGCTAATATCACCATGGGCATGTGGGAGGCAGAACAAATCTGGTCGGATAGAAACAAAGACATGTTAGAACACATCGTACTTTGGGTACATTATACAGACGACCTGTTCTTGATATGGGAGGGAAACACAGAGGATTTGAACATCTTCCTTAAGGGTCTTAACAACAATTCCTTTCAATTGCAATTTACTTACAACATCAGCAAGACAATGATTGACTATCTAGATATCCACATCTACATCAAAGATCAGAAGATTTGCACAACACTTTTTCGCAAATCAACTTCATGTAATAGCATCCTATCAGCTAACAGTGCACATCCCAAGTGTTTAAAATGGAGTGTTCCATACGGAGAATTTTTAAGAGCATGGAGAAACTGCTCAGAAGAAGAGGAATTTCTCTCACAACTGGATGAGATGTATCAGAGATTCTTAGTCAGAGGATACCCAGCAATAGTGTTGGACAGTGCTAAATCAAGAGCCTTACAAAAGTAGAGAGAAGCCACACTATTATCTAAAAGAACTAATATGGAACAGAATGATAATCCAGATAACAACAAAATAAGATACATTACCCAATTTAACTCATCCAGTAAAATCATTAAAAATACACTCCAAGATCATTGGAAAGAGATGATGACTTAAAAGAAATTACAACAGACCATCTCAACATTACATAAAAAAAAGCTCCATCTCTGAATGACATCCTCGTACATAGTCATCATCAAAGGAGTGAACGAGGTGGAAGCAAAATACAATGGCTAAAAGCAAAGGGATTTTTCAAATGTTCAAAATGTAAGGCCTGCCGCCATGGTTTGAACATACAAAAAATTGACATCATGACTGCTGAACACAAAGTTATCAAAGAGAGGATCACGTGTGAAACCATGCATGTAGTCTATGTTCTTAAATGTGAATGCGGCAAGGAATAAATCGGTAGCACCGTGAATAAATTAAAACTGCGAATTCTACAACATCTAAGGGCTACAAAGAACAAAGATTTCTCCTATGCAATCTCAAAACATATTTGGAACGTGCATGATGGCAATTTTGACAACTTAAAATACTATGGAGTTGAACATATCCCTCAAAACATCAGAGGGGGAGATCGTGAACGTCTTCTGAGACAAGCTGAATAAAAATGGATTATCCTTAAAGGAACAGAGTTACCATGTGGTTTAAATGCAGATGCCGAATTACATAGTTTTCTATGAGAACATGGAACAACTTTATTTCACAGACATAGATCCATAATGAAAAATTAATGTTTACCAAGTTATACATGTCTGAGAATTTAACTATTTAGTCTTTGATGTTATGTTCTTATAAGTTAATTTTCATTCTTTAAGATGATGTAAAAAGAGTCAAATTCTAGTAGAATTATCATGGTCAATTTAAAGTCAATTGAACCATTACAGGCAATTTGAATTCATTCACATATATATATTTACTTTTTTCTAGAGCATTCTATGGTGTCGTACAAGGTGACCATGGGAATTAGGAACATGATTTGTATCAGAATTTGTGTACTAATTTGTTGGGCCTTTGAAGTTTCCCGCCTTCTTCTTAATAATAGGAAAGAATTAGGTTTGGAATTAGTCGTATTCCACATCACCCTGTGTACCTTGGTATCACACAATGGTCTCCTTCATATATTCATTCCTTAAATCTGGTACTTTACCATGATTAGACCATTAGAGATGAGAATGAGTCCTACATTGTATTTTACTTTGTATCATAAATTTTCATTATATACTTCAGGTAGGATCTGACATATCTGTTATAACACCTATGAATTGTTCTAGTCTCTTAAGATTATGTTTACAAATATGGTTGAATTATCAAATGAACCCATCTGTGAAGGGTCCACAATTGATGTGATGCTGAGCCTCACTCACTCTAATAAGTGAAAAGGGTGTATAAAGTTTAGGACCCCACACACATTATATGTGAAACTTAAATGTTATTTAGTGCCTGATGAAAAGAACTCTTTCTCTCGCTTTCGTTGTAATAAAAATAAAAATAGTACACATTCATGCTACATAATGCAATTGGAACTGAGTACTTTACAAGTTTATACATGCATTTATGTCGCTTTCTCAGAATGTTCAAGCTTAAAATTAAATGTGCTTGTCTGTTTCCCTTGAAGATGTATTTTTCTTTTTAAATTTGGGATTCTTTGTGAATTGGGAGCGGGTCAAACCAACCCCTTTTTAAACACCCTTCACTGATTATCACATGACCCAGATGAAGGCCGTTGGCCGAAACACGTAGGTCGTTTTGTTGTTACCTGATGCACTTTGCATGTTGAAAACCTAAGAAGAAACAAAAAACAAAAAAGCAAATAAACATGAAGTGAGCAAACTTGAAACTAACCTGGATTTCCTGTTTGGTGTGCTGCCTTTCTGTGACCCTCTGGGACTTGTTGATCATTTTTTAGGGTTTTACACGGGAAATCCATATATATATATATATATATATATATATATATATATATATATATATATATATATATATATATATACATACATACATACATTTAATACTTTTGAAAACTACAATAACCATACAATCTGTGATAATTGTGTTTTTCTCCCAATCCGTCCTCCAACCTTTTCTGTTTTGTTTCTTTCCAATTAGTATCTATTTCTACAGTTGTTTCCCCTTATGTGTAAAATATAAAAAATAAAAAATACTAAGCCGTTGTAACACATGAATGGGAACAACTGTATAGTGTATGTCATCTACCCAAATGAACTGAATGAGTTGATGAGACGCCTTTTCTAATTCAATTAATTGTATAATTGATATGTTATCAAACTTTAGAATCATTTTATTGTCTTCCATGTTGCCCCCTTCCATTTTCTAAAACACAATACATGATGATGTTATTTGTATTATATTCTATTATATGGCTTGACCGTAAAAAAGAAAAAAAGAAAAAAAAGCAAGACAATACGTCTTAGCCCATTCAGGGCTTAATAACTCAAATCACCTTTACAAGGTATTTAAAATGTTGGCATTATAATAACAACAATCAGAGTGGATAACAACACTATATGAATGTTTATTGCTTTTCTTTGGTCAAAATAACCAACGAATTAATTTTGGACAAACAACACGATGACTAGTAAAGAGTGTCTTTAAGATGGCCACTATGTTGCAATTCACAGGCACAGAGGCCCCTCTTTTATGTTTATGTATTTGAACATTGAAATCCTCTTTCTATATCGTTTAACATCCGTGTATTTAAGAGATGAATGGTAAATGGACTTTGACATTGAAAAAGGTCGTGAAGACCGAAACCGGTTTGTCAGCATGGTGGAATAAAGCATTTTTGAAAATCCATTGGCTCGGAGTGCGTTACCAGCTTTGGAAGGCTAAAGAATCTTTGTTTGGATATATATATATATAAATATATATATATATATATATATATATATATATATATATGTTTTTCATTTTTCTTTATTATTTCCGGGGTCCCCGCACATGGGCGGTAATATTCAGTGCTTATGACTATTGATGAGGATCCCCCGGAAGAGAATCCGTAGTTCTCTTCGAATAAAAACTGAGACCCCTCTTGGGATTAAGACAATGTAACCGCTCCACCTCCTTTGTAGAATGAGGTGGTTCATAAAAAGATGACAAAGTGATGGATTGTCCCACATGAAAGTGCATAACCACCTTAGGAAGGAATAGCTCTCTCGTTTGAAAGACCAACTTATCAGAGAAAAAACCTGAAGTTTACTTACTCGCCTAGCAGACTTATGGCTATAAGGAGCACTGTTTCTAGAGTAAACAAACACAAAGAACAACTGTGCAAAGGCTCAAAAGGTAAACACACTAGCTATGTTAATACTAGATTTAGATGCCACTGTGGCATTATAAAAGGAACAGGAGAAAACATATGGACTAACCCCTTCATAAAAAGAATCACAACAAGTGATTTAAAAAATAATGGTTGGTATGGTAAGCGTAAGAAAGACAAAATGGCTAATAAATAACCTTTAACTGTAGCTACAGCCAGACCTTGCTGAGCCAGTAATAAACAAAGAAAAAGAATATCAGAAAGGGAAACTTGCAAGGGGTGGATCTGACGTGAGGCACACCACACTACAAACCCCTTCCAATGTCCATCATAAACAGTCTTAATAGATGGACGGCTGGCTGCCAGGATTACTCCAACAACTTCTGGCAGAAGATCATATGTGAACAACGGACTCCACTCAATCTCCATGCATGGAGGTGTAACGCACTTGGGCTTGTGCGGCAGCACCCAACCCTTTTGTTGTGAGAGGGGATCCTCCCTCAGAGGCTGCCAAATTGGTAGAACTGATGCTCATGGACAGAAATTATGAATGCCACACTCCTCTTGCCCAGATTAGAGCCACTAGAATGCCTTGGGCCAGGTCTCTCTTGATTTTCTTGAGCACTCTGGACAGAAGAGGTAGCGATGGATAGGCAAACAGGAGTCTGAAGCCTAAATGAAGAAGAAAGGCATCTCCTAGAGAGGACTGCCTTGGATACTCCAATGTGAAAATTTCTCACCACTGCACGTTCTCTGCGGTGGCGAATAGATTGAGCCAGGGTTCTCCCCTTTGTTGGAAGACACCCTGTACCACCTCTGATCACAGATGGCATTCATGATCTGTTAGTTATTGCAGTCAGAGTTTGTCTGCTCTGACGTTTAACGATCCCGCCAGGTGTTGAACAATCAGAGATATGTCCGACCGCACTCACACAAAGAGCTTCCAGACACAAAACCCATGATCCCACTCCACCCTGTTTGCTGCAATACCACATGGTGGTCATACCGTCTGTGAGTACCTACACTGGTTGCCCTTTGATCCCTGGAAGAAAAACTTTTAAGGACAATTGGATTGCTTGAAGCTGCAACACATTTATGTGAAGAAGAGTTTACGTTGGAGACCAGCATCCTCTGATCTCCATGTCCCCCAGATGATCTCAACCCAATAAAGACTCATCCGTCACCATAGTCAGTTCTGGGTGAGGCAATGATAGTGGTCTGCAGCTGGTCCAATTGCAGCCTAGTAGCCACCACTGCAGGTCTTTTGTAGTCTCCTTTGACATCTGGATGAAATCTGATAGATTATCCTAGATTTGAGCCCACATGGACTTCAAGTTCCACTGCAGAGCTGGCATGTGCCACCTAGCATGGTCCACAAGCAGGACGCAGGAGGCCAAGAGACCCAGAAGCCTCAGAGCCAGTCTCACTGCTGTAGGCTGAAACATCAGGATCATATTCCGAATGTCCTGGACTTGACGAGGTGGAGGATTAGCTCGAAACAACACCATGTCCAGTATAGCTCAGATAAAAGGGAGTCTTTGCAAAGGAGACAGGTGTGACTTTGGCATAATGATGGAAAATACAAAGATATTAGTAAGTTGTCCGTAGCCTGGAGATGGTTGGCAACTGCCTAAGGCGAGTACGCCTTTAACAGCAATTCATTACGGTACGTGAAGACTGGTATTCCCATCCTCCGCAGATGCACAGCAACCACCACCATCAACTTTGTGAACACCTGAGGTGCACTGGTCAACCCAAAAGGGAGTACGGAGAATTGAACATGCTCCTGTCCAACATGAAAATGCAGATAATGTCTGTGAGAGTGTAGAATGGGAATGTGAAAATACGCAGATCCAACACTACCATCCAGTCTACTGGATTCAGGGCAGATTTGTGGTGGTGGAGGAATGCTCAGAGGGAATATTCAAAAAGGTAAGGAGTAACTTAGTGCCATGTCCTGGAGCACCCATTGTTCTGAAGTCATGATCCTCTTGGCCGGAAGGTAGTAGGTGATGCGAACCCCAACGGCCGATCATGAGTGTAGGAGATTGCAAGGCTATAGGAGACTTAAACAAAGAGGGTTGGTCTGGTAAGCAAAGAAAGGCCAAGACGTAGCCCTTAACAGTTGCTACAGCACAACCCAGTTGAGCCAAGGAAAGAGCAAAACTCTTACCACACCATATAACAAACTTGGCCCACTTACCAGAATAGACAGACTTGGTGGAATGTCTCCTGGCCGATAAAATAACATCCACCACATACGGTGGGAGAGAGAAAGAACTCAGGTTGCCCAGTTCAATATCCAGGCATGAAGGTGCAGACTATGGAGGTGGGGGTGCAGAACCTGCCCCAGCGACTGCGAGAGGAGGTCTGCCCGAGATGGAGCGGAGGGTGCAATGAGAGGTAACGGAGGTCTGTGTATCAAACTCTTTGCAATCAATATGACTTTTGCCCGGTCTTGGCGAATCTTCCTCAGAACTTGAGGAATTCAGGTTATGAGGGAGCGTAAAGAAGCTGTGAGCCCTAGTCTAACTGAAATGTGTCCCCCGATGCTCCCTGCTTTGGATACTGGAGACTGCTAAATGAAGAGCTGTGACCGTTCTTGTGAGTGGCAAACAGGTTAAACTGAAAAACCTCCCACAGCCTGAAAATGTAAAGTACCACCTTTGGATGGAGAAGCCACTTGTGATTGTCCAAATATTGCAGACTGAGACTGTCCGCACGCACATTCATGCAAATCTGATGGTCCTGAGCCCAGGACCAGAGTCGCAGAGCCTCTCTACAGAGAAGATACGACCCTACATCTCCCTGTTTCTTGATGTACCACATCGTGGTATTGTTGTCTGTTCAGATCTGAACTGACTGACTGCAAAGTGAAGGAAGGATGGCCTTGAGAGCCAAATGTAATGCCCGCAATTCAAAAAGATTGATGTGAAACAATCTTTCCTCTTGAGACCAAAGAACTTTGACCTCCAGATCCCCCAGATGAGCTCCCCACCCTAGAGTGGAGGCATTCGTTATCACTGTGGCCACCGGAGGAGGAGGGTGAAACCGCTTTTCTCGAGACAGGTTGACTGTAACACTCCACCAATGCAGATCAACTGCAGTGTCTCAGGAGATTTTGTCCAATTCCTGTGTGATCCCCATTGGGTTGAAACTACTGCTTGCGGAGGTACCACTGGAGGGCCATCTTATGCCAGCATGCCAGTATGCATGGTTCACCAACAGAATGCAGGAAGCAAACAGGCCAAGCAGGTGCAAGACCTTCAGGACTGGAAACAGACGCTCCATCCTAAAACAGTGAAATCATAGTCTGGATGTCCTGAAACCTCTGTGGAGGCGGGAATGCATGACTCACAGTAGTGTCCAGTACTGCCCCTATGAACAGGTTGTGCTGAGAGGGCACCAGGTGAGATTTGGTGTACATTTATCGAAAATCCCAAGCTGAACAACAGCTGTGTTGTCACCCGCAAAATATGCAACACCATCTCTGGCAACTTTGCTTTGAGCAGCCAGTCGTTCGGATAGGGAAACACAGGAATCCTCGACCTTCTGAGATATGCTGCTACCAACGCTATCACCTTTGTGAAGACCTAAGTTGCGGAAGTAAGACCGAACGGAAGGACCGCAAACTGAAAATGTTGAGACCCCACCATAAAACGAGATACTTCCGATACGACTTCAGAATGGGAATGGGAAATTACGCATCCTGTAAATTGATCAACACTATCCAGTCTTCCTTTTCCTGCACAAGAAGAACCTGTGCCAGGATCAACATTTTGAACCTTTGCTGTTTGAGGTCAAAATTTAAAATCCTGAGATCGAGAATCGTTCGTAAATGACTATCCTTTTTGGGAATCAGGAAGTACCAGGAGTAGCGCACCTGACCCCTTTCCTGCTCTGGAACTATCTTGATTGCACCCTTTTGAAGCATTGACAGGACTTCATAGAAGGAGACGCTCTTCCGAGCAAAGGCCTTGACGGGGAGGGAAAGGAAGGGGAAACTCCCGTAAGGCTAGGGCATACCCATTTTCTACGATGTTTAAAACCTAGAGGTCTGTGGTGATAGACCTCCAATGAGGTAGAAAATAGGCCACCCGATCTCAAATAGGACAAGCATGCTTCAAGATGGTGGAGCTAGAGCTGCTTCCCTGCAACAAAGGTCAGAGAGGCGGAAGAGGAGGAGGAGGAGGAGACTTGTTGCCAGGCAGAACTCCGCAGACGACCTCTGCCCCTTCTCCTGTAGGATTTATACAGAAGATTTGTCTGCTGATGCTGCTGTGGTTGTTGTCTGCCATGAAAGGACAAGTTCTTAGCAAAGACCCGAAACCTGCGGAACTGTCTATAGTCCCTGGGGTGGGACTGAAGTCCTAAGGACCTTGCAGTTGCCTTGCTGTTATTAAAGCATTTCTGTGCAGAGTCCCCCTTAGCTCCAAACAAGCGGGATCCATCAAATGGCAAATCCAGCAATGCAGTCTGAACATCAGGTGAAAACCCCGAACCCCCTCAACCACCGTGGGCCTTCATCATCAGTGAGGTACACGAAGGTCCTCTTGCAACTCCTGTGCCTCCGGCCTGGGATCCTCTCAAGAGTCTTCTTTTGCTCCAGTCTGCTCCCCTGCTTTCTCGGCACCTGCTGTGACTCTCCTGCTTGCAGTGAGTCCCTTGGACCTTGCTGGTCCCTATGTTGCTCCTTCTTTGCTTTCCACGGCTGTTG
Source organism: Triturus cristatus (assembly GCF_964204655.1). NCBI lineage: Eukaryota > Metazoa > Chordata > Amphibia > Caudata > Salamandridae > Triturus > Triturus cristatus. Next base: position 776,243,515 of record NC_140595.1, on the reverse strand, counting down.
CAGCTGCCAAGGCTTGTTGGTGCTGCCGCCGGATACCGACCCCCTGGTTCTCAACTTCCGACGTTGGACAGCTCGTGCGTGGCTCCTGGTCTTTTGCATCTCTGGCTTGTCCTCACAGCTGGAGTGACAAGGTCACAGTCAACACTTCTGAACCATCCGATATAAGGTGGGCATTGCTCTTCCGTGCCTCCTGGTCACCTCCAGGTGGCATAGACTCCGTCCCCTCTGCTTGCAGGTTCTTCACTTCAAGAATCGACCCTTGGATTCCACCGGACTCTTGCACAGTCTTCTCCACCGGCATCTTTCATGAAGCCCCCCATTGTGGTCTACGGTGGGTTCCGACGTCCCTTCACACCTATGCACCCTGCATCCCTGGTGTAGGTATCCTGGTTCCTGGAGTAACCACGGGTGGGGTAACTCTCCAACCTCTGTCTTCCGCGGAGTTTCTTCAGGGTCTACAGGGGAGGGTCCTCCTTCTTCAAAACTGCAACCGCGACTCCCCCATTGACTTTTATTATTGTGGAGAAGTGTAGCTCACTGGTTAGAGGAGGCATACCCTGAAGCAGAGGTCAGACCCGGGACCAGGGTTCAATTCCCGACGCGGCAGGGTACGGAGCCCAATTGTCCACGGACTCGATAATTCTCGCTTCGGTGCCCACTCTAAGCACGAGTTCACACTATGCAGCTCTGGGCAACAAGCTTGCTTAATCTCCACAACGGCCCCCCCGCGGCGGGATGCCTGGCTTTCACCTTGGGGATGCCCAGTACGGGTTATCTCACAGGGAAAAACCAGGACGGGTTCCCAATGCAAGCGCCAAGATGCCCAAGGGTAAGTTGAGCGCTATATAAGAACACATAATAATAATAATAATAATAATATTGGGCTGGCGGCTGTGTTTCCACTCTGCACACAGCCTCTGTGGGGTTCCCGGGTACTTACCTTGGGTGGTTTCTTGTGTCCCCAGCTCCTCTGAGTCTCCTGGTCCAAGTCCCAACTTCAGTCGCAGTTCGCATTCCACGTTCTTTAGTATATAGTTTGGTCTCCCTTGGAGACCACTGTATTTTGTGCTTAATTACCCATTGCAATTGAATTATCTAACCTACACTACTTGACTAACCTGGTAAAACAAGCTACTTAACACTCCTTCCAGAGCTATCACTTTTAAGAGCTTTGAAAAGGTTATTAAAGACTATAAGGGTTGTCTGGATTAGTGCAAGGTGCTTCACTTATACTAAGCCAGCCTCATATTAGGGAAACTTTTTTTTAAAGGGTTTAGGGTGGGCCTTATTAGGGTTTAGGGTGGGTATGGATTTTTGGGTGGCATGGGTTTATGGTGGGTATGAGTTTTGGGGTACTAAGGGTAATTTTAGGGTTTAGGGTGGTTATGGGTTTTGGGGTGGCAAGGGAAATTTTAGGGGTTGGGGTATGGTTTTGGGGTGGCAAGGGTAATTTTAGGGTTTAGGGTGGGCAAAGGCTTTGGGGTGGCAAGGGTAATTTTAGGGTTTTGGGTGGGTATGGGTTTTGGAGTGGCAAGGGTAATTTCACGGTTTAGGGTGGGTATGGGTTTTTGGGTGACAAGGATAATATTAGGGTTTAGTGTGGGTTTTGGGGTGGCAAGGGAAATTCTATGGTTTGGGATGGGTGAGGGTTTTGGGGAGGTAGGGGTAATTTTAGTGTGGGTATGGGTTAAGGAATTGTGTGGTTTTAAGAATAAATATATATATATATATACACACACACATGTATTTATGTGTGTGTAAATATATTCATAAATATATATTATATAAAATATATATGCAGTGTTTGTACCTACCTGTACCTTTTTTTTTTTTTAGAAAACATATGCCTTTACCAACCATGCTTTTATCACAAAAATGTAAGCATTTTACAGGAAAATAATGAACCTTTAATTATATATAGAAAGGGTTTAAACTTACCTGTAAAATACTTATATTTGCTTGTAAAACCTTTACCACGCATATGCCCTAACCATTCACGCTTTTACAGAGAAACTCGTTGTAAAGGCATGCGTGGCAAAGGCATATGTGTTGTAAAAGCATGCATGGTAAAGGTTATGAATGGTAATGGCATTCTTGTTGTAATGACCGCGTTGTAACGGCATGCGTTTCAACGGAATGCGTGGTTCCGTCATACATCCCCTCACATGTAATATAATGCACACTGCCTTAGGGCTCTAAGGCCTGCTGTAGGGGTGCCTTAGATATAGTACATGCAGTGTACTTGGGCATTGCACACAGGGAGTGAGCGATGTTGTGCTTTTGGAATCGCTTGCACCATTTCACACATCCTGCAATGGCAGTCTGCATGCAGTTTGTATGTGGGTCCTTTAGGGTGGCATAATACATGATGCAGCACTTAGGAGCACTATTTAGTACCAATGCCCTGGGTACTAGGGGTACCATTTACCAGGGACTTACAGGGGTGATAAAGTCCTTTAAAACTGGGTTATAATTAAGTATTTGTTTGAGTTTTAGGGAAAGAGCACTGGCACTGTGCCCTGGTTAGCAGGGACCCAGTGCACTATAAATCAACATCATCAGCACCAGTGAGCAAAAAGTGGAGTTGACCATGCCATAAAGTGGCACTTTCCAACAGTATATTTCTTCATTAACAACTTACTTGATGTTATCAATAGCATTGTCGGAAAAGTTACCTAACTTCGGTATCGATGAATCCGGTAAAGACATAGTCTAGCCGCAGATTCTTTAACTTGTGAATTCTCCAGAGGCGTCAGACTGGATCCGGAACTTTTTCAGCAGTACCTCGGCGCTCCAGGGGATGGCGTTGTATGGCTCAGTGATGACATCGACCTTAGATGTGACGTCAATGGAGCAATATAAGTCCCTTACGGCGCGCGGACATCAGTTTCTTCTGTGAAACCTTCCCCGCAGAACGCAGAGCCACTATAGAAACTGGCTGTGGAAACAGTCTGCCAAAAAGATAAGAAAATCTTTGAAACAATGACTATAAAATAGTAATAAATGGAATTGCAACACCACCCAAAGACCAAGGCAAAGGCAAAGACCAAATGGATCACTGAAGCACAAGGTACTTGAAACCCTGCGCCCTGGTGTATAAAACAGCCTTGCAATGAGAACGCCTCTCACTCTACCAGTCACTCCCAAATGGAAGCGAATGGTATGGCAATACCAGAGCAAGACCTATGAGGTAAGACTACGTGGTTTGTTAAGTCATACCACTACACGAAACAGTGATCACTGGAGTATAAAACCAGTACTATAATGGGGAATAACCCCTACATCATAAGTCGTTCGCACAGTGGGGAGGATGGACAGGGCATTAAGGAATCTATGGCTAGACTATGTCTCTACCAGCTACATCGTTACCAAAGGTAAGTAACTTTTCCATTTGATAGAGACATCTAGCCACAGATTCCCTAACGTTGTGAATTAAATACCATAACTATAACCACTCAGAGGAGGGTCTGCGAACTAAACCAACAAAAGTTCTCAAGAGAACCAACTGGTCGAATTAACCAAGACAAGATATACGTAGGAATTAGATGAAAAAGAGAATGGCTCTTTATAAAAAACGTGGAAATGACCACAGAAAATGTAAATAGAAAACAACCCGGGGGCGTGGCTAGCCAGCCACAATGGCGGACGCAAGCTCGTAGAGCTCTGCTAGATTTCCCCGATTCATCCTGTTTAAAGTGATCCTGAGGTGCTGCCCTTTACACCGATAGCTGGCGGGACCATGGTACACACGAGCGGAGGCGCCGGCGGTAACTTGGGGCTGCGCCAGCTCTGTGACCGAGCAGCGGAGTGCCGACGAGGTGCGGCCTAGGGTGCTGGAAAAAGCAGGGGAGCTGCGTAGAGCGCGGCTGGAGCTGAGGCACCTGGCGGAGCCCGCCGCGGCAGACACCGAGCTGGGATAACTGCGCTGATGCGGGCGAGCTGTGGGAGGCGACTCCAGACGTGAAGCGGGAGCAGCGGGCGGACACCTGGAGCCGGAGGCCGGTGAGCGGGCATAGCCCAAGGGAGCCCGCAGGTGGACTGAGGCCAGGAAACGCGGGGCCCCGCAGAGTGCTACCGGTGCGAGGTGCCCAGAGACTTGGCGAGAGGAGTGCGGCCCTGGTGGCGGACGCGCCCGGGCGACAAAGACTGCCGGATTCGGTGCAGACGGGGGTCGGTGGAGGCAGTGACGCCCTGGGAGCCTAGAAACTGTAGGCGCCGAGAATTACGAGTGGGGCCTGGAGTCAGCTGTACGGAGCGGGAGCCTGGGAGCCTGGCGGAGACGGCCATTTTGCGACCAGCACCATGCTGTGTGCATGAACGGAAGAGCGCAGAAGGCGTGGGAGTGGAGGACCTAGACGGCGAGATACCCACATAGAAGGTGAGCCCAGGCGAGACACGGATGCCGCCCCCCTGGCGCAGGGGAGGGAAGCTTGGCCTCGCCTCCCGGTAACCGCCGAGAAAGTGGAGCTGAGAGGGGTGCGGGGTGCGCCTTAGACCCGAGCGCCGTCCCCGGCGGTGAGCCTTCTGGCGCTGTGCCTGAGATTGGTGGAGCGCGACTGTGGGGTGCGCCGGGCTGGAGCTGCGGCCGGCCCTTCGTGGAGGTGACAGCGGTTGATCTGCAGCGAAAGGCGTACCTAGCGGCTGTACTGCCGTCCTGAACTTTCCCCGCGCCCTGCTAGTGGCACTTGCGGGTCGCTGCTCGGCCGGAGGGGGCGGCTGTGGAAGACGAGACTGACTGGTGGTCTTCCCCGCGGGGTGCGGCACTGCCCCATAATGAGCGCCAGCTTCTGGACCTTGGCCTGGGGTGTGCTCACCTTCGCCGGCTTGGGCGCGCTGCCCCATCTGACTTCTGTCTGGTATCAACTAGTAGACATACAGCTGGGGGCTGGACCGTGGCCCCCGCCGGGGGAGGTGGCCATACCTGACGCACACCCCTGCCACTAGGGTGGCGTGACGGAGGATCTCTGGGGGTGTGGACCAAGAGCTGGGAGCTGATGAGGACCTTCACCTGCGGAGCCTGAGCGGCCCAGTGTGCGTGTGGACCTCTGCGCCGGGGTGGCGTCTGGAGGCCTCCCTCTGCGTGCATCGGCCGGGCGGGCCTTGTCTTCGGCTGGCCGTCTTCTTTCCACTGCGGCGGACGCGGCCGTGCCGCAGGCGTGTCCACTTTGCTGGGTATTGGCGGCAGATGCCCACGGCACAGCAGTTGGTGATGGGCCGCATGCGGGCCAAGGCACAGCAGGGATCGCTGTGTGCGACTACTCCCGACCGCACACACCAGCGAGGCGAGACCGAAGAGGGGCTGACGTCTGCGGCGCTCGCGGCAAAGATTGACTCTGTCCTCACTGCGGTGGAGAAAATAGGGACAACCTTGGACCACACCAGGACATCACTGGAAAACCGAATCGACAAGGTCACCTCGGACTTCACACTCCTCCATGCGGACCACCACAAGCTGGCGGATACAGTTGCCACCCAAGGGCAAACACTCAAGGAGTCGCAACCAGTTACCCGCAGTCACGCTGCTGCTCTGCAGGATATGCTGGACCGCATCCACGCGCTAGAGGACAGGGCGGTGGATGCGGAGGGGCGCTCTCGCCGCAATAACATCCGCGCTGTAGGTCTGCCGGAGGGAGAGGAGGGGCGAGACCCGGAACAGTATGTGGAGACCTGGCTTCGCACTCTCATGCCGCCGGGGAAACTGTCGGCCCAATTTGCGGTGGAAAGAGCCCATCGGGTGCCCACCCAGAGGCCTCAGCAGGGAGCCCGACCACGCCCACTCCTGTTCAAACTCCTCAACTATAGCGACAGAGATGCGGTGCTAAGAGAGGTTCGGGATATGGACGGTCTCCAGGTGGGTGGCAGTCAAGTCATGTTTTTCCCGGACTATACTGCCTTGGTGCAACGCCGCAGAAACAACTACATGGCAGTAAAACGCCAACTCCGGGAACTGTCATTGCCGTACTCGCTCTTGTTCCCCGCTAGACTGCGAATGGTGGAGAAGGGTAAAACCCGCTACTTCGACTCACCAGCGGAGGTATGGAACTGGCTTGAAGAATCCGGGCTGTGGACGGGACCGAGGCCGGCTGACTTGGGAGATGGCGCCCGGCAGGGCAGGAGGGACAGGCGGCGCAGGCGGCGCGGGACCATGCGCGAGGCGGCGTCGAAGACTGCAGCACCGACACCGGAGAAAATGAGACTGGAACGCCAAAATGCACTGAAGGCAGTCACGACGATCACAAGCCCAGGACCCGCGGACCGGCTGGACGTCGACGAGCGACATGAGGTGGTGGTGAGCGGCTCATCGTCACCGTCGACGGCAAACTCCGAGGACTTTTGTGGGCCAGAGGTTACCCCACAAACTGCAGACGATATCCTGGACTGAGAGGCTGCCCGGGCCGCATTGCTTGTGCAAGTATCTTACTGTTTATTGCTGTGACCTGCGGGGAGCGGGGGAGGGTTCATGGTGCGGTTGGCTCTGCTGGCTGCCCGGGTTGGTGGGGGGGAATCGCCCAGTCTGCGGTCGCCCATCAACTGGGTCACTCTGGGTGGTGGTAAACCGCGCGCGCGGTCCCCCTCGCTCCTCACCTGCACCCCGCTACCTCCATAGGCCGATGCTGGCGACACACATGGATGGCACACCGCACACATGGGACGCGGGGGATAGCGACGGCAAGCTGTTACCTACACGTATACTCCCCCGGGTCACGCCCTGACCTAGTTTTCATCTACGCAAGGTAGCGTAAGTTTGGACGGACACACTCGCATAGTCCGCCCCAGCCGTTATGTTGTTTGTAGTTACTATGTTGTTATTGTTACCTCAGACCGGAGCCTCCACAATTCACCGTAGTGCGTGCTTGCTGACTCATGTCCCGCCCCGGCTTCCCCCAGTGACTACCCACTTTAAACATGACGCGCGTTAGTATACTCACGTGGAACATACGAGGCATGCATACTCCCACACGGAGATATTCCATCTTTGCTTACCTCCAGCGACACTCAGTTGGAATCGCTCTCCTACAAGAGACACACATGACACGGCCGGAGTTAGACAAGCTGCGTTGGCGAGGTCAAGTGTATGGTACAGTGTACTCGGCACGTGCCAGGGGCACCCTCGTGTGGGTTAGGGCGGGAGTCCCGTTCGTCAGTACGGACGTGTCGATAGACCCTGACGGCAGGTATACCCTGGTACGGGGCACACTTAATGGCCAACCCGTATTGCTGGCTTCGATTTATGCTCCGAATGTCGACCAAATACCCTTCCTTACGCAACTGTCGCTGGAACTGACCCCTTACGCCGGGCTCCCCTGGCTGATAGGAGGGGACTTTAACTCTGTGCTCGACGTACATCTGGACAGGTCCTTTCCTCCTCTTCGCGCAACGGCAGCTGCCCCCGCGGCGCGGGCACTGACTGATTGGCTCTCGCAATGGGCGATACTCGATATCTGGCGGGCCCTATATCCCGCCGACCGTATCTATTCCTACTATTCTACGACGCACGACCTACATGTGCGACTGGACAGAGTAGTGGGGTCCCCGGTGTTGTTACCACTGGTGGTGAAAGCAGAATATTTGAGGCGGACGCACTCCGATCACAATCCCCTGTGGCTTCAGCTCAGCTGGGACGCGGATCGGCCTCCCGTGCCCACATGGCGGCTCCAACCTACTGCACTGGAGGACCCTGAATTCCGCTCATCGGTGGAAAACGCTATCCTTTCATACTTTGAGCTCAACGAGGGTACGGCGAGTAACGCGTTGGTGGAGTGGGACGCACTTAAAGCAACGCTCCGGGGCCACTGTTTGGGAGCCACGTGGAGCATGCGGAGGCAGCTGGCGCAGTCGATCGCCCACCTTGAGTCCCAACTGCTGCAGTACGAGCGTGAGGGGGAGGGTGGCGGCAGATATGCAAACCAATTGGTCGATCTCCGGACACAACATACAACACTTTTGGAGCGTTTAAGGTGTCTGAATTATGCGGCACACACAGCCCGCACGCACGCTGCGGCGGATAGGGCGGGACGCCTACTCGCCTGGATTTTAAAACAAGACGGTGCTCGCGCCCCGATTGCAGCAATGCGCAAACCGGAGGGAGACCTTGTGTGTACCCAAAGGGAGATCCATAAGGTTATAGTGGATCATTACACACGATTGTACCACGCAAAAGTCTGTTGCTCAAGGGATGACCTAGAGCGGATCCTCGGACGAGGTCAGCTGCCGACGGCCTCCGATGCGCACCAAGAGACCCTTCATTGTCCCCTTACTCTGGAGAGATAGGGGACGCCATCTCATCCATGGCCTCCGGGAAGACTCCGGGTCCGGATGGCCTGCCCGCCGAGTTCTACAAAGCCTTCCGGGAGCATCTGGTGCCGCACCTTCACAGGTTGTACACAGAGGCGCTTGAGACGGGCGAGCTACCCTCCTCGATGCGCAAAGCCTACCTGGTGTCTCTGCCCAAACCAGATCGAGACCCCACGGACTTGGGGTCCTACCGGCCACTGGCGCTCCTTAATGTTGATTGTAAGGTCCTCGCTAAAGTGCTGGCGGAGCGACTGGCGCCGGTGGTTTCTCACCTGGTCCACAAGGACCAGAATGACTTTGTGCCAAAACACAGCACATCGCTGAACCTGAGGAGGTTTTTCAGGGTAGCTGCGGATAGCACACAAGAGTGGCCCAAAGCAGGCTGCCTTATACTGGACCTGGAAAAGGCGTTTGACTGCCTGGAGTGGCGCTACCTATCGGCGCTGCTGTTGCGCTATGACCTTGGTTTGGGCTTCCTACAACTGGTGGGCCTTCTGTACAAGAACCCCACGGTGAGGGTGCGACTGGGCCCGTACATCTCTAGCGCCATACCAATCTGCAGGGGCACCCGACAAGGGTGCCCGCTCTTGCCGCTCCTATTCGCACTGGAGATGGAGCCACTGGCGGCGACCTTGCGGGAGATGCTGGGGGCTGGCATACCACTGGGGGATGCAGTGCACCAGGTGTCGCTCTACGCCGACGACCTGTTGGTGTATGTCAGGGACATAGACGATATCCTCCCTCAGTTAGCCCGCACCCTGCACGACTTTGCCACCATCTCGGGTCTTCGGGTGAACGCCAGTAAATCCTGTCTCTACGCGTTCGGCGTAGGGCGGCAGGACCCGGGATACACCCTAAATGGCACTAGGGTACAGTGGAGAGGAGACACCTTTCGATATTTGGGACTCCGGATATACCGCCGGCCAGCAGATCTGTTTGACGGTAATCTGGGCAGAGCCTTCACGGCCATTAAGTCGCAGGTGCGCTTCTGGAACACACTGCCGCTAACAGTCACGGGTAGAGTAGCGCTGTCCAAAATGGTGATCCTCCCTCGGTTACTGCATTATTTTGCAAACCTACCCCTATATATCCCGGCTGCCTTTTTTGCTAAATTGTCGCAAACACTCAGAGACCTCATCTGGGGGAACAGCAGGCATAGGATGGCACTAACAAAACTATCTCCCTATGGATCAGGGAGGCCTGGCCACGCCCTGTTTCGAGCATTACTACTTAGCGGCCCAGCTGCAGTGGATAGCCCGCTGGGTGGCAGATAGGGGTCGGGAGGACACCGCGTCCGTGCTGCCACCACGCTCTTTGGAGCAGTTGCTGGTGCTATTCCATCCGGCCACCAAGTCTGCGACGCCAACCCCACTCCTCCTCGCGGTGGCATACCGATGCTATCGTATTCCTCACCAGAAACGTGGTCCCTTACGTGCCGGCCATAGCGCTAGAGGGTTCCCCTAGAGGAGCGGGATCGCTCACTTCCCCTGCGCTGGCGCACTGGCGGGAGGCAGATATATAGACCTTGGGCGACCTATACCGAGATGGCGTGCTCCTCCCATACGACGCTCTGGTTGGGGAGGGGGGACTGCCACCGGGACAATTCTTAACACATCATTCATTAATTAGGACCCTGACTGCCAAGTGGGGAGACATGTCCAAAGAACCCAGCCAACACCTAACTATAGAGTATCTTCATGTCATGGGGAGAGGCCGACGCCTGATTCGTCGGTTCGCGGCATCACTACGGACACACACGGCGGTCACCCTGGAGCCGCTCAGGCGCAAGTGGGAATTGGATCTGGGGAGACAGCTGGCGGATAAAGAATGGGAACGAATATTGAAAGGCCCGGTGCGCATACCCAGAAACATGCGCCTCCGGCAGATACAGTTGTTTGTTGTACACAGGGCGTATCTCACCCCCGCGGCTCTTAATAGGTACTTTCACCGCACTGACGCAATATGTCCTAGATGCGCTGCACCAGGAGCTGATCTGGTGCACATGCTGTGGAGCTGTTGCAAATTGCGCACATACTGGTACACAATCAGCGAGTCACTGCGCACTAGCACAGGTCGCGACATACCCTTTGATTGGACAGTCTACCTGCTGCATCAATTCTGCAGGTCCCCGACCACCAAAGTGACGTCCCGGTTCCTAGATCTGGGGCTCGCGGTCGCAAAGCGCCTCCTGACCAGGAGGTGGAAAGCACAGGATCCACCTCACCCACAAGCGTGGAGGTGCTCGCTCGCCGCGTGGGCCGGAGCAGAGGGTACCGCCATTCGTCGGGAGGAGACACTGGGGTTGAGGAAGACGCCCATAGCTGCACAATGGGAGGAGTTGCTCCAGGCGCTCGGGCGAGTCGAGGGGGTGGGCTTAGGCGAGCGGCCTGAGGGGGGGGGGATGCACATCCAGGGTAAGAAAAGGGAGCCCACCCGGAGCAGAATGGTAGTGTTCCACGTGAGATCAATACCAAAAACAGGCACCGCGAGAAAGTGCACCTAGCATATAGTTGGGAGCAATAGCTAAGTTACAGCACAGTGACATGGGAGAGGGGAAGCAGAAGGGTAGTGGGGATAGGTACATACATAATGGAGCTGGTCTACGTTGAGGTTGTTGGGTTATTACCCGCTTTGTTTTATTGATATCTGTTTAGTAATCCGCATGGAATCGGCTGGAAGGCTACAAGCGACATCTTGATACACTTGTATTTTATTGTAAAGTGCTGCAATTTGTTATGTTAAAGAGCTAAGCCGTTTAAGAGATTTCCGTACCATCTGGTGTGGCGAATATTACAGGAATTATTGCAAAGCTCTGTTTTTTTTGTATTCGACATGTGATTCTGTCAGTAACATGTGGTAAGATGTATGATCCCTCGCAGAAGCTAACCGAGCTCCTGCAAATGTAACTGGAAAAATCAATAAAACAGATTTAATAAATAGAAAACAACCCTGCAGGCACAGAAAAGCTGAAGCCTCAAGGGAAACAGGAAAAACTCTGTCACAGCTGAAGAAGGATAATCATAATTTGTCATATGTAACAATCACTGACAGAATATAAGGGCCATAAGTCTGAGAAACGCCCAGAAAGGGATTTCTAAACAAGGTAATGGCGGAACATTGATAAAGAAGTATCCATGGAATTATCTGACACACAAAAGATAAGCAGAAGGACTGCTAAAATCAAGATCTATCCTTGAATAAAAAGAGTGAACACCAGAGCGAACTGCGAGGCGCAACTAGCATGTAACCCCACAGCGGTGGAATATAGGCATATATAAATAAGCATATATAAATAAGCTAGGAAAAACATATCTAAAATTCAATACCAACTGTATCCCAACAGAAAGGTAATAATTATACTGGAACAAATATGTGAATTCAGATATATACAAAACACCTATACAAATCTGCATACTCATAGCCCAATGAATATGTACGCCAATATACATATAAGGACCAGTGAAGAAGACACTCACTGTCTCCGAATCAGAGACAGGTGGAAATATTGCTACATAATCTGCATTCTTACAAAAAGCAGAATTATATACAAAATGTACAATCAGCAAACCTGCCTGCACATAATAAAATACACACTCTTCAAGAAATCAGATGAGGATCACTCAAAGAAGGGAGGGGAAAAAACTGCCACACAACACACAAAAAGTGGTAATTGACAGCACCACTCAACCTAGCATTTTAAACTTAAGTGTGATACGTGTAACGAGTTCTCAAAGAAAGAGCAATAGAAAAGATGTTTCTTGTAAAAGAAACCACCAAAATAAAACACAAACAATGTAGGTCTAAGACACACCAAAAATCCACATAGTTAGATACACCCTTTATCCTACAGGAGGAGCATGGCCACCCTGCAGGAATAAGAATACCTTGATGCCATACAAATGGAAGGCATCAAGAATAAGTACGTCACATTCTGCAACGATTGAAGAATACACTCCCGAAATAAGCCGAGGGAAAAAAATGCTCTAAAAAGAGAGAACTAAAAGCTGTGTACTATCACATTCAATGGATACACTTGCTGAATTAAGGCAAGAAGTCAACGACAGAAACCATGAGCCAAGAAACTAAAGTTCCAATGAAATAACAGGTCAGGTTCTGCACCAACAGGGAACCACACTTAGTGAAAGGAAAAGGCAATAAACCTACTGCTAATGCTTCTACAAGCAGGTAACACAGGTAATCAATCTCACATGAGGAAGAAACCATAGAATCAAATCTCTTGCATGAGGATCTCCTCAGCAGAGATAACCTAAAAATCTACCTAGGGGTAGGAAAAAAACATGTAGGGTCTCAAAGAAAGACAACCTAACCTGTCAGTGACAGCAAGAATACGCCTAAAACAAATAAGACCTGCAAAGCCAGGAACACCATATCTGGTGACATTACACTGCAAAAAGCATCCCATAATGCAGCTTTGAGCCAAATTACAAACCAAGAGAAGCCTTCCACAAGGGGACATTTCCCTTAAAACATAGCAAGAGCTGAAAGAAGGGAACATAGCTAATGGTCTGAGCCACCCTGACTGTCCCTAAACCTATGCAAAGAGGCATCTGCATGGGCATAAAACAAAGGAACGCCATCAAATGGCATGTCAATTAAGGCTAACTGGACTGCCTCTGAAAATCCAGTAGAACGAAGCCAAGCTCACTGGCGTAACGCAACAGAAGTCACCATTGCTCAACCAATCGAATCACCGGTGTCCATTCCACACCTAATGATTAACCTAGCCGCCTGTTGCCCATGTGAAATCAACTGACTCAGTTTGCTCCTATTAGACTCCGGAAACAATGGTAATAATTGCTGCAACAAATCCCATAAGGCATGAAAAAAAAGTCTTTCTGGTGGATACAGTATCTGCCTGTGGATTCCTCACCTTGTGAATATCCCCTGCGCCAGCAACATTCGGAAACTTTTGTAGCAGTCCACGCCGATGAGGTCGAAGATGACGTCACAGAGACACGGCTCCGCTCGCGACTCCACTGACGTCACCGGCTCCATAAGAAGACCTCGTTGGCGTGATGACGTCAGTTTCGCCCTTTTTTCCGTGCCTTCGAGGCACACGGACGGACTGACAGCAATATATACACAGTATACACAGTACATAATATACAAGCAACACACACAGTGTGGAGAATAAATAGAAAGGCAAAAGAAATAACACACTGCCTTTGATAGTAACAAATACATTTTGAAACCGCATCATATACTTAAGGTATACAAGGGTGGACAACGGGGAGGCGGGTGGGTCAGTGAGGAATCCACAGGCAGATACTGTATCCACCAGAAAAAGCGTTACCGAAGGTAAGTAACTTGTTCTTCTGATGGATACATCTGCCAGTGGATTCCTCACCTTGTGAATAGATTCCCACAGCAGTCCCACTCCAGGAGGAGGGTGCCCACCCTTCTATACCAGAAAGTCCTGAAGGACGGAACGAGCAAAATGTCCGTCCCTCCTCACCTCAGTGTCTAAGCAATAATGTTTTGCGAAAGTGTGGAGGGAGGCCCAAGTTGCCGCCCTACAAATGTCCTCCACAGGAACACCCCTAGACAAAGCAGAAGTGGAAGACTTGGCTCTAGTGGAATGGGCCCTTAAACCCTCTGGAGGTTCCTTACCAGCCAAAGAGTAGCATATCTTGATGCACAAGACAATCCATCTGGAAAGGGTGCGCTTGTGCACCGCTCTGCCTTTCGTGCAGCCAACAAAGCCCACGAAGAGCTGGTCATCAACTCTAATGTCTTTTGTCCTGTCCAGGTAGAAGCTCACCGCCCTCTTAGGGTCCAAGAGGTGAAGTCTCTCCTCCTCCTTGGAAGGGTGAGGGGGAGGATAGAAGGAAGGAAGGGTAATGGACTGCCCCAGATGGAAAGGAGTTACCACCTTAGGCAGAAATGCAGTCCTGGTCCTGAGTACCATGCTTTCAGCATAAATGGTCAAGAACGGGGGTTTTGAACTTAGAGCTTGAAGCTCACTTACCCTCCTTGCCGAGGGGATTGCAATAAGAAAAACCGTCTTAAAAGACGACAGCCTCAAAGAACACTTGTGTAAGGGCTCGAAGGGAGAACTCATAAGATAAGTCAAGACAAGGTTTAAGTCCCATTGAGGCACAATAAAGGGAGTAGGAGGAAACCTGTTTGTAAGGCCCTTTAGCCCCTTGAGTGCCCCGCCCTTTCCACGCCCTGTGCCGGGCGTTTCATTAGCGGGCGGGGCTCATGACGAGATAGTCTCGTCATGGGCACAGCGCAACCGCGGCCCATGACGAGACCATCTCGTCATGGGCACTCAAGAGGTTAGAAATCGTAGAACAATAGGTGATTTGAACAATGACGGCTGATCCGGCAAGCAAAGGAAAGCCGACAAAGCCAATAAATATCCCTTAACAGTAGCCACAACAAATCCTTGCTGAGCAAGAGAAAGGGAAAACTGCAGAATGTCAGATAAACGAGCCCTCAAAGGATCAACTGACTTCTCTCCACACCAGATTACAAATTTAGACCACCTATAGGAATAGATAGATTTGGTGGAATGACGTCTGGCAGACAAAATTACATCTACCACATCAGGCGGAAGAGAAAAAGAATTCTGGTTGCCCCGTTCAATCTCCAGGCATGAAGGTGTAAGCTCTGGAGGTGGGGGTGTAGAACCCGTCCCTCCGATTGCGAGAGGAGGTCTGCCCTCAGAGGGAGACGGAGCGGAGGGCACAAGG
This sequence comes from Triturus cristatus, assembly GCF_964204655.1. Taxonomy (NCBI): domain Eukaryota; kingdom Metazoa; phylum Chordata; class Amphibia; order Caudata; family Salamandridae; genus Triturus; species Triturus cristatus. Next base: position 776,228,501 of record NC_140595.1, on the reverse strand, counting down.
ATAGGTGGAGAAGATCTGTGTACCACACCCTTCTTGGCCAATTCGGGGCGATCAATATAACTTGGGCCCGGTCTTGGCGAATCTTCCTCAGAACCCGAGGAATCAAGGGTATGGGAGGAAACGCGTAAAGGAGTCGTGAGCCCCAACTGAACTGAAACGCGTCCCCCAACGCTCCCTGCATCGGATACTGGAGACTGCAGAATGACGAGCAGTGAGCGTTCTCGTGAGTGGCAAACAGGTCCACCCGAGGAGTTCCCCACGTCAGAAAGACATGACGAACCACCTCCGGATGGAGCATCCACTCGTGGTCGGCGGAGAACTGCCGACTGAGACTGTCCGCTCGTACGTTCAGCACCCCAGCCAGATGATTTGCCATCAGACTAATCTGATGGTCCTGAGCCCAGGACCATAGATGCAGAGCCTCTCTGCAGAGACAAAGAGACCCTACTCCTCCCTGCTTGTTGACATACCACATCGCAGTAGTGTTGTCCGTTAGGACTTGAACCGACTGACCGCGAAGGGAAGGGAGAAAGGCCTTGAGCGTCAAACGTATCACCCGCAATTCCAGAAGGTTGATGTGAAGCAACCTTTCCTCTGGAGACCAAAGACCTTTGATCTCCAGATCCCCCAAATGCGCACCCCACCCTAAAGTGGATGCATCCGTTATTACTGTGGCCACCGATGGAGGTAGATGGAAAGGCTTTCCTTGAGACAGATTGCCCTCCACGCTCCACCAAGACAGATGTGCCGCAGCTTCTCCGGAGATCCTCACAGACTCCCTGAGATCTCCTTTGTGCTGATACCTCTGCCTGCGGAGGCACCACTGGAGCAACCTCATGTGCCAGCGTGCATTGTTGACCAACAGAATACAGGAAGGAAGCAGACAGAGCAGGCGAAGGATCTTCAGGACTGGAATGACCGCTCCATTGCAAAATAAAGGAATCATTTCCTGTATGTCGAGAATCCGTTGAGGAGGAGGGAATGCGCGATACACAGTAGTGTCCAGTACAGCACCTATGAACAGGTTGTGCTGAGAGGGCACCAGGTGAGATTTGGGCACGCTTATCGAGAAACCCAATTTGAACAACAGCTGAGTTGTATCCTGCAGATGATGCTCCACCTTCTCTGGAGACTCCGCCTTGATCAGCCAGTCGTCCAGATAGGGGAAAACGGAAATCCCCGACCTTCTGAGATGTTCTGCCACCACTGCCATCACCTTCATGAAGACTCGGGGTGCAGTACTAAGACCAAACGGAAGGACCGCAAACTGATAATGTTGCGACCCTACCGTAAACCGGAGATACTTCCTGTGCGACTTCAGGATGGGGATGTGAAAATACGCATCCTGCAAGTCGATCAACACCATCCAGTCCTCCTGATTCAGTGCTTGAAGAAGCTGCGCAAGGGTGAGCATCTTGAACTTCTCTTGCTTCAGATAAAGATTCAAGATCCTGACGTCCAATATCGGACGCAAAATGCCATCCTTTTTCGGAATCAGGAAATACGGGAGTAGCATCCCTGACCCCTCTCCTGCTCTGGAACCACCTCTATCACACCTTTCTGTAGTAACTTCAGGACTTCCTCCTGTAGGAGAAGACGGTGGTTCTCTGAGCAAGCCCCTTGACAAGGAGGGTCATTTGGAGGGAATTCCCGAAAGGGAGGGCGTACCCATTTTCTACAAGATCTAGAACCCAAACATCTGTAGTAACAGATTCCCAATCTTGTAGAAAATGGGTAAGCCGGGCCCCCCCACAGGACCAACATGATCCAGAATAGCGGATCTCGGGCTGCTTTGCGGTGGAAGGAGGTGCTGAGGAAGAGGAGGAGGAGGAGGAGTTGACGGCCACGTGAGCGACCCCTGATTCTACCTCTGTACCCCTTATACAGAGAGCTCTGCTGCTGTTGCTGCTGTTGCTGTTGGGTCTGCCTGTAGGAACGAAAGGTTGCCCTTCCGAAACCCCTGTATCTTTTAAACGATCCCCTTGACTGGGATTGAAGGCCCAAAGACTTAGCCGTAGCCTTGCTTTCCTTAAAACGTTCAAGTGCAGCATCTGCCTTTTTGCCAAATAGTCCAGAGCCATCAAAAGGCAAGTCCAACAGCGTTGATTGCACATCAGGGGAAAACTCCGAAGACTTAAGCCACGCACCCCTCCTAGTGGCAACAGAAGACCCCATAACACTTGCCACTGAATCCGCTGTGTCCAGTCCACTTTGTATCACCTGACGTGCTGCTGCCTGGGCATCCGTCAAGACCTCATTAAAGCCAACACTATCCTCCTCAGATAGTTTTGGAGCCAGTTTCTTTGCAGAATCCATGAGCGCATGAATATAGCGTCCCAAAAGGCAAGTGGCATTTGTAGATTTAAGGGCCATGCTGGCCGATGAAAAGACCTTTTTGGCCGACTGATCTACTTTTTTAGCTTCCCTGTCACTTGGGACCTGAGGAAACGCACCCTTAGATTTCCCTGAACAAGCAGCCTGAACCACCAGGCTCTCAGGCAACGGAAGGTAAGAACTCTGGGTCCCCTGGAGCTGCCCTATACTTCCTGGCAACTGTTTTAGAATCTACTGGAGCAGAAAAAGGCTTACGCCACACCTCCAACACAGGATCCATAATGGCCTCATTAAAAGGCAACAATGGATCTGAAACCGTAGTAGGAGAATGCAGTACCTCTGTTAGAATGTTTGACTTGAAATCAGTAGTAGGCAGCTGCAGATCTAACAGATCTAACAGCTCAGCTGCCTTCCTTATGACTGCATGATATGGAGCCACATCCTTTGAGGGTTCATCAGAAGGCGGAGTAATTTCCCACTCAGGAGATAAATCCAAGCCACTAGCCTCCTTAAGTTCATCAAAAACGTCATCAGACTCCACAAGCTCTCCTTCTTCTGCCTCTTCCAAAAGGTACCTCTGCTCATCAAGCACCCTTTGAGCCTCCCTCCTAGACCGGATTCGTACAACCGGCGTCGGCGGCGCCGTGATCGAATCAGACGGCGCCAGCGTCGAATGTGGTTCCACAGGAGCAGCCGGCGTCGAGCGAGGCCGCGTCGGTGCCGGTGAAGAAGGAAGCGGCGACGATGTCCTGCGGATAAGCCTGAGGCACTCCCAAACTGAAGGCCATAGGACCCATCAGACCCGAAGGTGCACCAGTGGAGTACATGGCCCTTGAAAATACCCCGTACATCGCATTCAAATAATGCGTGGGGTCCTGACCTGGTCCAGGGAACGCAGGGTACTGATCAGGCATCACCGGACTCGGGCCAACCGGCGCCGACGGTGGAATTAGCAGGGTCAAAGGCTCACCCGGTGCTTGAAGCTCCTCAACTGAAGCCTGAGACGGAGACGAAGCCGGAGCCGGAGATGGAACCGGCGCCGGAGATGGAGCCGGTGAATGAACCGGTGAATGAACCGGTGAAGCCACTGGAGAAGAAGGAGCAGCAGGTGAATCCGGAACGGGTGAGGGAGACACAGAGTCCTTACGGTGTCGAGAAGGTGACTTCGACTTCGGAGCCGTACTCTTGTCAGAGTGACGTCGAGAAGAATGTCTCCTCTTCTTTTTGTGCTTCTTAGATCTTGAAGCATGCCCCGAAGTCGACTTCGACGCCGACCTCGATCGTGACCTCGTTCTAGACTTCCTCCTTCCTCTCTTCTCTTTTTTCATCCTCGCAATGAAGAGTTTCGCCTCTCTTTCCTTGAGAGCCTTGGAGCTCATCTTGCGACAGCATCCTTCCACATCATGGTCTGAAGATAAACACCATACACAGTCGTCATGTGGATCCGTGATGGACATATGCTTTCCACATTCACGACAGGGCTTGAACCCCAATTTCTTTGTCGACATTTTCACGAAAAAAGGACAGAGAAATCCAGCAGAAACACAAAGTAACAGTGAAGCTACAGATAGAGATTCCCGAAATCCGTTGGCGTCGACGGTGCGTAAAAAAAGGGAACTGACGTCATCACGCCCACGAAGTCTTCTTATGGAGCCGGTGACGTCAGCGGAGTGGCGAGCGTAGCCGTGTCTCTGTGACGTCGTCTTCGACCTCATCGGCGTGGACTGCTACAAAAGTTTCCGAATGTTGCTGGCGCAGGGGATATTCACAAGGTGAGGAATCTACTGGCAGATGTATCCATCAGAACATGAGTTTTCCACAAGTCTTGCTTTTGAGAATCTTTGTCAATGAGAGTATGAGGAATACTATCTACATCTTGGGAAGCTGTAGCGACCTGAACATTAAAACTGTGGTGTCTGTAGGAGAGTAGGGACTGCTTTCTATGTTCACCCCCACTTTTTGCTTTTGCTTCACTGGTTTTCGACTTAGATGTGGCTGCGGGCCTGCCAATCAGACCCACAGCCCTGCTGTTCTCTCTCTAAATTTATGCTATGTACTTAAGGTGCATAACCCAATTGGTTAGGATCACCTTATTGGCCCCTGTACAGTGTACCTTAGGTACCCAGGGCATAGGTGTACCCTAGGCCTACCAGGGGCTGCAGCATGTATTGTGCCATCCCTGGCCTGGCCTTCCATTATGACACAACTGGCTGATCACTCAGCTGGGGCAGGGTCGTGTAATCACTCCTTGCTTAGGTGTAGTATTCCTATACCTACCTTATATATAGACACATGTGTACCTATCAGCCACTCCTATGGCAGGCCTTAACAATCCTGGAGGCAGAGTGCTTGGTAACATGTGAGATGGTGCCCTAGCATGAGCTGAGCCTGTCTGCAGCTTTCGGAACCATGTCCTTATAGCTGTTCTATGATATAGCCTACCATATACTCTTAAAGTGCCTTATAACCTTAAACGGTTATGGTAACTATGGTTTGGCTTTATCAAAACATGTCGTGTAAGGTGTCTAACACTTTGGAATAATACCCCCATACCATTTCTGGCAATGAGGATATTATTCCTCCCTTCTAGAGGGAGAAGACATGTTGAAACCTAATTACCCGGTTAAAGTTAACCAGAGCCCCAGCATCACAAAATGGATGCTGCTGCCACAGACACAAGTCTGACCTCCTGCTGCTGGGAGTCCTTCCAGCGAGGGAGGCTTGGACAATAGGTTTCCTGCCTTGGGAGGTGCGAGCACCACCCTAGACAGGATTTAGTGTATTGGGGCAGGGAGGGTTGAATGAAACTAGACACTGCCTGGGGCACACAAGGTGTCCCATGCATAGTCCAGTTCAAACCGGCGCTGGGGCACTCCAGCCCCAGCTCTGGCGCGAAACTGGACAAAGGAAAGGGGGTGTAACCACTCCCCTTCCTAGTCCCACCCATAGGAGGGACCTTGCAGTTAGCCCAGCCCACTAGCCCAGTATATCAGTAGGTAGCTGAGCCCTGCTAAATTAGATTAACCTGAATCTGCAACTTGTACAGAAACTCTGGACCTTCGACATTCGACCTCAGGAGGAAGACTGAAGAAATCTCCCTTGTGGCCAAGGAGTGACCACCCTGGGCAACCAGGCACCATACATCGACCGCTGCTTTGCGACTAATCCTACGAGGGACGACTGCAGAGACTGACCAGCGCCGAGACTTCCAGACACCTCTGACCCAGATCCACATCTCCAGCGAAGCTGAGACCCGTGGAGGCGACGAGGGACGTGGGACCGGCGACTTGAGAAAAGTGGCTAGTCCTGACTAGCGCGACTTCCGAGGCTCCCTCGAGGCTGTGCTTGGGGAATTGAGAAGCCCCCATCCCGAGCACCATCTGCAAAGAAGACCAGCTCCCCACACTTCACGTGTTCTGCGTGGGGCCCTTCTGCACCTGAGTTGCTCGACGTGTTGTCTGGTTGCTGGCCCGTTGGCTAGTGACTTCTGCGACAACGAACCTTTGTTTTCATCTTGCTGGTCCGGCTCCTCCAGACTGGCACCCGCTCCTCTGTGAAAGAGAAGCACCCCAGACCTTCCTGGTCTGCACCAGAAGCAAGTCCTCCATCCTGCGTGGGTTCAGCTTGCCAAGGCTTGTTGGGTCCTGACAGCAAGAGCCTTCGTGGGACAGCTCACCTCCTGGTCCTGGTTGTCCTCGACGCCTCCTGGTACCCGTGACTGCTGCTACAAGCTTCACCTCTTCACCTGCATCTTCACGACATCGCCTGGTTCCTTCCCGGCTCCTGGCTGGTGACCTAGACTCTGTCCCTTCTGCTTGCAGGTTCCTTCCTTCTTGATCCCCTCCTTGGGATCCACCGGACACTCTTCACTGACTGCCTGTCAGCAACTTTCCTTCAGGCATCCATAGGAGTCAACGACGAAACCCGACGCAAGTTCACACCTATGCACCCGCAGCCCGTGGGCTAGGTAACTTGAGTACTTCGGTGCTCACAAGGGTATTGACTATCCAAGGGTCTAGTTTCCGAGTCTCGACTTCCTAGCTATACCAGAAGTGTCCTACAACTGCTAATTTCTATTAACTTGCATTTCTATCGACTTTTACGCATTACGCGTGAGTGTTTCCACTCTGCACCTGAATCCCGTGGGCCTCCCACTTCCTAACCTTTGGTAGTATAGTGTAGCCCCAGCGATTCCCTAGGCCTAGGCCTATCCTGTATTCGTGACAGTGGTTCTTATACCACTTACTTAGTATATGGTTTGCGTGGCCCCTAGGGCCTAACTGTATTACTTACCTGTGTGACTTAATGTATGCTTAAATAAGACTGTGTTGTACTTACCTCGAATCTCATAAAGAGTGCTGAGGGTTTGACTAGAATAAATACATTCTATTTTTATATATATCTGTTGTGGTGTCCTTTCATTTGGTATTCAAGGGATTACATATGGTATAACAGCTGGCTTCACATGCCATTCAGAGTTTAGCCTAAGACTGCTCTTGTCCATGCTACCACTAGGATAGCTGGTCTATAAGGTTGACTTTACAACCAATCACCATAAGGGTTGTTTGGACTGATACAAGGTGTACACTAGAATTAGTGACATCATATATCAGGCCAACTTCTCACAGTGTCGGTTAACGAAGAATAATCGTGGGCAGGGAGGTGCTCGTGGGCAATAGTATGGTCTATAGGCACACCAGTATCAGGTCTAGCTCAAGCCACCAGCAAAATATCATATAATGCCTCACAAAGGGTAAGCACTGGCTCAGTCCTTGACTAACCTGGTTGAAGAACCTCAAAGCGGGGGTCTGTAGATTTCTCCACTAAAAGCAGAGTCAATTGTAGAACATCATAGGAGGATCTGTATGCACTGGAGGCACAAAAGGAACCTCTTCCTCATTTCCTTCCACAAACTGTTCACCTATAGAAACATGGATAATCGGCTCCATAAACGGCATCGATCGGTGCCGTCACGGCGCCGTATCGACCTCAGGATGAGAATGTGGAAGTGCGTCGGAATCGAGGGGATATCGATGCCTCAAGACTCTCAGTTGGGTTGTGCACCGACTCCGGTTTGGAGCCTTCCTGCTCCATTGAAACATGTCCCGAAAGAACAACTGGTGTTGCTCCGGAGTCAGTCGGCGCTACAGGTGTAAACCCCGAAGGGCTGTGTACTGGCACCACTGTGTCTAAGGGCCTAACAACTGCCGAGGATGGACCCGTCGGCGAGGACTCAGTCAATGCACCCATCACCTCCTTGGGGCCCGAAGGCACTCCAGGGGAAGGTGAGGACCCAAATATGACATGAAGAGCATCGTAATACTCTTTCATATGAGCCCGAGTTGCTCCTGCTCCAGGAAAAGTGGGGAAGCACAGGAGCGACTCTTACATGGAGTCCTCAGCACATGGTTGTGTGGAGCCGCTTGAACCCATGTTGCAAGATGAAGAAGCCCTGGAAGGCCACGACTTCGATAGCTTATGACATCGCTTACCGTGGGATGTGGATGGGGACTGGGACATTTTCCTCTGTTCACTGAATGGAGAGTGATGCCCACAAGACCAGCCCCTGGAGCAGCTCCGTTGCTGAACTGCAGTCGACTGACGTTTGGGAGAACTGGAAATCCTCGACAACCATGCCGTCACGAGCTTCATCCGTCACTCCCGCAATGCCTTTGGTTTTAGCCGTTGGCAGGCATCATATTCTTTGGAGTCGTGGTGTTCGTCCATGCACCACATGCATATGGAATAAGGATCTGTACCCAACATCTGTTGAGCACAAAACCCGCGGGACTTAAACCCAGAAGGCATAGAGATCTGGCACACTGTTTCAGATGAAACAATCTTCACAGCAGACTGAAAAACAGAGAGAGATATACTGCTTCGGATCCGCGTTACAACACGGAACAGAAGAAACTGATGTCCGCGCGCCGAAGGGGACTTATATGGCTCCACTGATGTCACATCTGGAGTCAACATCATCACAGAGCTGTATGTCGCCATCCCCCATTGTGCAGGTGTACTGCTGAAAAATTTACGGATCCAGTCTGACGCCTGGAGAGAATTCACAAGTTAAGGAATCAGCGGCTGGATGTCTCTATCAGATGATGGTCGAGAAGTTCCTTTGAAGCTGAAGGCTCAGGAGATGCTGGTGAAGTAAGAAATACTGAAGTATACAAAAAAGTGAAGAATGGAATGCTTGCATCGCAGCCCATCAATATTTTGCACACTATGCCTCCGCGGTTTGGACCCAGCCATAAGCAAATCAATAATGACATTGCTCCAAAGGAAACTGTCCAGCTCGAACTGCCAGGCCAGGTCCTCCCTGAACTGGAACACAAACAACCCAAGACACCCTTATTAGGGCTCATCAGTCAGGTATAGCTTAGTTCCAGTGGCATCGTGTGCATGGGCCTCACGTCAGGGCACAGTCGTCCCACTTAGGGGGTCAAACTGATGTATACAAAAAAGTGATGGATGGAATGCTTGAGTTAACCTCAGCATCTGGCAATTACTCAGGGCAGCGTCCTAGTCCTCTGTTATTTTGCACAACCTGCCCCCTCAGTTTAGAGCCAGCCATGTGCAAATTGATCTTGACCGCGCTGCAATGAAAACAGCCCAGCCCGAACTGCCAGGTCAGGTCCTCCTTGAACTGGAACACCAACAACCCAAGACAGGTTTCACCCTTATTAGAGCTCATCAGCCGGTATAGCTTGGATTCAGTGGCACAGTGTACATGGGACCCACGTCAGGGAATAGCCATCCCACTTAGGAAGTCATACCGAAGTATACAAAAAAGTAATAGATGGAATGCTTGAATTAGTCTCAGCCACTGGTAATTACTCGGGCTGCATCCCAGTCCATCATTGTTTTGCAAACCACACCACCTCAATTTGGATCCAGCTATATGTAAATCAGTCCAATGGAGGCAGGCCAGCCTGAAATGCCAAGCCTTCCCGAACTGGAACGCAAACAATCCAAGACCAGTTTCGCCCTTATTAGGGCTTATTAATCTGGTATATCTAGTTCCACTGGCACAGTGTGCATGGGACCCACTTCTGAGCACACCTGTCTGACTTAGAGCATCATACTGATGTATACCAAAAAGTGCTGGATTAAATGCTTGAATTAATCTCAGCCATTGGTAATTGCTCAATCTGCATCCCAGTCCATCCTTAGCTTTCCCACTATGCCATCTCATTTTGGATCCAGCCATATGCAAATCAATCGTGACCCTGCTCCAATGGAAACTGGCCAGCTCGAACTGCAAGGCCAGATCATCCCAGAACTGGAACACAAACAACCCAAGACGGGTTTCACCCTTTTAAGGCTCATCAGTCAGGTATAGCTTGGTTCCATTGGCTAAGTGGCCAGGTAGGAAAGGCATCAGGTTTTGAGACCCTTGCTATCAGCTTTCAAACCAGGCCAGAAATCTGCACCTTAGAGGCAGGCACAGAGGGCCACTTGGCCACCTAAGCTGTTACATCGAACACACAAAAAGTGATGAGAAGAATGCTCCAAATGGTCTGACCACTGACAATTCCTGTTGGGCTTGTAAGTTACTTTAAGGAGGCAAGCAGCAATGAGGAGTTGAGGCTACTGAAGAGTGTGCACAACTGTGTGTTCATGTGTGTACGTGGGGCCACTGCCTAGCATCAAGTGTCTACTGCCCTATCTAAAAGGTGGATTCCATTCCCCAAGATCTTGTAGCTGCTAACCACAGCATCTACTAGCCACACCACTTCTGCCATGGTAAAAATTAGGGGGATCCTGGCAAATAGGTGCCTACAATGGTTTATTGTACGCATCATACGCATGATGGTCACTGTGGCGTGAGGAGGCCCCTTCCTTAGAATAATGCACACATTCTAGGTATTACGCTGGCCATGGCATAAGGAGATCCACCTTGGAATATTGTGCACTTTCTCTGCAGTAAAGTGGATGTTAAGTGAATTAAGGGCAAGAAAGGGTTTTTGGGGGTTAACCATACTAAAGCACCAGTCCAAGATGTTCCCATTACTAGTGCACTAATACTGCTACAGTAAAGTCAGACATGCTCAACCTTTGAACATAGGGATTTGACCCAAGTCCTAATCTATGATTCTACTCTAGAAGGCTAATCACCTTACTTGAATGAATGAAATCACCTTACTTACAACACTGGTAGCTTGTTTGGTGGAGTTCCAAATCAGGAGCACCTGTGTGTTAACTTTTAACTGGAATCTGGTTTTAAAAGGTTTTCCTTTATCAAATAAACCCATGTCTTAAAATAAATTCTAGCGGAATGCGCAAATGCATATGTTCAGGGGTTACATTGCTCAAAATAAGCAGTAGAGGGTTCAAGAAGCACAGCAAGTGCTGATATATGTCAACTTGTGATGACACCTAGTACACAATCACTCATATCAAGATGCAACAGCTTCTCTCCATCTACAAAGTGCAGGGTCTCTGATGCTACTGGTACCTGTCAGGATATTGATAGGAGCCAACTCCTTGCCAACCTCGGATGAACTCCGGTACTAAAACCACAAGCACCTACTAAATACTGGTTTCCCACCAATAATACAACAGAGGGGTTGTGTGGTTAGCTCAAAAACATGCCAGTAAAATCAATTGTAATACTTGAAATCCTTCATAAATGGCATGCATGGCAGAAGGTGGCAGGTCCTCTGAATACCACTAAAATTTAAACTCAACCAAAAACTGCGCCATTTTAGGAAAAAAGAAAGTGAAAAAACACAAGGCAAAAACTTAAAACAGGGGAGCTTCGAGGAAGTCAGTCCTGCTTGCTAGGTGGAAAAAATTGGTGTGGCTTTCGGTGATATAAGCGTAATGGTTGGGGATAACAAGTACACACAGATGCTCAGACACATGCTAACTATGTAACAAAAACAGAACAATATGTATCATTCAGTAATAGCATCCTATCACATCTTCATCAAATTGATGTAACCCCAATGAAAAATATGCAAAATTATCAATTCCTTCCAAAATCTAGAACATTTACTTGATATTGTAGAGCAAAATGTAGCAAGTAGTTTTTAACCATCACCATTAGTGACTATTCACCAATGCATGTCTCTCTAAACACTGCCACACAGTCACACAAGACATATGCCACTTAGTCCACTCCATAATTACCATTACTCCTCACATACTTTAAAAATGTGGGGAACCATATGCAAAATAATGTTGAAATGGACTTATGGGAATTAGATTGTGCAATATAACTTCACACAGATACCCAGACACATGCACAGATACCCACACAGGCACTCATTCATTTCAGCAGGTGAGATGCAGATGCCCAGAGGGACACCAGAAGCAACAAGATGGTAGGGAAAGGCCTCAAACACAATGAGTTACCTCAAAGTCGGAGTCGTTGAAGCCATAGATGATATTCCATCCCAGTTGAAGGAACTTCTTGCGCTCAATCAGGATGCTATGGAAGAAGCATAGTGCAAAGAACAGCTTCTTGTACTTGCTGGGCTTGGTGCAGCGGTTGAAATGCTGCTCAGTCACCAGGTTGTACATGCGTTTCATGTTGGCCTTGAGACCCTAAAAGAGGAAGGGCAAAGGTTTTGAATATAGTGTCTGAAATGATGTGTTTCTGAATGATCTCCCTGTTTAGCGAGCCAATGAATTAAACTATACATGTAACACAGATAAAGTTCAGCAAGGAGAGTGCTCATGTTTCCACACACTGTCCTGCAAATATCCTTCAACTATGTACTGCATGGGACATAATCAATCTGCTGATGCTCCACATTACTACAGTGATTCCTAGTCTTCCAGTAAGGGAACCTCATAAATCTCAGCCAATGCACCACAGTCTGCCCAGAATCCCACTGATCACCATAGAGACCTTATACTACACAGCTCTTACAAGACACCACATCCATGAATGGCTCCCTGGTCAAAGACCTGATTCAGAGCCGAGTACTGAGGCAATTCTTTATGTGCCATTGATGGTTTCCCTACCTCTGAGGTAATAGTCCTCACCTTAGGCGGCTCTGTAGTCATCTTGAGGCTTGCTTGGAGAATGGAGATGGGAAAGTCGGGGTGGGGGCTAGAGCTCAGCCAGAGGCGGAAAGACGGGTGTGGCTCTTCTATCTGCAGTTGTTCCACCAGCTTATCCAGCTGTGGCATCCACGAGAGAGAGAGATGGCAATTTGCAAGGAAGACCCAGTTACCTATTGACAATCAGAAGAAAGTTAATCTCACACAGACTCGGTTTTACTGCAGAGATTTTAGCAGTGCTAACATTCCCATTCTAGTTGTGTGTGGATAGGATCACATTTCACGCTATCTCAACTCTTTTTTTCAAAGGCCAGTAATTTCCCCAGTTAAAAAGGAAGTTACTTTTCATACAGGGCTTGAACTATTGTTGGTAATGGCCTTTTATTGCTGATGGGCGAGACCTGACCACTTACCATCTCGGACTCCCTCTTTGATCATACGTGTTGCAATGGGGGCCTGCCCTTGCCCCAACGAAAGCGGCTGGAACTTGTGTGACATTCCAGACTGCTCTGCTAACTGGCGGAGAGAGCTGGTCGGGTCTACACCCGATGAAAGCACAAAGATCAGAGGTGTCTTCGTTGTGGAGTCGTCAACAACCTGTAGGCAACAAGACCATAAGATAACTGAAGGATCAACTAATGCTATGGAAAGTCAGTGAGACTATATGTTGCACAGAAGTAGAGGACAATGAATAACAGACATCTAAATCTGTGAAGTAAGAGACCACAGCTGAATGGTATGTCCTAATATGATTTAAACTGACTACTATTAAATGATGTGTCCTTCAAAAAACACTGGCCAGCAATAATCAGCCATGGATCAAGAATGGGTACATACATAGCTTTTATAGGAAGGGAAAGACTGACTGGTGTTGTGTTTGTGTGCATGTCAGCCAATTGGAGAATGGTGCTTGAGAATCAAATACAACTGACCACGTGACTGAAAGCTGCAGCCCTTTATGAAATAATCAATGAGTGATGCAGATTTCACCATCTACTTTCTAACAGCCTGCATGGGCAATGAAGAAAAAAGATCAACATTGGCAGTGAATGATGACAGATACATCAAAACTGGGACCGAAATTATACCACTGGATGAAACCAACAGAATCAGTCATTTCTTCACTTCGAAATTTAATGGAAGATCATCACAAATGGTAGAAATTAAGAAAAGGTTTTCTTTTAGATCAGTTTAATTAGGGGACACATTTCCAAATCTGTTGATATTCAGAGGGGATCTCAATGTCATAACGGGCACATAGAGCTCCATAGTACGTAGCAAAAGACTCAGCAATGGGATGCTCTCCCGTCACTCTCCCATCACCCGTGGGCATTCGCAATGTATAGAATAGGTTCACGGGAAGACACCACGGAACAGAGCCAAAGTAAGATTATGCTAGACCTGTCCCTCCACTGATAAATACGATTTTTCAATCAGAGTTTGATGCATAACGGAACTAGTATGCAGCGAATCTCGAAGAATCGCTTGGTCCGGTGAGTTCAAGTACTGGGTCTCCAACTCCAGGTGTCTTAACTCTAGGTCCTCTACTTTAGCGTCCATCGGGCTGTGTCGGGACTTGTGGTAGCTTGTTGATGAATCCACAAGTGGTGGCCTTCAATAGCACCCAGTGGCTCTCAGGGGAGGTGACCGAACCCACGTTATGGCGCAAAAATTCCAGAGTGGCATTGTGCAAAGCTCCCTTGAACTGGGCATTCACAAGGGTCCTATTACGTAAACGCCACAGGGTTGGACCTTCCCCAGTGCCACTAGCAACTTGAAAGGTGCATGATCAGACAGCCCACATGCCCTTATATGTGCCTTGCGTATTGTTTATCCCTTGGACCTGGGGAGAAGGAAATAGTCTAGTCTTGAAAAGGTCTTATGTACCCCAGAGAAGAATGTGTAGCCCCTGTCTGTGAGGTGACAAAACCAACAGGCGTCTAGCAAACCCATTTTGTCCATGAAGCGGGCCAAACCTGTCTGGGGTGGGGAAGAACCTAAGACCGGAGAAAAGTGGTCTACTTGTGCGCTAGCAACACAGTTCATATCTCCACCTAGGTCCGGGGACCCGCTGGGAGTTCCAAAGTGATGTTCCAACTATTGTTCAAAAATGTCTCTGACAGAGGGGGAGGTCGATATACATTATGTAGGGAGATGGATTTCCCAATAAGAAGGCCATATATTGCCACATAACGTCCCAGTTTGTCATGCCAAGTCTGAGTGTTCCGGATTGGGACATGTCCTGTCAGTAGTATGGCCACCTGTTTGTATCCCAGAATGAAACACCTTCGTGAACACCATAAAGGCTAGGAAGGGGCATTTGCTTCCGATTAGATGGATTTCCTAAAGAAGCAGGATGTCCAGACCTGGCCCGTGAGGAGCCCTCAGGATAGCTCCATGTTTGATCTTGTCTAACAGACCATTCACATTCCAGGGGGGGAGCTTCAGGGACCTGAGGGTCCTCCCTGTCCTCCATGAGCACTGCAAAACTTATAAGAAATCCTAACATTAACCCCTTCACCCCCCACCTTATACTTCTAAAGATGGAAGTACCTGTCATTGTACCAACATTGGGGGACACCAATTGAGAGTACCAGAGTCCCTACCTCCCCCTCGGCCCCTCCAAATGTTAGACAGTAGGTACTATTTACCCTAAAGAAAATCTGCCCTGCATAAAAAAAGGAGCGAGGTCCAGTAGCCCTCCGATGAGTTAAGAGCTGTGACCTGTGAGCATTTTATTTATGAACATCATATACACTGTTTAATGAACTTTTAGACTATATTAAGTGGTTGCTCAACACATGTTAACAGCACAGATGAGGATAGGCAATTGAATATTTTGATTTGTTGTGAAACATTTTATTGTCTTCAGCCGAAATACAGTATTTGTGATTATGAGTTAAGAGATGCCCTTGCTTCAAACATACATATTATGAGGAAATGACATAATAAACAGCTGTTCTCAGTGATGATGCCGAGCAAGCAAGACAAGAAAGAAAAAGCCTTTAAAGGAAGGGAGACCCAGGAGAACTAGGGGGCCCGGCGGCAGGATTGACTGTCAGTGGGACATCTCCACTGGAGGCAGTTTGACAGCCACGGCTCTCCGTTTCCTCTGGACCACAATAGCATCATCCGTGCCGGGCACCCAGCCGTCTTCGCCCCTCCGTAGGAGCCTCCTGGTCCGAGGTGGTGTCCCGTCTAGTCTTCGCAGCATCATTCTTCAGGAGAGGTCTCTCTTCCAGCCATTCCCATACAGTCTCAGGTGACTCAAAGAACAGAGATTTGCCTCCAAACAACACTTTGAGGGGGCCAGAAAAAACAGCATATATTGGACGACCATGGCCCTCAGTTTCTGCTTGACGCTTTGAAAGTAGCTGCGTTGTTGTTGCACTTTGAGGGTGCAGTCTGGAAAAAACATAACTCGTGAAGATCCACAGTGCAACAAGTCTCTTGATTGGGAAGCCCGTAGTATAGCATTGTGGACAGCACAGTTCAATATGCGGGAGCTTTTGGTTCTCGGCAGAGCACCAGACGGAGGCCATGTGTTCATTTTTCTGTGGGTGCGTTCCACTATGAAACACAAGGAGACTGTGGCCTGCGGCAGCCATGTTTGGAGACAGGTAGCAATGAAAGCAGTCTTGTTTGGTTCCTCCATCCCCACTAAAATCCGCACTACGCGAATGCTGTTTCTTCTTGATCCACCCTCCGCATCCTCCAAGCGTGCCACCAACAGGGCTAAAGTGCGTCGTAGGGTCTTCTCTTCGGACTGGCAAACCTGTAAAGAGTCTTCGGCTTGAGATATCCTGGTGTAGGTTGCCGGGACTCTGCCAAAATTAGTACGTAAATCCTGATGTATGAGTGATAGGTCTGTTCGGAGTTCACTTATTTTTCCCTCAGAGGAGGAGCAGGGGTCTTAGATGGCCTGCAAAACGGGAGACACTTCCGATGAGTGAGGGTCACCCCCCCTTTGTCCCAGCAAGTCCAGGTGGAGGGAGGGGCTTTATCAATCTTGCCCAGTGACGATGTGTGGGTTGGTTTATCCTTCCCCATGAATCCCAGCCCGGGATGAGGTCTGCAGCCACTTAGACCCCACAGTCCTGTCCAGGTGGCCAGCACCCTTATATGGCGCACACAGGTCCTTCCTTGGTAGAAGTGCTACAAAAGCTAACAAAGGTGATATAAATGTTGTGGCACCAAGTCTCCAATGGCTCAGGTTTTGTATTAATGTTGTCGCCTCGTTTGCAGCTGCCCTATATAGCCATTGTTTCTCTCAATCTTGGGGCACCCAGACAAGCCACCCTTCTGTGGCTCGGCTGCCAATCCCACAGGCCTAAACGGGAGGGGAGGACCGGGATCGATGGCCTCTCCACCTGGGTCTGACTGGCTGTCCGGGAAATCCTGCAGTCAATGGTAGCAGAGGGGGCCATAGGGTCCCCAGGCACACGTCCCACAGCCTGATGCAGCCGCCAACCCCTGCAGGTCCAGACGAGGGGATAGGTTGCCACTGCCCCTCACGCCCCCAGCTCAAGGAGCAAGGGCGCGGGGGTGCAGATCACTCTAAGTAGAGGCCTAGGCCTAGTAAAAGGGAACAGCCGGGCTTTAAACCACCACAGCCTGAACCGTCTGCCACCTCTACTTCACTGCAAGCCCCCCATCTTGGCCCCTCTTACCAGCGCATCACGATCCCGCTGCTGAGTATCCTGTGAAGGGGCTCTCTCCTTCCAGGCTGTGCAAGCCAGCTGGTGCACTCCCCAAAGCCGGCAGAGGGGCCAGGGACCCTGGCCGCCCCTCTCTACATAGCCAAGCGCCATAGGCTTTGGAGAGTGAGGGGAGGAAAGAAAAGAATTGGGGCTCCAGCCCCAACAAGGGAAGCCATCCTCCTGCCCTACAGACCTCATGGCCAGCAGCTCCTTGCCGAAATCTTCCCCTGCAGCAAAAATGGAGTGAGTAGGCCGTGGGTTGCCTCGCTCCCCGTCGGCGGCCCCACTTGGATGGTTCAGTAGGGCACTCCATTCGTGCTACCAGTGTCTCATCAGGCCACTTGGAGCCAAAAGTTTATAGGATGGCTGTAATTTCCTCTGCGGATCATGTCAGATTGCCTGCAGGGTGGCGGGAGCTTAGCAAGGAGCGACTGCCATCTTCAGTGACAAAGCCACCCCATGCCCCGTTTGAAGATCTTTTTGAGTGTGTGGAAGCAGGAGACTGAGAGTGCACTCACTTGGCCACTCGTGATAAGTTGGTTGTTGATCACTATTCTGAGGTTCTTTCCGTGGGTTGCTAGGAGGGGTGTAGGTCTGAGTTCGGCAGGACACTGGGTGGAGTACCAGAGCGAGGAGTTTTTTATGAAGATGACTACTTCCGTCTTGTCTTCGTTGAGCTTGAGGCAGTTTGTTTTCATCTGTTTGATGACTTTGGTCATGCAGAAGGAGAAATGTATCTCTGTGATTGGTGTCTTTTTCAGAGAGGTAATGTATGAGCTGGATATCGCCAAACAGAGGGTATGATGTTGATTCTGTGGGAGCGGATAATGATGACAAGTGGGGCCATGTAGGTGTTGAAGCCGGGTTTGGTGGCTCAGTGGACTAATGCGTCCACTGCAGGGGCATGTGTTCGACCTCATGGTCACAGGTTCAAATCCCGTCGGGTCCACTCTGCCTTTCATCCATCTGAGGTCGATAAAATGAGTACTATTGAGTTGGGTAACAAGAAACATCTGTTATTCAGCATCAAGATACCTACGGATGAACGTGCGCTTTACAAATACACATGTTTTGTTATGTTAACAGTGTGGGGCTAAGTTAGGATCCTTGTGGAACTCCACAGATGAGGTTGATGGCATCTGAAGTGAATGAGGTCAGGATGACGGACTGAGTGCGGACTGTCAGGAATGAGAAAATCCAACGAAGTGCGGTCCTTGGATGCTGGCTACATGCAGTATTTGGATAAGGATGGGGTGGAAGATGTGTCTAAGCCAGCGGAAAGGTCCAGTGGGATAAGAGTCATAGTGTCACCTCTGTCCATGATCATCCAGATGTTGTTAATGGCAGTGATGATGACAGTCTCTGTGCTGTGGTTGAGCCTGAATCTGAACTGACTGGTGTCGAGGAAGTGGTTGTCATTGAGGTGGGGGGCTAGACATTGTTTTGTTATCTTTTCCATGACTTTTGTGTGGTAGCTTAGCAAGGAGATAGGCCGGTAGGTGGCTAGTGTATTCAAATGTGCTTGGGGGTTCTTTAGGACGGGGAGTAAAGATGTAGTGAGGGCAGGGGTGTGGGAGTGCTCCTCAGTGTATGAATTGCATGGTTGTTGTGGTTTCTTGAGTGGTGATGGTGGACTAGGGTGTGGGAGTGCTCCTCAGTATATGAATTGCATGGTTGTTGTTGTCTCTTGAGTGGTGATGGTGGGCTAGGTGCTAGGCTAGGTGATGGTGGGGGGTGACCTGACCTCAGGACACCCCCCACGCCGCACGGCTCGCCAGCGGTGCCCCCTCGCTGCTGCTCATTGTCCCTGCACCGTTTTTGGCCCGTTTTTCATGCTCACTGCTTCTTTTTCTGTACTTGCTCCCTTTTAGCCCGATTTTTCGTGCCCACTGTATCTTTGTTCCTGTACTTGTGTTTTTAACTCCTGCATTGTATTCACTTGTGCTTTTGTTTTGTTTAGCGTGCCTCGCTAATCCCTCTGGTGCCCCCACCCGCTCCCCGCTTCCCGCCGCTGCTCCATCGCGGCCCGCCCCCTTTTTCCTTCTGTACCCGATTGGCCGCCCCGCTCCCGCCTCCCAGCTGCTCCGCCCTCCCACTTGGCCTCATATGGAGCCCGCGCAGCGCAGCTAAGTGTGACCTGACCTCAGGACACCCCCCACACCGCACGGCTCGCCAGCGGTGCCCCCTCGCTGCTGCTCATTGTCCCTGCACCGTTTTTGGCCCGTTTTTCATGCTCACTGCTTCTTTTTCTGTACTTGCTCCCTTTTAGCCCGATTTTTCGTGCCCACTGTATCTTTGTTCCTGTACTTGTGTTTTTAACTCCTGCATTGTATTCACTTGTGCTTTTGTTTTGTTTAGCGTGCCTCGCTAATCCCTCTGGTGCCCCCACCCGCTCCCTGCTTCCCGCCGCTGCTCAATCGCCGCCCCGCCCCCTTTTTCCTTCTGTACCCGATTGGCCGCCCCGCTCCCGCCTCCCAGCTGCTCCGCCCTCCCACTTGGCCTCATATGGAGCCCGCGCGTACCCGCAGCGGGCGCGCCGATTGTGCGCCAAAGGCAAGCCCGTCTACGCCCGTCCGCGCCTGGACCGCGCCCAGCGCCAGGACCCCTGGCCCCCGAAGATGCCAGCCCACACGATGGACTTACGACGCCGCCACCCTCAACGCACTCAATGCCGGACGGAACCCCGCCTGCTACCGAGCCACCCCGAAACGCGCCCACGGACCCTTCACCTGCCAAACCTGCAAGTTCACCTGCCTCCGGACCTGCACCGCACCCGCCAAGCCGAACACCTGCAACAACCACCTCAGGTGCATCCTGATCAACACCCGCTCCGTCCACAGACACACCGTCGAACTCTGGAACCTCCTCGACACAACATCGCCAGACGTCGCCTTCCTCACAGAAACCTGGATGAACGCTTCCTCAGCGCCCGACATCGCCACAGCCATCCAGGACGGATACAAGATCACCCGGAGGGACCACGTCAACCAGACCGGAGGAGGCATAGCCATCGTACACAAGAACACCATCCGCATCACGACCAACTCCGACGACACCTTCACCGCCGCCGAACACCTCCACTTCCAGATACACACCGACCCCAAGACGACCCTCAGAGGCACCCTCATCTACAGACCCCCGGGACCACGCACACAATTCAGCGAAGACATCGCAGACTTCATCAGCCCGCATGCCCTCCCCTCCGCTGACTACATCCTCCTAGGGGACCTCAACTTCCACTTGGAGAACAACAAGGACTGCAACACCACCACCCTGCTGGACAACCTCGCCAACCTCGGACTCAAGCAACTGGTGAACACCCCCACCCACTACGCCGGCAACACGCTTGACCCCGTCTTCTCTTCCAGAAAGAACATCTCCTTCAGCCACTCCACCGGACTTCATTGGACTGACCACAGCTGCGTCCACTTCAGCTTCAGAAGAACCACGACCCACCACCACCCGCAACAGGTTCCTCGCCGGAGCTGGAGCAAGATCACCACCGAGCAGCTCACCACCTCCCTCAGCCAGACCCCTCCCGCCAGCACAACGGACCCCAACGAAGCAGCCAGCAACCTCACACAGTGGCTGACCGCCTGCGCCGACGACCTCGCACCACTGAAGAACCCTCCCAGCAGACCCGGCAGCAAGAAAGCCCCCTGGGTCACCGACGAACTCAAGGACTCCAAGAAGAACTGTCGCACCCTCGAGAAAGCCTGGCGCCACGACCAGACCACAGACAACATGACCGCCCTCAAGCACGCCACCCGCAAGCACCACCAGCTGATCCGCACCACCAAGAAGACAGCATTCAAAGAAAGACTGGACAACAACGCCCACAACAGCAAGGAACTCTTCAGCATCGTCAAAGAGCTCTCCAACCCCAGCGCCGGAAACAACGACATCACTCCTTCACAAGACCTCTGCGACTCACTCGCCTCGTTCTTCCACCGCAAGATCGCCGACATACACAACAGCTTTGGCGCACCAACCACGCACCCAACCGCCGAACCAACGCCCCCCACCACCACCCTCTGCACCTGGACCCCGGTCAGCACCGAAGACACCACCCGCACGATGAACACCATCCACTCCGGATCTCCAACCGACCCCTGCCCCCACCACGTCTTCAACAAGGCCGACTCCATCATCGCACCCCAACTCCGGGACATCATCAACACCTCCTTCCACACCTCCACCTTCCCGGAGAGCTGGAAGCACGCCGAGCTCAGCGCCCTCCTGAAGAAACCAACAGCGGACCCCACCGACCTCAAGAACTTCCGCCCCATCTCGCTCCTCCCTTTTCCTGCCAAAGTCATCGAGAAAACCGTCAACAGACAGCTCGCCGCCTTCCTCGAGACGAACGGATCCCTCGACCCCTCGCAGTCCGGTTTTCGAGCAAACCACAGCACCGAGACCGCACTGATCGCAGCCAGCGATGACATCAGATCCCTGCTCGACAACGGAGAAACAGCGGCCCTCATCCTCCTGGACCTCTCTGCAGCGTTCGACACTGTCTGCCACCGCACCCTAGTACAGCGCCTCAGCAACATCGGGATCCAAGAGAAGGCACTGAAGTGGATCATCTCGTTCCTCGCCGGAAGAACTCAGAGAGTCCGCCTCCCCCCGTTCAGATCCGACGCCACCGAAGTCATCTGCGGCGTACCACAAGGATCATCACTCAGCCCAACCCTCTTCAACATCTACATGAGCCCCCTCGCAGCCATCGCACGCCAACACAACCTCAACATCATCTCCTACGCCGACGACACCCAGCTGATCCTCTCCCTCACCAACGACCCCGCCACCACCAGAACCAGCCTCCAGGAAGGGATGAAAGACGTCGCCGAATGGATGAAGAACAGCCGCCTGAAACTGAACTCAGACAAGACGGAAGTCCTCATCCTGGGATCATCGCCCTCAGCCTGGGACGACTCCTGGTGGCCCCCTGCCCTGGGCACCACTCCCAAGCCAACGGACCACGCACGCAACCTGGGCTTCATCCTGGACTCCTCCCTCTCGATGACCAGACAAGTCAACGCCGTCTCATCATCATGCTTCAACACCCTGCGCATGCTCCGTAAGATCTTCCGATGGATCCCCACCGAAACCAGAAGGACGGTCACCCAGGCACTCGTTGTAGGAAGGTGGATATCTGACTATGGTTACCCCCAACTTTTTGCCTAGTGTCTAGCTGGTTTTTCGACTTAGTTGGCCTGAGATCCTGCCATTCAGGGTCTCAGGCTGTCTGCTCTCTCTTTAAAATGGATTCCATGTACCCTAGGTACATTCCCAATTGGTAAGGATCACCTTATTGGACCCTGTACAGTGTACCCTAGGTACCCAGGGCATAGGTGTACCCTAGGCCTCCCAGGGGCTGCAGCATGTATTATGCCACCCCTGGTCTGGCCTTCCAATCAGACACAACTGGCTGATCACTCAGCTGGGGCAAGGTCGTGTAATCACCCCTTGCTTAGGTGTAGTATTCCTATACCTACCCTATATATAGACACATGTGTACCTATCAGTCACTCCTATGGCAGGCCTTAACAATCCTGGAGGCAGAGTGCTTGGTAACATGTGAGATGGTGCTCTAGCATGAGCTGAGCCTGTCTGCAGCTTTCGGAACCATGTCCTTATAGCTGTTCTATGATATAGCCTACCATATACTCTTAAAGTGCCTTATAATCTTAAACGGTTATGGTAACTATGGTTGGGCTGTATCAAAACATGTCGTGTAAGGTGTCTAACACTTTGGAATAATACCCCCATACCATTTCTGGTGATGAGGATATTATCCCTCCCTTCTAGAGGGAGAGACATGTTAAAATCATACTTTGCTGTGTAACCTCTGACCAAAGCCTCAGCATCACAAAATGGATGCTGCTGCCACGACACAAGTCTTACCTCCTGCAGCTGGGAGTGATCCCAGCCAGGGAGGCCTGGACAATAGGTTTCCTGCTTGGGGAGGTGCTAGCACCTCCCCAGACAGCCTTTAGTGTATTGGGGCAGGGTGGGCTGAAAGGAATGAGACATGCCTGGGGCACACAAGGTGTTCCTTGCATAGTCCAGTTCAAACCGGTGCTGGGGCACTCCAGCCCCAGCTCTGGCGCGAAACTGGACAAAGGGAAGTGGGTGTAACCACCCCCTCCCAGGTCCCACCCATAAGGCGTGACCTAGCAGGTAGTCCCAGCCCCCCAGATTAGTATAAGAGTGGGAGTTGGGCCTCAAGACTTTAGATTATCCTGAACCTGCAAAACTGAACAGAAACTCTGGACCTTCGACATTCGACGAAAGAAGAAGACTGAAGAATCTCCCTTGTAGCCAAGGAGTGGCTACCCTGTGCAAACAGGCACCATCAAGTGACTACCCTTTGCTTTGTGAAACGTTCGACGAGGAACCGACTGCAGAGCCCGACCAGAGCCTTGATTTCCAGACTTCTCCGACCCTCATCCACATCTGCAGCAGAGCTGAGATCCGTGGAGGCGACGAGCGACGTGGGACCGGCTACCTGGGAAAAGTGGCTAGTAACTTACAGCGCAGCTTCTGAGGTACCCTCGAAGTTGTGCACCGGGGATTGAGAAGCCCCAACCCCAAGCACCATCTGCACCGAAGACCAGCCCCCCACACTCCACGAGTCCTGCGTGGGGCCCTTCAGCATTTTCCTGCTTGCCGCGTCTGTCCGGTTGCTTGCCCGCTGGCTAGTGGCCTTTGTGACGACGCTCCCTAAAATCTTCTGCGCTGGTTTGGCTCCTCCAGACTGGCTCCCGCTTCTCTGCAAAGAAGAAGCACCCCAGACCTTCCTGGTCTGCACCAGAAGCAAGTCCCTTGTTCTTCGTGGGTTCCGCTTGCCAAGGCTTGGTGAGTCCTAGTCCAACTTCGACGCCGCCGACAGCAAGGGCCTTCGTGGGACAGCTCGCCTCCTGGTCCTGGTCGTCCTCGACGCTTCCTGGTCCTCCTGGCTCCAGCGACAAGCTTCACCTTCACCTGCAACTCTTCACGACATCGCCTGGTTCCTTCCTGGTTCCACGTGGTCACTGGCTAGTGACCTTGACTCTGTCCCTTCTGCTTGCAGGTTTCTTCTCTTCGTGATCCCAGCCTTGGGATCCACCGGACACTCTCCCCTGACTGCCTGTCAGCATCTTTCTTCAGGCATCCATAGGAGTCGACGACGAAAACGACGCATCTTCACCCCTATGCACCCGCAGCCTGTGGGCTAGGTAACTTGGGTACTCCGGTGCTCATCAGGATAGTGACTATCCTAGTGTCTAGTTTTCAAGTCTCAACTTCCTAGCTACTCCGGAAGTGTCCTAAATCTATCTATTTCTAAACTGTAACATTGCTATTGACTTTTACGCATTACGCGTGAGTGTTTCCACTCTGCACACGAATCCCGTGGGCCTCCCAATCCCTAACTAACGCTAGTGTAGTGTAGCCCCAGCGATTCCCTAGGCCTAGGCCTATTCTATTTCCGTGACAGTGGTTCTTATACCACTTATTTAGTATATGGTTTGCGTGGCCCCTAGGGCCTAACTGTATTACTTACCTGTGTGACTTACTGTATGCATTAATAAGACTGTGTTGTACTTACCTCTAAACTCATAAAGAGTGCTGAGGGTTTGCTTAGAATAAATACACTTTATTTTATATATATATCTGTTGTGGTGTCCTTTCATTTGGTATTCAAGGGATTATATATGGTATCACAGCTGGCTTCACATGCCATTCAGAGTTTAGCCTAAGACTGCTCTTGTCCATGCTACCACTAGGATAGCTGGTCTATAAGGTTGACTTTACAACCAATCACCATAAGGGTATTTGGACTGATATAAGGTGTACACTATAACTAGTGACATCATACATCAGGCCAACTTCTCACATTGGTGGCAGCGGTGGGATCTGAGCTTGCTGTTGTAATACCATTATAATCTTGAGATACTAAATTGGAAGATCACACAGATATTGTCTAGGTACATATAACATAGTCTAGTATACTTAAGTCCTACTGGACTTAGTGGTTGTAGGTTGAAGGGAGTAACACACCCTGACTACAACTACTAGAGAGGTTTAGTAGAAACAACTAGTGTAGGTAGGTGCACACACCACACCCTCACTAGAATCATGCCCCTGGATGGAGATCACACTGATGCTCCCTCAGGAGAGGAGAATCCTAGACAGGTTCCCTCTAGGTATGATGCATTCACATTCCAGGAGATGAGACACTTGTGTACCTCCAGAGGAATAAAACAGGGTGCAAACCCTACCCTTAGACAGCTAGTGGAGCTTCTGGAGGCCTATGATGCTGAAAGAGCTGCCAGGGATGGTGCCATAGCTGTAGATAGGGGTCTACCCACCACAGAGGAGTCAGATGGGCCTTCAGATGGGGAGGTAGACAGCCAGGGCCAAGTAAGGAGACTTAGCCAGGCTAACCTAAGCTTACATGGGAGTTTGCATGGGGTCCCCCCATACAGACCCCCAAGTAGGTTTTCACAGAGAAACAGGAGGGACAGATCCCCTTCAGTGGAATCCATCCACTCCCATGTTTCTAGCATCTCTAATGTTTCCTCTCACAGGGGAATGAGTTCACCTGAGAGAAAGGAGCATAAAGCCAGAATGAGGGAAGCTAATCTGAGGATTCAGAGGGAAGAAATTGCCCTTGCCAAAGAGAAGCTTGCTCTGGCTAGAGAGCAAAAATTGTGTGGGTCAGAACCCACTGGTGGCAGCAACATTCCTAGAGATAGGGATAGGTCTTATGACCATAGAAACCTAAGCAAGATAGTCCCCCCATATCAGAATGGGGATGACATCCACAAATGGATGACTGCTTTGGAGAGGGCCTGCAAAGTACAGCAGGTACCCCAAAGTCAGTGGGCAGCTATCTTGTGGCTCTCCTTTTCTGATAAAGGTAGAGACAAGCTCCTCACAGTCAGTGATGAGGATGCAAATAATTACAAAGTCCTGAAGAGTGCTCTGATAGATGGGTTTGGCTTAACCACTGAGCAATATAGGTTGTTGTTCAGAGACACCCAGAAGACACAGACACAGGACTGGTCTGATTTTGTGGATTGTGCCACTAAGGCTTTGGAAGGTTGGTTAACTGGCAGCAAGGTGCAGGACTATACAGGATTGTACAACTTGATTATGAGGGAGCAGATCCTTAGTAATTGTCAGAACCAGCTCCTCCATCAACACCTGGTAGACTCAGATTTGACCTCTCCCCAAGAATTGGGAAAGAGGGCAGATAAATGGGTCAGGACCAGGATTAGGCCTAAAAATCAGGGTGGTGACCAAAAGAAAGATACCACCAAGCCTCAAGAGAAGGGTGGGGATAAAGCAAAAGAGAAATCTACCTCAGGGCCCCAAAACTCCACACAGGGTGGTGGGTCCCAAGCTCCCTCCTCTTCCACAGTTAAAAAGCCTTACTGCCATGTGTGTAAAACACCTGGGCATTGGAAAACTGACAGCAGTTGTCCACAGGCTAAAAACAAAACTGTTCCTCCAACTACTCCTGTCACACCACCTATTACTGTCAGCAGTAATCCCCCAGGTGGTGGGAGTGCCCCCAAAAATTTGGTTGGATTTTCTTGGGGAACACAGGGGGATCCTGGCTTAGCCAATTCCCCTGCAGCAGCTACTCTTGTCTGTGATGGTGGCATGGGGTTTGCCAACTTCACTGCCTGTCCCAACACTTTGGGTAGGTACAGACAGGAACCCTACATCAATGGTAGAAAAGCTGAGGCCTACAGAGACACTGGAGCTAGCATCACTATGGTGGCCCATAGGCTAGTTCCCTCTGAGCAGCTTTTGCCTGGTTTCTCATACCAGGTAACTAACATTGATGGCAAACAGAACAGTCATCCCATGGCAGAGGTATGTCTCAGCTGGGGAGGTGTCACTGGCCCTAAAAGGGTGGCAGTGTCTCCAACCTTGCCTGTGGACTGCTTGCTGGGGAATGACTTAGAACTCTCAGCTTGGGCTGGAGTTGAACAAGACACCCATTCCAAAATGGTAGGCCTTTCCAAAAAGGGTAGTGGGGTTGTGCCAGTCACAACCCCTGTCCAAGTAGCTTTCCTCCCTGAAAAGGTTGGAAGGGCAGTGGTAGCCACAGCCCAGGCACAGACAGACTTCCCTGTAGGGACTGACAGAGCTGTGACAGTCACAGCTCAAACCCAAACTGAGTGCCTTCCCGAAAAGGTTGGCAAGGCTGTAATGGTCTCAGCCCACACTCAGACTGATATAGGTGTAGTGAAGCCTGAAACAATGGATCACTCCACACAGACAGAGAGTAGTGGGGAGGAAGAAAAGTCTCCCTCCCCCCAGACATTAGGAAAAGGTCAGCCTCCTCAGGGATCTGACCTCACCCCTTGTGAAGGAACTGCCCCAGAGGTAGCCAGGCCTGGCCTGGCAGAGCCTCTGATGTCAGTGGCCCCTTCCAAGGTGGGACCCAGTCTGGTGCAGGTAGCCTGCCTCTCTCTACCCTGCCTCAGTCAGCCCAGGGCTGCAGAGGCCAGGGAGGCCAGTGGACCCCAAGAGGGCCCCTGTCCACAAGAACCCCCCCTTCAAAAGAATGAGGATTGCCTGGTTAGTTGCCCTAGCCAGGTGATGGGTAAAAACATTCCTGAGGGATCCCCTTCACAGGTAGTTAGGGACCTCCCCCAGAGGGATTCTGTTGGGCACAGGCAAACCTGGGACCTTAGGGCCCCAAACCTGACCTGTCCCTCCAGTAAGCCCACAAAAGGGACCCAGCCTCCAGCTTTAGGTAGCCAGAGGCTGACCCTGAGAGCACAGTGCAACTCAGTTAGAGAAAGAAAGGCATCCATGGTGGAGGATGATTGGAGGAAGCTGAGGCCTCACTTTGAGGACATTCACTTCAGTACTCCATCTCAACACCAGCCTTTTTCTTTGCAAAGACACACCAAAGGTAGAGATTCCCTATGGTGGAGACCCTATGATATCTCTAGGATGAGGGATTGCTTAGTGGACCATGAGACAGGGGGTAACCATGCCAGTGCTGGTTCTTCCTTATATGGCCACTCAGGCAATAGAGGCTTACCTTGTAAAGGCCAGCCTTATCTCCTTTCGTTTGGGGGGGGGTTGTGTAGGAAGGTGGATATCTGACTATGGTTACCCCCAACTTTTTGCCTAGTGTCTAGCTGGTTTTTCGACTTAGTTGGCCTGAGATCCTGCCATTCAGGGTCTCAGGCTGTCTGCTCTCTCTTTAAAATGGATTCCATGTACCCTAGGTACATTCCCAATTGGTAAGGATCACCTTATTGGACCCTGTACAGTGTACCCTAGGTACCCAGGGCATAGGTGTACCCTAGGCCTCCCAGGGGCTGCAGCATGTATTATGCCACCCCTGGTCTGGCCTTCCAATCAGACACAACTGGCTGATCACTCAGCTGGGGCAAGGTCGTGTAATCACCCCTTGCTTAGGTGTAGTATTCCTATACCTACCCTATATATAGACACATGTGTACCTATCAGTCACTCCTATGGCAGGCCTTAACAATCCTGGAGGCAGAGTGCTTGGTAACATGTGAGATGGTGCTCTAGCATGAGCTGAGCCTGTCTGCAGCTTTCGGAACCATGTCCTTATAGCTGTTCTATGATATAGCCTACCATATACTCTTAAAGTGCCTTATAATCTTAAACGGTTATGGTAACTATGGTTGGGCTGTATCAAAACATGTCGTGTAAGGTGTCTAACACTTTGGAATAATACCCCCATACCATTTCTGGTGATGAGGATATTATCCCTCCCTTCTAGAGGGAGAGACATGTTAAAATCATACTTTGCTGTGTAACCTCTGACCAAAGCCTCAGCATCACAAAATGGATGCTGCTGCCACGACACAAGTCTGACCTCCTGCAGCTGGGAGTGATCCCAGCCAGGGAGGCCTGGACAATAGGTTTCCTGCTTGGGGAGGTGCTAGCACCTCCCCAGACAGCCTTTAGTGTATTGGGGCAGGGTGGGCTGAAAGGAATGAGACATGCCTGGGGCACACAAGGTGTTCCTTGCATAGTCCAGTTCAAACCGGTGCTGGGGCACTCCAGCCCCAGCTCTGGCGCGAAACTGGACAAAGGGAAGTGGGTGTAACCACCCCCTCCCAGGTCCCACCCATAAGGCGTGACCTAGCAGGTAGTCCCAGCCCCCCAGATTAGTATAAGAGTGGGAGTTGGGCCTCAAGACTTTAGATTATCCTGAACCTGCAAAACTGAACAGAAACTCTGGACCTTCGACATTCGACGAAAGAAGAAGACTGAAGAATCTCCCTTGTAGCCAAGGAGTGGCTACCCTGTGCAAACAGGCACCATCAAGTGACTACCCTTTGCTTTGTGAAACGTTCGACGAGGAACCGACTGCAGAGCCCGACCAGAGCCTTGATTTCCAGACTTCTCCGACCCTCATCCACATCTGCAGCAGAGCTGAGATCCGTGGAGGCGACGAGCGACGTGGGACCGGCTACCTGGGAAAAGTGGCTAGTAACTTACAGCGCAGCTTCTGAGGTACCCTCGAAGTTGTGCACCGGGGATTGAGAAGCCCCAACCCCAAGCACCATCTGCACCGAAGACCAGCCCCCCACACTCCACGAGTCCTGCGTGGGGCCCTTCAGCATTTTCCTGCTTGCCGCGTCTGTCCGGTTGCTTGCCCGCTGGCTAGTGGCCTTTGTGACGACGCTCCCTAAAATCTTCTGCGCTGGTTTGGCTCCTCCAGACTGGCTCCCGCTTCTCTGCAAAGAAGAAGCACCCCAGACCTTCCTGGTCTGCACCAGAAGCAAGTCCCTTGTTCTTCGTGGGTTCCGCTTGCCAAGGCTTGGTGAGTCCTAGTCCAACTTCGACGCCGCCGACAGCAAGGGCCTTCGTGGGACAGCTCGCCTCCTGGTCCTGGTCGTCCTCGACGCTTCCTGGTCCTCCTGGCTCCAGCGACAAGCTTCACCTTCACCTGCAACTCTTCACGACATCGCCTGGTTCCTTCCTGGTTCCACGTGGTCACTGGCTAGTGACCTTGACTCTGTCCCTTCTGCTTGCAGGTTTCTTCTCTTCGTGATCCCAGCCTTGGGATCCACCGGACACTCTCCCCTGACTGCCTGTCAGCATCTTTCTTCAGGCATCCATAGGAGTCGACGACGAAAACGACGCATCTTCACCCCTATGCACCCGCAGCCTGTGGGCTAGGTAACTTGGGTACTCCGGTGCTCATCAGGATAGTGACTATCCTAGTGTCTAGTTTTCAAGTCTCAACTTCCTAGCTACTCCGGAAGTGTCCTAAATCTATCTATTTCTAAACTGTAACATTGCTATTGACTTTTACGCATTACGCGTGAGTGTTTCCACTCTGCACACGAATCCCGTGGGCCTCCCAATCCCTAACTAACGCTAGTGTAGTGTAGCCCCAGCGATTCCCTAGGCCTAGGCCTATTCTATTTCCGTGACAGTGGTTCTTATACCACTTATTTAGTATATGGTTTGCGTGGCCCCTAGGGCCTAACTGTATTACTTACCTGTGTGACTTACTGTATGCATTAATAAGACTGTGTTGTACTTACCTCTAAACTCATAAAGAGTGCTGAGGGTTTGCTTAGAATAAATACACTTTATTTTATATATATATCTGTTGTGGTGTCCTTTCATTTGGTATTCAAGGGATTATATATGGTATCACAGCTGGCTTCACATGCCATTCAGAGTTTAGCCTAAGACTGCTCTTGTCCATGCTACCACTAGGATAGCTGGTCTATAAGGTTGACTTTACAACCAATCACCATAAGGGTATTTGGACTGATATAAGGTGTACACTATAACTAGTGACATCATACATCAGGCCAACTTCTCACACTCGTCACCAGCCGACTGGACTACGGGAACACCCTCTACGCCGGAACCACAGCCAAACTTCAGAAAAGACTCCAACGCATCCAGAACGCCTCCGCACGACTCGTCCTGGACATCCCCCGACACAGCCACATCTCTGGCCACCTGAGAGACCTGCACTGGCTCCCCGTCAGCAAGAGGATCACGTTCCGGCTCCTCACCCACGCACACAAGGCTCTCCACAACCTGGGCCCCATGTACCTCAACAACCGCCTGACCTTCTACACGCCCACCCAACTACGATCGACCAGCCTCGCCCTCGCCGCCGTACCACACATCCGCAGAGCCACCACTGGAGGAAGATCCTTCTCCTACCTGGCAGCCAAGACTTGGAATTCCCTTCCCATCCACCTTCGGCTGACCCAGGGCCATCTCTCCTTCAGGAAGCAACTCAAGACCTGGCTCTTCGAGCAGTAACGGACCTCTCTCCCCCAGCGCCTTGAGACCCTTCCGGGTGAGTAGCGCGCTATACAAATGCTATGATTGATTGATTGATTAAGGGTGATGGATGAGATGGGTAGGCGAGTTGAAGGGTCCGGTTGGGGATCAATATTGTTGTAAACGCTGGTGATTTTGGTGCTGGAAAATGGGATAGCTGGGTATCAGAGGTCAAGAGAGGGGGTTACACTGGTGGAGCTTGCTGCTGTAGAGGTGTCGTCTTCACTGTGCTGAAGTTTTCTTGGCGCTGCTGGGGTTGCTTTTGATGTGGTTGATGAGCGTGAAGCGTTTGGTGGTGATGAATTGATGCTAGTAGCATCTGAGGGCAGATTTGTAGGTAGTTTTGTCAGTGTTGCCCTAACTTTCCTCGATCTGCAATAAAGTTGCTTGCACTGGTGTTTGGTGTGCCTAACTCTTTCGTGTACCAGCATGCTTGTGGTCTGGTTCTCATGACCGTGAGAGGAGCCAGGGTGTCTGCATAGTCGGAGATCCAGGGCTTGAATTTCGATTTGGGGAGGTTGTTGTTGTGTCGAGGCCAGTGGTGTCAGAGTCTGGAAAACCAGGATGCTTTAGGGATCTTGTTCAAGTCCCGTTGTGAAGATTTAGCCATGGTGATTCTTCAGTTGTGTGGTATGGTTATGCGAACGTTGACTAAGGTGTGGTTGGACCAGGTGTCCGGTGTGGACTTTTCTACTGTGATCTTGTTGAAGCTGGTAAAGATGGGGGGCCAGTAGAGGTTACTGCTGAAGTTGGGAGTAGACTGGGAGGAGGAGGGGGCGGTAGACAGGGTGCTACTTATGGTGTAGTTGGCAGTGATGAAGTGTTTGAAGGTCAAGTGTTCCATGTTGCTGGTGGTGCTTTCCACGGTGGCGAAGCATTGAATGGATTCTTTTTAGATGATACCAATTCTGCCTCTGAATATGCTTGTCCTGTCCTGTCTAGAGAACTCAATCAATCAACAGATCTTTATTCGGAGTCGTAAAAGAGAACATCGATAACAGCGATTACACATATAAAAAAGGTCAAGCAGCAGTGCCAAATACATTATTACATACATTTCATTTCGCTTTCCGATAATAAATAACACTTCTTACAATATAAAACATGGGGTCCTCATATAAAAACTCTTGGTTGAATCATTTTACTTTATGTTAATAAATTACTATCATATCAATGTAAACGTCACCACGTCATATTAAAAAGTTTAAAGATTTGATTGCCTCCTACAACAGATCCTTCCTTCTTTATACCTGTTCTTTTTTAATATAAACTAGGTGGTAAAACCTAGGCTGTTTTTTTCCTAGAATAAAAAACAGCCCATAGGAATGATGATATTCTAAAACACCTCTAATGTTGGCAACGATTGTAAAAATCCATATGAAGGGCGACATTGTAGAGGGGACATGTGTCTGATAAGCGAGATAACATACCTCCTTCTGTACACAGTATAAAATTTACAGAAAAGCACCACGTGCATAGTATCCTGAGGCATCCTGTTGTCACACAGGCAATTTGAGAGATTTGGAGACCAATCATTCATATAGGCCAACTCTTGTCTAGGGGGATTTCTGTTGCGATGATGGGGACCGATGAGGGGCACAACCAGGTTTTGGTCAAGAAGAGCAGGTCCAGTGAGTGGTCATGTAGCAGATCCCAAATTTCTGTCTGTGTGTAGTGAGGGAGCGAGTGTTGAGAGGTATGCAGGACAGGGAGGGGCATAGTGTAATGGGGGCTCAGGTGAGTGTTGAAAATATGAGGTGCAGCAGGGAGTGAGGTGGGTGCATGTGTAATGATAGGTGGTGCAGGAGAATACAGATTCAGTTTTGAGCGGCAAGGTGCGGCAGCTGCTCTAGGAAATGCGGCTGGGAATCAGGGCGCGAAGGGTCACACTGGAGTATTAATGGCGGATGGAAAGAGGACCAGGCGCAGGGCATGAGCAGATGTACATAGACGGGATTGCCTTTGACACGCCAGCAGCACAACCGCAGCGGCCGCTATTAAAAGAAGACAGTGTTGGCGGGAAACCAGTGATGTTACTTCATAACAAGATAGATGATGGGAAATTCAGTGATGTCACTTCCTGTGCTGATGAATTATGGGTAATGAGTCCTCCTGCTTGGCTAATTCTTTTACAGACAGTTTAGAATAGCGTGCCAAAAATATTGTGATCTCATTCCATTCATTTTCTATATATATCCCCAAAATTAAATAACTTTTTTTAAACAAAATTTCAAACATATACAAAAATGTAAAAAATAAACAATGCAACAAATATAGCAACATAAAATACTAAAGTTAGGTTTTAAAAATTATGTAAAAAATTCGAACATTAAAGAAAGTATTTACCCACTGGCTATCTCCAGTAGGTAGTAATAGTTAGGACCTAGTTTCCATAGGAAAAGCATTTTCTGTTTTGCCAATAACTTTAGCGCCACTTTAAGAATCTTTATGACATTTTTAAAACATTTGCTTTAGTGGGTTCAGCTGCTGTGTTGAAAGTTTCGGGGTGATCCATCAAGTGGGGGACGAGGAAAAAGGGGGGAGTCCTAAAGAACAAGTTACTTTTCTGGTGGATACAGTATCTGCCTGTGGATTCCTCACCTTGTGAATATCCCCTGCGCCCGCAACATTCGGAAACTTTTGTAGCAGTTCACGCTGATGAGGTCGAAGATGAC
Organism: Triturus cristatus; assembly: GCF_964204655.1. Classification (NCBI taxonomy): domain Eukaryota; kingdom Metazoa; phylum Chordata; class Amphibia; order Caudata; family Salamandridae; genus Triturus; species Triturus cristatus. The sequence goes on along the minus strand of NC_140595.1, from coordinate 776,194,462 downwards.
GTCACAGAGACACGGCTCCGCTCGCGACTCCGCTGACGTCACCGGCTCCATAAGAAGACCTCGTCGGTGTGATCATGTCAGTTCCGCCCTTTTTTCCGTGTCTTCGAGCCACACAGACGGACTGACAGCAATATATACACAGTACATAATATACAAAGCAACACACACAGTGTGGAGATCATATATGAAGGCAAAATAAATAACACACTGCCTTTGACAGTAACAAATACATTTTGAAACACCATCATTAGAATTGTAGGTATACAAGGGTTGACAACCGGGAGGCGGGTGGTTCAGTGAGGAATCCACAGGCAGATACTGTATCCACCAGAAAAAGCGTTACTGAAGGTAAGTAACTTGTTCTTCTGATGGATACATCTGCCAGTGGATTCCTTACCTTGTGAAAAGATTCCCACAGCAGTCCCACTCCCGGAGGAGGGTGTCCACCCTTCTATACCAGAAAGTCCTGAAGGACGGAACGAGCAAAGTGTCTGTCCCTCCTCACCTCAGAATCCAAGCAATAATGCTTCGCGAAAGTGTGGAGGGAGGCCTAAGTTGCCGCCCTACAAATGTCCTCCACAGGAACACCTCTAGACAAGGCAGACGTAGAAGACTTAGCTCTAGTAGAATGAGCCCTTAAACCCTCTGGAGGTTCCTTACCGGCCAAAGAGCAGCATATCTTGATGCACAAGACAATCCATCTGGAAAGGGTGCGCTTGTGCACCGCTGTGCCCTTTCTGAAGCCAACAAAGCCCACAAAGAGCTGGTAGTCCACTCAAAAGTCTTTAGTCCTATCAAGGTAGAAGCTCACCGCCCTCTTAGGGTCCAAACGATGAAGTCTCTCCTCCTCCTTGGAAGGGTGAGGGGGAGGATAGAAGGTAAGGAGGGTAATGGACTGCCCCAGATGGAAAGGAGTTACCACCTTAGGCAGAAAAGCAGCCCTGGCCTTGAGTACCATTCTTTCAGCATGAATGGTCAAGAACGGGGGTTTTAAACTCAGAGCTTGAAGCTCACTTACCCTCCATGCCGAGGTGATCGCAATGAGAAAAACAGTTTTGAAAGACAACAGTCTCAAGGGACACTTGTGTAAGGGCTCGAAAGGAGAACCCATCAGGTAAGTCAAGACAAGATTTAAGTCCCATTGAGGCACAATAAAAGGAGTCGGAGGAAACTTGTTTGTAAGGCCTTTCAGAAATCGTAAAACAATAGGAGATTTGAACAAAGACGGCTGATCCGGCAAGCAAAGGAAAGCCAACAAGGCTGAAAGATATCCCTTTACAGTGTCCATAGCAAAGCCTTGCTGAGCAAGAGACAAGGCAAACTGAAGAATGTCAGATAAACGAGCCCTCAAAGGGCCAATAGTTTTCTCTCCGCACCTAAGAACAAACTTAGACCACCTATAGGAATAGATAGATTTAGTGGAATGACGTCTGGCAGACAAAATTACATCTACCACATCCGACGGGAGAGAAAAAGAATTCAGGTTGCCCCGTTCAATATCCAGGCATGAAGGTGAAAGCTCTGGAGGTGGGGGTGTAGAACCTGCCCCTGCGACTGCGAGAGGAGGTCTGCCCTCAGGGGGAGACGGAGCGGAGGGCACGAGGAGAGGTGGAGAAGATCTGAGTACCACACCTTTCTTGGCCAATCCGGGGCGATCAATATGACTTGGGCCCGGTCTTGGTGAATCTTCCTCAGAACCCGAGGACTCAAGGGTATGGGAGGAAACGCGTAAAGGAGATGTGAGTCCCATCTCAACTGAAACGTGTCACCCAACGCTCCCTGCATCGGATACTGGAGACTGCAGAATGATGGGGAGTGAGCATTCTCGTGAGTGGCAAACAGGTCTACCCGAGGAGTTCCCCACGTCCGGAAGACGTGACGAACCACCTCCGGATGTAGCCTCCACTCGTGGTCGGCGGAGAACTGCCAACTGAGACTGTCTGCACGCACGTTCAGAACCCCGGCCAAATGATTTGCCATCAGACAAATCTGCTAATCCTGAGCCCAGGACCAGAGACGCAGAGCCGCTCTGCAGAGACAATGCGACTCCACTCCTCCCTGCTTGTTGACATACCACATCGCGGTAGTGTTGTCCGTCAAGACTTGAACTGACTGACCGCGAAGGGAAGGGAGGAAGGCCTTGAGCAGGGCTGGCTTTTGGGCGGTGCGAGCGGTGCGACCGCACCGGGTGCCAAGGTCAGGGGGGCGCCGGCCGCCACCTACGTCTCTTACTCTTAAAACAGCACTCACTGAGCCTGCCTGCACTGTTAAACGGTTGTCCCCTCTTTCTTTTCTACGATGTATCTTCGTAGAAATGGAAAGAGAGGAAAACCGTGTTACCAAATCAGGAGGCACACTTTTGTTTTGCCCGCCCATGCGTTGCTCTGCCTGACTGCCTCTAACTAAGTGTTGAACGTTTGATTGGCCTGTAACTGAAACCGTTACCTACATCGCGGGATGCGAACGGGGGCGGGCCTTGGAAAACTCGCAGATACTCTTCCGGCGGCTAATGTTGCTGGTGGTTGCGCGCGCTCTCCGACAGTCCACGGGATTTTTGGCAGTGGCACAGAGACCGAGCCTCCTCTCTGCAGCAACATAAAGTGAGTTAGGTGACGGTCTACTTTTTTAAAATCAATCAATAATTTAAATGTGCACTGTGCACAAACAATATAGGGTGGTGACATCCCCTCCTTCTCAGGCCCAGTTTTAGCGACCCAAACATGAGCCTTGGCCCTCGCAGTGAGGGCTTGAAGGCAGGCGCGCAAAGAACACGTCATGTGTGTCAGCCCGGGCAGAGACAGCTTCCCGGGCGTGCACACACACAACGTTTTAGAGATTATCGCAGCCGCACCCGAGTACTTCACAGGTCTTTAAAAGACCATTTTCATGTTAACGAGGCTTTGTTTATTTTTTCACCCCTTCATCTCCACATTCCCGGCAATGGCCACAATGTTCTGCTGCGTGGATATTTCTTTTTCTATGCAGCGCAGGAGAAAATAAGTTTGTTTATTCATATTCACCTTTCCTGACTCCTGCAGCTGCTTATCACAGCAGGCTGTGACACAAAGTTTGACTAACGGAGTAGGTAAGAGAATGTGTTACTAATATGTTTTTCTTTTTAAAATATGCGCAGGCCCAGCAGGGCACATACTTCGTGTGTGATGCAGGACAACAATAAGACAATAAAAGATGCCCAGATAACTCTGGTGATTAATGATCCTGCTGGAGAGCAATCATTTGTCTGTTAGTAGTTTTTAAATGCAGATGAACTGTATTTTATCTGGAAGCTCAGTGGGTTACTGCCTTTGTCACAGAGATCCTTTTGTTACTTGCAGTTCAGAAGTTACAATCCAAACATAGGACAGTGACCAATGAACTGTCATCAAAGAGCTGCATACAAACATGAATGGTATAGTTAGAACTTCGCTTTCTTTTTTTGTGACATAGTTAGAACTTCCCCAGTCTTTCATTATTCTAATTTTGCTAAAATGAGTATGTTTGGGCAGATATACATTTTTATCAGTAAAGCTGAACCGACCCCATGGAGTACTCTTTAAATCCTAAGGTTGTGTTTCCCCAGACCAAACCCTCTTAAAATATCCGGCCCACCAGCATGGATGAAATGTGATTCATACACCTTGTAATCCTCATTTGCTTATGTGGCATTCCCTGTATACTGATTTATATACTTGTATGATTCATTGTCTCTGTATAATGTGTGCGTGGTGTAAAGTACTGACACACACTACACTGATATAAGTAGCGCTATACAACAAATGAAATGCATATGAGAGAGGGGCTACTTAAAGATGAGGGGCTCTGTTGGAGGGTGGCAGTGAGGGAATCCGAGGTAGTAGCTAGTGGAGAGAGAAGTTTTTCTAAGTTAAAGTTAATTAAAACATATTTAATATCCACAATGAAAGATGAAAGGCTATCATCTTTGGCAATCCTATCCATTGAAAATGATATTGCACAACAACTGGACTTATCCACATCAATATTGGCATTTGCAAAAATGAAAGCCCGTAAAGTTCAATTTTCTTGAAATTTGCTAATTGTTTTTACAAAATTAACAGAAAATGTTAATAATTACATCAACAAGATGTATATTGTTTTGGGCTATAAAATAAGCTATAATTGACTGATGGTGTCGTAATATCTGTTCCCCATCTAATCCCTATTTAATTTACATGACATTTGAGCATACATTTTATATATTCTAAAATGTATCCTGTATATATTTAATATGCGGTTGAGAAACCATACAACTCAACACAAAAAATGTTTGCTGGGGGGTGCGGGGGGGGCGGGGGGGGGGGCGGGGGGGGCGCCAACAAAGATTGTCGCACAGGGCGCCACAATCTCTAAAGCCGGCCCTGGCCTTGAGTGCCAAACGTATCACCCGCAATTCCAAAAGGTTGATGTGAATGTAAATGTAAATGTAAATGTATGTGTCTTGTAAAGCGCACTGCTGTCCTGAGGCGTCCTGGCACTGTAAACCGCTGGGGAACCCGTCCTGGCTATCCCTGTGAGATGGTCCCTCCTGGGTATCTCCAAGGTGAAACCAGGCATCCCCGGCGAATGTGGGGGGCCGTTGTAGAGATGAGGCAAGCTAATGCCCAGAGTTGCCGAGTGTGATCCCTGGTTAGAGTAGGCACCGAGGCGAGAATTATCGAGTCCGCTGGCCCTGGTCCACGACCCTGCTGCGTCGGGAATTGAACCCTGGTCCCGGGCCGTCCTCTGCTTCCGGGTCTGCTGCCTCTAACCAGTGAGCCACACCACTCCACAGCAACCTTTCCTCTGGAGACCTAAGACCCCTGATCTCCAGATCCCCCAGATGTGCACCCCACCCTAAAGTGGATGCATCCGTTATCACTGTGGCCACCGATGGAGGTAGATGGAAGGGCTTTCCTTGCGACAGATTGCCCTCCACACTCCACCAAGACAGATCCGCTGCAGCTTCTCTGAAGATCCTCACAGACTCCATGAGATCTCCCTTGTGATGATACCACTGCCTGCGGAGACACCACTGGAGTGCCCTCGTGTGCCAGCGTGCATGGTTGACCAACAGAATGCAGGAGGCGAACAGACCGAGCAGACGAAGGACCTTCAGGACTGGAACGACCGCTCCATTGTAAAACAAGGGAATAATTTCCTGTATGTCGAGAATCCTTTGTGGAGGTGGGAATGCCCGACACACAGTAGTGTCCAGTACCACCCCTATGAACAGGTTGCGCTGAGAGGGCACCAGGTGAGATTTGGGTACGTTTATTGAAAAACCCAATCTATACAACAGTTGAGTTGTATCCTGCAGATGATGAAGCACCCTCTCTGGAGACTCTGCTTTGATCAGCCAGTCGTCCAAATAGGGGAAAACTGAAATCCCCGACCTTCTGAGATGGGCTGCCACCACTGCCATCACCTTGGTGAAGACTCGAGGTGCAGTAGTAAGAATAAAAAAGGGAGGACCGCAAACTGATAATGTTGCGACCCTACCGTAAACCGGAGATACTTCCTGTGCGACTTCAGGATGGGGATGTGGAAATACGCATCCTGCAAGTTGATCGACCCCATCCAGTCCTCCTGATGCAGCGCTTGAAGAACCTGCGCAAGGGTGAGCATCTTGAACTTCTCTTGCTTCAGAAAAAGATTCAAGATCCCGGGGTCCAGGATTGGATGCAATCTGCGGTCCTTTTTCGGAATCAGGAAATACCGGGAGTAGCATCCCTGACCCATTTCCCGCTCTGGAACCACCTCTATCGCACCTTTTTTCAGTAATGTCAGAACTTCCTCCTGCAGGAGAAGAAGGTGGTCCTCCGAGCAAGCACCTTGGCAAGGAGGGTAATTTGGAGGGCATTCCCGAAAGGGAAGGGCGTATCCATTTTCTACAAGATCTAGAACCCAAAGGTCTGTAGTAACCGATTCCCAATCTTGTAGAAAATGGGTAAGCCGGCCCCCCACAGGACCAGCATGATCCAGAACAGTGGATCTAGGGCTGCTTTGCAGTGGTGGGAGGGGCTGAGGAAGAGGAGGAGGAGGAGGAGGAGATCTGTCGACTTCGAGTGCGACCTCTGACTATGCCTCTGTAGCTCCTTTACAGAGTGTTCTGCTGCTGTTGCTGCTGCCGGGGCTGTCTGTATGAACGAAAGGATGACCTTCCAAAGCCCCTGTACCTCCTGAACGAGCCCCTAGGCTGAGATTGAAGGCCCAAAGATTTAGCCATGGCCTTACTCTCATTAAATCTTTCGAGCGCAGCATCCGCTTTTTTGCCAAAAAGACCAAAGCCATCAAAAGGCAAATCCAGGAGGGTTGCCTGCATATCAGGGGAGAACTCGGATAATTTGAGCCACGCACTCCTCCTTGTGGCAACAGAAGAACCCATAATCCTTGCGACAGAATCAGCTGTATCCAAGCCACTTTGGATTACCTGACGTGCAGCCGCTTGGGAATCCGCCAGAACCTCATTAAAGTTCAGTCTATCTTCTTCCGACAGTTTTGGGGCCAACTGAATAGCGGAGTCCGTGTGGGTGTGAAACTACAGAGTCCCATCAAAAGGCAGGTCAACAAGACGCACCCGATCATTCTCCGGAAAGATGCCATCCCGCAACCAAGCATGGCGGCGGAGGGCCACAGAACTCACCATTGCGCGGCCGAGACAATCAGAGACGTCCAAAGCCGAACGGAGAATAAATGTAGCTAACTCCTGACCATCCCGCACATGGTGCCGCAGATCAGCGCGGACACCCTCTTGGGAGGCGCGACACAGAAGGGACTCCGCGGAATCCCACAGGTCAGAAGTAGCCTTGGCCAACACACAAAGTGTGTTGAGCGCGAGCAGAGCAGCACTAGTGGAGGCGAAATTGTTACACCCCCAGGAGTCCAACCACGAGCCTCCCGTGACGGCGGGAGCAGCACCGAAGGCAAGGAGGAAAAAGCAGCCCACAGGACAGGGCCCTGGGCAGATGGGTGGGGAAAAAAGGCAGACTGGATCGTGCGGGGCAGGACAGTGGCGGTGAAGGAGCGGCTGAGGCACCGGATCCCCTGTAGCAGGATGCCCCCAGGCCCCCAGAAGAGAGTTGTGGAGCGAAGCTTCAAATGGGAGAAGCGGCTCCCCTCCACCAGAGCCCTGGTGGATAACCTCCAACAAGTGGTCCATTGGGAGTGGAGCGACCGGATTGCCCATCAGCAAAATGCCGGTGGCCGTGGAAATGGGCCGGACATAGGCCACACTCGCCTCCGTAGGGTGTCGTGGGGGGTAGAGCAACTCTTCCATGGGCAAAGGCTGTAAACTAACACGCCTGTCCCCGTGCCCTGCTGGAGGAAGAAAAGGCCCATGGACGAGTGAGGAACCTGAGGGGTCTCCGGAGAAGGCAGAGAAGCCTGCGGGGCAGATGACTGCAGGGAGCAGAAGAGCGGGTCCGGGGGCTGTGGAAGCGGAGACGGCGTAGAACCCGCCCTGGAAGCCACCGGGGGAAAAAGCAGTGACGCGACGTCCAGTCTCTGGTGAAGAGGAGACAAGGAGACAACAATCCTCCGGAGAAGAAGGGACAGCCGGAGAAGAGTCCACGATCCGACGCCGGGACGGCGCCGGGGAGTCCACCACAGGCACCGGTGAGTCCTCGACCGGCACCGAAGCATCCACAAGGGGCGCCGGGTCGAGCTCCACCACCACGTGCCTCAGCGGAGAAAGGGGTAGGGTCGGAGCCGAAGCGGCCAATGAACGGCGCCGAAAAGGCACCGGCCCGGCCTCCGACGAGGCAGCCGCCTGTGCCGAGGACCAAGAGGGGCCCGGGGAGGCGCCCCGGATCTTGGCCTCCACCCGCGGCGCCACCAGGGCAGGGGAGGAAAGCCGTTGACGCCGGACAGGCGCCGGCTCGACCTCCGGCAAGAAAGCCGCCTGCCCAGAGGATCGAGGGGGAATATGAGACGAGCCGTGAGTCCCGGCGACCTCCTGCGATACTGCAGGGAACCCCGTGGGGCTTTGCAGTGAGGCAGGTACGCCGTGGGTCAAAGAGGGGAACACCTTAGGGCCGCACCTCGACGACACCACACCTCCAAAACCTGAAGTCGAACTCGGCGGCGCCGGGGGCGAAGCCGCTAGTGAGTCCGCAGAAGGCCCAGCGCATGGCGAGGGATCCACGGACGTCTCAGGAAGAGGAGGGGGGCCCAAAGAAGCCTGCAGAGCTGTAGCGTAGGCCTTCATCTGGGTCCTTGTCGACCCGATGCCAGGAAACGGTGGATAGGGTGGCGACAGGCGAGGTCGCACGTCCCGAGAGGAGCCCGCGCCCTCAGCAGAATGAGGACAGGGCCTCGGTGGCAAGCTTCAGGACTTACCCGTGTTGCACGCGGAAAAGAAGGAAAATGACGTCAGCGCGCCGGGGTGAGACTTGTGACCTCGCTGACGTCACGTCTGCGGACGACGTCAGGGCGGGGTCGCATGGTACCGCCCCTGGCGCGCAGAGATGCTGTGGCAAAAATTTTCTGGATCCAGTCTCACGACTGGGGATAATTCTACGTTAAGGAATCTGCAACTAGTAGTCTCTATCAGATACATAATACAAGAGTGGATTGTTGCTCTCGGACCCTACTGATGCTAATTGCTCAATTCCAAGTGCATTATTACTGTGACAAACTGTGCGCATTTCGCTTTATCAGGAACCTTTCATGCTTTATTTGATTCCTTTGATGCTAAACTGCCTAATGCTCAGGGGCTTGATTACTGCGATGAACTGTGCATACTTTGTTTTGCTTATAAAATCTTTGACTGTTTTTTCCTTACTTTTCTCCTTGTTTTTTCCTTCCTTTCTCCCAGTCCCCTCACTTCATCACCTCTGTCATTGACCTATTGCTCCTCTTAATCTTTCTTCCTTTGTTTTCTCCTTCTTTTTCCCACGCCCCTTCACTTTGTCACCTCTGTCATTGACATTTTGCTCCTCCTAGTCTCACCTTACCCCACCCATTCACATGATTATGAATATGTGTGGATCTTCTTGTTGATCTTGAATTTATGTAACTACATCATCTGTTTTATACAACACTATCCCTACCTCTTTACAACCAGCCTTGAGAAAGCCCTTGACCTGCTGGCCATTCGGGCTAAACACCTCGGCTATTTATTGGTTATCTGTATTTCTGGCATGAAATAAATACATCATATTATGCTTTAAAAGTACATCAGACTTTGGGATTTCTTACCCCAGTTACTCCTATATGTATATATCAGGCATAAATCTTTCTCATGCCCAAAACATTTCTCTTAATTTGGTGGCTCTTGAGTGTAGCCCCTTGACAGGTACGTGCCAAACACTGAATTGGGTCCTGTCCCATTATGCGTGAACCCTGGAATCATCCACCCACCACCCCCGTAAAATGTAATCTGAATTTTTATTGTAGCATTCAAGCTGATTTTAAATCTGATCCTAATTGTAATCATAAGCTAAAAGTTAAAAGTTTATACTTATTTTGATTAAAAGTATTTTTCTGCTTTTTAAAAAATATAATTTCACAGTATAGCAGGTGTTGCCCTATTCAAAGAGGAGGGTTGTCTACAGGCACAATGTAATCAAGAGATATACATGAATCATCTACCGGGCGCTATATGGCATTAGTGATACAAGATTGAGTTATCATGTGCAGCATGCTTAGGGACTGAAGAAAAAGGGTTTCGTTCTTTCAATGCTAAAAACACTCACCGACTTCATATTCAGGACTGGTGGCTCCACAAACTTCGAACCCAAGTTGTTGATTATGAATGAAGTCACGCAGAAAGCCACTCTGTCCTGCCGTAAGGAACGGACGATGAGCATTCTCTGCATCTCATTGCAGGCATTTTCCCACTCACCTGGGGAGTAATGCATCAGATCATGTTATATCACAGAGAAAGGAAAATGCAGGCAGCTAAAGAAAATACATATGTTACTTATAAATAACTGTAATTCTGCAGTTTTGCCATTCTTCATGGAGCCACCTGCTTGAATCATTCCCCGTTGAAAAAGTGGAAGTCTCTGGGCACCTTTTATAGCAGAGCATAATATCAATCAGCAATAAAAACAAACTTAAATGCATCCAGCTTACTAGCCCTACCACCTCATTGAAACCAGCCCAAACTCCAGCCAATGAGGTGATGTGTTCTAAACTCCCTCACAACCAAGGCCATCCTAGTTCAGATTTTACAACACTTGTATGAGCAAGAATAAACAACCAGTTAGCGTCTAGGTGGAGAGGAGAAAGGGCTGCATGTGAATCTATGAAAAATATAAATACTAGAGAACTGTAGTTACAGGTAAGTAACTTATTCTTTCTCTAGCATTGATAGGTTTCATCGGTGCACATGCTTGAATCGCAAGCAGTATGAGTAACAACATATCTACTGGAAGGAGGAACAGACTTACATTATTGACAAAGACTGCACAGAACTGCCTGTTCAACAATAGGTCCCCTCTCTGCTTTTCACGTTCAAACAGTAGGGTGTAGAATCTTTCCAGGTGACTACTCTACTCATAACTTAGAGGGACCCCAGTGTAGAGGACTGCTGAGGGATGTACTCTGACTCCTGTGGACATGAGTCTGTTGGCTTTTATATGTCAATATGTGATTGTCACCGAAATCCATCTGGTGATTCCTTATTTAAACAGAGCTTTGGCTTTATTGAGATACCACAGGAACCAAATAGTTATCATTTTGTCTGAAGAAACGAGTCCCAGCCAAGCAGAATTTGAGACATCTGATGTCGAGGGAGTGCAGAGCTCTTTTAGCCCCCATCGAGTGGTTATGAAAATGATTTAAGAATGACTGGTTCATTCAGATGGCAGTCCGAAGGAATGTTTAGGTCCCTTTACACAGGAAGTTTTTATACTGGTGGAAATGCTTTGATTAGTTTGCATGACAAAAGTAAAGGAGCTGACGCACATCAGCAGTAGTTGTAAATGAATGCTCAGCGCACTTTAAATCATGTGTACTTAAGCCTTCATTGTGTTCATTGTGCTCAGGAGCTAGAAACTGAAATGCATCTCCTCTCATTCTGGGTTGTCAGTGCCTGATGGTAAACAAGTGGCATTTCTTTTTGTCCTTTGTTGTGAAGAGGTTGAGGGTGTTTCAGTCCAAAGAGGGAATACCATGTAACGATTTAACTCTCATTCACAGCGTTCTCCACTGACCTGCTGAATATAACTGCCCAGCCTTGGGTGGACCAAGGCAGTTTTGCATTCAAGGAGATTCTGTGCTGGACTGACCTAGTCAACAAGCACTGTTTTTCTTCGCATATGATTTGTAAGCATGTACCTCCTTGCTTGATCAGATGGAATACTTTTACATTGCAAGTCTTTACATCCGTAGTAATTTATTTAACAGGTATTACTTTTAATCCCTTACAATTTAATTGATCAAACATTAATTTTAGATATATATCACTTAATTTAAGTTTGCATTTGTATATTATATACATAAATATAAATATACACTTATATACACATATGAAGAAATTCAACACTAACATTTTTATATTTTTAGAACGTTTTGTTTTCATAACTATACTTGTAATTTTAACCTTCTAATTAAATTATTTATTTTTTATATTATAAAATAATCACTTTTTGCAAGTTATATAATTCATATTAATTTTAAAATACCACTTCTCATACATTTAAGTTAGCTTACTGCTACTATACACAACCCATCTATGGGCCATAAGAACTCCTTCTACCCATATAAACAAGCCATTCCTGAAACTTAAAAATTCCTTACTATCCCGATACTCTACTCATTACTGAGCCCTAAAAACCCTTTGCTACCACTAGGCACAATCCATCCCTGAGCCCTAAAAACTCCGTACTATACCTAAACACAACCCATTCCTGAAACCTAAAAACTCCTAATTATTCCTACACACTACTCATCCCTGAGCCCCAAAACTCCTTACTACTTAGTACCCCTATTTTCTGCCCATAAAAAATGAATACCTATTTAATTTTGTAAGTAAAATAACTTAAAAAATAAAACAAAATATTGTATAATTACTTAAAAGTAATTATATAAACGTCAGCGGGGAAGACCCCGGGACCGGACGGATTCCCGCAAGAATTTTACGCCGCCTACAAGGACCTTCTGACCCCTCGGTTGCGCGCCCTTTATGCCGATGCGATTGAACGCGGTTCCTTCCGTCCAGAGGCCGATATGGCCACGATTGTGGTTCTGCCCAAATCCGCGCCGCCCTCTTGTGATAGGTCAGCGTACCGACCGATCTCCCTCATCAACACGGACATCAAACTCTACGCGGCGGTCCTGGCACAGAGGCTTCGGCCCTTTCTGCCCAGCCTGGTGCATCCGGACCAATGTGGCTTTATGCCGGACCGAGGTACTCGCCATTGCCTCCGTCGACTTCACGTGGCCCTGGCTCATCGCCACCGCATATCCCCGTATCTCACGCTCCTACTCGCCGACTTCGAGAAGGCGTTTGATTCGGTTGGGTGGTCCTATCTATTTGAGGTCCTGACTCATATGGGTTTCGGCCCCAAGTTTGTCGGAATGGTGCGGGTCCTTTACGCGTGTCCTCGTGCCCGGGTGCTAGTTAACGGGGCGTTGTCAAAGCCGTTCCGGATCGGTCGGGGGACGCGGCAGGGGTGCCCACTGTTGCCCCTCCTTTTTGCCCTCGCTATGGAACCCCTTGCTGCCCTGGTCCGCGCGGATCCTCTTCTTCGGGGCTGGGAATGGCCGGGTCTTGCGCCCGACAGAATAGCCCTTTATGCAGACGACGTGTTACTGTACCTTAGCGACCCGGCGCGATCTGGTCCCCGTGCCCTCCATCTCTTGTGCCTTTTTGGCCGCGCGTCTGGCCTTCACTTAAACTCGCACAAATCGGTCCTTGTGCCTCTGCACCCCTCTCGGGAATGCTTTGACTGGCAGGACAGGATTCCCCTCCGTCGGCTGTCCTTTAAATACCTGGGCATCTGGGTCTCTCTGCTCCCGGAACTGAGCTGGGCCCTCAATGTGGCTCCCCTGGTCAAAAAGGCCAAGGCTGACCTGACGCGCTGGCAACCGCTCCCGCTCAACCCGCTGGGGAGGGTGGCACTCTACAAAATGATGATCCTCCCCCGGTTCCTTTATATATTACAAAACACCCCCGTGTCCTATCCGCGGCCTTGGTTCCGCGAACTGGACGGGTTGGCGACTCGATTCCTCTGGGGCGGTGGAAGGCCGCGGTTGGCCTTGTCGACGTGTCGTCTACCCACCTTTGATGGCGGGTTGGGTATGACCAACCTCTACCTGTACTATTTGGCCACTCGCCTTCTCGTCATTCACGATTGGTTCGGAGGGGGATGGTCCGACCCGGCTTACAGGTTGGAACTAGCCGATTTGGGTTTTCCCTGCATTTTAGATCGGCTATACGGAGCTCCCATCCCCGCTTCTTGCCCCGGAATCACTAGGGCGGTCTTCTTGGCCTGGCGAGCGGCGCTTCGCCATACCCGGTGGACCGGGCGGCTGACTCGCGCCACTCCCCTTTGGCACGGGACGCGGTTGCGGGACGTTACTGCCCTGGAGGGCTTTCGATCATGGGACCTGCTCGGAATCTTCCAGCTGGGGGACATCTGGCGGGGGGGGGCGCATGTGCTCATACGCAGAGCTGCAGGAACGCTTCTCCCTTCACTCGTCACAGTTTTATAGGTACCTCCAGCTGCGCCATGCCATACGCACCTATACTCCTCTAGATGTTCGATTGCCAGACCACAGTCCCCCCGAAGCTCAGGTCTTGCTGGGTGACCTGGGGAGGGGGGGTATTTCCCGTATACACCGCTCACTTATTAACAATACCCCTGCGGTTCAGGACGGTTTGAGGGAAAGATGGGAGGGTTGGGTGGGGCCCTTGGATGAGGTGGACTGGAGGGACGCCCTTATGGCCCCCCGGCTGGTGACGGCCTCTGCCAAGTTGCGGCTGATTCAGATATACTATCTACACACTGCATACCTCATACCGGCGCGTCTAAACCGCGCGGGCCTCTCTGTCACCGCATCTTGCCCCCGCTGCGGCTTTGACCCGGCCGACTTTATCCATATGGTGTGGTCCTGTCCGGACCTAAGAGATTACTGGAGGGGCATAGAGGCTGACCTCACGGAGGTGTTGGGGTGGGAGGTGCCCCACAATCCTAGGCACACCCTGCTGGGCATCACGGATGGTCTACATGGCACACGTGCAGAGAAACTGTTCCTTATGACGGCGTTCATGGTGGCAAAGAGAGACATTGCAGCGGCATGGAAACACCCACGGCCGCCTACTTTGGCTAAATGGAGTGCTGGGGTGGACTGGTGTGCGGCCCAGGAACGTACTCTCTATCAGGCGAGGGGCTGCCCTAAGAAATATCGTAGGGTATGGGGGAAGTGGTTGGGCAATGTATCGTGATTGGGCGCTTCGGGGGTGGGGGTGGGGGACGGGGCTTCGGGTGGGGGCGAGGGGGACGTGATTTCACTCTGTGTGATTGTACAGTGGTGGTTTGTCAGGCGCAATGTTTTCTTTTGCTGTGTTTTTCAAAATCTCCAATAAAACTTGTTTATCAAAAAAAAAAGTAATTATATAAGACTAATGTTAAGGTATTTTTAACCTAATATTTATTATGCTTTAAAAATAAAGGCCTGATTTACAGTTTGGCGGCTAGGGTACTCCATCATGACTGCAATGGAGTACCCTCACTGCCAAACCCTCAGTCCGCTACCCCAATTTACAGGAGAGCAAACCTTAAGCATGACAGTGATGGAAACTACTCCGGCTCCATCAATGACATACTCTTCCGATGGCTCGACAGGGTACTGGCTAGAGGAGGTTCACATTTAACATTGTCCATCTGATTTAGAGTGCAGGGTATTGTATACTTTTTTGCTGTTTGTCATCACCAGGTTTTACCTGGTGGCGAAGGACAGTAATTAAAAAAATAATGACTCTCATACCATTGGAGAGAACTCCTTTGGTGTGGTGGCAATAGTTTTTGCTTTTTTAATAATAAAATACAGGTTTAGGACAAAACTTGTTAAAAGTTTGATGGGTGGCAGTCATTTTTGACGGACCTGCCTGTCAAACTTTTAACACATTGACAGAAATGCTGTGGCGATGATTCCCACCAATGTTAAGAGATGTCTGCGGGGCTGGCAAACATCTCTAAATGCGGATAGTCCGTAAGGGTGATGCAGTATTTTACTCTGTCACCCTGAATGAGTGAATACTATTCTCTGCACTTTAAATCAGGCCCAAAGTATTTAACATTCAATTAATTTGATATAATGTAGTTTACTATTACAATAAATTGAGAGTATATATATACATATATATATATATTTATAACACATATAGAGATATAAGCACAGAAATGTTATTAGTTATAGTTAGGACCTAGTTTCCATAGGATAGGCATATTTTTGTTTTGCTAATAACTTTGGGGCCGTTTTGACGACTCTTCACAAAAATATATATATATATATTCACTGAAAAAACCATAGGTTTCACACACGTTATAGTTACGAATTAGCATTTAAAAAACCTTGCAAATTCACTTAAAAAACCATAGGTTTCACACATGTTATAGTTAGCTGGACATTTCACTCGTAAAAAACCAATGAAATTCCCCCGTTATAGTTAGTGCAGGCAACTATAACTCACGCGACCGCAATCCTCTGCTGATGACGTCAGATATTACATCACTGTATTTAGACACTTATTTACCCATGTCTTCTTCCATTAATCTTTAGCTATACATATATTACAAATATTTATTTTTCATAAAGACACATATGTCATCAGTGATGTAATATCTGACGTCATCAGCAGAGGATTGCGGTCGCGTGAGTTATAGTTGCCTGCACTAACTATAACGGGGGAATTTCATTGGTTTTTTACGAGTGAAATGTCCAGCTAACTATAACATGTGTGAAACCTATGGTTTTTTAAGTGAATTTGCAAGGTCTTTTAAATGCTAATTGGTAACTATAACGTGTGTGAAACCTATGGTTTTTTCAGTGAATTTGTACGGTTTTTTAAATGCTAAGTTATGTATTTATTTATTTTTTCAGGTTTTTCACCGTGCGCGCACGGTGCGCTTCCCGCACCGTGCACGCTGTGGGCGCTCGGTGCGCTTCGGGCACCGAGCACCCACGGTTCGCCGTGCGCGAAACGTGCGCGCACCTTGCGATTTTTAAAAAAAAAAAAAGTTTTTTTCGCCCTTGGGGGTCCTTCTGGGACCCCCTGACCAAGGCTAGGGGGTCAGGAACTGTCAACTCTGTCCCCTTTTCACGTTCTCCACCTTTTTTTTTCACCCCCTCAGACTGCGAGAGACAAAATGGCGGCCGACACTTCCTGGTTTCGACCGATTCGAATGTTTACCGACATCTAACAACCAATCAGAATTGAGCTCGCGCACGGCAGGGTGCGCGCACAGTGCGCGTACGGTGCGCGCGTATAGATATTGATATGCTTTTAAATGCTATTTTCTCAGGAAATACTGAACAGATTTACACCAGACCTGCAAAAGGCACTTCCTTGACCTTATGGCTACCTCTCTGCCAAATTTCACGTAATTCTGTTCAGCCGTTCGGGCTGTAGCTGCGACTAAAGGTCTTATGGAAAAATGCATGGGGAAAACGCGTTTTAGGACCCCCCTTTTTCTCGGCCCCCGCTTTACGAATCACCCCGAGACTTTCAGGATAGGAGCTGAACGGAGCGCCCCATTAGTTTTGAAAATTTCGCGAGGATTCGTCAACCGGCGCCAAAGTTATTCAAAATAGAACAGTGAGTGCGCTTCGTTGTGAACGTTATTCATTTGTACTTTCCATTTAATTATATAGGCCGTGCACAAATGGTGCCCTACGGGCACCATTTGCACACGGGGTGGGGAAAGTGTGGATAATTTTTTTTTTAATAAATTTTTTACCGTACGCGTACGGTAAGCGTAATCGGCGATTTTTCGAAAAAAATTAAATTTGTTTTTTTGGCCTTGGGGGTTGTTTGGGGACACATATATGGATGCTGGGTGTTTAAGAACTGAATATACTCCCCCTGTAGATGTTTTTGGTCTTGGTTTTTGCAGCCCCCCTCAGAGTGCGAGAGAGAAAATGGCGGCCGCCGCTTCCTGGTTTCGACCAATTCGAATGTTTACTTAGATCGAACAGCCAATCAGAATCGCGCTTGCGCACTCACCGTACGCGTACGGTAAGCGCACCGTAAGCTGGCTCAGATATATATATTGATTTAAAGGCTATTTTCTCAGAATCTACTGAACAGATTTACACCAAACCTACAAAAGGCACTTCCTTGACCTGTAGACTACCTCTCTGCCAAATTTCAAGGAACTCTGTTCAGCCGTTCGGGCTGTGGCTGTGTCTAAAGGTCCTATGGAAAAATGCATGGGAAAAACGCGTTTTGGGACCCCCCTTTTATCTCAGCCCCCGCATGACGAATCCCCCCGAGACTTTCAGGGTAGGAGCGGAGCGCAGCGCCCCACCTATTTTAAAAATTTCGCGAGGATTCGTCAATCGGCGCCAAAGTTATTCCAAATAGAATGTTGCGGTTTTCCTATGGAAACAGGGTCCTAACTATAACTACCTACTGGCGACCGCCAGTAGGTAATATATATATATATATATATATATATATATATATATATATATATCTCCAACAAAAAGACTAGGGAATCCATTCTATTTGGGGCCAATCCTAGCACTAAAAAGAAACGAGACCTTCAAGTCAATAATGATAGTGAGGAGACTATTATTAGACTAATCACCACCTACAGTAAACAAGAAAAACAAATAAGATCTATTATAAACAAGTAAGGGACAATAGTGCTAACGACAAGTTACTTATCTTCAGTAACGATATATCTGTAAGAAACATTAATTAGTTATAGATTCCTTACCTTAGAATTACCCCCAGGCGTTAGACTGGATCCAGAAAGTTTTTTCGTCAGCAGTACCTCTGCGCGTTGGAAGGTGACATCGGTCGGCTCCGCATCCGTTGTCGGCGTCATAGTCGCTGGGATGACGTTGCGGTAGCTACTTAGACAACGCCCTTGTGCGCTGACATCAGTTCTGTACACGACTTTTCCTGCCAGAAACGCAGAGCCATGCAAGACACTGACCACTGGTGCACAAAACTAGGGCCCTGAAAGGACATCCTTAACCCCAGAAATCAGTTCGCAGAATGGGGAGGATGGGTGGGGCGGTAAGGAATCTATAACTAACTAATGTTTCTTACAGATATATTGTTACCGAAGGTAGGTAACTTGTTCATCTGAAAGAAACACGTTAGTTATGAATTCCTTATCTTAGAATAGATACCCCAGCAATACCAACACCGAAGGTGGGTCTGCGAACCAAGATTACACCAGAAAGTCCTGGAGAACAGAACGGCCAAAGAAGCCATCTCTCCGGACTTGATTGTCAAAGCAGTAGTGTTTGGTAAAGGTGTGCAACGAAGCCCAAGTAGCTGTCTGAGAAATGTCATTCAGAGGAACTCCCCGTCCCAAAGCAGAAGTTGCTGTAGTTGCCCTGGTGGAATGGGCACACAGTCCCACTGGAGGCTCCTTCGTTGCCAGAGAATAATAGGCACAAAATGACCCATCGGGAGATAGTCCGCTTGTGTACTGCCCGACCTTTTTTGGTGCCCACGTAGACAACAAAGAGCTGTTCATCTACCCGGAACTGTTTTGTGCGATCCAGATAAAAAGAAAGCGCATGTTTTGGGTCCAGACGGTGGATCCTCTCCTCCTCTTTCGAAGAATGCGGAGGCGGAAAGAAGGTGGGCAAAGTGATGGTCAGCCCGATGTGAAAGGCAGTGAAAACCTTGGGCAGGAAGGATGAAAGAGTCCTGAGAACCACCTTGACAGGAAAGGAGACTTTGAGGAAAGGGCCTGGAGCTCACTCACCTGCCTGGCAGATGTGATGGCTACCAGAAAGCAGTTTTAAGTGTCAGAAGCCTTAAAGGACAGTTGTGAAGCGGCTCACTTAGGCTCACTTAGGCATAACGAAGGGGATAGGAGGAAGGAGATGAGTTTTGCCTTTCAAGAAGCGATTAACAACCGGGAACTTGAAAAGAGAAGGCTGATCAGGAAGCCGAAGGAAGGCAGAGATGGCCAAAAGATAGCCTATGAAAGTGCCCAGAGCAGAGCCCTGCTGGGTTAAAGAGAGAAGAAACAAGAGAATCTCAGAAAGAGGGGCAGAAAGGGGATCCACAGCCTTTGCTGTGCACCATGCCACAAACTTGTTCTACCGGTAGGCGTATACCGTCTTAGTGGAGGGACGCCTGGCTGCCAAGATTACATCGCAAACTTCGGGAGGCAGGTCAAAAGACGTCAACTGCCGCCACTCAATCCCCACGCAAGGAGGTGGAGGATGGACAGCTTCAGGTGGAGGACCGTCCCCTGTTGCTGCGACAGAAGATCCTCCCGAAGAGGCAGAGGGGTCGGAGGATCGATGGCCATGTTGAGCAGCTCGGGATGCCAAACTCTTCGTGCCCATTCCGGAACCACAAGGATGACTTGGGCCTGGTCGCTCCTGATCTTCTTCAGCACTCTGGGCAGAAGTGTTATAGGCGGAAAGGTGTACAACAGACCGCAACTCCACTCGCGAAGAAAAGCGTCGCCTAGCGAGTGTCGCATTCGAAATTCCAACGACCAGAACTGCTGACATTGCTCGTTTTCTTTGGTGGTGAATAGATCTAACCAAGGCTCTCCCCACTGTCGAAAGAGCCCTTGCACCACCTCCGAGTGAAGATGCCATTCGTGATCCATCATGCACCTGCCGCTGAGTTCGTCCGCCCTGGCGTTCAGGGAACCTGCCAGGTGTTGAACCACCAGGGATATGCCCTGATGTTCCAGCCATGTCCAGAGGCGGAGGGCCTCCTGACATAGGGTCCATGACCCCACCCGCCCTGTTCGTTGCAGCACCACATGGCAGTGGTGTTGTCTGTGAACACCTGCACTACACTTGCCCGGACAGAGGGAAGGAATGCCTTGAATGCAAGACGAATCGCCCGAAGCTCCACAAGGTTGATGTGGAGCTCGGACTCCGCCGGAGACCAGAGGCCTCTGATCTCCGCCTCTCCCATGTGGCCACCCCATCCCAGAATGGATGCATCTGTCACCGCTGTGTGTTCTGGTTCGGGAAGGGAGAGGGATCTGCCGTTGACCCAATCCTGGTTCGTGAGCCACCACTGCAACTGTTGAGCAGTGCCCTCCGAGATCTGGACGCAATCGGACAGATTCCCCTTATGCTGTGCCCACTGGAACGTCAGGTCCCACTGCAGAGCCCAAATATGCCACCTGGCATGATCGACCACCAAGATGCAGGAGGCCATGAGGCCCAGCAGCCTCCGGGTCATCCGGACGAAACCCGGGATAGAGGCTGAAATATCGGAATCATAGCCCGAATATCCCGGCCTCGCTGTTCGGGAGGATAAACCGGAAACCGCGTCATGTCCAGAACCGCTCCGATGAAGGGGAGCTTCCGAGAGGGAATCAGGTGTGACTTTGGCACATTGATGGAGAACCCCAGTGAATTCAGGAGGCCAGCCGTAGTCTGGAGGTGGGAGATGACTGCCTGGGGCGAGCCCGCCTTCAACAGTCAGTCATCGAGATAGGGGAAGACTGGAACCCCTGATCTGCGCAGATGAGCTGCGACCACCGCCATCACTTTCGAGAACACCCGAGGGTCGCTGGTAAGGCCAAAAGGGAGCACAGTAAACTGAAAATGCTCGTGGCCTACCGTGAATCGCAGGTAATGCTGGTAGGCAGGCAGGACGGGGATGTGAAAATAAGCGTCCTGAAAGTCCAACGCTACCATTCAGTCTCCAGGGTCGAGGGCAGACAAGACCTGAGCAAGCATCAACATCTTGAACTTTTCCTTCTGGAGGAAGCGGTTGACGTTCCTGAGATCCAAGGTAGGACGCAGGCCCTTGTCCTTCTTGGACACCAGAAATTAGTGGGAACAGCAACCACGACCTACTTCTGGGGCAGGAACGCCATCAATGGCTCCCTTGGCCAAGAGAGACAAAACTTCCTGTTGGAGAAGTGCCAGGTGATCCTCTGACATGCGGTGGTATTGAGGTGGCATGGCTGGAGGGGTAGCCTCAAAGGGGAGGGAGTAGCCCCTTCGGACTATTTGCAAACCCACCTGTCTGACGTGCTGGTGCGCCAGTGGGGGAGGTGTTGCCACCCACTGGCGATTGATGGGCCTGAAAGATCAGACTAGGAGGGTTTGGAGGCTGCTGCAGAGGGGGGGGGGATGGTGGACTGGTCCGCCCGCTGGCCCCCTGAACCACGGCATCGGTTCCCACGATCCCAGCCATTCAAAGGTTGGGAAACTTGCTGCGGCCTGTGGCTGTGGGAGGGGCGTACCCCTTCAATGGCCATGAAAGGGGTGAAAAGCAGACTGCGCTGGGCGGCTGGAGAGGCCCAAGGACTTGGCTGTAGCCCTTGAGTCCTTGAAACGCTCTAGAGCGTTGTCAGCTTTGTCGCCAAAAAGGCGACGGCCATCAAAGGGGATGTCCATCAAGGTGTTCTGGATGTCCCCCGAAAATCCAGTCGATCTCATCCAGGCGTAGCGACGAAGGGCTACAGATGTGGAAATCGTCCTGCCTAGAGAGTTGGCGGTATCCAGCCCAGAACGGATGTTAAACTTAGCCGCATCCCTCCCGGCGGCGACAGCCTGGGAGAGCACTGTCCGGGACTCCTCTGGACACAGAGGCAGCACCTGCGCAACCGTATCCCACACAGAGTGGGAATAAAGGCCCATAAGACATGCGGTGTTTACCGACCGCAGTCCCAAGCTGGCAGAAGAGAACATTTTCTTCCCAAGATGGTCCAGCTTCTTGGATTCCATTCGGTAGGGAATGCGCTCTTGGAAGTGGAGGCTTGGACCACCAAGCTCTCCGGGTTGGGGTGTTGGGTGAGGAAAGTGGGGTCGCCCGGAGCCAAGCGGTGGCGTTGGGCAATCATCCTATCCACGGGCGCCCCCGTTTTGGGCCTGGACCACGTGACCAATAGGACGTCGATAACGGCCTCATTAAACGGCAGCAGGGGCTCAAAAGAGCTCGCTGCCGGCTAAAGCACCTCTGTCAGGAGGTTAGTCCTGACCGCCACCGTACGAAGCTCGAGGTTGAGGGCCTCAACCGCCTACGCAACACCACTGCGTATGACGCTCCATCCTCCGTAGCCACGGTAGGAGGAGACAACATGCCAAGGTCAGGGGATGTGTCAAGACCACTGGCATCCCCCAGTTCCTCTCTCTAGTCGTGCTCAGATTCAAGCTGATCAGTTAAAGGGTCACCTGACCCCACCCAGTCCTCCTCCTCACCCTCAGGTTGCCAATCTGGGCAAAAAGTGACCCCAGGAGTGAACAGGGGCACAAAATCCCCGCTCGGCGCCGGATCAGTTGTCGGGCGACGCCAGTCTTGCTCCCGGTCCACTTCGGGATGGAGGCCGGGTTAGACGCCAGCCAGGGACACAACCGGCGTCGCTTTCGGTGCCTGAGGAAGCAGCACCGGTGGAGGTGTAATGAGGTCAACCAGTGCCGTTCCGTATTCAGGCCTGGATCCAAGGGGAGCCTATGGCGCAGTGGCCGGCGCCGACGGCATAGAACGCCTAGGCCCCCAACGGAGTCCCCGGGGCCCAAAGGCACGCTGGTGGGTTCGGGCCACCCAAAGATGACATGCATCGCCTCGTAAAACTTATGAAGTTGGGCGGGAGTCGCTCCGACACTTCGGGCTCTGCGCGCGGAGCCACGGGAGGGGAACCGCCCGCATCCCTCGTTGCGTCAGCAGACCAACGGGGAGAAGTCAAAGAGTGACGATGCTTCTTCGACTTCTTTTTGTGCTTTGACTTACCTGACCCCGAGTGCGAAGACTTCAATGACTTGGACGAGTGGTGATGGCTCCGTGACCGGTCCCTCAATCTCCCTTGCGACTGGGACCTCGAATGGCATGGAGTCAACTGCCAGCACTCAAGCAGCTTTCGGGACCGCTCCTGCAAAACCTTCAAAGCCATCGACCGGCAGTCGGAGCATGACTTAGGGTCATGGTCGTGATCCAGGCAAAAGAGGCACACGTGGTGCGGATCTGTAGCCAACATCAGTCGGGGTCAGGAACTGCATGCCTTGAAACCGGGAATCCCTCGTGCACCAGGAGTCATAGACTCAAAAAAGACATCGACAAAAGTCACTCAAAAAAGTCAGTCAAAAAGTGACTGGAGTTACCGCTCCCTCCGGATCTAGGCTGGCTGGCGCGGAAAAAGAAAGAACTGACGTCAGCGCGCAAGGGCAGCGTCTAAGTAGCTACCTAAACGTCATCCCGGCGACCACAACGCCAATGACGGACGTGGAGCCGACCAATGCCAGCTTCCGATGCGCAGAGGTACTGCTGACGAAAAAACTTTCCAGATCCAGTCTGACGCCTGGGGGTAATTCTAAGGTAAGGAATCTATAACTAACGTGTTTCTTTTAGTTTGATCCAACTATAGGCCCTTTAAACCCCCAAAAAATGAATATAACTTTTTGTCAAGCATTCTCAATGAATAATGCCCCGGTTAAATGCAGTCCTGAAATAGTCCAAACTACCAATTGGCTTACATATAGAAAGGGTTACATTAAATGTAGTTCCTGCAGGGCTTGCCAGTTTGGGGTGAATATATTGCAATACCATACAGCTTATAGAGCTAGACCAGTCACACTGGAAGGTCTATTTACATGTAGAATTGATTATGCTGTTTATGTCCTGGAATGCACCTGCAAGCTTCGATATGTGGGAAGTACCAAGTTGCAAGTGCATATCAGAAAAGTACAACATTTGAGGGCAATTGTCAACTCAGATCCCTCTTACCCGGTGGAGCGTCATTTCAAACAATTCCATAATACAATCTCAATCGCTTGAAAAAAATTTTAAGTGATGCAATTCCCGCTTTGAGGAGAGGAGGTAACCATGAAAAAATACTGTGTCAATTAAAGACCCGCTTTATTTTAAAATTAGATTCTATATGGCCTTAACACCAGTGAACATCTTCATAATTTTCTATAAGCACAAAACATTTACATGAGGATGCCAACATGTTTATTTAGCAGGAGACAACCGAATTCCCTATTAATAATTATTTGCACATAACATAAGCTGCTACACAAGTTTCCTAACAATGCACTTTTTCAATATGCACCTCCACCACATAGCACTTTATGTCATTGACAACAATAGTTTAAACACACGAGTAACAGTTCTGAGTTTTCTTTGTGCAGATTCATTATGGCAATGTCGCAATTGGGTGAATAATTTTTGAATGTGGGGAGAATATTTGTGGTAAATACACACCCCACAGTACTATAGTATAGATTGACATGGAAATTGTATGTAATTTGACATTTTTAACTGATGTTCAATCAACCTGGGCTTGGCCCAAGAATAACAAGTAAGCTCATTATGGGCTCAATTTTGTTTTTTAAGTATATCAAGTGAAGATATTTATTGAGTATATTTATATAGTTAATACAATGATATTTGAAGACACTAAATACAATTAATCGCCTCATCCCAAGGCTGACCACATATTTGGTCAATACTGAAGTTAACCACAGGAACTTTTCATAACATGCACTTTACATATTGTTTCTATTTACATGGTTTTTAAATAATATATTTGTTTATCTAATGTAGAATATCATGTCTTGAGATACATATTTAAATTATGTTTTGTACCCAAGCATATATTTCTTAACCTTGTACCCCTTATTTGCACAATGATGAAATTGTCCTTACCTTTTTTCCAACAAAAAGCTGTGATTTTGAAAAAGCAGTAGTCTGTTGTAGTATATATATATACACATAAAGATACATATTATACATCTATCTATCTATCTATCTATCTATCTATCTATCTATCTATCTATCTATATATATATATATATATATATATATATATATATATATATATTATCTACTGGTGGTCGCCAGTAGATTGTTATAGTTAGGACCGTGTTTCCATAGGAATTCTGAAAATTCTATTTTGAATAACTTTGGCGCCGGTTGACGAATCCTCGCGAACTTTTCAAAACTAATGGGGCGCTCCGCTCAGCTCCTACCCTGAAAGTCTCGGGGTGATTCGTCAAGCGGGGGCCGATAAAAAAGGGGGGTCCCAAAACGCATTTTCCCCATGCATTTTTCCATAGGACCTTTAGTCGAAGGTACAGCCCGAACGGCTGAACAGAATTACTTGAAATTTGGCAGAGAGGTAGTCCTCAGGTCAGGGAAGTGCCTTTTGCAGGTCTGGTGTCAATCTGTTCAGTATTTCCTGAGAAAATAGCATTTAAAAGCGAAATTCTGATTGGTTGTTAGATGTCAGTCAACATTCGAATCGGTCGAAATCAGGAAGTGTCGGCCGCCATTTTGTCTCTCGCACTGAAAAGGAAAGGGGGAAAAAAGGTGGAAAACGTGAAAAGGGGGCAGGGAAGAGAGTTCCTGACCCCCTAGCCTTTGTCAGGGGGTCACAGAAGGACCCCCCAGGGGGAAAAAAACATTTCATTTTTTAAACAAAAAATCCCGGGATGCGCGCACGGTGCGCGCATGGTAAAAAAAAAAAATATATATATATATATATATTAAGAAATACATAACAGCATTTAAAAAAACCGTACAAATTCACTTAAAAAAACCATAGGTTTCACACATGTTATAGTTAGGAATTAGCATTTAAAAAACCTTGCAAATTCACTTAAAAAACCATAGGTTTCACACAGGTTATAGTTAGGTGGATATTTCTCTTGTAAAAAACCAATGAAATTCCCCCGTTATAGTTAGTTCAGATAACTATAACTCGCGCGACCGCCACTCTATCACAAGGATGATGTCATCAGTGATGTCATGAGTGATGCCACTGACCATGTCATGAGTGATGTAATATGTGACGTCATCAGCAGTGGATTGCGGGCGTGCGAGTTATAGTTATCTGAACTAACTATAACGGGGGAATTTCATTGGTTTTTTACGAGAGAAATATCCACCTAACTATAACCTGTGTGAAACCTATGGTTTTTTAAGTGAATATATATATATATATATATATATATATATATATATATCAAAACAAATCCCATAACTCAGATGAAAGTCAAATCCGGGCACGGACTCCAATTTTCCTCAGTGCAAAATGTATTTAATTAACCCACTCATGTCCATGACATGTTTCTGGCAAAAACAATGACCTTGCTCACATACGCGTTGTATAGTCAAACAGTTTATTTTATATTCACCATGTGATCAAGGCATTTTGACAATGGTAACTAACAACAGACTACTGCTTTTTCAAAATCACTCCATTTTGTTGAAAAAAACGTAAGGCCAGTTTGATCAATGTGCAAATATATATATACATATAAGTTACTTACCTTTGGTAACGCATTATCTGATAGAAACAGGATCTAGCCGCAGACTCCTTACTTTAGAATCTTACCCAGGCACGAGATTGGATCCGGAAATGTTTTCCCATAGCACTTACACGCATCCGTAGATGGCACCTCGCGATTAAGTATCGAAGTCGTCCACCGCATGTGAAGTCGACGGAGTCCATATAACTCCCTCGCCGACGTCAGTTTCTGCGCTCAAAACGTGGAGCCGCATATAGAAACTGCCTAATGAAACAGTGTGCTAAAATAAAATACACCCTTCTGTCCGATAATCACCGATTTTTTGTTTTTAGCCTGTGAATACCACAATAAACTGTGTGAGACCAAAGAAGACTGAGTTTGAGTTTGTGGAGCGGGCAGAATGGGTGAGTCGTTAAGCAATCTGCAGCTAAATCCTGTATTTACAAGATAATAAGGTTACCGAGAGGAAGTAACTTGTTCATATGATAGAGACATCTAGCCACAGATTCCTTACTTTAGAATCAGATATCAAAGTCATACCATCCCCGGAGGAGGGTCTGTGAAATGATACCATTAAAAGTCTCTTACTTGAACAAACCTGGTCTAGACCAAGTGAAAAAGACTGGATGGACATTCATTGTAATGTAGGTGAGCAATAACATATTCTACCACATAAATTCCATTGAAAAGAACCCCAGGTAAGCAAAGTCGTAAAACCTAGCGAAAAAAATAGCCCTGTTAGTATGACAAATTTGCGTCAGAGTCCAACTAACAGTATGAATATACAACTATCCACACCCTTAACGAGATCTAAACCCATGCATTATCACCCCACAATAACAGTCACACAAATCTCCAAGTTTAGTACATGACTTTATGATTAGAGACCCATCTACAAATTATCTAGAAAAAATCCCCCATACTGAAACTGGAAATTTTAAGGGATTCCATAACATAGGAATCTGACCAATCCATAAAATAAACATCAATTTAAATATGTCATCTAGGTGAAAACCACTACAAGCAACTAGAGTCAGCTATATGATGCAAAGAGTTGTCCCCTGCAAGAGCAATGGTCCTGTAAGATAGGAATAAAAGTAATCTACAAAAAGTAGAAGCTATGAGGCAGAGACTATTTCCCTCATTGATCAACATATATGAACAACTTAATAGAGAAGAAAAGGTACACCTTTCGAGGGAAATGTCCTTCAGAAAAGAAGAAAATTTTTAGTATGAATGCTAAGCTTTATACCAACCCCAAATGAAGTGAAGCATATTAAGTAGTCTTCATAACAGAAGGAATGGAATCGACCAAGACATGAGATAAACCCAGAAAAGCCAAACAATCATGCTCCAGGAACATGTACACACCGACATGTCCACACAAAGGGATAGAAGAGCCAATCAAACAGCAATGGCTATAAGACAGAACCTGGAGAGCACAACACTTAGTGCCTTAAGGCTCACAAGATGATAAGCACTTAGTTAATAATTTTCTAAATCCAGCAAAAGTAGAGAACTGTTACTATCAATCATAAGTAACAACATCTATCACCTAAACATAAGGCAAATACCAGGGGAAAAGCAGAAACAACATAAACCAATAATGTACTACCAGCTACCTTCTGGGAAAATACCAGAAGGAATCTAGGGATAGATACCCTCAGTGCCATACTATACCATCAACAGCACATCAGTCTATTGACAAATGCCCATAAATGAAGCATAATGTCACACATATACCATTTAAAAATATAAGAGACACTTCATTATATTAACCAAGACTAATAAGAGGATCACTGAAATTAAACACTCTTATCAAAAGGCAGAACATCCATACTGAGACTCCCATGAAGGTACAAATATCACAAGAACCCAGTAAGGAGTACCAACTTCCCACATGTATGATATTGTATGTCAGAGAAATAACCTGGCCCAGAGGATAGAACTCTGCACCCTCAAATTAGGGTCTAATTGTGCACAAGCTAAGCAAATCCCAGCTCAGCACATATATATTTAGAAATGCTCACCACAGCATACAAAAGATACTCCACATAGAGAATATCACATACCGTGAAGGTATCAACTCTTGAGCTCTTCTTCATAGTAGTGCAAACTGCAAGACCTGTATATCAAGTTTCAATTAAACCAAAATAAACATCATCGACAGAGCTGAAGGAGAAAGTCACGACTTCTTCACAAAGCAGTAAATAATAATCAAGATATTCACTTATGTTGGAACATACTTTGAAGAATATATCGTCACTGAAAATAATTATGCAGCCCATACGTTTCCTATAATCCTAAATGACAGGAAAACAATGTGTAAAGAACCGCTAGGTTATCTAAACGACCATAAACCTCTCCATTAAGCAGAAACACCGCATTGGTCGTAACCAGATAAAATATATATTGCAACTCAGTCATGTATAAAAATTTCTTTTCACACACATCAAAAAGGAAAATTTCGCCAGAACATTCAAAGACCTGACTAGGTGGCTTTGTCACACCAACCAGCTCTGAATCGCCGTAAAGCTGAATCAGCATGTTCACCAATTAAATGTACACCATTAAACTGCATATCTTACAGGCTATCCTGTACAGTCACCAAAAACCCCGACTGACACAACCATGCATGTCTGCCCAGACCAACTGACTGAGCCATAGCTCTTATCACAGAATTGGTGGTGTCCATACCACATTTTATGGTGAATTTCGCTGCATCACGACCATCTTGTACCACCTGTAGGAGTTTACTCCTGACTTCCTCTCAAAAGATAAGGCAGCCAATGAACCACAGAGGCCCATAAAGCATGAGAAAATCTGCCCAAAACAGATGCCATGTTTAACGACCTCAATGGTGAACTAATGGAAAAGAATACATTCCTTCCAGAACGCTCAAACCATCTGGACTCTTTATTTGGTGGAACCAAGGGAAGGATACTGGGGTCCAGCGAAGCTGTAGTTGCCAGTACCACCAGTTCTTTTGTGGTGGGATGTTTGCTAAGACAAACTTGCTCTCCATGGGCTACAGCCAGATCAACTGGAACTCATGATACAGATTTCGCCCAAGCTCCTAATAAAAGGTCATGTAGAGACTCATTATAAGGGAGTAAAGGCTCTACCTCTGTCTCACATTGGTGAAGAACATCCACCAAAGGGCTCATGGGCAATTCCATCCAAGGAAGTTGCCAACCTAAAACTACAGCTGACCTCCTCAATACCACCGCATAAGAGAAAATCACCTCCATTGCCATACCAGGTGGACAAAAGGAAATCTGAAACTGGAGAGGACTCAAGTCCACTAGCATCACCCAGCTCAGTCAGCCAATTTTCCTCCAAAAGAGGCTGGACAGCACTGTCCAAAGTGTTTTGACACCCTATATTCTCCCCTTCACCTGCAAAACTGTGCATTCTGGTAGAAGAAGCAGAAACAGGTTGCATAAGGGCAGATGGAGAGTTGGCTAAAACAGACGGCTCCATCGGCGCCACATCCGACGCCGTTGCGGAGTCATATCGATATTGGAAAGAGTAATGGGTCTGTCGTTGATATGCACTGCCGACGTCATTGGCTACCCGACCATGAAGGTGTGAGCCTTGTACGGCTGTTCTGCGATGCCTCCTATATGATAATGGATTCAGAGATCCCATCTGTCACCGAGCGTGAACCCGCGGGCGAGGATGCAGTGAGGGCACCGCTCCCCTCCTTGGGGCTCAAAGGCACACCAAAGAGGGGCCCAAAGACTTCATGCAGGGAAATGTAATATTACCGCGTTTGGGCTAGTCGCCCCAGCTTCAGGATTTTTAGGGAGGTGTGGGGTGGACTTCAGTGAATGTTCCGCAACCAAAATTACTGGTCTCTGGACTTTGACGAAGACTGACGACGCTGCGGTACCTATGATAGGTGCGCTACCAGAAGTTTAATACAGCACTCTCTCAATGCCTTTGGCCAAAGATGCCGATAGGAACCATACTCCTCGGAGTCATGGTGTTCTCCAAAGTGCCACAAAGAGATGGTATGAGGATCTGTGATCGACAACCGTCAGTCACAAGATTCACAGTGTTTAAACCCCCAATACATCGCAAAAAGCACACTGTTTCCTCAACAAAATGTCAACATGGGCTGAAAAACACCCCCTAACCACTCCGGATCTGCTTTGCAAGCATGGAAAAGAAGGGACTGACGTTGGCAAAGAAGTTATGTGGACTCCGTCAATGTCACATTGGATGGAAGCTGTCGATTCCCAGTTGCGCGGAGCCCTCTACCGACAAGCGGATGTTCTGTGAGAAAACATTTCCTGATCCAGTCTCGTGCCTGGAGAAGATTGAAAAGTAAGGGATCTGCACTAGATGTCTCTATCATGTATGTATGTATGTATGTATATATATATAGATATATATATATATTCCAAATAAAAAGGCTCCCACAATTGAAGACGCCACACACGGCGTGTGTCGAAACTTTTATTTGCAAGGCAGCATCACATACCAACTTCGTGGACACAGTAAGATTTTGCCATCAAATCCCCAACGCATTTCGGGCGTCCTTTCGCCCTTGCTCACAGGTTATGGCTCACACGGAGGTGCAGCGGAAATTTCACTTACTTATACAGTGTCTCAAAGTCCCGCCCTGTAGGCGTGTCTGCTCAGTGCATTGTGGTATAATGAGTCTTTCAATGAATAATCCCATAATAGGTACCGCTGTTTGATCTCCTTCATATCATTTGTAAAACCACAGTGGGTTACTGTGTTACACACAAAGCTGTTGCAATGCTGTAGTGTCCCTCGCAAATTTACACGACGTTCCATCTGCGCCGTATTAGTGACGGCGTCGGACCCACACTTCAGTAGGGGGGCGTCTTCGCGACCTGGGCAGGCCGCTCAATATTCCAAACGAAAGGGCTCCCACAATTGAAGACGCCACACACAGCGTGTGTCAAAACTTTTATTTGCAAGGCAGCATCACATACCAACTTCGTGGACACAGTAAGATTTTGCCATCAAATCCCCAACGCGTTTCGGGCGTCCTTTCGCCCTTGCTCACAGGTTATGGCTCACACGGAGGTGCAGCGGAAATTTCACTTACTTATACAGTGTCTCAAAGTCCCGCCCTGTAGGCGTGTCTGCTCAGTGCATTGTGGTATAATGAGTCTTTCAATGAATAATCCCATAATAGGTACCGCTGTTTGATCTCCTTCATATCATTTGTAAAACCACGGTGGGTTACTGTGTTACACACAAAGCTGTTGCAATGCTGTAGTGTCCCTCGCAAATTTACACGACGTTCCATCTGCGCCGTATTAGTGACGGCGTCGGACCCACACTGCAGTAGGGGGGCGTCTTCGCGACCTGGGCAGGCCGCTCAATATTCCAAACGAAAAGGCTCCCACTATTGAAGACGCCACACACGGCGTGTGTCGAAACTTTTATTTGCAAGGCAGCATCACATACCAACTTCGTGGACACAGTAAGATTTTGCCATCAAATCCCCAACGCGTTTCAGGCGTCCTTTCGCCCTTGCTCACAGGTCATGGCTCACACGGAGGTGCAGCGGAAATTTCACTTACTTTTACAGTGTCTCAAAGTCCCGCCCTGTAGGCGTGTCTGCTCAGTGCATTGTGGTATAATGAGTCTTTCAATGAATAATCCCATAATAGGTACCGCTGTTTGATCTCCTTCATATCATTTGTAAAACCACGGTGGGTTACTGTGTTACACACAAAGCTGTTGCAATGCTGTAGTGTCCCTCGCAAATTTACACGACGTTCCATCTGCGCCGTATTAGTGAGGGCGTCGGACCCACACTTCAGTAGGGGGGCGTCTTCGCGACCTGGGCAATCCGCTCAATATTCCAAACGAAAAGGCTCCCACAATTGAAGACACCACACACGGCGTGTGTCGAAACTTTTATTTGCAAGGCAGCATCACATACCAACTTCGTGGACACAGTAAGATTTTGCCATCAAATCCCCAACGCGTTTCAGGCGTCCTTTCGCCCTTGCTCACAGGTCATGGCTCACACGGAGGTGCAGCGGAAATTTCACTTACTTTTACAGTGTCTCAAAGTCCCGCCCTGTAGGCGTGTCTGCTCAGTGCATTGTGGTATAATGAGTCTTTCAATGAATAATCCCATAATAGGTACCGCTGTTTGATCTCCTTCATATCATTTGTAAAACCACGGTGGGTTACTGTGTTACACACAAAGCTGTTGCAATGCTGTAGTGTCCCTCGCAAATTTACACGACGTTCCATCTGCGCCGTATTAGTGACGGCGTCGGACCCACACTTCAGTAGGGGGGCGTCTTCGCGACCTGGGCAATCCGCTCAATATTCCAAACGAAAAGGCTCCCACAATTGAAGACACCACACACGGCGTGTGTCGACACTTTTATTTGCAAGGCAGCATCACATACCAACTTCGTGGACACAGTAAGATTTTGCCATCAAATCCCCAATGCGTTTCAGGCGTCCTTTCGCCCTTGCTCACAGGTTATGGCTCACACGGAGGTGCAGCAGAAATTTCACTTAGTTATACAGTGTCTCAAAGTCCCGCCCTGATGGGATTCCTCTCGCAGTTATCCGAGAATAATTTCCGTCCAATCTGTCGTGCTTTTCCATCAGGTGTTTATTCAAAGCATGCCAGCAACCCCTACGCGTTTCGGTCTCCGCCAAGACCTTGCTCACAGGGATAGAAACAACACAATGCGCGGCATTTCCTCATCTTATTTAAACAGGTCGACATCACTTCCTGTAATATGTCGGTTTGCATTATGGTATCTGTAGTTTTTTCGTTAAAACATTCCTTAAGCTGTCTATATAACTTCAAATTCAAACTGTATATACAGGTATTACTCTAAATCATTACTTAAATTCCAATATAGCATCCAATTGGAAAATGTTGCATGTGTGATAATGTATAAACATAATTTTCTTCATATCTGTCATTAACTTCTGATTAAAATCAAAATCAATTGCAATATTACAACGATGTGGTTCATATCGTTATAGTGAGTAGCAGGCCATTGCTAATAATTGAGGTCCAGCCCTCCAGTGGGCATTGATTCATTAAGGATGCAAATCATTTACATCCATAATATGACCTCACTAATTTTTCCAGCCATTATATATTTAAATCCTTTCATACGTATAGGCCTTTTATCAACCCTCCAGTGGGTCTACTCACTCCTTTATCGACATAGAACTACTCATTAAGTTTTTACTGATGCCATCAATTCACATTTGATCCGTTTTACGATTATATATATATATATATATATATATATATATATATATCAGGCTCTTGCTTGCACCAACGAGCAGGAGGATCCTACCTGTTTGTTAAGGCCCATCGGAGGGCCTCAATTGCCCGCAGAATATTTTCACGGACTTTGAAAGGGGATATTCATATCCCTCCGGACTGCAGGTACCAACATGCAATGCGCAGACTCATACGAGCAGCTGATTCATGGCGCGCAATTAATAAAGTTTAAATACCGCAAGTCTGGCATAGGCGTGTTTTCTCCTTCTCCTAAGCCTCTGATGAAGATTGTTTGAAACGCGTTAGGCAGTGGTGACTGGGACTGCAAAAAGCATTTACAAGCAGGCAGCTTCTAGATCGAAGATTGGGCTGCAGCTTGAGGCACGTGTCCGTGTTCGAGTTCCTCCTGCTCGTTGGTGCAAGCAAGAGCCTGATATATATATATATATATATATATATATATATATATATAGTTCAGCTCCAATCGCACCTAAATTCCCGCACTTGCGGGCGGGTGCCAGGTCCTGTGAGGGTGCGCTCGCAATAATACGTAGCTCCGGAAAATTAAGACCCACACTGTCAGGAAAGTAAAATCCTTTTATTGGATTCTTAGTGCACTGACATTAAGACGCGTTTCAGCAATGCGCCTTTTTCGATGATGGCGGCCGCCATATTTTTCACTTTTTTTATACCATTACATTTCATCATGCTGGCAACAGCGAAGACAGACAATTACAATCAGCGCCATCTTGTAATATGTGTATTTACACAAGTTTGGAGTGTTTAATAATTCATACTACATATAATTCATTCATTTTTTCCATTATCAGAATTTTATATGGTCCAATTTCTCAAAATTCATTTGTTTCCTTATAGGAGTGTAATGAATTCCACTTATTTGACCATCCTGCCCTATATGGGCTATTTACCCAATTCTCTCATCAAACTTCATACGCCCTATAACGGAAACAGATACGTTTTTATGCTTTCCTGTGTTCAATATCTGAACCTGGATGGGCTTCCAATGGACAATATTATATTCACTATAGGTGAACCCCCAGTTCCTCTCTGCTATTCAGACCCTTTGGTGCTTTTGTCAGCAAGTCAATTATATAGCATGATTCTAACCTTCTTAACTTCAGCTCTTTATTACGGCCTCTCACTTCTTGTGGTACATAGTGAGGGCAAAATAATGTAATTGATTTCTGTTGCTCTGATGCTATAGCTCAAAATGCCTGGCCACCAGATAAGTCACATCTCTATTATTGATCGCCCTCATGTGTTT
Organism: Triturus cristatus; assembly: GCF_964204655.1. Lineage (NCBI taxonomy): Eukaryota > Metazoa > Chordata > Amphibia > Caudata > Salamandridae > Triturus > Triturus cristatus. The sequence goes on along the minus strand of NC_140595.1, from coordinate 776,159,546 downwards.
CAAAATACACTGCTTGGTTGCGTGGATCGTACTTCCTACATATTTCAGTCCACATGGACAGATTAGACAATATATTGAGTGGGTCGTGAGTCAATTCATGAATTTCATTAACTTTCTTGGTTCTTTCAAGTCTGGTATTGCATAGGTAAATACCTTGTTACTAAAAGCACAGTCTTTACACTTGCCGCAAGGATAAAACCCTTTTAGGTGTTCTGATACCCCTTCAACTTGATTCTTTGGTAAGTGACTTTCCATTTGCATATCTTTAATGGAACGTGGTTTCCTAAATGTCACTAGGGAGTGTACTGGTAAATCTTGCCAATTACACCATCCCATTTTAGGATCTTCCAATTTCTCTGCATGATTTTCTTGATACATGTGGCTGCATTTGAGAATTTTGTGATCATCCTAAAATTGGTCTACGTTTCCATGTCTTGGTCTTTAATCTCTTCCTTCAACAAGCCTTCTCTCTTTTTCTCAACTACTTTATGCATTGCCCCAGCAAGTACCATCTTGCAGTAACCCCTTCTCTCAAATCTTTTTATACTTTCTTTTGCTGCCTTAAGAAAGTCACTGTCTCTCGAGGAGTTGCCCTTAATGTGCAAAAGCTTGCCATAGGGAATACTATTAATGCGTATAATATTGAGTTCCTTGCAGTTGGTTTCTTATATTGCGACATGTCGGTCTTATTATCACTGACAAATACTTCAAGATCCAGAAAATGAACCCTCTCTTGGCTGATCTCACTAGTGAAGCTTAAGTTGACATTATTGTTGTTCAAAGAGGAAGTATTCTGCTTAGCTGAACTTTCTGCGCCCTTCCATATAATAAACAAATCATCGATATATCTTCTCCAAATGATGATTCTTTCTACCCAATTCTCTTGAGAATCCGACCAGGCCACCTACTTCTCCCACCAGCCTACGAAGAGATTCGCATAACTGGGGGCGAAGCAGGTGCCCGTGGCGTTCCCTTGTATCTGCCTGTATGGTTGTCCCTGGAATATAAAGATGTTATTGTTTAAGCAAAATTCCACAAACTCCAATAAAATCTCTGTATATTTCAGTGGACGCCCTTTAAGTAAGTATTTTATGGCCTCTAGGCCTTCTTTATGGGCTATGCTGGTGTGTGGATTGGCAAAGTCCATTGAGATCATCAAAAAGTCTGGTTCCCAAACAGTCCCTTCTGTTTGTCTAATGAAATCCTTTATATCACTTGTATATGATGTTTATTGCGTTACCCATAAGGATAGAAAATGATCCACATATATTGACATGTTGTGACGCAAACTTCCGATAGACTAAACTATAGGACGTCCAGGCGGATGTGTTGTGTTCTTGTGGATCTTTAGTAGGTGGTAGAATGTTGGTAACTTAGGATATGGAATAGCTAGGAATTAATACTCCACCATAAAGGGAATTAGTAAATCCTGACTGGCTGGCCACAACTTGAACAATATGTTGCGGCAGCCACTACAGGACACAGGGACATGACCTCTGTATCCTGAAAATGAATTAAAAAAATATACAAGGGGGCAGGGTGATCGCCCAAGAGGTGTTTGGGAAGGTCCCAATGGGACTCCCCCTTGATTGGCTGGCCACAACATGGACAAAATGCAGCTATCTCAGGACTCGGTATCATTGTCCCTATTTTGCCATAGAAATGATGGTTAGTGCTCTAGCAAGCTAAAATTATGACACATTTTCTATGAGTTCCCAAATGCATTTCTCATACATGTCAGTAAAACTTTCTGATCTACAGACTGAAACATGTACTTTCTACACCAGAAGCAGTCTGTCAGTTAACTCCCCAGTGTTCCACCTCAGCTTCCCACACTGCTCTAATAAAATACTAAAGTGCTAACATTTGTTTTCATGGCACAAGTGTGGCAGACCTGAAACCCCTATAATTTGATTTAGAAATGTACAAACCGAGAGAGTTATTTTTGTCATAGAAATTATAGTTAGTGCTCTAGAAAACTAAGGCGAGTGCAAGGGGAGTGTGTTTTTTATTTTTTTAATTCAATTTTAGTCATCCTGGTGTAGGTCGGCTTACCCGACCCCTACCCTGCCCCCGCCCCACCACTCTTACTTGTGCTGGCTGCTACTGATGTCTGCAACTCACACCAGTTGCACCCTGATAATTAAAACCGTGCACTGTATAACTTTTACCATAGTGAATCAGACTTCTTTAGTACTACAGTATTATTATTTTGGAGAGGCACAAATGCACATATAATCAATCTATGCTGTAATCAAGGGTTTCAAACTTTTTCTGTAATACGAGCAACTTATGTTCAATGAAACTCATCTTGAGCTACTATTATTATTAGTGTTGCAATGGCGACCATATTGGCCAGGATTACATTAGTAGCCTTACCAATGCAAGATTTTTATCAGCAATGGGTAGCTAGCAGTAACGTAAAACGTTTAATCAATTTGCAATGTCTCTATATGGGTGATACATAACGTTCATAGCTGTAAGTCCCCTCGCACCAAGGTAATAATATGAGCAACAAGTCTCCACAACGCACATGATTTATCACTCCTATATTATTTGAGATGTCATCAGTTATATCATCATTGATATCATCAATGATGTCATTTAACATGTCATGAGTGAAGTAATATTTAAGGTCATAAGCAGTACGTGGTGAGGTGGAAGTTATAGTTAGTTCACTGAACTATAACTGGCTAATTGTAGTGTTTTTTGGTTTATAAATGTTTAACCCATTTGAAAACGTAACTACTACATCATCAATTTAACCTTTTTTTCCCCGTGTATATTTATATATGAATGTAAACCACAGCCTTATTTCGAGCAAGCACTGCCAGTCCCGGCCCGGAAAAAAATCACTTACATGAGACTTCTTGCATTGCCCATTGTGGACTTTAACCAAGCCTGGGCCTGGCAGGACAACTTAGTCACATGTCTACTTTGTAATTACCATTGTGAATTCTGGCTTCATCTGTTGTGCTGTTGCCCTAAGTTAGCCAGTGAGAGGCACCGACTAGTTCATCCAATCTGCAGAGCCCATGGTCTTGTACGATGCAGTGAAGTCTCTGACTTGTGTTTCTCTGCTAAAACAGCTCAAACAGTAGCGCGGCTGGGGAAATTTATAGAATGAATCCGAGCCGCCTTGATGCAGAATATAGAGTTACAGAAAGAAACTAGTTGGCTAGCAAGCAAGGGAGACCTTGACAAAATGTTCCTTTAAGTCTAATGCATTTGCACTTTACAGGCAGTGCTGATATTAATTGTAAGGTTTTATGTTCTACCAGTTTGTAATAACATGCGTAGGAGTTTAACTCTGTTCTTTTTATAATGACAGTATATTGTAAAGATTTTAAGTAATTGAACAACAAAACTTAATACATATATATATATACACAAACACACAAATATTTATATACACACACACACACAGACATACATATATGTATATAGACACACATATACAAAATATATATATACATATATGTATATATACACACACATATACAAAATATATATATATATATATCTATATTCACTGAAAAAACCATAGGTTTCACACATGTTATAGTTAACTGGACATTTCACTCGAGAACCACTTTCTCTCCTGAGGCGGTAGCCGGGAGCACCACTCCGCCATTACCAGCGAGCCGCGAGGCCACGCCCCCTTCGAGGCCACGCCCCCCGCCTAGACCTTAAAAGACGCTGATTGCAAGCGCCTGGTCAGAACCACTTTCTCTCCTGAGGCGGAAGCCGGGAGCACCACTAAGAAACTTTGTTTTAAAAATTTGAGAGTCACCAATTGTTGTGTTTTTAAAACTCACCTCACTCTTCTCCTTGGCACCACTTAGGACAAAAGCTCGATCCGGATTTAGCGCTGCCGCGGACTCAAGGAAAAGACACTCTTCTTGCCGCCATTTCCGGTCACGCCCCTCTCAAAGCCACGCCCACCCCATCCTCCTCCCCCCTATTTCACCATGTGTATCTCCCGGACGCGCAGCGGACGGGCGCAGCGGGCACGCCGTTTGCGCGCCTAAGGCAAGCCCGTCTACGCCCGTCATCGCCAAGACATCGCCTTTCGCCTGTCCCCCTGGCCAAACTCCACGGGCACTCCACCACTATGATAGAGAATTCCTAGCCGCCCTGAACGCCGGACAGAGCTGCGAGGTGATATCTGGACATCTCGGACAGACACGCCTCCAATGTAAGTCCTGTCATTTCTCGACGCCCAGTCCCTGCCTATCTAGGCACCTTTCAGGCACGCATAAACAAACCCCTCTTATCGTCCTCCAACTCAATGTTAGGTCTCTCGTTAAACACCACTTACAAGTAAACACTCTCTTACTTGAAGAGAACCCTGACATTCTCTTTCTATGCGAAACCTGGCTCCATGACGATATGACTAGTGTACCTAACCTCACGCTACCAGAAAGCTACTTAATGAAATCGCTAAATAGAGACGCCAGAGGAGGCGGCATCGCTGTCATCTACAAAAAACAATTCATCTGCTCCTTTACTAAAGAAAATATCTCGAGCTGTGAAAGTGAACGATTCAAGATCACGACGGGCCCCCACTTCTCCCTATCTGGCCTCTACATCTACCGACCCCCGGACCTGCTTCTAAATTCATTGAAGCTCTCCTTGAAGTGGCAAACTCCTTAGTGGTGAGTTCGGCCAATTTCACCATATTAGGAGACCTTAATCTCCACTTCGACCTGAATCAAGATTTCACCATCAAAAACCTCCTGGCTGACTTATCAGCCTTACAACTCTACCCTTTGATCCAGGCCGCCACTCACTCGGCCGGGCATACACTAGACCCTGTCTTCACTAACATCCTGGAGACGATGACAGAAGCGCTCAAACCTATGGGATGGACAGACCATTACCTAATTAAATTCACCATACTGATTACAGAAACGTTCAACCAGGCCGAGCCTACTCGACACCTAAAAAGAACGTGGCACAAACTTTCAACCAGAGACCTGCACTCCGCTCTTGTAGAATTCCGGCATGAGGCACATATGGATATCAACACTACATATGCTGCCTTCCATGACTGGATCACGAAGGGACTAGACGCCCTCATCCCTCTCAAATGGACTAAGGGACGTAGCTCCCCTTCCAACCCATGGTATAACGACACCTTAAGATCCATGCGGGAGGAATGCAAGAAAGCCGAGAGAATCTGGAGACGAGAATACAACGACAGGGATAAAGCTTTCTACCTGTCTAAACAAAAACTCTACCACAAAGCTATCTGCTCCGCGCGCGAAGAAATTAACTCTAGCCCTAACCCTGCTAAAGTTGTTTTTAAACTAGTAGAAGAACTGCAGAGTAGCAGATCCCCTTCCTCCAGCATCACCTCCGCGCAACAATGTGAGGACCTTGCCACATTTTTCGTAGAAAAGGTGCAAAAAATCTACAAATCGTTCCCACAGCACTCTACTGCCCCACCTAACTCCCCTAACTCCATCAGTAATGGCACTACTATGATGCTCATACCTGAAATCTCACATGAGGATCTTACGAAATTATGTAAGAAAGTCAAGTCTGGATCCCCAGCAGACCCGATGTGGCCGACCCAATTCGTCGAATCCCTAGAATTTTTTCTGCCTTCCTTGGCATCCATACTGAATCTCTCCTTCTCTTCGGCCAGTGTCCCGACCGCTTGGAAACAAGCTTGGGTCTCTCCCATCATTAAGAAGCCGACCCTGGACCCCTCCAAGTTGGAGAACTTTAGACCTATCTCACTGCTCCCATGGCTGTCTAAACTTGCAGAGGCCCACGTAAACATCATCCTGTCCCAACACATGGATCATAATAACATCTTAGACCCATCCCAAAACGGCTTCAGGCCGGGCCACAGCACTGAGTCTGCCCTCTTAGCCACGTCTGAACACCTACGGACGATACTTGACGCCGGTCAAAGCGCTGCGCTGATCCTGTTAGACCTCAGCGCAGCCTTTGACACGGTCTACCATAAGATACTGTTAAATCGTCTGGCTAATGTGGGAATCTCAGGTCTTGCCCTGGAATGGTTCCGCTCCTTCCTGAAAGACAGATCCTTCCGGGTGTCAGCTCCCCCATTTCTTTCCCAGCCCCACCCCATCGGACAGGGTGTCCCTCAGGGCTCTGCACTTAGCCCATCCCTTTTCAACCTGTATGTGCAGCCACTAGCCGCAGTGGCTAAAGAATGGGACCTCACGCTGGTGTCATACACAGATGACACGCAGCTGGCCATCACTCTCACTGAAGGCCCTTCTACCACGGCCTCAAGATTTAGGGATGGTCTGGCCGCTGTAGCCCAGTGGATGACGGACAACTGCCTGCAGCTTAATGCAGGAAAGACGGAGGTGCTGCTCCTCGGCAAGAACACCAGCCACTGGAACGAGCACTGGTGGCCTTCGTCGCTGGGCACCATCCCACCTCCAATATCCCTGGTCAAAAACCTAGGCGTCTGGATGGACTCCTCACTTAGCTTCCAGAGGCCTGTTGAGGAGCCTCAATCCAATACTCGGATTCTTCGACTCCAAGGTTCGTCAACTAATTGTCCAAGCCACAATTCTCTCCCGCTTGGACTACGCCAATGTTTTACTACTGGGTGCCAACAAAGCGGAGATAGCACGACTGCAACGCGTGCAGAACACTGCGGCAAGAGCCTTGGTCGGTCTCCCCCGCAGATGTTCGGCCAGAGCTACAATTCGAAAGCTGCACTGGCTACCCATCGAATCGCGAATCCAGTTCAAAACACTCATCATGACATTTAAAATCCTTAAAACTGGACGCCCAGAACTACTCCGCCCTCTCCTAACACCATATGTGCCACAACGCAACCTACGCTCACTAGGTCAACACCTACTGATTGTACCCCGGACAAAGCTTGCCCGCACTGGTGGACGCTCCTTTAGGGTGTTGGGAGCCAAACTATGGAACACCCTCCCACTGAACATTCGCTCATTGGATAATCTGTCTGTCTTCCGGAAAGCCGTCAAAACCCACCTGTTCCCCTCTCCCTAGGTCTCCTAGCTGTCTTCCTCTCTTCCTCTGTTAGAGTTTTCCGTGGTTCTTAGCGCCGGGACGCCTCTTTGCTGGGGCAGCTGTTGCGCTTTACCAAATGCTAACATAACATAACATAACAAAAAACCATTGAAATTCCCCTGTTATAGTTAGTTCAGCTAACTATAACTCGCGCGCCCGCAATCCACTGCTGATGACGTCACATATTACATCACTCATGACATGGTCAGTGACATCACTTATGACATCACTGATGACATCTCAAATGACATCACTGATGACATCATCCAGTGAATGTGTGTCTTTCTGAAAAATATTTTTTTTTTATATATGTATATCTAAAGGTTAATGGAAGAAGAAATGGGTAAATAAGTGTCTAAATGGATGTTTTTTTTTGTAAAATTAATTGTATAACTGACTTTTAACAGTATCTTAGTGAATACAAGTATTAGTGAGTAATGTTTAAATATTTAAATATCTGTATCAGCGTCTCGCTTTATGTATAAGTGGCTGCATGGGTTGGTGAGTAGCTACATGAGTGTGTATATGGGTTATTAGTTAGTTTTTAGAGTATCAGTATGAGTGTCTGTATGGTTCAGTGGGGATGTTACTTAGCGTACGGATGCATGAATGAGTGACTCACTGTTTGTATGTATTTTGAAGACAGTATGTGACACGGACAGTATGGGTGGATGAGTGTGTGTATGGGTGAGTAAGAGAGTGAATGACTGTCTCAATAGTGTCTTTATGAGTAAGTCATATGTTTTGAAATAGTATATGCGAGTATTGATGTATATAAGTGAGGATATATGAGAGTGAGTGATTGGAAGAGTTCCTGTATAAATAAGTATGTGTTTCTATAAGTGATTGTTTTAGAGAGTAAGTATGTGTACGTTTCTGTAGAAGTAAGTGTAGTGGTGTGTGTATAGCTGTACATGCAAGTAAATGGATGTTTATTTGCATGTGTGAGTATGTGTGTGAGTAACTCTATGTATGAGTGTAGGTGTGTAACAGGATGTATAGGTGTATGAGTACATATGATGACTGAGTACATGTATGAGTGACTATATATAAGTGTTGATGAATGAGTGGATGCGCATGTAGATTTTGGAATTACTGAATAGGTTGTTCTAACTGGTATTGGTATCTCTATAGTATTCAAAACCTTAGTTTGTATTTTTTAATGTGTGTATCGAACTTTATATTCGGGTAAGAGGAGGTCTGCCACTCTTACACAAGGATGATGTCATCAGTGATGTCATTTGAGATGTCAAAAGTGATGTCTTGAGTGAGGTCACTGACCATGTCATGAGTGATGTAATATGTGACGTCATCAGCAGTGGATTGCGGGCGCGCGAGTTATAGTTAGCTGAACTAACTATAACGGGGGAATTTCAATGGTTTTTTACGAGTGAAATGTCCAGCTAACTATAACATGTGAGAAACCTATGGTTTTTTCAGTGAATTTGCAAGGTTTTTTAAATGCTAATTCCTAACTATAACGTGTGTGAAACCTATGGTTATTTCAGTGAATTTGCAAGGTTTTTTAAATGCTAATTCCTAACTATAACGTGTGTGAAACCTATGGTTTTTTAAGTGAATTTGCAAGGTTTTTTCAATGCTAATTTATGAATGTATTATTATAATTTTTAAATATTTATTTTACAATAAGCTACCTATGTATATAGTTATAGATTGACTGTATCCTGTAATATGGAATGGCTCAGCTGTTTTTTTTGTTAATTTGGATAAAGTTGAACAGCATAGTTAATATCTTCTATAAACTCATAAATACTTAAAAAAATTATATTTATTTTTTCAAGGCTTTTTGACGGTGCGCGCATGGTGCGCGCATGCGTACGTGCTCCGTGTGGTCAAATCGAACAAGGGCCGCTGGCTCAGGCAAAGAGGCTTGTTGTACGAACGCAGTGAATGATGAGGATACGCAGCCCGCTGATTCGTAACAGGCATGACAGTACCCAGCTGCATGATTACGAGAAGCTGTTATGCCCTGACATACGGACAACCACGCACCCAGAAAATCTCCGCTACATCGCTAGAGGCCACTAGGGCCCCACGCGCTACCGGGAGGGGGGGCACCCACAGCTGTTTTCATAGCTGCACGCAGGTGCATGCTGTTATTTGGCCTCTGATTAGCCGTGCCATAAGATAATGGTGGGTAGACAATAGATCATCATGCTATGATGTGTAACAGCGCCTTGACTCACATAGATTAGATGGCAGTTTGTAGTGTTGTAAGTTTAAAGTTTTCACTATTTATTTATTGGAAAAATAGGTCTTACCAACGCGTGACCTCTCATCACATTTGTCAATATACATTATGCTATTAATAATGGAGTTCAAGTTGGAACGACAGGTTATTATTTATTTTTTTATGTGATGGAATAGCATATGTATCAGGTATTGCGGTACCGACCCAGACAAGATGGGTCCTGATTATGCTATGTATGGCCTTACATCGGACACAGTGGCCACGATATGGTAATGTATGCTAGCAATAGCACACTGAGATTCCTTCATATGTACTTAACATAATGTAAGTGTCTATCAGCAGAATTGTGGTGTTAACATTAGCTCATTATTGTTGTAATATGCACTATTGTAAGTCATGTGGGCTCTATAATTTCGCGATGGACATCTGAAAATGCTGTATAACATTATGATGCCAGTTATGGTTAATTCAGAAAATACCAATAAAGATATTTAAACAAAAAAAAGAGGCTGGTTGTACGGAACCTACAGCTGCAGATGTAAGTTGCGATACTCAAGGACGTAGGGACACCTTTTGTCCTCTTTACCAAGGCCCAGGACAGAAAGGTGCAGGGGTGCCTTTTGGTGTCCGAAATGGCTTATTGGAGCAGTTTGTGGTTGTATGGGGTGGGGATAGGTCTATGTGCAGAGGCTGCACACGACGTCGAGGAATTCAGGAGAGGTAAGCTCACAGTGGACCCTGGCTCTGGAGCACTGGGTAACCTTCCTGGAACCAGTGAGCCACTTGGACTCAGGCCAAAGGCTCAGGTTCAGAGGTGGAACCGGAGGCAGTCTTTGCAGTTCTTAAGGTTACAGACTCCTTACTTTGAAGAGGGTTGTGTGGTGAATAGATCCACTATCCTCAGGAGTCTTGATCTTTATTGAATGCAGTTTTTCCTCCCAGGGTTACGGAGGTCGCCGGGTTGCAGGACCAGAAATCTTTTGGTGCAGGATCGTCGTAGCTGCAGACAGGTGGGAAGGGCTGGGGCCAAGTAAGTTGGTCTCTACAGTCTTCTTTACTGGTGTGGCTTGTAGTGTACGGCTCTTCTTAGGTCGTCAGAAACTGAAGTTCAGGGCTCAGGGGAGCCTCCTAAATACTACATTTAGGAACGTATAAAAGGAAGTCCCAAGTAGTAGCCAATGGGCTACTTACCTTAAGGGTGACAACACCCTCTAAATGCTTGGCCCATGTCGAGGGTGGGCATATCTCTGATCCTGATTGAAGTCCCATCATCTTCAGGATGGTGGGCACAGTAAAGTGTACTTCACCTCTTCTCCAGCACCTGAGGGGTGGAGTTGGCAGAGGGGGGGGGATGGGCACATGTCCTATTCTTTCTATGTTTTTCCACCTGTCCTCTCTCCAAAAGGGGGGGGGGGGGAGAGGAAGGGTGCCTGCTCCCACTAACATGACAGGCTGGGGTCACATTACAAATGCGGCAAGGTCTTTGGAGCTCCCCACAACGGAGGCTCTTCCTGACAAAGGGACGTGTGATCACCTCCACCCAGGAAAGGCATTGTTCTCGGCCTCAAAGTGCACAGGCACTCTCCCCTTGAGATCAGAACACTGTCTGGTGGTAGCAGGCAGTTTCAGGCCAATCGGTGACCACACTAAGGATAGGTAGGTTTTAATGGGACCCCTCTAAAGTGTCCTCTGTGTGCACTTTTTTAAGAAATTTGACACTGAAATCGGTGCAGGTTTCTTATGCTGAGATGTTTTGTACCAAACATCCCATATTTCAGTGAAGCCATCATGGAGCTGGCAAACTTGTAATGAAGAGTGTCCAGCCCATGTACTTACTTTGGCTTCCCATGTAACTTACAATATCCAGGAATAGACAAGGATATTGCAGGGGCATATCTGCTCATGCAGATATGCCCTCACAGGAGATATAGTGCACCCTGCCTTAGGCAGCTTATTTCTTACATTGCCCTCACAAATACCATTTTCATCTGTGACCTTTTGCACATATTTGCGTGCACAACAATGTTGGATTAGTTTCTCTGAAACAAAACTTGTTTACACATCTAGCTACGTCCTGGACATCATGTATAAGGTGTCGTTTCGCACTACGTACAAATGCCACCACTATTTTCATCTATGGGGTGACTATCTACATATCCATAATATCAATAATCTATACGCACTTCGGAAGGCTGCTTCCTGTTGTAAAAGATGAGCATTACGATAGATTACCAGAGGAGGCACTTCCGCTGACACAGAGGTCCTTGAATGCGAGAAATCACCACACAGTGGTCTGATATCTCGTTAGGGGTGTCCAGTTTGTGACCAAGATGGAGTCCTTCAAACAATCCCAATAGGTAATGGGGTTGGATCGCCCCGTGGGGGGATTCTTGGCTTTACAATCGACACATACTCTAGGTAAACTTGGAGTAGGGTCCGCATAGTGGTATACCAGGTAGTATAGGAGAACAAGGTTACCTCGTAATGCGAACATGGGGTTATAAAGTGTCCGCCGCCACAGATGTAGTAACTGCAGCGCGCCGACCGGGAAAGGATTTAAAACGCTCTGGACTACCAGAATTAATTTTGGAACCAGCAAACCACCTAATCTGTCACACACTCACTACGCCAAATTGATAATTGTCCAGGTTTCTAGTGCAGATTTATTCGAGTGCAGCACTGGACTTAACCAAGATTGTTCACAGGCCCCCAGAATTACGCCTTAATCCCCTCAACTCAGACCTCGTACCATGCCCGTTGGTCTGTAGGAGCCGACCGTAATCTCTTGAGGGGCGGATATTCTCCAAAACACGTATCTTAGTCAACCCACAGAACTTGCGCTAGATGGTAATAGCATCACCGGGACGCCTTGTGGAGATCGCCCCATTGATCCAGACAAATTGAACACCTCCACTAGGTTCATTATACGCTCATAGAACTCCCGCTACCTGACTGGAAGCAGCACTGTCGTGTCGCCACTTCGGCCCTTATACAATTTCAGATTGCTCACTGTATGTCCTGAAGATGATCTTCATTAACTAAAAGATCAAAACGCCGTAGACCCTTACAACAGGAACCCCTTCCATTGTAGATACTCATGTGGAGTTCCTATTTTGTTGTCTTTGTGATGTTATGTTTTTTAGTTCACCTTCACTCTGTCACAATACGCACTTTTTCACTTATGTGAGCACCTGACAATACTCTGAAGTACCAATGTTAACCATTGAAAATAAACCATATATGTTTCCCTACAATCGTGCTCCCCTTACGATCAATTGTCTAGTTTAAATTGATTACACATTACCCCTCTGGGTTTTTGCTCTGGACCGTTCATGGTTCTATATGCCTGCATATGTACATTGTTTTAGCCCCATGGTGGAACTATATCTACTATTTACCCTTTTTGTGCTTGTAATCACGTTTATCTGTTTCTGCCTACTAATCATTGCAGCACACGTATTATATGCAAGAATAACATTGATTCAATAAACAGTATTGAAAACGTCCCACTGTGTATTCTCTGTATATTTCTCTGAGAATGAGTGAGCACGAGTGACTGAGCGAAAGGTTCTGTACCGTTTCCATGATCTCTGAGGGAACAGGGCTGTCATGTTCAGCGGATGCCAGAAACCATTCGCTCCCTGGTAGGTTAGGGGGGGGGCTTATGGTGGCACTGTGAGCTAGCTGGTCTATAGGACAACATACCCTGCGGGGTGGCCGGAATCAGTCTTGACACCAAAACCTTTAGTTTATGTTGTCCAAACAATGCACAGATCCTACGGAGTAGTAGGAACTACAAGACAATATCTAATGCAGTGTCTATGGGCAAGGTTCATAGAGATGTGTGCCATGTAACTCTTCAGTTTTGTCTGCATCAATACAAACAGGCTGCAGTGGCAGTGTGAATGTGCCGGGTAAGGGTCTATTAGGATAGCACAATTCGTGCTGCAGCCCTTAGGGACACTCTTTACCACAAGATCCTTGGTACTAGGGGCACCTTTTACAAGGGAGTTATATGTGAAGTAAAGTGGTGCCAATTGTGGTATAGTTTTTAGGGACAGAACACTGGTACTGGGATCCTGGTTGGCAGAGACCCAGTACTCTACAGTCAAAGTTGCATCAAAAGCCAGGCAAAAAAGGTTGGGGGGGGGGGTTATTGCAACAGAAACCTACTTCCCTACGTGAGCCCCCACAGGCCAGGAGACTCAGCCAAACCTGGTCTGTCAGGTGAGGAAGAGTAAAGGAAGTGGTTTGAATGTTGCAGGGCCAACTCTGCCTTACATCCTTTTGTCCAGATCAGTCCCTATGGGGAGCTGGTCTACCTTAACAGTTTTAGCACCTAACTTACAATGTCCCTTTTCTAACTCTTTAGTGTCTTTACCCAATCTTTTTAGGTTGAGATCAGAGGTGTCCACCTCTGCAAACTCTAACGAGCCAGGGCAACACCCAGCTTACCCAAAGAGGTCAACCGCAACTTAAGAAAACCCACCATGACCAACAGGGTCAGGGAGCCTAACTTGCTACTTGGGATGGGGTCAGACCAACATGCCAAGGAAAATGCAGCCAAAAAGGCTAACACCCAGCAGAGGCCACTGACAGCTGCCAGTGCTCAGAACCACACCTTCAGCTCTTCACAGACAGGTGAAGGATCCAACGTACAGGCTTCTTGGGGTTCTGGTTGCCTACTTGTCTCTTTAGAGTGGGGGGGTTACTACCTCCTGTAGAAAACACCCCTTCTTACTCTCTCATTTCTGTCAGCCAAGGAGCCACCAACTCAAGCTGAACAGCTGCCTGACTAGTCAAGTCTTTTTGTAGATCAGGTAGGACTTTACCAGTGCCAACTTTGGAGCTCTCTGCTATGGGTGTAGACTCTCCGTGGCTCACTGGAACTGTGGCTAACAGTTGCCCACCTTTCCTACACTTCTTCTTCTTTGGCTTTTTCATTTGGGGCTTACCTGCACTAGCTGTAGGTTCAGCTCCTCCATAATCCTTGGTTGAGGCCTGGCACTGGACCAGTACCTCACTTTGGCACAGACCAACCTCTGGTTGGTCACTTCCAAGGAGACAGTCGGGAGGGAGGTATTTACTGACTACCAGCCTTCTCCAACTAAGGGACCCAGCTATATCTAGGGGCACTACTGCCACATGCTTAACAGTGGCCTCCCCAGGGCTAGCCCTTACTCTTTTTTTGTCTTACCTGGGAGCACCAGCCTGTCATGCACAACAGTGTGACTGGCACAGGTATCGCTCAGGGCAGTGGTTGGGATTCCAATGACCAGTAGGTGGTGGAAGTGTCTACTTCCCTCTGGAATCTCCTACTCACCCTTTGGGCCCATTTTCCAGATGAATGCTAGAAAGACTTTCTCATCTGAGGAACCACCCCCAAAGGCTACACTGGCAAACCCTAGAGGTCTCAGACTCCAAGTAAGTCAGTGAGTACACAAAAAATTATAGATCACCGTTGAAGGGACCCCTAGTGGATGAGGATGGGTTAGGCTAGGTGCTACTCCTCTATTCTAGTTGGGACAGAGTCACATTCAGTCCCGGTAAGTAGCAAGGATAGGTCTTGTATTCCCTCTCAAGGATTTTCTGGAATGCTAGATATTGATGGAATGCGTGGACTGTATCAGATCCCATTGAGGGGTCCCGGATAAGCAGAGATTACTGGTCCTGAGGTGGTTGGGGGAATTTACCACTGCTTTTGACGAATTGATCTACTATGGCCCTGAAAAATAAGCGCCAAGTATGCCCTCTCAGCAATGGTTTCCCTTGGTAGCTAGGCAAGCGGTCCAAAGCTTCTCAGGTGAAGGTGACAAAGACTCATTACTCAACGAACAAGTTACTTACCTTCGGTAACGCTTTTTCTGGTGGATACAGTATCTGCCTGTGGATTCCTCACCTTGTGAATATCCCCTGCGCCAGCAACATTCGGAAACTTTTGTAGCACTCCACGCCGATGAGGTCGAAGACGACATCACAGAGACACGGCTCCGCTTGCGACTCCGCTGACGTCACTGGATCCATAAGAAGACCTCGTCGGAGTGATGACGTCAGTTCCGCCCTTTTTTCCGTGCCTTCAAGGCATAGGGACGGACTGACAGCAATATATATACAGTATACACAGTACATAATGTACAAAGCAACACACACAGTGTGAAGATAATATAGGAAGGCAAAAGAAATAACACACTACCTTTGACAGTAACAAATACATTTTGAAACACCATCATTAGAATTGTAGGTATACAAGGGTGGACAACGGGGAGGCGGGTGGGTCAGTGAGGAATCCACAGGCAGATACTGTATCCACCAGAAAAAGCGTTACTGAAGGTAAGTAACTTGTTCTTCTGATGGATACATCTGCCAGTGGATTTCTCACCTTGTGAAAAGATTCCCACAGCAGTCCCACTCCCGGAGGAGGGTGTACACCCTTCTATACCAGAAGGTCCTGAAGTACAGAACTAGCAAAGTGTCCGTCCCTCCTCACCTCGGAATCCAAGCAGTAATGCTTCGCGAAAGTGTGGAGGGAGGCCCAAGTTGCCGCTCTACAAATGTCCTCCACAGGAACACCTCTAGATAAGGCAAATGTAGATAACTTTGCCCTGGTAGAATGAGCCCTTATACCCTCTGGAGGTTCCTTACGGGCCAAAGAGTAACAAATCTTGATGCACAAGATAATCCATCTGGAAAGGGTGCGCTTGTGCACCGCTCTGCCTGTCCTGCAGCCAACAAAGCCCAAGAAGAGCTGGTCATCCACTCGAAAGTCTTTAGTGCTATCGAGGTAAAAACTCACCGCCATTTTAGGGTCCAAGCGGTGAAGCCGCTCCTCCTCCTTGGAAGGGTGAGTGGGAGGAAAGAAGGTAGGAAGGGTAATGGATTGCCCCAGATGGAAAGGAGTTACCACCTTAGGCAGAAAGGCAGCCCTGGTCCTGAGTACCATTCTATCAGCATGAATGGTCAAGAACGGGGGTTTTGAACTCAGAGCTTGAAGCTCACTTACCCTCCTTGCCGAGGTAATAGCAATGAGAAAGACTGTCTTGAAAGACAATAGCCTCAAGGGACACTTGTGCAAGGGCTCGAAGGGAGAACCCATCAAGTAAGTTAAGACAAGATTTAAGTCCCATTGAGGCACAATAAAAGGAGTAGGCGGAAACTTATTGGTAAGGCCCTTAAGGAAACGTAATACAATAGGTGACTTAAACAGGGAAGGCTGATCCGGCAAACAAAGGAAAGCCGATAAAGCTGATAGGTATCCCTTCAGAGTAGCTACAGCAAAGCCTTGCTGAGCAAGAGAAAGAGCAAACTGAAGAATGTTAGATAAACGAGCCCTCAAAGGATCAATAGATTTCTCTTCTCACCACCTAGAGGAATAGATAGATTTAGTGGAATGACATCTGGCAGACAATATTACATCTACCACATCTGGCGGGAGAGAAAAAGAATTCAGGTTGCCCTGTTCAATCTCCAGGCATGAAGGTGTAAGCTCAGGAGGTGGGGGTGTAGAACCAGCCCTTCCGACTGCGAGAGGAGGTCTGCCCTGAGAGGGAGGCGGAGCGGAGGGCACGAGGAGAGGTGGAGAAGATCTGTATACCACACCCTTCTTGGCCAATCCGGGGCGATCAAAATGACTTGGGCCCGGTCTTGTCAAATCTTCCTCAGAACCCGAGGAATCAAGGGTATGGGAGGAAACGCGTAAAGGAGATGTGAGTCCCATCTCGACTGAAACGTGTCCCCCAAAGCTCCCTGCATCGGATACTGGAGACTGCAGAATGACGGGCAGTGAGTGTTCTCGCGAGTGGCAAACAGGTCCACCCGAGGAGTACCCCACGTCCGAAAGACGTGACGAACCACCTCCGGATGGAGCCTCCACTCCTGGTCGGCAGAGAACTGCCGACTGAGACTGTCTGCACGCACGTTCAGAACTCTGGCCAGATGATTTGCCATCAGACAAATCTGATGATCCTGAGCCCAGGACCAGAGATGCAGAGCCTCTCTGCAGACAATGCGACCCCACTCCTCCCTGCTTGTTGACATACCACATCGCGGTAGTGTTGTCCGTCAGTACTTGAACCGACTGACCGCGAAGGGAAGGGAGGAAGGCCTTGAGCGCCAAACGTATCGCCCGCAATTCCAGAAGGTTGACGTGAAGCAACCTCTCCTCTGGAGACCAAAGACCCTTGATCTCCAGATCCCCCAGATGCGCACCCCACCCTAAAGTGGATGCATGCGTTATTACTGTGGCCACCGATGGGGGTAGATAGAAGGGCTTTCCTTGGGACAGATTGCCCTCCACGCTCCGCCAAGACAGATCCGCTGCAGCTTCTCTGGAGATCCTCACAGACTCCCTGAGATCTCCCTTGTGCTGATACCACTGCCTGTGGAGGCACCACTGGAGCGCCCTCATGTGCCAGCGTGCATGGTTGACCAACAGAATGCAGGAAGCAAACAGACCGAGCAGACAAAGGACCTTCAGGACTGGAACGACGGCTCTATTGTAAAACAAGGGAATCATTTCCTGTATGTCGAGAATCCTTTGCGGAGGTGGGAATGCTCGACACACAGTAGTGTCCAGTACCGCCCCTATGAACAGGTTGCGCTGAGAGGGCACCAGGTGAGATTTGGGCACGTTTATCTAGAAACCCAATTAGTACAACAGCTGGGTTGTAACTTGCAGATGATGAAGCACCTTCTCTGGCGACTCCGCTTTGATCAGCCAGTCGTCCAGATAGGGGAAAACAGGAATCCCCAACCTTCTGAGATGGGCTGCCACCACTGCCATCACCTTTGTGAAGACTCGAGGTGCAGTAGTAAGACCAAACGGAAGGACCGCAAACTGATAATGTTGTGACCCTACCGTAAAATGGAGATACTTCCTGTGCAACTTCAGGATGGGGATGTGAAAATACGCATCCTGCAAGTCGATCGACACCATCCAGTCTTCCTGTTGTAGCGCTTGAAGAACCTGCGCAAGGGTAAGCATCTTGAACTTCTCTTGCTTCAGAAAAAGATTCAAGATCCTGAGGTCCAGGATTAGACGCAGCCTGCCATCCATCTTTGGAACCAGGAAATACCCGGAGTAGCATCCCTGACCCCTTTCCTGCTCTGGAACCACCTCTATCGCACCTTTCTTTAACAATGTTAGGACCTCCTCCTGGAGGAGAACAAGATGGTCCTCCGAGCAAGCACCTTGGCAAGGAGGGTAATTTGGAGGAAATTCCCTAAAGGGAAGGGCGTACCCATTTTCTACAAGATCTAGAACCCAAAGGTCTGTAGTAACTGATTCCCAATCTTGTAGAAAATGGGTAAGCCGGCCCCCCACAGGACCAGCATGATCCAGAATGGCGGATCTAGGGCTGCTTTGTAGTGGTGGGAGGGACGGAGGAAGAGGAGGAGGAGGAGAGCTACCGACCTCGAGCACGACCTCTGATTCTGCCTCTGTAGGTCTTATACAGGGTGTTCTGTTGCTTTTGCTGCTGCTGCTGCTGGGGCTGCCTGAAAGTACGATCTTCCAAAGC
This sequence comes from Triturus cristatus, assembly GCF_964204655.1. Lineage (NCBI taxonomy): Eukaryota > Metazoa > Chordata > Amphibia > Caudata > Salamandridae > Triturus > Triturus cristatus. The sequence continues at coordinate 776,140,784 of NC_140595.1, read as the reverse complement.
CCCTGTACCTCCTAAACGAATCCCTAGGTTGAGTCTGCAGGCCCAGAGATTTGGCTGTGGCTTTGCTCTCCTTAAACCTTTCCAGTGCAGCATCAGCCTTTTTACCAAAGAGCCCAGAGGCGTCAAAAGGCAAGTCCAGAAGAGTAGCCTGCACATCAGGGGAAAACTCAGATGACTTCAGCCACGCACTCCTCCTTGTGGCAACAGAAGAGCCCATTATTCTGGCGACAGAGTCCGCAGTATCCAGACCGCTTTGGATTACTTGACGTGCAGCCGCCTGAGTGTCCGAAAGCACCTAATTAAAGTTCAGTCTATCCTCCTCTGACAATTTAGGGGCCAGTTGTTTAGCTGAATCCATTAGAGCATGGATATATCGGCCCAAAAGACAGGTGGCATTCGTCGATTTTGAAGACATACTGGCAGAAGAGAAGACCAAATTGGCTGACTGGTCTAGTTTTTTAGCATCCCTGTCACTAGGGACTTGGGGAAAGGCACTTGTAGATCTTTTAGAACAGGCAGCCTGAACCACCAGACTCTCCGGAGAAGGATGGGAAGTCAGAAAGTCTGGGTCCCCTGGAGCCGCTCTATATCTTCTTGCAACAACTTTAGAGACCGCAGGAGCAGAGAAAGGTTTACGCCATACTTCCATGACCGGCTCAATAATGGCGTCATTAAAAGGAAGCAAGGGTTCCGATACAGCGGAAGGAGAATGCAAAACCTTTGTGAGGATATTCGGTTTAAACTCAGCAGATGGTAACTGCAGATCCAAAAGCTCAGCCGCTTTTTTAATAACTGAGTGGTAGGGAGCTACATCTTTTGAAGGAGTATCAGCCGGAGGAGTAATCTCCCACTCAGGTGACAAGTCCAGGCCACTAGCCTCTTTCAACTCCTCAAAGAGATCATCCAATTCCATAAGCTCACCTTCTTCCACCTCCTCCATCTGGTACCTGTGCTCTTCTAGAACTCTTTGAGCTTCCCTCCTGGATCTGATTCTTACAACAGGAATCGGCGGCGCCGTAACTGAATCCGACGGCGCCGGAGCCGGCGTCGAACCCGGACCCATAGGAGCAGCCGGAGTCAAACGAGGTTGATCTGGCGCCGGTGAAGATGGAAGCAGCGTCGAAGTCCTCGGCGCCGGTAAATGCCAAGACGGCGTCGCCGAGAAAAATGGCATGAAGGAAGTTTGAGGGTAAGCTTGCGGAACTCCCAAGTTGAAAGCCATCGGACCCGTGGGACCCGAAGGCGCTCCAGAGGGGTACAAAGCTCTATAAAGACCCCATACATCGCATTTAAATAATGCGTCGCATCTTGACCCGGGCCTGGAAAGGAAGGATAAGGCTCAAGCTGAGGCATCACTGGACTCGGGCCGATCGGCGCCGACGGTGGACTCGTCCGGAGCCGGAACTTCCTCAATTGGAACCAGAGATGGAGCCGGCGTCGGAGATAGAGCCAAAGCCGGAGCCGGAGCCGGAGAATGCTCCGGTGAAGCTGCAGGCGAGGTCAGGCCAACAGGAGAATCAGGCACAGAGACAGGAGAAGGAGACACAAAGTCCTTACGACGTCGAGAAGGTGAGGTCGATCTCGGAGCCGCATCCCTGTCCGAACGATGTCGAGAGCCATGCCTCTTCTTTTTCTTGTGTTTCTTGGACTTTGATGCATGCCCCGACGTCGACTTCGACGCCGACCTCGATCTCCTTCGACCTCTCTTCTGCTTTTTCATTCTGGCAATGAATAATTTGGCCTCCTTTTCCTTCAGAGGCTTTGTGCTCATCTTGCGGCAGCAAGAGCATCTCTCGACATCATGATCCGAAGAGAGGCACCAGAAACAGTCCTCGTGCGGATCCGTAATCAACATGTGCTTACTGCACTCCCTGGAAGGTTTAAACCCGGACTTCTTAGTCGACATTTTCCAACAAGAAGAAAGAGTTTCCAGCAGGAAAACAAAGTAACCAACAAAGCTACAGAGAGAGTCCCCGAAACCCGTTAGCATCGATGCCGCGGAAAAAAGGGAACTGACGTCATCACGCCGACGAGGTCTTCTTATGGTTCCAGTGACATCAGTGGAGTCGCGAGCAGAGCCGTGCCTCTGTGACGTCGTCTTCGACCTCATCGGCGTGGAGTGCTACAAAAGTTTCTGAATGTTGCTGGCGCAGGGGATATTCACAAGGTGAGGAATCCAATGGCAGATGTATGCATCAGAAAAACACCCTAGAGAGCAAAGTAACAGCTGTCCAATCCAGTACCTATCTTTATGAAAAAGAGAAGTACCTTGTACCCATTATGCAATACTACACAAAAAGGATATAAACATTGGTAAACAGAGACAATGATTCTAATGAACTTCTATAGCTAAAACAAATTAAGATAATGAGAAAGGCAGGCAAATGCACAAGTGCAGGCTTACAGAAAAAGCACAAACAAATACTGTCTTTAAACTTTAGGCCAGTCTCTAGGGGCACTCAATCTTAGTTCATTTAGAAACTAGGCTCCCATGTCAGCCTAAGACCAAATCAGATAAGTCTTACTTCTCTTGTGGCAATGGTACTGTGGTGCATGGGACTCTGCAGATGGCAACAGGGAATGTCAAGAGGCCGCAGTTGGACTGGGCGTAAAACTGCCTGCCTAAAGAGTCCATCCACAAGACTTTGGTGAAGTAGTCGGCTCTGGGCAGTCAGAGGTCACAGGCAATGTCAATACCATTCGTTAATCCTCAGCCACAGAACAAGGAGACCATGTGAAAGGGCATCTTTGTCAGTGCAGCAAGCCGTTATGTGGCAGGTCACAGGAGAACCCACTCCAACACTCGCGTTAGTTGCTGAGTTCTCCACCATTTAAGGGGTGAGCGAAGGCAACATTCTCTTGCTTTCCTATGGGTCAGCACATCAGATGCAATTACAGTGCTGCAGGGAGAGCATTTCCTTTGCCGATCACGTGACTACAGGCAACTTCCAGAGTTTCTTGCATCTTTTTGGTGCAGCATGCCAGATGAGGATACAGGGATTCAGGAAAACCCACTTCAGCACTCGGGTCAGCTCCTGGGATACCCCCCTTGACAATTTGAACTCCGGGGCAGTTCCCTCCTCCGGGGTACCGTAACTGGGCTTATCCTCTATGCAATCTTTCTTCTGCAGCTGTCCCTTTGTTCCCTTCTCTCACCAGGCCAGATGGGCTGTGTACTGAAGTAGACCTACTGCTCTCCTTCAGTGGCAGATGCAGGCTTTCAGGTGATAGCACCTCACTAATGGGAGAATGGCTATCAAAGACACCAGCCCTGGATCAGAAGAGTTCCCTGACACTCTGAAGAGTGACACCTCTTCAGTTAATGAGAATTTTTGAAACACCTTTGGAAGGGTTCAGCCCCTTTCTGTTAATCAGTTCCCAGACAGGGAATATTGATTCCACTGTCGGTGATCTGGAATTGGTTAGAGACGGTTTGCTTAGACATTGCATCCCTCTACTCCAGAGTAGGCATAGAAAACCTTGCAACTGGCAGCCATCCTCCTTTTGGAATGAACACCTCTGGGAAAGACAAAAGTCAAGCTTTAACGGATTGGTTCCTCTGCACTATAAAGGTGGCCATTGACTCTACCTCTCCACACCCTCCAACTAATCTAATGGGAGTGTTCAGGAAGGAATAATCAGGCAGACCACTGCTAAAAGGTCACTGCTGTATTTTAAATAGCAGCCCTGCCTCTGCCTTCCCACACAAACTTCAAGTGCAGCTCAAAAGCCTCCGGAATGCCAGCAATACACTTTGTTCATCTGGGAGGCTGTGGCCCAGCCTCCATCTTCTGCAATGGATCCCATTAGTCTCATACCATGCACTCATCTGCCACACAGGTCCATGTTATCAGTCACCTTATACTCTCAATATCTACATACCAAACACACGGTATGTCAGTGCGAAATCTTGTCATAGCGCTTCTGATCTTACACAGTGAGGTCACTAGGCTGCATATGCATTACCAGAAGTAGGGAAGATGGATGTGCCCGGCACTTTCAATTCCAAAACAATATGTTGCCACAATTAGCAAGCATGTAGAAGCTGGTACATGGACAGTAGTTCCATGTAGGAAAGAAGGCATGCATGGTGCACCCTGCACACCACACAGCTCCACTCTGGGTCCCAATACCTTTACTCATGTGATGCCTCAGTGTCCTTGCATGATTGTCATGTGCGATGGGCACCAAAAAAATCTGGATTACTGTAGGAACTTGCAGTTTGGTAACTTGGAGAATGGGTGAATATTGCAAATTAACCATGCAGGAGGTATTCCTGTACCTACAAAGTTTACAGATTAAGTTTATTCTACCCCACTATCTCATAAACTCCACCGGCTTAAGCAACTTGCATGTCAGTTAGTAGCACTATGGAACATGAGAAGCCTCTGTCCTCAGATAAACTGAGAGGTGCAAATACCTTTGGGACTCAGGAAGCAGACTGAATGTGGCGTGAGTAGTGCACCCTGTGTGAGTGATTACTGTATTGTCTGTCTGACTATACAACTGTCAGTGTCCCCATGTCATAGCAGCCACTGAGATGGCCAAGGCAAACTCCTTTCTCTTAGAGATTTACATTTAACAAAGATAAGTGTGCTGCTAAGCCCACAGGGTGGGAGTTTACTAATGTATTTTTAGTACAATATGGGGTTCTGATCCCACAAACCAGTGTGTGCATTTGTGCTCACAAACACATTCTCTATCTCTCTCAGTAGGGAGAGCGAAGGACAGTGTGGAAGAGTGAGAGAGAGAGATGGAGAACACTCTGAATATACATGTACAGGTCGATACATTGTGCTCTAATTAATCATATTCTCTCATATGAGCATGTAATACTTGTCGACATATTGTACCATAATACTATCAAGGTAAAAAGAGGATGATTCAAGGAAGTACTTTGGCAAAGATCATCCACAAATTTACTCTACCACTGTTGTTTATTAATCATTTTCTTCATCCAGCTCAGCCATCAAATTTCAGGCAGGATGCTAAGCAATGGCCAAAGAGGCAAAAATGCAAGAGTACTGTACCTGGCAGCATGGCAGTCTCTGGTACAGGACTAGTGTACCATAGGTTCCAGTCTCGAGAGTATTGCTCAAAAGAGTTCATGATACCATGGAAGTTCGTCAACTTGTCAAGCTCAGTGATGTTGTCCCAGTTAGAATCAGCCAACCACCTTGAGCAGGGGTTATCCATCTGCCCTTCCCTGTCCAGTACCTGCAAGGAAATAGCAGATGTCAATACAGTGTATATATGTATTGTTTCCAACTCGAATAGCACAGGTATAACTGGGACTTTTCAGACTGTACTGTTATCTAACACCACTTTCATCAAGATTAACAGGCACTAAGGGGCAGTTAAATCCAAGAAGCAGGGTAAATAAACATATACACTAACTCATTCACTTGGTGTAACCTGAACTGTTACGTAGCAGCATGAAAATAAACAACAGATGTTTTGACAATATGAGGATTTCTTCTTGGATGATGATGGAGCTTTGCCTCCAGTCTGACCTCGGGGTCACAAGTCCTGTGCAGAATGAGGACATGCCTCTTCACATCCTTGTGATAGCAGTCTTCCTCCAAAAATGTAGTCCTCACATTAACAAGCGTAGCCTATTCTCAATCATCAAGATAACCCCAACCTTCCACAACAGCTTGAAATATTTGAAGCTTTGGCATCTGAGCTAGATCTCTAGCTTAACACCAGCTAGCCAGAATCTATCAGAGATACACATGTCAAGGCAAGGTCACTGGATGTTAAGAATAACAAGGAATAGCCATTTTGCAGCCTATAACATCAGACTAACAGAAGTGAATAAACCTAGAAGTGCTTATTCTTTGGTGACGATTATAGATACAGGGCCTGATTCACAACTGTAAATTTACACGTTCGTGCAGAGACCCAGCAGCCGGAGCGGAGAACACTGCACATCAAAAGATAGGACAGGCCTTTCTTTTGATGCGTGGAGTTCTCTGCCCCAGGTGCGGAGTCTTCGCAATAGTAAACTTACAATTAAATTGCAGTTATGTGAATACTGAAAAAGAGTAAGCTTCAACAAACGTTTACGTTTTCCTTTGTGAATCAGTCCCACATTGTGCCGTATTCTGGTTAGTCAACTGCTGCGCAAACATATGATGGACGGAATGCTGAACAAAGCAAACATTCACCTCAGTCAAGAGATCTGGATTAAATCCATCGTTCTTTTGCTCACCATGCCACCCCAGTTGGGGAGCAGGGTCAGGACTGATTTGCCTATGGCTGGGTCTAAACTGGAATGGCAAGCAAATACATGATGGATTTAACCCAGATCTGTGACTGGGGGTAAATGTTTGATTTGTTCAGCATTCCGTCCATCATCTGTTCTTTTTCCATTCCGGTTAGTCAGCAAAACAGTAATGACTCCAGGAAAATAGGTTACTGCACCCTGGTTTCTTTCCACGGGATGACTGTATCATCCACTACAGAACCTTTCAGCTCACAATGGGGATTAACATGTGAATTAGATTTAACAGCACCAAAAATATGCACGTTTTTCTCATAACCAAACTGTTTTCCCTATTCAAATTGCTTCTATTTATAAGCGATTTTGGCAGAGAAAAACAACAAGAGTGTGGTAATTTTACAAAACTCTGAATCTGAATCCAGGTGTAAACCCTGTGCGATTTCAGATTCTGAGGTCACTGTAGCATAGAGAAAGAAAGGGACAGATTACAAGAAAAAGTCATTTACCTGTAATGATTGTCCTTTAGTGAGGGCAACAGCAGGGATGATTCAATCATGTGATTCTCTTAACAAACAGTGTGGAAGAAATTTGGAATCACTTGACTGAAATACAATAACACTGAAGAATTGCAGTCAAAATACTAATGTGGTAAAAATAATTAATTTGACTTATGTTATGTGACCAAAATTCTTGACAGTTATAAACTGCACCAAAAAAGTAGGTTTCCAGAGGACTATAAGAGGTTTAACTTTAATGCACATCTTTGTGTGGTAAAAGTGGATCTGCAATCATCAATGAGAGTATGATGTGTGTAGGAAAGTGGGTTTCTGTTGCACTAAGCCACCCACTTTTTTGACAGATTTCTGATGCACTTTGACGAAGTGTGCACTGGGTCTCTGCCAAACAGGTTCCCAGTGCCTGTGTTCTTTCCCAAAACTGTACCTTTGTTTTCACAATTGGCACACCTCTGGCTCACCTGTAAGTCCCTTGTAAAAGGTACCAGTGGTAGCATGGGCCTTGTGACCAGAGAGGGTCTCTAATAGCCCGTCATCACACACATACACACTGCCATTGCAGACTGTGTGTTGTGGTGAGGACAAAACTTAAGAGTCGACATGGCACACGTCCCTGTGTGCCATGCCCACCAACCACTGCCAGCGGCATAGGTAAGTCTCCCCTCTAGCAGGCCTCACAGACCTAAGGCAGGGTGCACTAAATCAGAGGTGAGGGCACAGCTGCATAAGTAATGTGCCCCTACAGTGTCTGTGCCATCTATAGACATTGTAAGTACAGTCGAGCCCTATTAAGTACATGGACTGGGAGTTTGTCATTACGAACCCCACAGTTCCATGATGGCTTTACTGAATGCTAAGGAGTTTGCTATCAATCGTCAAGATAACCGTTACCTTCCACAATAGTTTGAAATATTTAAAGCTTGGACACCAGCTAGCCAGAGTCTATTAGAGTTACACAAATGTCAAGGCAAGGTCCCCAGGTGTTAAGAATAATAAGGAATTGCCATTTTGAAGCCTATAAATCAGTCTAACAAAAGTGAACAAAGCTAGAAGTGATTATGCTCAGGTGACTATTATAGATACAGGCTCTTATTGACAACGGTAAACTTACATGTTCATGCAGAGACCCCGCTGTCAGAGCGTAGAACACTGCACATAAAAAGATAGGACAGGCTTATCTTTTGATGTGCTCCTCAGCACAATAACCCAAATTGATGCCAGTGTTAGATTTGTTTACAAAATGCACTAAGAGGGCATCTTAGAGATGCCCCGTAAAAAACAATCAAATCCCTCATGTCCAGCTAACTGGTCTGCACCAGCCTGCCACACATGTTTCTGACCCCTGAGGTGGAAGGCTTTGTGCTCTCGTGGGTCAGGGATAAAGGCTGCTTGGGTGGAGGTGCCTCACACCTAACCCCAAGCAGGAACAGAATTCAGGTTGGTGAGCCTCAAAGGCTTCCTGCCATTTGATATGCTAGCCACGGCCTCTTCAGCTAGTGACGATGCCCGTCCCCTTGACCAAGCCCCACTTTTGGAGGCAAGGTTGGCGGGAAACTTAGTAGTCAAGAGAGGTGTGTCCCCTCTCTGCCAGGACCACCCCTAAGGTACCCTGGACCGAAGTGACCCTCTCCTTAGGAAATCCTTCATCTTGAAGGGAAGGATATGATCCAATCAGGTTAGATGGATGCCCCCTCCCCAAAGGGAAGGGACATTCTTTAGATGTAGTCACCCTAAAGGCAAGTATCCCATTGGCTGCCACCTGCAAAAACTTGTAATGCCCCTAAATTCAGTATTTAGGGGCACCCCTGAAACCTTGATCCTCCGATTCCTGTGACCTAAGAAGAAAAGGACAAAGACGACGCCATGCAGCTGAGCCTGGAAGACTACTACTAATTTGGCCCCAGCCCTGCCGGCCTGTCTCCTGCTCTCCGACCTGGCGGAGAAGACGGCACCTGTCCTGTGGCCAGCGACTTTCAAGAACCCCAGGAAGACTGCCACACTTCAGGGAAAGAACAGATCTCTCAACGACAGCGGCCCTGTCCAGAAAACCTCCAACTTCAAGGATTCCGGATACAGGTGGATACGCGACCCCTGCCTACTCTGCACCCGACACCCGCGGTCCGAGTCTGAGTGGCGTACCTGTCCAATAATGTCTCCCCAACGATGGTTTACCCCTCCTGGACCCCACAAAGTCACTTGCGTTCTCTACAGGAAGGGTCCCCCCGACCGTGACCTGCTCCAACCAAGAAGATCCAACACCAAAAGGTACTCCTGTATCCTCAGCCCTCCGGCCCTTTGAGAGCCAAACTGACAATGCCTCGATCTCCCCCAGCCCTCCAACTTAACTGCCCAGCCGGTGGTCACCTTCAGCCAGCCTCCTGGTCCAAGCCTGCAGTTTCTTTGTGCGACCAAGATTCCCCATTGAAACGCATCAGGCGCCCAATGCTGATTTTGCACCCTGCACCCAGCCACCCCTGTGCCGCAGGTGATGTAGCTTTGGAACTGCCCTGTCCTGATCTTAACCCCGGGTCCTGTGCCCAGAAACCACGGGTACTTACCTGCAACCTGTGCTTCTTCGAGGTACCACCAGTCTCCATTGACTAACATTGGGCTCAATGACCTCTGCACCTGGCAGCCCAAGTGCCGCTGGTGATGCAGTATCTACCTTGAACTGAACCTTACCAGTGTTAGTCAAAACCCCCAAAGACTGGAACTGTAAGTCGAGTACTTACCTGCTAATGCATAACACTGTTTTCCTCCCATAGGATTGCATTGCATACTATCTATTGTATACAACTGTCTATGCAATGTCATCAACATCTTCTTCAGTGAACAAATAAAGAGATCCAACAGCACATTGACAACACCAAGCCTGCTTCAATTCTTACATTCTTACACCCACCCATCCTGTAGAATACCGCCATGGTCAGCAGTCAAAGAACTTTCTCACCCAGATATTGCTGACATACTCAATTCTCCGAAAGCCACTTATTGAGTTGATGTCTTAACAACGTCCTTCAGCACAGCACACTCCTGGGATGCTCTCTTACCCATATGCAGCATTGTTAATGGCTGCCTCATACAAGGTATCTTCCCAGAGGCTTACAAGACAGGCAAGATTCTCTAACTCCTAAAGAAACGTACACTAGACCGTGATGACCTCGCCAACTACTGACTCATCACACACCTACCATTCATTAGCAAGTTATTGAAAAAGTAGTCTGTTAAACTCCAAGATCTCATCAATGCTAACCATCTCCTGCACGACTACCATTCCTGGATTCAGATCACTCTGCAGCACGGAGACCGCAACCTTACACACCGTAGACAATGCCTTCTTAACCACAGATGAAGATGATTCATGCCTTCCGACATTGCTGGACCTCTCAGCTGCCTTCAACACTGTCAACCGTCCCACCCTTATACAAACACTCTAGAGCCTTGGTACTCAAAGTACGGCCCGGGGAGCGCATGTGGCCTTCCTGACCTTCTCATGCGGCACCCGGCTGAATGACAGCACTGGGCTGCAGTTTACTTCTGAAAGCACCAACATTCAAACATATGTTAAATAAACGAGAAAACTTTTATTTACATCCTAACTGTTAAAAGAACAGAAGCAAATAAGATGCCCTGCAAAACTAAATTTAGGAACAGATTAACTTTTCAATACAGCTAGCAATAAACGTGTAAAAGTATGATAAAGTATCTTCAAAATTCAAAAAGTGTATTTTATTAACATGCATTACACATTAGTACATCAGAATAGATAAGTGCATTCAGAAATACTTTATTTAAAACTGACCGTTTTCAAAAATGTGGGTAGAAATATTCAGGCCTCCTGACACAATGTTAATATTGAACTAAGAGGCAAGTCAGTTGCCACGTGGAGCCCTCTGGATCGTCAGGGTTGTTATTATACATAGTTTATAAATCAATCACAAGAGATCTGTACATCATATATCCTAAACTCATGTCTTTCAAAGTGCTCTTATATGTCATAATGAAGAAAAAGGAGGTAAAGTGAAATTAGGCAATTGCCTAGGAGCAAACAGTTGGATCATGTGGGGAAGCTGGGATTGATCCTAAATTTTCTGGCTTTATGTTGGGCAATTCCATTTCATTTCAATTCAATCCAATATTCAAGTTACTTCCTTTTTACACTTGTGTCTCCCAAAGTAGTGATAGCAAGCAGAAAGGCTTACCCCAAGATGCAGTAGAGGGTATCTATTCAGATACATAATAACATAGAATTGTCAAATCTATGACTCTTCAAGAGAATAGGGACTTCATTTAGAGGGCAGTATGGAAAGAAATCCTTAAAATAACTCCATGACTCACTAACCATATCATGTATGTGATTCGCTTCCCCAATGCCCACCTCAACCCTCTACAAAGCCCCATTTCCACCATGCTGCCATTAATGCAGCCCTTCAGGCACACCAAAGACCATAGTTTGTGGCCCCTCTGGAAATGTTAGCAAGTAACCAATCTTTAGAGTGTCAAATGGGATTTACAAGCAATGTCCTTCACTGGTTCTCCTTCTACCTTTCCAACCAACAGCAGTTTGTTAACAAAGGCACCTCCAGGTCACAAACGATTCCTATCATCTGTGGAGTCCCCCAGGATTCCATACCGTCTCCTGTCATCTTCAACCTTTACACAGAGCCGCTCGGTATTCTACTCACAGATAATATTATCAAGATTCATTAATATGCAATTCGCAACTCTGCTTGAAAGTCTCACTTGCTTCAGACATCCAAAGTCTCAAACAGTGCTTGAATATCATCCAGACCTGGATATCCAGCGCCTACCAGAAGCTCAACCCAGCCAAGGCAGAATTATTGTTATTTGACACGAACAATAAACAAGACACAGTACAAACTTGGTTCAATGACATGAACCTTGATGGCTTCAAATTCCAACTTTCACTGAATGCCAAGTGACTTGGATTCACCCTGAACACCAACCACACACTGAAGTAACACACTGCCAAAAAACGAAGATGACCTGTTACCAGTTCTCTCTTCTAAAGAAAGTCGAACCATTTATTCCCGAAAGCAACATCAGATCTACTGGTCAAGCCCTTGCACTCTGGAATCCAGATGGTGGTAATGCCATGGTCCAGGGTCCCCCAGACTCCAAACTGGCAGTTCTTAGGGGTATCCTACACACCGCAGCATGTCTCATCCACGGCTGGATGAAATATGATCATATTATCCCAATCCTGATGGAACTCCGTGGGCTCCCCTGGCCAGCATGCACCATCGTCAAAACCAGCTGCATCATTCACAAAGCTATCACAACCAGCAACCCTGCTTATTTTGCAGATAAGCTAACCATTTCTGGTGTATCTCAACACATCCACAGCCAGGACATTTTCAGACTCCTGAGGAAGAAGTGTAAAAAGACAGCAGGCACACCTATTTTAAGAATACCACATTAATTGTTACTACAGAAGTCCAATTGTATTTGAGTTCAGAGCAAACACCCCACAAATCCAATATCCTCACCCAATTTAGGATAGGTTTCCTTGCAGAGAGGATTCGTATACTAAAATGTAGGGCCCCTGAAAAGCATGCACCTTTCTGCTTATGCAGCTAAAAACTAGAGATCACAATCCACTTTTTTAATACAAAAGCAAATGTATTTCTCGAGTCTTGCAGCCAGTTAGTATTTTAAATTATAGGTTAGCCCTCATCAACTCCACTGGAGTCAAGCTATCCTGGCTGATGACGGCTGATAGCCAGAAACCGGTCCTAGGATGCTTGATTCCGGTCCAGGGAAGACATGGCTTGGCAGTTCGGGCTGGACTGTTCCCATGAGGCACAGGGTCAAGACTGATTTGCATATGGCCATGTCTAAACTGGGGTGGCGTAGTGGGCAAAAGAACGATGGATTTAACCCAGATCTCTTGACTGGGGGAGAATGTCTCCATTGTCAGCATTCCGTCCATCATTTGTTTGTTGTAACGCTTTTCGCCCTAAGTGGGATGGGTATGCCCAGACGTGGGTCCCGTGCTCACTACGCCACTGGAGTCAAGCTATCCTGGCTGATGACGGCTGATAGCCAGAAACCGGTCCTAGGATGCTTGATTCCGGTCCAGGGAAGACATGGCTTGGCAGTTTGGGCTGGACTGTTCCCATGAGGCACAGGGTCAAGACTGATTTGCATATGGCCATGTCTGAACTGGGGTGGTGTAGTGGGCAAAAGAACGATGGATTTAACCCAGATCTCTTGACTGGGGGAGAATGTCTGCATTGTCAGCATTCCGTCCATCATTTGTTTGTTGTAACTCTTTGCCAGTAGCAGCAGCATGGCCGCAAGTTTACGTGTGTTCTTTGGGACCTCAAATACAAAACCTAAAAGCGCCGTCAGGGGAGGCCTGTATCCTGTGCTTCGTGATTTTTCGAACATGCTCGAACCCTTCCTCCCAATACCTCCCTATCTGTTCACAGTCCCACGCCAGGTGTGAAAATGTGGCTCCCAGTGCCCCACACCTCCAACAGTTAGTGAAAGCATAAGGCTTTAAAGTAGAAGGAGCTCTTGCCCTAGCAAGAATATCTCTACAATCCTGAGGTAAATCTACCTCCTTGAATTCTGTGAATCCAGAAACCATGCATGAAGATGCAATTGGACTGGACAGGGATGAAGAATCTGGCCCTTGCTCATTGATAACAGGGTCGGAACTGTAGGAAGGTGGTATGGTCTGCGTTTGGACTGTAGGAGAACCTCCGTAAACCAATGCTGACGCGGCCACCGTGGAACAATGAGAATCATGCAACATGGTTCCATCTTGAGCTTACGTTGAAGTCTTGGGATCAACGGAAATGGGGAAAATGCATAAGCAAAGATCCCTGTCCATCTCATCATGAAGGCGTTCCCCCACGAGCCCTTCTCCGGTTCCCAACTGGCAAAGAATGGGCACTATGAGTTCTACGACTGATTGATCCAACTCCCATTCGTGACAGGACTTCGAAGTCCTGCTCAGAGTGTCCGCTAAAGTGTTGTGAATTCCCGGCAAATGTTCCACCTTGATTGTGATATTTTGAGACAGCAGCCATTCCCAAATGCTTTGAGCTTCTTGAGACAGAATGTGTGTACGGGTACCTCCTTGCTTGTTTAAGTAGTGCATGCAAGTGGTGTTGTCGGTTCTGATAAGAACTGTTGATCCTTGAAGCCTTGGGAGAAAAGTCTGCAACACCAGGAAAATTGTCTCGAAACTCCTAGAAATTGAAATGCATTTTTGCCATCGCAGCGGACCACCTTCCTCTTATGCAAAGATCTTGAAGGTGTGCACCACACCCTTCTAGGGAGGCATCTTTAGTGAGGATGAACTCCAGCACGGAGGGAAGAAAAGTGAGCCCGATAGAGACATTCTTGGAGCGCAGCCACTAAAGCAGCGCTTCTCGCATAACAAGTTATTTTCACTAGGATGTTGAACGACCCCGAGATCTGCAGCCACTGACTGCCTAGTTCCTCTTGGATCAGCCGTATCCTTAGACGGGTGTGAGGCACCAACAGAATTGCTGAGGATAATATTCCCAGGAATGATTTGATGATTCTCACAGAAGCGAACCTTCTTCTTTGGAGTTATGCTGCCAGAGAAACCAGACGTGATTGCCTTTCTTTGGATAAGAATGCCTTGTCCTGGATAGTATTCAACACTGCCCCTAGAAATTTTATTCTTTGAGCAGGACAAAGAACTGATTTTTGAATGTTCAGGGACAGTGCTAGGGATTGAAATAGTTGGAGGCAAGTGGACGTTGCTTGAGAAGCCTGCCGAAAGGAAAGAACCTTTATTAGCCAATCGTCCAGATAAGGGAATAATTGTATGCCTTGAAGTCTGAGGTGAGCCGCCACCGAGGCCAGGAATTTTGTAAAGACTCTCGGGGCTGAACGTAGGCCGAAGAGGAGGACTTTGAATTGGAAATGAGCACCTGCCAGAGTGAAACAAAGGAATTTCCGATGTTTGGGGTGAATGGGGATGTGGAAGTATGCATCCTGGAGATCCAATGTTGTCATGAAATCTGCATGGTCCAGAAGCTGAATGATTTCTTGAAGCGTGACCATGCGAAAAGATTTCTTTTGAAGATATTTGTTCAGCTTTCTTAAATCCGGGATAGGTCTCCATTCCCCTGACTTTTTCTTTATCAGAAAAAAGCAGGAATAAAACCCTTTTCCCACCTGAGAGCGAGGCACTCTTTCTATCGCTCGTTTTGAAAGCATGACTTTTGCTTCCTTCCTGAGAAGAGCAAGATGTGGAGGATGTTTCTTTAAAGGAGGGTGAGGAGGAGGGATACTTTCAAATTCCAGGGTATGCCCAAATTTTAGAATATCCAAGACCCACTTGTCTGTGGTTAATTTTTTCCAATTGTTGAGATGTCGGGATACATTCGGAATCCTGTAAATAATGTGTGGCAGAGCTGCTGCAGGTACTAAAAAGTCATCACTGTTTTCTAGCAGAATCTCTGTCTTGAGACTGTTGTCTTCTATTCTGCTGTCTATAAGCGGCAGCTGGAGGGTTCCTTTAGCACTGCTGCTGTTGCTGCTGTTGCTGCTGTTGATAATTATATCTTCCCTGATTGCCTTGGTTTTGGTATCTTTGATAGCCACCACAAAAAGAATACGATCCTCTGCCCCAGCTCCCCGAAATGGAGCCTTCCTATATTGTAAGGTACCAAGGGCTCTGGCAATGTCAGTATCTTTTTTGATGTCTTGCAAAGCCTCATCTATATGTTTCCCAAATAACATATCGCCATCGAATGGCATGTCCAAAATCTTTGTTTGGACCTCAGGGCGAAAGGTGGTAGATTTCAACCATCCCTGGCGTCTGAGGACTGCTGCTCCAGCCAGTTGACGAAAGCCCAAGGAAGCTAGGTCCATAGAAATATCAATTAATTCTGATGCAGCCCTTTCTCCTTAAAAAATAATTTTGTTTGCCTCCTGCTTCTTGTCATCAGGTAAGTAATCGAGATATGGAGAAATATCCGACCATAGTTGGCGGTCATATCTCCCTAGAATCGCTAGAGAGTTTGTAGCACTAACTGAAGAAACCGCCATGGTCGTAAAACGCTTACCAATATTATCAAGGCGCCTCCCATCTTTATCCGGTGGTGCCGTCACAGGAATGGATGGATTCCGAGACTTACGTTGCGCCGCCTGTGAAATTACGGAACCTGGTCTAGGATGTCTGGACAGGCAAGCAGGAGCATTATCTGGCGCTTTGTACTTTTTATCAATTCTAGGTAGAATAGCAGGGACTGAAAATGGATTTTTCATTATTTTAGTTCCTTCTTCCCAGATATGATATATTATAGGGATAGAACGTACGGAATTCCTACTATGGTCCTTATAATCGTAAAGGAAACACTCTGTTTGCTTCACAGATACAGGAAGATGAAACCGGGTTGCTGCCCTTTCCATAATTGCATGAAAATCTCAAATATCTTCAGGAGGGGAATCTACTGCCTGAGGAACTGGTGAAGATGGCGTAGGAATTAAGTATTCGTCCCATTCATCCACAGTCATGGGCGAGTTTGGTAACTCTCCATCCTCAGCCACAGTATCGTCATCATCATCCTGGACTAAATGCTGCACAGGTAAAACATCCTGAGGTTTATTGATAGGGGCAGAAGGACCTGGAATCTGCAAAACAGGAGGCGTAGTAGGTTGTATTGGAACAGGCGCTGCTGGTGGAAAGCGTGTATGATAATCCCTTAACATAGCCGTCAGGTCCTGCATCAAGGCAACAGGCATTTTCACCATAGGTTCCTGCTGAAATTAAGTCTCTTGATGACCTCGCTGAGACTCACAAGGCTCATAGTATTCTTCCTCATCGTCTTCATCCTGATATTTAATCTGGAGTTGAGAAGGGTTACGTGCTGGGTTAAAAAGTCCATCATCATTTGACTCCTCCAGTTAGTGACTAGGAGGCAAGGGTGAAATATGAGAAACGTCCTGATAATAGTTTCTTGAAGATGGGAATGACGACAATAATTTTGATGTCAAAACTGGTGTATTCTGTAAAGATGTAGGTCTTTTACGCTTCAGCGTCAATGAGATGTACACAGACGGTGAGTCAGTACCAGCAGAAATAGCCATAACAGAAGCTACCGTCGACGTTGTTATCATCGACGTCGTCGACAGAAAAACCATCGTCGACGATGTTGTCGTCGTCGAAGCCGCTGCTGTCGTCGACGGTGGGCTCGTCGACGGGAGTTGTATCGTCATCGATGGTGGAATCGTCGACCGGAGTAGTATCGTCGTTGACGGTGGACTCGTCGACGGCAGGTGCATCGTCGACGACGAGGGTAGGCGTCGACAAAAAATGAGTAGTTGTCGTCGTTGGTATCGGCGGTGGCGATAAAACAGGCAATGATATCATCGTCGACAGTGCCGCCGTCGACGAAGCGATCGTCGACGGCGGGATGTTCTTCGTCGACGATGAGGAAGCACTCACCGTCTGAGGAGATTTCGACGGTGCTTTTTTCAATGTCGACGGGATCCTGACAGACTCAAAATGAGTTTTCTGCTGGTTTGAGGCAGTTTTCACTGAAATCTTTCCTTTATCACCAGATTTCACCTCTGAAGAGAATGAAAGCTTCTCTTTTCTAGAGGAAGAGTGACCAGTCTCAGAGTGAGGCTTCTTCAAGGTGTTACTCTGTCGTTCAGGGGGATCATAAGATCTATCCCTCTTCTTGGTTAGAGGGGTGGACACCTGAGGATTAACACTGCCATCATCTTCTGAAACGACATCAGATGTAGCTTTCAATTTTTCCAGCCAAACCAGCAATCTTCCTTCACGGTCTTTTAAAGTCATAGCAGGAAAGATTCTACAAATCCTGCAGTCTTTAACCTTGTGTGCTGGATAAAGACAGTAAATGCATTGCTTGTGGGGATCTTCAAAGTGCAGTCTCTTCTTCCCACATGAAGAACAAAAACAAGCTTTTCTTAGAAGAATCAGACATAGCTACTCACAAAGTTCAACCTAAGGTGAAGAAAACTGAGCAGAGCTCAGGGAGACTCCCTGATCCCACGAAGTACGGTAGAAAATCCGAGGGTTTGCCTCTCTGTGGAGTGTTCTAAGAGGGTGCTGCAGCCTGATTGGCTGTGTTCCAAATTTGGTTCTTTTTGCAAAAGGACTAAGATAGGCTAATGTAGTGACTTTACTGTCCATACTAGCCTATTGTGTAATTTTTTTTATGACTATTATGTATATATATTTTATTGTACCACGAGACTCCCACCTCGTCGGCGGGGATGATTCTAAGCATGTGAATCTATGAAAGATACCCCAATACTGGATAACTTAGATTTTATCTTTTAAGATATATTGTATATATTTAATTGTGTGTTGTATTTCATGAGGTGGAAGTTTTCATTGTAAACTTTTTATGTGTGTTTTTCTGATCAATTATCGAAATGAACTGTTTTGAATGAATGAATGAACAAATTTGAAAACTAAAAGATGATAAAAGGAGTACAGAGTCCTATGATTGTCAATGAGTGCACTCTTCTTAATCTTCATCTGCTGTGCTGCTTGGCTGGAGCCTCACTCCTATAGTATTGTTCAAGACTTTCTACTTTTAAATTAGTTGGTCTACAATTGCATTACAGAAAGCTAAAGGGCGATGAATCTTTGTGATGGTTGACAATGGGTTGCAGAATTCTGTGATGATCCTATGAAGTTCCTTGGCAGACATTTAATCGGTTTGAGATACTAGTATCTTTTGCTATCTTGTTGGATGATTTGTAGATCCTGCTCAGTCGCTGTAGTAATTGTTGTAGTACTTAGGTTGATAATGACGATGCTTAGATGGTGGATGTTCCAGATGATGGGAGGTTTTCTGCTAGTGCAGGGAGTACAGGTAGAGAGAAGTGCATCAACATATGTGTGTGTGTAGATCCAGAGACAAGGGGAGATGAGTTGGCCTAACGGCTAGGACGGTCGACCTTGAATCTGGGGAACTGGGTTCGACTCTCGGCAATGACGCTGATCATCCTTAGATTCCAGGCAAATCACTTAATCTCCCCGTGCCTAACAACAAATGAATGTGCCCTCATGTAAAGCTACTGGTGCTATGTAAAGTGCTCTGATACCCGATACCTTCGGATCAAGTTCGCGCTATAGAAAACTCTGTAAAATAAAAATAATAAATAAAAAACAAAGCTGGAATATGTTCAGAGCCTCTAAGTTGTATTGTGATGTATCTTCGCTGGGGGAGGTTAGATCAGTGTAACCTGATGGTCACGCCACCCAGGGTACAGAGGTTGTGATGGTTTATGGAGATGGAATCTAGCAAAGACTCTGATAAAGCTAAGTTGTTTGGCATGAGTTTGTAAATCACCAGGAGTGATCAAAAGAAGCTAGATGAAGATAAGAAGATGAGTGGGAGTCATTCATACTTGGCCGTGACAAGTCTTAACAACTTTAATTATGCAACCAGGACTTGAAAATGACTGCTAGTACTCCTCCAGTCTTGTTTTGTGAGTGGGTTTCGAAAATCCAGGGAGATTTCCTTGTTCAGTGAATGGGGATGTATCATCTCCTACCAGGCATCAGTAATGAATAAGGAAACTGACCAGGTTTGGAATATAAGATCAGATGTTTCATCGGTTCATGTTCATTGATCGAGTATTGATAAGGATGCTGTTTGGCTGATGATGGTTTGGTAAGATGAAATGGCAAGTGGGGAACAAACAGAGCTGGATAGAGGGGTCGAGGGGGAAGAATACAAGGTAGAAGGGTGAAAATCTGAAGGGGAACTCCTGTTTCAAGAGGATGAATGGGGACTTAATCGGTTTGCAGGTGGTGGAGTGGTAGAGGGATGGGGTTTGTAGTGCAGGAGGAGGGATGATAGCACATGTAGAGGCCACAGGTGACTAGGATTGCAGGAGGAGAATAGGGAGAGGAAAATTACATGGTAGGGATAGGATGGTTTGGGAAGATAGGAAGAAGTAGAAAAGGAGAGACACAGCCACCTGCCGATAGTAGGTCGGGTAAGGAGTCGCAGGGTGTGTGCTATTGGTGCAGATTAGAGTACAGAGAAAGGTTATGAGAGGAGGAAGGAAGAGACACTCTATGAGGAGAAGAAGGGCAGGCACAGGTATGATAGCAGGTGATGGAAGAGTGGGAGAAGGAGGAGCGTTAGAGGGGTGAGAAAAGAGAAGGAATTAAATATCTTTCTGGTAAGTGCAAGCATTGAGATGAGATGTGGAGCCCAAGTCTGAGGAGCAGCAGAGTGAATGGAAACTTCTATGTAGTTAAACATCTATGGTAAACAAGAGGTGTTAAGAATCTCTAGAACCAGCAGTGATGATTCAAGCTGAAAGGCTTGGAAGAAGCAATACTTTCAACTTTTATAGGGCACAGCTAGGAAGAGGCATTACCAGAGTAGATAAGCTATTATTTATGTGAATTAATGTAAAAGTGAAAACTGAGAAACCCCATTGGAAGAAACAAAATCTTGGAAAACCAATTGTAAGGAAAGACAATTTTAAGTGAATACAAATAAATCATAAATAAAAGGAAACATTTTTTATAGAAAGGTAATTTTAAGTAAACATCCAAAATCACATCTTTGTGTGAAGCTTGTGGGTAGTGTGGATTTTCTAGGGTACAGGGATGGGTGATGTTTAGGGGAGATGAGGGAATTGTAGGGTTCAGGAATGGGTGGATTTTAGGGCGGTGAGAGTTTATTTTTAGCATTCAGGGATTGGTGGAGTTGGGGGGGTGGTGGTGAGGTTTTGGGGTTTAGGGATGGGTGTTGGGTAGGAGTGTTGCATCGTTTTAGGTTTTATGTATGGGTTATGGGTGGAGTTTACGGCTGGTGACTGTTTTTAAGGTTTAGTGATGGGTAGAGTTTTGGAGTTGTGAAGGGTTCCTAGTGTTTGGGATTAGGTGGAGTTTATAGTGGGTGTTGTGGGGGTTTAAAGGTTCAGGGGTAGGGGAAGTTTCTATGTAGAAAGGGCTTTTAGGGTTCAGGGATGCAGGAGTTTAGGGGTGGTGAGTTGTTTTAGAGGTCATGAACAGGTGATTTTCAGGGGTGGTCTAGGGTTCAGGGATGAGTGGAGTTTAGGGAAGATGTGTGATTTTAAGTGTTCAAGGATGGGTAGAGATTAGGAGTAGAAAGTGTCAGTCAGTCAAAAATGTTCATTTCAGGAACTAGACGGTGAAATACACATTAAAAGAATAAAAACATTCTTAACAATACCAATAAAAATCAGAGCTCATGATTAAAGTGCAAAACAAGCAAAATAGAAGAAAACATTAAAATCCATATGGCACAGTAATAATGGGGCATTAGGGCACCAAGAGAAAGATGTATAATTATGTTAAAAATACTTGAAACCTGGGGGGAGGAGCCTAGCGCTTGACCAAGATGGCCGCGTGAGCTTTGAGCTCCCGAGACCCTCGTGCCCTCCGTCGTCTATCCTGTATATAATCCTGTTTGTATGCATGGCATCGTGTAGATGACTTGTCAGGGAGGCGATCGATGCCACCCGAGGTCGAATCGCCCACCGGGAACCGGAGTTATGCAAGGCGGAAGATTGAGGCCCATCTCCGAGGGATGCCAGGGGCTCGAGTTGGCAGGATGCCCGACCTCTAATTGAACAACAGCGGCCAGGCGAGGTGTGAACTGCCGGACGGAGGTCCCTATCCTTTCACTTTCACTTTCTCGCCCTTTGTCTGCCCAGCCCAGGGAGTGCTCGCGTCTGCTTTATTATCATTTGGACGCTCTGCATGCCACACTGGCGACTCATAGTAAAACGGAGCACTCCTGATCTCTCTCGCTGAGAGAGGGCAGTCCTGTTTGACCCGACTTGCTTGAGCCCACCATGTCGGGCAAAGCAGAGGTGGACCGGCCGAAGCCCAAGGCCACCAGGCGGGGAGCCTACACTCAAGCCAATAAAATGGACCGCTATGCCCAGCAGAAGGGGTCACCGGGTGCACCGAGCCAGTCCCCGGACACACAGAGGACTGCCTCACCCTTGGCCCCAGAGCTCTCACTGCAGGATGTCATGGGTGCACTCGACGGGCTGCAGACTTCGATTGGGAGACAGTTTGATGCCCTGGAGCACAAAGTGGATACCATCTTGGTGGATGTTAATCTGATCCACGCGGATTTGGGCAAAACAAATGAACGGGTCAAATCCCTGGACATCAAGACCACGGGCCTCGCCGATGATGTCTCGGACCTGCAGACCGAGGTCCGTAAGTTGCGGACCGAGAATGATCTCGCAGCCCGTCGGCTGGAGGACTTCGAGAGCCGGGCCAGGCGCAACAACGTGCGCGTTATCGGGGTCCCGGAGTCCTCGGACGAGACTTCAGTGGACCTGCTCGTGGAGGACTTGGTGCTCAATCATCTGCAGCCTAAGGGTCTAGGGAAGTTCTTCGCAGTTGAGCGGGCCCATAGAGTGCCGGGTGGGCGGCCCAAGGTGGGAGCCACACCGAGGCCGATCGTCGCCCGGCTCTTTCATTTTCGAGACCGGGACGCTATCCTGCAGGCCTCGAGGGTAACGGGCCCGGTCCCCTTCCAGAACGCGTCGGTGAATTTCTATCCTGACTTCACCCAGCAGGTGCAGAGGCAGCGGCAGGGCTTCCTGGGGGTGAAGAGGAGGCTTCGGGAGAGGGAACAGAAATACGCCATGCTCTTCCCTGCCAGACTACGTGTGGTGTTTGAAGACCGAACATTCTTCTTTGAGTCGCCTGCCATGGCGGATGAATGGCTGGACGCTCTGCCTCGACGACGCACGGAAGAGGACACTGCCGTAGACGGGGACAGTGGCCGGGATGAACAAGGTTGATGTCTTCGGAACCGGACTGACTCGGACTGACTTTAGATAATGACTTGCAGTAAATACGGAGGTTGTGGGAGGACGAGGGGAGCTCTTTCCTCCCTTAGGGTACTTTTTGTAGATTTTGGGTTTGGTAGGGCGACAGGCACACTGCAAGTTGGGGGGGCTTTGTAAGCTGCAGCAGGGGTGCAGGGTGGGGGGAGTTTCCGGGATTTTGGGTTTGTTGTTGGGGGGTTTGTTTCCGCAAGGCATAGTGATTATTTCCAGGACTGTTCCATGGTGGCTCTTCGGGTGTGGGGTGGGCCTCTTTACGTTTGGGGATGGGGGGTAGGGGTTTAAGTGTTATAAGCTGGAATGTTAATGGTTTGGGGGATCGCATTAAGCGTGGGATTGTTTTGCAATTCTTGAAACGGTCATTGCCGGATGTTGCCCTGCTGCAGGAGACGCATCTTATAGGTAATACGTGCTCTGCCCTGAATAGGAAGGGTTATAAATTCATAGCTCATTCGGGATTCTCCTCTGGGTCCAGGGGTGTGGGCATCCTAGTCAGAGCCTCGCTACCATTTGAGGTGGACTCCACCATTGTTGATGATAGGGGGAGGTTTGTGGCGGTGGCGGGGCGGTGGGAAGGAAGAACTTTGGTTTTAGTTTCGGTTTATGTCCCGCCGGCCCTGCAGGCCTCCACGTTCACAGATCTGGGTAGGGCCCTGCTGGATCTCCCGGGGGGTATGCTTGTAGTGGGAGGTGATTTCAACGCTGTTGGCTCCGGTCTGCTGGATAGATACCCGCCCAGAGACACTGGGGGGGCTCAGAAGTGGCTTCCAGACTTTCTAGATACGCTTGGCCTGATAGACTGCTGGAGGCTCCGGCACCCCACACAGAGCCAATACACTTTCCACTCCGGGGCGCATGGTAGCCTTTCTAGGATTGACTACCTACTCACTCTGGCTGCGCATGCCTCATTGGTGTCTGAGGCCAGGCACATGGCGCGTGGTATATCTGACCATTCGCCGGTGTGGGTCAGGCTGGATCTGGGTCGAGAGGGAGGGGGAAGGGTGGCCCCTATCAACCCTTGGTATTTCCGAGACCCCAAGATGCGCAGCGCGCTGGTAAAGACAGTAGATAATTTTTTCAAGGACAATCAGGGATCCGTGGACTCGGCAGTGTCGCTGTGGGAAGCATTTAAGACCGTGCTGCAAGGGGAAGCCCTCTCCCTTGTAGTGGCTGCCAAGCGGCGGAGAGATGGCGAGGTTTTGCAGGTTGAGGAGGAGATCGCGGCTTTGGAGGGAGCGCTGGAGGAGGAGGAGGTTACAGAGGCCTCACTGCATGAGCTGTGCTTGAAGCAATCCGAGTATAAGGACCTGGTGACGAATGCCGCTATGACCCTCGGTAGGGAACAGCAGGGCCGTCTGTATGATGTTGGTGACAAGGCCGGGAAACTCCTGGCTTGGCTGGACAAAAAAGAACGGGTCAATAGAGTAGTGCCGGAGTTGACGGGAGAGGGGGGAGAGGTGATTGTGGAACCTGAGAGGATTGTGCAGTGTTTCTCGGACTATTTCCGTAAGGTTTATGCCTCAGTGTCGGACAGGCCGCCCGAGGACTCGCGTGACCTCCTGCGTGATATTGCATTGCCCTGTCTCTCTGATATAGATAGGGACGATCTAGATGGTGACATAACGGTCGATGAGGTGGCGGGGGCTATCCGCGCGTTGAACTCGGGCAAGGCCTCGGGTCCGAACGGCTTGCCGGTCGACCTGTACAAGCTGTTTCCGGATAGGGTTGCCCCTCACCTGCGCGCCATGTTCGTGGAGGCGCGGGGGAGTGGGGCCCTCCCGTTGGATCAGCGACTGGCGACGATTGTGGTTATACACAAAGAGGGCAAACCCCGAGATAAGTGCGCCTCATATAGGCCTATCTCACTCCTTAACGCAGAGCCGAAAATTCTGGCTAAAATCCTGGCGGCCCGGTTGATTAGGGTACTCGGTGACTTGGTCCACCCGGATCAATCCGGATTCATCCCGCACCGTAACACAGCATTAAATCTTCGGCGCCTTCATGGCGTAATCGCCAGGGCGGGCACGCTGCGTGAACCAGCAATTGTGGCGTCTCTCGACGCCACGATGGCCTTTGACACGGTTGAATGGGCATATTTGTGGGCCGTGTTGACCAAGTTCGGCTTTGGCCACGGTTTTGTGAGCTGGGTGAGGTTGCTGTATGAGGGCCCTCTTGCGAGTGTGGTGGTAAATGGCCGGGCGTCGACTCCGTTTCAGCTTGGGAGGGGTACTCGGCAAGGTTGTCCCCTGTCGCCATTGTTGTTTGCCCTCGCCCTTGAGCCGCTGGCTGCGTGGATACGCTGGCACCCGGATATACGGGGCCTTAGATGGTCGCCTGAACACGAGGACCGTATATCGCTCTATGCTGATGACATCCTGTTGTATCTTGCCTCACCCAAGAAATCACTCATAGTGGTCTGTGACGTACTCACATCTTTCGGTAGGAACTCGGGTCTCGTTATCAACTGGAGTAAATCGTATTTATATGTTCTTAGTGGCGAGGTTCCACCGATCCCTCGAACTTGTTCGATCCAGGTTGCTCAGCAGGGCTTCGTGTATCTGGGGATCTTTATCTCCATGGACTCTGCCGTGCGATATGAGAGGAACCTGCTCCCCCCCCTAGCGCGCCTGAGGCGGGATGTGGAGGGCTGGCGGAGGCTGCCGCTCTCCCTCGTTGGGCGTGCGGCCCTGTTCAAAATGATGTCTCTTCCCCGGTTCCTCTACGCACTGCAGAATACTTTGGATTGGGTGCCGGCCAACTACTTTCGGGAGGTCGAAGGCCTCCAACGAACGTTGCTGTGGGACGGGCGGCCGCGAATAGCTATTGCAAAGTTGATGCTCCCATGGTACGACGGGGGTATTGCGCTTCCAGACATCCGACGGTACTATTGGGCCACCCAGCTGAGTGCGATTAATCATGGGTTTTATGGCCCTCCCCTCAGCCCTGGGTATGCCATGGACAGGTGGCTGATGCGTGGTGGTAACTATTACAGGGCGTTGTATTCGCGGTCCCTGGACTCGTCCCTCACGGGGCCCACTGGTGTGGCGGTGCGTGTGTGGAAGATGGCAACTGACTCGCTGGGCTGGAAGGATAGGCTCACCCTCGCTACCCCGCTGTTTGAATCTGAGAGACTGGGTAGGCTTTGGCACACAAAAGGCTTTGACAAATGGGACTTGATCGGCATCTCCAGGGTCGGAGATGTCCTGATTAAGGGGAGGGTGAAGTCCTTTGAAGAGTTGCAGAAGGAGTATGAGCTGGGGCCATCTGAGTTTTTCCGCTATATTCAGGTGCGTCACGCCCTCCGATCAGTCCTCATAGAGGGTGAGAAGGTGCCTGAGTCCTCTCCTTTGGAGGACCGGGTCCTTGATGGCCATATGCCCGAGAGCACGATCTCGCTCATCTATAAGAAACTGATCAACGTCCGGGCGGATATGCTTCTGGGGTTGAGGGACCAGTGGTCTAGGGATGGCCTCGAGTTGGATGACGAGGATTGGCAGTCTGCTGTTTCCTCTCCTAAGGAGGTTGCGATCCCGTCGCGTCTGAGCCTGGTGCAGCTTAAAATACTGCATCGAGTGTATGTGACGGGGCCAAGGCTGGTTCACATGGGATTCTCGGAGGATGGCCTATGCAGGAGGGGATGTGGTATGGTGGGTACTTTCCTGCATATCATTTGGGAATGTGGTGTCATCACGGAATTCTGGCGGAGAGTCCATGCAGTGATGGGGGAGGTGACGGGCATTGCTATGCAGCCTGAAGCGCGGTGTTGTCTCCTGAATGTCTGGGGGCCCACTGATCATAATGCGGCACAGACCCAATGGGTGACTCTGGGTAACATGGTCGCTAAGAGAGATATAGCGCGATTGTGGGGATCCGTGGGGCCCCCCACATTGACCGCGTGGAAAGAAAATATGGACTGGAGTATGCTAAGGGAGAAGACGGTATATTGCGCTAGAGGCCGCCCTCGGAAGTGGCACGCCATCTGGGGGCGGTGGAATCAATACCGGGGGGAATTTGTCTTGCCCCTGATTTGGATCCCCCCGAGGAACAGCTTTCCTCCTAACCTTCTTTCCAGCTCAGTATGGTTAATGGACTTCTTTGGCCTCTGCTGTCCCCCTTCTTCCTCTTTTCACAGTACTGTAAATGGTAGATGATTGGGGTCCTGCCTCCCCTGGGGGGCTATCACCATGGGCATTTAGTGTTCTTGCCTTGCTGGGGGTTGTTGTGTGTTTTGTGTTTATTTAAAAAATGGAATCTTTGCACTCCTCCTTCACTGTACTGTGGACGCGTCTCTGTTCCTCTTTACCGAAGCTGCCGAACCTCCGGGTTGTCGGCTGAATAGCTGTGTCCAGACTTTTGAAAATAAAGGTTTTTATAAAAAAAAAAAAAAAAAAAAAAAAAATACTTGAATCCTGGTAAAAGGGCAAAAACGTGCGAACAGACAAGATCAATTGTGATTCATAAAGCATAGGACTAGAAAGATGCATAAAAGCAGCAAAAAAATAAAACTTACAATCATATTGTAAAGACTTGAGTCGGGAGGCAAGATGGCGTCTGAGCGATAACTCCGCCGCGATGCTCTGCCTGTCAGACCCCAAGAATGAGCATTTTATCTCCGTTTAATCCCTGAACAAAAACCGCATTATACGAAAAACGGCGTAAAGAGATTAATGAATGAAGCCGTCCCGGCATCTGCAATACCGCCTTACCTTGCCGGCTAGACTTGGGACATTACGAGTTGGTCTAACGCGAAACACTCTTTTGCCTCATCCCAACCTCGAGAGAGCCTGCGTGGATCGGACATCCCTGATGCTCCTTGCCCTGTGGCGTGACTCTGCATCAACGCTGCGATGCAGAAACCTGACGGTGAGCTACAGCATTCCGCTCGCTGCGAGGGAGGTATTCGTGAGACTCCAGCTGCTTGGGCAATGCGCGGCTTTCCTGGCAGCTCGCTACATTACCGGGATACTCTGTTGAAGCAGGAGAGCTCACAAGCACAAGTAAGGATGGCTGGCAGGGGGTGAAAGCATTAAAGGGTAAAAATTTGCAACTCGGCTCTCAAGCTCAAACAATACTGCAGCCCGGCTCCGCGATGGCGGAGAACCAGCAAAAAAGACTTGATACTCGCGGGTCCAAAACCAAGGTGGCCGAAAGAAGAGAGAAGGGGGAGAACTATGAGGAAACGGAGGGTGTAAGTCACGTAGGAAAAGGAGAAACCACAAGAAAACAGCTAGCTAAAGCTCATAAAGATCCTGGACATTGTCAACCACTAATCACGAGCAGCTGTGGACTAACAGGGGGGCCGGGACCCAAGACTCAGAGGGAATCCTTGGATAATGCAACAGATGTGGCAAAAAAGAATGAAATGACTCTGATTAAACAAAGTGAGGTAGATATACTTAAAGAAATGATGCATTTACATGCTGCCTCTTCTACAGCGCAGGACGTCATGATAGGCCCCTGAGCTGCACTCTACCCCCTATCCAGCCTAGAAACTGCATCGGACGTTCACACAATCCCCGATCTGGGGCCCCCTGCTAATCTACCAAATCATACGGATGGGGACTGCTCTGATGATAAAGAAGAAGCGAATAGCAGCAAACTACTTGAGGGCTCAAAATCGGCCCCAGAAGCATTGCAAGGCACAAGCGGCAAGCCCCCATGTCTCTCACCCAAGACGCCTGACAACTTTGCTGAAAAATTCTACTCACCAACCGACGAATCTGAAATATCGGATATAAGCATCTCTGCTTCAAGTGAAGATGGGTCTAAATGGAACAGCAGCTCAAACACAGAACTTCATGAAAACAGACATGGGCAGAGAAAAGTTCAAAGAAAAAAGAAGGGGGACCGACTAAGAAGATGTGATACCCCTGACAGAGGAAATGCGGCAGATCTGGAATGGGACTATTCTGCCACACAACTTACAGTCATGTCAGATACAACGGTTGCCTCAGGCGGCAATTGTACAATTACAGGCAACAATGGCTGCGACAGAGAAGGGGAAGATGGGGCGAAGATTGAGCCTGCACTGGCAACGGTATTACAGACCATCAAGAGCTTCCAGGAGGAAGCTAAACCAGACAGTTGCAAATCACTCTTAGCCGCCAAAAAACTACAAGGGGCGGTCAGAAAGGTCGGCAGAACCTGTGCAGAGATTGCTGATCGGATGGCTTCCATTGAAGTACGGACGGAAAATCTGGAGGCGCACTGAAAACCCAAGGAGATTAATACGAGGGCATAGTCAAGGACCTCATATGGAAGATGGAGGAGCAGGAAAATAGGCAGCGGCACAATAATCGCCGCGTTTTAGGCTTCCCTGAAGGTGCGGAAGGGAATGACCCTAGGAGCTACATGATCACGCTCCTCAAAGGGGCCTTCCCAGAGCTACACACTTGGGACTCGGACAAAGAAATCCAGCAGGCACACAGATTCCCTCTAACTCCCTCCAAACATGCCTCTTCTACGCCTCAGCACCCCCGCGCTATGCTTCTATATTTTGGGAACTTTCTCCTACGCCAAGCTCTTTATGATATGGCCTGACCTACGAACAAAAAGGTTTTGGTGGAATTACTTTCTTCACTAGACCCGACTTTGCCCACGCTACAGTCGAACGCAGATGGAGGCTGAGGCAGCTCTTCACTCCCTTCCAACAACTGGGAGCCGACGTGTACTTGCAGAACCCAGCGCGGCTAAAAATCATGTACAAGGGGACCACACGTAGCTTTGTCTCTGAGATTCAGGCCAAAGAACAAGTTACTTACCTTCGGTAACGCTTTTTCTGGTGGATACAGTATCTGGCTGTGGATTCCTCACCTTGTGAAATCCCCTGCGCCAGCATGCCACAGAACTTTTTTCCCCAGCTCTCTACGCCGACGTGGACAACGTCATAATGCATCGGCTCCGCTCGCGACTCCGTATGACGTCACCGGAGCCATAAGAGAGCCACGTCGGCGTGATGACGTCAGTTCCACCCATTTTTTCCGTGCCTCCGAGGCGCACAGGTGGACCAACGACAGATACAAAGTATACACAGTATACAATATACAATCATATACACAAAGCATACAAGGAAAAGGAAAGCTAAATAAAACAAGCATTTCCTACCAATATACAAGAAAGTGTAACAACATCTCAAGCAAGACAACATTTAAGGTATACAAAGGTGGACAACGGGGAGGCAGGTGGGCCAGTGAGGAATCCACAGGCAGATACTGTATCCACCAGAAAAAGCGTAACCGAAGGTAAGTAACTTGTTCTTCTGATGGATACATCTGTCAGTGGATTCCTCACCTTGTGAATAGATTCCCACAGCAGTCCCCACTCCCGGAGGAGGGTGTCCACCTTCCTATACCAGAAAGTCTTGCAAGACAGAGTGCGCGAACGGGCCCTCCCTCCTCATCTCAGAGTCCAAGCAATAATGCTTTGCAAAAGTATGGAGGGTGGCCCAAGTCGCGGCTTTACAAACATCTGCCACAGGAACACCCCTGGCCAAAGCAGATGTAGATGATTTAGCTCTAGACGAATGAGCTCTAATACCCTCAGGAGGAGTCTTACCAGCCAGGGCGTAGCAGATCTTGATGGCAAAGATGATCCATCTCGATAAAGTGCGCTTGTGCACCGCTCTTCCTTTCGAATGACCCACATAGCCCACGAAGAGCTTATTGTCCAGACGAAAGTCTTTCATTCTGTCCAAATAAAAACTCACAGCCCTCTTTGGATCCAGGCGATGGAGTCTTTCCTCCTCTTTGGAAGGATGAGGAGGTGGATAAAAAACAGGGAGAGTAATGGACTGCCCCAAATGAAACGGAGTAACAACTTTTGTCAGGAAAGCAGCCCTGGTCCTGAGAACCATCCTTTCAGCATGTAATGTAAGAAAAGGGGGTTTAGAACTAAGAGCCTGAAGCTCACTCACCCTCCTTGCCGAGGTTATGGCTACAAGAAAGACCACCTTAAAGGACAACAGCCTCAAATGACAGCTGTGAAGAGGCTCAAAAGGGGACCCCATCAGAAAAGTTAAGACAAGATTAAGGTCCCACTGCGGCATCACAAAGGGAGTGGGAGGAAACATATTTGTAAGGCCCTTGATAAACCTAAGAACAACCGGAGATTTAAATAGAGACGGTTGACCAGGAAGGCATAGAAAAGCCGATAAGGCCGAAAGATAGCCCTTGACTGTGGCAGCAGCACAGCCCTGCTGAGCCAAGGAAAGAGCAAACTGGAGTACATCAGAAAGATGAGCTTTTAAAGGGCCAATGGATCTCTCTCCACACCATTTAACAAATTTAGACCACCTGTAGGAGTAAATGGATTTGGTGGAGTGTCGCCTGGCCGATAAAATAACATCCACCACATCAGGCGTACGCGTCCTGCAAGTCGAGCGACACCATCCAGTCTCCTTGCTGCAACGCTTGAAGAACCTGCGCAAGGGTCAGCATCTTGAATTTCTCCTGTTTCAGGTAAAAGTTCAAGATTCTGAGGTCCAGTATCGGACGCAATCTGCCGTCCTTTTTGGGAATCAGGAAATACCGGAGTAGCATCCCTGACCCCTTTCCTGCTCCGGAACCACCTCTATCGCACCCTTTTGAAGCAAAGCTAGAACCTCCTTCTGCAGAAGAAGTAGCAGCAGATGGTCCTCTGAGCAGTAACCTTGGCAAGGAGGGTAAGGGGGAGGAAACTCCCAAAAGGGAAGGGCGTACCCAGTCTCCACGAGGTTCAAATCCCAAAGGTCTGTCGTAACAAATTTCCAACCCCGCAGAAAGTAGGACACCCGACCCCCCACAGGTCTTACATGATCCGGGATGGGGGATCTAGGGCTGCTTCCCTGAAGCCTCATTGGGAGCAGAGGAGGAGGAAGAAGAAGAGGGGTTGCGTCCAGAACCTCTCCGACCCCTTTGTCTCCCCTATAGGACCTATAGAGGGGATTCTGCTGCTGAGGCTGTCGGAAGGAGCGAAAGGAAGATCTTCCGAAACCCCTAAACTTTTTAAAACCAGATCCCTTATCAGGAGCTTGCAGACCCAAAGACTTAGCCGTTACCCTGCTGTCTTTAAATCTTTGTAGGGCGGAGTCAGCTTTCTCTCCAAATAACTTCTGTCCATCAAACGGCAAATCCACTAATGTGGCCTGAACATCCGCGGAGAAGCCAGAAGAACGAAGCCATGCCTGCCTTCTTGTGGCTATTGAAGAGCCTATTATCCTCGCCACCGAATCTGCTGTATCGAGCCCTGATTGGATCACCTGTCTAGCAGCAGCCTGTGTGTCTGCAACTACCTCCATGAAGGACGCCTTATCACCTTCAGGCAGCTTGGGGGCTAAAGACTTCATTGAGTCCATTAAGGCATGCACATAACGACCCAGCAAGCACGTGGCATTGGTAGACTTTAGTGCCATACTTCCCGAATAGAAAGTCTTCTTAGCCGCCTGGTCAACCTTTTTGGACTCCCTGTCTGCAGGAGACTGAGGGAACGCCCCCGAAGCATGCTTCGAGCAGGATGCCTGCACAACCAGGCTCTCTGGAGACGGGTGTGTAGAAAGAAAATCCGGATCCCCAGGTGCCACCCTGTATCTTCTCGCCACCTGCCTGGAAACCGCCGGAGAAGAAAGTGGTTTTCGCCATACCTCCAAAACAGGCTCCAAAATGGCCTCATTAAAAGGCAGTAAAGGCTCTGAAGTTGAAGTAGGTGAGTGCAGCACCTCCGTCAGCAGGTTAGACTTATATTCCGCAGAGGGTAACTGC
Organism: Triturus cristatus; assembly: GCF_964204655.1. Taxonomy (NCBI): domain Eukaryota; kingdom Metazoa; phylum Chordata; class Amphibia; order Caudata; family Salamandridae; genus Triturus; species Triturus cristatus. The sequence goes on along the minus strand of NC_140595.1, from coordinate 776,108,457 downwards.
AAATCTAACAGTTCTGCGGCCTTTTAAATAACCACATGGTAAGGAGCCAATTCCTATGGTGGAGAGGATCTAGCTGAAGTATGCTCCCACTCAGGGGTCGTATCCAGGTCACTAGCCTCCTGTATCCCCTCAAACTCATCAGAGGACGTGTCCACTTCACCTTCCTCTACCTCCACTCTATATCTTTCTTCATCCAAGACCCTTTGGGCCTCCCTTCTTGAATGAATCCGTGGAGCCGGCGTCGTCGACGTCGTATGCGGCGTCGGTGGAGCCAGAGGTGTTGGAGTCGGCGGCGCCAAAGACGGAGTTGGCGGCGACGGAGTTGGCGGCGCCGGACGCGGCACCGAGGGAGTCGGCAACGGCGTCGAGGAAGGCTCCGAAGCAGGACGATCCAGCCGAAGTTGTGATGGATCCCCAGACGGCGCTGGAAACTGCCACGAAGGCGCCATCGGCAGAAAGGGCATAAACGGGGCCTGAGCGTAATGCTGCGGCACCCCCAAAGTATACGCCATAGGACCCACGGGACCAGTCGGAGCGCCGGATGGGAAGGCCGCCCGATTGAAGATTCCATACATGGCATTTAAAAAATGCGAAGAATCAGTACCTGGAACCGGGAACTGAGCATAAGGAACCGGACCTGTATCCTTCTGCGGAGTATCTGGCAACGGCGCCGCAGTCTCCTCCGCCGGAGCCGAAGAATCCTCAGGCCTTGGAGAAGGCTCCCTACTTTGTTCCTGCTCACCATCAGAAACAGGCGACTTCACTGGAACAGGAGACGACGTCGGAGAAGGCGCCGGTGACTGCGCCGAGGACTGCGCCGGTGACCTCGCTGGAGCCCGCTTCGGCGAAGGAGAACCCTCCGGAGACTTCGAAGGAGAAGGAGAAGGTGACAATTCCTTACTTCGGCGTCGTCGAGGCGAAGCCGATCTCGACCTCCTGTTCTTTGAAGACCGGCGCCGAGAAGAATATTTCCTTTTTTTATGATGTTTCTTCGACTTCGATGATCTCGAAGTCGACGACTCCTGCCTCGACTTCTCCTTCTTTCTACCTCTCTTCTCCTTTCCGACCTTGGCCATAAACAGCTTCGCCTTCCTTTCCTTCAATGCCTTCGGATTCATCATCCAGCAGCTTGATCAATCTTCGACGTCGTGGTCAGACGAAAGGCACCACAAACAATCATCATGGGGGTCCGTTATAGACATGTGGCCCCCACATTCCCTACAGGGCTTAAAACCCGACTTCCTCGTCGAAGACATTACAGATTTTCGACAACAGTAACACCTAACAACTACAAAGTTCAGGAGAGTACTGGAAAAACAGTTGCGCGTCGACGGCGCGGAAAAAAGGGAACTGACGTCATCACGCCGATGTGGCTCTCTTATGGCTCCGGTGACGTCATATGGAGTCGCGAGCAGAGCCGATGCATTATGACGTCGTCCACGTCGGCGTAGATAGCTGGGGAAAAAAGTTCCGTGGAATGCTGGCACAGGGGATATTCACAAGGTGAGGAATCCACTGGCAGATGTATCCATCAGAAGCATACTTACAGGAGATTACTGATCGAACTGGGAATAAGTAGTATCAGACAATTGTCAATTGTCCTAAATTTAATTAGCTGGGAAGTAATGCTATTATAATGCTACAATATTCTTCTCTGATTATTATTATCATTAATATTGTTATCATTCCTTATTTTTCTTTCTTTTTTTTGCTTCTCTTGCACTAGCTTCGCCTGTTTCTCTCCTAATTTCCTTATCCCTCATCTTCCTTTATCCAGGAAGATAAATATGTTGAATCTCTTTATCACTATATGTATAATGTATACATCTTTGAAGTCTTTGTTCACTTAGGGGAGAACAGTGGTGGGGAATGACCGGTGGAAGCGTGGGTCCTTTGTCCCTCAGATGCCACTCTCCTAGCTCAGGCAAAACCAGGTAACCTCAGTTGTAGGTGGTGGGAGGGGGTGGGGATGGGTGGAGGGGGAACACTGGGGGAATGGGAGGGTCGGGGAGGTTGGTCCGGTAAAAGGGAGACTAAAGTCGGTAAATTTTTATTTTCAATGTGGTATAAGCATCTATCAAACATAAATGAGTAAGCTGCGTATCGCCACACTTAATATTTGCGGCCTCAACAATCCTAAAAAAAGATGGAATACGGCAGCAGGATTAAGGTTATTAAAGGAAGATATAATTTGCATGCAGGAAACACATATTGAAAATACACAGAAACGTCTATTAGGAACACTTGGGTATGTATTGGTGGGGGCCACAACGGAGAACTCTCGCACACATGGGGTTGCAATTTTGGCATCTAATCGCACGCTACAATTCATCTGCACGTTAGTGGATCAGCTAGGGAGGTGGCCAATCACTGAATGTCATAGGAATAATGGGGAACCAATTGCTCCATCTATGGTAGTAATTTAGATGACCCAATGGTGTTTCATCACATTAATAATGAACTGGCTAACTGGCCACTCCCGTTAATAATTTGCGGGGACTTTAATATAAATTTGCCTGCTGATAAGAATCTGAGACAGGAGCCAGGTTGGATATATAAGGGTGGCAAACCAAAGGTGTTTTGGGCTCTAAGGACATTATGTCAGGAACATACAGGAAGATGTTTAGGGTCAACTGGACTGAACTAAGCTCTAACAGACTGAAAAGGAGCTGGAGCTGTACTGAGGACCAAGGAGCTCTGATCTCTACCTTTTCCAGCAGTGATGCGCCACTCACAACTGTGAGGCCTGGGTAGGAAAGGGAGTGGCCTTCCACACGTTAGGCTGGTGTTCACCTTTTACCACTGTAGATCCTGTGCCGTTTCCTGTGAGATCTGGATTTAATCTACTGGGTTGCCATAATGATAATCTCACTGAAACCCGAGGTTCTACTGTAGGGCATGCAGAGAGCATCTAGTACACAGGAAAAGGAGGATGCAGGAGGCTAGGAGCTAAGAAGCCTCATATCCATCCTCATAGAGACCCAGGAATTGGGACAGAAACATCTGCATCACATCTTTAAATGTTCCTGACTCGGTGCAGTGGTAGAAAGTGGGACTTTATCTCGATAGTGGAAAACCACAGGGAAGTTAGAAGGGCGATCATCGTCTGTAGTTGGTCTGCATCTGACTCTGGAATGTCCCTGTTGAGCCAGCCAGTCAGTTGAGGTACGGTAATACCTCAATTGACTGGCTGCTACTACTATTTTCTCTTCTGTGAACACCAGAGTGGCCGAGGTGACGTACAAGGAAGCAGGGAAAACTGTAAGTGTACCGAAGCTACCATGAACAACAGGTAGCTTCTGTGGAACTAGAGGATTGGTACATGAAAATACATGCCCTGCAAGTCTATGAACACCATCCAGTCCCCTGGATCCAGCGTAAAGATAATCTGAGATATGGAGCATTTTGAATCTGTCCTTCCTCAAGAAGGTGTTCGAGGGCTGGAAGTCTAAAATAGGCTTGAGACCACTGTCAATCTTTGGCACAAGGACGTAGCAAGAGTAGCATCCTTCATCTCTCTCTGAGTCGGGCCCTTGTTCTTTGGCACCATTTGCTAGAAGGAGGTTGACTTCTTGCATTAAAAGTTAGCTATTGTCCGCAGAAGTCTGTCCTGGTACAGAGGAATAGGAGGAGGGGATAAAATGAAAGGCAGAGCATTGCACCTTTGAACATTTGGAAAACCCATTGGTCTAGTATGATGGGTTTTCATCTGGGGAGGAAATATTGAATTTTGACCCCTGCCAGCTTCCTTCAGACCTGAGAGGGCAAATCAAAGTGGCATGTGAGATGCTTTGTAAGGAGAGGAAGAATTAGAAGATTGCTGAACACAATGGTGTGAACGGTTAGGACTGCCACCATGTACTCAAACACAAAAGCACTGGTTTGGTTGCAGCACCGGCTGTTAAGGTTGGTATTGCCGGTATGCTAAGCCTCTTTAAGAGCTCCAACACTTTCTATATTGTTGATGGAATTAGCAGGATGGCAAAAATATTACCAGGGATAGTACTGAGGTAAGGATCTTTAAATGATTCTAGCACCAAATCACCATTCTCCCCGAAGAGGCTAGAGTCATGTCAATGAGGGACAAATTAATGTTCCCCAGAGAGTGCAGTTGCTCATATTCAACTGTACTGTCCAACCATCAGGTTACTACAGATAAGGCAGCCTATTAAATCACAGGTGCCAAGGCCAGCTTGAGTACATATTTTGTTGCATTCTCACCCTCCTGAATTAGTTAGGTAAGTGACATCCCAAGCTCCTCTGGGACAGCCAGCAAGATATCGCAGGCTATGTCCCACCATGCATTGAGTGCTTGCCTAAAACACACTTCGTTCAAGGAGTGTCGTGCCTGGCTGGCTGAAGAAAAATAATCTAACCAAAAGTATCAATAGACGTACATTCCCCGCCTGGGAGATTATAAGGAAAATCACTGAGGTTAACTTTGCTTCTTGATGATACCTGTTCTACAAGGCTTTCAGGCTTAGGGTGTCTTGTTAGGAAAACAAGGTTGCCAGGGGGTGGTCCGTACCGCCTGGCCACAGGTGGACTAATCAGAGGGGTTAAGTATGGTTTTGACCAATAGGCCATGAAAGCATCTGTGGGGATATGTAACTGAGGGGGGGATTCTATGAGGTTGTCAGAGGCCGGAATCAATTAATACTGTTTTGTAAAGCAAAAACCTCTGATACCATTGATCACACTTTTTACTTGTCTCAGCAAGCCTATTTAATGACTGCGAGTATTTATCTCTTTTGTACAAGACTTAAATCCTTTAAAGCAAAAATAACATTTCTTCACTGTGTCAAGTACATGTCCTTTACATAAAACATACACAAAAAACTTTATGCAAACATTGAGAAATTACTTAACATATGATACATAAAATAAATGACGAATCTACAAATATAGACAAAACGTGAGGAAATTATATCTCCACAGCATTCAGATATCCCTCTTTTTTATCAAAATGGGGGAACTCAAACTTATTTTTGCCTCTACGTAAATTACTTTCTGGTCCTATGCAGGGTCAGAGAGTAGTATTCAAAGTTAGTTGTGCAGGGCATTGACTAGATGTCTTGCTTTTGTTCTCCTGGGGACGAAGGTGTCTGATTACTATCCCAAATGAATCTAGTTGTCTGTTAGCCGACGCGTTTCGACCTGTGATGAAAGTGGACCTGTGTTTTATTCAAGAGGTCTTCATCAGGGCTCTTATATGGTTCCAAATGGACATCTGTCTCGTACTACCAGTTGTAGATTACTGGCGTCGTCTTTTGCCTATTGTCTTAATTCGGTAGGGCAGGGGAAGCTGTAATCTGGTTCTGGTCCTTTCTTGTTTTGGGCTGTCGGATTACCTTATCGATTCATTTCGTTCGTGTGAGCCAGCTCGTCTTTTATTCTGTTTTTCCTCGGCTGGTTCTCCCGCTTGTTGATCGGTCTTTCCCTTAGCTGAATCTTCTGCCACTGGAAATCTTTCCGATGAAAGCATCTGTGAGCGTCTCATTAAAGGGCAACAGCGGCTCTGAGGAAACTGATGTTAGTTATAGTATTTCAATTAGTAAATTAAGTTTAGTAATTGAACTTTGCTGCTGTGTGCACTATCACTGCGTAAGAGGTGCTTTGTTGTGTAGTCGACGAGGTGGTGAGTCCAGCTCAGATTCTGGGAAGTTGTCTAGCCCACTGGCATTTTGTAGGTCCAAGCACAGCCTGTAAACCATATAGAGAGGAGGGAGCAAATTGCCACCTCCTCATCATCATGGGGAAGATTCTGCAGGCTTCACTCCATGTCAGATTCGGAACCAAAAAGGGTGCATCATCTGGCAATACTGGCGTTGTGGGAGAGACTGAAGGTGTGATTCAATCACAACTGACTGTACCTTGGTAATTTCATAGCGCAATGTAACTAGGCATGGGCAGAGGTCTGCGCAGGGTCAGAGACCAGCATCAAAATGGGTTCTGATTCAGTCTTGCAGGTTAAGTTGACTGCAAAGCCCACACAGAGGGGACCACTGTAGACCTTGGGACAAGAGTGGATGTCCAATCAGCATCTGGGAAGGGCCTGCTGCTGAAAGTCCCAATGGGGCCCAAAGAGGCTCTAGAGGGAGCAAGTAGAGCATTGAAAATGTGTAACATGGCCTCTATAAAGGCCTCAACCTGCTGTGCAGCGGATGATGGCATATGGAACTCGTGGCACATTGGGACTAGCTGTGGAACCGGTTTGGAGTAGGAGGCCTCCGGAATTGAGGAGCCTTAAGACTGCCATCTTTATGACTTCTTACCAGATTCTGAATGGCAAGAAGGGATAGCTGCTTAGCTTTCTTGAATTTATGGCTCTTTTTGACTGTAACTTACCTGAAGACTTAAAGCGGGACCACACAAAAGATTGACTGTATGACCAAGAGTGGCCCCGTGACTTGTAGCACAAATGGGGCTTGTGCTTCAAGCGCATTGTCTTCTTTTGTTTGGTGATGTACAGCTTTGCTTCCCACTCACTGACTCATTCTGGTGCATGAGAGCTCATTTCTTGCACAATTTGAAGTCATAACCAGAGCACAGGCCCCAGAGACACACTTCATTTGGGTCCACGGCTGACATCTGCTTCCTGCAATCATGGCATGGCTTGAAACCTGTTTTATTCAGAGGAGATATTAGCACACTGTCTGAAATTCTTCTCTGGAGTTGTCGGAAGGCTGAGAGTGGAGCTCTGAATCTGCGCTTAAAAGCTCGGAAAGAAAGAAACTGATATCAATATGCACATTTGGCCCCTAAATGCACCTCTGCTTCGTCAATTTGGTGGTGGTAAAATGTCGCTGCAGAGCCACACTGCACCACATAGCGTAGCACTGGGGACATTGTGGAAAAATTCTCCTGATTCAGTCTGGCATCTGAGTTATTCTAGAAATAATTAATCTGCAGTTAGAAGGATCCATCAGAATGAAGACTACCACTCCTCCCCTCTTTGCATCACCACGATATTATCCATCAAGAAATGCATCACATGGCGCTGCATGGATAGAAGGAAAGAGAGCAAAACCAAACAAAGTGTAACCACTTCCAGCAACATGACACAGCATATTTTCTTGAGTATCCAAATGGATACTTAACAACTTCACCTACACCTACAACAGCGAGCTGCTCAATTAGGGAAAAATGTAACTATTTGCACACTGAGGATTACCACCACTACATCTAGAAACTTGCTAAGGCCCTTTGTGCAGATGTAAGGCTGATGAGAAGCATGGAAACCTGGTAGTGCTCTACTCTATCCAGAAGAGCAGGAAGTAGCAGAGGCCATGCAAGATTGGCACATGATAGTAGACCTCATGAAGGTCCTAAGAGACAAGCAACTTTCTTACCTCTAAGACCTGAAGAACTTACACTAGCATTTCCATGTAGAACTTTTCCTTTCTTAGGAATTTGTTTACTAATCTCAAGTTGAACATTGGATGAAGGCCTTCCTCTCTGCTCTTCTTTGGTACCAGAAAATGTCTGGCTTAGCACCCTAAGCTAGTTCTTGAAACAGCAACAACTGTACTGAATTATTATTATCACGACTCCTCTCTAACCCTCATAGGAATGAAAGGAGTATGGTGATGCTGAAAGTGGCTTGCTGCTGAACAGAATGGTATAGCTACGTTGTAATATCTGCAAGTCTCGCTGGTCTGAGGTAATGTCTCTCCCACACAAAGAAAAGATGATAACCATCCCTGCCCTACAGGCACTTATCAACGCAACTACCTTAAACCAGCTTTGCAGCTGTGGGTAAACAGGATGTCAGAGGTGTGTTAGCTCCCTTTTAGGAGCCCAAATGGCCCTGGTCAGGCAAAAAAACAGCTGTTCATATTGCAGTGGAGGGTAAATATTTTATTCCGGGAGAACAAGGTGTAACTATAGTCCATAATTTTTCTATATTGCTGTAGGAGGGTGTGAGAGGTGAAGATAAAGCAATGGCACCTCACCTTCATTCTACAGATTCATCTGCCTTGCATTTGAAAATGCATTATCAAACAGTATCAGTTTCAGATTCTTGGTAGCGTCCATGGTGCACATCCATGCATGTTGTTTAACAAGTTACTTACCTTCGGTAACGATATATCTGTAAGAAACTTTAGTTAGTTAGATTCCTCACCTTAGAATATCCCCAGGCGTCAGGGTGGATCCGGAAAGATTTTTTGTCAGCAATACCCTTGCGCGTCGCTAGGCGTCGTCTGCGGCTCCGCGTCCGTCGTCGTGATCGCCGGGATGACGTCGTCGGAGTACTTAGACGCCGCCCTCACGCGCTGACGTCAGTTCTTGTACATAGCTTTCCGTGTCAGGAATGCAGAGCCATGCAAGAGACCGACACTGGTGCCAAAAAATTCTAGGGCCCTGAAAGAGATGACCTCAATCCTAGATATCGGTTCGCAGAACGGGGAGGATGGGTGGGTCGGTGAGGAATCTAACTAACTAATGTTTCTTACAGATATATCGTTACCGAAGGTAAGTAACTTGTTCATCTGAAAGAAACACGTTAGTTAGATTCCTCACCTTAGAATAGATACCCCAGGAATACCAACCCCGGTGGTGGGTCTGCGAACCAAGATCACTCCAGAAAGTCCTGGAGAACAGAACGGCCAAAGAAGCCGTCTCTGCGGACTTGGCTGTCCAGGCAATAGTGTTTGGCAAACGTGTGCAGAGAGGCCCACATTGCAGCCTGACAGATGTCCTGCAAGGGGACTCCTCAGCCCAGGGCAATGGTCGCCGCTGTGGCCCAAGTGGAATGGGCCCTCAGCCCTACAGGAGGTTCCTTTTTAGCTAAGGAATAACAGGCCTTGATACACAAAACGACCCACCGAGAGATGGTTCGCTTGAGCACCGCCCGCTCCTTCTTAGCGCCCACGTAGCCAACAAAGAGTTTGTAGTCCACCCGGAACTGTTTGGTGCGTTCCAGATAGAAGGACAGCGCCCGATTTGGGTCCAGACGGTGGAGCCTCTCTTCCTCTTTCGAGGGATGCGGAGGCGGAAAGAAGGTGGGCAGTGTAACAGACTGGCCGATGTGAAAGGCAGTTATCACCTTAGGGAGAAAGAAAGGACGAGTCCTGAGAACAACTCTGTCCGGATGGACAGAAAGGAAAGGAGGCTTAGAAGAGAGAGCCTGGAGCTCACTCACCCTTCTAGCAGAGGTGATGGCAACCAGGAAAGCAGTCTTAAGAGTGAGAAGACGAAGGGGACAATTATGAAGTGGCTCAAAGGCAGCGCACATCAGAAAGGTCAAAACAAGGTTCAAACCCCACTGAGGCATTACGTAAGGGACAGAAGGAAACATGTGAGTAATGCCCTTAAAGAATCGAGAAACAACAGGGGATTTGAAAAGAGAAGGCTGATCAGGAAGCCGTAAGAAAGCAGAAATAGCTGAAAGGTATTCCTTGAGGGTGCCCAGAGCAGAGCCCTGCTGGGCCAGGGAAAGAAGAAAGAGGAGAACCTCAGAAAGAGGGGCGGAGAGGGGATGTACAGCCTTTGCTGTGCACCATGCCACAAATGTGTTCCACCTGCAGGCGTATACCGATTTTGTGGAGGGACGCCTGGCTGCCAGAATAACATTACAGACTTCAGGAGGTAAGTCAAATGGCATCAACTGCCGCCGCTCAATCTCCACGCATGGAGGTGGAGGCTGGACAGGTTCGGGTGGAGGACCGTCCCCTGCTGCCGCGACAGAAGGTCCTCCTGAAGAGGCAGTCGTATCGGGGGATCGATCGACAGACTGAGTAGCTCGGGATACCAGTACCTTCGTGCCCAATCCGGAGCCACCAAGATGACTTGGGCCCGGTCGCGCCTGATCTTCTTCAGCACTCTGGGCAGAAGTGGTATAAGTGGAAAGGCGTACAACAGACCGCAACTTCACTCGCGACCAAAGGTGTCCCCGAGAGCCGCCTTGGAAACTCCAACACGCAGAACTGCTGACATTGCGCGTTCTCACTAATAGTTGCATGTCCGTGAGCTCCTGAAATATGCATTGCCTGTTGTCATTGTTCTGCCTAGTCTAGAGTGTCCCACCGCGATGCACGCGCCTATCCGGTTAAATACAGCCTTATTGACCGTATGCACCGTTGGGACAGGAGGGAATAGATGACTAAGTCCCTGGCCCGGACCCCGTATTGGGCTCTCACGTGGGTGACACGACTGTTACTGCAGTTAGCGACCTTCCTCCCTAAGGCAGTCGCATTGGTTAGATGAGTGGAATGCTTACATGCCTCACATGGTTTGGTCGAACGAGGTTTGTACGTTGGACCCAGTATTGGGAGTTTGTTAAATTTGTTCTATTTATGCTGCATAACCTGTTGTTACCGGGGATGGGGGTGGGGTTGGGTGGATTGGGGTGGGATCCGGGCGGGACTTCCTCATTTGTATATACTTGATGATGTCTGCTGTTAATTCGTACACCATGGTTTCGTGGAATGTGCGGGGCATGGGGTCTATCGCTAAGCGACACAGAATAGCGGCGCAACTGCATCGTTGTAAAGCCCAAATCATCTGCTTTCAAGAGACGCATTTGCTTCCCACTGAAACCGCGAAACTACAAAGGAGATGGCGTGGTCAATTGTACGCGACGGCATACTCCGCCTATTCCCGAGGGGCAGCCATTTGGATAAGGGCGGGTATCCCCTTTTCTCTCACTGAGTGTAGAACTGATGACCAGGGCCGATTTGTCCTCCTATTGGGTACAATAGACGGGAGACAGGTAGTGCTGGGCTCCCTATACGCCCCAAATACGGATCAAGAACTGTTCTTAGCACGGGTGTCCCGGGCACTTGCGGGATGGTCCCATGTCCCGTGGCTGCTGGGCGGGGACTTCAATGCAGTATTTGACATTAGCTTGGATCGCTCCCATCCTCCATTACTCAACACGGCGGCGAGGGCGCAGGCGGCTGCCTTAACCCGATGGGCACAGGGTTGGGGACTAATAGATATCTGGAGGGCACTACATGTGAATATGAGTGAATATTCCTTTTTTTCCTACCCCCATAAAATGCACACACGGTTAGATCATTTTCTCTGTTCTCCTGAGCTTTCCACTGCGGTACTGCATTGTGAATTTCGGGGTAAGACAATATCTGATCATAATTCTATCGAAGTGCGATTATCCTGGGGCACTCTTCTGACTCCCATCCCTGTATGGAGGATGCAGCCGCTACAGCTCGAGGATCAGGTATATCGGGCAGCACTGTCAACAGCTGTGGACACATTTTTTGTCGAAAATGAAGGCTCAGCCTCGTCTAGAGCTCTTGAATGGGAGGCCTTCAAGGTGACGATACGGGGGGTTGCCATGGGGACCTTGGCGGGATCACGGAGGGAGGCGATTAGGGACCTTACTGATATGGAGGGGGAGCTGGAGGCCCTGGAAGTTGAGGCCCAGAGAGGCGTGGCCGGTGCGGAGTCATTGCAGACTGCTAGGATTAAATAAGCAGAGTTATTAGAGCGCTTACGTCTGTTGGACTTTGCTGTCTATACACAACGTACGCACTCTAAGGCAGATAGGGCAGGCACCCTCTTGGTGCGGATGATCCAAGCGCCGTTGAGTCCTACTCCGGTTCTGGCAGTGAACACGGTTAACAATATGTTGGTTACATCTCAGAGGGACATTAATATGGCATTTCAGGAACATTATGCCCGTATATATACGGCCCCTTGCGTAGATGATCTAGTGCCCATGCACGCTTTACTGGCAGAGGTTCAGCTTCCTAAGATCTCTGATGCAGTGGCCGAAGAGATGGCTGCTCCGGTCATGGCTGCGGAAATTAGGATGGCAATAAAAGCATTGGCCCGTAACAAGACGCCGGGTTCGGATGGCCTCCCAGTGGAGTTTTACTCCACTTTTGCGGATAAACTGGTTCCGAGATTGTTACAACTTTATGTTACTTCGCTGGAAAATGGCCTTCTGCCATCTACCACTAAGGAGGTGATTGTCACGTCCTTACTGAAACCAGACAAGGTAGCGACTGATCTTCTGTCTTACAGACCCCTCTCTATTCTGAATACCGACTATAAGGTACTCAGTAAGGTGTTGGCAGCGCGTCTACTGCCCTGTCTGCCCCACTTAATTCACACTGACCAATATGGATTCATACCACACCGCAGCACTTCATTGAATATTCGCCGGCTGCATGCTCTGATGCGCGCGGTGTCGACCTCTTTCCCGCTTGCTGGCTGTTTGTCTTTAGATGTGCGCCAAGCTTTCGACACCCTGAGCTGGGAGTATATGCTGGCAGTCTTATCTAAATTCGGCCTGCCCCAGTCCTATTGTACATGGATTAAACTGTTGTACACTGGGCCCACGGCGCGTGCCAAGACGGGTAGGTCCATCTCTCCCTTGTACTTGATATCCCGGGGTACGCGTCAGGGTTGCCCCTTATCCCCAATGTTATTTGTTCTGGCCCTTGAGCCTTTAGCACAACATCTGCGGCGGATTATGGCCCCGCTTGGCATTCCGCTCCGTGGGGAGATACATTCGATAACGCACTTTATGCGGATGACATGTTGTTATATTTCCGCGACCTGGGGGCTGATAAACGCCCAGTGGCTGCGGCCTTTGCCAGGTTTGGGGATATATTGGGCCTGGGTCTTAATGCCACAAAATCAGTGGACTTTGCCTTTTATAATACTCTAGTGGCCTCTACCCTACAATTTGGGGATCTGCATTTTAAAGTTGAGCCTGTTACTTTCAAATACCTAGGAATCCATATCTACAGATCGGATGCAGATACAATAGATGGTAATGTAGTTCGCACCATTAACTCGTTACGCTCCCAGATCGCCTTCTGGACTTCATTGCCATTGACGATAGCGGGCCGCGTGGCTGTATCAAAAATGGTCATGCTGCCCCGCCTCCTCTATTACTTTGTGAATATACCAGCTGTACCGCCGGCTTGGATTTTTAAATTGCTTGATACATTATTAATATCATTAGTGTGGGGGGCAGGCAGACGGCGAATGGCGCTGGCTAAGCTACAGCTGCCTACCACGGTAGGTGGCATGGGGGCGGGTAAGAACTTATTCGGAATCGGATATACCCCGGAATCGTTACAAAATGGGTTACTCCAGTCGCACTTATGCCCAGGGGCACAGAAATTGCGCGATCCTCCTTACCTGTGGAAGGTAGCAATGCAGTATTGGAAGCAGGCAAAGAAGATGGCGAGGTTACCGTTTACGTACGCCCCAAATGTCCCCCTCTGTGGGCTACCGACTAGGAGAGGGGTACTGACTCGGATTCAACTGCAGGCATGGACTCGGGAGGGAGTGGAGTCAGTTGGGGATTTCTTCCTTGATGGCCAGCTGATGCAACATGAGGAGTTTGTGCATACTAACTCGGTGCCCGGCACCTTATTACTCACACATGCGACCATAGTGCATTACATACGCACTTACTGGTTTACAGATCGCGTGGAGCCCCCAACTTTCCAACTACTGAGGTCCTTACACATTATGGGCCATGGGCGATACCTAGTTAGCTGGCTCTACCGCGGCCTGAGAGAGCAGTTGTCGGTTCCATTGTTGCATCTTAGGCAGAAATGGGACTTGGTCTTGGGACGGAATCTAGACGATAGGGAATGGACTCATATGCTAGAATATCCCCGAAGAGTCTCTCGGAATTGCCGCTTAAAAACGATCCAGTTGTTTATTCTTCATACAGCATACCTTGCTCCAGCAACGATACGAAGGATGTACCCCACGGCATCTGCGGCATGTCCGAGATGTCAAGTGCCAGACGCTGACTTCATGCATATGATGTGGAATTGTTCAAAACTCCGGGGGTTTTGGTCAGAGGTGACGCGGGGGTTTGCGATGGCGACGGGACGCACTCCTTGGGACACCATTGAGGCCTGCCTCTTAGGGCTATTTCCCCTCCCTAAAAAAGCAAAGGTACAGCGCAGATTTGCAGGGCTGGCTCTGATATTGGCGAAACGCATGATAACAAAGCGCTGGAGAATTGAAGCCTGGCGGGAGGAGGTGGACAGATGGGTGGTGGCGGAACGGGAGGCTTTATACCAGGAGAAGTATAGGGGCCTGAGGAAACGGCCGATGTCGCTGGATTGGGCCCAATTGGTGGAACAATTCAAGGCGATAACAGCCTTAGATCCTGATATATCACAGACTAGTGTGCGAGTGAGTGGGGCGGATGCATAGAAGCAGGTGGACGCATGGCAGTCGACGCTCTGAGTAGGTACCATTATTGTACTCCCCTCTCTCAGACACGAGATCTCTTCTATCTCCTGTACACACGGTCACTCCCCTGCGTTCCTTTCATTCACCTGTTTCATCCCCCATTATTATTATTTTCCTCCTATTTTCCCCCCCTCTGCCCCCCCGTTTACCCTTTCCTCCCTCCCTGGACCCCCCCTCCCCCCTTTCCCCTCCCCCCCGCCCTCGGTATAGACCCCCTAGTTGGGGGGTTTTGAGCTTGGTGAGCACCCGACGCAGGTACATCGGCGGGTGGGTCGGCCAAGCAGCGGCACCTAGGTTCTTTGTTTGGTTGGGTGGGGTGGGGGGAGGGTAGTTGTGGGAAGGGGGTTGAAATGAGTGTTATATGGATTCGCATTTAGCAGAAATGATACATACTGCAGGGGGTAATGGTTTGGTTACCTCTTTCGCTTGTAACTATTGTACTCGCTGGACTTGTTGAACTTATCAGATGTGGAGGCTGGAATTCGTGTACTCAGTATCAGATCATTGAATTTATAGAAATGTTCACAATATGATAAATCAATGCGATATGTGACTGTAATCTAAATGTGATGCACAATAAAATAATTTTTTTTTTAAAAAGACATTGTGCGCTCTCTTCGTGGCGAATAGATCTAACCAAGGCTCTCCCCACTGCCGAAAGAGGCCTTGCGCCACGCCTGAGTATAGATGCCATTCGTGATCCATCATGCACCGGCGGCTGATATCGTCTGCTCTGGCATTCAGAGAGCCCGCCAGATGTTGAACCACCAGGGTGATGCCCTGATGTTCCAGCTATGTCCAGAGGCACAGAGCCTCCTGACAAAGGGTCCACGACCCCACCCCGCCTTGTTTGTTGCAATACCACATGGCGGTGGTATTGTCCGTGAACACCTGCACTACACTTCCCCGGACAGAGTGAAGGAATGCCTTCAGTGCAAGCCAGATCGCCCTCAGTTCCAGAAGGTTGATATGGAGCCGGGACTCCGCCGGAGACCAGAGGCCTCTGATCTCCACCTCTCCCATGTGACCCCCCCATCCCAGGAGGGACGCATCCGTCACCACTACAAGCTCCGGTTGGGGTAGGGAGAGGGATTTGCCACTGACCCAATCGCGGTCCGTGAGCCACCACTGCAACTGTCTCGCAGTTCCCTCTGAGATTAGGACATCGTCGGACAGGTTGCTCCGATGCTGGGCCCACTGAAACTTCAGGTCCCACTGCAGAGCCCGCATTCGCCATCTGGCGTGATGCACCAACAGGATGCAGGAGGCCATCAGACCCAGAAGCCGCAGCACCAACCTGACCGAAACCCGGGATAGAGGCCGAAAGATGGGAATCAGAGCCTAAATATCCCGGAACCCGCTGTTCCGGAGGATAGGCCCGGAACTGCGCCGAGTCCAGAACTGCTCCGATGAAGAGGAGCTGCTGGGAGGCACTCAGATGCAACTTCGGCACATTGATGGAGAACCCCAGCAAATGCAAGAGGTCGGCCGTAGTCTGGAGGTGGGAGACGACCTCCTGGTGCGAGTCCGCCTTCAACAACCAGTCGTCTAGATGGGGAAGACTGGAACCCCCAATCTGCGCAGATGAGCTGCGACCACCGCCATCACTTTCGTGAACATCCGAGGGGCACTGGTGAGGCCGAAAAGGAGCACGGTAAACTGAAAATGCTCCTGGCCCATCATGAACCGCAGGTAACACCGGTGGGCCGGCAGGACGGGGATGTGGAAATAAGCGTCCTGCAAGTCCAACGCTACCATCCAGTCTCCAGGGTCTAGGGCAGCCAGAACCTGAGCTACAGTGAGCATCTTGAACTTCTCCTTCCGAAGGAAGGTGTTGACGCTCCTGAGGTCCAAGATAGGGCGTAGGCTCCCTTTGCCCTTCTTGGGAACCAGAAAGTAGTGGGAATAACAACCACGACCTACTTCTGGACCAGGAATGCGCTCGATGGCCGTAACTTCCTCCTGCAGAAGTTGCAAGTGATCACCCGAAATTCGGTGGCACTGCGGTGGCATGGCTGGAGGAGTCGCCTCGAAGGGGAGGGAGTAGCCCCTTCGGACGATTTGCAGCACCCACCTGTCCGATGTGATGGTGCGCCAGTGGAGCAGGTGATGGCGAACTCTGCCTCCCACTGGCGTGGAATGGGCATGAAAGCTCGGACTAGGAGGACTTTGAGGCGGATGCTGCTGGGGTAGATGTGGACGGACCGGCACATTGTCCCCCTGTACCGCCTCGGCGGAATCCACATCCGCGACCGCGTGGAGGTTGATTCTGCGGCCTGTGGCTAGTTGGACGTGAGGGTGCGCCCCTTCCTTGGCCACGAAAGGGACGAAAAGCGGAAGTTTGCGGGCGCGGGGCCGAAAGGCCCAAGGACTTGGTCGTAGCCCTGGAGTCCTTAAAGCGCTCCTCCAGCGCAGTATCCGCTTTGTCGCCAAAAAGGTGACTGCCATCGAAGGGCATGTCCATGAGGGTGCTCTGGACATCCCCGGAAAAACTCGTGGACCGCAGACAGGTGTGGCGACGAAGCGCCACCGTGGTCGACATTGCCCTGCCCAGCGAGTCCGTTGTGTCCAGTCCACATCGGATTGCATGCCGTGCCGCATCCCGCCCCTCGGCAAGAGCCTGGGCGAGTCGTGTCCAGGCCTCCTCCGGACACTGGGGCAACACGTCCTCCACCGTATTCCACAGGGAGTGGGAGTAACGGTCCAAAAGACACGCAGTGTTGATAGACCCCAAACTAAGAGAGGAGAACAGCTTCTTCCCAAACTGCTCTAGTCTTTTGGATTCACGATCCGGGGGAGCGGACGGGAGGTAGAGGCCTGGATAACCAGGCTCTCAGGCGCGGGGTGTTGGGACAGAAAACTGGGGTCGCCCGGTGCAGGGTGGTGGCGCCGGGCCACGTTCCGGTCCACAGGAGGAACAGTGGAGGGCTTGGACCAGGTGCCCTGCAGAACGTCAATGAGTGCTTCATTGCTGACGGTTGAAGCACTTCAGTGAGGAGGTTCGTCCTCACGGCCACAGCAGGCAGTTGTAGGCCAAGGGCTTCGGCCGCCTTGCGCACCACCACAGAAAATGCAGCACCTTCCTCCGAAGCCACGGTCGGAGGAGAGATGAAGCCAGTGTCAGGGAAGGTGTCAAGACCACTGGCATCCCAAAGCTCGTCTGCCCAGTCCTGAGATACCTGGCCCTGCCGGGCCAGAGGGTCCTCAGACCCCTCCCAGTCGTCACTGTCATCCGATTCCTGGTATACAGGAGGAATGATCGGAGCCGGGCGGAAGATGAAATTGCCACCCATCGGCGTCTGGTGCGGACCGGGACTAAACTGGGGAACAGCGTCGTCCGGGGACGGCGCCGGGGGTGGCACCGGAGGAGTTAGCGCCGGCGGAGAGGTCGTGAGGTCGACCGGCGCCGACTGGGATCCAGGCCTGGATCCCCCGGGGACCTGCGGCGTCGGGACCGGAGTCGACGATGGTGCCGGGGCCGGACGCTAGGCCTCCCAGTCGAGCCTGAGGGGTCCGAAGGCGCGCCGGCAGGTGTCGATGGCGGAGCCAGGTTCCTCATGGCCACTAGGAAGGCACTGACCTCCGCCGGAGTCGCGTCAGTCCCAGGGACCGGAGGGTATGGGGACGGACGGGACCCCTGCGGCTCTGACAGAGCCGCATGGGTGGTGCCACCCGAACCCTCTTCTTCGACTTCTTGCTATGCTTCGACTTACCGGATTTCGAAGACTTGGACCCCGACGAGCGGTGGGGGCTGCGGCTCCGCGACTGGTCCCTCGACCTCGTCCTCGACCGGGACCTTGAGCGGCGTGTAGCCGACTGCCGGTACTCGAGTAGCTTGCGGGACCGCTCCCGCTTACCTTTCGAAGTTAAGGCCCGGCAGTCGAGGCACGACTCGGCATCGTGGTCGGTTCCAAGGCAATAGAGGCACCGGCGGTGGTGGTCCATGACCGACATCAGTCGGTGACAGGAGTCACAAGCCTTAAAGCCATGCATCCCTACCGGCACCAGAGTCGATGTCGACAAGAATAGAACCAAAAGAGTTCAAAAAAGTTTAGTCGAAAAGTGACTAAAATGGTATGCTCTTCCCGGATCGGCGCATACTGGCGCGGAAAAAAGAAGAACTGACGTCAGCGCGCGAGGGCGGCGTCTAAGTACTCCGACGACGTCATCCCGGCGCCGACGACGGACACGGAGCCGCAGACGACGCTTAGCGACGCGCAAGGGTATTGCTGACGAAAAATCTTTCCGGATCCAGCCTGACGCCTGGGGATATTCTAAGGTGAGGACTCTAACTAACGTGTTTCTTTCAGATTTATAATATTAGCATCCCTACTGATCGGAATAAAGAGTTCTCTGTGTACCAGGCACTCTATGCAGCAATGCTGTAGACCAGAGCCCGACATTTAGCTCCTCCACTTGAAGCAAGGCCGTGACTTCAGGGCTTACACATCATACATTGGTTTCTACATCCCAAAAATATTGAGGGCAAAAGTATTAAAAAGGTGAGCACCTTGGCATTGGTGGGGTACAGAAAAAGAAACTTAGCGTGAATTTGCATTGCCTTTTTAGGAGAAATACGTTCTATCTGGTGGTGGCACTTAGGTTGCTGTACAGTCGAAGCTGAAGTAGTACACATGTGGATACTAAAAGTCAGCATGACACCTAAAGGTGTGTAAAGATATCAGCAATCTGTGGGAGACAGTGTCCACTTAGAAAAACAATTTTAATTTGGGGAGGTGTTATGTGTCTATGTTATACAAGATGAGAAAATAATACACAACATGACCAGTTCATCAAGTTAATAAAATCCAAATAAAAAATATATAAGGTTAGGTTGGCCACTCTAACCAACATTGTCATTATTAGGCCAAGACTGTCCTGTGAAAATATTTCACTGACATGTCCAGTGTAGTAGAAGGTTGGGAAATGTATAAAATGGTGCTCTTCATACTTTAAGTTTTAACAGGGCCTGAACGAGACGTGCTAAGGTGCAAGTCTGCCATGGATTGAGAAACTTTGACTTTCTTTGACTTGTGCAACACATTATGGGTGCTTTTGGAGCGAGAGGGCCTTTGGTATCTTTCTACACTGGTGGGTCATGCCACAGATTTCCATCATATAGGCATTATACCTCTGATAAATTATTTTTATTTATTTTACTTTAAACATTTCTAGGAAGACTGGGATATTGAGTGAACAATAGTTTTGAATCTTCCCCCATAAAGAATATGATTAGATACAGTTCTCAAGTAACAGGTAAGGTATTCCAGAGGCGAGGAGTCATGACTGAGCTGGTGCGGCCACCTTTTGCTGCTTCCAGAAGCAAGGAACCTGAAGTTGGTACTGGTTACACGAACACATTGAAAGTTAGGGAACATATTTGATGCATTTTTGTTTGAGCATTACCCTGAACTATATGGTGGATGACATCAAGCACTTTGAAGGAAAACCTAGCATTGACAGGCATTAAATGAAGCGTCTTTATCAGAAAGGTGCCTTGGTGGAATGTATTTCCTTTGGGCAGCAGTCTGGCTGCAGGATTCTGAATAGTTTGGATCCAGGCTAAAAGGTATAGAGAAAGTGCATTGCCATATTTGCAACCCATCTATATCATTGTAGCTGATCTAACCTACAGAAAATCAGAGACCAGCAACCCCAGTTGCTTCCAACTGCCAGATATTTGAGCTCGTTAAGTGTTTGTATGATAATTTTGGAAGCTTCATGATAAGGGGAAGAGGGTTGCTACCACCGGTGCTTGGCACTTCATGAAGTATTGAAGTACTGATTTCAGGCTAGAAGGTTAGGCTTTGAACTGGTAGTGGTGGTCAGCAGCCATGAAAAAAGGAATTTGTGTTTCACAATAATTGGAATGTTGAAGTATGCATCTTCCAGCTCTACTGATGCTAGATATGCGCCCTTCCTTTGGAAGGGTACCATCTCTTGTGAATGAATGAAAGATGCCAGTGCTTGGGAACTGGAGTTACAGGTATGTAACACTTTTACTTCTCCAGCACTGGATCTTTCAAAGATGTGCATGCTTCAATCAAGATTATTGCAGCGGTATCAAACAAACTGCTAGGAAGGCATGAGCTTACCTTATGAAAATAACTTTCTGAGCACAGCCTTTCCAACAGCTGCATCCTTTCTAGTATCCAAATAATAGTTAGCGAATGTATGTGTTGTCTTACATTCTGCTGCTTTATAAATGACTTCCAAAGAAAAGTCCTGCAAAATGGGCTGCTGTCGCTACTATAGCCCTCATGGAATGCACTCTAACCTTTCACATCAATGGCCTGTTCATCAATGATAGAGACTTTCTGACACAAGATACCATCCATTTGCCAGAGTCTGCTTGGTTATTGAATTGCCCTTGTTTACTGAACTAAAGGCAACGAATAACTGGTCCGATTTTCTGAATTCTTTTGTGCAGCTCAAAAGGAATTTAAGATGTCTATTTTATAATCAACAGATACAATGATTTTTCCACTGTGGAGGTTGGATTTGGAGAAGATGACTGGAATACAATTCTTCATTTCATATGAAATAAAGAAGGAACTTTAGGAATAAATCATGGATTGTTATTTTGTTATTTTATCCTTTTTTACCCTTTAGAAAATGTAAGAAAGGTTTGCTTACAAGATAGTGCTTGCAATCGCTAACTCTCCTGGCCGAATTGATGATTACAAAGAAAGCTGTCGTTCACGAAATATGCTGAATTGACACCTTATGGCTGGGATCAAAATGTGTATGCTTTAAAGCCACTAGTACTGTAAGAAGTTTCCATTCTGGAGCTAGCTTTGGAGCGGGCGTGAACATTCTGAATAGTCCCTTCATAAATTCCATTATTATTCTCTGTGAGAATAATAATTTAGAGGTCCTTAAGAATCATGATATTGCAGCTAAATGTACTTTAATTGACACACTTGAGAGTCCTCCCTTTGCTGAACATAAGAGAAAAGGCAAAAACTGGGAAGGCCATATATCTAATGGGTTAGATTTTTATGTTTACGCAGTGCAGAAAACGTTTCCATTGTAAATTATGTATTTTAACCACAAAAGGTGCCTTTACTACCTCCAATACTGGATTGCCATGTTTGGAGATTGGCAAATGCTCAAATTCTATGTCTTGATGAGCCATGCTGTCAACTGCAACAGACGTGGATACTGATGCTGTATCTGTCCCTTGCTCCTTCAGAGCAGCTGTGCATCTGGCTTGAACTGTGCTGGTGTTGGTATTAACATGTTCCACAGCTGCATAAAGCAGTGCTGAGTTGGCCATGCTGGGGCTATCAGTACCATGGTACAGTTTTCTCTTTTTGTATTGCAAGGCACTCTGAGGCTTAGAGGTATTGGAAGAAATGCATAAATTATTTTTCTCAACCAATTTATTATGAAGGTGTCCCCCTTAGAGCACAGACACCTGCTTGCAAAGTTCTTGCATTTACAATTTTGGTCTGTAGCGAGCATGTCCCAATAAGGAGTGCCCCATCGCTGAAGAGAGAGTAAACTAACTGACTGTCATCTATTAATCTGACCATATCCTTGCAGACTCCTGGAACATGTTCCGCAGAGAGCTCCACATTTTACGGAATTGCCCATTAGCACAATCTGTGAACTTTCTGCAACAGCGGAAATAATTTGGTTCCCCCCCATTTTAAGATATAAAACATGTTTGTGGTTTTGTCCGTATGCACCATGACAGGGGTGCCTTGAACTGTTGGCAGGAAAGTTTTTAATGTCAACCTTACTGCCCTGAGTTTTAGGACACTGATTTGCCACTGGAGTCTTCTACTGTTCATAGCCTTTTAGTTTGCATACCTTGCAAATGTGCACCCCATTCTGTGAGCAATGCATTCGTATTTAAGAAAAGTTGGGGCTTCATGTATGGTGTTACCAAAACAGTAACTTCCCACTTGCCTTAGACTTGTTGTCATTCAATGTTCAGTTGGAGTATCCTCAAGCACAGGCGACAATGGGGCAATAAATGAATGCACAATATTGTCCCCAGAATTGCCTTCAACATTCTTACTGTGCTTACATTCTTTGAAATCAAAAATGTTGCTTGTCAAATCAAGTTGTCTGCACTCTCTTGTGATGGATACATTGATCTCTCTTCCATGCAAATTCTGGCTCGAAGGAAAACCAAATCTCTGCTTGTGGTCACATGTGATTTTCTTCCGCTGATACCCTAGTCTAAATTTGATAGGACTTTCATTGTTAGTCATTTCCTGAGCCTTTTGTTGAGTTTTTTTTCTTGTCGCCAATCATCCAAGTATGGATACACCATACCACCCTTTTGTCTTATAAAAGCTACCACTGGTGCTAGGCCCTTCATGTAGTATTGAAGTACTGATTTCAGGCTAAAAGGTTAGGCTTTGAACTGGTAATGGTCAGCAACCATGAAAAAAGGAATATGTGTTTCGCATGTATTGGGATGTTGAAGTATGCATCTTCGAGCTCTACTGATGCTAGATATGCACCCTTCTTCTCTTGTAATGTAACCATGCAAAAACGTGGTGTCTTTAAGTACTGGTCACTAATCCCCTGATCTTTTTCATATTATAAAAAATCTTGAGAAGAAGCTTTAAAACTTTTCTGCATATGGTACTTTGTCTATGAATTTTTTGTTTCTCAATTTGGACACCCCCAATCATAACGGGTGGAGGTTCTTGTGATCTTCTTTTATCAATGAAAGTTAAGGTGGGCTTTCCACAAATTCTAAGGTGTGACCATGATAGACAATGTCTAACACCCATTTGTCGGATGTTATATGTTGCCGTTTTTCTGAAATCACATTTTCAGCGCCCTATTCGCAGTTTTGACAAGAAGCTGATATCTTTTGTAAAGTCAGGCTCTACTTTGAGGATCACATTTTCAGGATCGATTTCCTTGATGTCTTTGATACTTGTTAATAGTTTAGCTTCACTGCTGTTTTGGCTGTCTTGATTGTTGTCCACATGAACCATATTGTAGATATGGGAGAAAAAAGGATCCATTTTCAAAGGACCTCCTATTTTGCCGCCTCTATCCTTTAAAATGCTGTTAATTATGTAGCTCCCCAAAGATCTGGCTGTCTCAGTGTCAGTCCTTATTCACTGCAGCACATCATCCACCTTTTTCCCAAAACTTTGCCTCCATCAAAGGGCATGTGCATCACTTTGAATTGCACCTTTGGTGTAAAATATGTGCTCTTCAGTCATCCATATCTATGTGCTACCTATCTGCTTGAAAGCATAGGTTGAAGCATCCATAGATGTGTCTATTAGGGTACCAGATTTTTGTCCTACCTCTTTTAAAATTGCCTTAGTTTTAGGCTCGTCTTCCTCTAGCAATTTCTCTAACAGAGGTGCTGTGTGACTCCAAAATTGAACATTGCAACTATGGCTGATGCATTTGCAATTTTTACAGCATCAGCAAGCAAGCGCATTCACTATTTTGCCCATGGATTCTCGCTTACAGCCTACCTCATCTGTAGGGGCACTGTAGTTTTTGTTTTATAAATTCTTTTAATTAATAAAGAAAAACAGATTATAGCATTGAATAAGATAACACAGTGCACTATAGGGTTTTTGGACCTGCGCTGTATAGCGACTGACACCACAAAGTCAAGATTGATCTGATTTAAAATACATGCCGGGGTTAATATTGTGGCCTTTTATTTTTCCTCCGATCTAGATAGGTTTACAGTCACTGTTGCCGGATTATGCATGGTAAGAAGATCTTCTTCTCACAGATGTTCAAAATGACAATGGACTTACACGCCTGTGAGATTTTTCCTTAAAATTGAGGCAAAAACATGTTTTCTCCACAGTAGTCACAGGTAGACTAAATCGATGAGACGCTTTCTCAACCAGACCATGGTGGAGAATCTCTCAGCACTGCTTCAAGGCTCGCATTCTCTGGAATTATATAATCATTCCATTCTGAATCCTTACTCGGGGTTGCCGAATTGCCATGTTGAAACACGTTAGCATCATCATCGTTATCATCAATTGGAGATGTTTTATCACCATCACAGTCATTCATCTGCATCACCTAGAAGCCCTGTACCACCTTGATGCTCATCATGTGAACTAGAAACATCTCCGTTCATTCCACTATTTACTACAATGGGAGAGGCACATCCCTTAGGTGTTTGCTTTCTAAGCACTTGTATTGGCCTTGGATCTCCAACAAACCAGTAGAAAAGGGTCTAAGGGAAAAGTAGTTTATGACCTGCCCAAGTCCTAATCCCCTATTCAAACTCAATAAACACACAAAAAGAGAACTGGGGGTCAAACAAAAGAAGCACGTGGAGAGATGAACACAAATGCCAATAACGAATTGTGATACCACATAGGCATTAAGAGCAGAGCAAGGATTTCCATCAATCTACCTCTCAAAGTAGAGCCTTCCCCCTTGACTCAGTACGGTTCGGAGGCAACGACGGACAGAGCGGGGCCTCATACACCTGAGACAGGTTCCAGGGAGGTGAGGTTTGATCCCTGATCATGATGGGTGACGAACGCACCCAGTGATCGGAGGACTAGTACAGAGTGAGGTTGTATCATCTCTTCACGTGATTGGCCTTGGATCTGCCAGAACTGGAAGCAACATTGGTGGCTGTGGTGTGAACAATCCTTCAGACTGGGTTTGAAGGTGGCTGGAGTCTCTGATAAATGTCTTAAAATTATTTCTTACAGGCTAAGAATTGTAAGGGTACCGGCACTGTTGATGGGGGAGGTGGGCCTCAGTGCCTTCTTCTGACTTCTTGACTTAACAGCATAGGTGAACACAGCTGATGCACCATATGAGGGGGAGGATCATATCCTTCATGTTCCACCACTGAGTCCACATATTGGATATTCAGGTTTGAAGGTTCGATAGCCTCTTGCTCACTTTCTTGATTGCCCTCCTAACTGAAGAAAGCCTCTATCTCATCCAAATTAGACTCTTCCTGAAGGTCTTTCCCCTATTGACCAGTAGAACCATCTTATAATAAACTCTTTGGAGGGAGCAAAGGTACTGATTACACCATCATAGTTTGTAAAGATGTAATATCAGGCATTGGTGTAGTAGCTGAGTCAGAAGGTACTCGCTGCACATTAGCAGGAGGAGCTACTGGAAATGATTCTGTACATTTTCCATTGTCTACTGTCAGTGTCAACAACTTCATCGATGGTTGGTTCATCAACGTGTCTTTCGTCATCAACGAAAGATTATTTTGTATCATTGACGAAGAAGGCCTCTTCAGCATATCTCTTGTCAATGACAGATCCTTTTGCGATGTCTTCACTCCCTTAGTCGAGGTTGGAGTCATCATCAATGATGGCTTTGTTGATGCTATTGAAAGAGTTATGTCAGGCTGCATGATTGACAGTGATGCAACTGTCGATGAAGAATACTTTTTCATAGTTGTATGTGCTGACTGTGAAGTATCTGGCAGACTCGCCTGCTCTTTGGTTGTGTCCATTGGTTGCTTTATCAACGATGTGGCAATTGAAAAGAGTTCTTCCTCAGTGGACCCCACTCTTACTTTGGTTTTGTGAGAATGTTTCACTGGCATCTCACTCTCTTGTGCAGAGACAGTGGTTAGCAGCTGACTTGGTGTTTGACCCTTAGAGACATGGTCAGGGTTTTTTAAAGCTAGCTTAGAAGTCTTCACCATAGACGTCTCAGAGGAAGCCCTAACAAGCTTAACTTGATGTGTTGACAAGGTCTTATCCATTTTCTTCCATAATGATGAAGGCTATCCTTTCTATGTCTTTTAGAGTTTTTGCTGAAAAGATATTGCAAATATCACACTTTTTAGGGTTATTGCTGAGATGAAGGCAGTACATGCATTTTGAATGTGGATCAATCATGTAGATCTTCTTTCAACACACCTTGCATGTCCTTTAGAGTGATTTCTTCTGACCAAGCTCAATTATGTTGATGAAAGATGTTTTCTCTCAGAAAAAATTAAGAAACTTCTTTTGGAGAAAGTTTATCTTGAGGGTTCCTCGCTGCAATGTGCGGTCGAAAATATGGCTGTTGGAAATTTCTGACAGGGGAGCAGCTGAAGGTGTTGGCCGTAGTTTGGATCATTTACTATGACGCAGACAGGCTGAAAATACTCTGTGAAAGTTCAGTGCTGAAATAACAAAATTACTGAGGGTTCCCAGTCTGGTGACGGGGAATAATTTAAGCATGTGAATCTAGGAAAGATGCAAAGCTGGAGAAGAATTTAGTTCAAGAGTGACAATACTTCACTTTGATCTCAACATGCACTGGTGGGTCAGGGTAGAGATTTCAGTCATAAAACAAATCATTTCCATATCCTTGGGGACACGCAATTAGAGTTACTAAACAGACTGTTAACTTAAATAACATTGGTAAAACATCAGCAACTCTATCCCACAAAGCATGAGAATATCTTCGCATCAGACAGGAAGTATTTACCGAAGATAAGGCCTCGTTGAAGAAAAAACATTTTTGTATATGCTTCCATCTTCTTAGAATCCTTATCAGGTGGAGTAGATGGAAAGGCATTTGGATTAGTACGACTTCTAAGAAGCCCGCACTATTAAACTCTCCATTGTTGTATGGTAAAGGAGGAAATCCAGATTTCCCGGGGTTGGGCAGTGCCTCCTCACAATCTGCATGTTTATTGGAGGGCAAGATTCAGGGTTAGCCCAAGTGTCCAACAAAACATCTGTTAAAGCTTCATTAAATGGTAATAAATGCTCTTCAGAAGCTCGTGGCGGATCCACAATTTCAGTCAACAAAGTAGTTTTAACATCTTGTTTTGGTAGAACTAAATCAAGAGTTTCTGCTGCTCTGCGTATTACAGCTGCAAAAGATGATGTCTCCTCAGTAGCCATAACAGATATAAACCTACATCAGGAGAAGTGTCAAGACTGCTAACATCTTTCAAATCCTGCAGAATATCTTCTTGAGGATATTGTGGATCAAAATAATAGTCTCCCTGTGAAAGATTGGGTTCTGACCATAGTAGAAGACAAATTACCTTCAGAATACGATAAAATAATCGTATCTGCCATTGGCACCGGTGACGCCGATCCCACAGTCGCATGCAGCCTTGCATGAGGAACCTGTGGCGTCAACTGCAGTGCTGATGAGAACAAAGCCGAAGGTTCCATAAACATTAATTCCGATGTCAAAGGTCTCCATCCCGAAACAAGAGGCACCATTGGCATTGAGGACGGATCGGTTGACGTCTGACCAACTGGAGGCCTCCTCGGATCCGTAGAGCACAAAGGCGTACCAACAGGATCCAGACTAACCCTAAAGGTTAAGACCAAAGCTTTTTTTAACTGTTGGATCTGATTTGGCATCGCTACCTTATCCGCTGGGATTCAAAAGGGAAAATACGTAGTAGGAGGATCCCTTGAAGGAGGTCTAGCCGCAGAACAACTTTGAGCAGAAGGCCTCGGTACCTCATGCAACTCCGAATGCAGGAACAATAAGAGTGGTGCGAGCGGGAGAATCATCCTTGGACTTTTTTGGCTTCTTATGACTCTTCCTTGATTTTGATGAAGTCCTATCCTTCAAACAACCTCTCAATGGATAATGGGACCGCTTTCTTGACCTCAACCGAGATCAACGAGCCATTGACATCTTTGATTTCGTGAACCCCGCTACTGCGAGTTTCGTTTCCGGCTCCTAAATCGCCCTTTGGCTCATCTTGGCACACAACAAACACAACTTCAGTCGAAGCAGGAACCAAGATACCACAAATAGACATTGTGTGGGTCTGTCACTGACTTCGGCCAGGTGCAGGTCATAAATGGCTTAAATCGTGAAGGTTCTGGTGACATATTGAACCCAATAATGTAATTTTGAACGAAATTAACCAAACCGTTGATTAACATTTAAAGCTCCGGATCTGCTTTGGTTGGCGCGGAAAGAAAGGAACTGACACCAGGGCGACCAGGTGACGTATATGTAGGGAAGTGGATGTCACAGTCGCTCGAGGTAGAGTCGCATGTGGAACCATGATGTCACACGATGCCAGCTGCTGACGCTGGAGGACATTCCTATTCAAAAGTTTCCGGATCCAGTCTGACACCTCAAAAGGTGAGGAATCTGCATTTAGAAGTCTCTATCAGAATAGCACTCTTACTCTAGATTTTGTTTGTCGGTGTCTAGTACATTTTTGTTTCTTTTATTATACCACGACAATGCTCTACTCTCTGGAGCTGACCCCTACTTCAATATGTGTGCAGAAGTTTGTACACTTTTGAGGTGTTATGAAGGTGTTCCGATGTCCTTTTACTACTCCTCAAATGGAGGTATATCTTACTGAAAATAACACACTGGATCCAATTTTATTTTAGTATTAACCAAGCTGCATACCACTAGCACCTTCTGTTTGCCATTCTTCGTAGCATTTTAACTCTCACTCCATGTGCAAAATTGTTAGTAGAGATTTCTAAAGGGTGAGGAAAGATATTAGGGCAAAACTGGTCCTGGTTTGCTTGTGTTATTGTTCAAGTAGGACCTTGCTTGGCAGTTCAGGCTGGACTGTTCCCATGAGGAACAGGGTCAAGACTGATTTGCATATGGCTGGGTCCAAACTAAGGTGGCATGGTGAGAAAAAGAACAATGGGTTGGAGTGCTACCCTGAGCGATTGCCAGTGGTTAGACTTATTGCAAGCAGCCTCCCATCACCGTCTGAGTGTTTCATGAGGTAAGATATTATCATCTTGTTGGTGGGATAAATTAAACCCATCATAACAGCACCTCTGTATAATGTTCAGCGATCGTCTTTGTCAAGTATATGGTTTGCTTTTTACTCCTGGCTGGAAATCAGCCAACCATCACTGTAGTATTCAGTGACGTTCATTCACGTCATGTCTACTGCGATCACAGTGTTAAAAGGTTCTCATGGAGAGGAATTTTTGCAGCTATAATAATTTAATGGTGCAAAAAAAAGTCCTAAAAGCTCCCTGGATTAATTTACCAGACCTTACTGAGGGAACACATGTAAGTGTGAGCAAATTCAAGGTAGCCGGATATACTACTGCAAGCTAAAAAGGTCAGTAGAGCAGTGATGACCAAGTGACCTCTAGCAGTGCCAAAGAAATGTGGTACAACCTCTCATTAAATGTCAAAGCTAAGTCCTTGGCAGTACTAAAGTGATCTTTCTAATGGATGCTGATGGGAAGACTCTAGCAACAGAAGTATCAATATGTTTCAGCAGGAACACAGCAATGACTCTTCAATCCGGGCACCAACAGGAGCCATTGGCTAGAGTGAAGTGTAAAATAAAGCTACAAACCATTTTGGTTTAATTAACAAAGATTGTAAAATTTGTGTGTTCTTCCCTCTGAAAATATTGCTGCTGTTACAAATGAATGTTTAGAGGCTCCTGATGACCTGGGGGCACAAGCATGGCAATAATTTCCTGCATAGTATGATTGCTCAAAAAATGTCAATGCTGGTCGAATAGTATAATTATGCCACATTTTCAGAGTAAGCCCACAGGATAAATGGATACACAATAAATCTAAAGTGCAATCAACTGCATACTCTATATCTATTCTGAAAATCTAGCATGGATCCAGCACATCTAAATCTCCCTTGGACAACCCTGCCACATGGGAAATTTGAGAACATTTTAAACAGTAGTGATGGATTTCTGAAACGGGAACACTTTGGAGCCCATCTTTCAACAGTTGAAACCTGTTTTAAGGTGAATCTCAAAACAAAAAAAAGGATGAAAAATAAGAAAACAAATTAATTAAAGTCAAGTATTAATAAAGGCTTAAGTATCCTGCCCAGGAAAAAAAGAATGTCTCCAGAGGAAACAACACCTTCCACTCCATAGGACAGAGAAATTAATATGAGGATACAGGAGCTGGATAAGTGCGATGGTGGAATAATATAGGTGGGCGCCCCCCACTTTGGCGCTAGTAAACTTTCAAAGTTTAACGTGCTTGCTCTCCTATACCAGATTATGAGAGGTTTTCCAATTTCTAGGGCTGGATGGAATGGGTTTGACAATAAGTAAGAAAATGCAACAAAAAGAGTACGCTTACTCAGCTGATGAAAAAAGCTTTTT
Source organism: Triturus cristatus (assembly GCF_964204655.1). Lineage (NCBI taxonomy): Eukaryota > Metazoa > Chordata > Amphibia > Caudata > Salamandridae > Triturus > Triturus cristatus. The sequence continues at coordinate 776,078,216 of NC_140595.1, read as the reverse complement.
AAAGCAGCAAAGGAGAGGTCAAGGATTCCGAGACTTTCTGCTAAACAGAAAGTAGATTTTAAAAAGGTAATATTCAATGCAGAAACATACCACTGTGTCCTCACAGGAGCAGGAAGTACTCACACTGAAAATGCTGACCTAAAAACTGGTATAGATCCGGTAATATGCACTTGTTACACCTCACTCAGAGAACACTATCTTATTCCAAGTACAGTACATTATATTGGTGCTGAGGTACTAGACCTTTTCTTATCAGGTCAAGTGATAAACCCTCCCACAGAATATTCACCACATCACCTGCAGCAAGAAACAATACTTTAAAGACATGCATTGAAATACTCACCACCCCACCTCTCAGGAGGAAGTTGTACTCATCCATGTTGAGCTTGCCAGACATCTCCATAATCTTTGCGCACATTTGGAAACTGAAGAGCAGCTTGTGACGTTCAAACAGGGCACGGCAAGTGTACCTGCAGAATTTTATTATTTGATTATGGTTTTATGGAAGAATGACAGCAAGAGCACAATGGAGTAAAAATAGTCACCCAAGATCCTGCACCTTGAAAATTGGAATTTGATCCTGGGCAATGCAATAGCTTGGGACCATTGGAGATTCAATTGAGGACAAATAGCTTATGAAGCGGATCACGGGGTTTGCAGCTTTCAGACACAACATCCCATGCTGCCAGTGATGTTTAAGAGATTTTGACTTGGACAGGGTGGCTCCATTCTCAACTAAGGTGTATCCAGGTGTCATCAACAGGCATTAGGAATGTAAGAAGGAGACAGATTTTGTTTGACAATGGCTAAAAGGTTTCACATTTGCACTGAAAAGCAAGTAGCATAAAGCTGACCCTTTTGGGACACCACTGAAGGTCTAGAAATCGACAGGGTTATCACTAAGTATATGAATACTATTGCGCATAAAGTTATAATTCGTGAATATCATGAAAATCTGTTATGGATCCAGCCTTCATGGACCTACAGTGTACAGTGTCGATCTACATTTTCGCTGCACACTAGTAAACAAAAGGAAGTATAAGATGCAATTTTGAGGGAATCCTAAGATGTCCATGTGACCTTAAATGATGTAATTAGATGTATGGTTCTACGCTAATAAACAGATTGGCACGTTTTGAGGCATTCACTTACATTCATAATAAGAACTCAGTCAGACATGTGAGGCCTGGAGTCACTTGTGCAGTAATGCTGCTCTGCGCAGCCCAGAAAATGGCTTGTGGCCTATATATTAATTTCTTCATCTATGTTCACTAATGAGGTCATATAGAGATTGGTGGAAAGGGAGGACCAAAATAAGTCAGCAGAGCCACCAAACTTGCAGTTTCCTAGCTCTTCTTAGAGTTAGGGGATGTGCTGTTTGCAACAGCGGAGCCTTAGCTAGTTAGGAGGTACCAACATCTGCAGTCAAGCACTTACCTCAGGACAAGGTACAGGTTTGTTAGAAGGTGAGTCGGTTCACCTATTGATGTTACAGGATTCATGGGTGATGTATGTGGCTGTTTCAAAATTTACCTGTAGACAGCATAGGTGTGGTAATCATTCAGGTTAGTAATCCGCTCATCCAGCTTCTGACTGCGCTTGCTCTTTTCAATGCTGAGGTTGAAGAGGTCAATGTAGGCATCCAGAGAAAACTGGTACATTGGGTCAATCCGGCCCATGTCATTCAGGACAAAAAAGAGAATGGATGCTCTCTGGGCACAAGAACGATACGCCTGGAGAAGAGAGATTCAGCACATTGGTACAGGGAGAACAAAAAGGTAAAACTGTCAAACACCTATATGCAAAGACTGATTTGTTAAACACGGGCACTTGTTTACTTACTTAAGAAAGCACTTGTGTACCTATGAGGCTGCATGGACATTTTACTAGAGCATCTCAGTTGTGCTAATTTCTGTCTAGCCAACTCCCAAAAATAGAAATCTACTCTCGGCTTTAAAAACCAAGCAATGCCTCCCTAAATGAGTCAGCCACATACTAACACCAAGTAAATAAATCCACTCTATGTGATGGTCACAGGAAAAAATCCTCTGAAAGTTCTTTCTTAATGTCTACAAGCACATACTGCCTTTGGTCACTCAGTGCCAGAGTGCTGCCATGGCTGACTACTGAAAAGACATATTAAAATACAGACAGAAACCACTAATACTAAAATATTTTACAAAAATTCAAACAGGACAAAGTCAGTAGTAGGTGATGTCACAGCATTGCCTGACCAAGGGAAGGAGGGCTTGACTTAAAGCAATTCTGGGAAGATTTAACATGTGTTGCACTGTGGCTCAGAATAAGAGAATAGTAAAAAGTCAAAAACGTTGGGTGTGCAGACTATGCCACGGAAGGACTACTTTACTGAATAAAAAAGGTGGATTTGAAAAACAGATCTAGTGTCTTTAAAACACACAAAAGAGATGATAGAACAACCATGCTTTAGTCTACCACATTGAACACAATTTAATATTTCTGAAGCTCATTTGCGCCAAGTGCAAATCCATACATTATTTCAGCCAGAGAAGTCACTCAAGACATAGTGATGCTATAGCACACTCTTCAGTCAGGAGGAAAACAGACTACTGAATGCGGTATGGTCAGCATGTGCACCCAAACCCGGAAAACCTCTCTCTCAACATTAGCAGCCTCCTAAATGTTAGTGAATAGGCAACAACAGACTACAAATGGAATCAAGTAACAACTCCCACAGTGGCTGGTTTTAACTGCTGGGGCACACTCCCAGTTCAAACAAGTAAATAATCTAATATTCTCTATACTGTGCACTTAAAGGAAAGGTGGCCACTAAACAACTTTGGTGAACCATACAAATTCAAAACACAAAAAATGTGCATTCAAGCACATAGAATCAAGAAGTAAATGTATCTTTTTCGCCAACACGTGTTTCGTCAAAAGGGCATATCACCCACAACTATCAGGGCTTGATAACAAAGAAGGACCACAATCCTACTATTTAGGATGCAGTCCTTAATAGACAAAATACTATCTCTCATATTTCCATAGCTCCGGAAAATACGTCCAACATCCTAACATATAATAGTAGGGCGTTCGGCAAGAAGGATAAAAACCTGACTCAAAGCCTAAAACCTGGACACCTGAAGCACAAAGATCATAGTAAAGGATGTATTGTTGATATAACTGCAGTGGACTACAAGTGGAATCAACTGTAAGAAAACAGGGCTTTACAGACTTGCCTACTTCACATTCCTGCCGCTAATAACAAGACTGTTGTGATCGATCAAAGGTATTGAGGGCAGTGACAATGGTAACAAAGAACAATCCCAGTTAACCACCTTCTCCTCCTCACTGCCCTTAACTGATGTCCAGGCTAATCATACAGGAGCCAAGTTGAGCTAGCTAATACTTCCCTACCAGCCATACCTATTAAGTGCACCAGAAGAAAAACCTCCTAAACGGGTTATTTGTAGCACAGAATGAGTAGGTGACAACAACAGAGGTACCTATAGAGTTGCAGCCTTGGGGACCCTGCCTAGTCTCAGATACCTCTTACCTATGCATGACACTTTGCATTGTGTGTTGAAGTCAAGACTCACAACGTTTATGCTCTTACTCACCTCATTCTTACGATTGGTTTCATCCTCACTGACAGAACCCAAATTATGAACAGACTTGATTTTCACTCGCCTATTGCTAGCATCAATTTTCAACAATGCCAACGAGCAGTGTTTTCCTGGGTAAATCATAATTCTTTAAACTTAATACAGATAAAACTGCTATATTTGCAGCCAGTGGCAAGAACATGTTCTCTATCTGGCCTTTGCATCTTGGACCCACTCCACCGCATCCCACCCGTGTCACCAGTACAGAATACAAGCTTCAATTTTTACTAAAACGTTACCATTTCTACTCATATAAACAAATGTCACCTGTCTGCTGGCTGCAGGTTCTGCTTCTTCGTAAGCTCATTCCAATTCACCCCTTAGTTTCCCGCCATGTGGTCATGCATGCTGCATTCTTAGCAGCCTGGACTACTCTTTGCATTTAGGCTTCCCCACTTATTTGTTAACTCGCCTTGTTCACATTCAACATGCTGTAGTGCAACTTACTTTTAAACGTCTGTCACGGTCTCACACTTCTCCTCACATGTACTCTCATCACTTGCGCGGTGTACCCAAGCACGTGTTTTTTAATCCATGTTATATGTGCATCGGTCTTACCACAAAACTGTCCCCTTTTACTTGCAATCAATTTTCAGGCATTTGTCCTGTTGGTCCACTTCACTCATCCTCTGCCAGGCTCTTAATGATTCCTTCTAAGCATGGGTGGACGATCTTTCTCTTACTTGGCACCCAGATACTAGAACTAACTTCCACAAGAGCTTTGAGGTCTAGGTTATATTATTTCCTTTTAAAGGAAATTAAAACACTGCTTTCCCCATCTTTTACATGATGCTAGTTAGATTACTCATCTTGTTCCTTAGTCTAGCCTTTTTTGGATTTCATCCCCTTATACCCTAGAGCCAGGACACCCTTTTGGGTAATCACTCTCTCTTCTAATCTCTCTACTTCATCATTGTCTTTCAGTACTGGACTCTTTGTCAACAAGAAGATTTTTAACCTCAGCAACATTGGATGGATTATACTGTAGTATGCACCCGCCAGAAGGCTTCTAAGGCAAGAGATACAGATCTTTTGAGGGTCAGCTGCCAAGAAGAAACTGCCACACTTTAAGCATTACTTGAAGCCTATTGTCTGTGGCATGTGTCAAAGAGTGAAGCAAATCATTATCATCTTATCCGCAAATAATTGAAATAAAAAACTATTTCCGAAAGCAGGCTATTAAAAAAGGTACACAGAAGAAGAGGGAAACCAGTAGAAAGTGTGGTGATGAATGAATAGGGACCTGACGTGTGTATAGGTGTGGCACTAACACTGGCTTCATTCACAAAGGACAGCATCCTCTTTCAATAATCTCTTTCTCTTACTGCCTGAGGCACAAACAGTTACCAACCACGTGGGAAGGAGGTAGAGCGGGAAGAATGAAAAGCAACTTTTGGCAGAACCTTTTAGCTGCTTATGAGCCAAGAATACGCTAAGAGAACAAGTTACTTACCTTCGGTAATGATGTATCTGTAAGAGACACATGTTAGTTACAGATTCCTTACCTTAGTATTACACCCAGGCGTCGGACTGGATCTGGAGAATTTTTTCTTAGCAGTACCCCTGTGCGTTGGTAGGTGGCGTCGGTCTTCTCCGTGTCAGTCCATGGCGCCATGGTTGCCAGCATGACGTTGCGATGTCTACTTAGACATCGCCCCCGCACGCTGACGTCAGTTCTGACACGCCTTTCCATGCCAAAAGCGCAGAGCCATTCAGGACACTGACCACTGGTGGCCATATCTAGGGCCCTGGAAGGGAATCCCTATCCCTAGATATCAGTTCCCAGAACGGGGAGGATGGGTGTGGCGGTAAGCAATCTATAACTAACATGTCTCTTACAGATACTTTGTTACCGAAGGTAAGTAACTTGTTCATCTGAAAGAGACTGTTAGTTATAGATTCCTTATCTTAGAATAGATACTCCTGCAATGCCAACCCCAGAGGTGGGTCTGCGAACTAAGTTCACACAGGAAAATCCTGGAGAACAGAACAGCCAAAATAGCTGTCTCTCCGGACTTGGCTGTCTAGGCAATAATGTTTGGTGGACTTGCGCAGGGATGCCCACATGGCCGCCTGACAGATGTCAATAAATGTGGGACTCAACGTCCCAGGGCAGTAGTAGCTGCTGAAGCCCTTGTGGAGTGGGCACTCAGTCCCACTGGAGCTTCCCTTTTCGCTAGGGAATAGCAGATTTTAATGCATAGGACAACCCACCGAGAGATGGTGCGTTTTTGCACAGCTCAACCTTTTTTGGCGCCCACATAGCCAACAAAGAGTTGATCGTCCATCCGGAAATCTTTTGTGCGGTCTAGATAGAAAGACAGCGCACGTTTTGGGTCCAGACAGTGGAGTCTCTCCTCCTCCTTGGAAGGCTGCAGAGGTGGGAAGTAGGTGGGCAAAGTGATGGTCTGTCCTATATGGAAAAAGGTAACCACATTTGGAAGAAAAGTGGGCCTTGTGCGGAGGATTAGTTTGTCTGGATGAACAGCAAGAAAAGGAGGATTTGAGGACAGAACTTGAAGCTCACTCACTCTGCGAGCAGGGGTGATGGCAACAAGGAAGACAGTCTTCAGAGTAAGGAGTCTGATAGGGCAGTTAAGTAGAGGCTTGAAGGGAGCACACATAAGATACGTCAAGACAAGATTCAAGTCCCACTGGGGAATTATGAAATGAAAAGGAGGAAAGAGATGAGTAATGCCCTATAGAAATCTATTTACAATAGGGGACTTGAAAAGAGAAGGCTTATCAGGAAGGTAAAGAAAGGCAGATATGGCAGAAAGGTAGCCTTTAAGAGTGCCAAGGGCAGAGCCCTGCTGGGCTAAAGAAATAATCAACAAATGTACCTCCAAAAGAGGGGCAGAAAGTGGATCCACAGCCTTTGCTGTGCACCATGCCATGAACTTATTCCATGTACAGGCGTATACAGACTTCGTAGAGAGACGCCTGGCTGCCAGTGCTGCCAAGATGACATTACAGACTTCAGGTGGAAGTTTAAAAGCTGTCAACTGCCGCCACTCAATCTCCGCGCAAGGAGGTGGAGGTTGGACAGGTTCGAGTGGAGGACCGTCCCCTGCTGCTGCAGCAGAAGATCCTCCCGAAGAGGCAGTATGATCGGAGGGTCTGTGGCCATGCTCAAGAACTTGGGGTTCCAGACTCTTTGTGCCCAGTTGGGAGCCACAAGAATGACTTGGGCCCACGAAAGGCATCGCTGAGCGAGTGCTGCACTGCAATTCCAGCGCGCAGAACTGCTGACACTGTGCGTTCTCTTTGGTGGCGCACAGATCTAACCAAGGTTCTCCCCACTGCTGAAAGAGACTTTGCACCACCTTCAAGTGAAGACGCCATTTGTGATCCATCATGCACCGATAGCTGAGCTGGTCCGCCCTGGAGTTCAGAGAACCTGCCAGGTGTTGAACCACCAGTGATATGCCCTGATGTTCCAGCCATGTCCAAAGGCGAAGAGCCTCTTGACATTTGGTCCACAACCCCCACCCCGCCCTGTTTGTTGCAGTATCACATGGCGGTGATGTTGTCTGTGAACACCTGCACTACTATTCCTTTGATAGAGGGAAGGGATGCCTTCAGTGCCAGACGAATCGCCTGAAGCTCCAAAAGGTTGATGTGGAGGACAGACTCCGCCAGAGACCAGAGACCTCTGATCTCCGCCTCTCCCAGGTGGCTGCCCCATCCCAGGAGTGACGCATCGTTCAACACTGTCAGCTCTGTTTGGGGAAGGGAGAGGGATCTGTCGCTGAGCCAATCTTGGTTCGTTAACAACCACTGCAATTGACGTGCAGTCCCCTCTGAGATCCTGGACGATGTCGGAAAGATTGCCCTGATGCTGTGCCCACTGGAACTTCAGGTCCCATTGCAGAGCCCGCATATGCCACTTGGCATGATCCACCAGCAGGTTGCAGGAGGCCATGAGGCATACCAGCCTCAGGTTCAATCTCACCGAATTCCGGGATAGAGGATGAAACATTGATATCATAGCCCGAATATCCCGGACTCGCTGTTCGGGAGGATAAGCCCAAAACTGCGCATTATCCAGAACTGCTCTGATGAAACGGAGCTTCTGAGAGGGAGTCAGATGTGACTTTGGCATTTTGATAGTGAACCCCAGCGAATGCAGGAGGTCCGCTGTAGTCTGGAGGTGGGAGACGACAGCCTGGGGCGAACTCCCCTTCAACAGCCAGTCGTCGAGATAGGGGAAGACTGGAACCCCTGAGCTTCACAGATGAGCTGCGACTACCGCGATCACTTTCGTGAACACCCGAAGGGCGCTGGTAAGGCCAAAGGGGAGCAGGGTAAATTGAAAATGCTCGTGGCTTACCGTGAACCGTAGGTAACACCTGTGGGCTGGCAGGACGGGGATATGGAAACATGCATCCTGAAAGTCCAATGCTACAATCCTGTCTCTGGGGTTGGGGGCAGACAGGACCTGAGCCAACGTGAGCATCTTGAACTTCTCCTTCCTGGGAAAGCGGTTGAGGGTCCTGAGGTCTAAGATTGGATGGAGGCCTTTGTGCTTCTTGGGTACCAGAAAGTAGTGGAAGTAGCAACCACGACCTACTTCTGGCACAGGGACACTTTTGCTAGTTCCTTTGGCGAAGAGAGCTGCAACTTCCTGGCGGAGAAAGGCCATGTGATCCTCTGACATGCGATGGAAGGATAATGGCATGGAGAGAGGGGTAGTCTCGAAGGGGAGGGACTATATGCAAAACCTGCCTGTCCGATGTGATGGTGTCCCAGTGGGGGAGGTGATGGCGAATCATGCCGCCCACTGGCGGCCACTGAAGGGGGGTTATGGGTGGACTGGCCCGCCCGCTGGGTCCCACGTCCGCGGCATTGCACAGGCTGGGCAGCTTGCATGAATCGGTGGCTAGACTGGGGCGAACGTGGTAGGGCACCCCTTCAGTAGCCACAAAAGGGGCGAAAAGCAGACTGCGTGGGGTGAGACATCACCATGAGGTGAAAGGATCTGGCCGTAGCCCTAAAATCCTTAAAGCGCTCGAGCGCCGAGTCTGCCTTATCACTGAAAAGGAAAAGGCCATCAAAGGGCATGACCAGTAAGGTGGATTGGACATCCCCAGAAAAAACAGACGTCCTCAACCAGGTATAGCGCCTCAGGGCTACTGACGTGGAAACCGTTCTGCTCAGTGATTCGGCTGTATCCAGCCCATATGTGATTGTGAATCTGGCTGCGTCTCTAACCTCTGACACTGCACGGGTGAGAACAGTCCGGGCCTCCTCCGAGCACTGTGGCAGCACTTGCGCAACCATTTCCCACACGGTATGGGTGGAAAGGCCCAAGAGGCATGCAGCATTCACAGAACGCAGTGCTAAGCTGGTGGAAGAATACATCTTCTTCCCAAGATGGCTCAGCTTATTTGATTCCCTATCTGGGGGAGCAGTAGGGAATGCACCTTTAGAGAATGCGGCTAGGACCACCAAGCTCTCAGGGGTCTGGTGTTGAGAGAGGAAAAGTAGGTCACCCAGGCGGTGGTGTCGGGCATTCATTCTGTCCACAGGAGCCCCGGTGCTGAGCTTGGACCAAGTGCAAGAAGGACATCCATGAGGGCTTCATTGAAAGGCAGAAGGGGTTCAGAAGCCGGCTGAAGCACCTCTGTCAGGAGGTTAGTCCGGACTGCTACTGTAGGAAGCTCCAGGCCCAAGGCCTCAGCTACCCTATGCAACACCACTGCATATGAGGCGCCTTCCTCCGTAGCCACGGTAGCTGGAGAAAGCATGCCAAGGTCTGGGGAGGTATCCAGACCACTGGCGTCACCCAGGTCCTCTCGCCATTCCGGCTCATCAAGTTGGGCAGCTAAAGGGTCCACAGACCCCTCCTAGCCCTCCTCACCCTCCTCTGGTCACCACTCAGGCCTAAAAGGAACACCAGGGATGAACAGTGGCACACACCAGCTCTCCGGACCCGGTTCCGACTTCGGCCCTGTGCTGGGTCCAAGTCGGGGGTGATGCTGTGGTCAGCGCCTGTCGTGGGCACAACCAGCACCGGGGGCGTCACCGTCAGGATTGGCGCCAGGGAAGGTACCGTGAGGTCGACCAGCGTCGATCCGGATTCAGGCCTGGATCCTCAGGAGCCATCCAGCGCAGGGCCGAAGCCGCCGGCATCGAAATCCCAGGACCCCCAGCCAAGTCGGCAGGTTCCGAAGGCGTGCCGGCGGAGTCGGGCTGCCCAAAGATACTGTGAAGCGCTTCGTAGAAAGCTTGAAGGTGGGCAGGGGATGCTCCAGCACCAGGAAAAGGAGGGAAGCTCGGAGCCCTCCTTGGAGCAGGCTCCGAAGACAGAGCAGGAGAGCGGCGACACTCCGGGTCCCGTGTCGCATCGGCCGACAGACAGGGAGAAGGTGAAGAGCGATGCTGCTTCTTCGCATTATTCTTCTGCTTCGACTTACCCGAAGACCTCGAAGAGTTGGAAGATGAATGATGGTGATGGCTCCGCGACAGGTCCCAAGACCTTCCTCTCGACAGGGACCTCAAGCGATGTGGAGCCGACTGCCGGGCCTCCCCCAAACTTTTTGAGATTCATGGCCTGGCAGTCGGAGCACGTCTTCAGGTTGTGGTTGCGCTCCAAGCACCAAAGGTGCACGAGGTGGGGTTCTGTAGCTGACATCAGGCGGTTACAGGCCTTGAATGGCTTAAACCCAGTTCATCAATGGGACATCCCTCGTACACCAGGAGTTGGAAGACTCAAAAAAGAATTTGACAAAAGCCGAAAACAAACATAGTCAAAAAATGACTAAAGGGGTAGCTCTCTAGGGATCTGTGCAAGGCTAACGTGGAAAAAAAAGATCTGACGTCAACACGGAGGGGCGGTGTCTCAGTAGACAAAGCAACGTCATTCCGGTGACCACAACACCAACGGCGGACGCAGAGTCGACTGCTGAGAAAAAATTCTCCGGATCCAGTCTGACACCTGGTGGTAATGCTAAGGAAAGGGGTCCATAACTAACAGTCTCTTTCAGATCATCCTGCTACTACTAAGATAGCTTATGTAGAACACAAACACTAGATAGGGCCATTAGGTCATCCACAACGAGTAATTCAGTTCCATGGGATGATGAAGGAAAAAGGGTGCCATCTATTCGCTCTTGAGTCTTAAGAGAATAAATCATTGCAGAGTCTGGCAGTGGAACAAATGGTCCTCATGGTACAAGTATAAGGATCATGGGTTACTCAGCTGTTTATTGTGACCCTTCCTGACACTAAAAGGCAATTGTAAACCACAAACTTACTCAAATGGTGTTTATCTTGACTGCTATGCAACACATGAGTTTGCGGTCTTAAATATGGATAACAGATCACTTGATCAGTGTCCCTACTAGCAGCACTATATGAGTGAGCCCTTACCTTCAATAAAGATAACATAGCATATCATTATAAAGGCCCTCAGGCGCTCTCTCATGACAGTCCCCTGAGCGGATATAACATAACATGTGTATTTGTGCACGTTCACCCGTGGGCAGGTTCGTGCTCAAAAACAGACGTTTATTTTTACCCAACTCAATAGTACTCATTTTATCAACCTCAGAAGGATGAAAGGCTGAGTGGACCTGGCAGGATTTGAAACTGTGACTAACACAGGCCTCTACAGTGGACGCATTAGTCCACTAAGCCACCACACTCTACATCTTACATTAAATAATGCTATTGAGTAGATTACCTCTCTTGCAGTGTCAATCTTAATCTCGGTCTGCTCGCTGGTTTGCAGCTGCTCCACGACTTCATTTGCTGTGACCTTGGAGGTCTGCAGGGTGTTTACCAGCACCACATCATCCAGGAGTGATCCAGTTGCCTCATTTAATAACCTGTAAATACAGAAAAGAATGTCTGTCAGCTTTCAACAAATGTGGGTCACCACAATATCACTGACAAAACAATGTTTCTATCAAATTGAAGGTACTTCAGTAAAACCAACAATGGTTTTGGTGAGTTCTTTACCCCTTCTGGGTATTTTTAATTGTCACACATTCTCAGGAGCAAGACTGGTCCCGGAGAAGAAATTTCTAACCCTGTTATTCTAGTTTTCTTCCAGGGGAATCCTTATCCAAGTCATAAGCACTGAATTCTCCCGGCCATGTGCAGGGCACCAGAGCATGCTGCAAACATACATGCATCTATTATTGCATACACCTCTTTCTGGTGAGCCTAAGGCACACTCACATAGAGGAAATGCAGCTATAACAGCACCACAGAAAAAAATGACGATACCTACATACCTTTATCAGACATTACTGTTTGGCTTGGGACTCAAGAGCAGATGCCTAGAGGGGCCAAGTCTCTTCAAGGAATCTTTTGGAATGAGTTTGCTATTTCAATTCAGTGCTTATGACTACTGAAGATGATCCTCTGGAAGAGAAGGAAACACTTGTTACCTGTAATCCTAGTTTTCTTCCATAGGAATCCTCATCAAAGCCAAATGCACCCTTTTTCCTCCCTGGACCCAGGATCTTATAATCTCTGTAAAAATTAACTGACATGAAAGTCACCACTGATGTCATCATCCAGTGTTTGGGAGTCTTTTCTAAAGGTTTCTGAATAATAAACATACATACCCCCAGAGCTGTGTTAAATGCTCTGGGGGTGAAGGGGCACACTTACTTCCACTTTTCTCATGCCGAACGGTGGGTCAGCAGTCTAGTTGCAGTTCCCAGCGCAGTCTTACTCGCATAAAGGTGTGTGATGACGCGACCGCTCTTGGGCTGACACGAGACCGGAGGCAGATCACTCGCGCACACAGAGTGAGTCTGCAGGTCAGATTGTTTTAAAAAGCTCTCTATTGCTGCTAAATCCAGATTGCCTATTTTAAACTGCTATTTTACCCTTTTTAACTTATTAACGTGTTGTGTGGGGGCAGAGCTGTGTTCAATGCTCTGGGGGTGAAGGGGTACACTTACTTCCGCTTTTCTCACGCCGAACACCGGGTCAGCAGTCTAGTTGCTGTTCCCGGCGCAGTCTTATTCGCATAAAGATGCATGTTGAAGCCTAAGGCAAGCCTGTCAGCGCCCGACCAGGCCCAGGGGCCAGAACCCCTGCATCTTTTCCCCCAGCTCAGTACTTTTACTCCAGTACTCAGCTCAAGCAGTTAAATGGCTCTTCGGGGACCACCTGTGCTCACTCTATCCCACTAGAAAAGCTCCCCGAAAGATGTTAACACTGCAGGTGTAACTTTACTTCTAATAGTTCAGTACCTACCTCATCTAAGGACCAGTTTAAAATCTTTCTATTGAACCGCCGATCCCTGCCCAAACATACAGCAGATATCTGGATACTCCTTAAGGACTCTGATCCGCATGTGCTGTTTCTTACGGAAACCTGGCTCCACCCCAGCTCTGAGCCAGACATTGTGCAAGCACTCCCACATGGTTTTGTGATGCAGAGGGTGGACAGAATAGCAGGTAAAGGTGGTGGGATTGCTATTATCCATAAGGAACAATTCACTTGGGGAGTGTAGTTTGGCGCGCGGCAAGATGGCAGCACAGTAGTGCAGCTCTGCCGGCCGCCGCTTTTATCCTTCTATAATCCTGTGTTGCTGTGGCCTTCCGCGCGCCCAGTGCTGAGGAAAAGATGGTCCGCATCTAGAGCTTTCATCTGCTGGGATCTTGCTGGGCGAAGCTGGCCCACCGCTTCGGTTCGCGGCGAACTCTGGAGTCTGCGCGCATAGAAAATGGCAGCGGACCGAAGAGGGGTACAGCGGTAACTGCGAGTCGAGGTCTGCTGAATGTCTGATGCGCTGTGGGACCCGCCTTTCATCCTTCTTTGGGTGATGAGACCTCCGGCGACGTAGCCAGGACTGTGGCACCACTCCGCTGCGGGGCACAAATGAGCGCCGAGAGGTACGGGGGCCGGCGGTTACTTCTTGATCCGACCTCTGGGGGTGAGTCGCACGCAAGCGCCCGGCTTGAAGAGACGCGCTGGGCCGTGCGGTGGTACTCGGTCGCCGGCGCTCGGTGGCGGCGCATTCAGTGGACTAATTAGCCTGCGCTTCATGGTGGAGAGACAGCGCGACCACCCTCAGGACATTTCATTGGCTTGTTCCCCCCCTGCTCCTAAAGTGCATATCAGGGCTCGATGGCTGTGATGTGGTATATTTGAGGCCTCGTGGTGTGACCTGGGCCATTCATCACTAAACTTCAGTGTCTGCAGCACACTAGCTGGCCCCCAAACTTTTCGAATGCACCCCTCAGGGCTTTGTTGACATCAGACTCGCCACGAATAGCAAGGTGCACATCAAGAGTCGGGGACATTAATGGGGAGATCTACTGGTGTCATTAACAGCTGCTAAGAGTAAGGCGGCAAGCTTCCCGGCGAGTTGTAGCAAATTGTGCGCTTGGGTGGGGACAGGTTTCACGTGAGGGCCTGGCTGTAAGGAACTGCTGCGGGACCCTGACGCGGGAACGCCTCTGTCAAAGGTGATTGTGGAAGCGTGCAGAGTCCTTTCAGTACTTGACCACCCATAAGCCTGATACTTACGTGCGGGACAGTTAAACACAGCGGCGCTTCAGGTTTAGAGGATCGGCTGTGAAATACGCTGCTGTAGCGAATTGTGCTTGGTGAATTGGTGGTGTTACATACATTTTTGACCTGAACTTCTGTATTTACTTTGTGAGTTTACTGCCTCAGCGGGCCGCTACACTAGGCACAATGGGAAAGCCCGACAAGAACCAGCCTCGACTAATTTTTGAGTCGCGCAAGTCCGGAAAATCAGCACAAAATGCAGCATCGGACTCGGAATTGGACACGGCTGAGCAGGCCCCCACAGCGTTAGAGAAGACCTTGGCGGCAATTCAGACATTCGGGGACTGCCGGAGTCAACAAATGTAGGGTGGCTAGAGGAATACATTGAAGCTCTCCTTCGGGAAGTATGTGGGCCAGACACTCTTTCAAATATGCTGGTGGTGGAGCGCGCGCGCAGATCTCTGGCGGCGCGTCCGCCTCCGGGCGCTCCGCCTCGGCCCATTATTGCACGTCTTCTAAATTTTAGAGATAGAGACGCAGTACTACGTGTGGCCCGCCAGAAAGGGAAGATACATTACCAAGGGAATGAGCTTTCATTTTATCCAGAGTTTACAGCTTCAGTCCAAGCCACGAGAAAAGAGTTCCAGGGTGTAAAGAAAGTGTTATGGTAGGAGCAGGTGCCATATGCAATGCTGTATCCAGCGCGCCTGCGAATTGGAGTTGATAACGCGGCGAAGATCTTCAACAATCCGAAACTGGCTATGGACTATGCAAAGACTCTGAGGCGCAAGAGACAAGTACCATGCCACACCTCAGACATTGATTAGTAACGTTGCATATTTGTGCTCTGTTTTTTCTCTTATCCTTGTTTGCAGGTTTGGGGGGGTGGAAGTAGTTGCATGTTTACCTATTGGGAACTAGTGGTACCCGAGCTGCGCAACACCAATAAGTAGATTGTGGAGGTGATGACGTTTGTGCTAGTGCATATGAGTATTGTCTAAAGCAAGTGGTTGCAGACGAAAGATTAGCTTTCATCAAGAATGAATTGGGAAATGCTGAAGTAGCACTCACTGTAGTATACCATGCACTACTGGGCATAAGGTTATACTGTTGACTCAGATCACTATGCGGGGAGAAGAATATTTGACTGCTCTGGGAACTTGGATGAAGTTAAGGTCTATATGTCCTCTCGGGGCGCGGGTGGGTTCTAGCAGTGGCTGTACAACCGGTAGCAGCCCTCTCCCTCTAGCAAGGGAGAGAGATGTGCGTCACTACGATCCCCCTCTATGAGAATACCCCATCTTGATTTGGGAGTCCGAAGTTTTCTGTTAGGCGGGGAAGTTACTGTAGGGATTGTCTTTGGCGAATTGGGGTTGCCAAAGTGGGTGGTGGGAGGGAGAGGGTTATTGCATAATCGCGAACAAAATGGAAACAGACACAGATCATAATAGGTATTTAATGTGCTTGAAAATAATAGTGCTTATGTGCAGACTCACACAATGTAGCAGTAGCAATGGGTGAGAGGTACAACTGTATAACATGGAATATTCGTGGGCTAAATACTACTAAAAAAGTCAGACAAGTATTAGCGTACCTCGATAGGCACAAAATTCATATCGCCCTACTGCAAGAAACACATTTATCCAAGCAGAGAGAGAACAATATTGCACACAAGTGGGCAGGGTACAGGCCAGCATCTTCAATTTCTACATAAGGCAGGGGTGTTCTTATTCTGATAAAGAAAGGCATACCGTTTTCCCCAACGCGGACGCAGACTGACAGCGAAGGCCGCTGGGCACTAGTGCAGGACAAGTTGGGTAATACACTGATTACACTCATTAATGTATATGGTCCAGTGGTGGATGAGCCGCATACCTTTGTACAATTGCTGGGAGTGCTCCGAACGTGGCCGGATGCGGCGACACTGTGGGGAGGCGACTTTAATACACACCTCGATCCGAGCCTAGATAAGTCCAACCCTCACGGGGGAGCGCACGATCAAAATTGCGCAGTGTGTGTGAGATGCTTTGGCAGAAATGGGCTTGGTCGATGCGTGGCGGCTACGCAACGCAACAGATAGAGTGGGTACACATGTAACGCCGGCGTATCACAGCTGGTCCAGGTTAGACTATTGGCTATTGAATGAAGAAGCTAATGGATGGGTAACAAATGTGTATAATTTGCCTCGCACGCTTTCAGATCATACCCCAATAATGCTAGAAGTCCAAATACCGACTAACACGCACTTTCCTTTCACCTGGAGATTTAGAGCGGAGGCATTACTTGATCCTTTATATGAAGACACTATAAGGCAGGCAATCAAGCAATATTTCGAGTTGAATGTAGGGACAGTAGATAGCCCGGCTATCTTGTGGGAGGCATTCAAGGTCACGATCCGTGGGGTTTGTATAAGCATCTTGAGGGATCTCAGGGGTCAGTTGACGAAGCTTGAAACACAGCTGAGTGAACTTGAAACACAATATAGCACAGATCCGGCGACTACTCCCCTCGACAGACTTCACGCTTTATTAAAAGAGTATGATGAGTTGGCGGACACGGAGATATGATACAAGTCGCGGCGCCATGTGGCCAGAGCTTATGGTGAGGCTGGGCGCCCCGGTAGGAAGCTTGCCGAGACGCTACGATTTAGAGCTAACCATCATCATATTCATAAGATAGTGGATGGAAATGGGGAGGAGCACTACCAACCTCGGGATATCGTGGAACAGTTTAGGATCTTTTACGGCGAGCTATATGCCTCTCGAGGCACATGTGATGAAGCTGCTCTGTCTGAATATCTGGAGGAAGTCGCTTGTGTGTGGCTTGCAGACGGCCATCGTGAATATCTTGGCCAGCCCATAGGGGAGTCCGATATTAAGGAGGCAATTAAATCCCTGCCTAATAACAAGGCCCCTGGCCCTGACGGGCTCACTTCAGAATTTTATAAACAATATACAGACATCATCACCCCATATCTTTTAGAGGTATATGCGGAAGCTCATGAATCAGGGATCCTGCCGCCTTCTCTCAGACAGGTGCTTATTATCACTCTTCTAAAAAAGGATAAAGATCCGGCACTGTGCGAATCGTATCGCCCCTTGTCATTAATAAACCTTGATGCAAAAATATTGGCCACCAGACTGCAACCGTTGCTTCCGGTCATGGTGTTACCGGACCAATCTGGTTTCGTGCCGGGGCGTTCCACCTCCAATAACCTCCGCACGATATTTGCCATGTATCACATTTAAAATCCTGAACTCCAAGCTGCGGCGGTCATGCTTGATGCCGCAAAGGCCTTCGACTCCATCGAATGGGGGTATATGTTCCATATTCACAGGAGAATGGGTCTTCCCAATGTTTTATTACGCTGGTTGCAAATACTTTATACTGACACATCTGCGAGAGTAAGAGTAGGTGGTCTTACTTCAGATCCTCTCCGAGTAGAGTAAACCGAGGTACCAGGCAGGGATGCCCACTATCGCCGCTCCTGTTTGCTCTCATGCTCGAGCCGCTCGCCAGTATACTCCGTCAGCGTCATAGACAGACAGCGCTTAATTTCAATCAGAGACCGGTTGGGATTTCTATGTACACTGACGATATGGTCCTGTTTATACGGGAGCCGCAGACCCACCTTTCGCCGGTGCTGCGAGAGTGCATTAGGTTTGGCCTTTTTTCTGGTCTTACGATCAATTGGGAAAAATCAGTGATTATTCCATTAACATTGTGCACGTGTCCTCCCCCCTTAGAATATCCTTTGATTTGGACGGCTGAACCTATCAAATATTTGGGTATTTAGGTGCATCGAGATCCAGAGACAGTTATAAAGGATAACTACGGTAGAGCACTGCATCATTTGGAAGAGCAGGTGGAAAAGTGGATACATCTCCCTTTATCTTTGGCAGATCGGGGTTGCAGTGGTTAAAATGGTAATTTTGCCCCGTTTTTTGTATTTGTTCTGTAACATTCCAATTCATTTAGCCAGGCATTTCTTTGCTATGGTCAAGACACAACTTTTAAAACTACTGTGGGGAGGGAAACAGGTGAGAATCAGTTGGGCCACATTGACGCTTCCGTATGCCAGAGGGGGATTTGGGGCACCCGATCTATATCTTTAGTATTTATGTGCGCAAGCTCAATACGCCTATTATTGGTTCAGGTCACATGACTTCACCCCGCACTTAACGGTGGAAGACGGGGATGCACATCCCATACCACTGTCGGGAATAATTACTCATGTTAACAGGGGTACACCTAAACAAGAGATAAATCCAATAGATGTGACAGTGGGTGCGTGACAGGCGATTGGTCGGATAGCTGGAAAGCTTCCTTTATACGCGCCTGCGCTGCCGCTGGCTGGGCACGCAGCGTTGTCTGTAATGCAGGAGACTGGTCCAATTAGGGCTTTAAAAGATGTAGGAATAACGCACATGTAAAAATTATATTCAGAGGGTACATGCACGATAGACACTGAGTTAGATTTCATCACTAATCCCACGCCGCTATTTATATACACTACACATCGCCTAATGCACGCTTTAAAATGTCATTATCCATCATTCCCAGCCGAACCACTGACTCTCCTTTCTCTGCAGTTGCTGCTTGTGGCTCCCACAAAGAAGAAATTAATCACTAAGCTTTATAAATCGATTCAGGAGGAAGCGCTTAAGGGGGCAGATCGCAGCCTAGAGCATTGGAATTCCACGTTAGAAACCCCATTAACAGTGGAGGACTGGGAACAAATATGCACCCTGACTCGCCCAACGGAAATTTACGAATTATTCATCTGAAATTTCTTCATCAAGTGTACTATACTCCCCTTAAATTGTACAAAATGGGACTTCGTGATTCGGCACGGTGTAGGAGGTGTGGACACGGTGACGCAGACTTTTGTCACCTTGCGTGGAACTGCGCTGCAGTGTTACATATTGGAAAGAGATACTCAGTCATATACATAAAATGACAGGCGCCGAGATACAACGCACACCAGTCACATGTTTGATTTGCTACTTACCACAATTAAAAGGAAAGGTTGGCAGATATGTGCGTATTGCTCTTTTGCTGGCCAAAAGGCGTGTTGCTATGACTTGGGAGGGTCGGCCAAGCCCTCAGATAAAAGACTGGATTACAGATTTAGTATACTGTAAAGAAACTCTTGCACTCTATGCAGAGGAGCTGCCTACTACATCTAGGCCTAAAGATATTTGGGAGCCACTTAGGCAATATTTGCTGACTTACACCACCACTGATGTTACTTCACCTTAAACTGAACTTTACATGCTACTTTGATTGCTGTACGTGTAAAGCCCAGATACAAGCTTGTGATTTGACCGAAGTGGGATGTTTAGTTCTGTACTGTAAAGCACATACCTCAGGCATACACCTATCACTTGGGATTGTTTTATCTTTCTTGATTCAGGCGCCCTGCGAGGCGACATGTGTGCTTTTTTCATTGTCTCATTTTGAAACTCAATAAAGAGATTTAAAAAAAACAAAGGAACAATTCACTTGTCGCCGGTTTGGGAACCCCCTTTCACACTGTGAGAATGCCCACTTTACCATAGAATTTAAGCCACACCTTTCTTTTGCAGGCATTCTCATCTATCGCCCCCCTGGATTGGTAGGAACATTCAACAAATCATTGATGGAGGCAGCGGTTAACCTGGCCAGCTCAGCTGCTAATTTTACTCTTCTTGGAGATTTCAATCTTCATTTTGACGAGCCGCGAGCAGTGAATGCAGTCGAGCTAGCCAGAGATCTTGCGGCCTTCCAATTACCCCAAAAAATCTTTGATGCTACTCTTGTTAAAGGTCACCTCCTCAACCCGGTGTTCTCTAACCGAGAGGGCCTTAAAGGGAAAGATCCTACCCCTCTTCCGTGGTCTGACCACTTTCTTGTTTCCCTTTCCTGGTCTCCACAGGTCACCAAACCCCTTACTCAATCCACATGGACCCAAGGTCGCTCATGAGCCAAGCTTCCCTTGGAGAAATGGGCCCATGAAGTGGAAAGGACCAGACCCAAATCTGACCCCTGCCCAGTTAAAGCCAATGAGGACTTTTCTAGCTGGATAGAGGAGTCTCTAGATGTGGTCCTTCCTAAAACTAGGATAAAAAAGACCGGTAGGCCTCATAACTCCCCTTGGTTCTCCTCCGAACTACGCACCATAAAACAGCGTTGTAAGATTATGGAAAGACATTGGAGGAAAGACTTCCTAGCCAGCAAAACGTTGGAATATAGGGCAGCTATTAGTGTCTATAAAGCAGAAATAAAAAAGCCCAGGCCTCCTATTACAAGGGTAGGATTTTGTCAGCCGCCAACTCTCCGATAGAAACCTTCACTATTATTAAAAAACTACTTAAAGTCCCCGTCCAACGAGTAGCTCCGGACACCTCTGGTCTACGTTGCAATAAACAGGCAGAATACTTCACCACTAAGGTTCAGAATATTCTTGAATCCCTGCTGCATAAGGATGACAAGGGCGATACCTTCAACAAGCAACAAGCAGAGGGTTCACGGCCCACATCCTTCCGAACACGTACTAGAGGTCCCCCCTCCCTATCCCAGGAATCACTCCTTACCTTGCTGTCCTCGGTAAAGAGCGGATCACCCAAGCACCCCGCACCGCTTAACATCCTGAAACAGGCAGCTCCGATAATAGCTCCTACCATGGCGGACCTGCTTAATGCCTCACTGTCCACAGGAATAGTTCCTTCCAACTGGAAAGGGGCCATGGTGAAAGCCCTACTTAAGAAACTTATTCTAGATCTGGCAGATATGGACAATTAACGCCCTATCTCCCTTCTGCCAGGAATAGGCAAAATCGCAGAGAAATAGGTTAATCAAACCCTCTCCTGCTTCCTTGAAACTTACAACCTGCTTCACTCCTCTCAAACAGGATTCCGACCGCAACAGAGCACTGAAACGGCCCTGTTAGCAGTGGTGGAGGAAAGTAGAAAAATCTTAGATGCAGGAGGATCGGCTGCCATTATACTCCTTGACCTGAGCGCAGCGTTCGACACGGTAAACCATGGGATCCTGGCTCACCGTCTCAGGAATATAGGAGTATCAGGCACGGTGCTCCAATGGCTTTGCTCTTTCCTGGAGGGAAGATCTTTTCAGGTATTCGAGGAGAACATTGTGTCTAAACCTACTGCTTTACCGAGCGGAGTCCCTCAGGGCTCATCGCTTAGCCTGACTCTTTTTAATGTATATATGGCCCCTCTGGCAGCCACCGTAGCCCCCTCTGGGATCCACATGGTGACCTATGCCGATAATACGCAATTGGTGGTAGCGTTAAACCTAGCAGATCAAAAAACTAATGGCCTCTATTCTTGTCTTGAGGACATCTCGAACTGGATGGATGCGTCTCATCTCAAGCTTAATGGTGGAAAAAACTGAGCTCATGATACTGGGCAACCCCCTTAGCTTTAAATACAGTTCCATGTGGCCAGCCTGTATGGTTCCTTCACCGGTCCCTAAGTCAGAAATCAAGAGCCTGGGCATTTGGTTGAACCAGGATCTGAACTTTAGGGTGCAGGCCAGGAAGACGGCAGCCATTTGCTATGGCCTGCTTAGAATGGTCCATAAAGTCCTCCCCCTCCTCCCCTTCCAAGCTAAAAAAGTACTGGCCCAATCACTTATACTTTCCAGATTGGACTATGGTAATGCCCTATACCTGGTTGCCCCCACCACAGTAGTTTCCAAACTACAGTCTGTTCAAAACAGTGCTGCAAGACTTTTGACTGGAGCTCCTAATAGACAATCGGCAAAACCAGCACTCCACTCCCTCCCTTGGCTCCCAGTGCAGGAACGTATTAGATTCAAGGCCCTGTGCCTAGTTCAGAAATCCATGCAGGGGAACAGGCCTCCTATTAACTCAGCCATGATCCGTCCCTACAAGGCCAATAGGAAACTTCGGTCAGATGAGCTGCATCTGGCGGAGGTCCCCAGGATCAGGAAGGCCAGAAGTGGGGGACGGCTCTTCTCTTATAACGCTGCCAAACTTTGGAACTCTCTGCCACTCCATCTTCGCATAGTTTCCAATCATCTTGCCTTCCCTAAACAACTGAAGACCTTTCTGTTTCCTTAGTTCCTTCTGCCTCCCCCCGTGTCAGACCTAGTGCTCGGATGCTCCCGGGTAGCCATGCGCTTTATAAATGTTTTTTATTTCATTTCATACTAAGGTATCACAAAAGTTAAGTTAGTATACTTTGTGTACTATTAATTTCCATTTTTTAAACATATACTATGTAAGTGGCTGTGTGCCTGTGTGTATCCATGTGTGAGTGGATGTCTCAGTGGCTGTATGGGGTTGTGAGTGGCAATATGGGTGAGTCAGTGGCTGTGTGGGTGTGTGAGTGGCTGTATAGGTGAGAGGGTGTGCTAGTGGCTATATTGGTAAGTCAATGGATGTGTGAGAGTGAGTGGGTGTGTTAGTGGCTGTATGGGTAAGTGGCTGTTTGAGTGGCTGGTTATAGGAGTGGGTGTGTGAGTGGCTGTTTAGGTGAGTGGCTGGGTGTGTAAGTAGCTGTATGGGTGTGTAAGTAGCTGTTTGAGTGTGTGTATAAGTAAGTGATTAGCGTGGGAGTGGCTGTATTGGAGAGCAAATATCTGTGTGAGTGGATGTATGGGGGAATGAGTGAGTGTGCAAGTGGTTGTATGGATGTCTGTATGGATAAGTGGTTGTGTGGATGTGTGAGTGGCTGTATGGGTGAGTGAGTGGTTGTATCAGTATATGTATGGGGTGTGTGAGTGGTTGTACGGATGATTGAATGGGTGTGTTAGTGGCTGTAAGGGTGAGTGAGTAGCTGTGTGAGTGGTTGAATGGGTCTTTGAATGGATAAGTGAGTGGGTGTGTGGGTGTATCAGTGGGTATGGGCCATATGTAGGTGGGCTTGCATTTACCACTTCATAAATACCGAATTTTACCGATTCGGTATTTATGAAGTGGTAAATGCTATGTAGGTAATGAGTCGGTAATTATTACCGATTCGTTAAAATTCGGTAATTACCGAATCAGTATTTACCGATTCGGTAATGAGGCATACCTTCCCATTGATGGGAAGGTATGCCTCATTACCGAATCGGTAAATACCGATTCGGTAATGGGGGGAACACATGCAAGTGTGGCAGGGTGTCACAATGACACCCTGTTGCACCCCTGAAACGGCCATGTGTGCACATGTGGCACACATACATGCCCTAAGGGCATGTATGTCTGCCACATTGCACACTTGTAGGCGCTTTGAAATGCATTTCCACATCCATTCTTCATTTACCACCAACTATTAGTTGGTGGTAAATACCGACTCCAAACATCACCCACACACTCCCCCTACATCTCATTTCTGTATTCGGAATTTACCGAATCGGTAAAATTACCGAATCGGTAATTTTACCGATTCGGTAAATTCCGAATACAGAAATTGTCCCCCTACATACCAAAAGCCTAAATACCGGTCGGTAACGGTATAATTACCGAAAATCGGCCGTTACCGACCGGTATTTGGCTACCTACATGAGGCCCTATATGAGGTTGCTTGGGGTGGGTGTGTGAGTGCTTCTGTGGATGATATCATCAGTTATGTAATTTAAGATGACGTCCCTGTAACCTTTGTGTTTTCAGTGAATTTGTATTTTTTTTATTCTATAAGCTATAACACCACTGTATTTGGGGATGCACTCCAGAGCTCTGTATTTGTAATCAGAAAGATACAGAATTGAATCCTGGTTGCAGCAGTGGAGAATAATAGCGTGTGTATGTTTAGTGCTAATAGGCCTCAATCTGTGTCAAAAAGCACTGCAACTATATAATTCATTCTTTTAAACTTACATAATAGGTTTAAAATAAAAGAACACTTGCAAAATATATACTTTAGTAATACTCATGGAGCAATTTGTTTTATAACTGTCCTTTAAAAGCGCCATCAGGAAGCTTGAGGTGGTTCCCTCAATACAAGCCAATACTGGCTTTTCTTAGCAGTCTCTACATTTGCAGCTTAACAACTTGTGCCCATTTACATATCTTTCACACAAACAGGCACCCCTGCATGAAGGCTTATATATTTGTCTGCCGCTACATTCGTCTGACAACACTTACATTTCAGGTAAAGCATTTCAGTCACGCAATTAACCATTCCAGGACTGTTATCTTTCAACAAGAAATAGAGGCACTGGTTTCCATAAATTAAATCCACTTCTACCACTGCTCGCACTGGTACTCAGGCTTACCATGGCCAGTGGTATCAGGTCCTCTTCAGCTGGTAAATTGAAGACCTTATTTAGAGTTTGACGGCCTGTTTTGTCTTTTTCCCAAATTTTTACACATATTTTTTAATTTATTGCGAGACGTTGCAAAAAGTTTATTCCGGTACAGTAGTTTTTGCGAAAATGGTATGATTTTTAGAAAGTGCAAAAAACATGCATACACATATTGTAATGAATGTTTGAGGTTAGTAGTTCACTAATATAACTTGTACAGTGAGATTTTCATAAGTAATTTTATGGTTCAACACTGTTTCATTCAATTTCCGGTTTTCGCAACTATATCTGAATTTGTGACTACATCGCATTTCTTTCAGCACCTGCTATTTCTATTGAAAAGTTACTTACCTTCGGTAACAATATATCTGTAAGAAACATAGGTTAGTTATAGATTCCTTACCTTAGAATCACCCCCATGCTTCAGACTGGATCCAGAACGTTTTTCGTCAGCAGTACCCCTGTGCGTCAGAAGGTGGCATCGGTCGACTCTGCGTTTGTTATCGGCATCGTGGTTGCTGGGATGATGTCGTGGTAGCTACACACGCTGACGTCAGTTCTGTAGATGAATTTCCATGCCAGAAGCGCAGAGCCATGCAAGACACTGACCACTGGTGCACAAAACTTGGGCCCTGAAAGGAAGTCCTTAACCCTAGAAGTCAGTTCGCAGAACGGGGAGGATGGGTGTGGCGGTAAGGAATCTATAACTAACCGATGTTTCTTATAGATAGATATATCATTACTGAAGGTAAGTAACTTGTTCATCTGAAAGAAACAGTTAGTTATATATTCCTTACCTTAGAATAGATACCCCAGCAATACCAACCACGGAGGTGGGTCTGCGAACAAGTTCACATCAGAAAGTCTTGGAGAACAGAACAGCCAAAGAAGCCATCTCTCCGGACTTGGCTGTCTAGGCAGTAGTGTTTGGCGAACGTGTGCAGCGATGCCCACGTAGCTGCCTGACAGATGTCATTTAGGGGGACTCCTCGTCCAAAGCAGTAGTAGCTGCCGTTGCCCTGGTGAAATGGGCACACAACCCCACTGGAGGCTCCTTCTTTGCCAAAGAGTAGCAGGCTTTGATGCACAGAACGACCCGCCTGGAGATGGCTCATTTGTGCACAGCCCAAACTTTCTTAGCACCCATGTAACCAACAAAGAGCTGGTCATCCACCCGGAATGGTTTGGTACGATTAAAGTAGAATGAAAGCGCAAGTTTTGGATCCAGACGGTGGAGCCTCTCTTCCTCTTTTGAAGGATGCGGAGGCGGTAAGAAGGTGGGCAAAGTGATGATTTGGCCAATGTGGAAAGAAGTAACCACCTTGGGAAGAAAGGAAGGTCTAGTTCTCAGTACGACCTTGTCCCGATGGACAGCTTGAAAGGGAGGCTTGGAAGAAAGAGCAGAGGCGATGGCCACCAGAAAGGCAGTTTTCAAAGTGAGAAGTCTGAGAGGACAGTTATGTAGCGGCTCAAAGGGAGTGCACATGAGGTAGGTAAGAATCAAGTTCAAGTCCCACTGAGGCATTACGAAGGGTACAGGAGGAAAAAGATGAGTAATGCCCTTAAGGTATCTATTTACAACAGGGGACTTGAAAAGAGAAGGCTGATCAGGAAGCCTAAGGAAAGCTGAAATGGCCGAGAGGTGGCCCTTTAGAGAACCCAGAGCAGATCCCTGCTGGGCCAAAGAAAGGAGGAACAAGAGAACCTCAAGAAGAGGAGTGGAAAGGGAATCCACAGCCTTTGCTGCGCACCATTCCACAAATTTGTTCCATCTGCAGGCGTACACCGTCTTAGTGGAGGGACGCCTGGCAGCCAAGATAACATTGCAGACTTCGAGAGGCAGGTCAAATGACGTCAACTGCCGCCACTCAATCTCCAAGCAAGGAGGTGGAGGCTGGACAGGTTCGTGTGGAGGACCATTCCCAGCTGCTGCAACAGAAGATCCTCCCGAAGAAGCAGTCTGATCGGAGAATTGATGGCCATGTTGAGCAGCTCGGGATACTAGACTCTTCGTGCCCAATCCGGAGCCACAAGAATGACTTGGACCCGGTCGCGCCTGATCTTCTTCAGCACTCTGGGCAGAAGTGGTATAGGCGGAAAGGCGTATAGAAGATCGCAACTCCACTAGCGATGAAAAGTCGTAAATTCCAACGTGCAGAACTGCTGACATTGCGCGTTCTCTTCGGTGGTGAATAGATCTAACCAAGGCTCTCCCCACTGCAGAAAGAGACCTTGCACCACCTCTGAGTGAAGACGCCATTCGTGTTCCAACATGCAGCTGCGGCTGAGTTCGTCTGCCCTGGCGCTCAGAGAACCTGCCAGGTGTTGAACCACTAGGGATATACCCTGATGTTCCAGACATATCCAGAGGCGGAGGGCCTCCTGACATAGGGTCCACGACCCCACCCCACCTTGTTTGTTGCAGTACCACATGGCGGTGGTGTTGTCCATGAACACCTGCACTACTCTTCCCCAGACAGAGGGAAGGAATGCCTTGAGTGCAAGACGAATCGCCCGAGGCTTCAGAAGGTTGATGTGGAGCCCGGACTCTGCCAGAGACTAGAGGCCTCTGATCTCCGCCTCCCCCATGTGCCCGCCCCATCCCAGAAGTGATGCATCGGTCACCACTGTGAACTCTGGTTGAGAAAGGGAGAGGGATCTGCCGTCGACCCAATCCTGGTTCGTAAGCCACCACTGCAATTGGTGTGCAGTGCCCTCCGAGATCTGGACGCAATCGGACAGATTCTCCTGATGTTGTGCCCACTAAAACTTCAGGTTCCACTGCAGAGTCCGCATATGCCATCTGGCATGGTCCACCATCAGGATGCAGGAGGCCATCAGACCCAGCAGCCTGAGGGTCATCCTGACCGAAACCCAGGATAGAGACTTAAAGATCAGAATCATAGCCCGAATATCCCAGACTCACTGTTTGTTTTGAAGGATAAACCCGAAACTGCGTAGTGTCCAGAACCGCTCTGATGAAGAGGAGCTTCTGAGAGGGGGTCAGGTGTGACTTTGGCACGTTTATAGAGAACCCCAGCGAATGCAGGAGGTTGGCTGTAGTCTGGAGGTGGGAGACGACAGCCTGGGGTGAGCCCGCCTTTAACAACTTGTTGTCAAGATAGGGGAAGACTGGAACCCTTGATCTTCGCAGATGAGCTGCGACCACCGCCATCACTTTCGTGAACACCCGAGGGGCGCTGGTAAGGCCAAAGGGGAGCACGGTAAACTGAAAGTGATCGTGTCCTACCGTGAACCGCAGGTAACGATGGTGGGCCAGCAGGACGGGGATGTGAAAGTAAGTGTCCTGCAAGTCCAACGCTACCATCCAGTGTCCTGGGTCGAGGGCAGACAAGACCTTAGCGAGCGTCAACATTTTGAACTTCTCCTTTCGGAGGAAGCGGTTGAAGTTCCTGAGATCCAGGATAGGATGCAGGCCTTTGTCCTTCTTGGGCACCAGAAAGTAGTGGGAATAGCAACCACGACCTACTTCTGGGGCAGGAATGCCCCAGAAGATGGCTCTCTTGGCTCTCTTGGACAAGAGGGCCGAAACTTCCTGTTGGAGAAGGGTCAGATGATACATGGCATGGATGGAGGGGTAGTCTCAAAGAGGAGGGAGAAGCCTCTTCGGAGTATTTGCAAAACCCACCTGTCCGACGTGATGGTGCGCCAATGGGGGAGTTGATGGTGAATCCTGCCGACCACTGGCGTTTGGTGGCCCTTAAAGGTCGGACTAGGAGGGTTTGGAGGCTGCTGCAGAGGAGGCTGTGGTGGACTGGCCCGCCCGCTGGCCCGCAGAAGCACGGCGCTGGTTCCCACGTCCCCGGCCGTGCAGAGTCTGAACAGCTTGCACCGGCCTGTGTCCCTGGGCGGGACATGGCTGGGCACCCCTTCCATTACCACGAAAGGGGCGAAAAGCAGACTATGCAGGGTGGGTGGT
The DNA here is from genome assembly GCF_964204655.1 of Triturus cristatus. Lineage (NCBI taxonomy): Eukaryota > Metazoa > Chordata > Amphibia > Caudata > Salamandridae > Triturus > Triturus cristatus. The sequence goes on along the minus strand of NC_140595.1, from coordinate 776,049,893 downwards.
GGAGAGGCCCAAGACCTGGCTGTAGCCCGAGAGTCCTTAAAACACTCTAGTGCGTTGTCTGCCTTGTCGCCGAAAAGGTGACGGCCATCAAAGGGCATGTCCATAAGAGTGGATTGGACATCCCCGGAAAAACCAGTTGACCGAAACCAGGCGTAGCGTCATAGGGCTACTGATGTGGAAATCGCCCTGCCTAGTGCGTCGGCAGTATCCCGCCCACAGCGAATGGTGAACTTCGCTGTGTCTCTCCCCTCGGCAAATGCAAGGGAGAGCGCGGCTGGGGCCTCCTCTGGGCACTGGGGCAGCACCTGCACTACAGTATCCCACACAGAGTGGGTGTAAAGGCCCAACTGACACGCGGTGTTTACCGACCACAGTCCCAAGGTGGAGGAAGAAAACATTTTCTTCCCAAGGTGGTCCAGCTTTTTTCTGGATTGCCTATCGGGTGGTGTGTTAGGGAATGCACCTTTGGAAGTGGAGGCTTGGACCATCTAGCTCTCAGGGGTGGATGTGTTGGGAGAGGAAAGTGGGGTCGCCTGGGGCCGGGCGGTTGCGTCGGGAAATCATACTGTCCACAAGAGCCCCTGTGTTGGGCCTGGACCAGGTGCCCAAAAGGATGTCCGTGAGGGCTTCATTAAACGGCAGCAGGGACTCCGAACAGCTCGCTGCCGGTTGAAGGACCTCTGTCAGGAGGTTAGTCCTGACTGCCACCATAGGTAGCTTGAGGTGGAGAGCCTCCGCCGCCCTACACAACGCCACTGCGTATGACGCTCCCTCTTCCGTAGTCACGTTAGGAGGAGACAACATGCCAAGGTCTGGTGAGGTATCCAGACCACTGGCTTCCCCCAGTTCCTCTCTCCAGTCCTGTTCATAAGCCAACTGTTAGGTTAAAGAGTTCCCAGACCCCTCTCAGTCCTCCTCACCATCCTATGGCTGCCAATCTGGTCTCATAGAGCCAGGGTAGAACAGAGGTACACAAGTACCCGTTAGCGTAGGATCCGGCGTTGTTCGACGCCGGTCCGACTCTGTGTCTACTTCAAGGTGGAGGCCGGGGTCGATGTCGGCTTGGGACACAGCCGACGCCGGTTATGGATGTGGTGCCGGGGGAGGCGTAACAAGGTCGACCGGTGCCGATCTGGATCCATGCCTGGATCCAAGTTGACTTGCCGAGGCCGAAGCCATCAGCGCCGAAGGCCCAGGGTCCCCAGCCGCATCCACGGGGCCCATAGCCAAGCCAACGGAGTCAGGCTGCCCAAAGATGGCATGCATCGCTTCGTAAAACTGACGAAGCTGGGAAGGGTTCGCTCCCGGTCCCAGGAAGGGGGGGAAACCCGGAGCCGACCCTTTGGGCTCCGCATGCTGAGCCACAGGAGGGCCACCTACCGCATACCTCAACGAGTCAGCCGACGGACGGGGAGAAGTCAAAGAGCGACGATGCTTCTTCGACTTCTTGTACTTCGACTTACCTGACCCCGAGTGCGAAAACTTAGACGAAGAATGGTGTTGGCTCTGCGACCAGTCCCTCGACCTCCTCCGCGACCAGGACCTTGAGCGACGCAGAGCCGACTGCCGGGCCTCGAGTAGCTTTCTGGACCGCTCCGGCAAAGACTTCAGGGCCATGGTCCGGCAGTCGGAGCACGACTTGGAGTTATGGTCACGCTCCAGGCAGTAGAGGCACACGCGGTGCGGGTCCGTCACCGACATCAGTCAGTTACAGGAACCACAGGCCTTGAAGGTGGGCATCCCTCGTGCACCAGGAGTCGAGGGACTCAAAAAACGAATTTGACAAAAGTCAAGAAAAAGTCAGTCAAAAAGTGACTGGAGGTACTGCTCTCTCCGGATCTGCGCATGCTGGCACGGAAAAAGAAAGAACTGACGTCAGCGCACAAGGGCGGCATCTATGTAGCTACTGCGACGTCATCCCGGCGACCACGACGCCGACAACTAATGCGGAGTCAACCGATGCCACCTTCGAACGCGCAGGGGTACTGCTGACAAAAAACGTTCCGGATCCAGTCTGACGCCTAGGGGTAATTCTAAGGTAAGGAATCTATAACTAACTGTTTCTTTTGGATATTAGGAAATCATTTTAGAATTTTTTGGCAAAGATTTTAAAAATGAAATGACATCTGGTGGCAGTGGAGAACAGAAGCCACACCCTGAGGACGAGAATTCTTCAGAGGAAGCCCCAGAGAATTGCCAGTCCATTGCCTGGGAATGTTTTACTATCTCCTCTGAGGAGAAGAAAACTGTGGCCAAGCACATGAAGTGCACTCTGTGTAACAAGACCCAGTCTAGGGGTACATCTAAAAATACTCCTACGACACAACGGTCATGCTGACCACCTGAAGACCTACCATAACAACCACTTGACCAGAGACCAGAGGCAAGTTCACTCAACAAGATGCATCAACATCAGGTGCAACATCAATTACACCAGGAGAGCCTATTCCCACTGAAGTTGAGCAACGTCTCCCACAGGGAGTGTGTGAGTGGGAACGTCAGTGTCTGAAGGTCTCTGAATGAGCGCATGAATCTCGAAGGGGGGCTTGTGAGTGGGTGAAGGAGTGTCTGAGTGAGTCTATGAGTGGGGGCATCAATTTCTCAGTGGGTATGTAAATGAATGCATGAGTCTTTCAGTGGGTCTGTAAGTAAGTGCATGAGTCTCAGTGCATGTGTGAGAGAATGCATGAGTCTCTCAGTGAGTCATGAGTCTGAGTGGGTCTGAGAGTAGGTGCAAGAGTCGCTGAGTGGGTCTGTGAGGGAGTGCATGATTCTCTCTGTGAGTGTGTGAGTGGGTGCATGAGTGTCTAAATGGGTCTCTGTGTGAATGCATGGATCTCGAAGTGGGTCTGTGAGTGAGTGCATGAGTCTGAGTGGGTCTGGTAGTGAGTGCATGAGTCTCTCAGTGGGTGTGTGAGTAAATGCACGAGTCTCTCAGTGGGTCTGTGAGTGCATGAGTCTCAGTGCATGTGAGTGAATGCATGAGTCTCTTAGTGAGTCATGAGTCTCTGAGTGGGTCTGAGAGTAGGTGCATGAATCTCTGAGTGGGTCTGCGAGTCGGTGCATAAATTTCACAGTGAGTGTGTGAGTGGGTATGTGAGTGTCTGAAGGGGTCTCTGCGTGAGTGCATGCGTCTCGGAGTGGGTCTGTGAGTGGGTGATAGTGTCTGAGTGAGTCTGTGAGTGAGTACTGTAGTGAGGGCGGGGTTCTATGTGCACACATTGCTAGGTTAGCATAAGCGCTTTAGATGTAAAACGCCATCTTGCCACTTTGCTGCTTTTGCACACGACACTGCAGGTAGCTGTTATTACAAGAAAAAAAGCTTACTTGCCCACGCTCTAGACATAACACGCACACAGCTGCAAATATCTGAAACTCGGGTGCCTTTAATATTGCATTTGCATGCATGATTCAAACACTTGGAGAAAACCTTTCCAGACACAGAGAGCAGAGCTGATCCTGTGATGTGATTCACCTAAGCTGATATTTACAGTACGGGGTTCCCCATTCAAGCCTAGAGACCTTCTATTAGTTTCATAAAACTAGTTTACTAGTGAAGGGAGGGTGGTTGTTTTCCACTATCATTTGTAATATGATTTCTCCCTTCATTTTCTATGGTATTGTAACAATGCTGATGGTTTTGTTTTTAATCATTTGTCTGCTTATATTAGCCAAAGTACTGCACCTTAGAGCACATAGTTAAAAATAAACATTTTAAACTTTACCGTGTCTCTGATTACTCTTGTCATGGACTGATATGAGAATAATAACAAAAAGGTGTTTTTGATTCCCACCATTCCTGAGAGTGCTTGTTCTGGGTTGTCTAATCATTGGTAGCTTCGAGATGATACGGAGAACGAATGAGACACTGATGCTAGTCGGATAGGGGTTCTGGGTACTGAGGTGAGTTTTTTGGTACACCACAATTCACAGAGGTCCTGGTTTCCTGCGCATAGTTCTGTGCATGAGCAGAATCCCTGCAACATGGCGCACCTAACGTTTTGGTCTTATGATTGAGACGCCTTAGTAGTGCTTATATTAGTTCACAATACCCTCACTCTTGTTTCCGGTTGACGGGAGTGACGGTTTAAATCTACCTAAATATTTAGTGTATAGGTTCTCTCAAGCTTGACAATTAAAAAGGTTTCATTTTATCTTATACCCTTTTTGTGCTACCGTATATATAGATTGTTTTTCTTCTCTGTGTCTTATGGCTGAAGTTGCTATTGCAGCGCACAGTCACGCACCTCTCCAGCGTCATTTGACGCAGTTCAGGGTGCCTGACGATGGGATGTCTATTATCTTTGTAGTGAGTGCTGATGTATCGCATCCCTACGAGCTATTTTACTCTTGGGTTACTTTGCCAGAGGTGAATGCGGATGATAAAACGTTTCACACATACACTCCTACGGCAGTCCCAGCTAATTACACGCCGTATAGGACGCAGGAAATTCCCATTTATGCTTGGCAGCATCGTATTTGGTTCAATGGCACCCTCCCCCACACGGTTACACCGGTTCATTTGGGTCCCTTGTCCATTCCAGGGGCCACTTGGCAAGTCTTGGCCCGGTTTACCACATCCACGTTATTTGCAAGCCCTGCTGGATGACTTACATCAACTCCATACAGCCTTGATTACGGTTCATAGTGCTTTAGTGCAATACGTCTCACGCAATGTCCAGGTGGGGGCACCTGGGGTTGCGGCGCAACCAGCTGGCCCAGCCGGGGTTACTATTAGTCCCGTCATGGTTAATTCGGTAATGGGCAAGCGCCCCCAGAATTAGGACGATATGCCTTATTGGCTTGCTGAGAAATTTGACCAGCTGGAAGCAGTAATTCCGAATTCTACTCCTGTGGAAAAACACAGGATCCTCACCATTAGTTTGCAGAAAGACTTAGTCCCAGAGGTAGCTGATTGTGATAACTGGGGTAAAGTGTTTGCGGCAGTCTACTCGAAGTGCTTCGGCACGCCGTCTATGGCTGTACTGCCCACCGTGATCAAGCGTGTTCAGGATCAACACGGTCAGGAGGCGGCGGCTGAGTTGGGGATGAGGCTTGTCGGCATGTTCGACGTAGTGGCCACGCTCAACCTTGCTAACGTCACGGGAGATGCGGTTAACTTTCAAGTGTCGAATGAGCTGCGCCTCGTCGCCGATGTCGATAAACCCCGGCAGTTACCAAAGATTATTGCGGAGGCTTACAAGACCACTGACCGCAATAGTTTAGGGGTTAAGCCTTTTGTTCAAACAACAACGCAACCGCAGACTAAGATGGTGACGTCTTCCAAAGACGAACGAACAGCTTTTCCTAAACAAAATTGGAAAACTAAAAAATAGGGGAAGCAGCAACAGAAACAGGGGTCTCGTCCCGCGTCACCGGTTCAAGCGACTAATGAACGCACATATGATTTGCGCGATTGTACTAGAATTAGGTCTCCTGATAGATTTCAGGTTCCTGAACAACGTTCTCCTCGTTCTTCACAGGAAACATCGGTCTCACAGTCGGGTGGAGGAGACCGTAGCAAAGGTCGGAGTGCCACCCAAGGACGTGGACAGCCCCATCCGGCTGATGGTAAAGGCAAGCAGGACGAATTTGCACGACAAAGACCCCCATTTCAGAAGAAGAAAGTTGCTGCACTAACAGCGATGTATGCCACAGATAGTGAGAACGCAGCTTCAGAACCTAACATGGGCACTAAAGCTGCTAGACAGCGCAGCGGAGGTTACAGTAGCGCAGCGAGCACTGCGTCCATATCTGAAGGCGACAGCAACTGACACATTACTGTAGAAACTGCTGATACTAGAGTGGCTCCCCCTGACAGACTATATGGCATAGTTCCTTTTAATAGAGGGTGACATACAACAAACCATAAAAGTGATTTTTTGGGAAAATCGGACCTCTACATAAGACATTCTGTTAGCAGGGGCTGACTGGCCCCCAGTTTTCGTTTTGGCAGCTCCCAGAGGGGAGGCGGTAATCCTCCCATCTTTTGCACACACTGTGCCAAAAGAGCAAGCTCAGAACTTTGTAGAAGAGTGGGCTCAGGTGCTTGCTCTGGCGTTGTACTGTACTCAGGTTGGGTGGGATAAATTGTCGCCAAGCCATGAGATTCCATTACGGTCAATGCCCCAGCCACAACATCAATATCCCATGCCCCGCAAAGCTAGATCTCAGGTCGCAGAAATCCTTGAACAATTGGAATATCAAGGTGTAATTGAAACATGTGTGTCACCCATGAATGATCCTCTTTTCACGGTAACCAAACCTGATGGGTCGTACCGCCTAGTTTTGGATTACCGGCATTTGAACTCTCATTGTTGGACCTGTGCGGTACAGAATACCCACAGTTCTGCCGTTGTTGATAGTCTCGTGAGAAAAACGGTTTAGGACCACACTTGACATCTCCCATGGCTTTTATAGCCATAATCTGTTCTCTATTAGTAGTTAATGGACAGCCTTTACTTCCGGCAACAAACAGAAACAGTTTAAAAGATTAGCCATGGGCTATAAAACCAGTCCAGGTGTCTTTGCCGCTCGTGTATTCTCTCTGTTAGAGAGCATTGACCCTGATGCGTACTCGTATGTTGATGATATCTATCTCTCAGGCGACGAATTATGGGCGCATCTGTGTCGCGTTGACCGCATCATTGTTATGTTTGCGGACTTCGGTTACAAATTCAACTTTGCAAAGTCACACATTGCAGAGTATACAGTGTTGTTTTTGGGCTATGAACTCAACAATGAAGGACGAGGTTTAGCACCTCACTTCCTGGAGAAGTGCGTATGTTTACGTGTGCCGACAACACTGAAAAAACTACAATCTTTGCTGTTTTTTTTAAATTTCAGGCGTAATTACATTCCCGATTATGCCCAGCGTATCAAGCCGCTATATGCCTTGGTACAACATACTTTTTACAAATCGAGCTGGCTGCCAGAACATTCGGCTATCCTGCAATCTTTGCAGGCTGATCTTCTTGCTTCTAAATACTTATTGACGCGTGATAACCACACAAACCTGGTAATAAGAATTGTGCCTGGCGTTGTGGGTTTCACATACTTAACGTTCAATGAGGGCGACACCGTCCTCATTGCTTACAAGTTGCACTTGTACACTTCGGCTGAAATGTGCTTTTCCACTGTCGAAAAAGTTTTGACTGCGGTGCAGATGGCGATTCTGAAAGAGAGAGCGCTGTCGCAAGGGAAACGCATGTTGGTTGTCACACCGTATCCTGCCCTAGAGGCAGTGACGAAAGCCAGTGTACCTAATTCTAAAGCTTTGCATCCGCGTTGGATACAATGGGCCACTTCTTTGACATCACCGGATGTCACTTACATCTTTGATGCCTCATTGCAGACTCAGGCGTACTTGCAGTATGAATTTGTTCATCCAGCTCCTCTGTCCTTGCGCCCACTTGAGGATTACCATTGTGTCATTTACACTGACGGTTCGGCGCAACCGGCGACGGAATCTAAGCATGCTTATTCGGCGGCCTGCACAATAGTGGCTGGTACTTTCGTGAATGGTGAATTCAAATCTGATGTCGTGCACATGCAGACATTTGGTGATTGTACCGCCCAGTTGGCAGAGCTTCGTGCTCTGGTGCTTGCACTGGAGTTTGCTGATCCTCGAGTTACTACTCTTCTAGTGAGTGACTCTTTTTACTGTGTTCAGTCTTTCAACCACAATTTATTCTTTTGGTCTCAAAATGAGTATCGTGATTCCAAAGGTAGCACAATCAAGCATAAAATGCTTTGGGTGCGAGTCGCAGACCTTAAACAACGTCTGCCGCTCGTGAATGTAATTCACACTCTAGGGCACCAGCGAGTAAGTGTCCACGCTGTCGGAAACCGCTTAGCTGACGAAGCAGCGAAAACAGCAGTGGCAACATATCTAGTAGCAGCAGTTACAAGTTCCAAAAGTAAGATTGATGATGACATCTTGGCAGCTATTGCTGCGACAGAGAAGGGTGATATTTACCCTCGGGGTTTCCCTTCTAAATACTCTTATCATTTAAGTCCTGATAAAGTTCCCTATGTGACAATTAACGACGTTGGTGACAGATTGATTCCCAACGCGAACAGCAGACTTTCTTTGATAACAGCAGCTCACGAAGGTATGACTTCTGCCCATGCCAGCGTTTCGGCGATTGTTACTATATTACAACAACGTTACTGGTTGCGCGGATTGTATAAACAGACTTGTGCTTATGTTCTTAATTGTGACATCTGCCAGCAGATTAAGCCTTCGACTGCTGCGCGTCCACCTCAAACACAGTTGTACATATCTAATAAACCACTTGGGTGTGTTTATTTAGATCACTGCGGTCCTTTCTCCTCTTATACTGCGTATAAGTACATCTTAGTTGCAGTGGATTCGTGCACACGTTTTTTATGGGTCTGGCCACAACGGAGTGCTGATGCTTAAACTGTCATCAGTGATTTGCGTGTCTTTGTGGGAATTTTTGCATGTGCTACCCTTCATTCTGACCAAGGTCCTGCGTTCGCCTCTAAGTTGACAAAGATGCCATGAGATCTTTGGGGGTCCAAGTCAAATGTTCGTCTCCATACCGGCCTGAGGGCAATAGTGTTGTGGAGCGAATGAACCGTGACTTAGAGCAATCTCTGACAGCTAGGGTTTTAGGTACTGGCAGGAACTGGTTGGCCCATTTGTATAGCGTTCAACGTGCACTTAATAATCTCCCTAGAAGGTCTCTGGGTGGGCGGACCCCATACGAAATGCTCTTTGGCATAAAGATGTTTGTCCCGGACCTTGATGGTCTAGACATTGCGACGTCGACCGCACCCTTTGACGTAGATGATCACTCTGCTGCATTACAGAATCTACAAGAGACCAGAGACAGTCTTGCAAAGGAACACTTGCTCTCCACAACTGATGCTGCGCTTCAGATTCCGGTAGTTGGCTGGCTACCTCGAGTTGGTGATCTGGTGCGTGAGAAGGTGGAGAACAAGGAGTTCGGCCCCTCTTATCGTGCTCCAGTTCCAGTGCTTGGCGTGCTGGGTACAAGAACAGTCATTCTACCTCCCCTTCCTGGTCGCAAGGATAACAGGTACATCTCCATTGACAATGTCAAACTACAAAGAGTGGCCGATTCTTCTTAGTATGACTCCAGCGGTCTCTTGTCCAGCAATGCTGAGAAATTCTGTTTTGGCTCCGGCGACTAACAACAGGCCTGACATTGCCATCGAGATGCATACAGTTAATAATGCTTTATTGCCTCCACCGGCTGGTGGTCCAGTTGAAGATACTGAGTATACTTATCCCACAGATGTGTCGTTGTCTGGTTTACAATCAAGTGCAGTTGACAAGTCAAGTTTTTCATTTGACACTAACTCTATGACTTCCAATGCCCCATCGAAAATTTCTATTTTTGCTGCTTGGTTTAAAAGACTTTTTTTTAATTCCCCCTTGGACTTACATTTTGCTGGTGCTCATATCTATTTTTTTGTTTATGTCAATTGGATTTGTGGTTGTATTTTTTCGTCTAGTAAATGGACACTATCTCACCGAAAGATCGACAATTAGATTAATTGATGGAACTTTGGCACCCCACTCCTCATCACACATCATTAAGATAGACCAGACTTTTGTTAATATTACTGCCTGGCCTGTGTTAGATGGGATTGTATGGGATGCTGTGAAATTTCAAATTCATGGTCTCACAGAGGTGATTAATGTCCCCAATGTACTTCGTGTTTCTATGGGGGATGTTGTGAAACAAAACATTTGCTCTGATGATTGGGATGTCCAAGCCGCAGAGGCTCTTTTTTTCTGATTTAAAATATTATGCTGCTTTTGATGCTGAAGATTTATATTTAGACACAGCAAACTACGGAGAGTTGTTTTGCTACCAACACTATGGCAATCCTTTCTTGCATAAAGCAAATACATTTAGAAATGTGTTAATTATACACAATGGGAACATTGTCCAGTGCCAATTGAAGGCAGCTCCAAAACTCTATTGAGCAAATTTACATATTTTACTGACTTCAGCGTATCTAAACCTGAAGCCTTTTATTTTAAATTGGCTGCTGAGTCAGCTTCCAAAGTCAGATTGACCCACACTAAATTGTTGTATTCAAAATCCTTTATGGATGAGTTAGCTATAGGGTGCTATGAGCTGTGGAAAGATACCATTGATAAATCTGTTTGGGGTTCTAGAGCTTGGCAGGTACAAGGCAACGAGGCACTACATCGTGCATGCCTTGTTCCGATCCACATGCTGTTTTTGAATTGTACCATTTTTCAGACCTGCTTTGGATTGGCTACTTCTAAAAAAATGAATTCCCCTAGTATTCCTGATCTGGGCGCTTATCCAAAATGGTATAATCACACAGATCTGTCCCTTGATGCATTGCAGTCATTTATTACTAATACATCCTTCAACATTTCCAACTTAGATCCTGAAGGATGGTTAATATGACAGAAAAGTTCAGATTCCTGTCAACATCATTTTCTGGGTCTGTACCCCCGGCTACACACAGGTTAGGGCGGACCCCTGATTTGAATCTTCCCATTCTGTTACTACCTATTCTGTAGGGAAGTTATGTCAGACCTGGCTGCAACATTCCACCTTGGCATGTTAAACTTCATTTATCCAAATTAAATGACAAAGTAGATTTGAATGATTTTGTTAAGGGCCCTGTGGGTGGCAGGTCCAAAAGATGGGTGTATGCTATTGACAACGAAGTTTGGAAATTATCTCAAATTGAAGCTGCATCTAGATTAAGGGCTATTGATCAAGCAAATTCAGAAAAGCTAGCTGTCATCGATAATAGCATTAACACCCTTTCTTCCAGAATTTACTCATTAGATAATATTGTTTCATCTGTTGTGGATATTGTACAGGATGATATGTCTGTTTTATACCATGGTCAAAATCAATTGCGTTCTATAATGCAGTTTGCATGGACTTTACAAACATTGAAGGCTGGGAAAGTTCCCTGGGACTACATGAACACATCATCATTATTCCTGCCGTTTAATCTGACTGATAAACAACAGTTCATGTCCATGAAGGATGCAACATACTCATTAATGCATATTGAAAAATTGGAACCTTTACCTTTCTCTATGGCCGATTCGAACTCAGCTGTGTGGCTTATCTATGGTTTAATCACCTTACCATTTCCATTGTTCAAGTTCAGTTCATGTATGAAACATTATGCCCTAGGCAGATACGAACCTTTGGGTACTGCTTTCCTGCATGAAGTTTGGTCACTACCATTTACATACAGGTGCCTGATAGAGGGTAAAGAGGTTTATTTGAAAGGAGAGGAATGCACTTCAACACCTGATCACTCACTAGTCTGTAGAAACATCCAATTGCATGGCGCATACAACGTTCAGGCACCGAATTTGCCTTGCATTCTGAAGGGAAATCCTGTGCCAGCAATTACACCCACTTTTACATTATTAGCTAAGGGTAGTTATTTGCTTTTAAATAATGAGGCATGTTACGGGATGCTAGTGAGGATTGCGTACATTGTAACTGTCTCACAACGAGTAGTCTGTTGTAAAAATGTCCTTTTCCCGCCCCCGCATGGGAGACTAGATGTATCCATCTGGCCTTCCATCCCAACCTTGAAAGCGGAGTTCAACAAGATGAGCAGAATAAGGGCTCTATTGTCTCAAAAAGAAGTCGCTCTGACTTCCTTCAGTGAAACATTCGTCCTTCACGTGGCAAACACCCACACCGAGGTGCATGCGCTTTTAAATACTGATCTCCCCCTTCATTTCGGTGCTCTGATTCATACTATATTCAATGCCTCGTCAACAACTGGCTTAGTGCATTTTTTCAAAGTTGTGGGCTCCGGCCTCGTGACCTCCTTCCAAGCAATATTTGGTGTGATACCGGCATTTTTTCTTTCTATTTTTTCCAGCGTCTTCGGCGGGCTACCATTGATTCTCTCCCTGACTGCTGGTGTGCTCACGTTGGTTTGCTTGATTCGCAATGGCTGCACGATCTGTATCACAAGACAGCCTGCCCCAGCTGCTTCAACTGCGCAACCGGATGCTTGAATACTATGGAACATTACCACTGACCACTTTAAGCGTAGTCTATGGATTATCCTTCCGGTTCTCTTACTTTACTTGCGTGCAACCGGTTTTCCATTGCCTAGATTGTCCATTCGAATGGGCTCTGGATTGGTGCCTGTCGAACATGGCGTCTCGTGCCCCGGATTATGATCGACTAATGAGTCCCTTAGTGGCTCATGAGTTGGACTGTTCTGGCATCGGGATTATGGCCTGTGGAGCGGCACATGGAGTTCTAGGGAATTGGGTTATATATGCGGCAGCATATGACTTCTTGGCGAGAAGTTATCTTGAAGAACACGCAAGTTGTCCTCTGATTGTGATAGAGGCTTCGGTTATCGAAGAACATGTATGTTCATTTACTTTACTTGACTGGATGGCTGACTCTTTTACTGAACATTGTAATGACTTCCTCTTGGAGGCAGTTGCAACTTATTGTGCCTACACACTGATGGATTAAATTGACAGTTGTCCATCTTCCGCACATCCTAATCCAGATTTTTAATTTTTCTTTTTTACTCCACATTTTTCGAATTTTCACTACCAATTATATGGATTGGCAATATATAAACTTGGTTCTGTCTCACTCGAACTTGAACTCTGCGTTCCTACATTGCTTTCCTTTTCTGTTCGTGGTCCGATCAAGGGAGGGTGTAGTGAGAGCGGGGTTCTATGTGCACACATTGCTAGGTTAGCATACGCGCTTTAGATGCAAATCGCCATCTTGCCACTTTGCTGCTTTTGCACACCACACTGCAGGTAGCTGTTATTACAAGAAAAACTGCTTGCTTGCTTTTTCTTCACATGAGAACGGTCTGTTGTTCACAGCCCTAGACGTGCACCACGACCTTAGTTTGAAAACTGTGTGCAGGAGCCGTCAAGGTCAAAAACAATGTATGCTTTTGAATTCAGGTTGATCGGCCCACGCTCTAAACATAACACGCACACAGCTGCAAATATCTGAAACTCGGGTGCCTTTAATATTGCATTTGCATGCATGATTCAGACACAAAAACCTTTTCAGACACAGAGAGCAGAGATGATCCTGTGATGTGATTCACCTAAGCTGATATTTATGGTATGGGGTTCCCCATTCAAGCCTAGAGACCTTCTATTAGTTTCAAAAAACTAGTTTACTAGTGAAGGGAGGGTGGTTGTTTTCCACTATCATTTGTAATATGATTTCTCCCTTCATTTTCTATGGTATTGTAACAATGCTGATGGTTTTGTTTTTAATAATTTGTCTGCTTATATTAGCCAAAGTACTGCACCTTAGAGCACGTAGTTAAAAATAAACATTTTAAACTTTACTGTGTCTCTGATTACTCTTGTTGTGGACTGTGAGAATAATAACGAAAAGGTGTTTCTGATTCCCACCATTCCTGAGAGTACTCTAAGTCGCTTGTTCTGGGTTGTCTAATCACTGGTAGCTTCGAGATGATACGGAGAACGAATGAGACACTGATGCTAGTCGGATAGGGGTTCTGGGTACTGAGGTGAGTTTTTTGGTACACCACAATTCACTGAGGTCCTGGTTTCCTGCGCATAGTTCTGTGCATGATCAGAATCCCTGCAACAGTACATGAGTCTCTCAGTACATGTGTGAGTGAATGCATGAGTCTCAGTGAGTGATGAGACTCCGAGTGGGTCTGAGAGTGGGTGCATGAGTCTGAGTGGGTCTGTGAGTGAGTGCATAAATCTCGCACTGAGTGTGTGAGTGGGTGCCTTAGAGTCTGAATGGGTCTCTGCGTGAGTGCATGAGACTTTAAGTGGGGCTGTTAGTGAGTGCATGAGTCTGAGTGGGTCTGTAAGTGAATGGCTGAGTCTCTTAGTGGGTCTGTGAGTGGATGCGTGCATGTCTGAGTGGGTCTGTGTAGATGCAGTCTCTCTGAATGGGTCTGAGTGGGTGTAACAGTGTGATTTGGTCTCTGAGAGAGTCCATTAGTGTCTGATGGTATCTGAATGTATTTATTTCTCCGATATTCACAAATTTGTCACGCCGTTACATGGGGGCCGTGCTAAGCATCGCAACGCATTTGTGAATATTGCATGTGGAAAAAAATATACAATTTTGCTATGTGTTTTTACACATAAGAGGTCACACAAACACACCTACATTCCACCCACAGGGTCAGGGTACCTCTACCCTGAACCCTTATGCCACTTTTGATCTTTAGTTTCAGCACCGGGGACCATGTCCCGTTACGTAAAATGACAGCCGTAACTTTCTGCTCCGATTGCCAGACAATCACGGCATTCCTGTTGGCATACGCATTCGCGGTTCATCGCAAATTATTTGCTAAGGATTCATGCCTCTAGATAAAAAAATTTGTTTCTCCTTTAGTATCCCACAAACTACTGAACAGATTTACACCAAATAACAACGAGCATTTGCAGTGCAATAGGTCTCGCATTTTCTTTTTTTTAAGTTACAGCTATTGGTGTTGTAATGGAAATGTATCTTACTTATGTGTTTTGGAGTGCAGTGCATGTATGTGATGGCAATTGTATGTTTTGTAATGAATATAAAAGGAAGCACGTTGATGGTTGGATCTGGTGTATGGGGCATGTCAGCCGCTATGTGCGGCAGTGCTGCCATCGGATGTTCAAAACTGAGATTGATAAATGAGTTATAGAATTGGCTGGGAATAGCGCAATGTATTAATCAGAAAGAGGCCATTAAATGCAACAATGATGAACTAAACAGTAATCTATACAAATGGGGCAATGCAGAAAAACATGATCAGAAGAATGAAGCCTGAAAAGACCGGTCTATTACTTCTCACATCACTGAATCGGAGCAACATAACACCTTATGATAGACCATGGTATACATGTTCTAAAAACATACCCCAAACACACTATGGCTACGCTGCTACATAATAAACTTTCAAACACAGGGTTTGCTTTTTTAAAGTTGCTCAGCACATTGCAACTTTTAATACACAAAAAACAGCAGCTTGCAAAACAGCAGTAACTACAACCTGGGGCAGCCACAGAATAACAGATGTGCCAAAAGTCAGCCCAGCCAATATTTGCTAGTTAGTGGCTAATGATGCCAAGCAGTTAAAGACATAAAACAACCAGTGATATAACTGTAAATTGTGGTGGAATGATGTTGGGTGTCAGAACAGTGACCTGTCATTCGAGCACAGAGATGACGAGAGAGGACATTGTAATGCATACTGGCTCAGGCTGGCAATGTCAACACAATAGCTTTAAAGAAGCCGGTAATATTTGGCCGGTGGACAATGAATCAAAGTGTATTGATCAAAAGATGGACACTGCAAGCAGAGGATGGTGATGCCATACCAGTGACAGGAACAAGTGGTCATCCGTGACAGTGATTGTGAAGCCAGGCAGTGCTGAGCCTAGAAAAATCTAAGAGTGAATGCAGCAGGGCAAGGCAATACTAGAGTGGCTGCATGTTATTACAAGGAACACAAGTGTATCAGTGATGTGCTAACAGTAACTGTAAACAGTGACCAGCGAAGGTACCTACGCAAACATATCAGAAGATTTACAAACCGTTCCAGGAGGGGAACGGCACAATTCTTAATGTAAAGCTTATTCCTAAAAGGGAAGACTTCGTTAACTGCTGCAACTGAAAAACATAACCACCACTTGTCACAAGTGAAATAAAACCTTCTTATATAAACATGTTCACTTGTCCCATCTTTTAGAACTAAATAGATTATTTACAAAGACAAACTTCATCCTAGAGAAAACAATACAGGGCGATTGTAGCTGAAGGTGGTATATAGGACAGGAAAGCGGGACAGGGCATTAATGCCCAACACCACTTGGACATAGTAAGGGGAAAATATAATCTGGGTATTCACATCACCCCCTGACTCCAGTCCCCTCGTAAGAGCAGGGAAAAGGGAGCATGAGAAGTGACCCACAAAAGAACACTTGCATCGACCTTACCTGAAAAAAAAGAAAAAAAGCATATCACCAGACTGCAAGCAGGGTGAGCCAAGCACGGTTGTCTCATGAGTGGTACTATCACTGGTCAAGTCTGTCAAGCAAGGGAGTGCATGTGCGCATCAGATGCAGACTGCGAACGCGATCCCACTTTGTGAGGCGTTGCCCCCGCCTCCAGCTGGCAATTGCTTGTGAAGCCTGCCAACAAAGTAAAGGTATTGTGGAAAGAGTGAGCCACCAGGAGGGAGGGGTGGGTCATCACTTTTGGGACCGACTTAACCATAAAGTATTAAGCAGAATCAACAAGACCCAAGAGATCTACACAACATGATATACTGATTCTCCCAGGGGGGGCTATTGTTCAACTTAGCTGCCCTATTGCAGCAACCTCAGAGATGTGTTAAGTGCAGAAAACCAGTTTGCCCCCTTTAAGAACCCAGAGTGTAAACAACCGTGGGATGACGCGCAGTGACACCCAACCCAAGAGAAGCAGAACATTGGGACAGGATGAAACCAGATCAGGGGCGGAACTATGGGGTTTAACCTGCCTTCACCGGATAAAGTAATGCTCACTTATGCATGATTGCAAACGCACTAGCGCTTCTGAATGTATTTTCTTTTTAAAGAAGTTTGTAGAAATTGTAGCGCATGTTCAAGCATTTATCCTACACAGTATATAAACAAATACTCCCCCCTCTACTTTGATAATAGTACATCCCAAAACACAACATTTGTGAGATTGAAGCGGCCACATAAAGAGGAACATGGTGCCTGAAAAATAAAGTAACAAAAGCAGGCAGAGCGGAGGGCCGGCTGACGACGAAGGCGCGGTGTCCCTAAGCAGGTTGTGAGGCTGGGAGAAGCAATCAATAGTCAGGCTTTTTTTTGGTGGTGGAAGTGAGGGCACCCCACAGGGAGATGCAGCGCCTACGCTGCAAGTAAAAAGATAAACTGCGGCATGCTCGTGTAGCGGCCGCAACGCTGTAGGCAGGCTTGTTTTGGTGGTGGGAGGGAGAGCACTCCACAGGCAGATGCAGAACCAAAGCAGCGAGTAAAAGATAAAGGGTGACATGCTTGTGAAGCAGCAGCTGCGCTGAGAGAGAAAGTATGTTACAAGGGCATCACGCTCACAGTTAAAGTATGTCCCAAGTATTAAACCAGAGAGAAAGTTCAGATTAGCAACAATATTCAGAATTTTTATGTCGTTTTTTATGATGCTAGGAGTACTGGTGTCTCCAATGATGGGAGGGAGGGGGTGCATCTGCGAGCGAGGAGGCAACAGATGGCCAGAGATGGCCAACCAAAAGAAACAATACGTGATGTCCCGTGGGAGGGTACCAAGCACCCAAAGGTGGGACAGATGGACACTATTAACCAAGCATAGTAAAGGAATTTCCAAAAGGCAGGCCAACCAGAAGCACTGGGCGGAGCTTAAAGTTTAAAGGCCATATTCTGAATACAACATGTCTCGAAGAGACTGTGTAAGCACTGCCTAAGCTAGACTTAAAAAGGGTGCTTCCTGGACCAAAAGTTACCTTTCTGACAAATTTGGTGTAATTCCGTCCAGCGGTTCGGGCTGTAGTTGTGTTCAAACTCCCTATGGGAATTATCATTGGGAACACACTTTTTTTACCCCCTTTTTTCTCATCCCCCGCTTCCCAGATCACACTGAATCTTTCCATGCACAACAAGACCCAACTTCACACTTTTTGGGGAAAATGTAGTGAAGTGAAGATATAGGCTAGTCAAAAAACGCTTTTCCTATGGAAACTAGATACTAACTAGAACTACCTACTGGTGACCGCCAGTAGGTTATATATATGTATGTATGTGTGTGTGTGTATATATATATATATATATATACACATATACATACATGTATATACACATATACATATTACCTAGTGGCGGTTGCCACCACTAGATAGTTACTTCCGCCTTGAGAACATCGAAGACGCTAACATGGCTGACCTCCTTGAAAGTATGGCCAACCTTGGACTCACACAGCTGGTCACAGACTTCACCCACTCTGCAGGACACACGCTTGACCCTATCTTCTCAGCCTGCAACAGAGTGAAATACTCCCACACAGACAAGCTCACCTGGACCGACCACCACTGCGCCACTTTATCATTTCGGAACCTCCCAACACCCCACCTCAACCACCAGCCAGACACAGGCAACAGTACCAGAACAAAGATGGACCAACGCTCTCAACTCCCATTACCCACCACCACCGGACACACAGAAAAAGCAGCAAAGAACTTCGAGAACTGGCTCACGGCAAGCTCTGACGAAATCGCACAGCAGAAGTCCACCAACCCAAAGAAATGAACACAAACCCCCAACTGGTTCACATAAGAACTCAAAGCTCAGAAAAATGAGTGCAGACAGAAGAAAAGAAAAAGACCTGCCAGTAAGACACTCGAGGACCGAAAGCACTTCAAAGATGCCCTCTACCGATACCACCACCTACCGAAGAACACCAAAAAGACCGCCTTAGCCACCATCATGGACAGCTTCAACATCAGCAAAGACCTTTTCATCATAATCAAGGAGTTTACCAACCCCTCTGAAACAGAAAACAACATCACACACTCGCAAGCTCTCTGTCATTTTTCACAACAAAATCAACACCATCTATCAAGACTTCACACCCCAACCCCCTGCCAAGGACAGAGTCAACTGCATCACGCTGACTGTCATACACCCACACCAGCTCAACTTGTGGAAAAAACTCTTCGATAAGGAAACGGCATCCATCATGAGATCCATCCTCTCTGGAGCCCCAGCATACCCTTGCCTACATCATGCTTTTAACCTTAGCAATCAACTCATCAGCAAATAACTCACCAAACTCCTCAACTCCTCAATCACCACAGCCCACTTATCCCAAAAATGAAAACATGCTGACGTGAAGCTACTACCGAAGAAGCCATCTGCCGACCCAGGGGAACCTAAGAACTACCGACCTATCTCCCTGCTCCCTTTCACAGCCAAGGCCATCGAGAAAGCCTTCAACATCCAGCTCATCAGACATCTGGATAACCACAACCTTATGGAACCCTCCGAATTAGGCTTCAGAGCTAACCACAACACAGGCAGCCCTTACCGCAGCCACAGATGACATCAGAATGATGTTAGACCACGGAGAAACAGCAGCCCTCATCCTCCTCGACCTCTCAGCAGTCTTTAACATTGTATTCAACCACACACTGTTAAACAGACACCACCAGATCGGAATCCAAGGTGCAGCCCTTAAGTGGATCACATCCTACCTAACAGGAAGAATGCAGGTGGTCATCCTCCCGCCCTACTCCTCGCTCCCTAAGAACATCACCTGTGGTGTACCTCAAAGCTCATCCCTCAGCTCGACCCTCTTCAACGTTTACATGACACCCCTGGCAAATTCGTCAAGAGCCACGTACTCAACATCACCTCCTAAGCGACAACACCAAACTCATCCTCTCCCTGACTAATCACCTAACGACCACCAAGGACAAGTTCCAAAGATGCATGAAAGACGTGGTCGTCTGGATGAACAACAACTGTCTCAAACTCAGCACTGAGAAGACAAGAGTACTCATCTTGGGGAATACCAAGAACACCCTCTGGAACAAAGAATGATGACCACCTGAGCTGGGCCCCCCAAAACCACTGAACACGCCCACAATCTCGTCATCATCCTCGACAGCCAGCTTTCCAAGAAGGTTAGCGCCGTTTCCTCCGCTTGCTTCCGCACCCTCCGAATGCTCAGTAATGTCTTCAGCTGGCTCCCACCGAACACCAGGCGAATAGTGACACAAGCTCTCGTCACAAGCAGACTAGACTATGGCAACTCCCTCTACATAGGAATAACCGCCAAACTCATGAAGAAACTTCAGATTATCCAGAATACTGCAGCCAGACTCATCCTCGACCTCCCCAGATGGACTCCCATCACCCCTCACCTCAGGAAACTCCACTGGCTACCAGTAGTGAAAAGATGCTCTCCCACACTTACATGGCACTACACAACGAAGGACTGGAGTACCTCAACAATCAAATGAACTTCCACCAACGGACCATGAAACTCTGCTCCAAATCCCTGGTCCGAGCAGCCACCCGTCACATTCGCCAGATGAACAGTGGAGGCTGCTCCTTCTCGCACTTGGCGGCTAAGACCAGGAACAACCTCCCCCAACACCTTAGAGACTCACCATTGCTCCAGCAGTTCAGGAAGGACCTCAAGATGTTCAACCAATATGAGAACAGGCAGCTCATTCTCTCAGCGCCTTAAGACCCTCATGGGTGATGTAGCCGCGCTCTACAAATTGGAATGATTGATAGTTAGGACTGCTTTTTCTCAGAATAGGGGTGTGTTTTGGTTACAGAATAACTTTGGCCCCATTTCACGAATTTTCACTTAAGGAGGAGGGCATACGGCCCCAAGCCATTAGACATTCCCAGAGACCCCATCCCTCCCACAGGGTGGATGTTATTTTTATGGGGTGGGCAGATGTGCAGCTCCCTTTTTTGAGCCACAGGATATCTCTGTGACCCCATACCCTGGGGTCTGGAGAGAGCGAGTATCCCAGGGACTCCTGTCTTGTAGTTCCTATATATCCTATACAGGATCTGCACGTTTGGATAACATAAACTGTGGGATTGGTGGCAGACTGATTCCAACCACCCCCACTGAATATGTTAGCCTGTTTGCATTAGCTAGCTCACAGTGCCACTAGAATTTCCTCTTATCTGGGAGAGAACAGTTTCTGGCAACCTCAGAACATGACAACCCTGATCCCCCAGGATGGTGGAAACAATGTACTACTTTTCGCTCAGTCACTCATGCTCACTTAGTTTGTCTCAGAGATACACAGAATAAACAGGCTGGGCATTTCAATAAGTATTTATTGAGCAGTTGTTATTCTAGTGTAGAATAGGTGAGCTGCAACAACCATTAGACAGTAGCAGAGATGATTAGCAATACTACAAAAGTAAAGGGATGGTACAGTTATACCATTTTGAAGTAATCATGAATATATACAAGTACATAGAATACATGATAATAAGTGCGTACTCCTATTATGCCTCCCTAACTAGATGTACCTAAATGTACCTAGCATCTGTGTAGGTGTTATGCCAAGAATCCCTCTAGGCTCTAGTCCACCCCATTACCTGAGAATCAGAGAATGTGGGACCCCGTCCTGGTCTTGAGTTGGACACCCCGCGAGGGATGTTAGACCACTGCTAGCTGGAGCGTCTGCATGCAGGAACATCCACGTCTCTGGTCAGTGTGTCAGCTGGGAAGTCACGGTCTCCTCCGTCTCTCTAATGACATGATGAATATATACCCACAGGTCTCCCCAGGGGTCCTACCTTGCTGTGTTACTGTGCCAGCCTAAAGGATGACGTTGGGCTCGAACTTTAACATAGATATTATACTTGAGATGTTCATCCTGCTGTGCTTCCAAGAAGCCTTATATATAATGTATGAGCATTGAACCAGGGAAAAACATGTGTTCTAGGTAAAAGGTCAGTGCTTAAGAACCGTTATGTATGTAATGTAGGGAAAGATATAGGTAAAAGGTTGCAGTGTTACCTCCCTCCTATATAGGGTACCTATATGGAATATAACACTTCTTCCCCTGGGAACCTGACATGTTCCCTTCCCAAGGAGTGTTTGGGGAGGGAATACAAATACAATTCCCTGCCAGCACTCTCCAGGACAGGGAACATTCCTTTGCTCTTGCATAGCGGGAACAGAGATAAAAGCTAAAGTAACTATAACTGGTTCCCTCGTGATGCCCTGTTAATTACCTCACATATTACCATCATGCATGACATGTTTTATGACATCACTGATAACATCACTGCAACGTCTGAAATGACATCATTGATGACAACACTCTGTATGGCAGCGGCGTGAGTTACAGCTACTTGAGAAAAGTATAAATGGTGAATTTCAGTGGTTTTGTTAGTTTAAAAAAGTATGATCAAATGACATTTTAACATAACTATAACATCCTTTTAACGTTTGGTATTTTTCAGTGATTTTCTAAGGTTTTAAAAAAAAAAATGTAGAGTAAGATATTTCAATTCCTAACTTAATTCCTAACTATAACGTCACTTTAACCTTCGTTTTTTTAGCAATATGATATACATATATATTATTCCTCCGATATCCCGCAAGTGGGTGGGACAATGCAGTGCTTATGACTACTGATGAGGATTCCCTGAAAGAGAGCTCTCTATACACAAACTTTGGAGTGCTATAGTACGCAAAATACCCAAAGGTGCAGTGTAGTACCAAGGGGGAGATCCCTTCTGGATACACTGTTTCTGCCTTCGACCCTTAATTACTCATAAGAGGACAAGGCATTTACCAGCGTTGATCCATAAAAGGTTTGTCAATTAGAAAGTCCAGGACTTGCTGCCTGATGAACAAGTTACTTACCTTCGGTAACAATATATCTGTAAGGAACATTAGTTAGTTAGATTCCTCACCTCAGAATATCCCCAGGCGTCAGGCTGGATCCGGAAAGATTTTTCGTCAGCAATACCCTTGCGCGTGGCTAGGCGTCGTGTGCGGCTCCGCGTCCGTCGTCGGCGACGTGCGCCGGGATGACGTCGTCGGAGTACTTAGACGCCGCCCTCGCGCGCTGACGTCAGTTCTTGTACATAGCTTTCCGCGCCAGGAACGCAGAGCCATGCAAGAGACCGACACTGGTGCCAAAAAATTCTAGGGCCCTGAAAGGGATAATCTCAACCCTAGAAATCGGTTCGCAGAACGGGGAGGATGGGTGGGTCGGTGAGGAATCTAACTAACTAATGTTTCTTACAGATATATCGTTACCGAAGGTAAGTAACTTGTTCATCTGAAAGAAACACGTTCGTTAGATTCCTCACCTTAGAATAGATACCCCAGCAATACCAACCCCGGTGGTGGGTCTGCGAACCAAGGTCCTGGAGAACAGAACGGCCAAAGAAGCCATCTCTCCGGACTTGGCTGTCCAGGCAATAATGTTTAGCAAACGTGTGCAGTGAGGCCCACATTGCTGCCTGACAGATGTCCTGCAAGGGGACTCCCCGGCCCAGGGCTGTTGTCGCCGCTGTGGCCCGAGTGGAATGGGCCCTCAGCCCTACAGGAGGTTCCTTTTTAGCCAAGGAGTAGCAAGCTTTGATACACAAAACGACTCACCGAGAGATGGTTCGCTTGTGCACCGCACGCCCCTTCTTAGTGCCCACATAGCCAACAAAGAGTTAGTCGTCCACCCGGAACTGCTTGGTGCGGTCCAAATAAAAGGACAGCTCCCGTTTTGGGTCCAGACGGTGGAGCCTCTCTTCCTCGTTCGAAGGGTGCGGAGGCGGAAAGAAGGTGCACAACGTAACAGACTGTCCGATGTGAAAGACAGTTACCACCTTAGGGAGAAAGGAAGGACGAGTCCTGAGAACAACTTTGTCCGGATGGACAGAAAGGAAAGGAGGCTTAGAAGAGAGAGCCTGGAGCTCACTCACCCTTCTAGCAGAGGTGATGGCTACCAGGAAAGTAGTCTTAAGTGTCAAGAGACGAAGGGGACAATTATGAAGTGGCTCAAAGGGAGCGCACATCAGAAACGTCAAGACCAGATTCAAATCCCACTGAGGCATTACGAAAGGGACAGGAGGAAACCTGTGAGTAATGCCCTTAAAGAAGCGAGAAACACCAGGGGATTTGAAAAGAGAAGGCTGATCAGGAAGCCGTAAGAAAGCAGAAATAGCAGAAAGATACCTTTTAGGGTGCCCAGAGAAGAGCCCTGCTGGGTCATGGAAAGAAGAAAGAGGAGAACCTCAGAAAGAGGGGCGGAAAGGGGATCTACAGCCTTTGCTGTGCACCATGCCACAAATTTGTTCCACCTGCAGGCGTATACCAATTTTGTGGAGGGACGCCTGGCTGCCAGAATAACATAACAGACCTCAGGAGGCAAGTCAAATGGCATCAACTGCTGCCGCTCAATCTCCACGCATGGAGGTGGAGGCTGGACAGTTTCGGGTGGAGGACCGTCCCCTGCTGCTGCGACAGAAGGTCCTCCTGAAGAGGCAGTCATATCGGGGAATCGATTGACAGACTGAATAGCTCAGGATACCAGAATCTTTGTGCCCAATCCGGAGCCACCAAGATGACTTGGGCCCGGTCGCGCTTGATCTTCTTCAGCACTCTGGGCAGAAGTGGTATAGGCGGAAATGCGTACAACAGACCGCAACTCCACTCGCGACGAAAGGCGTCCCCGAGCGAGTGCCGCCTTGGAAATTCCAACGCGCAGAACTGCTGACATTGCGCGTTCTCTTCGGTGGCGAATAGATCTAACCAAGGCTCTCCCCACTGCCGAAAGAGGCCTTGCGCCACGTCCGAGTTTAGACGCCATTCGTGATCCATCATGCACCGGCGGCTGAGTTTGTCTGCTCTGGCGTTTAGAGAGTCTGCCAGATGTTGAACCACCAGGGGTGATGCCCTGATGTTCCAGCCATGTCCAGAGGCGCAGAGCCTCCTGACAAAGGGTCCACGACCCCACCCCGCCTTGTTTGTTGCAATACCACATGGCGGTGGTGTTGTCCATGAACACCTGCACTACACTTCCCCGGACAGAGGGAAGGAATGCCTTCAGTGCAAGCCGGATCGCCCTCAGTTTCAGAAGGTTGATATGGAGCCGGGACTCCGCCGGAGACCAGAGGCCTCTGATCTCCGCCTCTCCCATGTGGCCTCCCCATCCTAGGAAAGACGCATCCGTCACCACTACGTGCTCCGGTTGGGGTAGGGAGTGAGGAAATATGAATTTTTATGATCAATTGTGTCCCCTATCTTAGACCCCAACGGCTCCATGTACATGCTACAAGTACATGTATGTTCCCTCCACTTCCAGCTATGAAGACGCAAATACATATGCGTCCAACGTTAACATGTCCTCTTTCAGATCCACCATGAATGGGTCGAATATTCCGTTCCTAAGTATGCCTTGCCACCGTCTTTATATAGAGTACCTTTCACGTTTTTCAGCTCTGGCAAGTTAGGCCCTGAATTCTGCCATCGAGCTTTTCCTGCTTTCTGCCTCTGAATGCTCCAGCCTGGACCTGTATCTGTATCCATGACCTTTGTCTTACTTCCTGTGCGGCTAACGGTGCCTGGCCCGGCCTGTTGCCTGCCAAGACTGTATTCAGCCTTCAAGTTATCTGCTCCGCTCCTCGAGAAATACATTCCTGTCTAGTAGTTTAGGTAAACATCCTCCCAGCTACAGAGCAAAGGGCCTGGCCTTACTGTCTCCGTGCAAGTAATTCATAGCTCCTGTTACCATGATAGGCCCATGCCCCCTCGCATCTCATGTAGACACGTAGACGCTTATACACGCACTAGAAGTCAGTATAGGATAGCCTCTGCCTGAGAGACCTTTCCTTCCAGATAATACAGTTCTTTAAACACAAGATATTAGATACGATTTGGGATTAGGTTGTTCTGACATCCCAGACTTCTGTCTCCTCATGTAGGGCTAAATGTCAAGTCCCCTTCACCCTCCAGTTACACGTCAATCACACGTCATGCTGCCGTGCGCGCATCTCTGCCATGTATTTCTGCTGACCTTGCAGGATTCTCTTATGGATCCACCCACCTGTGACATCCTCATAATGACGTTTCTAAGTACACGCCTATTATAACGCCTTTTTCATTACGTATGTGTATTCTTATCTCTCTTCTCAGCTGTTACGCCTCCTGCATTTGCCTTTACTGTAATGCATTGACTATATATATGACAACCTGTCAATAAAGTTTGGGCTCGATCCCTTCCCGAACCTTCGTGGTGATGGAATCCAATTGCCTGGTTCGAACCAATTCCTTTGTAAAGAATAAATCCCCTTTTAAAAACCTCAAATACCATGGATTCTGCCTCTTATTTTTACTGAGTTATTCTTATTGAACTTTACCGCATAAATTAAGTCTAGGTAATTTAAATTTACCACATAATTGGCGCCCGAACAGGGACACCTCCCCCACCCCACGCGCCGGAGGTGCATTGCAGACCTGGTCTCCTGCCACAGCCGGACGGACAACTACGCGTACCTGCAGGATTTCCTGTACCTCCCTCAGGCCAACGGAGGTGACTGAGGCTGCGATCAACACCCAGACGAGGCGGTGAGGAGTGCGGAGGATCCCGACCAGAGCCTAGCTGAGAGAGCAAGATCCGAGGTATACAGAGGCCCACCAGATTCCGAAGTTCCGAAGTAACTAAGTCACGAGTCGAGTCCAGTCCAGTTTGGTCTAGTCCAGTCCAGACTTTCCGAGGCCTTCTGTTCCGTTCCGTGCTTCCCGGTGAGTACCGTTGCTGGGGACGCATCTAGACGTGCGCATTGGTTTGTGCCGGTCAAGACGGGTTTGGGTACACAGATCCGGTCTGCACTGTTTTAGCGGTGTATCTGTACTGTTTAGCAGTACATCTAGTATTATGCAGTTAGCTAGTTTTATTCTAATTATTATTGTTCGTTTTAAAGTGTTTTAATATGTTTTAAATGTCGTGGTATGAGTGATTGTTCGATCTTCATTACTGTGTTTATTGTATTAATTATGTTCAAGTCCGAGAAAGAATCAAGTAGCAAGGTTTAAGATGGCGTTATTCTCAAAATTAAGACAGATTAGAACTAGAAAAGGGATACTCGAGGAAGCCGTTCCCATTCCACCTAGGGACACTCCAGGGTACTTTATGTACCATAAACATGGCCTAGATGCCGTATTATATCTCAATTTGTGGGTGGACTACACCAAGGATTTAGCAGAAAATCAGAGATGGCCCGCCGCTGGGACATGGGATGCAGATTGCATCATGAGAGTAGAAGAAGCATTATGGAAAAAGAAAGCCAGACAGTCACAGAAAGATGCCATTGAATTATGGCGTAAAGAATCGCATAGACGCACAGAGAAAGCACTCAGAAAAGAAGTGAAAAGTAGGGAGGATTCAGACAAAGCCCGAGAAAACGTATTAATTGAGGAAGGTATCCGAGCAAAAGCAGCACAAGTAGACAGACAACGAAACACTCTTATGAATGGTATGTATCCTCTTCTGGCCGAGGGTTTACCTAAGGCCACCCTGGAAGTACCGAAAGATCTGCCACCTCCATTGCTTCCGACTAAATTGCACCCCAAGACCGCAAAGGACATTTTCCTTTCTTCCTATTTAGACGATGTAGCCCCCGAATATGTTAATGCTCCGCCGCCACGCACACCACCTACTAATGACGCTCGACCCCGAGATAATATGCCCCCACTTCCGCAGCAACATACTCCTCCTTCCGTTGCAAACCTTCCGCCCGTTCCTTCACTCCTTCCTGCATCTATTCTTCCCACCTTACACCCAACGAATCCTTTTGGACCTAGCACCTCAGGAGGTGCGACAGGAAGTTTTCATACGCCGCCATCAGCGCGTCGATTGACTTATAGGGATTTAGCACACCAACGTACACCTCAAACAGCGAATTATGACATATTTAAAGAGCCTCTTACAGATTGTAGATATGATCCAGTACCTGGTAAAGACGACAGAATGATGCTATCATCAGTACGTCTACGACGAGTTGCGAATTATTTAATGATATTACCAGGAATGATTGATCATCTAGACAAAATATATCACTTTGTCCAAACAGGGCAAGGTCCTGAAAGTATTGGCGAGGCCATGGCATACCAGAAAGTGGACACGCAAAAACTGTTGTTACGCTTCTTCATAAACTGCCTGATAAGACACAGAGATAGGCCAGGTGTAGACCCGGAAGAAATGAAAGCACTTAACAAATGGGGTCAGAATATAGCGGACGGAAAACATGATAAACAGAATAGTATAGAAAGTATGTACCGAAGGATCCGAAAAACAGTAGAACAAATATGTGAAAGAGAACGACCTGAACGAGAAACAGATGCAGATAAGACTGAGTCCTCGGGGGAGGAGGAACAACTAGAAATGACAACAGGACAATTACAATTACCAGCTAGAGAAATGATAGCTTATGTAGGTAAGGGAAGATCCTTTAATAATTCAATACGTCCGATACGTCCAGAAAGTAAGAGAAATTTTCAAGCAGCCATGTCAAATCCAAAGACCCCTGAACATTTATTTCAGGCTACTGATAAAATACTTCAAGAACGAATGGGGTACCATGTACTCGATTCTATGGATGAACAAGAATTAGCCAGGTCAGCCTTACAATGGGCTGACAGTTCTGATAAATATAGTGATGACACGCTAGCACACACGTTTTTGAATCTTTCACCAGACGAACAGCGTTTAGCTGGTATATACATGATACAACATCTCCTTATATTGTATAAAGGTCAACGTTCTGATCCTGGTCCCCTACCTGATATACTGATAGAACTACTCATGAATAAATGGAGAGGTCTAGGTACCGATCTAATTAAAGTACTTCTAGAATATCGGCACAGATATAGTGCCTTTTTGTGTCCACAGCTTGATCCAGCTCCCTCCATGGAAAGAAAAATGTATTACATAGACAGACAGAATCCCTTACGCGAAGTACACCCAGTTAGAAATGATGATAATACTTTTAGACGCGTGTTTGTGTACACGCCCATAACTAAAATAGAACTATTGGAAATGAAAAAATTAGTGCCTAGCCATGACAGAGATCCAGCAGGTTTTCACCGTGAAATAAAAGACATGTTACTCATGGGTGATTATACCTATCCTGACATTATGAAAATATTAAAAGTATTATTGCCTGCCGGTATTTACGAGAAACTCAAAGAAAAAGAATGGGAGGTAGGAGAGCAAAAGATTGATTGGACAGCATTAGAAAACGAAGAAAATGCCCGAACTGCAGGCCTAGGGCTTGGGGACAAAACTAAAGCATTACCAGGATTATTAGTACAAGTATTGCCACGTTTATTAACCACGAAAAAGGAAGACTGGGGTGCAATCTCAGCTTGCAAACAGAAACCCGATGAAGACACTAGTGATTTTTATTCCCGATTTGAAAAATGTTTTGGTATTAATAGCGGCCTGAAAGCAAGTAGCGATTCATATCCACATCTCTTTGTAACAAAATTAGTCGAGAATTCCTTGCCCCAGGTTAAGAACAGAGTATTGAAAGTAGAGAGCTCTTGGCAAGCTAACACCCCGTCACAAATGTTACAAATGTTACAGTACCATCAGAATAGAATTAGAGAAGAACAAGAACACGAACAAAGACGTATGAAAGACACGAAAATGAAAATGCTCGTTGCTCAGTCAGTTCCAGCTGACAGTCATAAAAAGGGTGCGACACAGTCCAGTAATTCAGCGGTTCCTGTTAAAGGGACATGTAACTATTGTAAACAGCCAGGTCATTATATAAACGATTGTGCAGTTCTGAAACACAATATCTCTACGGGTAAAACCAAGGAGAGACCGCGTCCACCTAGACAGGATCAGATCCAATGACAAGTACCTCAGAATGTACAGCCTATGCCAGCTTCACAACAGACCGTAGCGGTACCACAGCCACAGCCTAGTGTCGCAACACACAACACGACACAACAGATGTACCAGTATGCACAAAATGACTATCCCGACTATCAGCGATACACATGAAACAGCCTAGAGAGGGAGGTTGGCTTACCCCTTATTGAGGTTCCTGTAGATCAAGAGGGTCCTTATGTACATAGTCAAGTATTAGGGAAGGACAGAAAGTTTTTAATTGATACAGGGGCAAGCAGAACAACTATAAGTCACGACGAGGTTCCAGGGGCACCCCTCTCAGGCTCACAGAATGTTTCCCTTGGATTTTCAGGAAAACCTATTGTTAATGAAGTATCGCAACCTCTTCCTCTTGCAGTTGGTCCATTGACACGGACTACAGATTTATTGCTTACAAAATCATGCCCAGAAAACTTGTTAGGTATAAAGACATTGAAAGCTCTAGGAGCTGTAATATGTTGTTCCCCGGAAGGGGTACGACTATTTTTGCGTGACTTTAAAGGTCACTATGTATTTAGAGATATGGATCACCGGTTACAGAATGTCCCTGCACATTTATGGGCACAAGGCCCCACTGATGTAGGTTGTATGCACATTACACCATATCGAGTCACACTCAAAGCAGGAGTGGTATTACCACGAATTCGACAATACAAGTTACCTTCAGATGCTGTAGTGGCTTTGCTGCAAATCATTGACGAGCTCATTGCACAAGGAGTGGTTGTGGAAACCGACTCCAATGTATGTAATTCTCCTATTATCCCAATTCTTAAACGAACTGATCCGAAAGCACCCCCCGTTTATCGATTAATTATTGATCTGCGCGAATTGAATAAATGCATTGTACCACAGTATCCCGTGGTTCCAGATATCTCTTCATTATTAACAGCTATTGATTCAGAAGCAACGTTCTTTACTGTAATTGACCTCAAGAACGCCTTCTTTAGCGTCCCAATCGATCCGGAAAGCCAATATTTGTTCGGATTCTGTTTAAATGGACGAAGCTTCAAATTTGCACGCGCACCTCAAGGATTCACAGAAAGCCCCAGCATTTACAGCCAAGCACTGAAAAGACAACTTGACAGTATCCACATGCCTGTTAACACTGCCCTGCTTCAGTATGTCGATGATCTGCTGATCACCGCCCGAAGCGAGCCCGAATGTGAAAAAGCATCACTGACGGTTTTACATTTCCTGGCCGACAAGGGGCACAAGGTGTCCCCTTCGAAGCTGCAATTCTGTGTTCAGCAAGTTGTGTACCTTGGGCACTTGCTGTCCAAGGGGGGGAGACAGCTCACACCTGACCGCATCCAGTTAATTGTAAACATGCCACCACCCAAGACACAAAAGGAGGTGCGGGCCTTCATAGGTCTCACTTCATACTGTAGGCAATGGATTCCCCAATATGCATTTCTAGTAAAGCCACTCATTCAGTTGACAACCCAGGAGGCAGCGACTTCGACTGTCCTCCCTTGGACTCAGGAACATATACAAGCTTTTGAAGACTTAAAGAAAGCCTTATGTCAAGCACCTGTTTTAGCGACACCATGTTACAGTAAGCCTTTTACACTTTTTGTTACAGAACGCGAAGGTACTGCCTTGTCAGTACTCACTCAGTAACAAGCAAGTTCACACAAGCCGTGTGCTTACTTTTCTAGCACATTAGATCCAGTAGCCCAGGCTCTTCCTATGTGCCTGAAATCAGTCGCAGCGACAGCTTTAGCGATCAGACAAAGCGATTCCATAGTATTAGGACATCAATTGATAGTGCAAGTTCCACACTCCGTGGAAGTTCTTTTAAACCGAACTCAGACTCAGCACTTGACTATAGCACGACTGACAGGTTATGAATTAACATTGTTCCAGCCACACATAGAAATCAGACGCTGTAGTACATTAAATCCTGCCACACTTTTGCCATTAAGTGGAACAGACCCATTGGCACATGATTGTATTGAAGTCATTACTATTACGACGAAACCCAGACAAGACTTGACAGACATTCCATTACCAGATCCAGACCTGACACTTTATGTGGATGGTTCATGCATGAGAACAAGTACAGGAGAGTTAGTGGCCGCTTACGCAGTCACGACAGACACCGAAATTATTGAAACGAATTGTATTGACACATTGTCAGCTCAAGCAGCAGAGCTCATCGCTCTGACGCAAGCCTGTATTCAAGCCAAAAATAAAAGAGTCAACATATACACAGATTCCCGTTATGCATTCGGAGTTGTACACGACTTCGGAGTCCTTTGGCGAGAGAGAGGTTATTTAACTTCTCACGGTGCCAACATTCAACACGGTCCCCTCATTCAAGCTCTGTTAGATGCAATACATCTGCCTACTTCAATATCCATCATGAAGTGCAAGGCCCATACAAAAATTACCGATATCATTTCCCAGGGTAACGACCTAGCAGACCGAACAGCTAAGCAAACAGCACAGAATCGGACTCATGCAACCGACTTGACAAAGACAATAGTTCCAACATCCACACACTGCATGACAGTAAGGGATCCCGCCCTTGATGTAATCGACATACAGACACATGCTACACCAGAGGAAATCAAGAAATGGACTGAACTAGGAGGGATCCAAACAGATCAGGGATGGATGACGAAGGGAAAATCTACATGGTTTCTCCCCGACTCCATGGTTCAAGTTATCATTAACACAATACATAGTCCAGCGCACCTAGGAGAGAAAGCTATGTTAGACAGTATTCAAAACATTTGGTTTAATAAACACTTACGAGCTGCAGCCAAACAGAAAGTGCGTACTTGTATGATTTGTTGTCAGTTCAACCCAGGTAAAGGCGTTCCTGTAGAACAAGGTGGATTTCAACCTCCCGATCACCCTTTTGAAGTCCTCCAGATGGATTATATCCAGATGGAACGTTGTCGAGGATTCAAATATGTCCTCGTAGTTGTATGCGCACTTTCCCGTTGGACAGAAGCATATCCAGTCTCAGATTACACTGCCCCGACCACTGCCAAGCAGCTGGTTCGTGAATTCTTCCCACGGTATGGTTTGCCCCGTATCGTGTACTCAGATAATGGCCAACCGTTCTCATCTGAGCTAATGAAACACATTTCACTCCTGTTAGGCTATCAATGGAAATTCCACTGTGTCCGGCATCCCGAGGCAGCAGGTCTCGTGGAGCGTCATAATCAGACTCTGAAAATACGACTTTCTAAAATCTGCAGAGAGAAAGGCGTCGACTGGATAGTAGCTTTACCAGTTGCGCTCTTTTACATGAGAATGATAGCACATTCTCGAACAGGGCTATCCCCGTACGAGGTGGTCTTCGGTAGGCCACCAAATATGTGGGGGACGCCTATACCTCGTAAAATCACTGATGTTGATTGTAATATGCTGACAGATTACCTTGCTTCCTTGATGTCTGCACTACAATCTTGCCGTTCACAGGTAGCTGCAGCCTTTCCCGACAATACCGAGGTGAAACCCCATGAAGTGGTTCCCGGAGACTTTGTTTTCATAAGAAATTTCGACAGGAGGAGCCCGCTGGAGCCTCGCTGGCAAACGCCGAAATTAGCACTCCTGACCACGAGGACAGCAGTGAAGATTGAGGGTCGCAAGGGTTGGCTACATTCGAGCCATATCAAGAAATTTCATGGACTGCCCTCTGATTTGAACTCTCAGCCCTACCCTCCTCCACAGACTGACTCAAAACTCCCCCTGGTCGAGAAAACTGCTGCCCAAGAATACAAACTGAAATTAAGGTCTAGCAAGTCAGACAATTTGACTGTTTAAGTCCTCTTCTAGGTGAATCGGTTAAATTAGTTTCTGACATGTATCCTCTAGACCGAAATAGAGAGAGAGATAGACAGCAACAGCTCAAGAAACGTGCATATTGTAAATCACTTCATAGTCACTGTATAGTGACATTATTGATTATGTTTTTTCTAAATCTTCTGATTATTGCTGCAAGTATATTGTTGCACATATACTATCCTATTTCCAAGCGTGCACATTCTGCTTCCGATGTTACTGCCGAACACTCTTTTAGCGAATTACCTCCACATGAGTTGCCCTACAGACTTGCGCTGCGCAATAACACATTCATTAGTATGTTACATCACTCCCATCAGGCCAACAACGTTACAAATTGTTGGATATGTGGCCGACTCCCTCCCTACCAGAAATACAAGGGAGTTCTGCCCCTCTTTCCATATCCATTCACACACAATGGTTCCTGTGGTGCATGGTTTAGTTTGATTAATTCTTTAGATTCAAATACCGTAGTTTACCAGAGCAGCTGGGTATGGGGAAACCTGAACTTAGTTTTGCTTAAAGCCTGCTACCCTAACAAGGAGGGACTTCCCAAAAGGACAGGAACTGATCTAGAAAATGAAGTATATGGATTAGGTAATTTTACACTTAACCTCATGATTCTGAATGTTGAATCCGAAGCTGCACCAGTCTTGCCTGCTATGTCCGTATTACCAGTCAAAGGTGAATTATGTGTAAGAAAGAATGGTACAGTACACTTGGGTCATGGTAAATGTATTACTGTGATCGAATTCAGTGATCAAGGCAAGTCTACATTTAGAGCTTCCCGTCATTTCTACTTCGTTTGTGGTCATACAGCATATATACGTTTACCTCTAGATTGGGATGGTACCTGTTACATTGCATTCCTTCTGCCACCTGTTTTCCTAGCCCCTCCTGATTATCATAGAAACACCCATCTAGTACACAATAGACCCCAGAGAGATCTCCCGATTGTCGACTACACTGAAACGGCATGGGAACAATATACAGACTTCAATAAAGGTCTCTTTCCCTACATAGGTGTTGTCTCTAATAGTAAACTGATACGCAGATTAACCAGAACCCTTGAAGCAGTAGTGAATGAAACTACCTCTGCCCTAGGCAACTTAACAGAGGAGCAGTCTGCGATGCGGATTGTTGTTCTCCAAAATCGTCTTGTCCTTGACGTCATCCTGGCCGATAGGGGCGGAGCCTGTAGAGTCATCGGATCGAGTTGCTGTGTTTTCATTCCAGAAAACGCGCCATCGGTATATAAAGCCATAACTCGTCTTCATAAGATTGCAAGTCAGATACACCAGAATCCAGGCACCTGGACGTGGTCCGGTTGGTTCTGGAGCATGTTGTCAGCCTGGGGATGGAAAGTCCTATCCTTCCTAGGTATTGCCCTTCTCATAGTATTCAGTTGCTGCCTGTGTCTACAATGTGGACCAGCGATTTGCGGCCTGTGTGCCACATCATGTATTCCACACTCAAGTTCTCATTCAAAATCCCGGAAGAAGAAAGAAGAACAAATGATGTTACATGAACAGATTGATGGATTCCTGAGGATCGATATCTCATGAAGGGTCCGTAGGGGACAAGGAGGGAATGAGGAAATATGAATTTTTATGATCAATTGTGTCCCCTATCTTAGACCCCAACGGCTCCATGTACATGCTACAAGTACATGTATGTTCCCTCCACTTCCAGCTATGAAGACGCAAATACATATGCGTCCAACGTTAACATGTCCTCTTTCAGATCCACCATGAATGGGTCGAATATTCCGTTCCTAAGTATGCCTTGCCACCGTCTTTATATAGAGTACCTTTCACGTTTTTCAGCTCTGGCAAGTTAGGCCCTGAATTCTGCCATCGAGCTTTTCCTGCTTTCTGCCTCTGAATGCTCCAGCCTGGACCTGTATCTGTATCCATGACCTTTGTCTTACTTCCTGTGCGGCTAACGGTGCCTGGCCCGGCCTGTTGCCTGCCAAGACTGTATTCAGCCTTCAAGTTATCTGCTCCGCTCCTCGAGAAATACATTCCTGTCTAGTAGTTTAGGTAAACATCCTCCCAGCTACAGAGCAAAGGGCCCGGCCTTACTGTCTCCGTGCAAGTAATTCATAGCTCCTGTTACCATGATAGGCCCATGCCCCCTCGCATCTCATGTAGACACGTAGACGCTTATACACGCACTAGAAGTCAGTATAGGATAGCCTCTGCCTGAGAGACCTTTCCTTCCAGATAATACAGTTCTTTAAACACAAGATATTAGATACGATTTGGGATTAGGTTGTTCTGACATCCCAGACTTCTGTCTCCTCATGTAGGGCTAAATGTCAAGTCCCCTTCACCCTCCAGTTACACGTCAATCACACGTCATGCTGCTGTGCGCGCATCTCTGCCATGTATTTCTGCTGACCTTGCAGGATTCTCTTATGGATCCACCCACCTGTGACATCCTCATAATGACGTTTCTAAGTACACGCCTATTATAACGCCTTTTTCATTACGTATGTGTATTCTTATCTCTCTTCTCAGCTGTTACGCCTCCTGCATTTGCCTTTACTGTAATGCATTGACTATATATATGACAACCTGTCAATAAAGTTTGGGCTCGATCCCTTCCCGAACCTTCGTGGTGACGGAATCCAATTGCCTGGTTCGAACCAATTCCTTTGTAAAGAATAAATCCCCTTTTAAAAACCTCAAATACCACGGATTCTGCCTCTTATTTTTACTGAGTTATTCTTATTGAACTTTACCGCATAAATTAAGTCTAGGTTATTTAAATTTACCACAGGAGAGGGATCTGCCACTGACCCAATCGCGATCCGTGAGCCACCACTGCAACTGTCTCGCAGTGCCCTCTGAGATCAGGACGTGGTTGGACAGGTTTCCCCGATGCTGGGCCCACTGAAACTTCAGGTCCCACTGCAGAGCCCGCATTCGCCACCTGGCATGATGCACCAACAGGATGCAGATGGCCATCAGACCCAGAAGCCGCAGTACCAACCTGACCGAAACCCGGGATAGAGGCCGAAAGGTGGGAATCAGAGCCTGAACATCCCGGACCCGCTGTTCCGGAGGATAGGCCCGGAACTGCGCCGAGTCCAGAACCGCTCTGAAGAGGAGCTTCTGGAAGGGACTCAGATGCGACTTCGGCACGTTGATGGAGAACCCCAGCGAATGCAAGAGGTCTGCCGTAGTCTGGAGGTGGGAGACGACTGCCTGGGGCGAGCCCGCCTTCAACAACCAGTCGTCGAGATAGGGGAAGACTGAAACCCCTGATCTGCGCAGATGAGCTGCGACCACCTCCATCACTTTCGTGAACACCCGAGGGGCAGTGGTGAGGCCGAAGGGGAGCACGGTAAACCAAAAATGCTCTTGGCCCACCGTGAATCGCAGGTAACGCCGGTGGGCCGGCAGGACGGGGATGTGGAAGTAGCGTCCTGCAAGTCCAATGCTACCATCCAGTCTCCAGGGTCTAGGACAGTCAGAACCTGAGCTACAGTGAGCATCTTGAACTTCTGCTTCCGGAGGAAGGTGTTGACGCTCCTGAGGTCCAAGATAGGGCCCAGGCCCCCTTTGCCCTTCTTGGGAACCAGAAAGTAGTGGGAATAACAACCACGACCTACTTCTGGACCAGGAACACGCTCGATTGCCCCCTTGGCCAAGAGGGCCATAACTTCCTCCTGCAGAAGTTGCAAGTGATCCCCCGAAATTCGGTGGCACTGCGGTGGCATGGCTGGAGGGGTCGCCTCGAAGGGGAAGGAGTAGCCCCTTCGGACGATCTGCAGCACCCACCTGTCTGATGTGATGGTGCGCCAGTGGAGCAGGTGATGGCGAACTCTGCCTCCCACTGGCGTGGAATGGGCCTGAAAGCTCGGACTAGGAGGGCTTTTAGGCGGATGCTGCTGGGGTAGATGTGGACGGACCGGCACGTTGTCCCCCAGTACCGCCTCGGCGGAATCCACGTCCGCGACCACGCGGAGGTTGGTTCTGCGGCCCGTGGCTAGGCGGACGTGAGGGGGAGCCCCTTCCTTGGCCACGAAAGGGATGAAAAGCGGAAGTTTGCGGGCGCGGGCCGAGAGGCCCAAGGACTTGGCCGTAGCCCTGGAGTCCTTAAAGCGCACCCGCGCACTATCCGCTTTGTCGCCAAAAAGGCGACTGCCATCGAAGGGCATGTCCATGAGGGTGCTTTGGACATCCCCAGAAAAACTCGTGGACCGCAGCCAGGCGTGGGGACGAAGCCCCACCGTGGTCGACATTGCCCTACCCAGCGAGTCCGTAGTGTCCAGTCCACATCGGATTGCATGCCGCGCTGCATCCCACCCCTCGGCAAGAGCCTGGGCGAGCCGTGTCCGGGCCTCCTCCGGACACTGGGGCAGCACGTCCTCCACTGTATCCCACAGGGAGTGGGAGTAACGGTCCAAGAGACAAGCGGTGTTACTAGACCGCAGTCCCAAACTAAGGGAGGAGAACAGCTTCTTACCAAACTGTTCTAGTCTCTTGGATTCCCGATCCGGGGGAGCGGACGGGAAGGAGGTCTGGGAAGTAGAGGCCTGGATAACCAGGCTCTCGGGCGTGGCGTGCATGGACAGAAAACTGGGGTCGCCCGGTGCAGGGCGGTGGAGCCGGGCCACGTTCCGGTCCATAGGAGGTACTGTGGAGGGCTTGGACCAGGTGCCCTTCAGAACGTCCACTAGGGCTTCATTAAACTGCAGCAGAGGCTCCGAGGTGCTTGCTGACGGTTGGAGCACTTCTGTGAGGAGGTTAGTCCTCACGGCCACAGCAGGTAGCTCCAGCCCAAGGGCTTCGGCCGCCTTGCGCAGCACCACAGAAAATGCAGCACCTTCCTCCGGAGCCACGGTCGGAGGAGAGATGAAGCCAGTGTCAGGGGAGGTGTCAAGACCACTGGCATCTGCCAGCTCATCTGCCCAGTCCTGTGATAACTGGCCCTGCCGGGCCAGAGGGTCATCAGACCCCTCCCAGTCGTCACCGTCATCCGATTCCTGGTAGACAGGTGGAATGATCGGAGCCGGGCGGATGTTGAAATTGCCACCCATCGGCGTCAGGTGCGGTGCCGGACGGCGCTGCTCCGACGCCGGGCCCGGACCGGGACTGAACCGGGGAACAGCGTTGTCCGAAGGAGGCGCCGGGGGTGGCACCGGAGTCGGCGCCGGCGGAG
Organism: Triturus cristatus; assembly: GCF_964204655.1. Lineage (NCBI taxonomy): Eukaryota > Metazoa > Chordata > Amphibia > Caudata > Salamandridae > Triturus > Triturus cristatus. The sequence goes on along the minus strand of NC_140595.1, from coordinate 776,011,466 downwards.
GGGTCGTGAGGTCGACCGGCTGGGATCCAGGCCTGGATCCCGCGGGGACCTGCGGCGTCAGGACCGGAGTCGACGACGGCGCCGGAGTCGCCGGCTCGCTAGGCCTCCCAGTCGAGCCCGCGGGGCCCGAAGGCGCGCCGGCAGGCATCGACGGCGGAGCCAGGCCTCTCATGGCCGAGAAGAAGGCACTGATCTCCGCCGGAGTCGCGTCAGTCCCAGGGACCAGCGGGTATGGGGACGGACGTGACACCTGCGACTCCGACCGAGCCGCGTGGGTGGTACCATCCGAACCCTCAGCCGAGTCGCGCGACCGGCGAGGGGAGCCCGAACAGCGATGTCACCTTTTGGACTTCTTACTATGCTTCGACTTACCCGAAGACTTGGAACCAGACGAGTGGTGATGGCTGAGGCTCCGCGACCGGTCCCTCGACCGGGACCGTGAACGGCACGGAGCCGATTGCCGGAGCTCAAGTAGCTTGCGGGACCGCTCCAGCCTAGCCTTCAAAGTCAAGGCCCGGCAGTGGAGGCACGACTCGGCATCGTGGTCGGCCCAAGGCAGTAGAGGCACTGGCGGTCCGTAACCGACATCAGTCGGTGACAGGATTCACAAAGTTTAAAACCAGGCATCCTACCGGCACCAGAGTCGAGTCGACGAGAATAGACCAAAAGAGTCCAAAAAGTTTAGTAAAAAAAATGACTAAAAGGGTATGCTCTTCCCGGATCGGCGCTGTCTGGTGCGGAAAAAAGAAGAACTGACGTCAGCACGCGAGGGCGGCGTCTAAGTACTCCGACGACGTCATCCCGGCGCACGACGCCGACGACGGACGCGGAGCCGCAGACGACGCCTAGCGACGCGCAAGGGTATTGCTGACGAAAAATCTTTCCGGATCCAGCCTGACGCCTGGGGATATTCTAAGGTGAGGAATTTAACTAACGTGTTTCTTTCAGATGTAGAAAACATAGGTTATCACTGTTTGTTCTAAATTTAATTGTGAACAAATTTAATTTGTTCTGGTGAAAGATAAGTTAATCCTTCTTCTTAGAAGTTAACAGAAAATCACTGCTGACACGTGGGTAAAACGAGACCCTCCTACCCTACCTATTCCTCTTTCTGTCCTAACAATGTAAACTCAGTTACTGCCCAGTTTGGTCTTTTACTTTCATGTTTCTGTCCTGGGTTTTCTCTACTCCATTTCCTAAAAGTTCCATGTTCAGCTATAGCCTATTGGTGAACTCTGGTGACTTAAGGATCTCAGACTTATAATTACAGGGGCTACCAAGGTTCCCCCAGCCTTGTGACCCTATCTCTCTCATACCAGAGCATCTCAGACTTAAACGCACCATAGATTATCCATGCTCCAGTTGCTTGGATTGGTCTATCATCTTGCTGAGGATTGCTAACAGAAAAGTATCTAGGATTGCCAGTGCTTGCCCAGTTGCTTGACCCTAACTCTCCTGTACCTTGGCATCTCAAACTTACAAATACCAAGGATTGCAAACACCATGATTACCAGTACCCCACAGGCATGTAGCCCTATGTCTTCCGTACCCCTGGATTATAGACTTAGAAGCACCACAGATTACCAGTGCTCGGCTAATGGCATGGCACCACTCTCTCCCATACCTGAGCATCTCAGACTTGTAAATAGTAAGGATTGATATTGCTTCACCAGTTGCTTGACCATATCTGTCCCATACCGGAGGAACTCTTAAAAGCACCATTGATTGCCAATGCTCGACCAATGACCTGGTCCTGTGTCCCCCCAAACCTGAGGAACTCACACTTAGAAGAAAAATGTACTTACCTTCGATAACGCCTTATCTGGTAGAGATTCTATCTAGCGCAGTTTCCTTACCTTAAAATATTCCCCAGGCATCAGACTGGACCTGGAAATTTTCAAACAATCCCCTTAAGCGCCGCTGAGTGGTGTCTTTCTGCATCCTGTGGTGTTGGTGATGTCATCTGTGTCAGAAGTGACTTGTGCAGTGCCTTTATAGGTGCCAACCCAGTGCGCTTCCTCAGTTCTTAACTGTTTTTCCACATCAGAAGCATGGAGTTTAGCTGAGGAAGAATGACTAGTGTGCCAAAGTGAGGTCCTGAAGGATCTCTTTCATGTGGTAAGACAGTACCCAGTGCGGTGAAGATCAATGAATTTGCGGCTAGATATTCTCTACCAGATAAGGCATTACCGAAGGTAAGTAACTTGTTCATTGAATTGGGACTTCTACCACAGATTCCTTACCTTAGAATAGATACCAAAGTAATCTCTTCCCAGAAGTGGGTCTGCAGTCTGTTTTAAACTAAGAAGTCCTGGAGGGCCGGACCGGCAAAAAGCCCATCTCGACGGACCGGACTGTCGAGGCAGTAGTGTTTCGCGAATGTGTGCAGTGATGCACATGTAGCATCCTAACAAATGTGCAGGACTGGTACTCTTTTAGGTAATGTAGTGGTTGCAGCTTTAGCTCTGATGGAATGAGCTCTTGAGCCCTCAGGGGGCTGCTTCTTGGCCATTGCATAGCAGATCTTAATGCAGAGGATGATCAATCGACAGATGGTTCTCTTCTGAATTGCCTTCCCTTTCTTGGTCTCCATAAATCTAACATAGAGTTGATTGTCCACCCAGATATCTTTTGTACAGATCAATGTAGAAAGATAACCCTCTTTTTGGATCCCAGAGGTGGAGTTTCTCCTCTTCCTAAGTAGAATGAGGGGGTAGAAAAAAGGTAGACATGGTGATGTTCGGCCCTTTGTGAAAAGGTGTGGCTACTTTTGGCAAAAAGGAGGCTCTGGTTCTAAGAACCAACTTGTCTACGTAAAATGAAGTGTAAGGAGGGCTAAGTGAAAGAACCTGTAGTTCACTAACCCTCCTGGCATATGTTATGGCTACAAGGATGATGGTTTTGATAGTGAGGAGTCGAACAGAGCAACTGTCCATCAGCTCAAAGTTGAACACATGAGAAAAGTGAGAACGAGATTTAATTCCCATTGGGGCATAATGAAAGGCAAAGGAGGAAACCATGCTGTAAACCTTTAAGGAATCTAATCACAACATGTGGCTTGCACTGGGAAGGTTGGTCCGAAAACCGTAGAAAGCTGGAAATGGCGGACAGAGAATGTATGACGTTACAACGCATTCTTTTACATCGCATGCCATTACATCGCATTTTTAGAAACCATCTTTACAACGCATTCCAATACATCGCATTATACCATTACAACGCATACCATTACAACGCATACCATTACATCGCATTTAAGGTAAGTGTTGGATAGTGTAGTGGTAATAATTACTATTCTAACTCCAGTGAGTGCAACAGTAGGGTAAGTGTTGGATAGTGTACGGGTAAAAATTACTATTCTAACTCCAGTGAGTGCAACAGTAGGTTAAGTGTTGGATAGTGTAAGGGTACTATGTGTTGTAATGGTATGCGTTGTAATGACTTGCGATGTAATGCCTGCGTTGTAGTGACATGCGTTATAATGACATGCGATGTAATGGCTGCGTTGTAATGACATGCGATGTAAAGCATGTTGCGATGTAATGACTGTGTTGTAAAGCTAGTGCGATGTAGTGACTGAGTTGTAAAGGTTGTTTCCCATGGACAGATTTTCCTTGACTGTGCCCAAAGCAAAGCCTTGCCAAAGTAGGGATAGAACAAGCAAGAGAACTTCAGACAGGGGTGCAGACAGAGAATTAACTGATTCAGACGTACTCCACGCATCAAACTTGTCTCATCAGCAGGTGTAAATAGTTATTGAGCATTAACGCCTGCCTGCCAGAATGGCATAAAACAGTTCAGGAGGGAGATCAAACAGAGAATGGGAATGATGTGGAGAAGTCGAACAGCACTTTGATTTCTTGGACTTCTTCTTATGGGTCTTACCTTTAGTAGTTCAGGATTGTGACAAGGACTGATGTGAGCGATGGAGCAGTACCGAGACCTCCTATGTGAACGGGACCTGGAGCAGGACGGAATCGCATGGCGAGCGGCCATGAGCTTCATGGCCCGCTCACGGAGGACTTTGGGGTTCATGTTCATGCACTCCGCGCCCAGGTACCACAGACACACCAATTAGGGGTCTGCCACTGACATATGTTGAAGACAAGCACCACAAGGCTTGAACCAGGTGGGTTTCTTCAGGGACATCTGTGAAAAAATAAAAAAAATGCACACTAAAAAGTCGAAAGAATTCAGTCGAAAAGTGTCTGAGGGGAGCTCATTCCAGGTCTGCGCTGATAGCGTGGACAAAAAGGAACTGAGGTCAGAACGGTAGGGTGATGCTTAGATAGGCATCACGTGCATCAATCACTTCCAGTGTGGAAGGCGCCACTCAGAGCTGAATGATGCCACTTCCCGGCACAAGAGGCGATTTCTCAACAATTTCTGGAGCCAGTCTGACGCCTGGAGAATATTCTAAGGTAAGGAATCTGCGACTAGTAGTCTCTATTAGATATATCATACATTGCCAGTACTTAATCATATCTCTTGCATACCTGAGAATTTCATCCTCAAGCTCCTGTAGTTTTCGCTTGCCAGCCGCAATGTTAATAACCAGAGAATCTTTTTGCTCTTCTAGCTCAGGGCGCTCTTTACGCACCACAATTCCCAGGAGTTGAGCCTCCATGCCCTGAAAAGGAAGAAACGAGAGAAGAGAAGCTATAAAGAGTAGCTGCACAGCTTTCTTTCATTTCACTTATTTACAAAACAAAATAGGAACACTAAAAGTTCAAAGGCTGTCGGTGCACCTTTTCTCTATTTTAGATTTTATTGGTAATCTGAAAAATGGATAAAACATGAACATTTGGCACCTTCGTATAATGATAAAAAAGAGTGATCTGTGATCCCACACAAAGGCGGAAATATTGCTATTTATACATTTTGTTAAGATCTCATGATGGAGAAAGTACTATCAATGACATCTTTGAAATCATCAATGCCTTTTGGGCATTAGTGTTCTGTACAGGTTCACAATCCAATACCTGCTTTCTAGTATGATCTAAAAACCAAAACGTGTTTAGTTTATATAGTTTCAGTTCATTTGGTTTAAGACCTCCAAGGAGATCAACAAAACATTTAAACATACATAAACATAATAATTAATAAAACAATTTAAAATAACAATTTCCATACAATTTTTAAAATACTTTAACCAAAGTTAAAAAAGGTGGTAGAATAAGAGTGTTTCACATGGACTATAGTAGAAAATAATGCTTCTTTAGCGCTTGTGATCCTGTTGTCAGTAAACATTGGATATAAAAGCTTTAAACAACATTTTTTAACAATGCCCAACAAAAAATATCAAGATTTAGATCCTAAATGTGTTCTTTATGCCTCAGACTTGCCGTTCTACCAACAATTGATTTAGGGAAAAGCGCCCCCCCCCCCCGATCGTAATAAAAACACAAACCTCCGTAATTTCTGATCCAGAAGTATTGCTAAATATTTCTAAAGATTTGTTTGTTAACAATGCAGATGTGTTCCTGTCCTGTACAATGCCAGCTTAGAACAATGTGAACTGTTTGCTTTTAAACAGTTTTTTGCAATCCTATTCTTTAGGTCCACTTTGATATATTGTAAATTACCTATAAACATCAACCCGGGACAAACTGTTGTAATGTTGTAATTGTTCATGATTTTTTTTAAACTGGTGTTCAATGCTAGCTCCTATTTACCTAAAGCTTGTAAGGGAGTATTGGAAGCAAGATGTGTTTGGCACATCCAGCCTATTATTTTCCCTAAGCCAATCAAATATCTATTCACTCTGCAAACTTCTTTTTCAAGGGCTTCCACAGGTACAGATCATTTCAAGGAGCATATGCTTTTCAATACATTATCCTCTATTCTATTGAGGAAGAAGAAAGACACCATGTCTCTATGTTTAATTCCATATAAAGGCGTTGGAGGCACCTTCATATTATAAACCTTTAAAAGAAGCAGAAAATGCAATTGCTCAAATATCTGTTAAAGGCATGAATGTCCCCACAGTACAGCAGAACCTTCCAAGATTCATTTTTAAATGGGAACTATTAGACAGATTCTGAGAAAAAGACAAGCTTAAATACTCATCCTAAAATAGCCTTTCTAATACGTCTATACTCCAACAAAAATAGATGCATTTCCGGTTCTTTGAAAAGGAATATGCTACTTACCGGTATGCATCTGTTCTCGGCATTTAGAGCTGCAGATCTATACACTGTGCATAGATCGCCATCTGGTGTTGGGCCTGGATGTTTGCAGTTTGTTTTTCCTCTTGGAAAGTCTTTGGAAGTCACGAGGTCGGTGACTCCTCCTCTGGTTAGTATTGCGCATGGGCTTCGGCTCCATCCTCAGATTGTTTTTCGCCAGCAGGGAATGATGGAGCGTAGTAGTAACAGTAAAGAAACCCATGTGTATTGTATCTAAATAAGATAAGACTGGAACGGATACAGGTAGCCGGGGAGGCGGGTGGGCGTGTATAGATCTGCAGCTCTACATGCCAAGAACAGATGCATACTGGTAAGTAGCATATTTCGTTCGAGGCATATGAGCTGCAGATTATACACTGTGCATAGATTATATAGCAGTACCCAACCCTAGCGGCGACCACCAGCATCCGTTGCAGTTGTTTGAAACAGTGTTTTTAGTACAGCTTGGCCCACACTAGCTTGTTGCTTGGTTTGCACATCTACACAGTAATGTTTCGTGAAGGTGTGCGGTGTTGACCATGTCGCAGCCTTGCAGATGTCATCTAGTGGTATGTTCCCTAGGAAAGCCATAGAAGCCCCTATCTTCCTTGTAGAGTGGGCTTTAGGGGGAACTGATAGCGTTCGTTTTGCTTTGTGGTAGCAAATCTGTATGCATTTTACAATCCACCTAGCTATCCCTGATTTAGAAATAGGGTTGTCTTTGTGTGGTGGGGAGAAGGAGACAAATAGCTGTTTGGTTTTCCTGAAACGTTGTGTCCTCTGGATGTAGTAAAGTAAAGCCCTTTTAACATCCAGTGTGTGTAAAGCCCTTTCCGCAACTGTTTGGGGTTGCGAGAAAAAGACTGGTAATTCTACCGACTGGTTTAGATGGAATGGAGAAATGACTTTGGGTAGAAATTTGGGGTTGGTGCGGAGTACAACCTTGTTGTGATGCATCTGGAGAAAAGGTTCCTGTATAGTGAGTGCTTGTATTTCACTAACCCTTCTGAGGGAAGTGATGGCCACCAGAAAATCTGTTTTCCATGTGAGAAATTGCAGCTCGCATTTATGTAATGGTTCGAAAGGGGGTCCCATTAACCGTGTGAGGACTATATTCAAGTTCCAGACAGGTGAGGGTGGCCCTCTGGGTGGAATTACTCTTTTGAGGCCTTTCATAAAGGCCTTGATGGCAGGCACTTTGAAAAGTGAGAGGTGCTGCCTGTTCTGTAAATAAGCAGCAATTGCAGCGAGGTGTAACCGAATGGAAGTATATGCTAGGTTACACCTTTGTAAATGGAGTAAATAACATATAATGTGCTGTATGGATACATTTAAAGGATTGATTGTGTTGTTGTGGCAGTAAACAACAAATCTTTTCCACTTTGCTGCATAGCACGCTCTAGTAGTAGGGCGTCTAGATTCCCTGATAATGTTCATGCAATCAGGGGGAAGGTTAAGGTATCCGAATTCTAGGACCTCAGGAGCCAGATCGCAAGGTTGAGCTGAGCTGGGTCCGGGTGCCTGATCTCTCCATGGTTCTGGGTTAGGAGGCATGGTGAGAGGTGTAGCTTTTGGTGTGGTACTACAGAGAGTTCCAGCAGTGTGGTGTACCACGGTTGTCTGGCCCATGTTGGAGCTACTAGGATCAGAGTTAGGGAATACTGTTGTAGCTTTCGCACCACTAATGGAATTAGTGGGAGAGGTGGAAAAGCGTATGCAAATTTGTTTGACCAGTTCATCCATATCGCATTGCCTTTGGACAATGGGTGTGGATATCTGGCGGCGAAGCTTGGGCATTTTTTGTTTTCGTGGGTGGCGAATAGGTCTATGTGTGGATGCCCCCACTTCTGAAAGAACGGGTGAAGATTTTGTGGGTGAAGTTCCCACTCGTGGATCTGCTGTGTCTGTCTGCTGAGCAGATCTGCCACAGTGTTTTGGACTCCTGGGACGTGTTGGGCTAGGAGAAAAATCTTTTGTGGAATTGCCCATCTCCATATGCTCTGTGCTAACCGAGAGAGCTGTGGAGAGTGTGTACCCCCCTGTTTTTGAATGTAGTACATGGCAGTCATGTTGTCTGTGCGAATGAGGACTGCCTTGCCTGAAATCGTCTGGAAGGATTTTAGGGCGAGGAAGATCGCCAGTAACTCCAGATGGTTGATGTGGAGTAACTTCTGTTGTGGCGTCCATGTGCCTTGTGCTGTGAGATGTAACAGATGAGCTCCCCAGCCGGAGAGTGATGCATCTGCTGTTAGGATTAGGTTTGTGGTGTTCCACCACTGCAGAGAGCGATGGGTGCGACCGTCTACCAACACCAGATCTGTCAGTTGTCCCTGGGCCTGGTTTCACTGGCGTGCTAAGCACTCTTGGAGTGGACGCATTTGGAGTCTTGCATGGGGCACTATAAAGATGCAAGAGGCCATCATCCCTATGAGCTGCATAAACACTCTTGCTGGGAGAGAGTGTTGACATAGGAATTTTTGACGCAGAGCCTGTATTTTTGCAATCCTGGCAGGATTGGGATAGGCTATGGCTTTTGAGGTGTCTATGGTGGCTCCGAGATATTGTTTTGTGTGTGATGGTACCAGGTGGGATTTTTGATGGTTCACCGTGAAACCTAGCTGGTGAAGTAATCGGACCGTAGCGGCAGTATGTTGCACACATTGTTGGTAGGACGTGGCTTTTATGAGCCAATCGTCCAGATACGGGAAGACGTGAATGTGCTGTCTTCTGAGGTGTGCAGCCACTACTCCAGGCACTTGGTGAAAACCCTTAGTGCTGTTGTTACCCCGAACGGGAGCACCTTGAACTGGTAGTGTTGTCCGTCCACCACAAATCTGAGGTACTTTCTGTGAGACTGGTGTATTGGAATGTGAAAGTATGCGTCTTTCAAATCCAGAGTGGTGAGAAAATCGTTCTGGGAGAGGAGTGGAAGAACCTGTTGAAGGGTTACCATGTGAAAATGGTCTGAATGTATGTAGGTGTTTAGAGGTCTGAGATCTAGGATAGGTCGTAGAGCCTCGTCCGTCTTTGGAATCAGAAAGTACAGGGAGTAGACCCCCAAATTTTGTTGATTTATGGGGACCTGCTCTATTGCCCCTTTTTGCAGGAGGGAGATCACCTCTTGTGTTAGTAGCACAGTATGTTCTTGAGACATAGGGCGGTGCCTGGGTGGAATGTTTGGGGGGGTAGATGTTAATTCTAGGCAATACCCTGAGTGAATAATTTGTGTCACCCATCTGTCTGAGGTGATTGTCTCCCAGACGTGAAGGAAATGTTGTAGTCTGCCCCCGACCGGAGTGGAATGGTCTGGAGGGAGCGGGGGAAAGTCATTGGGCAGGAGGTGTGGCAGAGCGGGCGGTATTTGTCTTGCCTCTGCCCTTATTATTATTGCCTCTGTATCCGCCTCTTTGATAACCATTTGTGAAGGTAGATTGAGGAGGGGATTTGTAGGACGTGGATGCACTATTCGAGGAGTAGCCTCTGCCCGTGCCCCGAAAGGATGAGCGGCGAAAGGAGCGCCTGGGAGTATGTGACTACAGGACTCCCATGGATTTGGCCGTGTCTGTATCTTTTTTCATTTTTTCGAGGGCTTCGTCTACTTTGGGGCCAAATAGATGATCTTGGGCGAATGGGTGGTTTAATATAGAGGCTTGTACCTCCGGTTTAAACCCTGAAACTCTGAGCCAGGCATGGCGACGGAGAAGGACACTGGTGTTTATGGCCCTGGAGGCTGTATCTGCTGCATCTAGGGCACAGCGTATCGAGGTATTAGTGATTGTTTTCCCCTCTTGAATCAGTTCATTAGCCCTAGTCTTGTACTTTTCAGGGAGATGGTGCATGATGGTCTGTAGCTCATCATAGTGCGCCCTGTCGTATCGGGCCAGCAGTGCTTGCGTATTGGCGATACGCCATATATTGGCAGCTTGTGATGCAGTGCGCTTCCCTGACGCGTCTAGGAGCTTGGACACTTTGTCAGGTGGGGGTGCTTCGCCTGACGCCTGAGAATTTGAGCGCTTCCTAGCTGTAGATACCACTAGGGAATCCAATGGTGCAGGGCCTTTAATGTAAGAAGGGTCTGTGGGGGCGGCTTTGTATTTCTTCTCTATACGAGGATTTAGGACCCTGGCCCTGACTGGGTCTTTAAAAACCTCAGGGGCATGTTTAATTACGCCCTTTATCATAGGTAGAATGGCAGTAGACCTATGTGTATCGTCAAAGGTGTCTAGGAGAAAATCCTCCTCCACTGGGTCCGTATGTAACTCCACCCCGTGGTAGTGGGCCGCCCGTTGTAACAAATGGTGAAAACCCAAGGAATCTTCAGGTGGGGATGGCCTAGATGGGTAAAGGTCATGCTGTGGGACATCTGGGATGTCCGGATTGTTATAATCATCCCATGGGTCTGGAGATCCAGTAGGGGTGGGGTCTTGTGGCACATCTGCTGGATCATAATAAGGGTCTCCCAAATCGTCTGGGACAGGAGACAAGGTGGGGAACGATGAGGTGGGGGGGTGGAGGTGGAGAGGGTGGAGGAGGTGGAGGAGGTGGGGAAGGCACCCTGAAAGGAGAAGTAGCAATGTCCTTTCTCTTTGGAGGTGGAGGTGGAGCCGGCTTGTCTAAGTGTCTCTTTTTTTAAGACAATGTCAAGTGTCCAGTTTTTGGATCCTTGGTGACTGTTTTTTGCAGAGGATCCGGTGTGAAGAGTTCCTGCGACACTGGTTGTTCGGTCGGCGCCGAAGGTTTCGGGGCCGACGGTCTTTTAGGCTTATCGAAGCCGTGCTTCTTTGGGACCTCCGATTTTTTGGTCGGTGCCGAAGAAGGTCTCGGCACGGGGAGTGTCGGTGCCGAGGGCCTTGTGATGTTTGGTCGGCGCCGGAGGAGCAGGTTTCGACACCGAAGACTTCGGTGCCGGGTTCGGTGTGGAGGTGGAGGCCGATTTTTTCATCGGTGCCGAAGGGTGTTTCTCGGCACCGGTGGTCGGCTGGCTCGAGCCCGAGCTGCCGGAAGGCTTAATAGGCTTCTTTACCGGGCCCGAAGGTGGGGTGTGAGAAGCAGTGTCCTTAGTCTTGCCTAGGCCCGGAGGCGAAAGTGTGACCGAAGCCTTTTTTGGTATCGGCGTGGGCGTGGGAGGGGGAATTGTACTCATGACCCGCTGCGCCGGGGTGATGTCCTCCATCTGAGTCGTCGGCCTCGGAAGCGCTGACGAGGTCGTCATCCTCCTGTTCGATGTCCTGCTGTCCCGGAGCTTCGACGTCGTCCCCGAAGATGTTGACTAGAGCGGAGGTCGAGGAGTGCGCCATGTTGTGTCTAGCCCGTCGATCTCGAATGGTCTTTTTGAGCGAAAAGACTTGCAGGCGGGACAGTCTCGGGCCTCGTGTTCTGGGGAGAGGCAGAGGTTGCACACCTCATGAAGATCGGTGTGGGGAAACTTGGACCCACATCGAGGGCACTTCTTGAAGGGAGTTCTTTCCATCAGCCGAGACCGGAGCCGGAATAGGCCCGAAGGCCGCCGTCGACGACCGGAATCGAAGAAGTGCCGAAGAGAAGATGAGTAAGATGATTTATTATCTTTGAAGAAGCTCGATGAGCGAGGATTTGTGCGTTGATCGGTGAACTGGGAAGTTCGGAACCGGAGCGCGAAGTATTACATCCGAGCCCGATGGCGGAAAAAAACAATCTGAGGATGGAGCCGAAGCCCATGCGCAATACTAACCAGAGGAGGAGTCACCGACCTCGTGACTTCCAAAGACTTTCCAAGAGGAAAAACAAACTGCAAACATCCGGGCCCAACACCAGATGGCGATCTATGCACAGTGTATAATCTGCAGCTCATATGCCTCGAACAATAAATTTCTTATACTTAGAAACTATTGAGGTGCTGTTTCGTATATATCGATAAAGTATCGCAGTGACACTGGAATGCAATCTCAATGAGATTGAAAGCAATTGTATCATTAGCATACATTCCAGTTGGACTGAAATGGAGACCGAGTCTGCGGGAACTTTCTTATGTGCTAAACATTTGCGGAATATTATGTAGGTACAAAACAGAAGGACAAGTGGAACCCTTGTTTTAATCCATATTGTCTTTCAGTTTATGAAGTCAAAATGCTATCTGCTGCTAGTAACACTCTTGAGCAGACCACGTATTAGAAAGCAAGGCAATGAGTTTCAAAAGCCCAGGGGGAAGCTTCACATAAGCCATTTTGCATCAGAGACTAAGTGCACACCTTTTCTATCCATTAGTGTTAGGCCTCACAATTGGTAACTTTTTATCTTCTACAATGATCTTCTACCAACTATACTTCTTCTCACTGTAGTTATTTTTAAAGGAAACTGCATTTGCACCGAGTCTCTTTTTTGCATCATTTGTTTATTTAAAGAGAAGAAACAATGGCATGATACAGTGATGCACTGATTCTCTTAGAAGCTCATTAGATTAGCATGTCACAGTATCATTCATGCACATGGCCAAGTTTTAGTTTTCTAACGTATGATGAGGCAAGAAAAACTCACCTGTTGCTTGACTGCAAAGTTGACAATTGTGGTTTTGGAAGAGGCCTCAGGGGTATAATGTGGATTGGACAATTTTGTAGTGATATAGAAACGGAAAGCAGGATTGTACTCAATTTCCTTGTCGCCAATCTTTATTTGTAGCCGTCCAGCTGTATGACAAATGGAAAAGAATAAAAACTTCAACCTGGGACACATCACAAAATATATATGACAACTTTGTAGGAGCAAAGATACACACTGTTTATGCACTAATTAGGAGACCCGCTGGACATCCAAGCTGTTCACATTTAATTTTACTTGTGCAAGCCAAAGCAGGACAAGGTTTTTTTGTATAAATGGCTGCAGTTTAGTGATACAGAGCTTGACTGAAGCAAGAACATAGGTCACAGGCTTGTTGCAAAATATCACTGAGCAGGTGACCATGACCACGAGGGAAGACAGCAAGACAACAAGTTATCTAGAGAGATATAGGTGAAAGCAAATGCAGGGCATGCTGATGCATTCAGTTCAGAAAACAAATGGCACAGAAAGTGTGCAGAAATTACAGGTTTCTGTTATTTAGTGCATACAATGTCAAGGGGAGACCTCAGTACATCAAAGAGGTTACTTTCTCCAAATAATTTCAAGCAGATGTATTAACCTCAAAGAATAAGAGACTGCTGTACATCTCAACCATACCAAAAAAACACACAGGTCTCTACCAAGTTGGTCAGGGCAGAGTGGGATATCCAATATGAGATTAGTATTTTAATAAGAACTTTAAGGGCTTTGAATTTTAATAATTAATCTGTCATTTCACAATTCTTTTTACTTTCTTACTGTTCATTTTATTGGGAGAGTCAGAGTTTATTTTAGGCTATGATTTGTATTCTTTGATGACAAATGGTGAATGACAGCTCTTTTGGGGGCCGACATCAAGTTGCTATGGCTCTGTCTAATGTCAAGTTCAAGGAGTGATGTCATAGTATGATGTCTGGTTCCACAAATGATGTCACAGTCTGGACTCAAGCTCCAGAAGCAATGTCACAGTCTGCTCTATGTATTCACTCCATTTTGTAACATCAGTCGCATAAGATGCATGTGTAGCTTGCATTGCTTGAAATGTGACGTGCGCAGCATGAGATGGGCACAAAGAGTAACAGTCATCATTAACTGTTTTTATTCACAGGTTGGACATCAGATCAAAAGACCGGATTGAGGCTAAGTATATACCAGGCCGGTTTTAGGTGCAGTACTCTGCACACTTTCAAACAAAAAAAAAGGTAGAACCTTATAAAATTCCAGGGAGGAAATCTGAATTGCCCTGAAGAAAGCCCAGGAGTCACTGGGGCCAGTTTTCAAGGACTAAAACATATTGGCATTAGGGTCATAGGAACGTTGTATCCTCACCACCCTACTTCTTATCACTTTTAATATCCCCATTCACTCCACTAATGAAGGGATAGGATTTTTAATCTTTAAACCTCCTGGACTACTTCTCCTAAGTGCTCCCTGAAATACGGTCGAGCCCACCCTGACCTTAAGGAGTCAGGGTGAACCCGACGATGAAGCGTGACACTACTAGAGTGTGTGACGGTTGTATAACAAAAAGGAATTTTTTCCTTCACTGCCACTAAGTGGATGGTGTACCACCTGTCAAGAGTAGTGCCTCGCGTAACATACAGTAACAGGGTGGGATACTTTTTTGTCTGTTAGTCTTAAATAGGGAGGATGTATCCCTCTAGCTCCTCTTCAACCAGCGGAAGAATCTCTCCACTCTTCTGGCTCGAATTAGGGTGTCACCACCCCTTTTTCCGAAGTCAAGACTTATCTGAAATGTGACCTGGCCATCTCAGTCCTTTCAATTTGATAGAATGAATACAATTAAATATAGTAATAATAATTATCATCAAACTGCAAAGAGACAATTTCTTTCCTTGTGTGCTCATCATAAATGGTTAATATTATTAATATACGTAGCTGTAATAAAATCCATAGAGTGAGGGATTACGAAGTTCAAGGTAGAGTACACCATATTTTAATTATTTGAAATAAAACTCTGTTTCTAATAGATATTCCTAACTGTACATTACTCACCTTGTGGAATACCCCTAGGCGTCAAACTGGATCTGCAGATTATTTTAAATACTGATTCCACGCACAAGTAGGTGGCATCATGCAGCTCTGTGTCAGTTTTGCCCCACCCCGGAAGTGATGCCAGAGCCACATGTATGCTTCACCCTTGCTCGCTGCCATCAGTTTCTTTCTTTCCGTGCCTTCGGATGTGGATCCAGAGCTCACTCCCATAACTTTTTCTAGTCTTATTGACAAGTTTTTGACAACTATTTTCTCTATAGAGTGCAGATTATGTCCCATCCAAGACTGCAGGCTTTAAGCCTTGAAGGTACTGTCAAAAGCAGACGTCGGTGAAAGATGCCAACCAGGTATGGCTCTGGTGGAATCACCGAAAAAATAGCGATTACAAAAATATCGTGACAAAAATATCAAAGTCAAGAATATCGACATCCTATCTACATCATGTTAAGTACAAAAATATCAAGAAAAAAATATCGATGTCAAAAACATCGTTGTAAAAAATATAGTTTTTTTAAATGTTAAGAAATAATGTAAAATAAAGTAAATAACACGGAAATTTTAAAAGCAACGTAGTTAAAAATATTTTAAAATGTTTAAAAATAATAACTAATACATATATTGTTAAAATAAATTAAACATACATATGAAATATGATATATATACTTAATAATATTCATAAATAATTATTTTAATAACTTATAAATTGTTAAAACATTTTATAAACTATAAATACATATATGCACATACAAAAATAATATAAATAAAAAATATATATAACAAATTAAAAAACGACAATATTTTTAATGTTTTTAAAATAAATAATACACAACATTAACTAAAACAATACAGAAAAAATATTGGATAGGGGAGAGAAAAAAATTAATATTCCCACTCCAAAGAGTGCAACAGTAGGGAAAGTGTTGGATAGCGTAGGGGTACAAATTACAATGCCAACTCCACAGAGTGTAACAGCAGGGAAAGTGTTGGATAACATAGGGGTAAAAATCACTATTTCCACTCCAGTGAGTGCAACAGTAAGGAAAGTGTTGGACAGCGTAGAGGTAAAAATGACTATTCCCACACCAGAGAGTGCAACAGTAGGGAAAATGTTGACTAGCGAAGGGGTTAAAATTGCTATTCCAACTCCAGAAAGTACAACAGTAGGGAAAGTGTTGGATAGCGTAGGGGTAAAAATTGCTATTCTAACTCCAGAGAGTGCAACAGTAGGGAAAGTGTTGGATAGCGTAGGGGTTATAATTACTATTCCAACTCCAGAAAGTGCAAAAGTAGGGAAAGTGTTAGATAGCGTAGGGGTAAAAATTACTATTCCAACTCCAGGGAGTGCAACAGTAGGGAAAGTGTTGGATAGCGTAGGGGTAAAAATTACTATTCCCAATCCAGAGAGTGCAACAGTAGGGAAAGTGGTGGATAGCGTAGGGGTAAAAATTACTATTCCCACTCCAGAGAGTGCAACAGTAGAGAAAGTGTAGGATAGCGAAAGGGTTAAAATTACTATTCCCACTCCAGTGAGTGCAACAGTAGGGAAAGTGTTGGATAGAGTAGGGATACAAATTACTATTCCAACTCCAGAGAGTACAACAGTAGGGAAAGTGTTGGATAGCGTAGGGGTAAAAATTACTATTCCCACTCCAAAGAGTGCAACAGTAAGTAAAGTGTTGGATAGCATAGGGGTAAAAATTACCATTCCCACTCCGGAAACTGCAACAGTATGGAAAGGGGTTAAAAATAACATAAGGGTCGATTAGGATGGCGGGCGGATGACCAGCAGCGGCCATCCGCCCGCCATTGAAAGCCGGGAAACTGCCGGTTCGATTAGCATTGCGGTCGTGATCGCGGCAGTGTGATTTTCCGCCCGCCACATTTCCGCCGGTTGCAGTCCGCCCGCTTGCCTTGCGGGCGGAGCTGGACCGCTACAATTGTTGTGGATCAGGGCCAAGGATGCCGGCGGTAGCCAGCCTTTCCGCTGCGGTTGGACCACCATTGAAAGGCGGAGACTGGTTCCGGGGGCCCAATGCGGGACCCCAATGTGTTTGGGGGGGTGTGGGTGCACTAGGGGGTACCATTTCCCTGTACCAGATGGCATGCACTGTCCAGTGCCTGCCACGCAGTGCAGGGAATTGCAGGACATGCTCCTTTTCACATCGCGGCGGTGCTGCTGGCAGCAGCAACCGCAGCAATGTTAACTGCCGGAATCCGACAGCTGCGGTCCAATTTCGACTGCGGAGCATACTAATTGGATTGGCGGTCCTAGAGGGCGGTCTTTTCCCGCTACCATGGAGGTCGGAGTGATTTTCCGACCGCCAACCTAATGGGCCCCATAGTTATCAATTAAATTATTTTTTTAATTAAATAATGATTTCTTCATAAATTAAAAATAAATTAAACATACCAATAAATTAAAATTAATAATTACTTTAATAACATTAAATTACTTCCCACCCTATTCGCCAATAAACACACAACCCACTCAGCATAAAATTGAAAACAATTGATATGATTATCAATTAATCAATTATTAGAAAATAATTACCAATTAATAATTAATGAAAAATAAGTTAATCAATACCAATAAAAATAATTAATACAAATGAATTACCAATTAATAATTAAATTAATTATCAATACCAATAAATAATAATAAATAATTACTTAATTATAATAAATTACATCCAACCCTATTCTCCCATAAACACACAACCCACTCCTAAACTAAATTAACACAATTAATATATTGATCAATTAATTAATAAAAATAATTACCAATTAATAATTAATAAACAAATTAATTATAAATACCAAAAAATAACAATTATTAATTGATTTATTATACTTGAGTTACTTACCACCCTATTCCATTATAAAGCCACAACCCGCTCCATTAAAAAAGGTATACAATTAATTATCAATTAATCAATTAATACAAATTAATTAGCAATTAATAATCAATTAAAAATAAATTAACAATACCAATAAATAAAAATAATAATTACTTAATTACAATTCAATTACTTCCCACCCTATTCCCCTATAAACCCACAGCCCGCTACAGAACTAAAATGCAAAATTTAATTAAAAATAATTAATAATTTCTAAAAATTATGAATTAATTTACTATAATTAAATTACTTCCCACCCTATTCCCCTATAAATCCACAAACCGCTACGGTACTAAAATGCAAAATTTAATTTAAAAAAAAAAAAAAAAGGACTAACTTCTAAACAATTAATACATATATTTTCAAAAAAATACAAAACATAACCAAACATGTGGAACAAATACATATAAAATACATACTAAAATACATAACACTAACAAAAACATCGATATTATTGACATTGCTTACCTTTAGGTCGATATTCTGGTCACCAATATTCTTGATGTCGATATTCTGTCTCTACGATATTTAAAACTCGATATTAATGTAGGTCGATTAAAAAAACTCGAAATTTTGTCTGTGCACCGCTCTGGTGCCTAGCCTCTTAGGATGACTCCCAAGTCTTGCGGGGATTGCGCATGAATGAGTCCCAAAGTGATCTGGAACAATAAAGCCAAGGTCTAAGTACCAGAATTGGTCAAAGTCAAGGATGCTGACCCATACCCGTTCTTGAATCCTTTCCAGCAAAAGGTCCTATTCACACTCCACATTGTAAGGTAAGTCTAAATAAAAAAGAAACACAATAAGATGAAGCCTAATTATTTCTCGTTTTGCCACTTTAGTCAGGAATAGGTACATGGGTGTCAAGGTGCCTCCTGATCTCAGTACTGGTCCTCTACCAAGGGACCGATTCTACAGCTTATAACAATGCAACCTGAATTAGAAGGTCCATCTGAAACTCCACAAGTTGAGGGCTTCAAGGAAGCCATGTTGAGTATTTTTGGCACCCTTCTGACTCCCTTTGGCTCACCTTCTGGCCCAAAGCATATGAGAAGGCCAACAAGTGGGCTACCATCGGCATATCTGTCGTTGATGCCTTCTGCGCCTCTTGACTCTGTTGCTGTGTCTTCCCTAAATCCGAAGCCGACGCTCACCCTGACTTCAAATCCAGCTCCAAGATCTTTGCCTGTCCTGGTGCATCAGAGCCACCAACGCCAGAGGAAGAAGTATTATCTTATCGGATTTGGAAGCAAACCCAATACCACCTCGACTGAAGTCCCCCACTTCACAACATTTAGCGCAGCTGGTACAATCTCTTCACATTGATTTTGTTTCAGATTCAGAACACAGCCAACATGATGATGGAGAATAGGGGGTGATGTTTCCCACTATTATGATGAGGACAGTCTTTTCATGTACCTTTAAGATGCCACTGGTGAGACATTTCCTGCAATACTAGGTTTAACTTATGTTGACTTCATTTTGCTGGCTTTAGGACCCTGCAAACTTTACCATTACCAGTGTTAAAGTGCTTGTGCTCTCTTCTTATCGTACACCCAACCTAGAGTTTGAAAATTAAATGCTACTAGTGGGACTGCAGCACTGATGGAGTCCCCTCCTTAAGTAGCCCTTTAAACATGCCTCAGGCCTGCCATTGCAGCCTATGTGTGCAGTTTTAAACTGCCATTTTGACCTGGCAAAATAAACTTTTTACCAGGCCCAAACCTTCCTTTTTATAACATATATCACCCCTAGGGTAGGCCCAGAAAAGCCCACAGGGCAAGATGTCCTGGTAGTGAAAAGAAAAACTCTTACATTTGTTTTGCTACTGCAAGGTCTACTTCTCCCATAGGATAAGGTCTCCTTATTACATTTAATAAGTGATAACTTTTATTTGGGAGCGGGAGAACAGGTCAAATTTGGTGTCTAAAGATGTGTAAGTTAATGCCCTCTTTAACAGTAAATTTGGATTTTTAGTCACAATCTTCAAAATGCCAATTATAGAAAGTTGGCATTTTCTTGTCCTGACCATTAGGTGCCTGCAGCCTGTTCCAGGGTGTAGGGGCCTGGCACACTCATTCAAGTCATGCACCTTGCACTAATCCAGGCAACCCTTATGGGGGTTTTAGTGGTCTTTGATAACCTTAGAAAGCTCTCAAAGTGGAAGCTGTGGAGAGAAGACCCCGGGCTTATCTTGAAGGAGTGTTAAGCAGCTCGTTTTACTAATTTAATCTGTAGTGTAAATTAGATTAAAAGAAACAACACAGTGTTTAGAAAAAATAAGTCTATTTATTACAACACAATACCACTATCACATTGGTATATCTCCTACCCAGAGATATCAACACAATACAAAAAATATTTCAAAAGCAATGAGGTAAGTAGCACGAAATACAGTGGTCTTCAGGGTGAGACAACACCAGAGACTTAGAAAGTTGAATTCGAACTACAAAGGAGAACAGGACTTGGACCAGAAGACCCAGAGGAGCAGCGTGGAAACACAGCCGCGTCCCCAATGGAAGTCAAAGGAGAAGTTGCGGTTGCAGTTTTGAAAAAGAAGGACCTTTCCCAAAGGACCCTGAAGAAACCCTTTGGAAGACAGAAGGTTGGAGAAACATCCCACCCGTGGATGCCCCAGGGAACCAGGTTACCTACATCAGGGAAGCCGGGTGCATAGGGGTGAAGTGATGTCGGAACCTGCGGTAAACAACAAGGGACAACTTCAAAGACTATGCCGCTGGAGAAGACTGTAAAGGAGTCCGGTGGAATCCACGGGTGGATTCTGGAAGTGATGAACCGGCAAACAGGGGGGCCAGAATCTATGTCATTCGGAGGTGACCAGGAGGCACGTAGACACAATGCTCACCGATGTCGGGAGGTTCTGAAGAGAAAACAGTGACCTTGTCGCTGCAGCTCTGAGGACCAGGCAATGCTGAAGAAGACCAGGAGCCATGCATGAGCTGTCCCATGTCGGAGACTAGATGGTCGGTGTCCGGCGGGAGCACCAACAAGCCTTGGTAGCCGCAACTGGCGTGGTAGACAAAAAAGTCTCAACGTTGGGACCAGCAAGGTCCAAGAGACTTACCAACAGCAGGAGGGTCAGAGCAGGCCTGGAGCAAGCAGGGGTGCACACTGAAGCACGAGAACTCCCTCAGGAGGACCCATAGGAGGAAGGCACAGGGTCACAAGATGACCTCGAGCAGCTCACCAAAGATGAAGACCCAAGGTGCAGAGGATGCGGTGAGGACGCTGATCTTGGAGGGGAGAGATGCTGGAGGCTGCAGCTTCTTGTAGCCCGCAGAGCTCTAGAGTGCAGAGCCAACAAGCCTTGGCAACAGCAAGTCGACTTGGTGAGCAACAGTTTTGGTCCCAGCGGTTCAGATGAGGGATACTGGCTTCAAAAATGCAGAGAGACAGGTTAGGCCTCGAGGGAGTTGCAGAACCACCACCTGTGTTGCTGGGCCTCGGGAAGTCTGCAGGACGACAGGAGCAGCAGACTGGTCAGCTTTGTTGCGGAGCTTGCAGATGCAGGGGAGTAACTCCTTCACTCCAAGGGAGATTTCTTCAGATGTCCTTGATCCCCACAGGTCTGTTGAAGAACCTGGACGAAGTACAGACACAGACGATGAAGAAGACTTGAAGAACTGCGAGACCAGGAGCAGCAGGAGTCTTCCTTGATGAAGTCTTGGTTCCAGTCGAAGTCCAACAAAGTCCTAGTGTCCAGACGATTGAAGAGCAACATAGTTTCAGGGCTGAGTCTTGTCCCACGATGAATCTGAGGACCCACCCACAGGGGAACCCTTAAATACTCTAAGGAAAGGGTTAGGATGACACGGGGGTCCCTCCTAGAGGAGAATACTCCTATGTTCTTTCTCCAGTTTTACGCCAGAGCCAAAGGCTCCCTCAATCAATCAATCATGTGTTTGTTAAAGCGCGACTAGTCACCCGTAAGAGTCTCAAGGTGCTGGGGGGGGAAGAGGCGCAGGATCCTGTCCATCAAGGAGGTCTATCGAAGAGCCATGTTTTGAGGTCCCTAGTGAAGTTGGGGAGTGATGTCATCTGTCTGAGGAGGAGCGGGAGGGCGTTCCAGTCTCTGGCCGTGAGGAAGGAGAAGGAGGGGGTCTCCTGATCTGGACTTCCCGGTGCGAGGGACCACGGTGTGGGAGAGCTGGGCTGATCGTAGGGTCCTTTGGGGTGCATGGAATGTGAGTCAGATGTTCAGGTATGCAAGTCTGGTGTTGTGGAGGGCTTGGTGTGCGCGGGGGGAATCAACCTTTACA
Source organism: Triturus cristatus (assembly GCF_964204655.1). NCBI lineage: Eukaryota > Metazoa > Chordata > Amphibia > Caudata > Salamandridae > Triturus > Triturus cristatus. The sequence continues at coordinate 775,989,533 of NC_140595.1, read as the reverse complement.
ATGCAGTCATGACAACGCACTACCTTTACAACACAGTCATTACAACGCAACATCCTTTACAACGCATGCCATTATAACGCAGGCATTACAACGCATGTCACTACAATGCATGTCATTACAACGCATGCCATTACAACGCATTATAACGTAAGTAATGGGGAATAGTAATTTTTATACCTACACTATTCAACACTTACCCTACTGTTGCACTCCCTGGAGTGAGAATAGTAATTTATACCCCTACACTATCCAACACTTACCCTACTGTTGCACTCACTGGAGTGGGAATAGTAATTTTTACCCCTACACTATCCAACACTTACCCTACTGTGGCCCTAAATGTAATATGCATTGTAATGGTCTGTGTTGTAATGGAATACGTTGTAATGGAATGCGTTGTAAATGTAGTTTCTAAAAATGTGTTGTGATGGCATGCGTTGTAAAAACATGTGTTGTAATGTATGTTACGATGTAAAAACTGCGTTGTAAATGTTTGCATTGTAACGTCATACATTCGTGCGTGAGTGAGGATCTTGAAGGTGATTCTTGCCTCGATGGAGAGCCAGTGGATTGTGCGCAGGTGCCGGGTGTTGTGGCAGTGTCGTGGCAGGTTGAGGATTAGTCTGGAGGTGGCGTTCTAGATGTTTTGAAGCTTGTGGTTGAGGTTTTTGTTGATTCCGGCGTAGAGTGCGTTGCCTTAGCCAAGTCTGCTGCTGACGAGGGCGTGAATGACGGTCTTTCTGTGTTCGAGGGGGATCCATTTGAAGGTCTTGCGTAGGAGGCGCAGGGTGTGGAAACAAGAGGATGCGACAGAGTTGATCTGGCGGTCCATTTTGAGTTCGGAGTCCAGGATGATTCTGAGGTTGCGTGCGTAGTCCGTGGGGATGGGCTGGCTTCCGAGGGCGGGGGTCCACCAGGAATCGGGGTGTGGGCCCATGATGAGTACTTCTGTTTTGTCCGTGTTGAGCTGCTTTTCATCCATGTGGCGACTGCTTCCATACCTTCTTGAAAGCTGTGTTTGGCTGCGTTGGGTTCGTTGGACAGGATGAGTTGGGTGTCGTCTGCGCATGAAACAATGCTGAGTCCGTGGGTTCTGACAATGGGGGCGAGCAGAGCCATGTAGATGTTGAACAACGTCGGGGTAAGGAAGGATCCTTGGGGGACTCCGCAGGTGGTCGGAGTAGGGTCCGAGAGGAAAGGAGGGAGTCTGACCCGCTGTGTTCTGCTGGAGAGGAATAAGCGGATCCAGTCCAGGGCCTTGTCCCGGATCCCTGTGTTGTGACGCCTGTGTGTTAGGGTGCATTGGGAGACTGTGTTGATGGCCGCTAAAAGGTCAAGGAGGATGAGGGCTGTTGTCTCTCCTGTGTCCAGGAGGGAGCGGATGTCGTCTGTTGCGGCAAGGAGGGCGGTTTCCGTGCTTTCTGAAGCCAGATTGGGAGGAGTCAAGGATGTTGTGCTCTTCGATGAAGGTGGTGAGTTGGCTGTTGATGGCTTTCTCAATGACTTTCGCTGGGAACAGGAGCAGTGAGAAGGGTCTGTAGTTCTGGAGGGTCCGCCGAGGATTTCTTCAGGAGGGGATTGATCTCGGCGTGCTTCCAGTCGTAGGGGAAGGAGGCGTTCGTGAAGGAGCAGTTGATGGTGTGGCGAAGCATGGGGGCAATGGCGTCTGCGGCTCTGTTGAAGATGTGGTGGGGGCAGGGGTACGTGGGGGCCCCGGAGTGGATTGACTTCATCGTCTTCAGTGTATCTACAGTGGTCAAGGCTGTCCAGCTGTCAATCGTTGGCTTAAAGGTGTTGGGGGTGGTTGGCAAGGGTTTTGTGTGTTGGCTGTTTTCATCGAAGTTGTCGTAAATGTTTTTGATTTTGTGGTGGGAGAAGATGCTGAGTTTGTCGCAGAGGTCTTGTGAGGGAGGGATGTCTGTAGACTCGCTGATGGGTTGGGCGAACTCCTTGATGTTGAAGAGTTCTTTGCTGTTGTGTGCGTGCGTGGTGATTCTGTCTTTGATTTCTTTCTTTCTAGTATTTCAGATGAGTTTGTGGTGGGCGTTGGTGGCGACTTTAAAGATGTTGTGGGCTTCTGTAAATTTGGAGTTTCTCCAGGCCTTTTCGAGGAGGCAGCATGATGCGTCTGCACTCTCGGAGTTCGGTGGTGAACCAGCTGGCTTTCCTGGCATGTGTGTTGTTCTTCTTCTTGAGGGGGGCTATGGTATTGGCACAATTGGAGATCCATCTGTGCAGGGTTCGGGCTGCGGTGTTGGGGTCGTGGTTGTCCACGATGGTTGGGGTGGAGTTGCTGAGTGAGGTGGTGATCTTATCGTCAGTAATTTTAGTCCAATTTCTGCGTGGGAGCAGGTGCTGGGTTCTGTGGATGGTGGGTGTTCTGAAGATGAAGTGGATGCAGCGATGGTCTGTCCACAAGAGTTTGGTGGTGTGGCTGAAGATGGGGTCAAGGGTGTGTCCTGCTGAGTGCGTGGGCTCAGTCACGATCTGGTGGAGTCCTATGTTGTGGAGGTTGTCTAGGAGGGATGTGGTGTTGGGGTCTTGTTGGTTGTCGAGGTGCAAGTTGAGGTCTCCCAGCACGGCGGACGCGATGGCCTGCGGGTTGATGCTGGCCGTGATGGAGTTGGTGAATGGTCCTCAGGGTCTGGGGGGGGGTAGGGGGGGGGCATCGGTAGCTCCCTGAACTGGTTCGAACTGGAGTATGCAAGGAGGGCACGAAATGTGCCTGTCAAAGCAGTCTAGTAGAGCTGGCAAGTGCCCCCACCGCAGCCCAATACACTAAGTCTTGTCTGGGAGGTAGTCTCACCTCCATGTAGAAGGAAACCTATTGTTCTACCTTCCCCTGCTCGAGCTCAGCTCAGCAGCAGGAGGGCAGACTCATGTCTGTGGTTGGCAGCAGCACTAGCTTGCCTGCAGACCCTGAAAGGCTGCTACTGGGAGTACAGGGAGGGTCCCCTAAGGATCTCCCCCAGTGCCTGGGATCATACTTTCAACTCTGGAATCGATGTTGGGGTATGATTCCAAAATATTTGATCCCTAACATGACCGGGTTCGGTGCAGCCACTATATAGTTAGACATCTCATAATGACTACATGTCTAAAAAATAGCTACCCGCACTTACAAAGCCTGGAGAATCTTCTCCGGAGTTTGTAAAGGTGGCATGCTCATGCAGGGGCACCACCCCATGCATAACCAAGCAGCCTGCCCTCTGGACTGAAGAGCCTTCCGCATGGGTGACTTATAGGTTTTAAGTTCAGTGACCTCAGACACAAGGAGACATATCTGTCGTGAGAGGTGCAAGCACCAACTCACACCGGCTGCAATGGCAGGCCTGTCATCACAGTCAGGGGTGGCACAACACTTGCTGCAACCCATGGGAGACCCCTGGTGTACCTATGCCCTGGATACCTTAGTACCATATACTAGGATCTTACACGGGTACACCAGTAGCCAATTGTGGAGGTACCAAAGTATTTACCATGTCAATTTAGGGTAGAAAGCACAGGTGCTAGGGTTCCGATTAGCAGGATCCCAGCAGACTAGGTCAAAAACACACTGACACCAGGCAAAAAGTGGAGGTAACCATGTTAGAAGGATCCTACCTTCCTACACAGGGTCACATGACTAGGTGTAGCTGGCAGTTTATCTTTGTGTATTGCTCCCAGACAGTGAGACAAAAGGAAGATTGGTGTTGGCAGGATGGGCCACTCTGAAGTGAGGGTAAGGAGCTGTCACCTGTCAAACTTGCACATCAAAAATACCCTGCCTGAACACTCTCACAAATGGTTTTACACTGGTCTTTTGTGATCTCAGGCAAGCTGGGGCCAGGGCAGGGAGGAAGGTATAAAATATTGGACCTTGCTGTTCAGTACACGTCTGGATTTGTGGTCAAACTCAGAAGAAGGACTGCTGTTCTGTTCTGTAGGAAGGACTGCCACTCTGCTGCCTGCTACCCTGCTGCCTAAGTGAAGGACTGGATCTGCTTCTTATACCCAGGACCACCAGAGTGACTTCAAGGTTCCAAGGTCTAGTTGGATGGCCTCCTGACCAGAGACGTAAGGACAGAAGGCTCCAACCACCTTGAACCCAGCACCAGGGCTCTGCCAGCTTTAAATTCTGCCCTCCCAAGTGGTGCCATTCCAGTCCTGGACTCTTGGACTGTTGTGTGCAGATTTAGTTTCCGTATATAGGTTTCCCGATTTATGCCCTTATATAGGTACAATTCACATTGCCCTTATTTGGACATAGAAATCCGGCCCTTATTTAGACATTGTCCGTACAAACCAAATACAGGCATGGCCACCTACATCCGTCCAGCCACGTCACAACGAATTCTTGGAAAACGAGACCCTTAAGTCTTTAGGAATTTCCCTCAGCTTGAATATTGATTTCTCCAAGAACTCATTAAGTATGCATGAACATCTATTCCTTAGAGGTTCATTCATGACGTTCCTTTGCCCGACTTTTACGTCAATACTGGCATTCCTAGACACCTTCAAGGTATAAATATACAAGCACTTGACCTGGCAAATTGCGGTTCACGGAGGATTCGATCCAACCCAGACTACGCGGTTCGCCATGGCAAGTTCGGAAGGAGATCGAGTTCCAGCCGGATGCACTGACCTGACACTGCCATCCTCCTCGCAGAGAATCCAGCTACAGTGCTCTCTGACTTCCCTTGCGGGGGTTAGACTATCGAGTCCAGAAAAGAGATTCCAGCCTCCATCATTCTCAGGTATGGAGCTGACTAGAACTTAGAGAAACTTTTGGCAACTCTTGACTAAACTAAAATATAACTAGCTATACTTTAGTAACAGCACCTACTTTAAAACTCGTACTGCACTTAGGTTAGGTACACTGGGGTAGAACAATTTAGAAGCATCAGATGAGTATCACATTTTAGCATTATGTTATTTATGTATGTATTTTGATTCATATATGTCATAGCTACAAACCATGCTATTGCAGTATTATTTTATCTTACTGCTAACCTCGTACATATTGTACTTCGTAGTCTGTCTTACGATTGCAGCAATTCATATCTCTTGCATGAGAAATAAGACTGTTCAATAAACCCTTTTATTGAAATGCCCGTCTTTCTATTTCTGTGCAACTCTGTAGAAACGAAGCATGCACGATTGACTAAGTGAAACTGTTATCTATTGTTTCCACGATGCTGAGACTGTTCAGATTCTACAGGGAAACAAAGTTGTCATGTTTATGCGGTTGTCAGAGACTAATCCCTTCTTGTATCTTCGAGAAGTTTCTAGTGACCTCTGAGTTAGCTGGCACACACAAGTAATTAAGTTTAATATACTCGATAGAGCCATACTGACCTTAGTTCTATGTCAAATCTATAGTGTATGTTATTCCAATGCGCAGAGCCTATCAGGGATATAGGAACTACACTACAGGATGTGGGCCTGAAAGATGAATCGCCAGCCTAAATGTGGTCCCAGCAGAACCAATGCACCAAAGCTGCAGCACATTGCTAACCAGAAACTCCACATTGGAGCTGCTGCGTGAAACATCACCTCACTAAACTCAGCATCGGGACTACAGCCTGGTGAATCTCTGGTGCAGGCCTTTGCACTGTTGCCAGTAGCCTTCCAGGAATCGCCACTGCGCAGGTCTTTGAACCGATCGCCCTTCGTCAACGGCACCCTCGACAACGACACTGGACTTCGACGCTGGACTCCGCATCTCATGGCCTGCAGCTTCTTCAGAACCAGCCAATGTGTGGAGCATCTTGACGCAGGAAGTCACAACGTTAACCCCTAGTTAACTACATCCCCACAGACAACGCAAGACTTGCCTTGTATTGCCGCTGCATGACGCTTCCTGGACACAGGACTCTGCAAACAGGAGTTAGGGTACGACATAAGGTACTCTTGATCAGCGGGCATAAGTGGGTCCCTATAGTTGGCATGCATTCCATCATGATTGGCTTGAACTTGTGACTGTGTACCGGTCCGGCGTGACCAGATATCCAAAGTTGGCGCTTTGGGCTTTTTGGCGGCATTTTTATATAAATCTTTAACCCCTCCGGCGCGTCAGACGGCCGGGAGCCATCCGACGCACCAGTGTTCATGTGTGTCGGATAGCTCCTGGCCGTCCGCGCATATGGCACTAGAAAGCCCTCTGGTGCAGACACCAGAGGGATTTCCTTTTCCTCCAGCGGTCTCGGGAGCTGGGGAAGGGCTTCCCCAGCTCCCAAGGCTGAATCTTTGGTTTCTCTGAACTGACATCATTTCAGAGAAACCAGAAGTGAAATGAGATGATAGGCTCATTTCAGTTTCACTTTCTACGTGCTCAGGGGGCTATCTTGCCAGCCCCTGCCTCCAACCTCCCCTCCCCCCAGAAGGCAGAAAGACAGGAGAGGTATCGTTGGAAAGGGGAGAATCTCCCCTTTCTAATGGCAAATAATTTGGGGGAAATCAGTCTTTCTGCCCCCCTCCCCGGGTGAGGTATCATTTTACTCAGGAGACTAAAGAGATCGCTGTGTGGTAGGACATTTGTGCCGGCATGGTGATCCCACACAGAAATTGGTGGAAAATGTGATTTTTTTCAGCTAAATTTGAGGTTTGCGGGGGATTCTGGGTAGGAAAACGTTGGGAGATTAGCACAAGCCATTCCTCCCTGGACTCCCTAGGGTGTCTAATTTTCAGAAAATGTGTGGGTTTGGTAGGTTTCCCTAGATGGCCGCCGTGCCCGGGACCAAAAACCCGGGTGCCCCCCCCTGCAAAACCAGGTAGTTTTGTGACAGGTAATTTTGATCTCTCCACAATACGTTTTGGTTCCTTGCCTGTCGTGGGTACTTGGCCCACCCACACGATTGAGGTACCATTTTTATCGGGAGAACTGGGGGAATGCTGGTTGGAAAGAAATTTGTGTGATCCCACAACTGTCCCACACAAAAATTTGAAAAAAATGCGATTTTGTCAGGTAAATTTGAGGTTTGCAGGCGATTCTGGGTAGGAAAATGTTGGGGAGTCCACGCAAGCCATACCTCCCTGGACTCTACCAGGTGTCTAGCTTTCAGAAACGTGAGAGTTTGGTAAGTTTCCCTGGATGACCGCCGAGCCTGTGGCCAAAAACCCAGGTGCCCCCCCTTGCAAAACCAGGTCGTTTTATGATAGGTAATTTTGATGTCTCCACAATACGTTTTGGGCTCTTGCCTGTCACTGGTACTTGGCCCACCCACAGGAGTGAGGTATCATTTTTATCGGGAGGCCTGGAGGAACGCTGGGTGGTAGGAAACTTTCCCACACAGAGATTTGAGACAAAATTGAGGTTTGCAGGGTATTCTGGGTAGGAAAACGTAGGGGGATCCACGCAAGCCACACCTCCCTTGACTACCCAGAGTGCCTAGTTTTCAGAAATGTGTGGGTTTGGCAGGTTTCCCTAGAGGGCTGCGAGCCAAAACACCTAGGTGTCTCCCCTTGCAAAACCAGGTAGTTTTGTGATAGGTAATTCTGATGTCTCCACAATATGTTTTGGCCCTTCTCTGCCGTGGGCACTTGGCCCACCCACACACGCGAGGTACCATTTTTATTGGGAGTCTGTGGAGAATGTGGGATTGGCGGAAGTTTGTGGATCCACGCAGATTCCAGAACTTTCCATCACAGAAATGTGAGGAAAATGTGTGTTTTTTTTTTTTTTTACAAAGTTTGAGACTTGCAAGGGATTCTGGGTAACAGAACCTGGTGAGAGCCACACAAGTCACCCCCATTCTGGATTTCCCTAGGTGTCTAGTTTTCAAAAATGAATAGGTTTGCTAGGTTTCCCAGGGTGCCGCCAGTGCTAGGGTTTAAAATCCACAGCTAGGCACTTTGCATAAAAGGGTTAGTTTTCACTGAAGAAATGTGTCCAAGTTGCGTTTTGGCCCATTTCCTGCTGCGGGCAATAGGCCTACCCACACAAGTGAGGTAGCATTTTTATTGGGAAACTTTGGGGAATGTGGGGTAGGTGGAAGTTTGAGGATCCACGCAGATTCCAAAACTTCCCATCACAGAAATGTGAGGAAAATGTGTTTTTGTTTTACAAAGTTTGAGGTTTGCAAGGGATTTTGGGTAAGAAGAACCTGGTGAGAGTCACACAAGTCACCCCATCCTAGATTCCCCTGGGTGTCTAGTTTGAAAAAATGTATAGGTTTTCTAGGTTCCTTTGGTGCCGGCTGAGCTAGGGTTCAAAATCCACAGCTAGACAATTTGCAAAAAAACGGTCAGGTTACACTGGAAAAATGTGGTGTCCACATTGCGTTGTGGGCCGTTTCCTGTCACAGGCACTAGGCCTACCAACACAAGGGAGGTATCATATTTATCGGGAGAGTTTGGGGAATGCAGGGTGGGTGCAAGTTTGTGGATCCATGCAGATTCCAGAACTTTCCATCAGAGAAATGTGAGGAACATTTTTTTTCTACAATGTTTGAGGTTGGCAAGGGATTATGGGTAACCTGGTGAAAGCCACACAAGTCACCATATCCTGGATTCCCATGGGTGTCTAGTTGATAAAAAATGTATAGGTTTGCTAGGTTTCCCTATGTGCCGGCAGAGTTAGGGCTCAAAATCCACAGCTAGGCACTTTGCAAATAAAGGGTCCATTTTCAGTGTAAAAATGTGGCGTGTCCTCGTTGTGTGTTGGCCCGTTTCCTGTTGCGGGCTCTAGGCGTACCCACACAAGTGAGGATTCATTTTTATCAGGAGACTTTGGGGAATGCGGGATGCATGGAATTTTGTGGCTCCACATAGATTCCTGATCTTTCCATCACAGAAATGTGAGGAAAATGTTCTCTTTTTTTAATTTATTTTTTTACAAAGTTTGAGGTTTGCAAGGGATTCTTGGTAACAGGACCTGGTGAGAACCACACAAGTCAACTCACCCTGGATTTCCCTGGGTGTCTAGTTTTCAAAAACTATATAGGTTTGCTAGCTGTCCCTAGGTGACGGTTGAGCTAGGGTTCAAAATCCCTAGCAGCGAAAGGGTTAAAACCGTATATCTCTGGTTCTACTGATTAGATTCTTGTAATTTTGGCCTTAAATTATATATGAAATTCTCTACTCTATTTTTCTGAATTGGTGTGGGATTTATCTAGTGTTGTGTTTCTCTTTACTACTGTTTGAAGTGCTGCATAAGTATTTTAAATTCTAAAAAACAAGAGTGTAACCTAAATGTCAATGTGAACATGGGTATCAAGCGTAAACTTGGTACACACAGAACTCATTTTCAAAGAGACAGTATGATAGTACAGGAAATCCCGGATGGACTTAACCTCAGAAGGAACATTAATACTTATACAGAAAATAAATTCTGTTTCGATGTAATCTTAAACAAAGACCAACCAGTATTCAGAATACATTTGATTCAGTTGAATCAAAGTTTATTATTTCATAAATAACAACTCCTGAGTCAAGAACATTTTTAAGACAGTTAAGAGACTGGTTAAGCAATGTTCTACAAGAACCCTAAGTGACAGGAACCAAAACCATCAACAATTAAAGTGACAATGTGCGTGAACATAAATGGTATATTGGTCCTCTAAAAGACAGTCAAATGCATCACAGATATTTTAAACACAACTGGTAGAATCCCATTGTTAATTCACACAAAAATAAGGTCTGCCTTTGTTAGTGTTGATAGCGTTTCGACACTTATACAGATATCAGGGTCTCATCAGGACAGAAATGGACCTGGGGGAACTAAGGAAATATGTACAATTATAAGAGAGGACTCATGATGTTGAAAGGAGGAGGTACAATCAAATTGATTCATACCGGTGGTATCATGGATAGCAGTCTTGAGTATTCAATGGAACCAAATAAGTTGGTAAAGCATGCAGAACCTGCTCAAACGCCAGGGGAGGGCCTCAAACTGGTGTCTCTTGAAAGCTAGGCAGGCCAATGATAGTGTGCTGTCTTAGTTTTATTGATGCCCCAGAGAGATTTCTAAAAAGGGAGGAAAAATAGGGAAATTAAGGGTTGTGGAGGAGCAGGGACAGAGAATAGAGGAGGATAAAAAGATAAGAGATCCTTACTTGTATGTAGAAGACCAATTCTGAAACTAGAGCGGGGGAATGAATATTAGCCTAGTGTGTTCCACCCTGTGGAAATAAAGGGTTGGCATATTTGGATAGGAGAATTACTGTAAAGCTTCAATGCGAAGAAGGAATTCCTGGCCTTTCTTACCTGTGACCTCTGAAGTGGTGGGTGCAATGATGGGCGGACTCCAAGTGGGAGAGTGTAGGAGGCTGGCTTAGTATATGGTGCACACTGGACTAATCCAGGCAACACTTGTGATGATTTTAGTGGTCTTTGATAACCATAGAAAGCTCTCAAAGTGGTAGCTGTGGATAGGATTATCTTGAAGAAGTGTTAAGCATCTTGTTTTATCAGTTTAATTTGTAGTGCAAGACAGATGGAAAGAAACCACACAGCGTTTAGAAAAAAGATGTCTATTTTTTACAACACAATATCACCATCACATTGGTATATCTCCTACCCGGACGTGTCAACACAATACACAAAAATACTTCAAAAGCAATCGGGTAAGTAGCACAAAAGTGCGGTAACGCTTTTTCTGGTGGATACAGTATCTGCCTGTAGATTCCTCACCTTTTGAATACCCCCTGCGCCAGCATTCAACAGAATTTTTTTTCCTATCTCTCCCATGTCGACGAGGACGTCATAATAGCACGGCTCCGCTCGGGACTCCGTATGATGTAATCGGACCCATAAGAAGACCTCGTTGGCGCAAGGGGTATTCAAAAGGGGAGGAATCCACAGGCAGATGTATCCATCAGAAACAGTGGTTACCAGGGGGAGAGCAGCCATATACAATGAAAGTGGAATGCGAACTGCAAAGGAGACCGGGACTAGAAACAGGAGACCCAGAGAAGCTGGGGACACATGGAACCACCCGAGGTAAGTACCCAGGAGCCCCACGGAGGCTGTGTGCAGAGTGGAAACACAGCTGCATGCCCAATGGAAGTCAATTGAGAAGTCGCAGTTGCATCTTTGAAGAAGAAGGACCCTTCCCAGAAGCCACCAAAGAAACCCTTTGGAAGACAGAAGATTGGAGAGCCCCCCCCACCCAGGCATGCCCCGGGAACTAGGTTATCTACACCAGGAAGCCGGGTGCATAGGGGCAAAGTGGCATCAGAACCTGCCGTAGATGACAATGGTCGACTTCGAAGAAGATGACTCTGGAGTAGACTGTGAAGGAGTCTGGTGAAATCCAAGGGTGGATTTGAGAAGTGAAGAACCTGCCAGCAGAGAGGACAGAGTCTATGCCACTTGGAGGTAACAGGAGGCACAGAGACACAATGCCCATCGATGTTGGGAGGTTATAAAGAGTCGACCATGATCATGTCACTGCAGCTGTGAGGACCAGGCGATGCTGCCCCATGTCCCAGATTAAGTGGTAGGTGTCCGATGTGAGCACCAACAAGCCTCGGTAGCTGCAACTGGCGTGGAAGACGAAAAAGAAGCAATGATGGGACCAGCAACGTCCAAGAGACTCACCAACAGCAGGGGAGTTAGAGCAGGCTCCAAGCAAACAGGGGAGCCCACTGCAGCAAGAGAAGACCCTCAGGAGGACCCCCAGGCCAAAGGCACAGGAGTTGCAAGAGGTCCTCAAGGAGCTCACCAAAGATGTAGGCTCCCGGTGCAGAGGATACAGTGAGGACGCTGATGTTCGAGGGAAGAGGTGCTGGAGGCTGGAGATTCTTGTGGGCCGCAGATCTCTGGAGTGCAGAGCCAACAAACCTTGGAAACAGCATGTCAACGTGGTGCACAGGGGTCTGGTCGCAGTGGTTCAGACAATGGCTACTGGCCTCAAAGGTTAAGAGGACAAGGTCAGACCTCGAAGGAGTTGCAGAACCACTGCCTGTGTTGCTGAGCCTCTGGAAGTCAGTAGTACGACAGAAGCAGCAAACCGGTCAGCTTTGTTGCAGTGCCTGCAGATGCAGGTGAGTGACTCCTTCACTCCAAGGGATATTTCTTTGGGTGTCCTTGATGCTCACAGGTCTGTTGAAGAACCTGGATGAAGCACAGGCGACGTACAAGATTTGAAGAGCAGCGAGAGTAAGAAGAGCAGGAGTCTTCGTTGGTGCAGTCTCGGTTCCAGTTGAAGTCCAATGAAGTCCACGTGTCCAAACGATTGAACAGCAAGTAGTTTCAGTATTGAGTCTTGTACCACAACGAGTCTAAGAGCCCACCCACAAGGGAGTTCTTAAGTACCCTAAGGAAAGGGTTGGAACAACTCAGGGGTCCCTCCTAGAGGAGGGGCTAGAGAGAGGGGAGGATACTCCCATGCCCTTTGTCCAGTTTCACGCCAGAGCGGGAGCCAAGGGCTCCCTGAATTGGCGCAAACTGGAGTATGGAAGGAGGACACCGAATGTGCCCTTCAAAGCAGTCTGGTGGCACTGGCAAGTGCATCCACCACAGCCCAGTACACTAAGTCCTGTCTAGGAGTTGGCCACACCTCCCGGTGACAGGAAACCTATTGTTCTACCTTACCCTGCTCGAGCTTGGCTCAGCAGCAGGAGGTCAGAATTGTGTCTGTGGTCGGCAGCAGCACTAGCTTGCTGGCCGACCCTGAAAGTCTATTACCGGGAGTACACAGGAGTACCCCAAGGGAGCCACCCTAGTACAAGGAATTATACAACAATAACAATAGTCAAAGTAAGTCCAGTAGAAATTATTTTTCTTTTGCTACAAACTCTTGCAGCAGTTGGTTTCTTCTCCTTCTGCATATTCATTTCGTCAACAAACAACAAACAGATGGTGCCCTAAGGTCCTGGGCAGGCGTTGATTTCTTCACTAACATTGAGACAAATAGTCACTAAAAGCCTACCCCCCCTTTGAAGTCAGTCTTTACCCACCCAGGACAGTGGCTCAAACAGTCTTTTTCAGCAACGAAGTGTCCTTCTTCCTGGGTCGCAGCTGATATCGAGATGTACCAGGAATTGTGTGGTCCGGGAAGACTTCCTCAGATCCTTCAGGTGACGTGGCTTGTCCTTTCTCGGTGACCAGAAAATCACGGCGATCTGCCAACGCAGCTGGGCTCACTAGGTCTAGCAACACTTTGACAGTGTGTCGTGTGGACCCAGTTCTTCCGGTTCGTCACTCGAAATGCAGTCCTGGTAGCAAGTAGTACCTGCTCTGGTCCTCGCCACCTCGGTGCTAGGGAGCTGGCTCTCTGGAAGGACTTTACGACCACTAAGTCACCAGGGCGCAAGCCGTGGCCCTCACCTTGCGACCTGTCTGAAAGAGTCTCCCGAACCTGTTGATAAATAGAAGACAAACTGTCAGTCAACTGACACAAATAGTCATTCATCAATACATAGGGTACATCATGTAAAGGGCGTGGCTTCGGAATCCTCCAAATATTCATTGGCCTTCCAAAAACCACCTCATATGGTGTGAGGCCAGATCGTGTATGTGGTATCGATCTAATGGATAGCAATGCTAAGGACAATGCATCAGGCCATTTCAAAGATGAGTAAGCCTGTATCTTGGCCAATTTTAATTTCAAAGGGGGGTTGTAACGTTCCACTAGTACTGCTGATTGTGGGTGAAAAGCAGCATGAAACTTCTGCTTGATTCCCAATCCTTTCATGAGATACTCAACAACTTGCCCAATAAAATGGGGTCCGTTGTCACTCCACAAAATTCGAAAAATGCTGAACCAGGGAAAAAACTTCTTTAGGAGCACCTTTGCTGTCGTAAGAGCTGTATTATCTTTCGTAGCGTATGCCTCCACCGATTTACTAAGGGCACAAACTACTACCAAGACATACTTCAGGTTGCTACAGCACTCAAGCTGGATGTAATCCATTTGCAAGACCTCAAAAGGTGTAGTAGGTATTGTAAACTCTCCTGTTGGAGTTTGTGTTCCCTTTCCAGGATTATATTGGAGACAGATCAGACAGGACTAGACTATTTGCTTAGCTGTACCGACAATCTCTGGATGATCCCAAACTTGCATAAGTTGCTTTGCTATTGAGGATGCTCCAACATGTGCCGGCCCATGTGCCATATGAATCATAGGGTTAAATAGACTGTGGGTAACTTCCATTTTGTCGTTTCTTTATTCCTCCAACAGCCCTCATCATCCAATGCTCCCTCCTTGGACCATTGGTCTCATTCATCGACAGAGGCATATTGTTGCATTTCCAGCACCTCTTGCCTGGAATCATGCCAACGTTCAGCCTGCGATTTAACTACATACATAGATGTGGTACTTCGCTGCATTGCGGTCTCCCAAGCTGTGTAATCTGCAAAGGCATTGCCTGCTCCTATTTTATCGGTCACTTTCTTGTGTGCACTACATTTAACAATCGCCACTTTCTTAGGATAGGTCAAGGCAGTAAGGAGATTATGTACTAATTCCCCATGCACTATTTGTGTCCCATGTGAAGTAAGAAAGCCTCTTTCTTTCCAAAGTTGCCCGAAGTTATGAGCCACTCCAAAGGCGTATTGGCTATCAGTGTAAATGTTAACAAGCAACTCTGTACTAAGCTCACATGCTCTTGTCAGTGCTATCAATTTGGCTGCTTAAGCTGACTTCTGTGGGATACGAGCTGTCTCAACTACTGTCTGAAGTGTTGTAATTGCATAAGCAGCAGATGTAGTGCCATCAGACAATTTCAGGCAAGATCCATCAACCCACAATTCCCCATCAACACTAGAAAGAGGTGTAACTTGTAGGTCAACACAACCCATTGCGTGTTCTTCCGTAAGAGATATACAATCATGTAGCTCTTGTGACTGAGACTGGTTAGAGGGAAGTGACAATAATGTAGCATGATTCAGAGTCAAACATCTTTTCAACGTGATATGAGGGGCCAAAAGTGTCAATTCATAGCCTGTCAAACGGGCATTAGTCAGGTGCTGTGTCTTTGTTTGATTTAGCAAGGCATCGACTGAATGAGGCACTAACAAACAATCTATGTGACAAGACTATTCCCTCACTGTGACGTCTGGACATAGCTGCTCCCGCTCGAAAACAACCAGGCAGCGCGTGGGCAACTGGATCAAGGACAGCTGAGAAATATGCACAAGGACGTTGCTTATCACCATGTATCTGTGTTAAAACGGAGAGGGCACAACCTTCCCTCTCGTGTACCTAGAGTGTGAAAGTCTTAGTGTAGTCTGGAGTTCCTAATACAGGTGCAGAACGAAGAACTTGACGTAGCTGTTGGAAAGCATTCTGGCATTCAGTAGTCCATGGGAGAGGCATTGGAGTGTCTTTAGTCAAAAGGGCCAAAAAGGGTTTAATAATGTACGAGAAGCTAGGGATCCACTGTCTACAAAAAGAAGTAAGGCCAATCAATGCACGAACATCATTCAGTACGGGGCACAGGAGTATCTAAAATGGTCTGAATGTGATCTGGTGTGAGTGCACGTCCCTCCTTAGACAGGAGGTGACCTAAATAGGTAACCTGCTGTCTACAAAGTTGCAGTTTCTTCCGAGAGACTTTGTGATGATGAGAGGCAAGAAATGACAACAATGACAGCGTTCCTTCTTTACACTGGTCAGGGGTATCGGCAGCCAGCAAGATGTCATCGACATATTGAATAAGAGCCACCCCTTATGGAACAGGAAAGGAATCAAGCTGCCTTTTCAATGCCTGACTATAAATGCTAGGACTCTCTGTATACCCCTGTAGAGCTCTACAGAATCTGAATGATCTATTATTCAAAGTGAAGCCGAACAAATAACAGCTGTCAGGGTGAATAGGTATTGAGAAAAATGCATTTTTCAAATCTATGATACTAAATGTAGTGGCAGTAGGAGGAACCATAGTAAGGAGTGTTGTGATGTCAGAGACTACAGGGTATTGGGGCACTACGATTTTGTTAGCCTCTCGTAAATCAATAATGAATCTGTAAATTTTAGTGTCAGTGTCTCTTTTCAAAATAGGAAGGATACGGCTATTACAAATGTTATAATGGACTTGTTCCACAACCCCCACCTTGATCAAATCCTGAACAATGTGCGTCAATGCTTCTTCGCCTTCCCGAGATATTTTATATTGGGGCAATCGAGGCAATGAAGCACCTTCCTTCACTTGAATATGCACTGGTGGAATAACCATTTGTCCCACATCGGTATCTGATATAGCCCATAAAGTATTAGGTAACGATGCCAAAGCGATATCTTCTTTAATGAGACAAGACCTTTCAACCATTGGATAGTTCTCATTTAGGATAACATGCACACTGTCTGGAAAACAACGTATTGTAGCACAAAAATGTTTAAGCATATCGATACCCACAATGTTATCAGGCGTAGTAGGGGAAAGCAAAAATAGACATGCTGCAGTGAATTTATCAAGACTAAATGCAAGTGGCTGTGACAGTGGGCTAGATGTAGGTGTCCTATCGATGTTATCATTGCGCGAGACAGGGGAGCCCTAGGAAGGATTAGTTACTTACCTGTAATCCTAGTTCTCTTCCAGGGGTATCCTCATCAAAGTCATAAGCACTACAATATTCCTGCCCATGCGTGGGACCCCGGAAACACAATCATATATGTGAAAACATATATGTATCTCCATATATATATATATATATATATATATATATATATATATATATATATATATATAAGACACTTTTCTGAGAAACATGGCAGCGACAGGGAGCAGCTAAGGTTTTTTGGGCTTGATCAGGTACCTGCTAATATTAGAGGAGGAGACAGGATTAAACAACTCCGTAGACTTGCATCAAGGTTTATCATTGATCTGAGCACAAAGATACCTAATGGAATGAACATAGGAGAAGAACTGGCAGTGCATTTGGGTGATTAATTAATCAATTTCTGTGTCAACAAAGAATGTTATGATTATCAGATATTTTTTATATGTAATGTGCAATTGATGTACTCATGGTGATTGGTTTTATGACAGGGTCGTGATGCACTATGGAAATGTAAAATGTAAGCCGATACACGGCATGATACAAGCATTGAACTCAGGTCTCAGCCGATACATGGCATGATCATTATTGAGATGAGAATGGGGCTTAATATAACTCCTTACCCATTAATAATATATACATATTGTTGGCTTCGCTTTGTGAATTACCTAGTGAGGTTTGTCCCGTATATCGGGCCCATTGTGGAATTGCATTCTCTAATATGGCGTCAAGACATACGAGTTCAATGGTCTGTTTTTGATTTCCATGCAAAATGTAAAATGCATCATGTGACCTATGCCGTAATTTTAAAGGTGAGCCGCGTTGTGGCGCGAAACTTAAAAACATAAGACTAAGGCGTCAGCCGAAACGCGTCATGTTTTAAGAGCGGATAATTTAATAAATTTGAAAAGAATAATCCCCCTACGAGTGCTTGCCTTGTTTCTGGAAGGAGGAAGGAGTGAGCGATCATTTGAACGCGGTTGCACCTCCGCGTACGAAGCACCCGTCCGTGAGTGCGCCGGTCTGAGGTGCAGTCGGAGCTACTATTGAATTACCAGCGACACCGCCTGTGGGAACGCCATATCCGGAGAAGCGGCAGTATCGGAGTGTCGGAGGACGCCCGAGACGAAGCGACGAGGATTGGTAAGCGGGTTTCATTGTTTAACTCGCAGTTCTGTAATATCTTCTGGCAGGACGAAGGGGGATTATAACAAGATATAAATGAAATTCCGTCTCTGAATCATGTTCAATGTATCGGAACGCCGCGAATCGGCAGAAGGTATGTTTAAAAGGAGTACATCAATGAATTCACAACGAGTCGGCAGTAAAGTGGTACCAGCCAATACGAACTTAACATCTAAATTCACAGCATTAGAACGATTGTATGAGCGAGAACACAGAAAGTGGTGGGAGGCTACCTCCCTACAAAGTTACATCGACGTGGATCGGGTACCGAGAGGGTTACGTATTTACACTATCCCGGCCTACGAAAATCCGGACCCCAAACTCTTGGATGAATGGGCTGCCCACACAGCCGAGTCAAGTAAGGGGATGCTGCTCATACTAGTTAAGTTCGCATGGAGTGATAGAGACAAAGCATTATTGGAAATTGAAAAGATAGAAACAGATATAGAGAAAGAGGAGGATAAGAAGAAAATCGAGGAACTAAGAGAACAGATGAAGAAAAGACTCATTAAATATGAAGCCAAAATCAAGCAAAGAAAACAAGAAAAGTTTGAAAGGGACGAACGTGATTATGCCCAGGGTAGGGTACTTACCTTTGCGAAAAAGTTCGAAGGGCCCCGTAAAGAACTGAGAGCTACTGGGAATACACCCACAGCAATAAGAGTCGATACCTCTGAGTCTGAAGTAACAGGTGGGGAGTCTTCGGATGATGGAAGCAATCAGATGATGGCGAAGACCCCTTTTCAAGAGGAATTTCGCATCATGAGACAAACCTGGCTGAGAGGTGGCAAAAGCAGACCGCCGGAGGCAGAAAAAGACAAACAAGGAGGGGCGGTTGGAGCAGGAGGTTCAAACGCCCCAACCAGGGCAACCCGCAACAGGAAAGGGAAGAAATGGATGTAGATAACCTAACCATTGTGAACCTTACATCCAAGACCCTCACCAACACGGAAGAACAAGTGTTAAAATTAGGTCTTACCTTTTGCCCTTCCAACAAAATGGAATATACGCAAACACGTATCGACCTCTTCAAACTTACCCGCAAGCTAAAACTTCATAAATATTTCAAGTCCAAACCAAACTTTCTCAAACAAAGAAAGAAATTGAATGAACCATGCACAATGGATGCATTAACCGGTGAAGATTTAGCAGCCTTGGAAGTCATGGAATCGCTGAGAGCGGACAATCAAGTTGACATTGTCCAGGACAAAACAGATCAACTACAGAGAACATTGCTACTGGGATTTGACGAGGAAAAAGACATAAGCAATTTCAAACCTACGTCACAATTTTTGCCTCAGTTACCTCCGGATGCAATTGACGTCTTTGCAGAGGCAGTCAATAAAGATCTCATACGACTGCGGAAACGACAACCGGATTTGAAGAAAACTCAGAATCTAACCAAAGAGCAACGCGAGGCCATTGAAGGCCTAAGCAAGGACAGCACGATCATCTGCAAGCCTTCCGACAAAGGCGGAAACATAGTCTTACAAACTAGAGAAGACTACCAAATCGAAGCACTGAGACAACTATATGACACTAACTGCTATCATAAGATTTCTAAAGATGTGTACTTGGACAGTATACAAAGATATCACGATATGATCAAACTATGGCTGGATAAATCTATGTTGGACATGGAGGAATATTTATTTCTCCGTTGTCTAAATCCAGTAGTGCCGACTTTTTATCATATCCCCAAAATTCATAAAAGCTGCACGAAACCACCAGGAAGACCTATTGTTTCCTCACAGGGAGGACTTACTGAACATTTGTCAACCTTTACTGATTTCTTCCTTTTTCCCTTGGTTAAGACACTGCCCGCGTATATTAACCCCTTCGACGCTTATGACGGAACGGTTCCGTCATGCACGTCGGTTGGGCTGTGCTTATGACGGAACCGTTCCGTCATGGCCCCGCCCGCGCTCAGAACCTTCAGCACTGCGCGGAAATCCGCGCAGCGCTGAAGGGGTTAAAGACTCACAGGATTTCCTCATGCTCATTGAGAAACAACAGTGGAGTCCGGGATACAAATTGATTGTACTAGATATTACTAGTTTGTATACTCGAATCCAACATGAACATGGCCTGGAGGCAGTGACACATTTTTTGAAAAAGAAACCATTAAAATTCACTGAGCATAATGTTATGATTCTCCAATTCACAGAATTTTGTCTGAAAAATAATATCTTTGTTTTTGGTGAGGATTTCTACCGGCAAATCTCCGGTACAGCGATGGGCACCTGCTTTGCTCCCAGCTACGCGAATTTATTCGTGGGCTGGTGGGAGGAGCAGGTGTCCAGAGCGTCTAGCGATGCCACCATGGGAAAGGTAATCTCCTGGCATCGTTATTTTGACGACCTCTGTATAATTTGGGATGGTTCAGAACAATCAGCCAGACAATTCATTGATGATCTAAATGAGAATGCAGTGAATTTGGAGTTTAGTGGAACAATTAGTTCAGAGTCAGTGAATTTTTTGGATCTTAAAATCAGTATAGACAGTAATCAAATACATGTGTCACTATACCGTAAACCAACGGCAGGTAACTCATTATTACACACGACTAGCAACCATCCATCAGGGTTGATTAAAAGTATCCCCTATGGGGAATTTTTAAGATTGAAGCGTAATAGCACTAGAGAAGTGGACTTTGAAATAGCTGCTCAGGCTAGTGTTACCAGGTTTCTTGCCAGAGGCTATAATAGAGCTCTTCTGGACATGACCCTTAATAAGGTGAGGAGTATGTCCCGACAAGATCTATTTACCAAGGAAAGGAGGAGAAAAAATGAAATGGGAATCAATAAATTCAGGATGATAACTACTTTTTCGAGTGATCGCAATGAATTAAGAACAATCATGAGAAGAAATTGGCATATCCTCAAAACTGATAGTATCATAGGCCCAGACATTCCATCTACTCCTTTGTTAACTTTTAGAAAGGCCAGATCATTAAAAGATGGCCTTGTTCAAAGTCACTTCTTTTCAAAACCAAACACAGGGGGGACCTTGAGGGATCTCAGGGGTTTTTTCCCCTGTGGTAAATGCAAGGCCTGTGTATACAGTAGAAGAACTCTAACGTATCAGGTTATTGGTCTCAAAAAGCCCAAAACCATAAATAAGTTTCTCACATGTAACAGCGCCTATGTGGTTTACTGTCTTGTATGCCCATGTGGACTGCGATACATCGGCAGTACTATTCATCCAGTGAAAATAAGAATTCTAGAACACATGAGAGCGATAGCTAAAAAGGATGCAACCTATTCGATGGCAAGACACTTTTCTGAGAAACATGGCAGCGACAGGGAGCAGCTAAGGTTTTTTGGGCTTGATCAGGTACCTGCTAATATTAGAGGAGGAGACAGGATTAAACAACTCCGTAGACTTGAATCGAGGTATATCATTGATCTGAGCACAAAGATACCTAACGGAATGAACATAGGAGAAGAACTGGCAGTGCATTTGGGTGATTAATTAATCAATTTCTGTGTCAACAAAGAATGTTATGATTATCAGATATTTTTTATATGTAATGTGCAATTGATGTACTCATGGTGATTGGTTTTATGACAGGGTCGTGATGCACTATGGAAATGTTAAATGTAAGCCGATACACGGCATGATACAAGCATTGAACTCAGGTCTCAGCCGATACACGGCATGATCATTATTGAGATGAGAATGGGGCTTAATATAACTCCTTACCCATTAATAATATATACATATTGTTGGCTTCGCTTTGTGAATTACCTAGTGAGGTTTGTCCCGTATATCGGGCCCATTGTGGAATTGCATTCTCTAATATGGCGTCAAGACATACGAGTTCAATGGTCTGTTTTTGATTTCCATGCAAAATGTAAAATGCATCATGTGACCTATGCCGTAATTTTAAAGGTGAGCCGCGTTGTGGCGTGAAACTTAAAAACATAAGACTAAGGCGTCAGCTGAAACGCGTCATGTTTTAAGAGCGGATAATTTAATAAATTTGAAAAGAATAATCCCCCTACGAGTGCTTGCCTTGTTTCTGGAAGGAGGAAGGAGTGAGCGATCATATATATATTTATATACAATAAAAAACGTAAATGCAGCCTTCCATACACTAAGAGCTGAGTAATGCTGTAAGAACTCCCTTGTATATTATAAATAATACCCTAAAAACAGGGAAAAACAAACAGCAAAGTATGTTTGAAAACTGTTTTAATGCTTAGCACTTAGCACAATCCCTTAGATAGGACTGAAAGCATTGACAGCTCACAGGCTGCATTGTAGAATCATAGCATAGAAAAGCTGAGAAGCGAACCCTTAGCAACATAGAAATAAACTGGCACCATGCCTTTAAGGAAGCCATGACCCCTAGCTTCCCATCATGCCTCAGGGGTGACAGTTAGGTCAGTTGTTCTTTGCGGTGACCAAAAGGCCAGGACACAAAGAGTTGACATTTTAAACGTTCCTTTGCCCGGGGAGGCGGGAGGGTTGCTTATTACTTTGATGAGGATACCCCTGGAAGAGAACTAGGATTACAGGTAAGTAACTAATCTTTCTCTTCCAGGGGATCCTCATCAATAGTCATAAGCACTAGAATAGAATAGCAAGCGCCATCCCTTCAAGCTGCAGGCAAAAGGAAAAGGAACAATCAATCAAGCTCAGATAACCAAACTTGAACACACATATATCTTATGACCTGAACAGATTTCTCAAGGAGGCTTGGCCTACTTGGGTATCTGCCCTGAAATCGGAATCGAGACAGTAATGCCTCGTGAACGTGTGCACCGATTTCCAGGTTGCTGCCTTGCAAATCTCCGCCATAGGCAAGTCATGCAAGAAAGCTACTGTAGCCGCTTTCCCCCTAGTGAAATGTGCTTTAGGAGACAACAATAGGGGTTTGTTTGCCAACTGGTAGGCCATTCTAATATAGGACACTATCCATCTTGAAATGGACCGTTTGGAAGCTGGAAAGCCCGTCCTCATGGCACCATAATTTAAGAACAATTGGTCTGATTTCCTTATGGCCTTCGTTCCCTCCAAATAGAACTTGAGCACCCTCTTAAGGTTTAAGGAGTGGAGAGACCTTTCCGCAGGAGTAGTTAGATTGGGAAAAAAGGAAGGGAGAGAAATCATTTGGTTAACATGAAAATCAGACACAACCTTTGGCAAAAAGGAAGGATGAGTTCTTAACACCACCCTGTTATGGTGAAACACAGTATATGGTTCCTTGGCAGATAACGCTTGGATCTCGCTTACTCTGCGTGCTGATGTTATTGCCACTAGAAAAGCAGCCTTCCATGTCAAGAGCTGCAGCGTGGCCTTATGATTGGGCTCAAAAGGAGGACCCATCAATCTGGAAAGGACTAGATTCAACTCCCAAGGAGGAGAAGGAGGGCGAACAGCGGGATACACCTTCTTCAAACCTTCTGTAGGCCGTGATGGCAGCCAAGTGCACCCTAATCGATGAGTACTTCAAACCTGCCTTGGCTAAGTAAAGGAGGTAAGGAAGAATTACCTCTTCCTGCCCTGTTGTAGGATTTAAATGATTACGTGCACACCACAAGTAGAATCTCTTCCACTTAAAGGCGTATGACGCCCTCGTGGATGGTCTCTTTGCTTCTTTCAGGATGTGCATACAGTCCTGAGGTAGATTCAAGTGTCCATATTGCAGGACCTCAGGAGCCATGCTGCCAAGTTCAACGAGGGAAGGTTGGGATGGAGAATCTTCCCATCCATCTTGGTCAGAAGGTCCGATCTGTAAGGCAGCCTCTTGTGGGGGAGTAACGACATCTGCAATAGGTCTAGATATCACCACTGGCGAGGCCAGTCTGGAGCTATCAAGATCATCATCATGTCGGATGAGCTTGGATACCACCTTCGGGATGAGAGGCAGGGGAGGAAAGGCGTAAGCAAATGTTCCGGACCAGTCCATCAAAAGCGCATTCCCCCTCGTCCCGGGACGGTAGTACCTGGACGCGAAGGCGTGGCATTTTTTGTTTTGGTCGTCTGCAAACAGATCTATTGAAGGTCGACCCCACTGCTGAAAAATGTCCGCCACCACCTCGTCGTTTAGCACCCAGTCTGGCTGATCTTCAAAGTGCCGACTGAGTGCATCTGCTCTCACGTTTTGCTCCCCTGGAAGGTGCACTGCTGTGATAGAGAGATCTCGGGCTAGAAGCCAGTGCCAAATTGCTTGAGCTTCCAGGGAGAGTGGGCGAGAGCGTGTACCACCCTGTTTGTTGAGGTAATACATGGAGGTTGTGTTGTCTGTTGAACCAGAATCGAGTTGGATTTGATCGAAGGCTGAAAAGCTTTTAGAGCAAGGTGGACTGTTCACAGCCCTAACATGTTTATATGATAGGACTGCTCCTTGTTGGACCACCGGCCCTGCATCTGTATGCAATCCATGTGAGCCCCCCATCCTTGCAGGGATGCATCCGTGATCAGGGACTGTGCAGGAACTGGTTGATGGAAGGGAACTCCCACCAAGAGGTTCTTCGGTCGAGTCCACCATAGGGACGACTTTGCTGCTTGTGAAAGCACAATCCGGTCTTCCCAGGGAACTGATGCTTGGTCCCACTTGTCGTCCAGATCCTGCTGCAAAGGTCTCATCCTCAGCCTGGCGTTGGGAATGAGAAAGATGCAAGAAGCCATCGACCCTAGTAGAGATGCTACTTGCCGGACCGTTGGTTGAGCAGCATGGAAGAGAACATCGCATTTCTGCTTCATCGAAAAAAGTCTCTCCTCCAAAGGAAACACTCTTCCTATGTTTGAATTTAGATTGGAGCCCAAATAATGGATCGTCTGAGTAGGCTGGTGAACTGAATTTTTCCATGTTCACATGGAGGCCCAATCGTTGGAGCAGACTCAAACAAACTTGAAAATCCTTCTTTACCGCTCGAGGGGATGGCCCTTTCAACAGCCAATCGTCTAAATATGGGTAAACGAACAGACCCTTTCGATGCAGGGCTGCCGCCACCACTGCCATGCACTTGGTAAAGACTCGTGGGGCGGATTTCAGTCCAAAGGGCAAGACTTTGAACTGGTAGTGTTTGTTGCCGATCACTTGTAGGTACTTGCGATGACGTAGAACGATTGGTATGTGGAAGTACGCATCCAATCTCCTTTTTTTAGATGTGGACATATTTGATGAAGCGCCAACATGCAAAACTTCTCCTTTAAGATGACTTTGTTCAGTGATCGAAGGTCCAGGATAGGTCTGAATTTGTGCTCTTGATCTTTCTACGGCACAAGGAAGTACCTGGAATATACTCCCTTCACTCGTTGAGCAGGAGGTACCGCGTCTATGGCCTATTTTCGCAGAAGGGTTTCCACTTTCTGACGAAGCAACTTTAGCTGGTGAGGACAAGATCTTTTTGGAGGAATGCCCTTTGGAGGCACACGAAAACGTAGTGCGTATCCATTGCGCAGTATACTGAGCACCCACCGATCTTTTGTTATGTTGCACCACTCTCTCAGATGATTTGAAACACTTCCTCCCACTGGAGTGGGCAACGGTGCTAGAGGAAGCTCGTGTTCATTGCTTCCCTGCTGATCTGGCCGTGTTGGAGGATTGTTGCTGATGACCTCCTCTACCCCTGTTTGATTTTCGGCCTTGGAACTGCGACTTGCTTTGGTTCTTATTTTGTGACCACTGAGGGGTTTGAACCCTCTGTTGGTAGCTCTTGCGCTGGTGGGGCCTGTATCGTCTCCACAGCCTTGAGAGTGTCTAACTCGGCTTTCATCCTTGCCATCTCCTCATCAGCGTGGGACCCCAATAGAGAGGAGCCAGAGAAGGGCAGATTAAGGATCCGTTGTTGTGCATCTGGTTTAAGTGCCTTTACCCTCAACCAAGCAGATCTTCTAGCTCAAATCCCATGTGTATAGGAATGTGCCGACAGCGTAGCACCATCTGCTGCCGTGCTAATGATTTGATTGGCTACGAGTGATCCTTCCGTGATCACTTCTTCAAAGTCCCTTTGGTCCTCCTTCGGAGGCTTTTCCTTGAAACGGTCCAAGAAGTCCCATAAAGCCCTGTCATAGCGACCTAATAAAGCTGCTGCGCTAGACACTTTCAGAAGATGCAGTTACTGAATGCGTTTTTCTTGCCGCCGCAACGATCACAGAATCCGCAGGCGGTTCTGATCTCAAGAAAAGAGGGTCTGACTCTGCTGGCTTGTATTTCTTTTGGATTCTAGCCAGCGTAGCGTTAATTGAAGATGGAGCAAGAAAAATGTCCATCACAGGTTCCAAAAGACCAGGAAGCAGAGGGAGCAAAGGTCGAGACCCTGATCTCTGATGGAGTGTCTCAAAAATAACAGTTGTAGCGACTTGAGGAGTCGACATCTCGATGTTTAACTTCTGTGCTCCCCTCTGAAGAACATCATGGTAAGTATTGATGTCGTCGATCGGAGATACCCTCGATTGAGGACTATCCGACAGAGTGGGAGAGTAGTCTCTCTTAGATGAACGAGTAGAGGAGGAAGACCATGTAGGGGATCTTCTCCTCTTGCGCCGAGAACCAGACGGTCTGCGCTCCCGTGACCTGCCTGCGCGGTCCCTACGTCTGGCCGATGCAGACTTATCCACTTCTTGCACCAATCTTTGCAGAGGCGACCTGTGGAGCGGACTGGTGTACTCCTCCTCTCGCCTTGCTGCTCCTGTAGGGTTTTTACTCCAGTGATGGACCGGAAGAAGCCATCTCGGAGATAAATGAACAGAAGGGGAAGCACCCCTGCGCTGAGAAGGGGACCTTTGTCGTGACCTATCCGAATGTCGCCCTGGAGATGTAGAGGATGAATGCTCCGGTGAATGACGTCTCGAGGAGTGATAGGATGAGTGCCGTGAAGCTGATTCCGTCACCAACACTACAGAACCCTCTCTAGATCTTGTGAGAAGTTGGCCTGGTACCTAAGGTACACTGTACAGGGCCCTAGAAGGTGATCCTTACCAATTGGGTTATGTACCTAAAGTACATAGTATGAATGTAGAGAGAGAACAGCTGGGCTGTGGGTCTGATTAGCAGGCCCACAGCCACATCTAAGTCGAAAACCAGTGAAGCAAAAGCAAAAAGTGGGGGTGAACATAGAAACCAGACCCTACACTCCTACAGATCTCACTGACACAGGTCTCGATGTCGAGCATATGACCTGCTCAGACGAAGACTCCCTCGACGGCGAATGAGATGTCCTTCTCGACGTTGAACTATGGGCAGCTGTTAGATCAGGTCTCGATGTCGATTGAATCAGCGGCGTAGATTTCCTATTCTTCGACGCCGAAGTACCTCGACGCCTCTCGCCGCAGAGCAGACCACGGCGGAGGGCTTCCACTCCTCGATGCCAATCGTCGCCGAGATGACGACGGCGGAGGGCTTTTTTTCCTCTACGCCGGTCGTCGCCTGGTTGACGACAGCGGAGGGCTTTCGTGCCTCGACGCCGATCGTCGCCTGGTTGATGACGGCAGAGGGTTTTTGTGCCTCGACGCCGATCGTGGCCGGGATGACGACGGCGGAGGGCTTTTGTTTCTTGACGCCGATCGTCGCCGTGATGACGACAGCGGAGGGCTTCTGTTCCTCGACGCCGACCATCGCCGGCTTGACGACGGCGGAGGACTCCTGCTCCTCAACGCCGATCGTCGCCGGGTTAACGATGGCGGAGGACTCCTGCTCCGAAAAGGTAGAGCTGTGTAACCAGGGTCCTGTCAGAAGGACCCGGAAAGAACAACTGACCTGTCACACCTTAGGCATGATGGGAAGCTAGGGGTCATGGCTGCCTTAAAGGCACGGTGCCAGTTTATTTCTATGTTGCTAAGGGTTAGCTTTTCAGCTTTTCTATGCTATGATTCTACAATGCAGCCTGTGAGCTGTCAATGCTTTCAGTCCTATCTGAGGGATTGTGCTAAGTGCTAAGCATTAAAACAGTTTTCAAACTTACTTTGTTGTTTGTTTTTCCCCATTTTTAGGGCATTATTTACAATATACAAGGGAGTTTTTACAGCATTTCTCAGCTCTTAGTGTATGGAAGGCTGCATTTACGTTTTTTATTGTATATATATATATATATATCAATGCTCAGGCTTGGGTCCAAAAGGCTTGAGGTGCACTCGAACATCAACTCGGGGCTCCAAGCACTAGCCCCCTTATCGGTGCAGATGGCGCCAACCAGCTCCCTTTCACAGTCAGACACCACTCTCGCCGACGCGTTTCGAAAATATATTTTCTTCTTCCAGGGCTCGTGGTGAGGGAATAGGCACGTACCAGCAACTGTCTCTCTTTATGCAAAATAAGCGCGCCCTCTGATGGGCTGCTCTGAATGAGTCCGCGCTAGGCATCCTGGAGGTTGCAGTGCCAGATGCATTTCAATCCGTGCGTGCATTATCTGTGGGTAAAAAAGAACGCTGAATGAGTTCTCAGCTGGCAAGCGTCACCTCAATCCAACATTGATGCTCCACATGCAGAGGCTGTAGTATACTGGCCCCCGTGGCCCCCATGGGTTACTGAGGTGGTGCACACTCGGCGGTTATGGCCACCGCCAAATATCAATGCTCAGGCTTGGGTCCAAAAGGCTTGAGGTGCACTCGAACATCAACTCGGGGCTCCAAGCACTAGCCCCCTTATCGGTGCAGATGGCGCCAACCAGCTCCCTTTCACAGTCAGACACCACTCTCGCCGACGCGTTTCGAAAATATCTTTTCTTCTTCCAGGGCTCGTGGTGAGGGAATAGGCACGTACCAGCAACTGTCTCTCTTTATGCAAAATAAGCGCGCCCTCTGATGGGCTGCTCTGAATGAGTCCGCGCTAGGCATCCTGGAGGTTGCAGTGCCAGATGCATTTCAATCCGTGCGTGCATTTTCTGTGGGTAAAAAAGAACGCTGAATGAGTTCTCAGCTGGCAAGCGTCACCTCAATCCAACATTGATGCTCCACATGCAGAGGCTGTAGTATACTGGCCCCCGTGGCCCCCATGGGTTACTGAGGTGGTACACACTCGGCGGTTATGGCCACCGCCAAATATCAATGCTCAGGCTTGGGTCCAAAAGGCTTGAGGTGCACTCGAACATCAACTCGGGGCTCCAAGCACTAGCCCCCTTATCGGGCCTTTTGGACCCAAGCCTGAGCATTGATATATATATGGAGATACATATACGTTTTCACCGATCAGTAGAGCCCAAGACATTTGCATCAACATAAGGACCTTTCTGATCTACTGGGACCTCATCCGGTTCCTTACCCCATCCTAGGCATTCCTCTGCATAATCAGAATCCGCAAGACCAGTGACCGAATAATCAGACATTTGGTATTGATTTCGTCTATCAAAGGTATTAGAATAATTTGGTCAGTGTTCAACTGCCTCAAACCTGGGACGAGTTCCTATTCCTCCCCTATTTCCTGAATTCCTTGGGCGTGCTCTCATACTTCCTCTACCCTGTTGATACTGCTAACCTCGCAAAAGGGGGCACTCAGAACGCCAATGTCCAATCTCTTTACAATAAGCACACTGATCAGGAGACAAAGTTGATCGAGAGAAAGGGGGTACACCAGGTGTATATACTGCACGTCCGCCTCTACCACCACCTCTGAATGGTGGACCATATACTTGAGCCAACATAACTTTCGTCTTTAAATCCTTAACCTTTTTATCCTCTTTGCCTTTTGCTTCCAATTCCTGACGCTCATAATACTGGGCCATTGTCAAAAGGGAGACTGGGAAAGACGTAGTCCATGAACTCTCGCTGGCCTTTAGGCGACTAGCTATTTCTGGCAACATGTTGGCGACAAATTATTCGACGAACATATGCTCACACGTGTCATCTAACAATGACTGCCCACTAAAGTCATGGAATGTCTCTTCAAATTGTGTAAAGAAATCAGAAACTGACTCATCCGCTTTCTGTTTA
This sequence comes from Triturus cristatus, assembly GCF_964204655.1. Taxonomy (NCBI): domain Eukaryota; kingdom Metazoa; phylum Chordata; class Amphibia; order Caudata; family Salamandridae; genus Triturus; species Triturus cristatus. Next base: position 775,960,046 of record NC_140595.1, on the reverse strand, counting down.
CAAGACGCTAATGTAGTCCAATTTATTTTCTTAGGGGGTATGAGAGTTTTCAACTTTGTCACAATAGCTTTGGGAAGATCTAATATCTCCTGTTGTGGTTTCTGCGCAGGTTCTCTAGCCCCATATATTTCTTCTAAATGTACCCAAGTATATGCTACATTATCATCTATTGTCCGAATTGTTCTCCACATATCAGGGGGCAAAATAAGTTCAAAAAACATATCGATATCTGGCAAAGTCATAGTGCAGGGGCTAATGGCTCCTTCCACTTCCTCATAGAAAGCGGCCGGATTTTTCCACGGGTCGGGCAAAGCAGCCTTAAGAGCCATAACATCTGCTCTACTCCAAGGAGTATAGACCCAATTATAGACAAAATATCCCATTGCATCATCTGAAGTTTTATCGTCGTTTGTTCCCACACCCTTCGGTGGAACATACAGAGGCGCAGCTTCATGCATCGGTTTCACAGGACCCACAGTATCACTAGGGTCATTGTCTGTCCCCAAAACAACTTCTTTTTGCACTGGGGTCTGAACTGTTTGTGCAGTTTTAACTTTACTACCTGGTTTTTGCTCTGCTTTTAAACGTAGTGTACCATGTCTTGATTTAACCACACGCCTAATTAAATCAGGTAATCATTTAATTATTTATAATCAGAATTGACATCAGTGGGCTCTAAATTTGTAGAAACGTTCCTAAAGTGAAGTATTACTTCCCAAGTAAACTTCTATGCAAAATATAACTGCTCTAAATCCTTCCACTGCTGAATCATCGCTACAAGGTCTGGGGCAGAAGTAGTCCTGTGAGCTTCTTTGGGAGCAGTGGATCTAATAGTGGCTTTTTCATCAACGGTCAAAGTAGAGTGAGTCTGCCGCCCATCTTGCTTATCTAAGTCTTTATCATCTGAAGATAAATGTTCTTCTTCAGAAAGATCAGTCTCAGGCACATAGGGAAATTTATACTGGGGCGCTGGTCGATCTAACTAGATGGAATCATCCTGAGGTTTATTAAGTATGGCATAAATGGGGCGCCTAATAGGGTACTGGCCAGTTACCTCTAAACGCCGCTCCCTTTCCTCTTTTTCTTTTATTGATTTCATCTCTTTATTTTTTTTAATTCCAATGTGTTTTGATGTATCGTTTTTCACTGTTCTTTTTCTGCTATAGCTTCTTCTTTCCTCACTCTCTCTTGCACATCTTTCTCCCACATTCGTACACAATCAAACATATCTTGTCGACTTGTTTTGTTGAATAAACACTGCTCTACATACTGAATCTTTTTAAAATCAAATGACCAATTCACAGGCCATCGTAAATCAGGATCCTTTTTCGTATATTTGTTCCACAGTGTACTATGCATTATGGAAGAAATACCGTATTTAATAAACATATGTCTATTAGGTGTCCCCTCTGGGGGAGCCGGCTGACATCTTTCTAAATCCATTTTGGTACCACCAAGACAGCAACACAGCCTACGGAGTGTGCTGGAAACAGGCATGCTACCAAGTTTTTGTAAAATATTACTTTTCAAAATATTCAAAAGTAGAGAAAAATCTCCACATTACCTCCAAATGCCAATCTCTTGGTCGACCTAATGGTCACTGCAAAAATAACGCCAAAGTATACCTCAGTCAGGACCGGCCAAAACCTGGAGGGTCAAATCGAGAAAACCGGAAAAATCACTTTGGCTGCAAAGACAAGGGTCTCCTCATGCAGGACGTCTCCTCAGCAAAATTCCACTCTTCCGTCAAGACCACTCCTTTGGACGGCTGTGTCTCCGATGAGGACCCAGGTTTGGGCGCAAAACTGTGGAAATGTGCTTTTTAATGAGCACACCAGTGCCGGGGTCACCCTTCTCTGTCCACAGGTCCATAGACCAACAAAATAGAGATTGGCACAGAAGCTGGAATTCAAATAACAAGTTTATTAATCACTCATGAGTGGGACGAACAAGTTACTTACCTTCGGTAACGCTTTTTCTGGTGGATACAGTATCTGCCTGTGGATTCCTCACCTTGTGAATATCCCCTGCGCCAGCAACATTCGGAAACTTTTGTAGCAGTCCACGCCGATGGGGTCGAAGATGACGTCACAGAGACACGACTCCGCTCGCGACTCCACTGACGTCACCGGCTCCATAAGAAGACCTCCTCGGCGTGATGACGTCAGTTCCGCCCCTTTTTTCCGTGCCTCCGAGGCACACGGACGGACTGACAGCAATATGTACATAAACAGCATACACAGTACACAATATGCATATCAACACACACAGTGTGGAAAAGAAACATCAAAGCACTAGAAATAACCCAATGTCCTTGACAGTCATAAATACATTTGAAATCAATAATAGAACTACCGTCATAGAGTCACTGGAATAGAAGGATGGACAACGGGGAGGCGGGTGGGTCAGTGAGGAATCCACAGGCAGATACTGTATCCACCAGAAAAAGCGTTACCGAAGGTAAGTAACTTGTTCTTCTGATGGATACATCTGCCAGTGGATTCCTCACCTTGTGAATAGATTCCACAGCAGTCCCCGCTCCCGGAGGAGGGTGTCCATCCCCCTATACCAGAAAATCCTGAAGGACGGAACGGGCAAAATGTCCGTCCCTCCTCACCTCAGAATCTAAACAATAATGTTTTGCAAAGGTGTGAAGGGAGGCCCAAGTTGCCGCCCTACAAATGTCCTCCACAGGAACACCCCTAGACAAAGCAGAGGTAGAAGACTTTGCTCTAGTGGAATGAGCTCTTAAACCCTCCGGAGGCTCCTTACCAGCTAGGGAGTAGCAGATCTTGATGCATAGCACAATCCATCTTGAAAGGGTGCGCTTGTGCACCGCACGACCCTTTCTGCAGCCAGCAAAGCCCACAAAGAGCTGGTCATCAATCCTGTAGTCCTTAGTCCTGTCCAGGTAAAAGCTCACCGCCCTCTTAGGGTCCAAGCGGTGAAGTCTCTCCTCCTCCTTGGAAGGGTGAGGGGGAGGATAAAAGGTAGGAAGGGTAATGGACTGCCCCAGATGGAAGGGAGTTACCACCTTAGGCAAAAACGCAGCCCTGGTCCGGAGAACCATTCGTTCAGCATGCACAGTCAAGAATGGGGGTTTTGAACTAAGAGCTTGAAGCTCACTTACTCTCCTTGCCGAGGTGATTGCAACGAGGAAAACCGTCTTAAAAGACAACAGTCTCAAGGGACACTTATGTAAGGGCTCGAAAGGAGAACCCATAAGATAAGTCAGTACAAGGTTTAAGTCCCACTGAGGTACAATAAAGGGAGTAGGAGGAAATTTATTCGTAAGGCCCTTGAGAAACCTAAGCACAATAGGTGACTTAAATAAGGACGGCTGATCCGGCAGGCATAGGAAAGCCGACTAAGCCGATAAATATCCCTTTACAGTGGCCACAGCAAAGCCCTGCTGGGCAAGAGAAAGAGCAAACTGCAGAATGTTAGACAAACGAGCCTTCAAGGGATCAATCGACCTCTCTCCACACCAGAGAACGAACTTAGACCACCTATAGGAGTATATGGATTTGGTGGAGTGTCGCCTGGCCGATAAAATAACATCCACCACATCTGGCGGGAGAGAGAAAGAATTCAGGTTGCCCCGTTCAATCTCCAGGCATGAAGGTGTAAGCTCCGGAGGTGGGGGTGTAGAACCTGCCCCTCCGACTGCGAGAGGAGGTCTGCCCTCAGAGGGAGACGGAGCGGAGGGCACGAGGAGAGGTGGAGAAGATCTGTGTACCACACCCTTCTTGGCCAATCCGGGGCGATCAATATAACTTGGGCCCGGTCTTGGCGAACCTTCCTCAGAACCCGAGGAATCAAGGGTATGGGAGGAAACGCGTAAAGGAGTCGTGAGCCCCAACTCAACTGAAACGCGTCTCCCAACGCCCCCTGCATCGGATACTGGAGACTGCAGAATGACAGGCAGTGCGCGTTCTCGAAAGTGGCAAACAGATCCACCCGAGGAGTTCCCCACGTCCGAAAGACGTGACGAACTACCTCCGGATGGAGCCTCCACTCGTGGTCGGCAGAGAACTGCCGACTGAGACTGTCCGCACGAACGTTCAGCACCCCGGCCAGATGATTTGCCATCAGACAAATCCGATGGTCCTGAGCCCAGGACCATAGACGCAGGGCCTCTCTGCACAGACAAAGAGACCCCACTCCTCCCTGCTTGTTTATATACCACATCGCGGTAGTGTTGTCCGTCAGAACCTGAACAGACTGACCGCGAAGGGAAGGGAGGAAGGCCTTGAGCGCCAAGCGTATCGCCCGTAACTCCAGAAGGTTGATGTGAAGCAACCTTTCCTCTGGAGACCAAAGACCCTTGATCTCCAGATCCCCCAGATGAGCACCCCACCCTAAGGTGGATGCATCCGTTATCACCGTGGCCACCGATGGAGGTAGATGGAAGGGCTTCCCTTGGGACAGATTGCCCTCCACGCTCCACCAAGACATCTCCGCTGCAGCTTCTCTGGAGATCCTCACAGACTCCCTGAGATCTCCCTTGTGCTGATACCACTGCTTGCGGAGGCACCACTGGAGCGCCCTCATGTGCCAGCGTGCATGGTTGACCAACAGTATGCAGGAAGCGAACAGACCGAGCAGGCGAAGGACCTTCAGAACTGGAACAACCGCTCCGCTGAAAAACAAAGGAATCATTTCCTGTATGTCGAGAATCCTTTGAGGAGGAGGGAATGCTCGACACACAGTAGTGTCCAGTACCGCACCTATGAACAGGTTGCGCTGAGAGGGCACCAGGTGAGATTTGGGCACGTTGATCGAAAAACCCAATCTGTACAACAGCCGAGTTGTATCCTGCAGATGACACAGCACCTTCTCCGACGACTCCGCCTTGATCAGCCAGTCGTCCAAATAAGGGAAAACCGAAATTCCCGATCTTCTGAGATGGGCTGCCACCACTGCCATCACCTTTGTGAAGACTCGAGGTGCCGAAGTAAGACCAAACGGAAGGACCGCAAACTGATAATGTTGCGACCCTACCGTGAAACGGAGATACTTCCTGTGCGACTTCAGGATGGGGATGTGAAAATACGCATCCTGCAAGTCGAGCGACACCATCCAGTCCTCCTGATTCAGCGCCTGAAGAACCTGCGCAAGGGTGAGCATCTTGAACTTCTCCTGTTTCAGGTAAAAGTTCAGGATTCTGAGGTCTAGAATCGGACGCAATCTGCCGTCCTTCTTCGGGATCAGAAAATACCGGGAGTAGCATCCCTGACCCCTCTCCTGCTCCGGAACCACCTCTATCGCCCCTTTCTGAAACAACTTCAGGACTTCTTCCTGCAGGAGAAGACGGTGGTCCTCCGAGCAAGCACCTTGGCAAGGAGGGTAAACTGGAGGGAATTCCCGAAAGGGAAGGGCGTACCCATTTTCTACAAGATCCAGAACCCAAAGGTCTGTAGTAACCGATTCCCAATCTTGTAGAAAATGGGTAAGCCGGCCCCCCACAGGACCAGCATGATCCGGAATGTCGAATCTAGGGCTGTTTTGCGGTGGTGGGAGGGGCTGAGGAAGAGGAAGAGGAGGAGGAGAGTTGACGGCCACGTGAGCGACCCCTAAGCCTTCCTCTATATCCCTTGGAGCTTTGCTGCTGCTGCTGCTGCTGCTGCTGCTGGGCTGGTCTATAAGAACGAAAACTCGCCCTTCCAAAACCTCTGTACCTCTTGAAAGTACCTCTCGGCTGGGATTGAAGGCCCAACGACCTAGCCGTAGCCTTACTTTCTTTGAAGCGCTCGAGAGCAGCATCAGCCTTCTTCCCAAACAGACCAGACCCATCAAAAGGTAAGTCCAACAAGGTCGACTGGACATCCGAAGAAAATTCGGAGGACTTAAGCCATGCTCCCCTCCTGGTGGCAACTGAAGACCCCATGACCCTGGCAACTGAGTCTGCTGTATCCAAGCCACTCTGTATAACCTGGCGAGCAGCCGCCTGGGCATCCGACAGTACTTCACTGAAGCCTGCCCTATCCACCCCCGACAGCTTCGGTGCCAACTTTTTAGCTGAATCCATAAGCGCATGGATATAGCGCCCCAATAAACAAGTCGCATTAGAAGACTTTAATGCCATACTGGCTGAAGAAAAGACTTTCTTGGCCGATTGGTCCACCTTCTTGGCCTCTCTGTCCCCTGGGACCTGAGGAAACGCACCTTTTGAACGTCCAGAACAAGCAGCCTGAACGACCAGACTTTCAGGTGAAGGGTGTGATGACAAAAACTCAGGATCCCCCGGAGCCACCCTATATCTCCTTGCAACCACCTTGGACACCGCAGGAGCCGAAAAAGGCTTGCGCCACACATCCAACACAGGCTCCAATATTGCTTCATTAAAAGGCAACAGCGGCTCTGACACCGCAGTTGGAGAGTGCAACACCTCAGTCAAGATATTAGACTTGAACTCAACAGATGGCAATTGAAGGTCCAACAACTCTGCAGCCTTTCTTATCACAGCATGATAAGGAGCCGCGTCTTTAGAAGGTTCATCTGAAGGAGGAGTGATCTCCCACTCCGGAGACAAATCCAACCCACTTGCCTCCTTCAATTCGTCAAACACCTCATCGGATTCGACCAATTCTCCCTCTTCAGCCTCATCCATAAGATAGCTCCTCTCCTCCAGCACTCTCTGCGCCTCTCTCCTGGAACGGATCCGCACCTGCGGCGTCGGCGGCGCCGTGATCGAATCCGACGGCGCCGGCAGAGGCGTCGAACGCGGATCAGCTGGAGCAGCCGGCGTCGAACGAGGTCGAGTCGGCGCCGGTGAAGAGGGAAGCGGCGTCGATGTTTTCGGCGCCGGCATCTGCCAAGACGGCGTCGCTGGGAAGAAAGGCATAAACGGTGCTTGAGGATAAACCTGCGGCACTCCCAGATTAAAAGCCATCGGACCCATCGGACCCATAGGTGCACCAGAGGAATACATGGCCCGTGAGAACACCCCATACATCGCATTGAGATACTGCGAGGGGTCCTGACCTGGATTAGGGAAAGCTGGATACTGGTCAGGTAACACCGGACTCGGGCCTGCCGGCGCCGACGGTGGAACTTGCGGCGTCACAGACTCACCCGGAGCCTGATCATCCTCATCCTGGGCCGGAGTCGGAGACGGAGACGGAGCCGAAGGACCTGCAGGACCTGGAGAAGCCATCGGCGCCGGAGAGGACGCCGGCACCGGCGAATCAGCCGGAGCCGGAGAAAACACAGGAGAAGATGGAACAGGAGGCGAAGCCGGAACAGGAGAAGGAGACACTGACTCCCTTCGACGCCGAGCAGGCGATTTAGACTTCGACGTCGAGGCCTTGTGATGAGACGAATGCCTCCTTTTCTTCTTATGCTTCTTGCTCTTTGAAGCATGTCCCGACGTCGACTTGGAAGCCGACCTCGACCTCGACCTGGATCTTCTTCTACCTCTTTTCTCCTTTCTCTTCATCCGGGCGATAAAGAGCTTTGCCTCTCTTTCCTTAAGAGCCTTTGAGCTCATCTTCCTGCAACACGAACATCCTTCAACATCGTGGTCCGATGACAAACACCAAACGCAGTCGTCATGCGGGTCAGTGATGGACATGTGTTTGCCACATTCATGGCAAGGCTTGAAACCAGACTTCCTTGCCGACATTCTCGAAGAAAGACAGAGAAACTTCGGAATAAACACAAAGTAACAGGTAAAGCTACCAGTAACGATTCCCGAAATCCGTTGGCGTCGTCGGCGCGGAAAAAAGGGAACTGACGTCATCACGCCGAGGAGGTCTTCTTATGGAGCCGGTGACGTCAGTGGAGTCACGAGCGGAGTCGTGTCTCTGTGACGTCATCTTCGACCCCATCGGCGTGGACTGCTACAAAAGTTTCCGAATGTTGCTGGCGCAGGGGATATTCACAAGGTGAGGAATCCACTGGCAGATGTATCCATCAGAATACGTCCATACAGCAGTCTCAAGTGCTGCCTGAGGTAGTACATGGAATACACAGACCATGATGCTTATATAGAGAGTTTGTTGCAGAGTAAGAATGTAGTTACAAATAGAAGGTACAGGCCTACACAGGAATAGTTACAGCCAGACATGGGCTGATGGGTAATCAGCAAAGTGGGAGGTGGAAAAGAACTGTTTACTACAGTAGAAAACAGTTGACAGTTACATCTTTAACCAGATGCATTTCAGCAGCTACAGGACTTTTCTTAGGACTTATATTGCTTTGGCTCAGTACAGAAGGAGTTAACTAAAGCTGATGACTCAAGCAGAATAGAAAGGCAAGCAACAGTGAAGACGGAATAATTACATAGATAGCTAATAAAATGGATGCCACAAACAAGATGGCTTCAGCTTATGCTTACAGAAATTATTTCCGATTTTCACATTAGATTTAGGCCTTGCTATTGATGTATTTAGCCTTAGGAAGAGCGAACTCCAGGTGATAACGTAGGAGTTACAGGCCTTGACAGCTAAATTTCTGAGGAGAGGCCTTTGCATTGCTCCTTTGAACTGTCCTCCTGAGACTCGAGAGGAGTCTTTTTAAGGACGTTTGAGAGAGTCTTGAGTACCTTGTTTCTTTGATGCTGATTTCAAAGCTCCATAGGAAGTTATTTCTTGAGATGCCATAAAAGCAGCTTTCCCTCTTACCTTATGACGAGGGTAAAGGCAAAGAATGTAATCCTTGAAATGAGAATCTGAATGAAGTCATCTTCCAATACAGCCATAGGGTTAGAGATCCCTTTTCAATGTTAGGCGCTTTCGTTATTGCAATAATAAAATGCATTTTTGAAATAGTAGTTGGTATATTGCTGAGCAGAGCTCAGAGAGACTCCCTTTATATGATGTGCGATAAAAAAATCTAGGGATTCAGCCTCTGTTGGGAGTGTTCTAGAGGGTGCTCTCGTCTGATTGATTATATTTCAAGTTTGGTCCTTTTTAAATAAGGACATAGGCAGGCTATTAAAATGACTTTGCATTGTCATTTTAGCCTATGTTACTATGTTACACTGCTTTACTATGGTACCGTGGGACTCCCGCTTCGACGATGAGGAATGATTCAAGCAAGTGAATCTATGAAAGATCCAATACTGGATAAGGGCTTACATGGACGCCATTGATGTTACATCCAGTGGATGAAGTAGCTTGACGCCCTCAACCGACACGCAGAGGTTCTGCTGGAAATTTTCCAGACCCGGTCTGGCACCTCGGGAGAATTCTAAGGTAAGAATCTGTGGCTGGACGTCCCTATCAGATTGGTCCTAACTTTACTGATGTGTACTCCATATGGGCCGATGCCCTCCTGTCCTTTGGGTTTACTAACTCTGAAAACGGTCTTCCTCGTAGCGATTATCTCAACTTGCTGCATGAGTCAGTTACAGACTCTCCCCAGTCACTACCTTCTTTCCCAGGCAAACTGGCGTTGTGGACTTTGGAGGCATTTGTGCTCAAAGTTGTGACGCCCTTTCATATCGGAAAATCTAGCACCCTTCCAGCATTCTTTGCTCAACCTTATCCCTTGAAAGAGGAGGAGACTCCATAGCTTAGACTAAAAAAGAGCGTTCAGCTTTTACCTCAATCATAACAAACAGTAAGGAGTTGAACAGCAGACCTTTGTGGGGCTTGCCATGGCAAAGAAAAAGGTAAGGTTGTGCAAAAAAAGGAACATTTCAAGGTGGATAGTCCTTTGTATAAAACTCTTCTACACATAGGACAAGAAGCAGCAACAGGCCAGCTCATTCAACCACAGCCAAGGCTGCTATCACTGAATTGTCACGCAGATGGCCTGGTGTGAACATCTGTGACCCTCACCTTCAGAAGTACTACTTTGATATCTAGTCACACAGTGAGAATCTGTGGTAAGAAGCATCCATCAGAAAACTATTTATTTTTCTCTGATAATGCTCTTTCTGGTGACTACTCTATCTAACCACAGAGTCCTCACTGCCTCCCTGTTCTGTGGAATGGACTCTTTTCACCATCCACAAAAAAAGTCTCAATTTAGAGATCTGCACGCTGTCATACCTTATTATTTAGTAAGCTCTGCGTCTGACAGGGCAGAGTCAAGAAAGAAACTAACATCAGCATTTAGGGGTGTCATATATATGCGGTGTCATCACCACTTCCAGGGCAGGGTGAAGATGATGCAAAGACACACGATGCCACCTACTGGCATTCAATAACAATGCTAAGAAAAATCTCCAGCTCCAGACTGGTGGCTGTGAATATTCATATGGTGAGAAATCTGCACCAGAAACAGTGATACCAAAGCTAAGCAACTTGTTCTTCAGTCAATGTAAACTATAAGAAACAGAACTAAGGAAAGGGTGGCATTTAAACTGCTACATTCCCATGGAAGCTGTTAAAAACCAAGGATTTGGGATTTTACTTACACACTTTGGTGACAGACTTGTTCAGAATAGGGGCAAGAGATGGGTCTAGCTCTTCCTGTACGTTCTGCAGGAGGACAGGGTTCCCATGCTGTACGGCAAGCTCCAGCACTCGTATGTAGTCCTGCATCTGCATATCGATGATCTTCAAGCCCTGGAAGGAATAAAAACATACCTTGAGTTACAGGTCCCGCTACACCACAGATGTGTTCACTGAAGTTGTCCTTAGTTTCTATAAGGGAGAATCTGCACGTATAAAGCCTAAACAATAGCAGTTTAACATGGAGACCTGGGGCCAGAAGTACTAAACATTTTACTGGTTGCAAATATTCCAATTGGGCATTTGTGAATGCTAATATACTTTTTTTTTATGTACCAATTCTGTCAGGGCACACGGTACCGTCGGACGCACAGGCTCTCGATAATCGGCACGGAAAACTACATTTCCCGGCAGCCTCGACGGACGTCTGACGTCAGACACACCGCCCCATGTGACAACGGAACACTCGGGTTAAGGCGAGGCAGCGGCAGAAGACGCTGCTGATTATTCCTGAAAGTCCAGTGCGGACGCTGGCCATTTGCTGCAACTATGTGGTCTGATTAGGGTGCCATTGGGCAACACTCATTTAATATTCGTTTTGGGAGTACACAGAGGGCTTATCAGATACCTGTTTAGAGCAGTGACTCGTGTTGGTGCTCATTATCATATTTCCCTACCTTGGCAAGTGCTCGATACTGTGACAGTTGTCCACAGAGCTCTTGCGAGGGAAGTAAGGTGGTTCTGGTCATATTGACTTTTGCACAACATTGCACATATAAACTCCTCCTTGTGGAGAGGGGTTCGCTTATTTGTCTTCCCTGTTCGCGAGTCCAGAACAGCGGGTTCATGCAGGGAAGAAATTAATTAGCCTACTTCGTACTGGGCTAGAGTCACCAAGAGAGTGACTATGAACTCTCAACTTTGTTCTTTTTGCTATACCTGGTTATTTCCTGGATACAATTGTTTGGTTTGCGTAACAACGCACATCACAGTGTGCTGATGGTACTTTTGAGTTTTCTTGCACCTCGTGTTCATGTTTTACGTGACTCACAGTATTTTGCACCTTCTACTTTTACCTCCACAGGGGTGATTCAAGCCAGGTGATCTTTCTGAGCTAGAAGTCCTCCTTCCACTATATCAAGGGTAGGTATTGCATATAGGAAAGGAAAGTCACACGTTACAGAAGGAGGGAGGTTCAAGACGGAGTGGTAGCACTATGTTATGTTTTGTGTCTTACAGTATACAGTGTGAGGAATTGTGATTACATGCTCAGCCCCCCTGTCAGCAGGCAGCCTTTTCTCTCTTTGCAGGTCAGTGGAAGTATGGGTTCAGTTAAGACTAGTGGGAGTAGGGAGTTATCGGAAATGTCTAGGTGGTAATCTGTTCTCTTGTATTCACAGGTCTCCCTCCTCGCTGTCCCAAACCTTCCCTTCCCCCGCTTGACCATCCTTTAGTCTGTGTGTATGTTATATCCAGACTTGGGGTTGTCGAGAGGTGGACCCCTAAGACCATTGGTTCGATCCTGAGGATACGTTCAGGCTTGGGAAAAATTCTATTTTAGGAGTTGGAAAAGATTTTCTGACTTCTAAAATGTAGACTTCAAATGGATACTAATTTGGTATCTGAAAGGAGTGTTTTGTAGGCGTCTCGTCCAAACACTGAATCAGTGTCATATATTATCAATGAACTTTGTTCACAAAACATTTAAATTTTACCAACACCCCAAAGCCCGACTTCCTAGTCGAAGACATACCGATTTTAACACAGTTACACCGCTAAACTACAAAGTAGCTAGAGAGCACTGGAAAAAAAACGTTGCGCGTCGACGGCGCGGAAAAAAGGGAACTGACGTCATCACGCCGACGTGGGCTTCTTATGGCTCCGGTGACGTCGAATGGAGTCGCGAGCGGAGCCGATGCATTATGACGTCGACGTGGAGTGCTGGAAAAGAAAAGTTCCGTGGAATGCTGGCGCAGGGGATATTCACAAGGTGAGGAATCCACTGGCAGATGTATCCATCAGAAAGAGATGGTAATGCATTAGGAAGTGGGCTCCCTTAGGACTAATTTGCCTTTGTAAATGTAAAAAAAAGGTTTGGTGAAGAGTAGGCAGTGGTCCAATGGAACACCGACAAATTTTCAACAAAAAGTAAAATAAAAAGAAAACTTTTTTTAAATGCAGCCCCGTTTCCTGTAAGGAAAACGGCCAGCCTTTAAAGAAATTAAAAGATTACCTAATTTAAAAGCAATCACAGACATGGTGGTCTGCGAACCCCAGCAGATCACCATAACTGTGATGTCCCCCAATCTGCAACTTACCTAATTTATTATTCATCATTGTAACCCACAATCAACCCATCCAACCTATTAGGACTAGGTCAGTTCTAAAAATAGTTTAATGGACAATACTGGTCACAAATTGTAAGCAGTATTTTGAGACCAGTAAATAGTACATCTGGCCCTTGGTTTCTAATCCTGGTGTCCTCTTACCGACCGAATGATGCAATCAGGGATAAATGTCCATCTCTTAGAACCTCATGGACTCTGTCTACCAGAGCTGTTATACATACACACAGGCTAAATGCAAGAACTGGGTGTCATTTGTATCTGTCTGGTTGTGGTACCCCCGGATCTCTTTTCTGGGATATCAAACAGGCTGCTGGTATTGAATTTCCATACATTCCTAGCTTTGCTGCTCTCTTAAAACATGAGCAAAAAGTGTCTTGCACGCTGTCACAAGTAAAGTTGGCTACTGATGCAGAACGTAACCATACGTAGGGTGACTTGATATAGTGTGCTGTAACCACTTGCTGCTTACCGCAGATGCCTCCATGTTTTTGATCCATTTTGTAGCCTGTCCTTGAGGATCTATCATAAGCGGCCACCTACAAAGCAAACAAAGTGTGAAATGGAGAGATAAACAAAGCGAAAAACACCATATGCAGACCTCAACATGTTCCCATCTCTGCATTTCATTCCACATCAAACCATGTGGCAGCATTTGCCAAGGGAAATCTGAGTGGGCCTTCATACTCATGAGGTGGGTAAGGTGAACAAGGCTGTGCACGTGTGTTATGGATGAGATTGGGGCACAGGGGGAAACCTAGTCAATGTAAAAGATGTAGTCTGTCCTGGGTTTTGCATGGTAGTCAGTATCCATAAGGCAGTGTGCCCTGCTTGTTCCAAGGGTTAAAATATTCTACCCAAACAAAGAAATTGTCCCTGGGATGACTGACTACCTTACTACCAACTCCCTCCTTATTAAAATACAACCTACAATGGACATAAAATGATAGGTGTTCTTACCGGTGGCCACGTGTGACAATAACACCATTTTCGGTGGAGAAGGCATCTGATGGCAGCCCCTGAATGTTCCAGTCGCGTACATTGGTTGGCTTGGCAAGAAAGAAGGCAAACGAGAAGTGCGGCGAGTATGGCACCATAAATTCAAGAAGCTGAAAGGGTCAAAATAATACAGGCACGGTTAGACTACTGTGGGTGGGAAGCATTCTACTTCTGTAGTGCAGTCACACTCATCATGGTATGAGTCTTCTACAAACATACATTATGGAGGCAAGTTCCAGATTCAGAGAGCTATTAAACACGCCCAAAGGAAATACACAATGACCACCACTATTTTCAGGAACCAAATAAGGATGTATGATGGAACAACGCATGCCCTTACCACACATGCCTTTACAACGCGGCTACCATTACCACGCCTTAGAACGCAGGATTTTACCATGCATATGCCTTTACCATGCATGCCTTTACAACAAATTTTGTTGTAAGGGCATGAATGGCAAAGGCATATGCCAGGTTAAGGTTTTAAATGTAATTACTTTACAGGTAAGTGTAAACCATTTATATGGATAAATATGTGAGAAGTTGGCCTGATATATGATGTCACTAATTCTAGTGTACACCTTGTATCAGTCCAAACAACCCTTATGGTGATTGGTTGTAAAGTCAACCTTATAGACCAGCTATCCTAGTGGTAGCATGGACAAGAGCAGTCTTAGGCTAAACTCTGAATGGCATGTGAAGCCAGCTGTTATACCATTTGCAACCCCTTGAATACCAAATGAAAGGACACCACAACAGATATATATATAAAATAAAGTGTATTTATTCTAGTCAAACCCTCAGCACTCTTTATGAGATTCGAGGTAAGTACAACACAGTCTTATTCAAGCATACATTAAGTCACACAGGTAAGTAATACAGTTAGGCCCTAGGGGCCACGCAAACCATATACTAAGTAAGTGGTATAAGGACCACTGTCACGGAAATAGGATAGGCCTAGGCCTAGGGAATCGCTGGGGCTACACTATACTACCCAAGGTTAGGAAGTGGGAGGCCCACGGGATTCAGGTGCAGAGTGGAAACACTCACGCGTAATGCGTATAATCGATAGAAATAGTACAGTTTAGAATTAATAAGATTTAGGACACTTCTGGAGTAGCTAGGAAGTCAAGACTTGAGAACTAGACACTAGGATAGTCAATACCCTGATGAGCCCCGGAGTACCCAAGTTACCTAGCCCACGGGCTGTGGGTGCATAGGTGTGAACTTGCGTCGGGTTTCGTCGTCGACTCCTATGGATGCCTGAAGGAAAGATGCTGACAGGCAGTCAGTGAAGAGTGTACGGTGGATCCCAAGGCCGGGATCAAGAAGGAAGGATACCTGCAAGCAGAAGGGACAGAGTCTGGGTCACTAGCCAGTGACCACGTGGAACCAGGAAGAAACCAGGCGATGTTGGGAGATTGCAGGTGACGAGGTGAAGCTTGTCGCAGCAGCCACGGGTACCAGGAGACGTCGAGGACGACCAGGACCAGGAGGCGAGCTGTCCCACGAAGGCTCGTGCTGTCGGCGGCGTCGAAGTCGAACTAGGACTCACCAAGCCTTGGCAAGCGGAACCCACGAAGAATGGAGGACTTGCTTCTGGTGCAGACCAGGAAGGTCTGGGGTGCTTCTCTTTTACAGAGGAGCAGGAGCCAGTCTGGAGGAGCCAAACCAGCAGTGGAAAATTGAAGGTGTGTCGTCGCAAAGGTTACTAGCCAACGGGCAAGCAACCGGACAGACGCGGCAAGCAGGAAAATGCAGAAGGGCCCCACGCAGGACTCGTGGAGTGTGGGGGGTTGATCTTCGGTGCAGATGGTGCTTGGGGTTGGGGCTTCTCAATCCCCGGTGCACAACCTCGAGGGTGTCTCAGAAGCTGCGCTGGAAGATACTCGCCACTTTTCCCAGGTAGCCGGTCCCACGTCTCTCGTCGCCTCCACGGATCTCAGCTCGGATGTGGATCAGGGTCGGAGAAGTCTGGAAGTCAAGGCTCTGGTCAGGCTCTGCAGTCGGTCCCTCGTAGAACTTCAGCAAAGCAAAGGGTAAGTCTCTTGATGGTGCCTGTTCGCACAGGGTGACCACTCCTTGGCCACAAGGGAGATTCTTCAGTCTTCTTCTTTCGTCGAATGTCGAAGGTCCAGAGTTTCTGTTCAAGTTGCAGGTTCAGGATAATCTAATTTAGCAGGGCCCAACTAGCTACTAATATACTGGGCTAGTGGGCTGGGCTACCTGCAAGGTCCCTCCTATGGGTGGGACCAGGAAGGGGAGTGGCTACACCCCCTTTCCTTTGTCCAGTTTCGCGCCCCAGCACCGGTTTGAACTGGACTATGCATGGAGCACCTTGTGTGCCCCAGGCATGTCTCATTCCTTTCAGCCCTCCCTGCCCCAATAAACTAAAGTCTGTCTGGGGAGGTGCTAGCACCTCCCCAAGCAGGAAACCTATTGTCCAGGCCTCCCTGGCTGGGAGTGCTCCCAGCAGCAGGAGGTCAGACTCGTGTCTGTGGCAGCAGCATCCATTTTGTGATGCTGAGGCTTGGGTGAGAGTTAAACAGCAAAGTAGGATTTTAACATGTCTCTCCCTCTAGAAGGGATGAATAATATCCTCATCACCAGAAATGGTATGGGGGTATTATTCCAAAGTGTTAGACACCTTACACGACATGTTTTGATAAAGCCAAACCATAGTTACCATAACCGTTTAAGGTTATAAGGTACTTTAAGAGTATATGGTAGACTATATCATAGAACAGCTATAAGGACATGGTTCCGAAAGCTGCAGACAGGCTCAGCTCATGCTAGAGCACCATCTCACATGTTACCAAGCACTCTGCCTCCAGGATTGTTAAGGCCTGCCATAGGAGTGACTGATAGGTACACATGTGTCTATATATAAGGGTAGATACAGGTATACTATATCTAAGCAAGGGGTGATTACACGACCTTGCCCCAGCTTAGTGATCAGCCAGTTGTGTCTGATTGGAGCCCATGGGAGGCCTAGGGTACACCTATGCCCTGGGTACCTAGGGTACACTGTACAGGGTCCAATAAGGTGATCCTTACCAATTGGGTATGTACCTAGGGTACATGGAGTCCATTTTAAAGAGAGAGCAGACAGCCTGAGACCCTGAATGGCAGGATCTCAGGCCAACTAAGTCGAAAAACCAGCGAGACACTAGGCAAAAAGTTGGGGGTAACCATAGTCAGATATCCACCTTCCTACACAACCCCCTTCCCCCAAAACGAAAGGAGATAAGGCTGTCCTTGACAAGGTAAGCCTCTATTGCCTAAGTGGCCATATAAGGAAGAACCAGCACTGGCATGGTTACCCCCTGTCTCATGGTCCACTAAGCAATCCCTCACCCTAAAGGTATCATAGGGTCTCCACCATAGGGAATCTCTACCTTTGGTGTATCTTTGCAAAGTAAAAGGCTGGTGTTGAGATGGAGTACTGAAGGGAGTGTCCTCAAAGTGAGGCCTCAGCTTCCTCTAATCATC
This sequence comes from Triturus cristatus, assembly GCF_964204655.1. Lineage (NCBI taxonomy): Eukaryota > Metazoa > Chordata > Amphibia > Caudata > Salamandridae > Triturus > Triturus cristatus. The sequence continues at coordinate 775,942,804 of NC_140595.1, read as the reverse complement.
CTCCACCATGGATGCCTTTCTTTCTTTAACTGAGTTGCACTGTGCTCTCAGGGTCAGCCTCTGGCTACCTAAAGCTGGAGGCTGGGTCCCTTTTGTGGGCTTACTGGAGGGACATGTCAGGTTTGGGGCCCTAAGGTCCCATGTTTGCCTGTGCCCAACAGAATCCCTCTGGGGGAGGTCCCTAACTACCTGTAAAGGAGATCCCTCAGAAATGTTTTTACCCATCACCTGGCTACTAGCCAGGCAATCCTCATTCTTTTGATGGGGGGGTTCTTGTGGACAGGGGCCCTTCTTGGGGTCCACTGGCCTCCCTGACCTCTGCAGCCCTGGGCTGACTGAGGCAGGGTAGAGAGAGGCAGGCTACCTGCACCAGACTGGGTCCCACCTTGGAAGGGTCACTGACATCAGAGGCTCTGCCAGGCCAGGCCTGGCTACCTCTGGGGCAGTTCCTTCACAAGGGGTGAGGTCAGATCCCTGAGGAGGCTGACCTTTTCCTAATGTCTGGGGAGAGGGAGACTTTTCTTCCTCCCCACTACTCTCTGTTTGTGTGGAGTGATCTATAGTTTCAGGCTTCACTATACCTATGTCAGTCTGAGTATGGACTGAGACCATTACAGTCCTGCCAACCTTTTCAGGGAGGCACTCAGTTTGGGTTTGAGCTGTGACTGTCACAGCTCTGCCAATTCCTACAGGGAAGTCTGTCTTTGCCTGGGCTGTGGCTACCACTGCCCTTCCAACCTTTTCAGGGAGGAAATCTCCTTGGGCAGGGGTTGTGGCTGGCACAACCCCACTACCCTTTTGTGAAAGGCCTACCATTTTAGAATGGGTGTCTTGTTTAACTCCAGCCCAAGCTGAGAGTTCTAAGTCATTCCCCAGTAAGCAGTCCACAGGCAAGGTTGGAGACACTGCCACCCTTTTAGGGCCAGTGACACCTCCCCAGCTGAGACATACCTCTGCCATGGGGTGACCGTTCTGTTTGCCATCAATGTTAGTTACCTGGTATGAGAAACCAGGCAAAAGCTGCTCAGAGGGAACTAGCCTATGGGCCACCATAGTGATGCTAGCTCCAGTGTCTCTGTAGGCCTCAGCTTTTCTACCATTGATGTAGGGCTCCTGTCTGTACCTACCCAAAGTGTTGGGACAGGCAGTGAAGTTGGCAAACCCCATGCCACCATCACAGACAAGAGTAGCTGCTGTAGGGGAATTGGCTAAGCCAGGGTCCCCCTGTGTTCCCCAAGAAAACCCAACCAAATTTTTGGGGGCACTCCCACCACCTGGGGGATTACTGCTGACAGTAATAGGTGGTGTGACAGGAGTAATTGGAGGAACAGTTTTGTTTTTAGCCTTTGGGCAACTGCTGTCAGTTTTCCAATGCCCAGGAATTTTACATTTATGGCAGTAAGGCTATTTGACTGTGGTAGAGGAGGGAGCTTGGGACCCACCACCCTGTGTGGAGTTTTGGGGCCCTGAGGAAGATTTCTCTTTTGTTTTATCCCCACCCTTCTCTTGAGGCTTGGTGGTATCTTTCTTTTGGTCACCACCCTGATTTTTAGGCCTAATCCTGGTCCTGACCCATTTATCTGCCCTCTTTCCCAATTCTTGGGGAGAGGTCAAATCTGAGTCTACCAGGTGTTGATGGAGAAGCTGGTTCTGACAATTACTAAGGATCTGCTCCCTCATAATCAAGTTGTACAATCCTGTATAGTCCTGCACCTTGCTGCCATTTAACCAACCCTCCAAAGCCTTAGTGGCACAATCCACAAAATCAGACCAGTCCTGTGTCTGTGTCTTCTGGGTGTCTCTGAACAACAACCTATATTGTTCAGTGGTTAAGCCAAACCCATCTATCAGAGCACTCTTGAGGACTTTGTAATTGTTAGCATCCTCATCACTAACTGTGAGGAGCTTGTCTCTACCTTTGTCAGAAAAGGAGAGCCACAAGATAGCTGCCCACTGACTCTGGGGTACCTGCTGTACTTTGCAGGCCCTCTCCAAAGCAGTCATCCACTTGTGGATGTCATCCCCATTCTGATATGGGGGGACTATCTTGCTTAGGTTTCTATGGTCATAAGACCTATCCCTATCTCTAGGAATGTTGCTGCCACCAGTGGGTTCTGACCCACACAATTTTTGCTCTCTGGCCAGAGCAAGCTTCTCTTTGGCAAGGGCAAGTTCTTCCCTTTCGATCCTCAGTTTGGCTTCCTTCATTCTGGCCTCATGCTCTCTCCTTTGGGGGGAAGTCATCCCCCTGTGGGATGAAGCATTGGAGCTTCTTGAGTGATAGGAGTGGAGAGAGTCCCCTGAGGGAGATCTACCCCTTCTATCTCTCTTTTTAAGATTACTTGGGGGCCTGTAAGGGAAGCTCCCATGCAAACTCCCATGTAAGCTTAAGTTAGCCTGACTAAGTCTTCTGACTGGGGTCTTGCTACCTCCCTCTTCCTCTGAGGTCTCTTCTAAGTCATCTGTATCAGTTAAGTCAGGGGTCTCTTCTGTGGAGGGGAGGCCCTTATTTACAGCTATGGCACCATACTTGGCAGCTCTTTCAGCATCATAGGCCTCCAGAAGCTCCACTAGCTGTCTAAGGGTAGGGTTGGAACCCTGTTTTAATCTCCTGGAGGTACACAGTTGTCTCATCTCCTGGAAAGTGAATGCATCATATCTAGAGGGAATCTGTCTAGGATTCTCCTCTCCTGAGGGAGTATCAGTGTGATCTCCATTCAGGGACATGATTCTAGTGAGGGTGTGGTGTGTGCACCTACCTACACTAGTTGTATCTACTAAACCTCTCTAGTAGTTGTAGTCAGGGTGTGCTAGGCCCTTCAACCTACAACAACTAAGTCCAGTAGGACTTAAGTATTTATAATCTATGTTATATGTACCTAAACAATATCTTATGTGATCTTTCAATTTAGTATCTCAAGATTACAATGGTATTACAACAGCAAGCTCAGATCCCAACCGCTGCTCACCAATGTGAGAAGTTGGCCTGATATATGATGTCACTAATTCTAGTGTACACCTTGTATCAGTCCAAACAACCCTTATGGTGATTGGTTGTAAAGTCAACCTTATAGACTAGCTATCCTAGTGGTAGCATGGACAAGAGCAGTCTTAGGCTAAACTCTGAAAGGCATGTGAAGCCAGTGGTTATACCATTTGCTACCCCTTGAATACCAAATGAAAGGACACCACAACAGATATATATATAAAATAAAGTGTATTTATTCTAGCCAAACCCTCAGCACTCTTTATGAGATTCGAGGTAAGTACAACACAGTCTTATTGAAGCATACATTAAGTCCCACAGGTAAGTAATACAGTTAGGCCCTAGGGGCCACGCAAACCATATACTAAGTAAGTGGTATAAGGACCACTGTCACGGAAATAGGATAGGCCTAGGCCTAGGGAATCGCTGGGGCTACGCTATACTACCCAAGGTTAGGAAGTGGGAGGCCCACGGGATTCAGGTGCAGAGTGGAAACACACACGCGTAATGCGTATAATCGATAGAAATAGTACAGTTTAGAATTAATAAGATTTAGGACACTTCTGGAGTAGCTAGGAAGTCGAGACTTGAGAACTAGACACTAGGATAGTCAATACCCTGATGAGCACCAGAGTACCCAAGTTACCTAGCCCACGGGCTGCGGGTGCATAGGTATGAACTTGCGTCTGGTTTCGTCGTCGACTCCTATGGATGCCTGAAGGAAAGATGCTGACAGGCAGTCAGTGAAGAGTGTCCGGTGGATCCCAAGGCCGGGATCAAGAAGGAAGAATACCTGCAAGCAGAAGGGACAGAGTCTGGGTCACTAGCCAGTGACCACGTGGAACCAGGAAGGAACCAGGCGATGTCGGGAGATTGCAGGTGACGAGGTGAAGCTTGTCGCAGCAGCCACGGGTACCAGGAGACGTCGAGGACGACCAGGACCAGGAGGCGAGCTGTCCCACGAAGGCTCGTGCTGTCGGCGGCGTCGAAGTCGAACTAGGACTCACCAAGCCTTGGCAAGCGGAACCCACGAAGAATGGAGGACTTGCTTCTGGTGTAGACCAGGAAGGTCTGGAGTGCTTCTCTTTTACAGAGGAGCAGGAGCCAGTCTGGAGGAGCCAAACCAGCAGTGGAAAATTGAAGGTGTGTCGTCGCAAAGGTTACTAGTCAATGGGCAAGCAACCGGACAGACGCGGCAAGCAGGAAAATGCAGAAGGGCCCCACGCAGGACTCGTGGAGTGTGGGGGGGCTGATCTTCGGTGCAGATGGTGCTTGGGGTTGGGGCTTCTCAATCCCCGGTGCACAACCTCGAGGGTGCCTCAGAAGCTGCGCTGGAAGATACTCGCCACTTTTCCCAGGTAGCCGGTCCCACGTCTCTCGTCGCCTCCACGGATCTCAGCTCGGCTGTGGATGTGGATCAGGGTCGGAGAAGTCTGGAAGTCAAGGCTCTGGTCAGGCTCTGCAGTCGGTCCCTCGTAGAACTTCAGCAAAGCAAAGGGTAAGTCTCTTGATGGTGCCTGTTCGCACAGGGTGACCACTCCTTGGCCACAAGGGAGATTCTTCAGTCTTCTTCTTTCGTCGAAGGTCCAGAGTTTCTGTTCAAGTTGCAGGTTCAGGATAATCTAATTTAGCAGGGCCCAACTAACCACTAATATACTGGGCTACCTGCAAGGTCCCTCCTATGGGTGGGACCAGGAAGGGGAGTGGCTACACCCCCTTTCCTTTGTCCAGTTTCGCGCCAGAGCTGGGGCTGGAGTGCCCCAGCACCGGTTTGAACTGGACTATGCATGGAGCACCTTGTGTGCCCCAGGCATGTCTCATTCCTTTCAGCCCTCCCTGCCCCAATACACTAAAGTCTGTCTGGGGAGGTGCTAGCACCTCCCCAAGCAGGAAACCTATTGTCCAAGCCTCCCTGGCTGGGAGTGCTCCCAGCAGCAGGAGGTCAGACTCGTGTCTGTGGCAGCAGCATCCATTTTGTGATGCTGAGGCTTGGGTGAGAGTTAAACAGCAAAGTAGGATTTTAACATGTCTCTCCCTTTAGAAGGGAGGAATAATATCCTCATCACCAGAAATGGTATGGGGGTATTATTCCAAAGTGTTAGACACCTTACACGACATGTTTTGATAAAGCCAAACCATAGTTACCATAACCGTTTAGGTTATAAGGTACTTTAAGAGTATATGGTAGGCTATATCATAGAACAGCTATAAGGACATGGTTCCGAAAGCTGCAGACAGGCTCAGCTCATGCTAGAGCACCATCTCACATGTTACCAAGCACTCTGCCTCCAAGATTGTTAAGGCCTGCCATAGGAGTGACTGATAGGTACACATGTGTCTATATATAAGGGTAGATACAGGTATACTATATCTAAGCAAGGGGTGATTACACGACCTTGCCCCAGCTGAGTGATCAGCCAGTTGTGTCTGATTGGAAGGCCAGACCAGAGGTGGCATAATACATGCTGCAGCCCCTGGGAGGCCTAGGGTACACCTATGCCCTGGGTACCTAGGGTACACTGTTCAGGGTCCAATAAGGTGATCCTTACCAATTGGGTATGTACCTAGGGTACATGGAGTCCATTTTAAAGAGAGAGCAGACAGCCTGAGACCCTGAATGGCAGGATCTCAGGCCAACTAAGTCGAAAAACCAGCTAGACACTAGGCAAAAAGTTGGGGGTAACCATAGTCAGATATCCACCTTCCTACAATATATATAGAGAGAGAGTTTATAATTATCTGTATAATACTTACATCTTCATGGTAAAGGCATGCACACATATATATTCGGGGAATACAAGACTGTGCTAATTTTGTGCTTATTTTATTCAGCGCTCGACTTCAAGTAACCAGCAGCGTAATGCAGTTCTAGGGCACCAGTACAATTGCATTTGAACTTTAAAGACATCGGCATCCGAGTGAGAGAAAGAACGTTATCATATCAATTGTTCTGAAGTTTCAGACAAAAAGAATTATGCATGGTTTAAATCAACCGGATACCTCTGGACATAATTGTGCTGTAATATAAATACAATTTGGACTGCATGGGCTGTTGAACAATGCCGTACTTTATGTTTTTTTTATTTACATGGGACAGATGGTTTTACAAACTGCAATGTGAATATTATGATCGTACTTCTTCAATGTTAACCTTTTTGGCATCACGTCACAGATCTCAATTGAGGTAGAAAATAAGTAAATCGTCCTCCCTCTGGACAAGCATGCTCCAAGATGGCGGAACTAAGGCTGCTCTCCTGCAACACTGGCCGGGGAAGAGAAAGAAAAAGTAGAAGAAGGCTGATGGGCAGCTCCATGTTTTCTGCATCTGCCCCACCCCCTATAACTTCTGTAGAAGGGATTGGATGTCTGCTGCAGTTGTTGCAGCTGATATAGGCTTCTGCCTCAAAAGGATAAGATCTGGCCAAACCCCCGGAACCTGCAAAACTGCCTCTGGTCCTTAAGCTGTGTTTGAAGGCCTAACAGCCTTCCCATCACTTTACTTTCCATAAACCTCTATAAGGCAGAATCAGCTATTGCTGTGAACCATCAAATAGCACATCCAACAATGTTGCTTGAACATCCGGGGAGAAGCCTGACCCCCTAAGCCAAGCATGTCTCCTTGTGGCAACAGAAGACCCCATCGCCCTCACAACTGAGACCGCCATTACCAATCTATACTGAATTACATGGAGGGCAGCATACTGGCTGTCATTCAGCAACTCCGCAAAATCTCCTTGAAAAACACCAGGCAATTTCAGAACCACCTCCTAGGCTGACTTCATCAATATAACGTCCTAACAGACATGCTGCATTGGTATACTTCAAAGCCATGCTACCAGAGGAGAAAAACATATTTGCAGATTGCTCCATCCTTTTAGACTCCCTATGAGCAGGAGTCGTAGGAAAAGAACCAGGTGTCAACTTTAAAGCGCAGGACACTTGTACCACCAAACTCTTGGGGGCAGGATGAGTAGACAAAAACAATGCGTCACCTGGAGCAAGCTTGTACCATCTTGCAATAGATCTAGACACTGCCGCCGATGACATAGGCTTCTGCCAAATCTCAAGAATAGGCTAAGTGACAGCCTTATTCAAAAGTAAAAAAGGCTCAGATGAGGATGTGGACGAATGAAGCACCTCAGTCAGCAAATGTAATTTCAGTTCCGTAGACAGCAAAGGCAATATCAGCATCTCTGCTGCTTGTCTGATCACAGAATGACAGGACGTGACCTCTGGTGGAGCAATACCCTTTCAGGACAACAACTCACACTCTGGTGAAGTATCAAGGCCACTTGCCACCCCCAAGTCTTCAAACTCAGGATTCATGGACACTATCTCCCCTTATTCCAGATTCTGATCTCCTTAAAAAAAGTATTATTATTCCTCATCCAAAAGTCTATGAGCCTCTCTTCGAGAACTCAATTTCAACACCGGTGCCAGTGGAGGTGTCGACATTGGCAATGATGCCAGCTCGGATGGATCAGGAACTGGAGCTGGTTGATGCGGAGCCGAACCAGATCCACCCAATGTCAGAGAGGGCACAACCGGCTCCGGGATTCCAATCGCACCTCTTCTACTGGTGACTGCGTTGTCTTTCTTGCAGTTGGTAGAGGCCAGTTAAACTGAACCAAAGGCAGAAATGGCAGAAACGGCACCCACTGGTAGTGTGCTGAACTCCCCCCCCCTCAAGAAAAAGCAAGTGTGGCCATAGGGCCCACAGACTCCCTAAATGGAGTCTCAGCCCTTGCAAAAATGCTATACATATCATTCAGGAAAATTTAACAGATCGGACCCTGGAGTCGGCAATGCCGGATACTCCTGCTCATGCCTAGGAGGCACAAACTGAGGTGGAGGAAGGTCTGGATCTGCTACCGCCTCCGGCTATGGACTCTCAGGCGGAGTAACTGCTCTCGGACTCTAAGAAGACGCCTGAGCCACCCATGGAGACAGAGTTGAAGAAATTTCACCTCTTTGTTCATGGACACCGGGAGCCGGGGACACCCACTTCAGGGAAACATTCTTCATAGAGCAACATCAAGAACCATGATAACGCTTCTTCTTGTACTTCCTTTTGAAAGACTTCGAAGAGTGAGGAGATGGCGACTCCAATCGAGTATAAGAATTCTGATGCCCCCTTTTCTCACGTGTTGTCTTGGTCATAAAAAGCTTCACCTCCCTCTCCGTCAAAGCCTTTGGATTCATATTCTGGTAGGAAGAATAGGCGGCCACCTCATGACCTGTACTAAGACAGTAAAGGTAGTCGTCGTGTGGATCATTAATTGACATCTGACCTTCACATTCCCTGCAGGGCTTGAATCCAGACTCTCTCTGTGGAGGCATTGTCCTATGCAACAACGTTATATCTACAAAATACAAAACAGCCACACTTTCGGAGAGCAGAAGAAAAAGTGATGTGTCGAAGGGTCGGAAAAAAGGAAACTGGCACGAGCACGCCGACGAGGGCTTCATATGGCTCTGATGATGTCACGTGGAGTCGCATGTGGAGCCGTGGAATTATAACGTCTTCGTTGACGTGGGAGAGCTGTAAAGAAAGGTTTATGTGGAATGCTGGCATATTGGGATTTTCAAAAGGTGAGGAATCCACAGGTAGATGTATCCTTCAGAAAGACAAAATACGAGTAATGACATTAACAGAATATATAGGCGTAATTATACTGAGAGCATAGCAGATAGAATCTCAAGGAGGTTTATAACATTGATAGCTAAAACAGACAGAAGTGAAGGTGTCAAGACTCTATGTCTCATGATGACACAAATGGCCAAAACAGGAAGCATGGTACTGAAAGCATGTACAGGATTGAGGACATTAAGGGCCTCATTAGGATGGCAGGTGTCCGATTGACTATATGTTGGCGGTTCCACCTTCACGATTACAATGCGACTGTCGTGCACGCAGTCAGAAAAGTGCTCTTTCTCATTGCAGCTTATGATACGGTCCTAAAAAAGGACCGCAGTATAAGTCGCAGTGGAAGAAAACAAGTTATATATCATACAAAATTGGGGATCAAAGCATAAGTCTTGACGTCCCTATTTTTTTAAACAGAAAAAAGGTGCAAAAAAGGGCTTGAGACACAATCCCCTAGGTCCCAATGTGGAGAAACCAGAGACAGCCCACTTGGTCTCCTCAATACCATACAGCAAACAGACAGCCCTGCACACTTATAAATATCAAACGTGTAAAATACACAGAAAGTAAGCTTTAAACAAAAACTGTTTTCCCAAAGAAAAATCGATGTTGTCTTGTGTTTTTAGAATTCATCCTTTATTCATTTTTCTCTTTTTAAAAGCAATTTTTGCAACCACCAACGCGTTTCGTACACAATCGGACTTCTTCAGGGCTCACAGTTTATGCTTGGCGCGTATTTCATATGACCATTGCCAATATGTTTGGACCAGTTGATGGTGAGTAAATGCACCCGTCTCCGCACGATCGTCTCGGCCGAGAAAAAAGAAAAATGAATAAAGGATGAAATCTAAAAACACAAGACGACATTGATTTTTCTTTGGGAAAACAGTTTTTGTTTAAAGCTTACTTTCTGTGTATTTTACACGTTTTATATTTATAAGTGTGCAGGGCTGTCTGTTTGCTGGAAGAAAACAAGTTACTTACCTGTAACTTTAGTTCTCCAGTATTGGAAGCTTTCATAGATTCACATGCTTGATCATTCCCTGTCGTCGAGATGGGAGTCCCTGGTATATAAAAATAGCAATGCAAAGCTATTACAAACTAGAAACTAGGCCTAGACCCATTCCAGTTTTGTAACATATCCACCTCTTTTTGTAAAAGAGACCAAATAAAATACACAACCAATCAGATCAGCCTAACCCTCTAGAACCCTCCTGAGAGAACCTCAGACTTTCGTAGCCGTAGTGCTATAGGATAACCATAAAAATGCAGAAGGTTGAGCTTTCCAAGGGGAGGAGGGTTGGTTGCATGTGAATCTATGAAAGCTTCCAATACTGGAGAACTAAAGTTATAGGTAAGTAACTTGTTTTCTTACTCCAGTAGTGGAACTTTCATACATTCACATGCTTGAATCAGAGTAGCTAGCAGTTATGAGCACATGTTTTGTTCTTATTGTTTTGAAGAACCATACATAATGTACAGAAAAAAGATAGAAAAGGAAACCATTTGCCCAATTTTAGACTCTGTAAAATATCAAGACTACATTAAGCCTAATCCTACAGAAAAATGTAAAGAAGTAGCAAGAAACAAAAGGCATCATCAAAGTTAATATGTAGACAATATAGCCAGAAACAATACATTTATCAAAGAATGTGCAATGATTTAGGAAAGAAAAGGAAGGAGGGATGCGAGGGAAAGCTCAACGCTAATGAAAAAGGTTCCTCAGGACTGCTTGGCCCACTGCAGTATCACTGCGCGTTGAACAATCCAAGTAGTAATGTCTGGTAAAAGTATGGCTGCTTTTCCAGGTAGCCGTTCTGCAGATATCCCGGATAGGTCCCCACAGCAAATAGGGCCGTAGAGGAAGAGACTGCCCTCGTAGAGTGAGCACGAACCTTTCCCTGGAGGGGTTTCCCAGCCAATTGATGACAGTACTGGATAGCGCTGGAAATCCAACGTGCAATACCTTGCTTAGATAGGGGAAAATCCTTACGAGGAGCACTAAAAGCAACAAATAGCTGAGGTGAGTGTTTTGTTCTTAGGAGATAGAATTTTAAACAAAGCTGAATGTCCGGAGAATTAAGTGATTTCTCAGCCGGTGTAGAAGGCTGAGGGAAAAAAGTCTTAAGAACCAGAAGTTCATTCAGATGAAAGTCCGAAGGCACCTTACGGGTGAATTTGGGGTTAGTACGAAGAACCACTGTATCATTTTTGAACTGAAGAAAAGGCTCCTGAATAGTGAGCGCCTGCAGTTCGCAAACCCTTCTTGCAGATGTTAGTGCCAAAAGAAGAGCCGCCTTCCAAGAAAGGAATTTTAACTCAGCTTTATGGATAGGCTCAAAAGGATGTTTCATGAGCTGAGCCAAGACCATATTAAGGTGCCAGAGTGGAGGAGGAGGTCTGATCGGAGGAAAAACCCGAAAAAGCCCCTTCATAAATTGTTGTATTATCCTTGCTGACCATAGAGAAGAGCCTAAAGAAGTTCTTCTGAAACGAGAGATGGCTGCGAGATGAACTTTGATGGATGCGTGAGCTAGACCAGCTTTGGCAGAGGAAAGGATGTAAGGAAGAATCCACTGAGCCGAGGAAGAGAAAGGGTGACCTCCCGATTTTTGGCACCAGAGACAGAACCTCTTCCACTTCATTCGGTATGTCTTGTTCGTAGAAGAGCATGGGAAAGGATGTCTCTACACTCTGTGGAGAGATTCAGGTTGAGAAACTCTCTGTGCTCAGGAGCCATGCTGATAATTGAAGGAATTTGGGATCCGGATGCAGCACTTGGCCCTGGGATATCGTCAGCAATGATGGGATAGGATCAAAGGGAATCGGTTGTTCTACCGACAAAAGACGAAGCTCCGTGTACAGGTGAGGCCAGGATGGTGCTATGAGGATCATCTTGCTGGGTTCCATCTTTACCTTCCTGAGAAGCCTCGGGAGAAGAGGAATGGGGGGAAAAGTGTAGACAAAGGCGCCTGACCATGCCATCGAAAACCCACTCCCCCAGGATCCCCGATGGTGATGCCAGCTTGTGAAGTACTGGCATTTCTTGTTCTATGGTGTCGCAAACAGATCTATGGACGGTCTGCCCCATATCCGGAAGATGCCGTCCAGTGTCCTCTGGTCCAGCTCCCACTTGTGGCAGACTGACTGTAGTCTGCTTAGTGTATCTGCTGTCTCGGTGAGATTCCCTGGAAGATGCTCGGCTTTCAGCAAAACATTATGTAGGATCACCCACTCCCAGATACTTTGAGCTTCCACAGAAAACAGATGGGATCTCGTGCCGCCCTGTTTGTTGACGTAATGCATGGGTGTGGTATTGTCTGTTCCGATCAGAACCGATTCATTTTTGATTCTTGGGAGAAACGCCTGTAGGGCTAGGCAAATCGCTCTTAGCTCCAGCAGATTGATGTGCAAAAGACGATGATGCTGTTGCCATCGACCACTTATTTGGAGGTCCTGCAAGACTGCTCCCCAACCCTCTAGAGATGCATCTGTTGGAATTATCTGAGAAGCTGGGGTGACCAGAAAAGAAAGACCCTGAGAAATGTTCGCCTTGTGAATCCACCATGAAGCGGCTTGTCTCATTGGCGAAGTTACCGTGATCATGTCCTCGAAAGATCCTTCGACCTGACGCAACTGTAGAGGACGCATTTGTAGGCTGAGGTGGGGTAGCAGAGGAATGCAGGACGAAATGGATCCCAGAAGGGACTTGTAGAGGCAAACTGAAAGTGACCTTCTTTTTAGAAGTAGACGAGCCATTGACATTAGTTTGGCTTGTCTTTCTAGAGATGGAGATGCTCTGTTTAGGGACGTGTCCAATATAGCTCCCAGAAAAATGGCGTTCTTGGAAGGACGCAAGCTTGACTTTTCCCTGTTGAGGGTAAGACTTAGACCTTTGAACAGCTTTGTACAGGCTGTCACAGAATTCCTGGCTGTTGTTTTGATAGGGGCTTTTATCAACCTGTCGTCTATGTAGGGAAACACCTGGTGCTGCTGTCTCTGAGGAAGACCGCTACCGCAGCCAGCATTTTCGGAAAGATTCTTGGTGCCGATCTGAGGCCGAAAGGGATGACTTTGAATTGAAAAAGGCTCACGGCTATTGTAAAGTGAAGGAAATTCCTGCCCTATGGATGAATGGGGCGATACCAAAGGGGATGATGGACGGAGCGCTTGAGCAAATCAAACACTTACACCCAGTCAACTGATCTGGGTTTAATCCATCTTCATTCTTTAGCTCACTCCACCACCCCAGTTCAGACATGACCATATGCAAATCAGTCTGACCCTGTGCCTCATGGGAACAGTCCAGCCCGAACTGCCAAGCCATGTCTTCCCTGGACCGGAAACAAGCATCCTGGGACCAGTTTCAGGTTCATAACCCTCATCAGCCAGGCTATCTTGAATCCAGTGGCAAAGTGAGCAAGAGACCTACGTCTGGGCATAACCTGCCAACTTAGGGCGAACATGGATGAATGGGGACGTGAAACCATGCGCCCTCTAGGTCTGAAGTGGCCATGAAATCTCCCAAATTTAGAAGTCGAAGAATGTCCTGTAAGGAGGTCATTCGAAACGACTGCTTGATGAGATAGGTATTAAGCTCCCTAAGATCTAGAATAGGGCGCCACTTTTCGACAGTCTTTCAAACCAGAAAGAACCGGGAGTAGAATCCCTTTCCTCTTTGACATAACTGGACTGGTTCTATTGCCCCCTTCTGTAACATTTTTTGGACTACTAGTCGCAGGAGACGTAGATGTTTTGTTATGTGACTGCAAGGAGCAGTATTTGGAGGAGGATAAACAAATTCCAACGTATGGCCAAATTGAACTATGTTGAGCACTCATCGATCTGTTATTTGTTGCCAATTTTGGAAGCACAAAGAAATCCTTCCCCCTACAGGAGTTTGATGTCGGGAAGGAACAGTGGTCAGAGCCTGAAGCCGCTATTGACGTCTTGATGAACCCTTCTCCTGACGTCCTGCTCTGCCTCTGGGCACCGATTTAGATTAGGCTGCAGATTAACCTTTTTGCTGTTTGTACTGCGGACGATAAGACTGCATGGCAGGTGTATAAGAGGAGTATTTATATTGCTGGTGTCCTCCTCTGTTTGAAGGAAGCTCTCTACCCCTTGCTCCTCGAAAAGGAACTTTGCGGTATTGAAGCGTCCCCAACAACTTCACCACGTCTGTGTCCTTTTTTATGTCTTGGACAGCATCATCCACATGTTTTCTGAAGAGAGCCTGTCCATTGAATGGATGATCCAGTATTTTGTTCTGGACCTCTGGTCTGAACGAAGTTGCTCGAAGCCAACACTGGTGACGTAGGACCGCTGCTCCTGCCAGGGACCGAAAAGCTGTTGTAGCAATGTTCATTGCACAATCAATGAACTCCGAGGAGGCCCTCTCCCCTTCCTGGAGGATCTTTTTTGCCTCTGTTTTACTGTCTTCAGGCAGTTGGTTGAGGTAAGGAGATAATTCACATCACATCTGCCGGTCGCAGCGGCCCAGAATAGCTAAAGCATTAGCTGCTTTGACCATTAAGCCTGACATAGAGAAGAATCTCTTGCCTGCATTGTCCAGACGTCTGGCTTCCTTGTCTGGAGGCATAGTGAAAGGAGCTTCTGAATTCTTTGACTTCTGCTGCACTGCCTGCGATAGAACTGAGTCCGGTTTCGGATGACTCACCAGGCAAGCTGGGCTATCTTCTGGGGCCTTATATTTCTTCTCCAATCGTGGAAGCACTGGGACCACCGTGACCGGGGTCTTCATGACTTTAAGACCCTGCCCCCATACATGATTGACAATGGAAATAGATTGCACTGTCTTCTTAAGGAGCTCCTTAAAGTCATATAAGAAACATTCTGTCTTCGAAGAAGGCATAGGCAGATCAAACGTCTTGGCCACCCTTTCCAGCAGATTGTGGAAACCACCTATGTCCCCCGGTGGAGAATCCACAGGAACCAGTGAAGGGGAAGAAGGAGTGGGGATAATATAATAATCCCACTCCCTATGTGGATCTGGAAGATTCGTGTCCCCTTGATCGTCATCCGAGGTATCTTGGTGTTAGATAAAAGGTGGAGTTGGTGGAGGCTACTCTATTATTTGCAGCGGTGGTGGCGGCACCCGGTGGGTGGGAGGCACTGAACGCGGCCTTGTGGGAACTGACCCCTGTTCCGGAATCGAAGATGGTGTTGGAAATCTTCTCTTGTAGTCCAACAGCATATATTGCAAGTCCGAAATTAAAGAGGATGGCATACAGACTACCTCCTCTTGATATTCCCTATGGTAGTCCTGGGGAGGATCATAGCCCTGCTCCCCTTCATATCCTTCTTCAGAATCGTCCTACTGGCACTTAACGTGTAACTCTGAAGGGCTATGAGCATAACCGAAAGGCCCTTCCTCGTCTGAATCTTTCTCTTCCTCTTCCAGGAGGTGAGAAGGTAGTAGAGGGGTCACCTTGCGGGGGAAAGTGAGCTCAGTGGTTACCTGACGCTTCCTGACTTTTCCCCTGGAAATATCCACTCCTGTCGACGAGGTCGTCGATGGTGTCATTGACGATGTTCATATTGCCATCGACTGCGCTGTCGTCGATACCGTCGTCATTACCACCAACACCATTACCATCGTCGTTGCTGCCGTCGTTATTCTTGTCGCTGCCGACGTTTTCACTGTCGTCGACAGATAGCTTCGTCTTCACTGCCATCATAGCCTCCGTCGTCGATGGAGGCGGAACCGTGGTCGTCGATAACAGAGAAGGTTTCGGAGCCCGTTGTCGGAACTGTTGTAAGTTGAGGAGACTGGCCTTTGTTACTCCGCGTCGGTGATGTCGATGGCGTTTTCTTCGTTAAGTACAGAGAAAAGAATTAAGGTAGTAGTGTCCCTAAAATTAGGGAAGAACGGCACACCAAACTGAATACAAATAATATCTGAAATACATAAGGTCAAGGCGTCAAAATGTGAGGAGATCAATGATTATAAGAAGGTGCTCAAAGCTTCAATTGATGTCCACTACCTAATGACATCATCCATATGTGCAAGACATACAAACATTGATAATTACAAACTAGAAGACTTAAATGGCACTCCCACACAGTATATGGGTTAAATACCCCACTGATATAGATTGTCAGCTCTATTCAAGTCACATATGCTTGTCAATAACAGAGATGATGGGATCAGTTCCATTGATTAGTTGTATTGTCTGATACCAAATCCGAAACCCCTTAGGTATTAGTTGCTTGTCATCTTTATTTATTACAGCAGGATTGCAAGTTCCAATACACGGACCAGCCAGTTTTCTTTGTTGATGGTGTTGTCGACTGCTTCGTCGACTGTGGTAATTTCTTTGCCTGTTTTTCCTCAAGAGGAACAGGTGAGGTGTTTTCAAAACTTTTCTTCCTTCAGGAGGAGAAGAAGGAGGAACAGAGCTCTAATTCCTTACTCTACTGTCCCCTGTCAGACCCATGGGAGGTCATTTTAGAGGCTTCCTGAGGGCACTTCTCTGAAGAAGTAGGGTCAGATCTTCCCCTTTTCACAGATCTTCTAGAAGACGAAGCAGATGAGGCCTCATCACGGTCTTCACTAGAGACCGGCTCTACTGGATTTTAACTTCTGGAGCCAGGTAAGGAGACCTCCCTCTCGATCCCTCAAGGTCTTAGTGGAAAAGGTATGACATACCTTGCAATCCTTGGCTTTGTGGTCAGGATACAGGCAGTAGATACAATCCTTATGAGGGTCATCCACATAAAGCCTCTTCTTAGAGCAGGTGGCACAAGCTCTAAAAAGGCCTTTTTTCTCCTTGTCTGCCATGAGGAATAGAGAAAAAACAAGTTGTAGAGTAGTCTGGAAAATCAAGAGTTGAAAAAATCTCTCAAGAGTAATAGTATAAAGAATAACTGAGCAGAGCTGGGGGCGGAGCTTGCTCGCGACCAAGATGGCAGCTTGCGCCTTTAGCTCTGCGCATCGCCCACAGATCCGGCAACTATCCGATGGCATTGTACGCCCCAAATCGTGCACAGTGGAGGAGTCGTGACTCCAGGTAGCACTGGGCGCCTGGCGGTGGTTTTGCGGGACGATTCTGCCTGGGAACACTGGAGATCGGGGGCTCGGACTTGCGCACCTCGGAGGCCTTGGATCCCTGGTCTCAATTAGAGCGAGGGCGTGGTGTCGCCCGAGACGCAAACGCAGCTGAGAAGCCCCGGGAGACCCGACTGGCTATCAGTGCAGGCGAGAACTTCGCACGACGTGGTGATGGAGTTCAGCCCGACCATGAGGAATAGAGAAAAAACAAGTTGTAGAGTAGTCTGGAAAATCAAGAGTTGAAAAAATGTCTCGAGTAATAGTATAAAGAACAACTGAGCAGAGCTGGGGGCGGAGCTTGCTCGCGACCAAGATGGCAGCTTGAGCCTTTAGCTCTGCGCATCGCCCACAGATCCGGCAACTATCCGATGGCATTGTACGCCCCAAATCGTGCACAGTGGAGGAGTCGTGACTCCAGGTAGCACTGGGCGCATGGCGGTGGTTTTGCGGGACGATTCTGCCTGGGAACACTGGAGATCGGGGGCTCGGACTTGCGCACCTCGGAGGCCTTGGATCCCTGGTCTCAATCTGAGCGAGGGCGTGGTGTCGCCTGAGACGCGAACGCAGCTGAGAAGCCCCGGGGGACCTGACTGGCTATCAGTGCAGGTGAGAACTTCGCACGACGTGGTGATGGAGTTCAGCCCGACCTGGCGGTGCCGTGAGCAGTGCCGTGAGTATGCTTGTTTCAGCGACTGGGAATCTCTGAAGGCGTATCTGGACAGTTGCGGGCTAAGGTGCAGACCGCAGCACCCGCCACCAGCTGTGAGGGCGCCTACATGGCTGTCAGCCCAGCTGTGTGTGTGGCGCGGGTGTAGCGCCCCCTGACCTGTGGCACCTACTGGACTATCTCGCCTGCCTGCGAGTCTGCTGGCATAGGGGCCCTGGGGACCTGCAATAACGCCTCCGTGGAGCAGGAGAGCCGTGCTTGACTGTGTGCAGGCTCTGGGAGGCGGAGAGCAGCGATAACAGCGCCTGAATAGGGGGACACAGTGCCAGTGCTTCACATGCTGAGGGAGTAAAGGCTGGTGAGCGCTGGCTGGAGATTTGTGGCGGTTGGGGCGCCCCTGTACAGGCTGGATCACTGGTGCGCGCCTCTGGAGCACATGGCCCTGATAACTGCGTGCGGCTTTGTCACCAGGAGAGCGGGGAGGACATGCAACAAGGGGCTGAGTGGTGGGAGGCTCGGAATTTCACGGACCGTATGCTTTCTACTCCGCAGGGAGACGAGTGGACAGCTTCTAGAATCGAGGACACAACAACGGACGCCTTCCCCTTTAACTGGGATATACACCCGGACAACCCCGCCCCGTATGCTGACGCCATAGTCCAGCAGCCAATAAGACCGCAGGAGGAACATCTCGGAGTGTGGACGAACACCGGAGCGGGAAAACTGAAGTACGAAGGACGAGAGAGAGAGTACGGAGAACGAGAGAGAGATCCCGGAGAACGAGGATGCCAGGAGGAGCGAGGCAGTACTCTGAAGGTGGAGAAGCCGGAGACAGGAGGACTACGCAACCACGTATCGCCGAGCCGCGCCCATGGAGGAGCGTGGCTGACCAAGGTACGTGACCGTTTCACAGGTTGGGTCGGGAGGCGGGAGAAGGCGGAGAACTACAAGTAACGCCGCTCGCCGACTCGATTGTACTTAGAAGAGCTAAAACACCCCCTCCCTCACTTGCACTGATTTCCCCATTGCACGCCGGCCGTAGATTATTTCTTGGCACATGAGCACCAGAGTGTTGTCCTCACACCCTCCCCCGAGCCCTGTGTGAAAAGTAGAAGGGACTGCTTATTGACCCTCGCCTCAGCTTCTGTCTCTCTTTTGGGTTGACGGCACTCCGGAGTCCTCTACTCTTCCCCAGCTGATCAGGAGACGAACACTCTAGAAGTCCGAAGCTGGAACCGAAACCACAGCGACGAGGCAGAGACGTGTTCCCGTTGAGGCTACAAAATCCTACCGGTCTATCACAATCTGGCTGCTTCTAAAAAAAGGGACTATTTAAAAATAAAACCTTCGCTGACTAGACGTCGCGTCTTGAGTTATCCTTCCAACCCGCTCACAGTGGTGGAGAATGCAGGCACTGATCCGTCCATCTGCACTGTAAAGATGGATGTCCTCATTCAACATATTATCAAAGGTCAGGAGAAGCTCGAATGGGCGGTCGAGCGACAGATGGCCTCCGCAAGTGCGGACCGAGATGTCTTCAAGGACACGATCGCGGCCCAGCTAGAGGGACTACAGAAAGCGGTGACGGATCCCCAGGTTACCCCACTGCTTGAGTCCAGGGGCCTTAACCATCCAACCCCCACCGGACTTTCCCTCCAGAAGTACATCCCCGGCGAGGACCCGGATGCCTTCCTAACAAACTTCGAGAGGGTAGCACGAGCATGCAGCTGGCCTCTGGACAAATGGCCTTATTTCTTGGCTCCTCTCCTGCTGGGAGAGGCGCAATCCGCATACCAGGTGGCCAACGCAAATGGAGAGACACCGTATGGAACAATTAAAGGCATCATCCTGGATCACCTAGGCCTGGATGCTGAGGCATATCGGGTGCGGTTCAGGAAGGAGAAAGGAGGACCCGGGGAGAACCCCAAAACACTATTCTTTAGGCTAAAGATGGCGGCAGACAAATGGCTGACTCCCGGTACCAGCTCCAAGGAGGAAATCATGGAGAAAATATACCTAGAGCAATATCTTGAGGCATTGCCCTACTACACACAGAGGTGGTTGAGACAGCATAGCCACCTGACGGTTCAACAAGCCGTTGAGATGGCTACAACCTTTTCCAGAGCCCAACCGAAGGGCTACGGTTGGGAGGGAGAGAAGCCACGTATCCCCCCCTTCCGACCCGAACCTCAAGCCCCCGGAACCGATAAAACCCCGACACACGAGGTTCGAGGTCCCAGGACTGAAGGGGCCCCAGTGCTTTGACTGTGGGGAGTGGGGCCACATCGCCCGAGTATGTCCCAAGAAAAGACCAACGGAAGAACCCATGGAAGGAACGCGTTACTTACCTGTAACTGCGGTTATCCAGTATTGGTATCTTTCATAGATTCACATGCCTGATTCACATGCCTGAATCATTCCCCGTCGTCGGGAATGGGAGTCATCGGTAAATAACAAAGTAATGTCCAGAAGACATAAGACAGCCATAGGCCTCAGAGGCCTTAGCTTAGTAAGCTATCCACGTCCTTATGTAAAAAGGACCAAATTTTGGCCAGAGCCAATCAGCTAACACCACCCTCTAGAACCTTCCTGGTAGGAGCTCTAGTCCCTCAGATTTTCGTGAGCACAGTGCTAAGCAGCTGTATACTGAGAGATCCGAGAGAGCCCTTCCAGGGGAGGCGGGTGGGTTGCATGTGAATCTATGAAAGATACCAATACTGGATAACCGCAGTTACAGGTAAGTAACGCGTTCCTTATCCAGTATTAGGGTATCTTTCATAGATTCACATGCCTGAATCAGAGTAGCAAGCAGTGAAAAAAGCACATTTCGAAAGATATGGATAACATACAGGTATTAGATAACCACATCTATCCGAGATAAACAACAGTGCTACTGTAAAGCAATGAATAAGTAATGCATACATTATAGTGCGAAATGTGCATAAACTCAGGATGGTGGGATGAAAGAAAGGGCTCACCTCTATTTAAAAAGATGACGTAGTACCGCTTGGCCCACTGACGCATCCTTCATGATCTCCGCATCCAGGCAGTAATGCTTGGTGAAGGTATGCGGCGTCTTCCATGTGGCCGCTCTACAAATGTCCACAATGGGCACCCCAGCAAAAAGAGCCATGGAAGTAGACATGGCCCTTGTGGAGTGGGCACGGACCGTTGTTCTCAACGGACGTCCTGCCTGTTGGTGACAGAAAGAAATGGCCGAAGAAATCCAGCGGGAAATGCTCTGTTTTGTGAGCGGAAGCCCTCTTCGAGGTCTGCTGTAGGCTATGAATAGCTGATTTGATTTACGAAAAGATTTCGTTCTCTCAATGTAAAATTTCAAGCAACGTTGAATGTCTAGTGAATGTAGAGTTCGTTCCGCCACTGTTTGTGGATTTGGGAAGAATGATTGTAAAACAATAGGTTCGTTGAGGTGGAAGTGAGATGGAACCTTGGGAATGAAAGCTGGATTTGTGCGGAGAAGGACTCTATCCTTTTTGAATTGCAGGAATGGGTCCTGGATAGAGAATGCTTGGAGCTCTCCCACTCGCCTTGCCGAGGTAAGAGCTAGTAGAAGTGCCACCTTCCAGGAAACAAATTTAAGGTCAGCTCTGTGGATGGGCTCAAACGGGTGCTTCATTAGTTGAGCTAGAACTATGTTAAGGTGCCAGGCCGGTGGAACAGGCTTTACTGGAGGGAATGTGCGAAACAGTCCTTTCATGAATTGCTTTATGAGTCTATGAGACCATAAAGAGGGGCCGGAAGAAGATCTTCTGAAACGTGAGATTGCAGCTAGGTGAACTTTAATGGAGGCATGAGCAAGACCAGATTCTGCCAGATGTAAAAGGTAGGGTAAGACTTGTCCTGGGGTGGAAGAGAAAGGATGCAACTTATTCGTCTTACACCAGATACAGAATCTTTTCCACTTGAGTGAGTAGGTCTTGTTGGTACTATCTGCTCGAGCCCGAGCTAGAATTCGTCTGCAGTCTGGAGGAATGTCTAGGCCCCGAAACTCTCTGAACTCAGGAGCCAAGCTGATAACCTGAGAGAGGCTAGATCCGGATGTTGAATCTGCTGATCGCTGAGCGTCAGAAGAGATGGAAACGTTTTCAGCCTGATCGGAGGTTCCTGGGAGAGGAGGTGAAGTTCCGAGAACCAGTGTTGGCGTGGCCAAGCTGGGGCTATCAATATCAAAGTGCAAGGTTCCGCCTTCATCTTCCGTAGTACCCTGGGGATCAGGGGAAATGGCGGAAAGGCGTATGCAAAGACGTTGCACCATGCTATCGAAAAGGCATTCCCCAGGGATCCTGGTTGGGGATGCCAGCTTGCAAAGTATTGGCATTTGGCGTTGCGTTGGTTGGCGAATAGGTCCAGCTGAGGTGTGCCCCATTGGGCGAAGATATTGTTGAGGACCTGCTGATCCAGTTCCCACTCGTGGCACGCTGTCTGCCTCCTGCTTAGATAATCTGCCAACACATTGTGGGTGCCTGGAACATAATCTGCTCGGAGAGAGATGTTGTGGCGGAGCAGCCAGTTCCAGATTTTCTGCGATTCGCGCGAAAGTGTCAGTGAACGAGTCCCTCCCTGCTTGTTCAGGTAGTGCATTGTCGTGGTGTTGTCTGTCCGGACAAGCACTACTGAGTTCTTTATCCTCGGGAGGAAAGCCACTAGAGCTAGGTAGACTGCTCGGAGCTCTAAAAGGTTGATATGAAGCATTTTCTCCGAAAGGGACCACTTTCCGCTTATCTGTAGCTCCTGAAGGAAAGCTCCCCAGCCTTCCAAGGAGGCGTCCGTGGTGATTATATGAGGAGTAGCAGGAAGCAAGAAAGGCAAGCCTTGCGAAAGGTTCTTGGGGCGAACCCACCATTGCAGAGCCTGTTTGATCGCCGGGGTTACTTGGATGACGTCGTCGAAAGACCCTGTACACTGGATCCACTGGTTCGACAGAGCCTCTTGTAGGGGTCGCATCCGTAAGCGGCAATGTGGGATTAATAGAATGCAGGAGGACATCATCCCGAGGAGGGATTTGAAGAGGCGCACCGAGAGTGTCTTTCTTGTCATTACCTGGAGTGCCAGAGATTGAAGTTTGTCCTGGCGTTCCTGTGACGGGAATGCTTTCCTGTGGATGGTGTCTAGTGTGGCTCCCAAAAATTGCATGCATTGGGATGGTTGCAGGACAGATTTGTCGTGGTTGAGAGTGAGCCCCAGTGACTCGAAGAGTGTCAGACAAGCGTTGGAAGATCTTATCACGCCTTCTTGTGATGGGGACTTGATAAGCCAGTCGTCTAAATACGGGAAGACTTGGTGGTGGAAACGGCGTAGGTACGCCACCACTGGTGCTAGGCATTTGGTGAAAATGCGTGGCGCCGATTTGAGCCCAAATGGCAGAACCCGAAACTGGTAATGCCTGCCCGCCACCATGAAACGCAGGAACTTCTTGTGGTTGCGGTGTATTGGGACATGAAAATAGGCGTCCTGAAGGTCCACCGACACCATGTAGTCGTTTGCGTTGAGTAAATGCAAAACCTCCTGTATGGTAATCATTCGAAACGACTGTTTTTTCAGAAATTTGTTGAGATTTCTGAGGTCCAATATGGGTCTCCATTTTTTCTCTTTCTTTCGGATGAGAAAGAAATGGGAGTAGAACCCTCTCCCTCGTTGGCTTAGGGGAACTTTCTCTATAGCTCCCTTTAGAAGCATAATCTTTATTTCTTGGAGTAATGGGCGTAGGTTTTTGTGAGCCCTTTGGCGGGGAGGAGTTTGAGGAGGAATTTGTATGAATTCCAGGGAATGGCCGAATTGTATTAATTGGAGGACCCATCGGTCCGTAGTTATCGTTTGCCAATTTTTGAGAAAATGGGAGATTTTTCCGCCAATCTTGTAGGGTGGAGACAAGTTTGAGACCGGCTGCATCTGGAAGTCATTGCCGCCGCGCGGCACCCTTTTGTCTTCCTCCTCTGTTACGAAAGGAAGTTTTGTGGTAAGACGACTGTTGTCGCTGCTGAGATTGTGGACGGTACTGCTGGGAAGAGGAGAAAGAGGAACGCTGTTGAAAGTCTCTTCTGGAGGAAGTCTGACCTCTTCCTCTTGACCCACGAAAGGAAGGGTTCCGAGATTGCAGAGACCCCAGGGCTCTGGCAGTATCTGTATCTTTTTTGATACCTTGCAATGCCTCGTCAATAAGAGAACCGAATAGAAGCTGGCCATCATAAGGCATGTCCAGGACTTTTGTCTGGACCTCCGGCCTGAAAGAAGTTGCCTTGAGCCAACCCTGGCGCCGGAGAACAGCCGCACCAGCCAGCTGTCTAAAACCTGTGGAAGCAATATCCATTGCACAGTCTATCAGTTCCGTGGCAGATCGTTCACCCTCCAACAGAATCTTCCTTGCCTCTTCTTTTAAGTCAGAAGGCAAATCCGCTAGATATGGGGCAATGTCCGCCCACATTTGTCGGTTGTACCGTCCCAATAGTGCAGTAGCGTTGGAGGCACGCACTGTCAAGGCTGACATAGAGGAGAAACGTTTCCCTATGTTATCCATACGTCGCCCTTCTTTATCCGGCGGAGCTGTCAACAGCGCAGCTGGGTTGTTTGCCCTCCTCTGCGCAGCCTGAGTGATAACCGAGTCCGGCTTTGGATGGCCTGTAAGACAAACCGGAGCCGTGTCCGGAGCTTTATATTTCTTGTCCAGGCGTGGTAGAACCGGTGGCACTGATGAAGGGTTCTGCATTATCTTTATGCCCTGGTCCCAAATATAATCAATTATCGGAATTGCCCGGACAGACTTCTTGAAGGGTTCCTTAAAGTCATATAAGAAACAGTCTTGTTGATGCGAAGGCATCGGGATCTGGAAGCGCTGGGCCGCTCTTTCAATGATGTTGTGGAAACCGCCGATGTCGTCGGGCGGTGAGTCGGCTGTGGTAGGGACAGGCGAAACAGGAGCCGGAAGGATGTAATCGTCCCATTCATCTTGTTGGGATTGGACGTCCTGGAGTTCTCCTTCCTCAGGTTCCTCCTCCTCCTCCTCGTCGTCCGTGGTGGGCCGAGGTGGAGGTGCCGTCCTCTCCAAAAGCAGTGGAGGCGGTCGTGGCCGTGGAGTGGAAGGCCCCGCAGGCATCGGTGGAGGTGCCGGAGTCGGAAAACGCTGCTTATAGTCCGTTATTAAGAGCTGAAGGTCTGTGACCAAGGCTGCCGGTAGTCACACCATGGAAGGTGGAGGCGGCATGTATTCTTGATGAGGAACCTCCTCATAGTCCTGGGGATTGTCTTCGTAATCCGAGACATCCTGGTACTTTACATGGAGCTGTGATGGACTAGTCGCCGCAGGAAAGAGACTAGCGTCGTCCGAATCCTCCTCTTCAAAGAGGCGAGTGGGAGGCAAGGTTGAGACCTTACTGGGCGAAGTGAGGGCCGGAGTTAATGCACGCTTGGTTATTTGTACATGCACAAATGTACTCTGGTCGTCCGTGTCCATACCCCTCAAGGGGCTCGATGGTATAGCTGTAACCGACGTTACAGGTATCAATGCCGTCGACGGGATCGTCGTCGGGGTCGTCGTCAACGACGAGGATGATGAAGACGGTCTCCTCGTCGACGATGACGTCGACGACGGCGTCAACGGTGATATTCTCGTCGACGATGTCTTCGTCGACGGTGTCTTCGTCGACGATGTTGTCGTCGACGATGATGATGATGAAGCTCTCGTCGACGGTGTCGTCGTCGACCCTCCCGTCGACAGCTTACTCGACGACGACTTTTTTATGGCTAACGTCGACGGAATTGTCTTGCCTGCCGTCGACGATGGAGTTGTCGTCGTCGAGGACATGGAATGGGATGTCATCGTCGATAGAGTCGTCGTCGACGATGTAACTGAAATCGCTGTCGAAGGAGATTTTCTCGTCGACGCTACTGTCGACATTGTTGTCGTCGACGAGGTGGCAATAGGCTTTTTGAAGGTGTGGGGCATCACCTTAGGAGACGAGCTCCCTGGAACAGGCGAATCCTGGACCTCTGAAGACTTTTTCTGCGTCTTCTTTTGAGGTGGCTGCGACGAAGGGCCCGGCGATGCCACCCTTGGTCTTTTAGATGAGGAGTGAGACGCAACTGAGGAACTCTCACTCTCCTCAGAGGACACCACATCCTCCTTGTCCTTTAGCCTTTGCAGCCAGATTAAAAGGCGCCCCTCTCAGTCTTTCAAGGTCTTAGAAGAGAAAGTCCGACATACCTTGCAGTCCTTAGAACTGTGACTGGGATAGAGGCAATACAAGCAGTCCTTGTGTTGGTCGTCGATATGTAGCCTCTTCTTTCCGCAAGAGGCGCAGGGCCTGAATAAACCCTTCTTAGGTGTATCAGCCATGCTGAAAATCCAGAAAGTTGAGAAGAAATACTGTCAAATCCAAAGAAATGAGCAGAGCTCAGTGGAGACTCCCTTAGCACGACGTGCGGTAGAAAATCTGAGGGACTAGAGCTCCTACCAGGAAGGTTCTAGAGGGTGGTGTTAGCTGATTGGCTCTGGCCAAAATTTGGTCCTTTTTACATAAGGACGTGGATAGCTTACTAAGCTAAGGCCTCTGAGGCCTATGGCTGTCTTATGTCTTCTGGACATTACTTTGTTATTTACCGGTGACTCCCATTCCCGACGACGGGGAATGATTCAGGCATGTGAATCAGGCATGTGAATCTATGAAAGATACCCTAATACTGGATAAGTGGGTTACATACCCAAGTCCATTCTGTATACTGCGGAGATGGGGACGGCCTTTCATGTGAGTGTGCAGGTAAACGGTCAAACCCTTAGAGCCCTCTTAGATTCAGGTTGTAAGCAGTCGGTGATACAGGGGTTGTGGGTCTCGCTCGACCAGCTAGTACTTGAGGCCTCCGTACACATTAGGTGTGTACATGGAAACGTTAAGCCATACCCGGTAGCTGTCATTCCCCTCTTACACTCGGGAGGGGTCCGAACCCACATAAGAGTCGGGGTATTAGACGATCTTCCGGAAGACCTCATTATCAGAACTGATAATCCGGACTTCTTGGACCTGTTCCGACGAGTACTGAACAAACCAGAGCGGGGAAGTCAAAAGGGGGGGGGGGCCTTCATTCACTGCTTCCGCCCTGATAACCCCCGAACCATGGCTTACGGACCGTAGCTTCAAGTTCGCTCAAGCCAATGACACCACCCTATACAACGCCTGGGAACAAGCTCACGGTTCCCCTGATTCCGACTCCCCCAGGTACCCCAGGTTTTTCATCAAAGAAGGGTTATTATATAGACAGGCATCCCCTCCGATCCTCACCAACTATTGGTGCCCAAGTCCTTTAGGGAGCAAATTATGTTTTTTTCCCACTCTCACATCATGGCTGGACACACTGGGTCAGAAAAAACAGCACAAACGGTACTGCGGTATTTTTACTGGCCTGGGATCTACCAGGACATCAAATCCCATTGCCAAGCTTTTATAGTCTGCCAGAAAAAGAATACTCATCAGCCCCCGGGAGTCCCCTTGCAGCCGTTACCTGTGATAGGAACTCCATTTGAGAGGGTCGGGATGGACCTAATAGGACCCTTGCCCCGCACAAAAAAAGGCCACTTGTACGTGCTGGTGGTGATGGACTATGCCACCCGATTTCCCGAAGCCTTTCCTCTGCGGACTCCCACCACCCGGAATATAGCAGACTGCTTCCTGGAGCTGTTCTCTCGAGTAGGCTTCCCCAAGGAAGTTCTAACCGATCAGGGGACGCCCTTCGTCTCTAGGCTGATGAAAGAAGTCTGTCGGCTCCTAGACCTCCGTCACATCAGAACATCCGTGTACCATCCTCAGACGGATGGCCTAGTGGAGCGGTACAATGGCACGCTGAAAAGCACTCTCAAGAAAATGTTGGAGGTAGAAGGAACAGAATGGGACCGCCTCTTACCTTTGGCGTTGTACGTTATCCGAAGCCAGGTACAGAGTAGCCTCGGATGTTCGGCCTTTGAAATGTTATATGGGCGCCAACCTCGCAGCCTGTTGGAGATGACTAAAGAGGCGTGGGAGAAGGAAGAAACCCTGGAGGCCCGAGAGATGCTGGAATATACTCAGACATTGAAAACAAAAATTGGGAAGCTCCGCGATGTTGCCTACTCAAATCTAGCAAGGAATCAAGAAAAACAGGCCAATTATTACAACCGGGGAAAGAAATGGAGAACCCTAAAGGTAAACGACTGGGCCCTGGTACTGCTTCCTACGTCCACCCACAAGTTCCAGAGCGAATGGAAGGGACCCTATAGAGTCATCGCCACCATCGGGAAGACCACCTACAAGGTACAACTGTCACCCAGTAGGACCCAGGTTTATCACATTAATACGCTAAAACAATGGATAGGCCCTCTACCGAAAAACGCCTCCCTCACTCTACCTACGCGGGGAAAAAGAGGGAACACTGTACAACAGTTACCAATCAACTCCGAGCTCAGTCAAACGGAGAGGGACGAGCTGATGGAGGTCCTGCAAGCACATGCTCCCATCTTCTCAGATCTCCCTGGGAGGACCCATCTCGCCGAACATCGCACTGAGACAACACCGGGAAAAGTGGTCAAGCAGCGCCCTTATAGGATACCAGAGGCACGGAGGAAAGCCGTCCAACAAGAAGACATGATGCAGTTGGGAGTCATCAGACCATCCAGAAGTGAGTGGTCATCTCCTATAGTGATGGTACCAAAGCTGGACGGAAGCATTAGTTTCTGCATGGACTTCAGGGCACTGAATGAGTTCTCGTCCTTTGATGCTTACCCCATTCCCCGCATCGACAAGCTCATAGAGAAATTAGGGGAAGCCCGTTATATTACCACGTTAGACCTGACCAAAGGGTACTGGCAGGTACCCTTACGAGAGGAAGATCGGAAAAAGACGGCTTTTTCAACTCCAGAAGGACTATTCGAATTCACGGTGTTACCCTTCGGCCTGCATGGCGCCCCGGCCACATTCCAGCGACTGATGAACACAATCCTACAACACCATCAAGCCTTTTCATCAGCTTACCTTGATGATATTGTGGTCTTCAGTCCAAACTGGAAGACGCACCTCCAACATCTTCACACGATCTTCCAGGCCCTGAGAGCCGCCGGATTACATATCAATGCCAAAAAGTCCAGAATGGCGTTTCACAAAGTAAACTATTTGGGATATGTCCTTGGTCATGGCCTCATAGCCCCACAGACAGAGAAAATAAGAGCCATTACGGCTACCCCTTTCCCTTCCACAAAACGTGAGATGAGAGCATTCCTGGGGCTGATAGGGTATAATCGGCGTTTTATCCCTAACTTCTCTGAAGTAGCAACCCCCTTGACCAACACCCTCCTCAAAGACGTAAGTCCCTCGATATTCCACCATCCCACTGACCAGATGTTACACGCATTCCACACTCTCAAACATATCATCACTTCCAGTCCGGTGCTGTCCTCGCCGGACTTCTCCCGTCCCTTTATATTGCACACAGATGCCTCAAACCACGGGATGGGTGCCGTCTTGTCCCAGGAGAGGGAGGACGGTGTTGAACACCCCGTTGTCTATATTAGCAGAAAGCTGTTCCCTAGGGAGATGCGGTATCCGACCATAGAGCGTGAATGTCTGGCAATAAAGTGGGCTACAGATAAATTACGCTACTATCTAGAAGGACGTCACTTTCTCCTCTATACTGACCATGCACCCCTCCAATGGATGAGCCGGAACCTCTCCAACAATCCAAGGGTTCTCCGTTGGTTTCTCTCCCTCCAGCCTTTTTCCTTCTCACTTAAATATAGGAAAGGAAGGGACAATGCTAGCGCGGACTACCTTTCCAGGACTTTCCCTCTCCCCGATCGGGAGAAACCGGTGGTGGAGGAGTGTCACCAGGAGAGCGGGGAGGACATGCAACAAGGGGCTGAGTGGTGGGAGGCTCGGGATTTCACGGACCGTATGCTTTCTACTCCGCAGGGAGACGAGTGGACAGCTTCTAGAATCGAGGACACAACAACGGACGCCTTCCCCTTTAACTGGGATTTACTCCCGGACAACCCCGCTCCGTACGCTGACGCCATAGTCCAGCAGCCAATAAGACCGCAGGAGGAACATCTCGGAGTGCGGACGAACACCGGGGCGGGAGAACTGGAGTACGAAGGACGAGAGAGAGAGTACAGAGAACGAGAGAGCGATCCCGGAGAACGAGGACGTCAGGAGGAGCGAGGCAGTACGCTGAAGGTGGAGAAGCCGGAGACAGGAGGACTCCGCAACCACGTATCGCCGAGCCGCGCCCACGGAGAAGCGTGGCTGACCAAGGTACGTGACCGTTTCACGGGTTGGGTCGGGAGGCGGGAGAAGGCGGAGAACTACAAGTAACGCCGCGCGCCGACTCGATTGTACTTAGAAGAGCTAAAACACTCCCTCCCTCACTTGCACTGATTTCCCCATTGCACGCCGGCCGTAGATTATTTCTTGGCACTTGAGCACCAGAGTGTTGTCCTCACACCCTCCCCCGAGCCCTGTGTGAAAAGTAGAAGGGACTGCTTATTGACCCTCGCCTCTGCTTCTGTCTCTCTTTTGGGTTGACGGCACTCCGGAGTCCTCTACTCTTCCCCAGCTGATCAGGAGACGAACACTCTAGAAGTCCGAAGCTGGAACCGAAACCACCGCGACGAGGCAGAGACGTGTTCCCGTTGAGGCTTCAAAATCCTACCGGTCTATCACAATCTGGCTGCTTCTAAAAAAAGGGACTATTTAAAAATAAAACCTTCGCTGACTAGACGTTGCGTCTTGAGTTATCCTTCCAACCCGCTCACAGGCTTGTAGGAAGTCACGAAGACAGACTGCCTAGTGAGCTTATGGTCAATATGTCCCTGCCTTTGTGAGAGTCATCCTGCTGCTGTGCTACTGCGGAAATAGATGTGACGAGGAGGCTGAGCATGAGGTGGCAAGAGGGCCAATGGTGGAAAACAATCTAAATTGACTGAATGCTCTTTGACCACTGAACTGCACACAAGTGGAGGTCTCTAGTAACGCGACCTGTTATTTGTAAGCAGCTTGGGGGGGGGGGGCACTTCGACTGGGGTGTAGATTGCTGTGGAGTCTGGGAGTGGAGTAGACCTACTGCGGTTGGAGGTGCCCCACGGCTCCCTGGGGGTGGCGTCCTGGACTGCAGTTCAGTGGAGTAACGGTGTTCTCACAGGTGCACCTTCCTGGTAGAGGGAATGGCCAGAGTGGACAGAACACAGTCCAAGCTCACTTTTGAGCAGAAGCGGTCGCATCCGCCTGATGCTCCATCGGAGGATGCCACCGGAGAGCAGGCACCCACGTCTGAAGCTTCAGGATCTGACATACGGGGCATGCTCATGGCCATGGAGAAGAATCTGCAGAGCGGCATCACATCCTTGGGAGCGAAAATGGATGGCTTGTCCTACAGGATGGATAGAATGGGGGAGCGTTTGGACAAACATGCTGAAAGATTGAATATGTCCGAACGGCGACTTTTGGAAGTGGAGGAGGCGCACACCACGCTGGATGCCAAACACAAGCAGCTCGCCAGGGTTTTGCGTGTCTTACAAGATAAAACGGAGGAGCTAGAAGCCCGTTCTCGTCAATGCAACCTACGCATTACGGGCCTGCCGGGGACCATGCAGACCAGCAACATGGAGCAGTTCATAGAGAGACTGTTGGTCACGCTGCTGGGAGAGGGGTTTTTCTCAAATATGTTTGTGGTGGACAGAGCGCACCGATCCCTGGGTCTGTGTCCGATCCCGGGGGCGTCACCACGACCGATCATCGCAAAACTACTCAACTATAGGGACAGGGACACAGCCCTGCGAATAGCGAGAACCAAGCAGTCATTGACCTACGAGGGATCCGAGATCTCCTTGTTTCCGGACTTCACGTTCAAAGTCCAGGAGGTGCGACGACAGTTTATGCCTATGAAGAAGCAGCTGCGTGATATGGGCATAGACTACGCCATGTTGTATCCAGCTAAACTGAGGGTCAATCGACAGGGCCGCTCCCACATCTTTACGGACCCTAAGGCGCTGCAAAAGGCTCTAAAAGGTTGGTCCATAGACCGACGCCAAAGCCCGGAGCGGCAGCAACACAGCGAGGCGGCAGGAGGCTCCCTGGATGATCAGGACTAGCGGCAATGGTTGAGGCCAAGTTGTTAAGTATTGCTGAGGGTCTGAACTGCGGGTGAGGGGGAGTGACCCTGTTGGTCTACTGAGCTCTGCTCTCAGAAGTAAGTGGAGGCATGCTCATGACTGTGTTATTGAAGTTTGATATGGGTGGGACCTGGGCCATGCCGCGGTATTTACAATGGGAGGACATTTGCCTAGCAACTTAAGTGGAGCTGGTGGGAGAGATTGGTGGGGGGCGCAGGCAGGAAGTGTGGAGCACTGCCTATGGTTCCCTAGCTGTGGATCGAGCTGGAGTACTTACACACACGTTACCAGTGGTGTGCAATGGTATTGTTTAAGTGGCTGCTGAGGATTGTGGTACAAAGGTCTGCGATGCTGTGCATATGTTTGGGGCGATGTGCAAGGTGGGGGGCTGTCTTATGTTTCAATTGTTACTGTTAGCAGCTTAGAGCAACATCTGCCCACGAGTGCAACACACAAGGGTGGTTTCTTTCGCTCAGGGGGGGGAGGTGGGTGGTGGATTGGGTGCCTCTGAGGGATGATTCGTGACCAAGTTGGGGGTGGTCTGACGTGGGTGGAGGAGGGGGGGGCAGGGAGTGGGAGTGTTGTATTTGTTGTCGTTAAAAGTCTCATATAGGCCTCTACATGGCGTACACACCGTTAACGGGCAGCTAAAGACAGGTTCTACACAAGACAAGGTTATTGAAGATGGCGGGACCTAGTGATGCCCCAGTGCAGAAGACGATAGACACCCTTCGCATGCTCACGTGGAAAGTTCGGGGGCTAAATGACCATCGTAAACTACGCAAGGTTCTGAACTACCTGCAGAGACAGGACATTAATGTAGCGCTGGTGCAGGAGACGCACCTCCCATTACAAAGCACGTTATTGTGCAGTAGAGGTCTGGCGGACCATGTCAATGTGTTGGGCTTCACCACACATGCCAGAGGCATTCTGACATGGGTTAACCCTAAATCTTCTTATACACTGGTACAATTAGATGCAGACAGGAATGGCTGGTATGTGATTTCCAGATGCCAGGGGAGGGGAGTCGACTTGATATTAGTCAATATCTATGGCCCTAACTATGATTGCCCCGAGTTCTTCACAGCGCTTACAAGGGTGGTGACTAGATTTCCAGATGCACGGTACCTTTGGGGTGGGGATTTTAATTTGGTCAGGAATCCAAGTTTGGATAGGTCTGGGGGCCCGGCGAGGAGACCCAAGGCAGCGGCTAGGGAGCTTGAGTGCGCTATGGTGAGCCTGGACGTTTTCGATGTATGGCGCACTACTCTGCCTACCACAACTTGCACACTTGTATAGATTATTGGTTGGCCTCTTCTGTGCTCATGGGGCAAGTACAGGAATGTACGACACTGCCACGAACTCTATCGGACCATTCTCCTTTGTTACTGATTCTTCTCACGCCTAAGAAGGTGATCCCTCCATTTACTTGGCGTTTTCCCCCTTATTCCCTGTTAGATCCTCTTTTCAAAGCAGGATTGGCAGAAGCCATAGAGACCTTTTTTCCCGTTAATGTGGGGTCAGTGGATAGCTCCCAGGTGGTGTGGGAAGCCTTTAAAGTATATATTCGAGGAGTGACGATGGCGAAACACTTGGGGGTGCTCCGCTCGATCCGGGGTAGGTTGTCCGCACTGGAACGTGAACTGGGCACTTTGGAACAACGGCAGGTAGCGAATCCGGATGACGTTACTGCGCAGGCGATCAAAGACAAGCTGGGAGAATACCAGGAAGCGTCAGACAGGGGACTGACACATTTAGGCAAATTTGCTGCGGCACGTGTCTATGGGGAGGGGGATAGGCCTGGCTCGGTCTTAGGGCAGGTACTGAAGGCAAAGCGAGGTAGGACGCTGATCACTGAACTTAAATCGGAGGAGGGGGAGATACTGGTTGACAAAGCGGACATAGCGAACAAGTTACTTACCTTCGGTAATGCTTTTTCTGGTGGATACAGTATCTGCCTGTGGATTCCTCACCTTGTGAATATCCCCTGCGCCAGCAACATTCGGAAACTTTTGTAGCTCTCCATGCCGACGAGGACGACGTCACAGAAGCACGGCTCCGCACGCAGTTCCGTCCTTTTTTCCGTGCCTTCGAGGCACACGGACGGACCGACAACAATATATATACAGTATACACAGTACATAATATACAAACCAACAAACACAGTGTGAAGACAATGCAGGAAAGCAAAAGAAATAACACACTTCCTTTGACAGCAATAGATACATTTTGTCACATCATCACTATTGTAGGTATACACAGGTGGACAACGGGGAGGCGGGTGGGTCAGTGAGGAATCCACAGGCAGATACTGTATCCACCAGAAAAAGCGTTACAGAAGGTAAGTAACTTGTTCTTCTGATGGATACATCTGCCAGTGGATTCCTCACCTTGTGAAAAGATTCCCACCGCAGTCCCACTCCCGGAGGAGGCTGTCCACCCTTCTATACCAAAAAGTCCTGAAGGACGGAACGAGCAAAGTGACCTTCCCTCCTCACCTCGGAATCTAAGCAGTACTGCTTCGCGAAAGTGTGGAGGGAGGCCCAAGTTGCCGCCCTACAAATGTCCTCCACTGGAACACCTCTAGATAAGGCAGATGTAGAAGACTTAGCCCTGGTACAATGAGCCCTTATACCCTCTGGAGGTTCCTTACCGGCCAAAGAGTAACATATCTTGATGCACAAGATAATCCATCTGGAAAGGGTGCGCTTGTGCCTTTCCTGCAGCCAACGAAGCCCATGAAGAGCTGGTCATCCACTCGAAAGTCTTTAGTTCTATTGAGGTAAAAGCTCACCGACCTCTCAGGGTCCAAGCGGTGAAGCCGCTCCTCCTCCTTGGAAGGGTGAGGGGGAGGATAGAAGGTAGGAAGGGTAATGGACTGCCCCAGATGGAAAGGAGTTACCACCTTAGGCAGAAAAGCAGCCCTGGTCCTGAGTACCATTCTTTCAGCATGAATGGTCAAGAACGGGGGTTTGGAACTCAGAGCTTGAAGCTCACTTACCCTCCTTGCCGAGGTAATGGCAATGGGAAAAACTGTTTTGAAAGACAATAGCCTTAAGGGACACTTGTGCAAGGGCTCAAAAGGAGAACCCATCAAGTAAGTTAAGACAAGATTTAAGTCCCATTGAGGCACAATAAATGGAGTGGGCGGAAATTTGTTGGTCAGGCCCTTACTGAACCGTAATACAATGGGTGATTTAAACAAGGACGGCTGATCCGGCAAACAAAGGAATGCAGACAAAGCCGATAAATAACCCTTCACAGTAGCTACAGCAAAACCTTGCTGAGCAAGAGAGAGAGATAAAACTGAAGGATGTTGGATAAACGAGCCCTCAAAGGGTCATTAGACTTCTCTCCGCACCAAAGGACAAATTTAGACCACCTATAGGAATAGATAGACTTGGTGGAACGACGCCTGGAAGACAAAATTATGTCTACCACATCAGGCGGGAGAGAAAAAGAATTCAGGTTGCCCCATTCAATCTCCCGGCATGAAGGTGTACGCTCTAGAGGTGGGGGTGTAGAACCCGCCCCTCCGACTGTGAGAGGAGGTCTGCTCTGAGAGGGAGATGGAGCGGAGAGCACGGGGAGAGCTGGAGAAGATCTGTGTACAACACCCTTCTTGGCCAGTCCGGGGCGATCAATATGACTTGGGCCTGGTCTAGGCGAATCTTCCTCAGAACCCGAGGAATCAAGGGTATGGGAGGAAATGCGTAAAGGAGATGTGTGTCCCATCGCACCTGAAACGCGGCCCCAAAGCTCCCTACATCGGATACTGGAGACTGCAGAATGACGGGCAGTGAGCGTTCTCGTGAGTGGCAAACAGGTCCACCCGAGGAGTTCCCCACATCCGAAAGACATGACGAACCACCTGCGGATGGAGCCTCCACTCGTGGTCGGCAGAGAACTGTCGACTGCGACTGTCTGCACGCACGTTCAGAACTACAGCCAGATGATTTGCCATCAGACAAATCTGATGATCCTGAACCCAGGACCAGAGATACAGAGCCTCTCTGCAGAGACAATGCAACCCCACTCCTCCCTGCTTGTTGACATACCACATCGCGGTAGTGTTGTACGTCAGGACCTGAACCGACTGACCGCGTAGGAAAGGGAGGAAGGCCTTGAGTGCTAAATGTATCGCCCACAACTCCAAAAGATTGATGTGAAGCAACCTTTCCTCTGGAGACCAAAGACCTTTGATTTCCAGATCCCCAAGATGCGCACCCCACGCTAAAGTGGATGCATCTTATCACTGTGGCCACCGATGGAGGTAGATGGAAGGGCTTTCCTTGAGACAGATTGCCCTCCACGTTCCACCAAGACAGATCTGCTGCAGCTTCTCTGGAGATCCTCACAGACTCCCTGAGATCTCCGTTGTGCTGATACCACTGCCTGCGGAGGCACCACTGGAGCGCCCTCATGTGCCAGCGAGCATGGTTGACCAACAGAATGCAGGAAGCAAACAGACCTAGTAGATGAAGGACCTTCAGGACTGGAACGACCGCTGCATTGTAAAACAAAGGAATCATTTCCTGTATGTCGAGAATCCTTTGAGGAGGTGGGAATGCTCGACACACAGTAGTGTCCAGTATCACCCCTATGAACAGGTTGCGCTGAGAGGGCACCAGGTGAGATTTGGGCACGTTTATCGAGAAACCCAATTTGTACAACAGCTGAGTTGTAACCTACAGATGATGAAGCACCTTCTCTGGCGACTCCGCTTTGATCAGCCAGTCGTCCAGATAGGGGAAAACTGGAATCCCTGACCTTCTGAGATGGGCTGCCACCACTGCCATCACCTTGGTGAAGACTCGAGGTGCAGTAGTAAGACCAAACAGGAGAACCGCAAACTGATAATGTTGCGGCCCTACCGTAAAACGGAGATACTTCCTGTGCGACTTCAGGATGGGGATGTGAAAATATGCATCCTGCAAGTCGATCGACACACCATCTAGTCCTCCTGTTGCAGCGCTTGAAGAACCTGCGCAAGGGTGAGCATCTTGAACTTCTCCTGCTTCAGAAAAAGGTTCAAGATCCTGAGATCCAGGATTGGACGGAGCCTGCCATCCCTGACCCCTTTCCTGCCCTGGAACCACCTCTATCGCACCTTTTTTCAACAATGTAAGGACTTCCTCCTGCAGGAGAAGGTGGTCCTCCGAGCAAGAACCTTGGCAAGGAGGGTAATTCGGAGGGAATTCCCGAAAGGGAAGAGCATACCCATTTTCTACAAGATTTAGAACCCAAAGGTCTGTTGTGACCAATTCCCAATCTTGCAGAAAATGGGCAAGCCGACCCCCCACAGGACCAACATGATCCAGAATGTTGGATCTAGGGCTACTTTACAGTGGTAGGAGGGACGGAGGAAGAGGAGGAGGAGGAGGAGAGCTGACGACCTTGTGCACAACCTCTGTTCCTGCCCCTGTAGTTCTTATATAGGGTATTTTGCTGCTGCTGTTGCTGCTGCTGAGGCTGCCTGAAGGTCCAAAAGGACGACCTCCCAATCCCTCTGTACCTCCTATAAGAGGAACCTCTAGGCTGTGCCTGCAGGCCCAGAGACTTGGCAGTGTCTTTGCTGTCCTTGAACCTTTCCAAGGCTGCATCTGCCTTCTTCCCGAACAGCCCAGAACCATCAAAAAACAGGTCCA
This sequence comes from Triturus cristatus, assembly GCF_964204655.1. Lineage (NCBI taxonomy): Eukaryota > Metazoa > Chordata > Amphibia > Caudata > Salamandridae > Triturus > Triturus cristatus. Next base: position 775,905,639 of record NC_140595.1, on the reverse strand, counting down.
GAAGCGTTGCCTGCACATCAGGAGAGAACTCTGAAGATTTAAGCCAAGCACTCCTTCTTGTGGCGACCGAGGAGCCCATGATCCTGGCAACAGAGTCCGCAGTGTCCAAGCCACTCTGGATAACCTGTCGTATAGCCGCCTGAGTGTCCGACAGGACTTCATTAAAATTCTGCCTGTCCTCCTCAGATAACTTAGGAGCCAGCTGTTTAGCAGAATCCATGAGAGTGTGGATATAACGGCCCAAGAGACAGGTGGCATTTGTAGACTTTAAGGCCATACTCGCCGAGGAGAACACCTTCTTGGCCGATCTGTCAAGCTTTTTCGACTCCCTATCACTAGGAACCTGTGGAAAAGCCCCAGAAGACTTCTTTGAACAGGCAGCTTGAACCACCAGACTTTCAGGAGAAGGATGGGATGTAAGAAAGTACGGATCTCCTGGAGCCGCTCTGTACCTCCTAGCAACAGACTTAGATACTGCCGGTGCCGAAAAGGGCTTACGCCAAACCTCCATGACTGGCTCAGTGATGGCATAATTAAAAGGAAGCAAAGGCTCTACCACGGTGGAGGGAGAATGAAGAACCTCAGTCAGGATGTTGGGTTTAAATTCAGCTGTTGGGAGCTGCAAGTCCAAAAGCTCCGCTGCTTTCCTTGACAGTGTGGTAAGGAGCCACATCCTTAGAGGGAGCATCAGTAGGAGGAGTAAGCTCCCATTCCGGTAACAAATCAAGGCCACTTGCCTCTTTTAGTTCCTCAAACAAGTCATCTGACTCCATGAGCTCACCCTCTTCCATTTCTTCCACCTGGTACCTCTGCTCCTCTGAAATTCTATGTGCTTCTCGCCTGGATGTAATCTGGGAAATGCCAAGACGGCGTCGTTGGAAAGAATGTTGGAGCCTGAGCATAAGCCTGAGGAACCCCCAAATTAAAGGCCATTGGACCCATGGGACCCGAAGGTGCTCCAGAGGGGTACATTGCTTTTGAAAAGACACCATACATAGCATTTAAATAATGCGATGGGTCTTGTCCCGGGCCAGGAAAGGGGGGGTAAGGCTCAGATTGAGACATTACTGGACTCGGGCCAATCGGCGCCGACGGTGGAGCCAATGGAGTCGACGACTCATCAGGAGCCGGAGCCTCTTCCACCGGAGCCGGAGAATGCGTCAGTGATGGAGCCGGAGCTGGAGAACGCTCCGGAGAAGCTGCAGGCGAAGCCAGGCAAACAGGTGAAGCCGGATTCGACACAGAAGGAGAGGGAGAAACATAGTCCTTACGATGTCGAGGAGTTGGTGAAGTCGATCTCGGAGCCGTCTCCTTATCTGAACGGCGTCGGGAGCCGTGCCTCTTCTTCTTTTTATGTTTCTTCAACTTCGAAGCATGACCCGACGTCGACTTCGAGCCCGACCTTGATCTTGAACGTCTTCGACCTCTCTTCTCCTTTCTCATATTCGCTATAAATAGCTTAGCTTCTCTTTACTTTAAGGCTTTTGGATTCATCTTGCAGCAGCAAGAGCATCCCTCAACATTGTGATCCGACGACAGGCACCAGACACAATCCTCGTGTGGATCCGTAATGGACATGTGTTTACCACACTCTGTACAGGGCTTGAACCCTGACTTCTTCGCCGACATCTTGAAAAAGAAGCAAGATGAAAGCAGAAACACTAGCAGAAGCACAAAGTAACTAGAAAAAACTACGGAGAATCCCAAAAAACTGTTAGCGTCGACGGCGTGGAAAAAAGGGAACTGACTTCATCACGCCGATGAGGTCCTCTTATGGATCCAGTGATGTCAGCGGAGCCGCGTGTGGAGCCGTGCTTCTGTGCCATCGTCCTCGTCGGCGTGGAGAGCTACAAAAGTTTCAGAATGTTCCTGGCGCAGGGGATATTCACAAGGTGAGGAATCCACTGGCAGATGTATCCATCAGAAAGATAGGTTTAATCGCTACTACGGGGAATTATACACATCCCGGTCGTCGTGTACCGAAGAACAAATCCTTGACTATCTCGAACATATTAAATTGCCCTTCCTCACGAATACACACCGGGAGTTTCTCATGCGGCCCATTGAGAAACATGAAATATTGTTGGCTCTGTCCGGTATGAGAGCAGCTAGTGCCCCTGGAACGGACGGACTAGCAGTCGGGTTCTATAAGGCCTTTATAGACTTGTTACTCCCTCACCTCTCCACCCTTTTTGATGATGTATGTGTGTCAGGCATAATGCCACCAACGATGAGGGAAGCGCTGATAGTCGCTATCCCCAAAGCAGATAAACCACCTGAGGAGTGTGGGTCTTACCGTCCACTCTCTTTGTTAAATGTCGACACCAAACTATTCGCTAAGGTACTTGCAAATCGCCTCTCTCCTCTGGTGCCGGTTTTTGTTGCTCTGGAGCAAGCGGGGTTTGCTCCTGACAGGAATCTCACCTATAACCAACGTACGGTTTTTGGCGCCATTCAGCATGTTCGACACGACACTAAGGCGGTGGCGGTCTTCCTGGACATGGAGAAGGCCTTCGACTCCATCGAATGGTCGTTCTTACGCCAAGTTTTACCTAGGATGGGGCTTGGCCCTGTCTTTCTCTAATTGATTGGGATCTTATATGATGCTCCCAGGGCGAGGATCAGTGTGGGCAACTTGGTGACGGATCCTATTGTTATATCTCGCGGGACACGACAGGGCTGTCTGTTGTCCCCCATTTTATACACTTTGGTAGCGGAGCCACTGGCGTGTGCACTGCGGGAATATCACAGCGACAAAGGTATTCGATTCCCGACTTATAAAATAATAGTGTTCACCTACGCGGACGATACACTGATGTATGTTTGAGATCCTGAGAATAATCTCAGGGAGGTCGTGCATTTCGGGGCGCTGTCGGGACTTAGCTTTAATTGGAATAAATCTATAATTTTTCCGCTCACCCCAGTCACAACGCGTTTTGAATCGGACTTCCCACTGACCTGGATCTCTGAGGCGATACGGTACCTGGGCATACGCCTCCATACAGACTCGGAAATCGTGTTTCGGGAAAATTACGGTACGGAGGTCAGTCGACTGGAGGATGATGTAGAAGCTTGGATCAAGCTACCGTGGCGCTGCTAGGTAGGGTCTCCATCATGAAGATGGTGATTGTGCCCAGATTTTTGTTCCTCTTCACAAACATACCGATTGTCCTCCCTGCCTCATTTTTTCAGAGAGTTACTGCGTTATTAATAAAACTAGCCTAACTCTACCGTACCATATGGGGGGTCTCGGTGCGCCGGATCTAAATCTGTATTATACAGCTGCGCAGAGTGCACAAGCGTATTACTGGATACACGGTGCTCTGGACGTCCCGTTTCTTCGTATGGAAAGACTTTTTGCTGAGCCGCTCCCCCTCCCGGCCACAATATTTGAGCCCGCGGATCGCCGGACGGGGTTTCTGGACTCAATTAATTCGACGCAATATGCTTGGCATTCATTGCTGCAGCTGCAAGCGGGGGCACTGTTGTACTCTCCGGCTATGCCTCTGGAATGGACCCTGTGGTTGGCCTCATGTCGGGATAAAGGGGTTGTTTGTGCGCTTCAGACACTGAAGGGAGTAACCGCGGGTGATCTCTTCAAAGACGGTGAGGTTAAGACATGGGAGGATGTGGTGGTCTCGGCCGGAGAGAGCACTCAGCTGCAGAGATTCCAATTTCACAGGGTACAGAGGGCGTTCCGGGATATACTAGGGGAAGATCTGCAGGAACCGCCAGAGATGCTGGAATTGTCTTATATAATTAAAGCTAAATCTCCTCGGAAGGTGATTTCCAGCGTATATAAACTGCCAATGTCTCACAGAGCGAATCACTACACCAAAGCCAAACTAGCCTGGCAACGTGATTTACAACTGGAAGTAGATGATTCTATGTGGTTATACTGTTGTACTAGTACGCGTCTAAGTAGGGGTGATGATATTGAAAGCCTGTATTGGTGACCTGGCACTCAGAGTCTATACAGGGTTTATGACATTGAGAACCATTGAAGTGATAATGTTAAAAGACTGTATGGGGTTGTTGTTATGAGCCACTGACAGATGTCCATCCCACACTCTCAGTCAAACGCTTTTGTCTGGTACAAGGAAACAAGTCATGTAAAAGGGAGTCCCTAGAATAATTGCAAAAGAGGACTACTTCAGAGTCTTTGTGCTACATGGGCTTTAGCATATGCTTTTGACAGGTATACAGTGGACGTGGAGGCAATCTGGTATAACAGGCTAATATTCAAAGTCACGCTCTATGTCTTACTCTTGTGACACCTCAGAATTGAGGACCCATTTTGGCAGTGTTAAGTTTGTGAACTACTAGCTGTGACGCACCTCTTTCTCCCAGATCTCGGAGACAATTTCATCACGGTAGCTGGAGAGAAAAGGTCCCATGTATGACAAGAAAGCCGACGACAGAAGACAATCTCCCACCAGATAGCCAAGGTCTTCCTCAAGGCCCTACAAAGAAACAAAGAAAATACATAATGAAAATAACCCCAGCCAGCATTTAAAGACACAATATCCGTATTTACACAGTGGATTCAATTAGCTTACCTGGCATGGGTTCATTCTATAAATGGCTATCAATTTGGTCTAACCACTTTTATTCAGATAATGTAGTGTACAACATGATAGTTGGCAGCAAATATATTCAGAGCTTTTGTAAGTGTACACTTTCCTCGGTGTCTAAAATGCATCCACCGACCAATCAAAATGTCATAATGCTTATTGTTTAATGCCTTTACTTTGGTATTTTTTCAGGGCAGTACTTTGTGATTCCATCCACTGGTTCTAAAATTGTGGGAGGGAACCCAGAGAAGGGGAGAAGGGGATGAGAAGCAAAACCAAAGGGGAAAGTAACAATGAGGTGTAGGAAAGAGCCTATTTTTGACATGGTTACCACACCTTTTGCCTGGTAATTGATGTGATTTCAATTAGAAGTGCACTGGGTTCCTGCTAACCAGATCCCCAGTGCCAGATATCTTTCCCACTAATTGAGCAATTGTACCCCAATTTGGCAATACATTTAGCACTCCCTGTAAGTCCCTAGTAAGTGGTACCTCTGGGACCTAGGGAAGGAGGCTAAAGAGGGTTCTTAAGGGCTGCAGCATGACTTATGCCACTGAAAAGGACCCCTCACTGCAGGCTGCATGTCTTGGTGCAGACAAAAGTGAAAACACGACATGGCACATTACCCTGTGTACCAAGCTCACAGACACTGCATGCAGTCTATGTAAGTCACCCTTACAGCCCTAAGGCGGAGTGCACTATACTACATGTGGGGACATGTCTGCATGAGCAGATATGCCCCTGTGCTGGTTGGCTCTATTGCTGCCAGTATAAGTCAACAGAGAAACCATTTTAGGAACACGTGCTGGACACTGGTGACAACGAGTTTCCCAGCTACATGATGGCTTAGCTGAAAATAGGGATGTTTGATAACAAACACCTTGTATTAATAAACCCACAATGATGCCAGTATTGGATTAATTAATATATGTACACAGAGGGCAGCTTAGGGGTGCCCCCTGAAAACCTACCAGCTAATGGTGTGTTGAAGGGCTGGTTTCCGCCAGCCTGCCACCAGAGACAAGTTTTTGACACCCCCATCCCCCCAAATCAAGGCTGAGGGCCTTTGCTCTCAAGAGGTCAGAAACAAAGCGTCTCGGGCAGAGGACGTTTGCACCCCCTCCCACAGGATGACCTTCTCATTAGGAGTCCAAGGCAGGAGAGCTTTAAAGAGCCCACTGTCTTTGGTATGCAAATCTGGCTTCCCTCACAGGAGAGGATGCCGACCCTCTTTGTCTATAGCCCTTTGGCACCTGGACAGGCGGGAAAATTCATTAGTCAGATAGGCGTATCCACCCTCAGGCTAGTACCACCTCTAAGGTGGGCTTCCTGAAATGGAAGCGATTTTTCAGAGCTAGCCATCTTGGTGATGGCAAACTTAGGATCTCTAGGACATGGTTATGCCCACTTTCCACAGGAAGTGATCATATATGGGGCGTAGTGACCCCAGGGGTAAGTTGCCCATTGGCTACTAGTAAGTAAGTAAGTAAATCTTTATTCGGTTATAAAGCGTTAATAACCATAAAAGTACATAAAAAACATGTTAAATACACAAAACACTGGTGCGTTTTTCCAAAGCTCATTCTGGCTCAAATACATTACATTGCAGTGCCGATCTGAATATTTTATGGAACTCTTTTAAACTACCCTTTACCTTAAGTTGACAAAATTTAGTTCATCCAAGGTTTACTCTGTGTTTAAAAATACACATTAAAAAGGTACTAACATTTTTTGAAATCAGTACATTGTTCAAGAATTGTAAGTGCAGCATGGCAGGACGACAGCTTCTAAGGCCAAGGGTTCTCAGCAAGGGAATTAGCCATAGTTTGCGATGTGCAGTGTAATATTTACAAAACAAAACGGAGTGCATCGTTGATTGATCGGACATTTCGTCACAGGGGCACACTGTTAAGCGCTCATCCCAATTATGTCTTCTAGGGAAGGCTACAAGCCTATGAAAAATATTCAATCTAAATCGTACCAACAAGAAACGCTCAAAATGTGACTCAACGTAAGTCAGGTACGGTTCCATTTTCAAGGTGGTCATTACTGCCAAGGAATGTTGGACTGATGGTTTATTTATCTCCCTACTTAAGCGCAGTTCTTCCATATGGCTCAGAGCCCTTGTTTTTAAATCTTTCTTTGAGATCTCAGCGATCCATTCGGGGTTTGAATAATATTTATCCAGCCCCAGATCTGCAAGAAGATTTTTCACATATGACAACCACTCGATTTTCCTCGCATGTTCCAAGGACATACAATCTGCCACTATCTCTTTTGTGAATGAATTTTTTGTTGACGTCCAAATACGGCGCCACAACAAAAGGGGTTGGATTTTTGCCAGGTCCTCAATATGGGGCATTCCAAGTTCTGCATGACAGGCAAAAGTAGATACTCGCTTAGGTGCCGCCAGGAGGAATCTCATAAATGTGTTCTCTGCTACCTGTAATACGTTGGTGTTTTTGTGCCCCCACAACCCCGCCCCGTAAAGTGCGATGGAATGACACTTTGCTTTGTAAATATGGAGCAGCTCTACTGGTGGCCTCTTTCCTAACTTCTGAGAGAATTTTATAGGAGCAATTATTGCACGCAGAAGTAGATGTTTGCGGACTTCGATGGCCGCTTTCCAGTTGAGTTTTTTCGTCTATCATTACCCCGAGGTATGGGTATTGAGTAGTCAGATCTAATCTCTCTTTATCAAGAGAAATGATCCTTCCCCCTTTCTTTCCCTTGCCTGCCACCATTACGTATGTTTTTTTAATATTTTTTTTTAGATCCAACCGGGCCATAAATCTTGAATATCTTTCCAGAGCTTTCTGTAGCTCTCGCGGGGTACGTGCCAGGATCACGGCATCATCCGCGTAGAGAAGCGCGGGCACCAGGCGGTTTTTCACTCGGGGGAGGTCCTGACCCCCCCTCAACATCTCTGCCTCTAGGCCATTAGTATAAAGGGAGAAGAGAAAGGGGGCCAGCACACAACCCTGCCTCACGCCCCGCTCTACCTTAAAGGACTCAGATAGCTCGCCCTGCGTTCCAAAGCGGACCCTAGATGAAGCGTTAGAGTATAGCGCACGGAGGAGGTCTACGAGAACTGGTTCTATACCCATGTCAGTAAGGACTGACCAAAGCTTCGAATGGGAAACGCAGTCAAAGGCCGCGGATAGGTCAACATAGACCATATATAGCCTTCCTTGCTTTGCTTATACGTATTTTCCCATTATTAGGGCTAAATTCAATGCCTGCTCGGTTGTTCTGAAACCCTCTCGGAAGCCGAACTGAATATCGGATAATATCTTATGATCATCTGCCCATTCCTGGAGACGCTGGAGAACCACTCTGCCCAGTACTTTTCCAAGCGAATCCAATAGCGATATTGGCCGATAGCAGGTCACCTCCTCCCTGTTTCCCTTCTTGAATATGGGGACCATGATCGATTGGGTCCAGGTTTTAATTAATCCACACTTCATTGCTGCGTCAAACACCCTCTTTAAAATTGGGGCCCATAAGTCTAATTTAAACTTAAAAAAATCGACTGGTACACCGTTTGGGCCAGGGGCTTTTACGCATTTGCTCAATTTAACAGCGTTTATAACTTCAATAATTCCGAAGTTTAAGGAAATAGGGAATAAGTTGCCTTGGAGACTCTGATTATTCACCTCTGATGTATCAACTTCTGATAATTTGCCAAAAACTTTAGAGAAATGATTTACCCATACTGGACCCTCAATTGCCACATCTACTGTTGGCTGATCACTTGCATCTATCAGGAAGGGTGTCTTCACCACTTTCCAGAACTGCTCGCTGTTTCTATTCTGTGAGCTTTCATATAGTTGGTCCCAGAGTGCTTTTTTCAATTCCTGTTTTCTTATTTTACAGGCTAATCGATAGGACCTTCTTAGACTGCAAATCTCCTCTTTATCTCTTACAGATTTTGTCAACGCTTTTTTTAGGGATTTATGAGCTATAGTACAATCCCGGTTAAACCACCCTTTTTTTCCGCCCTTATTCCCTTTTCTGTTACATGTTAGGCAATCATTTAGCTTTTCCAAAATTAGGCTAAAGTTTTTTAGAACTTCCTCTTCCCCAATGTCGACATCTAGGCACTTCACTATGGCGGGATATACCGCAAGTACCACCTTGTTTGTCAGATCTACTGGGTCTATCTTTCCCCATCCTATGGCATAGCCATTTGTTTTTGTTAGATATATCTTATTCTGGGCAAGTGCGGTCATCAACGAGTGTGATGTTAGGTGCCCCTGGCCCATAACCAAGTCAAAGGCCAGGGCAGCGAGATCGCTTAGAGTATTGACTATTAGTCTAAATCTCTGAGCCTTGCTATCAAGGGTCACTGAGACCAATATGTAGTCAATCGTTGACTCGCACCCCCTACCCAGATAGGTTGGCTGTAATTGCCCACAAGAAGTGTTAGTTTTATTTAGTATCACCAGACCTAATTCTGACAGGGTTTCATTAAGAAAATCTCCTACCACAGAATGATTAAAGTGGGTCGTGTAACTTTCTGTTTCCTCCACCACGCCGCAAATATTGCTGTTTTTCGCTTCGCAAGGGTGGTGGTTAAAGTCACCCCCCCCCCAGACGATGCTTGGGACATCTGGCCCTTGCATTTTTTTATGAGGGAAGAGAGTTTATTACGGAGAACCCCGAATAGAGCGCTAAGCGACGGACAACGCCCACGGATTTCCGGGCATCTCCACCTGGGGTTTCGCTCCTCTGCTCCTGGCTCCTCCTGGAGCATTGAGTGGCAGCGCAACGCCACAGGCAGCGCCCACGGATTTCCGGGCATTTGTCACCCGGGGTTTCGCTCCTCTGCTCCCGGCTCCTCCTGGAGCATTGAGTAGCAGCGAAACGCCACAGGCAGCGCCCACGGATTTCCGGGCATTTGTCATCCGGGGTTTCGCTCCTCTGCTCCCGGCTCCTCCTGGAGCATTGAGTAGCAGCGAAACGCCGCAGGCAGCGCCCACGGATTTCCGGGCCACATCTTTCCCATAGTATCGCGCTCCTCGGCTCGAGACCTTGCTGAGCCTAGAGTAGCAGCGTAGACACCCGACAAGACCAGCCTCCCCCTCTTCCTCGAAACTGATCGCCACGGCGAGGTTTCACACAGTTCCGTGACGTAACGGTTCTGGAGACCTTCGTACGTTCGGAAAGGAGGAGAAGATACGTTGGTATCGCCTAGACCAGTCGCCCCGCGACACTAGTTCCCGTGTGGGGACACTCGAGAAGCGGACCCTTCTCGATCCCTCCACAGTTAGGCGGAAGGAGACGACCGGTAAGAGAGCTCACACAAGGGGGAGTCAGGGGAAGGGGTAAAGAGAGCCATCACTCATTGTGTGTTTGTCTATCTTACAGATCTCCCGCCCAGCCGTCCCTATCCGTCCTTCCCTCGCTCACCTACCCCTTTCGTCCGAGTGTATTACACATCCGCCGGACTAGGGGCAGATGGGAGGTGGACCCCTTTAAGCTTCAGCGTCATCCTGAGGAGCGGAACCAGTGGAGACCCGACAGAATCATCGGCCCACGAATTATCTCCTCCCGATCACGCTGACTTAGGCCATGACCACCTTAGAGGATGTGGTAGCCGCTCTCGCCCTAGTACAAGCAGAATTAGCTGCTTCTCGTTCTGACACAGCCGCTCTACATGCACGGATAGATCGGCTCCAAAGGAACCCCTTCGATGCAGGGACCCCGTTCCCGTCACCAACCCAACCTGTGGTGGTAGAAATGCCCACACACGTCCCGTTGGCCCCTCCTGAACGCTTTCATGGAGACATACAGAAGGTGCAAGTCTTCATGACTCAAGTGCTGTTACATTTCCATTGTAAGCCGAAACTCTTCCTTACCAACCAAGCCAGGGTAGCCTTTCTAATTTCCTACTTGGCAGGGGATGCGGCTCAATGGGCGGTTCCCATAGTCCGTCGAGACGAAGCCCTGTTGTACGATTGGGATGCCTTCCGCAGCGCCTTCGAAAGAACCTTTGACCGCAGAGCTGATACCTTCTCGGCTGACCGAGACCTGCTGAACCTACGGCAACACCCCAATGACTTCCTAGGCTACCTCAACAACTTTCGGCGGTTGGTGGCAGAAACCGACTGGCCAGAATCCAAACAGTCTGCCATTTTCTACAGAGGGCTAACGGACGAATTAAAAGACGTCATCGCCCAAATTGACCCCCAACCCCAAACCTGTTCGGCGATGGTGGAATTGGCCGCCCGTTTAGAGCATCGGCTCAGAGAACGAAAAGGGGACCAGAAACGGAAAGATAGAACCCCGTCCTCCTATGACCATGCCCGAGCCTCGGAACAGGCGGCCTCCAAGTCTGAGCCCATGGAAATCGGAACAGTGAGAGCCTCGCTAACCCTGAGCGAACGTGATCACCGCCGTAAACAAGGCCTATGTTTGTACTGAGGGAAGAAGGGGCACTTCCTTCGAGAATGTCCGGTGAGACCCAAGACGAGCAGACCGCGCCCCGGACAAACTGCTATGGCCACAGAAGAAGGCACCGCGGGAAACTACAGAGCTTGAAGGTATCAGAAGGGAAGCCTCCAAGCCACCACTCCATCCCTTCCATGGAATCCGACAACTCTCGAGAACCAGATCACTTCTTCATCTCCCTGGAAGCAGTGATAAACCAGCAAACACAAACCATAAGAGCCATGATAGACTCCGGGGCTACCGGATGTTTCCTGGACAAGCAGGAAGCAGAAAGGCTCGGGATTCAATTAACGCCCAAGGAACAGCCCGAACTCGTTTTTGCGGTCGACGGGAAGGAACTGGAGTCGGGACCCATCCGATACGTCACCCCGTTTCTCTGGATAACCATAGGAGGGGACCATGGCGAGTGGCTGCAGTTGAACATCATACAAGCTCCCCGATGCAACCTAATCCTAGGTTTGCCGTGGTTACGAAAACATGAACCTACTATCGAATGGTCCACCAATACCATCTCGTTCCAATCCGCCTCATGCCAACGACGGTGCGTCAGCCCTAACCCACACCCGGACACGGTCCGAACCTCTGCTCAACATGTGGCAACTGCCGCAGAAAAGGACGTGGCGCACCCTACCTGGTATCTACCCTATAAAGAGGTGTTCAACGTGCAGATGGCGGAAGAGCTACCCCCGCACCGAGAGTACGACTGCCGCATCGATCTAGTGCCAGGCGCGGTTGTTCCGTGTGGTAGGATATACGCCCTCACCGGGCCAGAAACTCTCCATTTGAGGGAGTATCTGGACACCTACCTCCGGTTGGGGTTCATACGTCCCTCCCGGTCGCCCGCAGCGTCCCCGCTCTTCTTCATCCCGAAGACCAGTGGTGAGCTGAGATGTTGCATTGACTACCGCGCCCTTAACGCGCTGACGATCAAGAACAGATACCCCTTACCGCTGATTCCGGTTCTATTGGAGCAAGTCCGCGAAGCGCACATCTACACCAAGCTGGACCTCCGAGGGGCGTATCATCTGGTGAGAATGAGAGAAGGCGATGAGTGGAAAACCGCCTTCAAAACACGGTTTGGACTCTTCGAGTACTTAGTGATGCCCTTTGGACTGTGTAACGCCCCGGCAGCCTTCCAGTTTTTCCTCAATGAGGTACTACGAGAATTTCTGGATAGGTTTGTCGTGGTGTACATTGACGACATCCTGATATTTTCAACCACCCCGGAGGAGCACGTCGTTCATGTCAGGCTCGTGCTACACGCGTTGAAAACCAACCGCCTCTTTTGTAAACTCACCAAATGTGAGTTCCATGTTACGACAGTGGAGTTCCTCGGAGTTCACCTAACCCCCACAGGACAGGTTATGTCCGTCCGAAAGGTGCAGGCGGTGGAACAATGGCCCCAGCCCCAGTCAGTCAAGGAAGTCCAAAGCTTCCTTGGCTTTGTGAATTTTTACCGCCGGTTCATTCACCACTTCTCTCACCTGGTATCACCTCTCACCAGACTAACGCGAAAGAACGTGTCGTTCCACTGGTCTCCCGACGCACAAAGCTCGTTCGAACAGCTCAAGACGGCCTTCACATCCGCACCCATCCTGAGACACGCCCGGCCCGAGCTCCCCTTCATAGTGGAGGCAGATGCGTCCGACGTCGCCGTGGGAGCTGTCCTATCCCAACGCCATCCAGACACCGGCCACCTCCACCCAGTGGCTTACATGTCCCGGAAATTGAACCCCGCCGAACACAATTACTCTGTGTCCGAAAAAGAACTTCTTGCGATCCGGGAGGCGTTTGTGGAATGGCGACACTGGCTCATGGGAGCTCAGCACCAAATCACTGTTTTCACGGACCACAGGAACCTCCAGTTCCTGCGATCAGCTCGACATCTCTCTCCTCGGCAACGCAGATGGATGTTGTTCTTCGCAGAATACCACTTTATAGTCACCTACCAGCCTGGCTCGCAAAACCAAAAAGCCGATGCCCTCTCCCGGTAAGGTACGACCAACATGCCGGCAGTGGAACCAAAGAGGGCTATCCTGTCCCCAAGTCAAGTGGTAGGAGGGATGACAACGGACACCTTTCTGAGGGCAGTGAAGCACGGACTCGCCACATTCTCTTGGAGATCTTGGTTAAAAGGACACAAGGAATGGAGCCTACGACATGGCGTCCCCATGTGTGGCTCCAGAATGCTAATCCCCACGCTTCCTCTACAGAAGCTCGTTTTCCATTGGTGCCATGAACTACCCTGTGCAGGGCATACGGGAGGAACGAAAACTCTGGAGAAGGTATTGAGACAGTTCTGGTGGCCATCAGTGAGACCAGACGTTTTGCTATGGGTAAAACGCTGTGACGTCTGCTCACAAATGAAATCAGACCATCGCAAACCACAAGGCCTTCTACGTCCGCTTCCTACACCCCAGACTCCATGGGAAAGAATCTCGGTGGACTTCATCGTTGGATTGCCCAAAGACCAGAACTGTACCGCTATCGTGGTGGTGATCGACTACCTTACCAAAATGGGACACTTTCTAGCGTGTAAGCAGGTACCTACGGCAGGGGCACTGGCAAGGCTCCTGTTGGTGAACGTGGTACGACTCCATGGCCTTCCTAGCGGCATTGTTTCAGACAGGGGGTCCCAGTTTACGGCACGGTTCTGGAAGGTCTGGTGTGCCGAACTGGGCATTCAGTCATCCTTGTCCACCAGTTTCCATCCCCAGACCGACGGGCAGACCGAGAGACTGAACCAAACCCTGAAACAATTTCTTCGGTGTTATGTGGACAAGGCCTCGAACGCCTGGGTGGACTGGTTGTGGGTTGCCGAGGTCGCCTACAACGACTCCGTCCATACATCCACACAACATACCCCTTTCTTTCTTTCCTCAGGGTACCATCCACGATTCACCCCATTCCAACTCCCTCACACGAATCTCAGCGTTCCAGAGGTACAGGACAGACTTTCGGCGATTCGCTTAACCCTCACCAAGGCCCGTGAGACCCTGCGACTGGCCAAAGCCCGATACAAACTTCATGCGGACAAACGTCGCAGACCCGATCCTGTGTACCATAAAGGGGATAGGGTATGGCTGTCCACAAAAAACATCAAATTCAAACGTCCCAGCGTCTTTAATCCGAAATTCATAGGTCCTTATCCCGTGGTGAAACACGTTAACCCTGTGTCGGTGCAACTGAAGCTCCCGACCCATTTACGCATTCACCCGGTCTTCCATGTCTCCTTGCTCAAGCCCTCGCTCAGTCCCGTGCGAAAGATTCCCGCTCCCGTATGGGTTCACCATGAACGCGAGTACGTGGTGCAACGCGTGCTGGACTCCAAGACTGTTCGGGGTAGACTCTGGTATCTTCTGGCTTGGAAGGGATACGGCCCGGAGGAGAACTCCTGGGAGCCCGCTTCCTCCATCCATGCTGCTCGCCTGGTGGCGGCTTTCCATCGCCGGTGTCCTGGTAAACCGGGACCGGTTCTCAGCGCCTCGTGAGGGGTGAGGGGGGATGTGCTGTCACGATCCTCGCTCGGGTGGCGCTGAGTGACGCGTCTTCTCTACCCCTGGACAACGGCCGAGCAACTCGGCGACAGCAAGAACTACAGCCCCCAGAACTCCCGGTAGTTCCCGTCCCACGTGACAGATCACGCTGCTGGAAACACTGAAAAGCGGCCAATTCCGGGGAAGCAGTGCCGATGATTCTCAGAAGCCTTCCGTACATGAAGACCCGAGCGGATGGTTCTCAGCGGCATGAACTCCGGACCACGAGAGACTCCAACAACGCCTCTACTGCATCACGTTCCTCGCCCGGCAGCCTGTGAGTATTCTAGACAGGAGACTGACCGGCTTTAGCCTTTTGACTTAGACGCGACCTCGGACCTTCGAGGAAGAGCGCTAAGCGACGGACAATGCCCACGGATTTCCGGGCATCTCCACCTGGGGTTTCGCTCCTCTGCTCCTGGCTCCTCCTGGAGCATTGAGTGGCAGCGCAACGCCACAGGCAGCGCCCACGGATTTCCGGGCATTTGTCACCCGGGGTTTCGCTCCTCTGCTCCCGGCTCCTCCTGGAGTATTGAGTAGCAGCGAAACGCCACAGGCAGCGCCCACGGATTTCCGGGCATTTGTCATCCGGGGTTTCGCTCCTCTGCTCCCGGCTCCTCCTGGAGCATTGAGTAGCAGCGAAACGCCGCAGGCAGCGCCCACGGATTTCCGGGCCACATCTTTCCCATAGTATCGCGCTCCTCGGCTCGAGACCTTGCTGAGCCTAGAGTAGCAGCGCAGACACCCGACAAGACCAGCCTCCCCCTCTTCCTCGAAACTGATCGCCACGGCGAGGTTTCACACAGTTCCGTGACGTAACGGTTCTGGAGACCTTCGTACGTTCGGAAAGGAGGAGAAGATACGTTGGTATCGCCTAGACCAGTCGCCCCGCGACACTAGTTCCCGTGTGGGGACACTCGAGAAGCGGACCCTTCTCGATCCCTCCACAGTTAGGCGGAAGGAGACGACCGGTAAGAGAGCTCACACAAGGGGGAGTCAGGGGAAGGGGTAAAGAGAGCCATCACTCATTGTGTGTTTGTCTATCTTACAGATCTCCCGCCCAGCCGTCCCTATCCGTCCTTCCCTCGCTCACCTACCCCTTTCGTCCGAGTGTATTACACATCCGCCGGACTAGGGGCAGATGGGAGGTGGACCCCTTTAAGCTTCAGCGTCATCCTGAGGAGCGGAACCAGTGGAGACCCGACACTGGGCCTCGCAGTCCCAGCGTCAAGTATCAGCCTTCAGGGGTTAAGTAGCGCTTGATCAGACAATGTCCCAACAGCTCCTCCGGGATTCCAGGCGCAAAGCCTGCCGACGCTACCGCTCGGCCTCACCCGACTCCTTGGCCTGCGCCACCCGCTGCCATCTCACCACCGAGGCCACCAACACCAGAGCACCGCCCTCTGTGATGTCACACGCCTTACCACGCCCCATGCCCTACTACTACCTTACACTCCCCTAACGCCTCTCAAATCAGTATTTAGGGCAGCCCCATGGCACAAGGAAATCAGATACTGCTGATCCAAAGAAGAAGAAAGACCAAAAAGTTGTGAAAGCAGGAACAGCAGAAGAAGCAACTGACTTGGCACTAGCCCTGCTGGCCTGTTCGCCTCTCCTAGACAATTGCACCAAAGTCACCGCACCCTGCAAGCTGCTGATCCTCCAAAGCCTGGGAGGACTGCCAGCACTTCTCCAAAAACGAAGGAAATCCCATTGTGTAGTGGAGTTGCTCTCCTGCATCCCGAGGGTACTAAAGACAAGAACTGTGAGGCTCCAAGACTGTGAAAACCCAAAGCCGGAAAGCACCACTGCACCTTAACCGTCTAGCCCGAGCTGAAGTGAGCCAACAGGGCAAACATGGTCCCCAGACCATCCAGACCCATAGCCCACCTTGGGGTTTCCTGCTGTGGACTTCTCAACACCGCCTACAGCCTCTGTTTGCAGGCCCCCCTAACCCGACTGCTCTCAGTGACAAAAACACAACACCTAAGAACACCTCTGCACCCGTCGTCCGTGGCTGGTGGAGAAGAGGACCACAGGTGTCCCTACGTCCCAGAGCATTGTAAGACCAAGGCCCCCTTGTTGGTACAGCCAAAATGGCCTCCCAGTCCAAACCTACAGCCTCTTTTCAGGCAGACCGATCCCCATTGGCTAAAATTGGGCACCCAATGCTATACTGCACCCGTGCATCCGGCTGCCCTAGTGACGCTGCGGGTGGCTTGCTGGTACTGCATTGGATCTTACCCAATACTCACCGTAAATTGCTGTTCTCTATCTGAATGCCATATTTTTTTTCCTCCCATAGGATAAAATTGCAGCTTCTGAAAAATGCACTGTCAACATTTTAAAACATTTTAAAACATTTTAAAACGTAAAGTATTTCTCTTGCAAAACGTACACACTTGATCCTATTGATTCTGGTGCCTAGATATATATAAAGATAAGTGTTATTTTTATAAATTTGTGTGGATATTCTTAATCAGTCGCGTGGATCATTTATTGACTGTGTGTGTATTTTGCAGATGTCTAACACTCCTCTCTGATAAGCCTAAGGCTGATCGACCATCCTATCCCCAAGAAGAGCACCTTTGGATTGCTAGAGCAAGTCCTTGTCCACTGATAAGAAAATACCTGGACTCTTTGCACGATATACCTCTTTTTGGTTTATCATATAAAGAGCCAGCTTCCTACATGAGGTATGACCAAAAATCGATCATTCTCATATATACATTTTACCTCACACCTTGTTTAAAATCTAATTGAGTGTGGCGTAGAGTATCAGGTAGACACAATCCACAAGCAATACTCAAAGATTTGTACCTCCAGTACTGCATAAGCTCAACTGGGACCCATTTCCCAGATTGAATCCATAAACTCATAAACTCCCTTAATCTGTATAAACTTACTTCCCAAAAGACTCAAAGCTTCACTGGACATTAACCTGATGCCTAAAAGTGCAGTACTAAAAACTCATTTAAAATGTCCAGCAGTATCATCTTGCATCAAGTCAAAAAATATCAAAACAACACGACATCAGATAAGCATTTCTTTGTTTTTGGCAAGCAGCACATAGGATTTCATCCCTCACTTCACACTCCCCTAGCAACTCGATTACAGTTCCTCCCCAATTTGCTTCCCAAATTTACTCTGGGGCATAGCCTGAATGACAATTAAAATATTTCTTATGAGTTAGGTTTTTCTCCATACCCTTAACGCTTAGGAAGACATCACATGTCTTTGCTCACATCTGTGTCAAATCGTATTGCTCAGACACAAAAGAACAAGTTACTTACCTTTGGATTCTGTCGGACTTCTTCACCTTCTTCTCCATAGGCACTTTTCTCCAAGACTTCCATTGTCGTCTACAGAGGTTTCAGAAATCTCTTCACCTCTATGCACCTGGCTTCCCTAGTGTAGGGAATCTGGGGTCTGGGGTATCCTCGGGTTGGGAGGCTCTCCAACCTTCTGTCCTCCAAGGGAATTCTTCGGGGTCCTCTGGGAAGGGTCCTTCGCCTGTAAAACTGCAACTGCGACTACTCCATTGACTGTTATTGGGCACCCGGCTGTGTTCCCATTCTGCACACAGCCTCTGTGGGGTTCTTGGGTACATACCTTGGGTGGTTCCTTGTGTCCCTGGCTCCTCTGGGTCTTCTCGTCCAAGTCCTGACCTCTCCTGCAGTTCGCATTCCACTTTCTTAATATATGGTTTGGTCTCCCCCTGGAGACGACTGTATTTTGTGCTACTTACCTTATTGCAATTGAAGTAATTTTGGTGTACTGTGTTAGTACCTCTGTGTAGGAGGCATACCAATGTGTTACGGAATGTTGTGTAATAAATAGAAGTATTTTTTTATAAACACTGTGTGGGTATTTTTCGTTTAACCTATACTACATGATTAAACTGGTAAAACAAGCTGCTTAATAATCCTTCAAGATAAGCCTGAAGACTGCTCTCCACAGCTACCATTTTGAGAGCTTTCTATGGTTTCAAAGACCACTAAAGTCACTATAAGGGTTGCCTGTATTAGTGCAAGATGCATCACTTAAATAAGTATGCACCATATACAAATCCAGCCTCCTACAGTATTTGTTTTGTATGTTCTCAAAGCAGTATGGCGATCGTTAAAGTTTAGAAGTCGACAAAGGGGGTGGATAATCCACTTTGAGCGTTGTTTTACACACACTTTACAAAAAAATAAGACGGGTTTATCATTCTCTATAATCTGACACCCCATCGGACATAGATTAGGTGTTCTTTCTTGGTCCAAGAATGAGTAAACAAGGCCAAAGGGAAAATCCACAGTCTGAATTTGATAAAACAAAAAGTGCTCTTGCAGTTGGATTGATAACAAAATTCATAAAGGACTCAAATTCTGGTATACATTTAAACAGGCGATAAGACTCTACAAGAGCTAAATTACCAGCAGTTGTTTTTGCTCCTAGAGCAAAATTCCAATAACATGTTTTTAGATTATCATGGGCATCTCATGGAATAGCAGTAGGATGCAGCCAGAAATCAATTAAACCCAGCTTCAAGAGCCAAGTTTTTATATGTAGCAGCCAAGGAATTTTGTTGACTCTAGCTACCCAGCAAGACCCTAGCGCAGTCCCTGTAAGGTGCCCTCTGGATGCATGTATTAATAAATCCATCACTGGATTCAGTGTGGGTTTATTAATTGCAAAAACATTTTTATTGCATATTTACAATTACAAACACCTTGCAGTAATTACCCTCGTGCTGATGAACATATCCGAATGCCAGAAATCAATGCAGTACACAATCCTATTCGCTGTCATCCAGAGAATCTGTACCCATCAGCGCTCTTATATGCATAAACGCCCTCCACCCCATGTCAGTGTGCCATAATACAAGGTATAAGGATGATTCTCTCTTTTAAACTGCCGTGTCATTGGTTGCGGGCTACTCCTCCCTACAATAGCCAGGCTCAGTTCCGTAATTAAATGTAGTGTATTCCCTCCATCGCTGGTGTTCTACCCGGTATATCTATATTACTGCATTTCCGCTGGCTGCCCCGTTATAGCATCGTCCTCCACTTCTTCCGGTACCCACCCTTGGAGCTCAACCACCAGTGCCTCCCATGCATGTGCCATGTCCAGCGCCTTTTCATTATTCCCCCGCAGCGCTAACTGTAGCCTGAACGTGCCCTCACTACCTGCCCATTTGGTGAAAGTCGCTCTCCATCTCGCAAAGCTGGGACCGAATCTCGATTTCCAGTGCAGGGTGATTTCTCTTTTGGCCAAAACTAACCCCAAATCGCAAAACTTGCTCGTAATTTTTGTGCGCGGGGTGTGGGGAAACCACAATAGCAAACAAACTCCCATTTCCACCTCCAGGTCCCGCCCTGTCACCTGGTTTAAGCAAGCAATAACCTCGTCCCAGTAGCAACTTAGTGACCCACAGGACCAGAACATGTGTTTGAAGTCTGCCCCTTCCTTCCCGCACCGAGGGCATCGTGGTGTAGGGCCCCCGAAGTACTGAAATAATTTAGCTGGCGTCAAATATGCCCTATGCAAAGTGAAGTACTGCACTAATTGAAACCGGGCATTACGCGTGCTCTTCCAGGCCCGTCTCTGTAGCGTGGGCCACGTCAGTGCAGGGATAGGTTTCCCAATGTCTAGTTCCCATTTGTCCTGTAGGGCGTTCAAAGGGGCTAGGTGTTCTGTCGTCAGTCTCCGGTAAAGGCAAGTAATGGCCTTAATTGTGCCCGCTGCCATAACCACATATTGACACCCTGCGGCCGTCTGGGGTTCCAATAGCCCCGCTTCCAGTGCCTCTGGAGACCTGCCACCAGGGCTGCATGGAGTAAATAGTCTCCCCTCGGGATCCCAAAGGAGTCCCGCAGCTCCTGGAAGGGCTGAAGCACGCCATTGAGGTATAGGTCCCCCACCATCTGTACCCCGAGGTCTTCCCAATTAGCCAATCCCGACCAATCCCCTCCATGCGGGAGGGCCGTGCACATGCCTAATGGGATCTCTGGGGCGTAAGGGTGAACAATGCCGGCCTTCTGTAGGCTTCGATTCCAGCACATCCGGAGCGTGCGCTCCTCCAGTGTTAACTGTGACAGATCGAGTCGTTATTGTAAGACAATAAAGGAAAGCACATGGCGCGGGATTAGTCTGCCCTGTGGGCCTTCAGGGCCTCTAAACTCCCGAGCCACCGCCAGCGTGAGCCACTGTAACTGGGCAGCCAAATAGTACCACTCAAAGTCGGGTACCGCCAGCCCACCCTCAGCTCTGGGTCGTCGTAGATTGGCCAGCGCCACCCGCCTCCTGCCAGTTCCCCAGATAAAGCCCGTAGCCATGGCCGTGAGCCTGCGGAATAGCGACGACGGTACCCAAATAGGGAGCGTACGGAAAAAATATAAGAGGCTTGGGAGCGCCACCATCTTCAGTAAGGCCACCCTCCCCGCCACCGAGAGCGGAAGGGTGCTCCAGAATCCAATACTGCCAACCAGGCCCCTGATTGCCCTACCCACGTTCCCTTCCAACAGGCCTTGCTGGGTGTGGTAAATATGTACTCCCAGATATGGCAGACAACTGTCCTCGTAGCGTAGTGCAATGTGGGTTTATTAATATGAGGTGTTTGATATATAACGCAAACACAAGGAGATGATGGAGGGACTGCTGAAACTTTTCAGAAACTCATCCCCAGTCACAGATCTGAGTTGAATCCATCATGCTTCTTTAGCTCACTTCGCCACCCCAGTTCAGACACAGCTAAATGAAAATTAGTCTTGACCCTGTGCCTCATGGGAGCAGTCCAGCCCGAATTGCCAAGCCATGTCTTCCCTGGACCAGACACAAGCATACTGGGATCGGATTCGGGCTAACAGCCCTCATCAGCCAGGCTAGCTTGAATCCAGTGGCAAAGTGAGCATGAGACCCACGATGAGTGTTCCGTCCATCATCTCCTTGTGTTTGGTTTGATATATAACATCATACGTTTCAGTGAAGCCATTATAAAGCTGGGGAACTTGTTTTGACTAGTGCCCAGTACATACCTTAAGGTGGCTTACCTGCATATTTGCAATATCTAGTAATAGAACTAGACATCACAGGGCACATCTGCTCATGCACCTATGTCCCGCATGAAATATAATGCACCCTGCCTTAAGACTCAAAGGCCAGATGTAGGGGTGACTTACATATAATAGATGCAGTGAACTTGGCATGACACACTGGAATGTGTCATGTCATGTTTTCACCCATGGATTGCACCATGTCATGCAGTCTGTAATGTCAGTCTGTGTAGAATGTGCATGTAGGTCCTTTAGGGTGGCTTAAGATATGCTGCAGCCCATAGGGATCTTATTTAGTACCCATGCCCTAGCTACCTGGAGCACCATTTACTAGGGTGCTAAAGTCCTTTGCCAAATGTAGCATAATTAGACAACATCTTGTTTTAGGGAATGAGAACTGACACTGAGGTTTGGTTAGCAGGCCTCAGTGCACTGACAAAGTTGAAAGTCAGCCTCTTGTAGCTAAAAACAGGGCAAAATGTGTGTGTGTGGGGGGGAGGGAGGTAACTGCAACAAAATCCCAGTTCCCTACACTGGGCAGGGGGTGGGGGAAGGGAAGTAGGATGGCTCTCACAGGTTGGGAAAGGATGTGGCCTGGCAGGGACGAGAATTACATGATTCCTTTGCTGTGGGATCCATTGGTTGAGTCCAAGCTGTTATTGCAGCCCGAGTGTGAAGCGATTTTACCAGTTGGATTTTATAGCCAGTAAGGATAAGTTACTTACCTGTAATCCTAGTTCTCTTCCAGGGGTATCCTCATTATAGTCATAAGCAATGAATATTCCCACCCATGCGCGGGGACCCCAGAATCTATATAAACAATTATATATGAAAACATATATATATATATATATATATATATACACAGCTCTATATATATATATATCACTGAAAAAACCATAGGTTTCACACATGTTATAGTTAGCGGAAATTTTACTGATAAAAAACCAATGAAATTCCCCCGTTATAGTTAGTGCAGGCAACTATAACTCACGCGACCGCAATCCTCTGCTGATGCTAATACTGTATTTAGACACTTATTTACCCGTCTTCTTCCATACATTTTTAGCTATACATGTATTACAAATATTTTCTTTTCATAAAGACACATATGTCATCAGCAGAAGATTGCGGTCGCGTGAGTTATAGTTGCCTGCACTAACTATAACGGGGGAATTTCATTGGTTTTTTATCAGTAAAATTTCCGCTAACTATAACATGTGTGAAACCTATGGTTTTTTAGTGAATTTGCAAGGTTTTTTAAATGCTAATTCCTAACTATAACGTGTGTGAAACCTATGGTTTTTTCAGTGAATTTGTACGGTTTTTTAAATGCTAAGTTACTTTACGCCATTCGTGGCGTGCGCGCCCACTTAACGCAGTTTGTTCCGCGCTACACGCACCGCGAGCCCACGTTACGCTAGATGGGCCATGTACGCACGATGCGCTTCGCGCACCGTGCGCACATGGAGGACATATGATGCACTTCGTTTTTAAAGGTAATATTTTAATTTTTCGCATTAGTTATAATCCATGCACAAATGGTGCCATTCGGGCACCATTTGCACACGGGGTGGAGAGAGTGTGGATCATTTTTTTTTTTAATATTTTTTTTTTTAATCTTTTCGTTTTTTACTTGTGTGATAAGCCAAGCACAATTGGTGACCTTCGGTCACCAATTGCACACGGGGTGGGGTTTGTGTGGATATTTTATTTTTTTTTATATTTTTTTACCGTACACGTACGGTAAGCGTAATCGGCGAAATTAGCGAAAAAATAAAAATTCCGTTTTTGGCCTTGGGGGATCTTTGGGGACTCCCTGTACATGGCTATGTGTGTGGGAGCTGTCAAAACAGCCCCTTTAAATGTTTTTGTGCTTTGTTTGTTAATCATCTCTCTCAGTGAGAGAGAGAAAATGGCGGCCGCCGCTTCCTGGTTTCGGCCGATTCGAATGTTTACTAAGATCTAAGAGCCAATCATAATCGCGCTCGCGCACGCCACCGTACGCGTACGGTAAGCGTACCGTAAGCGCACCGTAAGCTGGCTCAGATATATATATTGATTTAAAGGCTATTTTCTCAGAATCTACTGAACAGATTTACACCAAACCTACAAAAGGCACTTCCTTGACCTGAGGACTACCTCTCTGCCAAATTTCTAGTAATTCTGTTCAGCCGTTCGGGCTGTAGCCCTGTCTAAAGGACCTATGGAAAAATGCATGGGAAAAACGCGTTTTGGGACCCCCCTTTTATCTCAGCCCCCGCTTGACGAATCCCCCCGAGACTTTCAGGGTAGGAGCGGAGCGTAGCGCCCCACCTATTTTGAAAAATTCGCGAGGATTCGTCGACCGGCGCCAAAGTTATTCAAAATAGAATGTTGCGGATTTCCTATGGAAACGTGGTCCTAACTATAACTACCTACTGGCGACCGCCAGTAGGTAATATATATATATATCTATACATATATTATTTTGTCCACAAAAACAATACAGCCTCCCAGAAAACAACAAGGCTAACCAATGCTCTGAGACCTTTGATTTTGCAACAAACACAGAAAACAGGAGGACAAGCAGACACTTGAACTCTCTTTAATTAACAGCAGAAACTTATCCTGCAAAAAACACAGGCATTGTTAGCCCATGGCTGCATTGGAAATTCAACAGCATAAAAAATGAAAGCAATTGCAAGCATAAACTGGCACCGTGTCTTTGAGGCAGTCATGACCCCCAGCTTCCCATCATGCCTCAGGGGTGACAGTTAGGTCAGTTGTTCTTTGCGGCGACCCGG
The DNA here is from genome assembly GCF_964204655.1 of Triturus cristatus. Taxonomy (NCBI): domain Eukaryota; kingdom Metazoa; phylum Chordata; class Amphibia; order Caudata; family Salamandridae; genus Triturus; species Triturus cristatus. The sequence continues at coordinate 775,881,250 of NC_140595.1, read as the reverse complement.
AGGTCAAGGCACAAAGAGATGACATAATTATGGATCATTCACCCGGAGAGGTGGGTGGGTTGCTCATGACTTTGATGAGAATACCCCTGGAAGAGAACTTGGATTACAGGTAAGTAACTTATCCTTTTCTTCCAGGAGATCTTCATCCTCTACTCCTGAGGGCAAGTGATAATAAGACTGCAGTGCTGTAATCAGCACTGAAATACATTTCTCAAGGAGGCCTGGCCTACTTGAGTGTCTGCTCTAGTATCAGAGTGTGAACGTATGGACTGACTTCCAAGTGGCTGCCTTGCAGATTTCAGCAATTGGTACATTGTGCAGAAAAGCCACCGTTGCTGCCTTTCCACTAGTGGAATGAGCCTTGGGAGAGGACAAGAGGGGCTTATTCATCAATTGGCAAGCCAGTTTGATACAAGATGCTATCCAACTGGAGATGGAACACTTGGAGGCTGGGAATCCTGTTCTGATGGAACCTTAGTTTACGAATAAATAATCAGACTTTCTAACAGCCTTGGACTTGTCTAAATAGAATCTTAAAACTCTTTTTAGATCTAAAGAGAGGAGAGACCTCTCAGCTGGAGTAGAAGGATAGGGAAAGAAAGTAGGCAGTGAGATGGTTTGATTAACAGGAAAATCAGACACCACCTTCGGAAGGAAATAGTAGTGGGTTCTCAGAACCACTCTGTTGTGGTGAAAGACAGTGTATGGTTCCTTGGAGCAGAGTGCCGGAATCTCTCTCAACCTACGAGCAAAAGTGATCGCCACCAAAAAGTAGGCTTTCCATGTAAGGTGCTGAAGGGTCGCTTTGTGAATAGGCTCAAAGGGGAGGGGGCATGAGCTAGGAAAGGACCAGGTTTAGCTCCCAGGGAGGCGAAGGAGGCCTGACTGGGGGAAAACACTTTCTTTAATCCCTGTAGGAAATCCTTAACCACCTGAAGCTGAAAGAAAGAAGGTTGAGTATGTGACTTTCTGTATGCCGTAATGGCAGCAAGTTTGTACTTTTAAGAAGCAAAGTTTAAACCCGACTTGGCCAAGTGTAGGAGATAAGGAAATATTACCTCCTCTTGCCCTTTGGTAGGTTGGAAACGATTTTGCACACACCACATATAGAATCTCTTCCATTTTAGAGAATAGGAATGCCTTGTGGAAGGCCTTCTAGACTCTCTTAAGATGTTCATGCAGTCCTGAGGAACACCTTGGTGTCCATACTGGAGCACCTCAGGAGCCATGCTGCTAAGTTCAGCGAGGGAAGGTTGGGGTGATGGATCCCCCCGTTCATCCTGGACAGCAGGTCCGGTATGTACGGAAGCCTCCTGTGTGGGCACTCCAAGAGATGCAGAAGGTCCGGGTACCACCACTGTCATGGCCAGTCTGGTGCTATCAGTATCATCCTCGCTCTGGAGTGTGAGAGCTTGATTATGACCTTCGGGATGAGAGGAAGAGCTTATACAAAGTCCCCTTATCAGTTGATCAAAAGGGCATTCCCTTTCGAACCTAGCCGTAAAACCTAGACGGGAAGTCGTTAGCATTTTTTGTTTGCATCGTCAGCGAAGAGATCAATGCTTGGCTGAAGAGTACGCCTCGACATCAAACCACCTCTGGACGGTGTCCTGGTTGACAAGGCCTCAACGTTGACCGCCGTCTTGTGGATGGCAACGGAGGACTACGCCTCGACATCGAGCACCATAAGGACGGCAACGGTGGAGAGCGATGTCTAGACGTTGGGCGACGAGCCGGCACCAACGGAGATCGACTCCTCGACGTTGACCGTCGCTGGGTTGACGGTAACGGAGGATTCAACATTGAAGCCTGAAGTCAATGGGACAACGTACCTTCATGTTTCTGTGACATTTTTGACGATGATCGATGCTCCGATGCTCTCGACGGTGATCTCGTCGACGGCAGGGCTGCCGTAGCCCATTTCTTCATCGTTAGAGGCATTTTTGACGCTGAGCTCGATGTCGAATAAGAGCAGACTGGGACCTTACTTTTGGAAGTCAAATAGGCCTTTTCTTCTTGTGCCTCATAGGAGACGTTTTCTTCTCCAAGAGACCATAAAGATGTATTCTTTCTCTCCCTTTGAGAGTGCGTCTTGACAGATTCTGGCACTGTTGGCAGGTCTCAGGGGAATGAAAATCAGGAAGGCAGAGGATACAAACAGAATGGGAATCTGTCTTAGCCTTCTTTTTACCACAGGATGGGCAAGGATCAAAAATAGAAGTCATCCTCTGACTGAATAAACAAAACAAATCTCTGCTGGAAAAAAGGCAACTCCTTACTTCAACAGATGTAAAATGTCGAAATAACATAAGTTACAGCAAAAAAGGAGAACTTTTTTGACAGTAAAAAATCGTAGAGCTAAAAATCCAGGGTCCTGACTGAAAGAGCCGGAAAGAACAACTGTCCTAACTGTCACCCCTGAGGCATGATGGGATGCTGGGGGTCATGGCTGCCTTTAAGGCACAGTGCCAGTTTATGCTTGCAATTGCTTTCATTTTCTATGCTGTTAAGTTTCCAATGCTTGTGTGTTTTGCAGGACAACTTTCTGCTGTTAATTAAAGAGAGTTTAAGTGTATCCTTGTCCTCCTGTTTTCTGTGTTTGTTGCAAAATCAAAATTCTCAGAGCATTGGTTAGCCTTGTTTCTTTCTAGGAGGCTGCATAGTTTTTGTGGAAAAAATAGTATATATATATATATATATATATATATATATATATATATATATAGATAGATATAGATATAGATATAGATATAGATATAGATATAGAGAGAGCAGTATATATATGTTTTCATATATAATTTTTTATATATATTCTGGGGTCCCAGCGCATGGGCGGGAATATGCAGTGCTTATGACTACTGATGAGGATCGACTGGAATAGAAATAAGGGTTAAGCATACCTACACCTGTGAATCCTAGGCCACTTATAGAGTGGAAGTGATATACCAGCTGTGGATACCTCTCCACTAAACTTGCACTAAAAATTTAAGGGGAAAAGGCATACTACTTCTAGATCTCTTTCAGCTGCATTTGACAAGGTCAATCATGGCATATTGCTATTACAGCTGAAGACATTGGGACTCACTGGGCAGGAACTATCTTGATTCACCTTGTTTATAAAGAACAGATCTCAATCTATGATGCTGTCATCATTCTGTTCTCTGGAGATCACCCAGCCCTACATTGATTTCCAGGGTTCAGCTCTGTCCCATAGCCTATTTAACCCATATATCCAGCCCATTAGTGGGCAGATTGGCTCTTTTGGCTTTGACCCCCTCTCGTACGCAGATGACACTCAGCTGCTGCTGAAAGTTGATCAAGGCAAAACAAACTCCATTGTAAGATTGAAAGACTGATTCCGGGCATGACCACTAATTTGTTTATAGCTAAATGGTGATATGACGTAGGTTTTAGTCATAGAAGGTGTTATTGTGTCTTGGTCTCCTGATCTTTGGCTGCAGCAGCTGTGGACACCTCCTACTCAGAGATAGACAGTAAAGGAAAACCTGGATGTTTTGTGTGGATAACACCAATCCCTACCCCAAATATAGACGGGCTGGTCAACAAGATACAGCCTCCGCAAAGCTCTGAAGAAAATGTGTACCTTCCTCCCGAAGGAGCGGTTTGGTCAAGTGGAGGGCACTTGCATCCTCTCATCTAGACTACTGTGAAGCCATATACATGGGCCTGTCTAACAAGCTCTAATACAAGTTAAAGGGACAACAAATGAAGGCACTGAGAAAAGTGATGGGACTAAAAGACATGTGACCACATCTCACATGGCAGATGTTATGTAAGTTGGTGACCCATAGGAAAGTGGATTAAGTTTAAGACATTATAGGAGGCTGGCTTAGCATATGGCGCACACTTATGTAAGTGATGCACCTTGCACTAATCCAGGCAACCCTTATAGTGATTTTATTGGCCTTTGATAACCAGAGAAACCTTTCAAAGTGGTAGCTGTAGGCAGCAACCTTCAGGCTTGTCTTGAAGGAGTTTTAAGCAGATTGTTTTACTAGTTTAATCATGTAGTGTATGTTAAACGAAAAAGAACCATACAGTGTATATATAAAAATATGTCTATTTATTACACAACACTCACTAACACATCAGTATATCTTCTACCCTGAGATATCAACACAAATACACAACAATACTTAAATTGCAAACAGGGAAGTAAGCACAAAATGTAGTGGTCTCCAAGGGGAGACCAAACCATATACTAAAAAAGTGGAATACGACCTACGACTGAAGTCAGGACTTGGTCTAGGAGGCTCAGAGGAGCTGGGGACACAGGCATCCACCAAAGTTACGTACCCAGGAACCGCATGGAGGCTGTGTGCAGAGTGGAAAAACAGCCACGTGTTCAACAGAAGTCAATGGGGAAATCTGGGTTGCAGTTTTTAAAAAGAAGAACCCTTCCTTGTGGACCATGACGAAACCCCGTGGAAGAAGGAAGGTTGGAGAGCCACCCCACCCGTGGATACCCCACGAAACAGGATACTTACACCAGGGAAGCTAAGGTGCATAGGTGCGAAATGACGTTGGAAACCGCCATAGACCACAATGGAAGACTTTGAAGAAGATGCTGCTGGAGAAGACTGTGCAAGAGTCCGGTGGAATCTAAGGGTGGATTCTTGAAGAAAAGAACCTGCAAGCAGAGGGGACAGTGTCAATGCCACTCAGAGGTGACCAGGAGGCACAGAAGAGCAATGCCCACCGATGTTGGACGGTTCACAAGTGTTGGCGGTGACCTTGTTGCTGCAGCTATGAGGACCAGGTGACGCTGAGGAAGACCAGGAGTCATGCACAAGCTGTCCCACATCGGACGTTGAGACTAGGGAGTCGACGTCCGGAGGGAGCAACATAAAGCCTTGGCAGCAGCAACTGGTGGGGAGAACGAAGAAGGAGCAACGAAGGGACCAGCAAGGTCCAACAGAGTCACCAAAAGCGGGAGAGTCAGAGCAGGCTCCAAGCAAGCAGGGGAGCCCACTAGAGCAGAAGAAGACCCACAACAGGACCCACAGGCAGAAAGCACAGGATCTGCAAGAGGACATTGAGCAGCTCACCAAGAAGGAAGGCCCATGGTGCAGAGGATGCAGTGAGAAAGCTGATCTTGGCAGGAAGAGATGCTGGAGGCTTGAGCTTCTTGTAGCATGAAGATCTCTGGAGTGCAGAGCCATCAAGCCTTGGCAATGGCAAGTCAACGCGGTACACAAGGGTTTGGTCCCGGAGGTTCCGACAAAGGATACAGGCCTTGAAACTGCAGGGTGGAGAGGTCAGGGCTCGATGGAGTTGCAGAACCACATGTGTTGCTGAGCCTTTTGAAGTCCGTGGGACATCAGGCGCAACAGACCGGTCATTGAGGTGCCTGCAGAGTCAGGGGAGTGACTTCTTCACTCCAGGGGAGAATACTTTGGGTGTCCTTGATGGCCTCAGGTCTGTTGAAGATCCTGGAAGAAGCACATACACAGACGACGAAGAAGACATGCAGAACAGCAAGACCAGGAGCAGCAGGAGTCTTCCTTGATGCATTCTTGGTTCCAGGCGAAGTCCAGCAAAGTCCAAGTGTCCAGATGGTCGAAGAGTGACGTGGTGTCAGTTGTGAGTATTGTCCCACGACAAATCTAAGGAACCATCCCATTGTAAGCCCTTAAGTCCCCTAGGGTAAGCGTTGGAACGACTCAGTGGTCCCTCCCAGAGGAGGTTGTAGACAGAGGGAAGGATACTCCCATGTCCTTTGTCCGGTTTTGCACCAGAGCAGGAGCCAAGGGCTCGCCTGAACTGGTTCAAACTGAAGTATTCAGGGAGGGCACCAAATGTGCCCTTCAAAGCAGTCTGGTGGCACTGGCAAGCGCCCTCACCCCAGCCCAATACACTATGTCCTGTCTGGGAGGTGGTCACACCTCCCTGTGACAGGAAACCTATGGTTCTACCTTCCCCTGCTCGAGCTTGGCTCCGCAGCAGGAGGGCAGAATCATGTCTGTGGTGGGCAGCAGCACTAGCATGCTGTCAGCCCTGAATGGCTGTTACCGGGAGTACAGGGAGGAACCCCAGGGAGCCTCTGATTACATGGGACCATGCTTCTAATACTGGAATCGGTGTTGGGGTATGATTCCAACATTTTTGATACCAAACATGACCGGGTTCAGTGCAGCCTCTATATAGTTAGACATCTCGCAACGAATGATGTCCACTATATGTATCAAAAAGGCTGATCTCACTTACGAATCCTGGAGAATTGACTGTAGGGTTTGTAGGGGTGTCCTGCTCATGCAGGGACACCCTCACACTTATAACTTAAGCACCCTGCCCTCAAGACTGAAGAGCCTGCCATAGGGGTGATATATAGGTTTTAAGTGTAGTGACCTCAGATATAAGGAAACGTTATCTGTCGTGAAAGGTGCAAGCAATAACTCGCACTGGCTGCAATGGCAGGCCTGTAGTCACAGTTTGAGTGGGCTCCCATGGGTGGCACAATACATGCTGCAGCCCGTAGGAGACCCCTGGTGTACCTATGGCCTGGGTACCTTAGTACCATATACTAGGAACTCACAAGGGTATACCAGTAGCCACTTGTGGAGGTACAAAAGTACTTACCGTGGTCAATTTAGTGATCAAGCAGAGTGGCAGGGATCCTGATTATCAGGATTCCAGTTAGACTAGTCACAAACATACTGACACTAAGCAAAAAGTGTGGATAACCATGAAAGCAGATCCTACTTTCCTACAGACAGCTAGTTTGGTTAAAAGGGCATATTATAAAATGTATCTCCTTTTTCCCTCTGAAATAGTCAATCCAATCTTGTGTTGAGGATCCTCCCCTCTAGTGCTGCTCTTCTACTTAAAATACGTGAGTACAAAAGCATGTGCAGGAGGAAGAGCCTTCTGTTCATTGGGTCCTAGACTCTAAAATAGGTTACCACTGGAAACTCAGGCTATCCAAAACTTTATTGCCTTTAAGGAGGCACCACACTCCTCACTGGCACTGTTAGCAATTGTGCTGTCTTTTAAAGTTGTGCTGCTTTTTATTTGTTGTCATGAAGAAGAAGAGGAGGAGAAAGAAGAGGTAGAGGAGGAGGAAGAAGCGGCAGAGGAGGGAGAAGCCAATCAATCAATCAATCATAATACTTTATTCGGTATGAAAAAATACCATAAAAGTACAGATAAAATACATCATGATATAAAAACAAGACGGTTTGACAGCTTAAAATAGTACATATTCAGTTCATCCGCGATTAAGAACCCCTCCCCTCAGCAAATTCATTCTTGGGGCCATTAAAGGACTAACTTCACGGGCCACATATGTTCACCTAATGCCCCTTGTTGTTCTGAGCCTGACGGCTGCCCTTAAAAAATTTACAGTACAGAACAGGGTTAATGCGTCTGTGGACAATTTTAAAAATAACAGGGCCACCCTTGCATGTTTAAATCTACCATTCTTTAAAATACTTTTTAAAAAGAAACTCCTAGGTTGTGAATAAAAAGGACATAATAGAACAAAGTGAAGGGTGTCCTGTGGAGACCGATGGCCGCAGCCACACGGACCCTTCAACTCTATAGACGAAGTAAATCCTGCCAGGTCAGCTAATATATGGTGCAAAAGATTAAGCCTAAACCATGTCATTAAAATTCTGTCATAGGCATTATAAAAATAGGATAAGTAAGGCTCAATACCCACGCATGATTTGGTCAGAAGATATTCTCTCACTGTCGGCTTAATCAGCTCCCTATCTTCCCTGAGTGTTATGACATGCTTGAGGAACCGGTCGTTAACCAGGGCCTTATCCTGCATAGATATTTTTGTAGGATTGTTAAAAAGATCTGCGCATCCTATACCTTCTAGAGTCTCCTTCACATACTTGAGCCATGGAATGTTCAATCCCCGGTCGCAGGCGAGGCAGTCTACTATGATCTGTCTGCTGAATGTGGCCTCCGTATTTGCCCAGATTTTGGACCAGCAGACTAGGGGTTTGACTTCCAGCCTTTCCCTGATGTAACTGACGCCAAGTTGTTCGTGGATAATGTGGGAAGGTGAGCTCTGAGGCACTTTAAGCAAGCGTCGAAGATAGTTATTTTCCTCTATTTGTAAATGCTGCGCATCAATGAATCCCCATACCTCGCTTCCATAAAGAACGTTGGCACAACACATAGAGCTGTATAATCTCAGAATTTGCTCCGGTGACCAACGGCCTAGCCTTCGTGCAAAATTCATGATCGACCCAGAGCAACTAGCTAACGTACGGCATTTCTCCTCTAAAAGATCTTTGAAATTTAGACATCCATCAAATAAAATCTCCAGGTACGAGAAAGAGTGCACTTTTCCCAAGCAGTGAGAACCAATCATATGATCATACTTTTTGCTTGTTTTTTGCCCACTTCCATAATGTATGACTTGGATAGATTGGGGGACAGATCTAAGTTCTCCATGAAGGAAACAAAGCCGTCTATCAGACCCTGAAGCCCTTTGGGTGTACGGGCGAGGAGAACTGCTTCATCCGCATAGAGCAGGACAGGGATCCCTCTTGAACCAATCCTCGGTGTGTCAACCTTTAAAGTGCTAAGTGCCTGATCCAAACTATTTATGTACAAAGTAAACAAAAAAGGGGCCAGGATACAACCCTGTCTGACCCCGCTTAAGCATGGGAAAGGGTCGGTGGTACTTCCCTCCTGGTTGCATCTAACTGTGGCGGTAGTGTTCTGATGCAAAGCTTTTAAAATGTTAATAAGTCCGGGGTCCATGCCAAGGCCGCCCATGATTGGCCATAATTTCCTACGGTTAACTCGGTCAAAAGCCGCCGTCGAGTCCATGAATGCCAGGTACATGGTTTCTTGACTAGCAATAGTGTACTTGGCTACCAGTAAATATAAGTTAAGACATTGATCGGTGGTTGACTTTCCTGGCCTAAAGCCATATTGGGCGTCAGTTAGGATGATCCTCAGCCCAGTCCATTAACCAGCTGAGGATAACCCGTCCTAAAACTTTTGCTGACACGTCAATTAAGGAAATGGGACGGTAACAAAGTGGGCTATCCTTGTTGCCTTTTTTAAAAATAGGAACAATCGTGGCTGTGGACCAGGATGGGGCATTCCTATGTCTACTGCTGCGTTAATTACTCTGGTCAGGATTGGTGCCCAAAGATCTACTTTGCTCAAAAAAAGATCAGGTGGAATCCCTTCAGGGCCTGGGGCCTTGTTTCGGGTCAGACCTTCAATCCCTGCCTTGATCTCACCCAGAGAGAAAATTATCGGGTTCATGGCCTGTTCCCCCCGTCATCCTCTGACTGGGCCTCAGCCAAGCAGTGATTATAGAGCCGATAAAAATGCTCATGCCATAACTCTGACAGGATGTTATTGGCTACCCTGGGTTTGTTTGCCTCTTGAAAGCAAGAATCGTTTATAACTTTCCAAAAGGCAGCTGTGTCCTTTAGCTCTATTGCTTCCCTTAGGTCCTCCCAAGCCTGCTGTTGTAATTTGGATTTACGGCCTTTTACTGCCAATTTATAATTTATCCTGCAAAGGGTCAGCCTGCTCTTGTCTCTTGGGGAGGATTTTAGAGCAACTTTCAGCTCTCTCAGGGCACGGGAGCACTGTTGGTCAACCCACCTTGGGTCATTTGATCTAGCTTTGTGTGTTGTGGTCCTCAGCAGACCATCAATTAATTGGGCAACACCCGCGAAAGCCTTGACTAGTTCAGCCCCCTCCACATTTGGGTCTAAACAGTCCGCGATGAGCTGTTCACCATCTTTCACTAAAGCTCTATAGCTTTGCCATTACCCTGTGACCATCTCAACCTCCTGCCTTGGTCTGTGGCACATGCCACCCCCCCCCCCACTCTAGGTGGGGTCTTGCAGAGATTTAACTAGGGGATTATGGTCACTGAAGATACTCAGACATATTTTAAAATCTGTGACCCATTTTTTAAGTGTTTTGGAAACAAGGATGAAATCAATAAAAGAAACACTTCCTCTGCCTTTGAAGGTGGGGTGTACCCTTTTATCCTTCCTAACTTCGGCCACAACCATGGTGTGTGTAAGGGTATGTGTGTTTAGTAACTTGCATAGCACCCTTCCCTCCTTTGTATGTTCCATATGCGGGCCCTCTTCCAGAGTACACGATGACCAATCCCCCCCATCAATTTTCAGATTTGGACACAGATGGCAGCTGAAATCGCCAGCTAAAATCAAATGAGGCATCGACGCCCCTTGCTCCTATATGCGAGCGGGCCTACTCTCTAGCTCATCCACTCTTGCAGTACTCTGGCCCGGTAAGATCGCATTATAAAAATTTACTTGTGGCCCTTATTATAAAACCTAAGCCACAACATGAAGTCGGAGTTCCAACCTAAATCAGACCATCTGCCCTGTAACCTGAGATCGACATATATAATCAATCCTCCCCTTGCTCTCCCTGACACTGCCTTGCACGCTGGTACAAAATTCTCAAAACTCTCCAGTGGTCACTTAAGTGTGAGCTTACCTTGACTGTCGCCTCCCATCGCTCTTTCTCCCCTGCAAGGCCAGATACCAGCTTCCCTGCTCGATCCAGTTTGATTTCCATCACCTCAGACTCCTTCCGCAGCTCCTCCTTTTGATTCAGTTTTTCATCGTACTGTTGTTTTAGCTGCTCCAGTTTCTCTCCCACCTGATGAAGGAATGCACCAAATCTAGTCATGTAGAGGCAATCTTGTCAGATGGACATTTTTTATCTAACAGATTAACAGCTTCTATTCCCAAGATATTTTCTCCACAGATTTCAAGGAAGAAAGGAATGTGCTCCAAATGTTTAATTCAATTAAAGGCAGCAGCCTAAAAGGTCCGATGTATACACTGTGTTATATATACTTAAATTGTTTCCACAGGTGTTTGATAAGCCAGCACTTCCCTGTAGGCGTTGTGTGCATTTTTCAAACAACTGAGCTGCCTTGGACCTCAGCTCTTTTTCAATCTTATTGTCAATGTATCTTTCACCTTCACCTTCCACTGAGTGGAAGCTGCCTAAATAAGGATTGAGAAGAAGCAGAAATGTTCAAGGGATAAGTGAGAAGTGGAATTCCCAAATCCCACTCTAAAGAGCCCCTTCACCTGAATCTTCAAACAGGACCCCGATCAAGTACACTTCAGAAAACCACAAAAGCAAATAATTAGCAAAACAGCGTGAATCTGGGGTACAGTGGTTCAAGATTTAGATCTCGACTTCATCTGAAATGTATCCTTTGTTTACCAGATAGCTGTGATGAGCCACTCAATACAACGACACCCTGACGTAGTGACACAGATCATTCTTTCATGATTCTTTCTGGTTTGCATTTATGCAACAGCTACATGTTCTTCACCTGTCCTGAGGTATTGCTCAGAAATAGATGTAACTTAACAAGAGGTAAAAATAAATGTCCATAGTAGCTGCTCAGAGAGCAACACCTCCTATAGGGTAGATGATTCATGAGTTGCTACTGTTTCCCTACGAACTCTAAGAGATCAGTTGGTTCTTTAAGTGAAGCCAAGGAAGCGGAGGGCCTCTTCATGTCTCTAGGAGCTTCACAGTACCTCAAATAATAGCAACTTACAAATTTCACATAATTTAAATTAAAGAAAAGCAAAAAAGCATTTGCCATTGCATCTCCAAGTTGTAGTAAGACTGCACCTCAATTTAATTTAATGGTATTTTGTAATGAATGACACCAAAAGACAGGTGAGGGGAGACTCTGGATCAATGCTCACCTCCCGAAGTTTGGCTTGCAGCTCTGATAGAGACTTTTGCTTTTCTTCCAGCTGGGCCATGGCAGCATTCATGCGGAGGCGCTTGGGTTCCACTACCCGGTAAATACGGCCATACATCTGTCAACAGAAAGAAAGAAGGCATGAGTTGTGATGGGGAGAGCCCAGGTAACTCATGAGAAGAAGTAGCAATATACTATGAAAAATAGCAGGCACGCTGTCTCTCAATAAATGTTTACTATCTCATTAATTCCTCACTCCATCACTACTTTCCAACTATAAAAGTAGCAATACATGGTTCATAAACTGTGATGTTGGACGGGTACATAAGATATGAAGCCATCTAGTACTAAGCAGTATGCTTGGACACACCCTTCTGTCTAGACTTACCAAGCAATGCATAATCACGATAGGACTGGTATCTGTAGAGTCATATAAAGTCTCAATCTTCTGAGTTTTTACTTGATGCCGCTGAGGATACTTGTCAGCATACTGATAACAAAAGTACTCTTTGACATACATATATAGTAGCCTAGACCATGCTCACAAAACTATCACTCTATTGGGTGTAGATTTTCTAGAATGAATCTGAGTGGAACTATATTTTTGTAAACAATATTTAAGAAAATATATTTTTTTCTAAACATATTTAGGCTATACAATTTTAAAGAAGCTGTCAACGCTGTACAAATCAGACTTCTTGCTTAGTGATCCAGAAGATTTCTCACCATACTTAAGCTGGACAAACATTACACACAATGTGTTTTTACCGAGCTTCTATGGTCTCGAAAATGAATGCCTGTATGATCATGGCTGGACCTCCAGCTAAAGTGACCATTCTGTGTATGTAGCTCTATCTTGGAGCATAAAATCAAAGGATCTAACTAAATCCTTACACAGAAATGTTGTTATAGAAAGGCCAATACAGAGGAAAGTTGTTAAAGAAACACAGTTGAAAGAACATTTAAATGAGTTTTGTAGAGCACACTTATACCAATAGGAGTCTTGATGCTAAAACTAGCTAGTGGGAAACAGACAGGCATAAAAAACCCAAAGGAAAACAAGCCTAATTGAGAACAGGTATTTAGAGTCTTACTGAAGACTTGATATATTAGGGGAGATTATTTGAAGCTCTGGCTGTTGCTCAGGAGAAACACCTACCACACCAAATTAGTGGGTCACTTTATGTACTATGGAGGTCTCTTTGTGGAATATACCAAATACATTTTGATCGAAGACCCTGGGGCCCTACATTTTGTACCGCTTTATGTGCAATTTGACCTGCTTGAAGCTTATTAAGTGACAATTGCTGTATGTTCAAATATGAGGCATTGCGGTAGTCAACCAAAGACAAAATCAGAACAGCCACCACTGACTTCAGGAAATCAAGCGGAATGAAAGAGAAAGCTTTCTTGAGAATTCTGAAAAAGTAGAAGTACGAGGAAGTAACCAGACTAATCTGGTTAAACAAGGTGAGCTTATCCTCAAAAATTACTCCCAAGTTGCTCACTGATGCAGACATAGATGACACTCAGGGACAGCTCGGTTGCCTCCGGGAGGAACACACGCGACTGCTAGAACGATTGAGATGCCTTAATTATGCGGCGCATTCGGCAAGGACCCATAATATAGGCGATAAAGCAGGCAAACTGCTCTCATGGCTCATTCGTCAGAATGAGTTGTCGGCACCCATAGCATCGGTGAGGAAGTCGACCGGGGAAGCTGCGTACACGCAGCAGGTTATACACGGTGCGTTTGTGTCACACTATCAGGATCTGTATAAGTCACGCGTGCAAGTCACACCCCTAGAGATACAAACATATCTGGATGGTCTAAATCTGCAGCGGCCCACGCGCTCACATAGCGAAGAGCTAAATGCCCTTCTTCACTCGGAGGAACTTCGAGACAGTATCTTTTCCCCATCTAATGGGAAGACGCCAGGGCCGGACGGCCTGCCGACTGAATTTTATAAAGCATACATACACATTTTGGTACCACAATTGCTAAAAGTATATGAAACGGCGCTTGATGACTCAACCCTCACTGCTACGCAGAATGAGTCTCTGCTGTTGATCTTCCTCCTTAAACCTGATAAGAATCCTGACTCCCTGGGCTCCTATCGTCCATTAGCTCTCCTTAATACAGATTATAAAATTTTTGCTTCACTATTAGCTAGGCGCCTCTCGTAAAAACGTTGGTGCACCCCGATCCGAATGGGCTTGTTCCTGCACGCTGCACTTCCCTCAATATCCGCAGATTTTTTAGAGTGGAACGGTACGAACGCATGCCTGGTCTCGTTCGGGTTGTCTGGTACTAGACTTAGAGAAGGCCTCCGATTCATTGGAATGGCCTTATCTGGCAGCTGTGCTGGGAAAATATGAACTAGGGGAGCACTACTTAAACATGGTTCGTTTATTGTACCAGCGGACCCCTGTTCGGTTCCGTATTGGCAGGTTAATTTCAGACTGCATCAGAGTGAGGCGGGGAACGCGTCAAGTGTGCCCGCTATTTCCGCTGCTGTTCTCCCTAACTACGGAGCCTTTGGCAATGTTGCTCCGGAGAGATGGAGAGGAGTGGGGGATACGGTTGGGAGATGGGCTGCATGCTGTCTCCCTATATGCGGATGATTTGTTGTTGTATCTCCGCGATATTACTGCAATCCCGACGTCCATTGCGGATATACTTAAAACCTTTGAGGAGAAGTCAGGACTCCGGGTTAATTGGGCCAAGTCGGGGATATATTCATTCAGCGCTAACACACCAGAGGTGGACGTATGTCTAACTGGCACACTCCTCACATGGTATCCCACCACATTCAGATATCTTGGCGTATTTATATACCGATCACCTGAAGACTTGATGGAAGGTAAGTTAGCAAGAGCAATATCAGCCATTCACGCTCAAATGCAATTCTGGAAGACGCTTCCGTTAAACGTAATAAGCCACATCACCTTGCTGAAAAGGATTATGCTTCCCAACCTGCTGTATTACTTTTCAAATCTCCCACTCTATGTCCCACCTAGGACATTTCGAGACCTGGAGCGAATGTTCCGGGACTTGATATCGAATAAAGGGAGACCCGTGTTACTTTGTGGAAGTTGTACGCTCCCAGGGAGGGTTGTCGGTCCCTAATATGGAACTGTACTATTTAGTTGCCCAGCTCCAATGGACGACAAAGTGGTTGAATGGAAAGAGCCTGGAAGACACAGTGACCATGCATTAGCCCTGGACCCACTCCCAAAGTTGCCACCTGTTCCATCCCATCGCCAAAGTTCCACGGCTGCCACAGCTGCATTTGGGATTAGCCCATAAATGTTATAAAAGAAGTTTATATCTTACCTGTCAGACACTTCCATACACCCCGATTTTACCGCTCATGGGGACACCAAGGGGCAGCCTAGGTACCTCGGAGGCAGCTCTGGTGATCTGGCATGCGGCAGAGCTTGACACGCTGGGCGACTTATATCGAGATGGCACATTATGAACATTCGAGACGCTAGTTGCAGACAATGAATTGCCAGCGGGCCAATTTCTCTTACATACCTCCCTCCTGAGGGCTCTGTTGACTGCCTGGGGAGATTTGGCAATTGAACCACCGTCACATCTGTTAGTACAATATCTACACACAATGGGAACGGGATCACATGTGGTACATTGGTTGGTGGAAGCACTCACACACACGCAGAGGCCGATGCAATGGCTTAGAGTAAGATGGGAGGCGGATAGAGGCCAGCATTGGACAGACAAGGAATGGGATGCCATATTAGTGGGCGCCAGGAACATACCAAGAAACTCGAGGTTCAAGCTTATTCAAACATATATTATACAAAGGGCATATCTCTCGCCGGACATGATAAATAGATACTTCCACATCATCACCTCTACATGCCCACGCTGTCAACATCCAGATGCAGACCTGCTTCATATGCTGTGAGCCTGCGCATCTCTTCAGCGTTATTGGCAAGCAGTAGTCACAATTCTAGCTTCATGCACAGACACAACACTACCGTTGTCATGGGAGGTCTGCTTTCTAGGGCTTTATACTAGATCAAAAAAAACTAAAGTCACCTCGAAGTTCCGAGATCTAGGCCTTATCACCGCAAAACGCCTCATAACTAAAAAGTGGAAAAATGCAGTCCCACCTGAGATACTTAGCTGGAAGCGCTCACTCATAATATGGGCGCAGGTGGAAAGCACAGCATTACATAGAGAAGAGACAGCAGGGCTTCGTAAATTTCCCATGGCGCACTGCTGGGATACATTGCTCTCTGCCTTACAGACAGGAAACCCCATCACAGTTGATACTGCCCCAACAGTTACTCAGGGATAAACCCACCGACCCCCTGTTTCCCGGTTAGGTGGAGCTGACCTGATTCAAAATATGCAGAGTAAATATTTGTCGCTCTACCCCTGCCCGCCACGGATAGACCCCTACATTATACCTGTCCTCAGGCACAAAGGTCCTCTCTGTTGGCAAGTTATTATGTCCTGGTGTGTTCACTACTTGAAATGAAATGAAATGAAACGTAGACTTATAAAGCACGAATTGCTGCACTGAGGCGTCCAAGTGCTACCTAGAGAGTGAGGTCATTTGCCAGAGGCGATCATCTGGAGGTTAGTTATGGACGTTAAAGAGAAAGGTCTTTAATTGCTTACGGAAGGAGAGCCGAATAGGGTTAGACCTGAGTTGCAGGGGAAGGAGGTTCCACAGTTTGGCGGCATTATAGGAAAACATCCTGCCACCAGCTCTCGTTCTCTAAATTCTGGGAACTGTTGCTAAAAAGGCGTGGCTGGAGCGAAGGTGTTTCCTAGGGTTGTACTGTGTGATTAGTTCCCGGCTATTTGCCGGTCCTTTGTGCCATTAGACACATGGATGGATGGATGGAAATGTACCGATAATGCACCTTCGTACTCAATCATGCATAATTGATATTGTCTGTATTTTAAAGATGGCGGATGTTCTTTTTATGTTATAAGTTTCAGTTTGTAATGCATATTCTTGTAAATGCGACTCACTGGTATTCACTGATGACCATTAACTGCGCTCTATCATCATTCACACCCTTACTCCTCATATGCAGGGAATTGACGAAAAGGCCTGAATGACAAAGATTTACATGTATGTGATACACATATGCAAACTCCTGTCATAATTGCTCAGCTATAATGTGTTAAGAGTAAGAAGCGGATAGCAATGATACCAATTTACAAATAATTATATAGCTAGACACAGTGGGCAATGGCATGCAGAGGCACTAGAACATAAGCTCATGAAAGATATAAATGTTTATACATGTGAATAGCACATTAATGTTGGTTATATGCTACCGTGATGGATCATGTTATTGAGCACATGGGATTTGCATTTCTGTTATGTACATCTAAATAATTTAGTACGAATCCGTGATGATAGTCATGTTAAAAAGAAAATTACCAATAAAGAAATTTAAACAAAAAAAAAGTTGCTCACTGATTTTACCGGAGTGGGAAGAAAACCAAGCTCACCAGCCACCAAGAAGAGGACCAGAAAGTAGACTTTTTGCCGAAGAGTAGGACTTCTGTTTTTTTTCGGCCTTGAGCTTCAAACAATTCTTCTTCATACAGAGTACACTTTCTTGCATGCCTTTATGAAATCTCAGGGACGTCTCTTGTTGATTGCTTATATATGGATACAATAAACAGCATGTCATCTAAATATGACACTACTGAAAAATGAAAGGTTCAGATAAGCTAGGCAAGAGGAGAAACATAAAGAATAATAAGTGCTGGACTAAGAACGATCCCTTAGGCACTCCACATGAGAGAGAAAAGGTAAAAGATGAGAGGTTGTTAGTGGTAACAGCTTGTTCTTGATCTATGAGGTAAGAGTTCAGTAAGTTCAGAGCTTCATCTCGAATCCCTAGATGATTTAGATGAGTGATCAATGCAGAGTGGCTGTAAGTATCAAATGCCACTGAGAGTCTAACAGAATGAGGACTACTTTCCCACTGCCATCAACAATAGATCTAATTTTGTCCATAGCAGTGACAAGGGTTGCTTCTGTACTTTGGTTGCTTCTAAAGCCAAACTGAGCTGAATTTAGGAGCTAATGCTTATCCAGGAAAGATGTAAGCTCTTGATTGATAGCTTTAAAAAAATATTTTCAATGGCATGGAATGTAGTGATATAGGACAATCGTTTTTCGGGTCCAGAGAGTAGGCACAGGTTTTTTTTTTAATTAAAGGAAAAACTGTAGCTTTTTTTCAAGCTTTTGTAAAACTACCTGCACTAATGTTATTGTTAAAAATCTTGGTGAGATTCTTAGCAAATATTTCAGTAGCTAGATGCAAACGTTTTGAAGGGCAGGGGTCATAAGGCGCTCCTGACTTGATGGAACAGATAAGGTCAAGTACCTACTTCACAGTAAGAGTAGAAAAATTATAAAGCAGACAGGAAGACTTATGCGGATTCTGTGGCAAACTGTGATAGGGTGTCCTTTTGACTAGAAGATGCACATTTTTGATAGATAATATTTACTTTGTTTTGAAAGATGTTTGCTGGCTCATTACAAAATTACTGAATAATGCCATTACTATTAATATTTGGGAGATTAGTGAGAACTTTAATTGTCATAATAAGTTTTATTGAGGAACTGGCCGAGAAATATTTATTTTTTTCTTGGAAAATAAGAGCTTTATACTCATGAATTAATGATTTATATTTCTCTTTCTCAAAAGGGGATCATAATGTTTCCTCCTTTTTAGTTCTGGTCACTGGCATTTTTGTTTAAACCCAGAGTCTCAAAAAACCAGGGTGCAGCTTGCTTGCTCTGCTTAATCGCCATTGTTTTAAGTGGAGCTATATATAGAGTTGAGAGTATTAGTAACCCATCATGTATATTCAGAAACATTACGATGTACGTTTTCATCTAAGTGAAGATCTGAGTTTGTCAATGCCTCAATCAAAGTTGCTGGTGTCTGTAGGAGGATGGCTTGGAATATGGTGCACACTTTTTCAAGTGTAGCACCCTGCACCAATCCAAACAACCCTTTTGGTGTTTTTAGTGGTTTAGACACCGTTAGAAAGCTCTCTAAGATGGTAGCTGTGGAGAGCAGCCTTCAGGCGTAGTCTAGGAGGAGTGTAAAGCAGCTTGCTTCACCAGTATCTAATCTTATAGTGCAGATTAAGTGAAAAAGAACCACACAGTGTAGTTAGAAAAACAGCTATTTATTACAGAAACTCACTAACCCAATGCAAAATCGCCTACCCGGAGATATAATTACAATACACACAATACTTTGATAATACAACAGGTAAGTAGCACGAAAATACAATGGGCTCCAGGGGAGACCAAACCATATACAAAAATAGTGGAATGCGACTAACGACCGAAGTCAAGAGTGGACCCAAAAGACTTAGAAGTGCTGAGGGACCAAGGAACCACTCAAGGTAAGGACCCAGGAACCCCATGGAGGCCGTGTGCTGAGTGAGTACATGGCCGCGTACTCAAGGTAAGTCAATGGGGAAGTTCCGTTGCAATTCTTAGGAAAAAGAACCCTTCGTAGCGGACTTGGAAGACACCCTGGGGCAGACGGACGGTTTGAGAGTCACTCCACCCCTGTATATCCAGGAGACCAGGTTACCTGCCTCAGGCAAGCTGGGTGCATAGGTACAAAGTGATGTTAGGAACCGCCGTAGACTACAATGGAGGACTTCAAGCAAGATACTACTGGCGAAGAAGCTGGAAGTGTCTGGTGGAATCCAAGGCTGGATTCAAGAAGAGTAGTACCTGCAAGCAGAGGGGACAGAGTCTATGTGACTCAGGAGTGACTAGGGGGCACGGCAGTCGAGAGCCCACCAATGTCAGCTATTGCAGGGGATTTGACGTCCCTTTGTCTCTGCAGCTACATGGACCAGGTGACGCTGAGGAGGACCAGGAATGGTGTACGAACTGCCCCATGTTGGATGTTGTTATCTAGGGTTCGCTGTCCGGCGGGAGCACTAACAGGCTTTGGCAACGGCAACACATGGAAGAAGATAAAAAGGTACAGTGTTTGGGCCAGCAAGGTCCAAGAGACTCACCACCTTCAAGTAAGTCAGGGTAGGCCCCAAGCAAGCAGGGGAGCCTACTAGAATCAAAGAAGCTCCTCGACAAGGCCAAAGATCTCTGGAGACAGTGCACAGGGACTCGGTTCCGGAAGTGCCAACGAGAGATTCTGGCCTCAAACTCGGTCTGAAGACAGTGCAGGCCTCGAAGAAGTTGTAGAACCACCTCCGGTGTTACTGAACTTCTTGGAGTCCGTAGGAGCCCAGGACCAGCAAATCGGTCAGCTACGTTGCCGTGTCTGCGGATGCAGGGGAGTGACTCCTTCACTCCAAGGGAGATTCCTTCGGGTGTCTTTCGATGTCCACAGGCCCTGTATGGAGCACGGAAACTGACGGTGCAGCGGAATTGTAGAATGAAACGGTCAAGAGCAGACAGAATCTTCCCTGTTAAAGTCTAGTTCCCAAAGTGAAATCAGATGTGGTCAGTCCGATGCGGTCAGTCCGACGCGGTCAGTACAACTTGGTCAGGATGTCCAGACGGTTGAAAAGGACGCAGAGTTTGATCTGAATCGAATCCCACGACGAATCTAAGGCCCCACCCTCAGGTAAGCCCATAAGTGCCATAAGGAAAGGGATGAGATGATTTAGGGGTCCCTTCCAGAGGAGGGGTTGGACAGTGGGGAGGATACTCCCATGCCCTTTGTCCAGCTTTGCGCCAGAGCAGGAGCAAACGGCTCCCTGAACTGGTTTGAGCTGGAGAATGCATGGAGGGCAACAAATATGCCCCTCAAGCAGTCTGAGTGGCGGTGGCCCCCACACTGTCCCAATACAGTAAACCCTGTCTGGGAGGTGGTCACACCTTCCTGTGACAGGATGCTTATTGTTCTGCCTACCCCTGCTCGAGCTTGGCTAGCAGCAGGAGGGCAGAATCATGTCTCATGTCGGCAGCAACATTAGCTTGCTGTCCGGTTCTGGTACGGAGACTGGTACCGGGAGCACTGAGGGCCTCCTAAAGGAGATTTACAGGGGGTATGATTCCAACATGTTCAAAACCAAACATGACAGGGTTTGTTACAGCCAGTTTAGATATGGTCATCGTATAATGAAGCCTGGCCACTCGATATATCGTAATGGGTGATGCACTGACAATCCAGGAGAATGGACTCCGAAAGTTGCAGGGGTGTCCTGCTCATGCCAGTGCACCCTCACACTTAGAACCGAGCACCCTGCCTTTTAGGACTGAAAGGCCTACTAGACAGGTGACTTAGAGGTTTTAAGTGCAGTGATGTTAGATATAAGGAAACGTATTTATTTTGTGAGAGGTGCAAGCACCAACTCACACAGGCTGCAATGGCAGGCCTGTAGTCAGAGTTTGGAGAGTTCCTTATGGGTGGCATAATACATGCTGCAGCCCATGGGGGACCTCCCGTGTACCTAGGCCATAGGTACCTTAGTACTATATACTAGGGACTTACTAGGATACACCATCAGCCAATTACGAATGTACTAAGGTACCCAAAATAGCCATTTTAGGGAAGAAGCTCAGTGACTGGAGACCTGATTAGCAGGATCCCAGCCAGAGTAGTCAGAAAACAGTATGACACCATCAACAAGCATTGGCATAGCCAATAGGTCTCGCCTTTGGGACCTTATAAGTGTTTAGCCATGCAACAGTTGCATAACTTAACACTTATAAGGTCCCAAAAGCGAGACCTATTGGCTATGCCAATGCTTGTTTTAACTGCTGCCATCTATTGAATCCTCACAGAGAACATCAAAGCAGCCGTGAGGCCGAAAAAGTAATCGCCATCGCGATCAAACATCAAAGCGGCCTCGAAAGTGAAAGTAATCGCGGTAAAGCGCGACGTGCGCGCCCGCGCACATGCACTGTGGCTCTAGGCTGGCCTGGTAGCACTTTTTGGAGCCCTCACAAAATGTCTCGCCAGACCAGCGCATGCGCTGGGTCAGGCGAGACCTAAAAAGTGGATCCTACTTTCCTAGAATGCATTTTGTGCCAGGGGCAAATTTTCCACGTTTGACCTAAGTTAAATAAGGATAAGCATAGATTTGGGGGTTCAAGCTTGAAAATAATCCCTTTATGATCCAACCAAATAAACGATAACGTGGAGACATAGCTTAGGGAACGATCGTTCAAGAAAATACCACCAAGTGTGTGATTCGCCGAAACAGTGAGGTTGGTAACCAGTAGAGAAAATCCAAAATTATCCATAGTTTCTAACAAACCTACAGTATCAGCATTTTCATTACACTCAAGATAAAACTTGAAATTCCCAAATCTAGTGAAGTTAGTGGAATAAGAAATGAGTTACTTTCCTCTAACTCCATTTCTCCAACATTAGTATTGTAGGAAGTGTGCTCTGTACGTACTATACAAAAATTAGGTATAGAGTACACAGAGTCAAGTAGAACCCCAAAGGTAGGCAGAGGTAAAAGTAAATAGCACCTTACTCTCTTTTTCTGGTAGTGTGTTTGAGCAGTGGGGCTTTATCAGAGGGTAGTGTTAAGCATTTGTTGTACACTCAATCAGCAAATGATTGCACAAACTCAACGACTGAACTTCAGACCAATTGGTTTTGTATAAATATTCTTTTCGTTATTTTTTTTCCTTTAGAACCAAGAAAGCCTGGCACAGGTAAGTGATTTATGCTTTGCAGTAATAATACAGTTTTGAATGGTAGTTGTATATATACTTTGGTATGGTTACAGTAGAATTACTGGTAATGCAATACTTTGTAATATTTGTATATACTTTGTATTGGCTTTTCAATGGGATGTCAAGTAAATTTCTTTACAGATTACTTTTCTTACACAGTGCAGTATACCTGGATACTGCACTGGGACATTTCCTGTAAACAGGTAAGTAAAAGCATTTTGGTTATTTGGTTACAGTTTTAGAGACTTTCATACATTTTCCAACTCCTCACTTAGAAACTTTTTCATAGAAAGACAGTCAATGTTATCCTATG
The DNA here is from genome assembly GCF_964204655.1 of Triturus cristatus. Taxonomy (NCBI): domain Eukaryota; kingdom Metazoa; phylum Chordata; class Amphibia; order Caudata; family Salamandridae; genus Triturus; species Triturus cristatus. The sequence goes on along the minus strand of NC_140595.1, from coordinate 775,858,521 downwards.
GGAGAAAATAGTGTTATCCATTCAGAGGTAAGTACTTTGTTGTGGGAGTTGGGTTTCTGGGGTTAGATTCAGGGGTCCCCCAGGGTCGAGAATGCACTATCAAAGCACCCTCAGCGACACTAGGGCGGCCGGGTGCAGAGTACTGAGCCCAATGTTATTCAATGGGGGATAGGGGGCGTCCGGTTGGTGGCTGCTTAGGAGCAGGCCACAAGGTTGGGGGACAAAGCACCTGGACTTAAGCTCAGGGCGAATGGGGGTTCAAGACAGCACCAAAGGTGCATCCTCAGCGTCACTAGGGCGGCCGGGTGCATGGTACTGTTTTGGCATCAGGCACTCTGTTATTTTCAATGGGGTTTCTTTCTCCGGTTTGCAGATACGCTGCAGGCTCGGGGATGAAGGTCTTCTGGGAGCAGCCACCACTTGGAAAGGTAAGTTGGGATGCTTGGGGTTGGTTAGACACCGAAGGCTGTGGGGCATCGGGTGCAGGGGTGTCTTTTATGGTTGGATCTTCTTACCAGCTCCTGATCGCGGTTGAGGGGACCTTCTGGATTTATGCTGCAGTCATCGGCTGGAGGCTTGAAGCCGGTCAGGGATCTCTGGATGTCGGGTCAGGATCACCGGGGAGACCTACTCGTGGTGTTGGGCCACTCAGGCCGTGGACGACGGGTGCAGACTCGAGGATTTTGACAGAGCTGGAGTCTGTGGTGAACAAATCCGGTGTTCACGGGAGACAAAGTCTTTTCTTTGGAAGGCAGGGAAGGTCCTCGAGGTTCTTGAGGTTGCTGGCTGCAGGTCACACCAGAGTTTCGTTTCTGCAGGTTCGAGGTGGGGACAGGCCGGTAGGGCTGGGGCTAAGTCAGTGGGCGTCCTCCTCTTCTTAGCTTCAGCACAGCTGTTTGGTCCATCTTCTTCTTCTTCTTCTTGTCGGTTCTTGTCTGAGGAGGCAAATTTTGGGGGATTCCCTAAAAACTAGATTTAGGGGCGTTACAGGTAAGTAAAGGTTGGGACCAATGGGTCCCTGTCTTGGGGTGGGTACACCCCCATTATGCCACCCTCCAGTGGAAGGAGGGCATATGCCTCACTATGGTTGCCTGGGGCCCCCCATCTGCAAGAATAGGAGTTGTGCTTCACCTAGTCGCCTCCTTCTGAGGGGTGGGGTTGGCAAAGGTGGGCACACCTCTCTTCCTCACTTGTTTTACCTGCCGATTATCCCACCCAAAGTGGGGGTCAGAACCAGTGGGGGCCAGTTCCTGCAAGCAGCAAAAGGCCTGGCGAAGCTCACAATAGCGGCAGGCCTTGGAAGCTTCCTCTTCGTGGACTCCTGGGAGAGGAGGCTTAGCACCTTGTCCCAGGATGTGCAGTGTTTCAGGCCCCCGAGAGCAGCAGGCTCTCGACCCAGGGGTCCAGAAATACGTCTGGTGGTGGCCGCTGAAACAGCCACTCTGCCTGGACACTAGTGTTAGGTCGTTTTTCAGGGGGCATCTTAGCAGGGGGCATCTCTAAGATGCCCTCTGTGTGCATTTTTCATTAAATCGCACACTGGCATCAGTGTGGGTTTAGTGAGGTCGGACACCGCTGTAGACCACAATGGAGGACTTCAGTAAAGATGCCGCTGGCGAAGATGGTGCAAGAGTCTGGTGGAATCCAAGGGTGGATTCTTGAAGAGAAGAACCGGCAAGTAGAGGGGACAGAGCCTATGCCACTAGGAGGTGACCAGGAGGCACGGAAGAGCAATGCCCACCGATGTCGGCGGAGTAATGACGGTGACCTTGTCGCTGCAGCTGTGAGGACCAGGTGATGCTGAGGAAGACGTGCACACGCTGTACCACGTCGGAAGTCGAGAACCAGTGGGTCGGTGTCCGGCGGGAGCACCAACAAGCCTTGGCAGCTACAACAGGCATGGAAAACAATGAAGGAGCAAAGTTCGGACCAGCAAGGTCCAAGGGACTCACTAAGTGCAGGAGAGTCAGAGCAGGCCCTGAGCATGCAGCATGCAGGGGAGCCCACTGAAGCAAGAGAAGACCCTTGAGAAGACCCACAGACCAAAGGCACAGGAGTCGCACGAGGACCTCGAGCAGCTCACCAAAGATGAAGGCTCACGATGCATAGGATGCGGTGAGGATGATGATCTTGGCAGGAAGATATGCTGGAGGCTTCCTGTAGCCCGAACATCTCCGGAGTGCAGAGCCTACAAGCCTTGGCAACTGCAAGTTGACGCGATGCACATGAGTTCAGTCCCAGAGGTTCTGACGAGGGATACTGGCCTCAAAATTGCAGAGAGGACAGGTCAGGCCTCGAGGGAGTTGAAGAACCACCACCTGTGTTGCTGAGCCTTTCGAAGTCCGTGGGACATCAGTAGAACCAGACCGGTTAGCTTTGTTGCGGTGCCTGCAAATGCAGGGCAGTAACTCCTTCACTCCAAGGGATTTTACTTCGGTTGTCCTTGATGCCCACAGCTCTGTTGAAGATCCTGGAAGAAGCACAGATGACAAAGATGACTTGCAGAACAGCAAGACCAGGAGCAGCAGGAGTCTTCCTTGATGCAGTCTTGGTTCCAGGTGAAGTCCAACGAAGTCCAAGTGTCCAGACGGTTGACGAGTGACGTGGTTTCCCATGACGAATCGAAGGACCCACCCAAATGTGAGCCCTGTTATGCCCTAAGAAATGGGTTAGGACAACTATGGGGTCCCTCCCAGAGGAGGGGCTTGACAGAGGGGAGGATATTCCCATGTCCTTTGTCTGGTTTAGCGCCAGAGCAAGAGACAAGGTCTCCCTGAACTGGCTTAAACCGGAGTATGCAAGGAGGGCACAAAATGTGCCCTTCAAAGTAGTCTGGTGGCGCTGCCAAGCTCCCCCCACCCGCCACCCCAGCTCAATACACTAAGTTCTGGCTGGGAGGTGGTTAAACCTTCTTGTGACAAAAAAAGAAACTATTGTTCTACCTTCCCCTGCTCGAGCTTAGCTCAGCAGCAGGAGGGCAGAACCATGTCTGTGGTCGGCAGCAGCACTAGCTTGCTAGCAAACCCTGAAAGGCTGTTACCGGGAGTATTGGGGGCTTCCCGGAGGAGCCCTCTAGTGCATGGAATCATACCTCCAACACCGGTAACGGTGTTGGGGTATTATTCCAACATATTTGATACCTAACATGCTCAGGTTCGGCACAGCCACTATCTAGTTAGCCATCGCGTTGTGACAGATGGCCACCTTATGTATCAAAATGGTTGACCGCACTTACAAAGCCTGGAGAATCGACTCCAGGGTTTGTAGGTGTGTCCTGCTCATGCACCCTCACACTTGTAACCCAGCACCCTGCCTTCGGCATTGAAAGGCCTGCCTTTGGGGTGACTTATAGGTTTTAGGTGTAGTGACCTCAGATATAAGAAACCGTATATCTGTTGTGAGTGGTGCTAGCACCAGTTTACACAGGCTGCAATGGCAGGCCTGTAGTCACAGTTTGAGTGGTCTCTCAGGGGTGGCCCAATTCATGCTGTAACCCGTGGGAGACCCCTTGTGTACTTATGCCCTGGGTACCTCAGTACCATATACTAGGGACCTATAAGGGTACACCAGTAGCCGATTGTGGTGGCACAAAATCATTTACCATAGTCAAATTTAAAGAGGAAGCACAGTGACTGGGGTCCTGTTTAGCAGGATACCAGTTAGACAAGTAAAAAGAAAACACACTGACACCAACAAAAAGTGGGGGTAACCATGAAGGCAGATCCTACTTTCCTACACTTAACAAATATGGCAGGATCTCAAATATTTTATTTGAAACGGATGATGACCATTATTCCTACACCAGACACAGAAACGTTTTCATTTAGCATTGTAAATCTGATTGGTTGCTGCAGATCGAGCTTGTGCTGGAATCTGTTTACACTGTTGAAAGACCCAAATGGCCAAAGGTACCATGCTGTCAAGTTCAGCGTCTTGGAATCATGGTGGAGAATATCTCCATGATGTCTGGACAACATCCTTGGATGGTTCGTCAAAGGAATGGCTGAACGTACTGACAACTGCAGCAGCTCACTGTACCACTGCCGAAGCCAAGTCGGAGCAATGAGTATCAGAGTGTGATGTTCTACCTTTGCCTTCTTCAATACCCTGGGGATCAGGAGAAAAGGCGTAGGCAACTATCTTGAATCCACTGCTTGGAAAGAGCATTGCCATTCGACACTGGATGCCAGAACCTGCTTGTGAAGCACAGGCATTTCCTGTTGTTCCGAGTGGCAAACAGATTGATTGTGCAGTGACCCCACTGATTGAAAATGTAATCCACCTGTTTCTGTTCCAGTTCTCACTCGTGACAATCCGTCATTTCCAGGCTGAGTGCATCCACATGATCGTTATGGCAGCCTCGCAGATGTTCCACAGCGATGTCTATCCTGTGAGAAATGGCCCAGTAGCAGCTCTGTGTCTTCTGAAAGGATCACGGACAGGGTTCCTCCTTGCTTGACTATGTAGAAAATGCACGTTGTGTTGTCTGTAACGACTAGGACAGGCTGACCTGTCAACCTTGGAAGAAATGCTAGTAAACCCAATCTCCTGGCTCTGAGTTCCAACACACAGATGTGGATCTTCTTCTCTGCATCTGCTCAAAGGCCTCCTGAAGGTGGGCTTCCCACCTGTCCCTGGACGAATCCATGATAAGTAATAACGTTTCTGTTATTGGTAGGACAGAGAACTGCAGTTAGGTTTTCTTGAATTCGCCACCAGATCAGAGTTTCTTTCAAGTGCCTTGTGAAGCAGACTTCCGATGAGCCTTCTACCTGTTTCCATTGTGAATCCAGCTCTTGCTGAACATGTCTCATACGAGGCCTGCAAAACACAATGACACCTATACATGATGCCATCACACCAATTAGGTACTTGTATTGCCTCACTTTGATTAATTGGTTTCAAGCAATAGTCTTTGACATTGTCAAACAAGTTACTTACCTTCAGTAATGCCTCATCTGCTAGAGACAATATCTAGCTGCAGATTCCTTTCCCTTGATATATTCAAGGCAGACTGGATCTGGAAATTTTTTCCTGAGCAGTACTCCTGCACACCAGTAGGTAGCGTAGGTCAGCTCTGCGTGACGTTGTCGGCACCGGAAGGGATGTCCGTTGTGTAGGAAGGTACCCTTTCTCATATGGTTACCCCCCCTTCATCCCCACATTGTTTGTGTGACTATGATGCATCTTTGGCTGAGTGTGCACTGGGTTCCTGCTAATCAGGCTCCCAGTGCCTGTGTTCTTTCCCAAAATTGCACCTATTGTTTCACCATCGGCACTCCTCTGACCTACATATAAGTCCCTTGTAAAATGTACCAGTGGTACCAAGAGCCTTGTGACCAGAGAGGGTCTCTAAGGGCTGCAGCATGTAATGTGCCAACCTAAGAGATCCCTCACCAAACACAAGCATGCTGCCACTGCAGCCTGTGTGTTTTGGTGAAGTTAAAAGTGAAGAATCAACCTGGCACACATTCCTGTTTGCTAGGCCTACCAGCACTGCTTAAGGCATAGGTAAGTCACCCCTACAACAGACCCTCCTCAAGTGAAGGCATAACTGCATGAGAAGATATGCCCCTATAGTGTCTAAGTTAATTCTTAAACATTATAAGTGCAGTGAATTCCAAGATGTTTAGTACTAAATATCTCAGCTTAATAAACTCACACTGATGCCAGTGTTGGATGTATTAAGAAATGCACTCAGAGGGCACCTCAAAGGTGCCCCCTGAAATCCTACAAACTTGCTAGTGGGTGCCTGACTGGTCCCCACCAGCCTGCTACCTCCAGACATGTTTCTCACCCCGTGAGGTAGGAGCCTTTTGCTCTTGTGGTTCAGATACAAAACCTGCTCTGGGTGGAGGTGCTTCACACCCACCCCCAAGCAGGAACAGCATAGAAAGGTGGTGAGCCTCAAATGCTGACCAGGGCCTCTCCAGCTAGTGGAGATGCCCCCCCCCCAGTCCCATTTTTGCCAGCAAGGTTGAGGGAAAAATTAGTAAGCAATAGAGGTGTGTCCTCTCTCAGGCAAGAACCCCGCAAAAATGCCCTGAGCTGAAGTGCCCCCCTTCTTTGAGAATTCTTCATATTGTTTTGGAGGGCTAGAGGCAAAAGGGTTAGGGATATGCCCCATCCCCAGAGGGAGTGGACATACCAAGGCTGTAGGCACCATAAAGGTAGGTAGCCCATTAGCTACTACCTTCTGACCCCTGTAACACCCATAAAATTAGTATTTAGGGGCTCCTCTCACCATTAATCCTTAGATTACAGACAAACTATGAAAAAGAGGACAAAGAAGAGCCGTGCAACAGCGAAGACTGAAGATATCAACTGACTTGAACACAGCCCTGCCGGCCTGACTGCAGCCCTCAAAGACCCTGCTAAAAAAGAGCAACTTGTCCTGCAGTCCAGCAACCTCCAGATCCCTGGGAGGACTGCCTGCCTTTTAAAAAGACTCCTAATCTCCTGTGAACAGCGGACCTGTGCAGAAGAATACCAATTTTAAAGACAAAGTGCTATGCCTGCACAACAGCGAAACTGACTACCTTGGCACCCAACGCCCATGGCCCAAAATCCAGTGGCCCACCAGTCCAGCATAGATTCTCAGCTATTTAAAGCAAGAGTCCACCGTGGGTTGACCCCTGCCAGACTCCACATCGATGCCTAAAGCCACTGCATGATGACTCTCCCAACTGCAACCTGCACCAGTAAGCTGCTTTCCGACAACGAAGGACACCCCTGCACCCGGAGCCCCTGGACCTTGGGGAGATCAACTGATGGTATCCCAACGACCCAGCAAATCCCAACTTAACTGTGCAGCTGAAGGTTTCTTTCGTCCAGCCTCCTGACTTGAGGCTGCAGCCTTTTACCAACTTCGAGATTCTTCATTTGTTTGCATTGGGCACCCAACGCTGTGTTGGTACTCTGCACGTGGCGACCCCTGTGCTGCTGAGGGTGTACGTTTGGTGCTGCCTTGTGGCCCCCACTGTGTTTAACTTAACCTCTGGGGACTGTGTTACCAAACCGTTCTGCTTACATGCAAGTAGTACTACTTTGATTGCCCCCTTTCTCCATTGGATAACATTAGTACAATATCGCACGTTTGACCTCTGCACTCGGTTGCCCCAATGCCGCTGGTGGTGTTGTTTTGTCACTTACTTGAACCTTGGCTGGTATTGAGTCTTCATCCAAAAGCTCAATATTGTAAATTGTTTACTTAACTGCATTTTGCTGATTGTGTTTCCTCTCATAGGATAACATTGTATTGATTTAAAAATACACTAAGTGACCACTTTTTACAAAAACAGTGATTTAAAAGTTACTTACCTTCAGTAACGCTATATCTGGTAGAGACACAGTCTAGCTGCAGATTCCTTAACTTTGAATTCACTCCAGTCGCCAGTCTGGATCTGGAATTTTTCAGCAGTACCTCTGCGCGCCGGGGGACTGCGTCGTATGACTCCGCGGTGATGTTGTCTCCGGATATGACGACAGCGGAGCCATATAAGTCCCCTCCGGCGCGCGGACATCAGTTTATTTTGTGAAAACTTCTGCGCCAGAACGTGGAGCCACTACAGAAACCATATGTGGAAACAGCGTGCCAAAAAAAGATAAAAAATCTTTGAAACATTAATAAGAAAAATACATCAAATGGTATATTGATACCAGATGTAGGGTTTGAAGAACATCCCCTAAAAAGATCAACGAACACAGGGCTACATGACACTCTACGCCCTGGAGAATAATCCCTATAAGAAGGAAAAACTATGCACTCTATAAAACATTCTGCAATGGTAATAAACGGTACGGCAAAAGTCAACAGAACCTACAACAACACCAGGATGTGCGAAGATCACCTAATACATGTTACACTGAGATCAGCAGTGTATAGGTATGAAGATACCTAAAAGACTTTTATAGAAAGAACAAACACATTAATACTACCCACTGGTGTGCCAACCAGAGGAGAGAGAGACACACCCCCACTCTACCAACCACACACATCTGGAGATGGATGTTATTGCAACATCAAAACAAAAGCTAAGTGGCCAGGTCAAGCGATTTGTTTAGTCCCAAAATAGATCGAGATAGTGATCTCTGGAATATAAACCCATCACTGAAAGGGCATAACCCTTACCTCAAAGGTCATTTGTAAAACGTGGAGGATGGGCAGGGCGTTAAGGAATCGACGGCTAGACTGTGTCTCTACCAGATATAGCGTTACTGAAGGCAAGTAACTTTTACATCTGAATGAGACATCTAGCCTCAGATTCCTTGACTTTGAATTACATACCATAGCTATACCCCACTGGAGGAGGGTCTGCGAACTAACAAGGGACTGACCAAGAGCATGTGAGAATAATAAAACAAGAGCTCGCCTCTAAATACAACCTATGACTTATGTCATGGAGGCTAAAAATTAAAGCAACTGCACAGCCCTGAGAAAATCGGTCCTTGAAGGGAAAGAGTAACAAGCATTTGCAATGCATTAGGTCTCGCATTTACGCAAGTTTGAGCTATTGACATTGCAAATAACAATGCCTATTGGCATTGTCATTTACAATGCCAATAGCTCAAACTCGCGTAAATGCGAGACCTAATGCATTGCAAATGCTTGTTAAGGATAGTTATGGCAAGGAACGACTGTTCCACTTTGGATAGATGTTTTGATTTAATTCAACCTTAAAAGTCAGCAGGGTGTGTTTCTTTTAAAGTAGTTTTTTAGAACTTCAGCTACATGTTTACCAAATGACATTATATGCGTGCTGTTGTGCCTTCTGTTGAAAGCCAGATACCAAATTGCAGTGCATGTTGTTTATTATGGCACCACAGATGTTTGTATAACAAGGAAAAGGAAAATTGCGACCTTCTGTAAGAAGTTACAGAACGCTGTGGTTGTTTAAGGAAGTTTCTAGATTATTACCGTGCACAAAAAGGAATCATTTCTGACGTGTATGGGGCAGTTTCTATATTACTGCTTTGTTCTTTTCTCATACACGGTACTGAAATGTCACTCATAAAAAATTAAAACCGAGTAAATTGGCACACATAAGCAAATAAAAATTAGCAGCAATACAGCTACTTACAGGGACCATCCGTGAATCAAGCCTCATGTCCGTAGCTGATCGTTAACGCATGCTATTGGTTCGTAACGTAGGTACTTCCGGTCGTTTAACAACCAATCTCACGATTTAACGGATTCTGAGGGTAATCTGGAGGGGGCGGTACTGCTAATGTGTAAAGTGGCTCGGGATTGGAGCATTGGAGACATTCAGCCACTATTAGCGCATCACAGTCCCGAAGAGCTGATAGGCTGTAGAGTCTGCATGTGCCTTTTGGTTGGACAGACCAGAGTGTACTGCTGCCGCCTGCTATTGGGGTGGAAGGAGGATTTGGCACCCAGTGATAATAGTGAGCGATAAATTTGTCTTTGAATTCTTTACGTGGGCATGTGCACCCAGCTCTCGTTTTTTGCAGTAAATTGAGAGTTTGTAAACTTTAAAACAAGCAGGAAGGGGGTGGCAAATGGTGTTCACGGGCGCTTTGATGTCCTCAGTGGCCGCGCGGCTCACTGAAAACATCAAAGCGCCCGCGAAATGTAAGTGATCGCAATCGCGATCACACTTCAAAGCGCGGCTGTGTGACAGGCGAAAGTGAAAGAAAACGAGTGCTTTCAGGCCTCCAAATGGTGCGCGCGCCCGGCACACATGCACTGTATTTGGAGGCCTGAAAGCACTTGTTTGCACTTCCAAAACTCGCTTACTATAAGTCTCGCCAGAGCAGCGCTAAAGCGCTGTCTCAGGCGAGACATAAAAAGCTTTAAGTCCTCTGACAGAAGACAGATATGACCCCTTTACCCTAAAAGGGAAAACAGGACTGAATGACTAAGAGGGTCAAATGCATGATAGAAGACATAATCTCTGTTGTAATTGACAATAAGAAACATAAAAAGAGATGTCCTACTGGAAACCTAAAAGGACCTTCAGAACCCATTTCCCGAATGAAATATGAACAACACCCCCTTGTCCTGATTAATATAGTGTGGACAATTTGAAACATCCACAATCATTCAATGACACCAAATATCTATATATAGACATAAATATATAGATAGATATACATATGGTATGGTATGGTAAGGATTTCTTATAGAGCGCACAACTCACCATGGGGCATCTAGGCACTAAACTGGGAAGATGAGGGAGAAGGAACTACCAGCATCGTATAGACATTTAAAACAGGAAAGTTTTTAGTTGCTTCCTGAAGATAGTCAGACTGAATTTTACGTACTGCTAACGGAAGCTTGTTCCAATAGCTCGGAGCTAGGTATGAGAAAGCTCTACCTCCCGTGCGTGTAAGACGGATTCTGGGAACTTGTAGGAGGTCTAAAGTATAGATCTAAGATTCCTATGAGGAGAGTATTTGACCAGTTTCTTTCGAAGGTAGAGAGGACCTCTACCTCTTAGAGCATTATAGGTCAAGCAGCAGATCTTAAAAATGGATCTGTTTCTGATATTTAGCCAGTGCAGTTCCCTCAACAGTGGTGTTGAGGCCGAACCTGGAGGGCGATTCAGAACAAGCCGTGCTGCCGTGTTTTGAATAACCTGGAGTTTAGCCAGATGGATTTGACTCACTTCCGCCAACAACGTATTCCCATATAGACTCCTTTGAACAAAAACAACTTGTAACATCTTGTCCCAGTACCTCTCGGCAGGAGCATGCAAAGAATAAGTATCCCGAGCACTCACGCCTAGAACATATACAGAAGTATATCAGCAGATGCACAAGTTACTTACCTTCGGTAACGATATATCTGAAAGAAACATTAGTTAGTGATAGATTCCTTACCTTAGAATATCCCCAGGCGTCAGACTGGATCCGGAAAGTTTTCGTCAGCAGTATCCCTGTGCGTCAGTAGGCGTCGTCGTGCGGCTCCACGTACATCTTTGGCGTCGTAGTCGCCGAGATGACGTCGCTGGAGCTACTTAGACACGCCCACGCACGCTGACGTCAGTTCTGTGCACGACTTTTCGCGCCAGGAACGGAGAGCCATGCAAGATACTGACCACTGGTGCATTGAATCTAGGGCCCTGAAAGGGATGACCTTAACCCTAGAAATCAGTTCGCAGAATGGGGAGGATGGTTAGGGCGGTAAGGAATCTATTACTAACTAATGTCTCTTACGGATATATTGTTACCGAAGGTAAGTAACTTGTGTATCTGAAAGAGACACGTTAGTGATAGATTCCTCACCTTAGAATAGATACCCCAGCAATACCAACCCGGTGGTGGGTTTGCAAACCAAGATCACACCAGAAAGTCACGAGAACAGAACGGCCAAAGAAGCTGTCTCTCCGGACTTGGCTGTCCAGGCAATAATGCTTAGTAAAAGTGTGCAGCAAGGCCCACGTAGCTGCCTGACAGATGTCTTGCAGGGGGACACCGCGTCCCAAAGCAGTAGTAGCTGCTGTCGCCCTGGTAGAATGGGCGCGCAACCCCACCGGAGGTTCCTTTTTAGCCAGAGAACAGTAGGCTTTTATACGCAAGAGGACCCAGCGGGAGACAGTTCTCTTGTGTACAGCCTGGCCTTTCTTGGCACCTACGTAGCCAACAAAGAGCTGGTCATCCACCCGGAACTGTTGTGTGCGATTCAGGTAAAATGAGAGCGCACATTTTAGATCCAGACGGTGGAGCCTCTCTGCCTCTCTGGAAGGATGCGGAGGCCGAAAGAAAGTGGGCAAGGTGATAGTTTGCCCGATGTGGAAGGCAGTAACGACCTTTGGCAAGAAGGAAGGACGAGTGCGAAGCACAACCTTGTCCGGATGAACAGATAGAAAAGGAGGTTTATGGGAAAGAGCCTGGAGCTCACTCACGCTCCTAGCGGAGGTGATGGCAACCAGGAAAGCAGTCTTCAAAGTCAATAAACGAAGAGGAAAATTGAGCAGCAACTCAAAGGGAGCGCACATCAAATAGATAAGAACCAGATTCAAGTCCCACTGCGGCATCACAAAAGGAATAGGAGGGAAAAGGTGAGTAATGCCTTTGAGAAATCTATTTACAACAGGGGACTTGCAAAGAGAGGGCTGATCAGGGAGCCTGAGAAAGGCCGAGATTGCAGAAAGGTAGCCCTTAATAGTGCCCAGAGCAGAGCCCTGCCGGGCCAAAGATAAAAGAAACAAAAGAACTTCTGAAAGAGGGGCAGAAAGGGGATCCACAGCCTTTGCTGTGCACCATGCCACAAATGTGTTCCACCTGCAGGCGTATACCGATTTAGTGGAGGGACGCCTGGCTGCCAGAATGATATCACAGACTTCAGGAGGCAAGTCAAATGGAATCAACTGTTGCCGCTCAATTTCCACACAAGGAGGTGGAGGCTGGACAGGTTCGGGTGGAGGACCGTCCCCTGTTGCTGCGACAGAAGATCCTCCCGAAGAGGCAGTCGGATCAGGGGATCCACACTCATACTGAGTAGCTCGGGATACCAAACTCTTCGAGCCCAGTCCGGGGCTACAAGAATGACTTGGGCCCGGTCGCGCCTGATCTTCTTCAGCAATCTGGGTAGAAGTGGTATAGGCGGAAAGGCGTACAATAGACCGCAACTCCACTCGTGATGAAAAGCGTCACCGAGCGAGTGCCGTCTTGGAAATTCCAACGCTCAGAACTGCAGACATTGCGCGTTCTCTTCGGTGGCGAATAGATCTAACCAAGGCTCTCCCCACTGTTGAAAGAGACCTTGTGCCACCTCCGAGTGATGACGCTATTCGTGATCCATCATGCACCTGTGGCTGAGTTTGTCCGCCCTGGCGTTCAAAGAACCTGCCAAGTGTTGAACCACCAAGGAAATGCCTTGACGTTCCAGCCATGTCCAGAGACGAAGAGCCTCCTGACATAGGGTCCACGACCCCACCCCGCCTTGCTTGTTGCGGTACCACATGGCTCTCTCCCATGTGGCCGCCCCATCCCAGGAGGGACGCATCTGTCACTACTGTGTGCTCCAGTTGGGGAGGAGAGAGTGATCTATCGCTGACCCAATGCTGGTTCGTGAGCCACCACTGCAACTGTTGTGCAGTGCCCTCCAAGATCTGGACGTGCTCGGACAGGTTGCCCTGATGCTGTGCCCACTGGAACTTCAGGTCCCACTGCAGAGCCCGCATATGCCATCTGGCATGATTTGTCAGCAGGACTATCTGTAAAACCCACCTGTCTGAAGTGATGGCGCGCCAGTGAGGGAGGTGAGGGCGAATCCTGCCGCCCACTGGCGTTTGGTGGGCCTGAAACACCGGACTAGGAAGGTTTGGAAGCAGTGGTGGCAGGGCTGGTGGTGGACTGACCTGCCCACTGACCTCGTGACCCACCTTGGCGGGTCCCACGTCCGCGGCTGCGCTGAGACTGTTGCTGCGCAGTAACAAAAACTAACCCTCAAGACAAGGGAAGAAAGTGTCAACTGCCAGCAAATATGTATAGAACGCAACTACGTCTCTAGTAAATAAAGGGGAAACAAAGTTTGTCCAGAGGAGAACAGGACTAATAACTAAGGTCCTAACACCGGTGAATGTACCAAAATAAGGATCAGTGTTTGTTGGAAAATAATAACGTGATTCGAGAATGTACAATACAAAGAATATTTATTATATTTTTATAAATCTTTTTGATTATTCTTTTTTATTTCTCATAATAGAAACTGAGCCAAATGAAAATTTGTAAACTGTATACAATAATCAGTTAACTACATAGGCCACACAATGATGAACTACATCAACTTAAATATAAGAATCTCCCACCCCACTAACATAGGGCTCCGTTAAAATCGTGAACATAGAAACATATACATATACCTGCCAACAATCAGACATCCCATACGATCCACATTCTCACATCTCCAAATGAAACAAATAACATACAAAAGTAATAAAAAGCCTTGTCCGGGCTCGACCGGAGCGGGCAGAGAATCGATATAGGTTTCATGAGATGAACAAGATATCAGACCTCCAGTGATTACGGAAGCCGGCGAACAATGTTCTGGGTCAGAAATTCTATAGGTGGACCCGCCTTCTGTAAGGATGGTCAGGTGACTAGCCTGTCAAGAACCAGGCTGTATGTCGGGCCAAACGTGATGCATAAAACGCAGAACTCTCTCCCAAGGACGGCCAGTCCCAGCAGAAGTAGAAAGAAAACTGTGACACAGTCGGGCCAAGATGCGAATAACTGAAATTCAGGACAGGAAGCTAAAATTGGGATGGTAAACACCCAGTATGGGTAAGCTCAATAAGATCGGTCGATATGATTAAATATAAGAAAAATAGGGAAGGCCAACAAAGCTCAAACAGAAATCTAAAAGGCCTAAAGTATTGGCATAAAACATTGAAGCGACCAAAAAGCAAATCCACAAGCCTAAGCAGACTGCCAAATAAGGAAACGTCTCGAAGTCAGGACTTCTAGAATAGGAAAACACCGGACTGAAAACTGGGGGACTCAGATCATTTGTTCCAAGGGGTGTTTTCGTTCAATCCCTGTTTTCAGTATTGAAAAAGAAACTCGAAAGTACTTCCCTGGTCTCTCTGGTCTTATTCACATCTCGTCCTCTGTCGGGTGTGATTTTCTCTAGGACTGTCCATTTAAGGTCAGTCTCGGTGTGTCCCATCAGTTGGACCAAGGGAGCGGGCGTTCTTTTCGTCCGAATATTGGATTTGTGCTCTCCAATGCGTACCCTGATCTCTCTACTGGTTTCACCAATATAGCAGACATAAAAAGGACAAATGATGCAGTATACTATGTTGGTAGTTCTGCAGTTGGTCATTTGATTAAGTTTGATTGTCTTGTTTCTGATGTTAATGTGATAAGCAGTTATGGCATTGTCGCAGGCCTGGCAAGTGCCACATCTATGGTTGTCTCTGATCGGAGTATCTCCTGTAAATGATTTTTGGAGAAACGATTCAGTTTTGCTCAGATTAGCCTTTACTAAGAAGTTCCAAAGGTTCCTATTTCGTCAGAATGCAAAGGTAGGTTTGGGGATCTTGGGGACATCGTCCCTAGGGTTAAGCAGATGCTACTCCGAGTATATGACTTGTTGGATTTTGTGATTAAGGTTGGAGTGGTGGGTCACACAAACCAATTTGTTGTCTAGTTGCAAAAAGCAGAAGCTGAAGGAGTGCGCGTGGCCGAAAGGCCCAAAGACTTGGCCATAGCCAGTGAGTCCTTAAAACGCTCCAACGCCTTGTCGCCAAAAAGGTGAGTACCATCAAAGGGCATGTCCATCAGAGTGTTCTGGGCATTCCCTGAAAAGCCAGTCGTCCTCAGCCAGCCGTGACGGCCTAGCGCCACTGTCATGGAAATCGCTCTGCCCAGCGAGTCGGTGGTGTCAAGGCCCCAACGAATCGTGAGCTTGGCTGCGTCTTTCCCCTCCGCAATAGCTTGAGAGAGCGCCATCAGGGGCCTCCTCCGGACACTGAGGCAGCACCTGCGCCACCGTATCCCACACAGAGTGAGAATAATGACCCAAGAGGCATGCGGTGTTCACAGACCGCAAACCTGAACTGGTGGAACAGAAAATCTTCCCAAATTGCTCCAGTATCTTGGATTCCCTGTACGGAGGTGCGGAAGGGAATGCGCTGGGGAATGCAGAGGCTTGGACAACCAAGCTCTCAGGGGTAGGGTGTTGGGAGAGAAAAATGGGGTCACCCGGGGCCGGGCGATGGCGTCGGGCCACGTTCCTATCCACAGGAGCCCCTGTGTTGGGCCTGGACCAGGTGCCCAAAAGAATGTCTGAAAGTTCGTCATTGAAAGGCAGCAGCGGCTCCGCAGAAGAAGACGCTGTCTGAAGCACTTCTGTCAGGAGGTTAGTCCTGACGGCCACTGTAGGGAGCTCGAGGTGGAGGTGGAGAGCCTCGGTCGCCCTACGCAACACCTCTGAATAAGTACCACCCTCCTCCGTAGCCACGGTAGAAGGAGACCGTGCGCCAGGTTCTGGACAAAAATCCAGTCCACCTGAGTGCTCCAAATCCTCTTCCCAGTCCGACTCCAACTCGCATTGGGCTGCGAGAGGGTCTTCAGATCCCTCCCAGTCCTCCCCGTCCTCTGTAACCTGCGGAGCAGTGGGAAAGAAGGTGGGTGGAGAAAGGGATAGAAATTCCCCATCGGCGTCGGAATAGACGTCGGTCGACACCCATCCGGCACCTTCCCCATGTCGGGGTGGAAGGCGTCGGCCGGGGGGCCGGCTGGCGCCGGCGGATTAGATGTCGCTGGAGGTCATATGAGGTCATCCGGCGTCGGCCGTGATCCAGGCATGGATACACGGGGTCTTGTGGCGCCGAGGCCGGAGCCGTCGACGACGTCGGGGCCGGAGCCGGCGATGAAGGAAGGCGAGGACCCCCGGTTGGGCTCGCGTGGCCCAAAGGCGTGCCGGCGGGGCACAACGGGCCAAATAGGCAGGCCATGGCAGACAGGAATTCCCGCAGCTGGGCCGGAGTCGTCGACGGACCCAGGAAAGGCGGGTAGGCCGTCGGCAACTGTCTAGGCTCCTCCGGAGCCGCGGGGGTGGCACCACCCGCACCCTCAGCCGTGTCGCGGGACAGACTAGGGGAAGGCGATGAGCGACGCCGCTTCTTCGACTTCTTGTGCTTCGTCTTACTTGACCCCGAGTGTGAAGACTTCATCGAACAATGGTGGCAGCTCCGCGACCGGTACCTAGACCTCCCACAGGACCGGGACCTGGAACGGAGCGGAACCAACTCCCGGGCCTCAAGCAACTTTTGGGACTGCTCCCGCAAAGTTTTCGGAGCCATGGCCCGGCAGTCGGGGCACGGCGGGGGGTCGTGGTCGCGCCCCAGGCAGTAGAGGCACTCGTGGTGCGGGTCCGTCACCGACATCATGAGGGGACAAGCCTCGCAAGACTTATAACCGGGCATCCCTATACACCAGGAGTCAAAGAATCAAAAGAACAGAGACAAAGTCCCCAAACACAGTCATAATTTGACTGGGGGTACCGCTATATCCGGATCTGCGCTAGCTGGCGCGGAAAAAGAAAGAACTGATGTCAGCGCGCGTGGGCGCGTCTTAGTAGCTCCAGCAAAGTCATCTCGGCGACTACGACGTCAACGTAGCCGCACAATGACGCCTACCGACGCGCAGGGGTACTGATGACTAAAACTTTCCAGATCCAGTCTGACGCCTGGGGATATTCTAAGGTAAGGAATCAATCACTAACGTGTCTCTTTCAGATACTCCTTTTGGGCCCATCCCTTCACGGAATTCTACTGGCTAATGAATACTGCAAGAACGCAGGGGCATATAAAACTTGCCCACTGCAGCATCAAACTTCGAAAGACAGAACATAACTTTGAGTCTCAAAAAGGTCTCAATACCAGGGCAAGCAAAAATTAACCCTCTGTTCCTTTCTTCTGCCTTTTTTTGTTGTTATTAAGGGAAAAGATATTTAAAAAACAAAATGATGTAGGAAAAAAGAGGTGCACATAAAGTGCAGTTGTTATAGAAGTGCAGCTTTGTCCACAACAGGCACCTACAACCCCTATGATAGATGACAATAAAAGAAACACAGCAACTTATAGTAATATATATGCTCCTATATATTATCATACATAAGATCCCTGAAATTAGGGATTTGGTAAAAATTATTCTGCTCCAGGAAAACAGGTGGAGGGTGGGCTACTACCACCACAACAGTATATGTGATTTGTTAGAAGAAAATTGCTGTTTGTGAATTGGCAAACAAGAAAAACAATCATGAAACCTCACAAAATGAAAAATGCTGAAAGAAACAGTACATGCCCTCCAGAAGATAGGGAATGTAGACCAGACAGAACCACATATATCAAGAACATTCACTAGAAGGGTGGATACACCAATTTATGATAACTTGGGGCAAGGTGGCCCAAACGCAACCGTTGCCAAAATACCACACCACAGCATGGAACAGGGATAAGTATACCTCCCGACAACGTGGAGCATGGAGGTAAACGGCACCACAACGTGGAGCATGGGTAGATATTGACTGTATTGGGGTATTAAAATCATGTTTAAACAAGATGCTGTTCTTACCCTAAAGGAAGAACTCACAAGCAAATAATATTCACGGTATGCAAAATGTGAAATGTGAACTAGAGCAACGACTCAACTTGCTAAACCTCTTTAAAGCTCCTCTGATACACCCAAGAAATACCTAGGAAGTGAAACATAACGAACAGAAGCCACTGGTTTGGAAGGAATCATTAATTCATGAAAATGCAACATAACCTTGTAAAAGGCTATCACAAGAAAAAAATAGAGCCCTTGCTCACTACAATAGGTCTTAAGAGAACATAACGCAATATCCCAGGAGGACACAGAGGCATAACAGGAAGAGTTTACAGTAAAGAAAGACACTACCAAGGTAGTATTCATGCAGAGCTATACAATACCAAACCAGTACTCCTCATAGAGTAAGCGATATACCCATAAAAAAGGGTATAGTCTCTTGAGCCAAGCTCTTCATCAGAGATAATAGAAAATAAAGTAAACCAGCTAACCAGCTGCAAACCCTATCCAAGAAGTAAGACTCAAACCCGGAGGGTTAATAGTCTACCTTAAGACAGAAGCAGTGCTTACACTTCAACACCACCAGTGCCATGTAGGCCATAACACAGAGACCACAGCCGTGGCCAACATAGAACAAAATAAACAAGACCCAGTGAGGTCCAGCCACAAGTTGCCAGCCATGAGGTGCTGGACTGCAGAATAAGCATGGCTATCGAATAAATTGAGGCCATCAAAGGGTATGTCCTTTAGGCTCTCCCTAACATTCTCAAGGAAACTAGATTCACACAGCCAAGCATGCCTCCTTAGAGCTACAGATCTAGCCATAGCCCTACCTAGGGAATCCGAATTATCCATCTCCGACCTGATAGTGAACTTAGCCATTTCACGACCATCCTGTACCAGCTGAAAAAGAGTTCAGCTTTAACTTATTCTGGAAGAGAAGGAAGTAGTCGGTTGACCGAATCCCATAGAGCAAAGGAAGCCCTTCCAAACACATAGGACGTGCTCAAAGACCTTAGGGCTGAACTAGTAGACACAAACAAATTTCAGCCACATGTCTGCAACAACCGAGACTCCCTGGCTGGTGGATAAGAGGGATGAGGTTCCAAATTCAGTGAAGCCGAAGTTGGCTGCACAACAAACCCTCTAGCCGTAGGGTGCTAAGAAAGACAAACAGGGCCATCTGGAGCAGGTCGATGACGGTGTGCAATTGCACACTTAACAGATACTCCTGACATTGGCTTGGCCCACGTCCTCAAAAGAATGTTGTACAGCGACTCTCCAAAAGGAAGAAAGGGCTCAGCCCCAGTGCCACCTTGATGGAGCAGATCCAACAAGGGATCAGAGGACAGAGTCACCATAGGAAGCAGCATCTTTAAAATTTCAGCAGCTCTTATGATGCCCCAGCAAAAGCCGCACTAGCCTCTGTTGCTATTCTAGGAGGTGAAAGTAATTCGTAGGTAAGGGACATTTGAAGACTGGCGTCCCCACCAAAAACCAAAGAGCCCCCTGCATGTGGCTGGCTAAGAAACCTAAACGCTCAATACTACCAGTACCTGCAGGCTTGTCCTGCAACACTGGGGAAATGGCAACAGAAGAAGTCTCATCTTAAATTTGCAGAGAAGATGGAGCAGGGGCAGCAATAGCAAGAAACGCTGTCTCCAGAGCCGACCTACGTCAAGGTGGCGTCGTATCGACGTCCACCACTAGGGATGTCTCCGGCGCTGAATGGCGTTGAGACGGCTTCGCATCGACGTCCACCACTAAAGGTGTCTTCTGCATCGCACAGCGTCGAGGTGATGACAAGCCAGCCTCTACGGACACCACTGAAGTCATAGCAAGATGCCTCACCGGGCTGCTTCCTGAAGTCGTAGCGACTCCAGCTACGGAGCCAGGGTCCTCGATCGGCGCTGAGGGCGAACCTGCCAGTGAACATCCAACCAGAGTACTCTTCACCTCTTTGGGGCCCAAAGGTGCTCCAGGGAGAAGCGCTGACCTAAAAAAGGCTTATAAAGCCTGAAAATACAATTCTGTTTTGGCCCTAGTCGCCCCCTCACCAGGATATGGCAGAAAACTCAGGATCGACTCCTGCGTAACTGCCTCCGGTAGGGACTGGGAGGAACTGGCCCCAGCGTCACGACTTCGCGAGGCTGAGGGCCTCCAAGACTTCTAACCCTTCCAGCGCGATTTACCTGACTTTGACGAACAAAGTACACGGGAACAGCTCCTCGATGAGCAACGCCCATGGGAACGACGCCTTGATCTGCCGCGAGCAGAAGCCTCAGAACAGGAGGGAGATCGACGCCACTTGGATTCAGAACGGGACAGCTGAGCCGACAGCAACTTCATCCGACGTTCCCGTAACGACTTGGGCTTCAGCCTCTGACAGGCGCCACACTCCTCAGAGTCGTGGGGCTCTCCCAAGCACCACATACAAATGGTATGTGCACGTTTTAAAGCCCAAAGGCATCGGCACACTGTTCCAGACTCTAAAGGCGTCAAGTAGGCCAAAAAACAAGAGGCCAGAGGAACCGCTTCTCCTGGATACGCGATACAGCGCAGAAACTGACATCTGCGCGCCAGAGGGGACTTATATCAATCAATCGATCAGGGATTTGTGAAGCGCACAACTCTCTCATGAGGGTCTCAAGGTGCTAGGGGTGGGGGGGGTTGGGCAGCTCCGTCTCATCTGAAGATCCAGGTCTTGAGGCTCTTCCTAAATGCTTGCAGTGTGGGGGTTTGTCTGATGCTGAGGCGGAGTTTGTTCCATGTCTTGGCTGCGGTGAAGGAGAAGGATCACCCCCCGCTCTGACTCTGCGGATGCTTGGGATTTCGGCCAGGGCAAGATCGGTGGAGCAGAGGTTTCTCCTGGGTGCGTAGAAGGAGATTCTTTTGTTGCAGTATTGTGGTCCAATGTTGTGGAGGGATTTGTAGGCCTGAGTGCGGACTTGAAGGTCACTCTCTTTTCGACGGAGAGCCAGTGGAGTTATCACAGGTACTGGGTGATGTGGTGTTGTCGAGGAATGACAATGATAAGTCTAGCTGCGGCGTTCTGGATGGAATGGAGTTTGAGGAGTAGAGGTTAGTTGATTCCTGCATAGAGGGCGTTCCCGTAGTCCAGTCTGCTGGGTATGAGTGCGTTGGTGACGGTCTTTCTGGATTCGGGGCGGGAGGGATCCATTTGAAGGTCTTGCGGATGATGCGGAGGGTGTTGAAGCATGCGGAAAATATGGCGTTGATCTGTCAGTTCATGGTTAAGGAGGAGTTGAGTATGATGCCGAGGTTGCGAGTGTGGTCTGTGGGAGGGTTGCCGAGAGCGGTGGGCCACCAGGTGTTGTCCCATGCGGAGGGGTTGCATACGATGACTTCCGTTTTCTCTGAGTTGAGCTATATGGCTCCGCTGACCTCATATCCGGAGACGACGTCTCCGCGGAGCCGTACGACGCTGTCCCCGGCACACGGAGGTACTGCTGAAACATTTCCACATCCAGACTGGCGCCTGGAGAGAATTCAAAGTTAAGGAATCGGCAGCTAGATGTCTCTATCAGATTGCTGTACCATTGTGACATCCATGTCAACGTGGGAAAGCTATGAATTTTTTTTCCGTGGAATGCTGTGCAAGGGGTAATTCAAAAGGTGAGAAATCCACAGGCAGATGTATCCATCAGAACAATGCCTGTCCTAGGCAGAGGTGTTCACATCTCCCCCGGTCAGGAAGAGAAATCTGTGGCGGGAAGCTTCAAAGGCCTTTGCTGCCTTTGAAACATGGCCCTAGCCTCTCCAGATAGAAGAAGCAGGTCTGCTCTCCTGTCCTCACCCCTTTTGGAGGGAAGACAGAAGGGAAAACAAAGAGTAGGAGGTGTACACCCCCTCTGCATACTCCACCCCTCAGGTGCTGGAGGCGAGGTGAAATATATTTTTCAGTCCCCACCATCTTGGGCACATTCAGCGCTAGGGCTATGTCCCCCTCCTACAGGAGGTGAACATATTAGACACTGCAGGTAAGAAGCCTATCAGCCACTGTTCTGTTATGTTATGTTAAAATGGCTTTTATAGAGCGCACGGCTACTCAAAAAGAGTGTCCCAGCGCTTTTATTTAAGGTAGACTACAGTATGTTAACATAACACATTAAAAGAGAAAGTGACACAGACAGAAAGAAAAACAACGAACGAGACAAGACCTACTGAGTAAACAACCAGGATTTGAGATCCTTTCTAAAAGCTAGTAAGCTGGTGGCTCCCCGAAGTGTAAGAGGCAGAGAGTTCCACAGCTGTGGCGCCAGTAGTCCAAAAGAGCGACCTCCCAAGCGCGCTCTCTTTACTCGCGGGACGGACGCCAAAAACAGGGATTCTGATCTCAGAGAACGAGCCGGTCGGTAGAAAGCAAGTCTCCTTTGGAGGTATTTTGCTCCCGTCGCATGGAGGGCCTTATATGTCAGGGTCAAAGCCTTAAAGGCGATCCGCTTGCGGATTGGAAGCCAGTGCAGGGTCTGGAGCAAGCCCGCAGCACTGACGCGTCTGTTCAAGCCAAAGATCGCTCTCGCCGCAGCATTCTGCACAATTTGGAGCCGCTGTAACAGGTACTCTGGCAGGCCCAGGTACAGAACGTTAGAATAATCTAACCTGGAGCCTATCAGAGCCTGCACAGTCAGCCTCCTGTGCTCCTCCGATAAGAGGGGAAGAAACCTCCGTAGCATCCTCAGGAGGCCGAAGGAAGTGCCCGACACCCCCAGGATCTGAGACTTCATAGTCAACCCCTTGTCCATCTTGACCCCCAAGTTCTTAGCCATTTGGGATGAACAAGTTGGGGGGAACATATTGGTAGGCCACCAAGCCTGCCAGACTGGCTCCGTGTCGCACCCAAAGAAAAGTACCTCGGACTTATCGGAATTGCACTTGAGGCTGTTCAGTTGAAACCATTGAAACACAGCCCCAAGGCAATCCCGGATACTCTCCCCATCAAAGTCTCCTCCTCTCTTACACGAGAAGAGGAGCTGGGTGTCGTCTGCATAGGATACGATCCGGGCCCCAAACGACTCCGCCAACGCCGCCAAAGGGGTCATGAAGATATTAAAGAGGGTCGGGCTCAAAATAGAGCCCTGAGGGACCCCGACTCCCAGAGGCGGCATCATGGCGGAATCAGGCGAGGCCCAGACCGTTTGCCGGCGGCCCGTTAGAAAGGAGGAAAACCAGCTAAACACCGTCCCCCGTAGTCCAATCTCATAGAGTCTTATGAGAAGACCATCATGGGGGACGGTGTCGAAAGCCGCCGACAAGTCCAGCATCACCAGCATGGCTTTGCCCCCAGTATCCAGAACCCCTTTAATGGTTTCTGAGACCTCGAGGAGCGCAGTCTCCGTACTGAGATTTGGGCGAAAACCCGACTGAGTGGCATGCAAAATCTCATTCGACTCTAGAAAGTTGGACAGCACCGTCTGCACGTGCTTTTCAACAACTTTCGTAAGAGCCGGCAGCAGAGAGATAGGCCGGTAGTTGACTGGGGCCTTTGGATCCAGACCAGGCTTTTTGAGCAGCGGGATGACCATTACCTGCTTCCAAGCCTGCGGAACCACTCCCTGACTCAGCGAGAGATTCAGTAGCGGGTTAACCAGTGGATTAACCACCTCGGCCAGTTTTGCCAGAATTTTAGCAGGGCATGGGTCCAAGGGCGAGCCCGATTTCAAATTGCCCAGAAGTGCTAACGAGGCACTACCTGTCACTCCCTTGTTAAAACCCCTACATTTAGTATTTAGGTGGCATCACCAAACCCTGAAACTAGATTCCATGGACAGAAGAAGAAAATGAACGAAGAAACACTGTTGGACCGAGAACTGCAGACTTGTGGTGGACATTGGTCGCGAACTCCTGCTGCCACAGAACTCGACAATCGCCACTCTCCAGCTTGTCACTGTGTTACCTCCACAAACCCCGTAGGGTCATTAGCACTTTGCAAATTGTCAAAAAAACTCCCTTGAGATAGAGGTAGTATCTCCCTGCAGCCCAAGGCACCAAAAACTCTGATCCAGTGTCATCCAGAGGTACACCTGCTCTGGCGCGTCAGCTCTGCACCAAGTCTGGAGGCCCCAGGACCGACTGGAGCTGAAAGGCACGAATACCCAGGGTACTGGAACCCCTGCTGCAAAAACCTACAAAGCTGAATCCAGATGTACTCCAACTCTAAAGCGAGCCAGCACCCGATAAAGGATATCAGGACTCTGGAGACCCATTTCAGCAGTGGCCTAGCACCTCCAAAATCATCGCTCCAAGGTGCCAGCACCTGATTGTGAGTTTCATCTTTCTGCGCCTCAGCCCAGCTGCACATCTTCACTGCACCCAGCCCGCTCTGCTGGGGCATCTTCAAACCAGCTGTGCCCCTATGGCCCCATGGCCCTTGCGACCTCTACTTTCCCATGAGAGCCTTTGGAATTGCCTGCAAGTTCCCCTTTGACTTTACAGGTTGCCCCCTTCCTTCGTAGAACACCAGCTACAAAGTACCTTTGTTGCTCGCTCCCGGTGAAATCCGGGAAACTCCCGAGAACTTAGCCTGGGCACTTTGGACGTTGGCCATGAAACATCCGATTTCCAAAAGGTAACCACAGTAATACATTTACTGAATTGCTTTTTCGAATTGCCTTTTCCCTTCTATAGGAAATGTATTTTGTGTAATTGTGCACAACTGTAGATATTGCATTTACTGTGATTTTCTCGTATTGCGAAAAGTATTTACCTTGTACCCAAAGTTCTTGGTCTATATATTTTTCTAATTTGGTCTCAACTTCATTCCTTGAGTGTGTGTATCATTTATTGCCTTGGTGTGTTCAACAAATGCTTTGCACTACCTTCTGATAAGTCTAACTGCTCGCCCATACTACTACAAAATAGAGCGTTAGTATTATCTCCTTTTGCCTCTGTAAACCAATAAGGGTCTCTTCGACCTCTCTGCACAGTGTACTCCATTGTGGTGCACTATATAGAGAGGTTTCCAACAATAAAGCCAAAAAATACACTGAGAGTGAGGATCATCAGAGTAAATGTTCTTGCTGCCACAAGATAAACAGGTTTTAAAAAGAGATCTCTTGTCTTTGTCAGCCAAATCTCTATTGCCCAGAAATAGTAACAATCTTCCCTAAAAACAACTTACAGTACAGTAGTGCTGAAGATGGGCTGGCTCAAATACAGGACAGCCCAAAATGGAAACAATTTAAGGTTCACTGATAGGTTAGAGCAGAGCTCTGACAGGGGACTCCCTCACACACAATGTGCAGTAGAAATCTGAGCTATGGTGGCCTCTAGAGTGAGTAGAAATGCTTAAGCTGAAATGTAGGTACTTTCAAATCAGGTGGAGGGTTACTAGACATACTATGTTTTTTCTGGCCTATGGCAATTTTATATTATATACTGTTCGTTATATATTTTACACTCTATGCTGCTATTTTAATGTACTGTGGATTTCAGCCTCACGACCGGGAATGATTCCACCATGTGAAAATATGTATAAGATCAAATTTTAGTGAACGGAAAGGTTCCAGTAATTCGCTCAAAGATTGAAGTGTGCAAAGTATGGGCCCAAAAAGTTCTTGATTTACAATAGGACTCCTAAAGCAAAAGCTCTGTACCAGATTCCTTTGTAATACAAACACATTTTTTTCCTCTTCTAAACTCAGAACCAGAAACTTAACACCCAACTGTAATTAACCATCGCCCTAGCCATATGTTCCACTCTAACCTGAATCCTAAGTTACACTTATTCTAAACCTAACCTATACTTTAAAACTGACTCTTACTATATTATTACATTTACCTATCCCTTTCTAGCATCTTTATCCCCTCTATTTAAGTTTTTTTTTTTTTACAATCTCAAAATATTATTTTTTTTGTAATGGGTTAATTTTTCTGCCGTGGCAATCTCAAAGCAGTTCTGTGTTCAGAATTCTTTGTGGGGGCATAATCACTTCAAAATACACATACACGATTGATAAATAGATAACATGCAACACCGTTTTGGGAAAATGTAATGTAACTGTAATTTTGTATTACAAAAGGAAACATCTTAAAAACTGAATAAATCAATGGTTCTATGAATACATGATTGCAGGTTTATTGAGGACTCCAAATGACCAGGCAGGGAAGCCAAGGGATGATATAAGAGACCTCTGGTCTCATAATGGAGGAAAAAATAAACAAAAAATATAGGTGACACCAGAAGGAAACATTTAATGAACACAGTCTCTAACTAACATCTGAATATACCATATTTAAGACATGGTGTCAGTGGGCTGTTAGTGGCAAGCAACCATGATACTGCCTCACCTCCATAGCGCGCACCCACATGCAGAGAGACTTGGCAGCAAGGGAGACGCGTCCTATTATTTCTGGCTGGAAGTCAGGCTGAGCACAGTAACCCCCAATTTTTTTCAGCACACGATCTGATATGTTGTCTTTGTCGAAATTGATCAGCTGCTTGATGAAGTTTTGATCCCCTATTGGAAATTAATCAAGTAAACATTGATTACACAAGAGGGTTGAAAGACACTGAATTCACAAGAGGAATGGAAATTGCAAAAATGAAAATCGGGTAAATCTACCTTCATGACTTTGGTATTCTTAGTCTTGGTCTCCCTTTTTCAGAGCTGGTTAGAAGCTGCCTTTAGCATAGGCAAAAATGGAAAAATGTCCAAAACTATGACATCACTTCAACATATTGACATGGCACAGCCACAATCCTTACATTTTATGTACAAGCTTTGACTGTCACCAATAGTTCAAAGGGAGTTTGTGCATGTTTTTCTAACACGTAAAATTTGAACACATCTCTGTATCCGAGACTCATAGACACAACCTTTTTCCAAACTGGTTGGGAACTAATTCTACAGCAACAAAACATTTTTTTTTTTTTGCAGAGTTTTATATAGCGCAAACTTGACCCGAATCCAATCGGGTATCAGAGCGCTTTACATAGCACCAGTTAGGTTACATGAGGACACACATTCATTTTTTGTTAGGCACGGGGAGATTAAGTGGTTTGCCCAGAATCACATGATTTTCAGCATCATTACCGAGACTCGAACCCAGTTCCCCAGGTCCGAGGTCAAGCGCCCTAGCCGTTAGGCCAACTCCTCTCCCCATTTAAAGGAAATGGCATATGCATGAATTTGCATTTAGCAAAGAGATTCCACAGAACATGCTGGACAAATTCTTAAAGCCTTCATAGTGTATAAAGTGGCTGAAGAAGCTGCCATACAAATATCTATGATAGGAACACTTACTTTTCTCTTTAGGAATAAGCTTCATGTCTCTGAGAAGGCTTAAAGCACAAGTTACTTACCTTCGGTAACGATATATCTGTAAGAAACATTAGTTAGTTATAGATTCCTTACCTTAGAATTACCCCCAGGTATCAGACTGGATCCGGAAAGGTTTTTCGTCAGCAGTACCTCTGCCCGTCGGAAGGCGGCGTTGGTTGGCTCCACGTCCGTCGTCGGCGTCGTCGTGGTTGCCGGGATGACGTCATGGCAGCTACTTAGACGCCGCCCTCGCGCGCTGACGTCAGTTCTGTACACGACTTTCTGCGCCAGAAACTCAGAGCCATGCAAGACACTGACCATTGGTGCACAAAACTAGGGCCCTGAAAGGATAGCCTTAACCCTAGAAACCAGTTCGCAGAACGGAGAGGATGGGTGGGGCGGTAAAGAATCTATAACTAACTAATGTTTCTTACAGCTATATCGTAACGGAAAGTAAGTAACTTGTGCATCTGAAAGAAACACGTTAGTTATAGATTCCTTACCTTAGAATAGATACCCCAGCAATACCAACCGCGGTTGTGGGTCTGCGAACCAAGATCACACCAAAAAATCCTGGAGAACAGAATGGCCAAAGAAGCCGTCTCTATGGACTTGGCTTTCCAGGCAGTAGTGTTTGCTGAACGTGTGCAACGATGCCCATGTGGCCGCCTGACAGATGTCATTCAGAGGCACTCCTCTTCCCAAGGCAGTAGTGGATGCCATCGCCCTGGTGGAGTGAGCGCGTAGCCCGACTGGAGAGTAACAAGCCTTAATACACAACACGACCCATTGAGGAATGGTGCGTTTGTGTACGGCCCGACCCTTCTTTGCACCCACGTAGCCAACAAAAAGTTGATCATCCACCCGGAACTGTTTTGTGCGATCCAGATAGAAGGAGAACGCACGCTTTGGGTCCAGACGGAGGAGCCTCTCTTCTTGCTTTGAAGGAGGCGGAAAGAAGGTGAGCAAAGTAATGGTCTGCCCGATGTGGAAGGCAGTGACCACCTTAGGAAGAAAGGATGGACGGGTCCTAAGAAGGAGGCTTTGAAGAAAGCCTGGAGCTCACTCACCCTTCCAGCAGAAGTGATGGCTACCAGGAAAGCAGTCTTAAGAGTTAACCCCTACGGAGCGTTGGACGGCCCCGGCAGTCCGACACACCAGTGCTCATGTGCGTCAGACGCCCTGTGCACATGGCACAGATTCCCTGTGCACATGGCACAGGGAATCCCTCTGGTGTGGGCACCAGAGGGATTCCCTTAACCCCCCAACAGCCTCGGGAGCTGGGGAAGAGCTTCTCCAGCTCCCGAGGCTGCATGCACGGTTTCCCTGAAATGACCATCAGCACGCACGTCGCACTGACGTCATTTCAGAGAAACCGTAACTGAAATGAGCCAAGAGGCTCATTTCAGTTTTCCTTTCTACGTGCTCAGGGGGCTATCTCAGCCCCCTGAGCACATAGAAAGACAGGAGAGGTATCATTGGAAAGGGGAAAATCCCCAGTGATCCCCTGCAAAATGACAGTCTTTCTGCCCCGCCGGGAGGCAGATGGGGGCAGAAAGCCCACTAGATACAAGGGATTTTTTTTTTAATTATAATTAGGGGTGGGGGCTGCCCAATATGGGCATGCCAATGCCCCCACAACCCCCCAAAAATACAGTCTTTCTGCCCCCCCCTGGGGGGCAGATGGGGCAGTAGCTCCCAATCTGCCCCTCTCGGGGGGAGGAAAGCCCACTAGATACCAGGTTTCCCCCCGATGAATGTAGGGGTGGGTGTTGCCCAAGATGGGCAAGCCAATGCCCCCACCCCACACCCCACAACATTCTAGTCTTTCTGCCCCCCCCGAGGGGGCAGAGGGGGCAGGAGCCCCCAATCTGCCCCCAGGGATTTTCTTTTATATAGGTAGGTGTGGGGCTGCCAAGAATGGGCATGTCAATGCCCCCACCCCCCCAATAAAATGCTATAGTCTATCTGCCCCCTGTGAGGCATATGGGGCAATAGGCACCTTATTTGCACCCCCTGGGGGGATTTTTTTTCTACAGTTCGGGGTGGGGGCTGCCAAGAATGGGCATGCCAATGCCCCCACCCACCTCAAAAAAAATGCAAGTCTTTCTGCCCCTCCCAGGAGGCAGATGGGGCAGTAGCCCCTGATGTGCCCTCCCCGGGGAGGAGGGGGGCAGGAAACCCACTATGCGCCAGCATTTATGCTGGCTTTTTTATACGCCGGGGTGGCGGCTGACCAGAATGGGAATCCCAATGCCCCAGACCCCCCAAAAGAATAGCCACAGTCTTTCTGCCCCCCCTTGGGGCATATCGGGGAATAGCCCTGATTTCCCCCCTCCCCAGGGCGGCAGAAAGCCCACTAGGCATTGACTTTTTCGGAATGTGGCTACCTATGGATTTTGGGCCCTAGCGCAGCCAGCAACTAGGGAAACATAGCAAACTTATATATTTTTGAAAACTAGACACTGAGGGGAATCCAGGATGGGGGGGGGGTGCTTGTGTGGCTCTCACTAGGTTAGGTTACCCAGAATCCCTTGCAAACCTAAAACTTAGTTTAAAAAAACACATTTTTCTCACATTTCTGTGATGGAAAGTTCTGGGATCTTCATGGATCCACAGAATTCCACCCACCACGCATTCCCCAAAGTCTTCTGAGAAAAATGGTACCTCACTTGTGTGGGTAGGCCTAGTGCCCGCGACAGGAAACGGCCCAAAACGCAACATGGACACACCACATTTTCACAGTGAAAACGGACCCTTTTTAGGTCTCGCCTGGGCCAGCGCATGCGCTGTCTGCGAGACATTTAGTATTGGGGTTTTCAAAGTACTACCAGAAGCTTTTGCTGGCCTCAAGCTTGCAGTTACGCGCGCGCGCACGCGCGCAGCCACCATCTGCATCCCTTCCAGCGCGATCACTTTCACTTTTTCCTGTATGGGGTTTTCAAAGTGCTACCAGACGCTTTTGCTGGCCTCAAGCTTGCGGTTACGTGTGCGTGCACGTGCGCAGTCGCCGTCTGCCTCCCTTCAGCACGATCACGATTTCCTGCTGCCACGCGTGCATCACTTGTGTGTTTCTGAATCTGACACCGGTTCTCTTATTACAAGCTTCCCGCATTGCGCCCCTCCTTCGCTCGTTTTCCTTCTCAGCCCTGCCCTGTGTTCACTGCCGTCCATTCACCTCGGGGTCTCTCTGCTGTAGTAAAGACATTACTCTGCGTTCAGTATCTGTGAGCTTACGCCCATCTATTAGTTCTAAGTTCATCTTTGTCCAGAAACAGGCACGTTTCAGAGGACTCTATCTCGCGACTCTCAAAGTTAAAAGAAAACACGCGTGCGTGGTTTACAAAGTGCCCTTCCTTTATCAGATGCCCCCGCTCCGATGATTACCACAGCAGACCGGACCCTGCAATGGCAGGCTCCCTCCCGCACCTCCTCCTCTCTCTTGGATGCCCCTGCCCCATGCGTTCCTCAGCTCTGTGTTTTCATGCCCACCTCCTTCGCAGCATTTTCTCCTCTCTCCTGCGGTCAGTGTTGCCAGGCCCGCCATCTACACTTCCTCTGTTGCTATTACGACCATCCCCTGCACATGTCGTCGCTGCCCTCTCGCCCCAGGACCATCCGGCAGCCATGCTGACACACTCCTCTGGGCATACCATTTGTTAACCTAGCCCTACTATACACTTTCGATGAATTGATCAGCTGAGCTTTCCCGGGCCTACCCTCCCCTTCCGGACTTTTCATTTAATAAATACTCTGCTATCCTGATCATGTTTCAGCACTACGCAGGTCAGCCTATACTGTGAAGTTGAGTGGCTTTCTTATCAGCACCTTTCTGCAGTCCATATGTTTTAGCAAACCCTTTTGTATATTATCTCCATTACATACATGCTCCGCTTTCACCAAGCCTATTTGTATTTTGTTTTCCACGGAAGCTCGCAACTATTTCTGCTTCTGTAAATATCACGTCAAGCCTCGGGTGCGCAGAAAGGCAATCTGAAAAGCACAAGGGCATTTAACAAGAGGCACGCCCTGAATGACTAACAAAGGGTTTGGCGCAGACAAATACATATTGTGCCAACCTGCATCTCAATTTGCCGTTTAGAAACTGGATGCTAGCTCCAGTAGCTTGCACAAAATGACGTAATAAACGGACTGAGGCAGATTCCTACGTGCCGGTGCTTAAACAAGCCTTTAAAAACCTGGTCGTGCCGCCGCCATGTACCGAAGGAGTGCGGTGAGTGAATCCCTGTCTCTATGAGGATTTGGGGGAGCCTGCCTAGAAGAAAACTGTGTGTACTCCCTCAGGGCCAGGCTGAATAACTGATGCTTTCCTTTGCCAGGCTGAATAACTGATGATCCCTTTGTCCATCCACCATAAAAACGGCCATTTGGAGCTCCACCTGCCAAAGGTTTTACCAGTGCTCCATATGGATCAGTCCAGCCCCGCGCAGATGTGTCCACTTTTTCTAAGTCGCAGAACTGTAAATTATTTTCCCCCTGAGTGACTCTTAGCCAAACCTTCACACCGAATTATTGATCGAGACAGCGCGGCTCGTTGCCGGGCGAAGACTATACACTGAGGCACAAATTGTTCCTATTCGTAATTAAAACAAATAATAAAAATAAAATGGAGTAATGACAATTTACCTGTTAACCAGTTTAGTGACATTGTCTGGATAATAACATTATTTGACATTTCCCTCCTCAGTGAACGTCTTAGTCATCTGATGACTTTTCAGTCAACTGCAATTTGCATGCTGGAACTTGAAGACTCCCTCTTCTAGAGAACACAGAACTACAAGTCCCGTCATGCAAAGTTCTAATGGCTTCAAAGTCAGGATGGCTGCAGGTGCCCCTTATGGTACCATACCTGCCAACTCACATGGTGCCACCGTGTGACACACAGTGAAATTGTTCTTCAAGTTGGCAGGTATGTGATACTGTCTCAGCAAACGGACATCGGGAGACCAGAGGATGGGTTTATGCGGTCAGTCCTGCCTCTTTATAACAAGCATTGGCATAGCCAATAGGTCTCGCCTTGGGGACCTTATAAGTGTTTAGCCATGCAACGGTTGATGTTGTTGCACCAAGGATATTGTGCTGCATAACTAAATACTTATAAGGTCCAAAAAGTGAGACCTATTGGATATGCCATTGCTTGTTTTGTAAAGTGCCTAGCTGTAGATTTTGAACCCTAGCTCTGCCCGCACCTAGGGAAACCTAGCAAACATATACATTTTTGAAAACTAGACACCCAGGGGAACCCAGGTGGAAGGCCTTCTGACAGAGGGTCCACGACCCCACCCCACCCCGCCCTGTTTGTTGCAATATCGCATGGCAGTGGAGTTGTCTGTGAACACCTGCACTACTCTTCCCCGGACAGAGGGAAGGAATGCTTTCAGTGCAAGATGAATCGCCCGGAGCTCCAGAAGGTAGATGTGAAGCCCGGACTCCGCCGGAGACCAGAGGCCTCTGATCTCCACCTCTCCCATGTGGTCGCCCCATCCCAGAAGGGAGGCATCTGTCACCACAGTGTGGTCTGGTTGGGGAAGGGAGAGGGATCTGCCATTAACCCAGTTGTCGAGCAGTGCCCTCTTAAATCTGGACGTAATCGGATAGTTTCCCCTGATGCTTTCGCCCACCTGAACTTCAGGTCCCACTGCAGAGCCTGCATATGCCACCTGGCATGATCCATCAGCAGGATGCAGGAGGCCTTGAGGCCCAGCAGCCTCAGAGTCATTCTAACCGAAACCCGGGACAGAGGCTGAAAGATCGGAATCATAGCCCAACTATCCCAGACTCGAGGATATACCCGAAACTGCGTTGTGTCCAGAACATCTCCGATGGAGAGGAGCTTCTGAGAGGGAATCAGGTGCGACTTCGGCACATCGACGGAGAACCCCAGCAAATGCAGGAGGTCGGCCGTAGTATGGAGGTGAGAGACGGCTGCCTGGGGCGAGCCCGCCTTCAACAGCCAGTCGTCGAGATAGGGGAAGACTGAAACCCCTGATCTGCGCAGATGAGCTGCGACCACCGCCATCGCTTTTGTGAACACGTGAGGGGCGCTGGTAAGGCCAAAGGTGAGCACGGTGAACTGAAAGTGCTAGTGGCCTACCATGAACCATAGGTAACGCTGGTGGGCCGGCAGGACGGGAATGTGAAAATAAGCGTCCTGCAAGTCCAACGCAAGTTCTGGTTCCCCAGAAGACCCTTGTCCTTCTTGGGAACCAGAAAGTAGTGGGAGTAACAACCACGACCTACTTCTGGGACAGGAACACACTTGATAGCTCTCTTGGCCAAGAGGGCCGAAACTTCCAGCTGGAGAAGGGCAAATGATCCTCCGACATGCGGTGGTATCACTATGGCATGGCTGGAAGGGTAGTCTCGAACGGGAGGGAGTAGCCCCTTCGGACTATCTGCAAAACCCACCTGTCCGAAGTGATGGTGCACCAGTTGGGGAGGTGATGGCGAATCCTGCCGCCACTGGCATTTGATGGGCCTGAAAGGTTGGACTAGGAGGGTTTGGAGGCAGCTGCAGAGGGGGGGTTGGTGGACTGGCTGCCCGCTGGCCCCTGGAACCTCGCTGGTTGTTTCCACGTCCCCGGCCGCACAAAGGTTGGGTAACTTGCTGCGGCCTGTAGTCCTGGGTGGGACGTGTTGGGCACCCCTTCCATAGCCACAAAAGGGCCAAAAAGCAGATTGTGTCGGATGGAAGGAGAGGCTGAAGGACTTGGCTGTAGCAAGTGAGTCCTTGAAGCGCTCTAGGGCGTTGTCTGCTTTGTCGCCAAAAAGGCGACGGCCATCAAAGGGCATGTCCATCAAGGTGTTCTGGACGTCAGCTGAAAAGCCAGTTGACCTCATCCAGCCGTAGCGCCGAAGCGCTACCGACGGTGAAATAGTCCAGCCCAGAGAGTCGGTGGTGTCCAGCCCACAACGAATCGTAAACTTTGATGCATCTCTCCCGGCGGCAACAGCCAGAAAGACCACTGCCCGGGCCTCCTCCGGACACTGAGGCAGCACTTGCGCCACCGTATCCCACAATGAGTGCAAATAACGGCCCAAGAGACATGCAGAGTTTAAGGACCGCAGTCCTAAGCTAGCAAAGAGAACATTTTCTTGCCAAGATGGTCCAGCTTCTTGGATTCCCTTTCTGGTGGAGCGGTAGGGAAGGCGCTTTTGGGGGTGGAGACTTGGACCACCAAGCTCTCCGGGGTGGGGTGTTGTGAGAGGAAAGTGGGGTCGCCTGGACTGGGCGGTGGCATCGGGCGATCATCCTGTACACGGGAGCCCCTGTGTTGGACCTGGACAACGTGCCCAAAAGGATGTCGGTGAGGTCCTCATTAAACGGCAGCAGGGGCTCCGAAGAGCTTGCCGCCGGTTGAAGCACCTCAGTCAGGAGGTTAGTCCTGAACGGCACCTGAGGAAGCTCGAGGTTGAGAGCCTCGGCCGCCTTACGCAACACCACAGTGTATGACACTCCCTCCTCCGTAGCCACGGTAGGAGACAACATGCTAAGGTCGGGTGAAGTGTCAAGACCACTGGCATCCCCCAGTTCCTCTCTTCAGTCCTGCTCAGCACCTAGCTGTCAGTTAAAGGGTCACTTGACCCCTCCAAGCCCTCCTCATCATCCTCTGGGTGCCACTGTTGTAGGAAAGGGACCCCAGGAGTGAACAAGGGCATGAAATCTCCACCCGGTGCCGGATCCTGCCTCAATCGACGCCGGTCCAGCTCCATGTCCACGTCGGGATGGAGGCCGGGGTCGACGCCTGCTGGGGGCACGACCAGCGTCGGTAGCGGAAGTGGTGCCTGAGGAAGCGGCGCGGGTGGAGGCGTAATGAAGTCAACCGGCGCCAATCCAGATCTAGGCCTGGATCCAAGGGGAACCTGCGCCGCCCGGGCCAGAGCCGCCGGCAGCAAAGACCCAGGTCCCCCAACCGAGCCCGTGGGGC
Organism: Triturus cristatus; assembly: GCF_964204655.1. Lineage (NCBI taxonomy): Eukaryota > Metazoa > Chordata > Amphibia > Caudata > Salamandridae > Triturus > Triturus cristatus. The sequence continues at coordinate 775,823,264 of NC_140595.1, read as the reverse complement.
CCGAAGGTCGGTCTGCCCAAAAGATGGCATACATCGCTTCGTAGAACGTACGAAGCTGGTCGGGCGTCGCTCGGGGTCCGGGAAAGCGAGGGAAGCTCGGAGTTGACCCTTCAGGCACCGCGCGCGGAGCCGCAGGTGTGGTAACACCCATGTGCCTCGTCGGATCGGCCAACCGACGAGAAGTCGAACAGCGACGATCCTTCTCCGACTTCTTCTTATGCTTCGACTTACCCGATGCCGAGTGCGAAGACTTCGATGACTTGGAACCAGAATGGTGGTGGCTCCGCAACTGGTCCCTCAACCTCCCTCTCGACCGGGACCTCAAACGGCACGGAGCAGACTGTTGGCGTTCAAGCAGCTTTCGGGACCGCTCCCGCAAAGCTTTCGGCATCAACAACTGACAGTCGGAGCATGACTTGGGGTCGTGGTCACGCTCCAGGCAAAATAGGCACACGCGGTGCGGATCCGTCACCGACATCAATTGGTTACAGGAACCGCAGGCCTTAAAACCGGGCATCCCTTGTGCACCTGTTTGGAGTCGGAGACTCGAAACAAGACGTCGACAAAAGTCGATAAAAAGTTAGTCTAAAAAATGACTGAGGTATCGCTCTTCCCGGGTCTGTGCTGGCTGAAACGGAAAAAGAAAGAACTGACGTCACCGCGCGAGGGTGGCGTCTAAGTAGCTGCTGCGACGTCATCCTGGCGACCACGATGCCAATGAGGAACCGACCGACGCCACCTTCCGACGCACAGAGGTACTGCTGACGAAAAAACTTTCCGGATCCAGTTTGACGCCTAGGGGTAATTCTAAGGTAAGGAATCTAGAACTAACGTGTTTCTTTCAGATTCTTCTAATAACTTCATATTTAGAGATGCAGGAGCTGTCCACTACAAAGGTAGTTGTAGCTGAATTTCAAACCCACAGTATATGTTGAACAGATAATCTGAAACCCTCAGGAACTTTGAATTTCAAAGTTATTAACAGACATGATTCGAAAAGTGTCTTATCAGCTGAGAAAGTAAATAAGTTGGTTGAAAAATGAGAAGAGTAATATAATGGTTATGGTATAATATCATTAACATTTTTCAGATAACTGTTCAACCATCCAAAGGACAACCTTGTCTATGTGGAAGATAATAAAATAATTCATTTAAGACATAGGAAAAGCTTTTCAATTGTTCTAGCAGAAGTGATTGCATTCATGCAGGAAAGTAGGATCTGCTTTAATGGTTACCCCACTTTTTGCCTAGCATTAGTGTGTTATGACTGTAGTTTGCTGGGATAGTGTTAATCAGGACCCCAGCATCTGTACTCTCTCTCGCAAAATGGTGTTGGTAAGTACTGTTGTATCTCCACAATTGGCTATTGATGTACCGTAATAAGTCCCTAGGATATGGCACTAAAGTACCCAGGGCACAGGTAAACCAGTGGCCTCCCATGGGTTGCAGCATGTATTGTGCCACCCATGGGAGTCCACTTTCACTCAGAATACAGGCCTGCCTTTGCAGAGTGTGTGAGGTGGTGCTAGTGTTGCTGCCGACCACAGACATGATTCTGCCATCCTGCTGCTGAGCTGAGCTCGAGCAGGGAAAGGTAGAACAATAGGTTTCCTGTCACAGGGAGGTGTGACCACCTCCCAGACAGGACTTAGTGTATTGGGCTGGGGGTACTTGCCAGCTCCACCAGACTGCTTTGAAGGGCACATTTGGTGCCCTTCTTACACACTCCAGTTGGAACCTGATCAGGGAGCCGTTGGCTCCTGCTCTGTCATGAAACTGGACAAAGGACATGGGAGTATTCTCCCCTCTGTCCAGCCCCTCCTCTGGGAGGGATCCCTGAACCGTCCCAACCCTTTCACTAGGGTACTTAAGGGCTTACCTGTGGGTGGCTCTTCAGATTCGTCGTGGGACAAGATTCAGATCCGAATTAACTTTGCACTTTGAACTTCGTTGGACGTTGCTTTGGGAACCAAGACTGCATCAAGGAAGAATCCTGCTACTCCTGGTCTCGTCATCCTGCCAGTCTTCTGCATCATCACTGCCTGTGCTTTATCCAGGTTGTTCTCCAGTCCTGTGGGCATCAAGGACATCCGAAGTATTATCCCTTGGAGTGAAGGAGTCACTCCCTTGCATCTGCAGGCACTGCTGCTAAGCTGACCGGTCTGCTACTCATGACGTTCGACAGACTTCGAAAGGCTCAGCAACACAGGTGGTACTTCTGCAACTCCCTTAAGGCCTGCACTGTTTTCTCAGCACGTTTGAGGCCAGTATCCCTCGTCGGAACCGATGGAACAGAACAACTAAGCACCGCCTTGACTTGCCGTTGCCAAGGCTTGTTGACTACGTCCTCTAGAAATCTTTGGGCTTCAAGAAGCTCCAGCATCTCTTCCTGCCAAGATCTTCGTCCTCACTGCATCCTCTGCACCGTGAGCCTGCATCCTTGGTGAGCTGCTTAAGGTTTTCTTGCGACTCCTGTGCCTTCAAATGTCTTCTTGAGGCTCTTCTTTGGCTTCAGTGTGGGTCTTCTTGAGGGTCTTCTTTGGCTTCAGTGGGCTCCCCTGCTTGCTCGGGCCTGCTCTGATTCTCCTGCATTTGTTCCGTCCCTTGGACCTTGCTTGTCCCTACACTGCACATCGGTTGCTCCTGCCAAGGCTTGTTGGTGCTCCAGCAGGACACAGAAGCCATGGTTCTCGACTTCCGAAGTGGGACAGCTTTTGAACGGCTTCTGGTCTTCCACAGCGTCACCAGGTCCTCACAGCTGCAGCGACGAGGTCAGTGTTAACTCTCCTGCATCCTCCGTCATCAGTGGTCATTGATCTTCGGTACCTTCTGGTCACTCCCAAGTGGCATAGACTCTGTCCCCTCTGCTTGCAGGTACTTCTCTTCAAGAATTCTTCCTTGGATTCCACTGGGCTCTTTCACCTTCTTCGCGAGCGGCATCTTCCCTGAAGTCCTCCATTGTGGTCTACAGCAGTTTACGACGTCACTTCGCACCTAAGCACCCAGCTTCCGGCTTCCCTGGTGTAGGTATCCTGGTATCTGGGGTATCCACGGGTGGAGTGACTCCAACCTTACATCTTCCACAGGATTTCTTCACGGTCCACTGGGAAGGGTCCTTTTTCTTCAAAACTGCAACTGCGACTTCCCCATTGACTTGCATTGAGTAAGCGGCTGTGTTCCACTCTGCACACAGCCTCCGTGGGTTCCTGGGTACTTACCTTGGGTCGTTTCTTGGGTCCCCAGCTCTTCTGAGTCTTCTGGGTAAAGTCTCAACTTTGGTTGCAGTTTGCATTCCACTTCTTTAGTATATGGTTTGGTCTCCCCTGTAGACCACTGTGTATTTGTGCTTCCTTACTTATTTCCTTTTGAAATATTGTGTGTATTGTGTTCATATCTCCTGGTCGGAGATATACCAGTGTGTTAGTGAGTGTGTATAATTAATATTACTATTTTTATAATGACACTGTGTGGTTCTTTTTCATTTAACCTACACTACATAATTAGTAATGGTAAAACAAGCTGCTTAACTCTCCTTCTGAACTAAGCTTGAAGGCTGCTCTTCACAGCTACCACTTAGAGAGCTTTCTAAGGTTGTCTAAACCATAAGAGTTGTCTGGATTAGTGCAAGATGCAAAAGCTACATAAGTGTGCACCAAATACTAAGCTATCCTCCTACACATAGGGATAACATTGACTTACAAGACCAGTGTTGGGAAGTTAAGTATTGGACAAGGTTCAGTTCAGCGCCAACATTGCACCACCAACGGCACAGGGGCGACAGGGTGCCAACACAGTGTTGGGGCCCAATGCAACGCAAATGGAGAAAGCCAAAAACGGAAACAGGCTGCAGGCTCTGGCCAGGAGGCCGGTCGAAAAAACCTACAACTGCAGAGAGAGGTTGCGATGCTCAGGACATAGGGATATCTTTTGTCCTCTTCACCAAGACCCAGGATGGACAGGTGTAGGTGTGCCTTTTGGTGTTGGGAACGGCTTACCAGAGTAGGTCGCGGTAGGGGGTGGTCTCCGTGCAGAGACTGCAGGCGATGTAGAGGAGACCAGGAGAGGTCGGCTCACGGTGGACTCAGGCTCTGGAGTGCTGAGGAACCTTGCTGGAACCGGTGGGCCAGTTGGAGTCGGGCTGGAGGCGTCTGTGCAGAGGTGGGACCGGGAAAGGCTTTGTGGTTCTTCAGGTCAGAGAGTCCTAACTTTGAAGATGGCTGCTTGGTGAACAGGTCTGCTGTTCTCGGAAGTCTTGATCTTTATTGAAGGCAGTCAGTCCTCCCAGGGTTCAGGAGGTCGCTGGGCTGAAGGAAAAGTCGTCTTTCGGTGCAGGATCGTCCAGTGCTGCAGACAGGCCAGAAGGGCTGGGACCAAGTCAGTTGGTCTTCGCAGGCTTCTCTGCTGATGCAGCTCTGTAGTGTCCGGCTCTTCTTAGGTCATCAGGAAGAAAACAAGTTACTTACCTGTAACTTTGGTTCTCCAGTATTGGTAACTTTCATAGATTGCCATTGCTTGTATCATTCCCCGTCGTCGAGATGGGAGTCCCCGGTACACATAAAATAGCCATAGAAATAGGTACAAAAAAAGAATCAGGCCTAGGCCTCATCTAGTTTTGTAGCATGTCCACCTCATTTTGTAAAACAGACCAAATAAAATGACCAGCCAATCAGAACAGCCTCACCCCATAGAACCTTCCTGAGAGAGCCTTAGAGACTCAGATTTTCATAGCCGTTGTGTAACAGTACAACAGAAGATGCTGAAGGCTGAGCTTTCCGAGGGGAGGAGGGTGGGCGCAAGGGAATCTATGAAGGTTACCAATACTGGAGAACCAAAGTTACAGGTAAGTCATTTTTTTTCTTACTCCAGTATTGGAACTTTCATAGATTCCCATTGCTTGTATCAGAATAGCTAGCAGTCAGAACGCACATTTTGTGAAACAATACAGTGTTATAAAACATTGCAAGATGCATCATGTTCAGTACAGATAAAAACATCAAAAGCATCTAGACTAGCAAAATGTGCGAAGAGCAATTAAAAAGGAAGGAGGGTTAGAAGGGAAAGCTCGCCACTCATTGAAAGAGGTTCCTCAGGACTGTCTGTCCCACTGCAGCGTCACTACGCGTGGAGGAATCCAAGCAGTAATGCTTTGTGAAGGTATGGGCACTGCTCCAGGTCGCTACTCTGCAAATGTCTCTGATAGGCACTCCGGTGCAGAGAGCCGCTGAAGAAGACATAGCTCTCGTAGAGTGCGCCCGGATCCACCCCTCAAGGGGCTTGCCAGCAGCTTGGTGATAATATTGCATTGCGCTGGCAATTCAACGAGCAATACCCTGCTTTGAGAGAGGGAAACGTTTGCGAGGAGCACTGAAGGCCACAAAGAGTTGTGTTGACCTCCTGAAGTCTTTGGTACACTGTAGATAAAACTTCAGACACCTTTGAACGTCCAGAGAGTGGAGTGCCCTCTCCACTGGAGTAGTAGGTCGAGGAAAAAAGGATTTGAGAATAACCGGTTCATTCAAGTGAAAGCTTGAAGGCACCTTCGGAATAAATTTGGGATTTGTTCTCAGTATCAAAGTCTCTCTTTTAAACTGTAAGAACGGTTCCTGAATAGTGAGAGTGTGCAGTTCACCCACCCTTCTGGCAGATGTTAAGGCGAGAAGGAGGGCCACCTTCCATGAGAGGAATTTAAGATCCGTCCTATGAATCGGTTCAAAAGGATGCCTCATGAGTTGAGTAAGAACCAAGTTAAGCTGCCACAGAGGTGGTGGAGGCCTAACTGGAGGGACAACCCTAAAAAGTCCTTTAAGAAATTGTTTCACAATCCTTGCAGATCAGAGAGAAGGTCCAGAGGAAGTCTGTCTGAATCTAGAAATGGCTGCGAGATGTACTTTGATAGAAGAATGAGCGAGACCTGATTTGGCCAATGCCAGAATGTACGGTAAAATCTGATGAGGTGCAGAAGATTAGGGATGAATGTTTTCTTGCCATCACCAAAGGCAGAAACGCTTCCATTTCAAGCGATATGTCTTATTTGTACTCGGGGCTCGAGCTTGAGCAAGCACCTCTCTACATTCTAACGAGATATTTAGATCTTGAACTTCTCAGTGCTCAGGAGCCACACCGATAACTGAAAAGATCTCGGATCGGGGTGTACCACTTGGCCCTGGGACAGCGTCAGCAGGGAAGGTCCAGGGAGGGTAGAAGAAGCTCGGTAAACCAAAACTGGTGAGGCCACCAGAATCATTCTGCAGGGTTCTGCCTTGAGCTTCCGGAGAAGTCTGGGAATTAGTGGGATCGGAGGAAAAGCATAAACAAAGGCACCTGACCAGGCCATCGAAAGCGCATTCCCCAACGATCCCGGATGGGGATGCCTGCTTGCGTAGAGTCGGCATTTTTTGTTCTCCGGAGTGGCAAAGAGATCTATAGGTGGAGTGCCCCAGAGTCAGAAAATCTCCTCCAGAGTGTCGTGGTCTGACTCCCACTAGTGGCTCACAGATTTCAGGTGACTGAGCGTGTCCGCTGTCTTGTTGAAGGCACCTGGAAGATGCTCCGCTGAGAGCGATATCTCCTGCTGGATTGCCCATTCCCAAATCGCCTGAGCCTCTTTGGACAATCGACGAGACCTTGTAACCCCCTGATTGTTTACGTAATGCATGGCCGTCGTGTTGTCGGTGCGGACCAGGACGGAGGATTGTTGAATCCACGGAAGGAAGGCCTGCAAGGCTAGACGAATCACCCTGAGCTCCAACAGATTGATGTGAAGCAGACGATGCTGGGGCAGCCAGCGGCCGCTTACTTGAAGGTCTTGCAAGACCGCTCCTCAGCCTTCCAGTGAGGCGTATGTTTTTAATTATCAGAGGAGCTGGGTGACCCTGAAGGTGAGACCCTGGGAGATATTGTCCTCGTCCGTCCACCATGTTGCAGCCTCCTTCATAGGCTGAGTGATTATGATCTTGTCCTCGAAAGAGCTCTGCCTGGCGCCACTGCAAATCCAGTTGCTCTTGGAGGGGGCGCATTCGCAACCTGCAATGGGGAATTAAAGGAATGCAGGACAAGACTGACCCCAGGAGGGACTTGTAGAGGCGAACTGAAAGTGACCCTCTTCATTGCAATCGACGAGCTGAGGTTATCAGCCTCTTCTGTCTTTCCTTTGAAGGGAACGCTTTGCAGCAAGATGTGTCCAGAATGGCCCCTAAGAACCGGGCCGATTTGGACGGGTACAGGACTGACTCATCTGTGTTGAGCTGAAGTCCCATTTGACGGAAGAGCTGTGTGCAGGTCCTGACAGCTTGTCCTGCTGCATGATGAGACGGAGCTTTTAGCAACCAGTCATCCAGGTAAGGGAAGACCTAGAGCTTCTGCCTCCTGAGAAACGCTGCTACATGGGCTAGAACCTTTGTGAAAATCCGCGGAGCGGATCTGAGTCCGAAAGGCAGGACCTTGAATTGAAAGTGGCTCTTGGCTACTGTAAAGCTTAAGAACTTCCTGTGGGCAGGGAGGATGGGGACATGAAAGTATGCGTCCTGGAGATCCAGAGTGGCCATATAATCTCCCGGTTTGATGAGCTGCAAAATGTCCTGTAAGGAGACCATCCGAAATGAGAGCTTGATGAGATAGGTGTTTAGCTCCCTCAGATCTAAAACAGGGCACCATTTTTCTACGGGGAACACTGTCGACGGGACCGTCGTCGAGACCGTCGTCATGATCATGCTGGAAGCCGTCGTCATCGACGTGATAGCCGGCGACACCATCATCGTCGTCATCCACGTGGACGTCGTCAGTGTAGACGTAGACGACAGAGTGAATAGCTCATTCGTGCCTGGCGTCGTCGTCGAAGCCGTCGATGGCAATCCCTTCATAACCAGTGGAGACGAGGAAACTCTCGTTGACGAGCCCGTTGACGGAGCCAAAGAAGACGCTGTCAAAGTCCTGGAAGTCGTTGTCGACAAAATAGATGTTGTCGTCGTCGACAAGCGAACTTTCTTATCAGCTTTACCATCAGGTGGGACAGAAGCTAGTTTTTAAAAAGTTTTAGTCTTCTTTTCAGGTGCCACTCCTGGGACAAGTCCTTCCCTCTCCTTTACACCTCGGTGAGGAGATTGGATGGGACTACGCCTGTCAGACCCATGAGAGGTCTTTTGTAAGGCTTTGGCAGGGGGGTCTGAAGAAGTAGAACGTGAAGACCTACACCTTTTTGAGACCTCCTAGGTGAAGTAGCCGATAAAGCGTCATCACTGTCACTGGAGACAGGATCCTTCCGTGACTTTAGCTTCTGAAGCCATGTTAGCAGACGTCCCTCACGGTCCCGCAAGGTCTTTGTGGAGAAGGTCCGACAGATTTTGCAGTCAGCCGCCTTATGGTCAGAATACAAACAATAAATACAGTCTTTATGTTTGTCCTCCACATAAAGTCTCTTCTTGGAGCAGGTGGCACAAACCTTGAAGAGAGTCTTCTTCTCCTTGTCTGACATGTTGAACATGTATTGCAGAGTTGAAGAGAAAGATCAGGTTCAAAATAAGGGTAAATATTGAAGAAACTGAGCAGAGCTCAGTGGAGACTCTCTTGCACAACGTGCAGTAGAAAATCTGAGGCTCTTTCAGGAAGGTTCTATGGGGTGAGGCTGTTCTGATTGGCTGGTCATTTTATTTGGCCTCTTTTACAAAAAGAGGTGGATATGCTACAAAACTAGATGAGGCCTAGGCCGGATTCTTTTTTTGTACCTATTTCTATGGCTATTTTATGTATACCGGGGACTCCCATCTCAACGACGGGGAATGATACAAGCAATGGGAATCTATGAAAGTTTCAATACTGGAGTAACTGAAGTTCAGGGCTCAGGGGGCCAACCTAAATACAACATTTAGGGGTGTTTAAATGGACTACACCCTCTAAATTCTCACCCCAGGTGTGAGGTGGGCATATCCCTGATCCTGATTGGAGGAATTCCACCATTTTCAAGATGGTGGACACTGAAAAATGAACTTCAACTCGCCTCCAGCACCTGAGGGTTGGAGTTGGCGGGGGGCACACCACCTATTCTTTCTATGTTTTCCCACCTATCCTCCTACCAAAAAGGGGGTGAGGACATGAAGGGGTCCTGCTCCCTCTAACAGGCGAGGCCGAGGTCGCTTTACAAAGGCGGCAAGGCCTTTGAAGCCCCCCGCCATAGATTGCTCTTCTTGACTAGAGGGAGGTGTGAACATCTACACCCAGGAAAAGGCATTGTTCTCGACCTCATGGTGCGCAGGCACTCTCCCCTTTACCCATGAGGTCAGAACACTGTCTGGTGGTAGCAGGCTGGCTCAGGCCAGTAAGTGCCCACATTAAGGAGTGGCAGGTTTCAGGGAACCCCCTCTAAGGAGTCCTCTGTCTGCACTTTGCAATAAATTTGACACTGGAATCAGTGCAGGTTTATTATGCTGACATGTTTGACACCAAAAATCCCATATTTCAGTGAAGCCATCATGGAGCTTGGGAACTCGTAATAATGAGTGTCCAGCCCCTGTACTTATTATGGCTTCCCTGGTCACTTACACTATCCAGGGATCTACAAGGATACTGCAGGGGCATATCTGCTTTAGCTTAGAATTAGGTAGGGTGGGTGAACTTCCGAGCGCCACCAGAGTGCATAAAAGGGCATATTTGGTGCCCTCCTTACATAAACCAGTTTTGCCCATTTCAGAAGCCCTTGGCTCCCACTCTGGCAGGAAACTAGACAAAAGAGAGGGGAGTTTCCACCCCCCCTGCCCAGCTTCTTCCTAGGGAGGTGCCCAGAGGTCCTCCAGGTTGCCACTTGATTCTGCCATGTTGAATCTTAGGCCCTAGGAGCATCTGACTGGTTGGGCCATCTGAGTAGCGTCCCTGACCCCCTGTGATAGACAATTCACCACAGAATACATTCTTTCCCTTTTTAGGGTTACTTAAGGGCTTCCCCTGAGGGTAGGCCCTTAGATTAGTCTTGAAAAGAACTTCAAGATCTGACTGCCTGTCATCTGAAGACTGTCCCAAGACTCTTCTGTTGGTGGACACTGGAACGCTTCTGTCCTTCGAGCCAGGGCCAAAGACAAGACTGCTTTGGTGGAAAGATTCCTGCTGCATCTTCTTCCCTGTGCTGCTTCAAGTTCTGCAACTCTGTGACCATGCATCCTCCGAGTCACCAAGGACTCAGCCTGCATCCCAGCCAGGAGAACTCACACTTGAAGTGAAGTAGTCACTTACCTGCATATGTAGACACCTCTACGACGATGACCGGTTTGCTGATCCTGTTGTCCAAAAGACATTGCCCACTGGTGGTGGTTCGCTGGTTCTCCAGAGGGCTGACCAGTCTTTCCTGCACATGGGGTGACTGTAATCCCTCTCCAGCCGACAAGAAACGCCTCCAAGTGCACCGCATCTGTTTGTTGTTGCCAAGGCTTGTTGGCTCTCTTCACAAATGATCATCAAGGTCCAAGAAGCCCCATCCTCCAGCATTGCCCAGCTCCTGCCTGCATCCTCTGCATCGTGGACCTTCATCTCCTGGGTGCTGCTGAGGCTTCCTTCCTACTCCCTGTGCCTGCTGCGTAAGGGTCCTCGAGGGGGTTCCATCGATTCCTGCTGGATCTTCTGTGTGCTGAGGGCTGTCCCTGACTTACCCTTGTTAGGTTAGTTCCACAGACCTTGCTAGTTTGCAACACAGCATCTTAGCCCACAATCCTTTGTTGGCATCTGGCAAGACTTGTTGGTTGTCCTGCTGGCCACTGACCTTCCTGCACTCGTCCAGCATCGTGCGACATCTTGTGAAAGGCTCCTGTGCTCCTGCATCATTGCCTGCGCTCCACAGCTGCTGCTTTAACTTCACTGCGCTACAGCAAGAACCAAAGACAAGGGCTGGTGTTCTGCTCCTGTGCCTCCCGGTCACCTCCGGGTTGTTTGGACTCTGCCCCTCTGCTTTCAGGTTCTTCTTATCTGGATTCCACGTCCTAGTTCCACAGGCCAGGTCCACAAGATGCTGTAGCTGCTGAACTTCCACGAACCTCTGTTGGCGTCTACAGACGTTTCTGACAACACTTCATCCCTATGAACCTGGGCTCCCTGGTATTGGTATCCTGGTTCCTGGGATGCGGTGGCTCTCCAACCTTCCTTTATCAAAGTGGTCACTTTTGGGAAGGGTCCTAGAACTGTAAAATTCCAACAGCGACTTACCCTGTGTTATCCTATGCACGTTTGACTCTGTGTAACCACTCTGCACCCGGGCGCCTTGGGGTCCCTGGCTACTCATCTTGGGTGTTTCCCCTAGGTACAAGTCCCATTTACTTACTCATATTCCACTATTTTAGTATATGATTTGGCCCCTGGTTGGACCCTGTGTTTTTTTCTATGATACTTACCTATTTCTGAAGTATTTCTTGCGTGTAGTTGATATCTTCCGGGAGGAGATATACCACTTTAGTGTCTAGTGTGTAATAATAAATACAACGTATTGCTAAACTCACCTAGTGTGGTTCTTTCTTGTGTGAAAAGCTTACTGACTGACTATAATAGTAAGTGTACTGTGGGTAAGCCTTAACTGCTCTCAAAAGCTACCCCTTGAGAGCTCTGGGGGGCTTTTGCTTGTTGGGCCAACGTGATTACCCTGCCATATCTGCACCTATTCATCCCTGACGCTTGTCTCCCCTGCCGCCGCTGCCACTTTCGATCCTCGGCGCGGCCGCAGTGGGGGGAGAACTACATTCCCCATCGTTCCCAGCGGCAGGAAGCTGCACACGCCTCTCCCGTGCTTGGAGGCGCATTTAAGAAGAGGAGAGCCCCGGTGGAGCGGGGGCTTTTGCTTGTTGGGCCAACGTGATTACCCTGCCATATCTGCACCTATTCATCCCTGACGCCTGTCTCCCCTGCCGCCGCTGCCACTTTCGATCCTCGGCGCGGCTGCAGTGAGGGGAGAACTACATTCCCCATCATTCCCAGCGGCAGGAAGCTGCACACGCCTCTCCCGTGCTTGGAGGCGCATTTAAGAAGAGGAGAGCCCCGGTGGAGCGGGGGCTTTTGCTTGTTGGGCCAACGTGATTACCCTGCCATATCTGCACCTATTCATCCCTGACGCCTGTCTCCCCTGCCGCCGCTGCCACTTTCGATCCTCGGCGCGGCCGCAGTGAGGGGAGAACTACATTCCCCATCATTCCCAGCGGCAGGAAGCTGCACACGCCTCTCCCGTGCTTGGAGGCGCATTTAAGAAGAGGAGAACCCTGCGTCGCGGGATCGCGCGTGGGGTGCGCCGGGCTAAACCCGGGCAAAGGGCGGGCCCTCTGTGGCCCTCAGAGGCCAGAGAAGGCCGGGCCGGGCCACGGACCTTGGTACTGTTGGAAAATTTGATGAGTGCAGTGAGTCTACTATATTCGTGAGTAGAGCACATTGCCACTGTTTGTGCATGCTGGGTATTTGTGGTGCTCTGAGAGACACAGGCAAGTTGGATCATGGCCAAATCTAAAATCGATAAAACTGTATCCGGATTAGGAACTATGGATAACTTTTTGGTTAAAAAAGTGAATCAAATTAAAATGAGCGCAGGGCTTCACTAGGTAAAGGAGACCATCTTGCTGTACACGAGGAGGTGCCTTTTTCTTCATCGGTCCGGGCTGCACCTGACATTCGCGGGGAGGGTGACAGAGGCAGCTTTATGACAGCAGTACAAGCCCATGTTGATGTTAATGTTGCTTTATCTGATATAAGTAATGAATCAGTTGTACAAGAGATACCAACGTCCCCTAGGCCAGTGCGCCTATGTAGAAAAACACAAACTAAACGTGGGGGGAAGACCAGCAAAAAAAGAGTAGAAAAAAGTCACTCGGCATTAAACAGTTCTGGGGCTATTATAGATGGCCAGGAATGTTTAAATATGGTAGGTACAAATTCTAATTTAAATATGGAGCAATTTGCCCTTTTAATTTGCTCCATAGAAGCTAAGATAGAGGCTAAAGTTATAGAGCTGATGAAACCCTTGATTTCTAAATTAGATAAGGTGGCATCAGAAGTGGAGAGACTGGGTGGGCTTTTAGTAAGACATATGGCCTTAGTGGAAGAAAGATCTAAGGTAGTGAATAAGAGCTTAGATGCTGAGGGGCTGGGCTCTGGTAGAGTAAACCCACAACCAATTACTCAATCAATATCTGTAATTGATTCAGTTCCACCAGAGTCTATTTACATAACCACTCAGCAAAAAAAGCCCATAGTAGCTTCTGAGGGCCGCCAGCTTTTATGCATGTAAAGAAAAATTGCCACGTTAATCTTCCTCCTGACTGTGCACCTTATGTAGTTGTTCTTACAAATGTTCCACCCATTGAGCGCCTTTCTTATCAGGCAACTGAGGAATCCCATGATTCACTAAAAAATAGAACTGTATCATGGCTGAACAAAAATTGTGGGTTCCCAGTTATATTTGCTGACAAAATATTGACTACTAGGAGGGTGAGCTGGATTGGCACATCCAGGAAATCAACAATTGGTGACTGTATTATAGTCAATTTTAAGCATCCACAGCATGTTGCCACAGTTTTACTAAGAGCGGCTTCCCTAGTCCATAATGCTACCCTACTCCTACTCAGCCATCGATTTCCAATGGTGCACTTTCTTTTGTACAATGTTGATAACCAGTGTGGGCCAGGGTTCAACATTGTAACACATAACAGATTTGACACCCTTTCAGGTTTAGAATCTTGTGATTGACGTGAGGAACTTGTGGGCCAGAAAAATGGGAGTATGGGTCGTGCTGAGCCAATCTGGACAAAAAGAAGTCAAAACAATGTCATTTCGTGGAATATTGCGGGTTTGGGTGCCAAGATGGAGGATTGCAATTGGATCAGGTTTATTAAGCAGTACCAAATCATCTGCTTGCAGGAGTCTTGGTCTACTGGCTGTAATCATTTTCTAGAAGGGTATAAGGCTTATTATGTCCCCGCTTTAGCAACAGCAAGGGGCAGGCCCAAAGGTGGTATGGTTACATTCATTTCAGTTGCATTATCCTGTAAAGTACGTAGAGTCTCAACCAGTAGTACTGGTATTATTGGTTTAGTTTTAATGGGGGAAAACTGTCGGGCCGGTCTGGTTAATTTTTATAATGCTATTAATCCTTGCTTAGCTCATAGTCAGATAGCTGTACTGAATGACTTTGTTAGTAACTCCATGAAGGATTGTGCTCATAACCTTCTGATTATGGGGGATTTTAATGTTCATCCCTGTAAGGATCCTCTTTTTAAAATTATTACAGATTTGAACTGTCAACGATCCGCCGATTTTCACTTTGAACACACAAATGAGGGGGAACATTTAAATGATATGCTTAATGACCTGGACTTAATGGCGACAATGGCTCTGACTGACCCTACTATGTGTTTTGAGATACCGACCTTTAAGGGTCATGGGAGGGGTACCTTCATTGACTTTGTTTTAATATCATCATTAATGCAGTCATTTGTGGGTTCCTTTACCATTGAAGCCAGCGAGTTCAGTGATCATAACCCCCTCACTGTACATATGAGGGGTCCGTGGTCACTGAAAGAAGGTATGAATACCTCTATAGGTAGGGTGAGTACGAGAGATGGAAGACGTCGCCTAAAATGGTCTAAGATCACCCCAGATTTACTGTCCAAAGAGATTAAAGCTGCATGTGCAGATGAGATCATGGTCTGTATACAAGATGGTGCTCAGCCATATAATGTCCTTAATGCCTTCCAAAGTTTAGTGGTCAAGGTCTCAAAGCTGCTGTCAGCTCCAACAAAGAAGTTGGAGACCAAGGGACCTAGATGGTTCAATCACGATTGTTCTAAAGCTGCTAGAAATTTAAAAACAGCTCTGGCAGCTAAACCTAGGGTAAAGTCAGAAGTACAGGTTTGTGGAAAGACATATAAAACCGCTATTGCCCGACAGAAGGACCTTCTTAGGGAAGAGGCATGGAGTGAGTTACTTGACCCATCTACTCTGCAGTGTAGCTCTAGATTCTGGGCAGTGATGAGGAAACCTTTCTTGGCCCAGGAGCCGGGTGATGGACTGGAATGTCATATTCCTAAGGAGGCCTAGGTAGCTCATTTTGAGAAACTGTACTGTAGCTCGGAAGTTGAGCCTCCTAGTTCTGTCACTTCTGTTGGGGGTGAAACAATTACCTTTAACCAAGGTGAAGTTATCGAGGGTATTGTAGGGCTTACAGCCGGTAAGGCACCAGGACCAGACGGGATCCCTCCGGACCTGTATAAGTCTAAGCCTAATTTTTGGGCACCCATACTAGAATCTGTTTTTAATGCTGCTGTGAAAGATGGGTGTCCTCAATCATGGGGTGTTTCTACAATTGTCCCGGTTTTTAAGAAGGGGGACAAAGGCAGTCCACATTGCTACAGACCTATTTCATTAATAGATTCTATGGTCAAAATTGTAGGCAGTATTTTATTGCAGCGACTTTATGATTGGGCAGAGGGGAATAATATTATGTCCATTTCACAGTATGGATTCTGTAGAGGCTGTTCCACAATAACTCAGTGTCTTAACCTTTTTCTAATACTAAGTAAGTATACTGTAGTACAGAAGGGCACCATCCACCTCGCCTTCATGGATCTGTCCTCAGCTTTTGACTGTGTAAACAGGGGTAAGCTGTGGCAGTCCATGAGGGAGAAGGGGGTGGATAGTGGTGTGGTTGATTTTCTGACTGACTTACACAACAACACCAGAGCTAATGTGAGATATTCCCAAGAACTGTCTGTATCTAATAATTTTAAAATCAAAAAAGGTGTACGCCAGGGATGTATTTTGGCCCCCTTTCTTTTTAATTTTTATATCAACGAGCTAGATAGCGTATTACAGAATGTTCAGGCTGACTATCCTAGAGTCGGCGGGCGGGGAATTCCTATTTTACTGTACGCAGATGATGCGGTTCTAATCTCGAGAACGGAGAAGGGCCTTCAATCTCTCCTAGACGCTTTTAAATCATTTATGACAGATAGAGATCTCTTGGTTAATAATACTAAATCATTTGTCATGCAAGTAGGACAGCAACCAAGGAGGACTTTCACATTTAAAATTGATGAAGCTATAATTCCGTTAACAAAAACTTTCTCCTATCTTGGGGTTTTCTTTGACACTAAACTTAATTGGGCCCCTCATCTTGCAAAAAAGAAAGGAGTATTTGTAAGGGTTAATGCCTCAATTTTTAACTTTGCTGCCAAAATTGGGAAAAAACCCATTTGTGCCATGCTTAAATTGTATAATGCAAAGTCAGTGGCAACTGCAATTTACGAGAGCGAAATTTGGGGTTATGCTGACGGTGAGCATCTGAAGATTGCCGATAACTCTTTCTTGAAGCGTCTTTTATGTGTCCCTACAGGGACCTCTAACTTTGCAGTGCATGAAGAGTTAGGGGCGCAATACTTAAGTGATTTGTTCTCCTTACGTCCTTTGACCTGTTGGCTTAAATTATGGTTAAACCAGGATATACCATTAACGCATCTGATCTTGAGGGATTTTTTGGGCCGTGATAAGGTAATGAGTACCCCGTGGATTAAATATATGAAATCAAATTTTTCCAGGCTCGGCAGACTAGAATTGTTTGAACATCTGAGTAAAATTGTACAAGGGGACCTGGAGTTCATCAAACGGGCCTTCCTTATGGACAGGAGGTCCCGTAGGGAAGGGGTGGAGCTCCAGAAACATAGCGTGAGGAAATTTGTCATGCTGAAAACTTGTGAATCAATAGAACCGTACCTGATTGGCTCATTGACCACCCATGAAAAATTTTTGCTGACAAGGTTTAGGCTAAACATTTTTCATCACCTGCTGATTAGACCAAAAACAGATATTTTTAATAAATTGGCAGCACCCTGCGGCTGCGACGGAAAGTCTCCGCAGGATACGCTGCATTTTATATTTTTATGTAAGTTTTATGAGTTCCCCCGCAAGCGCTATCTGGTGACCCTTTTAAAAAAACTTGGTTTTATTCAAATCAGACCGGCACTAATGTATTTACAACTCTTGCATAGTGATTGTATCCTCCAAATGAAGGAATTTTTAAAATTAACTGTCAAACTGAGAACTGGTATGGACCAGTAATGACTCACAGCGTATTTTGCACTATCTTATGTTTTTTTCTAGTAATGTTGTATTTTGAGGAAAAAAAGTACAACTACTTAACAATTTGGCACTTTACTTGAAATGTGTTTATATGTGTAACATGTATTTTATATTTTATATGTACTTTTATGGTTTATAAAAGAACCGAAATAAAGTATTTATGATGATGATGAGAGCTCTGGCTTTCAGGGACCTAAACACTATCACTAAGGGTTGCCTGGAGTCGGTGCAAAGTGCCTCACCATAGGTGGACACTATATACTGAACCAGACTCCTAGATCTCGTTATAATCTGTTCAGTATTCCATTTTAACTGTGCCTGTATCTTTTCTTAGATAAGTAAGGCACTGGGTAAGACATTCAGTCATTGTGCTGCATGATGATTTTTCGGTCTGCACACCCTCACTCTACTTAGAAGCCTGTGATTGCAAGCCATCGCTACCACTGAGATTCAAGTGCTGGGCTAGCGTGCACAGCCATAGTAGGACAGATGCCGGGACAACAGAGACAAAAATTCTCAGCCCCTTTGTTAGTGGCCCTGTAGCTACTCTTTTCCCTGAGGCTGAAGGGGTTGTACTTGGGCCAGTGTGCACAGCCAGAGAAGTACCAATTACTTACCTTCGGTAGTGGTGTATCTGGTAGAGATGATTCTAGCCGTAGATTCCTTAATGTAGAATTATCCCCAGGCGTGAGACTGGATCCGGAAAAACTCATTTTCCCACAGCATATCTGCGCGCCGGGGGTGGCACCACGGGACTCCGCCCTGACGTCGTTCGCGGGCATGACGTCAGCAAGGTCACATAAGCCCCACCCCGGCGCGCTGACATCAGTTTGCTTCGGAGAACTTTTCCACGCCACCACGTGGAGCCAGTGTGCACTGAAAACTGTGAGAGCATGAGAACAGTGTGCAAGAAGTATAGAAAGAAGGAAAAAACAATCCATGGTGACCCAACAGCAGCACGAAAGACAGCGTCCGCACCGCGGACCAGAACACATATGACAAAAAAGAACATGGCAGTAGCCCAAAAGGTAGCCCCACAAGGGAAAGGTGCACCCACCCCTTCACCAGGGGACAGAGAACCCCAAGGACCCGCAAGCAAAGCAGCAGGCAGAGTAGACCGCAGCCTCATGCAAAAGCACGAAAGGGAAAGAAGGCCGGAGCAGACAAGGACCCACAACAGACCCCCAGACAACCCATTCAAGGCATGCCAAGACCCCGCAAGAGCGAGGAACACAGGCACCGCCCAGAGCCCCCTCCCTCCCCCCCTCAGAGGGCAGCAAGGGAGGAGAATCCTCAGGAGCAGGGGACCATATAAGGCACAAGAATCCATCCACATAAAAACAGCCAGAGCACGCCTCCGGCAGGAAGGAGGCGAGCAGGATAGCCGAAGAGGGCAAGGCCCTCAAGAGAGACGAGGACAGAAAACCGGGCAAGGAGGCCAAGACACCCGGAAGCCCAAGCCACCAAGGAAGGCTAGAGCAGAAGACCCAACCAAAAAGGGCCCAGGGCCCCCAAAAGGCAAGCCACCCAAGGGAGGCTGGAACAGAAGGCCCAGCAGGACGGGCCCTCGCAGAACGGGGAGGAAGGGCGGGTCGTGAAGGAATCTGCGGCTAGAATCGTCTCTACCAGATACACCACTACCGAAGGTAAGTAATTGGTACATCTGATAGAGACTACTAGCTGCAGATTCCTTAACGTAGAATAGATACCCTAGCCATACCCAGAAGGGAGCCCCCCCAGCCCAAAGGAATACAGAGCCCCAACAGGGGAGCCAGCAAGAGGCAAGGAGGACAGAACCGTCTCACAAGGTAAGGGGGCGCAGAAACCTAGAGGAAGGAAGAAGACTCCGCAAGAAGCCAAGACAAGGGCCAGCAACAGAGAGCACTACCCCCACACCCCGCGAAGAGACAGCGGAGCGGAGAGGCGCCCCACAGGAAAAGACAAGAAAAAAAGAGCAGAGGCACACTGTGACGGAGCTGGGGATGTGGCAGAGAGGGACTCACCTGTTTGGCCCTGTTGGTCAAAAGACCCCACTGTACCCCTTTTTGTCCTCACACAGGCTGACGAGGTAACCGATAACCCCAAGGACTGGACTGCCTACCCGTCACGAGCCTGGATGCCTGAAGAGGGACACGGCGCCTTTAAGAGAGGAATCCCGTGGGACGAGACTCCTCCCCTGCATGACGTTTCCTGCGGCGGGACTTCAAAGGTGAGCCGCATCAGGAAGTTGACGGACGGCGTTTCCTCGGAGTTGGAGTACGAGTTGGAGTGGAGGAGAAGAGCGGCGGTGAGAGAGGAGGATTGCGGGAAAGCGGAGGAGAGCGTACCAGACTGGCGAAAGGAGTGGCGACCGGAGCAGACGGAAGGACCAAGAGCGGACATCGAAGAAGCTGCAGGAGTTGCACCCGACAAGCCAGGAGGCCAACGGTCCGGCGAATCGCCCTGCCACGTTCCCGGGGGAGGAGCGTGGCTGGAGCAGGTACGGGGGAAAGTCGCAGGCTGGGTGGGGAAGGGAAAATCCCTGTAAAACCGGCACAGCTAAAATTCGACCGGCCTCACTCCTGTCGTAGCACCTCGAGCACTAGAGCACTTATCAGCCCCCTTGTTTCACGGTGTCCCTCACTCCTGGCCCCTTCATTCGCGGAAGCGAGGCAGCACGCCTAATACTTGCTTTCCTTTTTCCTTCTGTGCGGAACAACGGTGACGAGAGACCAGACCGAACCGAGAGCCTTGACCGGGACGACGAGTCCGAAGCCCGCAAACGACGTACGGCGATATCCTTCCAGTCTACCTCAGATCACCAACAGTTCCTGGCGTGATAAAGACTGTGTACCATCTAACAAATAAACCTACGTTTCTCAGACTTCAACCGCCTTGTGTGACGTCTCTGTGCCCCGAACCCACTACACTGGTGTCAGAAGTGGGATCCCCACCATCTGAATGGGAAAGATGGACGCCCTCATCCAGCACCTGGTCCAGGGGCAGGAGAAACTGGAGTGGGCCATTCAAAGACAGATGACGTCGGCCCAGGCGGACAGAGAGGTGTTTCAGACCACGATTAATGCCCAGTTGGAGCACCTACAGAAAGCCGGCGCTGTTCCTCCCCTCACGATGCCCGTAGAACAGCGTCCTCATGCTGTCCCGAGCCCGTCAGGGATCGCCCTGCAAAAATACCTTCCTGGGGATGACCCCGACGTGTATTTGATGAACTTCGAGAGAGCCGCCAGAGCGCTGGGGTGGCCTGAGGAAAAGTGGCCGTTCTTTTTGGCCCCCCTACTAACCGGCGACGCCCAGTTCGCCTATCAGGTGGCTAACCCGACAGGAACTGTACCATACTACACAGTGAAGGAAATCATCCTTGATCACCTGGGCCTGGACGGTGAAGCATATAGAGTACGTTTCCGGAAAGCACAGGGGTTGCCAGGGGAGAATCCCAAGACTCTGTTTTTTCGGCTCAAGATGGCAGCCGACAAATGGCTGAAGCCCATGACGAGCTCAAAGGAAGAGGTAATGACGAAGATATACCTCGAACAGTTCATGGAAGCATTGCCATACGCCACCCAGAGGTGGCTGAGACAACACTCCGGATTGACACCGGAACAAGCCATAGAAATGGCCACCAACTACTCCAGAGCCCAACCCAGAGTCGCCGGATGGGAGGGCGAGAAGGGACCCAAAGGGGGGAATCTCGGAAAAGGGGACAAGAGACCGAAGGGCATCCCCGAGCCGCTTAGGCCCAGACCGATGCGCGTAGAGGGACCCCCGGTCAGAGGGCCCCAGTGTTTTGAATGCGGAGAATGGGGGCATATAGCCAGACTTTGTCCCCGGAAACGCAACGCAGAGGAACCGATGGAGGTCGGATATTTGCCCAAGTCCATACTATATTCAGCGGAGATGGGGAGCTCCTTTTATGTGAGTTTACGAGTAAACGGTAGGGATGTCAGGGCATTGCTTGATTCTGGCTGTCGACAATCGGTGGTACAAAAACATTTGGTATTACCCAATCAGTATATACCCGGGGCTGTAGTACACATCCGCTGTGTACACGGGGATGTGAGGCCCTACCCCCTGGCTCAAGTCACTCTCCATCCCCGGGACATAAAACCATGTACCGTAAAAGTAGGGGTGGTGGAGTCCTTGCCCGAAGAAATGTTACTAGGGGTAGACAACCCGGAGTTTCTGTCCTTATTTACGGGGTCTAGTCGGGTGCCACCTCTGAGAAAGGGGGAAGTCAGTACAGCCTTCATGTCTCCCGAACCCTGGGTCCTGGACCGTAGTTTTAGATTTGCACAGGCCAACGACACCACCCTTTTTAATGCCTGGGAAAGCGCCCATATGTCCGACACCCAGGGGACTAAACAGTATCCATGTTTTCTCATTAAAAACGGGCTCTTATACAGGGAGGGAGCAGAAGGGGCTACTCCTCAGTTGTTGGTTCCCGTCTCCTTTAGGGAGCAAGTCCTCTTCTTTGCCCATGCGCACCTGACCGCCGGCCATAGTGGAAAAGAAAAGACCACGGACAGCATAACCCATTTCTTTTACTGGCCGGGCGTGTACAAGGATGTATACAACTACTGCATGAGATGTGAGACGTGCCAGAGGAAGAACACACATCGTCCTCCTGCAGCCCCTCTCCATCCGTTACCCTCCATCGGCACGCCTTTTGAAAGGGTCGGGATGGACCTGATCGGACCCTTGCCAAAAACAGCGAAGGGGCACGTGTACGCGCTGGTAGTAGTGGACTATGCTACCAGATTCATAGAAGCCTTTCCGCTACGAACCCCGACTACGGTACAAATATCGGAGAAATTCGTGGAGTTGTTCGCCAGGGTGGGGTTCCCGAAAGAGATCCTCACCGACCAAGGCGCCCCCTTCACCTCTAAACTTATGAAAGAGGTCTGCAAGACGCTGGATATACACCAGTTACGAACCTCCGTATACCACCCACAAACAGACGGCCTCGTGGAGAGGTATAATCAGAGTCTAAAGAACACGCTGAAAAAGATGCTCACCTCTGAGGGCCGTGAATGGGACCGGCTGTTACCCCTCGCACTCTATGTCCTGAGAGCACAAAAGCAGAGTAGTCTGGGCTTCTCGGCATTTGAGCTCTTATACGGACGACAACCCAGATCTCTGCTGGAGATCACAAAAGATGTATGGGAATCGGAGGGAGAAGAAGAACAAAGGACGCTCCTGGACTATACACAGCAACTCAGATCCAAGTTAGGGAAGTTGAGGGCTCTCGCCTGTTCTAACCTGGAACTACAGCAGTCCCGACAGAAGAAGTATTGCGATCGCGGAACCAAGCTCCGTAAACTACAGAAAGGGGAATGGGCCCTGCTACTCCTACCCG
This sequence comes from Triturus cristatus, assembly GCF_964204655.1. NCBI lineage: Eukaryota > Metazoa > Chordata > Amphibia > Caudata > Salamandridae > Triturus > Triturus cristatus. Next base: position 775,800,826 of record NC_140595.1, on the reverse strand, counting down.
GGATAGCCAACAAACAAAGAAGCGAGTGGACAAGACCCTATGAGGTCTTGGAAACGATCGGAGAGACGACCTACCGGCTACGAGTGTCCCCTACCAAAACCCAAACATATCATGTGAACTTGCTGAAGAAATGGATTGGTCCGCCCCCTAAAACCGCACAGCTTCTCATACCGACGAGTCATAGCCCGACCAACAAGATCGAAGAGCTAGTCGTTAACGAAGGTTTAACCCCACAACAGAAGAAGGAGCTCAGAGATGCATTGCTACCATATAGAGACATCTTTTCGGACCTCCCTGGTAGAACTACGCTGGTAGAACACACTATCGAGACCCATCCTGGGAAAAGAGTAAAACAACGACCCTACAGGATCCCTGCTGCACGACGGGAGGCCATCCGCAACGAGGTACACGAGATGCTGAAGTTAGGAGTAATCCAGCCATCAATGAGTGATTGGGCCTCACCCATCGTGATGGTCCCAAAGCCGGACGGGTCCAGGCGCTTTTGCATGGATTTCCGCGCCTTAAATGCTATCTCGACGTTTGACGCCTACCCTATCCCGCGAGTAGACGAGCTCATCGAGAAACTCGGAGACGCGGTATATATCACCACGCTTGACCTAACAAAGGGGTATTGGCAGGTGCCCCTTAGGAAGGAGGACAGGAAGAAAACAGCGTTCATCACGGAAGAGGGCCTTTTCGAGTTCACTGTTCTTCCGTTCGGACTGCATGGGGCACCTGCCACATTTCAGAGGCTGATGAACACCCTACTCCGACCCTACAAATCCTTCTGTTCCGCTTATCTGGACGACATTGTCATTCACAGTACGCACTGGGAGGGACACTTACAGCACGTCCAGACCATCTTGGCGGCGCTAAAAAAAGCAGGGCTGCACGTCAATGCGAAGAAGTCTCGAGCCGCTTTTCATCGAGTAAAGTACCTGGGGTTTGTGTTGGGGGAGGGTACCATAACACCCCAGACGGAGAAGGTTAGGGCCATTGAGGGTACCCCCTTCCCCCACTCACGGAGAGATCTAAGAGCATTCCTAGGACTGATCGGTTATTACCGGCGGTTTATCCCTGACTTTTCTAATGTGGCCGCCCCCTTGACCGATTTGCTTAAGAAATCGGCCAAAACCCGCGACCTCATACACCCCTCCCCCGAAGCCGAAAGGGCCTTTGCAGACTTGAAAACAGCCATAACGTCCCAGCCGGTGTTAGCCTCCCCTGATTTTAACAAACCCTTCATTCTGGCCACGGATGCTTCAGACGTGGGGATAGGGGCTGTCTTGTCTCAGGTGGGGTCGGACGGGTTGGAACATCCTGTGCTATTTGTCAGCAGAAAGCTCTTTCCCAGGGAGATGAAATACCCCACGGTGGAACGAGAGTGTCTGGCCATCAAGTGGGCTGTCGATAAATTGCAGTACTACCTTGAAGGCACTTCCTTCGTCCTATACACAGATCATGCCCCGTTACGTTGGATGTATCAAAATCGGAGCCTCAATCCCAGGATATTGCGCTGGTTCCTTTCCCTCCAGCCTTATTAATTCACGGTGCAGCATAGGAAGGGTCGGGACAATGGGAATGCGGACTTTGTCTCTCGGGTCTTCCCTCTCCCCGAACGGGAGACGCAAGGGGGGGGGAGGTATGTGACGGAGCTGGGGATGTGGCAGAGAGGGACTCACCTGTTTGGCCCTGTTGGTCAAAAGACCCCACTGTACCCCTTTTTGTCCTCACACAGGCTGACGAGGTAACCGATAACCCCAAGGACTGGACTGCCTACCCGTCACGAGCCTGGATGCCTGAAGAGGGACACGGCGCCTTTAAGAGAGGAATCCCGTGGGACGAGACTCCTCCCCTGCATGACGTTTCCTGCGGCGGGACTTCAAAGGTGAGCCGCATCAGGAAGTTGACGGACGGCGTTTCCTCGGAGTTGGAGTACGAGTTGGAGTGGAGGAGAAGAGCGGCGGTGAGAGAGGAGGATTGCGGGAAAGCGGAGGAGAGCGTACCAGACTGGCGAAAGGAGTGGCGACCGGAGCAGACGGAAGGACCAAGAGCGGACATCGAAGAAGCTGCAGGAGTTGCACCCGACAAGCCAGGAGGCCAACGGTCCGGCGAATCGCCCTGCCACGTTCCCGGGGGAGGAGCGTGGCTGGAGCAGGTACGGGGGAAAGTCGCAGGCTGGGTGGGGAAGGGAAAATCCCTGTAAAACCGGCACAGCTAAAATTCGACCGGCCTCACTCCTGTCGTAGCACCTCGAGCACTAGAGCACTTATCAGCCCCCTTGTTTCACGGTGTCCCTCACTCCTGGCCCCTTCATTCGCGGAAGCGAGGCAGCACGCCTAATACTTGCTTTCCTTTTTCCTTCTGTGCGGAACAACGGTGACGAGAGACCAGACCGAACCGAGAGCCTTGACCGGGACGACGAGTCCGAAGCCCGCAAACGACGTACGGCGATATCCTTCCAGTCTACCTCAGATCACCAACAGTTCCTGGCGTGATAAAGACTGTGTACCATCTAACAAATAAACCTACGTTTCTCAGACTTCAACCGCCTTGTGTGACGTCTCTGTGCCCCGAACCCACTACACACACACCGCTGCCCACGGAGGTGGAGCACAGCCTGACAGCGCACAGCCAGTTCTCAGCAGAGGCCAACAAAGGTGCACAGAGCACTCGGAGCGCAAGACAAAGCCGAGGCAAAAGAGCTCAAGAATAGGACCCAGGAAGGGGTAGCCCAGCGGTACAACCCGGGAAGAACCTGGAACATCGACCTACCGAAGCCGACGTAATGGAACACCAGAAGGAAGGCAGCAGTGCCAGAATAAGCCAGGCCAACAGTCCATTCAACAACCAAGACAGAACCATCAAGGAAGGGCCCACAGGTGGCACGACCGAAGAACGCCGTGGATCTCGAGGCAGAGACAGAAAAAGAAGAAAAGCCGCCCAAGGCGGCATACAGCGACCTCGTGGAACACAAGGAACCCGAGAGGGCAGGCGCCGCTGCCCAACAGAGAAGAGGACTATACAATAGCCAACCAGCACCCCACCTGGGGTAGGACACGTCCCCCAAAGAGCACCAGGGGAAAAAACCTCTTAGGGGCAAAACCCCGCGGCAGAGGAAGAACCAAAAAGGGCCCGCAGACAGCACCGCAGGTGGCTTACCAGGCAGTCAAGTCGCACAAAAAAAATTGAAGGGCCGAACCAGCGGCCGAGGGCACCGAGAGGACAATCAGACCTCAAAGGCTCACTCCAATCTAAACCAGATGCATACGCAAGGCCGAAGGGCCCACCAAGCACAGAAGGGCCAATAAAAGGGCACCAAGACAGGTTTCACCAGAACCAGACTATAACGAAAAACAGCGCCCCAGCGGAGCAAGGGATAACATCTCCCAAGGAACACACAGAATGACCACCGAAATCAAGGAAGAGGAGGAGGAAGAGGAGGAGGAGGATGGATGCCCGCAAGAAGCCGCTGAATCGCAGAATCTGCATGAGAGTTAAACAGAATCACTCCGTCAAAGGGCAAATCAACCAAACGCTCCCGGATATTTTCTGGGAAGACCCTATCGTGCAACCAGGCATAGCGGCGGAGGGCCACCGAACACGCCATAGCACGGGCAAGACAGTCCGCGACACCCAAAGCTGAATGCAGAATATACGACACCAACTCGCGACCATTGAGCACACGGCTCCGCAAGTCCACCCCAGTGCCCTCCCCAGAGATGCATGGCAGAAGGGCCTCCGCGGTATCCCAGAGGGCAGAGGTAGCTCTAGCCAGAACACAGAGCGTGTTGAGCGCTCGCAGAGTGGCGCTCGAGGAGGCAAAAACATTAGGCCCCCAAGAATCTAACCAACGGGCCTCCCGCGTCAGTGGGAGCAATACCAATGGAAAATACGGAAAGGCGGCCTGAAGAACAGGGCCCTAGGTGGAAGGATGGGAAGAAAGAGGAGCCGGCTGGTGGCGACGAAGCAGCAGCTGAGGCACCAGATTCCCAGAAGCAGGGCGTCCCCAGGCCCCCATGAGGGAATCATGGAGCGAGGCTACAAAAGGAACCAAGGGATCCCCCCACCACAGCCCTGGTGGAGGACCTCCAACAAATGGTCAGGAGGCACCTGCGCGATCAGGAAACCCATCTGTAAGATCCCAGCGGCCCTGGCGATAGCCCGGACAAAGGCGACGCCCGCTTCCGAGGGACAACACAAAGGCGAGAGCAAGTCGTCTGTGGGCGAAGGCTGCAGGCTGAGCTGCCCGTCCCCACGCCCTGCCGTAGAGAGGAAAGGCCCGCCCAGAAAGGATGGGAACCCCACTGACGAGTGAGGAACCTGAGGGTCCTCCGGAGAAGAAATGACAGTCGCAAGGACGGCCCTGCGGAAAGGGCGGAACAGCGGTCCAGGGACCCTCGGCCGCAGGGTAGAGCTAGCCCCAGAAGGCACGGGAGAGACAGTAACGCAGCGCCCGGACTCCGGCAAGGAGCAGACCAAAAGACGGCAATCATCCGGAGACGAAGGAACGTCCGGGGAAGAGTCGACGCCCCCACGCCAAACCGGCGCTGGAGAGACCTCGACGGGAGCCGGGGCATCCGTCACCGGGGCCGGAGCGTCCGACACGGCGCGTCTCCCTGTGGGGCCAGACCCACCTCCAAAACCACCTATCGCGCAGGAAAGGTCGAACTCGGCGAGGCCAAGGAGCGGCGCCGAAACAGCACCGGCACGACCCCGGAGGGGCCCACCGCCGGCGGAGAGGGACGTGAGGAGGCAATCTCTGACCCGGCCTCAACCCGCGGCGCCATCCGGCCCGGGGAAGAAAGCCGCTGGTGCCGGCCCAGCGCCAACTCGGCCTCCAGGAAGGCAGCCGCCTGTCCTGAAGGCCGAGGGGAACCCGGGGATGAGCCCCGAGTCCCGGCAACCCCCAGCGACGCCACAGGGAACCCCGTACGGCTTTGCAGTGAGGCAGGAGAGCCGTGGGTCGAGGAGGGGAACCCCAAAGGGCTGCACCTCGGCAGCACCACATCACCCGCTCCTGAAGCCGCACCTGGCGGCGCCGGGGATGGATCCGCCACCGACTCCACAGCCGGCCCCACGTGAGGTGAGGGGACCGGGGAAGTCTCAGGGGAAGGAGGCCTGCTGAGCCGCAGCGTAGGCCTCATCTGAGCCCTGGACTCCCCTGCGCCGGGGAACGGCGGATAGGGGTCTGACGTCTAAGGACGCACGTCCCGAGAGGAACCTGCGCCCCCCGCCAACTGAGGACCAGGCCCCAGAGGCAGACTAGCAGACTTACCCACCGGCGAGCGCAGCCAGGGAGCCGCCGGCGCAGCCAAAAGCGGCGATTCCTGGACCCCTTCGGGGACAGACGCGGGGACGAGGCCGACCTGGACAGGCGGGCCGAAAGCAGCTTCATCCGGCGCTCCCGCGGGGATTTGGGTTTGAGCTGCTGGCAGGCATCACAGTCCGTGGAGTCGTGGTGTTCGCCCAAACACCACATGCAGATAGGGTGGGGGTCCGTCGCGGACATCGGACGCGCACACTTATCACAAGTTTTAAAGCCCGAAGGCATTGCATACAGTTCACCAATAAAAACGAGGGAAGGCCTGAAAACAGGCGAGCAGAGCAATCCAGATGCATGTGGCACGCGGAAAAGAAGAAAACTGATGTCAGCGCGCCGGGGTGGGGCTTCTGTGACCTCGCTGACGTCATGCCCGCGGACGAAGTCAGGGGGGAGTCCCGTGGTGCCGCCCCCCGGCGCGCAGAGATGCTGTGGGAAAAAGAGTTTTCCAGATCCAGTCTCATGCTTGAGGATAATTTTTTGTTAAGGAATCTGCGGCTAGTAGTCTCTATCAGACGGACAGATGCAGAGACAAACGTTCTCAGCCCCCGTGTTAGTGGCCCGTAGAGCCTCTTTTCACTGTGGGTCCCCCAAATGGGGTTGGACAACTCATCTCTTGTACACCAAGCTGTTGCTTTATATCTAGGTTTGCACTTTATAAACAAGTTACTTACCTTCGCAAACTCCTATCTGTGAAAGACTATCTAGCCGCAGATTCCTAACCTTAGAATATTCCCAAGGCGTCAGACTGGATCCAGACGTTTTTGAGTAGAACTTTGGCGCGCCAGCAGTTAGTATCATTCAGCTCCACATCTGTGGCGTCCACCAAGAAATTACTTGCGTCGTACTTATATAGGAGCTACCCAGGCGCATTGACTTCGGTTACTTTTGCGACTTTCCATGCCAGGAGCGTGGAGGCATGGTGAGAACTGACCAGTGGTGTGAAATACAAAGCCCCCGAGAAGGGTGTCCTTTACAGTGCAATCGACTCGCAGAGCGGAGATGAGGGGGGGTAAGTAAGGAATCTGCAGCTAGATACGGTCTCTACCAGATAAGGAGTTATTAAAGTTAGTGATTTTTATTCACCCATGCAGCCTTTAGGCCAAATGCCTTCTATTGCCTGCTTTTGTTTATGAAAATAAAGGTTTTCTTGTATGACACTATTTCAGTGTATGTTTTCTATTACAGTATTTATATGTAATACTGCTTTTTATGCAAGAAAAACCTGTATAATTTTGGCATGTTGTCCTATTGGATATATGTTAGGCTGCATATTTATGGTAATTCTATACATGTATATATGTATGTTGTGGTAGTGCTGTGCACTTTTTGGTCACACAAAACATATATATATGTATATTTCTATATGCTCTGGGATCCCGCACATGGGCAGGGATTATTCAGTGCTTATGACTATTGATGAGTATCCCCTGGAAGAGAACATGTTAATCTGATACAGACTTCTACCTTATAATAGATACGCAAGCAATACCTCCCCGGAGGTGGTTCTGCAAAAGCAATTGAAACCAAAAAGTCCTGCAGGGTCGAACAGACGAAGTGCCTGTCACGATGGGCCTGACTGTCCAGACAGTAGTTTTTGGTAAGCGTGTAAAAAGATGCCCACATTGCTGCTTGCTTGACAGATGCCCAGGACAAGGCCTCCTGAGGCTAACGCAGGGGTTGCAGCCTTAGCTCTGGTGGAATGAGCATGCAAACCCTCAGGGAGTTGCTTCTTGGCCAATGCGTAGGAGATCTTGATGCAGGGCACTATACATCTTGAGATGATCTGTTTCTGCACACCCTTCTCTTTCTTACTTCTTAAATACCCTACAAATGATTGATCGTCCACCCAGAACTCTTCTGTGTGATCAAGATAGAATGACAACGCTCTTTTTGGGTTTCGGCGAAGTCTCTCCTCCTTTCTGGAGGGGTAAGGAGGAGCAAAGAAGGTAGAAAGGGTAATGTTCTGGCCTACTTGACAAGAGAAGGCTGATCTGGCAGGCGAAGGAAGGCAGAGATGGCTGAAAAATAGCCCTTGATAGTGCCCAGAGCAGAGCCCTGCAGGGCTAAAGAGAGAAGGAACAAGAGTACTTCAGAAAGAGGGTAGAAAGTGGATCCAAAGCCTTTACAGTGCACCATGCCACAAATTTGTTCCACCTGCAGGAGTATACAGTCTTAGTGGAGGGACGCCTGGCTGCCAAGATTACGTCACAGACTTCGGGAGGCAGGTCAAAAGACGTCAACTGCCGCCGCTCAATCTCCACGCAAGGAGGTGGAGACTGGACAGGTTTGGGTGGAGAACCGTCCCCTGCTGCTGCGACAGAAGATCCTCCCGAAGAGGCAGTTTGATCGGAGGATCGATGGCCATGTTGAGCAGCTCAGGATACCAGACTCTTCGTGCCCAATCCGGAGCCATAAGAATGACTTGGGCCCGGTCGCGCCTGATATTCTTCAGCACTCTGGCAGAAGTGGTATAAGTAGAAAGGCTTACAACAGACCGCAACTCCACTCACGACAAAAAGCATCGCCGAGCGAGTGCCGCCTTGGAAATTCCAAGGCGCAGAATTGCTGACATTGCGTGTTCTCTTCGGTGGCGAAAAGATCTAACCAAGGCTCTCCCTACTGTTGAAAGAGACCTTGCACCACCTCCGAGTGAAGACGCCATTCGTGATCCATCAAGCACCTGCGGCTGAGTCCATCGGCCCTTGCGTTCAGGGAACCTGCTAGGTGTTGAACTACCAGGGATATGCCCTGATGATCCAGCCATGTCCAGAGGGGGGATGCCTCCTGACATAGGGTCCACGACCCGACCCCGCCCTGTTTGTTGCAGTACCACATGGCGGTGGTGTTGTCCGTGAATGCATGCACCACTCTTCCCTGGACAGAAGGAAGGAATGCTTTCAGTGCAAGACGAATCGCCTGGAGCTACAGAAGGTTGATGCGAAGCCCGGACTCCACCGGAGACCAGAGGCCTCTGATCTCCGCCTCTCCAATGTGGCTGTCCCATCCCAGCAGAGATGCATCCGTCACCACAGTGTGGTCTGGTTGGGGAAGGGAGAGGCAACTGCCATTGACCCAATCCTCGTTCGTGAGCCACCACTGCAGTTGTTGTGCAGTGCCCTTTGAGATTCGGACGCAATCTGACAGATTCCCAAGATGCTACGCTCACTGGAACTTCAGGTCCCACTGCAGAGCCCACATATGCCACCTGGCATGATCGACCAGCAGGATGCAGGAGGCCATGAGGCACAGTAGCCTCAGGGTCATTCTGACTGAAACCCGGGATAGAGGCTGAAAGATAGGAATCATAGCCCGAATATCCCGGACTCGCTGTTCGGGAGGATAGACCCGAAACCGCGTAATGTCCAGAACCGCTCCGATGAAGAGGTGCGACTTCTGCACATTGCTGGCGAACCCCAGTGAATGCAGGAGGTCGGCCGTAGTCTGGAGGTGGGAGACGACTTCCTGGGGCTGAGCCCACCTTCAACAGCCAGTCATCAAGATAGGGGAAGTCTGAAACCTCTGATCTGCGCAGATGAGCTGCGATCACCGCCATCACTTTTGTAAACACCCGAGGGGCTCTGGTAAGGCCAAAGGGGAACACGGTAAACTGAAAATGCACGTGGCCTACGGTGAACCATAGGTAACGCCTGTGGGCCGGCAGGACGGGGATGTGGAAATAGGCGTCCTGCAAGTCCAACACTACCATCCAGTTTCCAGGGTCGAGGGCAGACAGAACCTGAGCCAATGTCAACATCTTGAACTTTGCCTTATTGAGGAAGCGGTTGGCGTCCCTGAGATCTAAGATAGGATGCCGGACTTTGTCCTTCTTGGGCACCAGAAAGTAGTGGGAGTAGCAACCATGACCTACTTCTGGCACAGAGACGCGCTCAATGGCTCCCTTAGCCAAGAGAGCCATAACTTCCTGGCAAAGAAGGGCCAAGTGATCCTCCGACATGTTTTGGAATGCAGGTAGCATGGATGGAGGGGTAGTCTCAAAGGAGTAGCCCCTTCGGGCTATCCTCTTCGGACTATCTGCAAAATCCACCTGTCCGACGTGACGTTCTGCCAGTGGGGGAGGTGATGGCAAATCTTGCCGCCCACTGGCAACTGGTGGCCCTGGAGGGTCGGACTAGGAAGGTTTGGGGGCTCCTGAAGAGGGGAAACTGGTGGACTGGCCCGCCCGTTTGCCCCCTGACCCACGACACAGGGTTCCATGTTCCCGGCCGCACAGAGGCTGACCAGTTTGCGCAGGCCTGTGGCTCTGGGGGGAAAGTGGTAGGGCACCCCTTCCGTAGCCACGAAATGGGCAAAAAGCAGACTGCGAGGGGCAAGAGGTGGTAGCGATGCCCAAGAATCTGGCCGTAGCCCTAGAATCCTTGAAGCGCTCGAGCGCGTTGTCCGCTTTGTCGCCAAACAAGCGACGGCCATCAAAGGGCATGTCCAAAAGAGTCAATTAGACATCGTCCGAAAAGCCAGTGGACCTCAGCCAGGCATAGTGTCTCAGGGCTACTAATGTTGAAATCGTCCTGCCTAGCGAGTCGGCGGTGTCTAGACATCATATGGCGAACATCGCTGCATCTCTACCCCCAGCAACTGCACGGGAGAGAACATCCTGGGCCTCTTCCGGGCACTGTGGCAGCACCTGCGCGACCGTATCCCACACAGAGTGGCTCGTGGCTTACCGTGAACCTTAGGTAACAAACGCCGGTGGGCCGGCATGACAGGGATGTGAAAATAAGCGTCCTGCAAGTCCAACGCTACCATCCAGTCTTCCGGGTCGAGGGCAGACAAGACCTGAGCAAGCATCAACATCTTGAACTTCTCACTCCGGAGGAAGTGATTGAAGTCCCTGAGGTGCAAGATAGGACGCAGGCCCTTGTCCTTCTTGGGAACCAGAAAGTAGTGGGAGTAACAACCACGACCTACTTCTGGGACAGGAATGCACTCAATGGCTCTCTTGGCCAAGAGAGCCAAAACTGCCTGCTGGAGAAGGGCCAGATGATCCTCCGATATGCGATGGATTGTAGGTGGCATGGATGGAGGAGTAGTCTTGAAGGGGAGGGAGTAGCCCCTTTGGACTATCTGCAAAACCTACCTGTCCGACGTGATGTTCTGTCAGTGGGGGAGGTGATGGCGGATCCTGCCGCCCACTGGTGTTTGATGGGCCTGAAAGGTTGAACTAGGAGGGTTTGGAGGCTGCTGCAGAGGGGGGGGGGTTGGAGGACTGACTCGCTCGCTGGCCCCCGGAACCACGACGGTTGTTTCCACGTCCCCGACAGTGCGAAGGTTGGGTAACTTGCTGCGGCCTTTGGCTCTGGGTGGGACGTAGAGGGGCACCCCTTCCGTAGCCACGAAAGGGGCGAAAAGCTGACTGGGCAGGGCGGGTGGAGAGGCCGAAGGAATTGGCCTTAGCCCGTGAATCCTTAAAGCGCTCTAGGGCGTTGTCTGATTTGTCCCCAAAAAGGCGACGGCCATCAAAGGGCATGTCCATCAAGGTGTTCTGGACATCCCCTAAAAAGCCAGAGGACCTCATCCAGGAGTAGCGACAAAGCGCTACCGACGTTGAAATGGTCCTGCCCAGAGAGTCGGCCGTGTCCAGCCCACAATGTATCGTAAACTTTGCTGCATCCCTCCCGGCTCACTGTGCCACTGGATTCAAGCTATCCTGGCTGAAGAGGGGTGAAACCCTGAAACCGGTCCTAGGATGCTTGTTTCTGGCCCAGGGAGGACCTGGCTTGGCAGTTCGGGCTGGACTGTTCCCATGAGGCACAGGGTCAAGACTGATTTGCATATGGCCAGGTCTAAACTGGGGTGGCATGGTGAGCAAAAGAATGATGGATTTAACCCAGATCTCTTGACTGGGGGAGAATGTTTTGATTTGTTCTGCATTCCGTCCATCAATTGTGTGTATTATGCTTTCTCGCACTAAGTGCGCCGGGTATGCCTAGACGTAGGTCCCGGGCTCACTGTGCCACTGGATTCAAGCTATCCTGGCTGAAGAGGGGTGAAACACCAAAACCGGTCCTAGGATGCTCGTTTCCGGTCCAGGGAGGACCTGGCTTGGCAGTTCGGGCTGGACTGTTCCCATGAGGCACAGGGTCAAGACTGATTTGCATTTGGCCAGGTCTAAACTGGGGTGGTATGGTGAGCAAAAGAATGATGGATTTAACCAGATCTCTTGACTGGGGGAGAATGTTTTGATTTGTTCTGCATTCCGTCCATCAATTGTGTGTCTTTTGCTTTCTCGCACTAAGTGCGCCGGGTATGCCTAGACGTAGGTCCCAGGCTCACTGTGCCACTGGATTTCAGCTATACTGGCTGAAGAGGGGTGAAACCCCGAAGCCGGTCCTAGGAGGCTTGTTTCCGGTCCAGGGAGGACCTGGCTTGGCAGTTCGGGCTGGACTGTTCCCATGAGGCACAGGGCCAAGACTGATTTGCATATGGCCAGGTCTAAACTGGGGTGGCATGGTGAGCAAAAGATTGATGGATTTAACCCAGATCTCTTGACTGGGGGAGAATGTTTTGATTTATTCTGCATTCCGTCCATCAATAGTGTGTCTTTTGCTTTCTCGCACTAAGTGCGCCGGGTATGCCTAGACGTAGGTACCGGGCTCACTGTGCCACTGGATACAAGCTATCCTGGCTGAAGAGGGGTGAAACCCCAAAACCGGTCCTAGAATGCTTGTTTCCGGTCCAGGGAGGACCTGGCTTGGCAGTTCGGGCTGGACTGTTCCCATGAGGCACAGGGTCAAGACTGATTTGCATATGGCCAGGTCTAAACTGGGGTGGCATGGTGAGCAAAAGAATGATGGATTTAACCCAGATCTCTTGACTGGGGGAGAATGTTTTGATTTGTTCTGCATTCCGTCCATCAATTGTGTGTCTTTTGCATCCCTCCGGTGGCAACAGCCTGGGAGAGCACTGCCTGGGCCTCCTCCAGACACTGAGGCAGCACTTGAGCCACCGTATCCCACACAGAGTGTGAATAACGGCCCAAGAGAATTGCGGTGTTTACGGACCGCAGTCCTAAGCTGGCGGAAGAGAAACCTTTCTTGCCAAGGTGGTCCAGCTTCTTGGATTCCCTTTCCAGTGGAGCGGTAGGCAAGGTGCTTTTGGAGGTGGAAGCTTGAACTACCAAGCTCTCAGGGGTGGGATGTTGGGAGAGGAAAGTGGGGTGGCCCGGAGCTGGGCGGTGGCTTCGGGCTATCATCCTGTCCACGGGAGCCCCCGTGTTGGGCCTGGACCATGTGCCCAAAAAGACGTCTGTGAGGGCCTCATTAAATGGCAGCAGGGGCTCCGAAGAGCTCGCTGCCGGTTGAAGCACCTCAGTCAGGAAGTCAGTCCTGACTGCCACCGTAGGAAGCTTGAGGTTGTGAGCCTCGGCCGCCCTAAGCAACACCACTGCGTATAACGCTCCCTCCTCCGTTGCCATGGTAGGAGGAGACAACATGCCATGGTCAGGGGAGGTATCCAGACCACTGGCATCCCCAGTTCCTCTCTCCAGTCCTGTTCACTGTCCAACTGGTCAGTTAAAGGGTCACCTGACCCCTCCTAGTCCTCCTCATCATCCTCTGGGTGCCACTGTGGTTTAAAAGGGACCCCAGGAGTACACAGGGGCATAAAAACCCCACACAGCGCCAGATCCGGCGTCGGACAACGCTGGTCCGACTCCATGTCCACGTCGGGATGGAGGCCGGGGTCGACTCCAGCCGGGGGGCCGACCGGCATCAAACACGGTAGTAGTGCCGTCGGAAGTGGCGCTGGTGGAGGCGTAACCAGGTCAACCGGTGCCGATCCGGATCCAGGCCTGGATCCAAGGGGGGACGGCGGTGCCGGAGCCGCTGGCAGTGAAGACCTAGGCCCCCCCAACATAGTCTGCTGGGCCCGAAGGCGCGCCGGTGGGGTCGGTACACCCAAAGATGGTATTCATCGCTTCGTAGACCATACAAAGCTGAGTGGGAGTCGCTCCAGGTCCCGGAAAGGGAGGGAAACTCTGAGTCGACCCTTCGAGCTGCGCGCGTGGAGGGGCACCACCTACGTGCCACGTTGGATCAGCCGACCGACGAGAAGTTGAAGAGCAACGATGCTTCTTCGACTTCTTCTTATGCTTCGACTTACCCGACTCCGAGTGCGAAGACTCGAACCGGAGCAGACTGCTCCCTCAAAGCCTTCGGCACCATCGACCGGCAGTCGGAGCACGACTTAGGGTCATGCTCGCGCTCCAGGCAAAAAAGATACACGCGGTGCGGATCGGTCACCGACATCATGCGATGACAAAAGTCAAGAAAAAGTTAGCCAAAAAATTACTGTGGTACCGCTCCTCCCGAATCTGCGCTGACTGGCGCGGAAAAAGAAAGAACTGACGTCAGCGTGCGAGGGCGGGCTCTAAGTAGCTGCCGTGACATCATCCCGGCTACCACGATGCAGATGATGGACGCGGAACCGACTGACGCCACCTTCCGACGCGCAGAGGTACTGCTGAAGAAAAACCTTTCCAGATCCAGTCTGACGCCTGGGGGTAATTCTAAGGTAAGGAATCTAAAACTAACGTGTTTCTTTCAAATTGTCGAGGCAGTAGTGCTTGGCAAACGTGTGCAAAGATGCCCACATTGCTGCCTGACAGATGTCCAGGACTGGGACACCCCGACCCAAGGCTGTAGTCGCAGCCTTTCCCCTGGTGGATTGGGCCCTTAATCCCTCAGGGCGCTGCTTCTTAGCCAGAGCATAGCAAATTTTGATGCAGAGAACGACCCAGCAGGGAGATGGTCATTTTCTGCACTGACCATCACTTCTTGGCTCCCACGTACCCCATAAAGAGTGGGTCCTCCTCTCAGAACTCTTTTGTGCGTCAAGGTAGAACGACAACGGTCTCTTTGGGTCCAAACGGTGGAGACGCTCCTCTTTCTTAGAGGGAGGCAGGGGAGCAAATAAGGTGGGCAGCATGATGGATTGAACCAGATGAAATGGGGTCACAACCTTTGGCAAAAATGAAGCACAGGTGCGAAGCCCCACTTTGTCTGGAAAGGACATCTTATATGGAGGCTTACAAGATAGCGCTTGCAATTCACTCACCCTCCGGGCAGATGTAATTGCCACTAGAAAGCCTGTCTTGATGGTAAGCAGCCAGAGGGGACATCTGTGCAAAGGCTCGAAGGGAGCACACATAAGAAAAGCGAGGACCAAATTAAGGTTCCACACCGTCATAACAAAGGGTGTGGGTGGAAACAAGTGAGCCAGCCCTTTCAGAAACCTATGCATAATTGGAGACCTAAAGAGAGAAGGTTGGTATGGCAGCTGCTAAAAGGCAGGTAGAGTAGTAAGATAACCCTTGAGAGTACCCAAAGCAGATCCTTGCTGGGCAAGGGTTAGAATGAATAGAAGAACAGTGGACAGAGAAGCAGAAAAAGGGTCAATAGACCTTTCTGTATGGTACAATACGAATTTCTGCCAACGGCAGGCATATAACATCTTAGTGGAGGACCGCCTGGCTGCAAAAATAACGTTGCATGCTTCACGAGCAAGGTCAAAAGCTGTCAACTTCGCCGCTCAATCGCCATGCATAGAGGCGGAAAGTTGACAGGTTTGGGTGAAGGACCTTCCCCTGCTGTTGTGCCAGCAGATCCTCCCGAAGGGGCAGGCTTATCAGAGGATCGATGCTCATTTTTAGAAGATCTGGATACCAGAATCTCCTTGCCCAGTCCGGAGCCACAAGAATGAATTGGGCCCGGTTGCTCCTGATCTTGTCAGAACCCTGGGCAGGAGTGGTAGGGGCGGAAAGGCGTACAGCAGACCTAAGCTCCACCCTCGACGAAAGGCGTTGCTGAGCGATAGCTCCCTTGGAAACTACAGCGTGCAGTTTTGCTGACACAGTGTGTTCTCTTCAAAGGCGAACAGATCTAACCAAGGATCTCCCCACTGCTGAAAAAGACCTTACGCCACCTCCGAATGGAGACGCCATTCGTGATCCGCTAGGCATCAATGGCAGAATTTTTCTGCACCGGCGTTTAGAGAACCTGCCAGGTGTTGAACCATCAGGGTTATGCCCTGCTGTTCCAGCCATGTCCATAGAGGCAGAGCCTCTCGACAAAGACAAAGGGTCCACAAACACACCCCGCCCTGCTTGTTGCAGTACCACATGGCGGTGGTGTTGTCCGTGAACACCTCCACTAACTTCCCCTTGACAGAGGGAAGAAATTACTTCAATGCCAATCGAATCGCTTGAAGCTCCAACAAATTGATGTGGAGCCCTCACTGTGCTGGATACCATTGTCCCCTGATCTCCACCTCTCCCAGATAGCCGTCCCATCCCAGAAGTGACGCAACTGACACAACTGTGAGATCTGGTTGGGGAAGGGAGAGTGGTCTGCCCTTGACCCAATCGCGGTTCGTCAACTACCACTGCAGATCTCTCACAGTTCCTTCCGAGATCTGAACCACATCGGTGAGATTTCCTCGATGCTTTGCCCAGTGGAACTTCAGGCCCCATAGCAGAGCCTGCACCCGCCACCTGGCATGCTTTACCAACAATATGCAGGAGGGCATGAGGCCCAACAGCCTCAGAGTCAGTCTCAACGAAATCTAGGATAGAGTCTGAAAAATCGGAATCATAACCTGAATATCCAGTACTCTCTGCTTGGGAGGTTAGGCCCGAAACTGCACTGTTCCAGATCAGCACTGATGGGAGTCAGGTGTGAGATTCAGCATGTTTATAGAGAACCCCAGAGAATGTTGGAGGTCCATGGTAGTCTGAAGATTGGAGACAGCCTGGAGCGAGGACACCTTCAGCAGCCAGTCGTCGAGGTAGGGGAAGACTGACACCCATGACCTGCGCAGATGAGATGCGACCACCGCCATCACCTTGGTGAACACATGAGGGGTACTGGTAAGGGCAAAGAGGAGCACAGTAAACTGAAAGTGATTGTGGCATACCTTGAACAGTAGGTAATGCCTGTGACCTGGCAGGATGGGGATGTGAAAATACACATCCGGCAGGTCCAACGCTACCATCCAGGCTTGTTGGTCAGGGACAGACAAGACCAGAGCAAGAGTGAGTATCTTGAACTTCTTCTTCTTGAGGAAGAGATTGATGGTCTAAAGATCTAAAATGAGATGCAACCCTTTGTTCTTTTTCGGAATCAGACAGTAGTGGGAATAACAGCCACTGCCTGCTTCTGAATCCGGGACCCTCTCTATAGCTTCATTGGCCAAGAGAGCTGTAACTTCCTTCGGAAACAATTTTAAATGAACCTCAGCCAGCTGTTCTTGGTTTGGCCGAATGGAGGAGGAAAAGAAAGGAAAGGCAGAGAATAGCCCTCTTGAATGAAATGCAAGACCCACTAGTCCGATGTTATGGACCTCCAGTGGGGGAGATGATGATGTATTCTCCTACCAACTGGAGTGGTGTTGTCTTGCAGAGTCGGACTAGGAGTGCTTGGAGACTGCAGCTGCCGCGGGCATGGTGGCTGATGACTTCTAGCTTCCATTCCTAGGTCGGAATGAGCTGCATCCATGTCCCCGCACTACTTGGGAAGTCTACGCAGGACAGTTTCCGGGATAGGGCTGACACGGATGTGTAACCCCTTCCGTTGCCACAAAAGGGGCGAAATCTAGACTGACTACAAGGTATAGAAGAGAGGTCCAAGGATCTGGCTATAGCTCGAGAGTCCTTGAACCTCACTAAGGCCGAATCTGCCTTCTTCCCAGAAAGATGGGTTCCATCAAATAGCATGTCCATCAAATTTGCCTGAACATTGCCCGAGAAGCCAGTTGTCCTAAGCCAGGCATGGCGTTTCAAGGCCACTGTTGCAGAAATCGATCTGCCCAGCAAATCAGTCGCGTCAAGCCCGCACCTTATGGTGAATTTTTTTGCTGCATCTCTCCCACCTCAACCGCCTGAGAGAGCACTGCCCGGACCTCCTCTGGGACTTGTGGCAGCACTTGCGCAACCGTCTCCCAGAGGGAGTAGGAGAAACAGCCAAGTCAGGATGCAGTATTCACAGACCGCAATGCCAGGCTGGAGGAAGAAAACATCTTCTTACCAAGTGAATCTAGCCTCTTGGATTCCCTATCTGGAGGGGTGGAAGGGAATTTGCCCTGGGATGTAGAAGCCCGCACCACCACGATTTCAGGTGTGGGGTGTTGGCTGAGGAACTTTGGGCCGCCCGGAGCTGGCTGATGGCAGCGTGCAATTGTCCTTTTCACAGGAGTCCCTGTGCTAGGCTTGGACCACGTGCCTAGAAGGACACCAGGTAGTGTCTCATTGAAGGGCAAAAGGGGTTCAGATTTGGAAGCCTCAGGCTGAAGAACTTCGATCAGGAGATTAGACCGGACCTGCATGGAGGGCAACTCTAGTCCGAGGACCTTGCCCGCCCTCTTAACCACCATGGCATAAGATGCCCCCTCCTCCGTAGCCACAGTTGGTGGGGACAGCATGCCAGTATGTGGGGAAGTGTCCAGTCTACTGACCTCCCCAAGTTCCCCATACCAGTCCACCTGCTCTGCAGGGTCATCCTGGTGTTCCAAAGGGTCCATAGACCCCTCCCATGCCTCTCCTGAGCCTAAAACATCTTTAAAGAGTTGAGGCGACATCATAGAAGCCCTTGGTTCAATCTGCGTTGGAATCGGTGTTGAGCGATGCCATTCCGACTCTGTGTTGTCGGGGATAAGGATGGGGCTGACACTGGCAGCACCGACTTCGAGTCCGATGTCGGGGGAGGTCGCGACGGCACGACCGTCGTGTGGAAATATGGATTTTTCTGATCAGTTATGTCCCCTATCTTGGACCCCAACGGTTTCATGTATGAATCATAAGTACATGTATGTTCCCTCCAGTTCCAGTTATGAAGACGCAAACACATGTGCGTCCACCGTCAACACGTCCTCTTTCAGATCCGCCATGAATAGGCCGGATATTCCATTCCTAAGTATGAAAGGCCACCGGCTTTATATGGTTCACTTATGCCATTTTACAGTCCAGGCAAGTAGGCCCTGATTCTGTCATCAAGCTTTTCTTGCCTTCTGCCTCTGAAAGCTCCAGTCTGAGCCTGCATCTGTGACCATGAACTTTGTCTCATTCCCTGCGCGGCTCACGGTGCCTGACATCAGCTTGTTGCCTGCCAAAAACTGTATTTCACCTTCGAAATTATCTGCTCCGCTCCCTGCCCAATGCATTCCTGTCTAGTAGTTTAAGTAAACATTCTTCCAGCTACCGAGCAAAGGCCCGGCTTCTCTGTCTTTATGCAAGTAATTCATAGCCCTATTATTATGGAAGACTTCTGCCCTCGCATCTAGTGTAGACACTTAGACGCTTGTACACGCACTAACAGTCAGTATAGTCAGTATAGAATAAGATTCTACTCTAAGAGACCTCTCTTTTGGATAACATAGTTCTTTAAACATAGGATGTTAGATATGATTTGGGATTAGGTTGACTTGACCCTCCAGACATCTGTCGCCACATGTAGAGTTAAATGTCAAATCCCCTTCACCCCCTAGTCGCACGTCAATCATACGTCATGCTGCTGCGCGCGCATTTCTGCCAAGTATTTCTGCTGACATTGCAAAATTCTTTCATGGAACCACCCTATTATGACATCATACCTGATGACGTTCTTTAGTTACACCCGGTTACGCCCACTTTTGCTACGCATGTATGTTTTATCTTTACTATCAATTGTTACGCCTCCTGCATTTGCTTCACTGTAATGCCTATTGTATAAAAGTGATTACTTATCAATAAAGTATGTACTTCACTTCCTGAACCTCCGTGGTGATGGAACTTGGAGTCCACGATTCGAATCGTCCATTGGAATAAAGCCCATTCCGAACCTCTAATATCACGGATTTTGCCTCTTATTTTACTGAGCTATTTTTATTATTTTTCTGTATCAAATTAAGTCCCGGTAATTAAATTATTTACCACATGAATGGCGCCCGAACAGGGACACTTTCTCATTTCACGCGCCGGCGGTGCGTTTCAGGCCCGGTCTCCTGCCACAGCTGGACGGACAACAACGCGTACCAGCAGGATTTCCTGTATCTCCCTCCGGTCAAGCGGGGGCGACTGAGGCTGCGATCAACACCCAGACGAGGCGGTGAGAAGTGCGAAGTATCCCGACCAGAGCCTAGCTGAGAGAGCAAGATCCGAGGTATACAGAGGCCCACCAAGTTCCGAAGTTCCGAAGTTCCGAGGGTTCCGATGTTCCGAAGTTTCCGAAGTTTTCGAGTCGAGTCCAGTCCAGTTCAGTTCAGTTCCGTTCCGAGGCCTTCCGTTCCGAGCTACCCGGTGAGTACCATTACTGGGGAGGCGTTCTGGCGTGCACATAAGTTGTGCCGGTCCAGACGGGTTTGGGTACACAAATCCGGTCTGCACTGTTTTAGCAGTGTATCTGTACTGTTTAGCAGTATATCTAGTATATCAAGTATATAAATTCAGAATAATTCAGTTAATGCCGAGGATTATGTTTTGTGATTAAGTTTTCTTAGATCGTCATCATCATTGTTGCTCATTTAAAACGTTAAATGTTAAATGTGTTAATACGTCCTGCATATTGTGGTGTGAATGACTGTTCATTATTGTGTTTATTGTATTAAGTTTGTTCAAGACCAAGTATCAGATCAGTTCTCAATATGCCGCTCTTTTCGAAACTAAGACAGATCACAACTAGAAAAGGGGTACTCGAAGAAGCTGTTCCCATTCCTCCTAGGGACACTCCAGGGTACTTCATGTATCATAAACATGGCCTAGACGCCATATTATTTCTTGATCTATGGGTAGACTACACTAAGGAATTACCAGAAAGTCAGAGGTGGCCCGCAGCTGGGACCTGGGATGCAGATTGCATCGTGAAAGTAGAGGAAGAATTATGGAAAAGGAAAGCCAGACAGTCACAGAAAGACGCCATTGAATTATGGCGTAAAGAATCGTATAGACGTACAGAAAAAGCACGTAGACAGGAAGAGAGGAGTAAGGAAAATTCAAATAAAGTCCGAGAAAATCTATTAATTGAAGAAGGTACACGAGTGAAATCAGAACAAGTAAACAGACAAAGAAATGCCCTTATGAATGGTATGTATCCCCTTCTGGCCGAGGGATTACCTAAGGCTACTCCGGAGATACCAAAAGACTTGCCACCCCCATTGTTCCCAATAAAAATGCATCCTAAGGGGCATCCTAGAACAGCAGAAGATGTTTTTCTTTCCTCATATTTAGATGACGCAGCTCCCGAGTATGCTAACCCCGCCCCACATAGACCGTCTGCCGGGGAGGTTCAACGCCAAGATCCTGTATCTGTATCCCTACAGCATCAAATCCTGACACAAGTTCCGGCAAGCACATCTGTTTCCACATCTGTTCCTACAGCTGCTTCTACAGCTGTGTCCACACCTATAGTTGCTGTATCGCGTTCAACGAATCCTTTCACGCCCGATACCCCAGACGGGGCTACCGGAGGTGCTACCAACATTTTTTCTACGCCACCCAGAATAAATAAACTTACTTTTCAAGAATCAGCACATCCACGTACCCCCAAACTCATAAATTCCCGCACGCTTAAGGAACTTCTTGTAGATTGTAGATATGACCCTGTGCCCGGAAAAGAGGACGAAATGATCCTGGCATCATTACGTATCAGACGAGCTGCGGTGTATTTAGGAAAGCTACCAGGAATGACTATGCATCTAGACAATATATATCATTTTGTCCAAACAGGGCGAGATTCTGAATGTATTAACAGAGCTATGGAATACCAGAAAGTGGAGATACAGGGGGAACTGTTACGTTTCCTCATAAATTGTGTAATCAGAAATCAAGACCGACCGGGGGTAGATCCGGAAATAATGCAAACCCTTACCAGATGGAGCCAGAATATATCAGAAGGGAGACATGATAGGCAAAAATGTATAATAGCCATGTGCCGAAAGATCCGTAAAGAAATAGAACGCCTACACGAAGAGAGATTAGCGATAGACCAGTTTGAACAAAATGAGGAGGAGGAAGGATCAGGACTGCCCACAGGACAGTCAGAAACCATAGCCTATGTAGGTAGAGGAAGATCTTGTAATAGTACTAGATGTTTCACTGACCCGATACGTCCGATATGTCCAGATAATAACAGGAATTTCCAAACACCTATAATAAATATAAGGTCCCCCGAGCATTCGTTCCAAGCCGCTGACAAATTACTCCGAGAACGAAGGGGTTATCATTTACTCGATTCTATGGATGAACAAGAATTAGCCAGGTCAGCCGTTCATTGGGTTGACAGTCCCGGAAAATATGGTGATGATACAGTAGCACACACATTTTTGAACCTCACCCCAGATGAACAGCGTTTAGCTGGGATTTATATGATTCAACAACTTCTTATACTTTATAAAAGCCAACATTCCGATCCTGGTCCTTTACCTGATATATTGACTGAATTACTCACGAATAGATGGAGAGGTTCAGGTACTAAGTTAATTAGAGAAATACTAGAATCAAGAAAGCAGTACATTCTTTTTGTATGCCCAGAACATGTCTCACTGCCCATCAAGGAAAGAACGACGTATTACATGGACAGACAGAATCCCTTACGAGAAGTACACCCAATAAAGGGCGAGGACAATCAGTTTAAACGTGTATATGTATATACGCCCATATCGAAAATAGAATTGTTAGAAATGAAGAAAGTGGTACCCAGTCATGACAAAGACCCAGCGGGTTTTCACCGAGAAATTAAAGACATGTTACTCATGGGAGAGTATACCTATCCCGACATTATGACAATATTAAAGGTATTAATGCCTGCTGGCATTTATGAAAAACTTAAGGAAAAAGAGTGGGAGGTGGGAGACCAAAAGATAGAATGGACAGCATTAGAAGCAGAAGAAAAGGCCCGAACTGCAGGAGCAGGGCTTGGGGATAAAACTAAAGCACTACCAGGTTTACTAGTACAGGTACTGCCACGTTTATTAACCACGAAGAAGGAAGACTGGGGTGCAATCTCAGCCTGTAAACAAAAGCAAGATGAAGACACTAGTGATTTCTATGCCGGATTCGAAAAATGTTTTGGTATAAATAGTGGTATAAAAGCAAGTAGCGAGTCATACCCACATCTGTTTGTGACAAAATTAGTTGAAAATTCCTTGCCCCAGGTGAAGAATAGAGTATTAAAATTCGAGAGTACCTGGCAAGGTAATACCCCATCACAAATGTTACAAATGTTACAGTGCCATTACAATAGAATTAGAGAGGAACAAGAACATGAGCAGAGACGCATGAAAGACACAAAAATGAAAATGCTAGTCTCCCAGACAGTTCCAGCTGAAGGTCATAAAAAGGGTACGACACAGTCCGGTGATTCAGCAGGACCTGTAAAAGGGACATGCAACTATTGTAAACAACCAGGTCATTACATACACGATTGCCCAGTCTTGAAGCGTAATATCGCCACAGGTAAAACACAAGAAAGACCACGGCCACCTAGACAGGATCAGAATGAACAAGGAGCACCGCAGCATGCCCAGTCCATGCCAGCTCCACAACAGTCTATACAGTTTGTGCCAGCGGCACCAGCGCTGCCTGTTGCTGCCACACAAACCACGACACGACAGCTGTACCAGACCGCACAGTATGACTATCCTGATTATCAACGATACGCATGAACCAGCCTAGAGAGGGAAGTTGACTTACCCCTTATCGAGGTCCCTGTAGACCAAGAAGGACCTTATGTACATAGTGAACTATTAGGCCAAGATAGAACATTTTTACTTGATACAGGGGCAAGTCGAACAACTATAAAACGTAGTGAAGTTCCAGGGGCACCCCTCTCAGGCTCACAGAATATTTCCCTTGGTTTTTAAGGAAAACCTATTGTTAATGAAGTATCACAGCCTCTTCCACTTACGATAGGACCCTTGACCCGAACTACAGATTTATTGCTTACTAAATCATGTCCAGAAAACTTGTCAGGTATAAAAACACTGAAAGCTCTAGGAGCTATAATATGTTGTTCTCCGGAAGGAGTAAGATTGTTTTTACGTGATTTCAAAGGTCACTATGTGTCTCGAGACATGGATCCCCGACTGCAGACTTTACCTACACATTTATGGGCACAAGGCCCTACTGATGTGGGTTGCATGAATATTACACCATATCGAGTTACACTAAAGGCAGGAGTGGTACTACCACGAATGCGACAATACAAGTTACCACCAGATGCTGTAGTGGCTTTACTGCAAATTATTGACGAGCTCATTGTCCAAGGAGTGGTTGTGGAAACAGACTCCAATGTATGTAATTCCCCGATAATTCCGATTCTTAAACGAACAGATCCAAAGGCCCCGCCAGTATATCGATTGGTTATTGATCTGCGCGAATTGAACAAATGCATTGTGCCACAATTCCCTGTGGTCCCAGATATCTCATCATTACTGACAGCTATTGATTCCGAAGCAACATTCTTTACTGTAATTGATCTCAAGAATGCCTTTTTCAGCGTCCCAATAGATCCGGAAAGCCAATACTTGTTCGGATTTAGTTTAAATGGACGTAGCTTTAAATTCACACGCGCACCTCAAGGATTTACAGAAAGCCCCAGCATCTATAGCCAAGCACTGAAACGAGAACTCGACAGTATCCACATGTCAGTCAACACTGCCCTGCTTCAATATGTCGATGATCTGCTGATCACCGCTAGAAACGAACCTGAATGTGAGAAAGCATCACTGACGGTATTACAATTTTTGGCCGAAAAGGGGCACAAGGTGTCCCCTTCTAAGCTGCAATTCTGTGTCCAGCGAGTTGTTTACCTTGGTCACTCGCTGTCCAAGGAGGGAAGGCAGCTTACACCAGATCGCATCCAGCTAATTGCAAATATGCCAATACCCAAGACACAAAAGGAGGTGCGGGCTGTCATAGGCCTCACTTCATATTGTAGGCAGTGGATCCCTCAGTATGCATTTCTAGCAAAACCACTCATTCAATTGACAACACAGGAGGCAGCCACATCGACTGTTCTCCCTTGGACTCAGGAACATGCACAAGCTTTTGAAGGCCTAAAGAAAGCCTTATGCCAAGCACCTGTTTTAGCAACACCATGTTACAATAAACAGTTTACACTCTTTGTTACAGAACGCGAAGGTACTGCCTTGTCTGTACTCACACAGGAACAAGCAGGATCACACAAACCATGTGCTTATTTTTCTAGTACATTAGATCCCGTAGCTCAGGCTTTGCCTGCATGCCTAAAATCAGTGGCAGCAACAGCTTTAGCAATCAGACAAAGCGATGCCATAGTATTAGGACATCCATTGACAGTACAAGTACCACATGCAGTAGAGGTTCTCTTGAACCGCACACAAACACAACACTTGACTATAGCACGACTCACTGGTTACGAATTAACATTGTTTCAGCCACATATAGAAATCAGACGTTGTAGTACATTGAATCCTGCCACACTGTTACCTGTAAATGGAACAGACCCACTTGCACATGATTGTATTGAAGTTATCACTATCACGACGAAACCCAGACAAGATTTGACAGACGTTCCATTGTCAGACCCAGACCTGACGTTGTATGTAGATGGTTCATGTATGAGAACAGGTACAGGAGAGTTAGTGGCCGCTTATGCAGTCACAACAGACGCTGAAATCATTGAAACAAATTGTATAAATACCTTGTCCGCTCAAGCAGCAGAGCTCATCGCTCTGACACAAGCCTGTATTCAAGCCACAAATAAAAAAGTCAACATATACACTGATTCACGTTATGCATTCGGAGTTGTACATGACTTCGGCGTGCTGTGGCGAGAGAGAGGTTATTTAACTTCTCACGGTGCCCACATTCAGCACGGACCCCTCATTCATGCCTTATTAGATGCAATACATCTACCCACTGCAATATCAATTATGAAATGTAAAGCTCATACGAAAGTTACTGATATCATTTCTCAAGGCAATGATCTAGCTGACAGAACAGCTAAACAGACTGCTCAAACTCAAACATCCGACATGACAAAGACAATAGTCCCGACACCAACACATTGCATGATGGTTAAGGATCCCGCTCTTGACGTAATTGACATACAGACACATGCTACTCCAGATGAAATAGAGAAATGGACTGAATTAGGAGGGATCCAAACGGATCAAGGATGGATGACGAAGGAAAAATCTGTGTGGTTCCTTCCTGATTCAATGGTCCAAGTCGTTATTAACACTGTACATAGTCCAGCACATCTAGGAGAAAAAGCTATGCTAGACAGCATCCAACACATTTGGTTCAACAAACATTTACGAGCAGCAGCTAAACAAAAAGTCCGTACCTGTATGATCTGTTGTCAGTTTAACCCAGGAAAAAGCATTCCCGTAGAACAGGGTGGATTTCAGCCTCCTGATCACCCTTTTGAAGTCCTCCAGATGGATTATATCCAGATGGAACGATGTCGAGGATTCAAATATGTTCTCGTAGTTGTCTGTGCTCTTTCCCGTTGGACAGAGGCATACCCGGTTTCAGATTACACTGCCCCGACTACTGCCAAACAGTTAGTTCGAGAATTCTTCCCACGGTACGGTTTACCACGTGTTGTCTACTCAGATAACGGCCAGCCGTTCTCCTCCGAACTAATGAAACACGTTTCACTCTTGTTAGGCTATCAGTGGAGATTCCACTGTGTCCGACACCCCGAGGCAGCAGGTCTCGTGGAACGACATAATCAAACTCTGAAAATTAGATTGTCTAAAATATGTAGAGAGAAAGGTGTCGACTGGGTAGTAGCCTTACCCGTTGCACTCTTTTACATGAGAATGGTAGCGCACTCTCGAACAGGGCTATCTCCTTATGAAGTGGTCTTTGGTAGACCACCAAATATGTGGGGGACGCCTATACCACGCAAAATAACTGATATTGACTGTAATATGCTGACAGATTACTTGGCTTCCTTGATGTCTGCACTACAATCTTGTCGTTCACAGGTAGCTGCAGCTTTTCCCGACAACACTGAGGTGAAACCCCATGACGTAATTCCAGGAGATTTGGTCTTAGTGAGGAACTTTGATCGGAAGTCTCAGCTGGATCCTAGGTGGAGGTCGCCTCAGCTCGTATTGCTAACGACGAGGACAGCCGTAAAGATCGAAGGTCGAAAAGGCTGGATACATTCAAGTCATATCAAGAAATTTCATGGACTACCATCAGATGTAAACGACACACCTTGCGTGTCTTCCCCGAGTGACTCTAAACTTCCTTTGGTTGAATTGAATAGTCGTGAACTATATAAACTAAAACTCAGGTCTAACCAGTCAGGCAATTTGATTGTTTAAGTCCTCTCCAAGGTGAAGCGGTCGAATTTGTCTCTGACATGTATCCCTTAGACCTGTACAGAGAAAGAAACAAAAGGATAAAGCTGAAACGACATGCGTACTGTAAATCACTGCGTAGTCATTGCACAGTGACGTTATTAATTCTGTTTTTCCTAAGTCTTTTAATAATTACTGCAAGTATATTGTTGCACATATGTTATCCTATTTCTAGATATGTTTATAATGTTACTGCTGAACATTCTTTTAGTGAATTACCTCCGCATGAATTGTCATATAGATTTGCGCTGCGCAATAACACTTTTATTAGTATGTTACATCATTCCCATCAGGTTAGCAATGCTACAAATTGTTGGATATGTGGCCGACTCCCTCCCTATCAGAATTATAAAGGAATTCTACCTCTCTTTCCATACCCGTTCACACACAACGGCTCCTGTGGAGCATGGTTTAGTTTAATTAATTCCCAAGATTCGAACTCCGCAGTTTATCAAGACAACGGGGTATGGGGAAATCTGAACTTAGTTTTACTTAAAGTCTGCCACCCCAACAAGGAGGGACTTCCCAAAAGAACAGGAACTGATCTAGAAAATGAAGTATATGGATTAGGTAATTTTACGCTTAATCTCTTGATCTTGAATGTCGAATCCGAAGCTACTCCAATTTTGCCCGCCATGTCAGTATTTCCAGTAAAAGGTGAATTATGTGTAAGAAAGAATGGTTCCATACATATGGGCCATAGTAGATGCACCACTGTAATAGAATTTAGTGATCAAGGCAAGTCGACATTTAGAGCTTCCCGCCATTCCTATTTTATATGTGGTCAGACGGCATATATACGTCTGCCTCTAGATTGGGATGGTACCTGCTACATCGGATTCCTTTTGCCACCTGTTTTCCTAGCTCCTCCTGATTATCACAGAAATACTCATTTAGTACACAATAGAGAAAGGAGAGATCTCCCAATAGTCGATTACACTGAAACAGCATGGGAAAAATACACAGATTTCAATAAAGGTCTCTTTCCCTATATAGGTACCGTTACTAATAGTAAGCTGATACGTAGATTAACTAGAACCCTTGAAGCAGTAGTGAACGAAACTATTTCCGCCTTAGGCAATTTAACAGAAGAGCAGTCTGCTATGCGGATTGTTGTGCTTCAAAATCGTCTTGTCCTTGACGTCATCCTGGCCGATAGGGGCGGAGCTTGTAGGGTCATCGGATCAAGTTGTTGCATTTTCATACCAGAAAATTCGCCATCTGTATATAAAGCCATAACTCGCCTTCATAAGATTGTAAGCCAGATACATCAGAATCCAGGCACCTGGACTTGGTCCGGTTGGTTTTGGAGTGTATTATCTACCTTTGGATGGAAGGTCCTATCCTTCCTAGGTATTGGCTTTCTCATACTATTCAGTTGCTGTCTATGTCTACAATGTGGACCAGCGATCTGTGGTCTGTGTGCCACATCGTGTATTCCACCACCAAGATTTCATTCATCCCAGAAGAAAAAAGAAGAACAAATGATGCTATATGAACAGATCAACGGATTGATGAAGATTGATATCTCTTAACGGGCAAGTAGGGGACAAGGAGGGAATGTGGAAATATGGATTTTTCTGATCAGTTATGTCCCCTATCTTGGACCCCAACGGTTTCATGTATGAATCATAAGTACATGTATGTTCCCTCCAGTTCCAGTTATGAAGACGCAAACACATGTGCGTCCACCGTCAACACGTCCTCTTTCAGATCCGCCATGAATAGGCCGGATATTCCATTCCTAAGTATGAAAGGCCACCGGCTTTATATGGTTCACTTATGCCATTTTACAGTCCAGGCAAGTAGGCCCTGATTCTGTCATCAAGCTTTTCTTGCCTTCTGCCTCTGAAAGCTCCAGTCTGAGCCTGCATCTGTGACCATGAACTTTGTCTCATTCCCTGCGCGGCTCACGGTGCCTGACATCAGCTTGTTGCCTGCCAAAAACTGTATTTCACCTTCGAAATTATCTGCTCCGCTCCCTGCCCAATGCATTCCTGTCTAGTAGTTTAAGTAAACATTCTTCCAGCTACCGAGCAAAGGCCCGGCTTCTCTGTCTTTATGCAAGTAATTCATAGCCCTATTATTATGGAAGACTTCTGCCCTCGCATCTAGTGTAGACACTTAGACGCTTGTACACGCACTAACAGTCAGTATAGTCAGTATAGAATAAGATTCTACTCTAAGAGACCTCTCTTTTGGATAACATAGTTCTTTAAACATAGGATGTTAGATATGATTTGGGATTAGGTTGACTTGACCCTCCAGACATCTGTCGCCACATGTAGAGTTAAATGTCAAATCCCCTTCACCCCCTAGTCGCACGTCAATCATACGTCATGCTGCTGCGCGCGCATTTCTGCCAAGTATTTCTGCTGACATTGCAAAATTCTTTCATGGAACCACCCTATTATGACATCATACCTGATGACGTTCTTTAGTTACACCCGGTTACGCCCACTTTTGCTACGCATGTATGTTTTATCTTTACTATCAATTGTTACGCCTCCTGCATTTGCTTCACTGTAATGCCTATTGTATAAAAGTGATTACTTATCAATAAAGTATGTACTTCACTTCCTGAACCTCCGTGGTGATGGAACTTGGAGTCCACGATTCGAATCGTCCATTGGAATAAAGCCCATTCCGAACCTCTAATATCACGGATTTTGCCTCTTATTTTACTGAGCTATTTTTATTATTTTTCTGTATCAAATTAAGTCCCGGTAATTAAATTATTTACCACAGTCGTCCTCCTGGATCGGATCCCTGAAGCCCCACCAGCTAGCCAACGGCGTCAAATCCAATGGGGTGCTTCTGACCCAGGGGTCCCGAAGGCTCATCAGAGAACACGTGGCGCATGGCCTTGTAAAATTATTTCATTGGAGTGGGGGTCGCTCCGTCTCCCAGAAAGGGAAGGAGGAGCAAAGTCGACCCTGGCTCCGGGTCAACAGAAACGTGCATAGAGCGTTGGTGCTCCTTACCTCATTTGGCGGCGGAGGACAGTGGAGACAAAGATGAAGTCCGCTTGAACTTCTTCTTCTTGTGCCTCTTCCCCGAGTGTCCTGAAGACCTCGAGTGGGACAAAGAGGACTTGAGGCTCCAGGAGCGGTCCCGCAACCTCCACTTCTTCGATTGGGACCGGTACCTCTGCGGAGTTTCCTGGATGGTGTCGACTGTCGGGACGCAAGGAGCTTCATAGCCTGTGCCCGCAAGGCCTTCGGAGCCATAGCCTGACAGTCTGAGCACAACTTAGAATCGTGGTCGCGTTCGAGACACTAGAGACAGCCGAGCTGGGGGTCAGTAACTGACATTATGCAGTGAAAGGCACCGCACAGTTTAAATCCTGTCTTCCTCAAAGACATCCATACACATGAAGCTGGAAAAATTCCGAAGTAAAAACAAAGTCGAAAAAAGGCCTGTCAAAAAGCGACAGAAGGGTAGCTCTTCCCGGATTGGTTCTTAACTGGCGCGGAAAGAAAAGAACTGACATCCGCTTGCCTGGATGGCGCCTTAATAGGTGACCGCGACTTCATAACCGACGCTAACAACGACGCCACATGGAGCAAATGGAGTCACCCGACAGCACGCGCAAGGGGTATTGCTTGAGCAAAAGTTTCCAGACCCAGCCTGACGCCTTGGAAATTCAAAGGTAAGGAATCTGCAGCTAAAAGTATTTATCAGATGCTAAAGCCTTACATCCCACAATGGATCCAGTGGGCCACTTCCTTGACAGCTACTGATGTAACTTACGTCTTTGACCCTACAATAAGAACACAGGAATTTCTCCAGTATGAACAAGAATATCCTGTGCTGGGTGAGGCGGTCCTGGTCACTAGATCGACGTCCAACAAAGTCCTCTCCAGGCTGGCAGAAGTCTAGTCGCCACTAGGCTACCAGTTGCCTGGAGTCGTGTCATAGGTCAATCCTTCCTAAATTGATAGCTTGTCCTCTGAGGATCCCAGTAGCTTTCCGACAGCACTCTCAGGTTCAGCGAACTTGGTTACAACTCAGCGCCTTGGATCCTGGTCCCAGGTGCTGCACGGCTGCAGTGATAGCGGCTTGAAGACATTGGGCTACGAACATGCCCAGCAGGCTTCTTCAGCTGTTGTGTCCCTGTGATGTGAACAGAAGGTCAGTCAGTTGGCCCTTGGAGTCTCTAGGCTTTTCTTGGCTCTGGAGATAACTTCTCCTTGAGAAGGGCACGGCAGGCACAGTCCTCTTCGCTAGGCACCAGGTGCCGCAGGTACAGTCTTTAATGTTGCAGCAGGGCAGTCCTTCTTAGGTCATCCTTCCAGGTCATTTGAGATCTGAGGTCGGGGTGCCCTCATTATGCTCAGAAAGTGCCCCCAGGGCAGGATGCAGTTGGTAGCCAGGTAGCCAATGGGCTACCCGGTTCCCTCCCACCTGCTGACCACTTCCTGTGGAGTGTGGCACCTGGCCATGGATGCACCATTCTGCCCACTCTCAAGATGTGAGACCCTTCTTCCGTTGTGTGGATCTCAGTAGCCCACACCTGGGGTGACTCAGGGGAACATGACCCTGGGTAAATGGGGTTGGCAGCTGGCTTCCCTCTCCTCTCTCTGTGCCAGTCTTTCTGCCTAAACAATGGGGTAGCCCTCCACCCTAGTGTTACTCATTTGCCCTTCAAAGGTGGCTTTCCCTTTGAATCCTGCCCCTTGGTGCTAACACCCATGTAGTTTCCTGCAGGAGGGAAGTAACACCACCTTGGCTGCAATCCCTCATTGCTCCCCATCATGAGAGTCACTGGCGCGTCTCCCCGGGAGGGCAGAAAGCGGTGGAACAGTCTCCATGTGTGCACGGGAAGGCACAGAAGTTTTAAAGGGTAGCTTTGTAAATGCAGCACTCTGCAACAAGTTACATTAATTTCAATGTGAGTGTCAGGTTGAGCTTAATGTAACTGATTTGTGTGATACCTTGGAGTGCCCATTTTGGTCGCACCATTCAGGAGTTAGCACGGCTGAGGGGTCAGCGTGTAATCCTGCACTCGCCAATCAGGGGACCAACTCTTTCCACAGTAAAAATGGCTGTTTAGCATTTTTACTGCCAGAACATGAAACTACATGTCCTGTTGTTGTCATACGTTGCACCCAGCCTTCGGGTTCAGTAGGCTGCCAGAGGGGTGACATACAAAGACGCACAGGGGAAGTGGAGCCTTTGCCACTGCTTTTAATGGCAAAGTCGGGCCAGCAGTACACAACTGCTCTACCTGTCCTCAGTGACGTACTGGGAGACTTGTTTTACTGGGGAGACCTTCAGGGTGGCACTACCAGCGCTGCAATCCGTGAGGTACTCATCTAACTTACAGACCCTGGGTGCCATATACCTAGGACTTTTAAGTAAGTTTGCCATTTTCAATTGAGTACAACCAATTCAACATATAATTTAGAGTCAGGGCACTGCCACTGAGGTCTAGTTAGCAGGCCTAAGTGCACCCTCAGAGTCAAAAAAACACAAAATCAGTCCAAAAACCTGGAGGTGACTATACAGAAAGAGCCATTTCCTTACACCAGCGAAATGCCCGGGCATTCGAGCCATACCCACAGATGCAGAGCCTCTAGATAAAGGGTCCACAACCCAAAACCCTGTTTGTTGCAGTACTACATGGCATTGGTGTTTTCTGTAAACATCTGCACCAGTCTTCCCTTGATTGAAGGAAGAAAGGTTTTCAAGCCAAGCAAATTGCCCAAAGTTCCAACAGGTTGACGTAGAGCCTGGACTCCACCGGGCACCAGAGTCCTCTGATCTCAACCTCTGCCAGATGGCTGCCCTATGCCATTTTGAATTTCTTATATATTCGGGTTGAAATTGAGAGGCCACAGGTCTAGGATAGGACAAAGGCCTCTGCCCTTCTTGGGCACCAGAAAGTAGCAGGAATACCAACCACGGCCTGCTTCTGATGCGGCACCATCTCTATAGCTCCCTTGTCCAAGAGAGCCAGCACTTCCTGATGGAGCCAGGAGAGGTGGTCCTCCTTCAGCTGGTTGTAAGTGGGTGGTATGGGTGGAGGGGTAGTCACAAAGGGGAAGATGTAGTCCCTTTGGATGATTTACAAAACCCAACTGTCCGATGTTACTGACCGTCAGTGGTGCAGGTCATTGCGTATCCTGCCCTCCACTGGATGCCCATGATGGTCAGAGGGCAAACGTAAGGGGTTTGGAGACTGCGGCTGCTGGCCCGACTGCTGTCTACCTCTCCAACATGGTCTATGGGACCTGCATCCTTGAATTGGAAGTCTGTTGACCGTGGTGGTTGGGTTGCTGAGTCCACCTTCTCTCCAAAAAGATGAGAGCCATCAAAGGGCATTGCCATAAGAGAGGCTTGGACATTCCCTGAAAAACCAGTGGTTCTTAGCCAGGCATGTCACCGCAAAGCCACCAACGTTGAAATCGCTCTGCCCAGCGATTCAGTTGTGTCCTGTCCATATTTTATGGTGAACTTTGCTGCACCTCTCCTACCAGCAATAAGTTGGAAGTGTATAGCTCAGGTCTCCTTCAAGACTATTGGCAGCACTTGTGCAACTGAATCTCAGGTCGTATGGAAATATCGAGCCAAAAGCACACAGTGTTTATCTACCGCAGTGCAAGGCTGGTGGAAGAGAATATTCTGTTGCAAATGGTATCCCGCCTCTTGGATTCCTTGTCTAATAGAGAGCTCTCTGGGGTGGGGTGCTGAGTAAGTAAACTGGGGTCCCCAGGAGTGGGGCGATGGATGAGGGCAATATTCCTATGCACAGGAGCTCCTGTGCAGGGCTTGGACCAGGCCCCAAGTAGGACGTTGATAAAGGCTTCATTAAAGGGGGTAAAGATTCAGAAGGGACAACTCCAGGCTGAAGCACCTCCGTCAAGACATTTGTCTTGACTGCCAATGAGGGTAGCTGAAGGTCCAAGACCTCAGCCGCACTACACACCACCATAGCAAAAGAGGATGCCTCCTCCATAGCCATGATAGGAGGAGAGACCAAGCCAGTGTCAGGTGAGGTGTCTAACCCACTGTGCTCTGCATGTTTCTCATACCAGTTGTCCTAATTATCATCTAGGGGATGCTGGTATTCAAAAGGGTTCTCAGACCCTTCCCATTCATCTCCCTCTCCAGGCCTGTTAAATAAAAAAGGCACTAGCTCTGATAAGGACAGTGTGGTGCCAGTCGGTGCCAGAACCGGCGCTGAGTGATGCACATTCAGCTCCATTTCGGAGTCAGGAATGATAACTGGGATGGAAATGTGGCCTCAATGAGGCATCGGCAGCACCGGGTGTGGCAGCACTGGAGCATGTGTAGAGAAAGGCCCTGGTCTCGACGGCAGTTCCACTCTGGATCCAACTTGGTATCCATGGGGCCCAAGGATGAGCCCATCAGTGAGAATCTAGTGGGAGCCCTTCCCAAGCCTGTGGGGCCAGAACGTGCTCCAGAAGGGCCAGGCTACCCAGATATGAGGTGCATGGCCTCATAAAATTTCTTCAGCTAAGCGAGGATCGCTCCGTTTCCGGGAAAGTCAAGAAAGCGCAGAGCTGACCCTACTCAGGCTCCTCTGAAACGTGAAACCTGGAGTGCCGAGGCTCCTGCACCTCATTGGAAGACTTCGACAAGTGCAGTGTTTGTAGGATTTACTCAACGACTTTGAGTATGACAACCATCACTCCATGCGGCTCCGCGATTGGTCCTGGGACCTTCCGCACGACTCGGATCTTGAGCGCTGAGGGGGTCATTTGATTTTGTGTGGCGAGGAGCTAGAGGGATCACTCCCTCAGCACCTTTGGGAGCATGTCACAGCAGTCCTCGCAGGTCTTGGACTTGTGGTGCCTCTCCACGCACCATAAACATACCAAGTGTAGGTCTGTCACAAACATCTGCCTGTGACAGGCACATCATAATTTGAAACTAGCCAGTTTCTTAGTGGCATTCTGTCACAGTAGGAGAGAAAATCTCCCAAAAAAGTGTTGCCAAAAAGTTGCAGAAAAAGCAAGTCGAAAAATGATTGAGGGTAGCTCTCACTGGATCAGCGCTATCTGGCATGGAAAGGAAAGAACTGATGACAGCGCGTCTGGGTGGCACCTATATAGGTACAGTGCAGATCATTTCCGGCATGGATGATGTCAACGTAGAGCCGAACGACACCACCTACCAGTGCACAGAGGATGGCTCAAAAACTTCAGGATACAGTCTGACGCCTGAGGAATAGTCTAAAGAAAGGAATCTGCAGTTAGAAGTCTATCAGATAAGTCATACACATACATACATTGTCAGTGACCATATGAAAGATGGGTCACAAGTCCAACCCATGAAGCCCTGGTTTTGAAATTCTTATCCTTACCAAGCTGCCTCTTTGCTTCCGCCCAGGTGGGTTCATTGCCTCTCAGGATCATGACAGCTTGCATTACAGTTTCTACAAGTACAGGAGGTCGGCCATAGGATTTTATTTCTGTCAAGTCCTTTTTGTTGAGAGCCTCTAAAGCCTATGAAATAAGAAATACAAGAACTTCAATAAGATCACCAAGCACAAATAAGGATAATCACAATGGAATGTTATCATAAGGCAGTAAAGTCTGGCATAGTTCTACACTTCAAAATGTATAGCACATTATATTGCAACAGTACATCTGCAATAAATGAGCATCAGAAAATCATCTGGCAAATCAGCAACATTGGGAAAAGAAATACTGCAATAATATGTCGTTGTAGGGGGCTTAGTATACTGTGCACACTTATTTAAGTGAAGCACCCTGCACTAATCCAGACAACCCTTATAATGATTTTAGTGGTCTTAAACAACCATAGAAAGCTCTTTAAGTGATAGCTGTGGAGAGCAGCCTTCGGGCTTAGTACAGACAGGTTATAAAGCAGCTTGTTTTACCAGTACTAATCGAACAAGTTACTTACCTTCGGTAACAATATATCTGTAAGAGACATGTATTATTATGGATTCCTCACCTTAGAATTACCCCCAGGCGTGAGACTGGATCTGAAGAATTTTTCTTCAGCAGTACCCCTATGCGTTGGTAGGTGCCGGTGGTCGACTCTGCGTTCCTCGTTGGCAACGTGATCGCCGGAATGATGTCGTGGTATCTACTTAGACGCCGACCCTGTGCGCTGACGTCAGTTCTTTACACAACATTCCACACCAAAAGCGCAGAGCCATGCAAGACACTGACCACTGGTACACAAAACTAGGGCCCTGAAAGGAAGTCCCTTACTCTAGAAGTCAGTTCACAGAACGAGGAGGATGGTTGGGGCAGTGAGGAATCCATAACTAATATATGTCTCTTACAGATATATCATTACCGAAGGTAAGTAACTTGTTCATCTGAAAGAGACCATTAGAGGATCGATGGCCATGTTCAAGAGCTCGGGATACCAGACTCTTCATGCCCAGTCTAGAGCCACAAGAATGACTTGGGCCCGGTCGCGATTGATCCTTTTCAGAACTCTGGGCAGAAGTGGTATAGGCGGAAAGGCGTATAGTAGACCGCAACTCCACTCGTGATGGAAAGCGTCGCCTGGCAAGTGCCGCCTAGGAAATCCCAACACGCTATACCTGCTGACATTGCGCGTTCTCTTCAGTGGCGAATAGATCTTACCAAGGCATTCCCCACTACTGAAAGAGACCTTGCAACACCTCCGAGTGAAGACGCCATTCGTGATCCATCATACACCTGTGTTCGACCGCCCTGGCGTTCAGTGAACCTGCCAGGCGTTGAACCACCAGGGATATGCCGTGATGTTCCAGCCATGCCCAAAGGCGGAGAGCTTCTTGACATAGGGTCCACAACCCCACCCGCCCTGTTTGTTGCAGTACCACATGGCGGTGGTGTTGTCCGTGAACACCTGCACTACTCTTTCTTTGACAGAAGGAAGGAATGCTTTCAGTGCAAGACGAATCGCCTAGAGCTCCAGAAGGTTGATGTGGAACCCAGACTCCACCAGAGACCAGAGGCCTCTGAACTCCGCCTCCCCCATGTGGCCGCCCCATCCCAGGAGTGACGCATCTGTCACCACTGTGAACTCTGGTTGGGGAAGGGAGAGGGATCTGCCGTTGACCCAATCCTGGTTCATTAGCCAACACTGCAATTGGTGTGCAGTGCCCTCTGAGATCTGGACACAACTGGAAAGATTACCCTGATGCTATACCCACTGGAACTTCAGGTCCCACTGCAGAGCCTGCATATGCCACCTGGCATGATCCACCACCAGGATGCAGGAGGTCATGAGGCCCAGTAGCCTCAGGGTCATTCTGACCGAAACCCGGGATAGAGGCTGAAAAATCGGAATCATAGCCTGAATATCCCCGACTGTCTGTTCGGTAGGATAAGCCCGAACTGTGTTGTCTCCAGAACCGCTCCAATGAAAAGGAGCTTCTGAGAGGGAATCAGGTGTGATTTCGGCACGTTGATAGTGAACCCCAGCGAATGCAGGAGGTCCGCTTTAGTCTGGAGGTGGGAGACAACTGCCTGGGGCGAGCCCTCCCTCAGCAGCCAGTCGTCGAGATAGGGGAAGACTGGAACCCCT
Source organism: Triturus cristatus (assembly GCF_964204655.1). Taxonomy (NCBI): domain Eukaryota; kingdom Metazoa; phylum Chordata; class Amphibia; order Caudata; family Salamandridae; genus Triturus; species Triturus cristatus. Next base: position 775,763,634 of record NC_140595.1, on the reverse strand, counting down.
GATCTGCACAGAAGAGCTGCGACCACCACCATCACTTTCGTGAACACCTGAGGGGTGCTGGTAAGGCCAAAGGGGAGCACGGTAAACTGAAAATGCGCATGGCCTACTGTGAACCGTAGGTACCGCCTGTGGGTCGGCAGGACAGGGATGTGGAAATAGGCGTCCTGCAAGTCCAACACTACCATCCAGTCTCCAGGGCCGAGGGCAGATAGAACCTGAGCCAATGTCAACATCTTGAACTGCCTTATTGAGGAAGCGGTTGGCATCCCTGAGATCCAAGATAGGACGCTGGCCTTTGTTCTTCTTGGGCACCAGAAAGTAGTGGGAGTAGCAACCATGACCTACTTCTGGCACAGGGACGCGCTCGATGGCTCCCTTAGCCAAGAGAGCCATAACTTCCTGGCGAAGAAGGGCCAAGTGATTCTTCAACATGCAATGGAATGTAGGTGGCATGGATAGAGGGGTAGTCTTGAAGGGGAGGGAGTAGCCCCTTCGGACTATCTGCAAAACCCACCTGTCCGACGTGATGTTCTACCAGTGGGGGAGATGATGGCGAATCCTGCCACCCACTGGCAACTGATGGCCCTGGAGGGTCGGACTAGGAAGGTTTGGAGGCTGCTGAAGAGGGGGCACTGGGGGACTGGCCCGCCTGCTGGCTCCCTGACCCACGACACAGGGTTCCATGTTCCCGGCCGCGCAGAGGCTGACCAGTTTGCGCAGGCCTGTGGCTCTTGGGGGGAAGTGGTGGGGCACCCCTTCCGTAGCCACGAAATGGGTTAAAAGCAGACTGAGAGGTACGAGAGGTGGTAGCGAGGCCCAAGAATCTGGCCATAGCCCTAGAATCCTTGAAGCGCTCGAGCACGTTGTCTGCTTTGTTGCCAAACAAGCGATGGCCATCAAAGGGCATGTCCAAAAGAGTTGATTGGACATCGTCCGAAAAGCCAGTGGATCTCAGCCAGGCATAGCGTCTCAGGGCTACTAACGTTAAAATCGTCCTGCCTAGCGAGTCGCGGTGTTCAGACCACATCATACGGTGAACATCGCTGCATCTCTACCCCCAGCAACTGCACAGGAGAGAACAGCCTGGGCCTCCTCCGGGCACTGTGGCAGCACCTGCACGACCGTATCCCACACAGAGTGGGTTTAGTGGCCCATGAGACATACGGTGTTCACCGACCACAGTCCTAAGCTGGCGGAAGAAAACATCTTCTTCCCAAGGTGATCCAGCTCCTTGGATTCCCGATCAGGTGGAGCGGTAGGGAATGTGCCCTTGAAAGTAGATCACTTGGACCACCAAGCTCTCGGGGTAGGGTGTTGAGAAGAGGAACATGGGGTCACCCGGGGCTGGGCGGTAGCGTCGGGCAATTATCCTATCCACAGGTGCCCCTGTGCTGGGCTTGGACCAAGTGCCCAGAAGATATTCTGTGAGGGCCTCATTAAACGGCAGCAGGGGCTCCGAAGAGGCCGCTGCCGGTTGAAGCACCTCGGTCAGAAGGTTAGTCCTGACCATCACCGTAGGAACCTTGAGGTTTAAGGCCTCAGCCGCCCTAGGCAACACCACTCTGTATGATGCACCCTACTCCGTAGCCACAGCAGGGGGAGAAAGCATGCCAAGGCCTGGAGAAGTGTCCAGACCACTGGCCTCACCCAACTCCTCTCTCCAGTGCGGTTCTTCCAACTGGTCTGCCAGAGGGTCAACAGTCCCCTTCCAGTCCTCCTCAACCTCCTCTGGTCGCCACTCAGGGCGATAGGGAACACCAGGGTAGAACAAGGGCACAAAAGTACCGGTCGGCGCCGGTACCGACATCGGTCGGGCTCCGTGTCCATGTTGAGGGGGAGGGTGGGGTCAATGTCAGCGGAAGGGGCGGTGGTGTCGTCAATGGATTCGACGCCATTAGAGGTGTCGTAAGGTTGACTGGCGCCGATCCATATCCAGGGCAAGATCCTGGGGGCCCTGCGGCGCCGGGGCCGAAGCCGCCGGCTTCGAAGGCCTAGAACCCCCAGCTGAGTCCACGAGGCCCGAAGGCGAGCCGGCGGAGTCGGGCTGCCCAACGATGGAGTGGAGGGCTTTGTAACAGCAACGAAGTTGGGCAGGGGTCACTCGGGCTCCCGGAAAGGGAGGGAGGCTTGGAGTCTACGCAACAGGCTCTGCAGGCAGAGCAGGATGACTATCTTCTGCATCTCGCGTCGTGTTGGCCAATGGACGGGGACGACGAGAAGAGCGACAGTGCTTCTTTGCCTTCTTTTCGTGCTTCGACTTACCCGAAGATGAAGACTTCGACGAGGAGTAGTGGTGATGGCTCCGTGACCGATCCCGTGACCTCTGTCTCTACCGGGACATCAAGCGGCGCGAAGCTGACTGCCGGGCCTCCAGAAGCTTTCGGGACCACTCCTGCAAAGACTTCGGGCCATGGCCCGACAGTCGGAGCACGACTTTGGATCGTGGTCGCGCTCCAGACACCAGAGGCACACAAGATGTGGATCCGTCACCAGCATCAACTTGTGACAGGAGCCACAAGGCTTGAGGCGGTAAGCCAATGTGACATCCCTGTGCACCAGGAGTCAAACGACTCGAAAAAGAAGTCGAAAAAAGTTGAAAAGGACAGTCAAAAATTACTACAGGTACCGCTCTCTCCGGATCTGCAATGGCTGGCGTGGAAAAAGAAAGAACTGACATCAGCGTGCAGGGGCAGCGTCTAAGTAGATACTGCGATGTCATTCCGGCAATCATGACGCCAACGACAAACGCGGAGTCGGCCAACACCACCTACCGACGCGCAGGGGTACTGCAAAGAAAATGTTTAAGGATCCAGTCTGACGCCTGGGGGTAATTCTAAGGGGAGGAATCCATAACTAATAGTCTCTTTCAGATATATAGTGTAGGTTAAGTGAAAAAGAACCAGACAATGTAGTTATAAAAATATGTATTCATTATAAACACTCACTAACACATTGGTATATCTCCTACCCGGAGATATAATCACAATACACACAATACTTCAACAGTAGAACAGGTAAGTAGCACAAATACACAGTGGTCTCCAAGGGGAGACCAAACCATATACTAAAAAAGTGTAATGTGAACCACGACCGAAGGAGGGACTGTACCCGGAAGACTTACAAGAGCCAGGTACCCAAGGAACCACTAAAGGTAAGTTCCCAGGTACCTCATAGAGGCCGTGTGCTGAGTGGGAACACGGCCGCGTGCTCAATACAAGTCAATGGGGAAGTCGCGGTTGCAGTTTTAAAGAAGAAGGACCCTTCCCAGAGGAGCATAAAGAAACCCTGTGGAAGATGGAAGGTTGGAGAGTTACCCCACCCATGGATACCCCCGGAACCAGGAAACCTATACCAGGGAAGCTGGGTGCATAGGTGTGAAGTGACGTCGGAAACCACAGTTGACCACACAAGAGAACTTAAGTGAAGATACCACTGGTGAAGAAGGTGAAAGAGTCCAGTGGAATCCAAGGGTGGATTCTTGATGAGGAGTACCTGCAACAAGAGGGGACAGAGTCTATGCCACTCGGGAGTGACCAGGAGGCATGGAATATCAATGACCACCAATGAACAAAGAAACAGCAGAGGAGAGTTGACGGTGACCTTGTCGCTGTAGCTGTGCAGACCAGGCAACGCTGTGGAAGACCAGGAGCAGTTCACGAGGTGTCCCACGTCGGAAGTCAAGAGCCAGGGGTTCGGTGTCCGTCGGGAGCACCAACAAGCATTCGCAACAACAACAGACAAGGAAAACAAAGAGGGTGCAGTGTCGGGACCAGCAAGGTCCAGGGAACTCACCAAGTACAGGAGAGTCAGAGCAGATCCTGAGCAAGCAAGGTAGCCAGCTGGAACCAAAGAAGACCCTTAAGAGGACCCACAGGCCAAAGGCACAGGAGTTGCAAAAGGACCTCGAGCAGCTCACCAAGAATGCAGGCACAAAGTGCAGATGATGTAGTGAGGACAAAGCTAGTGGTAGCAGGAGATGCTGGAGGCTGGAGCTTCTAGGGCCCAAAGATCTCTGGAGAAGAAAGTCGACAAGCCTTGGCAACGGCAAGTCACCGCGGTGCATAGGGGTACTGCTCCAGAAGTTCAGATGAGGGCTATTGGCTTAAAATGTGCTGAAAAAAAAGTGCAGGCCTCGGAGTTGCAGAACCATCACCTATGTTGCTAAACCTTTCGGAGTCTGTAGGACGTCAGGAGCAGCAGACCAGTCAGCATAGTTGCTGTGCCTGCAGATGCAGGGGAGTAACCCCTTCACTCCAAGGGAAATTTCTTTGGGTATTTTGGATGCCCACAAGCCAGGAGAAGAACCTGTAAGGGGCACAGGCCCAGAGAACGCAGAAGACTGGCATGACGATGTGACCAGGTGCAGCAGGAGTCTTCCAAATGCAGTCTAGGTCCCCAAAGCAAAGTTCAGCGAAGCCAAACGTGCCCAGATGGTTAAAGATTAAGTGGTTTCGGATCTGAATCTTGTCCCACCACGTATCTGAAGAGCCACCCACAGGTAAGCCTTTAAGTACCCAAAGGAAAGGGTTGGGACGATTAACAGGTCCCACCCAGAGGAGGGGCTGGACAGAGAGGAGGATCTTCCCATGTCCTTTGTCTAGTTTCACCCCAGAGTAGGAGCCAACGGCTCCCTGAACGGGTTCCAACTGGAGTATGCAAGGAGGGCACCAAATGTGCCCTTCAAAGCAGTCTGGTGGTGCTGGCAAAAGCCGCCACCCCAGCACACTAAGTCCTGTCTGGGAGGTGGTTACATCTCCCGGTGACAGGAAACCTATTGTTCTACCTTCCCCTGCTCAAGCCTGGTTCAGCAGCAGGAGGGCAGAATTGTGTCTGTGGTTGGCAGCAGCAATAGCTTGCCGTTAAGACTCTGAAAGGTTGGTACTGGAAATAAATGGGGGCTCCCTAGGGGATCCTACATCCAACACGGGAATGGGTGTTGGGGTATGATTCTAACATGTTTGATAACAAACATGACTGGTTTCGGTGCAGCCAATATATAATTAGACATCTAGTAATTGACCTGATGTCCACTATATGTCTAAAATTGCTGACCGCACTTACAAACCCTGTAGAATAGACTGCTAGATTTGTGGGAGGTATCCTGCTTATGCAGGGTACCCTCACACTTAGAACCAAGCACCCTGTCTTCAGGATTGAAAGGCCTGTCTTAGGGGTGACTCATAGGTTTTAAGTGCAGTGACCTCAGATATAAGGAAACATATATCTGTTGTGAGTGGTGCTAGCACCAGCTAACACAGGCTTCAATGGCAAGCCTGTAGTTACAGTTTGAGTGGTCTCTCATGGGTGGCAAAATACATGCTGCAGCCCATGGGAGACACTTGGTGTACTTATGCCCTGGGTACCTCAGTACCATATACTAGGGGCTTAGAAGGGTACACCAGTAGCCAATTAGGAAGGTACCAAAGTACCTACCATTGTCAAATTTAGGGAGAAACCACAGTGACTGTGTTCTGATTAGCAGGTTCCCAGTCCGACTAGTCCAAAACACCCTGACACTAGGCAAACAGTGGGGGTAACCATGCTAGAAGGACCCTACCTCCCTACAGTTGTTAACAGGTGTGCTGTACTCAGATTTGCAGGCAAAAATCAAGCTGTCAGACTTGCAAACAATATGTACTAACGGCATGTAGCAGCCTTGCTCAAGCCCACAATAGAAACTATTCTTAAAACTATAGTCCTGGTTCCAGTCATTCCTGCTGAATGAGCCTACAAACCATGTAAAGAGAAACCCTATGCCGGCCTGCATAAGAGTAAACTACTTAGTGGTAATCTCTTGTTTGCAGCCAAGAGGAATGAGATTTTCAGAAGTCAAACATTCTTTCCAGGTCCTTAGATAGCTAGTGACTATGCTCATTTGCCACTAATGCCCCAGGGCTTCTGGTAATGGTACAATGCAAACTACTCATACATTCCAACACTCATGATTCATGCGGGGGACTCCAAATTTTCTTCAAATGCAGGTCAGTAGGGAAATTAATTGTCCAAATATTTGTTTTCTACATGTGAGGAAATGGGGGGTTTAATATATGGTGTAGTCGTGCAACCTCACTGTGTAATACACTTCCCAACCCCTTTTAGAACCCTTAGGTTTCTCCTGTCAAACCCTCAGCTCAACACTGGGTAGCTGTGGCACTGAGCAGCAAGGCTTACACAGAGGAAAAAGTGTTAAGCATTTAAACAGTACCAAAGCAACTGAAGAAATCGACACAACACTCAAGAAATTTAATACCAATTTATAAAAATAGGCTGTATTTATGAAAGAGGTTAGACATTAGAACAAGAAAGATTAACCAGAGGGTTCCAGAGATATTGATTTTAGAAGCATTAATAAATCAAAGCAATATCAATCAACCGCAAACAAGTGTGAGAAGTTGGCCTGGCATATGCTGGTCACTAGTTATAGTGGCCGCCTTGCACCAGTCCAATTCGCCTCTTATGGTAGATAGGTTTAAGACAACCTTTTAAAGAAAGCTATCCTAGTGGTAGCTGTGGAGAGCAGCCTTCAGGCTAAGTCTCAGAGGAATGTAAAGCAGCTTGTTTTACATTATAATCTCTTGTATTACCAAATGAAAGGACACCACACAGGTATATATATCAAATATATATGTATTCATTACTAGACACACTCTACTGATCTCTTTATGAGATTAGAAGTCAAGAACATATGCAAATATCAACGCTTCACAATAAGTTAAGCACAAATATGGCTGGGGCCCCAGGGGCGTACCAGATCATATACTAAAAAAGAGGTTTAGGAATGTCGACTTGCAAGGGGACAAGGCCTAGGGCCTGTTGAATCGCTGGGGCCTCACTAATCCACCCAAGGCAGGTAAGTAAAGGACCCACGGGAGACGCGTGCAGTGTGAGAACACACCTGCGGGTTCCCTATTGATTTCAATAGAGCAAGTCGCGGTTGGAAAACGCACAGGAGCACCGGAGTGCACGAGTTACCTCACCCAGGGAAGCCGGGTGCATAGGTGTTTTTGGTGTCGGGTCGCGTCGTCGTTTTCAATGGAAGCCGAAGAAGATTTGCTGCTTGGGAAGACTGGAGAAATGTCCGGTGGAATCCAAGGTTGGATTCAGGATGAAGAAGACCTGAAAGCAGAAGGGACAGTGTTCAAGGCCACTTGCCAGTTACCCGGGGTCAGGAAGATGGATGCCCCACAGTCGTCAGGTGATTTCAGGTGATCAAGGGTGGTTTGACTCTTCAGCCATGAGGTCCAGGAGGCATCGATGATGACCAAGAGCTGGATTCGGAGTGTACCACGAAGTCTGCAGCTTACTGAGGTGTCAGCAACCGGATTGGAGCCAACAAGCTTTGGCAACAGCAAGTATTGTGGAAAATGAAGAAAGTCAGCGGTGCAGACCAGCAAGGTCTGAGGGACTCACCCAGCTAGGATAAGTCAGGGCAGGCCTGGAGCAATCAGGGGAGCCCTTTGGTTTGATGAGAAAGTCTTCGGAGGACCCACAAGCCAACGGGCAAGGGATTGCGGAGACGCCTCGTGAGGATTCACTTCACAGGAGCCCACGGTCACTCGGGACGAGGTAGACCTCTGATTTTCGAGGCAAATCCTGCTGGAGGCTTGGGCCACACGTGGTCCAATGCACAATTTCGTACAACGTCGTGAAGGGGTTGCACTCGACAATAGTGCACGGTACACGGGTATTGCTGTTCCTCGTCACTCATCGGGTCCACTCGCCTCAGCTTTGCTGGGGACTCACAATGGCCGTTGAGAAGTCAGGAAATCCACTTCCGGGGCTGCAAGGACTTCGGACTCCAGCGGGAGCGGGAAAGTTTGTGACCGTTGTTTCAAGTTTTTGGTGCCTGCCAGCCTTGACTCCAAGGGAGATTCTTCAGTCTTCCAAAGGTAGTGGAACATCGAAGGGCCAGGATTCTTCTTGTAGAGCGTCGTCCAGGGATATCTGATTTGCAATGGCAAGGTTTTCCAATCTTATTCTAAAGGAAAGGAAGGGACTAGCTCTATGACTCCTCCTATGGGAGGGTCAGGAAAGTGGGTGATTACACACACTTCCCATTGTCCAGTTTCGCGCCAGAGCAGGGACAGGTAGCCCCTGAACCGGTTTGAGCTGGCATATGCACAGAGGAGCCTACTGCTCCCCCAGTGCAGGACTTCAAAGCACTCTAGGAGTGCACCCACCCAGCCCCAATACACTAAATCCTGTCTGGAAGGTGGTTACACCTCCCTGTGACAGGATGCCTATTGTGGGCCTCCTCCACTGCGAGTTTCGGTCAGCAGCAGGAGGACAGCCCAGTGTCTGTGCTGGTGGCATCCATTTTGTGATGCCAGGGCTCTTTCAGATTTCTACCGTGTTTCCACAGTAGGTACATGTCTTCCCCTCTAGAAGGGGTGGAATCATACTCCCACACCAGTTACTGGTGTGGGGGTATGATTCCAAGTTGTTTGACACCAAACACGACATGTTTTGATGCAGTCATTCCAAAGTTAGCATTTACCGGTAGGTTATAATGCACTTAAGAGTATATGGTTTAACCGCATCCACAAACAGCCACAGAGAATAGACTCTGCCAGCTGCAGAGGGGCCCTGCTCAGGCAGAGAGCACCCCCTCACATTGTAAACCAAGCACCCTGCCCTCAGGATTGATAGGGCCTGCCTTAGGGGTGACTGATAGTTTTATATGTGTGTGTATGGTGAGATATAGGGAACCTATACTTCAGTGAGGAGTGCTAACACTACCTCACCCAGGCTGCAGTAGCAGGCCTGTGGTGTCAGATTTAGTCTGCTTCCCAGGGGTGGCATAATACATGCTTCAGCCCCTGGTAGGCCTGTGAACTACCTATGCCCTTGGTACCTAAGGTACCATATACTAGGGGCTCATAATGTACCACAGTATCCAATCACTAGTGCATCTAATATGCACTCCAAGTCGTTTAGAGAGAACAGAGAGACTGGGGCTCTGATTAGCAGGGACCCAGACAGACTATAGCCAGAAACCAGTGTTAACATTAGAAAAAAAGTGGGGGCAACATAAGTGCAGATCCTACTCTCCTACACAACCCCCCCCCCCCCCCCCAAACACAGGGACACTAAACTAACCTTGACCAGTTGAGTCTTCGTGTTCTAAGTGGAAATACCTTGAGAGTCCATCTGCATTGGCATGTTGGGTCCCAGGTCTATGTTCCACTGTATAGTCCATCCCCTGTAGGGAAATGGACCACCTTAAAAGTTTAGGGTTTTCACCTTTCATCTGTTTGAGCCATAGGAGGGGCTTGTGGTCAGTCTGTACTATGAAGTGAGTGCCAAACAAGTATGGCCTCAACTTCTCAGGGTCCATACCACAGCAAAGGCCTCCCTCTCTATAGCTGACCAACGTTTCTCTCTAGGGGTCAGCCTTCTGCTTATAAAAGCTACTGGCTGGTCTTGACCTTTATCCTTCAGTTGAGACAGTACAGCTCCCACACCCAGCTCAGAAGCATCTGTTTGGACAATGAACTTCCTGGTGTAGTCTGGACTCTGTAAGATGGAAGATGGGGGCAGTGCACATGGCCTGCTTTAGGTCTTCAAATGCCTTTTGACAGCTAGCTGTCCACTGAACCTTTTTTGGCATTTTCTTTGAGGTAAGATCATTTAAGGGGGTCACTATAGATCCATATCCCTTAACAAACCTTCTATAGTACCCAGTCAGGCCTAAAAAGGCTCTCACCTGTGTTTGAGTGGTTGGAGCTACCCATTCCATTATGGTCTGGATTTTGCTCTGCAATGGTTGAACCTGGCCTCCACCTACAAGTTGGCCCAGGTACACAACCTGACTCTGCCCTATCTGGCACTTAGTGGCCTTGATAGTGAGGCCTGCTTTTTGCAGGGCCTCTAAAACGTTTCTGAGGTGGACCAGGTGATCCTGCCAGGTGGAACTAAAGACGGCAATATCATCTAGATAAGGTGAGCAATAGGTTTCCATCCCTGTCAGAACTTTATTCACCAACCTCTGAAAAGTGGCAGGTGCATTCTTCAAACCAAAGGGCATCACCACAAAGTGGTTGTGCCCACCAGGGGTTGAAAATGCTGTTTTGGCCTTGGCATCATCAGCTAACTTGATTTGCCAGTAGCCAGCTGTTAGGTCAAAGGTACTCAGATATTTGGATGAGGCCAAAGTATCAATTAGCTCATATGCCCTGGGAATTGGATAGGCATCAGTCCTGGTGACTGCATTGAGGCCTCTGTAGTCTACACAGAACCTCATTTATTTCCTACCACCCTGGGTATGAGGTTTGGGCACAAGGGCTACTGGACTAGCCCAAGGGCTTTCTGAAGGCTCAATTACACCTAGTTGAACAAGTTACTTACCTTCGGTAACGATGTATCTGTAAGACACATTAGTTAGTTAGATTCCTCACCTTAGAATATCCCCAGGCGTCAGACTGGATCCGGAAGATTTTTCGTCAGCAATACCCCTTGCGCGTCGCTAGGCGTCGTCTGCGGCTCCGCGTCCGTCGTCGGCGTCGTGCGCCGGAATGACGTCGTCGGAGTACTTAGACGCCGCCCTCGCGCGCTGACGTCAGTTCTTGTACATAGCCTTCCGCGCCAGGAACGCAGAGCCATGCGAAGACCGACACTGGTGCCAAAAATAAAATCTAGGGGCCTGAAAAGGATAACCTTAACCCTAGATGTCAGTTCGCAGAACGGGGAGGATGGGTGGGTCGGTGAGGAATCTAACTAACTAATGTTTCTTACAGATACATCGTTACCGAAGGTAAGTAACTTGTTCATCTGAAAGAAACACGTTAGTTAGATTCCTCACCTTAGAATAGATACCCAAGCAATACCATCCCCGGAGGTGGGTCTGCGAACCAAGATCACACCAGAAAGTCCTGGAGGACAGAACGGCCAAAGAAGCCATCCCTCCGGACTTGGCTGTCAAGGCAATAATGCCTGGCAAACGTGTGTAGCGAAGCCCACGTCGCCGCCTGACAGATGTCCTGCAAAGGGACTCCCCGTCCCAAGCCAGTAGTAGCCGCTGTGGCCCGAGTAGAATGGGCGCGCAGCCCAACAGGAGGGTCCTTTTTTGCCAAAGAGTAACAAATTTTGATGCACAAAACGACCCACCGAGAGATGGTCCGTTTGTGCACAGCTTTCCCCTTCTTAGCACCCACGTATCCAACGAAAAGTTGGTCGTCCACCCGGAACTGCTTTGTGCGGTCCAGATAAAAGGAGATCGCACGTTTTGGGTCCAGACGGTGGAGCCTCTCTTCCTCTTTGGAAGGATGCGGAGGCGGAAAGAAGGTGGGCAAGGTGACAGACTGCCCAAGATGAAATGGAGTCACCACTTTCGGAAGAAAGGAGGGACGAGGCCGAAGGACAACCTTGTCCGGATGAACAGACAGAAAAGGAGGCTTTGAAGATAAAGCCTGGAGCTCACTCACCCGTCTAGCCGAGGTGATGGCTACCAGAAAAGCAGTCTTAAGAGTCAGAAGACGAAGAGGACAATTGTGAAGAGGCTCGAAGGGAGCGCACATCAGGAATGTCAAGACCAGATTCAAGTCCCACTGAGGCATTACAAAAGGGACAGGAGGGAACGTGTGAGTAATGCCTTTGAGAAAGCGTGTAACCACAGGGAACTTGAATAGAGAAGGCTGATCAGGAAGCCGCAAGAAGGCAGAGATGGCAGCAAGATAACCTTTCAGGGTGCCCAGGGCAGAGCCCTGCCGGGCCAGAGAAAGAAGAAAGAGGAGAACCTCAGAAAGAGGGGCGGAAAGGGGATCCACAGCCTTTGCTGTGCACCATGCCACAAATTTGTTCCACCGGCAGGCGTATACCGTCTTTGTGGAGGGACGCCTGGCTGCCAGAATGATATCACAGACTTCAGGAGGCAAGTCAAATGGCATCAACTGCCGCCGCTCAATCTCCACGCATGGAGGTGGAGGCTGGACAGGTTCGGGTGGAGGACCGTCCCCTGCTGCTGCGACAGAAGATCCTCCCGAAGGGGCAGACTTATCGGGGGATCGGTCAACATACTGAGTAGCTCGGGATACCAGTATCTTCGTGCCCAATCCGGAGCCACCAAGATGACTTGGGCCCGGTCGTGCCTGATCTTCTTCAGCACTCTGGGCAGAAGTGGTATAGGCGGAAAGGCGTACAACAGACCGCAACTCCACTCGTGACGAAAAGCGTCGCCGAGCGAGTGCCGCCTTGGAAATTCCAACGCGCAGAACTGCTGACATTGCGCGTTCTCTTCGGTGGCGAATAGATCTAACCAAGGCTCTCCCCACTGCTGAAAGAGACCTTGCGCCACTTCGGAGTTCAGACGCCATTCGTGATCCATCATGCACCGGCGGCTGAGTTCGTCCGCTCTGGCGTTCAGAGAGCCCGCCAGATGTTGAACCACTAGGGTGACGCCCTGGTGTTCCAGCCACGTCCAGAGGCGCAGAGCCTCCTGACAAAGGGTCCACGACCCCACCCCGCCCCGTTTGTTGCAATACCACATGGCGGTGGTGTTGTCCGTGAACACCTGCACGACACTGCCCCTGACAGAGGGAAGGAAGGCTTTCAGTGCAAGTCGGATCGCCCTCAACTCCAACAGGTTGATGTGGAGACGAGACTCCGCCGGAGACCAGAGGCCTCTGATCTCCGCCTCTCCCATATGGCCACCCCATCCCAGGAGGGACGCATCCGTCACTACGACATGCTCCGGTTGGGGAAGGGAGAGGCTCCTGCCCATGACCCAATCGCGGTCCGTGAGCCACCACTGCAACTGCTGTGCAGTGCCCTCCGAGATCAAGACATGGTCGGACAGGTTGCCGTGATGCTGGGCCCACTGAAACTTCAGGTCCCACTGCAGAGCCCGCATGCGCCGCCTGGCGTGATGCACTACTAGGATGCAGGAGGCCATCAGCCCCAGAAGCCGCAACACTAGCCTGACCGAAACCCAGGATAGAGGCCGAAAGATGGGAATCAGGGCCTGTATATCCTGGACCCGCTGTTCCGGTGGATAGACCCGGAACTGCGCCGAATCGAGAACCGCTCCGATGAAGAGGAGCTTCTGAGAGGGACTCAGGTGTGACTTCGGCACGTTGATGGAAAACCCCAGCAAATGCAGGAGATCCGCCGCAGTCTGGAGGTGGGAGACGACTGTCTGGGGCGAGCCCGCCTTCAACAACCAGTCGTCGAGATAGGGGAAGACTGGAACCCCTGATCTGCGCAGATGAGCTGCGACCACCGCCATCACCTTCGTGAACACCCGAGGGGCACTGGTGAGGCCGAAGGGGAGCACGGTAAACTGAAAGTGCTCTGGGCCCACCGTGAACCGCAGGTAACGCTGGTGGGCCGGCAGGACGGGGATGTGGAAATAAGCGTCCTGCAAGTCCAACGCTACCATCCAGTCTCCGGGGTCTAGGGCAGCTAGAACCTGAGCCAAAGTCAACATCTTGAACCTTTCCTTCCGGAGGAAGGCATTGACGTTCCGAAGGTCCAAGATAGGGCGGAGGCCCCCTTTGCCCTTCTTGGGAACCAGAAAGTAGTGGGAATAACAACCACGACCTACTTCTGGGCTCGGAACGCGCTCGACGGCCCCCTTGGCCAAGAGGGCGGAAACCTCCTCGTGGAGAAGATGCAAATGATCCCCCGAGATACGGTGGTGCTGCGGTGGCATGGCTGGAGGGGTCGTCTCGAAGGGGAGGGAGTAGCCCCTTCGGACGATTTGCAGCACCCACCTGTCCGATGTGATGGACCGCCAGTGGAGCAGGTGATGGCGAACTCTGCCGCCCACTGGCGTGGAATGGGCCTGAAAGCTCGGACTAGGAAGGCTTTGAGGCGGATGCTGCCGGGGTGGATGTGGGCTGACCTCGTCGTCCTCCAGATCCGCCTCGGCGGAAACCACGTCCGCGACCGCGCGCAGGTTGGTTCTGCGGCTGGTGGCTAGGTGCACGTGAGGAGGCACCCCTTCCTTGGCCACGAAAGGGGCGAAAAGCGGAAGATTGCGACCACGGGGCCGAGAGGCCCAAGGACTTGGCCGTAGCCCGGGAGTCCTTAAAGCGGTTCAGCGCACTGTCCGCCTTCTCGCCAAACAGGCGAGTGCCATCAAACGGCATGTCCATGAGAGTGCTCTGGACATCGCCGGAAAACGACGTGGACCGCAGCCAGGCGTGACGTCGAAGCGCCACAGTGGTGGAAATGGCCCAACCCAGCGAGTCCGTGGTGTCAAGCCCACAACGTATGGCATGTCGCGCGGCATCCCTCCCATCGGCCAGAGCCTGGGTAAGGCGTGTCCGGACCTCCTCCGGACACAGGGGCAGCGCGTCCTCCACCGCATCCCACAGAGAGTGGGAATAACGGTCCAAGAGACAAGCGGTGTTCAAAGACCGCAGGCCCAAACTAAGGGATGAGAACAGTTTCTTGCCAAACTGCTCCAGTCTCTTGGAATCCCGGTCCGGCGGGGCGGTCGGGAAAGAGGATTGGGAGGTGGAGGCCTGGATAACCAGGCTCTCAGGGGTAGGGTGTTGGGACAGAAAACTGGGGTCGCCCGGAGCAGGGCGGTGGCGCCTGGCAACGTTCCTGTCCACAGGAGGAACTGTGGAGGGCTTGGACCAGGTGCACTGGAGAACGTCAGTGAGGGCTTCATTGAACGGCAGCAGAGGCTCAGTGGAGCTTGCTGTAGACTGAAGCACCTCAGTGAGGACGTTCGTCCTCACAGCCACGGCAGGTAGCTCGAGCCCAAGGGCTGCGGCCGCCTTGCGCAGCACCACGGAGAAAGCAGCACCCTCCTCCGAAGCCACAGTCGGAGGAGAGATGAACCCAGTGTCTGGCGAGGTATCCAGACCACTGGCCTCCCCCAGTTCATCTGCCCAGTCCTGGGACAGTTGGGCCTGATGGGCCATAGGATCCTCGGATCCCTCCCAGTAGTCCCCATCATCCGACTCCTGGTGTAGAGGAGAAAGTAACGGAGCCGGGCGGTAGACAAAATGTGTCTCTAGCGGCGTCCATCTCGGCGTCCATCGACGCCGGACCGGCGCCGGGCCCGGACCGGGACTAAACTGGGGCACGGCGTCGAGCGGAGTCGACGTCGGCGTCGGGGGTGGAACCGGAGTCGACGCCGGTGGAGGAGTGACAAGGTTGACCGGCGTCGACGGGGACTCGAGAACGGGTCCCTCGGGCGCTTGCGGCGTCGAGGCCGGAGCCGTCAACGGCGCCGGGGCCGGAGCCGCCGGCTGGCAAGGCAACCCAGTCGGGTCCGCGGGGCCTGAAGGCGCACCAGCGGGCGCCGACGGCGGAGCCAGGTTCCTCATGGCCGAGAGGAAGGCACTGACTTCCGCCGGTGTCGCGTTAGTCCCAGGGACCGGAGGGTATGGGGATGGACGCGGCGCCTGCGGCTCCGCCGGAGCCGCGGGGGTGGAACCACCCTGACCCTCGACCGAGTCGCGCGACCGGCGAGGGGAGTCCGAAGAGCGATGACGTCTCTTGGACTTCTTGGAATGCTTCGACTTACCCGAAGACTTTGATCCCGACGACCGATGGTGACGTCGGCTGCGGCTCCGCGACCGATCCTTGGACCTCCTCCTGGACCGGGATCGAGAGACGCGCGGAGCCGAGTGGCGAATCTCGAGAAGCTTACGGGACCGCTCCCGTCTAGCCTTCGAGGTCAGGGCCTTACAGTCCGAGCACGACTCCGCGTCGTGGTCGAGGCCCAAACAGTACAGGCACCGGCGGTGATGGTCCGTAACCGACATCAATCGGCTACAGTCCGTACAGGCTTTAAACCCAGGCATCCTACCGGCACCGGTGTCGATAGACAGGATCAAAAAGGATCAAAAAGTTAGTCAAAAATTGACTAAAGGGGTAGCTCTCCCGGATCTGCGCTTACTGGCGCGGAAAAAAGAAGAACTGACGTCAGCGCGCGAGGGCGGCGTCTAAGTACTCCGACGACGTCATTCCGGCGCACGACGCCGACGACGGACGCGGAGCCGCAGACGACGCCTAGCGACGCGCAAGGGGTATTGCTGACGAAAAATCTTCCGGATCCAGTCTGACGCCTGGGGATATTCTAAGGTGAGGAATCTAACTAACGTGTTTCTTTCAGATCCAACTTTTTCTGGACTTCAGTCCTGATACAGTCCCTGACATGGTCAGGTTGCCTGTAGATTTTACTCTTGACAGGCAGACTGTCTCCATTGTCCACCTCATGGGTGCACCAGGAAGTCTGACTAGGGGTCAGGCTAAACATATGTCTAAACTGCTGCAGAACTTGTCTGCATTCAGTTTGCTGATGGTCAGTGAGGCTGCTGGCCAAAGCAACACCATCTACTGACCTATCATCAGGGTTCTGCGAGAGCAGGTCAGAGAGAGGGTCAGTCTCCTCCTCCTGTTCCTCATCAGTTGCCATGAGCAAGCCTATGTCAGCCCTGTCAACATATGGCTTTAATCTGTTGACATGGAGCACCCTAAGGGGGCTCCTGGGAGTTCCAAGATTCACCAAGTAGGTGACTTCTCCCTTTTGCTCAACAATTATATGGGGACCACTCCACTTGTCTTGGAGAGCTGCTGGGGCCACAGGCTCCAGCACCCACACTTTCTGTCCTGGCTGGTATAGTGTCAGTACAGCCTTTTGGTCATGCCAAGCTTTCTGTAGTTCTTGGCTTGCCTCCAGGTTTTTAGTTGCCTTCTTCATGTATTCAGCCACCCTGGAGCGGAGACCAAGTACATAGTCATCACATCCTGTTTGGGAGGTTTGAGAGGTAACTCCCAGCCCTTCTTTACCAAACATAATGGACCTCTTACAGGATGCCCAAACAGAAGTTCAAAAGGGCTGTAGCCAACCCCCTTCTGTGAGACCTCTCTGTATGCAAACAGAAGGCAGGGAAGTAAAAGGTCCCATTTTCGCCTAAGCTTTTCTGGGAGGCCTTTAATCATTCCCTTTAGGGTTTTGTTGAACCTTTCAACTAACCCATTGCATTGTGGGTGATAGGGAGTAGTGAATTTATAAGTTACACCACACTCCTTCCGCATTGCTTTTAGATACCCTGACATGAAGTTGGTACCTCTGTCAGATATTACCTCCTTTGGGAAACCCACTCTGGAGAAGACTCCAATGAGGGCTCTTGCCACCACAGGGGCTGTGGTGGTCCTTAGGGGAAATGCTTCTGGGTACCTGGTGGCATGATCCACTACCACCAGGATAAACCTGTGCCCAGATGCTGTTTAAGGGTCAAGGGGACCAACAAAGTCAATCCCTACCCTTTCAAAGGGTACCCCCACCACAGGCAGTGGTATCAGGGGGGCCTTTGTTGTGCCACCTGACTTGCCACTGGCTTGGCAAGTGACACAGGAGCGACAAAACTCCTTGGTGCCCTCTGACATGTGTGGCCAATGAAAATGTGGAACAAGCCTGTCCCAGGTCTTGTTTTGGCCCGTGTCCTGCTAAAGGGATGTCATGTGCTAGGGTCAAGAGGAACGCCCTAAACTTCTGAGGTATTACCAACCTCCTGGTGGCTCCAGGGGTTGGATCTCTAGCCTCAGAATATAGGAGTCCCTCATCCCAATAAACTTTATGGGACCCACTCGCACTCCCAGCAGCCTCAGCAGCAGCCTGCTGTCTGAGGGGTTCAAGAGAGGGGCAGCACTGTTGCTCCTTACTCAGATCTTCCCTGGAAGGTCACCCTGCCCCCATGAACTCAACTTGATCAGGCTCAAGTCCCTCTGGGGCAGTTCCTTCTTCAGGATCTGCTTCTCCTCCCTCAGGAGGGGAATCTGAGATCTGAGACAGAGGGGAAGGCACTACCTTAACCCTACTGCTCCCTCCTCTTGGTTAGCACCTGGTCCATACTTTCAGGATCCAGAGCTGGTTCAGTTTGATGCATTTTGGCTTGTGACCTGGTCACAGCAGATACCTCTGCAGGTATGCCCAACATCTCTGCATGAGTCCATAACTCTACTTCAGACCAGGCTGAAGTCTCTAGATCATTGCCCAATAGACATTCGACAGGGAGGTCTGCACTGACTACTACGTTCTTGAGGCCAGTTACCCCTCTCCAGGAGAAATTCACAACTGCCAGACTATGGTTGGTCCTGACATTGCTTGCATTGGTAACCTGGTACATTTCACCCAGGATGATCTGTCCAGGGTCCACAAGATCCTCTGCCACCATGGTGACACTAGCACCTGTGTCCCTAAATGCCAAAGCTTGTTTGCCATTTATTACAGGCTGCTGTTTGTATTTGCCCAGATTACTGGGGCTCACTAGGAATGACATATCAATGTCTCCATCACAAATCAGCAATGCCTGAGTGGGTACTCTGACTAGGCCAGAGTCCACTTCAGAACCCAGGGTTAACCCTACTACACCCTTATTCTGATTACCACCTCCACCAGTAGCTGCACTAGGGGGAACAGTTGCCTTAAGGGCAGGAGTGGTGGTGGTTTGGTCTTTGGATTGTTACAATCAGAAGTCCAGTCCCCTTTCTGTTTACAGAATTTGCACCAGTGCTTATTTTGGCCTTTTCCCTTTGTAGACTGTGAATCCCCACCAGATGCATATTTTTGGGACCCTTGTGAAGACTTCAGGTCTTTTGACTTACCCCCACCTTTCTCAGAGCCTTTAGGATCCTGCTTCTTGGTGTCACCCCCTTGGTTCTGGGTTTTCTGCCTCACCCTGGTTATGACCCATTTGTCTGCCTTCTTTCCCAATTCTTGGGGAGAGGTCAGATCAGAGTCCACCAGGTATTTATGCAACAACTGGTTTTGGCAATTATAAGGATCTGTTCTCTCATTATAAGATTATACAATCCCTTAAAATCAGTAACTCTACTACCAACCAGCCAACTCTGCAGAGCCTTGGTTGCATAATCTACAAAGTCTGTCCAGTCCTGGTTCTGTGCTTTCTGGGTGTCTCTGAACTTCAACTTGTACTGCTCAGTGGTTAAGCCAAACCCATCTATTAATGCACTTTTCAGGACTTCATAGTCATCAGCATCCTCTTCTCTAACAGTGAGGAGCTTGTCTCTACCTTTATCTGAAAAGGAGAGCCACAAGATTGCTGCCCACTGTTTCTGGGGGACCTGTTGTACTCTACAGGCCCTCTCCATAGCAGTTATCCATTTGTGGATATCATCCCCACTCTGGTAGCGAGGAACAACCTTTGACAGGTTCCTATGGTCTGGAATGTAATCTCTGACTCTAGGGACACTGTTGCTGCCACCAGGGGGTTCTAACCACTCTTTTCTAGAAGCTCTCTGGAGCTCACAGGCTTATTTATCTAATGTCAACTGCTTGGCCTTAAGGGCAAATCTTGCTTCCTCATACTGCAGCAGTTTGTACATTCTTTCAGTGGAGGTCTCTCTTCTATTAAAGTATGAGCTCCTCTGATGGACAGATTCTCTGCCAGAGTGATAGGAGTGGTCAGATTCCCTTGAAGGGGACCTAGGACTCTCTTCCACTCTGTCAGTTCTCTTAGGGAGAATTCCTCAGTCCTGTTCAGATCCTTCTGGATCTGGCCCTTCAATCACAGAGTCCTGGTCATCTTGATTTTCATCATCTGACCCAGACACTGTAATTGACCCACTCCATGATTCAGATCTGTTAGCTCCTAGAGCCAACCTCAGATCATCTGCTGTCAGCAGATCTATCAGGCCTAGTGTGGAGGGACTCTGTCCTAGCTTCAGGTGTCTTGCAACACACATGGCTTTCAAGTCAAAGAAAGTCATGTCCTTATACTGAGGCTGGGTGGACCCATTGGCTCCTACCCTTAAGGACATTCTAGTGTTGTGCAGTGTTGTACTACCCACACTAGTTTGTGGCCTACTGATCCTAGCTTGAGCTGTAGCAAGGGTGTGCTATCCCTTCACAAACAGCTCTAAGTTCAGTAGAACTTATTGATACTAAGCTTGACTTTTATATGTACCTTGAGTACCTTTAGTGGTTTTCAGTTAGTAATTCAAATAGAGATTTTCTGGTAAAACAATGGCAAGCTGGAATCCCACATGCTGCCCACCAATGTGAGAAGTTGGCCTGGCATATGCTGGTCACTAGTTATAGTGGCCACCTTACACCAGTACAATTCGACTCTTATGGTAGATAGGTTTAAGACAACCTCGTAAAGAAAGCTATCCTAGTGGTAGCTGTGGAGAGCAGCCTTCAGGCTAAGTCTCAGAGGAATGTAAAGCAGCTTGTTTTACCTTATAATCTCTTGAATTACCAAATGAAAGGACACCGGTATATATATATATCAAATATATATGTATTTATTACTAGACACACTCTACTAATCTCTTTATGAGATTAGAAGTCAAGAACATATGCAAATATCAACGTTTCACAATAAGTTAGGCACAAATATGGCTAGGGCCCTAGGGGCGTACCAGACCATATACTAAAAAAGAGGTTTAGGAATGTCGCCTTGCAAGGGGACAAGGCCTAGGGCCTGTAGAATCGCTGGGGCCTCACTAATCCACCCAAAGCAGGTAGGTAAAGGACCCACGGGAGACGCGTGCAGTGTGAGAAAACAGCCGCGGGTCCCCTATTGATTTCAATGGAGCAAGTCGCGGTTGGAATTTGAAAGTTTTAGGGTACTTCGGGAGAGTCTACAAGCAAGCCACTTACAAGGTAAGTAATTCAAGGGCCAACACGCACAGGAGCACCGGAGTAAACGAGTTACCTCACCCAGGGAAGCCTGGTGCATAGGTGTCTTTTGGTGTCGGGTCACGTCGTCGTTTTCAATGGAAGCCAAAGAAGATTTGCTGCTTGGGAAGACTGGAGAAGTGTCCGGTGGAATCCAAGGTTGGATTCAGGATGAAGAAGACCTGAAAGCAGAAGGGACAGTGTCCAAGGCCACTTGCCAGTGACCCGGGGCCAGGAAGATGGATGCCCACAGTCGTCGGGTGATTTCAGGTGATTAAGGGTGTTTTGACTCTTCAGCCACGAGGTCCAGGAGGCATCGATGATGACCAGGAGCTGGATTCGGAGTGTCCCACGAAGCCTGCAGCTTACTGAGGTATCGGCATTACTGAGGTGTCGGCAACCGGATTGGAGCCAACAAGCCTTGACAACAGCAAGTCTCGTGGAAAATGAAGAAAGTCAGCGGTGCAGACCAGCAAGGTCTGAGGGACTCACCCAGCAAGAGTAAGTCAGGGCAGGCCTTCAGCAACCAGGGGAGCCCTTTGGTTTGATGAGAAAGTCTTCGGGGGACCCACAAGCCAACGGGCAAGGGATCGCGAAGACGCCTCGTGAGGATTTACTTCACAGGAGCCCACGGTCACTCGGGACGAGGTAGGCCTCTGATTTTCGAAGGGAAATCCTGCTGGAGGCTTGGGACACACGTGGTCCAATGCACAAGTTCGTAGAACGTTGTGAAGGGGTTGCACTCGACAATAGTGCACGGTACCCGGGTGGTGCTGTTCCTCGTCACTCGTGGGGTCCACTCGCCTCAGCTTTGCTGGGGACTCACAATGGCCGTCGAGAAGTCAGGAAATCCACTTCCGGGGCTGCAGGGACTTCAGACTCCAGCGGGAGCGGGACAGTTTGCGACCGTTGTTTCAAGTTCTTGGTGCCTGCCAAGCAGAGGAGTCACTCCTTGACTCCAAGGGAGATTATTCAGTCTTTCAAAGGTAGTGGAATGTCGAAGGGCCAGGATTCTTCTTGTAAAGCGTCGTCCAGGGATATCTGATTTGCAATGGCACGGTTTCCCTATCTTATACTAAAGGAAAGGGAGGGACTAGCTCTATGACCCCTCCTATGGGATGGTCAGGGGAGTGGGTGGTTACACCCACTTCCCTTTGTCCAGTTTTGCGCCAGAGCAGGGACAGGTAGCCCCTGAACCGGTTTGAGCTGGCATATGCACAGAGGAGCCTACTGCTCCCCCAGTGCAGGACTTCAAAGCACTCTAGGAGTGCACCCACCCAGCCCCAATACACTAAATCCTGTCTGGAAGGTGGTTACACCTCCCTGTGACAGGATGCCTATTGTTGGGCCTCCTCCACTGCGAGTTTCGGTCAGCAGCAGGAGGGCAGCCCAGTGTCTGTGCTGGTGGCATCCATTTTGTGATGCCAGGGCTCTTTAAGGAATCTACTGTGTTTTCACAGTGGGTACATGGCTACTGTAGGAGAGTAGGGTCTGCTTTCTATGTTCACCCCCACTTTTTGCTTTACTGGTTTTCGACTTAGATGTGGCTGTGGGCCAGCTAATCAGACCCACAGCCCTGCTGTTCTCTCTCTAAATTGATACTATGTAATTTAGGTGCATAACCCATTTGGATAGGATCACCTTATTGGCCCCTGTACAGTGTACCTTAGGTACCCAGGGCATAGGTGTACCCTAGGCCTACCAGGGGCTGCAGCATGTATTATGCCACCCCTGGCCTGGCCTTCCATTATGACACAACTGGCTGATCACTCAGCTGGGGCAAGGTCGTGTAATCACCCCTTGCTTAGGTGTAGTATTCCTATACCTATCTTACATATAGACACATGTGTACCTATCAGCCACTCCTATGGCAGGCCTTAACAATCCTGGAGGCAGAGTGCTTGGTAACATGTGAAATGGTGCTCTAGCATGAGCTGAGCCTGTCTGCAGCTTTCGGAACCATGTCCTTATAGCTGTTCTATGATATAGCCTACCCTATACTCTTAAAGTGCCATATAATCTTAAACGGTTATGGTAACTATGGTTTGGCTTTATCAAAACATGTCGTGTAAGGTGTCTAACACTTTGGAATAATACCCCCATCCCATTTCTGGGGATGAGGATATTATCCCTCCCTTCTAGAGGGAGAAGACATGTTGTAACCTACTTACCCGGTTAAAGTTAACCAGAGCCCCAGCATCACAAAATGGATGCTGCTGCCACGACACAAGTCTGACCTCCTGCTGCTGGGAGTGATCCCGGCAAGGGAGGCTTGGACAATAGGTTTCCTGCCTTGGGAGGTGCGAGCACAACCCCAGACAGGCCTTAGTGTATTGGGGCAGGGAGGGATGAATGAAACGAGACACTGCCTGGGGCACACAAGGTGTCCCATGCATAGTCCAGTTCAAACCGGTGCTGGGGCACACCAGCCCCAGTCCTGGCGCGAAACTGGACAAAGGGAAGGGGGTGTAACCACCCCCCTCCCAGGTCCCACCCATAAGGCGTGACCTAGCAGGCAACCCAGCCCCCCAGATTTGGATAAAAGTGGTAGCTGGGCCTCAGGAGATTATATTATCCTGAACCTGCAACTTGAAAAGAAACTCTGGACCTTCGACATTCGACGAAAGAAGAAGACTGAAGAATCTCCCTTGTGGCCAAGGAGTGGCTACCCTGTGCAAACAGGCACCATCAAGAGACTACCCTTTGCTTTGCTGAAGTTCTACGAGGGACCGACTGCAGAGCCCGACCAGAGCCTTGACTTCCAGACTTCTCCGACCCTGATCCACATCCACAGCCGAGCTGAGATCCGTGGAGGCGACGAGAGACGTGGGACCGGCTACCTGGGAAAAGTGGCGAGTATCTTCCAGCGCAGCTTCTGAGGCACCCTCGAAGTTGTGCACCGGGGATTGAGAAGCCCCAACCCCAAGCACCATCTGCGCCGAAGATCAGCCCCCCACACTCCACGAGTCCTGCGTGGGGCCCTTCTGCATTTTGTGGAAATATGGATTTTCCTGGTCAGTTATGTCCCCTATCTTGGACCCCAACGGTCCCATGTGCATGTCACAAGTACATGTATGTTTCCCTCCAGTTCCAGTTATGAAGACGCAAACACATGTGCGTCCACCGTCCACATGTCCTTTGACAGATCCGCCATGAATAGGCCGGATATTCCATTCCTAAATATGAAAGGCCACCGGCTTTATATGGTTCACTTATGCCACTTTACAGTCCAGGCAAGTAGGCCCTGATTCTGTCATCAAAACTCCTCTTGCCTTCTGCCTCTGAAAGCCCCAGTCCGAGCCTGCATCTGTGACCATGAACTTTGTCTCATTCTCTGCGCGGCTCACGAAGCCTGACATCAGCCTACTCTCTGCCAAGAACTGTATTTCACCTTCGAATTATCTGCCTCTCCCCCAGCCGATGCATTCCTGCCTAGTAGTTTAAGTAAACATTCTTCCAGTTATCAAGCAAAAAGGCCCATCTTCTCTGTCCTCATGCAAGTAATTCATAGCCCTGTTACTAGGAAATATTCTGCCTCTCGCATTTCAGTGTAGACACTTAGACGCTTGTGCACGTACACACAGTCAGTATAGAATAGATTCTGTCCGAGAGTCCTTCCTTGTGGATAACATAGTTCTTTAAACATAGGATGTTAGATATGATTTGGGATTAGGTTGACTTGACCCCCCAGACTTTTTGTCTCCACATGTAGAGCTAAATGTCAAGTCCCCTTCACCCCCTAGTTACACGTCAATTACACGTCATGCCGCTGCGCGCGCATCTATGCCAAGTGTTATCTTATAGATCCACCTATGCATAACATCATAACCAATCATGTTTCTTTTTACTCCTTATTACGCCCATTTTCGGTTACGCACTTACAGTATCGTTTCTCTTATCAATTGTTACGCCTTCTACATTGGTTTCATTGTAATGTATGTTCTATAAAAGCAATTTCCTGTCAATAAAGTATGTACTTCACTTCCTGAACCCCCGTGGTGACGGAACCTGAAGGCCGCGACTCGAGTCGGCCATTTTGGAATAAAGCCCATTCAGAAACCTCTTATACCACGGATTCTGCCTCTTATTATTCTGAGCTATTTTATTTAAGACTCCGTATGAAATTCAGTCCAGGTAATAGAATATTTACCACATAATGGCGCCCGAACAGGGACACTTTCTCATCTCACGCGCCGGCGGTGCGTTGCAGGCCCGGTCTCCTGCCACAGCTGGACGGACCATAACGCGTACCAGCAGGATTTCCTGTAGCTCCCTCCGGTCAAGCGGGGGCGACTGAGGCTGCGATCAACCCAGACGAGGCGGTGAGAAGTGCGAAGTATCCCGACCAGAGCCTAGCTGAGAGAGCAAGATCCGAGGTATACAGAGGCCCACCAGGTTTTCGAAGTCCCGATGTCCAGAGGGTCCGATGTCCGCAGTCATCGAGTCCAGTTCATTCTCCGAGGCCTTCCGTTTCAAGGAGCTACCCGGTGAGTACCATCGCCGGGGAGGCGTGTTGACGCGCACATAGGTTGTGCCGGTCAAGACGGATTTGGGTACACAAATCCGGTCTGCACTGTTTAGCAGTGTATATGTACTGTTTAGCAGTATATCAAGTATTCCGAAGTATCTAGTTATTGTCGAGAATTATGCTTGGTGATTTAGTTTTGCAGACGATCATCATTGTTGTTCATTCAAATGTTAAATGTTTAATGTGTTAAAACGTCCTGCATATTGTGGTATGAATGACTGTTCATTATTGTGTTTTTTTTGTATTAAGTGTGTTCAAAATTAAGTATCGGATCAGTTGTCAATATGCCGCTCTTTTCGAAATTAAGACAGATCACTACTAGGAAAGGGGTACTCGAAGAAGCCGTCCCTATTCCTCCTAGGGATACTCCAGGGCACTTCATGTATCACAAACATGGCTTAGACGCTATATTATTTCTTGATTTATGGGTAGATTACACCAAGGGATTGCCAGAAAGTCAAAGGTGGCCCGCAGCGGGAACCTGGGATGCAGAGTGCATCATGAAAGTCGAGGAAGAATTATGGAAAAGAAAGGTCAGACAGTCACAGAAAGACGCTGTTGAGTTATGGCGTAAAGAATCTCATAGACGTACAGAAAAAGCACGTAGACAGGAAGAGAAGAGTAAAGGAAGTTCAAATAAAGTTCAAGAAAATCTATTAATTGAGGAAGGTATTAGAGTGAAATCAGAACAAGTGGATAGACAGAGAAATGCCCTTATGAATGGTATGTATCCCCTTCTAGCCGAAGGATTACCTAAGGCTGCTCCAGAGATACCAAAAGACTTGCCACCCCCATTGTTTCCAATCAAGGCACATCCTAAGGGGCACCCTAGAACAGCGGAAGATGCTTTTCTTTCCTCATATTTAGATGACGCAGCTCCCGAGTATGCTAATTCCGCCCCACATAGACCGCATACCAGGGAGGTCCAACGCCAAGATCCAGCACCCGTATCCCTACAGCAACAAGTCGAGTCACAAGTTCCGGCAAGCACATCTGTCTCCGCATCTGTCCCTACGGGTACTTCCATGGCTGTGTCCACACCTATAGTTGCTGTGTCACGTTCGACGAATCCATTCACACCCGACGCCCCAGATGGGGCCACGGGAGGTGCTAGCAATACTTTTACGCCACCTAGAATAAATAAACTTGTTTTTCAAGAGCCAGCGCATTCACGTACACCCAAATTCGTAAGTGAACGTGCGCTTAAGGAACTTCTTATAGATTGTAGATATGACCCAGTGGTCGGTAAAGAGGACGAAATGGTCCTGGCATCATTACGCATCAGGCGAGCCGCAGGATATTTAGCGAAGTTACCAGGAATGACTGCGCATCTAGAGAAAATATATCATTTTGTTCAAACAGGGCGAGATCCAGAATGTATTAATAGAGCTATGGAATTCCAGAAAGTAGAGATACAGGGGGAACTGTTACGTTTCCTCATAAACTGTG
This sequence comes from Triturus cristatus, assembly GCF_964204655.1. Classification (NCBI taxonomy): domain Eukaryota; kingdom Metazoa; phylum Chordata; class Amphibia; order Caudata; family Salamandridae; genus Triturus; species Triturus cristatus. The sequence goes on along the minus strand of NC_140595.1, from coordinate 775,737,052 downwards.
TGATCAGAAATCAAGACCGACCGGGGGTAGACCCGAATGCAATGCTTATTCTTACAAGATGGAGCCAGAATATATCAGAAGGGAGACACGATAAGCAAAATTATATAATAGCCATGTGCCGAAAGATCCGTAAAGAAATAGAACGTATTCATGAAGAAAGATTGGAAACAGACGAGTTCGAGCAAGATGAAATGTCCGAATCAGGGGATTCCGTAAGACAATCGGACACCATAGCCTATGTAGGTAGAGGAAGATCCTGTAATAATACTAGATGTTTTTCTGATCCAATACACTCTGTATGTCCAAATAATAGCAGGACGTATCCGACGCCAATAATAAATCTGAAGTCTCCTGAACATTTGTTTCAAGCCGCAGATAAAATACTCCGAGAACGAAGGGGTTACCACCTCCTCGATTCCATGGATGAGCAAGAATTAGCCAGATCAGCCGTCCACTGGATTGACAGTCCTGGAAAATACGGTGATGAGACCGTAGCACACACGTTTTTTAACCTCAGTCCAGATGAACAACGTTTAGCTGGAATCTATATGATTCAGCAACTCCTTATATTATATAAGAGCCAACATGCTGATCCTGGTCCTTTACCTGATATATTAACTGAACTACTCACGAATAGATGGAGAGGTTCTAGTAACAAGTTAATTAAAGAAATATTAGTGTCACGTAAACAGTACGTCCTTTTTGTAAGCCAAGATCCTTTCTCGCTGCCCAGCAAGGAAAGAATGCCGTATTACATGGATAGACAAAATCCCTTACGAGAAGTGCACCCAATAAAAGGCGAAGACAATCAGTTTCACCGTGTATTTGTATACACACCCATAACAAAAATTGAATTGTTAGAAATGAAGAAAGTAGTGTGGTAAATAAAAATACCGGACTGAATTTCATACGGAATCTTAAAATAAAGTAAATAGCTCAAAATAACAAGAGGCAGAATCCGTGGTATAAGAGGTTTTCTAATGGGCTTTATTCCATTCAAAATGGCCGACTCGAGTCGCGGCCTTCAGGTTCCGTCACCACGAGGGTTCAGGAAGTGAAGTACAATAATTCATTAACAGACATGTATTTTTATAATAAATACATTACAATGAAACGAATGTAGAAGGCGTAACATTTGATAAGAAAAGTGACAAAACAGTGACATAATCGAAACTAGGCGTAATAAGGAATAAAAGAAACATGATTGGTTAGAATTATCAGACATAGGTGGATCTATAAGATAATACTTGGCATAGATGCGCGCGCGGCAGCATGACGTGTAATTGACGTGCAACTAGGGGGTGAAGGGGACTTGACATTTAGCTCTACATGTGGAGACGAGAAGTCTGGGGTCAAGTCAACCTAATCCCAAATCATATCTAACATCCTATGTTTAAAGAACTATGTTATCCACAAGGAAGAGACTCTCGGACAGAATCTATTCTATACTGACTGTGTACGTGTACAAGCGTCTAAGTGTCTATATGAGATGCGAGGGATAGAAAACTTTCCATGGCAACAGGGCTATGAATCACTTGCAGGAGGACGGAAAGGCTGAGTTCCTTGCTTGTGAGCTAAAGGAAATGTTTATCTAAATCACTGGACAGGAATGCATCGGCTGAAGAGCAAAATAGATAATTCGAAGGTGAAATACAACTTCTTGGCAGACAGGCGAAAACTGGCCGAGGCAGGCACCGTTAGCTGCACAGGGAGTAGGACAAAGTTCATGGATACAGATGCGAGCTCAAGCTGAAGCTGTCAGAGACAGAAAGCAGGGAAAGGCTTTGAGGACAGAATCGGGCCTACTCGCCTGAACTGTAAAAATGGAGTAACTTAGCCATATAAAGTCGGTGGCCCGTCATACCTAGGAATCGAATATCCAGCCCATTGATGGCGGATCTGACAGAGAACATGTTGACGGTAGACACACATATGTTTGCGTCTTAGAAACTGGAACTGGAGGGAACATACATGTACTTGTAACATGCATATAGAACCGTTGGGGTCCAAGATAGGGGACATAACTGATCAGGAAAATCCACATTTCCACATTCCCTCCTTGTCCCCTTCTTGCCCTTCACGAAACATCAATCTTCATCATTCCATTGATTTGCTCATGGAGCATCATTTCTTCTTCCTTCCGGCATTCTGAACGGGACCTGTGATGTGGAATGCATGATGTGGCACACAGACCACAAATCGCTGGTCCACCTTGCAGGCATAAACAACAACTGAAGAGCATAAGAAGGCCAATACCTAGGAAGGATAGAACTCTCCATCCCCAGGCTGATATCACACTTCCAAAACCACCCGGACCACGTCCAAGTGCCTGGATTCTCGTGTATCTGGCTTACAATCTTATGAAGGCGTGTTATAGCTTTATATACAGATGGCGAATTTTCTGGTATGAATATGCAGCAGCTGGATCCGATGACCCTGCAAGCTCCGCCCCTATCGGCCAGGATGACGTCAAGGACAAGACGATTCTGGAGAACAACAATTCTCATCACTGATTGTTCCTCTGTCAGATTGCCTAGGGCGGCTATAGTCTCGTTTACTACAGCTTCAAGAGTCTTGGTGAGTCTGCGTATCAGCTTACTATTTGATATTGTACCTATATAGGGAAAGATACCTTTATTGAAATCTACATACTTGTCCCATGCTGTCTCAGTATAATCGACAACTGGGAGATCTCTTTGCTCTCTATTGTGTACTAAATGAACATTTCGATAATAATCAGGGGGAGCTAGGAAAACAGGTGGCAAAAGGAATGCTATGTAACAGGTACCATCCCAATCTAGAGGCAGACGCATATATGCCGTCTGACCACATATGAAGTAAGAATGGCGAGAAGCTCTAAATGAAGATTTACCTTGATCACTATATTCTACTGTAGTAACGCATTGGCTATGGCCCATATGTATGGAACCAACTTTTCTTACACATAATTCACCCTTAACTGGAAATACTGACATAGTGGGCAGAATTAGTTCAACTTCGGATTTGACATTCAAAATCATAAGATTAGGCGTAAAATTACCTAATTTATACACTTCATTTTCTAAATCAGTTCCTGTTCTACTGGGGTGACCCTCCTTATTAGGGTGACAGACTTTGAATAAAACTAGATTCAGATTTCCCCATATCCAATGTTGTTGATAAACTGCTGTGTCTGGGTCTATGGAATTTAATAAACTAAACCATGCTCCACAGGAGCCATTGTGTGTGAATGGATGTGGAAAGAAAGGCAGAACTCCTTTGTTATTCTGATAGGGAGGAAGTCGGCCACACACCCAACAATTGGTCGCATTACTAGTCTGATGGGAATGATGTAACATACTAATGAAGGTGTTATTGCGCAGCGCAAGTCTATAAGATAATTCATGTGGCGGTAGGTCACTAAAAGAATGTTCTGCAGCAACATTATAAACATGTCTAGAGATAGGATGATATATGTGCAAAATCATACTCGTAATAATTACTAAAATACTCGATAAAAACAAAATTAATAATGTCCTCATACAGTAGCTACGCAGTGATTTACAATACGCCTGTCGTTTCAACATTTCTCGGGTATTTTCTCTACTCAGGTCCAAGGGGTACATGTCGGAGACAATTCAACCGCTTCACCTTGGAGAGGACTTAAACAATCAAATTGCTCGACTGTTTGGGCCTAAGCTTTAATTTATAGCACTGAGAGTCATTCTGTTCAACAAAAGGAAGTTTTGAATCAGTCTGTGAGGGAGTGCAGGGCACAGTGTCTATATCTGAAGGTAGTCCATGAAATTTTTTGACGTGACTTGAATGAATCCACCCTTTTCGTCCCTCGATCTTCACGGCTGTTCTTGTGGTCAACAGGACCAACTTGGGTGCTTTCCACCTGGGCTCCAATTGACTTTTCCTGTCGAAGTTTCTCACAAAGACAAGATTACCCGGAACAACGTCATGGGGTTTCGCCTCAGTGTTGTCGGGAAAGGCTGCAGCTACCTGTGAACGAGAAGATTGTAGTGCAGACATCAAGGAGGCCAAGTAATCTGTCAGCATATTACAGTCAACATCAGTTATTTTACGTGGTACAGGCGTCCCCCACATATTCGGCGGTCTACCGAAGATCACCTCATACGGGGATAGCCCTGTTCTAGAGTGTGCTACCATTCTCATGTAAAAGAGTGCAACTGGTAATGCTACTATCCAGTCGACACCTTTCTCTCTACATATTTTGGACAGTCTGATTTTCAGTGTCTGGTTATGTCTTTCTACGAGACCTGCTGCCTCGGGATGTCGGACACAGTGGAATTTCCACTGATATCCCAACAAGAGTGAGACATGTTTCATTAATTCGGATGAGAAAGGCTGACCGTTATCTGAATATACAACACGTGGTAAACCGTACCGTGGGAAGAATTCTCGAACTAGCTGCTTGGCAGTAGTCGGGGCAGTGTAATCTGATACGGGATACGCCTCTGTCCAACGGGAGAGAGCGCAGACAACTACGAGGACATATTTGAATCCTCGACAACGTTCCATCTGAATATAATCCATCTGGAGGACTTCAAAAGGATGGTCAGGAGGCTGAAATCCACCCTGCTCTACGGGAACACTCTTTCCTGGATTAAACTGACAACATATCATACAGGTACGAACTTTTTGTTTAGCTGCTGCTCGTAAATGTTTGTTGAACCAAATGTGCTGAATGCTGTCTAGCATAGCCTTCTCTCCTAAATGTGCTGGACTGTGAATTGTAGCTATAATGGCTTGAACCATGGAATCAGGGAGAAACCATACAGATTTCTCCTTTGTCATCCACCCTTGATCTGTCTGGATCCCTCCTAGTTCAGTCCACTTCTTTATTTCTTCTGCTGTGGCATGTGTCTGTATGTCAATTACGTCAAGTGCGGGATCCTTAATTGTCATACACTGTGTTGGTGTCTGAACTATTGGCTTTGTCATGTCTAATGTGCGATTCTGAGCAGTCTGTTTAGCTGTTCTGTCAGCTAAATCATTGCCTTGAGAAATGGTATCAGTAACCCTCGTGTGTGCTTTACATTTCATAATCGATATAGCAGTGGGTAGATGTATTGCGTCTAACAAAGCATGAATGAGGGGCCCGTGCTGAATGTGGGCACCATGGGACGTTAGATAACCTCTCTCTCGCCACAGCACGCCGAAGTCGTGTACAACTCCGAATGCATAACGTGAGTCAGTGTATACATTAACTTTCTTATTTGTGGCTTGAATACAGGCTTGCGTTAGAGCAATAAGTTCTGCTGCTTGGGCTGACAGAATATCTATACAATGTGTCTCAATAACTTCAGTGTCTGTTGTGACTGCATACGCGGCCACTAAATCTCCTGTACTTGCTCTCATGCATGATCCGTCTACATACAACGTCAGGTCTGGATCTAACAATGGAACGTCTGTCAAGTCTTGTCTAGGTTTCGTCTTTATTTCAATGATTTCAACACAATCATGAGCTAGTGGGTCTATTCCAATTACAGGTAATAGTGTAGCAGGATTCAATGTATTACACCGTCGGATCTCTATGTGTGGTTGAAACAATGTCAGTTCATAACCGGTAAGTCTTGCTATGGTCAAGTGTTGTGTTTGTGTTCGGTTCACAAGAACCTCTACTGCATGTGGTACTTGAACTGTCAATGGGTGTCCTAATACTATGGCATCGCTTTGTCTGATTGCTAAAGCTGTCGCTGCCACTGATTTCAGACATGCAGGCAAAGCCTGAGCTACGGGATCTAATGTACTGGAAAAATAAGCACATGGCTTGCATGATCCTGCTTGATCCTGAGTGAGTACTGACAAGGCAGTACCTTCGCGTTCTGTAACAAAGAGTGTAAAAGGTTTGCTATAACATGGTGTTGCTAAAACAGGTGCTTGACATAAAGCTTCCTTTAGGCTTTCAAAAGCTTGTGTATGTTCCTGAGTCCAAGGGAGAACAGTCGATGTGGCTGCCTCCTGTGTGGTTAACTGAATGAGTGGTTTTGCTAGAAATGCGTACTGAGGGATCCACTGCCTACAATATGAAGTGAGGCCTATGAAAGCCCGCACCTCCTTTTGTGTCTGGGGTATTGACATGTTAGCAATTAACTGGATGCGATCTGGTGTAAGCTGCCTTCCCTCCTTGGACAGCGAGTGACCAAGATAAATAACTCGCTGAACACAGAATTGCAGCTTAGAAGGGGACACCTTGTGCCCCTTGTCGGCTAGGAAATGTAAAACTGTCAGAGAAGCTTTTTCACATTCTGGCTCGCTTCTCGCGGTGATCAGCAGATCATCGACATATTGAAGCAGTGCAGTATTGACTGGCATGTGGATACTGTCAAGTTCTCGTTTCAGTGCTTGGCTGTAGATGCTGGGGCTTTCTGTAAATCCTTGGGGAGCGCGTGAGAATTTAAAGCTGCGCCCATTTAAACTGAATCCGAACAAGTATTGGCTTTCCGGATCTATTGGGACGCTGAAAAAGGCATTCTTGAGATCAATTACAGTAAAAAATGTTGCTTCGGAATCAATTGCTGTCAACAATGATGATATATCAGGGACCACAGGGAATTGTGGTACAATACACTTGTTTAGTTCACGCAAATCAATAACCAATCGGTACACTGGTGGAGCAGTAGGATCAGTTCGTTTAAGAATCGGAATTATCGGTGAATTACATACATTGGAGTCTGTTTCTACAACTACTCCCTGGGCAATTAGCTCATCAATGATTTTCAACAAAGCCACTACAGCATCATGCGGTAACTTGTATTGTCGCATTCGTGGTAGTACCACTCCTGCTTTCAATGTAACTCGATAGGGTGTAATGTTCATGCAGCCAACATCCGTAGGGCCTTGTGCCCATAGATGTACTGGTAAAGTCTGTAGTCGGGGATCCATGTCTCTAGACACATAGTGACCTTTAAAATCACGCAAAAACAACCTTACTCCTTCCGGAGAACAACATATTATGGCTCCTAGTGCTTTCAGAGTCTTAATTCCTAACAGATTTTCTGGGCATGATTTAGTAAGCAATAAGTCTGTAGTTCGTGTCAAAGGTCCTATCGTAAGTGGTAGAGGCTGTGATACTTCATTAACAATAGGTTTTCCTGAAAAACCAAGGGAAACATTTTGAGAGCCTGAGAGGGGTGCCCCTGGAACTTCACTACGTTTTATGGTTGTTCGACTTGCCCCTGTATCGAGTAAGAATTTTCTATCTTGACCTAATAATTCACTATGTACATAAGGTCCTTCTTGATCTACCGGAATCTCGATAAGCGGTAAGTCAACTTCCCTCTCTAGGCTGGTTCATGCGTAACGCTGATACTCAGGGTATTCATACTGTGCAGTCTGATACATTTGTCGTGTTGTGGTTTGTGTGGCAGTAGCAGGCAACGGTGGTGCAGCTGGCACAAACTGTATGGGTTGCTGTGAGGCTGGCATAGACTGTTGCTGAACTGGCATGGACTGTCCATGCTGCATAGCTCCTTGTTCATTCTGATCTTGTCTAACTAATCGTGGTCTCTCTTTTGCAATACCTGTAGCTATATTACGTTTCAGGACTTGACAATCATGTACATAATGGCCTAGTTGTTTACAGTAATTGCAGGTTCCTTTTACAGGAACTGCAGAATCACCAGAATGTGTCACACCCTTTTTGTGACCATCTGCTGGTATTGTCTGAGAAACTAGCATTTTCATTTTTGTATCCTTCATGCGTCTATGCTCGTGTTCTTGTTCATCCCTAATTCTATTGTGATGATACTGTAACATTTGTAGCATTTGCGACGGAGTGTTACTTTGCCAGGTACTCTCGAATTTCAATATTCTATTCTTCACTGGAGGCAATGCATTTTCCACTAATTTTGTCACAAATAAATGTGGATATGAGTCACTACTTGCTTTTATACCACTATTTATACCAAAACATTTTTCAAATCGAGCATAATAATCGCTTGTGTCTTCATCTTGCTTTTGTTTACAGGCTGTGATTGCACCCCAATCTTCCTTTTTTGTAGTTAATAAACGTGGCAGTACCTGTACTAGTAAACCTGGTAATAGTTTAACTTTATCCCCGAGCCCTGAACCTGCAGCTCGGCCCCTTTCTTCCTCTGCTAATGCTGTCCAGTCTATCTTTTGGTCTCCCACTTCCCACTCTTTTTCTTTCAGTTTTTCATATATGCCAGCAGGCAAAAGCACCTTTAATATCGTCATAATATCAGGAAAGGTGTACTCTCCCATCAGTAACATGTCTTTAATTTCTCGGTGGAAACCCGCTGGGTCTTTGTCATGACTAGGTACGACTTTTTTCATTTCTAATAATTCCATTTTTGATATGGGTGTGTAAACAAATACACGGTGAAACTCATTGTCTTCGCCTTTTATTGGGTGCACTTCTCGTAGGGGATTTTGTCTATCCATATAGTACGGCACTCTTTCTCTGTGGGGCAGCGAGAGAGAATCCGGACTTACAAAAAGGACATACTGCTTACGTGACACTAATATCTCTTTAATTAGCTTGTTACTAGAACCTCTCCATCTGTTCGTGAGTAGTTCCGTTAATATATCAGGTAAAGGACCAGGGTCAGCATGTTGGCTCTTATATAATATGAGGAGTTGCTGAATCATATATATTCCAGCTAAACGTTGTTCATCTGTACTGAGGTTAAAAAACGTGTGTGCTACGGTCTCATCACCGTATTTTTCAGGACTGTCAATCCAGTGAACGGCTGATCTGGCTAATTCTTGCTCATCCATGGAATCGAGGAGGTGATAACCTTTTCGTTCTCGTAGTATTTTATCTGCGGCTTGAAACAAATGTTCAGGAGATTTCAGATTTATTACAGGCGTCGGATACGTTCTGCTATTATTTGGACATACAGAGTGTATGGGATCAGAAAAACATCTAGTATTTTCACAAGATCTTCCTCTGCCTACATAGGCTATGGTCTCTGACTGTCTTGCAGAGTTCCCTGATTCGGACACTTCATCTTGCTCAAACTCGTCTGTTCCCAATCTTTCTTCATGAATACGCTCTATTTCTTTACGGATTTTTCGGCACATGGCTATTATACAATTTTGCTTATCGTGTCTCCCTTCTGATATATTCTGACTCCATCTTGTAAGAATAAGCATTGCATTCGGGTCTACCCCCGGACGATCTTGATTTCTGATTACACAGTTTATGAGGAAACGTAACAGTTCCCCCTGTATCTCTACTTTCTGGAATTCCATAGCTCTGTTAATACATCCTGGATCTCGTCCTGTTTGAACAAAATGATATATGTTATCTAGATGCGTAGTCATCCCTGGTAACCTTGCTAAATACTCTGCGGCTCGCCTGATACGTAATGATGCCAGGACCATTTCGTCCTCTTTACCGACCACGGGGTCATATCTACAATTTACAAGGAGTTCCTTAAGCGTACGTTCATTTACGAATTTTGGTGTACGTGAATGTGCTGACTCTTGAAAAACAAGTTTATTTATTCTAGGTGGTGTAAAGGTACTGCTAGCACCTCCCGTGGCCCCATCTGGGGCGTCGGGTGTGAATGGATTCGTTGAACGTGACACAGCAACTATGGGTGTTGATACCTCTGTAGAGTCGACTGCGGAGACAGATGCGGAAACAGATGTGCTTGCCGAAGCTTGTATCGGGACTTGCTGTTGCACGGGGACAGATACCTGATCCTGACGTTGAACCCCTCCGCCAGACGGTCTATGTGGTGTGGCGTTAGCATACTCGGGAGCTGCGTCATCTAGATATGAGGAAAGAAAAACATCTTCTGCGGTTCTGGGATGCCCCTTTGGATGTACCTTAATTGGAAATAATGGGGGTGGCAAGTCTTTTGGCACCTCCGTAACAGCCTTAGGTAGTCCTTCGGCTAGAAGGGGATACATACCATTCATAAGAGCATTTCTTTGTCTATTCACTTGTTCTGATTTCACTCGGATACCTTCCTCAATTAATAGATTTTCTTGAACTTTATTTGAACTTTCTTTACTCCTCTCTTCTTGTCTACGTGCTTTTTCTGTTCGTCTATGAGATTCTTTACGCCATAACTCAACAGCGTCTTTCTGTGACTGTCTGACCTTTCTTTTCCATAACTCTTCCTCCACTTTCATGATGCACTCTACATCCCAGGTTCCCGCTATGGGCCACCTTTGACTTTCCGGTAATCCTTTGGTATAATCTACCCATAGATCAAGAAACAATATGGCATCTAAGCCATGTTTATGGTACATGAAATGTCCTGGAGTGTCTCTAGGAGGAATAGGAACTGCTTCTTCAAGCACCCCTTTTCTTGTAGTAATCTGTCTTAACTTCGAGAAGAGCGGCATATTGACAACTGATCTGATACTTACTCTTGAACTTGCTTAATACGAGAAACACAATAATGAACAGTGAACAATGAACAGTCATTCATACCACAATATGCAAGACATTTCTGAATACTTTAAACATTAAACATTAAACATTATAACAATGATCGACAATGATGACAGTCTGCCTAACTAATCACCACGCTGAATTCTTGACAATAACTGAATACTTCGGAATACTTGATATACTGCTAAACAGTACATATACACTGCTAAACAGTGCAGACCGGATTTGTGTACCCAAATCCGTCTTGACCGGCACAACCTATGTGCGCGTCAACACGCCTCCCCGGCGATGGTACTCACCGAGTAGCTCCTTGAAACGGAAGGCCTCAGAGAATGGACAGGACTCGATAACTGCGGACATCGGACCCTCTGGACGTCGGGATTTCGGAAAACCTGGTGGGCCTCTGTATACCTCGGATCTTGCTCTCTCAGCTAGGCTCTGGTCGGGATACTTCGCACTTCTCACCGCCTCGTCTGGGTTGATCGCAGCCTCAGTCGCCCCCGCTTGACCGGAGGGAGCTTACAGGAAATCCTGCTGGTACGCGTTTATGGTCCGTCCAGCTGTGGCAGGAGACCGGGCCTGCAACGCACCGCCGGCGCGTGAGATGAGAAAGTGTCCCTGTTCGGGCGCCATTATGTGGTAAATAAAAATACCGGACTGAATTTCATACGGAATCTTAAAATAAAGTAAATAGCTCAAAATAACAAGAGGCAGAATCCGTGGTATAAGAGGTTTTCTAATGGGCTTTATTCCATTCAAAATGGCCGACTCGAGTCGCGGCCTTCAGGTTCCGTCACCACGAGGGTTCAGGAAGTGAAGTACAATAATTCATTAACAGACATGTATTTTTATAATAAATACATTACAATGAAACGAATGTAGAAGGCGTAACATTTGATAAGAAAAGTGACAAAACAGTGACATAATCGAAACTAGGCGTAATAAGGAATAAAAGAAACATGATTGGTTAGAATTATCAGACATAGGTGGATCTATAAGATAATACTTGGCATAGATGCGCGCGCGGCAGCATGACGTGTAATTGACGTGCAACTAGGGGGTGAAGGGGACTTGACATTTAGCTCTACATGTGGAGACGAGAAGTCTGGGGTCAAGTCAACCTAATCCCAAATCATATCTAACATCCTATGTTTAAAGAACTATGTTATCCACAAGGAAGAGACTCTCGGACAGAATCTATTCTATACTGACTGTGTACGTGTACAAGCGTCTAAGTGTCTATATGAGATGCGAGGGATAGAAAACTTTCCATGGCAACAGGGCTATGAATCACTTGCAGGAGGACGGAAAGGCTGAGTTCCTTGCTTGTGAGCTAAAGGAAATGTTTATCTAAATCACTGGACAGGAATGCATCGGCTGAAGAGCAAAATAGATAATTCGAAGGTGAAATACAACTTCTTGGCAGACAGGCGAAAACTGGCCGAGGCAGGCACCGTTAGCTGCACAGGGAGTAGGACAAAGTTCATGGATACAGATGCGAGCTCAAGCTGAAGCTGTCAGAGACAGAAAGCAGGGAAAGGCTTTGAGGACAGAATCGGGCCTACTCGCCTGAACTGTAAAAATGGAGTAACTTAGCCATATAAAGTCGGTGGCCCGTCATACCTAGGAATCGAATATCCAGCCCATTGATGGCGGATCTGACAGAGAACATGTTGACGGTAGACACACATATGTTTGCGTCTTAGAAACTGGAACTGGAGGGAACATACATGTACTTGTAACATGCATATAGAACCGTTGGGGTCCAAGATAGGGGACATAACTGATCAGGAAAATCCACATTTCCACAGTAGTACCCAGTCATGACAAAGACCCAGCGGGTTTTCACCGAGAAATTAAAGACATGTTACTGATGGGAGAGTATACCTATCCTGATATTATGACGATATTAAAGGTGCTAATGCCTGCTGGCATTTATGAAAAACTGAAAGAAAAAGAGTGGGAAGTGGGAGACCAAAAAATAGATTGGACAGCATTAGAAACAGAGGAAAGGGCCCGAACTGCAGGTTCAGGGCTCGGGGATAAAGTTAAAGCATTACCAGGTTTACTAGTACAAGTACTGCCACGTTTATTAACTACGAAAAAGGAAGATTGGGGTGCAATCTCAGCCTGTAAACAAAAGCATGATGAAGACACAAGTGATTATTATGCCCGATTTGAAAAATGTTTTGGTGTAAATAGTGGTATAAAAGCAAGTAGTGAGTCGTATCCACATTTATTTGTGACAAAATTAGTGGAAAATGCATTGCCTCCAGTGAAGAATAGGATATTGAAATTTGAGAGTACCTGGCAAAGTAACACTCCGTCACAAATGCTACAAATGTTACAGTATCATCACAATAGAATTAGAGATGAACAAGAACACGAACAAAGACGTATGAAGGATACAAAAATGAAAATGCTAGTTTCCCAGACAGTACCAGCGGATGGTCACAAAAAGGGTGTGACACATTCCGGAGATTCAGCAGTTCCTGTAAAGGGAACATGCAATTACTGTAAACAACTAGGCCATTATGTACACGATTGTCAAATCCTGAAGCGTAATATAGCTATAGGTATTGCGAAAGAAAGACCACGACCACTCAGACAGGATCAGAATGAACAAGGAGCTACGCAGCATGGACAGTCCATGCCAGCTCAGCAACAGTCTATGCCAGCCTTACAACAACCCATACAGTTTGTGCCAGCTGCACCACCGATGCCTGCTACTGCCACACAAACCACAACACGACAAATGTATCAGACTGCACAGTATGAATATCCCGAGTATCAGCGTTACGCATGAACTAGCCTAGAGAGGGAAGTTGACTTACCCCTTATCGAGATTCCTGTAGATCAAGAAGGACCTTATGTACATAGTGAATTATTGGGTCAAGATAGAAAATTTTTACTCGATACAGGGGCAAGTCGAACAACTATAAAACGAAGTGAAGTCCCAGGGGCACCCCTCTCAGGCTCACAGAATATTTCCCTTGGTTTTTCAGGAAAACCTATTGTTAATGAAGTGTCACAGCCTCTTCCACTTACGATAGGACCTCTGACCCGAACTACTGATTTATTGCTTACCAAATCTTGTCCAGAAAACCTGTTAGGTATAAAGACATTGAAAGCCCTAGGGGCTATTATCTGTTGTTCTCCGGAAGGAGTAAGATTGTTTTTACGTGATTTTAAAGGTCATTATGTATCCAGAGACATGGATCGCCGATTACAGACTTTACCAGCACATCTATGGGCACAAGGCCCTACTGATGTTGGTTGTATGAACATTACACCATACCGAGTCACATTAAAGGCAGGAGTGGTACTACCACGAATGCGACAATACAAGTTACCGCAAGATGCTGTAGTGGCTTTACTACAAATCATTGACGAGCTAATTGCCCAAGGAGTAGTTGTAGAAACAGACTCCAATGTATGTAATTCACCGATAATTCCGATTCTTAAACGAACAGATCCTACAGCCCCGCCAGTATATCGATTGATTATTGATTTACGCGAATTAAACAAATGCATTGTGCCACAATTTCCTGTGGTCCCAGATATCTCATCATTATTGACAGCCATTGATTCCGAAGCAACATTCTTTACTGTAATTGATCTCAAGAATGCCTTTTTCAGCGTCCCCATAGATCCGGAAAGTCAATATTTGTTCGGATTCAGTTTAAATGGGCGCAGTTTTAAATTCTCACGCGCTCCTCAAGGATTTACAGAAAGCCCCAGCATCTATAGCCAAGCACTGAAACGAGAACTCGACAGTATCCACATGCCAGTTAACACTGCACTGCTTCAATATGTCGATGATCTGCTGATCACCGCGAGAAGCGAGCCCGAATGTGAAAAGGCTTCTCTGACAGTTTTACATTTTCTAGCCGACAAGGGGCACAAGGTGTCTCCTTCTAAGCTGCAATTCTGTGTCCAGCGAGTTATTTATCTTGGTCACTCGCTGTCCAAGGAGGGAAGGCAGCTTACACCCGACCGCATTCAGTTAATTGCTAACATGTCAATACCCAAGACACAGAAGGAGGTGCGGGCTTTCATAGGCCTCACTTCATATTGTAGGCAGTGGATCCCTCAGTATGCATTCCTAGCAAAACCACTCATTCAGTTGACAACACAGGAGGCAGCCACATCGACTGTCCTCCCTTGGACTCAGGATCACACACAAGCTTTTGAAAGCTTAAAGAAAGCTCTATGTCAAGCACCTGTTTTAGCGACACCATGTTACAGCAAATATTTTACACTCTTTGTTACAGAACGCGAAGGTACTGCCTTGTCAGTACTCACTCAGGAACAAGCAGGATCACACAAGCCATGTGCTTATTTCTCTAGTACATTAGATCCCGTAGCTCAGGCTTTGCCTGCGTGCCTGAAATCAGTGGCAGCAACAGCTTTAGCAATCAGACAAAGCGATGCCATAGTGTTAGGACACCCATTGACAGTACAAGTACCACATGCAGTAGAAGTTCTTGTGAACCGAACGCAAACACAACACCTGACCATAGCAAGACTTACCGGTTATGAACTGACATTGTTTCAGCCACACATAGAGATCCGACGTTGTAATACATTGAATCCTGCTACACTTTTACCTGTAATTGGAACAGACCCACTAGCTCATGATTGTGTTGAAGTTATTGAAATAAAGACGAAACCCAGACAAGACTTAACAGACGTTCCATTGTTAGATCCAGACCTGACGTTATATGTAGATGGATCGTGCATGAGAACAAGTACAGGAGATTTAGTGGCCGCGTATGCAGTCACAACAGACACTGAGGTTATTGAAACAAACTGTATAGATACTTTGTCAGCCCAAGCAGCAGAACTTATTGCTCTAACACAAGCCTGTATTCAAGCCACAAGTAAGAAAGTTAACATATACACTGATTCACGTTATGCATTCGGAGTTGTACATGACTTCGGGGTGCTTTGGCGAGAGAGGGGTTATTTAACTTCTCATGGGACCCATATTCAGCATGGGTCTCTCATTCATGCTTTGTTAGACGCAATCCATCTGCCCACAGCTATATCGATTATGAAATGTAAAGCACACATGAAGGTTACTGATATCATTTCTCAAGGCAATGATTTAGCTGATAGAACAGCTAAACAGACTGCTCAGACTCGCACATCCGACATGACAAAGACAATAGTTCGGACACCAATACAGTGTATGACGATTAAGGATCCCGCACTTGATATAATTGACATACAGTCACATGCCACAACAGAAGAAATAAAGAAATGGACTGAACTAGGAGGGATCCAGACAGATCAGGGATGGGTGACAAAGGAGAAATCTGTATGGTTTCTTCCTGACTCTATGGTCCAAGCCATTATAGCTACAATTCACAGTCCGGCGCATTTAGGAGAAAAAGCTATGCTAGACAGCATTCAACACATTTGGTTTAATAAACATCTACGAACTGCAGCTAAACAAAAAGTCCGTACCTGTATGATATGTTGCCAGTTCAACCCAGGAAAAAGTGTTCCCGTAGAGCAGGGTGGATTTCAGCCTCCCGATCATGCTTTTGAAGTCCTCCAGATGGATTATATCCAGATGGAACGATGTCGAGGATTCAAATATGTTCTTGTAGTTGTCTGCGCTCTTTCCCGATGGACTGAAGCGTACCCAGTATCGGATTACACTGCCCCGACTACTGCCAAGCAGCTAGTTCGAGAATTCTTCCCACGGTACGGTTTACCACGTGTTGTATATTCGGATAACGGCCAGCCTTTTTCATCCGAATTAATGAAACATGTTTCACTTTTGCTGGGATATCAGTGGAAGTTTCATTGTGTCCGACACCCCGAGGCAGCAGGTCTCGTGGAACGACATAATCAAATTTTGAAAATCAGATTGTCAAAAATATGTAAGGAGAAAGGTGTTGACTGGATAGTAGCCTTACCAGTTGCATTATTTTACATAAGAATGGTAGCACACTCTCGAACAGGGCTATCCCCTTATGAGGTGATCTTTGGTAGACCACCGAATATGTGGGGGACGCCTATACCCCGTAAAATAACTGATGTTGATTGTAATATGCTGACAGATTACCTGGCTTCCTTGATGTCTGCACTACAATCTTGTCGTTCACAGGTAGCTGCAGCTTTTCCTGACAACACTGAGGTGAAACCCCATGACGTAATCCCGGGCGATTATGTCCTTGTGAGGAACTTTGACAGAAAGACTCAACTGGAGCCCAGGTGGAAGACACCTAAGCTGGTCCTGTTGACCACAAGGACAGCCGTGAAGATCGAAGGAAGAAAGGGTTGGATCCATTCAAGCCACATCAAGAAATTTCACGGACTTCCTTCGGATATAAACAGTCCTCCTCGTGTGTCTTCACCCATTGACTCAAAGCTACCTTTGGCTGAGGCCAGTAGCACAGACCTTTATAAATTAAAACTCAGACCCAGGCCGTCGGCCGATTTGATTGTTTAAGTCCTCTCCAAGGTGAAGCGGTTGAATCTGTCCCCGACATGTATCCCTTGAGTCTGAATCATGAACAATCAAGAACAATGTTGAAACGACATGCATACTGTAAAACACTGCGTAGCCACTGTATAGTGACATTATTAATTTTGTTTTTCTTGAGTTTTATAATAATTACTGCAAGTATATTGTTGCATATGTATTATCCTGTTTCTAAACATATTTTCAATATAACTAATGAACATTCTTTTAGTGACCTACCCCCACATGAATTATCCTATAGACTTGCGCTGCGTAATAACACTTTCATTAGTATGTTACACCATTCCCATCAGACTAGTAATGCCACTAATTGTTGGGTGTGTGGCCGACTCCCTCCCTATCAGAATAACAAAGGAGTTCTGCCTTTCTTCCCCCATCCGTTCACACATAATGGCTCCTGTGGAGCATGGTTTAGTTTACTAAATTCCATAGACTCAGACACGGCAGTTTATCAACACCATTGGATATGGGGAAATCTGAATCTAGTTTTATTCAAAGTCTGTTACCCTGATAAGAAGGGTCACCCCAGTAGAACAGGAACTGATCTAGAAAATGAAGTGTATGGATTAGGTAATTTTACACCTAATCTTATGATTCTGAATGTCGAATCCGAAGTTGAACTAATTCTGCCCACTATGTCAGTACTTCCAGTTAAGGGGGAATTATGTGTAAGAAAAGTTGGTTCCATACATATGGGCCATAGCAAATGCGTTACTACAGTAGAATATAGTGATCAAGGTAAATCTTCATTTAGATCTTCTCGCCATTCCTACTTTATATGTGATCAGACCGCATATATACGTCTGCCTCTAGATTGGGATGGTACCTGTTACATAGCATTCCTTTTGCCACCTGTTTTCCTAGCTCCCCCTGATTATTATCGAAATGTTCATTTAGTACACAATAGAGAGCGAAGAGATCTCCCCATTGTCGATTACACTGAGACGGCATGGGACAAGTATGTAGATTTTAATAAAGGCATCTTTCCCTATATAGGTACTGTTACTAACAGTAAGCTGATACGTAGATTAACTAGAACCCTTGAAGCAGTAGTGAACGAGACTATTTCCGCCTTAGGCAATTTAACGGAAGAGCAGTCTGCTATGCGGATTGTTGTGCTTCAAAATCGTCTTGTCCTTGACGTCATCCTGGCTGATAGGGGCGGAGCTTGTAGGGTCATCGGATCAAGCTGCTGCGTATTCATACCAGAAAATTCGCCATCTGTATATAAAGCCATCACTCGCCTTCATAAGATTGTAAGCCAGATACACCAGAACCCAGGCACTTGGACTTGGTCCAGTTGGTTTTGGAATGCGGTATCAGCCTGGGGATGGAGAGTTTTATCCTTCCTAGGTATTGGCCTTCTCATACTATTCAGTTGCTGTCTATGTCTACAATGTGGACCAGCGATTTGTGGTCTGTGTGCCACATCGTGCATTCCACATCAAGATTTTCATTCAAGATCCCGGAAGAAGAAAGAAGAACAAATGATGCTATATGAACAGATCAATGGATTGATGAAGATTGATATCTCTTGAAGGGCAAGTAGGGGACAAGGAGGGAATGTGGAAATATGGATTTTCCTGGTCAGTTATGTCCCCTATCTTGGACCCCAACGGTCCCATGTGCATGTCACAAGTACATGTATGTTTCCCTCCAGTTCCAGTTATGAAGACGCAAACACATGTGCGTCCACCGTCCACATGTCCTTTGACAGATCCGCCATGAATAGGCCGGATATTCCATTCCTAAATATGAAAGGCCACCGGCTTTATATGGTTCACTTATGCCACTTTACAGTCCAGGCAAGTAGGCCCTGATTCTGTCATCAAAACTCCTCTTGCCTTCTGCCTCTGAAAGCCCCAGTCCGAGCCTGCATCTGTGACCATGAACTTTGTCTCATTCTCTGCGCGGCTCACGAAGCCTGACATCAGCCTACTCTCTGCCAAGAACTGTATTTCACCTTCGAATTATCTGCCTCTCCCCCAGCCGATGCATTCCTGCCTAGTAGTTTAAGTAAACATTCTTCCAGTTATCAAGCAAAAAGGCCCATCTTCTCTGTCCTCATGCAAGTAATTCATAGCCCTGTTACTAGGAAATATTCTGCCTCTCGCATTTCAGTGTAGACACTTAGACGCTTGTGCACGTACACACAGTCAGTATAGAATAGATTCTGTCCGAGAGTCCTTCCTTGTGGATAACATAGTTCTTTAAACATAGGATGTTAGATATGATTTGGGATTAGGTTGACTTGACCCCCCAGACTTTTTGTCTCCACATGTAGAGCTAAATGTCAAGTCCCCTTCACCCCCTAGTTACACGTCAATTACACGTCATGCCGCTGCGCGCGCATCTATGCCAAGTGTTATCTTATAGATCCACCTATGCATAACATCATAACCAATCATGTTTCTTTTTACTCCTTATTACGCCCATTTTCGGTTACGCACTTACAGTATCGTTTCTCTTATCAATTGTTACGCCTTCTACATTGGTTTCATTGTAATGTATGTTCTATAAAAGCAATTTCCTGTCAATAAAGTATGTACTTCACTTCCTGAACCCCCGTGGTGACGGAACCTGAAGGCCGCGACTCGAGTCGGCCATTTTGGAATAAAGCCCATTCAGAAACCTCTTATACCACGGATTCTGCCTCTTATTATTCTGAGCTATTTTATTTAAGACTCCGTATGAAATTCAGTCCAGGTAATAGAATATTTACCACAATTTTCCTGCTTGCCGCGTCTGTCCGGTTGCTTGCCCGTTGGCTAGCGGCCTTTGTGACGACACACCTTGAAATCTTCACCGCTGGTTTGGCTCCTCCAGACTGGCTCCCGCTTCCTTGCAAAAGAGAAGCACCCCAGACCTTCCTGGTCTGCACCAGAAGCAAGTCCTCCGTTCTTCGTGGGTTCCGCTTGCCAAGGCTTGGTGAGTCTTAGTTCGACTTCGACGCCGCCGACAGCAAGAGCCTTCGTGGGACAGCTCGCCTCCTGGTCCTGGTCGTCCTCGACGTCTCCTGGTACCCGTGGCTGTAGCGACAAGTTTCACCCTTCACCTGCAATCCTCACGACATCGCCTGGTTCCTTCCTGGTTCCACGTGGTCACTGGCTAGTGACCTTGACTCTGTCCCTTCTGCTTGCAGGTACCCTTCCTTCTTGATCCCGGCCTTGGGATCCACCGGACACTCTTCACTGACTGCCTGTCAGCAACTTTCCTTCAGGCATCCATAGAAGTCCACGACGAAATCCGACGCAAGTTCACACCTATGCACCCGCATCCCGTGGGCTAGGTAACTTGGGTACTTCGGTGCTCACAAGGGTAGTGACTATCCTAGGGTCTAGTTTCCGAGTCTCGACTCTCTAGCTGCTTCAGAAGTGTCCCTAAACTGCTTAATTCAAAACAGTACTATTTCTATCGACTATACGCATTACGCGTGAGTGTTTCCACTCTGCACCTGAATCCCGTGGGCCTCCCACTTCCTAACTGTTGCTAGTGTAGTGTAGCCCCAGCGATTCCCTAAGCCTAGGCCTATTCTATTTCCGTGACAGTGGTCCTTATACCACTTCTTTAGTATATGGTTTGCGTGGCCCCTAGGGCCTAACTGTATTACTTACCTGTGTGACTTAATGAATGCTTGAATAAGACTGTGTTGTACTTACCTCTAATCTCATAAAGAGTGCTGAGGGTTTGACTAGAATAAATACACTTTATTTTATATATATATCTGTTGTGGTGTCCTTTCATTTGGTATTCAAGGGATTATATATGGTATCACAGCTGGCTTCACATGCCATTCAGAGTTTAGCCTAAGACTGCTCTTGTCCATGCTACCACTAGGATAGCTGGTCTATAAGGTTGACTGTACAACCAATCACCATAAGGGTTGTTTGGACTGATATAAGGTGTACACTACAACTAGTGACATCATACATCAGGCCAACTTCTCACAGCTACCCCTCTAGAAGGGTGGGATCATACTCCCACACCAGTTACTGGTGTGGGGGTATGATTCCAAAACGTTTGACACCAAACACAACATGTTTTGGTGTAGCCATCCCAAAGTTAGCATTTACCGCTAGGTTATAATTCACTTAAGAGTATATGGTTTAACCGCATCCACAGACAGCCACAGAGAATAGACTCTGCCAGCTGCAGAGGGGCCTTGCTCAGGCAGAGGCACCCCCTCACATGGAAACCAAGCACCCTGCCCTCAGTATTGATCGGGCCTGCCTTAGGGGTGACTGATAGGTTTATATGTGTGTGCAAGGTGAGATATAGGGAACCTATACCTCAGTGAGGAGTGCTAACACTACCTCACCCAGGCTGCAGTAGCAGGCCTGTGGTGTCAGATTTAGTCTGTTTTCCAGGGGTGGCATAATACATGCTTCAACCCCTGGTAGGCCTGTGAAGTACCTATGCCCTTGGTACCTAAGGTACCATATAATAGGGGCTCATAAGGTACCACAGTATCCAATCACTAGTGCATCTAATAGGCACTCCAAGTCGTTTAGAGAGAATAGAGAGACTGGGGCCCTGATTAGCAGGAACCCAGCCAGACTATATCCAGAAACCAGTGATAACATCAGAAAAAAAGTGGGGGCAACATAAGTGCAGATCCTACTCTCCTACAACAAGCCTTTGCAAATTTTTGGCAGTTAGAAACTTTTTCAAAGAAAAATTGGGGGCGTGTCAACGTGGTCAGTTGGAAGTACTTGCGGCGGCCAACTCCAGCAGGGCAAACACCTCCAGGAGGGAGCTAGTCACGGAGACCAGCAAGGTCTTCAAGAACAGTTACCTTCACAGAAGAAGCAGTCCTCCAGCAGTTCCAGCTACTTTATCCCCATTACAATGTATTCCTATGCAGTGGTCCTGATGCAAGGGATGAAGGATGCTGTAGATGCTCTAAGGATGCTGCAGATGTGATGCATTCGATGGGGATCTTCCTGCAGGGATTCCTCGGTCCATGAATATGGTGAAGGGTCCTGATTGCAGGGTCGACAATCCACGAGGTTTTCTCCGGTCGGGCAGAAGTCCAGTAGCCACTGGAATATCAGTCGTCCGGTGTGGTGGTAACAGGCCAATCCTTCCTGAGTTGACAACTCACCTTCTGAGGGTCCCAGCAACTCTCAAACAGCTCTCCCAGGATCAGCAAACTCTGATGCAACTCTGTGCACCAGGTTTTGGCCCTCAGTGCTGCACAGCCGCAATGGTAGCAACTTGAAGACTTTGGGATACCAACTTGCTCCAGCAAGCTTCTTCAGCTGTCGTGTCCCTGTGCTGCAAACAGGAGGCCAGTCAGCTGGCCCTTGGAGTTTTATTGGATTGACTGGACTCTAGAGACCGCTTCCCCTTGAGCAGGACACACCAGGCACTCTTCACTAGCCACCAGGTGCAGCAGGTGCAGCCTCTCTTTGCTGGTCCTTAGGTGCAACAGGTCATTCCTTCTTTATTTGGTCTTTCCTCCAAGTCGTTCGAGATCTGAGGTCTGGGTATCAGGGGTGCCCCCTTTATGCTTGAAAAGTGCCCTTAGGGCAGGATATGGCAGGTAGCCAATGAACTACCAGGTTCAGTCCCACATGGTGACCACTTCCTGTGGATTGTGGCATCTGGCTATCCCAGGATAAACAATTCTGCCCACTCCCAAGATGGCGAGACCCCTCTCTCAATGTTCAGACCTTACTAACCCACCCTCAGGGTTTGGCTACTTCAGGGCTACAAGCCCATGGGGAAATTGGTTTGGCAACTGGTTTCCCCTTTTAGCTCTACGTGACAGCTTGTCCGCCGTCACCATCACCATCTTAATATTTGATATTTTTTATAAAAATACAAGTTAAAAAGTTTCATCATACTTGTCCATTCAGTGAGCAAAAGGTCAGTAAGCAAAAGATAAAGGAGTAAAAAATTATATATATCTAGATCTATATATTCTGTATTTCTTCAACCGCCTTCTCAGTCCTGGAGCTTCGGCGAAGGATCACAGCACCACAGCCGGCAATTTTTTCCAAAAGTGCTTTATTCAAACCAAAGTGCAAAGGTAGATGAAGGTTATATATTATATATATATATATATATATTTATATATTATATATATATATATATATATATATATATATATATACACATATATATATATAGATATATATAGATATATATATATATAGATATATATATACATATATTTATATCTTCTATAACGATATATCTGTAAGAAACATTAGTTATAGATTCCTTACCTTAGAATTACCTCCAGGTGTCAGAATGGATCCGGACTTTTTTTCGGCAGCAGTACCTCTGCGCGTTTGAAGGTGGTGCCGGTCGGCTCTGCGTTCGTCGACAGCGTCGTGGTCGCCGGGATGATGTCGTAGCAGCTATTTAGACGCCGCCCTCGCGCGCTGACGTCAGTTCTGTACATGATTTTCCACGCCAGAAACGCAGAGCCATGCAAGACACTGACCATTGGTGCACAAAGCTAGGGCCCTGAAAAGATGTCCTTAACCCTAGAAATCAGTTCCCAGAACTGGGAGGATGGGTGGGGCGGTAAAGAATCTATAATTAACTAATGTTTCTTACAGATATATCGTTACCGAAGGTAAGTAACTTGTGCATCTGAAAGAAACACGTTAGCTATAGATCCTTTCCGTAGAATGGATACCACAGCAATACCAATCCCGGTGGTGGGTCTGCGAACCAAAATCACACCAGATAGTCCTGGAGAACAGAACAGCCAAAGAAGCCATGTCTCCGGACTTGGCTGTCCAGGCAGTAGAGTTTGGTGAATGTGAGCAGCGATGCCCACGTGGCCGCCTGACAGATGTCATTCAGAGGCACTCCTCTTCCCAAGGCAGTAGTGGCTGCCGTTGCCCTGGTGGAGTGAGCGCGTAGCCCGACTGGAGGCTCCTTTTTTTTTTTAACAAACTTTATTGAGCACCAGAAAGTGTTTAGAATGTTATTACTTGGTATATTACGGCATTTTCATTTTTTTGTTTTAATGTGTCATCTTAGCCAAATAATTCTAATTTGTAGGGTACTACGCCTGAGCGTGAATAACAATACAACGTGATGGATACTTTGCACATGTACAACCAATAACGCGTGCTTATGGGGTACAAAGTCATTGCCTGGAGCAATTACATTTTGAAATGCAATTTGAACTATTACTTTAACTAGAACATTCCCTTATCCTCCCCCCACCCTCCCTCCTGGTCTGTCTTTTTTGTTGTTGTTTTTTTTAATAGTAAGGGGGTTGGGCCTATACTACCACCCAAACTAGGCCACAATAACAATTTACAACAAAAGGGTGTTTGGGCGAGCGTTTAAGTATTCAAAAAACCACTTTCACAACTAAAGTGTTTAGGTGTCTTTATTTCACCTTTCTATTTTTCATTTAATTATTAGATATATTGACCATTTAAATCATGTCAACAAGAAAGACAATACATTTTTAGTAACATTCATCATTACATCAAAAAATTACAGCATATATATAGTTCAACACATAAATGACCAATAAGGAACAAAACATTACAAAAACTAACACACTGAACAGATAGACCAGTCCTAAACTTGACACTAGAATAATGGCGGCGTCAAACTGTTTATATGTTCGCAAACTAACAGCCTGCCATACACCGCTAGCTGATACAAAATTTACAACAGGCACATTGCCATGTTTGTACACTGTATTTAATTAGTAGAATGAGGGTAATTCCAGCTAGCAGGAGTAGGTCGACGCGTTTCAGAAACCCGTTTTTCTTTTTTAGTTCTCCTCAGGACCAGGACAGATCAGACACATTCAGGGGTGTTGTATTTATCAGTAGTAAGCAAGCAAAGTCGTTTCATGTAGAGAATTTCCTTTATGTAAATTGAGAATTGTCAAATATGCTTCCGGGAATAGATTTAGTCAAACGTCGTGTATAATCGAGCCTTAGTGGCCACCTCACTAAAGATGAATTACGCGTGGGTAGTGCTCTCATTTATGTTTGGGATTATTTCAAATCTGCCACATTTCCAAAATGTAAACTTTAAACAACCGTGCTAGAGAAGTACATCTAATGTTGTGAATACAGCTTGTGGGACTACTAGGGGTAGATTTACAAAAAAATATAGAAGACGGGGGAGAATCACCATTTTTGAAATGGCAATCCGTCCCATTAACAGTAGGGAGGTCCAAAAAGATATACTTGAGCATATGGCTGTGATTGCCCTCATTAAGTTGCCATCGAGTTGATCATATTGCGCCCTGTATACGTGGATTCCCAGGTATTTAAAGGTGTTGTGCGCTATCGGCAGGTTGTATGTGCCAAAAGGATTTATGTCCGGGCGTGGCCCGTCCCGAAAATAAAAGGTGTGTGACTTTCCCTCATTAATGGCTAAGCCCAAGATTCGCTCAAAGGTAGAAAATATACTGGGAAGGGGTTCGCATTAGCTGTCATGTCACGTAAATAAATGAGGATGTCATCTGCATATATTGAGATTAAATGCGCGGTGCCATCGATCGGTATCCCCAGTCTCTCTGCCGATTGCCGCAGCACTATCACTAGGGGCTCCAGTGCCAGGACAAACAATAGGGGGGATAGAGGGCACCCCTGTCGAGTGTCCCTATGTATAGTGTATTCACGGGAAATATGCTTCCCAGTGCGTGCTCTGGCGGTGGGATTGGTGTGGAGCAGACGTTTCCACTGGAGATAACCTGGACGGAGACCAAATCGACTTAGGGCTCCAAACATATATCCCCAAGTGATGGAGTCGAAGCCCTGGCGGAGATCCAATGCTAGACAGCGCGCATTGGTATATTCCACCGGAGCAGCCACCATGACATGGTGTAGTCGTCTAGTGTTTAGGGAAGTACTTCGGGCCAGGAGAAATCCACATTGATTCCTATGTATAAGTGTATTTAGGACGGGTAGGAGGCGGTTGACCAAGGCCCTAAGGATTTTGTATTCAGTCGCTAGTAGCGATAAGGGTCGATAACTGGCTAAATCGGTACCATCTCGTCCCGGTTTGGGGAGGGAGACGACCAGAGTTTGCATAGTGGATTGTGGTAGATGACTGATGTCTAGGGCCGTCTTATATAGTTCTTCTAACTTAGGGACGAAAGTGTCCGAATAAGTTTCATAAAATTCTATGGGTAGGCCATCAAGTGCGGGGGATTCATTGCGGTTGAGGCCTTTAATCGCCGCTCGTATTTCCTGCTGGGTAATGAGACCAGAAAGGTCTTCCTTTGTGTCGTCGGTGATATTGGGGAACGTTAGTTCATTTAGGAAGTTCTCTAGTAGCGTGTCATTAGCATGTGTGGGGGCAGCATAGAGCTTACTGAGGTAGCAACAAAAGGCCTCGTTTATCTCAACTTGTGCATGCACCAGACCCCTGGTGGGTGCCTGAATGCTGGTAATAATGGGTGGTTCTGGGTTGTCCCGCAGAATCTGGGCCAGCAACGTACCAGACTTGTCGGCCTCGGTATGCTTCTGCTGTGTAAAGGCCCGATGGTCTGTGACACGGAGATCTTCAAGGATCTCTGCATGTCGAATGCGGACCTCGCTTCAAGGACTCTCTTTTTTCTGGGTCAGACACCGCTGCTTGCTCCAGGTCTGTCATTTGCGTTTCTATATCTATAAGACGTTGGTGTATTTCTTGTCTGGCCCCTACTATGGTCCCAATTGCTGAACCCCGCACTACCACCTTAAGCGCATCCCAATCAACGAGGTTAGAGGAGGCTGTATTCCAGTTTTCTGTCAGATAATTTGTAATGGTCATGGACAGGGTGTTACGGAACGGAGAATCTTCTAGGAGCTGAGGCCATAATTTCCAAGTGGGGACTGGGGTGGGGACTCTACCCCATGTGAGGGTGAATTCCAAAGGGTTATGGTCAGAGAAAGTCTTAGCTAAATAAGTGGAGTGGTGTATTTGTGAAGTAAGTATGCGAGACCCTAAGAACCTGTCAATTCTGGTGTGAAGTTAGTGGACTGGTGAATAAAATGAATATTCCCTGTGTGTAGGGTGCAGAAGTCGCCAGATATCATTCAATTCCCAACCATACAGCCAGGTTTTGAGGAGATCAGCTTGTTTACGGGCGCCAGCGCCATGCAATGGAGGATGAGCTCTATCTAAGTCCACATCTAGAACAGCATTACAATCCCCACCCAGAATCCAGGGAATCGTGTCCCACCCAACTAGAGCAGTGCTCAACCGTTGAAAGAATTTGTCTTGATCGAAGTTCGGGGCATAAATACTGCCCAGAATCACAGGTAGCCTGTCTAATGTACCCCTCAGCAGTATATATCTGCCCTGTTAATCTTCGCGGTGATCTAATTCTTTTAAAGGGACCCCATGATGGATCCATATTGTAGCCCCACGGGCAAAGGCCGAGTAATTAGTGGAAAAAATGTGCCCCCTCCATTTTATGAAGAAGAGCAGTATGGCATGCCAGATCGTGACCTTATTATTAAACACAGACCTTCAACATGCAGCATAATTGATCTAAAACAAAAGGATACAGGCATGCTGTGTAGTCCCACTATAGTTCCTAGTGTCTCATCATTGTGTTCCGTCGAAATGACATAGTGGACCTCATCAATTGTCTACCAGATCATCCACAGTTTGGGGTGTAACTGAGGGGAACAGGGTGATGCTGTGATCCGAGTCTGAGTGGATGGTGTTACTGTCATCAGAGTCTGACAAGATCTTGAGGTTGCCTTCCCGAAAGGAGCCAGCCAGGGCCAGCGCCTCCACTCTGCCGGTCAACCGCTGATCGTGTGTCGGGTCGACTATCTTGGTGTTTGACTTGCTC
The DNA here is from genome assembly GCF_964204655.1 of Triturus cristatus. Lineage (NCBI taxonomy): Eukaryota > Metazoa > Chordata > Amphibia > Caudata > Salamandridae > Triturus > Triturus cristatus. Next base: position 775,709,383 of record NC_140595.1, on the reverse strand, counting down.
TTAGCGCGACGCTGAGTGCCGCTTTTCTGCGATTGAGTGGGGCCATGTCGTGATGAGCCGGACCGTCCGCCCTGACTGGATTCCAGGCCCATCACCTCCAGGCATTCCTCCGCATCAATCGGGCTGTCGAAAAAATAAGTTTTCCGGTCGTAAATGATTTTCAAACGTGCTGGGAACAATAGTGCATATTTGAGTTGGGCAGCCCGCAGTTTCTTCTTGACTGCTTGATAAGAGGACCGTTGACGCTGCACCATTAAGGTATAGTCGGGGTAAAGCGAGATCTTCTGGTTCTCGTATTGGATTTGTTGTTTTTCTCTCGCCTTTTGTAGGAGTACATTACGGTCCCTATAATTAAGTATTTTGATGATCAACGGTCTGGGGGCGCTCCCGCCTTTGGCGCTCCAGTAGGGATTTTGTGTGCCCTCTCGACACAGAAGTATGGGGATAGACCATCTTGCGCCACATATTCTCGGAACCATGTTTCCATAAAGTCTGCCGGTTTGGTACCTTTGCTGCGTTCCGGAAGTCCAATTACGCGTATTTATTGCGACAATTTCTTCCCTCCGCATCTTCGACTCTGTCCTGCAATCCGGTGACCTACTGCTGAAGCTGTTTTATTTGTGTATCATGTTCCGCAAGTTTAGGTTCCATGCTGGATAATGCTTTCTCCTGTTCGTGGACTACGTCAGCGAGTTTCCCATGATCCGCTCGAAGAAGGTTTAGGCCGGTCGTGAGAGACCCAATTTGCAGCTCTATTGCTCTGCGTGATTCTCTAACCTTCAGGATCAGGTCGAGTTTGTCAGGGGGTAGATTGCCCGGCTACGAGGAGGAGGCGCCAGGTGATGGGGGCCTAGCCATATCTCCGGGCGTCTCGGAGGGCCCCCCGCAGCCGTGGTGTTGTCCAGTACCTTCCCTTTAAGTCTTCCCATTATAGCTGCCAGGGGTTAGCGGGTGCTGCCAGTGTGTGAGGGGTGGTAGCGGCAGAGGAGACATCGTTCAATGTAGCACCAGCCCAATGGCGCAGTCCTGGAGGGTATGAGTCCTGATGGTGGTGGGTTCCTACTGGTCACACTCGGGGGATTCACGGGTGTAGCCACTGATACTCCCAGGCCGTCCCGTACAAATCTCAGTCCCGCCGTGTAGCTCGATACTTGGGTTATCCTAGGCAGTATTGCTCTTTATGTCTGCCAGCCGGTCCCCTACATTCAAGGGGCAAGATCTACTGCGTGTCACACACCCTACATCCCCAGTGATTGGTAGTGACCTCAGTGGCAGCCGTCGGTTCGCCCAGTATTCTTAAGTGGATTAGTGCAGTGAGCCCGCCAAGCGCAACACTGCCCAGCACTGTCCGTGGCCCTCCACTGCTCTATGCTCCAGTGTCCTGAATACTCCGAAAAGGCCACCTCCAGGGGGCCGCCGTAACTCCCGGAGTCAGTTATACCCCTCCGCGATGCTGGGTCCAATACGTCGCACACTCCACCGCTAGCTCACAAGGCTCCGGAGGTGCTCGCTCTACCGCCAACGGTGGTCTCAACGTCCAGTGTTAGCAGGGGGGCAGTTCAGGGCGTCTCACAGGGCGAGACAGCGGGCGTATGAGGAAGAGGCCCCCTCATCCCCCACGCAACAGGCAATAGAAGCATCCAAGGGGGGAGGGCACCGCCTTCTCGCCCCCCGCAATGTAGTTATATCAGCGTGGCGAGGGGGGGGGGAGAAGAGAGAATGTCCCCACGCAGCTCCGTACAGCAGCCTTCCGTCCGCTGCCTTCTGCTCTGCGAACCCAGTCCTTTTGCCACTCGGGTCCCGTCACAGCAATCCTCCACTCTGCAGGGGTCACAGTGCTAGGGAAACCCGCTGCTCTCGCAGAGCCAACCGTTATGCGCCCCCTCGCCATTCGTCTGCAGCTGTCCTCTGCCTCAGGCCGTGCCGCTCCGGCGATCCGGCCCCGCCGCGGCAGCTCCCAGCTCAGCAGCTCTACAACACCGGCTCCATTCACCGTCTGGCTGGCACCATCCGGGCCCACGGCAACATGCACGGTATCCAGGCCGCGGGGCGCAGTCTTCAGGCGTGGCCCTCCAGCCCCAACGCATTCCTCGGGTAGGCCGCAGGTCCCGCGGTCACAGCCGAGTGTATCGATCGGCCACACAAGCGCAGCCCAGATTTATAGACACGGCAGGATCTCTTCTGGAGGCCGCAACACCAGCCCTCCCGTGCCCGAAGTGGCGCAGTGGGCCCTCTGTTCGGCGATCACCAGCATAATTCCCCCTAAGGTCCGGAGCGTCACCGGATTGCATCCGCCATCTTAGACAGTTAGACACGCCCTCCGACTGGAGGCTCCTTTTTAGCCAGAGAGTAACAAGCCTTCATACACAACACGACCCATTGAGAAATGGTGCATTTGTGTACGGCCCGACCCTTCTTTTCACTCACGTAGCCAACAAAAAGTTGATCATCCACCCAGACTTGTTTTGTGCGATCCAGATAGAAGGAGAGTGCACGCTTTGGATCCAGAAGGTGGAGCCTCTCTTTCTCCTTCAAAGGATGCGGAAGCGGAAAGAAGGTGGGTAAAGTAATGGTGTGCCCGATGTGGAAGGCAGTGACCACCTTAGGAAGAAGTGATGGACGGGTCCTGAGAACCACCTTGTCCGGGTAAACAGACAAGAAAGGAGGTTTGGGAGAAAGAGCCTAGAGCTCACTCACCCTTCTAGCGGAAGTGATGGCTACCAGGAAAGCAGTCTCAAGAGTTAAGAGACGTAAAGGACAGTTATGAAGCGGCTCAAAGGGAGCACACATTAAGTAAGTCAGTACAAGATTCAAGTCCCACTGAGGCATAACGAAAGGAATTGGAGGAAAGAGGCGATAAGCCTTTCAAGAAATGGTTAACTACCGGGGACATGAAAAGAGAAGGCTAATCTGGCAGCCGAAGGAAAGCAGAGGTGGCTGAAAGGTAGCCCTTGATAGTCCCCAGAGCAGAGCCCTGCTGGGCTAAAGAGACAAGGAACAAGAGTACTTCAGAGAGAGGGGCAGAAAGGGGATCCACAGCCTTTGCTGTGCACCATGCCACAAATTTGTTCCATCTGCAGGCGTATACCGTCTTGGCGGAGGGACGCCTGGCTGCCAAGATTACATCACAGACTTCGGGATGCTGGTCGAAAGATGTCAACTGTTGCCGCTCAATCTCCACTTAAGGAGGTGGAGACTGGACAGGTTCGGGTGGAGGACCGTCCCCTGCTGCTGCGACAGAAGATCCTACCGAAGAGGCAGTCTGATCGGAGGATCGATGGCCATGTTGAGTAGCTCTGGATACCAGACTCTTCGTGCCCAATCCGGAGCCACAAGAATGACTTGGGCCCGGTCGCACCTGATCTTCTTCAGCACTCTGGGCAGAAGTGGTATAGGCGGAAACGCGTACAACAGACCGCAACTCCACTTGTGACGGAAAGAATCCCCGAGCGAGTGCCACCTTGGAAATTCCAACGCGCAGAATTGCTGACATTGCACGTTCTCTTCAGTGGCGAACAGATCTAACCAAGTCGCCCCAGTGTTGAAAGAGGCCTTGCACCACCTCCGAGTGAAGACACCATTTGTGTTCCATCATGCACCTGCGGCTGAGTTCGTCTGCCCTGACGTTCAGAGAACCTGTCAGGTGTTGAACCACCAAGGAAATGCCTTGATGTTCCATCCATGTCCAGAGGCGAAGGACCTCCTGACATAGGGTCCACGACTCCACCCCTCCCTGTTTGTTGCACTACCACATGGCGGTGGTGTTGTCCGTGAACACCTGCACTACTCTTCCCCGGACAGAAGGAAGGAATGCCTTCAGTGCAAGACGAATCGCCCGGAGCTCCAGGAGATTGATGTGAAGCCCGGACTCCGCCAGAGACCAGAGGCCTCTGATCTCCGCCTCTCCATTGTGGCCGCCCCATCCTAGAAGGGTGGCATCCGTCACCACAGTGTGGTCGGTTGGGGAAGGGAGAGGGACCTGCCACTGACCCAATCCTGGTTTGTGAGCCGCCACTGCAGTTGTAGAGCAGTGCCCTCCGAGATCTGGAAGTAGTCGGACAGATTCCCCCGATGCTGCGCCCACTGGAACTTCAAGTCCCACCGCAGAGCCCGCATATGCCACCTGGCATGATTGGTCAGCAGGATGCAGGAGGCCATGAGGCCCAGCAGCCTCAGGGTCATTCTGACCGAAACCCGAGACAAGGGCTGAAGGATCGGAATCATAGCCCGAATGTCCCAGACTAGCTGTTCGGGAGGATAGACCCGAAACTGCACCGTGTCCAGAACCTCTCCGATGAAAAGGAGCTTCTGAGAGGGAATCAGGTGCGACTTCGGCACATTGATGGAGAACCCCAGCTGATGCAGGAGGTCGGCCGCAGTCTGGAGGTGGGAGACGACTGCCTGGGGCAAGCCCGCCTTCAACTGCCAGTCGTCGAGATAGGGGGAGACTGAAACCCCCGATCTGCGCAGATGAGCTACCACCACTGCCATCACTTTCGTGAACACCCGAGGGTCGCTGGTAAGGCCAAAGGAGAGCACGGTAAATTGAAAGTGCTTGTGGCCTACCGTGAACTGCATGTAACACCGGTGGGCAGAAGGACGGGGATGTGGAAATAAGTGTCCTGCAAGTCCAACGCTACCATCCAGTCTTGTGTGTCTAGGGCAGACAAGACCATAGCAAGCGTCAACATTTTGAGCTTCTCCTTCCGGAGGAAGCAATTGACGTCCCTGAGATCCAAGATAGGACGGAGGCCCTTGTCCTTCTTGGGAACCAGAAAGTAGTGGCAGTAGCAACCATGACCTACTTCTGGGACAGGAACGCGCTCGATGGCTCCCTTGGCCAAGAGAGCCGTAACTTCCTGCTGGAGAAGTGCCAGATGATACTCTGACATGTGGTGGTAACGAGGTGGCATGGCTGGAGGGGTAGTCTCGAAGGGGAGGGAGTATCCCTTTCGGACTATTTGCAAAACCCACCTGTCCAAAGTGATTGTGCGCCAGTGGGGGAGGTGATGGCGAATCCTGCCGCCCACTGGCGTTTGATGGCCTGAAAGGTCGGACTAGGAGGGTTTGGTGGCTGCTGCAGGGGGGGTTGGTGGATTGGCACACCCGCTGGCCCCTGAACCACGGCGCTGGTTCCCACGTCCCCGGCCGTTCAAAGGTTGAGTAACTTTCTGCGGCCTGTGGCCCTGGGTGGGACGTAGCGGGGCACCTCTTCCGTAGCCATGAAAGGGGCGAAAAACAGCCTGCACCGGATAGGAGGAGAGGCCCAAGGACTTGGCCATAGCCGTGAGTCCTTGAAGCACTCTAGGGCGTTGTCTGCTTTGTCGTCAAAAAGGCGACAGCCATCAAAGGGAATGTCCATCAAGGTGTTCTGGACATCCCCTGAAAAGCCAGTGGACCTCATCCAGGCACAGCAACGAAGCGTTACTAATGTTGTGATAGTCCTGCCCAGAGAGTCGGCTGTGTCCAGCCCACAACGCATCGTAAACTTAGCTGCATCTCTCCCAGCGGCGACGGCCTGGGAGAGCACTGCCTGGGCCTCCTCTGAACACTGAGGCAGCACTTGCACCACCGTATCCCACACTGAGTGCAAATAACGGCCCAAGAGACATGCGGAGTTTACGGACCGCAGTCCTAAGCTGGAGGAAGAGAACATTTTCTTCCCAAGATGGTCCAGCTTCTTGGATTCCCTTTCCAGTGGAGCAGTAGGGAAGGCACTTTTGGAGGTGGAGTCTTGGACCACCAAGCTCTCCAGGGTGGGGTGTTGGGAGAGGAAAGTGGGGTCGCCCAGAGCCAGGCGGTGGCGTCAAGGCGATCATCCTGTCCACGGGAGCCCCCGTGTTGGGCCTGGACCACGTGCCCAAAAGGACCTCGGTGAGGGCCTCATTAAATGGCAGCAGGGGCTCCAAAAAGCTTGCTGCCGGTTGAAGCAGCTCACTCAGGAGGTTAGTCCTGACCGCCACGGTAGGAAGCTGGAGCTATAGAGCCTCGGCCGCCCTACGCAACACAACAGCATATGACGCCCCCTCCTCCATAGCCACGGTAGGAGGAGACAGCATACCAAGGTCGGGAGAAGTGCCTAGTCCACTGCCATCCCCCAGTTCCTCTCTCCAGTCCTCTTCAGACCCTAGCTGGCCAGTTAAAAGGTCAACTGACCCCTCCCAGTCCTCCTCATCTTTCTATGGGTGCCATTGTGGTTGGAAAGGTACCGCAGGAGTGAACAGGGGCATGAAAACCCATCCGGCGCCGGATCGGGCGTCGGTCGATGCCGGGCCGGCTCCGTGTCCACGTCAGGAAGGAAGGAGGCTGGGGACGACACTGTCCATGGGGGCGAAGGGATTCGGGCATGGTAGTGTTGCCATCGGAAGCAGCACCGGTGGAGGTGTAATAAGGTCAACCAGCGCCGATCCGGATCCAGGCCTGGATCCAAGGGGGGCCTGCGGCAGCGAGGACCTGGACCCCTCAACCGAGTCCGCAGGGCCCGAAGGCGCACCGACGGGGTCGGTCCGCCCAATGATGGCACGTACGATGGAATGTACGAAGCTGGGAGGAGGTCGCTTCCGTTCCCAGAAAGGGAGGGAAGCTCGGAGTCGACACTTCAGGCTCCGCACGCGGAGCCGCGGGGGTGGCACCACCCACGCACCTCGTCGGAGCAGCCGAACGGCGAGAAGAAGTCGAAGAGCGCCGATGCTTCTTTGATTTCTTCTTATACTTCGACTTACCCGACCCCGAGTGCGAAGACTTCGATGACTTTGAGCCGGAATGGCGATGGCTCTGCGACCGGTCCCTCGACCCCCCTCTGGACCGGGACCTTGAGTGGCGCGGAGCCGGCTGCCGGTGTTCAAGCAGGTTTCGGGACTGCTCCTGCAAAGCCTTCGACATCAACAACTGGCAGTCGGAGCACGACTTGGGGTAGTGGTCGTGCTCCAGGCAAAAAAGACACACACGGTGCGGATTTCGTCACTGTCATCATGCGATGGCAGGAACCGCAGGCCTTGAAACGGGCATCCCTCGTGCACCTTACGGAGTCAAAGACTCGAGAAAGACATCGACAAAAGTCGAGAAAAAGTTAGTCAAAAAATGACTGAGGTACCGCTCTAACCGAATCTGCGCTGGCTGGCGCGGAAAAAGAAAGAACTGACGTCAGCGCTCGAGGGCGGCGTCTAAGTAGCTGCCGCGACGTCATCCCAGTGACCACGACGCCAATGACAAACGCGGAGCCGACCGACGCCACCTTCCGACGCGCAGAGGTACTGCTGACGAAAAAACTTTCCGGATCCAGTCTGACGCCTGGGGGTAATTCTAAGGCAAGGAATCTATAACTAACGTGTTTCTTTCAGATATAAGATGATAAAAAAGGAAACGACAACACCGACTAGCAAATAATCTGTCTACGTGTGTCACTTTATGAGAACTTGTGAGATAATCCTTAAAACCGAACGGGATCAGGAGAGCAGCATTATAGTAAAATAAATGTGAAAAATAGACTAATATCTAGAGATTTAAACCCCAGTGCCTGCCTACACAATGGGGAAACTCTCCCCCCTAGTGTGACACATTTGCCCTTCAAAGGTGGCTTTTCCTTTGAAGCCTGCCTTTTGGGGATAAGACTTAAGTGACTCCCTGCAGGAGAGAGGTGACACCTTGTTGTTCTGCAATCCCTCATTGTTCTCCTTCCTGAGAGTTGTTGGCATGTCTCTCCAGGAGGGCAGAACGCTGTCTCGTTGTATGGTATCCATGTGTACCTGGAAAGGCACAGGGGTTTCAAAGGTAACAAAGTGGCAGCTTTGCTAAAGCTGCACACTGCAAAGGTTACGTTAATTTCGACTTGAGATACAAGTCAAGCAAATGTAACAAATTGTTTGATACCTTGGAGTGCCCACTTTGGTCACATCGTTTAGGAGATAGGATAGCTGAGGGGTCAGAGTGTAATCCCGAGCTGGCCAATTAAGCAATCATGTCTTTCCAAGGTAAAAACTGTGTTTTCACATGTTTACTGTTAGGACATGTAAACTACATGTCCTGTCCATGTCATAAGTCACACCCTGCCTTAGGACTCCGAGGCCTGCCAGTGTGGTGACACAGATGTATAAGAGAAATAGTGGCTTTGCCATTGCTTTTAATGGCAAAGTCAGGCTAGCAGTGCACAACTGCTCTGCCAGTCTGCAGTGGCAGACTGGGGGACTCATTTTACTTGGAGAACCTCCAGGACGGCACAACCAGGGCTTCAAGCCCTGTGGTACCCCTCTAACTTACATACCCTGGGTACCAGGGTACCCTATACTAGAAACTTAAAGGCAAGTTACCCTTTTCCAATTGGGTACGGCCAATTCGGCATATACGTTAGGGTCAAGGCCCTGGCACTGTGGTCTGGTTACCAGGCCTCAGTACACTCAGAGAGATGAAAAACCAGCAGTATCAGTCAAAAAATCTGAGCGGTGACCATACACAAAGAGGCATTTCCTAACACTAAACTTCCTCTTTTCTGTTCCTAAATGCTTGCAAATATGTGGCTGCTGAAGACAACATTTGTATACTCTACTCAATAATGGCAGACGGGGTGAACACCAGTCAAGGTCTAATAGAGAGATATTGGGACTTAAATACATTATGACTCTGTGATGATGCACAATAAGGGTGAATATTCAATCAGTGATCTAGGTTATAACAATAACAGGTCGGTATTTGAGAGAAATGCAGTGCAGTTTGGATACTTACCATTCTTAGTAATATAGGAGGGTTTTTAGCACCTTTTTGTGATGAGACACAACCATAAATAGTGCTTAAATGGAGGAACACTATCATTCTTTACCATTAGCGTTTGTGGCTTATGTTTTCCTTCTACTGTAGGTTCTGAGTCCTCGATTCACAAACTGCATTTTACAGTACATAAAGTAGCACTGCAGTAGTAGTACTACCAACTTACTACAAAATTCAATATACAAACCATCAGGTGGGAATCTCCACCTGCAACTCTGCTATCTTTTTAATGGGACACCACCACACATGTCAGTTTGCTACTTCGTAGTAAATGTGGGAAAGAGTGATAGAAAGAACAAGTTACTTACCTTAGGTAACGCCTTTTCGGGTAGAGACGAAAAAGTTACTTACTGTAGGAAAGTAGGATCTGCTTTCATGGTTACCCCCACTTTTTGCTGCTGTCATTCTGTTTTCTGAGTAGTCTAGCTAGGATCCTGCTAATCAGTACCCCAGTCACTGTGCTCTCTCCTTACATTGGACTATAGTAAGCACTTTGGAAGGTTCCTAATTAGCTACTGGTGTATCCTTCTAAGTCCCTAGTATATGGTACTAAGATACCCAGGGCATAGGTACACCAGGGGTCTCCCATGGGCTGCAGCATGTATTATGCCACCCATGAGAGACGACTCAAACTGTGACTACAGGCCTGCCATTGCAGCCTGTGTGAGCTGGTGCTAGCACCACTTACAACAGATATACGTTTTCTTATATCGGAAGTCACTGCACCTAAACACTATAAGTCACCCCTAAGGCAGGCCTTTCAATACTGAAGGCAGGGTTCTTGCTTATAAGTGTGAGGGTGCCCTGCATGAGCAGGACACCTCCTACAAACCCAGGACTACATTCTCCAGGCTTTGTAAGTGCTGTTAACTATTTTATGCATACAGTGGGCATCAAGTAAATTGCAAGATGTCTAACTATATATTGGCTGCACCGAAATGGGTCATGTTTGGTATCACACATGTTGGAATCCTACCCCAACACTGACTCCAGTGTTGAGTGTAGGATCCCATGTACTGGGGGCTCTCCTATGGAGCCCCCCTGTATTCCCCATATCGCTTTTCAGGGCCTAACAGCAAGCTAGTGTTGCTGCCGACCACAGACACGATTCTGCCCTCCAGGTGCTGAGCCAGGCTCGAGCAGGGGAAGGTAGAACCTCAAGCAGGTGAAGGTAGAACAATAGGTTTCCTGTCACAGGGAGGTGTGACCACCTCCCAGATAGGACTTAGGGCCAGATGTATGACGTATGCATGAGCCCTGTAACCCTATAGTGCTAAGTCAATTCTTAGACATTGTAAGTGCAGTAACGTCATAAACAGTATATGGTCAGGAAATTTGTCATTACGAACTTCACAGCACCATAATGGCTGTAGGAGAGTAGGGTCTGCTTTCTATGTTGACCCCCACTTTTTGCTTTTGCTTTACTGGTTTTCGACTTAGATGTGTCTGTGGGCCTGCTAATCAGACCCACAGCCCTGCTGTTCTCTCTCTAAATTGATACTATGTACTTTAGGTGCATAACCCATTTGGATAGGATCACCTTATTGGCCCCTGTACAGTGTACCCTAGGTACCCAGGGCATAGGTGTACCCTAGGCCTACCAGGGGCTGCAGCATGTATTATGCCACCCCTGGCCTGGCCTTCCATTTTGACACAACTGGTTGATCACTCAGCTGGGGCAAGGTCGTGTAATCACCCCTTGCTTAGGTGTAGTATTCCTATACCTAACTTACATATAGACACATGTGTAACTATCAGCCACTCCTATGGCAGGCCTTAACAATCCTGGAGGCAGAGTGCTTGGTAACATGTGAGATGGTGCTCTAGCATGACCTGAGCCTGTCTGCAGCTTTCGGAACCATGTCCTTATATCTGTTCTATGATATAGCCTACCATATACTCTTAAAGTGCCTTATAATCTTAAACGGTTATGGTAACTATGGTTTGGCTTTATCGAAACATGTCGTGTAAGGTGTCTAACACTGTGGAATAATACCCCCATACCATTTCTGGACATGAGGATATTATTCCCCCCTTCTAGAGGGAAAGACATGTTAAAATCATACTTTACTGTTAGCCTCTGACCAAAGCCTCAGCATCACAAAATGGATGCTGCTGCCACGACACAAGTCTGACCTCCTGCTGCTGGGAGTGATCCTAGCCAGGGAGGCCTGGACAATAGGGTTCCTGCTTGGGGGAGGTGCCAGCACCTCCCCAGACAACCTTTAGTGTATTGGGACAGGGTGGGCTGAAAGGAATGAGACATGCCTGGGGCACACAAGGTGTTCCTTGCATAGTCCAGTTCAAACCGGCGCTGGGGCACTCCAGCCCCAGCTCTGGCGCGAAACTGGACAAAGGGAAGTGGGTGTAACCACCCCCTCCCAGGTCCCACCCATAAGGCGTGACCTAGCAGGTATCCCAGCCCCCCAGATTAGTATAAGAGTGGGAGTTGGGCCTCAAGACTTTAGATTATCCTGAACCTGCAACTTGAACAGAAACTCTGGACCTTCGACATTCGACGAAAGAAGAAGACTGAAGAATCTCCCTTGTGGCCAAGGAGTGGCTACCCTGTGCAAACAGGCACCATCAAGAGACTACCCTTTGCTTTGCTAAAGTTCTACGAGGGACCGACTGCAGAGCCCGACCAGAGCCTTGACTTCCAGACTTCTCCGACCCTGATCCACATCCACAGCAGAGCTGAGATCCGTGGAGGCGACGAGAGACGTGGGACCGGCTACCTGGGAAAAGTGGCTAGTATCTTCAAGCGCAGCTTCTGAGGCACCCTCGAAGTTGTGCACCGGGGATTGAGAAGCCCCAACCCCAAGCACCATCTGCACCGAAGACCAGCCCCCCACACTCCACGAGTCCTGCGTGGGGCCCTTCTGCATTTTCCTGCGTGCCGCGTCTGTCCGGTTGCTTGCCCGCTGGCTAGTGGCCTTTGTGACGACGCAACCTGAAATCTTCACCGCTGGTTTGGCTCCTCCAGACTGGCCCCTGCTTCTTTGAAAAAGAGAAGCACCCCAGACCTTCCTGGTCTGCACCAGAAGCAAGTCCTCCATTCTTCGTGGGTTCCGCTTGCCAAGGCTTGGTGAGTCCTAGTCCAACTTCGACGCCGCCGACAGCAAGAGCCTTCGTGGGACAGCTCGCCTCCTGGTCCTGGTCGTCCTCGACGTTCCCTGGTCCTCGTGGCTGCAGCGACAAGCTTCACCTTCACCTGCAATCTTCACAACATCGCCTGGGTCCTTCCTGGTTCCACGTGGTCACTGGCTAGTGACCTTAACTCTGTCCCTTCTGCTTGCAGGTCTCCTCTCTTCTTGATCCCAGCCTTGGGATCCACCGGACACTCTTCACTGACTGCCTGTCAGCATCTTTCTTCAGGCATCCATAGGAGTCAACGACGAAACCCGACGCAACTTCACCCCTATGCACCCGCAGCCTGTGGGCTAGGTAACTTGGGTACTCCGGTGCTCATCAGGATAGTGACTATCCTAGTGTCTAGTTTTCCAGTCTCGACTTCCTAGCTACTCCGGAAGTGTCCTAAATCTATCTATTTCTAAACTGTACTATTGCTATTGACTTTTACGCATTACGCGTGAGTGTTTCCACTCTGCACCTGAATCCCGTGGGCCTTCCACTTCCTAACCTTTGGTAGTATAGTGTAGCCCCAGCGATTCCCTAGGCCTAGGCCTATCCTATTTCCGTGACAGTGGTCCTTATACCACTTACTTAGTATATGGTTTGCGTGGCCCCTAGGGCCTAACTGTATTACTTACCTGTGTGACTTAATGTATGCATAAATAAGACTGTGTTGTACTTACCTCTAATCTCATAAAGAGTGCTGAGGGTTTGACTAGAATAAATACACTTTATGTTATATATATATCTGTTGTGGTGTCCTTTCATTTGGTATTCAAGGGATTATATATGGTATCACAGGTGGCTTCACATGCCATTCAGAGTTTAGCCTAAGACTGCTCTTGTCCATGCTACCACTAGGATAGCTGGTCTATAAGGTTGACTTTACAACCAATCACCATAAGGGTATTTGGACTGATATAAGGTGTACACTAGAACTAGTGACATCATACATCAGGCCAACTTCTCACAATGGCTTTGCTGAAAACTGGGAGGTTTGGTGTCAAACTTCTCAGCGCATTAAACCCACACTGATGCAAGTGTGGCATTTAATGAAAAATGCACTCAGAGGGCATCTTAAAGATGCCCCCTGAAAAATGACCTAACTCTAGTGTCCTGGCTGAGTGGCTGCTCGCCAGCTGCCACCACAAGACCTGTTTCTGGACCCCTGGGTCGAGAGCCTGCCGCTCTCAGGGTCCTGAAACAAAGCATATCCTGGGACGAGGTGCCAAGCCTCCTCTCCCAGGATGGGCAGGGTCCACGAAGGGGAAGCTTCAAAGGCTTGCCACCTTTGTGAGCTACCCAGCCATTTGCTGCTCCCAGCAACTGGCCCCCACCAGTTCTGACCCCCACTTTGGGCAGGAGAATGGGTGGGAAAACCAAGTTAGGAGGAGAGGTGTGACTACCTTTGCCAACCCCACCCCTCAGGTGAAGGCAAGGTGAAGCACAACTCAGGCCCCGTCTTCTTGCAGATGGGGGACCCAGCCAATCAGAGTGAGGCTTATGCCCCCCTCCCACTGGAGGGTGGGGTGTACCCACCCCAAGGAAGGGACCCATTGGTCCCGACCTGTAACGCCCCTAAATTTTGTATTTTGGGGCGACACTGAACCTCGCCTAATCAGACAAGAAGAAAAAGGACGGAAGAGCTGTGCTGAAGAAGAAGAGGAGGAGGACACCAACGTACTTGGCCCCAGCCCTACCGGCCCGTCCCAACCTCGATCAACTACAGCAAAATCCCGGAGTGTCCTGCAGCCAGCAGACCTCAAGAACCCGGAGGACCCGCTCTGCATTCCCAAACTAGACTTCGTCTCCCATGAGCACGGGATTTGCTCATCCACAGACTTTGGCTCCGGGCAAATCCGTGAGTCTGCACCACTCTGCACCTGATGCCCACAGCCAGAGTTTGAGTGGCCCAACACCATGAGGAGGTCTCCCCGGCGGTCCTGACCTGCCTCAAGTCTCCAACCCATGCCTGCAGTCCCTTTCTGGAGAATCCCCCTGACCGCGACCGGAGCTGGTAAAAAAATAAACAACGCCAAAAGAAACCCCTGCACCCGACATCCCGCGGACTGGGGTGGCCCAACCGACGGTGTCCTGGCATCCCAGGACATCCCAACTTACTTCTCCAACCGGTGGTTACCTCCAGAATAACTTTTTCCCTGAGCCTGCAGTGTTTGTTGCAACCGGAAAATCTGCACTGAAATCAACGCCACATCAACATCCTGCACCCGGCCGCCCCTATGCTGCTATAACTCCAATCTACCAACACCACAATGATAATAAGGTACTCACGCACACAAGACATAGGATCCCTGATGGCCTCCACTTACAACACCAGGTCATTCTCGGTATTCATTACAATGATCATTGCATTTATAATGTCGCTCTATAACCGGATATGTATATTAAGTGATAAGTTGTGAACCTCTCACTCACATTCTCCTGCAGATGCAAAGACTTGTGAACAACTTGTGTTGAATTGCAGATGTGTTCCCTTGTTCCCCACCCTAGTTTTTTCGTTTAACGTTGGCATCGATAATATACACCATGTACCACAATCCTACAAATGTATGATGTATATGTTGAGAACATTTAAATGCCAATCAAAAATCTAAAAAAAATTGGGAATTCCTTAATACATTTTTAAGCTGTAATTCCTGATTAGAAAGGAGTAGCTGCATCAGGTTTCATATCTTTCGAATGGGAATGATAACTCCCCTTTTCTCTGCTATTTATTTATTTATTTATTTTACAGAGTTTTATACAGCGCGAACTTGACCCGAATCGTGCCTTGCAGTCCGTCTCCGATACATGTCTGGGTGGGTGACAGCTACACTTTGTGCATTCCCTTTAGACAGCCACAAACACAGGACGGCTAAGTATAATAGAGACCTCATCTGCATTAATTTGAATCCTGATAGCTCTTCCTTGGTAGGAAGTGGGGGAGCGGACAGTGACAACTGAATAGGCAGTGTTTTGTTTCCTGCACAAAGGGCTGATTACCCCCTACTGATAGTCTGGAGCCAGGGCTGGAAAGAAAGGAGGACTTGTGCACTTCAAAAGCACAACTGGGTATAAGTACTGGGCATCTGACTCTACCAAGACAGTACACTACTGGACCTGTGAAGAACTCTGCCATGAGTAAAGACTGCTGTTCTACAAGGATTGCCACTCTGCTTCACAGCTGCCTTGAAAGAACTGATTTCCTGCTTTGCTGTGATGCCCTGCTGCCTGCTGATCTCTGCTCTCTTGAGGACAAGGACCGGACCCATCTCACTTTAACACAGAGTAACTCCAATGACTTGCTGACTTGCCCCCTGTTCTGAAGACTCAGGACCATTAAAGACTTCCACAACACTGTAACAGTGACTGTATTCTGCCATATGTGAGCCCTGCCCTGTCAAGTGGTGCCACTCCAGTACTGGGCCCTTGAAAGTGAGCTTCTGCTTTGCAGAACCATCAAAATCGACGCAGTGACTACTTTGCGCCGATCGAAACCGACGCATTGCAATTCGACACCGACACAGGACCTGATCGATGACATTGGTTCGACAGATTGCACGGCTTGACGACAACAGACAGTGTTGCTTGATGACAACGCATCACCTGCATTGTAAAGGGGTTTGTCAACAAAGCTTTCATTGTCTGTTTGCATCGGAACAGACACATTGAGTCTTCAAAGTCGATGCTTACTCCATCCAAGGTACTTTTTCAGTGGAACATGCTTGAGTCCTGTAGTCGGCCTGCCCTTCATTGCGGTCAAGCTGAACTCTGGATCTACCCCGGTCCATCACAACCTCAAGTAACCGCTAAGCGCTATTTTCTTCTAAACACAACATTTTGATTGAATCTTTAAAAATTTGTAACTCCAGTTGTAGGAAGGCAGGATCCTTCTGCATGGTTACAACCACTTTTTTGCTTGATGCAATGCAGTTTCTGACTAGTCAGACAGGGATCCTGCTAATCAGGACCCCAGTCTCCGTGCTTTCTCCCTTAAATTGGTATGGTAAGTACTTAGGTACATCCCAGATGGGATACTGGTGTACCCTTATCAGTCCCAAGAATATGGCACTAAGGTACCCAGGTCATAGGTGCACCAGGGGTTCCCTATGAGCTGAAGCATGTATTATGCCACCCATGGGAGACCACTCAATTTGTAACTACAGGCCTGCCAGTGCAGACTGTGTAAGCTGGTGCTAGCAGCATTTACAAAAGATTTAGGTTTTCCTATATCTAAGGTCACTGCACTTAAAGCCTATAAGTCAGCCCTAAGGCAGACCTTACAATCCTGAAGGCAGGGTGCTTGGTTTTAAGTGTGAGGGTGCCTTTGCGTGAGCAGCACACCCTTACAGCCTACAGAGTCCATTCTCCTTGGTTGTAAGACATCCATATAACATATAGAGGGACACTACATCATTATGCAATGACCATCTCGAAAGTGGCTGTAATGTACCCCATCTTGTTTGGTATCAAACATGTTGGAATCATACCCCCACATCGTAAATGGTGTGGGAGGTAGGATTCCACGCACTGTAAAGCTCCTTCGGAAGAGTTCTCCCAGTACCAGTCTTCTAGACCAAGACAGCACAACATGGCTACTGCCGACCAGAGACACGATTCTGCCCTCCTGCTGCTGAGCTAAGCTTAAGCAAGGGAAAGCAGAACAATAAGTATCCTGTCACGGGGAAGTTTGACCACCTCCCAGACAGGGTTCAGTGTATTGGGGCTGAGTGGGAGCGCTTGCTAATGCCACTCAGTCTGCTTGAAGGGCACACTTGGTGCCCTCCTTGCATAGTCCAGTGCAAACCAGCTTAGGGAGCCGTTGGCTCCTGCTCTGGCAGAAACTGGATAAAGGACATGGGAGTATGCTCCCCACTGTCTGACCCCTCCCCTGGTAGGGAACCCTGAATCGCCCAAACCCTTTCCTTAGGGTACTTAAGGGCTTACCTGAGGGTGGCTCCCTAGAGTCATCGTGGGACAAGATTTATTTCAAGACACCACTTCTTCTTTAACCGTCTGGGCACTCTGGACTTCGCTCTGGGCAGCAAGGCTGCAATTAGGAAGACTTCTGCTGCTCCTGATCTCGTCGCCCTGCTCGGAGGCTGCAACATCTGTGCCTGTGCACCATACAGGAACCCTCAAAGGCCTGTGGGCATCCAAGACACCTGAAGGAACCTCCCTTGAAGTGAAGGAGTCACTTCCCTGCATCTGCACGCACCGCAACTAAGCTGACCGTACTGCTGATCCTGGACTCCCACGGACTGCGAAAGGGTCAGCAACACAGGTGGTGGTTCTTCAAATCGCTCAAGGCCTGCCCTGTCCTCTTACCAAGTTTGAGGCCAGCATCCCTCGTCGGAGCCACGGGAACTGAACCCCTGTGCACCGCGTTGACTTGCAGTCGCAAAGGCTTATTGGCTTACTTCCACCAAGTAGCCCCAAACTCAAGCATCTTCGGTGACCAAGATCTTCGTCCTCACCGCATCACTTGCACCGTGGGCCTGCTTCTTTGGTGAGCTGCTCGAGGTCCTCTCGCGACTCCAGTGCCTTCAGCCTGTGGGTCTTCTTGAGGGTCATCCTTAAATTCTGTGGGCTCTCCTGATTGCTCGGAGCTTGCCCCAACTCCCATGCTTGTGGTGAGTCACCTGGACCTTGCTGATCCAGACACTGCACCTTCTTCGCTTTCCACGTTATTTGTAGTTGCCGAGGCTTGTTGGTGCTCCCGACAGACACACCCCTCAACTCACGACATCCGACGTGGGACAGCTCATTCATGGCTCCTGGTCTTCCACAGCGTCACCTGGTCCTCACAGCTGCAGCTCCAAGGTCACTGTCATCTCTCCTGCAGCACCTGACATCCGTGGGCATTCATCTTTGTTGCCTCCTGGTCACTCCTGAGTGGCATAGACTCTGTCCCCTTTGCTTGCAGGTACTTCTCATCTTGAATCCACCTTTGGGTTCCTCCGGAAACTTTCCCCTTCTCCAGCAGCGGCATCTGCCTGCAGTCCTCCATTGGGTTTGACAGCGCTTTCCGATGCCAATTCACACCTATGCACCCAGCTTCCCTGATGTAGGTATCCTGGTTCCTAGGGTATCCACCGGTGGGGTGGCTCTCCAACCTTCTGTCTTCCACAGGGTTTTTTCAGGGTCCACTGGGAAGGGTCCTTCTTCTTTAAAATTGAAACCGCAACTTACCCAACGGTCGTGTTCCCACTCTGCACACTGCCTCCGTGGGGTTCCTGGTTACTTACCTTGGGTGGTTCCTTGGGTCCCCGGCACTTCTTTGTCTTCTGGGTATAGTCCTGACTTGAGCAGTGGTTCGCGTACCACTATTTTAGTATATGGTTTGGTATGGCCCTAGCAACTACTCTGTATTTCGTGCTACTTACATGTTTCTATTGAAAAGTATTGTGTGCATTGTGTATATCTCCCATTAGGAGATGCCCATATGTGTTAATGAGTGTTCTATAATAAATATATATTTTTATATCTACACTGTGTGGTTCTTTTTCACTTAATCTATACCTATAAGATTACGTCCTGGTAAACAAGCTTCTTTACACTCCTTCTGGACTAAGCCTGAAGGCTGCTCACCACAGTTACCACTTAGAGAGCTTTCTAAGGTTGTCTAAGACCACTAAAATCATCATAAGGGTTGTCTGGATTGGTGCAGGGTGTTCAATTACATAAGTGTACACCATATACCAAGCCAGCTTCTCACACCAGTTCTACTATTTTTGTTGTTTTAGTCTTGTTTTACTCATAAATATATAATATATTTGTCTAACCCTGTGTGGACTATTTTTGTGGTCTTTTCATTGTGTTGCTGGGAGTATGTGCTGCATAAATACTTTACACATTGCACCTTTAAATAAGCCTGTCTGCTCTGTGCGAACCTACCAAAGAGTGAGCACAGGTTATCATTTTGTGTGCACCTAGCCTACCCTGACTAGAGTGGTGGTTCCTGCTGGGACAGGGTGTATACCTCTGCCAACCAGAAACCCCAGGTCTAACAGTTATGTCTACCAACAAACACCACACAAGCCATAATTCGAGCATTCCATCATGCTCAAAAACACCAATTTGCCAAGGGTACAGAAAAAAAGCTATAAAGAAAACAGTTTGGCAGGTGGCACATGGTAAAATATAGGAGACGGTGTAATATGGTCGAATATAGCCAGCGATGGGTTATGGGACCATCATAAAAAATTAGGCCGCAGGCCAAGTAATTTGTACAAGTCTTCTGGAACGCAAGATGTTAATACAGGATAATATTACATGTCGCCCAATATGTATATTTTAAATTACATGTTTATTTTGGGTCAGCTAGCTTGAAAAAACAGCTTTTTCCAAACATGGAAATGCTATTAAAAATAGTACGTGAAATAAGGGAAAATAATATATGGTTGTTCGAAGTAAAAATAAGAAAAAAGTTACTCACCTGTAACTGGTTTTCCAGTATTGGTATCTTTCATAGTTTCCTATGTTGAATAATCTGGTCATCGAGCTGGGAATCCCACAGTAAATACAGTGAGAAGTACAATGGTAAACATACACAGATCAGCTTTACCATGGCCACCACAGTAAAAACTGAACAAATCAGAGCTAAGTACAGTATTAACCTCTCTGCACTCAGGCCACCATAGTTAAGATTTTGTAGCACTAATGTACAGTGCTTTTATGTATACAAGTGAGCATGATTTGGGGAGGAGGGTGGGTCGGATGAGAATCTATGAAAGATACCAGTACTGGAAATCTTCATTTACATGTAGGAACTTTTTTTCTTATCCAATATTAGATCTTTCATAATTTTACATACTCAAATCAGAATAGCAAGTAGTAAATACAAACAGTTATTAGGGTTAGGAGGGCAACAAAGGCTAAAACCCTTTACTTAATGGAATAAATTGCGCAGGACAGCATGTCCTACTGCAGCATCTCTTGGTGATGCGGAATCTAGGCATTAGTGTTGTGTAAATGTGTATCTATTCTACCATATTGCTGCCCTGCATATGTCAAGTATGGATACACCAGAGAGGAGGGCTGTAGACGAAGACACACATTTTACAGTCCTTTGCAATGACTGACCTGCTTCTTTATGACAGAAAACTATTGTCAAAGATACCCTCCGAGCTATACTTTGTACTGAAAATTGTTGATTTTTCCGTGGCTGACCATCTGCTACAAGCAGTTGGTCAAGATTCCGTATCTGCTTAGTCTTGTCAATGTAAAATTGTAAAAGTCCTTTAATATCAAGAGGATGAAGTGCTCTCTCTGCTGTGTTAGTTGAGTTTCGGAAAATGTCTTTTGAACCACTGGTTCATTCAGATTAAAGTCTTCGGTTTGAGGTGCAACATGAGGCTTACCTTCCATGAGATGTCTTTTATTTCAGCCCTATGTATTGGCTCGAAGGACTTTATCATCAGTTGAGATAAAACAATATCTAGCTGCCATGATGAAGGAGAGTGCCTTATTAGTTGGAAGAACCTCACAAGGCCTATAAGAAATTCTTTAGAAAGCCTATCAGACCAAACAGATGGTTGGTTCCATGTTTTCTTGAAGTGAAAAATTGCGGCCAAATGTACTCTGACTCAAACATGAGTCAGCCCCGACTTTGACAGGTGCAGAAGATATGGAAATATTTGTTGAGGCAGCAAAGTTATAAGATTCAAATACATGTGAGCACACCATAAGCAAAAATAATTCCATTTTGCTGTGTACATTTTCTTGGTGGGCCCTGTTTTTTCTTAAGATAGTATTTTGCTACGGTCTTCTGGAATGTCTAATAGCTGGAATGAATTGAATTCAGGAGCAATGCAGACAAATTCAGAGAGAGATGGTCCGGTTGTAGAATTTGTTCATTGCAGTGATTCAGTAGGTCTGGCTTAATTCCAATCATACTTGTTGCTGCTTCAAGAGATGCAGCTCCTTAAACCAGTATTGCATTGGGGACCATGGAGCTATGAAGATTATTTAGCCTGACTCTTTCTTCATCCTTGACACCACCCCTAATATCAGTGGAATTGTAGGAAATATGTACACAAAGGTCCCTGACCAGATTATCAAAAAGGCATTCCCCCACAATCCTGGTAGTGGGTGCCTGCTGGCGTAATACTGGCATTTCCAGTTCTGGCTGGTAGAGAACAGGGCTAGCTTTGGTTTTCCCCAGTGATTAAATATTTTGTTTAGATGGGAACAATTTAACTCCCACTCTTAACATTCTCTTTTCCTGCTGAAGATGTAAGCCATTGAATTTGATAGGTCTGGAAGATGCAACGTTGTTTTCTAGATGTGATGGTCTACTGTCCAAACACCATATCTTCTGTGCCTCTTTGGATAGTTTGAGGGATTGTGTTCCTACTAGTTTGTTTATATAGTACGATTGTTGTATTATAAGTAAGTGTTAAGACTGATGAATTGAGTATTTGTGGCAGAAAAGAGCATAGCCCTAGAGGGTGACTGCTTTCGCTCTAGGATACTGATGTGCATTTGAGACTCTTTCTCTGAGCATCTTCCGATGACCTGTAATTTCTGCAACTATGCTCCTCATCCTTCCAATGAGGTGCCTGTTGTTATGATGAAGTTAGCTTCTTCTTCAAGGAAAGACAGTTTGACTGTGGTGTTCTTGCACTAAAACCACCAGGTGAGGGCTTTTTTCATCTGAGATGTTCTTCGTATTAGATTGTCAAAAGAACCTGTCTTCTGCAACCACTGTTTGTCCAGTGCCTCTCGAAATGACCTCATTTGAAGGCGGCAGTGTAGGATCAAAGGAATGCAAAATGACATCATCTCCAAAAAGGAGTTGACAAGTCTTATGGTGGTTATTCTGTCTTTTTAAGGTGAATCACCAGACCTGCCAGGTGAGGAACTCTCTTCTGTTGGGAAGACTTTGCTTATCCTGGTGTCTAGAACAGTCCCAAGAAATTGAATAATCCTTCAAGGGTGTAGTGAAGTTTTTTCTTTATTTAATATTTTCCTCAGCCACCAACAGTTTGTGTAGACTCTGTAGCTGCTCCTAATGTTTTTGCCTCGATTAGCCAATCGTCCAAATAGGGGAATAGTTTGCAACCTTGTCTCCTGATGCAAGCAGCTACTGGTGCCATCCACTTCATATAAATTCATGTGGTAGATTTGAGACCAGAAGGGAGGACTTTGTGATCGGCCACCTTGAATACCAGATATCTTTGATGAATGGGAATGTGAAAGTGTGTTTCCTGAAGGTCCAAATATGCATATAGTCTTTGTACCATAGGACTTGTAGAACCCCCTGGAACGTCACCATGTCAAGCTTTTTCTTTTTAGATATTTTTTACTGAGGGTTTGAAGATCTTTTTTCCTTATGAGGAAAAAATGGGAATAAAATCCTAAATTACTTTGTCTTTGGAACCAATTTTATTGCCCCCTTTTCAACATGTTGTTGATTTCATTCTGCAACAGATGTGGATGACAATGGTTTATGTTCTGCGGTGGTGTCGTTGGAAGTGGTTCTACAAATTCTAACTTGTGACCGTATTGTATGAGATTCAACACCCAAAGGTCTGATGTAATGTTGACCCAGTTGTAATGAGCGATAGCGAAAATGTCAGGGATATTACAATTGAGGCACGTCATATATTTGCCCTTGCGTATCCTTTTGTATGTTTTAGTACTGCACTTTATATGTGGGACGCTATACATCTTAGGAAAAGTATTGTATTGTAATACACATTTTTAGGAATTATTTGACTGTTTTAGTTTTTACTGCTTTTAAATGTTATATTTATTGGTGACGTATTTTATGATCTTTTATGGTACAAGCATTTGTACCGAATAAAGAATCTCGATTTGATTTGAGAGGAGATATTTTCACCTACAGGTGTCTTGTAAAGTATTGTGGCCAATGATAGGGCTGGCGATACTGATATAGAGGGGTAGTATACTGCTGGTATCTGTACAGCTAATAGCTTTCACTGTATGAATACGTACTTCTTCATTGTAGGCCTCAAAAGGACGAGGTGATTAGTCCTTGAAGCAATTCAAGGGATCTGGCTGTTTCTGTGTCTGATCTAATAAATAAACTGCAGAACCTCATCTATATGGTGGCCAAGCAAAGTCTTGCCATCACATAGCATATCTAACATTCTGCTTTGCTTTTAAGGTATAAAGGATGTGGCTCACAGCCAACAATATGTACCCAATACAGTTGTTCATGTTACTTTTCTGAAACCAGTTGATGTCATATCCACAGCCATAATATTAATTACTGAAAATGTTCTTTCTCCTGAAGATGAACTGTTGCCTCTTTCTATCATCTGTCAATCGCTCCAACCGTGGTCTTATGTCCGTCCACATCTGACCATATCTAGTGAGTATTACTGAAGTGTTTGAGGCCCTGATGGAGGGGCTGCTGTGGCAGAAAAATGTTTGCCAATGTTGTCTAGTCTCTTGCGGGTGTATGACATTACCATGCATTCTTTTACTACACACGTTTTCACAATGCAGATTTTAAAACACATACCACTACCATGCATTTACATTCACTCACATCTGAAATACCTTTACCACGCAACCCACTACCAGGCATACTTTTACAAACAAAATTGTTCAAAAATGATATATACACAAAAGAATTACATTTATAACGATAACAGGTTTACTTTTTGGGGCAAGACCCCCCAAACCCCCATTTTTTAATTACCCCTCAAAATATATCAACTACTTAGCACATACTCACCAATACAAACCATATACGCATTGTAAAGACTTGTGTGGTAAAAGTAGTCCTGATATACAAAATATGTTGTAATTGCATTTCGTGGTAAAAACTTTGTGGTAAAGGCTGTTCCCCGTCTCCTGCCCTCTCTGTATGGAGGTACTGCACATGGTAATTTGTGGTTTCTAGATCACCTCTGAGCAGCCTGCATGACAAATAAGTCTGCTCAGGGATAGTCAGGAAGATATACACAATTAATTTCTGATGCTTTGTATTTTCTGTCAAGGCGTGGAATCACTGTTGCAGATTTTCAGACCCTCAGAATGTTTAGGATCTCCGCCCAGATGTGATTGATTACTGGGATCGATTTAGTAGTTTTTTTGGCAGTCACTCTCTTTTGTTGTTACTGGTAAGTCAAATCATTTTGATGCTCTTTCTATTAAGGTGTCATCTGGGGGAGATTCCACTGTTGGGGGAGTGACGTTATCCGGAGTGGTAGCTCTTAAGTCACCCCACATGGGGCCTGAACCCCAGAAGGAATTTTCTAGCAGTCTGTCCTTCCGGTCTTCATCTGTATCTGGTGCCTGTGTAATAATGGGCTGTGGTGCCAGAAGTGAATGGCGAGTTGATTGAGTTGTTGGTTTACCTAGCGTCAGAAAATGAACTTGGTTGCTTAGTGTGTTTAAACCATACTGTCATGGATCAGCCTCATCACAGTCATCATCTTGTTGTTGCACAAAAGATTGACAAATGCATCTTTGATCTGATGGAAATTGTGTTTACGCAGTCTTTGTCCTCTTCTCCTGGCACAAAAGACTGACAAATGCATCTTTGATCTGATGGAAATTGTGTTTACGCAGTCATTGTCCTCTTCTCCTGGATCCGGACTGAGTAGGACCGACACCAGCCCAAAGGGTCCTTCCTCATCTGTGGGGGATGGGGCAAAACCCTACTTGGGGATGTCTGCTTTGGTATTAGAGTCACTGGACTGTCCTTGCAAGGAATCCAAGTTATTTTTGTGTTCTTGGGTGTTGAGAGTATGTCCATTCTCATCAAAGGAGTTGTGAGGTAACTGTTAGTGCAACGGCTGTTGTGTCATGTATATCAAAATTGTAACAGAAGGTATGCTATCAGTAGCAGTTTTTGATGCTGTTTTCGCTAATGGTGTTCTCGCAGTCAACAGTATAGTCATTGTTGACGACGTTGTCCTTGTCGTCCACGGAGGTGGTATTTTCGTTGATGATGTCGTCATCAACCTTGTAGATAGTGTCTTAATCAGTGTCATTGACAAACGTGTTGTTGTCGACGCCATTATCAATGGTATTTCAAGCGATGAAGATACTACAATTGCCAAAGCTGATGGCTTCTTTCTCATCAATGATGAGATTCTTTGATGGTGATATAGATGAAATTGTCATCAATGGCAAAGATGAAGAGTGTTTGGATGTCTCCGGAGGCAGCTTCCTGCAACAGCTTGAAGGAGCAGACTAGGTTCTGTGAAGCTTTTCTAACAGATCTTTTCCAGTCAGAGTTCCTGTGCCTGAGGAAAGGCCCTCTTCTATCGTGAAATTTTTAAAGGCTTTTTTATGTGGTTCTTCTTCAGATCTTGTCCTTGAAGTACGTCCAGAGTGCAAACGTCCTCTATTTGAGATTTTACCAGAGATTTAGAAGCAATCTCCTTCCTTTACTGAGGACTGGATCTCTTCAGCCTTCAGCTTCTGGAGCCATAACAACAGTCCACCTTCACATTCCTTTAGAGTTTTTGTAGAGAAGGTTCTACACATTTTACAGTCCCTTGACCTATGCACTGGGTGAAGGCAATGCATGAGATGAAATAGTCACTCAAAAAGGACCTTCTGACATAACGTGGTAGAAAGCTGAAATGTGGTGGCCTGAGTGAGTTGAGGTGAATGCTGTAATGTGCTCTGATTGGCTGAGTGTTGGATATTTCACAATGATGTGAACAGGCTACTACGGTGGCAACATTAAAGCTAATCTGTATATGTTTAACATTGCAATGCTCATCATGTTTGTCGTCGGTCTCCCAGCTCGACAGCGGGGATGACTCAAGCATGTGTATCTTTAAAAGCTAGGCACATAGAATTTTAGAGAAAAACATATCTGCCCTTTAAAAAACACATTCTGTCTATAGAAGGGAGGGACTGTTGAAGGTTTACTCTGCAAAGTGCATCTACCAATGAGAACTGATTGGAATTACTGTTTAGGATTTGTTTACCTTTCATGAAATGATTATTGATAAAATAATGGACTATAATCAGGGCCAGTGCAATAAGGAAATGCGGTGAGTTCAGCATGTACCAAACAGTAATAGATTTACTACACTTTACACATAATTTTGTCGGTGTCAATAAAAACATTTGTTTGTAGCTCAAATAGTTCAAATTAATGGTGCCAGAGAATATGATGAATTATTTGCCTTTTCTTGACTCCTAATTTAGATAACTCTGACATAATTTGATCCTCCACTGATGCATAAACCTAGTGGCTGCGACAATAGTAAAGCTCTGAAGAATGGTTTAAGGACTGTCATTATGGTACAACACCCATTTTCCATCTTTCAGGGATCCCTGGAAAAAGTGTGTGTTTATATTGCTGTATTGTATGTAACAAAAGTACCGAAACATGTAATATATATTTCAATTTGAATGAGCAGATCTTGGTTGGCTGGTCTAATAAAGCTTGCGTCCTAGCCCTTAAAAGTCATATGTCTCTCCGGGTAACAATCTCAAGTAAACACTTTTGAATGGAAAACTCTAAAAGGTGAAAACTTTATCGCAATATAATTAAGTGTTTAAGGGGCATGGCAAACTCAAGTGTTTACGGGGTGCAGCGAATGATGCTATTGTACCAATGACATGCTATTAAAATGTACAAAAAAGTATTTCCACCTTTGTTGGGGCAGGCGTTTGGACATAAGTCAACCCCAATAGCCCCACTACCCCCTTTGGATGATCCACAAGGCCTTACCCTCATTGCCTCCTCTAACGCAGGTAAGGCCTCCTCCAGGTCCTTCTGAGCATTTTCAGCCAACATTTTGCATTTGACCTCTTCAAGGCCGATCTTCTCGCTGTGGGCCGTCACTGCCTAAGGGAAAAGGCGATAGGATGATAGAAGGACAGAGAGTCGAGAAACAACAAAAGTCTTCAGCCTCAGTAAATGAGCAACACCCAAGGCTTCTTTGCAGCATGTGAGGGAAGGCCACACTAAGAGAATTCTTCTCTAGAGTTGAGAGGATCCACAAGTTCTGGTTCTAAAGATATATGTAAGTTACTTATAAGCTTTACAGAAAATAGACACACATGGAGAATAGGATACTGATGCGGAACGTGAGAGAAATGAAACCTTCAAGGGTCTAAACATATAATGTAGCATAGCATTATGCTCATATAAAAATAAATAAGAGCACGGACAAGGAGAAGAAGTGAGAAAAAGAGTGCACTAAGCTGGACAGGCACAGGTTAAACAGAACATAAAAA
Source organism: Triturus cristatus (assembly GCF_964204655.1). Lineage (NCBI taxonomy): Eukaryota > Metazoa > Chordata > Amphibia > Caudata > Salamandridae > Triturus > Triturus cristatus. The sequence goes on along the minus strand of NC_140595.1, from coordinate 775,682,302 downwards.
GCTGGAATAGAGAGAGAATGTAGGTATTAGTTACAAGCACTGACAAAGTGAATTAGTTTGGCCTTTTCTTTAACCAAAACTAAAGTAGTTCTTCATTGACAGCCAGATTTAAGCTTGCATGGGTCTAGCTAACTGACTTCATTTGTGGCCCCACTGTCCATAGAAGTTACACTTTTGCTTATTCAGCATATATTTGTGTCCTATTTCCGCTGGTCAGGCTTCTGAGGACACCTGACCATCAGGAAGTGGACTAAACACATGAACCTTGCTTTGGTGACAAGAGAAGGCTTGAGGCACGTTTCTAATTTGAAGCATACATTTAATATAAAACCCCAATTACAGGGCCATAGAATTCACTTATGACAGTTCAGTGTGTTTGTCTAAACTCACTCAGGATAGGAACAAACAAGTTAGGGAGCGCTACTAGTAATGGGACCTTGCGAAGGCAGGGAAGAACCTCCTTCACATCTGAGGCAAACACACCAAAATGTGAGCAGAGGGAGTGCAGCCTTCCCATGCTCTCTCTAAACCAGTTTTGAAAAACAAATGTGTATCGTATGGGTACTGTGGTTTTAGTGTTTTCGCAAACTTGAACCCAGCATCACCTAAACATGGAATAAGATCACTTAAACTGTTAGGCATTATGGCAGTATTTAAGCATGTGACTCTTACGACAGATGGTTGCAGTAATTAGCATGAGCTTACCTTCTGCTGCTCATCTGCTTCTCGCTTCTGCTGGACGATAACTACCAAGTACTCCTCACACTGCTTCTGGAAGTCTGCCACTTTCTTCTTGGCCTCCTCCAACTTCAGAGACATCAGTTCCACCTTCTGGCGTGTATCATCAATCTTGAACAGACCATTACGAAGCTTGTTCACTTGATCCCACAGTTCCTTCCGTTTTTCTGCTAAGAGCCTAAATATCATAAAAATGCGTGAGTTTTTAAAAAGGCAACAGAAAATGTATTCCAATTCCTTGTAAATTCTATTATCACAGGAGTGAAAGATCAGTGCCGTCTAGATGAATTGACATGCCGCTCTGAGTCATGACTGTGAAGCAGCAGCTACTATGACTAAGTCGTGATTATTCAATTTCAATGACAAGACTTCTTTGACTGAAGAAATCTATTGTATTAGCTATAAGAACAGTTATCCAGCTATGGTGTCTTTCATAGATTTACATGCTTGAATCACCAGAGTTGGAATTGCAGGGGAATGGCAGCCCAAAGAGAGGAAAGAGAATCTGTGAAACATCCGCTGCTGGAGAACAAGGATGCTGCCTGAGAATGCTTGTTGAACACTTTTTGATGCATACATGGGTCAGTATCGAATCACTCAACAAAAAGGTTGGTTACAGTCAACACTTCTGCAGCATTTATATCATTCACAGATTTGCATGCCTGAATTATCTCCTGATATCAGGCTAGGAACCCTCGTAAGTCAAAGCTCAACAGAACAGTTTTTCAGTACACCAATTGTCTTTGAAAACTACAGTGAAACCTTCATGGGCCACACCTAGACCATCCACTTAATTATGTGACCTGAAGTAAAGCCAAGCAGGTGGAGGGACTGCAAGCTCCAATCCTCCCCAGAGGCTCTAACAGCTAACTTTCACAGCTTGTAACAGCAAATAATAGCCTGTGCCACAGGGGCAGAGTGGGCGCATGTAAATGTATGAAAGAGAGCAATGCCGCAGTACTGTAGTTACAGGTGCAGAACTGGATCTTTCATAGCTTCACATGCTTGAATTCTAATTCCCAAAGCAGTACTCATCAAACAAATTCTTTGGAAATGAGGCTTACCTTATAGAAAAATGCCATGCAATACCGCGTCGTTCTCCCGTCTTGATCTGACATTTACAGAATAGTGCCTGGCGGAGGTGTGTGTTGATGACCAGCTCGCTGCTCTGCAGATATTCAATAATGGCACTCCAGCAAACAGTGCAGCTGTTGCTGCCATGTCCCTCATCAAGTGTGCTCCAAGATTATGCTTTGTTCCAATTTCCGTATGAGACAGGGGAAAAGCGTAAACAAAACGTCCTAAACAGGGAATTGAAAATGCTTCCCCTATTGAGTGGTGGGCAGCAGCACCTGCTTGTGAAGATTTGCCATTCAGTGTGGGTGTAGATTCAATTGGGGTCTGCCTCTCCTTTGGTATCTAACGGGTTTGAATTTAATCCTCAACGTGGCAGTTTATGTATCTCTTGCTGAGAGAGCCATGTGTCTCATTCTGCAAACCTGGGACATGTTTCACCATCAAGCTGATGTTGTGTTGCAGGAACTAATGACCTGATTTCTTTGCTTCCCTGGAGAACTGTTTGGATTATGTTCCACCCGGCGTTTAGATGTATATAACACAGCCATTCTTGCGAGTTCTTATCTTGACATCTGTTAGTTGTATGAGGGGGTAGAAAAGGCTTCAAAGCAAGCCTGTCGACCTCAAATCTAGCATATTTATATGTAGCTTTAGTTCCTGCACAGACCATAATCCACTTGACTAGAGATTCTTCAAGGGTGCTTCCTAACCTGTCATTGAAGAGTCTGTTGATTTCATACAGATCCTGACCTAAACAGACAATGTTTTTGTCTTCTCACAAAAGCATTGCATGTTTCATCACAGCACACCCCGAAGTGTTAGCATTCGGAACCTTTTTGTTTTCTTTTTGTTTGGCTCCCTTAGATCTATAATGTGTCTCCAATCCGATTTCTGAATGAAGAAAAATCTAGAGCAGAACTCCAATTTCCTTTCATTGTGGGGCACAGAGTCTATTGTGACTGCTAACAATAATTGGTTTCCTTCCAGTTTAATGACTTCTAAATGACAATGCTACTGGTGGGGATGATGCAAATGGTATTCTATGGCTGCACTTCACTAGATCTGGCACCCAACGATCTGATGTTGTTCCTCTCCATGCCTGAAGAATGTTGCACTTCTCCCCCCCCATCAGCATGGTCGATGAGCGAGGGAGGACCTACTGGTAGTCAGGTTTTATGACTTCTTTGTTGGCTCTTGTGAAATGGTGGGCGACTCTGTTTTCACTGTTTCACTGTTGCCTTCCTTCCAATTGTTCCCTGTTATATAGAGAGATGTTTTGTACCCGTGAATAACAGGGCTGCCTGTAGGGATGCAAAGAAGAACTCTGGCCATAATGATGTCTTCTATGGAAGAACACTTGTTGTCTTCTTCGCAGGACTCCTAGTGACTTGTCTTTAACACTATCCATCTTGATTGTTTGAAGAGCATCATCCTCATGTTTATCAAAAAGATTCAGTCATATCAATGACCCTTGACTTAGGTTTGAAGGTAGTATGGTGAAACCAGGAACATCTCTGTAATACAGCACCTGTTGCTATCTGTCTGAAGGCTGTATTGGAAGCATCAAGGGATGCATCTATAAAGTCTGATGAAGTTCACTCGCCTTCTTACAGGATGGCTTTGGATTGCCCTCCACACCCATCAGGTAATTTATCAAGGAATGGAAATAAGGCCCTGCAGTGTTGAACATACTGTAATACTATGGCACTAGCATTAACAATCTTGACAGCTGTGGCCATAAAATCACTCATTATTTTATCAAGCGGGGACCAAGAAAAAGGGAATGTCCCAAAACGTGTTTTGTTCATGCAATTTTCTATAGGAAAATCGAACAGCGATATCGCAAAAACAGCTACGGAATTACAACATATCTGGCAGATAGCTAGATCTTGGTTCAGAAAGTGTGCTATTTGTTATTTGGTGTTCCTTGACATAGCTATAACTGGTGAATTTCAGTGGTTTTATTAGTTTAGAAAGGTATGTTTGAACTGGCATTTTCATCTAACTATACTGTCTCTTCAACCCTTGCTTTTTTTAGTGAATATAAATACATATACAAGTGTTCCAGGACTAAAAGATATACATAAAGGCATACACTGTGCTCTGTGTACTATTTTTTTAAAAGATTGCTAAGAGTTTAATGACCCAATCTTGCTTCCACATCGGGGTGTCAAGATCAAGGCAATAATGTCTTGAAAATGCGTGAACCAATTTCCAAGGTGCTACCTTACAAATCTCAGCAATCAGAACATTTTTAAGTAAAGCCATGGTGGCACCCTTAGCTCTAATAGAATGTGCTTTATGTTTACCTGGATCGGGCTTGTGCGCCAGCTGAGAGCAAGTAGTGGTACATAAAACTATCTATCTAGCAATAGACTGTTTTGAGGTAGAAAACCTTGTCAACTATGAGCATAGTTAAAGAAACGTTGAGTAGACTTCCTTATGTCTTTTATTTTATAAGATTAGAACTTCAAGACTCAATGTCTAAAGAATGAAGAAATCATTCTGTTGAGGTTGAAGGGTTTGGAACCAATGTAGGTAACATTATGGTCTGACTAACCTGGAAATCTGAAACAACTTTAGATAGGAACGAACAATTTGTCCTCATCACTACCCTACTAGCATGAAAAGTTGTGTAGGGTTCTACAAAAGACAAGGCTTGCATTTCGCTTATACTTCTATCTGAAGTGATAGCAACTCAGAAGGCCGCTTCCAAAGAAAGATGTTGTAATGTAGCCTTATGAATTAGCTCAAAAGGCGCCCCCATTAATTTTGATAGCTCTAGATTAAGCTCCCATGGGGACGATGACCCACTAGGAATACTTTCTTAAGACCTTCCAAAATGTCTTTGATTAGAGATATCTTAAAGAGAGAGACCTTATTGGGAGATTTTCTGTCAGTTGAAATGGTGGCTAACTGTACTTTTATTAAAGCAAATTGTAACTTGGGCATGGCCAAATGTAGGAAATAAGGAAGAAAAAACTCTTTCTGAGAGGTAACTGGATTGTGTCTGGTGTTTTGATACGATATGCTTCCGCGTTTCCATTTCATGTAAATACACAGTCTAGTGGAGGGGTATTTTGCTTCTCTTATTAAAATTCCTATACAGAGAGGAGGCAAATTCAGATGACTGTTATGATGATGAACTCAACAATGTTAGGTTTCAGAGCAAGCTTCTTGTGTGGTTGATAAACATCTAGAGACGGTCTGGATATGGCCCCTGCCTTGGCCATTCTAGAGTTATCATGATCTTCTTCCGTGGCGATCTCAATTTCTCGATTACCAATGGAATCAGTGAAAGTGTAGGGAAAACATACAGAAAATCTTGTGACTGAGATGGCATTACCCTTCAGCAGTTGTTCTGGTCTCCTGGATGTGAAGCTTCGGCATTTACTGTTTTGAGCTGCAGCAAAGAGCTCTGTAGAAGGTGTATCCCACCCTTTGAAGATGTTGTAGAGAACTTCATCTTCTATCACCCATTTGTGGCTTTCTTCATAGCACCTGCCAAGGAAATCTGCTTGAGTTTATTGTCTCTGGGATGTGTACTGCTGTTAACAATAGTCTGTCTGCTATATCCCATAGCCAGATTGGTTGTATTTCCATTAGGTGTGTTCTCTATCTGCTGCCTCCCTCTTTGTTGATGAAGAACGTGCTGGTTGTGTTACTCTTATGAGTCCTGATTGTCGTACAGGCTTGTAGTGAAAGAAGCACTGCTTTGAGAGCAAGATAAACAGCTTTCAGTTCTAAAAGCTGTATATGGTAAGTATTTTTCCTTCCTGACCCTTGACCTTGGATGGTGAGGGGATCAAGGTGGGCACCCCAACAAACAAGAGTGGCGTTATGTGACAACTGTTGATCCAGGTTTCCTTTTTGAAAAGCAACACCCTGCTCCAGATTGTTTCTGGTGCATCACAAAATTAGTGACTGTCTGGCTACTTTTGAGTGTTCGTTTATCATCCCAACTGTTCTTTCTAGCACCATTAATTATTCAGATGTTGTTGGAGCGGTCTCATCTGCAACCTTGCAATCAGGACAAAAAAGATACAAGATTCCATTGAATCTAGAAGTTATGTTATCTCTCTTGTAGTTAGCTTGAGCACTTCTCTCAGAGGGCATCACTTGTTCCGAATAGATAACTCTTTATTCTCCAAATGATACACTCTTGCTTTTGCTGGGTCTATTCTTGGGCCCAGGTAGTTCAGTGTTTGAATTGGGACCAGTTTGACTTCTAGTAGTTTATTTGGAGTCCTAGATTGCTTAACCCCAATTTCATTTTTTCTCATGAGCTTGTTTATTTGTAGTAAGGCCTGAATTCGTTTGTCCTAACCTTTCTTATTATGTGAGACGATTTCTATGGTTTATTTCAAATAAAAAACCGATGTTTGTTTGTTTGTTTTTTAGATTTTTGAGTTGGTGTTTTGATGCTGGTTTTGAAGGCACAGACGATGGAATTGCCTTGAAATGAAGAAAGTATCTCTGAGATACAATACTCAGCACCCATTTGTCCTTTGTGATGGTAGATGAATCTTCAAGATGAAAAGATACATCGCTCTCCAATGAAGTGGGAAACAAGGGGGCTGAAATGTTGTCACTGCCTACCCGACAAATGTCTTCCACGTCTGGGGGTTGATGACTTCAAAGTGATTATTTCCGACCTTGCCTGGTTTCTTAGATTTTTTTTTTATAAACTTTATTTAGCATTTTCACAGATCATTAAACAATTCCATGAAATATGGGCAGTTAACGAATAACAAAGAAATATGGAAGTTACAGTCTAGGTAGATAGGCAGTACGCTACAAGCAATCATGGCAGGACATCAAAAAACAATATAATAAAAACTCTCATATCGCAAGTCCACCTCAACCTCAGGTGATGCTATGTGACTACGTGTGTGACAATTTACACCAGCAGGCCAAATTATTCCCTCCCGGGTGCACCCCGCAACCAACAAGTATATCTGTGCACTACCACAAAGAAGGACGCTTAGATGCTAGTGCTGTTTACCCAACGCCTGTAGGGACAACACCCTGTTCCTGCTGTGTAGTGGGTTCTGGGTTTCTTAGATATTAGCACTTTTGCACTGGTTGATATTGCTGGCATGTTTGGTAGGGCGAGCGGGGGATTGAATCCTCCATTGGAATAACTGTTTTCTTCTGGTCTTGAATTGCTAATTGAAGAACCTCCTTTCTTCTCCCAGGCCAACTGAAAACAGAGCAGCTTCTTTTTCCCCTTTTTTTCCACGCATGCTGTCCCAACAAAGATGCTCCTGTAAATGTAAGATTACCTTGAAAATGTTAGGGAAAGCCAGGATAATCTTCTAATAACAATATCATGGCAGTAAGCAATCAAAGCTACATTGGCTGAGTCAACGACTGCACTTACGACTTGAATAGTTATCAGTAAGCACTCGCTCAGTTGTTCCAAATAATCCTGTTAACTATCATTGGGCATGTCATCAATGCATGCATCTTTTTAACTGAAGTAACAATAACAGAATCTGTTTCAGGATCAATTTATAGGAAGTCTGGATGTTGATATATAACTTTACATTTTTTGAATACCCTGGGTGCAGAGGCATTTGTTGCCGGTGTCAAGAATTTCTTGTGTGTTATAAACAGGAGCCCCAAAACCAAAGGGAACAAGGGTTTTGGAGCTCCTCTTGTATGAAGTGTCTCAAGGATGCCTGAGACCATTTGTTCTAAAGTGTCCATAGGACTATTTAATTTGGCCTCACTTCTAGCCAAAACTTAATGAAAGGTGTTGGCATCCACAGATGAGACATAGGTCTTGGAGAAACTGCAGTTGAAGTGAAAGTATATGAAGATTTCAAATCTCCCATAACCGAAAAACATGATCTCGGCCTTAATGGTGAAGTGCAGCATTCCTTCTATCAGGAGTGCGTCTAGATTCCCCATGAGATGAAGGAGATCTGGGTGGGAGTAGACATAGAAGAGACATTGAGGTAGTCTTGGAGACCATCCTCAGATCAGACAACTGTAGAGGGCGAAGAGGTTCTTGGACCAGATCCTCAAAAGGGATGGTAGGCCTATTTGGCCCGAATGGTAACGGATAAGGATCTGGTGTTAAATGTGGTCTCACTGCCTGAGGAGACTTGAAAGTTGAGTGAACAGCAGAACATGACTTGCTCAGTAGTGGTGAAGTTGGTGAAGCTAAAGGCCTGCCATAGAAGTCCCTGGTAGGGAATGAGTGAAGGTTACGGAGATCGCCAACAGAGAAGAACTTGAAGTCTCTACATTTGGTGATGTAGAATGCATGAACTCCACACTTGCAGAGAACCCATTGGATTCTCAGGAGATTCAAGAAACTATGATGAATGTCTTGTCCTTGCCTCTGTTCTGAGGCTGTCCTCCTGGGAAGTCCTCCCAAACCTTGCTTTATTAGGAGGAGACACCAAATAAGCAGTCTTTTCCATCCTTTTCTTCGTTTTCTGTTCTTCCTCTGCCTTCATGTTGTAAAGCGTCCCTCAAAAAACGATACCATCTCTGTCCCAAAAGAGTTCTATTGGAAATGTTACCAAATATTAAATTCTCTTACAGTATGCGATGGAGAAAGGCATACCGCCCAGACCTTGTGGGGTCCAGTAACCACTTTCTTTCTCCCACAGGAGGGACACTTCTCAAACAGGTAAAGCTTTTTTTGATGAAAACTAATCAAAAAATCAGTAGGAGGTTGGCTTAGTATATGGTGCGCACTTATTTAAGTGATGCACCTTGCACTAATCCAGGCAACCCTTATGGTAATTTTAGTGGACTTTGATAACCATGGAAAGCTCTCAAAGTGGTAGCTCTGGAGAGCAGTTTTCGGGCTTAACTTAAAGGAGTGTTAATCAGCTTGTTTTACCAATTTAATAATATAGCGTAGGTTAAATAAAAAATAGTGTTTATATAAAAATAGTTCTATTTATTACACAACACTCACTAACACATTGGTATATGTCCTGCTCGGAGATACCAACACAATACACAAAAATACTTCAAATGAAATAAGGTAAGTAGCACAAAAAACAGTGGTCTCTAGGGGGAGACCAAACCATATACTAAGAAAGTGGAATGTGAACTGCAAAGGAGGATGGGACTTGGACCAGAAGATCCAGAGGAGCCGGGGACACAAGGAACAACCCAAGGTAAAGACCTAGGAACCCCATGGAGGCTGTGTGCAGAGTGGGAACACAGCCGCATGACTAATGGAAGTCAATGGAGAAGTCGTGGTTTCAGGTTTGCAGAAGAAGGACCCTTCCCAAAGAATCACAAAGAATTCCCTTGGAGGACAGAAGGTTGGCGAGCCACCCCACCCATGGATGCTCCGGGAACCAGGTTACCTACACAAGGGAAGCCAGGTGCATAGGGGTGAAGAGACATCGGAAACCTCCGTAGACGACAATGAAAGACTTGGAAGAAAATACCTCTTGAAAAGAAGGTGAAGAAGTCTGATGGAATCCAAAGCTGGATTCTGGAAGGGAAGAACCTGCAAGCAAAGGGCACAGAGTCTATGCAACTCAGAAGTGACCAGGAGGCACAAAAGAGCAATGCCCACTGATGTCAGGCAGTTTAGAAGAGTCGACGTGTCCTTGTTGCTGCAGCTGTGAGGACCAGGCGACACTGAGGAAGATCAGGAGCCATGTATGAGCTGTCCCATATCGGATGCCGATGTCCGGTGGGAGTACCAACAAGCCTTGGTAGCCGAATATGGTATGGAGAATGAAGAAAGAACATTGGGACCAGCAAGGTCCAAGGGACTCACAAACAGCAGGAGAGTCAGAGCAGGCCTGGAGCAAGCAGGAGAGCCCACTAAAGCAGCACAAGACCCGCAGGAGGACCCACAGGAGGAACGCACAGGAGTCGCAAGAGGATCTCGAGCAGCTCACCAAGAACAAAAGCCCACAGTGCAGAGGATGCAGTAAGGATGTTGAGCTTGGAGGGAAGAGATGCTAGAAGCTGGAGCTTCTTGTAGCCTGAAGAGCTCTGGAGTGCAAAGTCAGCAAGCATTGGCAACGGCAAGTCATTGTGGTGCACAGGGGTTCGGAACCACAGGCTCCGACGAGGAATACTGGCCCCAAAATTGCATAGAGGACAGGTCAGCCCTCGAGGGAGTTGCAGAACCACTATCTGTGTTGCTGAGCCTCAGGAAGTCCGTAGGACGACAAGAGCAGCAGACTGGTCAGCTTCGTTCCGGTGCCTGCAGGTGCAGGGGAGTGACTCCTTCACTCCAAAGCAGATTACTTTGGGTGTCCTGGATGCCCACTGGTCTGGTGCAGATCCTGGGAGAAGCACAGACACAGACGAAGAAGACTTACAGAACTGCAAGACCAAGTGCAGCAGGAGTCTCCCTTGGTGCAGTCTCGGTTCCAGGCGAAGTCCAAGTATCCAGACGGTCAAAGAGTGACATGGTTTCAGTCTTGACTCTTGTCCCATGACCAATCTAAAAAAACACCCACAGGTAGGCCCTTAAGTACCCTAGGGAAAGGGTTGGAACGACTCACGAGGTCCTTTCCAGAGGAGGGGCTGGACAGAGGGGAGGATACTTCCATGTCCTTTGTCCAGTTTCTGCCAGAGCATGAGCCAAGGACTTCCTGAACTGGCTTAAACTGGAGTATGCAAGGAGTGCACCATATGTGCTCTTCAAAGCAGTCTGGTGGTGCTGGCAAGCACCCCCACCAGTCATGATTCACTCCCTGTGCTATCGTGCCCACCACCAGGGGGCCGAATTGTGGGGCTTACCAGTGTTTTAATATGCTTCCTGACACTACCCGGCATGCATATCCTGACTTCCAGGCATTTGGATACCATTTAGGAATTTACATCCATTCCCAATTCATGCCGGGTTTTGTGGAAGCCAGTCTGCTTATGCTGGAAACTCCATTACCTATAATCCCCTGCTCACTGCTTCATCTCCACCCCTGCAGGCCAAGGATGGGTGGAGGAACTCAGCTCACCTGTGGCTGGCTGCTGCTAGCCTGCTCACACCTGATGCATGTGATTACTGTGAGCTCTTCTAAGCCCCAGCTCCCTTCAGTGTTTCCTGAGCCTTTGATATCCTTGTTTCCAGTGTTTCCTGAGATTTAGTTATTCCTTGTTCCTGAGCTGCTGCTGTTTTCCTTATTCCTGAATTAGCACTTCCTGCAGTGCTGCGTTGACTTCTGAGCCTTAGCATTCCATGTTTCTGAACTGCAGCAGTTTCCCTCCTCCTGAACTAGCAGTGCCTGCAGTGCTACCTTGACTCCTGAGTTTTAGTAATTCCCTGTTCTTGAACCAGCACTGCTTGCAGTGCTACCCTGACTCCTGAACCTTAGCTCAATTCTTGTTCCTGCCCCAGCACTGCCTTCTATGCTACTTTGTTTTCTTGATTCCTGAACCTGCACTATTCTAGTATATACTTGTAGCCTCCCCTTCTGTACATCCTTATCCAGTCCCTGCCTTTCTTCCAAATTCCCTTGTTCCAGTTCTAATTTGCTGTCTTTCTATTCTGCTGTCTTGCTTCTGTTACCTTGTATGTTTGTTACCTGCTTTCTGCCAAGTGTGCCCTGTGATTTCCTTCCTTTCCTGTTAAGCACTCCTCCTTGCTAGCTCCTTGTCTATTATGCCTGTGTTTAGTTATACCCCTTTGCTGTTACTGCCTTGCCTGTTCTTGTTTGATCGCCAGGATCCGTGGGCACAGCTGACTACCTAGGTGGTGTTTCTTGTTCACTGTGTGTATTGTCTTTGAGTTACAGTTATAACATCACCATAGGTATAAGCTCAATAGACCCTGTCTTTGCATACATATCCTATATGTGGGTATTTGCAGTCAGTATCTGTAACAGCAATTGTGGGTGAGGAACTTACTGAGCTTCAGTCTTACCGTGTGGAGCTCCTGAGTGCTTTACCCCACATTCCCTTTATTGTTTATGTTGTATTATGTATATGTCTTGCACATTCGTCCTGGGTGTAGTTAGTCCGAATGCTACATTGCCTTGTGAGTGCCTTTCCTTTCTGAGTCTTAGCCATCTTGTACAGGCTTCCCCTCTGGATCCCTTTTTCTCTTCTGACTCCTTGTGTGATCCTGGGCAGCGCTGTACTACTCTTTCTGTGCACAGTACATTTTCTACCCAGGCCCCAGTCCTTGCTCAAGTCCCTGGCTGTGTTCCCGACATAGTCCCGGACAGTCCCTGACACCACCCCAGCCCAATATACTAAGTTCTATGTGGGAGGTGGTAACACCTCCCTGGGACAGGAAACCTATTGTTCTACCTTTTTTTTTTAAGGAGTTTTATATAGCGCGAACTTGACCCGGTATCGGGTATCACAGCGCTTTACATAGCACCAGTTGCGTTACATGAGGACGCATTCATTTTTTTTAGCCACGGGGAGATTAAGTGATTTGCCAAGAATCACAGGATGTTCAGCGTCATTGCCGAGACTCGAACCCGGTTCTCTAGATTTGAGGTCAACCGCCCTAGCCGTTAGGCCAACTCCTCTCCTCTGCCTGAGCTTAGCTCTGCAGCAGGAGGGCAGAATCGTGACTGTGGTCAGCAGAAGTACTAGCTTGCTGTCACACCCGGACAGGCTGTTACAGAGAGTACAGGGGTTACCCCGAGGAAGCCCCCCAGTACATAGGGTCATACTTCCAACACTGAAATCGTTGTTGGGGTAGGATTCCAACATGTTTTATACCAAACATAACCGATTCCAGTGCAGCCACTATATAGTTAGACATCTTGTAATGACTGATGTCCACTAAAATGGCTGACCGCACTTACAAAGCCTGGAGAATCGACTCCGGGGTTTGTAGGGGCACCCTCACACTTACAAAAAGACCCTGCCTTCAGGACTGAAGAGCCCGCCATAGGGGTGACCTAGGTTTTAAGTGCAGTGACCTCAGATATAGGGAAACATATATCTGTTGAGAGGTGCAAGCACCAATTCACGCAGGTTGCAATGGAGTGCCTGTAGTCACAGTTCAAGTGGACTCCCATGGGTGGCACAATAGATGCTGAAGCTAATGAGACCTCTGGGGTACCTATGCCACGGGTACCTCAGTACCATATGCTAGGTACTTACAAGGATACACCAGTAGCCAATTGTGGATGTACAAAATAACTCACCATGGTCAATTTAGGGATTAAACACAGTGACTGGGGTCCTGATTAGCAGGATCCCTGTCGGACTAGGTCAAAAAGGATAAATTACTTACCTGTAATCCTAGTTCTCTCCCGAGGGTATCCTCATCAAAGTCATTAGCACTTGAATATTCCCGCCCATGCGCGGGGACCCCGGAAAATATATATATACACACATATTATATTACCTACTGGCGGTCGCCAGTAGGTAGTTATAGTTAGGACCACGTTTCCATAGGAAATCCGCAACATTCTATTTTGAATAACTTTTGCGCCGGTCGACGAATCCTTGCGAATTTTTCAAAATAGGTGGGGCGCTACGCTCCGCTCCTACCCTGAAAGTCTCGGGGGGGATTCGTCAAGCGGGGGCTGAGATAAAAGGGGGGTCCCAAAACGCGTTTTTCCCATGCATTTTTCCATAGGACCTTTAGACACAGCTACAGCCCGAACGGCTGAACAGAATTACTTGAAATTTGGCAGAGAGGTAGTCCTCAGGTCAAGGAAATGCCTTTTGTAGGTTTGGTGTAAATCTGTTCAGTAGATTCTGAGAAAATAGCCTTTAAATCAATATATATATCTGAGCCAGCTTATGGTGCGCTTACGGTGCGCTTACGGTGCGCTTACCGTACGCGTACGGTGGTGTGCGCGAGCGCGATTCTGATTGGCCCTTAGATCTTAGTAAACATTCGAATCGGTCGAAACCAGGAAGCGGTGGCCGCCATTTTCTCTCTCGCACTCTGAGGGGGGAGCTGATAAACAAATGCCAAAAACATATAAAGGGGCTGTTTAGACAGCGCCCATGCACATAACCATGTTAGTTGAGTCTTCAAAGACGGTAATTTTTTATTTTTCGAAAATTTCGCCGATTACACTTACCGTACGCGTACGGTAAAAATTTAAAAAAAAAAAAAATCCACACTCTCTCCACCCCGTGTGCAAATGGTGGCCGAAGGCCACCATTTGTGCATGGCATATAGGAGCACAGCATTTCCCCAAAAAATTTCAACAGATTACCTATCACAAGGAAGCGCATAATATGTCCTCCATGTGCGCACGGTGCGCGAAGCGCATCGTGCGTACATGGCCCATCTAGCGTAACGTGGGCACGCGGTGCGCGTAGCGCACCGCGTGCCCACCGTGCGTGCACGGCACTAACTGCGTAAAAACGCGCACCGCGTGTTCACTGTGCGCGCACCGTGCGCGAAGCGCACCGTGCGCGCACGGAACGAACTGCGTTAAGTGGGCGCGCACGCCACGAATGGCGTAAAGTAACTTAGCATTTAAAAAACCGTACAAATTCACTGAAAAAACCATAGGTTTCACACACGTTATAGTTAGGAATTAGCATTTAAAAAACCTTGCAAATTCACTGAAAAAACCATAGGTTTCACACATGTTATAGTTAGCGGAAATGTTACTGATAAAAAACCAATGAAATTCCCCCGTTATAGTTAGTGCAGGAAACTATAACTCACGCGACCGCAATCTTCTACTGATGACATATGTGTCTTTATGAAAAAAAAATATTTGTAATATATGTATAGCTAAAAATTTATGGAAGAAGACATGGGCAAATAAGTGTCTAAATACAGTATTAGCATCAGCAGAGGATTGCGGTCGCGTGAGTTATAGTTTCCTGCACTAACTATAACGGGGGAATTTCATTGGTTTTTTATCAGTAAAATTTCCGCTAACTATAACATGTGTGAAACCTATGGTTTTTTCAGTGAATATATACATATATACATTTTTTTTTAAACAATCAATACAGCCTTCCAGACACAACAGGCTAAGCAATGCTGTAAAATCTTGTCTTTGGACATATACAAACAAACCAGGGAGACCAAAAGACACTTGAACTGCTTTTAATGAACAGCAGAAAAGTAGTCTTGCAAAGAGAAAGGCAGGCATTGTTAGCCCAAAGGGTGCATTGTTACTCCAATAGCATACAAATTGAAAGCAAATGTAAAGAATCACAAAATTGGCACCGTGCCTTTAAGGCAGCCATGACCCCTAGCTTCCCATCATGCCTCAGGGGTGACAGTTAGATCAGTTGTTCTTTGCGGAGACCCAGAGGTCAGGGCACAAACAAATGACAATTTTGGATCATTTGCCTGGGGATGTAGGTGGGTTGCGTATGAATTTGATGAGGATAGCCCTGGAAAAGAACAAGGATTACAGGTAAGTAATTTATCCTTCTCTTCCAGGGGATAATCATTAATAGTCATAAGCACTTGAATCGAGTAGGAAGCCATCCCTTCTTCCTGCGGGCAAATTAGTACCATCAAAAGCAGAAACATCAAAGAATCCAATTCAAATGACTTTAGCATTGAAATAAATTCCTCAAGGAGACAGTGTCTCGTGAAAGTATGCACCGATTTTCAAGTGGCTGGGGGGAAATCTTTCTTTAAACACTGAAGGAAATCATTAATCACCTGGAGCTGGAAGAAAGAAGATTGATTTGTAGACTTTCTGTAAACCGTTATAGCAGCCAAGTATACCATAATGGAAGTATACTTTAGACCTGATTTGGCCAAATGCAGGAGATAAGGTAAAATTACTTCCTCTTGCCCCCTGCTAGGCTGGAAACCATTACGAATACACCACAAATAAAACCTTTTCCATTTAAAAGAATAGGAATGTCTCGTGGAAGGTCTTTTGGACCACCTCAAAATGTTAATACAGTCCTGAGGGTGATTTAGGTTGCCGTACTGGAGGACCTCAGGAGCCATGCTGCTAAGTTCAGCGAGGGAAGGTTGGGATGATGGATCCTCCCGTTCATTTTGGACAGACGGAAGCCTCCTGTGTGGACACACTGAGAGATGTAGGAGGTCCGGGTACCACTACTGCCGTGGTCAGTCTGGTGCTATCAGTATCATCCTCATCCTGGAGTGTGTGAGCTTGGCAATTACCTTTGGGATGAGAGGAAGAGGCATAAACAAAGGTTCCGGACTAGTCGATCAAAAGGGCATTACCTATCGATCCTGGTCGGTAATACCTTGACGCGAAGGCGTGGCATTTTTTGTTTAACTCGTCCGCAAAGAGATCGACGGTTGGACGACCCCATTGTTGAAAAATATCCGCCACCACTTTGTCGTTTAATACCCAGTCTTGTTGATCTTCGAAGTGATGAATTGGAGAGTATGCCTGTGAATTCTGTTCCCCTGGCAGATGGACCGCTGTGATTGAGAGCTGCCTGGCCAGGAGCCAATGCCAGATGATCTGAGCCTCCAGGGACAGCGGGCGAGAGTGAGTTCCACCCTGCTTGTTTAGGTAGTACATGGTGGTCGTGTTGTCCGTTTGTACTAATATTGACTTGGACTGTATTGATGGGTAGAATGCCTCGAGGGCTAGATGTACTGCCTGTAGTTCCAGCATGTTTATATATGTTTGTTCTTTGCTCGACCACCTGGCCTGAGTTTGCAGAAGAACCATGTGTGCTCCTCAACCCTGAAGTGAGGCGTCTGTGATCAAGGATTGCGTTGGGGGAGGTTGGTGGAAAGGGACTCCCACCAGGAGATCTTTCTGATGAGTCCAATATGGAATGGATGCTATCGCGGACTGGGAAAGAAGAATCCGGTCTTACCATCATGCCGACGTACGAGTTACTTACCTTCGCTAACGATGTATCTGGTAGAGACGATTCTAGCAGCAGATTCCATCACGTAGAATTATCCCCAGGTGTGAGACTGGACCCATAAAACTTTTTTGCCCAGCATCCCTGCGCGCCGGGGGGACAGCATCACGCGACTCCGCCCAGGCGTCGTCCGCGTACTTGACGTCAGCGAGGTCACATAAGTCCCACCCCAGCGCGCCCACGTCAGTTTTCTTCGGAGAACTTTTCCGCGCCACAACGCGGAGCCAGCAGACAAAACTGTGAGGATATAGGAACAGTGTGTGACAGAGCAGAAAAAGGAATGGTGAGGAACAACACCATAAAGAGCAGTGCCCGGCACTGTAGCACCCCAGGGCAGGGAAAGAATAAAGAACAAAGCAGCAACCCTGCCAGTACAGAGACAGCCCCCTCCCCCCCACCCCGGAGACAAGGGACATATGTAAAAAGGTCACGATAACATGCAACAGGACTACAACCCCAACCAAAGACAAGGAAGGGGAACCAGTCGGGGACATACAGGGAACGACAAAACTCCAAGACATCCCCATCACAGATTATGACAACCCCATCGGGAACAAGGGCAAAGGCACAGCCAAAAGACCCCAACCTCAAGGATCGCAAAGAGCCAGAAGTACCAATAAACCTATCCTCCCATGTGACAACGGGGAGGTAAAAAGGGGACAGCCTGACAGAAAGAGGGAAAGAATGTACTCATAGAAGACACAGCCACCCACAGGGAAGCGAGTGCAAAAGACCAAATCACAAGCCCTCGCAGAATGGGGAGGAAGGGTGGGCCGTTTTGGAATCTGCGGCTAGAATCGTCTCTACATTGTTACCGAAGGTAAGTAACTCGTACATCTGATAGAGACTACTAGCCGCAGATTCCTTCACGTAGAATAGATACCCTAGCCATACCCAAGGGGAAGGAGGGTCTGCGAGAGGACCCCACACACCTGTACACAACAGAAGGCCGCACGGGGGCCGAGTCCGAAAACAGGACGAGGAGCCCTGGCCCCCAGGCAAAGGGAAACCCCCGCCAGCAGGAGGCCACCAACCCCCCAAAAAGGGAGGGGGGTGTTTGGGAAAAGAAGAGAAGAAGAAGATAGCCTGTCCTCACTCAGCAGAGGAAACAAAGCAAGGCGCAAAGAAGCCAAACACCCCACGCCCATGTGAGGCAACCAAACCTCCGCCCAAGGCCAAGGCAAGAAACGGAGCATCGAAGGAGAAGAGCAACCTAGAGAATCCAAGGAGAAGAGGCAGAGCAAAGGCAATCCCAGACAGGACGGCGCCGGTAGCAAGAACCAGGCGGAAGTCGAAAAGGGGAACTCAAGGTCACCCAGGAAGAATGGTCCAACGCCCCGCAGAGACAAACTGCGCCCGCAAAAGTGTACAGAAGTCAGGGACCATCCCCCCCACAGGGAGAAGTGCAAGAACCGAGTGCAAGGCCCACTGGAAGCAGCGGAGAAGGCAGGATGACAGTCCCACTAAAGCCCCAAGAAGGCACAACAGTGCAAAAAGAACAAGTGGGCGGCACTGGCAAGCCCCGCCAGACGCCAGGGACACCACAGAACGAAACACTCAAAGCACAAAGGCAAAGAAGAAGGTTGCATCCAGAACATAGCATAACGCCACGAAAAGCAGAAGCCCACAGGTGACCACAACTCCCCAGCACATACCAGGGCTATATAACAGTCAACACTGCCCCACATAGGGCATGTCATATCCCAAGATGTGGGAACCTCTTAGGAAGAAATTTCTGCAGCAGAGGACAACAAAAAAGACCTGCGGCAAAAACCCCCGCAGGAGGCCTATCAAACAGCCAGAGAGGAAACACAGAAGGCCCAATCTCAGGCCCAGCATGGTGTAAAAAACCCAAAGGAAAAACACGCAGTCAAAAAGGGCTGGCCCGCAGCCAACAGAACCACAGCCTCAGCAAGGAGGACTCGAGTGGCCATAAAGCACACAGAACAGACAACCGGGGCGACCCGCCCCAACGGAAGAACAGCTCCAAGAACCAGATCATCACACAGGTCCCTGAGGAGGATGAGAAGGAGGGGGAGGAGGAGGAGGAGGAGGAGGAGGAGGAGGAGGAGGAGGAGGAAGCCCCGCCAACAACCTCTGGATGGCTGAATCCGCAGGGGCATGGAACAAAAGAGCACCATCGAAGGGGAGGCCTACCGGCCCATCTCGAACATTCTCCAGGAATACACTGTTCCAAAGCCAGGCATGGCGACGAAGGGCAACCGAAGAAGCCATGGCACGACCCAGCACCTCCGAGATGAGCGAAGGATAAACGCCGCCAGTTCCTGACCATCCAAGACATGGTGTCTCAAATCCTCACAGGCGTCCTCCTGAGAAGCGGCAGACATAAGGGACTCCGCCGAGTCCCACAAGCAAAAAGTGGCCCTAGCCAAAACACACAGTGTGTTAAGGGCCTGCAAAGCCGCACTGGTCGAAGCAAACATATTGCGCCCCCCAGGAGTCCAGCCAGTGGGCCTCCCGTGACGGGTGAGACAACAGCAGTGGCCAAGCAGGAAAGGCAGACCGCAAAAGGGGGCCTCTGGTCGAAGGGTGAAGAGAAAGGCACCCCGGATCACGCGGTGCCGGATGGTGGCAGTGCAGAAGGTGTGGGGGCACCGGGTCCCCCGTGGCGGGACGGCCCCAAGTCCCCAAGAGAGAAGAGTGGAGTGAATCTTCGAAGGGGAATAACAGTTCCCTACCACCAGAGCACTGATGGAGAACCTCCAGAAGATGATCTGCGGGGTTATGGGTAGCCGGATCACCCATGCGCAAAATTCCCACAGACGTAGAAACAGCGCGGGCGAAAGCCGCATCCGCCTCCGCAGGGCCCCGCAGAGGGGAAAGAAGCTCCTCGTTGGGGGACGGCTGCAAGCTAAGGCGTACATCCCCCAAGCCAACCGGAGGAAGGAAGGGCCAAGGTCGGAAGGAAGGACGAGGGACTGGGGGACCTGCAGCTCCTCCGGCGAAGACCACGGTCGTGGAGACGGCGAGGAGCCGCCTTTAGACGACGTCGGGGAAAAGGCCACAACATGACGGCCAGTCTCTGGCGAGGATGACACCAGCAACCGCCGAACCTCTGGAGAAGAGGAGGCGTCCGAAGACGAGTCAACGACCCGACGTCTGCCCGGCGCCGTAGAGTCCGCAACCTGAGGCAGGACACCGTTGCCGACCAGCGTCAGAGGAGATGCCGGGGCAACCTCCGACACAGCACACGGCGCAGGAGACCGGAGTTGGGCCGGAGCCGGGGTGGCGAAGGGGTGGCGCCGACCCGACCTCCGACGAGGCAGCCGCCTGCGTGGAGGGACGAGAAGGGCCCGGGGAGGAACGAGGAGTCCCCCGCCAGCCGCGACCCACGAGGACCAAGAGGGGCTCGGGGGTGCGAGCCGAGCCCCGTGATCTCCCGCGACACCACATGGACTCCCGTGGGAGTTTGCGGCGAAGCAGAGGCGCCGTGGTCCGAAGGAGGGACCCCCGAAGGGCCACACCACAATGGCACCACATCCTCTGTGTCTGGATCCGAACCAGTCGGCGCCGGGGCCGCCGGTGACGCAGCGGAGGGCCCCGCACACTGCAAGGGATCCGTCGACGTCCCAGGAGGGGAAGGGGGAGGAGGAGAAGCCAGTGAGGCCTGCAAAGCCGCCGCTCCATCTGGTATCTGGTCACCCCCACGCCGGGAAATGGCGGATAAGGGGACAACACGCGGGGCCGCACCACCCGCGGAGAGCCCACGTCCCCGACAGGCAGGAACCCGACCCTTGGGGAAAAACTGCGACACTTACCAAGAGGTGAACGGCGCTCTTGCGACCTGGGAGAAAAGATCGAGGTCGGCGAGGGAAGCCACGGGTCCGAGAACCCTCCGCAGGGGCCAGGCGAGATGACAACGCCGACCTGGACACACAAGCCGAAAGAAGTTTCATCCAGCGCTCCCGCCGGGATTTCGGCTTCATCTGCTGGCACGCCTCACAATCAGTGGAGTCATGGTGCTCCCCCAAACACCACATACAGATGGGGTGAGGATCCGTTGCCGACATGAGGCGGCCACACGACGAGCAAGTTTTAAAGCCCGAAGTCATTCGCACACTGTTCCCACACGTGCAGCAATAGCGTAAGGGGCCCAGAGCACAAACCGGATCCGCGTTGCACGCGGAAAAGGAAAAAACTGACGTGGGCGCGCCGGGGTGGGACTTATGTGACCTCGCTGACATCACGTACGCGGACGACGCCAGGGCGGAGTCGAGTGATGCCGTCCCCCCGGCGCACAGGGATGATGGGCAAAAAAGTTTTCCGGTTCCAGTCTCACGCCTGGGGATAATTCTACGTGAAGGAATCTGCGGCTAGTAGTCTCTATCAGATGTCTAATCCTATTTGTCTTCCAAGTCCTGATACAGTGGTCTCATTCTCAGTCTGGAGTTGGGGACCAGAAAAATGCAAGATGCCATCGAACCCAGGAGTGATGCAACTTGCCGGACTGAGGGCTGATGCACTTGAAGAAGGGGATTGCACTTCAGTTTGATTGATAACAGTCTCTCCTCCGAAGGAAACCCTTTTCCTGAGCTGCAGTCCAGAGTAGCCCCTAGGAAGTGAATTCTTTCAGTGGGCTGATAGATTGATTTCCCCGTATTTACATGAAGGCCCAAGCATTGTAGTTAGTTCTGGCAGATCCGACAGTGGTTTTTCACAGGGAGATGAGCCCTTTAGAAGTCAGTCGTGGAGATATGGGTAGACGAACAGACCTTGGCGACGTAAGCTGCAGCTACCACTCCCATGAATTTTGTGAATACCTGAGGTGCAGATTTCAGGCCGAACTCTAGGACTCTCTACTGATAATGCTTAGAGCCTACCATGAAGCGCAGGACCTTACGGTGCTGTGGTGCAATTGGAACATGGAAGTAAGCATCCTGGAGGTCTATCGAACACATATAATCCCTTTTCTGAAGATGAGGATATATTTGATGGATGCCAGCATACTAAACATTTCTTTTTGGATGACTTTGTTGAGGGATCAAAGAACCAGAATAGGCCTGAAACTCTCTTTTTGATCGTTCTTTTGAACTAGAAAGTATCTGGAGTATACCCCTTTTCCTCGTTGTGATGGAGGACCCTCCTCTATGGCCAATTTCTGTATGAGAGTGGATACTTCCCAATGCAACAATGGCAGTTGGTGAACTCTTGACTTTACTGGGGAAATGCACTTTGGAGGAGCACAAAAACGTAGTGCAGAACCATTCTGTAATATATTCAGCACCCACTGATTGTTTGTTAAATTGTGCCACTCTTTTACATGTTCGGTGATGCTTCCTTTCAGTGGAGTGGGCAATGGCGTCAGAGGAAGTGAATGTTCTTTGTTTGCCAGTGTTCTTGGCTGTTGCAGAGGACTGTTGGGGCGCTCCCCCAGCTCTGGAAGGCCGACATCCCTGGTAGTGAGACTTGTACTGGTGGTTCTGCCTATGGAACCATTGAGGGGCTTGAACCCTCTGATCGAACGCCCTACGATCGTAAGGCCTGTACCGATTATGGCCCAGATCTCTGTACTGGGGTGAATGTATGACATTGTTCTGCATTCTGTCCATCAATTGTTGTTTTTGCATTTGTCACCCCGAGTGGGACGGGTATGCTCAGACGTGAGTCCTGTGCTCTCCATGCCACTGGAATCAAGCTATCCTGGCTGAAAAGGGGTGAAACCCCGAAACCGGTCCTAGGATGCTTGTTTCCAGTCCAGGGAGGACCTGGCCTGGCAGTTCGGACTGGACTGTTCCCATGAGGCACAGGGTCAAGACTGATTTGCATATGGCTGGGTTCAAACTGGAATGGCATGGTGAGCAAAAAAACTATGGATTTAGGCCCAGATCTCTGTACTGGGGTGAATGTATGACATTGTTCTGCATTCTGTCCATCAATTGATGTTTTTGCATCTGTACCGACATCTGAACTCCTTCTTTTTCTCTAAACCCACAGCTTTAAGAGTGTCCAATTCAGACTTCATCCTGGCCATCTCTTCATCAGTGTGAGAACCGAAAAGGGAATTTCCAGAAAATGGAACGTTCAGTATACGTTGTTGGGCTTCCGTTTTTAAGGCTGTAAGTCGCACCCAGGAGGATCTTCTTGCGCATATGGCATGCGAGTATGAGTGAGCAGCTATTGATGCCCCATCAGCTGCCGCACTGATCATTTGATTAGCAACAAGGGCGCCCTCCTGGAGAATCGCCCCAAAATCTTGGCGGTCCTCTTTGAGTAGTTTTTCTTTGAAATGTTCTAGGGAGTCCCACAACGCTCTATCATAATGTCCCAACAGGGCTGCAGCACTAGATATTTTCAAAGATGCAGCTGCAGAGCCACAAGCTTTTCTCCCCTAAGAATCTTGGGCTCTGCTCTCCTTGTCCAGAGGAACAGTCGAAGAAGAAGCCACTGCATGGGTCTTCTTTGCAGCCACAATAATCACTGAATCTGGCGGAGGATCTGACCTGAGGAACAGGGGATCTTGTTCTGCTGGTCTATATTTCTTTAAGATCCTTGCCGGAGCCATTTTTACCATTGCTGGGGTAAGAAAAATGTCCATGACTGGTTGTAAAAGACCAGGAACCAATGGCAACTAAGGCCTTGACGTGGACCTCTGATGCAGAGTCTCAAATATAACAGATGTAGATGTCTGAGGCGCGGACATCTCTATGTTTAACTTCTGTGCTCCTCTTGACAGGACATCCTGGAAGGTCTTGATGTCGTTGACAGGTGATACTCTGGAGGGTGGACTGTCCGTAAGAGTGGGAGAATAATCCCTCTTGGAGGTGTGGGTCGAGGAGGACGACCAAGAAGGTGATCTTCACCTCCTATGACAACCATGAAAAGCAGATTTACGTGATGGAGACTTGTCCCTATGGCGACCTCCGGAAGATGTGGTGGGTGATCGGTCAACTGCTTGCACCAGCCGAGCCAGAGGAGATCTATGCAGAGGACTTGAATAGTCCAAAGGCTGCTGCACCAGTGCTGAAGGCTCTTTGTGACAGAGATGGACTGGGAGAAGCCACCTGGGAGAGAGATGAACATAGGGAGATCTGTGGTCTTCTCCTCGTTGTGTAGGCGGATTTCTGCACCCGCCGTTCTGGAGATGGAGAAGACGAGCTTCTTGACGGTGAGATGACTTGTAGAGATCCTGAAGCCGACACTGAAGGCTTTGAGAGGTATTTTGACGTGGAATGCTGTCTCCCTGAGGTCAATGATGTGATGACATCGATAATTTTGAGTGTCTTGAGGTCGAGCGGCTATGCGTCACTAAGACCTGCGAGTCCATTGAAGGAGAACTTGACCTCGACGTCGGCCGTGTAGATTCCGTCTGATACGATGTGGACCAATGTCCCATCAATGGAGACTTGTGTATCGACGTCGGAAGAAGAGTATCCAACGGAGTACCAAGCCTTGACGTCGTACGAGGAAAAGGTGAACCTCTCGACATTGTCGATCTTGGTCTCGACGTTGAGCGTCTCGTGGGCTGCAACGGAGGAGTCCGCCTCGAAGTTGAATCCCTTCTCGACGTTGCAGAAGATCTGGGCCTCGACGTTGAGCGTCGTCTTGGGGGCTGCAACGAAGGAGTTTGCTTCGACGTTGATCGCTTTTTTGACCTTGTTGATGGCCTAGGCCTCGACGTTGACCGCCGCCTGGACGGCAGCAACGGAGGCTGCGCCTCAACTTCAAGCGCCGAACCGACAGCGACAACGGAGATCGTTGTCTCGACATTGGGTGATCCTGCACCAACAGAGAGCGACTCCTTGACACCGAATTGGCGTGGCGGAGGATTCGACGCTGATGATGTACCTCTGTGTTTGGAATACTTCGACAACAACCAATGTTCTCTTGACGGCGAGGCCGCCGTCGATGGGATTGTCGTCGACGTTGCACCGGTGGAAGCATTTTCGAGCCGAGCCCGACACAGATGAAGAAAAGACCAGAATTTTGCTTCTGGAAGATTATCTGAGTCTCTTCTTTGTCTGTCTCACAGGAGACCTGCCTCTAGAGGTTGAAGCTTTACCTTTTTCAGAGAGGCCATAAAGGCGAATCCTCTCTCTGTCCTTGAGAGTGCATCTTGATAAAGACTGGCAGTGTTGGCGAGTCTCAGGAACATTAGACTCCGGAAGGCAAAGAATACAGACAGAATGAGAGTCTGTTTTGGCCTGCTTTTTGCCACAGGAAGGGCAAGGATCAAACAGAGAAGCCATTTCTGAGCGAGAACAAATGGCAAACTGCCTGATAAAAAGTAAAGGAATACTCCAACAGGTGTTAAATGTCAAAGTAAATGGTTTTAAGTGAAAAAAGTAGGTAATTTCTGACAAAAAAGTCAAACATCTGTGGAACTGATTAACCAGGGTCGTGACTGAAGGAGCCGGAAAGAACTACTGACCTAACTGTCACCTCTGAGGCATGATGGGAAACTAGGGGTCATGGCTCCCTTAATGGCACGGTGCCAATTTTGTGATTCTCTACATTTGCTTTCAGTTTCTATGCTATTGAAGTTACAATGCAGCCTATGGGCTAACAATGCCAGCCTTTCTCTTTGCAAGACTACTTTTCTGCTGTTCATTAAAAGCAGTTCAAGTGTCATTTGGTCTTTATGGTTTGTTTGTAGATGTGCAAAGACAAGATTATACAGCATTGCTTCGCCTGTCGTGTCTGGAAGGCTGCATTGATTGTTTAAAAAAAAATATATATTCAAACAATCAATGCAGCCTTCCAGACACGACAGGCTAAGCAATGCTGTAAAATGTTGTCTTTGTACATATATAAACAAACCAGGAAGACCAAAAGACACTTGAACTACTTTAAATGAACAGCAGAAAAGTAGTCTTGCAAAGAGAAAGGCAGGTATTGTTAGAGGTGTGTATATATATATATATATATATTATTTACTGGCGGTCGCCAGTAGATAGTTATAGTTACAACCTAGTTTCCATAGGAAATCTCAAAATTCTATTTTGAATAACTTTGGCGCCGGTTGACGAATTCTCGCGAAATTTTCAAAACAAATGGGGCGCTCCATTCAGCTCCTACCCTGAAAGTCTCGGGGTGATTCGTCAAGGGGGGGTTCCAAAACGCGTTTTCCCTATGCATTTTTCCATAGGACCTTTAGTCGAAGGTACAGCCCGAACGGCTGAACAGAATTACGTGAAATTTGGCAGAGAGGTAGCCATAAGGTCAAGGAAGTGCCTTTTGAAGGTCTCGTGTAAATCTGTTCAGTATTTCCTGAGAAAATAGCATTTAAAAGCATATAAATATCTATACACGCGCACCGTGCGCGCACTGTGCGCGCACCCTGCCGTGCGCGAGCGCAATTCTGATTGGTTGTTAGATGTCGGTAAACATTCGAATCGGTCGAAACCAAGAAGTGTCGTCCGCCATTTTGTCTCTCGCAGTCTGAGGGGGTGAAAAACAAAGGTGGAGAACGTGAAAAGGGGGCAGGGTGGACAGTTCCTGACCCCCTAGCCTTTGTCAGGGGGTCCCAGAAGGACCCCCAAAGGCAAAAAAAAGATTTAATTTTTTTTTCGAAAAATCGCGGAGTGCGCGCACTGTGCGCGCACGCTGAAAAAACACACGTAAAAAAAATTTTCAACATTTTTCACGGAAAATTAAGCGAGGTTCGCGCACCGTGCGCGCACGCTAAAAATCCCATAAAAAAATAAAAAATACATACATAAATTAGCATTTAAAAAACCTTTGAAATTCACTGAAAAAACCATAGGTTTCACACACGTTATAGTTACGAATTAGCATTTAAAAAACCTTGCAAATTCACTTAAAAAACCATAGGTTTCACACATGTTATAGTTAGCTGGACATTTCACTCGTAAAAAACCAATGAAATTCCCCCGTTATAGTTAGTGCAGGCAACTATAACTCACCCGACCGCAATCCTTTGCTGATGACGTCAGATATTACATCACTGATGACATATGTGTCTTTCTGAAAAATAAACATTTGTAATATATGTATAGCTAAAGATTAATGGAAGAAGACATATGTAAATAAGTGTCTAAATACAGTGATGTAATATCTGACGTCATCAGCAGAGGATTGCGGTCGCGTGAGTTATAGTTGCCTGCACTAACTATAACGGGGGAATTTCATTGGTTTTTTATGAGTGAAATGTCCAGCTAACTATAACATGTGTGAAACCTATGGTTTTTTAAGTGAATATATATATATATATATAGATATAGATAGCTAGATAGATAGATAGATAGATAGATAGATAGATAGATAGATAGATAGATAGATAGATAGATAGATAGATAGATAGATAGATAGATAGATATATTTTCATATATAATTTTTATATATAATTTCCGGTGTCTGTGCGCATGGACGGGAATATTCAAGTGCTTATGACTTTTATGAGGATTCCCCTGGAAGAGAACATGCTGACACCAAGCAAAAAGTGGGGGGTAACTATGAAAGCAGATCCGACTTTCCTACACAAATATTTTACATGACACGAAGATATTTAGAAGGCTGAACACATTCTCAAAAAACTCCTATTTTAATTTTTTTTTAAATGAGATATAACACTTGTCACATGCTCTCAGATCCTTCACACGGGAGCCGGGAACGGGAACTGACTGGGTGAGGTAAACTGCCTGTACAGATCATCATGGGTTGAGGAAGTTTCTGGATCCCTTAACGGGACAGGAGTCTTTTTACTGTTTACTTCGTAGGTCCATCAGGCTGTAATTTATTGTTTCATACTTCATATTGTAACCCTCCTTTGCCTCTAAGATGCTTCAACGTAGTGTTAAAAATGCTACTAGGGTAAAGTGGTTTGTAATTCCAGAAACAAATCCAGTCTCTGATAGACTGTTACAGAGTGCTGTTTATGCTATTGACAAATGGACACTTGCACCCTCTGCTGTATTCAATGAACAATACATCTAAGTTTAATGGCTTGAGGTACACGCACACCCTGTAGAACACTTCAAGCGTTTATGACTATCAAAGAGGATGCTAGGATGCAGAGAATAGTTTTCTACTCCATAGCAGACACAGGCAAGTTGAATTCTTGTGCTGCTCTACCCACAAACGTGTAAGACAGATACATCTTCCGGTGGAGAGCTTTGTAAGCATTTGTTCGGGGCATGGTTGCTTCAATGTTGGATATCTTTCTCTGCAGCATCATAATCATGCTCAGCCTGCTTGTCCCCTATAACATGACCATCTTGTCTCTGACAAGCGCAAGAAGCTGATTGACAGGATCTTCTAGAACTTTATTAAGTGGCACATCCTGCAGTTTTGAAGGGGCTATGGGTTACAGTGTCAAATCTGCTGATAGTGTCTGTGACATTATTGGTTGGTGCTGGGGCTGAGGTAGTCTGCTGTGAATATTCTCCATCATCTTTTTCATTGAGTGTAAAAAGATCATAGGCAGCTGTACCATCTGTATATGAGGTGACTGTTGGGGTACGGTTTATGTAGGCTGAACATAATAACAAGTTCTTGATATCCATACCGCTCTTCTTCATTACCAGAGTTATCTCCAGTAAAGTGGATATCCAGTTCATGTGGTTTCTCAGCTTGAGAGGCTTCATCTAATTGTAAATCCTCCTGGTCAGAAGACACTCGATCCTCATCAGATTCTTGCTCCGGAAAATATCTTCCATGCCCAGACTTGCATGACAAGGTGTTTGTTGTGTAATTTAAACGGGGCACCAAGATCAACAATGGCAGCATAGAACTTATAGATGTTTCAGACAAGGCATTGGTAATGGTAGTCACTTGAGGGCCTAGAGGTCAGGGCTTGAGTTGTTAACAATGGCATAGATGTAGTAATCGACGGTTGTGACTTCGTGGACGATGATGGCTTTGTCAATGGTGTTGGATTATCAGATGAGTTGATGGTGGAATCTTGAATGACTGCTTCATTGGCAGTGTCTTTGTTGACGATGATGCAGGTGTTGACAGTGTCAGTTTTTGATGTGTGGGCCTTTGTACAAGGATATTTTGAGGTACGACAAAGTCTTCACTAACGGTGATACAGGCTTGTCAATAGCGTGTCCATCCATAGTACTGTCATCAACAATTTAAAATGCGACAAAGTTTGTAGCACTGTTGTACCTGGTAGGATTTGGTTAGAGTAGACTGGCTCCTACAAGCACTGGAGGTCTGTGCCTGATTTCCACCCAGCTGTCTAAGACAGGTTTAAAGTGCGCATTGTCAGGCTGGTCATCACAAGACAGCCGGCCAAAGTGACATACACATGTTAAACTGGAGTGTGCACCACTCCTCCTACCCTGTTGCCAGTTAGTCGCAATGGCCTGTCCCTGACACTGGCTCGGGCTGGCTGCACTGAAAAATATAATGGTAATAAAATAATTTTATACCATTTTACTTTTCTTGTTTGCTGAGCTGCCAGCAGGGAGGTCCACACTCCTCCAACCTAATGGAGGTGACTCAGCAGTTAGAAAACGAGTCAGCCTTTCAATGCCAGCTGCAGGATTGGAAAACTGCTATGATAAACAATGTACACCGGGGCTGTTGGGAGATAATTCAAGCATGTGAGTCCATGAAAGATCCAATGCTGCAGGACAGCAGATTTCACTTCATACAATGAAAAATGATGAGTGCCAGGTTAAGAATCATGTTATGAATTACAAAAAGGTAAATCTAACCAAAAAGCAAGAAGTGGGTGGCAGAACTTCCAGAGGGATTTTTAAGAGGGCTTCATGATTTAAAACATGTGTGTATATCACAATTTGCTTCAAGGGCCAACAATTTAAAGATTTGCCCTTCCCCTTTTACATTGCCCCACCCTATTCAGGCCCTGTTATTGCCACTGCCTGATAAAATTGCCCCAGTAGAGTGCGATTAGGAGTAGGACCCCATGGGATGGGGAATTACCACATGGGGCCCATTTTTCCGGTCATAATACCACACTGAATAGTTTCTCTGTGACAGACTTATACATAAACCATGACAGCATATTACAGAACTACACTAAAGTGATGCTGACATATTCTTTTGGCGGTAGTCCTCAATGAGCCATGCTCTGGGTGTTCAGGGCTAAGTTGAGGAAATGGTAGCAAGAGGTCAAGGGAGGGCCTAAATAAAGGGGAAGACGTGATAGGGTCTGAAGTCAATGAGGGCCAGGGTTGAGGAGCAGAGTCATGGGGCTGAGGCAACAGCTGTCACAGTTTCCTTCATCCTCACCAGCTCCTGACATGCAGGTATAAGCTGCCTCTGGTAACAAATGGATGTCAGTGTTGGGATAAACCAAAATCTGTCTGTTCCTTCACCACATCAGTAGTTGGCAGGCTGTCTGCCAAACCCAAAATCACCCTATGTGTCTTTGTTCTAAGATTAGCAGTGGGCCTCCTTGATGCAACCCCAAACCACCTAGCACTGCAAAACTCTCATACTTCTTATAGCCATCCACCAACTCCAGGTAATTAGTGGGTGTGACGTAGTTGTGTCTTCGCAGTTCAAGTTTCATCTTATACGAGTAGAAAGCCACGGATCGATGCATGGTCACGAATATCTGTGCCACTTTGTTGTGAATCTACAGCAGGAAACAAAACAAAATGAGGATAGGTTGTTTAGAAGCATACTTTCAGAGCTTGCCAAAATTTTCAAAACAGGTTGGTAACAGCTATTTCTCACAGAGGTTCAGAAATCCTATTTGAAGGGGCTTTTTTTACACCATTTCCTAGTGTATATTGTATTTTACTATTTTAGTACAAATACAGTAAAATAAATCAAACATACAATAAACCAAAAGGAAAGTGCAAAATCAAACAATAGGACAATAATATGGATCGCTAAGATCAAAAACCAATATTATGTCGAGGGTTACCAAAAAAGAGCATGGGGACATGGAATGTAGTGGCAGTGAAGGCACATTTAGTATATTAATCACATAAACAGTACATCAGTAATGAGGTATTCTGGTAGGGCCAGGTTAACACCAAGAGCTGCAAATGAGGTGGAGGTTATTCGTCAGAGAGAACCTGGATGACTGCATATGCAGCACTATCCATTAAAGATATAAAGAATACATACAGTCACCACTTAGTCCCCAGGGACCTCTGGTGTAGCTCGACAAGCAGCTTGATATTGCGCAAACATAGCCCAAAAACTCTTTGGTCGATTACAAGGGGGGAGCAATTCGTTGTACACATCAGATTGGGTGTTACAATACACCACGTCTTGCTCCCACTCCGCAACTGTAGGCCCTGGACCCCTCAACCATCGCATCGCTAGTCGACGCTTTGCAAGTAGGAGACCCATTGCCACCAATTTGCGTACTGCTTTCTTAAGAGGTTTTGGTGTAGCCAAGAAGCGCTAGCAGGGGATCCGGAACAAGGGATAGTCCTAAAATTTTGTTGAGCTTCTGGAAAATTAATTCCCAATAATGAAACACTGACGGGCATTGCCATGCTAGGTGGAAAAAATCTGCGTGCGGGCATAGCATCTCTCACAATTGTCAGTTTCCCTCAGACCATACCTAAAGAGTCGTGAAGGGTAATAATAAACTCTGTTTAGAAATTTAAAATGAACAATGCCGTGGCGGCCGTTTAGGGATATCTTACGAGTGACCTCGCAACAATAAAACCAGGTGTCGTCTGTGATGGGAGCTCCTATATCAGAATGCCAAGCTTGCCTTACGTTGCTAAGGGAAGACACCCTCTCGCTTTGAGCAAGAGTATAGAGCTTGGAGATGATCTTACATGGGGACTGAGCACTTAGTAAAGCTGTCAGAGGGGAATTAGCAAGGATTCCTGCAAATCATCCCCTAACACTGCCCTTAAAGCATGCAGAGTATGAAAAAAGTGAAACTTAGTGAGGGCTGAGTGTACGCTGTCTGTGCCTGCCAACTCCTCCCAGGTGCCCAATCCTCCATGACGAAATAGATCGCCCATTTGATGTACACTTAGTTTGTGAAGGGAATCCAGGGTACCCCTATCGGAGCTAAGCGCAAACCACTGGCACCAATCGATATGCATACGTGGCGAATATAATTGCGCCCCGTCATATAGCCTCAGGAGCGCATCCCACGCGTGTACTATGGAATTGATTGAGTCTAAAACACCACTCCGTCTAATAGAGGCCCGCGCTAAGAGACGAGGCAATGAGTGGGGGCGGCGACAACCTTTTCGATGTGAAGGTGAGGCAAATCTTGAGGACCATGCACCCAGCTATGGGCATGAGAGGCTTGCACAGCTCTATAATACAATTTGTGGCATTGAGTCCGCCAGCGGCATACGGAAGCATGAGCGTATCAAAGGCAACTTGCGGGGTCTTACCGGCCCACGCCAGTTTGATCATCAGGGACCGCAGTTCGCGAAACAACTGTGGAGGGATCACGATTGGTATATTCAGAAACAAAAAAAGTAGGCGAGGTAGAACAACCATTTTCATTAAAGATACTCTGCCAGCCAAAGACAATGGGAGTCATATCCATCTGTCTACGTCATCCCCTATCTTCCCTATTAGTGTACCATAATTGGCACTAAGTACCTCTTCGGCATCGCACCGGTTCAGTAGTCCACTGGACTGGGAATTCAAGCGGAAACTGCACCGTGGTAGGAGTCAATGGGAACAAAATGGATTTATCCCAATTGATCCTTAAGCCGGATAACCCTCCGAAGCATAGTACCGCCCTTATCACAGGGGATAGATGAGTCTCAGGGTCCCCAATGTATAGAAGTGTGTCGTCCGCAAATGCCGAGACAATGAGGTTATAATGAGGAAAGCGAAGCCCTCTGTGACTGTGGTATTTGCGCAGTGCCCACAACAGCGGCTCAACAGCTATCGCATACAGCAGCGGGGACAACGGGCAGCCTTGCCTCGTGCCACGGCGGATTGAAAATGGGGTGGAAACCAGATCTCCCATGCAAACCTGAGCCACTGGGGAGTTGTATAACACCGACACCATTTGTAGGAATTCCGCTCAGACCCCAATGCGACGCTACACCGCATACATGAATTTCCATTCAATGGAATCGAAAGCCTTTTCGGCATCAAGGAAAAGCGCGGCGGCTTTGACCTCTGGGCGAATATGCTACAGCGCTCAAAAAACTGTGCGGAGATTTTGTGTGAGCGTGCGACTCGGGATGAACCCAGCCTGTTCAGGGACAATTAGTTGTGGGAGGAGTGGAGAGAGACGGTTAGCAAGGACCTTCGCGTACAGCTTAGTGTCCACATTGATCAGGGAGAGCGGACAGTAAGAGGGGCATATACGGGGGTCCTTGTTGGGCTTCAAAAGAGTAATAATTAATGCCTCGCGCATAGATGGGGGTATAATGCCGTTCGCAGCCATGTCATGGAACAAAGTTATTATTTGTAGAATGAGGAGCTCGCTGAAGGCTTTATAAAAGGAGACTGTGAGGCCGTCAAGCCCAGGTGCACTGCCCTCGCGCATCGAACCCAGAGCAAGACGAATCTCTGCCGCTTCAATGGGCCACATCAAAAACTCCCTGTGCCAATTTTATAGCCAGGGAAGCTGTATATTTTCCAAGTAATTAGTAATGTCATCATCACTTGGGGCAAGTTTGGGGCTGTATAGCTCCTGGTAGTAAGATAGGAATTGCATATTAATGTCAGTGGGTTGCGTCAGGGTCGACCCATCATCACCCTCCAACTCGACAGCATCACGCGTGTCCAGTCGCCGGTGGGCCATTGCCGCCAGGACTGAGCCAGGCCGATCAGTCTCACCATAAGCTCTAGCAGAAGCATATATGCCCATGTGCTTGACCTCGCTATCCGCTGCCTAATGGAATTCTGCCAACGTGGTCGTAAGCAGGTCTCGCAACTCAGGGTCATCAGAGTGAAGCAGACAGGACTCTATATCGGAGAGCCGAGTCTCCAGCAATGCAATCCGATCGCGAATAGCACGGAGTACGCCCGCATGTTTACTAATAGCAATACCCCTAATGATAACTTTGAATGCTTCCCACACTGTCATAAAGGAATCGACCGACCCCACATTTGTCTTGAAGAACCCAGAAATAGCCTCAAGCAGCTCGGAGTGAAAAACAGAGTCAAGCAATGAATAGGGCGGGAACCACAAGAACGGGGGTGGAATAGGGGGAGGGACCGCAACCGTAACCATACTCGGGAAGTGATCAGAGAAAGAGCGAGCTAAGACTGAGCAATTCAGCACCTTAGGCAATAAGGATTGCGAGATAAACCAGTAATCAATACACGTGTGGATATCATACTGTGCTGAGTAATGTGTGTACCCCCCCACTAGTCGCTGAGCGAGAATGCCAGACATCTGCCAATTGGAGCTGCAGGGCAATATCTTGCACTGCCTTCGCCGATGCAGAGAGTGGGCGGCCGGGGCCTCTGGAGCGATCCAGTGTCGTATGCATTATACAATTAAAGTCCCCCCCAGAAAATCGGCAAAGCACAATGTTTTTTAATTAAATCAAAAAGGGATTGATAAAACTCGGGGTCATCATAATTAGGACCGTAGGAGTTGACTACAAGGAACCCTCATTGTGGGCTGTGACAGTGGGAGATGACGAATCTACCCGCAGAATCTGTAAATAAAGGTGCTATTTTGAAACCAGCCTTAGGGTTAAGCCAGGTTAAAACACCCCTAGCATGGGAGGTAAAGCAAGCGGCATGTGAGACACCCGCTAACTTTTTGCTAGAAAGAAGCGCAGCGTCCGGGGGCAGGTGAGTCTCCTGAAGCAGCGCCACATCAACCTCCTTGTGCTTTAAATAAGCTATAACCTTTCTCACCTTGCGCTGGTCATTTAGACCGCGAGCATTCCACGTCACAAGGGTTAGACTAGCAGACTAGCAGATGATTGGGGCCTAGTTCAATGGTCACTCATATTGAACACAGACGCCAGCAAGGTGAATCGCAACCTTCACCTCATCAAGTTCGAAATCGAACATACAGACACCATTCAAGCTCGTACTCCATAAAGCAAGGGGAAAAGGAAAGAAATACATACCCACCACATACAAAGTAGGAAAATTAGCGATCCGAACATGACAAAAAGAAAAAAAGGGAAAAACAATCCACAAACACTTACCACCCCCCACCCACGCCTTGCAAACCCCAACTCTGCAAAGGCAAGCTTCAACCCACCCGAACAATACAATAAGGCAACCCAAACGAGAGGCAAATCCCCGCGACCCCCTGAGATCCCCAACCCATTGGAAGCAGATCAGCGGTTAACGCAGTGGGGCGGTTGTTGCCCAGCTACACACACTGAGCCAACCCACCACTCAAACACCGCCTGCAAGTAACAAATCCACTGTGACCTCAAAGAGGCATTCATAAAGAAATAGCGAATAACCACAGCAACTTTGCCCAAGAGGGCCCAGGCCAACAGTAATAGAGCAAGTCATTGTGGGGTAGTGTGGTAACCCAGCCACTCACACCGGGAAGCCATGAAGGCAAGAAAAACAGCACCCCGCAAGGGGAAAGCAATTCCACGCATCAGCAGAGCAACACTAAGAGCACCAGTCACGTAGCAAGGCCAACAGTGGACCAGCAGGGAACAGATTAACATATGGCCACACCTTTAACAGTAATAAAGGGAGGCATATATAGCACACAAATAAGACACCACAAGTCTCTCAGTCATTATCATCCAGGGATCCAGAGCGGCATTCTGTAAGGAAGAGGCTTGTTGAATGCTCGAATGTTTGTTGGCCTTTTCCCAATCGCGGAAGGCCTTTTTCAGGTATTGTGGGTCAGAGTAAATCCTGGGCTTCCCATCAAAGAGGACCTTCAGGCGTGCTGGATATAGCATGGCATATTCAGTGTGGTGGTCTCGCAGTTCGCGTTCCATTGTAGTAAACTGCCGCCGTGCCTCCTGCACTTTTAAGGTGAAGTCAGGGAATAGGGAAATGTCCGATCCCTCGTACCTTAAGGCTCCCAGTTCACGTGCTTTGTGCAATGCAGCGTCCCTGTCCCGATAATTTAAAAGTTTAACATCGATGGGCCGGGGAGGGGCTCAAGGTTGGGGCCGGGGCCCGAGGGAGCGATGCGCCCTCTCAACGACGAATAGGTGAGAAAAAGTGTCAGCTCCCAGAAGAGAGGTCAGCAGGCGCTCTACGAACTGCTCCATGCTCCCTGTCGCTGTGGACTCCGCCAGGCCAGTAATGCGTAGATTGCAACAGTGTGACTGGGCCTCCAAGTCCTCCTACTTGTCGTGTAGGGCCGCATGAGTGCGCTCCATCCGCTTCCGTACATCTCCCATATCAGTCTGGGTCTCCTCTACCTCAGTGATGCGGCGCTCTGCCATATCCAGGTGCTCAGCATGTTTATCGACCCGCTCAGAGACCCGATCCATTCTGTAGGCCAGCCTGTCAATCTTAGAGTCTATGGCAGTGAGGCCCCACTGCATGGATGCAATAATCTGTTTTATATCCCCCACAGGATCGTCAGGGGGGGCCCATCTGCTCCTTCTGCCCCCTCCTCGTTACGACGGGATGTGCGCTGTTCCAATTGTAGTTTGGGTTGGGTGCGATCAACTTTCCCCATAATGGCGATAGGTAGAGCAGGTAAGCGCAAAGCAGAGGAGGGATGCGCAGAATCTCCAGACTAGATGGCTCAACTCACCAGCACTCGTCAGCAGGTCCTGTCACAGCAGGAGGGAATGGCACCTGAGGAGATCCAGGGTCAGCTAAGTAAATGGACCACCGAAGGCAGGCAGGCAGGCAGGCGCAGCCCAAGAAAGCAGTAGGAACATAAAGTATGGGAGCCCACCTTCAGGAGCGTCGCCGGGCATCCCGAGCCAAGGGGTCAGGTAGGCAGAGGGATCCAATGAGGCGGCGATCAGGAGGCAGCACTCCGCAGCAGATCCAGGTGCCACGCACCCACCGGTGTCTCCACTAAGCCGAGGGACAAAATGGCCGCACGATGAAGAAGAATGCCAGGCACAGTCAGCAAACAGCGCAGCAGCGCCAGGCATCAGCAAGGGGGCCCCAGCAGGCCAGGCTCCAGGCCGTGCGGGATCACAGCAGGCAGCCTCAGGTAAGCCCGACCCGGCCACACAGAAGATCGTGTCTCAAAGTCCTCGCTGCAGCAGCAGGAGCGGCGGGTGCAGGGCAGGAGGGAGGCTCTCAACGTCGCACCAGCAGGTGCCGGCCCGGGTGTCAGGAGGGCCGGCTTTTGCCAAACTTTAGGCCGGGGATCAAAGGGCGCACCGCGTTGCGGCCGCCGAGCTCCCGCAGTGTGCGAGAATGACGATGCCGAAAGCAAGCTGGTTACCCCTCTGGGTTCGCGGGCACTCGGGCAACAGATGCCGGTATTTATGTTGTGCTCATGGCGGAATTATGGCCGGTTCCCGAACGGATAGTGGCGGTGATGAGCGGAGTTCTAGGGAAGCGCGGCCATCTTCCAGCCGGGCCAGCTCCGCCTCCTCAAGAGGAAGTAACACTTCAGGAAGATGTAACATTTAGACTCTGATAGAGGCTTTTATTAATAATAAAAAGATGAAGGTTACTGATACTTACAATTCCTAAAGTCTGTGACCACAGCTATATCTTTCATATAATTTGGTGCCCAGCTACTATGGCCAGAAATTTTCAGAGAAATGGAACTTAATGTTGATGTAACGGGTAGTGCTGAAGGAAAAGTTATTTACCCGTAACACTGGTTCTCCAATGTTGATTTCAATCAAAGTCCTGTGACTGGTTAAATGTTTATGCTATAACTGAAGATCCTTACTTTTCAATGCTAGTAGGAAGAGTTACCAATATCTAATTTATAGGAGCTATAGTGCTGAGGAAGCTTTTGTTTGGGATACTTACTTTGATGTATCAGCACACCGTTTTCAATTCATGCTTTACTATTTCAATTGTACTAAATTGGCATGCACTAGTGTCATTCTAAAAAAGAGTTAATTATGTTTATTTTACCTTACTTGCACACATCTTGCACACATCTAAACTTTGCATCTACTTTTTTGAACCTCACTGCCCATGAGGACTGTACAAATTGACATCATATCATCTAAGAGAAAAGCTTTGTATTTGTTTATTGCCATTTTATATATTATAGTCCTAATCAAAAAATAAGCACAATGAACAGTCGGTTCAATCATGTGTGGATCCACAACCCTCTGCACTTTGGACCTCAAAGAGTCTCAAAGACCTGGCTTGGTTATGTGCTCTTGCTGGATCTTAGTGGCAGGCGAAGCCTGGGAATCTATGACAGTTCTAACACTGGACACATTGTTTAACTAGCAGTCTTCACCTTACTTACCCCTTCCATGTCTCCTAAATCTGTCCCAGTGAGGTACTTCTCTGCCACCTCCAGCAGCGCATCCTCAGGCCACTCAGAGAACCAGTCTATGGTGGTGCAATTCACAAGAGCAGGGTATTGGCGTATTCGGTTTCTGCAAGAAAAAATGATGAGTTCAGTTTGGCTGGGGACACAGCTTCACTGTATGGCTGAAATCCACCCACCTTACTCTGGCTACTGACAAAATATCGGATCCATCATTACATTAATCAAGCTACTTTACAAGATCCTGTCCTAACCACTGAATTACATTCAAAGGTCCTTTCATCTTGGCAGTGAATGAGAAATGCGGTCGTCCCCAAATCTGAGGAACTGGGTTCGAGTCTCGGCAACGACGCTGAACATCCTGTGATTCTGGGCACATCACTTAATCTCCCCCTGCCTAGCAAAAAATGAATGTGTCCTCATGTAACACAACTGGTGATCGTGTAAAGTGCTCTGATACCTGATTCGGGTCAAGTTTGCGCTATGTAAAACTCTGGAAAAAAAATGTTAACAAATGTGACATATGCTATTTATTGTAAATAAGGCATGACAAGATTGGAAAAAGTGAATAAGTGACCAAGTGAGAGAAAGTAAGAAAAAAAAAAAATAATAATAAAACCACTTATAAAGCGCCTGGTTACACCAACTGGTGTGTCCCCACGCTGGAAACGACTCTCTAGAAGGCTGGATGGAACAAGAGCTATGAAACAAGGGCAAGACGGACACAAGCCTCATAGCTGCAAAAGCCAAGTTTTCAATCATTTTCAGACTTTTTTTATGCATGGAGGTGGGGGCTGCCCAAAATGCCAATGCCCCCACCACCACAAAAAATAGCCACAGTCTTTCTGCCCCCCTTGGGGGCATATCGGGACAAACCCCCCTCCCCCGATTCACCCCAGGGCAGCAGAAAGCCCACTAGGCTCCGACAGTTTTTTAGCAATGTGCCTACCTGTGGATTTTGGGCCCTAGCGCAGCTGCCACGTAGGGAAACCACTTTTTCTCAACTTTCTGTGTGGGAAAGTTCTGGAATCTACGTGGATCCACAAGTGTTCCCCCAGGTCTCCCGATGTAAATGGTACCTCACTCGCGTGGGTGGGTCAAGTACCTGCGACAGGCAAGGACCCAAAACGTATTGAGGAGACATAAAAATGACCTATCACAAAACAACTTGGTTTTGCAAAGGGTGTCACCTGGGTTGTGTCACCTGGGTTTTTGGCCCCGGCTTGGCGGCCATCTTGGGAAACATCCAAACCCACACATTTCTGAAAAGTAGACAACCGGGGGAGTCCAGCGAGGTATGGTTTGCGTTGGTCCCCCAACATTTTTCTACCCATAATCCCCTGCAAACCTCAAATTTAGCTGAAAAAAATCACTTTTTTCTCAAATTTCTGTATGGGAAAGTTCTGGAATCTGCGTGGATCCACAAATTTCCTCACACCCAGCATTCCCCCAGGTCTCCCGATAAAAATGGTACCTCACTTGTGCGGGTAGGCAAAGTGGCTGAAACAGGAAATGGCCCAAATCGTATTGTGGAGACTTCAAAATTACCTATAACAAAACTACCTGGTTTTGGGAGGGGGGGGGGGGGGAACCTGGTTTTTTGGCCCCGGCTTGCCGCCATCTAGGGAAACCTACCAAACCCACATGTTTTTGAAACCTAGACACCTTGGGGAGTCCAATGAGGTATGGCTTGCGTGGATCCCCCAACGTTTCCCTACCCAGAATCCCCTGCAGAATGTTTTAGGTTTGCAAGGGATTCTGGGTAACAGAACCTGGTGAGAGGCAGTCAAGTCACCCCATCCTGTATTCCCATGGGTGTCTAGTTTAAAAAAATGTATAGATTTGCTAGGTTTCCCTATCTGCCGGCAGAGCTACGGTTAAAAAATTACAGCTAGGTACTTTGCCAAAAAAGGGTCATTTTTCACTGTGAAATTGTGGTGTGTTCGCATTGCGATTTGCGCCGTTTCCGGTCGCGGGCACTAGGCCTACCCACATAAGTGAGGTACCATTTTTCTCAGAAGACTTTGGGGAACGCGGGGTGGGTGGAAATTTGTGGATCACGCAGATTTCAGAACTTTCCACCACAGAAATGTGAGGAAAATGTGTTTTTTTTTACAATTGTTTAGGTTTGCAAGGGATTCTGGGTAACAGAACCTGGTGAGAGGCAGTCAAGTCACCCCATCCTGGATTCCCCTGGGTATCTAGTTTTTAAAAATGTATAGGTTTGTTAGGTTTTCCTAGGTGCTGGCAGAGTTAGGGTTCAAAAACTACAGCTAGGCACTTTGCCAAAAAAGGATCATTTTTCATTGTGAAAATGTGGTGTGTTCACTTTGTGTTGAGAGCCGTTTCCTGTCATGGGCACTAAGCCTATCCACACAAGTGAGGTACCATTTTTATTGAGAGACTTGGGGTAATTCAGATTTGTGAAGCAACCGTTATTACCTATTGACTATCGATGCATTTCTGCCTTCCAAATGAAAGACAATGTGTAAAAAAGAAGTATGATCGATAATTCTCATGCTAGTATGAGCATTCCCAATTTCGGAAATGTGCAAATATCTACTGTTTCTAAACTCTATATTTTGTTCCCTTTCAGAAATACATAGGTGTCTTTTATACCGATTTTTCCATGAACACATTTTCCCAGAATAATTGCTATATACCCGGTACATTATAAAAAACCATTGCAAGTCGCTGCTCAGTTTTTGGCTCTGGGTTCGTCGGGTGCTTGGTGGACCTACAAGTCCTATATATCCCCACAACCAGGAAGGTCCAGCGGATTTAACGGCTTTCAAAGAAGTGTCATAATTAGAAGAAGTTACATGTGAAAACGTTGACACAAAAGGCTGTTTTTTTCAACCAATTTTCAATTTTTCCTATATTTAACTGTTAGTTTCTATAAAGAAACCTTGAAGGATCTACACAAATGACCCCCTGCTGAATTCAGAATTTAATCTACTTTTCCGAAATGTATAGCTTTCCTGGATCCATTATTGCTTTCATACCCATTTCTACCAGTAACTGGAAGGAGGTTGAAAGCACAAAAAATAGCAAAAATAGGCAATGTCCCAGAAAAATGCCAAAACTGTGTAAAAAAATTTGGTTTTCTAACAAACGTTTGCTTGTCCCTGAAAGCTGGGAAGATGGTGATTTCAGCACCACAACCCCTTTTTTGATACAATTTGCAGGGAAAAAAACAGATGCTTTCATCTGTAGCCCTTTTTTCGCATTTTTCCCCAAAAAAACAAAATTTAGCTGTATTTTGGCTAATTTTTGAGTCCCCTCCAGGGGAATCCACAAACCCTGGATACCTTTAGAATCCCCATGATGTTGGGAATAAAGGATGCGAATTTGGCGTGGATACATTATGTGGTCAAAAAGTTACAGGGGCCTAAGCGCGAACTACCCCAAATAGCAAAAAAAAGGTTTAGCGCGGGGGGAAAGGCCTAGCAGCGAAGGGATTAAGATTAAAAAGAGCTGGGCTCAAAATTGAGCATTTTGGGACCCCTTGTGAGAGTGGAATGCTTTTGAAAATGAGTGGGTGCTGCGAAACTTGGAAGCTGCGATCCTGGGGGAAGGAAATCATCCATTTTAGAGCTACTCCCACCTGCCCACCTGACCTAAATTGCTGCAAGAGCAGTTTGTGGGCTAACATGTCGAAGGCTGTGCTGAGGTCCAGTAGGACTAAAGCTACAGTCTGAGCTTCATCCGCACGCCTGCGTAGTGTCTCCGTGGCAAGAAGTAAAGCTGACTCCGTAGAGTACGTGGCTCTGAATCCTGATTGTATTAGATGGTATAGGTTGTGCCGACTAATATGCGCAACCAATTACGTGTGCACCACCTTCTCTGCTCTTTTAGAGAAGTAGGGCAGGCGTGAAATAGGGCGCAGGTTATCCAATAGACCCGGATCCGCTCAAGGTTTTTTCTTTAAGGGAAGGACAATTGCTTGCTGCCACTTACTCGGGACCTCACCGCAGCGGAAGGAGAGCTATAGGAAGTGCTGTTCATAGGGCAGGTGTCCTAACTATGAAGAAACCAAGGAGGAGGGAGACTACACAGAGGAGGAATAGGCTGGAATAAAGGCAGTAGGTGGTACAAAAGGGAGTGGAAAAAAGAGTGGCACTGGTGGGGATAGAGAGCTAAAAACTGGAGTAGGGAGCACAAGGAGGCTCACCATATTCAAAGCAGAAAGAAAAGTTTGATTCCAACATTCTCCAAGACCTATTAATCAGGCAATGAAACAACATGTTTGTTAAAACACTCATTAGCTTGGTTTTGTCAGCCTGGTTTCATCAGGATGGTAATTTATAAACGTAATGTTTTTCCAGGATCAAACATTTTCCTAGTTCCACCTTAATCTGTCCATTTTAAAAATCATACATTTGTCAAGTGTTTGAGGCAGCACATTAATATATTTGTCCAACAAAAAGGGAAAAAGCTGCCTAAATGATGACTTTGGGGTTCTTGATTTGTGCTTATCATTATTCACATCTGTAGATATTTTCAAACCTTTAGAATGGGTCTTGCACTATCTTCCACCTTTATGTGACACACCCAGACATATAACCGTTTGCCAGCCTGACAGGGTTTTTTCTGATATGATCAGTTGGAGATCACCATCTGCTTGCCAAAGAGACAGCCAAGTGTACATTGTGAGAGACAAGAGGAAGAATTAAAGCATAGTAAATCACTATAAAAGTCATTTTTGCATCACTCTCTTAACTGCCCTTTTTCCTTTCCCGACTGCTTGGGAATCAGATTTCCCGGCCTCTAAAATGCTGCAAAGAGGAAGACAACAGGTCAGATCAGGCTTCAAATAAAACCTTTCCAGATAATGTCAATGCTGAAAGCCACACTTTTGTTAAAAGTAGTAACAGATGTTTAAAGACAGCATGAGGAGAGTTATGTATGGCTGCACTACAAATCTCAACAAAAATTGCAAGCTTTTGTAATTTCACCAAAGCAGTCTCTACTCTGGTGATAAGAGCGTGCACTTTTGGAGGAAACTGAACTCATCGGTTATATAACTGAGCACTACAAAAGAATCTCTGCTGCAACTCACAGATTTCGCAGCCTTATTTTAGGAGTTTCATTTGGCATAAGAAATTAACAAAATTCTGAAAGGACTTGTTCTCATTCAAAGAGATGTGAGATCTTCTGGGTTTGAAAACCATAAGAATATTCCTTGATTCAAGAGAGAATCAAGACCATTGCTACCATGAGCTCCAGCCAGTCGGGAGCCCCATAGGATCCCTGACCACACTTCATCTTCACAAAGGACTAGGTCCCATCTGCGCTACACTCAAAGACTCCCTCACCACAGTTACTTTGCCAGATGCCTGGACAAATGCTACAGTTCTACTCCTCCTGAAGAAACCCTCAGCAGACTGAAGACATTAGCAAACTACAGACTGATCTTCCTGATCCCCTCCCTAGCCAAAGTACTGGTAAAACGTATAAACAAACGACTGGCTGACCACCTCAAATACAACCACCTCCTGGACCCCTCTCAATCTGGATTCAGGCCCAATCATAGCACTGTGACTGCCTTCATTGCTGCTACTCTCAACATCCGCCTGATCATGAAGAGAGGAAGGAGAAATAGCAGTACTCATCCTGCTTGACCACTCAATCGAGTTTGATACTGTTTCCCACCCCATCCTCATCCAATACCTCCTCAAAACTGGCATACAAGGACCTGCCCTCCGATGGATCAGCTCCTTCCTTACAGAACGCCCCACAGTCTGTCATCCTGGTGCCATTTTACCTCCACTGCTGCCAACTAGATCTGCAAAGTGGCCAAAGGAACTTCGCTCAGCCTCACACTGTTCAAAGTCAACATGGCACCACCCGCCAAAATTGTCCTTGTATACAAAATCTGCATTAACTCATATAATGGCACCCAGCTCATCATCTCCCTCTCCACCCACAACACCCAGATGAAGTTTACCTCAAGCATATTTGAAGTCGCTAACTGGATGAAGACCAGCTGTCTAAAGCTTAACTCCAACGGGACAGAGGTTGTAATTTTCAGAAAGGACACCTTGCTATGGAGCCACACCTGGTGGCTTTCTGAACTAGGTTCAACACCCATCTAACCAAACCAGGAACCTCAGGATAATAGTGAACAACCCACTGTAAATGACTAGCCAG
The DNA here is from genome assembly GCF_964204655.1 of Triturus cristatus. Taxonomy (NCBI): domain Eukaryota; kingdom Metazoa; phylum Chordata; class Amphibia; order Caudata; family Salamandridae; genus Triturus; species Triturus cristatus. The sequence goes on along the minus strand of NC_140595.1, from coordinate 775,638,351 downwards.
ATCAACATGTTCACCTCATCCTCCTTCCTCACCCTCAAGCTCCTCAGAAGAATCTTCACCTGGCTACCGCGTCAAATTCCACACACTGACCAGAAGCCTCCTCTCGGCAGGCATCTTACTAACTCCATCCCTCGTATCAGAGGAACTAGTGCTGGTGGGCGAGCTTTCTCATACTGGGCTCCCAAAGCCTCAATAACCTTCTCATCCACATCAGAGTTGCTAGTTCAGTCGTTGAATTTTACAACATTTTTAGGCGCCTACTGGGTGAGATGTGTGCCATACAAATACACATAACATAACGTAACTGTGAGGGAAGTGGTGTATTACTTGATGTGGTTGTGCAACCTTACCGTATAATACACTTACAATGCCTCCTTGGGTGGACACAGGCTTGTTTGTTAAACCTTAACTCAACCCTAGGTAGCAGAGGCTTTGAGAAGTCAAGTTTGAACAAAAGAACAGTGCAAAGCATTTAGAAATACCAAAACGAATGAGAAAGTCACACAACACGAAATAAATATGATACTAATTTATATAAATAGATCATATTTTATGAATTTTTAGACACCCAAAAGAACAAAATCGACTGGAGGGTTTCGGAGATATAGATTTTTTAAGTAGAACATAAACCACAGCTTTTCGTCAAAATGTAAACAATCATTGGTAACTACCGAGGTTAGCGGAAGCTTTGTGAAACGTTTTATTGTTGTTTTTAGGTACTTTGGGCGACCAATTTTGGCAGGGCACAGGTCAAGGGGACCAGTAAGGTTCTATAGAACATTTACCTGGTGACCAAAACAGTTGCAAATCCAATTCCAGACTATATAGGTGAACCGCCAGATACTTCAAAGGAGTGGTCCTGAGGCAAGGGATACAGAATGCTGAAGTTGCCAATGGAATACTGGTCTCTGATCACAAAAAACAGTGGTTCCCTTTTGGTGATGTAGTGGAGACGGAGTTTTAGATACACACATTGCTATGTTAGCATAAGCGTCTTAGAAGTTAGAAACGCCATCTTGCCACTTTTGCTGCTTTTGCACACGACACTGCAGATCGATGTTATTAGATGAAACTGCTTGCCTGCCTTTTCTTCACATGAGAACGGTCTGTTGTTCACATCCCTAGACGTGCACCGCGACCTTGGTCTGAACATTGTGTGCAGAAACAGTCAGGGCCAACAAACAATGTATGCTTTTGAATTCAGGTTGATCGGCCCATGCTCTAGCCATAACACGCACACAGCTGCAAATATTTGAAACTCGAGCGCCTTTAATATTGCGGTTTGCATGCATTAGACACACATTCTGGAGAAGAACTTTTCCAGGCACAGAGCACCGCTGATCCTGTGATGTGATTCACCTAAGCTGATATTTACGGTATGGGGTTCCCCATTCAAACCTAGAGACCTTCTATTAGTCTAATAATACTAGCTTACTAGCGAAGGGAGGGTGGTTGTATTCCACTATCATTTGTAATATGATTTCTCCCTTCATTTTCTATGGTGTTGTAACAATGCTGATGGTTATATTTTTGATCATTTGTCTGCTTATGTTAGCCAAAGTACTGCATCTTAGGACACGTAGTTTATAAAATAAACGTTTTAAACTTTACTGTGTCTCTGATTACTCTTGTTGTGGACTGATATGAGAATAATAACTAACAGGTATTTCTGATTCCCACCATTCCTGAGAGTACTCTAAGTCGCATGTTCTGGGTTGTCTAATCATTGGTAGCTTCGAGGTGATATGAAGAGCAAATGAGACACTTACGCTAGTCGGATAGGGGTTCTGGGTACTGAGGTGAGTTTTTGGTACACCGCAATTCACTGAGGTCCTGGTTTCCTGCGCATAGTTCTGTGCATGAGTAGAATCCCTGCAACATGGCACACCTAACGTTTGGTCTTATGATTTGAGACGCCTTAGTAGTGTTTATATTAGTCCACGACGCCCTCACTCTTGTTTCCGGATAGCGGGAGTGATGGTTTTAACCTACCTATTAGTTCAATAGGTTCAATCAAGCTTGTCAATTAAAAAGGTTTTTATATTTTTGGACCCTTTATTGTGCTACTGTTATAATTGATTGCTTTTCTTCTCCGTGTCATTATGGCTGCGGTCGCTATTGCGGCGCATAGCCGAGCACCTCTCTGGCGTCATTTGACGCAGTTCGGGGTGCCGGACGATGGGATGGCTGTAATTTTTGTGGTGAGTGCCGATGCATCATATCCCTACGAGTTGCTTTACTCTTGGGTTACTATGCCGGCGGTGAATGCAGACGACAGTACGTTTCACTCCTATACTTCCACGCAGGTCCCAGCGAATTATACGCCATATAGGACGCAGGAGATTCCTATTTCGGCTTGGCAGCATCGCATTTGGTTTAATGGCGCCCTTCCCCATCCGGTTACACCGGTTCGTTTGGGCCCTTTGTCAACTCCAGGGGCCACTTGGCTGGTACTGGCTGGATTTACACCTCATCCTTGTTATTTGAATGCTACGGTGGATGAGTTACGTGCCCTCCATACAGCCCTGATTACAGTACATCGGGCTTTAGTGCAATACGTTTCACGCAACGTGCAAGTGGGGGCACCTGTTGTTGCGGGGCAGCCAGCTGGCCTGGCCGGGATTGTCATTAGTCCCGTCATGGTTAATTTGGTAATGGGCAAACGCCCCCAGAATAAGGACGATTTACCTTATTGGCTTGCTGAGAAATTTGACCAGCTGGAAGCAGTATTTCCGCACTCGACTCCTGTGGAGAAACACAGGATATTCACCATTAGTTTGCAGTCCCAGAGGTGGCCGATTGTGACAACTGGGGTAAAGTTTTTGCAGCGGTCTACTCGAAGTGCTTCGGCACCCCATCTATGGCCGTGCTTCCCTCCGTCATCAAACGTGTTCAAGATCAACACGGTCCGGAGGCGGCGGTCGAGTTGGGGATGAGGCTTGTCGGTGTGTTCGACGTAGTTGCCACTCTCCTCCTTGGTAACCTCAAGGGAGATGGGGTTCACTTTCAAGTGGCGAATGGTTTAGCCCTCGTAGACGAACTCGATAAGCCCCGAGAGTTGCCTAAAATTATTGCGGAGGCTTATAGAACTATTGGCCGCAGTAGTTTGGGGATTAAGCCTACTATTGTCATACCAGATGTGCAACAGCAAACTAAGGCGAGTCCGTCTTCCAAAGACGATCGTCCAACTTTTCCAAAACAGAATTGGAGAACTAAGAAACAAGGAAAGCAGCAACAGAAACAGGGGTCTCGTCCTGCGTCACCGGTACAGGCATCTAGTGAACGCACATATGATTTGCGCGATCGCACTAGAATTAGGTCACCTGACAGACTTCAGGTTACTGAACAACGTTCTCCTCGTTCTTCACAGAAAACATTGGCCTCACAGTCCGGTGGCGGAGAACGTGGCAAAGGTCGGGGTGCCCGACAAGGACGTGAGCAACCCCGTCAGCCTGACGGTAAGGGCAAGCAGGACGAATTTGCACATCAACGTCCCAAGTTTCAGAAGAAGAAAGTTGCTGCGCTAACAGCGAGGTATGCCACAGATAGTGAGAACGCAGCTTCGGAACCTGACATGGGCACTAACGCTGCTCGACAGCACAGCGGAGGTTACAGTAGTGCGGCAAGCACTGCGTCCATATCTGGAGGCGACAGCAACTGACACGTTCATTACTGTAGAAACTGCAGATACTAGAGTGGCTCCCCCTGACAGACTATATGACATAGTCCTTTTGATTGAAGGTGACATACAACGTACAATACAAGGGATTTTTTGGGATAATATGACCTCTACATATGATATTCTATTAGCAGAGGCGGACTGGCCCCCAGCTTTCATTTTGGCTGCTCCTAGAGGGGAGGAGGTAATCCTCCCATCCTTTGCGCACACAGTGCCAAAGGATCAAGCCCAAAATTTTGCAGAAGAGTGGGTCCAGGTTCTTGCTCCGGCTCTGTACCGTACTCAGGTTGGGTGGGATAAATTGTCGCCAAGCCATGAGATTCCTTTACGGTCTATGCCCCAGCTGCAGCCCCAATATCCCATGCGCCGCGAAACTAGATCTCACGTCGCAGATATCCTTGAACAATTGGAATATCAAGGAGTTATTGAAACCTGTGTGTCACCAATGAATAATCCTCTATTCACTGTAACTAAACCTGATGGGTCGTACTGCATAGTTTTGGATTATCGGCATTTGAACTCTCATTGTCTGACTTGTGCTGTACAGAATACCCACAGTTCTGCCCTCGTGGATAGTCTTGTGAGAAAAAGGTTTAAGACCACACTTGACATATCCAATGGCTTTTTCAGCCATAATCTGTCCTCTATTAGTAGTCAGTGGACAGCGTTTACTTCTGGCGGCAAACAAAAACAGTTTAAGAGATTGGCCATGGGCTATAAAAACAGCCCTGGCGTCTTTGCCGCACGTATAGTCTCTCTGTTAGAGAGCATTGACCCTGATGCGTACTCGTATGTTGATGATATATATCTCACAGACGATGAATTATGGCCGCCTCTGTGTCGCGTTGATCGCATCATTGTTATGTTTGCGGACTACGGTTACAAATTCAACTTTGCGAAGTCTCACATTGCAGAGTATACAGAGTTGTTTTTGGGCTACGAGCTCAACAATGAAGGTCGAGGATTAGCCCCTCATTTCTTGGAGAAGTGTGCATGTTTGCGTGCTCCGACAACGCTGAAGAAATTACAGTCTTTGCTGGGTTTTCTGAATTTTGGGCTTACTTACATTCCCGATTATGCCCAGCTTATCAAGCCGCAAATGCCTTGGTACAACCTACTTTTTCCAAATCGAGCTGGCTGCCAGAGCATTCAGCTATCTTGCAATCTTTGCAGGCTGATCTTCTTGCTTCAAAATACTTACTGACACGTGATAACCACACTAACCTGGTGATAAGAATTGTGCCTGGCACAGTGGGTTTCACGTACTTAACGTTCAATGAGGGCGACACAGTCCCCATTGCCTACAAGTCACACCTGTACACTTCGGCTGAAATGCGCTTTTCCACGGTCAAAAAAGTTTTGACTGCAGTGCAGATGGCGATTCTTAAAGAGCGAGCACTGTCGCAAGGGAAACGCATGTTGGTTGTTACACCGTATCCTGCTCTAGAGGCAGTCACGAAAGCCAGTGTACCTAATTCTAAAGCTTTGCATCCACGTTGGATACAATGGACCACTTCCTTGACATCACCAGATGTCACCTATATCTTTGATGCCTCATTACAGACTCAGGAGTACTTGCAGTATGAATTTGTTCATCCAGCTCCTCTGTCTTTGCGCCTGCTTGAAGATTACCATTGTGTCATTTACACTGACGGTTCGGCGCAACTGGCGACGGAATCGAAGCATGCTTATTCAGTCGCCTGCGCAATTGTAGCGGGTACTTTCGTGAATGGTGAATTCAAGTCTGATGTCATGCATACGCAGTCATTGGGTGATTGTACCACACAGTTGGCAGAGCTACGTGCTCTAGTGCTTGCACTGGAGTTTGCTGATCCTCGTGTTACTACTCTTATAGTGAGTGACTCATTTTACTGTGTTCAGTCTTTTAATGACAATTTATTCTTTTGGTCTCAGAATGAATATCGCGATTCCAAAGGTAGCACAATCAAGTATAAAATGCTTTGGGTTCGGGTGGCAGAACTTGAACAGAATGTGCCTCTCGTGAATGTAATTCACACTCTTGGGCACCAGCGAGTTGGTGTCCACGCTGTCGGCAACAGCTTAGCTGACGAAGCAGCGAAAACAGCAGTGGCAACATATCTAGTAGCAGCGGTTACAAGATCCAAAAGTAAGATTGATGATGACATCTTGGCAGCTATTGCTGCAATGGAGAAGGGAGGTAATTACCCTAGAGGTTTCCCTTCTCGGTACTCTTATCATTTAAGTCCTGATAAAGTCCCCTATGTGAGAATTAACAACATTGGTGACAGATTGATTCCCAACGTGGACTGCAGACCTTCCTTGATAACAGCGGCTCACGAAGGTATGGCCTTTGCCCATGCCGGCATTTCAGCGCCTGTTACTCTCTTACAACAACGTTACTGGTGGGGCGGGTTGTATAAACAGACTCGTGCTTATGTTCTTGATTGTGACATTTGCCAGCAGATTAAACCTTCAACTGCTGCGCGCCCACCACAAACTCAGTTGTACATATCTAATAAACCACTTGAGTGTGTTTATCTAGATCACTGCGGTCCTTTCTCCTCTGATACTGCGTACAAGTACATCTTAGTTGCAGTGGATTCGTGCACACGTTTTCTTTGGGTGAGTCACAAAGGAGTGCTGATGCTCGAACTGTCATCATGGGTTTGAGTGTCTTTGTGGGAATTTTCGCATGTGGTACCCTTCATTCTGACCAAGGTCCTAAGTTCGCCTCTAAGGCGTACAAAGAAGCCATGAGATCTTTGGGGGTCCAAGTCAAATTTTCGTCTCCGTACCGGTCTGAGGGCAATAGTGTTGTGGAACGAATGAACCGTGACTTAAAGCAATCCCTGACAGCTAGGGTTTTAGGCACTGGCAGGAACTGGTTAGCCCATCTGTATAACATACAACGTACACTTAATAATCTCCCTAGAAGGTCTCTGGGTGGGCGGACCCCATACGAAATGCTCTTTGGCATAAAGATGTTTGTCCCGGATCTTGATGGTCTAGACATGGCGGCGTCAGCCGCACCCTTTGACGTAGATGATCACTGTGCTGTATTACAGAATCTACAAGAGACCAGAGACAGTCTTGCAAAGGAACACTTGCACTCCACAACTGATGCTGCGCTTCAGATTCCGGTAGTCGGCTGGCTACCTCGAGTTGGGGACCTGGTCCGTGACAAGGTGGAGAACAAGGAGGAGTTCGGCCCCTCTTATCGTGCACCAGTACCAGTGCTTGGCGTGCAGGGTACAATAACAGTCATTTTACCTCCCCTTCCTGGTCGCAAGGATAACAGGGACATCTCCATTGACAATGTCAAACTACAGCGAGTGGCCGATTCTTCTTAGTATGACTCCAGCGGTGTCTTGTCCAGCGATGCTGAGAAATTCTGTTTTGGCTCTGGCAAATACCAACAGGCCTGACATTGCCATCGAGATGCATACTGTTACTAATCCTTTGTTGCCACCACCGGCTGGTGGTCCACCTGAAGATACTGAGTATACTTATCTCACAGATGTGTTGTTGCCTGGTTTACAATCAACTGCAGTTGACCCGTCACGTTTTTTATTTGACACTAACTATATTACTTCGAATGCCCCATCGAAAATTTCTATTTTTGCTGTTTGGTTTAAAAGACATTTTTTAATTCCCCCTTGGACTTACGCTTGGCTGATGCTCATAAGTATTTTTTTGTTTATGTCCATTGGATTTGTGGTGGTATTTTTTCGTCTTGTAAATGGACACTATCTCAACGAAAGATCTACAATTAGACTAGTTGATGGAACTTTAGCCCCCCACTCCTCATCACACATCATGAAAAGGGACCTGACTTTTGTGAATATTACTGCCTGGCCTGTGTTGGATGGGATTGTGTGGGATGCTGTAAAATTTCAAATTCATGGACCAACAGAGGTTATTAATGTCCCCAATGTACTTCGTGTTTCTATGGGTGATATTGTGAAACAAAACATCCGCTCTGATGATTGGGACGTTCAGGCCATAGAGGCACTATTTTCTGATTTAAAATATTATGCTGCCTTTGATGCTGAAGATTTGTATTTAGACACTGCTAATTATGGGGAACTATTTTGCTACCAACATAATGGAAATCATTTCCTACATAAAGCCAATACCTTTAGGAATTTTGTAAATTATACGCAATGGGAACATTGTCCGGCACCAATGGAAGGCAGCTCCAGCACATTAGTGAACAAATTTACATATTTTACTGATTTCAGTGTTTCTAAGTCTGAGGCCTTTTATTTTAAAGTGGCGGCAGAGTCAGCTTCGAAGGTTAGGCTGACCCACACTAAATTATTGTATTCCAAGTTCGTTATGGATGAATTGGCTATCGGGGGTTATGAGCTGTGGAAAGATACTATTGATCTTAAATCTGTTTGGGGTTCTAAGAAATGGCAGGTGCAAGGGACTGAAGCTCTGCATCGTGCTTGCCTTATCCCAAACCACATGTTATTTTTGAATTCTACTATTTTTCAAACCACCTGTTTTGGATTGGCTACTACTAAAGAGATGAATTCCCCCTCTGTTCCTGATCTGGGTGCTTATCCTAATTGGGATAATCATACAGATCTGTCCCTAGAAGAGTTGCAGTCGTACATTACTAATACTTCCTTCAACATTTCCGATTTAGATCGTGAAGGATGGTTGATATGGCAGAAGAGCTCAGATTCCTGTCAACATCGGTTTCTGGGTCTACACCCTGGGTATACCCAGGTTCGAGTGGACCCCCGCTTTGAATCTTCCCATTCAGTTACTACCTACTCTGTAGGGAAGTTATGTCAGAACTGGCGGCAACATTCCACCTTGGCATCTGTTAAACTTCATTTATCAAAATTACATGACAAAATAGATTTGAATGATTTTGTTAAGGGTCCTGTGGGTGGCAGGTCCAAGAGGTGGGTGTATGCTAGTATAACGAGGTTTGGAAATTATCGCAAATTGAAGCTGCTTCCAGATTGAGAGCAATTGATCAAGCCAACTTGGAAAAAGTAATAGCTGTTATCGATAATAGCATTAACACCCTTTCTTCCAGAATTTACACATTAGATAATATTGTTTCATCTGTTGAGGATATTGTGCAGGATGATCTGTCTGTGTTACATCATGGTCAAAATCAATTGCGCTCTATAATGCAGTTTGCATGGACTTTGCAAACATTGAAGGCTGGGAAAGTTCCCTGGGACTACATGAATACATCGTCTTTATTCCTTCCATTTAATCTGACCGCAAAACAACAGTTCATGTCCATGAAAGATGCAACATATTCATTACTGCATATTGAAAAGTTAGAACCTTTGCCTTTCTCTGTGGCCGAATTAAACTCCGCTGTGTGGCCTATCCACGGGTTAATCACTTTACCATTTCCTTTGTTTAAGTTCAGTTCGTGCATGAAACATTATGCCCTAGGCAGATATGAACCGTTGTGTACTGCTTTCCTGCATGAAGTTTGGTCACTCCCCTCCCATTTATGTACAGGTGCATGAGAGAAGGTAAAGAAGTTTACTTGAAAGGTGAGGAATGCACTTCCACACCTGATCACTCAGTAGTCTGAAGGCACATCCAATTACATGGCGCATGCAACGTTCAAGCACCGAATTTAGCTTGCGTCCTGAAAGGGATTCCAGTGCCAGCTATTATGCCCTCTTTTACATTGTTAGCTAACGGTAGTTATTTGCTTTTAAATAACGAGGCTTGCTGCGGGATGCTAGTGGGAATTCCCTACATTGTGACTGTATCACAACGAGTAGTCTGCTGTAAAAATGTCCTTTTCCCACCCCCGCATGGGCGGCTTGATGTCTCCATCTGGCCTTCCATCCCAACCTTGAAAGCAGAGTTCAACAAGATGAGCAGAATAAGGGCTCTATTGTCTCAAAAAGAGGTCGCTATGACTTCCTCCCGTGAAACATTTGTCCTTCACGTAGCAAACACCCGCACCGAGGTGCATGCGCTTTTGAATACTGATCTCCCCCTTCATTTCGGTGCTCTGATTCACACTATATTTAATGCCTCGTCAACAACTGGCTTGGCACATTTTTTCAAAGTTGTGGGCTCCGGCCTCGGGACCTCCTTCCAAACTATCTTTGGTGTGATACCGGCATTTTTTCATTCTATTTTTTCCAGCGTCTTTGGCGGGCTCCCGTTGATTCTCGCCCTTATGGCTGGTGTGCTGCTGTTGGTCTGCTTACTGTGCAATGCCTGCACAATTTGTGTCACACGACAGCCTGTCCCGGCTGCTCCATCTTCGTAACCGGATGCTTGAATATTATGGAAAATTACCTCTGGCCACCTTAAGCATAGCCTATGGCTTGTCCTTCCGGTTTTCCTACTTTACTTGCATGCAACTTGTTTTTCATTGCCTAGATTGTCCTTTCGAATGGGCTCTGGATTTGTGCTTGTCGAACTCGGTGTCTCCTGCCTCGGATTATGATTGACTGATGAGTCCCCTAGTGGCTCATGAGTTGGACTGTTCTGGTGTCAGGATTATGGCCCGTGGAGCGGCACATGGAGTCCTAGGGAATTGGGACATCTGTACGGCATCGTATGACTTCTTGGCGAGAAGTTATCTTGAAGAACACGTCAGTTGTCCTCTGATTCTGCTAGAGGCTCCAGTTATCGAGGAACATGTATGTTCGTTTACCTTGCTAGACTGGAGGCGGAAACTTTTACAGAACATTCTAATTAAATTTTTTTTTTATGCGACATTTACGCTCAGCTGAGCCTTTGCAAGATGTTACATATTTTTCCTTTTTCTTTGTTTCTTTTCATTTTTTATGTTGGTTTTTCGAACTCTCACTCCCATTTATATGGATTTACAATACATGCACTTGGTTCTGTCACTGTCGAACTTGAACTCTGAGTTCCTCAATTGTATCCCTATTGGTTCGTGGTCCGATCAAGGGAGGGTGTAGTGGAGACGGAGTTTTAGATACACACATTGCTATGTTAGCATAAACGTCTTAGAAGTTAGAAACGCCCTCTTGCCACTTTTGCTGCTTTTGCACACAACACTGCAGATCGATGTTATTATATGAAACTGCTTGCCTGCCTTTTCTTCACATGAGAACGGTCAGTTGTTCACATCCCTAGACGTGCACCGCGACCTTGTTCTGAACATTGTGTGCAGAAACAGTCAGGGCTAACAAACAATGTATGCTTTTGAATTCAGGTTGATTGGCCCACGCTCTAGCCATAACACGCACACAGCTGCAAATATTTGAAACTCGAGCGCCTTTAATATTGCAGTTTGCATGCATTAGACACACATTCTGGGGAAGAACTTTTCCAGGCACAGAGCAAAGCTGATCCTGTGATGTGATTCACCTAAGCTGATATTTACGGTATGGGGTTCCCCATTCAAACCTAGAGACCTTCTATTAGTCTAATAATACTAGCTTACTAGCGAAGGGAGGGTGGTTGTATTCCACTATCATTTGTAATATGATTTCTCCCTTCATTTTCTATGGTATTGTAACAATGCTGATGGTTCTATGTTTATTCATTTGTCTGCTTATGTTAGCCAAAGTACTGCATCTTAGGACACGTTGTTTATCAAATAAACGTTTTAAACTTTACTGTGTCTCTGATTACTCTTGTTGTGGACTGATATGAGAATAATAACGAACAGGTATTTCTGATTCCCACCATTCCTGAGAGTACTCTAAGTCGCATGTTCTGGGTTGTCTAATCATTGGTAGCTTCGAGGTGATATGAAGAGCGAATGAGACACTGATGCTAGTCGGATAGGGGTTCTGGGTACTGAGGTGAGTTTTTGGTACACCGCAATTCACCGAGGTCCTGGTTTCCTGCACATAGTTCTGTGCATGAGCAGAATCCCTGCAACAGTGAAGGCCAGTGTCCTCCTTTGGTAGCCAAACTGACTCTAATGATTATTCCAGGTCCAGCAGACTTGAGTGCAAATTTTGAGCATCAAGATTTGGTATCCCAGACTGCACGACGGTAGTTTTGCCAAGGCAGGCTTCTTCAGCTTTTGTGGCCCTGATACTGTAACAGGAAGTCAGCAAACTAACTCTTGGAGTTCACCTCCTCTGTCAGGGGCTCAGGGGTCAACTTATCCCAGAACAGGGCACCAAAGGCACCGTCCTCAATTTATTAGCCCAGATGCTACAGGTGCAGTCCTTCTTTGGGGAAAGTCTCTCTTTGCTATGTCAGGGAACATCAGGGCAGTCCTTCAGTCCTCTCTCCAGTACAGATGTGAAATGAGGGATGGGTGCCAGGGGTGCCATATTTATGCCCAGTAAGGGCCTTCAGGATGAGGAGGTTACTAGCCAATGGACTACCAGGTACACTCCTGCCTGATGACCACTTCTTGCAATGTATGGCATCTAGCTATTCCAGAATGCAATATTTTGCCCATTCTCAAGATGGTAGAAACCCTCTCTTGGTGTGTGGAGCTTGGTAGCCCACCCTTGAGGTGCGGTTACCTGAGGACTACACACCCACTGGAAAACTGGTTTGGCAACTGTTTTCCCCTCTCTGTCCCAAATGCCATCCTGTCTACCAGGACAAAAGAGCATCACCTCTTATTTGAGTCCACTATTAGACCATCAAGGGTGGCTTTCCTTCGGAAGTCAGACGTTTGGGCTAATACATTGTGTAGCTTTATTTCAGGGAGAAGTAACATTTCTTCCAACGGCAGGACTATTTTGTCCTTTCCTGAGAGTCGTTCACACCTCTCCCCAAGAGGGCCGACCGTAACATAATTTAACTTAACAGAACATCCCTGCCAGACTTTCAGAATGAATGAAGGGTAATCCTTAGGACAACTTTATTCCTATTCACTTTATTGGGCCTATGCAAGACAGCCTCAAACTCTTGAACCCATTAAGCCAATATAACTGCACCTGAAAGGAAACTGATGTGGAAGGAAGTTATTGGTTTACACAGCTTCTGCACCAAAGAGGAAATGCCTGAGTTAAGGTCTCATTTAGAAGCATGTTTTGTAATATATAGGTGTAAATGAAGGAACCACGAAAATGCTTTCTAAGCCTCATTTTCAAAGGCAAAATGTCACCGTCCTGTTGAGATAAATTCCTACAGTAGAGACTTAGGGCCTCATTTAGAGTTCAGTGGACACGATACCGTGCCACAAATGTGGCAAAGTAGCCTGCAAGTCAAGCTGATGATGCTCCCACTTTATTCTGAGGCAGCACACCATCCGGTTTCCAACACTGGTGCCCCTTCTACCCCTGTCATCAGAAACCCTACACCAATGGCTTGGCGGAGTTCAGGTTCTTGGTGTAGGTGTTTCAGACTGTACGCCCAAATTAGAGCAGACTGATGTACCTTTTATTTTTAGTTCAAGGCAACCGAGGGAAGTTTAATGGTTCCAAACTAAAAGAAAAATTAAACATTACCCCCGCACCCTGGGAGGAAACTCCGAGGGTCATTATTTTTTGTTTTTCAAGAGCAAACTTCTGCATTGGGAGATGTTTTTCAAAAAACAAACATATTTGCTGAGTGACTACCTGAAATGTGGTAGCCACTCAGCAAACCTACAGTGCTTTTAGAGGAGCAGCTGTGATGGTCGCTGCTCTGACGCTAAAGGTATCGCAATAGGGCGGTTGAAATCACTAAATATGGTGAAGAGATGTCAGGCTGCATGCCATAGTCTAAAAGAGGGACTTAATCAAAAGGCCTGATTTTGCTAAGTAAGCCAGAAAGACAGGAAAGAGTCCAGGTGTGTTAGCAAGGAGTTCAGTTGTCTGTAAAGTAAACACCAGCAGAAGTGAAACAGCTTTCTTTTATACTGCCTAATAATAAGTGTCCTCCACGCAGCACTCATTATAGAAATAATTACAATATGCATGACCAGATTACCATGCTCTAGCTTCTCAAGAACCACCCTCACTAGCGCAGCAGGGGACTGCTGAATTACAAATTGGCCCTTGTCCCTGACAATGAGATCAGAAATTTTCACAGTGTTGTTGAGAGACAGAAGAAGCAAGTTAGAGGGAGTAATTTGCGAGCCCAAATGCAGCTATGAGTTTCATTTCAGACCTAATGGAGCTCTATAATGTATGTAGGGCCCAGTGAACCAGGGGAATGGGACGGAAGGTATAAAGTAAGATCTAACAGTCTACCAAACCAAGAGAACATAATTCTATATCAGGACAAGAGGAGAGGATTATACTGTACTTTATTTCCATTTCCAGCTGTTTTCAACAATAAAAACTATCTTTCCCAGGGTGGACAGGACGGGTCATCTGAGGTCAACCAATCAACAGTACGGAACTCCCATAGAGGTACGAATGTCCATTTCCTCTTCCTCGACTGCGACAGAAGCCTGTGTCAGTTATGTCTGGTACCTGCCAGTAAGTTGGGGGCTTGCGCTGTGTTTCCTCTGCATATAGGAGTCATGGAGGAGTACACTGAGGAGGAATCACTCCAGGTCCTCATCCTGGATGACGAATTTTGCGAGCTGGGACATGCCTACATTCACCAAGAAGGCAGTCGCCATAAGGCCTTTTGAGCGCTGTATTATGGAACTGGCGTTTGCCTGTGTGTCTCCCCAACCTGACCCGGATGATGATCACTGTTTGGGGGCCACCCTCCCTCATGAAAAGAGTGTCTAAGTGCAACTCTGACTCAGGCATGAACCTGAGTTCATTTGACGGCCTTAAGAAGGCCTTTCGCACTCGTCATGCGCCCCTGGCTGCATCAGAGTTCTTTGCTGACAATGGGTGGCTTTCCCCTGTCTCGGACACAGAGAAGGACGATTACCAGGGTGACTCCTCCGATGAGGCTGGGCCCTCGCGCTCGTTGCTGGTTCCTGTCCCAGTTGTGCCTCAAGACCAGGCTTACTCAGATTTGTTAGGTCCTGAAGATCTAGTGCATCAGTAGAGTGGGTCCCTTCAGAGAAGGTCTACAAATATGTGGCAAGCCGCCTCAGAAAGCCATTAGACAAAGAGGTCAGGGCGTGTCTTAGGGCAGAGTGTCCATGTCCCTCCCTTCCTGGCAAAGTTGCATTGAGGCCAGAGCTAGACCCCCGTATGGCCACCTCTCGCCAAAATTATATTAGGGACCCCGAAAAAGGGTATAGATGGGTCCTAGAGGAGGAGGTCAAGGCCGCTGAACCCAGTCTTGTTGGGATCTTTATCTGGTTGATTATTTTTCTAGGAAATGCCAACTGTGCCTTGTCGATGGAGCGGCATCGCTCCCTTCTGTTGAAAATTTACCCCAAGCTGGGGCATTTGACTCCCAATGAGGTGGGCGAAGTGGGGCAGGGTGGGCTCTTTGGGGAGCCGTTCATTAAGGAACACATCATGTTCGTGGTAATGTGTGCCTCCTCAGACAAGTAGCAGGCGTCAATAAAAAAAATCTTCAACCCGCGCATTTTTGTCGGCAGATTTCTAGCAATGTTGGAGAGTCCCTGGACTTTTGCAAGAGGCTGAGCGAAAGCTAGTGGCAGCCTGGGCAGATGGCACGAACAAACGTTATAGATCCACAAGGGCCAGATGGGTCAGTTGGTGCCTTAGGAATGATCAGGATCCCATGGGGTGCGAGGTGGTCTCTGTCCTGAATTTTTGGGCGTTTCTGGCTGCCCAGGGGTTGGCATATTGCACCTTAAATTGTTAAGGATGGGCAGTTTCTGCAGGTCATTTTCTCATTCAGGAATCTCCTGTGGGAGAACACCGATTGGTGTGTAAGCTGATGAGAGGTATACCTCTGGATCTTCCTTCAGAGCCACGGTACTCAACCCTTTGGGACGTTAAAGTTTTAAATATTTTCATATCCTGGCAGCCGAACAAGTATTTGACACAGAAAGAATTGTCAGCGCAACTCAACATGCTTTTATGTATGGTGTCCTTCGGCGTGCTGATCCCCCTTAGGAAACCTTCCAAAGCTGTAGCTTCTCCCACCATTGTTCGCTGGATACGCTGGGTGTAGGAAAGTATGATCTTTCTAGCATGGTTACCCCCACTTTTTGCATGGTGTCAGAGTGGTTTTTGACTAGTCTGACTGGGATCCTGCTAATGAGGACTCTAGTCACTGTGCTTCCTCCCTAAATTTGACAAGGTAAGTAATGTTGTACCTCCACAATAGGCTACTGGTGTACACACATAAGTCCCAAGTATATGGTACTAAGGTATCCAGGGTATAGGTACACCAGCGGTCTCCCATGGACAACAGAATGTATTGTGCCACCCTTGAGAGACCACTCAAACTGTGACTACGGGCCTTCCAATGCAACCTGCATAAGATGGTGCTAGCACCACTTTCAACAGATATAGATTTTCTTATATCTGAGGTCACTAAACTTAAAACCTATAAGTCACCCCTAAGGCAGGTCTTTCAATACGGAAGGTGGGGTGCTGGGTTAGAAGTGAGTGGGGGCCCCAGAATGAGCAGGTCACCCCTAAAAACACCCCGGAGTCGATTCTCCAGGCTTTATAAGTGAGGTCAGCCATTTTCATACATATGGCGGCCATCTGTCATAACGCGATGGCTAACTATATAGTGCTGTGTCGAACCTAGGCATGTTTGGAATCAAAGATGTTGGAATCATACCCCAACACTGTTACCAGTGTTGGAGGTATGATTCAAGTGCTGCTGCCGACCATAGACACACTTCTGCCCTCCTGCTGCTGAGCTGAGCTTGAGCAGGGGAAGGTAGAGCAATAGGTTTCCTGGCACAGGGAGGTTTGACCACCTCCCAGACAGGACCTAGTGTACTGGGCTGGAATGGGGGTGCTTGCCAGTGCCACCAGACTACTTTGAAGGGCACATTTGGAGCCCTCCTTGCATACTCTGGTTTGAGGCAGTTCAGGGAGTCCTTCGCTTCTGCTTTTGCGCGAAACAGGGAAATGGACAAGGGAGTATCCTCCTCACTGTCCAGGCCCTCATCTGGGAGGGACCCCTGAGCCATCCTAACCACTTTCTTAGGGTATAAAAGGGCTTAACTGTGAATGGGTCCTCCGATTCGTCATGGGACAATACTCAAGCCAGAAAGCACGTCGCTCTTCAACCGTCTGGACATTTGGACTTCGCCTGGAACAGAGACTGCATCAGACCCTTGCTGCTTCTGGTCACACTGTTCTGCAAGTCTTCTTCCTCGTCTGTGTCTGGGATTCATCCAGGATCTTCAACAGACCTTTGGCCATCAAGGACACCCGAAGCAATCTCCCTTAGAGTGAAGGAGTCACTCCCCTGCATCTGCAGGCACCGCAACAAAGCTGACTGGTATGCTGCTCCTGATGTCCCATGGAATTCGAAAGGCTCAGCAACACAGGTGGTGGTTCTATAAGTCCCTCGAGGCCCAGCTTGTCCTCTATGCAGTTTTGAGGCCAGTATCCATTATCGGAACCACTGGGACCAAACCCCTGTGCACCGCGTCAACTTCCCTTTGCCAAGGCTTGTTGGCTCTGTACTCCAGAGATCTTTGGGCTACATGAAGCTCCAGCCTCCAGCATCCCTTCCTGCAAAGATTATCGTCCTCACTGCCCCCTCTGCACTGTGGGTCTTCATCTTTGTTGAGCTGCTTGAGGTCCTCTTGCAACTACTGTGCCTTTGCCCTGTGTGTCTTCTCGAGGGTCTTCCCTTGCTTCGGTGGGCTCCCCTACATACTCAGGGCCTGCTCTGACTCTCCTGCACTTGGTGAGTCCCTTGGACCTTGCTGGTTCCAACATTGCTCCTTCCGCATTTTCCACACCTGTGGTAGCTGCCAAGACTTGTTGGTGCACCTGCCCAACACCAACCCCCTGGTTCTCGACTTCCAACGTGGGACAGTTTGTGCATGGCTCCTGGTCTTCATCAGCATCACCTGGTCCTCACAGCTGCAGCGACAAGGTCACCGTCAACCCTTCTGAACCATCAGACATGGGTGGGCGTTGCTCTTCCGTGCCTCCTGGTCACCTCCGGGTGGCATAGCCTCTGTCCCTCCGCTTACAGGTTCTCCTCTTCAAGAATCCACCATTGGATTGCACCGGACTCTTGCACAGTCTTTTCCAGCAGCATCATCTTCGAAGTCGTCCAATGTGGTCTACCACGGTTTCTGACGTCACTACGCACCCATCCCCCTGGCTTCCCTGGTGTAGGTATCCTTGTTCCTGGGGTATCCATGAGTAGGGTGACTCTCCAACCTTCTGTCTTCCACAGGGTTTCTTCAGGGTCCACTGGGAAGGGTACTTCTTCCTCTAAACTGCAACCGCGAATTTCCCGTTAACTTCTATTGGACACGTGGCTGTGTGTCCACTCAGCACACAGCCTCCGTGGGGTTCCTGGGTACTTGCCTTCGGTGGTTCCTTGTGTCCCCAGCTCCTCTGAGTCTCCTTGTCCAAGTCCTGACTATGGTGGCAGTTCCCATTCCACTTTTCTAGCATATGGTTTGGTCTCCCCTTGGAGACCACTAGTATTTTGTGCTTACTTACCTGATTGCAATTGAACTATTGTTGTTTATTTGAGTTGATATTCATTAATAGTATATGGGATACTCCCTCACGGCAACGGCCCGTAATCTTTTCCACTAGTCAGACAAGGGCAACACAGGAAGACGACACACACGAAGGTACGTGGATTTTGTCAAGCCACAATCTTTTATTCAATTTTATCTTTTTTCCTTGTATTGCAGAGCGCAGATGCATGAGAAAAACAGGCCCATGTTTTTCAGCAACAGCCTTCAGCTGGGTCATAGAATCAGTGTCCAGAGTGTCATTTTTACAGGGCAACAGCCCTCCTTCCCACCACCTAATTAAAATCAAATATTTATTACTGAGGGAATTGATCGCATTATCCATTTATCCTTTCGAGAACACATTTAACTATTTCAAAGAGGTTCTTTTATCAGCTCATTGTGATCTTTCGGGCATTAATAATTGTAAAGCACACAATTTTATAAATCAACACACACACACATACACATGGTCCTACAAATTGAAACAAAACGAAATCCTACTCACACTTCTTATTTCCCCATCTCAAAGGTTTATTAACCCTCAAGATTATCCTTCAACACTCCTATCAACAAGACAAAAGCCTAACGGACAGGGAGGGGGAAAGGAGGACAGAAAAGTGGGGGGAGAGGGATGAGTGAGAGTAAAACAGAGAGGGAGAGAAGAGAGACAGAATTTGTCATTAAAATTCACAATATACTTGTAGCATGTACAAAAGTGTGAGTGCTGATGATTTTTTGTTTTTTTCTCATGGTTTCCCTTACTTGTCGTTAAAAAGCCCTACTTTATTATTGATCACTGTACAGTACTCATATAGTGAGCAAAATTTACAATATGATCATAATTCAGTCCTATACGATGTGTAGAGTTCACAATAAACTTGTTACATATAAGAAAGTGCAAGTGCTACTGTTTTTTTTCTTTCCCTTGCTCATCGTTAAAAACTATAAGTTGATATTCATCACTCTTCAGTATTTTTGTAATGTGCACAATTCGCAATATCATGGTACAGTACTCATATTTCATAGTGTACATTTCCTATAATGTGCAAATTCAGCTAGGTAAAGTACTCAAAGTTAAAGTGTCAGATAAACTATAAGTCTGTACTATATACAATACTTGGATAACATCTGTACAAAATGCCTCAACCCCTCCTTGTATACCTTTATGCAATAGTCAATTAGCTCCATTGATCTTTTCCCCCAAATTACATTGTCATCTGTGCAAATACAGGATATTTTTTTCTCTCAAATATCAGACCACCGAAATCATCTTTTGCATGCCCTTCTATTGATCAACTCCATATCTAAAAGCCGGAAAATTCCCTCAGATTAAAAATATAGATGTTCTAAACTATATCCAGATCAAAAGTATGGCAACAAACACATATTCCCAACATGATGAACAAGTTACTTACCTTCGGTAACGCATTATCTGGTAGAGACTCTCTATTGCTGTAGATTCCTTACCTTTTAATTTCCCAGGTGTCATGCTGGATCCGGAAACTTTTGCTGAGCAATCTCCCTTACACGCGACGTCTGGTGGCTTAATTCGGCTGCGCGTGACGCCGTTGGCGTCTGTAGCATCGGTTATGACGTCGCGTAGCCTACATAGGCGCTACCCATGTGCGCAGGCAGACTCAGTACTTTTTGCTTTTTCCACGCCAGAAGCGCAGAGCCACGAAGGTACTGACGTAAAAGTGTGCAAAACTAGGGCCCTGAAAGAAGTAACCCTAGACCTACAACATCAGTCAGCAAAGCGGGGAGGCATGGGTGGGGCTGTAAGGAATTTGCAGCTAGAGTCTCTACCAGTTAATGTGTTACTGAAGGTAAGTAACTTGTTCATCTGATAGAGACTTCTAGCTGCAGATTCCTTACCTTTGAATCAGATACCCGAGCCATACCATCCCGACGGTGGGTTGCGAAATCATGAGCTAGACTAAAATGTCTTAAAGGACTGAGCAGGCAAAGTGCCCCTCCCTGCGCACTTGAACATCAAAGCAATAATGTTTTGCTAACGTGTGCAGTGATTTCCACGTCGCTGCCTGACAGATGTCTTGGACTGGGACACCCCGTGCCAAGGTTGTAGTTGCAGCCTTTCCCATGGTGGAATGGGTCCTTAATCCCTCAGGGGACTGCTTCTTCGCCGAGGCATAGCAGATTTTAATGCAGAGAAGAACCCAGCATGAGATAGTTCTTTTCTGCACTGCCTTTCCCTTCTTTGCTCCCACATACCCCACATAGAGTTGGGCATCCACCCAGGACTCTTTTGTGCGGTCAAGGTAGAACGACAATGCTCTGTTTGGGGTCCAGTCGGTGGAGTGGTTCCTCTTCCTTAGAGGGATGTGGGGAAGCAAAGAAGGTGGGCAAAGTATTGGACTGACCCAAATGAAATGGGGTCACAACCATTGGTAAGAATAGTGCCCTGGTGCGAAGCACCACCTTGTCCAGAAAGGACATAAGATAAGGAGGCGAGCTGGATAATGCCTGCAATTCAATCACCCTACGGGCCGATGTGTTTCGCCACTAAGAAGGCTGTTTTGATGGTCAACAGCCGGAGGGGACAATTGTGCAAAGGCTCAAAAGGAGCGCACATCAGATAAGTGAGGACCCAATTAAGGTCCCATTGTGGCTTAGCAAAGGGTGTAGGTGGAAATAAATGAACCAACCCTTTCAGAAATCTATATACAATAGGAGATTTCAAGACAGAAGCCTGGTCTGGTAGCCGCAAAAAAGCAGACAGAGCAGAAAGGTAAACCTTGAGAGTTCCCAAAGCACAGCCCTGCTAGGCAAGGGTTAGAATGAACAAAAGGACAGTAGAAAGAGGAGCAGAAAGATGGTCAATAGACCTTTCTGTATAGTATAATACAAATTTCTGCCAACGGCAGGAGTATACCGACTTAGTGGAGGGACACCTGCCCGCCAGAATAACATTACAGACTTGGGGAGGAAGGTCAAAAGCCATCAATTGCCGCCACCCAATCTCCATGCATGGAGGCGCAGAGTTGACAGGTTCGGGTGGAGAACCCTCCCCTGCTGCTGCGACAGAAGATCCTCCCGAAGGGGCAGCCTGATCAGAGGATCGACACTCAAGCTCAGAAGCTCTGGATACCAGACTCTCCTTGCCCAATCCGGCGCCACAAGGATGACTTGGGCCCGGTGGCTCCTGATCTTCTTAAGAACCCTGGGCAGGAGTGGTATAGGCGGAAAGGCGTACAACAGGCCTGAGCTCCACTCACAACTAAACGCATTGCCGAGCGATAGCTGCCTTAGAAACTCCAGCACGCAGTACTGGTGACATTGCGCGTTCTCTTCGGAGGCGAACAAATCTAACCAAGGTTCTCCCCACTGTTGAAAGAGACTGGAGACGCCATTCATGATCCTGAAGGCATTGATGACTGAGATCGTCCACCCTGGCGTTCAGAGAACCTGCCAGGTGATGAACCACCAGGGTTATGCCCTCCTGTTCCAGCCATGTCCAGATGCGCAGGGCCTCTTGACAAAGGGTCCACGACCTCACCCTGCCCTGCTTATTGCAGTACCACATGGCGATGGTGTTGTCCGTGAACACCTGCACTAACCTCCCCTTGACAGAGGCAAAAAATGCTTTCAATGCCAATCAAATCGCTCGGAGCTCCAAGTTTATGTGGAGCCCAGTCTCCGCCAGAGACCAGTGACCCCTGATCTCCGCCTCTCCCATGTGGCCGACCTATCACAGAAGTGACGCATCCGTCAAAACTGTGAAATCTGGTTGGGGAAGGGAGAGAGGTCTGCCGTTGACCCAATCGCGGTTCATTAACCACCACTGCAGATCCTTCGCAGTTCCTTCCGAGATGTGAACCACGTCGGTGAGATTTCCCCAATGCTGTGCCCATTGGAACTTCAAGTCCTACTGCAGAGCCCGCATACGCCACCTGGCGTGTCTTACCAACAGGATGCAGGAGAGCATGAGACCCAACAGTCTCAGAAGAGTCAACCTCTCCGAAATCCAGGATAGAGGCTGAAATAACCTGAATATCTGGGACTCGCTGCTCGGGAGCATAAGCCTGAAACTGCAGTGTCGAGAACAGCTCTGATGAAAGGGAGCATCTGAGAAGGAGTGGGGTGTGACTTTGGCACGTTTATAGAGAACCCCTGCGAATGCAGAAGGTCCGCCATAGTCTGAAGGTGGGAGAGGACTGCCTGGGGCGAGGACACCTACAACAGCCAGTCGTCTAGGTAGGGGAAGACTGAAACCCCTAACCTGCGCAGATGAGCTGCAACCACCTCCATCACCTTGGTGAACACCCGAGGGGCACTGGTAAGACCGAAGGAGAGCGCAGTAAACTGAAAGTGCTTGTGGCCTACCTTGAACTGCAGGTAACGCCGTGGCCAGGCAGGATGGGAATGTGAAAATATGCATCCTGCAGGTCCAACGCCACCATCCAGCCTCCTTGGTCCAGGTAAGACAAGACCTGAGCCGACGTGAGCATTTTGAATTGCTCCTTTTTTAGGAAGAGATTGATGGTCCGAAGATCTAAAATGGGCCGAAGCACCTTGTTCTTCTTCAGAATCAGAAAGTAGCAGGAATAACAGCCACTGCCTACCTCTGAAGCTGGGACCCTTTCTTTAGCCAACTTGGCCAAAAGAGCTGTAACTTCCTCTTGGAGCAACTTCAAATGATCCTCTGCCAGCCGTTCCGGAGTTGGCAGAATAGTAGGAGGAAAAGAAAGGAAAGGAAGAGAATTGCCCTCCTGGATGATCTTTAAGACCCTCTTGTCTGTTGTTATAGAGCTCGAGCGGGGGAGATGATGATGAATTCTCCCACCCACTGGAGTAGTGTGGCCTGCAGAATCAGCCTAAGAGTGCTTGGAGGCTGGGGCTGCTGGGGGCAGTGTGGCCGACGACTTCTGGCCTCCATTCCGAGGACGGAATGTACCACATCCACGTCCACGCACGGCTTGGGTAGCCTGAGGGGAACGGAGGCTAGGATAGGGCTGACACGGCTAGAAACCCCTTCCGTTGCCATGTAAGGGGCGAAAGGAAGACTGGCCACGAGGAGAGGAGGAGAGGCCCAAGGATCTGGCAGTAGATCAAGAGTCTTTGAACCTGACCAGGGCCGAATCTGCCATTTCCCCAAAAAGGCGGGTTCCATCAAAGGGCATGTCCATCAAATTGGCCTGCACAGCCCCCAAGAAGCCAGTTGTACGAAACCAGGTGTGGTGCATCAAGGCCACCGTCGATTAAATTGATCTGCCCAGCTAATCGGTCGTATCCAAACCACACCAAATGGCGAATTTTGCTGCAGCTCTCCCGTCCTTGACAGCTTGGGAGAGCACAGCCCGGGCCTCCTCCAGGACTTTTGGCAGCACCTGCGTAACCATCTCCCAAAGAGAGTGGGAGAAATGGCCCAATAAGCATGCGGTATTCACCGACCGCAATGTCAGATAGGAGGAAGAAAACATGTTCTTCCCAAATGAGTCCTGTCTCTTGGATTCCCTATCCAGAGTTGGGGAAGAGAATGCACCCTGGGAAGTAGAGGCCTGCACCACCAAACTTTCTAGGCGATTGTGGCATACAATCCTCCTATTCTCAGGAGCCACTGTGCTAGGCTTGGGCCATGTAACTAGAAGGACATCCGTAAGTGCCTCCTTAAAGGGCAATAGGGGTTTAGAGGTGAAAGTCCCATGTTGAGGTACTTCGGTCAGGCGATTAGTCCTGACCTGCACTGAGGGCAACTCCAGTCCAAGGACCTCAGCTGCCTTCTTAACCACCATGGCATAGGATGCCCCCTCCTCCGTAGCCACTGTAGGTGGAGAGAGCATGCCAGTGTATGGGGAAGTATCCAGACCACTGTCTTCCCCAAGTTCCCCATACCAGTCCATATTCTCCTCAGAGACATCCTGGTTCTCGAGAGGGTCTCCAGACTCCTCCCATTCCTCTCCTGAGCCCAGCACATCCACAAAGTGCTCAGGCAACAACATAGAACCCCTGGGTTCTGTCGACGTCGGAATCGGCGTAGCTCGAAGCCGTTCTGGCTCCGTGTCATCGGGGATGGGGCTTGCGCCACCGATGGGCGCCGGCGACGTCGCAGGCACCGACTTTGGGTTCGATGCCGGGGAAGGTTGCGTTGGCACGACCGGCATCGAACTGGATCCGGGATCAGATCCCGGAGGCCCACCGGTGCCGTGGCTGAAGCTGACGTTGTCGAACTCGGTGGGGCCCCACTGACCCCACGGGGCCCGAGGGCTCACCAATGGGGCCGTTCAGCTCAAAAACACGGCACATGGCCTCATAAAAATCTTTAATTTGAGCAGGAGTCGCTCCGGCTCCCGGAAAGGGAGGGAGGCACGAAGTCGACTCAGGCTTCGACTCCTCAGAACTGTGCCTAGAGCGTCGGTGCTCCTTACCTCTCTCGATGACAGATGCCAGTTGAGGTGAATTCGAAGGCCGCTTGTACCTCTTCTTCTTCTTCTTGTCCCTTTTCCCCCCGAGTATCCAGATGACCTCGAATGGGAGGAAGAGGACTTAGGGCTCCATGAGCGGTCCAGCAACCTCCTCCTCTTCGAACAGGACTGTGACCTCCTCGGAGTCTCGCTTAACGGTGTCGACTGTCGGGCCGCAAGCAACTTCATCGCCCGCTCCCTCAAGGTCTTCGGAGCCATCGCTCGACAGTCCGAACACGACTTCGAATCGTGGTCGCACTCAAGACACCACAGTCATACGCGGTGGGAATAGGTAACCAACATCATGCGGGAACAAGTCCAGCATGGTTTAAAACCTGTGGCACACAAAGTCGCTACTCAAAAATGTCGAGAAAGGTCGAGAAAAAAGCCAGCCAAAAAGCGGCACAGGGGTAGCTCTTCCCAGATCAGCGCTTAACTGGCCCGAAAAGAAAAGAACTGACAACCGCGCGCCTAGGTGGTGCCTATGTAGGCACCGCGACATCATAACCGACACTATCGATGTCACGTGGAGCCAAATGGAGCCCATCAACGACGGGCGCAAGGGGTGTTGCTCAGCAAAAGTTTCCAGATCGAGTCTGACACCTGCGAAATTCAAAGGTAATGAATCTGCAGCTAGAAGTCTCTATCAGATAAGAACATGCACATAGATTTAATTTCTATATTCAATTATGTCCTTTTATCTTATGCATCATGGCCTGTTGATGGCCTTATAAAAATTTATATACTTCAACGTTCTATATTTAGGCCCCATAGAATCTCAGATGTAGCGGTTATAATCCATCTCAATTCAGCCTGTCTGAATATCAACTCGCGATCTCCTCCTCTGGTCTTCTTCGGGATATGTTCGATGTCAGAGAATGAGAAATTACTCAAACCCCCATCATGTACTTTCCAGATATGTTTGGACAATACATATGTAAATTGTTTGTTCGTAATCGCTCTTATATGTTGGAGAATGCGTAGTTTAAGCGTATTCACTGAGCTGCCAATATATTGTTTTCCGCACCTACACTCCAAGATGTATACAACATTAGTTGTTTCACATAGTATTCTCCCCTTGATCTTTTTCTTTGTACCACTGAGAGCTCTGATGTCTGTCAGGTTTTGTCTATATTGGCAGGCCTTGCAATTATGGCGTTTCACAAAGCCGTTGGTTTTAAGCCAATTTCTTCTTCCTGTTCCAATCTCTGGTCAGATGAAATAGCTTTGAGTTAGTACATTGCCTGGAGATGGTGCCTTCCTGTAAGTAATATTGAGGTGCTTGGATGTTCGGCTCTTGAGATCTTCATTCTTCCTCAACAGTTCCCAGTAATTTCCTAGTGTCCCCTTGATAGCAAGATTTGACGTATTAAATCTGCGATGAACCTCACTTCATTGCTCTTCGCATTCTTCTTGGATGTTTTTGGAACAGGCAGATTTTCTCTTTTTTGCTTCTTCACTCTAACCTTGGCATAATTAAAGACAGTCACCAGATAACCCCCTCTCCTGAACCTTTTGTACATTTCAGTGACTTGTGGCTCATATTCAAGATCTTCTGAACAGTTTCTTCTGGCCCTCGGAAACTCTCCATATGATACGCTCCATTTTAGAGCTATTGAATGGGCACTGTTGGTGGCCAGAATACTATTGCAGGCAGTTGGTTTACGAAACAAGGTTGTACAGATCTTCCCTATCTCTATATAAACCTGAATGTCCAAGTAGTCAATTTCCTCCTAACTGATAGTTTAGGTAAATTTTTATTTCAAGGAGTTCTGATTTAGGGACTGTAAAAAGCTCCTCTATTCCTCCGTGCCAAATTAAAAACAGGTTGTCAATATAACGCACCCAGAGTACAACTTTCTCCATCCTTACATTATGCTCCTCTGGCTATATGCATTCTGTCTCTCAATGCCACATTGTTAGGTATGCATACATGAGCGAGAATGAGGTGCCCATAGTGCTTGTAGAATTTTCCATTAACGATAAATTCATTGTTAGTCAAGGAAAGGGACATCATATCTAGAAGTTTATGTGTAGGGTCAAGCAGGCTCAACGACTGTCATTAAAAAATATTTGCAAGCTCTTAGGCCATCTTCATGGATGATAGATGTGTATATAGAAACCACAACAATCATGGCCATAACATATTCCGATTTCCATGGTATTCCACTGATGCTGTTCTGGAGGTCCATTGAGTCTATAGGATGGCAAGTTTACAACATAAGGAGATAGAAAAACGTCCACAAATCTAGACATATTTTCCAATAAGGAACCACATGAACTCACAATGGGGTGGTTCGGGGGATTAACTAGACTTTTGTGTGCCTTAGGAAGTACATATATTGTTGACACAATGGGATGTGCGATCATTAGGTACTGTAACTCATCTTCAGCTAAAAGGTCTTATGCATGCCAAGCATATAGCTTAGTGTGGAATGCCTCCATGATCTTTTTTGTAGGGTTTTAGTTCAGTTTTTCATAGTTAATAGGGTGATTAAGCTGTTGTTTGACCTCTTGATAGTATTTTTGGCAGTCTATCACAACTATATTTCCGCCTTTAGCAGATGATTTTATGGCAATGTCTTTATCGTTCAGCAAATCTGTCAGCCTTCCTATTCTGTTGTATCCGAGAATCTAGCGTCTTATGCTTTAACGAGATATCTCTTAAGTCTTCAATCAAGAGTTCATGAAATAGATCTATTCTGTTTCCTGGTGGGAGCCGAGTGCCAAATTTAGATTTGACTTTGCATTTGCTGCTCACATATTTATTTGTTTCAATGCCCAGCATAACGCAGCACTCAGTATTCATCATTTTGCCTATTGCTCCTCTTCTTTTTTGATTTCCAGTCTCCAATTCCAGACTGTACAAGGTCTTTAGGGGGATTATGTCTTCTGATGTTAGTGTTGACAATTCTGGGGCGACCACAAAGCTCTTCATAGAGTGGGTCCTGGTGGCAAAATGTTTCTTTCATTTCAATTTTCTGCAAAATTTATAAAGATCCACTCTTGTTGTAGCCAGATCCATCCCATTTATAGGGTAAAAAGTTAGACCCTTGTTAAGCTAATTCCTATGTTTTTGGTTCAAATTTTTCGAGAATAAATTAATAACCTGGTCATTTTCCAGAGGGATTCAGTACCGTAGTTCATTTCTTTTTACCTTTGGCGCCCCTTACTTTGCTTTTTCCGTCTGCTTCGCCTAACTCTCTTTGCTCCCCCCTGCTAGAGCGCCTCTGCCTCCTCCCCTCCACTACCGAGTTGTCATGCAGAGGAAGTGCATTTACCCCCGAAAAATATATCCTCTGCCGAGCATTTGCAGGCCCCTTGTTTCCTGAACTCACTTCCGAGCTCTCAGCACTGAAAAATGTAATGTATTTTCGTTCCTGTACCTGAGCCATAGTTTGTCTGTTGTAATTAGTATCATAACGTCGAGCGAATGTATATACTCAGCTAGTGGTATAATCGATTTTATATCCATTAAACGTTTTCATTTTCTTTACTTGCATTTCCTTTTCATGTTTTTCCAACCTTTTCTCTAGTTCTTCAAACTGTTTTTTACCTTCTACAGTTTCCTGAAACTTCTCCAAAGATTTTTGCCAAGGTTTTGATCTTTTCCATCGCTAAGGATAGTCTCCTTTCAGCATGTATGAAGAGGGTATTAATTAATTTCATGGAGTATTCAGATGTATCTGTTTGCCACTGTGACATTAAGTCCAGATCCATGTCACTAAAGGTGGAAGGAAAAAAAATCCTAAAACACCTAGGAATGTGTATGCATTCTTTATATTTTTTAAGGGTCACACTTTCCCACCATTTATTAATTTCCATTATTCTTGCTTGTTCTAATTCCCTTAGTAGTTGTTTCAGTGTGCTGGTAGTGTTTGAATTGAGGACCCGAGTATTTCTTTGTGAGTCTATGGTATCCGCATTTTCATCACACATCTCCTTCAAAAGTTGTTCCTGTTTGCTCCATCTCTCTGCCATGATGTATGCATGAGATGTACTGATTTTGTAATACCACTTCTGATTTCTATCTCAGCCTATTGGGCTTGCAAGTTTTACTTGTTCGTTATATTTAATGCAGATCAAGTTGTTTTATTTGTTTCTGAAGAACAAGTTACTTACCTTTGGTTATGCTTTTTCTGGTGGATACAGTATCTGCTTGTGGATTCCTCACCTTCTGAAAATCCCCTGCGCCAGCATTCCACTGACTTTTTCGTCAGCTCTCCACGCCGACGTGGACGTCATAATTGCACGGCTCCGCTCGCGACTCCGTATGACGTCACCGGAGCCATAAGAGAGCCACGCATTTTTTCCGTGCCTCCGTGGCGAACAGGTGGACCGACAACAGATTCAAAGTAAACACAGTATACAATATTCGAACAAATATACACAGTACATAAACAAAAGGAAAGCTGAAGAACATAAGCATTTCCTATAAACGTACCAGATAGAAAGAACATAAAATGTAAATCAACATGTCAAACAAGGCATCCTTTAAGGAATACAAAGGTGGACAACGGGGAGGCGGTGGATCAGTGAGGAATCCACAGGCAGATACTGTATCCACTAGAAAAAGCGTTACCGAAGGTAAGTAACTTGTTCTTCTGATGGATACATCTGCCAGTGGATTCCTCACCTTGTGAATAGATTCCCACAGCAGTTCCACTCCTGGAGGAGGGTGTCCACCTTTCTATACCAAAAAGTCCTGCAAGACAGAGCGCGCAAAATGGCCCTCTCTCCTCATCTCAGAGTCTAAGCAATAATGCTTTGCGAAAGTATGGAGGGAGGCCCAAGTCGCGGCCTTACAAATGTCTGCAACTGGAACACCCCTGGCCAAAGCAGAGGTGGAAGACTTAGCTCTAGTTGAATGAGCTCTAATACCCTCAGGAGGAACCTACCAGCAAGGGCGTAGCAGATCTTAATGGTTAGGATAATCCACCTGGACAGGGTGTGCTTGTGCACAGCTTTGCCTTTTGAGTGTCCAATATAGCCCACGAAGAGCTGATCTTCCAAATGGAAATCCTTTGTTCTGTCCAAATAAAAGCTCACTGCTCTTTTAGGGCCCAAGCGGTGAAGCCTCTCTTCCTCCTTGGAAGGGTGAGGGGGGGGGGGGGGGGATAAAACACAGGAAGAGTAAAGGATTGTCCCAGATGAAAGGGAGTAACTACCTCAGGTAGGAAAGCAGCCCTGGTCCTGAGGACCATCCTTTCAGCATGTAAGGATAAAAACGGGGGTTTTGAACTAAGAGCTTGAAGCTCACTCACCCTCCTTGCCGAGGTTATGGCTACAAGAAAGACCGTCTTAAAGGACAACAGCCTCAAAGGACAACAGCCTCAAAGGACAACTATGAAGGGGCTCAAAAGGAGACCCCATACAAAAAGTTAAAACAAGATTAAGGTACCACTGTGACATTACAAAAGGAGTAGGTGGAAACCTGTTAGTAAGACCTTTGATAAATCTTAATACAATAGGAGATTTAAATAATGACGGCTGATCTGGAAGACACAGAAAAGCTGATAAGGCTGATAAATAGCCCTTAACCATGGCCTCAGCACAACCCTGCTGAGCCAAGGAAAGAGCAAACTGAAGCACATTAGACAAGTGGGCCTTTAAAGGGTCAATAGATCTCTCTCCACACCAACTTACAAACTTAGACCATCTATAGGAATAAAGAGACATAGTGGAGTGTCGTCTGGAAGATAAAATAACATCCACTACATCCAGTGGGACAGAGAAAGAACTCAGGTTGCCCCGTTCAATCTCCAGGCATGAAGGTGCAGGATCTGGAGGTGGGGGTGTAAAACCTGCCCCTCCGACTGCGAGAGGAGGTCTGCCCTGAGAGGGAGATGGAGCAGAGGGTGCGATGAAAGGTGAAGTAGATCCATGTACCACACCCTTCTTGGCCAATCCGGGGCGATCAATATAACTTGGTCCCGGTCTTGGCGAATCTTCCTGAGAACCCGAGGAATCAAGGGTATGGGAGAAAACGCGTAAAGGAGTTGTGAGCCCCAACTCAACTGAAACGCGTCCCCCAACGCCCCCTGCATCGGAAACTGGAGACTGCAGAATGACGGACAATGCGCGTTTTCTTGAGTGGCAAACAGGTCCACCCGAGGAGTCCCCAAAGTCCGGAACACGTGCTGAACTACCTCTGGGTGAAGCCTCCACTCCTGGTCGGCGGAAAACTGTCGACTGAGACTGCCCACACGCACGTTCAGCACCCCGGCCAGATGATTCACCATCAAGCAAATCCGATGGTCCTGAGCCCAGGGCCAGAGTCGCAAAGCATCTGCAGAGACGGTACGACCCTACTCCTCCCTGCTTGTTGACATACCACATCGCGTTATCATTGTCTGTCAGGACTTGAATCGACTGACCGCGAAGTGAAGGGAGAAAGGCCTTGAACGCCAAACGTATCGCCCACAATTCTAGAAGATTGATATGAGACCATCGTTCCTCTGGAGACCAAAGACCCTTGATCTCCAGATCCCCCAGATGAGCACCCCACCCCAGGGTGGAAGCATTCGTTATCACTGTGGCCACCGTAGGAGGAAGATGAAAGGGCTTTCCTTGAGGCAGATTGCCCTCCACACTCCACCAAGACATATCCTCTGCAGCTTCTCTGGAGATTCTGACTGACTCCCTGAGATCTCCATTGTGCTGATACCACTGCCTGCAGAGACACCACTGGAGCACACTCATGTGCCAGCGTACATGATTGACCAACAGAATGCAGGAGGCGAACAGACCGAGCAGGCGAAGAACCTTCCGAACGGGAACAACCGCTCCATTGTGGAATAAAGGGATTATCTCCTGAATGTAGAGAATTCTTTGTGGAGGAGGAAATGCTCGACACACAGAAGTGTCAAGTCCCGCCCCTATGAACAGGTTGCGCTGAGAGGGCACCAGGTGAGATTTGGGCACGTTGATTGAAAAACCCAACTTGAATAACAGATGAGATGTTACCTGCAGATGATGATGCACCATCTCTGGCGACTCTGCTTTCAGTAGCCAGTCGTCCAGGTAGGGGAAAACCGGAATCCCTGACCTCCTGAGATGGGCAGCCACCACTTCCATCACCTTGGTGAAGACTCGAGGTGTAGTAGTAAGACCAAACGGAAGAACTGCAAACTGGTAGTGTTGCGACCCAACCGTAAAACGGAGATACTTCCTGTGCGACTTCAAGATTGGGATGTGGAAATACGCATCCTGCAAGTCGATCGACACCATCCAGTCTTCTTGCTGCAACGCCTGAAGAACCTGCGCAAGGGTTAGTATCTTGAATTTCTCTTGCTTCAGGCAAAAGTTCAAGATTCTGAGGTCCAGGATTGGGCGCAATCTGCCATCCTTTTTGGGAATCAGGAAATACCGGGAGTAGCATCCCTGACCCCTCTCCTGCTCTGGAACCACCTCTATCGAAACTTTTTTGTAGCAATGCAAGAACCTCCTTCTGCAGAAGAAGCAGATGGTCCTCTGAGCAAAAACCTTGGCAAGGAGGGTAAGGGGGAGGAAATTCCCGAAAGGGAAGGGCGTACCCATTCTCCACAAGGTTTAAAACCCAAAGGTCCGTCGTGACCGATTTCCAAACTCGCAGAAAGTGGGACACCCGACCCCCAACAGGCCTCACATGATCCAGCATGGGGGATCTAGGGCTGCTTCCCTGTAGCATCATTGGGAGCAGAGGAGGCTGAGGAGGAGGAGGGATTGCGGCCAGAACCACGCCGACCTCTTTGTCTTCCTCTATAGGATCTATAGAGAGGATTTTGTTGCTGCTGCTGCTGAGGTTGACGGAAGGAACAAAAGGATGGCCTTCCAAAACCCCTATACTTCTTGAAGCCAAACCCTTTTGACTGTGTCTGCAAACCTAAAGACTTTGCAGTAGCTCTGCTATCTTTGAATCTTTGCAAGGCGGAATCCGCTTTCTCTCCAAAAAGCTTTTCCCCATCAAAGGGTAAGTCGACCAGAGTGGCCTGAACATCCGTAGAAAAACCGGAAGAGCAGAGCCAAGCCTGCCTTCTAGTGGCAATAGAAGATCCCATAATTCTGGCCACAGAATCAGCCATATCTAGGTCCGACTGAATAACTTGCCTAGCTGCAGCTTGAGTGTCAGAAACAACCTCCATAAAAGAACCCTTCTCCTCATCAGGCAGTTTGGGAGCTAACTGCTTCACAGAGTCCATCAATGCATGAAAGTAGCGGCCCAACAAGCAAGTGGCATTTGTTGAGTTAAGCGCCATACTAGCAGATGAGAAGACCTTTTTAGCTGACTGCTCAATCTTCTTTGAGTCCCTGTCAGCTGCCGCTTGTGGAAAAGCCCTCGAAGATTGTTTTGAGCAGGATGCCTGCACTACAAGACTCTCTGGAGAAGGATGAGAGGAAAGGAAGCTCGGATCCCCTGGAGCCACTCTATATCTTCTCTCCACAGTCCTGGAAACAGCAGGTGAAGAAAGTGGCTTGCGCCAAACGTCCATAATAGGTTCTAAGATAGCCTCATTAAAAGGCTACAGAGGCTCGACAATAGAAGAAGGCGAATGAAGGACCCCAGTCAATAAGTTTGGCTTATATTCCGCAGAAGGCAACTGTAAGTCCAACAGCTCCGCAGCCCTCTTAATTACCAAATGGTAAGGAGCCAACTCTTGAGGAGGAGAAGATCTGGAAGAAGAAACTTCCCACTCAGGAGTGGTGTCCAATCCACTTGCCTCCTGAATACCTTCAAATTTATCTGTGGAGTCACCCAATTCACCTTCCTCCACTTCATCTGCTCGATATTGTTCTTCCTCTATAAGCCGGAGGAGTCGGCGGCGCCCACGCGGCACAGCTGGAGTCGGCGCCGTCGTCGAGGGAGGCTCCGACGAAGGCATGCGATCCAGACGAGGCCGGAAGGAAGGCTCTCCAGACGGCGCCGGGAACTGCCATGACGGCGCCATCGGCATGAAGGGCATAAAAGGTGCCTGAGCGTAGGGGTGTGGCACGCCCAAAGTGAACGCCATTGGATCCACGGGACCTGAAGGTGCACCGGATGGGAAGGCTGCTCTCTAGAAAACACCATACATTACATTCAAAAAATACATCGGATCGGCACCCGGAGTCGGGAAATGCGGGTATGGATGCGGACCTGAATCCGGCCGAGGAGTAGCTGGAGCCGGAGCCGACGGATCCTCTACTGGAAACCCAGATTCACCTTCAGGCACTGGAGAAAGTTCAGTAACCGGATCAGGCTCAGCGTCGGAAGCTGGAGAATCCACCGGTGCCGGAGACTGCGCCGGAGTTAACTTTGGCGAAGGAGACTTCTCCGGAGAAACGCGAGGAGAAGGGGAAGGCGAAGGAGAGACCAAGTCCTTACTTCGACGTCGAGGCAAAGGCGACCTCGAAGCCCTACTCTTCGTCGATTGGCACCGAGAGTCATGCTTCCTCTTCTTCTTGCGTCTTCTCGACTTCGACGAGTGCGAAGTCGACGACTCCGGCTTCGACTTGTCTCTTTTTCGACCTCTGCCTTCCTTCTTTGCCTTTGCCATGAACAGCTTCGCTTCTCTTTCTTTTAGTGCCTTAGGATTCATTTTCCTGCAGCAGGAACAGTCTTCCACGTCCTGATCCGACGAAAGACACCATAAGCAGTCTTCATGGGGGTCAGTGATGAACATGTGACCCCCACATTCCCTACACAGCTTGAAACCTGACTTCCTCGACGAAGAAATGAGTACTCCAGAAACAGTAACTCACAAGGAGACTACAAAGTAACTCTACAATCAGGGAGAGTGCTGGAAAACCGTTAAGCGTCGACTGCGCGGAAAAAAGGGAACTGACGTCATCACGCCGACGTGGCTCTCTTACGGCTCCTGTGACGTCATACGGAGTCGCGAGCGGAGCTGTGGAATTATGACATCCACGTCGGCGTGGAGAGCTGGGGAAACATTCCGTGGAATGCTGGCGCAAGGTGAGGAATCCACTGGCAGATGTATCCATCAGAACACACTTTTAGCTAATCTCCATGTTTTCGTGGCTGATCCACCACCTTCCTTAATTGCGAATCTGTTCTCTGCGGGATGCTTCATTGTTTTGGAATTTAATCTGCCCAGGACTCACAAAAAGCGGGACTACGGCAGTGATGGCGTCTTTGTTCCTCTTGGACGTCGAAGCACTGCTGGGCATGGCAGAACAGCTGAGGTGTCTGTGCAATGTTCTTCCTCGGAGGCGCATCTTTTCCGAAGAACACCTAGGGTAAAACAAACACCGCCCACACCACAGAGAACCCCCTAACCGCCCTAACCCGGGAGCTGCTTCTACCCATGAAAGATTCAATCTAACCTGCCGGAATCTGAAAGCCGCCTCTCGTCCGGGTGCACATCTTGCATGGTCCAACACCATGTTAAACAGGATACTCACTCCCGGCAACTGCCCGTAATCCTTCCAACTAGTCAGCCACGGACAACACAGGAAAACGGCACACACAAAGATATGTGGATTTTGTCCAGCCACAATCTTTTATTCCATTTTTATC
Source organism: Triturus cristatus (assembly GCF_964204655.1). NCBI lineage: Eukaryota > Metazoa > Chordata > Amphibia > Caudata > Salamandridae > Triturus > Triturus cristatus. Next base: position 775,603,336 of record NC_140595.1, on the reverse strand, counting down.
TTGCAAAGTGCATGTGCGTCAGAAAAACAGCCCTACATGTTTCGACAACAGCCTTCAAGTGGGTCATAGAGTCACTGTCCAGAGTGTCCTTTTTGAAAGGGCAACAGCCCTCCTTCACACCACCTAATTAAAATCAAATATACATTTCCAAGGAATTTGACCGCATTATTGATTCATCCTTTCTTGAACACATTTAACTAGAGCTTCTTTTATAAACTTATTGTGATCTTCCAGGCATTAATAGTACATATTTTTTTCCAGTGCTTATGCCTTTGATGAGTATTCCAATGGAAGAGAACTAGAATTACAGGTAAGTAACTTATACTTCCCACACTGGTGTGAAACTGGACAAAGGACAGGGGAGTATCCTCTCTTCTGTCCAGTCCCCTCCTCTGGTGGGGACCCCCGAGTCGTTCCAATCCTTTCCTAAGGGTTCTTAAGTGTTCCCTGTGGGTCCTTAGATTCCTTGTGGAACAAGACTCACCTCTGAAACCAAGACACTCTTTGACCATCTGAAAACTTAGACTTCATTGGACTTCGACTGGAGCCGAGATTACATCAAGGAAGACTCCTGCTACTCCTGGTCTCGATGTTCTTCAAGTCTTCTGTGTCGTCTGTGACTCATCTAGGTTCTCCAGAAGGCCTGTGGGAATCAAGGACATCTGAAGTAATCTTCCTTGGAGTGAAGGAGTCACTCTCCTGCATCTGCAGGTGCCGCAATGAAGCTGACCAGTCTGCTGCTCCTGTCGTCCTAGAGTCTTCCCGAGGCCCATCAACACAGGTGCTGGTTCAGCAGCTCCCTAGAGGCCTGACCTGTCTTCTCAGCAATGTTGAGGACGTGCTGATGGCAAGGCTTGTTGACTCTGTCCTCCAGAGATCTTCATGCTCCAAGAAGCTCTAGCACTTCATCTTCCGAAAATCAGCATCCTCAAAGCATCCCTTACACGCTGGGCCTCCATTTCTGGTGAGCTGCATGAGGTCCTCTTGCGACTCCTGTGCCTTCGGCCTGTGGATTCTTTCGAGGGTTTTCCTTTGCTTAAGTGGGCTCCCCTGCTTGCTCGAACCTGCTCTGACTCTCCTCCTTTTGGTAAGTCCCTTGCACCTTACTGGTCCCAATGATTGCATTTTTTCACTTTCCATGCCAGTTGCGGCTACCAAGGCTGGTTGGTGCACCTGCCGGACACCGACCAACTAGACACCGACATCCGACGTGGAACAGCTGGTGCATGGCTGCTGGTCTTCCTCAGCATCACCTGGTTCTCACAGCTGCAGCAAGAAGGTCACCGTCTGCACTCCTGAACCTCTCAACATCGGTGGTCATTGTGATTTTGTGCCTCCTGGTCACCTCAGAGTGGCATAGACTCTGTCCTCTCTGCTTGCAGGTTCCTCACTTCAAGAATCCACTCTTGGATTCCACCGGACTCCTTCACAGGTTTCTCCAGAATCATCATATTCGAAGTCTTCCACTGTCGTCTACGGCAGGTCCCAACGTCACTTCACCCCCTATGCACCCAGCTTCCCTGGTGCAGGTAACCTGGATCCTGGGGCATCCACAGGTGGGGTGGCTCTCTAACCTTCCGGCCTCCAGAAGGTTTCTTCAGGGTCCTCTAGGCTAGGGTCCTTCTTCTTTAAAACTGAAACGGCGAGTTTTCCATTGACTTCTACTGGGCATCACAGCTGTGTTTCCACGGTTTACACAACCTTCATGGGGTTCCTGGATACTTACCTTGGGTGGTTCATTGTGTCCCCAGCTCCTCTGAGTCTTCTGGTCCCAGTCCTGTTCTTCTTTTCAGTTGACATTCCACTTTCTGTATATGGTTTGGTCTCCCCCCCGGGGACCAGTGTATATTTGTGCTACTTACCTGATTATTTTGAAATGTTCTTGTGTGTATTGTTGATATCTCCGGGTAGGATCAATATGTTAGTGATTGCGTTGTGTAATAAATAGACTTATTAATCTAATCTACACTGTCGATTGAATGTGGTAAAACAAGCTGCTTTGCCCTTCTTCAAGATAAGCCTGAAGGCTGCTCTTCACAGCTACTGGTTATCAAAGACCACTAAATTCACCATAAGGATTGTCTGGATTAGTGCAAGGTGCATCACTTGAATAAGTGTCCACCATATACTAAGCCAGCCTCTTACACACATTTAGGTAATGCCCTATCTACAGTTTTAGGTGTTTGTTGCTGAAGACCTACTGTCTGCAATACAACACACAGAGTGGGCTTTGGGTCAGCCCCTTGTTTATGACTGGATGGCTTACTTGTCTGCCTCAAATCACTATTCCTTGTTCTATGGATTTCATCCCTCTTTTTTTATTTGGAATGGAGCATTTCTGTTTTACAATCCTAATTGGATTTGTTTTATTTTCCCACTTCCCATTCAGCACTCCACTGGAGTGCATGTCTTTCCTTCGTCTATTTCCCATCTGCTTTTTCTTCCCCATGTCCCTGTCCACAACTCTTTATTTCTGCTTTCTCTACTTCCCTGCTCCTCTTACTATTTTTTTATGTGACATTTTTTGCTCCCTTGTCCCACTTCCAGTCCAGCTCTACATTTTTATATTTTTTTCTGTTTTTATTGAGGGCCTGAAAGTACTAAAATCCTACCATGCCACCAGCTGCTTGTTTTCGCACTACAGCACATTTTCTTATTCATTTAAAATGACCGCCAGCTATGTTAGGGTAATAAATTAAAAATGACGAGGCAACTGGTGCATCATGATGTATGATGCTTATATCATCTGCCAGCTAGGAAAGGGTGATTAGAAAACCTGATCCAAGATGGCCTCCCTTCTCTTCTTCGATCAGGACTGGGATCTTCCCAGAGTCTCGCTGGATGGTGTCGACTGCCGGGCCGCAAGGAGCTTCATAGTCCACTCCCACAAGGCCTTCGGAGCTATGGCCCAACAGTCCAAGCATGACTTTGGATTGTGGTCGCACTGAAGACACCAAAGGCAGACAAGATGGGGGATCGGCAACTGACATGGCGTGGTAACAGTCTCCACATGGTTTAAAACCTGTCTTCCTTAAAGACATCAAGATGAATCCCCGAAGGGAAAAAAGGGGTCTAAGGGAAAAGTTTAATGACCAAAACAACAGTTCAAATCCCCTATCCTTACATACGAAAAACAATAGTGAACTGGTGGTCGTGAAAAAATGAGGAAATGAATGTGAAGAACAGATGAAATATAGAAGGTTACTATAATCAACTATTATCAGTGTGGTTGACAGAAGTAGAACATTGTACTCTAGATGCGGATTCCCATCAACTGCCAAGGGAGGCCAGTGTCATCACTTGGTAATCCTTCCTTCCTGTCACTACTCCTCTTAGCCAAGAGGCAGATGTAGTAGGCAAGATCAGAGCAGAGTACAAGTTCAAAGGAGAAATCGACCAAGAGTGGCCATATGTAATCCTGTTGAAGGGTACTGTGTGTAGTGAGTGCAGTGCAAATGAAAACTTTAAAAAGGGAGTTGGACAGGGAAAACTATGTTTATTAAATATCTCTGTTCCAATCCTATTAAAAAGACATGTAGCGGCAACTTTTAGCGAATAGGTTGCATCATATAGGGGTCAACTAGTTTCAGCCAGATGGGAATATTTTCCCGGCTTTCTTCAGGACCAATACATAATTGCTACTGCAAGTGAAAAAGAAAAAGAAAAAGTGACAAGTTGTTCAATAATACAACCTGGTACCTATCGACCTCACGGCAAGTAGGGTGTATTTCACTCCTGTTGAAAGAAAATAAAATACAAACGATAGGTAGTGTTCTATTTCAATATTCCTCAATACATACAAAGTTAGAAATAGGTTATCAAGACAGTAACAACCAATATGTCATCTTATGAGACAGAGCACACCAACTCACCTGACTTGTGTGAGCGTCAGACCTCACCTCACCCGGTAACAACTCAGGTAATTGAGACCCCGCCCTGTAAGTGTGAATCAAATACGGGCGGATTATTCAACAAACTAAAAGATAGTGTTGAGGGTTTAAAGAAAGGCGGTTTAGGGACAAAATTCACAAGCATGTGTCCAGTAGGAATAAATCACCAGGAGAGTAATGTGTGTGCTGTAAAAGTAGATGTTAAATTGCAGTGCTTAAGTTAAAAGCCGAGCAACGTTAAAAGATGGCGCACTCGCATCTTTCTAAACAGAACCCAAGAAAATTAATAAGGGTTAGTATTTCGGCATTATATAACGATATGCACACCATTGTCGCAATATTACGGTCACAGAGACAGTATCAAACGAATCAGGCTGAAGACCTAAGCCGGTCATTGTTTTGGCAAAACACACTTAATTCGTGATTACACTGGCCCAATAAGATGTAGTTTGGATCCGTCTCTAGAAGAGGAAAAGCAGACTATTCCAATAAATCGCGATGCCTATCGCGTCAATATGTAAAACATCGTAGGCATAGCTGTAAGTTAGCTAGGGGTGGATAATTTAGCCGTGCCGGCTAAGGATTCACACCACGATTGGGACACAATCAGAAACAAGCCAAATGTAGACGCGCATGAAGACAAACTCACCTCTCCGTCGGTGCCTCGGTCCTTCCTGTGTTTGTGGGAGGTGCCGAGGCAACGTATGACGGGAGTTTAAGAGCGTGAGTAGGTCATGTGACGCTCCACGCTGCGCACTGCAATTGACTCGGGGGAGTGACGGTGCAGGACTACAGGATGACGTCACTATACCCGGAAATGGTAGTTTGTTCACAAACATGTGAATCTGTCGGTGAATAAACAGGAGGACTGGTCACTTGGGGGACAGGCAGCGCTGTCAGGTATTGCGGATGTAATGCTGAGTATTCCTGAGGCCAAGACAAGAATCGCCAAGCTGTCTGTATTTAATACACAGGTTAGAGAGTCTAGTCAATAGATGTAATGTTCAACTAAAAATAGTCATCAAGGCATAGGTAACAGAATATGACCTATTATAGAAGAGTCCATGGAATGGAGTCATTCAGGCCTTTTGTGTCACTTTGGAGTTTAAAAACCCAACGTTGCTCTTTAGTGAACAAAAATTTGGCCTTATCACTCTGGTGGGACGGTATGAATGGTTTCTCCAAGACAGTCCAAGAGAAATCGTCTGCCTGATGATTAAGATCCAAGAAGTGTCTAGTGAGTCTCGTGTTGTCCTTCTTACACCTGAAGGTACTTTTGTGTTCGAGCATCCTAGTTTTAACCTTACGCGTCGTCATGCCAACATATTGCAGATGGCATGGACATTGTATCAAATAGATAAGGTTATCACTATTGCAGTTGGTGTAGTTCTTCTGTACCCAAGACCTGGTCAGACCTAGATCTAAAGTTTTGGTATGTTTAGTCTGTGGGCATACTGTACAGTTTCCACACGGGAAATGACCCTGGACAGGTGGGAGGTTCCAAAGGGTGCCTACTCTCCTAGGTTCTAGTTCCCTAGTGCGTGTATGTACTAGTCTATCCCTCAGGTTGGATCCCCGTTTGAAGGCAAAGAGTGGTAGTGGAATCTTCGTTTTCGTGGTATTCAAAAAACGCCAGTTTCTCCGAATGCACTTCTGAATGCCATTGGACAGAGTACTGAAGGTGTTCACAAAGGTTAGTCGACCTGATGGTGGTTTCTCTATCTTGTTCTCTAACAGAGCCTCTCGGTGGTTGTTGAGAGCCCGTTTACGGGCATTCTTAACCAGCCTCTTAGGATAGAGTCTAGCTGAAAGTTGATCCGTGAGGGCATTCGCATGATGATTGTAGAGATCAATAGATGAACAATTACGTCGCAAGCGTAAAAATTGTCCATATGGCAGATTGTCGCGCAATGCTTTTGGATGCTGACTATCGTAGCGAAGCAGCGAATTGCGAGCCATAGGTTTACGATAAAGCTCGCTACCCAATCCAGTGCATGTTGAAAAAATGGATAGATCGAGAAAGGCTATCTTAGATGGATGCATCTCTAGAGTGAACTTCAAAAATGCATTCTGTGTGTTGAGCCACTCTTGGAATTGTCTGACCGATTGTTGATTGCCCCGCCAAATCACGAGGATATCATCGATATATCTCTTCCAGAGTCTGATAGACTCATGGAAGGGATTTACCTCGTTGAGGACGTGGTTCTGCTCAAATTTATGCATGTATAGATTCGCTAGAGATGGTGCAAAAATACTCCCCATGCTCGTACCTGACACTTGTAAGAAGATCTTGTTCTCAAATTTGAAGAAATTCTCCTTCATAGCCAAACGTGCCAGGTCCATGATGAAGTTGACTGGAGTAATAGAGTTGAGTTCTGTTTCTCTCAAGATAGAGGCAATTGTATCTAAAGTTTCATCTTGTGGAATAGAGGTGTAGAGTGATTCTACATCAAATGAAACAAGTAGATCTAGACTGGGATTGAAATCCACAGTGGGAAGCAGACGTAAGACGTCTTTGGTGTCCTGGAGGTAAGTAGGCATCAAGCGCACCAGTGGTCTCAGGAAGAAATCTACAAATGTAGATAGAGGTTCAAGCAGGGAACCAATACCGGAAATGATGGGTCTTCCGGGAGGTGGTCGCTGCAGCTTGTGTATCTTTGGAAGTATATAGAAGTATGGCATGACCGGATGAGAGGTCTGCAAAAACTCCTTTTCATGAGATGTAATCCATCCTTCATTAAAAGCTTCCTCTACCTTGTTGGTTATGATTCTGCTGATTCTTTCCGTTGGGTCTTCCTTCAGTAATCGATAGAACCTCTTATCATCAAGTTGTCTCAAGCACTCGGTACGATAAACTATCGTATCTAAAATCACTATGGCACCGCCTTTGTCAGCAGGTTTAATAGTGATTTCACTGTCCTCTGTTAGTGCATGGAGTGCCAGCTGTTCATTTTTGGGTAGATTGCTATAGCCCCCTCTGTTGTTTTGACATAGGGTATTGATTTCATCGAGAACTGCTCTTTCAAAAGCAAGTACCTGGGGTGGAATAGCATGTGTCGGTGGATTAAAAGTTGAGCGTTTTTTCAGACCAGTGTTGATGTTGTCTGTGGAGGGCTCAATCTCTTCTTTATTTTTGAAGAAATGATGAAGGCGAACCTTCCGGAAAAATTTGGCAAGTTCACATTGAACCTGGAAGTTGTCGCCTGTAGATGTTGTCACGAAACCGAGCCCTTTGTTCAAAACTGTAATTTCAGCCTGTGTGAGAGTCTTGGTACTCAAGTTCTCAATCAAGTCTCCTGTGGGTTCTGTTCGGGTGTTGGAAGGTTCTGTTTGGCCCTGCTCCGGGTGTTCATTTAAGGAGCAGTTGGGGTCTTTTGGTCGTTCCAGTGAACTTGAGCTTGTCGGTTTCTCCTCCTGCCTCTTGATCTGCCTGGGCCTACCCCTAAAAAAGACTGGTTATTAAAGTCTTGGGGGTACATCTGATAGGGCGCATTGGGTGCTTGAAACTGCTGCGGGGGAAAGCACCTCCCACAAACACAGGAAGGACCGAGGCACCGACGGAGAGGTGAGTTTGTCTTCATGCGCGTCTACATTTGGCTTGTTTCTGATTGTGTCCCAATCGTGGTGTGAATCCTTAGCCGGCACGGCTAAATTATCCACCCCTAGCTAACTTACAGCTATGCCTACGATGTTTTACATATTGACGCGATAGGCATCGCGATTTATTGGAATAGTCTGCTTTTCCTCTTCTAGAGACGGATCCAAACTACATCTTATTGGGCCAGTGTAATCACGAATTAAGTGTGTTTTGCCAAAACAATGACCGGCTTAGGTCTTCAGCCTGATTCGTTTGATACTGTCTCTGTGACCGTAATATTGCGACAATGGTGTGCATATCGTTATATAATGCCGAAATACTAACCCTTATTAATTTTCTTGGGTTCTGTTTAGAAAGATGCGAGTGCGCCATCTTTTAACGTTGCTCGGCTTTTAACTTAAGCACTGCAATTTAACATCTACTTTTACAGCACACACATTACTCTCCTGGTGATTTATTCCTACTGGACACATGCTTGTGAATTTTGTCCCTAAACCGCCTTTCTTTAAACCCTCAACACTATCTTTTAGTTTGTTGAATAATCCGCCCGTATTTGATTCACACTTACAGGGCGGGGTCTCAATTACCTGAGTTGTTACCGGGTGAGGTGAGGTCTGACGCTCACACAAGTCAGGTGAGTTGGTGTGCTCTGTCTCATAAGATGACATATTGGTTGTTACTGTCTTGATAACCTATTTCTAACTTTGTATGTATTGAGGAATATTGAAATAGAACACTACCTATCGTTTGTATTTTATTTTCTTTCAACAGGAGTGAAATACACCCTACTTGCCGTGAGGTCGATAGGTACCAGGTTGTATTATTGAACAACTTGTCACTTTTTCTTTTTCTTTTTCACTTGCAGTAGCAATTATGTATTGGTCCTGAAGAAAGCCGGGAAAATATTCCCATCTGGCTGAAACTAGTTGACCCCTATATGATGCAACCTATTCGCTAAAAGTTGCCGCTACATGTCTTTTTAATAGGATTGGAACAGAGATATTTAATAAACATAGTTTTCCCTGTCCAACTCCCTTTTTAAAGTTTTCATTTGCACTGCACTCACTACACACAGTACCCTTCAACAGGATTACATATGGCCACTCTTGGTCGATTTCTCCTTTGAACTTGTACTCTGCTCTGATCTTGCCTACTACATCTGCCTCTTGGCTAAGAGGAGTAGTGACAGGAAGGAAGGATTACCAAGTGATGACACTGGCCTCCCTTGGCAGTTGATGGGAATCCGCATCTAGAGTACAATGTTCTACTTCTGTCAACCACACTGATAATAGTTGATTATAGTAACCTTCTATATTTCATCTGTTCTTCACATTCATTTCCTCATTTTTTCACGACCACCAGTTCACTATTGTTCTTCCTTAAAGACATCCCTTGACACACGGTTGAAAAAATCCTGAAGTCGATAAAAAGTTGAAGAAACCTGTCAAAAAGCAACAGAAGGGTAGCTCTTCGCGGATCGGCGCTTAACTAGCACGGAAAAAAAAGAACTGACGTCCGCACCCCTGGGTGACCATGATGTCATAACCGACACTAACGACGCCGACAACGTCACACGGAGTTGAATGGGGCCACTCAACAGTGTGCCCAAGGGGTATTGCTCAAGCAAAAGTTTACAGATTCAGCCTGACACCTGGGAAATTCTAAGGTAAGGAATCTGCCGCTAGAAGCCTCTATCAGAAAACACAACACAACAAAACACACCGAATATATATTAAAATATATATTTATTGAATATTTTACATATTAATAAATAAATTAAACATTAAAATTTAAATTATTCATTTATTAAAATGTAAAATGTACTTAATTGACTTCCTACACTATACCCCTACAAACTACGAACAGCACTAAGAATGCAGTTCTGCAGATTATAGACGAGGCCCTCCAAATCTTGCACATGGGCAATTCCTGTATACTTATGCTTCTCATCCTCTCCGCAGCGTTCGACACTGTCAACCACCATGCACTGTTAGACACCCTGAAGCACCAAATGTGTATGATGTCGTCTTTAAATGGCTCACCTCTGACCTAACTAACCGCTCCCAAATGGGAAAAATTGGGAATGCCGTCTCAGATCCAGTCAGCCTGCAACAAGGGGTTCCACAAGGTTCAAGTCTCTCTCAAACCCTTTTCAACCTCTACCTCGAACCCCTCTGTACAATTCTCAGGAACTCAGGAGTCCTAGTCCACCTATACGCCAATGAAACCCAAATATACCTGAAGATATCATGTCCGGAAGACTGTACCCACTTATCCAAATGCTGGAATACAATTAAAACTGTGATGGCTAACAACCACCTCAAACTAAACCCAGAAAAAACAGAATTTTTTCTCATCTCTCCAGAGAAAGCGAACCTGCCGATCTAAGGCTGGATGGATCTCCTCTCTGACATGGGCGGCCACCCCTCCATCATTCAGAATGTCAAAGCTCTGAGATTCACCCTCAACAGATGTCTAAACCTCCAGAATCATACCTACTCCATTGCTAGGAGTGCCTGTTCCTAGTGAAGGCTTCCTTGGGGAATCATAAACCTCATCCCTGCACATGACCTGAAATCTGTTGTCCAGGCCCTTATGACCTCCAGGCTTGACTAAGGAATTTCACAATTTTATGGCATTCACAAAGTTCACCTGGGTCCTCTCAAAGCAGCTCGCTTCATGACAGGACAGAAAAAATTCAACCACATCTCCCCATTCAACGCGCTCTTCAGTGGCTTCCCATATAAGCGAGAGCCCAATTTCAAACTGCATGCGTCACTCATAAAGCTCTACACTCCCCTTTACCCTCGCATATCTCTGAGAAACTGGAAATCTCAGGTGCCGGCTGAGACTCATAAAACGCTCAATTGCTCCTCCTCGAACCTCCCACTTTCAAGCACAAGCAATAGGGCAATCCTTCTCCGGAACCGCCACAAAATGATGGAACTTTTTCTCCTGATGAGCCTCTGCCTAACCATATGTCATGTTACCATCAAAACAGACCCCAATGCTCTTTTCTTGAGCACCACCAGACCTACCCTGCTTCTACCCGGTCACGCTCCAGTCAGGTGCAGACTAACCTCAAGCAGCAGGTACAAATGTTAGCCAGCTCGAGGGACTGTGTCCCCTCCTTGTCAAGGCTATGTTTTACAATCAGAGCCGGCCTGGGTGTGGGCGGAGAGACATGTGGCGCTCTTCCTGATGGCAGTGAATGAAATGAGGCAGCAGGGGGTCCCTTTAGCATTCACTGATCTGCACCTGGATGAGCCGGGACTGGCCCTGAACACGAACATCCCTGGACCTCCCACAGCTCACATAAGGCACAGATAGCTTAGCTGGTCACGCAGATGATGCTTTTGTTGATGTTTGTCAGCAGGGGTGAGACAGTGAACAGAGGGGACGGAAGGGAGCTAAAGGGGTGTTAAAATCATCACCTGCCATATAACGCCACTTTTAACTGGCAAATCAGACAGAAATGAACAGGCAGGGACAGGCACTTGACTGCAGCAAGCTAAGAAGGGCGCTGTTGGCATAACCTTAATGCAGACAGCTCCATAAGCTTCTCTCTTTGTTCTGCGTTATTGAAAAAGCGCTCTGATGCCTACAGGTCAAGTCCGCGCTGTATAAAATCACGAAAATAAATCGGGAAATAAATGAATAAATATTAGTGGCATGATGGCATTATTATGACCAATTAATTTAGCCACCAAAACGGATCTGCAGGTTTCATGAGCAAGTTAAATTGGGCTTCACTGGCGGATCTCAGAAAGTGGGTGCGGCCCGTTAACCAGCTGCTCTTTTCTATGGTTGCTTCCAAAGAAACACATTTACAACAGTCGTCGTCCAAAGCTCACAGTTTCACATTAATCTGTGTAATTGATTGAGCCGTTAGATGGCAGCATTGCACCTTTTTAGGAACAGCGCACTGACTTGACATGACGTCAGGCCCGGCTCCAGGAATTTTTATTTGGGTGAGCCAAGGGTGCATTGGAGTGGGCCCTTACGGGCCCGAATTGTCACTTATATGTCTAGTCAGGCCTGCTTCCGGGCCCTCCTTTATCTCTTCTTAGTCTTACAAGGCCCAGCAAAATGCACTATTTTCCAAATCTCTTTCTAAATGTTATCACTCTCAAAAAGTGTATTTTTCCATGCAATGTCCCTTTGATGGGAAGAGGTTTCTGAGGAGGGCGTATCAGGCAAGTGACACTACCCAGGCTCCCTATGTGCGAGCCTTTAGGGAGAATCCCTCTTCATTACTACCGCCACCTGACCCCTGACTCTGCAGCGCACTCCCTCACAGGCCCGATTATCCACTTTTCTACCACCCTTCTCCAGTGCACCTTATCTCATAGCTGACCTTGGGCCCCAGCCCCATGTCAGCCACCATCCAGTTCCACTTTCATTGTTTCCAGGAAAAGGAACATTAGTAAAATCACCTTCAAACTTAAAATATTGAATATAGCAGTAAATGTAATTAGCATGTACTTTGAAGTATGTTCCACAGTTGCCCCAATGACCCAACTGTTAATTAAATAACCAAAAACTGAAAGGCCATGACAGGGCCGGGCTTTAGCGCTGGTGCGAAAGTCTTTTTTGGCACCCCACCAATGACCTCTTTCTCTGTATATACCTTTACTACCACCCTCCAACAGTACCCTTCATCTCTCCGTAGCCTCTCCCTCTCATGACCTCCTCCCCAGACTCCCTCACTACCACCCTCCACCAGTGTCCCTCATCTCTCCGTAGCCCTACCAACCCCATCACCTCCTCCTCGGATTCCCTCACTACCACCCTCCACTAGTGCCTCTCATCTCTCCGTAGCCCCCTATCCCATGACCTCCTCCTCGGATTCCCTCTTTGCCACCCTCCAACAATGCCCCTCATCTCTCCATAGCACCTCTCCCTTTTGACCTTCTCCTCGGATTCCCTCACTGCCACCCTCCACCAGTTCCCTCATCTCTCCATAGCCCCTCCCCCTATTGACCTCCTCCTCAGATTCAGTCACTGCCACCCTCCACCAGATCCCCTCATCGCTCCATAGCCCCTCCCCCTATTGTCTTCCTTCTCAGATTCCCTCAATACTACCCTCCACCGATGCCCCTCATCTCTCTGTAGCTCCCCCCTCTACCCTATGACCTCCTACTCGGACTCCCTCACTTCCAGCCTCCACCAGTGCCCCTCATCGCTCCGTAGCCCCTCCCCAATGACCTCCTCCTCAGATTCCCTCACTACCACGCTCATCCCTCTGTAGCTTCCCCTCATGAACTCCTCCTCGGATTCCCTCACTGCCACCCTCCAACAGTGCCCCTCATCTCCCCGTAGACCCTCCCCCAATGAGCTCCTCCTCGGATTCCCTCATTGCCACCATCCACCAGTGCTACTCATCTCTCCGTAGCCCCTCTCTCATATGCATTTCATGTGTTGTATAGCGCTACTCATATCAGTGTAGGGTGTCACAGTAATTTACATCATGCACACATTATACAGAGACAATAAATCAGTCTACAAGGAATGTCACATAAATTAATGAGGATTACAAGGTGTAGGAGTCACGTCATCTGTACTGGTGGGCAATATATTTTAAGAGGGTTTGGTCTGGAGAAGCACAAACACAGGATTTAAAGAGTACTCTAGTGGTTGCGGGTTGGCTTTACTGATAAAATGTATATCTGCCCGAACAAAACTCCTTTTAGCAACATTATAATAATGAAAGTCTGGGTAAATTCTAACTATAAGACAAACAATTGATGGACGGAATGCAGAACAAATCAAAACATTCACCCCCACTCAAGAGATCTGGGTTAAATCCATCATTCTTTTGCTTACCATGCCACACCAGTTTAGACCTGGCCATATGCAAATCAGTCTTGACCCTGTGCCTTAGTCCAGCCCGAACTGCCAAGCCAGGTCCTCCCTGGACCGGAAACAAGCATCCTAGGACCGGTCTCAGGGTTTCACCCCTCTTCAGCCAGGATAGCTTGATTCCAGTGGCACAGTCAGCCCAGGACCCACATCTGGGCATACCAGGAGCACTGAGGTCGAGAAAGCAAAAGACAGTTCGGGCTGGACTGTTCCCATTGGGCACAGGGTCAAGACTGATTTGCATATGGCTGGGTCCAAACTGGAATGGCATAGTGAGCAAAAAAACGGTGGATTTAGGCCCAGATCTCTGTACTGGGGTGAATGTATGACATTGTTCTGCATTCTGTCCATCAATAGATCTTTTTGCAATTGTCACCGCGAGTGGGACGGGAATACTCAAACGTGAGTCCCGTGCTCTCTATGCTACTGGAATCAAGCTATCCTGGCTGAAGAGGGGTGAAACCCCGAAACCGGTCCTAGGATGCTTGTTTCCAGTCCAGGGAAGACTGGCCTGGTAGTTCGGGCTGGACTGTTCCCATTGGGCACAGGGTCAAGACTGATTTGCATATGGCTGGGTCCAAACTGGAATGGCATGGTGAGCAAAAAAACGATGGATTTAGGCCCAGATCTCTGTACTGGGGTGAATGTATGACATTGTTCTGCATTCTGTCCATCAATAGATCTTTTTGCAATTGTCACCGCGAGTGGGACGGGAATACTCAGACGTGAGTCCCGTGCTCTCTATGCTACTGGAATCAAGCTATCCTGGCTGAAGAGGGGTGAAACCCCGAAACCGGTCCTAGGAGGCTTGTTTCCAGTCCAGGGAAGACCTGGCCTGGCAGTTCGGGCTGGACTATTCCCATTGGGCACAGGGTCAAACTGATTTGCATATGGCTGGGTCCAAACTGGAATGGCATGGTGAGCAAAAAAACGATGGATTTAGGCCCAGATCTCTGTACTGGGGTGAATGTATGACATTGTTCTGCATTCTGTCCATCAATAGTTCTTTTTGAAATTCTAACTATATCACAACACAAAAAAAACGAAGTTTGTATGCAGCTCTTTGATGACAGTTCAGAGGTTACTGTCCTATCTTAGGATGGGAACTTCTGAACTGCCAGTAACACAAGGATCTCTGTGACAAAGGCAGTAACCCACTGAGCTATCCACATAAAATACGGTTTATCTGCATTTAAAAACTACCAACAGACAAATGACTGCTCTCCAGCAGGATCATAAATCACCAGTTATCTGAACATTTTTTATTGTTGTACATCGGTGGCAGATTAACTGCGAGGGCCAAGGCTCATGTTTGGGTGGGCCAGGCTCATCTTTGGGTGGGCCTGGCCCACCCGGCCCACCCTCTAGAACCGGGCCTGCATGACGTCAGTGAGTGCTTATGCCGCGCTACCCTCACAGTGTTACATTGTAGCTTCGGCTGCTCAGCCAGTCCAGCCCTAAAGTCTGCCAAGAAGACGTGTGGCAGACCGCACGCTGGCTGCCTGTGCCACTGATTTATAATAAGCAAGGGCTGGGGCCACAGCGCTTGACAGTCAGGCACAGGCGCTAAAATGCGTGACTTCACATTTCAGTGCGGTGATGCAGACCACTATACTGAAATGTGTTAGTCTAATGCCTGATGCGTGGCACTTGGCAGGGCTGACTATGTGTTGTGCTTCAGGCTTCAATGCCCGCCCGTGGAGTCCGCGAGTCAGTGGATTGTTCACTCTGGCAGCGGTCTGACGAGAAGTGTAGTTAGGGCCGCACATCCTGTTTATGGGACAGAGCTGCCTTCAGTCCACATTTGCTCTGCATTTGATTGATTGCCATGGAGAAGCCAGAGGGGCCCAGTGGGCAAAGGCTGGCTAGCGCAGGATATGCTAACTGTTTGTATGCCAGCCCGCCCGGTGCGGAGGCACATCTGTCCGTTCCTGTGGTGACCAGGCGCCCGAGTACTGTCTTTAAAAGACAACATTGGGCTGGCTGGACTCTGCACCAGACACCAACGTTGCAGGCAGTCAGCAGTCTGTGCTGCACACTCTGACTCCTCTGCCCCAGGGTCAAGAGAGCAGCTGCTATCCAGCAGCATTGAGGCCACTAACTTGGGAAAAACTGGACTAATGCCTGCCTTGCAGTTGGTCGCCTTGCAACTGCCTTGTGCCCCGAGAGAGAGCCACTTCAGGTGCCCCTGCTTTGCCATGGACGCCAGCAGCACTGAATTGACAACACGGAGAGCAGTACTGGAGCCATTCTGGCACATTCAGCGTTTCCCACTCTCTTGCTAAATACTGCCATACTGGCCATTTGTTCATGTCGATTTAAGGCTTAAGCATGATAAAATTATAAAAAGAAATTGTCTTTATTTACAATAATTATGAGACAGTTATCTTTAACTTCGCAGCTTCAGAACACTGCAAAATATGCACTGATGAGGGGAAAAACCTAAGCTTATTGTACTACCCGGAGCCAGGGTAATACAATATTGATCATGCCAGTAAAAACAACAGATTGGTGGCAACCCTAGAGTGACTGGTACAGTAGGACCTACCTGGGATCTACTGCAGTAACAGTGAGCAATAGTGAAGGCAATAATCCAAACAGGCTAGTCCAACCCTGGTCGCGCTTAGGTTCTTCTTGATGGCAGGAGGGTGAATGTGCACAGTCCAGACCTGGATGGAGCTTCTTATTATTGTGGTGGGGAGAAGGCTTTAAATGACATTTTTGTCAGACGGTGGCTCTGAGTGTCACTTAACACCAAGTACGATAATGTGGCCCATCCGTAGCTGCTTCCTGTTGTGTGTTTCATGTGAATTGTAACACTGTGAAACCTGACTTGTTAATCCTAAACACTTTGCATGCTGAGATTAATTATTTTGTCTTTTCCTATCAGACTGAATGCACATCCAATTTCCACAGTACAAAATGCACCTAGTTATGAAAAGCAGATGTTTTGTGATTAATAGGAAGTGCTCTGCAGCAGTTTAAAGATCTTTTTCGAGTTTCTCACAGCTCAGAAGGGTACCATTTGTAATATTTATCCATTCCCATGGACTTCATTGCTTGGTTTTGCTCGTGAGAAACTGTCACTCATAGTGGCTGAAATGCCACTCATAATTGCACTGAAATGTAAAAAATGTCACACATAACAATCTGAAACCTTGGCAGCTATGTGCTGTACGCTTGCTCGTCTGCCAGTACGGCAATGCTTGAGACAGCACATGGAACTGCCATTTCAGTAGACATGTACGGATTTCCATAGGTATTTGTTTAGTGACTCGCTGCTTTGTGACGCAGAGACTGCCAATGCGTAGCTCTGACAGACAATATGAGGTTAGACAATGCATGTCTTTGTCCCGTGCTAGTCCACCCGCAGACTGCTGAGCCCAGTCAACCCCTTGACTCGGGTGATCCCACTAAGGCGCAAGTGTAGGAGAGTAGGATCTGCTTCTTATAGTTACCCCCACTTTTTGCTGATGTTTCACTGTTTTTTTTTACTTTAGTCTGGCTGGGGCCCTGCTTACCAGAACCCCAGCCTAGCTGCTTCCTCTCTAAATTGATTACCAGTACCTTAGGTACACTCCAAATTGGAATCTGGGGTACCCTCATAAGTCCCTAGTATATGGTATACTATAAACCCAGGGCATAGGTACCACAGAGGCTTCTCAGGGGCTGCAGCATGTATTATGCCACCCCTGGGAGACCATTCAAAATGACACAACAGGTCTGCTACAGAAGCCTGTGTAAGGTGGTGCATGCACCCCTTACTTAGATATAGGTTCACTATATCTCTCCATATCACTGCACATATAAACTTATCAGTCACCCCTATGGCAGGCCTTATCAATCCTGAAGGCAGGGTGCTGGGTTTTATGTAAGAGGGCACGCATGCATGAGCAGAGCCCCTCTGCAGCTTTCGGAACCTCTATTCCGGGGTTGTCTGTGATGCAGCCATACCATGTACTTGTAAGTGCATTAAAACCTCGCGGTAAATGCTAACTTTAAAACGACTGCATGGAAACATGTCGTGTTTGGTGTCAAACACCTTGGAATCATACCTCCACACCAGTAACGGGTGTGGAAGGTATGATTCCACCCTACTAGAGGGAGAAATATGACAGCAACGGTACACCAGGTACCATCTTTGCAAGCCCTGGCATCACAAAATGGATGCTGCCAGCCACAGACACAAGTCTGCCCTCCTGCTGCTGGCCGAAACTCTGGTAGGGGACGGCTGGACAATAGGTTTCCTGTCACAGGGAGGTGTGACCACCTCCCAGACAGGCTTTAGTGTATTGGGGCTGGGTTGGTGCACTCTGAGAGTGCTTTGATGTCTGCACTGGTGGCACATTTGGTGTCCCTGTGCATGGTCCAGCTCAAACCGGTTGCAGGGGCTACCAGCCCCTGCTCTGGCGTGAAACTGGACAAAGGACATGGGTGCAGCCACCCCTCTGTCCTGACCCTCCCATAGGTGGGTCCCCAGAGTTTGACCCACCCCTTCCTTGGGTATAAAGTGGGAACCCCTGGCTACAGGACTTTAGATTTACCTGGACGAAACTCTGCTACAGAATCCCAGAACTTCAACTATTTACACGACGTTGGATGACCGAAAAATCTCCCTTGGAGTAAAGGTGTTACTCCCCTGTAAGGCAGGCAGCAAAGACGCATCTGTCCGGTTTGCAACTACGCAGCTCCTGAAGGACTCCGAAGATTTTGCAACACAGGAGGTGGTTTTCCAAGCTTCCCCGCGGCCGATCCGTGCTCTCAGCAAACCTGAGATCCAAAGCCCTCGTGGGGACCGTGCAACCCGAACCTCTGGACACCGTGCAGATTTGCAGCAGCATATGCTTTTTGGCGATCCCTGAGGCTGTGCTTTGGGCTACTTGTAGTCCAGACCCGAGCAGTGATTCCACCGAAGATTACTGGCCTACATTCCACGAGTGTCCCGGGGCTGGTATTTAGTGATTCCTCTTGAGGTCCCTTCGCGAGCCCTTGTCCGTCGACTTGTGGGTCCCTGAGAAGGGTACTTTAACTTTCAGTGGGCTTTCCTGGTTGCTCCAGACGTGCCCTGACTCTCCATCGCTTGGGGAGTCCACAGGACCTTGCTGGTCCACACCAAAGCCTTTTTACTCTCACCGTGTGGGTTGCCGTTGACAAAGCTTGTTGGTCTCCAATCCGGACACCAACCCCTCAGCACTCGACATCCTTCATAGGACAGCTCGCCTGCGGACTTTGGTCGTCGTCGACGTCTCCTGGTCCCCGTAGCAGCGGAGTCAAGCTTCACCTCTTCGCACCTGAAACACCCGACATTGGTGGGTATTGGTCTACCGTGCCCCTGGTCACCCTGAAGTGACCCAGACTCTGTCCCCTCTGCTTTCAGGTTCTTCACATCTCCGATCCAGGCTTGGATCACACCGGACACTTCTCCTCTTCACGGCAACAGCACTTTGCAGCATCTCGCCATAGAAAACAACGAAGAATCCCGACACCATTTGACACCTTTGCACCCAGCTTCCCTGGGTTAGGTAACATGAGTACTCAGGTGTTCCCGTGGGTGCTGGCCCTAGAACCCCCTAAGTCTAAAGGGGTTTGCTCAAAGTCCTCTCCTAAGTGTCCTTATTCTTTAAAATTCTAACCGTGACTTTCCCATAGGATTGTACGGAGCTTGCGGCTGTGTTCTCACACTGCACACGTCCCCCGTGGGTCCCCTGTGTCACTACCTTGGGTGGTTCTTGGGGTCCCAGCGATTCTACATGCTCTAGGCACTGTGTCTAGTCAAGTCGTGGTTCTTATACCACTTTCTTAATATATGGTTTGGTCTCCCCCTGGGGCCCACTGTATATTGTGAAATTTACTGTCGTTTTAGTACTGTAATATTGTGTGCCTTGCTCTCTAATCTTATAAAGAGGTTAGTAGAGAGTGTTTAGAAATAAATATATATATATATATATATATATATATATATATATATATATATATATATATATATATATATATATATATATATATATATTGTTCAAACCCTCTCACCTGAGAAAGGATAGAGTCGCACTCCTTGTGGTGACAAATTTATTTAAAAAACAGCAGTTCCTTATGCATTTTGGTCACGCAGTGACCTTCATCCGAGGAGAACCACGGCATCGGCAGACTCTCTGTGCACTCACAAACAGTTGCTTTTGTTTCTAGTGTTTGCCCCCTGGTGGGCGCCTCGATCGGCTCACATCAAAGCATGATGGTATTTGTAGTGCCCAGATTGTCCGTAAATCATTGCCCTCTGGTGGGTGATGCCGTCAAAGTTCTTTAATTCCCTTTTGTCACCTGCTCCCTCGCACACCAAATCCGCGTACTGGAGTCCTTCCAAAGTTCAGTCTTTGGCGGCGCCCACTGACCCTAACGGCTTTCACCAAACTACAACACGGTCCTACTTCGGGCAGTCATGGCGCTCCTTCTTCGGTGGTGCATTAACTCGCGGCTGGACCAAGCCGAAAAATATTGTTCAAACCCTCTCACCTGAGAAAGGATAGAGTCGCACTCCTTGTGGTGACAAATTTATTAAAAAACCGGCAGTTCCTTATGCATTTCGGTCACGCAGTGACCTTCATCCGAGGATAACCACGGCATCGGCAGACTCTCTGTGCACTCACAAACAGTTGCTTTTGTTTCTAGTGTTTGCCCCCTGGTGGGCGCCTCGATCGGCTCACATCAAAGCATGATGGTATTTGTAGTGCCCAGATTGTCCGTAAATCATTGCCCTCTGGTGGGTGATGCCGTCAAAGTTCTTTAATTCCCTTTTGTCACCTGCTCCCTCGCACACCAAATCCGCGTACTGGAGTCCTTCCAAAGTTCAGTCTTTGGCGGCGCCCACTGACCCTAACGGCTTTCACCAAACTACAACACGGTCCTACTTCGGGCAGTCATGGCGCTCCTTCTTTGGTGGTGCGTTAACTCGCGGCTGGACCAAGCCGAAAAATATTGTTCAAACCCTCTCACCTGAGAAAGGATAGAGTCGCACTCCTTGTGGTGACAAATTTATTAAAAAACCGGCAGTTCCTTATGCATTTCGGTCACGCAGTGACCTTCATCCGAGGATAACCACGGCATCGGCAGACTCTCTGTGCACTCACAAACAGTTGCTTTTGTTTCTAGTGTTTGCCCCCTGGTGGGCGCCTCGATCGGCTCACAGCAAAGCATGATGGTATTTGTAGTGCCCAGATTGTCCGTAAATCATTGCCCTCTGGTGGGTGATGCCGTCAAAGTTCTTTAATTCCCTTTTGTCACCTGCTCCCTCGCACACCAAATCCGCGTACTGGAGTCCTTCCAAAGTTCAGTCTTTGGCGGCGCCCACTGACCCTAACGGCTTTCACCAAACTACAACACGGTCCTACTTCGGGCAGTCATGGCGCTCCTTCTTCGGTGGTGCGTTAACTCGCGGCTGGACCAAGCCGAAAAATATTGTTCAAACCCTCTCACCTGAGAAAGGATAGAGTCGCACTCCTTGTGGTGACAAATTTATTAAAAAACCGGCAGTTCCTTATGCATTTCGGTCACGCAGTGATCTTCATCCGAGGATAACCACGGCATCGGCAGACTCTCTGTGCACTCACAAACAGTTGCTTTTGTTTCTAGTGTTTGCCCCCTGGTGGGCGCCTCGATCGGCTCACATTAAAGCACCTGAAACACCCGACATTGGTGGGTATTGGTCTACCGTGCCCCTGGTCACCCTGAAGTGACCCAGACTCTGTCCCCTCTGCTTTCAGGTTCTTCACATCTCCGATCCAGGCTTGGATCACACCGGACACTTCTCCTCTTCACGGCAGCAGCACTTTGCAGGATCTCGCCATAGAAAACAACGAAGAATCCCGACACCATTTGACACCTTTGCACCCAGCTTCCCTGGGTTAGGTAACATGAGTACTCAGGTGCTCCCGTGGGTGCTGGCCCTAGAACCCCCTAAGTCTAAAGGGGTTTGCTCAAAGTCCTCTCCTAAGTGTCCTTATTCTTTAAAATTCTAACCGTGACTTTCCCATAGGATTGTACGGAGCTTGCGGCTGTGTTCTCACACTGCACACGTCCCCCGTGGGTCCCCTGTGTCACTACCTTGGGTGGTTCCTTGGGGTACCAGCGATTCTACATGCTCTAGGCACTGTGTCTAGTCAAGTCGTGGTTCTTATACCACTTTTTTAATATATGGTTTGGTCGCCCCCTGGGGCCCACTGTATATTGTGAAATTTACTGTCGTTTTAGTACTGTAATATTGTGTGCCTTGCTCTCTAATCTTATAAAGCGGTTAGTAGAGAGTGTTTAGAAATAAATATATATATATGTATATATTACCTACTGGCGGTCGCCAGTAGGTAGTTATAGTTAGGACCCTGTTTCCATAGGAAATCCACAACATTCTATTTGGAATAACTTTGGCGCCGGTCGACGAATCCTCGCGAAATTTTCAAAACTAATGGGGCGCTACGCTCCGCTCCTACCCTGAAAGTCTCGGGGGGATTCGTCATGCGGGGGCTGAGAAAAAAGGGGGGTCCCAAAACGCGTTTTCCCCATGCATTTTTCCATAGGACCTTTAGACACAGCTACAGCCCGAACGGCTGAACAGAATTACTTGTAATTTGGCAGAGAGGTAGTCCTCAGGTCAAGGAAGTGCCTTTTGTAGGTCTGGTGTAAATCTGTTCAGTAGTTCCTGAGAAAATAGCATTTAAATCAATATATATATCTGTAAGCGCGCTCCGAGCGCGCACCGTAAGCTTACCGTACGCGTACGGTGCCGTGCGCGAGCGCGATTCTGATTGGCTGTTAGATCTTAGTAAACATTCGAATCGGTCGAAACCAGGAAGTGTCGGCCGCCATTTTCTCTCTCGCACACGGAGGGGTGGAGGAAAAACAAAGTTGGATATCATAAAAAGGGGGCAGGCTAGACAGCTCCTAACCAATTAGCCTTGGTTATGGTTTGCCAGAAGGCCATCCAAGGCCAAAAAATATATATTTTTTTTTTGTTGAAAAAACGTCGATTACGCTTACCGTACACGTACGGTAATAAACTAAATAAAAAAAACAAAATCCACACTTCCCCCCCCGCGTGTGCAAAAGGTGCCCGCAGTGCACCCTTTGTGCATGGCATATATATTAAAAAATATGAACACTTAATAGAAAACCTTTCTGAACGATGCGCATAATATGTCATCCGTGTGCGGACGGTGCGCGAAGGGCATCGTGCGTACATGGCCCATCCAGCCTAACGTGGGCACGCGGTGCGCGTAGCGCACCGCGTGCCCACCGTGCGTGCAAGGCACTAACTGCGTTAAGTGGGCACACGGTGCGCGAAGCGCACCGCGTGCTCACTGTGCGCGCACGGCACGAACTGCATGAAGTGGGCGCGCACGGCACGAACGGCGTAAAGTAACTTAGCATTTAAAAAACCGTACAAATTCACTGAAAAAACCATAGGTTTCACACACGTTATAGATAGGAATTAGCATTTAAAAAACCTTGCAAATTCACTGAAAAAACCATAGGTTTCACACAAGTTATAGTTAGCTGTACATTTCACTCGTAAAAAACCAATGAAATTCCACGTTATAGTTAGTGCAGGCAACTATAACTCACGCGACCGCAATCCTCTGCTAATGACATATGTGTCTTTATGAAAAAAAAATATTTGTAATATATGTATAGCTAAAATTTAATGGAAGAAGACATGGGCAAATAAGTGTCTAAATACAGTATTAGCATCAGCAGATGATTGCGGTTGCGTGAGTTATAGTTGCCTGCACTAACTATAACGTGGAATTTCATTGGTTTTTTACGAGTGAAATGTACAGCTAACTATAACTTGTGTGAAACCTATGGTTTTTTCAGTGAATTATATATATATATATATATATATATATATATATATATATATATATATATATATATATACACACACACACACACACACCTTGTGTGGTTCTCCTTTCATTTGGTCATTCCGGAGGTTATAATCTGGTAAACCAAGCTGCTTTACATTCCTTCGAAACTGAAGGCTGCTCTACATAGCTACCACTAGCATAGCTTTCAATAAAGGTTGTCTTTAACCTAATCATCAATAGGGGTTGTTTGGACTGGTACAAGGTGTCCACTAGAACTTGTGGACAGCATATACCAGTCCAATTTCTCACAGCAAGAACGCGATTTTAGAGACTGAGAGAGGTGCTGTAATGTGCCACCTGGCCTCTACTATAATTTGTATCGCATAGACTACGAGGGCTGGGCGAGGCACGTTGCAGCGATTTGTCTCACACAACCAGCCTCCCCAGTTGTTTTACCTTCATCAAAGGAAATGACTTCAGCAACGTTCTTACTCCCACCATTGTCAATGACACAGAGGTCATCACCCTGTGGTTTTTCAGGAAGCTATGTCCGCATCAGAGCAGCTCTGATGTAAACACGTTTTTCCACCTAACTATGTTTGTTTATGCTTGCAAGCGAGTTATTCCTCTAATGGACCCCTCCTTTTCTCCTTTTTAACGGATGTATGACGTTACAACGCACACTTTTACAACGCATGCACTTACAACGCATTTTTTACAACGCATAATCCATTACAACGCATGACATTACAACGCATGACACTACAACGCATTTTTAAAAAAATACCTTTACAACGCATTTCCATTACAACGCATACTACCTTTACAACGCATACCATTACAACGCATAATATTAAATTACATTTAAGGTAAGTATTAGATAGTATAGGGGTAAAAATTACTATTCTAACTCCAGGGGGTGCAACAGTAGGGTAAGTGTTGGATAGTATAGGGGTAAACATTACTATTCTAACTCCAGGGGGTGCAACAGTAGGGTAAGTGTTGGATAGTATAGGGGTAAAAATTACTATTCTAACTCCAGGGGGTGCAACAGTAGGGTAAGTGTTGGATAGTATAGGGGTAAAAATTACTATTCTAACTCCAGGGGGTGCATCAGTAGGGTAAGTGTTGGATAGTATAGGGGTAAAAATTACTATTCTAACTCCAGGGGGTGCAACAGTAGGGTAAGTGTTGGATAGTATAGGGGTAAAAATTACTATTCTAACTCCAGGGGGTGCAACAGTAGGGTAAGTGTTGGATAGTATAGGGGTAAAAATTACTATTCTAACTCCAGGGGGTGCATCAGTAGGGTAAGTGTTGGATAGTATAGGGGTAAAAATTACTATTCTAACTCCAGGGGGTGCATCAGTAGGGTAAGTGTTGGATAGTATAGGGGTAAAAATTACTATTCTAACTCCAGGGGGTGCATCAGTAGGGTAAGTGTTGGATAGTATAGGGGTAAAAATTACTATTCTAACTCCAGGGGGTGCATCAGTAGGGTAAGTGTTGGATAGTATAGGGGTAAAAATTACTATTCTAACTCCAGGGGGTGCAACAGTAGGGTAAGTGTTGGATAGTGTAGTGTAATATTATGTGTTGTAATGGTATGCGTTGTAATGGTAGTATGCGTTGTAATGGAATGCGTTGTAAAGGTAGTTTTTAAAAATGCGTTGTAGTGTCATGCGTTGTAATGTCATGCGTTGTAATGGATTATGCGTTGTAAAAAATGCGTTGTAAAGGTAGTGCGTTGTAAAAGTTGCGTTGTAAAGGTTGTTCCCCCTTTTTAACAGATCCTGATTATGATTTAGTCTTTTCTGTGGGAGAATTCTCACCCTGTCAGCAACCACTGCTGCTGAGTGAGTTCCCACTCCTTTACCCTAATACTGTACATGGAGTGAGATATCCCAACACCACTCTGCTACATTGACACTGTATGTCTCTTTAGATTTCAGGAGCTACTTGATAGCCCACAAGGGAAAGCACACTGACCGTCCTTCCCTCTACAAGTAGGTGACAGTCACTTCACCTCTACTAGCATTCACCCCTTATGCACACACCGTCACTACACTGACCCCACCTATTTCAATTATTCCTAGGTGCTCTTCCCAGACCTGACCTGAAGAAAACCCCAACGTGAGGAACAAATCACCCTCTATATCCAAGGGGTCGAAACGTAGACAATCTACCACCTGTTCGCAAGCTCAAAGAATTGAATAACTAAAGCAATATGTACCTTTGAGCCATGTTCATATATGGGAACAACTGACCTACGCTAGGCTGGAAAGGTCCATTTCTATGTAACAGCAAATGTGTATATGTCACCATACCTTTACCCTGTCCCTCACCCACTGACTCACTACCATTGACCCTATCTTTCCTTTTCTTCACGAGAACACTGTAAATTTTGAATGCACTGCTATTGATTGGAGCAACTGTGTTGCTAATCATTAATGCTTTGACTTTATATTGCATTAAATGCCTGCATAATTCATGGAATTAAATTCCTGTTCTTTGAATCATATTGAAGCTCTAAGCGGTGAATGCTTTTTCCATTGTAAGTGTTTTTACAAAAAAGTACTACCACAACCTTTTCTAGAGTATACTGCATGTTGGAGCCACAAGGGCTCAACATTTATGACAAGGATGGGATGCTGTCCGTGTGGCAGCTAGCCCCAGTGCTGGCGGTGCCCAAGGATGCCATTACGGCCACCAGGACATGTCAGTAGCTGGTGGGGCTGCGCTCACAAGCGATCACCCGTACCCAGGCTCCACATCTGGGCCAGTCACTTTGGTCGCCACACTGGCTGGTGTGAGACAGGAAGGCGGATGGAGCCAGAAGTATGGTCATCACCCCAATCCTGCACCAAACCAGCTGCTCAGAGACTATGTGTGCGAGGTGTGATTAATGAACAAGTTACTTACCTTCGGTAACTATATATCTGTTAGAAACATTAGTTAGGTATAGATTCCTTACCTTAGAATTACCCCCAGGAGTCAGACTGGATCCCGAAAGTTTTTTCATCAGCAGTACCTCTGCGCGTCGGAAGGTGGCGTCGGTCGACTTCGTGTCCGTCGTTGGCGTCGTGGTTGCAGGGATAATGTTGCAGCAGCTACATAGACGCCGCCCTCGCGCGCTGACGTCAGTTCTGTACACGACTTTCCGCGCCAGAAACGCAGAGCCATGCAAGACACTGACCACTAGTGCACAAATCTAGGGCCCTGAAGGGATGTCCTTAACCCTAGAAATCAGTTTGCAGAACCGGGAGGATGGGTGGAGCGGTAAGGAATCTATAACTAAAGAAACACGTTAGTTATAGATTCCTTACCTTAGAATAGATACCCCAGCAATACCAACCCCAGAGGTGGGTCTGCGAACCGAAATTACACCAGAAAATCCTGGAGAACAGAACGGCCAAAGAAGCCGTCTCTTCAGTCTTGGCTGTCCAGGCAGTAGTGTTTTGTGAACATGTGCAGCGATGCCCACGTAGCTGCCTGACAGATGTCGTTGAAAGGCACTCCTCGCCCCAAAGCAGTAGTTGCTGCCATTACCCTGGTGGAATGGGCGCACAGCTTCACTGGAGCCTCCTTCTTTGCCAGAGAATAGCAGGCTTTGCTTGATACACAGAACGACCCATCGGGAGATAGTCCGCTTGTGTATGGCCCGACCTTTCTTGAAACCCGCGTACCTGACAAAGAGCTGGTCATCCACCCGGAACTGTTTTGTGCGATCTAAATAAAAAGAAAGTGCACATTTTGGGTCCAGAAGGTGGAGCCTCTCTTCCTCCTTCCAAGGATGCGGAAAGAAGGTGGGCAAAGTGATGGTCTGCCCGATGTGAAAGGCAGTGACGACCTTAGGCAGGAAGGATGGACGAGTCCTGAGGACAACTTTGTCCGGATGCACAAATAGAAAAGGAGGCTTAGAAGAGAGCGCCTGGAGCTCACTCACCCGTCTGGCAGAGGTGATGGCCACCAGGAACGCAGTTTTGAGAGTTAAGAGCCTCAGAGTACAGTTGTGAAGCGGCTCGAAGGGAGCGCACATTAAATAAGTTAAAACAAGGTTCAAGTCCCACTGAGGCATAACGAAAGGAATAGGAGGAAAGAGATGAGTTTTGCCTTTCAAGAAGCGGTTTACCACCGGGGACTTGAAAAGGGAAGGCTGATCTGGAAGCCGAAGGAAGACATAGGTGGCCGAGAGATAGCCCTTGATAGTGCCCAGAGCAGAGCCCTGCTGGGCCAAACAAAGAAGGAACAGAAGAATCTCAGAAAGAGGGGCAGAGAGGGGATCCACAGCCTTTGCTGTGCACCATGCAACAAATTTGTTCCACCGGCAGGCGTATACCGACTTAGTGGAGGGACGCCTGGCTGCCAGAATTACATCGCAGACTTCAGGAGGCAGGTCGAAAGACGTCAACTGCAGCCGCTCAATCTCCACGCAAGGAGGTGGAGGCCGGACAGGTTTGGACGGAGGACCGTCCCCTCCGGAAGAGGCAGATGGGTCGGAGGATCGATGGCCATGATGAGCAGCTCGGGATACCATACTCTCCGTGCCCAGTCTGGAGCCACAAGAATGACTTGGGCCCGGTCGCACCTGATCTTCTTCAGCACTCTGGGCAGAAGTGGTATAGGTGGAAAGGCGTACAACAGACCGCAACTCCACTCGCGACGAAAAGCATCGCCTAGCGTGTGCTGCCTTGGAAATTACAACGCGCAGAATTGCTGACATTGCACGTTCTCTTCGGTGGCGAATAAATCTAACCAAGGCTCTCCCTACTGTCGAAAGAGACCTTGCACCACCTCCGAGTGAAGATGCCATTCGTGAGCCATCATGCACCTGCGGCTGAGTTCGTCCACCCTGGCATTCAGGGAACCTGACAGGGGTTGAACCACTAGGGATATGCCCTGATGTTCCAGCCATGTCCAGAGATGAAGGGCCTCTTGACATAGTGTCCACGACCCCACCCCACCCTGTTTGTTGCAGTACCACATGGCGGTGGTGTTGTCTGTGAACACCTGCACTACTCTTCCCCAGAAAGAGGGAAGGCATGCTTTCAGCGCAAGACGAATCGCCAGGAGCTCTAGAAGGCTGATGTGAAGCCCGGACACCACCAGAGACCAGAGGCCTCTGTTCTCCGCTTCTCCCATGTGGCCGCCCCATCCCGGAAGGGATGCATCCGTTACCACCATGTTTTTCTGTTTGGGGAAGGGAGAGGGATCTGCCATTGACCCAATCCTGGTTTGTGAGCCACCACTGCAGTTGTTGAGCAGTGGTCTCCGAGATCTGGATGCAATCGGAGAGATTGCCCCGATGCTGCACCCACTGGAACTTCAGGTGCCACCTGGCATGATCGACCAGCAGGGTACAGGAGGCCATGAGGCCCAGCAGCCTCAGGGTCATTCAGACCAAATCCCAGGACATAGGCTGAAAGATCGGAATCATAGCCTGAATGTCCCGGACTCGTCTTTCGGGAGGGTAGACCCAAAACCGCGTTGTGTCCAGAACCGCTCCGACGAAGAGGAGCTTCTGAGAGGGAATCAGGTGTGACTTCGGCACATTGACAGAGAATCCCAGAGAATGCAGGAGGTCGGCCGTAGTCTGGAGGTGGGAAACGACTGCCTGGGCGTGCCGGCCTTCAACAGCCAGTTGTAGAGATAGGGGAAGACTGACACCCCTGATCTGCGCAGGTGAGTTGCGACCACCGCCATCATTTTCGTGAACACACGAGGGGCGCTGGTAAGGCCAAAGGGGAGCACCGTAAACTGGAAATGCTCGCGGCCTACCGTGAACCGCAGGTAACGCCCGTGGGCCGGCAGGACGGGGATGTGAAAATAAGCATCCAGCAAGTCCAACGCTACCATCCAGTCTTGCGGGTCGAGGGCAGACAAGACCTGAGCAAGCGTCATCATTTTGAACTTCTCCTTCTAGAGAAAGCGGTTGAAGTCCTTGAGATCCAAGATAGAACGCAGGCCCTTGTCCTGCTTGGGGACCAGAATGTAGTGGGAGTAACAACAACGACCTACTTCTGGGACAGGAACGCGCTTGATGGCTCCCTTGGCCAAGAGAGACGTAGCTTCGTGCTGGAGAAGGGCCAGGGGATCCTACGACATGCGGTGGTATCTTGGTAGCATGGCTGGAGGGGTAGTCTCAATGGGGAGGGAGTAGCCCCTTCGGACTACCTGCAAAACCCACCTGTCTGACGTGATGTTGCACCAGTGGGGGAGGTGATGGCGGATCCTGCCGCCCACAGGCGTTTGAAGGCTGCTGTAGAGTGGGGGCTGGTGGACAGGCCCAGCCGCTGGCGGCCCCCGGAACCATGGCGTTGGTTCCCACGTCCCCAGCCGCGCGAAGGTTGGGTAACTTGCTGCGGCCTGTGGCTCTGGGTGGGACATAGCGGGGCACTCCTTCCGTAGCCACGAAAGGGGCAAAAAGCAGACTACGCAGGGTGGGTGGAGAGGCCCAAGGACTTGGCCGTAGCTCGTGAGTCCTTGAAACACTCTACAGCGTTGTCTGCTTTGTCGCCAAAAAGGCGACGGCCATCAAAGGGCATGTCCATCAAGGTGTTCTGGACAACCCCAGAGAAACCAGTCGACCTCATTCAGGCGTAGCGTCGAAGCGCTACCGACGCTGGAATGGTCCTGCCCAGAAAGTCGGCGGTATGCAGCCCACAACGTATCGCAAACTTTGCTGCATCCCTTCCGGCGGCAACACTGCCCGGGCCTCCTCCATACACTGAGGCAGCACTTGCTCCACCGTATCCCACACAGAGTGGGAATAACGGCCCAAGAAACATGCGGTGTTTACGGACCACAGTCCTAAGCTGGCGTAAGAGAACATTTTCTTTCCAAGATGATCCAGCTTCTTGGATTCCCTTTCCGGTGGAGAGATAGGGAAGGCGCTTTTGGAATTGGAAGCTTGGACCACCAACCTCTCCGGGGTGGGGTGTTGGGAAAGGAAAGTGGGGTCGCCCAGAGCCGGTGGTGGCGTTGGGCGATCATCCTGTCCACGGGAGCCCCCGAGTTGGGCCTGGACCACGTGCCCAAAAGGATGTCGGTGAGGGCCTCATTAAACGGAAGCAAGGGCTCCGAAGAGCTTGCAGCCGGTTGAAGCACCTCTGTCAGAAGGTTAGTCCTGAACGCCACGATAGGAGGCTTGAGGTTGAAAGCCTCGGCCGCCCTAGGCAACACCACAGCATACGATGCCCACTCCTCCGTGGCCACGGTAACAGGAGACAACATGCCAAGGTCAGGCGAGGTGTCCAAACTACTGGCATCCCCCTGTTTCTCTCTCCAGTCCTGTTCCATCTTCTCGCCAGCTAGAGGGTCGTCTGACCCCTCCCAGTCCTCCTCCTCAGTATCTGGGTGCGATTCTGGTTGAAAAGGGGCCCCAGGAGTGAACAGGGGCATAAAAACCCCTCTCGGCCCCGGATCCGGCGTCCGACGGCGCTGGTCACGATCCACGTCGGGATGGAGGCCTATGTGTGGCTTTACCACAGTTATGGCCTTGGTGCTTGTGTGTGACATTTCCACGGTTTATGACCTGGGTGCTTATGTGTGACATTTCTAAGTTGTCTGGCCTGAGGGCTTATGTGTGACACTTCCATGCTTTCTGGCCTGAGGGCTTATGTGTGACTCCCCATGCTTTCTGGCCTGGCAGCTTATGTGTGACATCTCCATGGTTTATGGACTGAGGGCTTATGTGGGACATTTCCACGATTTATGGACTGGGTGCTTGTGTGTGACATTCCCATGCTTTCTGGCCTGGGTGCTTATGTGTGACATTTCCATGCTTTATGGCCTGGGTGCTTATGTGGGACATTTCCATGGTTTATGGCATTGGTGCTTATGTGTGATATTTCCACAGTTTATAGCCTGGGTGCATATGTGTGACATTCCCATGCTTTCTGGCCTGGGTGCTTATGTCAGGTCCTCATTTACTATTTAATATGCTTTGAAAGTAAATACAGTTAAATATGTAATAAAAAATGCGTTGTAAAATGCACCATTTTGGTTTTTCTTTTTCACAAAAGTTTCTTGGGGGAGAGCCACCCTAGAAGTCGTCAGCCTCTTTTTATATAGTTCGAACTTGACCCGAAGGTATCGGGTATCAGAGCGCTTTACATGAGCTCCAGTTGCATTTACATAAGCACACATTAATTTTTGTTAGGAACGGGGAGATTAAGTGATTTGCCCAGAATCACAGGATGTTGAGCGTCATTGCCGAGACTCAAACCCGGTTCCCCAGATTTGAGATCAACTGCCCTAGCCATTAGGCCACATCCTCTCTCCTCGCTCCCTATGCACTGTATGGGGGCTGGTCTGACAAAATTTGCCAGGGACGCTTTGGGTTACCAGTACGGCCCTGTATAGTACCCACTTCCTGCCCAACAATACCCTGCTCACCTGAAGGGGTCCCCGACAGGACTCATGCACAGCACGATATGCAGGTTGTTCCTCACACGCTCAATCAAGTAGTTGAAGATGCTGTCTGGGGTATCTGGGATGTTATTGGCCTTGGCCAGGTCTGCGAGTGCCACATGTATCTGCAAAAGAGAAAGATGTTGTGAATTTTAATCATCAGCCCCTATTCAAGGTTGGGCAGACAATGTCAATGACCACCAGGCTGGGAGGGTCTTTGGGAATAGATGTAGCTGCTATGTTTCACACAGGTGCACTGCTAGCCCACAAAGCAGCCATTTCTTTCACTGTAACATGGGTCTGAAGCATTGGGGGCTTTGATGTGGGCAGTCCTGAGTCACTTATTCTACCCACTTCCACATCATGACCAGGACATCGAAATCTAGATAAAAACGTGCATTGCTCAACGATTTTCCTGGGAGAATAAGAGGCACAGGCCTTGATCTCTCACAGAATGTTCTCAGATGGCACAGGTTTGAGTTCGAAGACAAGATATTGGAGACTGAGATGAATCTACCAAGTGACAATCAAGGAAAACCTTGGCAGACTGCCCTGGCATTGCAGTCAGGGTTAGAACAAAAACAGAAGAGGAGACACTCTATCATCCCCAAATTTACTTTGCCTTTCAGGAGACACTCTCTCTTCCTCTGATTTACTTTTACTTAGAGGCGACACTCCTTCATCCTCAGATTTAATTTTCCTAAGAAGAGACACTCCCTCTTCCCTGAACGTACTTTTACTAAAAGGAGACACTACATTTCCCTCTGATTTACTTTTCCTAAGAGGAGTCATTCCATCATCCCAGGATTTATTTTTCCTACGAGGAGACACTCCCGCTTTCCCAGATGTATTTTTCCAAAGAGGAGGCACTCCCTCTTCCCTGGATTTACTTTTCCTAGGTGGAGACACTCCCTCTTCCCCAGATTTACTTTTCCTAAGAGGAGACACTCCCTCATCCTCGGATTTATTTTTCCTTAAAAGAGACACTCCTTGTGAGAGTCTGGCTTAGTATATGGTACTCACTTGTGTAAGTATAGCACCATGTGTAGGAGAGTAGGGTCTGCTTTCTATGTTCACCCCCACTTTTTGCTTTTGCTTTACTGGTTTTCGACTTAGATGTGGCTGTGGGCCTGCTAACCAGACCCACAGCCCTGCTGTTCTCTGTCTAAATTGATACTATGTACTTTAGGTGCATAACCCATTTGGATAGGATCACCTTATTGGCCCCTGTACAGTGTACCTTAGGTACCCAGGGCATAGGTGTACCCTAGGCCTACCAGGGGCTGCAGCATGTATTATGCCAGCCCTGGCCTGGCCTTCCATTATGACACAACTGGCTGATCACTCAGCTGGGGCAAGGTCGTGTAATCACCCCTTGCTTAGGTGTAGTATTCCTATACCTATCTTATATATAGACACGTGTACCTATCAGCCACTCCTATGGCAGGCCTTAACAATCCTGGAGGTAGAGTGCTTGGTAACATGTGAGATGGTGCTCTAGCATGAGCTGAGCCTGTCTGCAGCTTTCGGAACCATGTCCTTATAGCTGTTCTATGATATAGCCTACCATATACTCTTAAAGTGCCTTATAATCTTAAACGGTTATGGTAACTATGGTTTGGCTTTATCAAAACATGTCGTGTAAGGTGTCGAACACTTTGGAATAATACCCCCATCCCATTTCTGGGGATGAGGATATTATCCCTCCCTTCTAGAGGGAGAAGACATGTTGTAACCTACTTACCCGGTTAAAGTTAACCAGAGCCCCAGCATCACAAAATGGATGCTGCTGCCACGACACAAGTCGTGACCTCCTGCTGCTGGGAGTGATCCCGGCAAGGGAGGCTTGGACAATAGGTTTCCTGCCTTGGGAGGTGTGAGCACCACCCCAGACAGGCCTTAGTGTATTGGGGCAGGGAGGGATGAATGAAAAGAGACACTGCCTGGGGCACACAAGGTGTCCCATGCATAGTCCAGTTCAAACAGGTGCTGGGGCACACCAGCCCCAGTCCTGGCGTGAAACTGGACAAAGGGAAGGGGGTGTAACCACCCCCCTCCCAGGTCCCACCCATAAGGCGTGACCTAGCAGGCAACCCAGCCCCCCAGATTAGTATAAGAGTGGTAGCTGGGCCCCAGGAGATTAGATTATCCTGAACCTGCAACTTGAACAGAAACTCTGGACCTTCGACATTCGACGAAAGAAGAAGACTGAAGAATCTCCCTTGTGGCCAAGGAGTGGCTACCCTGTGCAAAACAGGCACCATCAAGAGACTACCCTTTGCTTTGCTGAAGTCCTACGAGGGACCGACTGCAGAGCCCGACCAGAGCCTTGACTTCCAGACTTCTCCGACCCTGATCCACATCCACAGCTGAGCTGAGATCCGTGGAGGTGACGAGAGACGTGGGACCAGCTACCTGGGAAAAGTGGCGAGTATCTTCCAGCGCAGCTTCTGAGGTACCCTCGAAGTTGTGCACCGGGGATTGAGAAGCCCCAACCCCAAGCACCATCTGCACCGAAGATCAGCCCCCCACACTCCACGAGTCCTGCGTGGGGCCCTTCTGCATTTTCCTGCTTGCCGCGTCTGTCCGGTTGCTTGCCCGTTGGCTAGCGGCCTCTGTGACGACACACCTTGAAATCTTCACTACTGGTTTGGCTCCTCCAGACTGGCTCCCGCTTCTTTGCAAAAGAGAAGCACCCCAGACCTTCCTGGTCTGCACCAGAAGCAAGTCCTCCGTTCTTCGTGGGTTCCGCTTGCCAAGGCTTGGTGAGTCCTAGTTCGACTTCGACGCCGCCGACAGCAAGAGCCTTCGTGGGACAGCTCGCCTCCTGGTCCTGGTCGTCCTCGACGTCTCCTGGTACCCGTGGCTGCAGCGACAAGCTTCACCCTTCACCTGCAATCTTCACGACATCGCCTGGTTCCTTCCTGGTTCCACGTGGTCACTGGCTAGTGACCTTGACTCTGTCCCTTCTGCTTGCAGGTACCCTTCCTTCTTGATCCCAGCCTTGGGATCCACCGGACACTCTGCACTGACTGCCTGTCAGCAACTTTCCTTCAGGCATCCATAGAAGTCCATGACGAAACCCGACGCAAGTTCACACCTATGCACCCGCAGCCCGTGGGCTAGGTAACTTGGGTACTTCGGTGCTCACAAGGGTAGTGACTATCCTAGGGTCTAGTTTCCGAGTCTCGACTCTCTAGCTGCTTCAGAAGTGTCCTTAAACTGCTTATTTCAAAACTGTACTATTTCTATCGACTATACGCATTACGCGTGAGTGTTTCCACTCTGCACCTGAATCCCGTGGGTCTCCCACTTCCTAACTGTTGGTAGTGTAGTGTAGCCCCAGCGATTCCCTAGGCCTA
This sequence comes from Triturus cristatus, assembly GCF_964204655.1. Classification (NCBI taxonomy): domain Eukaryota; kingdom Metazoa; phylum Chordata; class Amphibia; order Caudata; family Salamandridae; genus Triturus; species Triturus cristatus. Next base: position 775,568,358 of record NC_140595.1, on the reverse strand, counting down.
GGCCTATCCTATTTCCGTGACAGTGGTCCTTATACCACTTCTTTAGTATATGGTTTGCGTGGCCCCTAGGGCCTAACTGTATTACTTACCTGTGTGACTTAATGTATGCTTAAATAAGACTGTGTTGTACTTACCTCTAATCTCATAAAGAGTGCTGAGGGTTTGACTAGAATAAATACACTTTATTTTATTTATATATCTGTTGTGGTGTCCTTTCATTTGGTATTCAAGGGATTATATATGGTATCACAGCTGGCTTCACATGCCATTCAGAGTTTAGCCTAAGACTGCTCTTGGCCATGCTACCACTAGGATAGCTGGTCTATAAGGTTGACTTTACAACCAATCACCATAAGGGTTGTTTGGACTGATACAAGGTGTACACTAGAACTAGTGACATCATACATCAGGCCAACTTCTCACATTGGTGAGCAGCGGTTGGGATCTGAGCTTGCTGTTGTAATACCATTGTAATCTTGAGATACTAAATTGAAAGATCACACAGATATTGTTTAGGTACATATAACATAGATTATAATACTTAAGTCCTACTGAACTTAGTTGTTGTAGGTTGAAGGGAGTAACACACCCTGACTACAACTACTAGAGAGGTTTAGTAAAAACAACTAGTGTAGGTAAGTGCACGCACCACACCCTCACTAGATCATGTCTCTGGGAGGAGATCAAGGAGATGCTCTCTCAGGAGGGGCAGGTCTGAAAAAGATCCCCTCTAGATATGATACCCTAACTTTTCAGGAGATGAGACAATTGTGTACCTCCAGAAAGTTAAAACAGGGTGCAAACCCTACCCTCCTTCAGCTAGTGCAGATCCTAGAGGAGTATGATGCTCTTAGGGCCTCTCAGGCTGGTACCCTAAGTACAGGGGAGGGTCTACCCACTACAGATGAGTCAGATGGGACTTCAGATGAAGAGGTAAACAGCCAGGGTCAAGTAGGAAGACTTAGCCAGGCTAACCTAAGCTTACATGGGAGTTTGCATGGGGTCCCCCCATACAGACCCCCAAGTGGGCTTAACCAGAGAAGCAGGAGAGACAGATCCCCTTCAAGGGAATCCATCCACTCCCATGTCTCTAGCATCTCTAATGCCTCTTCTCACAGGGGAATGACTTCCCCCCAGAGGAAAGAGCATGAAGCCAGAATGAGGGAAGCTAATCTGAGGATTGAGAGGGAAGCACTTGCCCTTGCCAAGGAGAAGCTTGCTCTGGCTAGAGAGCAAAAGTTAAGTGGGTTAGAACCCACTGGTGGAAGCAATATCCCTAAGGATAGAGACAGGCACTATGATAATAGAAACCTGAGCAAGATTGTCCCTCCCTACAAGTGTGGGGATGACATCCACAAATGGATAACTGCTTTGGAGAGAGCTTGCAAAGTACAGCAGGTACCCCAAAGTCAGTGGGCAGCTATCTTGTGGCTCTCCTTCTCTGAGAAAGGTAGAGACAAGCTCCTCACAGTTAGTTATGAGGATGCAGACAATTACACTGTCCTGAAGAGTGCTATAATTGATGGGTTTGGCCTAACCACTGAACAATACAGGTTGTTGTTCAGGGATACCCAGAAGACACAGACTCAGGACTGGACTGACTTTGTAGATTGTGCCACTAAGGCTCTGGAAGGCTGGCTAGTGGGAAGTAAGGTTAAGGACTATACAGGATTGTATAATTTGATCATGAGAGAACAAATCCTTAACAACTGTCAAAACCAGCTACTGCATCAACACCTGATTGATTCTGATCTGACTTCTCCCCAAGAATTGGGAAAGAAGGCAGATAGATGGGTCAGGACTAGAGTTAAGCAGAAAAACCAGAACCAGGGCGGTGATCAGAAAAAGGCAGACCAGAAGGGTAATGATCAGAAACAAAAAGACCAGAAGTCTTCACCAGGCCCCCAAAAGGCTCAGGGGGAGGGTGGTCCCAAAAAGGATAAAAAGAAAGATGGCCAAAAGAAACCATGGTGCAACTATTGTAAGTCCAACTCACATTGGTTTAGTGAGTGCACCAAAAAGGATAAGCCCCCAGCCACCATTGCCCCTAAGGCAACTGTACCCCCTAGTTCAGCTGTAAGTGGTGGTTCCCAGCAAAAGGGTGTAGTAGGGTTAACCCTGGGAACTGAGTAGGATTCTGGCCTAGTCAGAATACCTACTCAGGCTGTTCTGATCTGTGATGGGGACTTAGCTTTGTCCTCTACTGTAGGCCCCAGTAATCGGGGCAAGTACAGACAGACTCCTTTTATTAACCAAAGAATGGCTCAGGCCTACCGGGACACTGGGGCTAGTGTCACAATGGTGACACCTGCCTTTGTGGACCCTGGACAGATCATACTAGGTGAGAATTACCTAGTGACCAACGTTAGCAATGCCACTACCTCCCATAGTGTGGCTATTGTTAACTTCTCCTGGGGAGGGGTAACTGGCCTCAAGAAACAACAGTTAGTTCAGACCTTCCTGTAGAGTGTTTACTGGGCAATGATCTTGAAAATTCAGTTTGGTCTGAAGTGGAGTATAGGACCCATGCAGAAATGCTAGGGATAGATGCACATGTCCTTGCTGTGACCAGGTCACAGGCCAAAAAGTGCACCACTGAACAAGTGCTGGATCCTGAAACTAGGGACCAGTCACAACCCAAGAGAAAGAGCAGTAGGGTAAAGGCAGTGCCTTCCCCCCTGCCTCAGGCCCTGGATCAGCCCTCACAGGAGGATGATTCTGAGAGCCCTGAAGGAACTGTCCTAGAAGAGCTTGAACCTGATCAGGTTGAGTTTCTTGGGACAGGGGGACCTTCAAGGGCAGATCTGAGGCAGGCTCAATTAGACTGCTCCTCTCTTGAACCCCTCAGACAGCAGGCTGCTGCTGAGGCTGCAGGGAATGCTCAAGGTACCCATAGAGTGTATTGGGATGAAGGGCTACTGTATTTAGAGGTTAGAGACCCCAAGCCTGGTGCATGCAGGAGGTTGGTCATACCACTGAAGTTCAGAGGCTTCCTTCTTACCTTGGCCCATGATATTCCCCTTGCAGGACACTTAGGCCAGAACAAGACTTGGGACAGGCTTGTCCCTCACTTTCACTGGCCCCATATGTCAGAAGATACCAAGGAGTTTTGTCGCTCCTGTGTCACCTGCCAAGCCAGTGGCAAATCAGGTGGCACTACAAAGGCCCCCCTCATACCACTACCTGTGGTGGGGGTTTCCTTTGAAAGAGTGGGCATAGATATTGTAGGACCAATGGACCCACAAACAGCATCTGGGCACAGATTCATACTGGTGATAGTGGACCATGCCACCAGGTATCCAGAAGCTATTCCCCTGCTTGAGGACCACAACAGCTCCTGTTGTGGCAAGGGCCCTGCTTGGAGTATTCTCCAGAGTGGGCTTTCCAAAGGAGGTCATTTCTGACAGAGGTGCCAACTTCATGTCAGGATACTTGACTGCAATGTGGAAGGAGTGTGGTGTGAACTACAAGTTCACCACACCTTATCACCCACAGTGCAATGGGCTTGTTGAGAGATTCAACAAGACCCTAAAGGGAATTATAAAAGGTTTACCAGACAAGCTTAGGCGAAGATGGGACATCCTTTTACCCTGCCTTCTGTTTGCTTACAGAGAGGTCCCACAAAAGGGGGTTGGCTACAGCCCTTTTGAGCTTTTGTTTGGGCATCCTGTAAGAGGACCCCTGTGTTTGGTGAAGGAAGGATGGGAGAGACCTCTCAGACAACCCAAACTTGATATAGTGGATTATGAACTTGGGCTCCGCTCCAGGATGGCAGAGTATATGAAGAAGTCTTCTAAAAACCTTGAGGCAAGCCAAGAACTCCAAAAAGCTTGACATGACCAAAAGGCTGTGCTGACTGTTTACCAGCCAGGGCAGAAAGTGTGGGTGTTGGAGCCAGTGGCCCCAGCAGCACTCCAAGACAAATGGTCTGGACCCCACACTATTGTTGAGAAAAAGGGAGAAGTCACCTACTTGGTGGACCTTGGGACTCCCAGAAGCCCCCACAGGGTGCTTCATGTCAACAGATTGAAGGCATATGTTGACAGGGCAGACATGGGCTTACTCATGGCTACAGATGAGGGGCAGGAGGAAGAGAGTGACCCTCTCCCACACCTGTTGACTCAGAACCCTGATGATGGCTCAGTTGATGGTGTGGTCTTTTCCGACAGCCTCACTGTCCATCAGCAACAGGACTGCAGACAAGTTCTGCAATCCTACAGACATATGTTCTCTCTGACCCCAAGTCAGACAAACTGGTGCACCCATGAGGTGGACACTGGTGACAGTCTGCCTGTGAAGAGTAAAATCTACAGGCAACCTGACCATGTCAGGGACTGCATAAAAGTTGAGGTACAAAACATGTTGGAGCTGGGAGTCATTGAACATTCAGAGAGCCCTTGGGCTAGTCCTGTAGTTCTTGTGCCAAAACCTCACACCCAAGATGGTAAGAGAGAGATGAGGTTTTGCGTGGATTACAGAGGTCTCAATGCTGTCACTAGGACAGATGCCCACCCAATACCTAGGGCAGATGAGCTAATTGAAAGACTGGCAGCTGCTAAGTCTTTGAGCACATTTGACCTGACAGCAGGCTACTGGCAAATCAGACTAGCTGAGAATGCAAAGGCCAAAACTGCTTTCTCGACCCCAGGAGGACATTATCAATTTGTGGTAATGCCCTTTGGTTTGAACAATGCACCTGCCACTTTCCAAAGGTTGGTGAATCAAGTCCTTACTGGGTTGGATGATTATTGTGCAGCTTATCTTGATGATATTGCTGTCTTTAGCTCCACCTGGGAGGATCACCTGGTCCACCTGAGGAATGTTTTAGAGGCCCTGCAAAAGGCAGGCCTCACTATCAAGGCCACTAAGTGCCAGATAGGGCAGAGCAAGGTTGTATACCTGGGCCACCTAGTTGGTGGGGGTCAGGTTCAACCACTGGAGAGCAAGATCCAGACCATAAAGGACTGGACTCCTCCAACTACCCAGACTCAGGTCAGAGCTTTCTTGGGCCTGACTGGGTACTACAGAAAGTTTGTTAAGAACTATGGGTCCATTGTGACACCACTTAATGACTTGACCTCCAAGAAAATGCCAAAGAAAGTTCAGTGGACAGTAAGCTGTCAAAAAGCATTTAATGACCTGAAGCAGGCCATGTGCAGTGCACCTATTCTGAAAAGTCCAGACTACTCCAAAGAGTTCATTGTCCAGACAGATGCTTCTGAGTTAGGTGTGGGAGCTGTTCTTTCACAACTTAATATAGATGGTCAAGACCAGCCCATTGCTTTTATAAGTAGAAGGCTGACCCCTAGAGAGAAACGTTGGTCAGCTATTGAGAGGGAGGCCTTTGCTGTGGTGTGGGCCCTGAAGAAGCTGAGGCCATACTTGTTTGGCACTCACTTCGAGATTCAGACAGACCATAAGCCCCTCTTGTGGCTAAATCAGATGAAGGGTGAAAATCCCAAACTTCTTAGGTGGTCCATTTCCCTACAGGGGATGGACTTCACAGTGGAACATAGACCTGGGACTGACCATGCCAATGCAGATGGACTCTCCAGATATTTCCACTTAGAACATGAAGACTCAACTGGTCAAGGTTAGTTTAATGTCCCTAAGTTTGGGGGGGGGGGTTGTGTAGGAGAGTAGGGTCTGCTTTCTATGTTCACCCCCACTTTTTGCTTTTGCTTTACTGGTTTTCGACTTAGATGTGGCTGTGGGCCTGCTAACCAGACCCACAGCCCTGCTGTTCTCTCTCTAAATTGATACTATGTACTTTAGGTGCATAACCCATTTGGATAGGATCACCTTATTGGCCCCTGTACAGTGTACCTTAGGTACCCAGGGCATAGGTGCACCCTAGGCCTACCAGGGGCTGCAGCATGTATTATGCCGCCCATGGCCTGGCCTTCCATTATGACACAACTGGCTGATCACTCAGCTGGGGCAAGGTCGTGTAATCACCCCTTGCTTAGGTGTAGTATTCCTATACCTATTTTATATATAGACACATGTGTACCTATCAGCCACTCCTATGGCAGGCCTTAACAATCCTGGAGGGAGAGTGCTAGGTAACATGTGAGATGGTGCTCTAGCATGAGCTGAGCCTGTCTGCAGCTTTCGGAACCATGTCCTTATAGCTGTTCTATGATATAGCCTACCATATACTCTTAAAGTGCCTTATAACCTTAAACGGTTATGGTAACTATGGTTTGGCTTTATCAAAACATGTCGTGTAAGGTGTCTAACACTTTGGAATAATACCCCCATCCCATTTCTGGGGATGAGGATATTATCCCTCCCTTCTAAAGGGAGAAGACATGTTGTTACCTACTTACCCGGTTAAAGTTAACCAGAGCCCCAGCATCACAAAATGGATGCTGCTGCCACGACACAAGTCTGACCTCCTGCTGCTGGGAGTGATCCCGGCAAGGGAGGCTTGGACAATAGGTTTGCTGCCTTGGGAGGTGCAAGCACCACCCCAGACAGGCCTTAGTGTATTGGGGCAGGGAGGGATGAATGAAACGAGACACTGCCTGGGGCACACAAGGTGTCCCATGCATAGTCCAGTTCAAACAGGTGCTGGGGCACACCAGCCCCAGTCCTGGCGCGAAACTGGACAAAGGGAAGGGGGTGTAACCACCCCCCTCCCAGGTCCCACCCATAAGGCGTGACCTAGCAGGCAACCCAGCCCCCCAGATTAGTATAAGAGTGGTAGCTGGGCCCCAGGAGATTAGATTATCCTGAACCTGCAACTTGAACAGAAACTCTGGACCTTCGACATTCGACGAAAGAAGAAGACTGAAGAATCTCCCTTGTGGCCAAGGAGTGGCTACCCTGTGCAAAACAGGCACCATCAAGAGACTACCCTTTGCTTTGCTGAAGTCCTACGAGGGACCGACTGCAGAGCCTGACCAGAGCCTTGACTTCCAGACTTCTCCGACCCTGATCCACATCCACAGCCGAGCTGAGATCCGTGGAGGCGACGAGAGACGTGGGACCAGCTACCTGGGAAAAGTGGCGAGTATCTTCCAGCGCAGCTTCTGAGGTACCCTCGAAGATGTGCACCGGGGATTGAGAAGCCCCCACCCCAAGCACCATCTGCACTGAAGATCAGCCCCCCACACTCCACGAGTCCTGCGTGGGGCCCTTCTGCATTTTCCTGCTTGCCGCGTCTGTCCGGTTGCTTGCCCGTTGGCTAGCGGCCTCTGTGACGACACACCTTGAAATCTTCACTGCTGGTTTGGTTCCTCCAGACTGGCTCCCGCTTCTTAGCAAAAGAAAAGCACCCCAGACCTTCCTGGTCTGCACCAGAAGCAAGTCCTCCGTTCTTCGTGGGTTCCGCTTGCCAAGGCTTGGTGAGTCCTAGTTCGACTTCGACGCCGCCGTCAGCAAGAGCCTTCGTGGGACAGCTCGTCTCCTGGTCCTGGTCGTCCTCGACGTCTCCTGGTACCCGTGGCTGCAGCGACAAGCTTCACCCTTCACCTGCAATCTTCACGACATCGCCTGGTTCCTTCCTGGTTCCACGTGGTCACTGGCTAGTGACCTTGACTCTGTCCCTTCTGCTTGCAGGTACCCTTCCTTCTTGATCCCGGCCTTGGGATCCACCGGACACTCTGCACTGACTGCCTGTCAGCAACTTTCCTTCAGGCATCCATAGAAGTCCACGACGAAACCCGACGCAAGTTCACACCTATGCTCCCGCAGCCCGTGGGCTAGGTAACTTGGGTACTTCGGTACTCACAAGGGTAGTGACTATCCTAGGGTCTAGTTTCCGAGTCTCGACTCTCTAGCTGCTTCAGAAGTGTCCTTAAACTGCTTATTTCAAAACTGTACTATTTCTATCGACTATACGCATTACGCGTGAGTGTTTCCACTCTGCACCTGAATCCCGTGGGCCTCCCACTTCCTAACTGTTGGTAGTGTAGTGTAGCCCCAGCGATTCCCTAGGCCTAGGCCTATCCTATTTCCGTGACAGTGGTCCTTATACCACTTCTTTAGTATATGGTTTGCTTGGCCCCTAGGGCCGAACTGTATTACTTACCTGTGTGACTTAATGTATGCTTAAATAAGACTGTGTTGTACTTACCTCTAATCTCATAAAGAGTGCTGAGGGTGTGACTAGAATAAATACACTTTATTTTATATATATATCTGTTGTGGTGTCCTTTCATTTGGTATTCAAGGGATTATATATGGTATCACAGCTGGCTTCACATGCCATTCAGAGTTTAGCCTAAGACTGCTCTTGTCCATGCTACCACTAGGATAGCTGGTCTATAAGGTTGACTTTACAACCAATCACCATAAGGGTTGTTTGGACTGATATAAGGTGTACACTAGAACTAGTGACATCATACATCAGGCCAACTTCTCACACCATGCACTAATCCAGACAACCTTCTTTGGGATTTTAGTGGTCTTAGACAACCTTAGAAAGCTCTCTAAGTGGTCGCTGTGGAGAGCAACCTTCAGGCTTAATACAGAGGGAGTGTAAAGCAGCTTGTTTTACCAGTATTTAGTCTTATGGTATAGGTTAAGTGAAAAAGAATCACACAGAGTACTTATAAAACCATGTATTTTATTACAAACACTCACTAATACATCGTATTATGTCATATCTGGAGATTTAAACACAATACACACAGTAATTAGGGAATGGAACTTGGAAATAGCACAGTAGTCTCCAGGGGGAGACTAAACTGTATAATAAAATAGTGGAATGCGAACCATACTCAAGTCAAGAAAGGACCCAGACAAAATAGGAGAGCTGGGGACCCAAGGAACCACTCTAGATGAGTATCTAGGAACCCCACGGAGGTCATGTGCAGAGTGGGAACATGACCGCATGCTCAATGTTAGTCAATGGGGAAGTCATGGTTGCAATTTTATAGAAGAAGGACCTTTCCCAGTGGACTCTGAAGAAATCGTGTGGAAGATGGCAGGTTTGAGAGTCATCCCACCCGTGGGTACCCCAGGAACAAGGATACCTACACCAGGGAAGCTGGGTGCATAGGTGTCAAGTAACGTCGTAGACCACAATGGAGGACTTCAAGAAAGATGCTGCTTGGAAAGAAGACAAAGCAGTCCAGTGGAACCCAAAGGTGGATTTATGATGAGAGGTAAATGCAAGCAGAGGAGACAGAGTATATGCCACTCAGGAGTGACCAGGAGGCAAGGAAGACGAATGCCCTCCGATGTCAGCGATGCAGGAGAGATTGACGGTACCCTTGAAGTTGCAGCAGTGCAGACCAGGTGACGTTGTAGGAGACCAGGAACCATTCACAAGCTGTCCGACGTTGGATGTCGAGAGTCCGGCAGGGGCAGCAACAAGTCTTGGCAGCAGCAAACAATGTAGTTGACGAAAAAGGTGCAGTGTTAGGACCAGCAAGGCCCAAGTGACTCACCACGAGCAAATAAGTCAGAGTAGGTCTTGGCTGCGGGAGTTGCTTGAGGTTGGAGGTTCTTGGAGCCCGAACATCTCTGAAGGAGAAAGCCAACAAGCCTTGGCAACGACAAATCGATGTGGTGCACAGGGATTCGGTTCCAGCGGTTCCAACGAGAGATACTGGCCTCAAACTCGGTATGAAGACAGTTCAGGCCTTGAGGGAGTTGCAGAACCACCACCTGTGTAGCTGAGCCTTTCCAAGCCCGAGGGAGCACAGGATCAGCAGACCGATCAGCTATGTTGCGGTGCCTGCAGACGGAGGGGAGTGACTCCTTCACTCCAAGGGAGATTCCTTCAGGTGTCTTGGATGTCCACAGGCCAGGTGAAGAACGTGTATGGAGCACGGTCAGAGACGTTGCTAAAGACCAGCAGGATGACGAGACCAGGAGCACCAGGAATCTTCCCAGTAGCAGTCTCGGTTCCCAAAGGGAAGTCCAGATGGTCGAAGTTGAAGTGGTATGTGATCAGAATCTTGTCCCATGACGAATCTAGGGACCCACCCACAGGTAAGCCCTTAAGTACCCTTAGGGAAGGGTTGGGGATTCAGGGGTCCCTCCCAGAGGAGGAGCTGGACAGTTGGAAGGATACTCCTATGTCCTTTCTCCAGTTTCGCGCCAGAGCGGGAGCCAACGGCTTCCTGAACTGGTTTGAATTGGAGTATGCAAGGAGGGCACCAAATTTGTCCTGCAAGCAGTCTTAGTGGTGCAGGCAAGTACCCCCACCCTATCCCAATACATTAAACCCTGTCCTGGAGGTGGTCACACCTCCCTGTGACAGGATATCTTTTGTTCTGCCTTCCACTGCTCGAGCTTGGCTCAGCAGCAGGAGTGCAGAATTGTGTCTCTGGCCAGCAGCAGTCCAGTTCTGGAAGATTGGTACCGGGAGCACTGAGGGCCTCCCAGAGGAGCTTAACAGTGCATGGAATCATACCTCCTACACCGTTTACAGTGTGGGGGTACGATTACAACATGTTTGATACCAAACATGACAGGGATCGTTTCAGCCAGTTTAGAGATGGTTATTGCGTAATGACGCATGGCCCCCTTATATGTTGTAATGGCTGATGCACTTACAACCCGGGAGAATGGACTCTGAAGGTTGTAAGGGGTGTCACCCCATGCAGGGGCAACCTCACACCTAGGACCCAGCACCCTGCCTTCAGGATTAAAAGGCCAGCATTAGGCGTGACTTATAGGTTTTAAGTGTCGTGACCTTAGATATAGGAAAACCTATAACTGTCGTAAGTCGTGCTAGCACCAGCTTACACAGACTACAATGGCAGGCCTGCAGTCACAATTTGAGTAGTCTTTCAGGTGTGGCATTATACATGCTTCTGCCCATGGGAGACCCCTGGTGTACCTATGCCCTGGGTACCTTAGTACCATATACTAGGGACTTACCAGGGTACACCAGTAGCCAATTTGGGGGGTACCCAAGTACTCACCATGTCCAATTTAGAGAAGAAGCACAGAGACTGGGTTCCTGATTAGCAGGATCCCAGTCAGACTAGTCAGAAAAACACGACACCAGCAAAAAGTGGGGGTGACCATGAAAGCAGATCCTACTTTCCTACACTCCCTCTTTCCCGAATGTACCTTTCCTAAGGGGAGACACTACCTTTCCCTCGGATTTACTTTTCCTAATAGGAAACACTTCCTCATTCCCGGATTTATTTTTTCAAAAAAGAGACACTCCCTCTTCCCCGGATTTACTTTTTCTAGGAGGAAGCACTTCCTTTTTCTCAGAATTAGTTTTCCTAAGAGGACACACTCCCTTTCCTTTGGATTCACTTTTCCTAAGAGGAGACACTTCCTCTTCCTCTAATTTATTTTTCCTAAAAGGAGACACTCCCCCAGATTTACTTTTCCTAAGAGCAAACAATCCATCTTCCCTCAATGTACTTTTCCTAAGAGTAGACAGCTCCTCTTCCCTTGATTTACTTTTCCTTAGAGGAGACACTTCCTCACCCCCGGAGTTATTTTTCATGTTAAAAGAGAAGCTCCCTCATCGCCGGATTTATTTTTCCTTAAAGGCAGTGCTTCAAATGGGAAGGTACTGTCCGGTACAGAGTATCTGCACCTATTTAATTTGAAGAGGAGAGTCCCTGAACTTCTCTGCACTGCTACAATACCTTTAAAGGAAGAGTACCAGCACTTCTTCTCCACAAACAACATCGCCGTCAACCACACCTCGGCGCCACATTGGACCGACAACCACTGCGTCCACTTCTCCTTTACCAAACTCATCATAACCACCACGCCCACCACTATCCTTGCAAAAGCTAGAACAAGTTCACCGAATTCCAGCCCACCATATCCCCCAGGAAAACCCCACCACCGATATCCACGGATGCCAACCTCAGTGCGCAACCCCCACAGCTAAATATCCGACTGCACTAACACACTGGTTCCCCTCAGGAAACCCTGAAGCAAGCAGCCCTCCAAGAAAGCCAGCAGGTTCTTCCCCGCCCTCCAAGAGTCCAGGAGCACTTGCAGACAGCTTGAAAAAAGATGGAGGAGCAGCAAGATCATTGAAGACCACACAGTCTTCAAAACCACCATCACCACACACCACCAACTCATCAGAACAACAAAGGAAGCAGCCATATAGGAACGCATCAACGCCAACGCACACAACAGAAAATAAATTTTTGCCGTGGTCAACGAATTCATCAAACCCAGCACAGAGACAGTGGACATTCCCCCTTATCTAGATGTCTGTGATAACCTCACCACCTTCTATCACCGCAAGATCCAGGAGATCTACTACAGCATCGCGACCCAAGACCCTCCTGCCCCACCCACAACCACCACACCCAATGGCCCCAGACCACAGCAGACCGTGCCCAACTGGACCAGACTCACTTCTGATGACATCCATCATGAAGAGCATCCACTCTGGTGCCCTCTCGGATCATTGCCCTCATCACATCTGCAACAGAGCCTGCACCTGCATCAAACCCAAACTCTGCTGCACCACCACCAACTGCACCTTCCCTGAAGACTGAAAACACGCAGAGATCAAACCCCTGCTGAAGAAACCATCTGCCAAGAACTACAGACCCATTTCTCTGCTCCCCTTACCAGCCAGAGTCATTGAGAAAGCCGTCAACGCCCAACTCTCCGAGTTCATCGAAAGAAACCACATCCAGGATCTCTCCCAAGACATCTTTCCTGGCTGCTACAGACGACATCTGCACCCTCCTTGAGAGAGGCAAGACTGCCACACCCAACCTTCTGGACCTCTAAGCCGCCTTCGACACCGTCTCCCACCACACCCTCTGCGCAACACTCCGCGAAAAGCCCTAGAATGGATTCACTCCTTCCTCACCAGCTGAACAAAGTCACACTTCCACCATTTACCAAACAACCCAAAGAGATCAGCTGCGGATTGCTTCAGGCATCCTCCCTAAGCCCCGCCCTCTTCAACATCTACATGGCCCTGCTTTTCAGCCATCGTCAGAAGCCACAGACTCAACATCGTCTCCAACGCCGAAGACACCCAGCTGACTCAAGCTCAACTCAGCCTAGACCGAATTCATCACCTTGGGCTCCACCATCTCCACCTGGGACGTCTCCTGGTGGCCTGCAGCACTTGGACCCCCCACACGCATGGAGCATGCACAAAATCCCTGCATCATCCTGGACATCTCTCTCTCATTGAACCGCCAAATCAATGCTGCCTCGTCCACCTGCTTCCACACGCTATTCGTAAGATCTTCAAGTGGATTCCCACCGAGTCCTGGAAAACGGTCATCCACGCGTTCATCAGCAGAAGACTCAACTACGGTAACAAACTCTACGCTGGCACCACCCAGAAACTCCTAAAGGACCTGCAGAACATCCAGAATGCCATTGCCAGACTCATCTTAAACGTCCCATGCTGCAGCCACATCACCGGCCACCTGCAAGAACATCACTGGCTACCTATCAACAAAAGCATTACCTTCAAGCTCCCCATGCACGCCTACAAAGCCCTCTACAGACCTGCATACCTCAACCGCCACCTCTCCTTCTACACTCCCACCGGACATCTCCGCTCAACTGTTCATAGCCACAATCCCACCGATTCGCAAGTTCACAGCTGGAGGAACTTCCTTCTCCTACCTCGCTGCAAAGACCTGGAACTTGCAGCCTCTGCACCTCACACAATCACCATCGCTGCTGCAATCCAAGAAGGATCTCAAGACCTGGATTATCGACTGAACAGCAGACCTCCCACCCCTCTCAGCGCTTTGAGACCCTAATAGGTGAGAAGTCATGCTATACAAGAAACTTGATTGATTGACTTCTCAGGAGCAAACAGGTACTCTAAATAGTGAGTAACTGCACTTCTGCATTTAAAGCACTGCTTAGAGGAGACACTCCCTCATCACGGATTTAAGCTTACTTTTCCTTAGAGGAGCCACTCCCTTATCTCAAGAATAATTTTTCTTCAGAGGAGACATTCCCTCATTCCCGGATTTATTTTTCTTTAGAGGAGACACTCCCTCATCCCCGGCTTTATTTTTCTTTAGAAGAGACACCCCCTCATTCCCGGATTTATTGTTCCTGAGAGGAGACATGCCCTCGTCCCTGGATTTATTGTTACTGAGAGGAGACACTCCCTCGTCCCCGGATTTTTAGTTGCTAAGGGGAGACATGCCCTCATCCCTGGATTTATTGTTCTTAAGGGGAGATATGGCCTCATCCTCGGATTTATTGTTCCTGAGAGGACACACTCCCACCCCAGATTCATTTTTTCCTTAAGGCACAATAGGCATAAGTGCTCGCAGCGGTGATTGTTGTTTTACCTGGACTATTCTTGCCATTCTACTGCATTGCCTGTGGGCTCGGGACTGCGAGGACCAGCAGCCCGAGGGACTCGCACAGCTGCGGACTCTTCCCGAGGCCCTCCCACTACTGCCAGCTGTATTTCACTGCTCGCGGCCCCCGCTTTGCGGGAGCCGCTCGCAGCGGTGATTGTTGTTTTACCTGGAATTTTCTTTCTATTCTCCTGTATTGCCTGTGGGCTCGGGACTGCAAGGACCAGCAGCCCGAGGGACTCGCACAGCTGCGGACTCTTCTCGAGACCCTCCCCCTCTTAGTATATATCCCATCGCGGGACGCGCGCGGGCGGTCGCCGGGCGAACCCCGGGCCAAGGGCGGGCCCGTTTGAGACCGTTCGAGAACGATAGAGGACGGGACGGGCCTATCCCCCAATATTTTCTATTTGCGATAGACTTATGTACAACTTACTGATTTTAAATCTTCTGTGATTGTTTTTAACTGTCTTAATCTCTGTAATTATGAATTTATTACCGGGGAGAACCGGCCATAGATCCTCCTTTGAGGGTTCAGTAGCAGGGACATTAGATAATTTTATTATAAGAGCATCAACATTATTAGCCCATAAAATCGAACTTACTGAAAAGAGATTGTCTTTGGATATAGCTGCTGAAAAACGATCTTCCTTGGGATTAATTACATTTGCTAAGTCTCCCAGTCCGCCGCATGCTATTATCCCTAGTATATCTGAAGGGACTATGTTGGGTAGCAGGAGTTCTTTGGCTCCGCTAGAGAAAAGGTTAGAAACTAGGCAAAGGTGCCATCCAATTTCTGAGGAAGAAGGCATGTCCAGCCGAAATACCTTATGCCAACCTAACAGTACAAATCTATTAGTCCCATCTATTTTTTTGTCTCCAGTTAGAACTAGATCTACTTCTGCTAGTAAGCAGGGATCGTCTAAACCATCACCTGCCCCCGCACTGAAGAGTATATGTCCTAAAAGGAAATGGGGGGTGGGGGGGAAAGAAAAAGGCAAGTTGCCTAAAAATCGTAAAAATTGGCCTTCCTAATAATAATCTAGCAGTCCCTGTAGTCCCAGTTTATCGAGACCAAGGGAGGGATTCATATGATGACTCGCCCACCTCTTTGGCCCCGGTAGGTAATACGTTTAATACACTGGGAGAGGATTTTTGGCAAAGACTAGAATTGGTATTAAAAAAATCTGTTTCACCGATCCAGGACAGGCTTGATCGTATTGATAATAGGCTTTCTTGCCTGGAATTAGCCTTTGCCTCATCCCAAACTAGAGTCGATCTGCGGGGCAGTGCCATTAATGGAAATGACCCTAATAAGGATGCTTCGAGACAAACATCAACCAACCAAAAGGGACTGCAGGTAACTGCAGGGGCAGTCTCTCTACCCCAAGTAATTCCAACACCCCTGGTTGTACCTCCTAGCTCAACGGTCATTGGGGCGCAACCTGTTATATCTGGAGAGACGGGTGGGATTGGGTGTGGGGATGGAGGTAATGTTGCTAATGATGCTACTATTAAATCTAAAGCACAACGGGGTATCCAATCTTTTGGGCCAGTTGATCGAAGGCAACATTTAAATCTCCTGCCTGAATCGACCCCCTATGTCGTTGTCCTTACGGGGGTTCCGGCATTAATGGATGGGAAACGGGAGGAGTTTTGGGATTTAAAATATAAGTGCATTCACTGGTTAAACAGACATAGACCGTTGCCAGCGTCGGTTTCGGCTGAAATCATTTTTGCATGACGGGTGGAATGGGTGGGCCCCCAAGTTAAATCTGTGAAGGGAGACTGTATTGTTTTAAATTTCAGAGATAGGAGGGTCGTAGAGCATATTTGCGCTTGGCCCCTAAATATTCTGACCTCTCGTATTAATTCATTACCACTTTGTTAGAAATGGGATTTCTGGTTGGCTAAGGCTTGCGCCAAAGCCAGGCAGAAACCACCACTCTAGTCAGGGCAAGGAAGTTACACGCCAAAGATAACCCCTGCTCACCCCCTTGGTAGCTTGGCACGAGCAGTCAGGCTTATCTCTGAGGCGATGTGTAAAGCGTTTGCGTGCGCACCCAGCAACAACACCCAAGGCCCACCACAAAGGAAACTCCACACAAGGTATTCTATAAAAATAGCCTTTGTATTATACACAACACATTAGATAAAAACACACACTCTACAATGTGCCAACAGGCACGGGCAGAATTTACAAGAGATTATATGTACAGGGGACAGGGCCACATGGACCGCTGTCCGGAATTAGCACTCTTAGAACATAGCACATAGAACATAGGAAATAAAATTACAGTTGCGCAAACTTACACCTAGCACACAACCAGTCACTACTGGTATCAGGTAAGTACCACCTACGCAACCCTAACCACCTTAGGAAAATATTGCGCAGGGAATCAGGACCTCACTGGCACTACCTGTACTAGGGAGAAAACAACCACCTAAGTATCACAATACCTGTAGGGGTAAAACGCACATTACACATGATGCATCACATTCAGAGGTGTAAAACAAAGCACATGACGCATAAACACATTCAGAGGTGCAGAAAAGGTACAATGGCGCCAAAAACTCACATTAGCCACCACCTGTGGCAGTCCCTAGGCCAACTGGCCTCTCATGGGCTCAAACGCCCGTTGTCCACAGAGTCAGGGCAAGATTGCGCAGGATGCACAGTCTAGAACGTAAAGCAACAGGGCACAACCTAAACGTTGCAGCTGCCCACTAAGTGCTGGGCAGCTGGGAAAAAGAACCTGGCACCGGCGTGCCTCTTGAGCCCTCTCTGGGCTCTGGACGATCAAGCAATGCCCCCGTTAGAGCCTCACAGGCTCAATAAACAAATGTGCCCCTCTGAATAACGTCGGAGCGGCCCACTGCCTTCCGGGGCCGCTCTGGTCATGGACGAAATGCCCCCGTAGGTTTAGAGCCTCCCTGGGCTCTTTTAAAAACAAGGAGTGCCTCGTTGGAGCCTCTCGGGGCTCGGGAGCACTGCTTTCCTCGGAGTCCCACTCGGGGGACTCTCTAAAGACACCGCTGCCCCCCTGAGCCTTGCAGGCTCTGAAATAGCTGGGGGGGGGGCGCGTTGGAGCCTCGCAGGCTCCTTGAATCGGGTGGGAGCGCTCGAGCGCTCAAACCAAGCACCCCAAGCTCCCGCTGGTCAGAGCCTTTGCCGGCTCGTGACCGGAACACTCCGCCCCCTCACTCACCGGGTTGGTCCAGACCGGCGAGGATCCTCCTCGGACTCGATCCGACGCTCGGCCCAGTGCGGGGTAGGCTCCCGCCTGGGTCGCGGGGGTGCTGCTTCTTTTCCGGGCTGGCCCAGCGCGGGTTAGGCTCCCGCCTGGGTCTCGAGGGGGATTGGGATTCCAGACCAGCCACGAGTCTTGGAAGGAGGCGGGGTAGGCTCCCGCCCTCCTACTTCCGGTTGTCCCGGAGTCCCGCCTGCAGCCTGCCTGACTTCCTCTGGGAGCCCGGCTGCGGCGGTGATTTTCAATCTTGGCAATGAGAGGGGTAGGCTCCCTCGTAGATGCGGTATACGGCGGGGTGGGCACCCGCCGTAAGAATAAGCAAATTAGCGGCGTGGGCACCCGCGAGCACACCACAATGCGGGGTGGGCTCCCGCTCGATCAAATAATTAAATAAGTGGGGTCAACGCCGGGTGGGCACCGGCTGGCATCAATAAAGCGCTCCCGAGCGCTAGAGGCAAATCCAAGCGTGTTGGGGGAAAGAAAAGCGCTTCCAGGCGCTTAGGGGACCCAAACAAAGCGCTCCCAGCGCTATGAAGCCAAGAAAAGCGCTCCCAGCGCTATGAGGGAAAGGAAAGCACTTCCTGGTGCTTTAGGATAAAAAGAACCACAAAGTCCAGCAAAGTTCTTCCCTGCACGCAGCAGGGCAGGGGTGGGGGGCCAGGCTGGACCCAGAGCCAGCTCACTGGGCCTCCAGGCAGGGAGGTAGTCCAGGTGGCGGTCCTCTGGTCCAGCAGCAGCAGCAGCCCCCCTCAGGTAAGATCCTGGCAGAGAACAGTTTCTGTGGGGACACAGCCCCATTTTTATACAGGCAAACCCTTTGTTCTGGGTTCAGGGTGAGGGGGAAAACCAGTCGCAGCTGGTTGGGGAGCACCCTTGATGTGCTCAGCCCCTCACTCTATTCACTGGCAGGGCTAGGGTCGTCAGTCGCACCACAGGGGGCGGGGCTAGCATTGTGTGTGGAAAACCCTGTCCTATTCAGGACCCAGGTGTACTCCTCCCACCCATCTAGCTGCTGATCTCCCCATTCACCACTGGGTGACTCATCCTGACTCTGGGGAATCCCTAGCCCGTCACATGACACGACCAGCCAATCACGCGACAGACACACTGCACACAGAAGTGCCCACTTCTAGAAGTGGCACTTCCACACTAGGTACATGCACGCCGCACACATCATCGCGCAGCATTCACTCCCACGAGTCCGCACATACCAAACTCGGGCCTGCACACCCCACGCATCAGGAACTACTAGGGACACATACATTCCCCATGCATTCCTATGGGAGGGCAGGCCTATCTCACCACATGCACTCAGAGCACACACGCACTTTACCCTGGGACACAGGGAAAGTGCGCAGAGACCAAACAATTACCACACCAAGTCATCAGTAAAAAGAAAAAAAGTTCAGGGGTGAACCTGCCAGAAGGGCCAAGTCCAACACAACCCCCTTCCAGCCAAAACGCAGGGCAGCCCAATCACCACCGTGATGGACTTCCCTGCTTGGGGCGATAGAACACGGACGCGGGCCCGCAACTGCAGGGACACCCTCCGGTTCTACGCCACGGTGAACCCATGGAATTCTTTCTAACACCACTGTCTGGACCAACTGGGCTACCCCACTGGTACTCCCAAGCTGTCCGCGGCCAAGACCAGGCCCTAGGCCACCCAGGTGCCACTGGTCTTTGCCTAACCACAGAGTGGGGGGTAGTAACCCCTGGCACATAGCGGCCATTCTCCACTCTTCCTCTCTGAAAGACAGGACTAGACTGCCACTGGTTCTCCAGCCTAGGGTCTACACCCTCAGGCGGACCAGGAGTCTCAGGGAAAGCTCTCCTCCCCCTACCTCTTCTCCTAGGGTTCCTCCTCCTCTGGCGAGGGGTACACCTAGAACGCCATTCCAACCCAGGGTTTAACCCCTCAGGTTGTACCGGGGGCAGAGGTGGGCTCTCCCACCCTCTGCACCCCCTTCCAGAGCCCTGCTCCCTACCAACTGGGGCGGTACCTCTGGAAGAAGAACCGGTCGGGACGCTGATTACAGACGTCCCACCCTTCAGGTCAGGCTGATCCTGAACCTGGCCTTCCAACCTCCGGCCTAGAACCTTTGGTAGAATAATTGCCTGGCACTCCAGGACTTCTGGGGATTTCCACTCCATCCTTCTGAGGCTATCAAATGACACATATGTCGAGCGGCCGTCTGTCTGGCGCTGATCTCCCGTCCCCTGTCCACCTGACAGTGCACGGAGATCCCCCAGAACAGAAGTGGTGTCCCCCTGGTCACTACACGGGATCCTAGCCCAACTGGGAAGTCCCTGACCCACAGGCTCTTCCACTGGGGAACTCATCCCCCAATCACTCCTCACGCTGGACTCCTGTACCCTCCCTACCGGAGCAGTACTGCCAGACACTAGAACCACAGGAGCCCTGTTTACAGGCGCTCCAGGTCCTCCACTCACTAAGAGATCTTCCTCAAGTGGACTAACAGGACAGCCTAGGTCCCCAACTTGGTGTTCCCTCATGAAACCATCCGAGTCCTGAGGCAGGGTTTCGGGCGTCTGGGGACCCTCGGTCACCCCCTCACTCCTGCTCCACTGAGCCAGGCAGTGAGCCCCTACACCCTCCTCGCTATCCTGGGACCTAGCTGGGCTACACTGAGCCTCCTCCACCACGCTGGGCTGGAGGATCTCTGAACCACTACTGTTGGAATCACTCTCCCATTCCTCATCAGAACTTGGGACCCCTTCCCAACGGTCTGCTTTTCTTGCCAGGGTCCAAGGATCCAAGGCATCACATCCCAACAGGTGTTGGCGCAACCCGGGATAAAAACTACTGCATAGCTGTTCTTTGATAACCAGAGCATACAGTCCATCAAAATCCCGTTTCGTGTTTACACTTAACCAATCATCCAGTGCATCCTCACATTTACCCACAAACGTGTCCCAAGTCTGGTGAGACAGCTTCCTACTGCCCCTGAATTTCAACCTTAACTCCTCCTCCTGGGGAACAGGTACCAGACTGGGATTTCCTACACTGGAATCTATCTGGCTGCTACCACTGGACTCAACCCTCCCTGGGGAGTCCAGAAAACCACAACTGCGCTCAGGGGATAACCTACCCTCCAGAGCTAGTTTCTCTCTGGCAAAGGCCCTCTCAGCCTCCGCCATCTGTCTTTTGACCTCCAGCTGCGCCATAGCCTGGGCATGCTGCAACCTGAGCTTTTCTAACGTCAGCTGGTGCTCCCTTTCTTTCCTCCTATCTTCCCACTCCTCTGGGGACAGGGAAAGGGATGAGGCGCTGCCTCCTACGCTGGACCCAGCAAGGGACTCCCTACCTATGGGGTCTTCACTCTCTACTGGCGTCCAGGTATTGTCATCCTCTACCTCCTCTTCTGACTCTTCAGGGCTCCCCACAGACCCACCACCCTCCAGGTGTGAGGCCCGGGCCCTTTCCATACTGTGCTCAAGATCCCATGCACCCTTTTGCCATAGGACCAGGTGGTCCTGAAGTTCGTACAGAGTGTCGGACTCTCCCTCTGTACAGTACCTTTCTAACTCCTGCCTCTGGCGCCAAGCTAGCTCATAGGGATCACAAGCAGGCTCCATTCTGGCGGACGTTATGGTAAAAATTATACAGGGAACCTAGGGGTCTGAGTTTCACACAGGAGCACACAATTCACAAAAAGATTCAGCAAGCTCTCTAACCCAGAGAACTCACACTCACTTGCCTAGTGCCACTCACCACTCATCCACACACAACCCTCCCCTCGGACTGGTAAGGCAGTTTCTACCACCCCTGATTCCTCAACCTGACCACCACGTGACACAGGTACCAACTCTGGGCGCAGGGCGGGGGACAATGTACAGGACACTATTACGCTGCCACCACTGGATCCCACCCTCTGGTGAATCCAGAAACACAATGCACTAAGGGGGATGATCTACCCTCCCGAGCTAGGGACACCTAACTCACAGTGCACAAAACCACATTTCCAAAGAAATGACAATTAAAAACAAACTTAGAACAATAATCCCTATACCATGTGATTATCTAAATGCAGAGTTTTGTAGTGCGGCCAGTTGCTGCTGCGGTACAGCGCAAACGCAAGTCCAAATCCCACCGCTGATCACCAATGTTAGAAATGGGATTTCTGGTTGGCTAAGGCTTGCGCCAAAGCCAGGCAGAAACCACCACTCTAGTCAGGGCAAGGAAGTTACACGCCAAAGATAACCCCTGCTCACCCCCTTGGTAGCTTGGCACGAGCAGTCAGGCTTATCTCTGAGGCGATGTGTAAAGCGTTTGCGCGCGCACCCAGCAACAACACCCAAGGCCCACCACAAAGGAAACTCCACACAAGGTATTCTATAAAAATAGCCTTTGTATTATACACAACACATTAGATAAAAACACACACTCTACAATGTGCCAACAGGCACGGGCAGAATTTACAAGGGATTATATGTACAGGGGACAGGGCCACATGGACCGCTGTCCGGAATTAGCACTCTTAGAACATAGCACATAGAACATAGGAAATAAAATTACAGTTGCGCAAACTTACACCTAGCACACAACCAGTCACTACTGGTATCAGGTAAGTACCACCTACGCAACCCTAACCACCTTAGGAAAATATTGCGCAGGGAATCAGGACCTCACTGGCACTACCTGTACTAGGGAGAAAACAACCACCTAAGTATCACAATACCTGTAGGGGTAAAACGCACATTACACATGATGCATCACATTCAGAGGTGTAAAACAAAGCACATGACGCATAAACACATTCAGAGGTGCAGAAAAGGTACAATGGCGCCAAAAACTCACATTAGCCACCACCTGTGGCAGTCCCTAGGCCAACTGGCCTCTCATGGGCTCAAGCGCCCGTTGTCCACAGAGTCAGGGCAAGATTGCGCAGGATGCACAGTCTAGAACGTAAAGCAACAGGGCACAACCTAAACGTTGCAGCTGCCCACTAAGTGCTGGGCAGCTGGGAAAAAGAACCTGGCACCGGCGTGCCTCTTGAGCCCTCTCTGGGCTCTGGACGATCAAGCAATGCCCCCGTTAGAGCCTCACAGGCTCAATAAACAAATGTGCCCCTCTGAATAACGTCGGAGCGGCCCACTGCCTTCCGGGGCCGCTCTGGTCATGGACGAAATGCCCCCGTAGGTTTAGAGCCTCCCTGGGCTCTTTTAAAAACAAGGAGTGCCTCGTTGGAGCCTCTCGGGGCTCGGGAGCACTGCTTTCCTCGGAGTCCCACTCGGGGGACTCTCTAAAGACACCGCTGCCCCCCTGAGCCTTGCAGGCTCTGAAATAGCTGGGGGGGGGGGCGCGTTGGAGCCTCGCAGGCTCCTTGAATCGGGTGGGAGCGCTCGAGCGCTCAAACCAAGCACCCCAAGCTCCCGCTGGTCAGAGCCTTTGCCGGCTCGTGACCGGAACACTCCGCCCCCTCACTCACCGGGTTGGTCCAGACCGGCGAGGATCCTCCTCGGACTCGATCCGACGTTCGGCCCAGTGCGGGGTAGGCTCCCGCCTGGGTCGCGGGGGTGCTGCTTCTTTTCCGGGCTGGCCCAGCGCGGGGTAGGCTCCCGCCTGGGTCTCGAGGGGGATTGGGATTCCAGACCAGCCACGAGTCTTGGAAGGAGGCGGGGTAGGCTCCCGCCCTCCTACTTCCGGTTGTCCCGGAGTCCCGCCTGCAGCCTGCCTGACTTCCTCTGGGAGCCCGGCTGCGGCGGTGATTTTCAATCTTGGCAATGAGAGGGGTAGGCTCCCTCGTAGATGCGGTATACGGCGGGGTGGGCACCCACCGTAAGAATAAGCAAATTAGCGGCGTGGGCACCCGCGAGCACACCACAATGCGGGGTGGGCTCCCGCTCGATCAAATAATTAAATAAGCGGGGTCAACGCCGGGTGGGCACCGGCTGGCATCAATAAAGCGCTCCCGAGCGCTAGAGGCAAATCCAAGCGTGTTGGGGGAAAGAAAAGCGCTTCCAGGCGCTTAGGGGACCCAAACAAAGCGCTCCCAGCGCTATGAAGCCAAGAAAAGCGCTCCCAGCGCTATGAGGGAAAGGAAAGCACTTCCTGGTGCTTTAGGATAAAAAGAACCACAAAGTCCAGCAAAGTTCTTCCCTGCACGCAGCAGGGCAGGGGTGGGGGGCCAGGCTGGACCCAGAGCCAGCTCACTGGGCCTCCAGGCAGGGAGGTAGTCCAGGTGGCGGTCCTCTGGTCCAGCAGCAGCAGCAGCCCCCCTCAGGTAAGATCCTGGCAGACAACAGTTTCTGTGGGGACACAGCCCCATTTTTATACAGGCAAACCCTTTGTTCTGGGTTCAGGGTGAGGGGGAAAACCAGTCGCAGCTGGTTGGGGAGCACCCTTGATGTGCTCAGCCCCTCACTCTATTCACTGGCAGGGCTAGGGTCGTCAGTCGCACCACAGGGGGCGGGGCCAGCATTGTGTGTGGAAAACCCTGTCCTATTCAGGACCCAGGTGTACTCCTCCCACCCATCTAGCTGCTGATCTCCCCATTCACCACTGGGTGACTCATCCTGACTCTGGGGAATCCCTAGCCCGTCACATGACACGACCAGCCAATCACGCGACAGACACACTGCACACAGAAGTGCCCACTTCTAGAAGTGGCACTTCCACACTAGGTACATGCACGCCGCACACATCATCGCGCAGCATTCACTCCCACGAGTCCGCACATACCAAACTCGGGCCTGCACACCCCACGCATCAGGAACTACTAGGGACACATACATTCCCCATGCATTCCTATGGGAGGGCAGGCCTATCTCACCACATGCACTCAGAGCACGCACGCACTTTACCCTGGGACACAGGGAAAGTGCGCAGAGACCAAACAATTACCACACCAAGTCATCAGTAAAAAGAAAAAAAGTTCAGGGGTGAACCTGCCAGAAGGGCCAAGTCCAACACACTTACATTCTTTTACCCGCCCTCACAACAAAATAAGAGTCTCCCGCGTATGTTAATGCCCGGTATTCCTCATGGAAGGTTAAGCGAAAGAACATCTCTGTTTAATCGGTTTGAGGGCTTGTCAGGCTTGGAAGACTGTGATTGATGGTTTATACCACCCCAGGATGAAACCCCCTTTGGAGAATTAGCCCCGGATCCCCCAGATAGGAGTAATTTTCTGCCCCCGGATGGGAGTACTGGTAAATATGCCCCGACGCTAGAGGGGTTATTTTTAGAGAAGGATGCCAACAAAATAGACCTACCCGCTCAGGGAGCCGAGGATATTCCATCGGAAGTAGTCGAGGACATGGGCCCCAGTATGCCAATAAGTCTATTTTTTACTGAGAACGCATTTAGGCAATTGGGACTATTGCCTCAGTTATCATATGATTGTTCTGGCTCCCAATCTATTACCACCAGTACGCCAATTAGTCCAATTTTTACTGAGAATGCACTTAGGCTTTTGGGACTATTACCTCAGCCACCATATGATTGTTCTGGTTCCCAATCAATTCCCACTCGCTTAGGTTATTACTTAGCCACCTGGAATATTGCCGGGTGGCAACGTAAGTTGGATAATTTTGGCTGGAGGGAGTTCGTTGGTAGTTGTTATTTATTTTGTATGCAAGAGACCTGGTGCAAGGAACAAATCAACTTAGATGGGTTTGTTTCTTTTAATCTCCCAGCTCAGGAATCTTTGGCGGGTCGTGCAAAGGGTGGCCTTTTGATATTATTGTCAATCAAATTGCCTGTGGTTGTTAAGGCATATGAAATGATTGGATATCACTCCCAAGTGTTATGGTTACAACACGAGAATGGCAGAAATGTTTTGATTATCAATTATTATAAGAATTTATTTGATCAGACACGATCACTTGCGGTCATGAAATTAATGGGTGCCCTTGACAAACTGTGCTCTGATAATCTTATTAATTTAGATTTTATCTGGGCGGGTGATTTTAATACTCCTCTCTGTCATTTATCCCTAATTGAGGCTTGTGGGTATACCACTGATAGCGATAAGGTGGAGGTCCATTTCCCACATAATTCTTACAGAGAGATGCTGAACTCTGTTATGGCTAAATATGACTTAGAAGTTTTGCAGAGTTTAAAAGATGTCCAGGGCAATCCTGTCCCTACATTTACCGGTAGGGGCGCCAGTACCGGAATCGATCATTTAGTAATTTCGGCGAATATTAATGTTTTCTGTGGAACCCCGGTGACTCTGAACTTATCTGTTAGTGACCATAACTGTATCATTTCATGTTTGTCCATATGGGGCTTCAAGAAGCAGGTGACCGAAACTATTGTAAATGATGTTGTTCTATGTAGACCTAATGGCTTCAGGATTAAGTGGAACGTTACCAATTCAGACACGTATTTGAAAAGAATTGTCACCACTTGTTTACCTGAGATAAGCATGTGTCTGGAGGTTAATGCTGGCTTCT
Source organism: Triturus cristatus (assembly GCF_964204655.1). NCBI lineage: Eukaryota > Metazoa > Chordata > Amphibia > Caudata > Salamandridae > Triturus > Triturus cristatus. Next base: position 775,542,440 of record NC_140595.1, on the reverse strand, counting down.
TAGGTGTTTTACAATGCTTTAGCAAAATTAACGAAAAAATTAACAAAGTTTTGACCATCTCCAACGCTAAGCAACATAAGCAGAAAAGGGGATGGTTTGATAAAGCCTGCACCAAGGCTTTACAGAAGTTAAAGAAAGCTCTTTCGTGTAGCCCCCGGAATAGGTTAATTATTACTAATTTTAGAATAGCCTATAAGGAGCAGCGAAAGCGTAGGAAGCGAGAACTTCAGGAAGAAGCATGGGATAAATTGACCGCTGCGGTGGAGCTATCTAATAGTAAGCTCTTTTAGGATACGGTCAATAGCCCATTTTTAAGGAATTATGATGTACCCACTATTACATCTCAAGTCAGCAAGGAAAGTTAGGTTCTTCATTTTACATCTATTTTTAATTATAGTGACATTACTTGCACGTCAAGTTCGTCTTCCGTTGCGTGGCCTATTATTCCACTCAATATTACACCTCCTGAAGTAGTAACTGCTTTAAGATATAGCAAAGGTGGGAAAGCTCCTGGCCCAGACTGAGTGCCAATTGACCTTTATAAAGCTGATATGATAATATGGGGCCCTGTTTTATCTAATGTTTTTAACGCGGCGGTAGAGGAAAAGATTCCCTCGACTTGGGGGGAGTCTATAATCATCCCAATTTATAAAAAGGGAATCAGATCGGAAGCCAAAAATTATCGCCCCATATCCCTTTTAGACTCATCATTAAAAACTATGAGCCGGGTATTATTACTTAGGTTGGAAGAATGGGCAGAGGCTAACGGGATCCTGTCTCAATCTCAATATAGGTTCAGGAAGGGCCGGGGGACCCTGGAACAATGTATAAATCTGGATCTCATTATCGGGAAGTACACGCGCGCAAAGCAGGGATCTCTTTTTATCTACTTTGCAGATCTTAGTAGCGTGTTTGATCTGGTGGATCATTGTCTATTATGGTCAACCTTATTGGATCTAGGTGCCCCTCAGGCTATTTATTTTTTGGCAAGACTTTATTCTAAGTTATCTGCAAGTATACGCTACGGTCAAGCAGGAGAATGTACAAGTCAAATTGCGGTGAGCCTTGGTATTAGGCAAGTTTGTGTGCTGGCACCCCTCCTTTTTTCTCTCTTTATCAATGCCATTGAAACAGATCTTAAAAAGGTTAAATGTGATGCCCCGCAAATTGAGGGACAGGATGTACCTGTGCTGCTTTATGCTGACGATACTGTACTCCTCTCAAGAACTCCCATTGGTTTACAAAAATTAATGGATAGGTTCTCTGATTTTATAAAAGGAAGGAAATTAAAACTTAATAATTCTAAAACTTTTATTTTACCGTGTGGACGTAAAATAAGAAATATGAAATCCTTCTATATCGAGAACCAAAAAATTCTTTCAGTGAATACATTTTATTACCTTGGCATTATGTTTTCTAGCAATGGCATGTGGCATCAAGATATTTTAAATGTTCAGGCCAAAATGGCCAAAAGTGCTTATGGAGTTTTAAAATTTGCTATTAAATTGGGGGATCGTCACATATTTGATATGCTACATATTTACAGAAATAAATGTGTTTCGGTTGCGCTCTACGGAGCAGGGGTTTGGGGCCATTGCCCTCATGGAGAGCTTCAGGTGGAGGAAAATGTTTTTTTAAAGAAGTTATTATGTTTACCTTCGTCTGCCCCCACTGTTCTAATTCATAATGAAGTGGGGTTGAACTATTTGACTGACCTGATAGGGCTGAGACCCCTAATGCTATGAAGAAAGAGACTGGGTTCAATAGAAGTATCATAAAGGACTGCCTTTGTCTGGATAAATGCCTACAAATTCCCTGGTTAAAATATGTGGTATCTACATTTAAGGACCTATTCCAGGTGAATATTTTGGAAGATCCAAATTACTCGACCGTTATCCATAAATCAGAATTAAAAAAATTTTATCTGAGGGAAAAAGCTCAACGCCCTCATTTTAAGAATATGCAGCTAGCAACTGTGGCTTTTTATTATTCACAGGCACACACTGTAGGGTTTCAACCATACCTTTTAAAGGTCACTAGAATCTAACATCGGTTCGTATTGACCCGATTGAGATTAGGTATTGTTCATCATTTGGTGGCTTTTCCATGTATAAGAAAATATCCTACTATTTTTTGTCCATGTGATGGAGTCACCAAACAGAGTGTTACACATTTTCTCCTCACATGTGATCTATATACGCATTTGCGCATTGTCTATCTCAAACTACTTTTTTAAAAATACGGGTCTCGAACTTTGACATCAGCTATGAGCCTGCTGTTTACCTTAAATGAGATAGATATATGTTTTATTACTGCTATGTTCATCCTAAAATCAATTGCTGCTAGGAAAAGTATGGTTTTTTAACTATTCTGTTCTGATGACTGACTAATTTATCATACAATTTCTGTTTTGTAACCCTCTTAACTGCTTTTTTTGGACAATTTATTTAATAAGTTTTATATTATCCTGTGCTTTTATGATTGTTGTTTTAATAATCGAAAAAAGCTTATTTTGAATTTGCATAAGCGCTGAGATTATAGCCAATCCTTTAAAAAGATCCGTCTTTTTTTTTAACACACTTTATTGAAACACCTCAGCAGAGTAACGGCAGGACCATTCGGTACAACAGGTGTTTTGTTTTTTGTTATTGCCATCACATAAATAATACTTAGTAAGATCTGTCTCTCTTAAGTAACTCTCAGTGACAGGGATTCTGAGAGAGGGAAACACTGGGAGCCGTAAAGGGGCACAGTGTACTTTAAATGTCACTAATGGTAACGTCGATCTTTGTCTACATGTTTTCCATTTTTAGGTCTCGCCTGGCGTGGGCTGCGCACATTCGCAGTCTCGCTGGCGAGATTTAACGATTTGGGGTATTTTCTGTTAAGGGCATTAAGCCCCACCCCTCTTTTCCATTGGCCGGCGTCACTGTTTATGCTAAACAGTAGCCAGCCATTGGAAAAGAGGTGCTCGTGACGTTTTAGTTTGGCTTTTTGAGCCGTCCCATTTGGACGGGCTCGTCTGCCTTCCGTGCGTCATGAAAGCTTTCTTATCTTTATGGGGCCATGTGTTTCAAACACATGGCCCCATAAAGACAAGAAAGATTTCACAACGGACAAAAGTGAAAGCGGACCGTGCTTGTTTACTTTTGTCTTCCTGTGAAAATGCACGTCTGTGTGTGTCTGATTTTTCTCAATAACAAGGGAGATAAACCTGCGTTAAATAACAATTTGCAGAGTTTCACGTTTTGTGGTGTGCAGGATGTTAGGTAGTATTTTGAACACGCCAGCATGCATTGGAGAGGCTTCCGTGACTATGTAGGCCATGGCCGCTCATGTGGTTAAAGATAGCGATAGGCAGTGAGGAAAGAACTGCGTCTGTGCTTGATTTCAGCCGGCAGTAAGCATCTTTGTGAGAATGCTTTGCAGTTGTTGCTTGCCCAATCAGCATTGTGTTTGTTTTCCTTAATAGCCATTGGCTTTCTAATGTTGCTGCTTGTAAATGATGCATGTGAGAGACCCCTCTGGGGGCCTCTTATGTTCGTCATAACTTCCTAGTGGGACTGCCGTTGTCGGCCAAGACTTTTGGCGGGGCTGTTAAAGTGTAGACGTCTGAAAGGCTGGGGCCTGGACGCAGGATCTTGCCAGCGGAAAACGGGCCATTCTGATGATGTGCAGCACGGCCTCCAACTCAGCATGATCACAAGCAAAACCTCTGCCTGCTCAAGTCCAGTGCTAAAGACGTAACTTTTATGGGCTATGAGACTTTCCCAGGCGGGCTTTGTGTTTTTCTCTTCTCTTCTAGTTAGGTTATTCCCTTTAGTTTTTTTAGTCTTTCTTTTGTGTTTACTTCAATGATTAATGAAATCTACGGAAGTATCGTGACAGAACTGCAATAGAAGAGGCGTAGTAGGAGACGTCACTATTCTGAAAAGTTTCCTTAACGCTTATTGGTTGTTAGCCGGCGATGCTTTCTGTATGGAGAAAGTTGCAAAAAGGTGGAGGACGAAGAACTGTACTCGTTGCTGTGACCCAGAGCGGTATCTGCGTAGTTGTTCAGCCGGTAAGAAAAGGGGTATTGTGTGCTACCCTGGCCACTTTTCTTGTATGAGCAGCCTGGCGATCAAGCAGATGGTAGCTATACGGCGTTTGGCTGATCTGCCCCAGAGACCTTTTAAATTACCTCGTAATGACCGCGAGTGCAGCCTTTCAGTAAAATTGTCAAACTGTAGGTGACACCAGTGACACAGCGCCATTCGCTCCTGTACATTAACAGAACAATATTTAAAATGTAGCCCAAGAAGATAAGTGCTGACCTGAAAAGCATACGTCAATAATGAATCATTAGGTTTGTGTCTATGTATACTTCTAACAATGTCATGCATCCCGGTGAAACAGACAGCGAGCTCACTGATGCCTTGTTGTTGAGTGAGCTTCTAAAACCGCAAAATTCTTTAAATAAATTGTTGTTACCAACGTGAGTGATTGGCTTGTTACTCTAAAAAAACCCTATTTAAATATGTACAGACAGCACAGCTGAAATGAGCAAAGCAGCATTATTTAAAGTAACCCAGTTATATTGTTCACGTTTTGCTGTAGCCGTTGTGATAATATATTTGTCGAGGACTAAACTAAATATATAGGTTTGTGTTGTGGCCTCTGCCCATTCAAAGAGTATCGTGGCTAAGTTAGTATTTGCGGTGGTGCCTCTGGTAGAAATCTCTGCTGCCGGGATGATAATAAATTAGCAATTTTACTTTTGAGCTTTGTTGCAATCATTCAAACGGATAAAGATATTGGGTGACAAGAACCTACTGACTCGGGAGATTTCTTCCTCTTCCAGAATACTATTAACCCCTTCGCCGCTGGGGTAATTCCCCACGACGCGGGGGGAGGGGGGCGGCGGCAGCGCTGTGCTCGTGACGAGCCCAGCTCGTCATAAGGCACAGTGGAGCTGTGCTCATGACGAGCTGAGCTCGTCACGACTCCGCCCACTAATTGATTCTCCCGCACAGACGGGGAATCAATCGCGCGTGGGCGGAGCGCGACCGTTATGACGAGCCCAGCTCGTCATGAGCACAGCTCCACTGTGCCTCATGACGAGCTGCGCTCGTCATAAGCACACAACGGGTTAAATTACCGTAGTTCCATGATTTCGGTATTGGCGCCCCTTCCCACATCCTAGTGAGCAGCTGAGGAAAAAGAAGTGCTATACCTGGAGTACCAGTCAGTAAAATTAACACGCATTGGCATAGCCAATAGGTCTCGCCTTTGGGACATTATAAGTGTTTAGCAATGCAGCAGCTGATGTTGCACCAAGAATATTGTGCTGCATGATAAAATACTTATAAGGTTCCAAAGGCGAGACCTATTGGCTATGACAATGCTTGTTTCTAGGTAGCAGGCTAGGTCTGAGTCCTGCATGATAATGTTATGTGTGAAATTCTATTAGTGAGAATGAAACATTTAACGCATTTGTAGAACTTAGCATTTGATAGCCTTTAAATGGTGTTCATATGCAATTAAAATGCTGGATATTTCAACCTTATTTTACATTTGAATACTAAGTTTTCCAGGAGCTTTCACGCAGCTGGGAAATATTCTAACGGTTGAATTATTAATAAAGACACTAGGATGCAGAATGTCATGTATTTCCACCTCCTACTATTCCTTCACGACCACCGAGCAAAAGAGCTCCTCATCCCTCCATAGGCCCTCTCTCACATACATTTAATTTGTTTCAAAGCACTGGTAAAGACTGGCTTTACTAACAAGAGGGTATATGTAACCAAACAACCCATTTTCAGCAACATTAGGAATAGATAGACTGGGGAAAAACAGATCGTCTGTATCTATTTTACGCAGTTTGCATGCAGCTCTTTGATGACAGTTCGTAACAGTCACTGTTTTATATTAGGGTTGTATCTTATGAACTGCAGTAACAAAAGGATCTCTGTGACAAAAGCAGTAATCCACTCAGCTATCCACATAAAATACAGATCCATGATCTGCCCTGTATGCGTTCTTTGCAGCACGCATATTAACGTTATGCACTTCTTTATGGCGAGTCAAAAATGGGCACACAGCCCCACAGGAGGCTCCTTCTTAGCCAAGGAGTAACATGCCTTGATGCACAGAACAACCCACTGAGAGATGGTCTGTTTGTGCACAGCCCGACCTTTTTTGGGGCCCACATAGCCCACAAAGAGCTGGTCATCCACCCGGAACTGCTGTGTACGCTTCAGATAGAATGCGAGCGCATGTTTTGGGTCCAGACAGTGGAGCCTCTCCTCTTCCCTCGAAGGATGCAGAGGCGGAAAGAAGGTAGGCAAAGTGATGGTCTGCTTGATGTGGAAGGGCGTGACCACCTTTGGCAAAAAAGAAGGATGGGTCCTTAACACCACAACGCCGCACCTCATGGCGCTGGGGCCGGAGCCGCTGGCGCAGGATCCTGTGGCGCCGGGGCTAGCACCGGTGGCAGAGCCGCCAGGCCAACAGGATCTGGACACGGGACCGCAGGGCGCGCTGGCGGGAGCCCGAGGCCTAAAAAGGCGGTCCATGGTAGCAAGGAATTCCTGCACCTGTTCGGGAGTCGCCGACGGACCCGAGTATGGCGGGTAGGCCGCGGGACTCCCAGGCTCCAGGGGAGTTGCCGGGTCGAAGCCCCTGTCCCCCTCGTCCGCCTCCAGGGAGCGACGGGGGGACATCGGAGAGCGAACACGCTTCTTCGACTTTTTTTTATGGTGTCGCTTACCGGAATCTGAAGGCGAAGACTTGGATCCAGAGGAGCGACGGCTCCGGCCCCTAGACCCAGAGCGGCAGCGGGACGAATGCCGGACCTCCAGCAACTTCCTAAGCCACTCCCGCAAGGCCGTGGGGGCCATGGCTCGACAATCCCGGCAGTCCAGGGAGTGATGGGCAGTCTCCAGGCAGTAGAGGCAGACATCGTGGGGGTCCGCCACCGACATATTCCGGCGGCAGGCCCCACAGGACTTAAAGCCGGGCATCCCTACGTGCACCAGGAGAAGAAGAGAGGAGACAAGAGTCTCAAAAGAGTAGCTAAAAAGTGACTAAGGTACGTGCTCAATCAGGATCTGCTCTTGCTGGCGCGTAAAAAGAAAGAACTGACGTCAGCACGCATGGGTGGTGCCTAAGTACTCTCCGTGGTGTCATGTCGGCGCTTACGATGCCAGTGACGGACGGGAAGCCGCACAACGCCACCTACTGGTGCGCAGGGGTACTGCTAAGCAAAATTTTCCGGATCCAGTCTGACGCCTGGGGATATTCTAAGGTAAGGAAACTATCACTAACGTGTCTCTTTCAGATTTATTGCTAAACACAGCCCTCCTTCCCTGAGGTCAGAGCCCTTCCCCAGGTCAGCGTCCTGTGCAGCCTGACCAGTCATACAGCCCTAACGCCAGCCTTGGAACAGGGAGCCTTTGGTATTCCTCCTGCTTTTCACTTCCCATCACAGGAGGTACATTTGGACATAACATGTCGATGAACCTCCCAGAAGCTGATCAAAAATAAGCAAATGAAAAGTTCTCCTCTAAGTCACAAAAGATGAAAATTATGCTTTTAAAATGTGAAACGTTTCTCTGCAGCAGTGCATTACAGAGCCATTAATTCTAAAAGTGTACTAAACACTACCTTTCCTCCTGTGAGCAGTGCTTAATTTGTAAAAATGTAAGTGCCAGGGCCCTTCTCAGGAGGCTACTGCAGCTTGTGTATAAAACTGGCTCTCCGTATAGTGCACCAAAATGACCAAAATGAAGTACAGTGTGCAGAGTCCAGGCAAATCCCACAGGACTTACAGAGGGACAAATTACACCCCAAATGCTCTCTTTTATGGTAGCGTGGGTGAGCAGTTAGGCATATCAGAGATGTAGGAGACTGGCTTAGTATATGGTGCACACTTATTTAAGTGAAGCGCCCTGCACTAATCCAGAGAACCCTTATGGTGATTTTAGTGGTCTTAGACAACCTTACAAAGCTCTCTAAGTGGTAGCTGTGGAGATCAGCCTTCAAGCTTAGTCCAGAAGGAGTGTTACGTAGCTTGTTTTCCCCGTACTAATCATGTAGAGTAGGTCAAACGGAAAAGAACCACACAGTGTAGTTATAAAAATAGTTATATTTATTATACACACTCACTAATACATTAGTATATCTCTGACCCGGAGATATAAACACAATACATACAATATTTCAAAAGGAGAACAGGTAAGTAGTACAGATAGACAGTGGTCTCCAGGGGAGACCAAACCATATACTAATGAAGCGGAATGCGATCTGCGACCGAAGTCCAGGCTTGACCCAGAAGGCTTAGAAGAGCTGGGGACCCAAGGAACCAGCCAAGGTAGGTACCCAGGAACCCCACTGAGGCGTGTACACAGTGGAAATACGACCGCGTGCTCAATACAAGTCAATGGGAAAGTCGCTGTTGCAGTTTTGGAGAAGAAGGACCCTTCCCAGTGAACCCTGAACCCCGTGGAAGATGGAAGGTTGGAGAGTCACCCCACCCATGGATACCCCAGGAACCAGGATACCTACACCAGGGAAGCTGGGTGCTGGGTGCTTCCTGATGCTGTGGGTGGTTCAAGTGGACCAACTATGTACTCCCTTATCGTTTCAAAGGGAAACCTGACCACTGGTAGTGGGATTAAGGGGGCCTTTGGGTATCCACCTGTCTTGCCACTGGCTTGATAGGTGACGCAGGAGCTGCAAAAATCCTTCACCTTCTGGGACACGTTTGGCCAGTATAAGTGGCTGAATAGCCAACTCCAATGTTTAGTCTGGCCAAGATGCCCAGTTAGGGGTATGTAATGGGCCAATATGAGGAGGAATACTCTCTTAGTGGTACCAGGTTTGGGGTCTCTGTCCTCAGTATAAAGGAGTCCCTCCTCCCAATAGGTCATGTGCGAGCCACTGACATCTCCCTTTTCCTGGCATGGCTGAATGGGTTTTCAGTTCTGACTCAGCCCATGCTGAGGTATCCAGATCATTCCCTAGCAGACATCCAACTGGGATTGCAAAAGAGACCACTACCAGTTTCAGGCAAATAACCCCATCCCATTCTAAGGACACCAAAGCCATGAGATGAACCTTACCTCCATTATCAGCACTGGTGACTGGTTATGTCTGTCCAGTCAAATACTGTCATGGGGAAACCAGTTTCTCCGTCACCATGGGTACACTGGCACATGTATCCCTCAGGACTTCTACCTTAGTCCCATTATTAAAGGGTTGCTGTATTTTTTCATATTAGGGGGCCAGACAATAGGAGTGGCCAAATCTACCTCACCCTCAGAGACTAAAATAGCTTCAATGTGGACCCTGATTTGATCTGGGCAAACTATTGATCCCAACTGGAGACTTGCCATTCCAGTGCTGGCTCGAGGAGTACTGAGGGGATTCATTTTGAGACAGGCAGGGTCTACAGTTATGTGTCCCAATGTTAACAGATGTAACACCAGGCCTTTTTGGGATCAAACCTTTTACCCTTGTACCCACTATTGGATTGTGAAGAGTTCTGGGACTCACCCTCCTGTGCAGGTTTTTGGGAGCCTTTTAAAGACTTATGACTTTTATCCTTAGGATGTGCACCATCTTTACTCTGGGGAGATTTTGTTACCCCTTTCTTTTGGTCACCACCAGTGACAGTCTTTGTCACCCTAGTCTCGACCCAGTGGTCTGCCTTCTTTCCCAATTCTTGTGGAAAATTTGGACCTAGGTCTCCCAGATACTGATGCAACTTTTTATCAATGCAATTACTTAAAACGTGTTCTTTCATAAACAGATTATAAAGTCCATCATAGTCATACACTTTTGTTCCAGTTAACCAGCCATCTAGTGTTTTTACTGAGTAGTCTATGAAGTCAACCCAGGACTGACTCAAGGTTTTTTGAGCCCCCCTGAATCTAATTCTATATTGCTCAAAGGTGAGTTCAAAGCCCTCAATCAGAATACCCTTTATGAGTTCATAGGACTCCGCATCTGTTCCAGTGAGTGCCAGGAGACTATCCCTGCACTTACCAGGGAACAGTTCCCAAATCAATGCTTCCCAGAATGACTTCTTCACATTTCTCCATGTACAGACCCTCTCAAAGGCTGTGAACCATTTTGTGATATCATCAAGTTCCTCATACTTGGGGACAATCTCTTTGGGGATTTTAGGGTCATACGAGTTATCTTTGTCCCTAGATATAATGTTGCTTCCTTCATTTATGGGTGCTAGACCAATATCTGCTCTTACCCTTTCTATAGCCAGAAATCTATCTTCCAGGGCTATTCTACAAGCCACATTTGCTAAAAGGATGTATTACTCATTGAGGCAGCCTTCAATGTTGCTTGGGGGTGCCTGATTACCCTGTGTGGAAGCCAGGTACCCTGTGCACTCCTTTTAGAAAGATGGATGCAGGAACAACATCTTCTCTGTGTGGGTGAGGAGGTTGGGAATGGCCTTCCTTATCTCTACTTGCTTCATCTGGGAGGAGGTCCTTCTCTTCCGAAGGGTGTTCCGTAGCATATTCTGTCAACAGTTCCTGGACCTTGGTCTTGGTAGGATTGGAACCAGTGTTAATTTACTTGAGTCTACGGAGGGTCCTTAGCTCCTTCCTGCCAAGATGGAGGTAAGGGGTCAGGTTGAGCTGTTCAACCATATTCTCTGAATCCAATTATTTTACTAAAGTTGGGGCCTTTTTAAAAGGACCAAAACTTCTAGGCACTTTTACCCCTAACTATAGTAGGCTTTTGCTTTTTTTTTTAATGGTAAAGGAACTTAACCAAGGCTGTAACAAGAATCCTAAAAATTTGGAAAAATTGTCAATTCAAAAAACTGTTTAATCTAAAGGCAATTTTGGATTGTAATCCTGTGGTCACTTTTTGTCAGTGTAGTCCAGAAAACGTAAATTCGTAGACCTCAAAGTTGATCCAACAATGAAGAAAGCTGGCTCTGTATATACTACACCAAAATAAGGTATAGTTATAAAATAGTCCAGTGGATCCTAGAGGCTTCACAGATGCTCAAGTAGATAACACTAATGCTCTCTTTTGTGTAGTGTGGGAGAGCAGTTAGGCTTATCAGAAAGCAGTGCTAAGCATTTGTTGTACACACAAAGGGAAGAAAACAAGTTACTTACCTGTAACTTTAGTTCTCCAGTATTGGAAGCTTTCATAGATTCGCATGCTTGTATCATTCCCCGTCGTCAAGATGGAAGTCCCCGTTATATATAAAAATAGCAATTCAAAGCTACTATAAACCAGAAAGGAGACCTAGGCCCAATCCAGTTTTGTAACATATCCACCTCTTTTTGTAAAAGAGACCAAATAAAATCAACAACTAATCAGATTAGTCTCACCCTCTAGAACCCTCCAGAGAGAACCTCAGACCTTCAGATTTTCGTAGCCGTAGTGCCACAGGGTAACACTAAAGATGCAGAAGGTCGAGCTTTCCCAGGGGAGGAGGGTGGGTCGCATGTGAATCTATGAGTTTCCAATACTGGAGAACTAAAGTTACAGGTAAGTAACCTGTTTTCTTACTCCAGTATTGAAACTTTCATAGATTCACATGGTTGAATCAGAGTAGCTAGCAGTCATGAGCACATTTTTTGCTTCTGTAATCTTGAACAATTATTAACAAAGAACCAATAAGATTAGAGAGAGGGAAAAGAGTACACCTCCCGGCCATTTGGACTTTTCTCCTTTTTGTTTTTTTTTTAAACTTGAAGACTATAAAAATCTAACACACCAAAATGTAAAGAATAAGTGGCGAAACAAAGATATCATCAAAGATCATATGCAAATAACATACCCAAGTATGCATACACAAATAGTCAAAAGAAATAAACTGTATCAAAGAATGTGCAAGGAACTTATGAAGTAAAAAGAAGGAGGGATGAGAGGGAAAGCTCACTGCTTACTGAAACAGATTCCTCAGGACTGCTTGGCGCACTGTAGCATCGCTGCATGTCGAAGAATCCAAGCAGTAATGTCTGGTGAAGAAATGGATACTTTTCCAGGTCGCTGCCCTGCAGATGTCCCGGATAGGTACCCCTGCAAAGAGGGCTGTAGAGGAAGAGATTGCCCTTGTGCAGTGAGCACCGACCTTCCCCTGGAGGGGCTTCCCAGCTAACTGATGACAATATTGGATACAGCTGGAAATCCAATGTGCAATCCCCTGCTGGAAATCCAATGTGCAATCCCCTGTTTGGAAAGGGGAAAACCTTTGCAAGGAGCGATGTAAGCCACAAAGAGCTGAGGTGACTTCCTGAAATCTTTAGATCTTTGGAGATAGAATTTCTGGCAACGCTGAATGTCAAGTGAGTGAAGTGATCTCTCAGCCGGGGTCTTAGGTTGAGGGAGAAAAGTCTTAAGGACCACAGGTTCATTTAAGTGAAAATCTGAAGGCACCTTTGGGATGAACTTAGGTTTGGTACAAAATACTACCGTCTCATTCTTAAACTGAAGAAAAAGCTCCTGGATAGTGAGAGCCTGCAATTCGCTAACCCTTCTAGCTGATGTCAAAGCAAGAAGAAGGGCCACCTTCCTGACAGGAACTTTAGGTCCGCTCTATGTATAGGCTCAAAGGGATGTTTCATGAGCTGAGTCAAGACCGAGGTGGAGGAGGCTTCCCTGGAGGGAAGGCTCAAAAAAGCCCTTTTATAAATTGCTTAATTATTCTTGCTGACCAGAGCGAAGGGCCTGAAGATGTCCTTCTGAAGCGAGAGATGGCCGCGAGATGAACTTTAATAAATGAGTGAGCCAGGCCAGCCTTTGCCAAGGAAAGGTTGTATGGTAGGATTTCATGTGTCGAAGAAGAGAAAGGGTGAACTCCCGATTCTCTGCACCAGTGACAAAACCTCTTCCACTTGATCCTGTAGGTCTTGTTTGTACTTTGAGCACGAGCCTGAGAAAGGATTTCTCTACATTCCGTGGAGAGCTTTAAGTCAAGAAACTCTCTGTGCTCAGGAGCCACGGGGATAATTGCAGGGATCAGGGATCCGGATGCAGTACTTGTCCCTGGGGACTTCGTCAGTAAGGATGGAATAGGATCCAAGGGAACCAGTTGCTCCAAGGATAGGAGAAGAAGCTCTGTGTACCAGTACTGGCGAGGGCAGGCCGGTGCTATTAGGATCATTTTGCAGGGTTCCTTTTTAGATCTCGCCTGACCCAGCGCATGCGCTGGTCTGGCGAGACTTATTGAGAGGGCTCCAAAAAGTGCTACCAGGCCAGCCTAGAGCTACAGTGCAGGTGCGCGGGCGCGCGCTGTGCTTGACCGCGATTACTTTCACTTTAGCGACCGCACGGCCGCTTTGATGGTTGATCGTGATCGCGATTGCGATCACTTTCACTTTCGCAGTCGCACGGCCGCTTTCCATAGCCAATAGGTCTCGCTTTTGGGACCTTATAAGTATTTAGTTATGCAACTGTTGCATGGCTAAATACTTATAAGGTCCCAAAGGCGAGACCTATTGGCTATGCCAATGCTTGTTTAGCTTCCTGAGAAGTCTCGGGATCAGAGGAATGTGGGGAAAAGTGTAAACAAAGGTGCCTGACCATGCCATCGAAAATGCATTCCCAGAGGATCCCGGATGGTGATGCCAGCTTGGGAAGAACTGGCATTTTTTGTTCTGCAGTGTGGCAAAGAGATCCATGGACGGTCTGCCGCATAGATGGAAAATGTCCTCCAATGTCTTCTGGTCCAGTTCCCACTCATGGCTGACTGACTTTAGCCTGCCTAGTGTGTCTGCTGTCTCATTGAGATACCCTGCGAGATGCTCTGCCTTCAGTGAGACCTCATGTAAGATCGCCCATTCCCAGACAGCTTGAGCTTCCGCAGACAGCAGACGGGATCTTGTGCCACCTTGCTTGTTGATATAATGCATGGCCGTAGAAGAACAAGTTACTTACCTTCGGTAACGCTTTTTCTGGTGGATACAGAGTCTGCCTGTGGATTCCTCACCTTATAAATATCCCCTGCGCCAGCATTCCACGGAAAAAAAATTCCTAGCTCTCCACGCCAACGAGGTTGTCACAATGCTATGGCTCCGCACGCGGCTCCGCATGACGTCACTGGAGCCATAAGAGGACCGCGTCCGCGTGATGATGTCAGTCCCATCCATTTTTTCCGTGCCACCGATGCAAATGGGAGGACTGACCATATAGACAATGCATACATAGTACACAGTATTCACACAAATACACACAGTGTAAAGTGAACAAGGGGAAGCAAAAGAAAGCAAGCATTACCTCTAAGCCTACACAAAGGCAAACAGAGGCAATACAAAATGACAATATGAAACTACCATATTAACCAATACCTCTTTTAAGGTATAAAAGGGTGGACAACGGGGAGGTGGGTGGGTGGGTCAGTGAGGAATCCACAGGCAGATACTGTATCCACCAGAAAAATCGTTACCGAAGGTAAGTAACTTGTTCTTCTGATGGATACATCTGCCTGTGGATTCCTCACCTTATGAATAGAATCTCACAGCAGTCCAACCCCCGGAGGAGGGTGTCCAGCCTTCTATACCAAAAAGTCCTGCAAAACAGAGCGCACAAAATGGCCGTCCCTCCTCACTTCGGAATCCAAGCAGTAATGCTTCGCGAAAGTGTGGAGGGAGGCCCAAGTTGCGGCCTTAAAGATGTCCAACACAGGAACACCCCTGGATAAAGCAGAAGTAGATGATTTAGCCCTGGTGAACAAGTTACTAACCTTCGGTAACGATGTATCTGTAAGAAACATTAGTTAGTTAGATTCCTCACCTTAGAATATCCCCAGGCGTCAGACTGGATCCGGAAGATTTTTCGTCAGCAATACCCCTTGCGCGTCGCTAGGCGTCGTCTGCGGCTCCGCGTCCGTCGTCGGCGTCGTGCGCCGGGATGACGTCGTCGGAGTACTTAGACGCCGCCCTCGCGCGCTGACGTCAGTTCTTGTACATAGCCTTCCGCGCCAGGAACGCAGAGCCATGCAAAGACCGACACTGGTGCCAAAAATAAAATCTAGGGGCCTGAAAGGACAACCTTAACCCTAGATGTCAGTTCGCAGAACGGGGAGGATGGGTGGGTCGGTGAGGAATCTAACTAACTAATGTTTCTTACAGATACATCGTTACCGAAGGTTAGTAACTTGTTCATCTGAAAGAAACACGTTAGTTAGATTCCTCACCTTAGAATAGATACCCAAGCAATACCATCCCCGGTGGTGGGTCTGCGAACCAAGATCACACCAGAAAGTCCTGGAGGACAGAACGGCCAAAGAAGCCATCCCTCCGGACTTGGCTGTCAAGGCAATAATGCCTGGCAAACGTGTGTAGCGAAGCCCACGTTGCCGCCTGACAGATGTCCTGCAAAGGGACACCCCGTCCCAAAGCAGTAGTAGCCGCTGTGGCCCGAGTAGAATGGGCGCGCAGCCCAACAGGAGGGTCCTTTTTAGCCAAGGAATAGCAGATTTTTATACACAAAACGACCCACCGAGAGATGGTTCGTTTGTGCACAGCCTTCCCCTTCTTAGCGCCCACGTACCCAACAAAAAGCTGGTCGTCCACCCGGAACTGTTTGGTGCGGTCCAGATAAAAGGAGAGCGCACGTTTTGGGTCCAGACGGTGGAGCCTCTCTTCCTCTTTGGAAGGATGCGGAGGCGGAAAGAAGGTGGGCAAGGTGACAGACTGCCCAAGGTGAAATGGAGTCACCACTTTAGGAAGAAAGGAGGGACGAGGCCGAAGGACAACCTTGTCCGGATGAACAGATAGAAAAGGAGGCTTTGAAGATAAAGCCTGGAGCTCACTCACCCGTCTAGCCGAGGTGATGGCTACCAGAAAAGCAGTCTTTAGAGTTAGAAGACGAAGAGGGCAATTGTGAAGAGGCTCGAAGGGAGCGCACATCAGGAATGTCAAAACCAGATTCAAGTCCCACTGAGGCATTACAAAAGGGACAGGAGGGAACGTGTGTGTAATGCCTTTGAGAAAGCGTGTAACCACAGGGGACTTGAAAAGAGAAGGCTGATCAGGAAGCCGCAAGAAGGCGGAGATGGCAGCAAGATAACCTTTCAGGGTGCCCAGGGCAGAGCCCTGCCGGGCCAGAGAAAGAAGTAAGAGGAGAACCTCAGAAAGAGGGGCGGAAAGGGGATCCACAGCCTTTGCTGTGCACCATGCCACAAATTTGTTCCACCGGCAGGCGTATACCGACTTTGTGGAGGGACGCCTGGCTGCCAGAATGATATCACAGACTTCAGGAGGCAAGTCAAATGGCATCAACTGCCGCCGCTCAATCTCCACGCATGGAGGTGGAGGCTGGACAGGTTCGGGTGGAGGACCGTCCCCTGCTGCTGCGACAGAAGATCCTCCCGAAGGGGCAGACGTATCGGGGGATCGGTCAACAGACTGAGTAGCTCGGGATACCAGTATCTTCGTGCCCAATCCGGAGCCACCAAGATGACTTGGGCCCGGTCGCGCCTGATCTTCTTCAGCACTCTGGGCAGAAGTGGTATAGGCGGAAAGGCGTACAACAGACCGCAACTCCACTCGTGACGAAAAGCGTCGCCGAGCGAGTGCCGCCTTGGAAATTCCAACGCGCAGAACTGCTGACATTGCGCGTTCTCTTCGGTGGCGAATAGATCTAACCAAGGCTCTCCCCACTGCTGAAAGAGGCCTTGCACCACTTCGGAGTTCAGACGCCATTCGTGATCCATCATGCACCGGCGGCTGAGTTCGTCTGCTCTGGCGTTCAGAGAGCCCGCCAGATGTTGAACCACCAGGGTGACGCCCTGGTGTTCCAGCCATGTCCAGAGGCGCAGAGCCTCCTGACAAAGGGTCCACGACCCCACCCCGCCCTGTTTGTTGCAGTACCACATGGCGGTGGTGTTGTCCGTGAACACCTGCACGACACTTCCCCTGACAGAGGGAAGGAAGGCTTTCAGTGCAAGCCGGATCGCTCTCAACTCCAACAGGTTGATGTGGAGACGAGACTCCGCCGGAGACCAGAGGCCTCTGATCTCCGCCTCTCCCATATGGCCACCCCATCCCAGGAGGGACGCATCCGTCACTACGACATGCTCCGGTTGGGGAAGGGAGAGGCTCTTGCCCTTGACCCACTCGCGGTCCGTGAGCCACCACTGCAACTGCTGTGCAGTACCCTCCGAGATCAAGACATGGTCGGACAGGTTGCCGTGATGCTGGGCCCACTGAAACTTCAGGTCCCACTGCAGAGCCCGCATGCGCCGCCTGGCGTGATGCACTAGTAGGATGCAGGAGGCCATCAGCCCCAGAAGCCGCAACACTAGCCTGACCGAAACCCGGGATAGAGGCCGAAAGATGGGAATCAGGGCCTGTATATCCCGGACCCGCTGTTCCGGAGGATGGACCCGGAACTGCGCCGAATCGAGAACCGCTCCGATGAAGAGGAGCTTCTGAGAGGGGCTCAAGTGTGACTTCGGCACGTTGATGGAAAACCCCAGCAAATGCAGGAGATCCGCCGTAGTCTGGAGGTGGGAGACGACTGCCTGGGGCGAGCCCGCCTTCAACAACCAGTCGTCGAGATAGGGGAAGACTGGGACCCCTGATCTGCGCAGATGAGCTGCGACCACCGCCATCACTTTCGTGAACACCCGAGGGGCACTGGTGAGGCCGAAGGGGAGCACGGTAAACTGAAAGTGCTCTTGGCCCACCGTGAACCGCAGGTAACGCCGGTGGGCCGGCAGGACGGGGATATGGAAATATGCGTCCTGCAAGTCCAACGCTACCATCCAGTCTCCAGGGTCTAGGGCAGCTAAAACCTGAGCCAACGTGAGCATCTTGAACCTCTCCTTTCGGAGGAAGGCATTGACGTTCCGGAGGTCCAAGATAGGGCGCAGGCCCCCCTTGCCCTTCTTGGGAACCAGAAAGTAGTGGGAATAACAACCACGACCTACTTCTGGACTCGGAACGCGCTCGACGGCCCCCTTGGCCAAGAGAGCCGAAACTTCCTCGCGGAGAAGATCCAAATGATCCCCCGAGATACGGTGGTGCTGCGGTGGCATGGCTGGAGGGGTCGTCTCGAAGGGGAGGGAGTAGCCCCTTCGGACGATTTGCAGCACCCACCTGTCCGATGTTATGGACCGCCAGTGGAGCAGGTGATGGCGAACTCTGCCGCCCACTGGCGTGGTATGGGCCTGAAAGCTCGGACTAGGAAGGCTTTGAGGCGGATGCTGCCGGGGTGGATGTGGGCTGACCACGTCGGCCTCCATTTCCGCCACGGCGGAAGCCACGTCCGCGACCGCGCGCAGGTTGGTTCTGCGGCTGGTGGCTTTGCGGACGGGAGGAGGCGCCCCTTCCTTGGCCACGAAAGGGGCGAAAAGCGGAGGTGTGCGCCCGCGGAGCCGAGAGGCCCAAGGACTTGGCCGTAGCCCGGGAGTCCTTAAAACGGTTCAGCGCACTATCCGCCTTCTCACCAAACAGGCGAGTGCCATCAAAGGGCATGTCCATGAGGGTGTTCTGGACATCCCCGGAAAATGACGTGGACCGCATCCAGGCGTGGCGGCGGAGCGCCACCGTGGTGGAAATCGCCCGATCTAGCGAGTCCGTGGTGTCAAGCCCACATCGTATGGCGTGCCGTGCCGCATCCCTCCCATCGGCCAAAGCCTGGGTAAGACGCGTCCGGACCTCCTCCGGACACAGGGGCAGCACGTCCTCCACCGTATCCCACAGGGAATGGGAATAACGGTCCAAGAGACAGGCGGTATTTAAGGACCGCAGGCCCAAACTAAGGGACGAGAACAGTTTCTTGCCAAACTGCTCGAGTCTCTTGGAATCCCGATCCGGCGGAGCGGTCGGGAAGGAGGATTGGGAAGTAGAGGCCTGGATAACCAGACTCTCGGGGGTGGGGTGTTGGGACAGGAAACTGGGGTCGCCCGGAGCAGGGCGGTGGCGCCTGGCAACGTTCCTATCCACAGGAGGAACTGTGGAGGGCTTGGACCAGGTGCCCTGCAGAACGTCAGTGAGGGCCTCGTTGAACGGCAGCAGAGGCTCAGTGGAGCTTGCTGAGGTTTGAAGCACCTCAGTGAGGATGTTGGTCCTCACAGCCACGGCAGGCAACTCGAGCCCAAGGGCCTCAGCCGCCTTGCGCAGCACCACAGAAAATGCTGCACCCTCCTCCGAAGCCACGGTCGGAGGAGAAGTGAATCCAGCGTCTGGCGAGGTGTCCAGTCCGCTGGCCTCCCCCAGTTCATCTGCCCAGTCCTGAGAAAGCTGTGACTGAACAGCCAGAGGGTCCTCGAACCCCTCCCAGTCGCCCCCTTCTTCCGATTCCTGATAAACAGGAGGAATGATCGGAACCGGACTGTAGAGATGGTAGGACTCAAGCGGCGTCGGATGCGGCGTCGGCGGATGCCGTGCCGGCGTCGGGTCCGGATGAGGGCTAAACCGGGGCGTCGGCGTCACAGGCGTCGGCGTCGGTGGCGCCGGTGACGGCGTCGGTGGTTCAGGCGTCGGCGCCGGTGGAGGAGTGACAAGGTCAACCGGCGTCGACTGGGGCCCAGGCAAGGGCCCCGCGGGGACCTGCGGCGTCGAGACCGGAGTCGTCGACGGCGCCGGGGCCGGAGCCGCCGGCACGCGAGGTCGCCCAGTCGAGTCCGCGGGGCCCGAAGGCGCGCCAGCGGGCGTCGACGGCGGGGCCAGGCTCCTCATGGCCGAGAGGAAGGCACTGATCTCCGCCGGCGCCGCGTCAGCCCCAGGGACCGGAAGGTATGGGGGCGGACGCGGCACCTGCGGCTCCGCCGGAGCCGCGGGGGTGGAACCACTTGGACCCTCGGCCGAGTCGCGCGACCGGCGAGGGGAGTCCGAAGAGCGATGTCGCCGCTTCGACTTCTTAGAGTGTTTGGACTTACCCGACGACTTGGAGCCCGACGAGCGATGGTGGCGTCGGCTAGGGCTCCGCGAGCGATCCTTGGACCTCCTCCTGGACCGGGATCGCGCACGACGCGGAGCCGAGTGGCGAAGCTCCAGAAGCTTGCGGGACCGCTCCCGCCTAGCCTTCGAAGTCAGGGCCTGACAGTCGTTGCACGACTCCGCGTCGTGGTCGAGGCCTAAGCAGTAGAGGCACCGGCGGTGGTGATCGGTCACCGACATCAGTCGATGACAATCTTCACAAGCCTTGAACCCAGGCATCCTACCGGCACCAGATGTCGACAGACAAGGATCAAAAATGATCAAAAAGATTTAGTCAAAAAAGACTAAAAGGGGTAGCTCTCCCGGATCTGCGCTTACTGGCGCGGAAAAAAGAAGAACTGACGTCAGCGCGCGAGGGCGGCGTCTAAGTACTCCGACGACGTCATCCCGGCGCACGACGCCGACGACGGACGCGGAGCCGCAGACGACGCCTAGCGACGCGCAAGGGGTATTGCTGACGAAAAATCTTCCGGATCCAGTCTGACGCCTGGGGATATTCTAAGGTGAGGAATCTAACTAACGTGTTTCTTTCAGATAGAGTGAGCTCTAATGCCTACAGGAGGCTCCTTACCAGCCAGAGCGTAGCAGATCTTGATGCACAAGATGATCCACCTGGATAAAGTGCGCTTGTGCACCGCCTTGCCATTCATACGTCCAACATAGCGCACAAAGAGCTGATCATCCTGACGGAAGACCTTTGTTCTATCCAGATAGAAACTAATTGCCCTCTTAGGGTCCAAAAAGTGCAGCCTTTCCTCCTCCCTGGAAGGGTGAGGGGGAGGATAGAAAGTAGGAAGGGTAATGGACTGCCCTAGGTGGAAGGGAGTTACAACCTTAGGCAGAAAAGCAGCCCTGGTCCTGAGTACCATCCGTTCAACATGTATGGTAAAAAACGGAGGCTTTGAATTCAAAGCCTGAAGCTTACTCACCCTCCTAGCCGAAGTGTTAGCTACAAGACAGACCGTTTTGAAAGTCAGCAGTCTTAAAGGACATCTATGCATAGGTTCAAACGTGGAACCCATTAAAAAAGTTAACACTAAATTCAAATCCCACTGGGGCATAATAAAAGGAGTGGGTGGGAACATGTTAGTAAGCCCCTTAATGAACCTTAAAACAATTGGAGACTTAAAAAGAGACGGCTGATCAGGCAGACAAAGAAATGCCGATAAAGCCGATAAGTATCCTTTAACAGTGGCTACAGCACAACTTTGCTGGGCCAAATGAAGTGAAAACCAAAGAACATCAGAAAGATGAGCTTTCAAGAGATCAATAGATTTCTCTCCACACCATTTAACAAATTTTGACCACCTATAGGAGTAGATAGACTTGGTGGAGTGTCGCCTGGTCGATAATATAACATCCACCACGTAAAGGGGGAGAGAAAAAGAATTCAGGTTGCCCGTTCAATCTCCAGGCATGAAGGTGCAGGTGGGGGTGAATAACCTGTCCCTCCAAATGCGAGAGGAGGTCTACCCTGAGAGGGAGACGGAGCGGAGGGTGCGACAAGAGGTGAAGATGGTCTGTGTACCACACCCTTTTTGGCCAATCGGGGCCATCAATATAACTTGGGCCCGGTATTGGCGAATCTTCCTCGGAACCTGAGGAATCAAGGGTATGGGAGGAAACGCGTAAAGGAGTTGTGAGCTCCAACTCAACTGAAACGCGTCCCCCAACGCTCCCTGCCTTGGAAACTGGAGGCTGTAGAATGAAGGGCAGTGCACGTTCTCGAGAGTGACAAACAGGTCCATCTGAGGAGTTCCCCACGTCCGGAAGATGTGTCGAACTACCTCCGGATGAAGCCTCCACTCGTGGTGGGCGGAGAACTGCCGACTGAGACTGTCCGCATGTACGTTCAGCACCCCGGACAGATGATTTGCCATTAAACAAATCTGATGGTCCTGAGCCCAGGACCAGAGCCGCAACGCTTCTCTGCAGAGACGGTACGAACCTACTCCTCCCTGCTTGTTGACGTACCACATCGCGGCAGTGTTGTCCGTCAGGACTTCAACTGACTGACCGCGAAGGGAAGGGAGAAAGGCCTTGAGCGCCAAACGTATCGCCCGCAATTCCAGGAGATTGATATGAAGCAATTTTTCCTCTGGAGACCAAAGACCCTTGATCTCCAGATGCCCCAGATGAGCACCCCATCCTAGGATAGAGGCATCCGTTATCACTGTGGCCACCGAAGGAGAAAGATGAAAGGGCTTTCCTTGAGACAGATTGCCCTCCGCGCTCCACCAAGACAGATCCGCTGCAGCTTCTCTGGAGATCCTGACTGACTCCCTGAGATCTCCATTGCGCTGATACCACTGCCTGCGGAGGCACCACTGGAGCGCCCTCATGTGCCAGCGTGCATGGTTGACCAACAGAATGAAGGAAGCAAACAGACCGAGCAGGCGAAGGACCTTCAGAACCGGAACAACCGCTCCATTGTAAAACAAGGGAATAATTTCCTGAATGTCAAGAATCCTTTGCGGAAGAGAAAAAGCTCGACACACAGTGATATCCAGTACCGCCCCTATGAACAGGTTGCGCTGAGAGGGCACTAGGTGAGACTTGGGTACATATATTGAAAAACCCAAATTGTACAACAGCTTAGATGTTACCTGCAGATGATGAAGCACCATCTCTGGTGTCTCTGCCTTCAGAAACCAGTCGTCCATGTAGGGGAAAACCGGAATCCCCGACCTCCTGAGATGGGCAGCCACCACTGCCATCACCTTGGTGAAGACTCGAGGTGCAGTAGTAAGACCAAACGGAAGAACCGCACACTGGTAGTGTTGCAACCCAACCGTAAATCGGATATACTTCCTGTGCGACTTCAGGATTGGGATGTGAAAATACGCATCCTGCAAGTCGATGGACACCATCCAGTCCTCTCGCTGCAGCGCCTGAAGAACCTGCGCTAGGGTGAGCATCTTGAATCTCTCTTGCTTGAGTTAAAGATACAAAATTCTGAGATCCAGGATCGGACGTAACCTGCCATCCTTTTTGGGAATCAGAAATACCGGGAGTAGCTTCCCTGACCCCTTTTCTGCCCTGGAACCACCTCTATCGCACCTTTTTGTAACAGGGCAATAACCTCCTTCTGAAGAAGAAGCAAATGATCCTCCATGCACAACCCTTGGCAAGGAAGGTATTCCCTGAAAGGAAGGGTGTACCCATTCTCTACGAGATCTAGAACCTAAAGGTCCGAAGTGATCAATTTCCAATCTCGTAGAGAATGGGTAAGCCGACATCCCACAGGACCTACATGATCCGGGATGGCGGATCTAGGGCTGCTTTCCCGCATTACCAGGAGGGGCTGGGGAGGTGGAGGAGGAGGAGGAGGAAGGATGACGCCCGGCTCCACGGTGATCTCTGCCTTTACCCCTATAGGACTTATACAAGGGGTTTTGTTGTTGTTGCTGCTGCTGAGGCTGTCTGAAACTTAGAAAAGAAGACTTCCCGAAGCCTCTGTATCTTTTATAACCATAACCTCTCGACTGTGATTGGAGACCCAAAGATTTACTCGTGGCCTTACTGTCCTTAAATCTTTTCTCTCCGAAAAGTCTAGACCCATCAAAAGGCAGATCAAGAAGAGCAGCCTGCACATTGGGAGAGAACCCAGAAGACCTCAACCATGCATGTCTTTTTGTTGCAATGGACGAACCCATCACTCTGGCAACAGAATCCGCCGTGTCCAAGCCAGATTGGATGACTTGGCGAGCAGCAGCCTGAGAGTCCGCCAACAACTCGCTCAGATTTCCCCTGTCTTCCTCAGATAACTTAGGAAGAAGCTGTTTGGCAGAGTCCATTAAGGCATGAATGTATCTACCCAAGAGACAAGTTGCGTTGTTAGATTTCAGAGCCATGCTTGCTGAAGAAAAGGCCTTTTTCGCAGACTGTTCCAGCTTCCTGGAATCCCTGTCAGCGGGAGCTTGCGGAAAAGCCCCTGTAGACTGCTTCGAACAAGAAGCCTGTACCACCAAGCTCTCAGGAGAGGGGTGAGATGAAAGGAACGCTGGATCTCCAGGAGCAGGCCTATATCTTCTGGACACTGACCTTGAAACCGCAGGCGCAGAAAGAGGGTTGCGCCAAACATCAAGTATTGGCTCAGTCAGAGCATCAATAAAGGGTAAGAGTGGTTCAACCACCGAAGATGGAGAATGGAGCACCTCCGTAAGAAGATTAGGCTTATACTCAGCCATAGGAAGTTGCAAATCCAGAAGATCCGCAGCCTTCCTGATCACAGAATGGTACGGAGCAACCTCCTTCAAGGGGGAAGCCTTCTGAGAAACAAAGTCCCTCTCCGGAGAAACGTCAAGTCCTCTTGCCTCACACAAGTCCTCAAACACATCCTCTGTGTCATACACTTCTCCTTCCTCTCTCTCAGCCACCTGGTACTGCTCCTCCTCCAACAACCTCTGTGCCTCTCTCCTCGAGCGCATCTTCGTCTGCGGCATCGGCGGCGCCATACGCAGCATTGACGGCTCCGGGAGCGGCGTCGAAGAAGGATCCACTGTAGTGACCGGCACCGATCGGATCTGAGAAGCTTCATGGGATGGAGCCGGGGATTGCCCATACGGCGTTGACATCCTCGGAGCCGGAAAATGCCAGGACGGCGTCGCTGGTATGAATGGCACAAAGGGGGCCTGTGGATACTGTTGAGGCACACCCAAATTGAATGTCAAAGGACCCATGGGACCCGAAGGTGCACCAGAGGGGTATGAGACCCTGGCGAACACGCCATACATTGCATTCAGAAAATGCAATGGATCTGAACCCGGCGCCGTAAACTGTGGATGTTGAGCCGGTGCGATATCCAAACGAGGCACCTCTAGAAACGGAGCTGCCGGAGCCGTAGGAGCCGAAGGCAGAGCCGCAGGAGCTGAGGGAACCTCAGTATCAGACGGATTCGACACCCCCTCTGAAGTCGGAGAGAATCTCGGCGTCAATGACTGCTCCTGAGTCCTTTTATATGATGGGGAATAGTATGAAGTCACCTGTGGAGACACTGAAGGAGAAGGAGAGATAAAGTCCTTAACTCGGTGTCGAGGAGTTGGAGAAGGCGACCTTGACTCCAGAGCCTTCGAAAACTGGCGCCGAGAAACATGTCTCATCTTCTTCTTATTCCTTCTCTTGGAGTCATGCGAAGTCGATGACTTGGACTTCGCCCTTTTTCGACCCCTTTTTTCTTTCCTTGCCTTGGCCATGTACAGCTTGGCCTCCCGCTCCTTCAGAGCCTTCGGGTTCATCTTCCTGCAGGAAGAACAGCCCTCGATGTTGTGGTCCGATGACAAACACCAAAGACAGTCTTCATGCGGGTCAGTAATAAGCATATGTCCTCCGCATTCCTTACAGGGCTTAAAGCCAGACTTCTTCGGAGCAGAAAAAGAGAGAAAGATACAATCGAAACAACAAAGTATCCAGTCAAAAGTATGGAGAGTCCCAGAAAAAAACGTTAGCGTCGACAGCGCGGAAAAAGAGAACTGACGTCATCACGCCGACGTGGTCCTCTTATTGCTCCAGTGATGTCATGCGGAGCCACGTGCGGAGCCATAGCATTGTGACGACCTCGTCGGCGTGGAGAGCTAGGAAAAAAAATTCTGTGGAATGCTGGCGCAGGGGATATTCATAAGACCCTTCCACTTGACGCCACTGTAAGACCAGTTGCTCCTGAAGAGGATGCATACGTAGCCTGCAGTGAGGAATTAGAGGAATGCAGGACGAAATCGATCGAAGAAGGGACTTGTAGAGGCAAACTGAAAGTGACCTTCTTTTTAGAAGTAGATGGGCCATCGACATCAGCTTGGCTTGTCTTTCCAGTGAAGGAAATGCCTTGTTTAGGGACGTGTCCAATATGGCTCCCAGGAATTTTGTGTTTTTGGATCGGCACAAATTTGACTTTTCTCTGTTGAGGATAAGGCCCAGACTCCTGAACAGCGTTGTACAAGCTGCCACCGAATTCTCGGTTGCCGCCTTGGTAGTAACCAGTCGTCCAGAGAGGGGAAAACCTGGTGCTGCTGTTTCCTTAGGAACGCCGCTACCGGAGCTAGCATCTTCTTAAAGATCCTTGGTGGCGATCTTAGGCCAAAGGGGAGGACCTTGAATTGAAAGTGGCTCTTGGCTACTGTAAGCGAAGGAACTTTCTGTGCGACAGATGGATGGGAACATGAAAATATGCGTCCTCCAGGTCCAAAGTGGCCATGAAATCTCCTGAATTTAAAAGTCGAAGTATGTCCTGCAAGGAGATCATTCGGAACGACAGTTTGATGAGATGGGTATTGAGCTCCCTCAGCCCCAGAATAGGGCGCCACCTTTCGACAGTCTTTCGAACTAGAAAGAACCGGGAGTAGAAACCATCCCCTCTTTGGGAGAAAGGGACGGGTTCTATCGCCCCTTTCTGCAGCATTTGTTGGACCTCTAGTCGCAGGAGACGAAGATGTTTTGTTGAGCTGGAGTGAGGAGGGTTGGTTGGAGGAGGATGAACAAATTCCAACGTGTGGCCAAATTGGACTATATTGAGAACCCAACGATACAATGTTCTTCGTTGCCAATTTTGGAAGTATAGGGAGATCCTGACCACCAACTAGTATTTGATGAGTGGGAGGAAAAGTATTCAGAGCCAGCAAGCCGCTATTGACGTCTAGTTGAATCCTTCCCCTGATGTCCTGCGCTTCCTCTGGATGCCGATTTTGAATAAGTCGTGGATTGACCCTGTCGCTGGTTGTACTGTGGACGGTAAGACTGCGAGGCAGGTGTATACGAGGAGTACCGATATTGCTAATAACCTCCTCTGTGAGAGGAAGGACCTCTACCCCTTGCTCCCCGAAAAGGCACCTTGCAGTATTGAAGCGTCCCTAACGACCTCACTGTGTCCGTGTCTTTCTTAATGTCTTGGAGCGCATCATCTATGTGTTTACCAAAGAGGGCCTTTCCATCAAATGGAAGGTCCAAAATTTTATTCTGAACCTCAGGTCTAAACGAGGTTGCTCGAAGCTATCCCTGGCGACGAATGACCGCTGCTCCAGCCAGGGAACGGAACGCAGTTGTCACAATATCCATTGCGCAATCAATCACCTCAGAGGAGGCCCTCTCCCCAACCTGGAGAATCTTTTTCGCTTCAGCCTTGCTGTCTTCAGGCAGTTGGTCTAGGTAGGGAGAGAGGTCGCACCACATCTGGCAGTCGTAGCTCACCAAAATGGCTAAAGCGTTAGCCGCTTTAACGAGCAGGCTTGACACAGGTGAAAACCTCTTGCCAGCATTGTCCAAGTGTCTGCCTTTGTGAGACGTTGGCCTGGTAGATCCTACTCACCTACAGCCTTTTTTATCCGGAGGCGTTGTTAGAGGAGCTGCTGGATTTTTTTACCCCTTCTGCACTGCCTGAGGTATAACTGCATCTGCTTTTGGCTGACTCACAAGGCAAGCTGGGCTATCCTCCGGGGCTTTATATTTCTTCTCCAGACGAGGAAGCACCGGGACCACTGTGGCTGGGGTCTTCATGACTTTCAGCCCCTCTTCCCATACATGATTGACAGTGGGAATTGTTTTACAGACTTCCTAAAGGGTTCCTTAAAGTCATATAAGAAGCACTCAGACTGCACAGAAGGCATAGGCAGATCGAACCTTTTGGCTGCCCTTTCTAGCAGATTGTGGAAACCACCTATGTCCCCAGGTGGAGAATCTACTGGAACCGGTGAAGGAGAAGCAGGAGTAGGAATAATATAATCATCCCATTCTCTATGTGGGTCCGGGAGATCTGTAGCTCCCTGGTTGTCATCTGAGATATCATCCTGGATAAGGGGAGCAGCTGTTGGTGGATCCTCTATCAATTGCAGTGGCGGTGGTGGCAGCTGAGGGGTGGAAGGCCCTGCAGGTGGACCAGCAGGAACTGATACATGTTCCTGAGCTGAAGACGGTGTCGGAAATCTCCTTTTATAGTCAGAGAGCATGAACTTCAAGTCGGAAATCAAGGATGATGGCATACAGACCATCCACTCCTGAACATTTCTAAGATAGTCTTGGGGAGGATAATAGTCCTGTTCTTCACCATATCTGTCTTCAGAATCCAGATCATGGCACTTAACGTGCAGTTCTAAAGCGCTATGTGCGTAACCAAATGGACTTTCATCCTCCGAATCTTCTTCCTCTAGGAGCTGAGTAGGTAGCAGAGGTGTCACCTTGCTAGGGGAAGTGAGTACAGGAGTTATGTGATGCTTCCTGATAATTTCCCCAGAAATTTTTTCCCTGGTCCACGAGGTCATCGACGGTGTCATCGACGATGTAGATGTTGCAATCGATGGTGCCGTCGCCATTACCGTCGACGCAGTTGCCGTCGTCGAGGCTGTAGTCGCCGTCGTCACCACGGGCGTCGTCATTCTAGCCGTTGACGAAGTCGTCAACGACGAAATCTTCGGCATCACTGCTGACCCAGTATCCGTCGTCACCGCTGTTGACTATGGATGTTGCACCGTGGTGGATGAAAGCAAGGAAACTCTCAGCGATGATCCCATCGTCGGAGCGGAATGAGGAGACTGTACTTTTTCACTCCGCGTCGACGATGACAATTTCTTATCAAAGGTGTCGTCGACAGCTTCGTCGACGGTGGGGCGTTTTAGCTTGTTTTCCCTCAGAAGGAACAGAGGAGGGTTTTTTGAAGGCTTTCCTTCCGTCAGAAGGAGAAGATGGAGGTACAGAGCTCGATTTTCTCACTGCAGTCTCTCCTGTAGTAAGTCCTTCCCTCTCCTTTACACCTCAGTGAGGAGATTTGCTTAGACTTAGCCTGTCAGACCCATGAGAGGTCTTTTTAGAGGCTTTCCCAGGACGGTCTTCTGAAGAAGAAGGATCAGATTTCCCCCTTTTTAGTGATCTCCTTGAAGACGAAGCTGATGAGGCCTCATCACTATCGTCACTGGAGACTGCCTCTCTCCTGGACTTTAGCTTCTGGAGCCAGGTCAGAAGACGTCCCTCACAGTCTCTCAAGGCTTTGGTGGAAAAAGTACGGCATACCTTGCAATCTTTGGCCTTGTGATCTGGATACAGGCAATAGATGCAGTCCTTGTGAGGGTCATCCATGTAAAGCCTCTTTTTAGAGCAGGTGGCATAAGCTCTAAAAAGGCCTTTTTTCTCTTTGTCAGTCATGTTGAACAGAGAAAGAACTCGAAGCTGTAGAAGTTGTTGAAGAAAACAGTTGTACAAGAGTAATGGATCAAGGAAAAAACTGAGCAGAGCTCAGTGGAGACTCCCTAGCACAACGTGCGGTAGAAAATCTGAAGGACTGAGGTTCTCTCAGGAGGGTTCTAGAGGGTGAGGCTAATCTGATTGTCTGTTGATTTTCTTTGGTCTCTTTTACAAAAAGAGGTGGATATGTTACAGAACTGGAATGGGCCTAGGCCTTATTTCTAGTTTCTAATGGCTTTGCATTGCTATTTTTATATATACCGGGGACTCCCATCTCGACAACGGGGAATGATTCAAGCATGTGAATCTATGAAAGTTCCAATACTGGAGTAAGAAATGATTACACACACACCCAATAACTAAATCCGAGACCAATGGTTTATAGAAATATTACTTTTATTATGTTTATTTTATAGAACCAACAATACCTTGTTGCGGTAAAAGACGATTTGCAATGTCGCTGTTTTTCAATGTATTGATTTTTTAATTAAAATACATTGTTATCCTATGGGAGGAAACACTATCAGCAATATGCAGTTAAGTAAATGATTTACGATATTGAGCTTTTAAATTACGAATCAGTACCAGGCACGGTTCAGGTATGTGACCTGACTGCACCACCAGCGGCACTGGGGTGGCCAGGTGCAGAGGTCAAACTCAGGTACTGATGCCAATGTTATCCAATGGAAAAAGGGGGGCAATCAAAGTCGTACTACTCACATGGTATGTAGCACGATTTGGGAACCAGTCTCTGGGGGTTAAGGCAAGCACAGGAGGGGACTACCAGGCAGCACCAAACTTACACCCTCAGCAGCACAGGGGAGGACAGGTGCAGAGTGCCAACACAGTGTCAGGCGCTCAATGCAAACGAATTTGGGATCTCAAAGTCGGAAAAAGGCTACAAGCTGAAGCTAGGAGGCCAGTCGAAGGAGACCTACAGCTGGACAGGTAAGTTAAGATGTGCTTAAGAGTCAGGACACCATGGGTAGATCTCCCCAAGACCCAGGGGTTCTGGATGCAGGACTGTTCTTTGGCGTCTCAATCAGCTTGCCAGTGTAGGTTGCAGTTGGGGGGTTGTCGCACAGAGACTGCAGGCATTGCATGGAGACTGGCCGGGGTCAACCCACAAGGTGCTCACTGGTGAACCTTTTCTGGATTGGTGGACCACTTAGACTCTGGTTGTGGGTGTCAGGTGCAGAGGTGCTCGGTTTTGCTGTTCCACAGGCAGAGCTTTGGTCTTGGAACTTGGTTTTCTTTTGGTCAGGTCCACTGTCAGTGGGAGATCAGGAGTCTTTATGGAAGGCAGGCAGTCCTTCCAGGGTTTTGGAGGTTGCTGATCTGCGGGATGAGTCATGGAAGCTTGTAAAGTTCAAGTACGCAGACAGGCTGGTGGGGCTGGGGCCAAGTCAGGTGCTGGAGCTTCTTGTTGTGCAGGGTTCGGCTCTTCTTTGTCCTCTTCTTCATAGGTCATCGGTAATCTGAGGATTAAAGTTCAGGGGAGCCCTAAATACTCAATTTAGGGGTGTTACAGGGGTTAGAAGGTAGTAGCCAATGGGCTCCTTACCTTTAGGGTGCCTACACCCTTTGTATGTCCACTCCCTCTGGGGAGGGGCCATACTCCTAACTCTATTGGCTAGAATCCTCTAAAACAATATGAGGATTTTGAAAGGAGGGGGTCACTTCACCTCAGAGGACATTAGGAGTGGCCCTGGCTGAGAGGTGACACTTACTTGCTTACTCATTTTCCCACTGACTTTGTTGCTAAAAGTGGGGCTTGGTAAGGGGGGCGGGCCTCTTCACTAGTTGGAGAGGCCTTGCTCAGCATAACAAAAGGGCGGGAAGCCTTTGAGGCTCACCACCCTTCAATACTGTTCCTGCTTGGGAGTAGGTGTGAAGCATCTCCACCCAGAGCAGGCTTTGTTTCTGGCCCACAAGAGCAAAAGGCTCCTACCTAAGGGGCCAGAAACATGTCTAGAGGTGGCAGGCTGGTACAGACCAGTCAGGCACACACTAGTGGGTTGGTAGGTTTTCAGAGTTTACCTCTGAGGTGCATTTATTAAAGAATACAACACTGGCATCAGTGTGGGCTTATTAATTTGAGATGTTCAGTGCCAAACAACTTAGAATTCGGTGAAGCCATTATGGAGCTGTGTAACTTGTAATGACAAGCTCCCAGCCCATGTACTTAGGTTGGCTTCATTAGGTGCATATAATGTCTAAGAATGGACTTAGACAGTATAGGGGCATATCTGCTCATGCAGTTATGCCCTCACATGAGGTATAGTGCACCCTGCCTTAGGGCTGTAAGGCCTGCTGAAGGGGTGACTTACCTATGCCTCTTGCAGTGATGGTATAGGCCTGGCTCACAGGTATGTGTGCCAGGTCGACTCTTCACTTTTATCTGCACCAAAATATGCAGGCTGCTGTGGCAGTGTGAATGTGTTTGATGAGGAGTCTTTTAGGGTGTCACAAAGCATGCTGCAGCCCTTAGAGACTATCTCTGGTCACAAGGCCCTTGGCATCAATGGTACCTTTTACAAGGGACTTATATTTGAGACAGAGGTGTGCCAACTGTGGAAGTAATGGTACAGTTTTGGTAAAGAACCAGGCACTGGGAAGCTGGTTAGCAGGAACCTAGTGCACACTCGGTCACAGATGCATCAGAGTCAGGCAGAAAGCGAGGGGTAACCATGCCAAAGGGGTACATTACTACATGTGTTGCCAGAGAGTAACTAAACTTGCAATGACCTTACCCAGACACCTAGCCAGAATTTTGGAATAGATCTTAGCATCACTGTTCATCAAGGATATAAGTCTGCACGACCCAGTACTTATGGAAGGTTTTTTCTTTATAGTAAAAACAGCAATATTAGATCTTGACCAAGATTCTGGTGCTTCCCTCACCAAGCTGCACTGCTCTAAATAAAGTACACATGTTTGGAACAAAAAAGCGAACAGAGCTCTAATAGAATCCCATCAGAACCCACCTCTTTCCCTGATGGTAAACTTTTAATAGCTGCAGCGATTTTGGGTAGAGTAACAAAGTCATTCATTTCTGATCTCTCTGCCTCGGACAATGTCTCAAGATGTACCTCATGAAGAAAATAATTTGTCATGCGTATTGTAGCACTGGCTTCATCTAAATACAGTTTCTGATAATAATGCTGAAAAACCTTTGTTATGTCCTCTTGCCCATACAATAGCTCCCCTGGTCATTTGGGATTGTTGAAATCATACTCCTCTCTTTGATGCACTATTCGTTATATTTTCTTGCTCTAATCAGGCCAATTCCACCCACAGTTCCTGTAGTATACAGGTCTGTTGTCTTTCTCTATTGAATGAATAACTAATAGCCTCTCCCCTTATTCCTCATTTATATGCATCCCAAACTACTCTGGGTGGACCCGTAACCCAATTCCACCTGAAGTAGTCTGGGATCCATTGCTTCATATGTTTAATGTACCTAGGGTCAAGAAGTAGAGTCTGCTTGAACGTCCAACATCATCTAAGGTTAGCCATGTGTTGAGCCTTTAAATCCAGAACCCAGGGATTATGATCTGATGATATTTTGGGATACTTTGCCAACAGCACATTGTTTAATAAGCTTGGGAATAATACAAAATAATCTAATCTTGTATATTTTTATGAAGAAATTAATAAATGATATATCCTGGATCTGATCTATTAAATTCTACCCAGGAATCAATGAGACCACGCACTTTCTTTAAATCTAGCAGTGCCCTATGCATTATAGGTTTCCAACCCTTGTATACTGATTTGGTATTGCTAATTGAATAGCTTTTTATTTTGCCACATATTATAATTGGAGTCGGCCACTGTTCTAGCTCGATTGTCAGGCATCCAGTCATCAAAGGATCATCTGTAATAGGACCATATACAGAACAACAGTAAGTATCTTAATGCTTGGTGAGTGCACCTCTACTATTACTCAGCTCCCGAATTTACCCGAGTCTTTCTGTTTAACACTGCAGACACTCATTTTGGCCAAAGTAGCCATAAAGACATGTCTTGCATTGTACATGCTAGCAGCTCATAACCCAAAGCATACAATACATATTCCTTCACACGCATATTGGTTCCCATGCAGAATATAAGCTTCCTGCATGTATTTCAGCTCAGGTTTATATGATCTTCATTCTTCCGCAACAATATTTATTTTTTTAACATCAATCAGGCCCCTGACATTCATAGTTAAAATCTGTAACTTATCCCTAGCATCACTCATTATCAAAAAATAAGCAACAAACTATAGACACTACTATCCAATTCTGTCCCAGTGCTTGTTCCTGGAGTCTCATTTGAGCACTGCAATTTCTATGGCAAAATCCAAGTCTGTTTATTACCCCTAGCTTTACCTTAAACATTGTATTTTGAACACATCCTTCTCCAGGCTTGAACTGCCTACTCTGCACCCATCCCACACATTCCTTCTCTAATACTTTACCATCCACCTTCCCCCACAACCCCAACCCACCGACCCCCCTGTCCCATCCCACTGTCCCCAGGCCCCTCCTTCCACCCTTGCCCTACTGGCCTACCCATACTGGGAAACATACACAACCAAGAGTCTTTGTTCGCGTCAGTGATGGACTCTCCTTTCTCCACCCAATAATACTCTAATTTTATTTCTGTCCCTCTGCCCTTCACCACCCTACCTGTCCTCATCATTTTCAAATATATACATTTTAATACAATCACTTCAACATTCTTTTATATCATATCTTAACTGGGCAGTCCACTGGTACAGTGACTCGAGATATTCAATCAATCAGTAGATTTGTAGAGTGCTACTTGTCACCCATGAGGGTAAGCAGGCGCTGGCTGGGTCCAGCTGATTAGCTGAATAGCCAGGTCTTCAGGGGCTTTTGGAACTCTGGAAGAGATGGGGAGGTGCATACATGAAAACTCTGGTGGTAAGGGGCAATGAAAACTGTCTAATGCCCTCCTTGCCATGAGAGATACTCTCATGGCGAGGGGGGCACTGTTTGTTTTATTTTCAAGAAGACAATACTGCTTCACAAGGTAAACTTATAAGAGAGTTACACTTTGTGGTTCATTTACTGCATTTGGCAATAGAAAACGTACTAGTGTATATTTACTACAAAGTATAGACTTACATGTCTCCACCTTGTGAATTCATTGGGTGGATTCATTGGGTGGAGTCTAATTTATAAGTGTAAAGTTACTACTTACAACTTTTCGCATGTAGGCTGAAATCTCTACCACTGGGGCACAGATTTCCCTTATGGTAAAATATAGGGATAGTTCAAAAGTTTACAAAAAATAGCAAACATATGTTTAGGATAAATATTAATGTAAATGAATGTAAAATATTTAATTGTTGAAGAAAATAAAAGCACCCTAGTATTTCTGACTTAATTTTGAACTAAATGTTTAATTCATTTGAATATAAGAAACCAATTTTTTTTCCTCAAGATTTGAATAAAAAACACCTACAGTATAAAATGTATATTTATTCATTGTGTAGTATACTTATTAACAGTTATGCACAGAATGATTTTTAAAAAGCATTATTTTTAAAATTAGTTACATCATTTTTTTTATTGAAAAATGTTACTAACACGTTGTAATAAATTATTCATTATGTCTAATTTATATATATATATATATATATATATATATATATATATATATATATATATATATATATATATATATATATATATATATATATTATTGTTCAACAT
Source organism: Triturus cristatus (assembly GCF_964204655.1). Lineage (NCBI taxonomy): Eukaryota > Metazoa > Chordata > Amphibia > Caudata > Salamandridae > Triturus > Triturus cristatus. The sequence continues at coordinate 775,507,630 of NC_140595.1, read as the reverse complement.
TAAAATTATTTATATTTTTTGAAAAAGTTGAAATAAGTTAATTTAATTTAACAGCACTTCTAACGGGCTTTTATTTTAAGTCCCAGCCTCTATTATTTTTTATGGGAGGGTGTTGCAGTACTTCTGTTTGGCCATGTGTGGTGCTGGACTTACTCTAGCTCTGTACTGGAGTTACTAGTTTTGGGCAATTTTAGGAATTTGATGCTACTGTCAGGAATCTCACAGCTCTTATATTCTAGCAGTGTCACACTTCCTACAGCACTCTCAAGCCATTGTAGCAGCCTCTGCCTTTCTGAATGAGCCCTCAGACCATCCGAGGTATGCGTTTTGGTCAGTGCAAATCAGAACTTGGTAAAGAGAACTGTCCATCGTGAAAGGGTCCTCTTTTACAATACCTTATCTTTCCTCACACCTGCACACAAGGACCTCTCCAGCCACTCAATAGTCTTTTGTACGGTCATGTATAAACTCAACGCCCTTCTTTGATCACAGCAGTGAAATCTCTCCTCCTCCTTTAAAGGGTACTATGGCGAACAGAGCACTGGCAGAGTGATCGATTGGCTAAGGTGGAAGGGTGTAACAACTTTGGAAGGGAAGGACGCCCTTGTCCAAGCACCAACTTGTCCTGAAAGAAGGTGGTTAAAGGAAGCTCTATCGACAACTCCTGTAGTTCACTCACATGGCACGCTGATGTGATGACAAGAAGAAAAACTGTATTCAGTGTTAAGAGCCTTAAGGAACAGTTGTGCATAGACTCATAAGGCATGCACATAAACAATGTCAAGACCAGGTTCAGGTCCCACTGCGGCATTATAAATAGCTTGGGGGTGAGTTAAAGGGCGGAACATGCGGGTCAAACCTTTAATAAAATACATCACAATCGGTGACTTAAACGAACAAGTTACTTAACTTCGGTAACAATGTATCTGTAAGAGATATTTGTAGGTATAGATTCCTTACCTTAGAATGACCCCCAGGCATCAGACTGGATCCGGAGACATTTTTCTTAGCAGTACCGCTACGCGTTGGTCGGTGGTGTCGGTCGACTCCACGTTCATCGTCGGCGTTGTGGTAGCCAGGATGACGTTGCGGTGTCTACTTAGACGCTTCCCCTGCGAGCTGATGTCAGTTCTGACACGTCTTTCCATGCCAGAAGCGCAGAGACATGCAAGACACTGACCACTGGTGCACATCACTAGGGCCCTGTAAGGGAGTCCCTATCCCTAGAAGTCAGTTTGCAGAACGGGGAGGATGGGTGGGGCGGTAAGGAATCTATAACTGCTAATGTCTCTTACAGATACATTGTTACCAAAGTTAAGTAACTTGTTTACCTGAAAGAAACCGTAGTTATAGATTCCTTTCCTTAGGCTAAATACCCCAGCAATGCTAACCCCGGAGGTGGGTCTGCGAACTAAGTTCACACCAGGAAGTCCTGGAGAACAGAACGTCCGAAAAAGCCGTCTCTCCGGACTTGGCTGTCCAGGCAGTAATGCTTGGTGAACGTGTGCAAAGATGCCCACGTGGCTGCCTGACAAATGTCAAGTAAGGGAACTCCGCGTCCCAAAGCAGTAGGGGCTGCCGTCGCCCTGGTATAGTGGGCGCCCAATCCCACTAGAGGTTCCTTTTTTGCCAAAGAATAACAGATCTTGATACATAGGACAACCCATCAAGAGATGGTACGTTTTTGCACTGCCCGACCTTTCTTAACGCCCACATAATCCACGAAGAGTTCATTGTGCACCCGGAAGTCTTTTGTGCGGTCAAGGTAGAAAAACAGCGCGCACTTTGGGTCAGATAGTGGAGTCTCTCCTCCTCTTTGGAAGGGTGCGGAGGCGGGAAGAAGGTGGGCAATGTGATGGTCTGACCTATATGGAAGGAAGTAATCGCTTTGGGCAGAAAAGAGGACCTAGTATGGAGGACTACCTTGTCCGGATGGACAGAAAGAAAGGGAGGTTTAGAAGATAAAGCCTGAAGCTCACTCACCCTACAAACAGTGGTGATGGCAAGCAAGAAAACAGTCTTCAAAGTGAGGAGACGAAGAGGCAAATTATCTAGTGGCTCAAAGGGAGCATACATAAGTACAAGGTTCAAGTCCCACTGGGGCATTACAAAAGGAGAAGGAGGAAAGAAATGAGTAATGCCCTTCAGGAATCTGTTAACAATCGAGGACTTGAAAAGAGAAGGCTGATCAGGAAGGCGAAGAAAGGCCGAAATGGCCAAAAGATAGCACTTAAGTGTGCCCAGAGCAGAGCCCTGCAGGGACAAAGAAAGAATGAAGAGGAAAATCTCTAAAAGAGGGGCAGAGAGGGGATCCACAGCCTTTGCTGTGCACAATGCCACAAATTTGTTTCATCTACAGGCGTATATCGTTTGGTGGAGGGACGCGTGGCTGCCAAGATGACGTTACAGACTTTGGGAAGGTCGAAAGCTGTCAACTGTCACCGCTCAATCTCCACATAAGGAGGTGGAGGACGTCCCCTGCTGCTGTGACAGAAGATCCTCCCGAAGAGGCAGTCTGATCAGAGGATCAATGGCCATGCTCAAGAGCTCGGGATACCAGACTCTTCGTGCCCAGTCCGGGGCCACAAGAATTACTTGGGCCCAGTCATGCTTGATCTTCTTCAGCACTCTGGGTAGAAGTGGTACAGGTGGAAAGGCGAGCAGGAGGCCGCAATTCCACTTACGACGAAAGGTGTCACTGAGCGAGTGCTGCCTTGGAAACTCCAATGCGCAGAACTGCTGACATTGCGCGTTCTCTTCGGTGGCGAATAGATACAAGGCTCTCCCCACTGCTGAAAGAGACCTTGGACCACCTCCAAGTGAAGACGCCATTCGTGATCCATCATGCACTGAGATTGACTGCCCTGGCGTTCAGGGAACCAGCCAGGTGTTGAACCACCAGGAAAATATGCCCTGATGTTCCAGCCATGTCCAAAGGCGAAGAGCTTCTTGACATAGGGTCAGAGTCATTCTCACTGAAATCCAGGATAGAGGTTGAAACATCGGTATCATAGCCCAAATATCCCAGACTCGCTGCTCGGGAGGATAGGCCCGAAACTGAGCTGTATCAAGAACTGCTCCTATGAAAAGGAGCTTCCGAGAGGGAATCAGGTACGACCTTGGCACGTTGATAGTGAACCCCAGCGAATGCAGGAGGTCCGCCATAGTCTAGAGGTAGGAGACGACAGCCTGGGAAAAGCCCGCCTTCAACAGCCAGTCGTCGAAATAGAGGAAGACTGTAACCCCTGATCTACACAGATGAGCTGCAATCACTGCCATCACTTTTGTGAACACCAGAGGGGCGCTGGTAAGGCCAAAGGGGAGCACGGTAAACTGAAATTGCTTGTGGCCAACTGTGAACGGCAGGTAGCGCCTGTGGGCATGCAGGACAGGGATGTGAAAATAAGCGTCCTGTAAGTCCAACTCTACCATCCAGTCTCCAGGGTTGAGGGCAGATAGGACCTGAGCCAAGGTTAACAGTTTGAACTTCTCCTTCCGGAGGAAACGGTTGATGTCCCTGAGGTCTAAGATAGGACGCAGGCCTTTGTCCTTCTTGGGTACCCAGAAGAGGTGGGAGTAACAACCACAACCCACTTCTGGCACAGGGACTCGCTCGATAGCTCCCTTGGCCAAGAGAGCCGTAACTTCCTGGTGGATAAGGGCCAAGTGATCCTCCGACATGCGATGGAGTGTTGGTAGCATGTAGGGATGGGTAGTCTCGAAGGGGAGGGAGTAACTCCTTCGGACTATCTGCAAAACCCACCTGTCCGACGTGATGTTATGCCAGTGGGGGCGGATCCTGCCGCCAACTGGCAACTGGTGGCCCTGAAAAGTCTGACTAGGAAGGTTTGGAGGCTGCTGCAGGGGGTGCATTGGTGGACTGGCTCATCCTCTGGCCCCCAGACCTGCGACGCTGGGTCCCACGTCCCCGGCCACGCAGAGGCTGGGCAGCTTGCGCGGGCCTGTGGCTCCGGGAGGAATGTGGTGGGGCACCCCTTCTATAGCCACAAAAGGGGAAAAAGGCAGACTGCATGGGGCCTGAAGTGACTGCGAGGCCCAAGGACCTGGCTGCAGCCTGGAAGTCCTTGAAACGCTCGAGTGAGGTGTCCGCCTTGTCACCAAACAGGCGACTACCAATAAAGGGCATGCCCAAAAGGATAGATTGGATATCCCCAGAGAAGTCAGAGTTCCTCAGCCAGGCATAGCACCTCAGGGCTACCGACGTGGAAACCTTTCTACCCAATGAGTCAGCGGTGTCTAGCCAACAACCGGATGGTAAACTTATCTGCTACTCGAACACCATGCAACAGCTCGGGTGACCACGGCCCAAGCCTCCTTCAGGCACTGTGGTAGCACTTGAGCAACCATGTCCCACACCGTGTGTGCATAACCACCCAAAAGACATGCTGTGTTCACTAACCGCAGTCCTAAGCTGGCGGAAGAAAACATCTTTCCAAGATGGTCCAGCTTCTTGGATTCCCCATCTTGGAGAGCTGTAGGGAATGTGCTTCCTTTGGAGGAAGAGGCTTGGTCCACCAAGCTGTCGGGGGTAGGGTGTTGAGAGGGGAAAAGTGAGTCGTGGCGTTGGGCAATCATCCTGTCCACAGGAGCCCCTGTGCTGGGCTTGGACCAAGTGCCCAGTAGGATGTCAGTGAGGGCCTCATTGAAAGGCAGCAGGGGCTCCAAAAAGGCTGCTGCTGGCTGAAGCACTTCGTCCTGTCTGCCACCGTAGGAAGCTCAAGGCCCAAGGCCTCAGCCGCTCTACGCAACACCACAGCCTAAGAGGCTCCCTCCTCCATAGCCACAGTAGGGGGAGAAAGCATACCAAGGTCTGGCGAAGTATCCAGACCACTGGCGTCACCCAACTCCTCTCTCCAGTCCGGCTCTTCAAGCTAGTCTGCTAGAGTGTCAACAGATCCCTCCCATTCCTCCTCACCTTCCTCTGGCTGCCAGTCAGGGCGAAAAGGAACACTAGGAAAGAACAGTGGCACAAAAGTACCGGTCGGCGCTGGTCCGGCTCCGTCTCCATGTCGGGGTTGAGGCTGGGGTCAACGCCGGTTGGGGGCACAACCGGCATCGGGGGCATCGTCACTGGATTCGATGCCGGGAAGGGTACCATGAGGTCGACCAGCACCGATCCAGATCCAGGCCTGGTTCCTTGGGGGCCCTCCAGCGCCGGTGCTGAAGTCGGTGGACTCACAGGCCCAGGGCCCCCAGCCGAGTCCGCGGGGCCCAAAGGCACACCAGCAGAGACGGGCTGCCCAAAGATGCTATGCGCAAGAGAAACAATTGATCAACGGAATGCTGGACAATGCAAACATTCACCCCCAATCAAAAGGATCTGCGTCTTATTCATCATTCTTTTGCTCACAACACCACCCCAGTTTGGACCCAGCCATATGCAAATCAGTCTTGACCCTGTTCCTTATGGGAATAGTCCAGCCCGAACTGCCAAGCCAGATCCTCCCTGGACTGGAAACAAGCATCCTGGGACCAGTTTCAGGGCTTCACCCTTCATCTGCCAGGCTAGCTTGAATCCAGTGGTGTAGTGAGCACAGGACCCACGTCTGGGCACACCCTTCCCAATTAGGGCAACATATGCAAAAGAAACAATTGATGGACGGAATGCTGGACAATGCAAACATTCACCCCCAGTCACAAGGATCTGGGTTTAATCCATCATTCTTTTGCTCACCACACCACCCCAGTTTGGACCCAGCCATATGCAAATCAGTCTTGACCCTGTTCCTTATGGGAACAGTCCAGGCCGAACTGCCAAGCCAGGTTCTCCTTGGACAGGAAACAAGCATCCTGGGCCCGGTTTCAGGGCTTCAACCTTTATCTGCCAGGCCAGCTTGAATCCAGTGGTGTAGTGAGCACAGGATCCACGTGTAGGCATACCCTTCCCACTTAGGGCAACATATGCAAAAGAAACAATTGATGGACGGAATGCTGGACAATGCAAACATTCACCCCCAGTCACAAGGATCTGGGTTTAATCAATCATTCTTTTGCTCACCACACCACCCCAGTTTGGATCCAGCCATATGCAAATCAGTCTTGACCCTGTTCCTTATGGGAACAGTCCAGGCCGAACTACCAATCCAGGTCCTCCCTGGACAGGAAACAAGCATCCTGGGACAGGAAACAAGCATCCTGGGACCGGTTTCAGGGCTTCACCCTTCATCTCCCAGGCGAATGGGTTTAATCCATCATTCTTTTGCTCACCACACCACCCTAGTTTGGACCCAGCCATATGCAAATCAGCCCGAACTGCCAAGCCAGGTCCTCCCTGGACCGGAAACAAGCATCATGGGACTGGTTTCAGGGCATCACCCTTCATCAGCCAGGCTAGCTTGAAACCAGTATGCAGCACTTCGTAGAAAGCGTGAAGCTGGGAAGGGGATGCTCTGGCTCCCGGAAAGGGAGGGAAACACGGAGTCGTCCCAGAAGCGGGGTCCGAAGGAGGAGCCGGAGAGAGACGATGCTCCGATTCCCGCATCGCATCGGCCAACAGACAGGGAGAAGGTGAAAAGCGACGATGCTTCGTCACCTTCTTCTTGTGCTTCGACTTACCCGAGGAATGCGCAGACTTCGATGACGAGTGGTGATGGCTCTGCGACCAGCCCTGAGACCGTCCTCATGACCGGGACCTCATGCAGAGGGGAGCCGACTGCCAGGTCTCCAGAAGCTTTCGGCACTGCTCCCGCAAAAACTTCTGGTTCATGGCTTGACAGTCGGAGCACAACTTCGGATCGTGGTCGCGCTCCAGGCACCAGATGCACATGAGGTGCGGATCCGTGACAGACATCAGCTTGTGACAGGAGTCACAAGGCGTGAAGTAGGTCCGACGGTGGGGCATCCCTACATGCACCAGGAGTCGAAGGACTCGAAAAAGATGTCTACAAAAGTCAAAAAAGGTTTTGTCAAAAAGTAACTAAAGGGCACGCTCTCTCCGGATCTGCGCTGGCTGGTGCGGAAAAAGAAAGACTGACATCAATGCACAAGGGCGGCGTCTAAGTAGACATGGTGATGTCATCCCGGCGACCACGACAAACGTAGAGTCGACCGACGTCACCTACCGGCGCGCAGGGGTACTGCTAAGAAGAAAGTTCACCCGATCCAGTCTGACGCCTGGGGGTAATTCTTAGGTAAGGAATGTATAACTACAGTCTCTTTCAGATAAGGACAGTTGGTACAGTAAACACAGAAAGGCAGAGAAGGCCAAAGGATAATCCTTCACAGTACCTACTGCTAGACCTTGCTGGGCTAAAGAGAGATCTAACAAAAGGACAACTGAGAGTTTCAATAAAGGCAAGAGCAGGAACAACAAGCACCGGTAATGTAAACGTGTCTAGCATGTATTGTAACGCATGCCTGTAATACTCAAGTGGCACAGGGTGCTGTCATTACTTTATGCATAAGAAATTGTGAAACAGAACTGTGGAATTCTGTGCTGCTATACTGATGACATTATTATGGTGACAATGATGACATTTAGCCAGAAGCTAAAAAGGAAATGTGGCACCAAGAGCCCATTTGATTTTCCATACTTTTCACTTGTTTCCCCACTTTTGGTGAAATGACATGCATGGTTACAAAACAAAGGAGCTACTATGCATACATTGCCTTCGCTCCCTGTGGCAAGAAGAGTGTGGCAGTTATGAGACTGTAGTTTATTTGTCTTGCCCTAGCACCTTTGCAGAAAACATGATTGTGCCTGGTGGCTAAAAGGTGGGACAAGGGTTCAGGCCTGTGATGCTATCAGCAGTCAAAGGGTGTGGGAGGTCACTTCTGCTATTTCGGGCATTCAGGTGAATCAAGGTCATTCACAGCATCTGCTGCCCAGCAAGCTGCTGTCTTGTCCCAGATGGAGGAAAGGAGCACTAGATATCACCCACCAGTGGTAGGTCGGTTCAACACTTTCAGCAGCTTTCACATTAGGGTCATGTCAGTTGAGTGTCTGCTCCAGAATGAGACGGCCTGCAGCCCTCAAATCAGCAAACGTGATTGCATAGCATCTGCAGTGGTACCATACAACCCCAACAGCGCAATATTACTAGAAATAGGGGGCCTCATCTCTGAAAGGATGCCACTAAACTAGCAGAAAAGGTTTCCTATCCACAACTAAATTTTCTGAAGAGCCTCAAAAGCCTATGGAGGGTTCATTACTAGTGATTTTCAGAATGAAGGAGATCAGCTCGTATTGTCAGTAGAACAGTTTTTCCTGCAAAGGAAAATCTGTCATATATTTTTCTGGCAATCACACCCAGAGCAGAGGTTGCAGCTCTAAACAGAGCACAATTTACATAGAGGATGGTGCAAAATTTACCTTTTACAGATGCTTCTCTACCATCAGGACTGTGATAAGATAGACATCCCACCTGGTCTGTCTCTACTCAAAAGGTTATCCGCTGGAAATTCAGAACAAGGCACCAGTGCACTATTCAGACGGCCATCCCACTTAGTCTGTCTCTACTCAAAAGGTTATCCACTGGAGATTCAGAATAAGGTACCAAAGTGCTATTCAGCTGGACATTCAACCTGGTCTGTCTGTACTCAAAAGGTTATCCGCTGGAGATTCAGAACAAGGGACCAAAGTATTATTCAGAGGGACATCCCACCTGGTCTGTCTCTACTCAAAAGGTTATCCACTGGAGATTCAAAACAAGGGACCAAAGTACTATTCAGATGGACATCCAACCTGGTCTGTCTCCACTCAAAAGGTTATCCGCTGGAGATTCAAAACAAGTACTATTAATTAAAACCTGAAGCACTCTTTAAACCATCACTCAGTTATCACTCCCATCATTCACCTGTCTGCTTCACACACTGCTCCCTGCTATAATAAGAAATAGAGTATGGGCTGCTGGGCTCATTCAAGAGCCTGAATCAAAGGACACACCTCTTCAAACTCATCAGCCTTGTAAAGATTGGGGACTTCTCCAGAACTCAAGATGTTGTTGATATCTTCCACAAAAGCCTCATCCACGATCTGGGTGTCGTTGAAGAGGAACACTGTAGGCTTATCTTCCACACCCGTCTGGCGATACAGCCTTTTAATATCTGCAAGGGAATACGCTCAAAGTTAATTATGAGGATAATTCATTATGGACTACAGTTTGGTCTGCCAAAAGCAAGTTCCCACGTGGAAAAATATGATTACTAACTTAGGTCACTGTGAAATCTGAAAACAAACGAATGATTCTGTTTGCTGATGTGTCAAGTATTGAGAGTTTGCAGATTCAGTGCCATGACACCATGCCCAAATATAAAGATCTACAAATTTCCTTTTGTGAAGGGTAATTATCTGAATCAGTACGAAGATTAATACAGGACTCTCATACAGGAGAAATCCTGTTACCTAAATTTGAATGTGGAACTTTCTGCATCGACTTACATTGCAAGATCATCTCTGTGACTTCCTACAGTGTTGGCTATGTCGTCTAACATTCTTTGGTATGGGGGTTAGCTCTTTACCTGTTTAACAACAGGCCGTGTACATTTCAGCCTGGCTGGGATCAACCAGAGGTTGAAGAGAACAGGATCCATACCTCAAGTCTCAGGATAGCCACATAGGATTCATTTACACACCATCTATGTAAATAGTACAGTTTAACAGCCAGTCATTATCATGAAAACCTGACAGAAATTTGACCCACTTGGACCTGAAGTGGATACCGCTGCTGGACATTTTCCTCTATCAGATCCCGGATTATTTCCATCCGCCCACAGCTCTTTCACATAGACAATCCACTGAAACGTTTTCCATGGGATGTAAGGCAAGAACAGGAAATGCCTCACCATCTCCTGATGTCAATGGAAATGAACCCCCCTTGATCTAGAAGTAGAACCCTATAACCTCTTGTGACATCACTTCCTGAATATCACCAAGCTCCCCAGCCTTGAAGAGCCCAGTCAACGGAAGAGGGTGAGGAGGAGATCTTTGTGTGTATTTCTGTAAATAATTAAATTAGATATTCAAGGTTACAGACAGTGGTCACGGCTATCTTCAGCTTCTCAAGGCTATGAAGTCTCAGCCAAGTCAGTAGTCAACCTAATTTTCTACTCTGCAGTACTCTCAATTCTAAGGGATCAATTATTATTGCAGCCAGTTAGCCAAACAGGGTAGGGAATAATCACACCTACTGTGGCGGATGGGCCAAAGAGGCAAAGCTTCCCACGGCAGAGGCCACTGGGCCTGCCCTTGGCATCCCAGCAGCTCTCCACCTCAATGCCTGGTGCCCGCAACTGTCACTTTTAGTCCCATTTGGAAACACCCCAATACTACTGGGCAACTAGCAGTTAGACTGGTTGGAGTGGGGAATAACTGCGTGCTAACTGAATTGCCACAGAATTCCGCATGATGCTTGAAGCAAGTAGCATGCGGGAGCAAGGGTTTCTCTGCGGGGTGGGAGTTAAGGCAGGTGTTTGGGTGACTGAGGTTGGGAGGGGAAAGTGCCCTGGCAGGGAGACCATGGCATTCTCCATGCTTGCCGTAGAAAGAGGTGCAGTGTCGGCAGATGCAGTGGGGCAGAGGCTTGGCAGCCGAAGCCTCAAGGAATGTTACTGGCTGTTCCTTCTGGCCGGGATCACTTGGTCCGATATTCCTGACCCAGAGAAAAGCCTCTGCGGGACCCCTTCCAGAGAAAACCCGCTGCAGGACTGCCCAATCGGGATGGGGCAGAGAGGGTTCACACACAGAATTCTGTTCTGCCGACTCTGAATCAGGGCCTAAACAAAAGGGACATGGCTTGGAGAAGTGGGATTTTTCTCAAATTATGGTAGTGCTCCCTCTTCCTCAAACTCTAAGTGATCTCCTAAATCTTATTGATCAAAAATGAACAGAGTTGGTTCACTGCTTAAGCATTTGTTTCCACCCAGTGATGAGAGGATGTTCGTTGTCGATCCTGACATCACCATCATGTGTAGATAGGTGCAACCTTTGCGACTGACGAGATTAATGGAAGGTTGTGGCTGGGGGGAACACGGCCCACCGTGTCAGTAGGAACAATAAGCAGAACAGTGTATTCAATTATATTGCTAAGAACACAAGTCGGGTGCTTCACGGTGAGGGAAGTCACCACATGTTCTTCAACGAGGACAAAGTCCACGCGAAAGAAACTCACCATCGCAAGGAAGTCCCATTCTTGTGTACTTTATTCATAAGCCACATTTCTCATATCCCTGGTCAAACGCTTGCCAACAAGTGCTTGGTCGCTGGATAGTTATATTCAAGCGGATTTCCCAGTCCTCTGGGCTGGCATCAGGTTTGGATTGGGATCACAAACCGGCCTGGGCACATAAAAAAAAGTGTCCCAAATGCCCCCTGCATCCCCTCAATTAGCATACATTAATGGGCCGGCCCAGCGAGAGAAAGGGAGTGATAGCTCCACCCATCTGCCTCTAGAAAGGCCACTCAGGCACCCACTGGGCCGCTGGCGGCATACTAACAGCAGAGACAGCCCCCAGGCTGCCCAAAAAAGCAGCAAACAACTGGAACTCGGCTACTGGCCCTCCAGCCATTTCCAGAGTGCCCACCATACAAATCCGACCCTGGCTTGTATCAATATTCCCATTCAAGTCACTAATATCAGACTCTAGTAGCAGCACGTGGTGCAACTCCACTTATCCCTTCGTGGCCTTGAGGGGAGTGTGGGAACCCACTGCAGAGCCAATACAACCCATCATTTATGGCATACTGGGCCAGTTCTAAGATTTTTGGGGCCCGAGCGCAGGGGAATGTGCAAGGCCCCTCTAATTTACATAAGTGATACCTTCAGGGCTCCGGATGCTGCTTTGTGGAGACTCTTACGGGGCCGCAGCTCCTCCTTTAAGCCTCCTACAAGCATATCTTTTACAGCTCATATTGGGCTGAATGTGTGAGAATTGCTTGGGGGCTGAGATTTAAAACTGTGGGTGAGCTAAAGTGCTGGACAAAGGGCGTCCCGCAGTGTCTCTGAATGGGCAGCCGGCCTAATTGCAGGAGAAACCTGCAAAATGTGTTTCATTGCAAGTGGGACAAAAGGAAGTGTCCCCCTCCCTTAAGCCTGCCCGTACCATACCTGAGAGGCCCAGGGAGGGGGGCCTCCTCCCATGAGCCCAATTGCAAAGAGACAAACACGTTACTTACCTTAACTTTGGTAACGATATAGTTATAGATTCCTTACCTTAGAATTACCCCCAGACGAAGACTGGATGTGGAGAATTTTTCTTCAGCAGTACCCCTGCGCATCGGTAGGTGGCATCGGTCAACTCCACGTTCCTCGTTGGCATTGTGATCGCCGGAATGACGTCGCGGTATCTACTTAGACGCCGCTCCTGCGCGCTGACATCAGTTCTTTACACAACATTCCACGACATTCCACGCCAGAAGCACAAAGCCATGCAAGACACTGACCACTGGTGCACAAAACTAGGGCCCTGAAAGGGAGTCCCTTACTCTAGAAATCAGTTCACAGAATAGGGAGGATGGGTGGGGCGGCAAGGAATCTATAACTAATATATGTCTCTTACAGATATATTGTTACCGAAGGTAAGTAACTTGTTCATCTGAAAGAGACTATTAGTTATAGATTCCTTACCAACCCTGGAGGTTAGTCTGCGGACTAAGTTCACACCAGAAAGTCCTGGAGAACTGAACGGCCAAAGAAGCTGTCTCTCCGGACTTGACTATCCAGATGGCACTGAGGGGGATACCACGTCTGAGAGCAGTAGTGGCTGCCATCGCCCTGGTGGAATGGGTGCGCAACTGTACTGGAGGCTCATTTATCACCACGGAGTAACAGATTTTAATGCAAAGAACGACCCATGGAGAGATGGTTCATTTTTGCACGGCCCGACCTTTCTTGGCGCCCACATAGCCAACAAAGAGTTGACCATCCACTCGGAATTGTTTTGTGCAATCCAGATAAAATGATAGAAAAAGAACGTGCCAGGTGTTGAACCACTAGGGACATGCCCTGATGTTCCAGCCATGTCCTCTTGACATAGGGTCCATGACCCCGCCCTGTTTGTTGCAGTACCACATGGCGGTGGTGTTGTCGGTAAACACCTGCACTACTCTTCCTTTGACAGAAGGAAGGAATGCTTTTAGTGCAAGAAGGATCGCCCAGAGCTCCAGCAGGTTGATGTAGAGCCTGGACTCTGCCGGAGACCAGAAACCTCTGATCTCCGCCTCTCCCATGTGGCCACCCCATCGCAGAAGTGACGCATCTGTCATCACTGGGAAGTCTGGTTGGGGAAGGGAGAGGGTTCTGCTGTTGACCCAATCGTGGTTCGTTAGCCACCACTGCAATTAGTGTGCAATGCCCTCCGAGATCTGGACGACATCGGAAAGATTCCCCTGATGCTGCGCCCACTGGAACTTCAGGTCTCACTGCAGAGCTCGCACATGCCACCTGGCATAGTACAGCAGCAGGAATCCTCACCGAAACCCGGGATAGAGGCTGAAACATCGATATCATAGCCCGAATATCCCAGACTCGCTTTTCAGGAGGATAGGCCCGAAACTGCGCTGTATCAAGAACTGATCCGATGAAAGGGAGCTTCTGAGAGGGAATCAGGTGTGACTTCGGCACATTGATAGTGAGTGAAGGAGGTCCGCTGTAGTCTGGAGGTGGGAAACGACAGCCTGGGGCGAACTCGCCTTCAACAGCCAGTCATCGAGATAGGGGAAGACTGTAACCCCTGATCTGCGCAGATGAGCTGCGACTACGGCCATCACTTTCGTGTACACCCAAGGGGAGCTGGTAAGGCCAAAGGGGAGAACGGTAAACTGAAAAGGCTCGTGTCCTACCGTGAACCATAAGTACCATCCAGTCTCCAGGGTCGAGGGCAGACAAGACCTAAGCCAATGTCAACATTTAGAATTTCTCCTTCCGGAGGAAGCGGTTGATATCCCGGAGATCCAAGATAGGGCGCAAGCTTTAGTCCTTCTTTGGCACCAGGATGTAGCGGGAATAACAACCACGACCTACATTTGGCACAGGAACTTGCTCGCTGGCTCCCTTGGACAAGAGAGACGTAACTTCCTGACGGAGAAGTGCCAAGTGATCCTTCGACCTGCGATGGAGTGTTGGTGGCATAGAGGGAGGGGTAGCCTTGAAGGGGAGGGAGTAGCCCCTTCGGACTATCTGCAAAACCCACCTGTCCGACGTGATGTTGTGCCAGTTGGGGAGATGATGGCGAATCCTGCCACCCACTGGCAACTGGTGCCGTGAAAGGTCAGACTAGGAATGCTTAGAGGCCGATACAGATGGGGCATTGGTGGACAGGCTTGCCCGCTGGCCCCCGGACCCACAGCGCTGTGGACCTGGGTGGAACGTGGTGGGGCACCCCGTCTGTAGCCACAAAAAGGGCAAAAGGCAGACTGCATGGGGCTTGTCACCAAACAGGGACGGCCGTCAAAAGGCTTGTCCAAAAGAGTAGATTGGGCATCCCCAGAGAAGCCAGAGGTCCTCAACCAGGCATAGCGCCTTAGGGCTACCCACGCGGAAACCGTTCTACCCAGCGAGTCGGCGGTATCCAGCCCACACCGGATGGTGAACTTTGCTGTGTCTCGACCCTCAGCAACAGCTTGGGTGAGCACGGCCCGAGCCTCCTCCGGGCACTGTGGCAGTATTTGCGCCACCATGTCCCACACCATGTGTGCATAACGGCCCAAGAGACATAGAGTGTTCATCGACCACAGTCCTAAGCTGGCAGAAGAAAACATCTTCTTCCAGAGATGATCCAGATTCTTGGATTTCCTATCCGGGGGAGCAGTAGGGAACGCGCCTTTGGAGGTTGAGGCTTGGACCATCAACCTCTCAGGGGTAGGGTGTTGGGAAAGGAAAATGTGATCACCCAGGGCCGGGCAGTGGTGTCGGGCAATCATCCTATCCACAGGAGCCCCTGTGCTGGGCTTGGACCAAGTGCCCAGAAGGATGTCGGTGAGGGCCTCATTGAACGGCAGCAGGGGCTCAGAGGAGGGCACTGCTGGCTGAAGCACCTCAGTCAGGAGGTTAGTCCGGACTGCCACCATAGGAAGCTCGAGGCCCAAGGTCTCTGCCACCCTACGCATCACCACAGTGTAGGAGGCTCCCTCCTCCATGGCCACGGTAGGGGGAGAAAGCATACCAAGGCCTGGGGAGGTATCCAGACCACTGGCATCATCCAACTCCCCTCTACACTTTCCTAGCTGGTCTGCCAGAGGGTCCACAGACCCTCCCAGTCCTCCTTGCGCTCCTCTGGCTGCCACTCAGGGTGAAAAGGAATGCCAGGATAGAACAGTGGTACCAGAGTACCAGTCAACGTCGGTCCGGCTCCGTGTTCAGATAGAGGGGGAGGCCGGGGTTGATGTCAGCCGGGGACTCAACCGGCGTCGGAGGTGTCATCAGTGGAATCGGTGCCAGGGGAGGTGTTGTCAGGTCAACCAGCGCCGATCTGGATACAGGCCTGGATACCTGTGGGGTCCTGCAGCGTCGGGCCAGAGCCACCAGCATCGAAGGCCTGGAGCCCCCAGCTGAGTCTGTGTGGCCTGAAGGCGAGCCAGCAGAGTCAGCCTTCCCAAAGATGGAGTGGGGGGCTTTGTAAAAGGCACGAAGCTGGGCAGGGGATGATCCAGCTCCCGGGAAGGAAGGGCAGCTCAGAGCCATCCCAGCAGGCTTCGTGGGCAGAGCCGAAGGATGGCGACTTTCCGCCTCCCGCGTCGTGTCAGCCGATGGACAGGGAGAAGGCGAAGAGGGACGGTGCTTCTTTGCCTTCTTCTTGTGCTTCGAATAACCCGAAGAGGAAGACTTTGAATGATGATGATGACTCCACGACCTCCCTCTCGACCGGGACCTCGAGCGGCGCGGAGCTGACTGCCGGGTCTCCAGAGGCTTTCAGAACCCCTCCCGCAAAGACTTCAGGTTCATGGCTGCACAGTCGGAGCAGCCATTCGGGTCGTGGTCGCACTCGAGGCACCAGAGGCACACGAGGTGTGGGTTCATGTGAGGAAATATGAATTTTGTGATCAGTTATGTCCCCTATCGTAGACCCCAACGGCTCCATGTGCATGCCATAAGTACATGTATGTTCCCTCCTACTCCAGTTTTGAAGACGCAAATATATGTGCGTCCACCGTCAACATGTCCTCTTTCAGATCCGCCATGAATGGGTCAGATATTCCATTCCTAAGTATGAAAGGCCACCGACTTTATGTGGTTCACTTTCCACATTTTACAGATTCAGGCGAGTAGGCCCAGAATTCTGTCATCAAGCCTTTTCCTGCCTTCTGCCTCTGAAAGCTCCAGTCTGAGCCTGCATTTGTATCCATGAACTTTGTCCTACTCCCTGCGCGGCTAACGGTGCCTGATCCAGCATATTGCCTGCCAAAAACTGTATTTCACCTTCAAGATTATCTACTTCGCTCCTCATCCGATGCATTCCTGTCTAGCAGTTTAGGTAAACATTCCTTCAGCTACCGTGCAAAGGGGCCAGGCCTCGCTGTCCTCATGCAAGTAATTCATAGCTCCGTTACCATGGAATATTCCTACCCCCTCGCATCCCATGTAGACACTTAGACGCTTGTACACGCACTAACAGTCAGTATAGAATAGATTCTATCCTAGAGACCTTTCCTTTTGGATAACACAGTTCTTTAAACATAGGATATTAGATATGATTTGGGATTAGGTTGACATAACCCCAGACTTCTGTCTCCACATGTAGAGCTAAATGTCAAGTCCCCTTCACCCTCTAGTTGCACGTCAATCACACGTCATGCGGCTGCGCGCGCATCTCTGCCAAATATTTCTGCTGACATTGCAGGATTCTTTTATGGATCCACCCACTTGTGACATCATATGTAATGACGTATTTTAGTTACACCCATGTATACGCCTCTATTAGTTACGTATGCACAGTTTATCTGTATTATCAGCTGTTACGCCTCTTGCATCTGTTTCACTGTAATGTATTTTCTATAAAACTGCTTATCTGTCAATAAAATATGCCCCTTCCTTCCTGAACTTTCGTGGTGATGGAATAGAAGGCCCACAATTCGAATTGTATTCCTTTGTATAGGAATAAAGCCTTTTAAAACCTCTAATACCACGGATTCTGCCTCTTATATTTACTGAGTTATTCTTAATAGACTTTACCGCATAAAAAATAGTACCGGTAACGAAATATTTACCACATAAATTGGCGCCCGAACAGGGACACTTTCTCATCTCACGCGCCGGCGGTGCGTTGCAGGCCCGGTCTCCTGCCACAGCTGAACGGACAAAAACGCGTACCTGCAGGATTTCCTGTATCTCCCTCCGGCCAAGCGGGGGCAACTGAGGCTGCGATCAACACCCAGACGAGGCGGTGAGAAGTGCGAAGTATCCCGACCAGAGCCTAGCTGAGAGAGCAAGATCCGAGGTATACAGAGGCCCACCAGGTTCCGAAGTTCCGAGTCCAGTCGAGTCGAGTCCAGTCCGGTCCAGTTTCAATTCCGTTCCGAGGCCTTCCGTTCCGAGCTACCCGGTGAGTACCATTACCGGGGAGGCATTTTACGTGCACATAGTCTGTGCCGGTCAAGACGGGTTTGGGTACACAAATCCGGTCTGCACTGTTTCAGCAGTGTATCTGTACTGTTTAGCAGTATATATAGTATGTCTTGCATATAAATAAGTATTATCTAGTGTCAGTATTATGTCAGTAACTAGTTTTCTATTAGTTATCATCGTTCGTTAAAAAATGTTAAATGTTAAATGTTTTAATACGTTCTATACATTGTGGTGTGAATGACTGTTCATTATTGTGTTTTATAAAGTGTGTTCTAGTAATAAGGTCTAAAAATGCCGCTCTTTTCGAAATTAAGACAGATCAAAACTAGAAAAGGGGTACTCGAAGAAGCTGTTCCCATCCCACCTAGGGACACTCCAGGATACTTTATGTATCATAAGCATGGCCTAGATGCCATATTATTTCTTGATTTATGGGTGGACTACACCAAAGAATGACCAGAGAGTCAGAGATGGCCCGCAGCGGGGACCTGGGATGCAGATTGCATCATGAGAGTAGAAGAAGAATTATGGAAAAAGAAAGCCAGACAGTCACAGAAAGATGCCATTGAATTATGGCGTAAAGAATCATACAGACGTACAGACAGGAAGAGAAAGGTAGAGAGAATTCAAATAAAACTCGAGAAAATCTATTACTTGAGGAAGGTACCCGAGTAAACTCAGAACAAGTAGATAGACAAAGAAACACTCTTATGAATGGTATGTATCCTCTTTTGGCCGAAGGGTTACCTAAGGCTATTCCGGAAATACCAAAAGACTTAACTCCTCCATTGCTCCCGATAAAAGCACATCCCAAAACACATCCCAAAACAGCAAAGGACGTTTTCCTTTCCTCCTATTTAGATGACGTAGCTCCCGAGTATGCTAATGCCATACCACACATACCGCTTGACGATGGTGTTCAACACCAAGAGCATCCGTCTGTATCCCCGCAACTACAAACTCCTACACAAGTTCCCACAGGTCCGTCCGTTTCTGCAGTTTTTCCCGCATCTACAATCTCTATCCTACGTCCAATGAATCCTTTCGTGCCTAGCGCCTCAGAGGGTGCTACAGGAGGTACGACAGACATGTTTGCCACCCCGCCGCGAAACAAACAAACCCTTAGAGATTTAGCACTCCAACGTACACCCCAACTAGCGACATCCGACATGTTTAAAGAACAGCTTGTGGATTGTAGATACGACCCAGTACCAGGTAGACAGGATAAATTGCTCATATCATCACTACGTATAAGACGAGCTACATTATATTTAATGACAATACCAGGAATGGGTGAACACCTAGACGAAATATATCGCTTTGTCCAAACAGGGCGAGGTCCAGAAAGTATTAACGAAGCTATGGAATACCAGAAAGTGGATGTCCAAAGACAACTACTACGTTTTTTCATAAATTGTGTAATTAGGAATCAAGACAGGCCCGGGGCAGATCACGATACCATGCAAAGACTTGTCAAATGGGGTCAGAACATATCAGAAGAGAAACATGATAGACAGGCGTGTATAATCGCCATGTGTCGAAAGATCCGCAAGGAAGTAGAACGAATACATAAAGAAAGACGAGAAACAGACAGAGTAGAATCAGAAGAGGAGGAGGAGCAAGAATCAGAACAAGTAGAAACAATAGCTTATGTAGGTAGAGGAAGACCCCATAATAATACTAGAGGCTTTAATGATCAGATACGTCCACTACGTCCAGAATATAATAGACATTTTCCAAACCCTATGTTAAATACAAAGTCCCCCGAACATCTATTCCAAGCCGCTGATAAATTACTCCGAGATCGAAGAGGGTACCATGTGCTCGATTCCATGGACGAACAAGAATTAGCCAGGTCAGCAGTACAATGGGCTGACAGTCCCGGCGAATACAATGATGATGTACTTGCACACATGTTTCTGAATCTTGACCCATACGAACAGCGTTTAGCTAGTATATACATGATTCAACACCTCCTTATATTATATAAAAGCCAACACTCCGATCCAGGACCCTTACCTGACATATTGACAGAACTACTCACGAACATATGGAGAGGGTCAAGCACTGATTTGATCAAAGAAATTCTAGAATCCCGAAACCAATATTTAAATTTCGTATGCCCAGAACACGTTCCAGTTCCCATCATAGGAAGAAAAATGTATCACATAGATAGACAGAACCCGTTACGCGAAGTACACCCAATCAGAGGTGACGGTAATAACTTTACACGCGTGTTTGTGTACACGCCTATAACTAAACTGGAATTATTAGAAATGAAGAAAGTAGTACCCAGCCATGACAAGGACCCAGCAGGTTTCCACCGCGAGATAAAAGACATGTTACTCATGGGAGAGTATACCTACCCCGACATTATGAAAATATTAAAAGTCCTATTACCCGCCGGTGTTTACGAGAAACTCAGAGAAAAGGAATGGGAGGTGGGAGACCAAAAGATAGATTGGACAGCATTAGAAAACGAAGAAAGGGCCCGAGCTGCAGGAGCAGGACTTGGGGAAAAGACTACAGCACTAGCAGGACTACTAGTGCAGGTACTGCCACGTTTATTAACTACGAAAAAGGAAGACTGGGGTGCAATCTCAGCCTGTAAACAAAAGCCAGATGAAGACACTAGTGATTTCTATTCCCGATTTGAAAAATGTTTTGGTATAAATAGTGGTATAAAAGCCAGTAGTGAGTCATATCCACATCTGTTTGTGACAAAATTAGTTGAAAATTCTCTGCTACAAGTCAAGAATAGAGTATTGAAATTCGAAAGTACCTGGCAAGGTAATACCCCATCACAGATGTTACAAATGTTACAATATCATCATAATAGAATTAGAGAAGAACAAGAACACGAACAAAGACGTATGAAAGATACAAAAATGAAAATGCTTGTTGCTCAATCAGTTCCAGCCGATAGTCATCAAAAGGGTAATTCCGCAGGTCCTACGAAAGGGACATGCAACTATTGTAAACAACAAGGTCATTATATACACGATTGTCCAGTCCTGAAACATAATATTGCTACAGGTAGAACTCAGGAGAGACCACGTCCACCTAGACAGGATCAGAATCAACAACAAATCCCTCAGCATGCACAACCTAGGTTAGCTCTGCAACAACTAGCTCCGCAACAGGGAGCTCCACAACAGACCGTAGCACCACCACAAACGCAGCCTATTGCTGCAACACAAGCAACAACACAACAGATGTATCAGTATGCACAAGCAGATTATCCCGATTATCAGCGATACACATGAAATAGCCTAGGGAGGGAATTTGGCTTACCCCTTATAGAGGTTCCTGTAGACCAAGAGGGACCTTAAGTACATAGTGAACTATTAGGGGAAGACAGAAAGTTTTTACTTGATACAGGGGCAAGCAGAACAACTATAAGACTCAGTGAAGTTCCAGGGGCACCCCTCTCAGGCTCACAGAATATTTCCCTTGGATTCTCAGGAAAACCTATAATAAATGACGTAACACAACCTCTTCCACTTACGATTGGTCCGTTGACACGTACTACAGATTTATTGCTTACTAAATCATGTCCAGAAAACTTGTTAGGTATAAAAACATTGAAAGCTCTAGGAGCTATAATATGTTGTTCTCCGGAAGGAGTACGACTATTTCTACGTGACTTTAAAGGTCACTACGTGTCCAGAGACATGGATCACCGACTGCAGAATTTACCTACACATTTATGGGCACAAGGCCCCACTGATGTTGGTTGCATGAATATTACACCATATCGTGTCACACTAAAAACAGGAGTAATACTACCACGAATACGACAATACAAGTTACCACCCGATGCTGTTGTGGCTTTGCTGCAAATCATTGACGAGCTCATTGCACAAGGAGTGGTTGTCGAAACCGACTCCAATGTATGTAATTCCCCGATAATTCCGATTCTTAAAAGAACGGATCCAAAAGCACCACCAGTATATCGATTAGTTATTGATCTGCGCGAATTAAATAAATGTATTGTACCACAATACCCTGTGGTCCCAGATATCTCTTCATTACTAACAGCTATTGACTCAGAAGCAACGTTCTTCACTGTAATTGACCTCAAAAATGCTTTCTTTAGCGTCCCAATCGATCCGGAAAGTCAATACTTGTTCGGGTTCAGTTTAAATGGACGAAGTTTTAAATTCACACGCGCACCTCAAGGATTTACAGAAAGCCCCAGCATCTATAGCCAAGCACTGAAACGAGAACTTGACAGTATCCACATGCCAGTTAACACTGCCTTGCTTCAATATGTCGATGATCTACTGATCACCGCCCGAAGCGAACCTGAATGTGAAATAGCGTCACTGACGGTTCTGAAATTCCTGGCCGACAAGGGGCACAAGGTGTCCCCTTCTAAGCTGCAATTCTGTGTCCAGCGAGTTGTTTACCTTGGGCACTCGCTGTCCAAGGAGGGAAGGCAGCTTACACCCGACCGCATCCAGTTAATCGCTAACATGCCACCACCCAAGACACAAAAGGAGGTGCGGGCTTTTATAGGCCTCACTTCATACTGTAGGCAGTGGATCCCTCAATATGCATTTCTAGCAAAACCACTCATCCAGTTGACAACACAGGAGGCAGCCACATCGACTGTCCTCCCTTGGACTCCAGAACATACACACGCCTTTGAAAGCTTAAAGAAAGCTTTATGCCAAGCACCTGTTTTAGCAACACCATGTTACAGCAAACAGTTTACACTCTTTGTTACAGAACGCGAAGGTACTGCCTTGTCAGTACTCACTCAGGAACAAGCAGGATCACACAAACCATGTGCTTATTTCTCTAGTACATTAGATCCAGTAGCTCAGGCTCTTCCTGCGTGCCTGAAATCGGTGGCAGCAACAGCTTTAGCAATCAGACAAAGCGATGCCATAGTGTTAGGACACCAACTGACAGTACAAGTACCACACGCAGTAGAGGTTCTCCTGAACCGCACACAAACACAACACTTGACCATAGCGAGACTCACTGGTTACGAACTGACATTATTTCAGCCACACATAGAAATCAGACGTTGCAATACGTTAAATCCTGCCACACTGTTACCAGTGGGCGGAACAGATCCATTGGCACATGATTGTGTCGAAGTCATTACTATCACGACGAAACCCAGACAAGACTTGACAGATATCCCTTTGTCAGATCCAGACTTGACATTGTATGTAGATGGGTCATGTATGAGAACAAGTACAGGAGAGTTAGTGGCCGCTTACGCAGTCACAACAGACACTGAAGTCATTGAAACAAATCGTATTAACACTTTGTCAGCTCAAGCAGCAGAGCTCATCGCTCTGACACAAGCCTGTATTCAAGCCACAAATAAGAAAGTCAATATATACACAGATTCACGTTATGCATTCGGAGTCGTCCATGACTTCGGCGTACTGTGGCGAGAGAGAGGTTATTTAACTTCTCACGGTGCCCACATCCAACACGGACCCCTCATTCAAGCCCTATTAGACGCGATTCATCTACCTACTGCAATATCGATTATGAAATGCAAAGCCCATACAAAAGTTACCGATATCATTTCTCAGGGTAATGACCTAGCTGACCGAACAGCTAAACAGACTGCTCAGAATCAGACTCTCACAACTGACATGACAAAGACAATAGTTCAGACACTAACACATTGCATGACAGTTAAGGATCCCGCCCTTGATGTAATTGACATACAGACACATGCTACACCAGAAGAAATAAAGAAATGGACTGAATTAGGAGGGATCCAAACGGATCAAGGATGGATGACGAAGGAAAAATCTATATGGTTTCTTCCCGACTCTATGGTTCAAGTCATCATTAACACAATACATAGTCCAGCGCACCTAGGAGAAAAAGCTATGCTAGACAGCATTCAACACATTTGGTTCAACAAACACTTGCGAGCAGCAGCTAAACAAAAAGTTCGTACCTGTATGATATGTTGTCAGTTTAATCCAGGTAAAAGCATCCCCGTAGAGCAGGGTGGATTTCAACCTCCCGATCATGCTTTTGAAGTCCTCCAGATGGATTATATCCAGATGGAACGATGTCGAGGATTCAAATATGTTCTCGTAGTTGTCTGTGCTCTTTCCCGTTGGACAGAAGCATACCCGGTTTCAGATTACACTGCTCCGACTACTGCCAAACAGTTAGTTCGAGAATTCTTCCCACGGTACGGTTTACCACGTGTTGTCTACTCAGATAACGGCCAGCCGTTCTCATCCGAACTAATGAAACACGTTTCCCTTTTGTTAGGCTACCAATGGAAATTCCACTGTGTCCGGCATCCCGAGGCCGCAGGTCTCGTGGAACGTCATAATCAAACTCTGAAAATTAGATTGTCCAAAATATGTAGGGAAAAAGGTGTCGATTGGATAGTAGCCTTACCAGTTGCACTCTTTTACATGAGAATGGTAGCACATTCTCGAACTGGGCTATCCCCGTACGAGGTGATCTTCGGTAGACCACCAAATATGTGGGGGACGCCTATACCTCGCAAAATCACTGATGTTGACTGTAATATGCTGACAGATTACCTGGCTTCCTTGATGTCTGCACTACAATCTTGTCGTTCACAGGTAGCCGCAGCTTTTCCCGATAATACTGAGGTGAAGCCCCATGACGTGGTTCCTGGTGACCTGGTTTTGGTCAGGAATTTCGACCGGAAGACCCAACTGGATCCTAGGTGGAAGTCGCCTAAGTTGGTTCTACTGACTACAAGGACTGCCGTGAAGATTGAGGGTCGCAAAGGGTGGTTGCACTCGAGTCATATCAAGAAATTTCATGGACTACCAGCCAGTGTGAATACTCAACCCTGTATTCCCTCACAGACAGACTCAAAGCTCCCCTTGGTTGAGAAATCAAAACCAGAACTGTACAAACTGAAATTGAGGTCTAGCAAGTCAGACAATTTGATTGTTTAAGTCCTCTCCAAGGTGAATCGGTTGAATTTGTCTCTGACATGTATCCTCTAGACCGGAATAGAGAAAGAAATCAACAGATGCAGCTGAAAAAGCATGCGTATTGTAAATCACTTCGTAGTCACTGCATAGTAACATTATTAATTTTGTTTTTTCTAAGTCTTCTGATCATTATTTTCAGCATACTATTGCATATGTATTACCCTATTCTTAAGCATGTTTACAATGTAACTGCAGAACATTCTTTTAGCGAATTACCTCCGCATGAGTTGTCCTATAGATTTGCGCTGCGCAACAACACATTCATTAGTATGTTACATCATTCCCATCAGACCAGCAATGCCACAAATTGTTGGATATGTGGCCGACTCCCTCCCTATCAGAACTATAAGGGAGTTTTGCCCCTCTTTCCATATCCGTTCACACACAATGGCTCCTGTGGAGCATGGTTTAGTTTGATTAATTCCTTAGATTCAAATTCCGCAGTTTACCAAGACAACTGGGTATGGGAAAACCTGAACCTAGTTTTGCTTAAAGTCTGCTACCCTAACAAGGAGGGACTTCCCAAAAGAACAGGAACTGATCTAGAAAATGAAGTATATGGATTAGGTAATTTTACACTTAACCTCATGATCCTGAACGTTGAATCTGAAGCTACACCAATCTTGCCCGCCATGTCAGTATTCCCAGTAAAAGGGGAATTATGTGTAAGAAAGAATGGTTCCATACATATGGGCCATAGTAAATGCACCACTGTAATAAAATTCAGTGATCAAGGCAAGTCTACATTTAGAGCTTCCCATCATTCCTACTTCATATGTGGCCAGACCGCATATATATGTCTACCTCTAGATTGGGATGGTACCTGTTACATAGCATTCCTTCTGCCACCTGTTTTCCTAGCTCCTCCTGATTATCATAGAAATACCCATTTAGTACACAATAGACAACAGAGAGATCTCCCAATTGTCGATTACACTGAAACAGCATGGGAAAAATACACAGATTTCAATAAAGGATTCTTTCCCTATATAGGTACAGTCACTAATAGTAAGCTGATACGTAGATTAACCAGAACCCTTGAAGCAGTAGTGAATGAAACTATTTCCGCCTTAGGCAATTTAACAGAAGAGCAGTCTGCTATGCGGATTGTTGTGCTTCAAAATCGTCTTGTCCTTGACGTCATCCTGGCCGATAGGGGCGGAGCTTGTAGGGTCATCGGATCAAGTTGCTGCATTTTCATACCAGAAAATTCGCCGTCAGTATATAAAGCCATAACCCGCCTTCATAAGATTATAAGCCAGATACACCAGAGTCCAGGCACCTGGACTTGGTCCGGTTGGTTCTGGGGCGTGTTGTCAGCCTGGGGATGGAGAATCCTATCCTTCCTAGGTATTGGCTTTCTCATACTATTCAGTTGCTGTTTATGTCTACAATGTGGGCCAGCGATTTGTGGTCTGTGTGCCACATCGTGTATCCCACATCCAAGTTTTCGTTCAAGATCCCGGAAGAAGAAAGAAGAACAAATGATGCTATATGAACAGATCGATGGATTGATGAAGATCGATATCGCCTGAGGGTCCGTAGGGGACAAGGAGGGAATGAGGAAATATGAATTTTGTGATCAGTTATGTCCCCTATCGTAGACCCCAACGGCTCCATGTGAATGCCATAAGTACATGTATGTTCCCTCCTACTCCAGTTTTGAAGACGCAAATATATGTGCGTCCACCGTCAACATGTCCTCTTTCAGATCCGCCATGAATGGGTCAGATATTCCATTCCTAAGTATGAAAGGCCACCGACTTTATGTGGTTCACTTTCCACATTTTACAGATTCAGGCGAGTAGGCCCAGAATTCTGTCATCAAGCCTTTTCCTGCCTTTTGCCTCTGAAAGCTCCAGTCTGAGCCTGCATTTGTATCCATGAACTTTGTCCTACTCCCTGCGCGGCTAACGGTGCCTGATCCAGCATATTGCCTGCCAAAAACTGTATTTCACCTTCAAGATTATCTACTTCGCTCCTCATCCGATGGATTCCTGTCTAGCAGTTTAGGTAAACATTCCTTCAGCTACCGTGCAAAGGGGCCAGGCCTCGCTGTCCTCATGCAAGTAATTCATAGCTCCGTTACCATGGAATATTCCTACCCCCTCGCATCCCATGTAGACACTTAGACGCTTGTACACGCACTAACAGTCAGTATAGAATAGATTCTATCCTAGAGACCTTTCCTTTTGGATAACACAGTTCTTTAAACATAGGATATTAGATATGATTTGGGATTAGGTTGACATAACCCCAGACTTCTGTCTCCACATGTAGAGCTAAATGTCAAGTCCCCTTCACCCTCTAGTTGCACGTCAATCACACGTCATGCGGCTGCGCGCGCATCTCTGCCAAATATTTCTGCTGACATTGCAGGATTCTTTTATGGATCCACCCACTTGTGACATCATATGTAATGACGTATTTTAGTTACACCCATGTATACGTCTCTATTAGTTACGTATGCACAGTTTATCTGTATTATCAGCTGTTACGCCTCTTGCATCTGTTTCACTGTAATGTATTTTCTATAAAACTGCTTATCTGTCAATAATATATGCCCCTTCCTTCCTGAACTTTCGTGGTGATGGAATAGAAGGCCCACAATTCGAATTGTATTCCTTTGTATAGGAATAAAGCCTTTTAAAACCTCTAATACCACGGATTCTGCCTCTTATATTTACTGAGTTATTCTTAATAGACTTTACCGCATAAAAAATAGTACCGGTAACGAAATATTTACCACACATGACCGACATCAATTTGTGACAGAAGTCACAAGGTTTGAAGCCGGTACATCAATGGGACATTCCTCTGTGCACCAGGAGTCGAACGACTCAAAAAGATGCCGACAAAAGTCAAAAAGTTTTACTCAAAAAGTGACTAGGGTACAGCTCTCTCCAGATCTGCGCTGGTGGTGAGAAAAATGAAAGAACTGACGTCAGCGTGCAGGGGCGGAAACTAGGTAGATACTGCGACGTCATTCTGGTGATCACGACGCCAACAACGATTGCGGAGTCGACTGATGCCACCTACTGATGCACAGGAGTACTGCTGAATAAAAATTCTCCGGATCCAGTCTGATGCCAGGGGGTAATTCTAAGGTAAGGATTCTATTACTAATAGTCTCTTTTAGATACCTTTCTTTCAATTGGATTAGTAGGGGTACATGAGGACCGATGGTGTGGTGCAATTTTGTGGGGCCCCATGCTGGTGGGCTGAATGGAAGGCCCTGGGCAGCTGCACAAGCTGCCCGTGCTTGGCGCCGGCCCTGATGGCATATGCTTTCATTCTTCACATCTCTTATGTTCAGCAAAAGGTACAAATAATGAACGGAATGCCGAATAATGCAAACATTCACCCCCAAGCACAAGGATCTGGGTTTAATCCATTGTTCTTTTGCTCATAATGCCATCCCAGTTTGGACCCAGCCATATGCAAATCAGTCTTGACCCTGAGCCTCATGGGAACAGTCCAGACCGAACTGCCAAGCCAGGTTTCTGGTCCAGGGAGGACCTGGCTTGGCAGTTCGAGTGAACTGTTGCATTGTTCAGCATTCCATCCATCATTTGTTTCTTTTGCATTTCTCTTATATTCAGGGCACGCAAGGAACGGTAGCTCCGTTGCTAACTGACTTCCCTCTAATAATATATATTCTACATTATGAGGTTAAATCCCAGTTTGCTGTCAAGAAGATAGAACGATACATACACCCGGTTCATACATTTATTAAAACAACTTGAAAAAAGCGCTTGAGAGCCAACAAGTGTAGGTCCAATGCTACTACATAAATCTCCCAAGGACACTACCGCCAAGAACCTGTCAGAATGTGTTTCGCTGCTGACTATTTATTATTCACTGCCTTACCCAGTGGGTTTCAGGTGACTCACGCCACCAGGTGTATGCGAAGCAGCAAGTATTAATCTAATGCTACTACATATATCACCCAAGGCCCCCCACCCCCAAGGACCTGTGGGAATGTGTTTCGCTGCTGACCATTTATTGGTTAATGACTTACCCAAGGGGTTTCTGGTGACTCAAGTCACCAGGTGCAAGCGATGCAGCAAATATTTGTCTAATCCTACTACAGATATGTAGGAAGGTAGGATCCTTCTAGCATGGTTACCCTCACTTTTTGCCTGATGTCCCTACTCCAATGGCCTGTATTCTTCAGGGCGATACTAGAAAAAAACAATACCCTAGTGATGCAACCCTGTAAACTATACAGGTGACTGCGTAATGTGCTAAATGTCAGCTTCAGCATGCACACAAAATAAATGTACTTGATGTGTTAAGGAAATATCTGCTGACAGAAAGCACAAGTTGAAATTGCAACCCTTGGAACTTAATGGACTCTATTTTTGCGTCTTATTTATGACTTTCTCTGGGTAAGCTTTTTCTCTGAGTCTGTTCGAGAGACTAATGTTGCTCCGTACAGTTTCTCCTAATCCACAAGAATTTGCCTACAGGTAGGTTTTCCCGTAGGGTTCTCGGTTGTATGAGTTGTATGATGGTATTGCTCAGGCTGGGGGTGGGATCTGTTTTAAGACTAGTGTAATTCCTCCTGTCCTGTAGAAGGGTGAGGCAGGCTTCCCTTTAATCGTTCTTGCTTTGAATGACTATAGCGCCACCTTTATCTGATGGTTTTATTACAAGGAGATCTTTTTTGCAGAGTGAATCTAGAGTTTCTCTTTCCTGTCTGGTAAGGTTTTGGAAGGTATTCCTTTTTGTTTGAAATTCTTCAACTTCTTTTATGACAGCTTCTTCAAAGGCTAGTACTGCCGGGTGGGAGGCTGGGGGGGTCTATGAGGGTGGAGGTTGGAAGCCTGATTTTTTCCTCAAGTTTGTGTGGCCTTCCTTGGTTTCTGTGTGTGGGAACACACCAAAGAATGCTTTAATGCAAATCTTATAAAAAAATTACTTCAGCTCCAATCTCATTTTGAATTTGTCCATCTGTGTCGTAGAGACAAATCCCAAACCTTTGTTGAGTACCCCAAGTTCTGTTGAAGATAATTATTCTGTGGCGAGACTGAGGTAGAAACGGATCCGTGGTTGCCACAAGTAATAGATGCCCACTTCATGCTTTCTAAACAGTTCTTTCTCTTTTCCTCTTTGTGATAAATACCTGCACTCCAGTGTTTATCTACAGGGCCTCCCCCTGCGCCCACTGATAAGTACAATTTATTTATCACCAGGGTAAGCCAACAATGGAACACAAGTAAATGTTTGTGTCAATGTCTTCACGTGTATGTTATAGTACTAATGCATGTCACGGCCATACGGCCTCCAACAATTGTGATTTCTCTATGTCTCTGTTTATTTATCGGTTACATTTAACACCATTCCGATTAAAATGTGCTTGCTTTTATGGCATCTTTTGGTGCCTACATGTGAGATAAGTCCAAAATTCGGACACACACGTGCAAAAAGTACAGAGTAAATTTTGAAACTCTTAGCCTGTAAGGAATATTTCCAACAGAGCTCAACATATGACAAATATACGAGTTTTTTCATGATTGTGGAGTTATGAGGAACCTATAAATGAGATTACACTGCAATTTCAACTTGTGCTTTCTGTCAGGAGGTATTTCCTTAACAGAGCAAGTACATTTCATTTGTTTGCATGCTGAAGGGGCCCCCACAGACCCCTGCCCCCGCACATATTCGACTGGCCGCTGCCGCCATCGCACCCGAACTGGTACGGACCACCAACGCCTCCCTCACGTCCGGCATCTTCCCAGACGACTGGAAACAGGCAGAGGTTAAACCCCTCCTTAAGAAACCCACGGCAGACCCAACGGACCTGAAAAACTACTGGCCCATCTCTCTCCTCCCGCTCGCGGTGAAAGTCACCGACCGACTCGTGAACGTCCAGCTGACCACCTTCATCGAAGAGAACTCCATCCTCGACGCCTCCCAGTCTGGATTCCGCAGCAACCACAGCACCGAGACCACCCTCCTCGCAGCCACGGACGACAGCCGCATGCTACTCGACCAGGGACACACCGCGGCCTTCATCCTACTGGACCGCTTCGCAGCCTTCGATACAGTCTCTCATTGCACCCTTGCAGCCAGGCTTCACGACCCAGGGATACAAGGAACCACCCTCGACTGGATCCGATCCTTTCTGTCCGGCAGAACCCAGAGGATCAGACTCCCGCCCTTCCTCTCCGAACCCACCGATATCAACTGCGGAGTACCCCAAGGGTCTTCCCTCAGCCCCACGCTCTTCAATGTCTACATGGCCCCCCTCGCCACCATCGTCAGACAGCATGGGCTCAGCATTGTATCCTACGCCGACGACACCCAGCTCATCCTCTCACTCACGAAGGATCCCGAAGACACCAGACTTTGCTTCCAGGAAGGAATGAAGAACGTGGCAGCCTGGATGAAAAACAGCTGCCTGAAGCTCAACTCAGAGAAGACCGAGCTCCTCATTCTCGGATCCTGCAACTCTGCCTGGGACAACACCTGGTGGCCCTCCGCCCTCTGGAACCCACCCACTCCCACTGACCACGCTAATAGGCCCTTTCAGATAAACTTAACAGTACATGTTCAACTTTTTAAATAGACTGCACCTTGCCCTCTGGGCTGTTCAGGGCCTACACTAGGGGTGACTTATGTGTATTAAAACAAAGGTTTGCACCTGGCAAAAATGTTTATGTTCCTAAGCTGAAATGGCAGTTTAAAACTGCAAACACAGGCTGCAATGGCAGGCATGAGACATGTTTAAAGGGCTACTTAAGTGGATGGAACAATCAGTGCTGCAGACCCATTAGTAGCATTTAATTTACAGGCCCTGGGTATATGAAGTACCACTTTACTAGGGTCTTTAAAGTAAGTGAAATAGGCCAATTGGGTGTAAGCCAATTTTACCATGTTTAAAGGAGAAAGCACAAGCACTTTAGCGCTGGTTGGCAGTAGTAAAGTGTGCAGAACCCTAAAGCCAGCAAAAACAAAGTCAGCAAAATAGGAGGCTGAAAGGCAAAAGTTGGGGGGGAAACACCCCAAGTACGTAAGGTCCAACAGTGCACAATTATCTGTTTTTCAATGTGGCCAGTAGTTCTTATGTGATTCACATCATGAGGTGCATGTGATGCAGTAAGTGCATGATCAGTGCTATTACATATACTACAACATATATCTTCCAATGACACCACAGTTAAGCTGTGTGAACGTTTCACCTCGCGACAATATATTGTTCAATGTATTTCCCAGTGGTGTTCATGTGACTCATGTCATAAGGTGCATGCAATGCAACAAGTGCCTGTTCAATGCTATTTCATACTTATCTCAATCACAATGCTGTCAATAATCTGTGTGAATGTGCTTCAGTGCAAGACCAGCTATTACTCAAAGGGCTGTGTTTCTCATATGCACACAGTGGTTCAGAGCTGACTCATGTCGTAGGGCACATATGGTTAAAAGCTGACTCATGTCATAGGGCACATATGATGCAGCAAGTGCCACTTCAATTCTTTTACATACATGTATCAATGACACCACATTCTGAGTGAATGTGTTTCACTGCATGACCATCTATTGTTCAGTGCACTGTCCAGTGCTTCCCATGTGAGGGGTATGCAGTCCAACATGTGCCAATATAAGGTTAGTCTATATATATCTCAATGAGACCGCAGTCAATTGTATGAATGTGTCTCACTGCACCACCATCAATTCTTTAATGTGTTACCGAGTTTTCATTGGTAATTCCTGTAATAAGGTGCATGCAATGCAGCAAGTGCCAGTCCCATGCTATTACATATATATCTCAAATACTTCAAAGTCAATCTGTGTGAAAATGTTTCACTACGCCACCATCAATTGCTCAATGAGCTACCCAGTGGTTCTCAGGTGACACATCATAAGGTGTTTGAGATCCAACATGTGCCAGTCTAAGGTTAAAACATAAATATTCCAATGAAACTACAGTCAATCTGTATAAATGTATTACACTACACCACGATCAATTGTTTAATGCACTTTCCAGTGGTTCTTAGATGACTCACCTTCTCGGAATTCCTGCTTGCGGTAGGACTTTGTCACTTCAATCTGAAAAACATTGTAGACACAGATCCAGGATGACAAGCGAGCCAAGCTTTGCCGCCCACTGCCGCCGATGCCAATCAAGAGCATGTTTCCCCGGAGCTGGCCAATGACTCGGACGATGCGAGTTACTGGAGAGAGGAGGACAGAGGTAAAGTCAGACAGAATGCATCAAATTAATTCTGACTCAGGAATGACCAGAAACACTTGTGGAAATACAGCGGTATTTAGGATACTTTTGTGTCATGGGCATCAATAGGAAATTGTGCAAACATTTGGAGCACATGAGACAATGTTGATATGGCGATCAAAAACAGGGAAGGTTTGTGTCTTACAAAATACAGCACAGTCCGAAAAATACTGCTATAAAAACAGGCAACAAAATAAGGGCCAGATTACATGTTGCACTGCCAAAGTTTTTCAAGAGAAAGTGGAAGGTGCACTCGTAGCGAAGTCAGACACGTAAGCAGTAATTCCAAAAATATTTCCTTTATTCAATCAGTCTTTAAAACTGGCACACAGCCAACATGTTTTGTTCCCAGTAGTGCCAAAAGGGAACTTCATCAGGGCTCTTGGATATCCATCTATTCCGTAATGAATAACACATTTGTTTGAGGAAATAACGGCTCAAAGGGCAAAATCCGCCTGGGGCAAGGTGTGTAAAATAAAGGTCTAGCACAAACAAATAATGTATATATTGTAGTAGAGGTGTCTCAAAGAGTCCTTAATAGTAATGGGCATAGTTCAAAGCACCGCTTATTTGTCAAATGATCCTGGCATGTATTCTCTAGGGCATGTTGAACTGGAACTGCATGATATCCGGAATAGTTGGATATCCAAGAGCCCTGATGAAGTTCCCTTGTGGCACTACTGGGAACGAAATGCGTTGGCTGTGTGCCAGTTTTACAGACTGATTGAATAAAGGAAATATTTTTGGGAATTACTGCTTAAGTGTCTGACTTCGCTATGTGTGCACCTTCCACTTTCTCTTGAAAAACTTTGGCTGTGATTTGCACCTCTGGACGACGGGTGCAGGAAGTGTTTTTGCACCACCCCTCAATTGACTGTACATGTGGATTGGTTGAGCTGGACCTTGGTCTGTCGTTTGTTTTTTGTTGGCTAATTTACATGTTGCACTGCACTAAAGAGGTGGAAACTCTGTAGCTATAAAAACTGGTACCAAAAGCAGCAACATCCTGTGAGTAGTGTTCAATTACAAGTTGACTCCCATAAAATGGGGAATAACCATGCAGACCCAGATTTTACTGGTACAATTAAGCATGAAAACTCTACTTTCATGTGGATTAATGCACCCATTTATGTGGGCCATGCTCTGAATAGAACGTTAATGGAGGTAGAGGGGCCAATGTAGATAATGGGGGAGGTGTTGATAAGGAAGGCTGTGGGGCAGCAGAGGGAGCACTGTATGCTTCCATTGTATCATAGGAGGGGGCCAGGAAGGGTAGATGGCTGGGGCTTGGCTATGCTTGCTTCCCTCTTTCAATTTTACCAGTCATATATTTCTGGCCGGTAGAATTGGGTCTGACATTCCTGCAACAGTAAAATTCAGGTGTGGGAGCACCAGACCAGTTGCGAGCAGGAACAGTGATATTTACCACCAAGATACCACTCAATCTGACTTGTAATCGGGACAAAAAAGTATAAAGCAAAGTAGTGACTTTTATTGTTAATTGTGAAGTGAACAGAAGTTCTAAGTTAAAATCTGACAGGTACATGAGGCCCAGCGCATCCACACATGGATAATTTAGGTGCAGGAACATCTGGCCAGTAGTAATTCAAAAAGATGATGATATCGCCCTGCCTAAAGTGTGCCTCAAGTTGCATTAAGTACTGACTAACAATATGTTGTTCTTACATTTAGGAGAGGGCTTTTAACCTGTCTTAGGGGCTGACAATACCTTGAAAAAAAATGGAAATGTATGAAAATGGCAATAAGAAATAGAAAAGCAACTGACACACATGGATTCTAGGTTTTGTCTCTGCTGTCCTGGGTATGAAGTACTCTCAATGCAGGAGCGGAAATGCCTAGGCACTGAATTAACCCCTGTGATTACTGAAGGTATAACAGATTCTACCAGGTATCTAAATACATCAAAGGAGATTAATCTCCTGGAAGAAAACATATGCATCAAAACATAAGTTTAGATTGTGTGGGTTTCTTAGCAGGAAATACCAAAGACATTCAGATTTGAGCAATGGAAGATATTCATGCTATTACGAATCACTACACCCAGCTGTTGACCTCCAGGATGCCAGAGATTCCGCACAGACATTGACATTTAACACCAGTGCACTGTAAGCATAAAACCATGTTGCTGAAGAAACATAGACTAAAACTAGGCCGCTCACTGTGTTCAATGGCGTCGCGGAAAAGGACCAGATTCATTGGAACCACCCCAGGTCTGCTGTTGAGATCATTCAGTTGGTTCTCCATATAGATCTTCAGAGCTTTGAAATCGGTCAGGTCTTCGTACACTGGGCGTATGAAGTCACCTTGGAGAGGGAAGGAAGAAGAACACAGTAGGACACACGTGAGCAGCATTTCAACTTAGGTTAGGATTTATTTCAGGTTTTTCAATGGCACATTCAGCACGTCACCACAACAAAATCAGACACAACATAGACTTTCTATTTTGTTATACCAAAGCCAAACTACTGTGCTGCTACTGAGTAGCTATAAATATTACTGGTACACATCACCAACTAGGTCAACTCCACTAAAAAGATTGTTTATGAATGCTCCTCCTTTTCCTCTTCTTTCAGAACAAAAAGTGCCAAAACTGAAAGGGCTTCATTTATTCATTCGAAAGAGGGAGCAGTTATAATCAGGCACATAAAATTAAACTTTAAGGCCTAGGATTTATCTGGAAATTGGAAAGTACCCTAAAACGATTTATGGTGTCTAGAATTTCTATTGCTTAGAAACTCTGATCACAGCAAGAGAAATGTATATAAAAGTGATATAACAAATTACAACCATCATGATCAGTGAAGATCTTCTATGGTTCAGTATTCTATCCTTGGTGACTCCAGGCCCATGTCAATCAAATCAGTGCATCTGAGTGAAAGCAGGACTGTGCTTGTCATATTAGCCCATGGAGTCAATCAGAGCTGTGCCAATTGTATCACTGCACCCGAGTCAGAGCAGGATCGTAAAGTCGTATCAGTACACCAGAGTCAATCAGACCTGAGCAAGGTGTTTCACTGCACCTGAGTCAATCAGGACTGTGCCGCCATATCAGTACACTTGAGTCAATCAGACTGTGCCCATCGCATCAGTATTCCATTGTCAATCAACACTGTGCTTGCTGTATCAGTATGCCTGAGTCAATCAGACTGTGCCCATCGCATCAGTATTCCATTGTCAATCAACACTGTGCTTGTTGTATCAGTACGCCTGAGTTAATCAGTACTATTTAAGACATATCAGTCCACCTGAATTAATCAGTACTGTGCCCTCAGAATAATTACACATGAGCCAATCAAGACTGTGCCAGTTGCATCAGTAAACCTGAGTCAGTCAGCACTGAGCTGGCTGTATCACTGCATCTGTGTCAATCAGGACTGTGTCCATCATATCAACCATTGGAGTCAATCTGAACTGAGCTGGCTGTATTACTGCATCAGAACTGAACCAGCCGTTTCACTGCACATGACTCAATCACGGCTGTGCTATTGGATCGGTCAATCTAGACAGTGTCAGCTTTATCAGTAAATCTGAGTCAATCAGGATTGTGCTTGCAATATCAGTACGCCTGATTCAATCCGGACTGCATCAACACTATAAGTATGCTGAGTTAGGCTTATCAGTCCAGTGGAGTCAAACAGGATTGTGCCAGTCACATTTGAAGCCTTAATACACCAGCACTGTGCCAGCCATCTCGGCATGCTAGATCCATTCTGGACTGTGACAGCTGTATCAGTATATCTGAATAAATCAGGAGTGCGCCAGCTTTTTCAGTGCACTTGATTCAATCAGGGCTTTGACAAGCAAATCACTACACCTGAGTCAATCAAGTATGTGCCAGCCATATCAGTACACCTGATTCAAACTAGACTGTGCCAGCTTTATCAGTATACCTCAGTCAAACAGGACTGCACCTGCTGTATCGCACAATTTACTTACTTGTGTAACAATATATCTGTAAGAGACATTAGTTAGTGATGAACAAGTTACTTACCTTCGGTAACGCTTTTTCTGGTGGATACAGTATCTGCCTGTGGATTCCTCACCTTGTGAATATCCCCTGCGCCAGCATTCCACGGAACTTTTCTTCCCCAGCACTCCACGTCGACGTGGGCGACGTCATAATGCATCGGCTCCGCTCGCGACTCCGTTCGACGTCACCGGAGCCATAAGAAGCCCATGTCGGCGTGTTGACGTCAGTTCCACCCATTTTTTCCCCGTGCCTTCGAGGCGAACAGGTGGACTAACGATAGACTCTAAGTATACACAGTATACAATAAACCATAACATATATATATATATAATATGCAAAGGAAAGGAATGCAAAGAAAAACAAGCATTTCCTACAACTGTACCATACAGCAAAAACACATATCTACAAGACCTTTTTCACGGTATATGAAGGTGGACAACGGGGAGGCGGGTGGGCCAGTGAGGAATCCACAGGCAGATACTGTATCCACCAGAAAAAGCGTTACCGAAGGTAAGTAACTTGTTCTTCTGATGGATACATCTGCCAGTGGATTCCTCACCTTGTGAATAGATTCCCACAGCAGTCCCCACTCCCGGAGGAGGATGTCCACCTTCCTATACCAGAAAGTATTGCAAGACAGAGCGCGCAAAGTGGCCCTCCCTCCTCATCTCAGAGTCCAAGCAATAATGCTTTGCGAAAGTATGGAGGGAGGCCCAAGTCGCGGCTTTACAAATGTCTGCCACAGGAACACCCCGGGCCAAAGCAGACGTAGATGACTTAGCTCTAGTTGAATGAGCCCTAATGCCCTCAGGAGGGGTCTTACCAGCCAGGGCGTAGCAGATCTTGATAGCCAGCATTATCCATCTCGACAGCGTGCGCTTGTGCACCGCTTTACCCTTAGAACGACCAACGTATCCAATAAAGAGCTGGTCATCAAGGCGAAAGTCCTTGGTTCTGTCCAAATAAAAACTCACAGCCCTCTTTGGATCCAGGCGATGGGAGTCTTTCCTCCTCTTTGGAAGGATGAGGAGGTGGGTAAAAAACAGGGAGAGTAATGGACTGCCCCAAATGAAACGGAGTGACAACTTTAGGCAGGAAAGCAGCCCTGGTCCTGAGAACCATCCTTTCAGCATGTAAGGTAAGAAAAGGAGGTTTGGAACTAAGAGCTTGAAGCTCACTTACCCTCCTTGCCGAGGTTATGGCCACAAGAAAAAACACCTTAAAGGACAACAGCCTCAAAGGACAGCTATGTAGAGGCTCAAATGGGGACCCCATTAGAAAGGTTAAAACAAGATTAAGGTCCCACTGAGGCATTACAAATGGAGTAGGAGGAAACATGTTTGTAAGGCCCTTGATGAACCTCAGAACAACCGGAGATTTAAATAGTGAAGGTTGATCTGGGAGGCACAGAAATTCCGATAAGGCCGAAAGGTAGCCCTTGACCGTAGCCACAGCAAAGCCCTGCTGAGCCAAGGAAAGAGCAAACTGGAGCACATTAGAAAGATGAGCCTTTAAAGGGTCAATGGACCTCTCTCCACACCATTTTACAAACTTAGACCACCTGTAGGAGTAAATGGACTTGGTGGAGTGTCGCCTGGCCGATAGAATAACGTCCACCACATCAGGTGGGAGAGAGAAGGAACTCAGGTTGCCCCGTTCAATCTCCAGGCATGAAGGTGCAAGCTCTGGAGGTGGGGGTGTAGAACCTGCCCCTCCGACTGCGAGAGGAGGTCTGCCCTCAGAGGGAGACGGAGCGGAGGGCACGAGGAGAGGTGGAGAAGATCTGTGTACCACACTCTTCTTGGCCAGTCCGGGGCGACCAATATGACTTGGGCCCGGTCTTGGCGAATCTTCCTCAGAACTCGAGGAATCAAGGGTATGGGAGGAAACGCGTAAAGGAGTTGCGAGCCCCAACTCAACTGAAACGCGTCCCCCAACGCCCCCTGCACCGGATACTGGAGACTGCAGAATGACGGGCAGTGCGCGTTCTCGAAAGTGGCAAACAGATCCACCCGAGGAGTTCCCCACGTCCGAAAGACGTGACGAACTACCTCCGGATGGAGCCTCCACTCGTGGTCGGCGGAGAACTGCCGACTGAGACTGTCCGCACGCACGTTCAGCACCCCGGCCAGATGATTTGCCATCAGACAAATCTAATGGTCCTGAGCCCAGGACCATAGAAGTAAAGCCTCTCTGCAAAGACAAAGAGACCCCACTCCTCCCTGCTTGTTGACATACCACATCGCGGTCGTGTTGTCTGTCAGGACTTGAATCGACTGACCGCGAAGGGAAGGGAGGAAGGCCTTGAGCGCCAAACGAATTGCCCGCAACTCCAGAAGGTTGATGTGAAGCAACCTTTCCTCTGGAGACCAAAGACCTTTGATCTCCAGGTCCCCCAGATGCGCACCCCACCCTAAGGTGGATGCATCCGTTATCACTGTGGCCACCGATGGAGGAAGATAGAAGGGCTTCCCTTGAGACAGATTGCCCTCCACGCTCCACCAAGACAGATCCGCTGCAGCTTCTCTGGAGATCCTGATCGACTCCCCGAGATCCCCGTTGTGCTGATACCAATGCTTGCGGAGGCACCACTGGAGCGCCCTCATGTGCCAGCGTGCATGGTTGACCAACAGAATGCAGGAAGCGAACAGACCGAGCAGGCGAAGGACCTTCAGAACTGGAACAACCGCTCTATTGTGGAATAAAGGGACCATCTCCTGAATGTCGAGAATCCTTTGAGGTGGAGGGAATGCCCGACACACAGTAGTGTCCAGTACCGCCCCTATGAACAGGTTGCGTTGAGAGGGCACGAGGTGAGATTTGGGCACATTGATCGAAAAACCCAAGTCGAATAACAGCTGAGATGTTACCTGCAGATGACGCTGCACCATCTCTGGGGACTCTGCCTTCAGAAGCCAGTCGTCCAGGTAGGGGAAAACTGGAATCCCCGACCTCCTGAGAAGAGCAGCCACCACTGCCATCACCTTCGTGAAGACCCGAGGTGCGAAAGTAAGACCAAACTGGAGGACCACAAACTGGTAGTGTTGCGACCCAACCGTAAAACAGAGATACTTCTGTGCGACTTCAGGATTGGGACATGAAAGTACGCGTCCTGCAAGTCGAGCGACACCATCCAGTCTCCTTGCTGCAACGCTTGAAGAACCTGCGCAAGGGTCAGCATCTTGAATTTCTCCTGCTTCAGGTAAAAATTCAAGATTCTGAGGTCCAGGATTGGACGCAATCTGCCGTCCTTTTTGGGAATCAGGAAATACCGGGAGTAGCATCCCTGACCCCTTTCCTGCTCCGGAACCACCTCTATTGCACCCTTCTGAAGCAAAGCTAGAACTTCTTTCTGCAGGAGAAGCAGATGGTCTTCCGAGCAATAACCTTGGCAAGGAGGGTAAGGGGGAGGAAATTCCCGAAAGGGAAGGGCGTACCCAGTCTCCACGAGGTTCAAAACCCAAAGGTCTGTTGTAACAGATTTCCAACCCCGTAGAAAGTAGGACACCCGACCCCCCACAGGTCTTACATGATCCGGGATGGGGGATCTAGGGCTGCTTCCCTGAAGCTTCATTGGGAGCAGAAGAGGAGGAGGAAGAAGAAGGGTTGTGCCCAGAACCTCTCCGACCCCTTTGTCTCCCTCTATAGGACTTATAGAGGGGATTCTGCTGTTGCTGCTGCTGTTGGGGCTGCCGGTAAGAGCGAAAAGACGATC
Organism: Triturus cristatus; assembly: GCF_964204655.1. Lineage (NCBI taxonomy): Eukaryota > Metazoa > Chordata > Amphibia > Caudata > Salamandridae > Triturus > Triturus cristatus. Next base: position 775,467,195 of record NC_140595.1, on the reverse strand, counting down.
TTCCAAAACCCCTAAATTTTCGAAAAGACGAACCCTTAGATGGAGCTTGCAGTCCCAAGGATTTCACAGTCAACCTGCTGTCCTTAAATTGCTGCAGGGCAGAGTCCGCCTTTTCCCCAAACAGCTTCTGTCCGTCGAATGGCAGATCAACCAGCGTAGCTTGCACATCAGCTGAGAACCCAGAGGTATGGAGCCAAGCCTGCCTCCTTGCGGCAACAGACGACCCCATGATCTTTGCCACAGAGTTCGCAGTATCCAACCCTGATTGGATAACTTGTCTGGCAGCCGCCTGAGTGTCTGCCACAACCTCCAAAAAGGACGACTTATCCCCCTCAGGCAACTTAGGGGCCAAAGACTTAATGGAGTCCATTAGCGCATGCACATAACGCCCCAACAGGCATGTAGCATTAGTTGATTTTAACGCCATACTTCCAGTGGAAAAGGTCTTTTTGGCTGCCTGATCAACCTTTTTAGATTCCCTGTCAGCCGGAGAATGAGGGAAGGCACCCGAAGCATGCTTGGAACATGAAGCCTGCACAACCAAGCTGTCCGGAGATGGATGAGTTGACAAGAAGTCAGGATCCCCTGGTGCAACCTTGTACCTTCTTGCCACCTGCCTACACACCGCCGGAGATGAAAGGGGTTTCTTCCACACCTCCAAGACCGGCTCCAAGATGGCCTCATTGAAAGGCAACAAAGGCTCTGATGTTGATGATGGTGAATGCAACACTTCTGTAAGCAAGTTGGATTTGTACTCCACAGAAGGCAGCTGCAAATCCAAAAGTTCTGCCGCCTTTTTGATCACAACATGATAGGGAGCCAATTCCTGAGGTGGAGAAGACCTGGCAGATGCATGCTCCCACTCTGGGGTTGTATCCAAACAACTAGCTTCATCAATGCCTTCAAATTCATCTGAGGAAGAGTCAACCTCACCTTCTTCCACATCCGTCCGATATCTCCTTTCCTCCAACACCCTCTGGGCCTCCCTCCTCGTACGCGGCGTCAGAGGAGCCAAAGGTACCGGAGTCGGCGGCGCCATAGGTGGAGTCGGCGGCGCCGGACGCGGCACCGATGGAGTCGCCCTCGGCGTCGAGGAAGGCTCCGAAGCCCGCTGGTCCTTCCGAGGTCGAATCGGATCCCCAGATGGCGCCGGAAACTGCCAAGATGGCGCCATCGGCATAAAGGGCATAAAGGGGGCCTGAGCATATTGCTGCGGCACCCCTAGTGTAAATGCCATTGGACCCACGGGACCAGTTGGTGCTCCGGATGGGTAGGCCGCCCTATTAAAAATGCCATACATAGCATTTAAGAAATTGGTAGAATCTGTACCTGGAGCCGGGAACTGAGGAAAAGGAACAGGCCCTGTATCCCTTTGTGGAGTCACCGGCGTCGGCTCCGCAGTATCTTCAACCGGAGCCTCAGACTCTTCAGGCACCGGAACAGACTCTTCCTGCTCCTGTTCATGCATGGAAGCATCCTACTCCACTCGAACCGGAGTCGATTCCTCAGACGGATCCGATGACCGCGTCGGGGACTGAGCCGGAGTCTGCTTCTTCGAAGGAGAACACCTCGGTGACTTCAAAGGTGAAGGAGAAGGAGACAAGCATTTGCTCCGGCGTCGAAGGGGCGAAGCCGACCTCGACCTCGACTTCCTGGACCTCGAGGACCGACGTCGAGAAGAATGTTTCCTCTTCTTGTGGTGCTTCTTCGACCTCGAAGACTTTGAAGACGATGACCCCCTCTTCGACTTCTCTTTTTTCCTCCCCCTCTTCTCCTCACTGATCCTCTTCATGAAGAGCTTGGTCTTCCTCTCCTTGAGTGCTTTCGGGTTCATGCTTCTACAGCATCCGCACTCCTCCATATCATGTTCCGAAGAGAGGCACCATAAACAGTTCTGGTGTGGATCCGTCATCGACATCCGACCTCCACATTCCCTACAGGGCTTAAATCCCGACTTTCTAGTCGAAGACATACTCAAATTAACAGATTAACACGGCTAAACTACAAAGTAGCCAACGAGCACTGGGAAAAAACCGTTGCACGTCGAAGGCGCGGAAAAAAGGGAACTGACGTCATCACGCCGACGTGGGCTTCTTATGGCTCCGGTGACGTCGAACGGAGTCGCGAGCGGAGCCGATGCATTATGACGCCGCCCACGTCGACGTGGAGTGCTGGGGAAGAAAAGTTCCGTGGAATGCTGGCGCAGGGGATATTCACAAGGTGAGGAATCCACTGGCAGATGTATCCATCAGAAAGATTACTTACCTTAGAATATCCCCAGGCGTCAGACTGGAACCGTAAAGTTTTCATCAGTAGTACTCCTAAGCATCAGTAGGTGTCGTCGTGCGGCTCCACATACGTCGCTGGCATAGTAGCCGCCGAGATTACATCGTCAGAGCTACTTAGACGCGCCCACGCGCGCTGACGTCAGTTCTGTACACAACTTTTCCTCGCCAGGAGCGCAGAGCCATGCCAGAGACCAACTACTGGTGCAATAGAACTAGGGCCCTAAAAAGGATGACCTGAACCCTAGAGAACAGTTCGCAGAACGGGGAGGATGGACGGGCGGTAAGGAATCTATCACTAACTAATGTCTCTTACAGATATATTGTTATACAAGTAAGTAACTTGTGCACCTGAAAGAGACACTTAGTGATAGATTCCTTACCTTAGAATACATACCCAAGCAATACCAACCCTGGTGGTGGGTCTGCGAAGTGAGATTACACCAGAAAGTCAAGGAGAACCGAACGGCCAAAAAAGCCATCTCTCCGGACCTGACTGTCCAGGCAATAATGCTTAGTGAAAGTATGCAACGAGGCCCAAGTGGCTGCCTGACAGTTGTCTTGCAGGGGGACCCCGCGTCCCAATGCTGTAGTAGCTGCTTTTGCCCTGGTAGAATGGGCGAACAGCCCAACCGGAGGTTCCTTTTTAGCCAGAGAGTAACCGGCTTTAATGCACAAGATAACCCATCGGGAGATAGTCCGTTTCACGTAGCCAACAAAGAGCTGGTCATCCACCCGGAACTGTTGTGTGCGGTTAAGCTAGAACGAAAGCGCACGTTTTGGGTCCATACGGTGGAGCCTCTCCTCTTCTCTTGAAGGGTGCAGAGGCGGAAAGAAAGTGGGCAGAGTGACAGTTCGCCCGAGATGAAAGGCAGAGACAACGTTCGGAACAAAGGAGGGATGCGATCGAAGCACAACCTTGTCCGGATGAATTGCCAGGAAAGGAGGTTTACAGGAAAGAGCCTGGAGCTCACTCACCCGCCGAGCAGAGGTGATGGCCACCAGGAAGACAGTTTTCAAACTCAATAACCGCAAAGGAAAGTTATGAAGAGGCTCAAAGGGAGCACACATCAAGTATGTAAGAACCAGGTTCAAGTCCCATTGAGGCATCACAAAAGGAATAGGAGGGAAAAGGTGAGTAATGCCTTTGAGAAATCTATTGACAACCGGGGACTTGAAAAGAGAGGGCTGATCAGGCAGCCTAAGAAAGGCTGAAAGAGCAGAAAGGTAGCCCTTGATAGTGCTCAGAGCAGAGTCCTGCTGGGCCAAAAAGAGAAGGAACAAAAGGACCTCAGAAAGAGAGGCAGAAAGAGGGTCTACAGCTTTCGCTGTGCACCATGCCACACATTTTTTCCACCAACAGGCGTACACCGTTTTAGTGGAGGGACGCCTGGCTGCCAGAATCACATTACAGACTTCGGGAGGCAGGTCAAATGGAATCAGCTGTCGCCGCTCAATCTCCACGCAAGGAGGTGGAGACTGGACAGGTTCGGTTGGAGGATCGTCCCCTGTTGCTGCGACAGGAGATCCTCCCGAAGAGGCAGTCGGACCGGGGGATCCACGCTCATACTGAGTAGCTCGGGATACCAAACTCTTCGAGCCCAGTCCGGTGCCACAAGAATGACTTGGGCCCAGTCGCGTCTGATCTTCTTCAGCACTCTGGGCAGAAGTGGCATAGGCGGAAAGGCATACACTAGACCGCAACTCCACTCGCGATGAAAAACGTCTCCGAGCAAGTGCCGCCTTGGAAACTCCAACGTGCAGAACTGCCGACATTGCACGTTCTCTTCGGTGGCGAATAGATCTAACCAAGGTTCTCCCCACTGCTGAAAGAGACCTTGTGCCACCTCTGAGTGAAGACGCCATTCGTGATCCGACATGCACCTGCCGCTGAGTTCGCCCGCCCTGGCGTTCAAGTTACTCGCCAGGTGTTGAACCACCAAGGAAATGCCTTGACGTTCCAGCCACGTCCAGAGACATAGAGCCTCCTGACATAGGGTCCACGACCCCACTCCACCCTGTTTGTTGCAGGACTACATGGCAGTGGTGTTGTCTGTGAACACCTGCACTACTCTCCCCTTGACAGAGGGAAGGAATGCTTTCAGTGCAAGTAGGATCGCCCTGAGCTCCAAAAGATTGATAGGGACCTTGGACTCCACCGGAGACCAGAGGCCTCTGATCTCCACCTCTCCCATGAGGCCGTCCCATCCCAGGAGGGACGCGTCCGTCACTACTGTGTGCTCTGGTTGGGGAAGGGAGAGGGATCTGCCACTGACCCAATGCTGGTCCATGAGCCACCACTGCAAGTCTAGTGCAGTACCCTCCGAGATCTGGACGTAGTCGGACAGGTTCCCCTGATGCTGTGCCCACTGGAATTCAGGTCCCACTGCAGAGCCCGCATATGCCACCTGGCATGGTTGGTGAGCAGGATGCAGGAGGCCATGAGTCCCAGCAGCCACAAGGTCGTTCTGACCGAAACCCAGGACAAGGGCTGAAAGATCAGAATCTTAGCCTGAATGTCCCGGACTCACTGTTCGGGAGGATAAACCCGAAAATGCGCCATATCTAGAACCGCTCCAATGAAGAGGAGCTTCTGAGAGGGAATCAGGTGCAACTTCGGCACTTTGATGGAGAAACCCAGCAAATGCAGGTTGTCGGCCGTAGTCTGGAGGTGTGAGATGACTACCTGGGGCGAGCCCGCCTTCAACAGCCAGTCGTCGAGATAGGGGGAAGACTGAAACCCTTGATCTGCGCAGATGAGCTGCGACCACCGCCATCACTTCCGTGAACACCCGAGGGGCGCTGGTAAGGACGAAAGGGAGCACGGTGAACTGAACGTGCTCATGGCCTACCGTGAACTGTAGGTAATGCCGGTAGGCTGGCAGGATGGGGATATGAGAATAAGCATCCTGCAAGTCAACGCTACCAGCCAGTCTTGCGGGTCTAGGGCAGACAAGACCTGAGCAAGCGTGAGCATCTTGAACCTCTCCTACTGGAGGAAGCAATTGACGTTCCAGAGGTCTAAGATAGGACGCAGACCTTTGTCCTTCTTTGGAACCAAGAAGTAATGGAAGTAACAACCACAACCTACTTCTGGTGTCGGAACGCGCTCGATTGCCCCCTTGGGCAAGAGGGCCGCAACTTCCTGATGGAGAAGTGCCAAGTGATCCACTGACATGCGGTGGTCCTGAGGTGGCATGGCTGGAGGGGTAGACTCGAAGGGGAGGGAGTAGCCCCTTCGGACTATCTGCAGAACCCACCTGTCCGAAGTGATGGTGCGCCAGTGGGGGAGGTGATGGCGAATCCTGCCACCCACTGGCGTCTAGGGGGCCTGAACACCGGACTTGGAAGGTTTTGAGGCGGTTGTGGCAGGGGCCTGCCTGCTGGCCTCGGGACCCACCACGGCGGGCCCCACGAACGTGGCTGCGCTGAGTCTGCGGCTGTGCTGGCCGGCGGTTCTGAAAGGAACGCGCTTGTGCGCCTCGACCCTGACCTCAAAAGGAGCGAAAAGGAGACCCCGAGGGGGTGCGTGTGGTGGCGAGACCCAAAAACTGGGCTGTAGCCCGAGAGTCGTTAAAGCGTTCCAGGACGACGCTGGCTGCAGCACCTCGGTCAGGAGATTGGTCCTGATAGGCACAGAAGGGAGCTCAAGGTTAAGAGCCTAAGCCGCCCTACGCAACACCACAGAAAAAGTCCCAACCTCCTCCGTAGCCACGGAAGAAGGGAACAGTGTACCAGGGTGTGGAGAGAAATCCAGATCGCCTGGACCTTCCAGATCCCCCTCCCACTCCGGCTCATCCTCGCATTGAGTTGCGAGAGGGCCCTCAGACCCCTCCCAGTACTCCCCTTCGTCCACTGGCTGTTGAAGAGGCCGGTAAGGACGAGGTGCCCGGGGAAATGGGAAAAACTCCCCGCGGGTCCATGGGACCCAAAGGCGCTCCGGAGGGATCCGACGTGGGGAACAAACGGCGCATGGCTGACAGGAACACCTGTATTTCTTCCTGCGCCACGTGCGGACCCGGGAAAGGTGGGTAGGCCGCAGGCAACGAGGGAGGCTCCTCCGTGGGGGAGTGACCACCCGCCCCCTCCACTATGCCCGCGACCGGTGAGGGGCAGAAGAAGAGCGACGTCGCTTCTTTGACTTTTTATGGCGCTTTGACTTACCTGTCCCTGATTCCGACGAGCAATGGTGTCAGCTCCGCAGCCGTTCCCTCGACCTCCCACGGGAGCGGGACCTCGATCGGTGTGGAACTAATTGCCGGGCTTCCAATAACTTTCGGGAACGCTCCCGCAAAGCTTTTGGCGCCATGGCCCGACAATCGGGGCACGCGTCGGGGTCATGGGCGTGCCCCAAGCAGAAGAGACACACGTTGTGCGGGTCCGCCACCGACAAGTTCTGACAGCAGGCCCTACAGGACTTAAACCCGGGCATCCCTACTGCACCAGGAGTCGAAACTTGACAAAACAAGAGAAAAGTTCTCAAAAACCTAGTTAAGTAATAACTAAGAGTACCGCTCTCTCTCAGATCTGCGCTTGCTGGCGCGGAAAAAGAAAGAACTGACATCAGCGGGCGTGGGCGCGTCCAAGTAGCTCTGACGACGTAATCTCGGCGGCTATTACACCAGCGACGTATGCGGAGCCGCACGACGACACCTACCGACGAGCAGGAGTACTGCTGACGAAAACTTTCTGGATCCAGTCTGACGCCTGGGGATATTCTAAGGTAAGGAATCTATCACTAACGTGTCTCTTTCAGAATGTACGCTTACATCAATCTAGACTCTGCATGCCATATCAGTACATATGAGGCAGAAAGGGCTGTAATAGCTGGATCAGTACACCTCAGTCAATCAGGGCAGTGCCAGTTGTATCACGATGCCTCAATCAGGACTGTGCCAACCATATCAGTACACCTGAGACGGACACAGGTGTGCTAGCTGAATCAGTATTCTTGAGTCAGTCACTTGTATCACGATGTCTCAATCAGGACTGTACCAGCCATATCAGTAAACAGAGTCAGACAGGGCTGTGCTAGCTGAATCCGTACACCTCCGTCAATCAAGGCTGTGCCAGTTGTATCATGACGCCTCAATCAGGACTGTGCCAGTCATGTCAGTACACCTGAGACTGACACGGGTGGGCTAGCTGAATCAGTACACTTGAGTCAATCAGTTGTATCAATATGTCTCAGTCAGGACGGTGCCAGCCGTATCAGTACACATGAGTCGGACAGGGCTGTGCTGGCATAATCCATACACCTGAGTTGATCAGTTGTACCAATTAGGACTGTGCCAACCGTATCAGTACACCTGAGTCAGACAGGACTGTGCTAGATGAATCCATACACCTGAGTCGATCAGTTGTACCAATTAGGACAGTGCCAGCCATATTAGTACACCTGAGTCAGACAGGACTAAGCTAGCTGAATCCGTACACCTGAGTCAATCAGTGGTAACACAATGTCTAAATCAGGACTGTGCAAGCCATATCAGTACACCTGAGTCAGACAGGGCTATGCTAGCTGAATCAATACACCTGAGTCAATCAGTTGTATCAGGATGTCTCAGTCAGAGCGGTGTCAGGCCGTATAAGTACACCTGAATCAGACAGGGCTGTGCTAGCTGAATCCGTACACCTAAGTCAATCAGTTGTATCAATAAGGACTCTTCCAGCCCTATCAGTACACCTGATTCAATCAGTTGTACCATGATGCCTCAATTAGAATTTTGCCAGCCGCATCAGTACACCAGATTCAGATAGGGCTGTGCTAGCTAAATAAGTACACCTGAGTCAATCAGCTGTATCACAATGTCTAACTCAAGACTGTGCCAGCCATATCAGTACACCTGAGTCAGACAGGGCTGTGCTAGCTGAATCTGTACACCCGAGTCAATCAGTTGTATCAGGATGTCTCAACAGGACGGTGCCAGCCGTATAAGTACACCTGAGTCACACAAGGTTGTGCTAGCTGAATCAGTAGACCTGAGTCAGACGAGGCTTTGCTAGCTGAATCAATACACCTGAGTCAATCAGTTGTATCAGGATGTCTCAGTCAGGACGGTGCCAGCCGTATAAGTACGCCTGAGTCACACATGGTTGTGCTAGCTGAATCAGTAGACCTGAGTCAATCAGTTGACTCAATATGGACTGTGCAAGCCGTATCAGTACGCCTGATTCAGAGTGGGCTGTGCTAGCTGAATCAGTATACTTGAGTCAATGAGTTGTATCATGATGCCTGTAGGAAAGTAGGATCTGCTTCCCCCAATTTTTGCATGGTGCTATGCTGTTTCCGACTAGTCTGACTGGGACCCTGCTAATCCGGACCCCAGTCTCTGAGCTTCTTCCCTAAATCGGACATGGGGAGTGTAGGAATGTAGGACCTGTTTTCATGGTTACCCCAAACTTTTTGCCTGGTATAATGCTGTTTCTGACTAGTCTGACTGGGATACTGCTAATGAGGACCTCAATCTCTGTGCTTTCTCCCCTCAATTAGATATGGTAAGTACCTAGGTACATCCCAGATTGGCTACTGGTGCACCCTTGTAAGTCCCTAGTACATGGTACTGAGGTACCCAGGGAATAGGTGCACCAGGGGTTCCCCATGGGCTGAAGCATGTATTATGCACCCCTTGGAGACCACACAAACTGAGACTACAAGCATGTCAGTGCAGCCTGTGTGAGCTGGCGCTAGCACCACTTACGACAGATATAGGTTTTCCTATATCTGAGATCACGGCACTTAAAACCTATAAGTCACCCCTAAAGCAGGCCTTTTCAATCCTATAGGCAGGGGGGTGCACGGTTCTAAGTGTGAGGGTGCCCCTGCATGTGCGGGACACCCCTACAACCTTCGGAGTCCATTCTCCCAGGTTGTAGGTGCATCAGCCATTATGACATATAGAGTGGCAATGCGTCATTACGCGATGACCATCTCTAAACTGGCTGTAACAAACCCTATCATGTTTGGTATCAAACATGTTGGAATCATACCCTCACACCGTAAGTGGTGTGGAAGGTATGACTCCTTGTACTGTAAAGCTCCTCTGGGAAGCCCTCAATGCTCCAGGGACCAGTCTTCTAGACTGTTATGGGGTAAAGGAATGCACGAGGCAGGTGGATGGAATGCAAGAGTGTTTAATTGGTCTATAAAGTCCGGTGATACGAACAAACAATCCAAAGACAACACTGTCCACACTCTCTTCAGCGGGGAATCAGCTCTCCGCTCCTCGGGGCTCACGTTGTCTTCACGGGCTTCCCAAATAGCGGTATGAAAAAACAAAAGAAAACACAAGCCTTAATATCAGTCGGTTTTGCAGTGATGAGGGATGGGGTTAGTGTGGGAGCACCAGTTCGCCGGGGACGTGAGGAGGAAGGGGGGGGAACCAACCACCGAGACACGGGGAACGACCCGGTAAACCAAGACCCTCCCACGTTTAACTGCCACCCGGGTACGAGACAACCGCCCATCTCCCAGACCCCCGGAGTTGGTCACAAACCTGTTGGAGCCACGAACCTCCAGGTCGATGGCTGGGCGCTTGGCGGGGAATGCCTCCTAGCTAATCGTTGGCCGGTCCGGCGTCGGGGCTTGGTTCCTCGGCAGGCGCGCTTTGTCCTCTGGTTTTCATCGGCTGTGGGAATCGTGGATTGTCTTTCTCGACGTCCTTTTCCTCCTCTTCCTGGTGGGTGGCCCAGTTTTTAAACATTGACGAATCCCATCCCGCGATGTCATCAGGGGCGGGGCTTTGCAGCAGGTTGGCTCCGGAGTTAAAGGGACAGAAACCCGGGACGTCTGGAGTCCCAGGATCGCCAACTGCAACCTCAGCGTCAGGTAGCTGGAAATGAGAAAAGGGATTTGCTAAAGGTGAATCCCGAGGTTGCCCCATGGGGGCGGGAAGGGACGAATCCTGACATAGACCCAGACAGCAAACTATGGATGCTGCCGATCAGAGACACGATTCTGCCCTCCTATTGCTGAGCCAAGCTCGAGCAGGGGAAGGCAGAACAATAGATATCCTGTCACAGGGAGGTGTGACCACCTCCCAGACAGGGTTTAGTGTACTGGGGCAGGGTGGGGGCACTTCCCAGTGCCGCTGAGACTACTTGAAAGGCATATTTGGTGCCTCCTTGTATACTCCACTTCATACCGCTTGTTGGCTCTCTTCACCAGAGATCTTCGGGCTCCAAGAAGCTCCAGCCTCAAGCACCTCCTTCGATCAAGATCTTAATCCCCACCACATCTCTTGAACTATGGGCCTGCATCTTTAGTGAGCTGCTCGAGGTCCTCTTCCAACTCCTGTGCCCCTGGCCTCTGGGTCCTCTTGAGGGTCTTCTTCAACTCCAGTGGGCTCCCCTGATTGCTCGGTACCTACTCCAACTCCCCTACTTGTGGTGAGTCTCTTGGACCTTGCTGGTCCTATCCTTGCACCTTTTTCGCTTCCAATGTTGTTTGCAATTGCCAAGGCTTGTTGATGCTCCTGACAGATACCGACCCTTTAGCTCTCGTCATATGGCGTGGGACAGCTCGTGAAAGACTCCTGGTCTTCCACAGCTCGCCTGGTCCACACAGCTGCAGCTCCAAGGTCATCGTCAACTCTAATGCATCTCCCAACATCGGTGGGCATTCGTCTCCTGTGCCTCCTGGTCACTTCTGAATGGCATAAACACTGTCCCCTCTGCTTGCAGGTACTTCTCAAATTGAATCCACCTTTGGGTTCCACTGGGAACTTTCACCTTCTTCAACAACGGCATCTTCCTGAAGTTCTCCATTGAGTTAGACGGCGGTTTCCAACGGCCACTTCACAGCTATGCACCCGGCTTTCCTGGTGTAGGTATCCTGATTCCTAGGGTATCCACGGTTGGGGTGGCTCTCCAACTTTCTGCCTTCCATGGGGTCTCTTCAGGGTCCACTGGGAAGGGTCCTGAGTCAATCAGTTGTATCAATCAGGATTGTGTTAGCCGTATCAGTACACCGGAGTCAGACAGGGCTGTGCTAGCTGAATCCATCCACCTGAGTAAATCAGTTGTACCATGACACCTCAATCAGGACTGTGCCAGCCGCATCAGTACACATGAGTCAGACAGGGCTGTGCTAGCTGAATCTGTACACCTGAGTCAATCAGTTGTATCAATCAGGGTTGTGTTAGCCGTATCAGTACACCTGAGTCAGGCAGGGCTGTGCTAGCTGAATCAGTACACCTTAGTCAATCAGTTGTATCAATAAGGACTCTACCAGCCGTATCAGTACACCTGAGGCAGACAGGGCTGTGCTAGTTGAATCAGTACACCTGAGTCAATCAGTTGTATCAATCAGGACTGGAGCAGCCTGGGATTCCTGAGCCAAGAACTTGTCTGGAAAGTTTGACCCAGTAAATCCGGGAACTCTGCCATTAAGTAGGGGAGGCAGCAGGCCCTGAGCTACTAAGGCAGCGAATGTGCCTCAAACACAGTAGTCTACCACGCGGAAATGAACTGAGTCTCAAAATACAAATATATAGGGGGCTATTGTTGGGTACACAGCAAACTGGAAAGCATTTCTAATTCTTGGGGCGTCATAAATAGGTAGGCTGTAACATGTTAGGTAATAACAGTAAGATTCAACAAAGTGGCCATATTTCACGAGAAAAACTCCACAGACTTAGAACACGACTGCCACTCAGGTTTAAGTTCTTTTATTAGTTTTGATGCATAACGTTTAATAAAAGCAAACGAACCAACAGTACAAAACAAGCACTGGCATAGCCAATAGGTCTCGCATTTGGGACCTTACAAGTGTTTAGCCATGCTATTGGTTTTGCCAATGTATTAAAGCTATGTTGTAGTGTAGTGTAACTACTATGCAGCATGTTGAAAAGTTATAATAAAAAGGTGTTAGCAGCAGTAACAACAAAGATGATAAAAACAGCTATGCACAAATGGATAGCTATACAGCAGAAAACCAGCTGTTAGGTAACAGGGTGTTGTGTACCATGAGGATGCTGAGAGAAAGTAATAGATCATACGTATCAAGTGTGCATTTTCTCATTTCAGTTGCATCATGTTTACAATTGTATCCATTCACAATTTGTAGCACAGGGAAAGTAAGTGATTTGCCCAGAATTACACGTTTTTAGGTCAGTTACTAGGAGCTGGGGTTAAACATCCAGGTCCACAAGACAGCAACAGAAATTTTGTAACCATGTTCTGAAACAATGTTTCTTCCTCATGTAAAGCGCTCTGATACGTCCTGGTCTAGCCAGCGCTATATAAAACTCAATAAATAAATAAACTAAGCATCAAACAGTGAGCCTCTTCCAGTACGGGAGGGGCTGGTACCGTATCTGCTCCAGTTAATTTCTTCACAACCGGAAAAAGAGTACGAGGACAGTTTTGGGCATTGGTTACTGTGTTCGAAACATAGGCAGCTCTGGCCATTTTACAATGATGATGGTAGTCCCTAAGGGCTTCCTTGTAGGCTATTTTACGGGAGGCAGAGTAAGAGCGTCTCCATATTCTCTCAGAGATCTTACAGCTAGTTTTCATGCGTTTTAGATCTTCAGAAAACCAAGGCGCAGGAGGTCGATGAGATGAGAGAGTTTTTTATTGTTAAGGGAAGAAGTTCATCGATGGCAGAGTTCAGCCATTTGAAAACTTCAGAGTTTAACACAGATGTGGATGTGTTGGTATTAGGAAGAGTATTTGATAAACGTGTGTTAAGATCGATAATATTAAGTTTGTGCCAACGACGTATAAATACATCCTTACTGCTGCTTTTTTTGTTTTGATTTCCTGTCTGAGATAAGGCAAGGTGAACAGCATAATGGTCCGACCATTCCAAAGGACGGGCAGGAAGAGAACATTCAAAAGGAAGATTAGAAAGAACAGGGTCCAGTAAATGTCCAGCAGAATGTGTAGACCCAGAATTGCATAATAAGATATTTAAGGCTTCCAATTCAGATAAAAACAATTTGCTGACATTACATTGACCATCTTCCAAATGGAGGTTCAGGTCGCCAAGAATAGAGAAGTTGGCCGCTTTCAGAGAAAGAGGGGCAATAACGTCTGAAAAGGAAGTTATCCAGGTGGTAGCGTTACCGGGGGGACGATAAATCAGGAGGCCAGACAAAGTGAACTGGGGACTAGTAGCGAGCTTAAATAATCCGGCTTCGCATCCAAGCATGGGGAAGGCATCGAGAGTGCATGTATAATTTGTCTTAAAAATAATCGCAATGCCATCTCCTTTACCAGTGTCTCTATCTATTTTAACCAGTTTATAACCGTCGGGGATCGCCATGGCAATGTCAGGCCCCGAGCAAGCCTGAAGCCAAGTTTCTGTAAGGAACATGGCGTCAGGATTTTCATCTACTATAAAGTCGTAGATGTTGGTCTTATGTTTTGGAAGTGATCTACAGTTCATACTCCAAAACTGCAGTTTTGTGGGGGAGGAGGGAGTTTTTGCAGCTCTAGTTCTACCCCTCGGTTTACCCCGTTTATGTAACGCTTTCAGTTGATTACACCTTGACATTTTACCCATGATAAAGCCACAGTGGGTGCATTTAAAATTATGAACTGGCAATACACACGTAGTGCACTGTGCGGGGGGTGGTAATTAAGCTGTTTTAGCTCCTTACTAGTATAGATGTAACTATCGCCACGATGGACAGGAACTGCAGAAGGCGGAACCAGGTCCTGTGTCCCCGGGCCCGTCCTGGCGTGGATGGGCGTAGACGGGCCTGACTCTGGTGCGACTCCGGCGCGATTCGGCCACGCTCGCTGTGCGCGTTCGCTGCGCGCGTTCGCTGCGCGAAGACATGGACATCCCCTTTTATGCTCAACTAGAGCGCTGTCAATCCCACCCACACCCAAGATGGCCGCCGCTATTCAGTGCCCGGGACCGGCTCCACAGCGTCAATGCTCGGCTGGGAGTGGCCCAGGGCAGCAGGAAAGAGGGGGAGGGAAGTGGGTGATTAGAGCCCACCAAATCAGGCTGGATTGCTTAAAGTTGCCACAGAAAGGGAAAAACGCCGATATTGCAGTAAGTTCAATATTAAAATCAAGTAAAACCAGCAACAATGCAACTGACACAACCTCCCGGCTTCCGCCTCAGGAGGTGCTCATGCAATCACACAGTCAAGCGCTGGGCGAACCGGGACCCCTTTTATGCTCAACTAGAGCGCTGTCAATCCCACCCACACCCAAGATGGCCGCCGCTATTCAGTGCCCGGGACCGGCTCCACAGCGTCAATGCTCGGCTAGGAGTGGCCCAGGCCAGCGGGAAAGAGGGGGAGCGAAGAGGGTGATTAGAGCCCACCAAATCAGGCTGGATTGCTTAAAGTTGCCACAGAAAGGGAAAAACGCCGATATTGCAATAAGTTCAATATTAAAATCAAGTAAAATCAGCAACAATGCAACTGACACAACCTCCCGGCTTCTGCCTCAGGAGGTGCTCATACAATCACTTACTGTGATTCGGTTGCGAATTTTTTCATATCTAAAGTAGAGCACATCTATGACTCATTAAGTATTTCTACATCTAATGATACGCCTCTGCCTGACCCTATTCCTACTCCAGATATTTCACTCCTCTCAAGGACGAAACTTGCAAACTGGTTACCTTTTGATGATGCCTCTTTTTCCCACTGCCTAACTAGCATCAAATCTGGCTCCCCACAGGATCCGGTACCCGCTAAGATTCTAAAACTACTTGAACTTAGCCCACGTCAATTGCTAATGCAACTTCTTAACTCTTCATTACTTGAGTCATATGTTCCACAGGAGTGGAAGCATGCAATGATAATTCCCCTATTAAAAAAGGCTCGAACGGATATCACCAACTTGTCTAACTTCAGACCAATTTCATTGCTCCCCATTCTATCAAAGATCTTGGAAAGGCATATAAATACACAATTGACACATTTTGTGGAGAGCTCGGGCTTTTTACATCCGTCCCAATCAGGCTTTAGAGTGCATCACTCAACTGAAACCACCCTCCTAAGAGTCACCGAGAGTCTGCGTCACAGTGTCGATCGCGGTGAAACATCAGCCTTGATCCTTCTCGATCTTAGTGCGGCGTTCGACACTGTGTCTCATTCCATCCTCCTCGCGACTCTCTGGTCCCTGGGAGTAGAGGGTGCGGCTCTAGCCTGGATAGCCTCTTTTCTAAAAGATCGCACTTTTCAGGTGTTTTCTTCCTCTGCTTCTTCTACAACTTATCCCTTGGCGTATGGTGTTCCCCAGGGGTCGATACTCAGCCCCTTATTATTCAACATTTATGTAAGACCCCTAGCTACTATTGTGGAGGAAGCTGGTCTCACACTGTATTCTTACGCCGACGACTCCCAGATCATTTTTTCTCTCTCTAACAAAGAGTGTAATAAGACCTCTGCTCTGAAAGAAGGTCTGATCCGTGTCTCCAAATGGATGAAGAGTAATTTTTTGAAGCTCAACGGTGACAAAACCGAGGTAGTGATACTAGGCAAGAACAAGGATCTCTGGGGACCCCACCATTGGCCAAATGATATGGGACCGACCCCGCAACCTGTAACTGCAGTTCGCAATCTCGGGTTTATCATTGATGAGAAACTTACAATGAGACAGCAGGCTGTAAAGGTGGGCTCTATCTGTTTTGCCACCTTGAGATGGCTTCAGAAGATTTTGTGGATGTTGCCCCTCCCCACACAAAGAAAGGTAGTCCAGGCGTTGGTTGTTTCCCGCCTGGACTATGGCAACGTCCTATACCTTGGAGCCGACTTAACAACTATAAAAAAACTTCAGGTTGTGCAGAACGCTGCTGCCCGCCTGCTCTGCAATGTTCCTAGGAGAACTTCTGCTTCCGCAGCACTTCGTGACCTTCATTGGCTTAAAATTTCAAACAGAATTAAATTCAAAGCACTGTGCTACATTTTTAAAATCAAACACGGCTCAGCCCCAAAATACCTCCAGGGCCTTATTCAGGCCTATAAACCCAGTCGAACTCTAAGATCATCAGTACATGGTGATTTTTCTGTTCCCAGATTTAGGCTAGTAAAGATGGGGGGCCGCTCCTTTGCCTATTTAGGTTCTAGATTTTGGAAAGCTCTTCCTGTGACCCTAAAGACAAAAACCAATCTTTTTCGTTTCCACAAGGGACTTAAAACTTGGCTCTTACAGCAGTAATTTGTAGCCCAGTAAAATCAGTTTGACATTGCTTTTCTTCTCCAGTCTGTCCCTAAGCGCCGGGAAACCCACTGCGGGTAGCTATGCGCTCTTGAAGTTTAAATAAATAAATAAATAAATAAAACAAGAATAAAAAGTATAATTAGAATACGAAAAACAACAAAAATTGTAATATCGTTAATCCCATGCAACACTGATAACCGTGTTCTCCTAAAGTGTTTGAAAGGTGCAAGCGAATGTCCCGAGGGCTTGCTCGACACTGCTAAAGGACAGCCTAGGCCGGTACTCACTGGTTGGTTGACCTTCACCTGCAACTCCCCAGGTATGGCCGAGTCCAGAAAGAGGCCCCTCTTAGCCCAATATTTACTGGAGAACTTCATCATGTTGGACTGCATGGGGTCTCACTGCAGGCAGAGACGGAGGGGCTCTCACGAGGACAGGATGCAGTGCGGGCACCAGGAGTGATGAGCAGCGCCTCCCCATGGCCCATATTTATGCACGATCCTTGGTACTGATGGAGCTCAGATTAAGCAGCAGACAGTCATTTGAAACATCTGATGCCTCATGTGAGATTCAACACCAGAAAGCACGTCTCATAAGTGTTTCACTGTGAAACAGTTTCCTTTACATTTTTCTTGTTCTCGAGTGACATCCAAAATAAAGGGAAATAACATCACATGTAAGGTGGCGTTTTATGCTCTATTTGGGTGGGGAAAGCCTTAGGAGCTAAATAGTGCTTCTTTTATGTTTAAAGGTCGTATTTATTATTCATATACTGTAAACAAGGAATCACCTGTGGAAAAGGGTTGCTTAAAAGCAGTCAGACTAATCAAGTTAGATAGAAATGAACTGTCTGGTATGTGTCACAAAGGCATTTTATTGCTGGATCCCTCTGGAGCTTGAGGGGTGGCCTTCCCTCTGAAACAACTTATTGGGTCGCATTGAGGTTGCTGCATGATGAAAGGGGTCAGAGAGCCGCATCACATGACCACAGAACTGGAGCTCTCGGCATACACATAGCAGAAGGAACAACCACTGGCCCATGCAGCAGTAAAAAGGAGCCGCCCGGCTGCCAGAGTAAATAGGGCTGGGGCAGCGTGCTGAGACGAGGAGCGTGTGAGACCTCCGGCAGCTGCTGAGAGGAGGAGCGCCTGAGACATCAGTCAGCTGCTGTCCTCACACCGTGAAGATAGGAGATCAGCGTCGATCTTGACTCATCTTCTATTGTTTTACAATTTAATAAAAAAACATTTAATAAAGAAATAAAAACTAGTAAGCGCAGAGAAAAGGGAGAGGAGGGGGGTACGAAGTGGAAGGGGAAAGGCAACAAGACAGCGCTCGGAGTAGATTATAGATACCCATAAATGGTAAGAGAGCGGCAGTGGGCAAGCGAGATACGGCACTGGGCCATGCCAATAACTAGTGGGTTCCCTGTATGAATGGCACTTTTCATATTCTGCAAATACTCCGCTCTAAATTTTTTTTAAAAAGACTGCCTCTGCACATTATTGTAGTCCCGTTTACAGCCAGTATTAGGCAAATAAGGAGACAAGCGCGGTGCGCATGCACTGCAAGAAATGCCAGGTAGACGCAATCATTGACAAAGCCAATAGTCCTGACTTGTTGTAGGTATGATGTTACTTGTTGTATCATATATCTGGATGCAATGACAGGAACAGCAAAATACAAGTCTGGCGGCACACTATGCTAAGCACAGATTTGTAGCTTACTTTTTTAAAAGCCACGCCCTTAATTACATTGGCCACGCACCTTTGAGAGACCCCCCCCCCTAGTTTTTTCATCCCACTTAAAGCCCTGCCAGAAGGTAATCCAGGCATTATGGCCACCTGTCAGAACCGTCTTCTCCATGTCACGTGATTGTAGTATGCCTTCTAGTTTTCTTTCAGAGAGTTAGGAGACCATAGAACGTTCGAAAGCTGATAAAAGGAAACAAGCATTTGCAATGCAATAGGTCTCGCATTTACGCGAGTTTGAGCTATTGACATTGCAAATGACAATGCCTTTTATTTTTGTTTTTTGAACATAAATAAAAGGCATTGTCATTTACATTGCCAATTGCTTAAACTCGTGTAAATGCGAGACCTATTGCATTGCAAATGCTTGTCTAATGGGTCGATTAGGTGGGGCAGACTGCACGAAGCAAACCAGCACATAAATTATAGAAAGACCATGTAAACATGATCCTTACAACATTGACTGTTAACCCAGGCACTGTTTGCTAAGCAATTTCTTTTTTAAACTAAGAGCTTCAAAAGTATCCCAGACAACGATCAAGCCAAGAAATGCAAGTTTTAGCAACAAGTTGAAATTATAAGAAAAAGGAATGTGCCGGTGCACAATAAATCTCATGTAATGGATGCTTCGTTTTGAAAGAGTTGATAAATCATCACAAACTCTAACAATATGGTGAGAAGGACATGGCGAGTTTTTGTTTTTAAGTCGGAAAGCAATCTGGGTTACATTAGAACAAGCGGCGAAAGTGAAAGTGATCGCGATCAAACATCAAAGCGGCCGTGCGGCCGCGAAAGTGAAAGCAAATGGTGTGCAGGCTGCCAAATGGTGCGCGCGCCCGGCGTACATGCACTGTAGTTGGAGGCCTGAAAGCACTCGTTTGCACTTCCAGATCCCCCATTTACAAAAGCTCTCGCGAGAGCAGCGCTAAAGCGCTGGCTCAGGCGAGACCTAAAATGGAACTTACTTGAGCAAATAACTAACTCGGGTGGCCCAAAGGAAGAAGGAGTGCGGGGTGAAACAAGGGCGAAAGAAAGTCAGGAATGCTCATAAAAAAGTATGAAAAGATGGAAGCGCGTCAGTGTGTGGCCCAAAGGAAGGAGTGCGGGGCGAAGCAAGGGCAAAAGAAAGTCAGGAATGCTCATAATAAAGTATGAAAAGATGGAAGAGCGGCAGCATGGTTACTGCGCGACGGAATAAGGAACAAGGCAAGCGATTATGTAGCTCTACAGAATGGCGGCGGGTGAGGGTGGATGTGACGGTTGAGATGAGGCGGGCAGATTGTTTTTTTGGGGGGTTGGGGCTCCGCACGGCCTCTGCTTAAACTATATTGCACTAAAGAGTGTGTGTGTTATCTCTGGAAACGGGGACGGGTTTGCAAAAATGGGAAAGTAAGTGAAAGAGAGGAAGAATTACTGGTAGATAGGGAAGTGGAAGAAGGAGTGTGGGGCGAAGCAAGGGTGAACGAAAGTCAGGAATGCTGCTAATGAAGGATGAAAAGATGCAATCGCGGCATCGTGTGCGTGTCTTCTTGTCTCTGGGGGCTACGCACGGTAAATGCTGTCATGGACGGAGATGTCAAAATGGGAAAGTAACTGAAAGCGAGGAAGAATTACTGGTAGATAGGGAAGTGGAAGAAGGAGTGCGGGGTGAAGCAAGGGTGAAAGAAAGGCAGGAATGCTGCTAATAAAGGATGAAAAGTTAGAAGAGCGGCAGCGTGGTTCCCGCGCGAGGGAATAAGAGACAAGGCAAGCAATGATGTAGCTGTACAGAATGGCCATTACAAAGAATGGGGTTACCCCGAAAGTCAGGGACCTGGGAATAGAATCAATACAAAAAACAAGGGTCCTAACTCAATAGTTACCACAACACAATAATGTCATTCATTTATATCTTTTCAAGTTTAGAGCTAAGAGAGATCATTTAGGGTAGCTCAGAATATTCAATATAGCATTCTAACATGAAGCGATGCAACATCCAGTACTTGATTCATCAATATTTATTTACAAAGAGAGTATAAATTGCATAATGTTCGGCGCATGGTTGCTCCAGAGGGAACGTGCATAAAACGAGAGTGCTGAGAAGTGAATGTGTAGAAGCAGAAGATTAGGAAAACAATAGAGCAATTATTAAAAACCTTTACAGAGTACACGGTTATAATTCACCGTAAAAGGTGTCCTGGTAACGTTTGAACATATCAACAAACCGTTTTGGATATTTTATGCACAGAATTTAATTCATGTTGTAGCACGTTGGGGAATTGCGTATACCAGGCTTAACAACAAGAGGGTGTCGACGTTTCGACCCGTCTCAGGGTACAGAGGTATTTTGAGACCTTGACCGTGCGGGTCTTCTTCAGGACAACAGGGGGGGATTGGGGCAACCTGACGTAGTCCTCGACTTGACTTCTGTGTCTAATATGAATCCAGGTCTGACTCTACCACAGATCGCGAGTCACAATAATTCAATTAACATGTGTGCAGTCCTGTCTAGTTAATTCCACAGGCTGTCGAGCTGCAGTTGTAGAATCAATCAAATGTACAGTGTCTCGGGCCTTCTATTTAAGGGAAGGAAACGGAGTTCATTTGGGTATCTCGTTTCCAGCCGCTGGGCGCGCTGCGTCCATATAGGTACGTGCTTCCCGTAGAAGCACGTACCTATATGGACGCAGCGCGCCCAGCGGCTGGAAACGAGATCCCCAAATGAACTCCGTTTCCTTCCCTTAAATAGAAGGCCCGAGACACTGTACATTTGATTGATTCTACAACTGCAGCTCGACAGCCTGTGGAATTAACTAGACAGGACTGCACACATGTTAATTGAATTATTGTGACTCGCGATCTGTGGTAGAGTCAGACCTGGATTCATATTAGACACAGAAGTCAAGTCGAGGACTACGTCAGGTTGCCCCAATCCCCCCCTGTTGTCCTGAAGAAGACCCGCACGGTCAAGTTCTCAAAATACCTCTGTACCCTGAGACGGGTCGAAACGTCGACACCCTCTTGTTGTTAAGCCTGGTATACGCCATTCCCCAACGTGCTACAACATGAATTAAATTCTGTGCATAAAATATCCAAAACGGTTTGTTGATATGTTCAAACGTTACCAGGACACCTTTTACGGTGAATTATAACTGTGTACTCTGTAAAGGTTTTTAATAATTGCTCTATTGTTTTCCTAATCTTCTGCTTCTACACATTCACTTCTCAGCACTCTCGTTTTATGCACGTTCCCTCTGGAGCAACCATGCGCCGAACATTATGCAATTTATACTCTCTTTGTAAATAAATATTGATGAATCAAGTACTGGATGTTGCATCGCTTCATGTTAGAATGCTATATTGAATATTCTGAGCTACCCTAAATGATCTCTCTTAGCTCTAAACTTGAAAAGATATAACTGAATGACATTATTGTGTTGTACAGAATGGCAGCGGGTGAGGGTGGATGTGACGGGTCAGATGAGGCGGGCAGATTTTTTGGGGGGATGGGGGGCTCCGCACGGCGTCTGATTAAATTATATTGCTGTAAAGAGTGCGTGTCTTGTTATGTCTGTCGCGCCAGGGGGAAAAAGGACAAGCCGATTGCCAAAGTAGCTGGCCAGAATGGCGGCCGGTGAGGGTGGATGTGACGGCTTAGATGAGGAGGCCTGATTTTTGGGGGGGCAAACAACTGACCAACATATCGACTGCCGAAACCACCTCCATATTCCATTATAGCAACTCATCCCCAATGAGTTATGTGTGTAAGAGGAAAGCGGCACTCTTGGAAAAAGTGCTTAGTAAACAGTTTATCCCATGTTGCTTACAATATTGCCACATGATCGTTTCAGGAACAATCTCAACATTAACATGGACCCACTAAATCTTCAAATTATAAGTGTAAGTAATGAAACTTTTGTTTGCACAGTGCACCTCATGATACACAAGAGCAGCAGCGTGTTTCCCACGTGAGGGAATAAGGGACAAGGCAAGCGATCATGTAGCTGTACAGAATGGCGGCGGGTGAGGGTGGATGTGACGGTTGAGATGAGGCGGCAGATTGTTGGGGGGCTCCGCACGGTCTCTGCTTAAAGTATACTGCACTAAAGAGTGCGTGTCTTGTTATGTCTGTGGCGCCAGGGAAATAAAGGACAAGCTGATCGCTAAAGTAGCTGTCCCATAATGGCGCTGGGTGAGGGTGGATGTGACGGCTCAGGTGAGGCGGGCAGATTGTTGTTTTGGGGGGGGGGGGGTCAGGGGCTCCGCAGAGCCTCTGATTAAACTATCTTGCACTAAAGAGTGCGTGTCTTCTGGTCTCTGGGGGCTACGCACGGTGAATGCTGTAATTCCCTTGAGGTTACACTGATAACGTTCTCTGCTTGCCCAAAGTCCATAATTAACGCTGTAAGGCAATTCCCACGTCCATGAAAGAAAACGGGGACGGAGCTGCAAAAATGTGAAAGTAAGTGAATGCGAGGAAGAATTACTGGTGTGGGGCGAAGCAAGAGTGATAGAAAGGCAGGAATGCTGCTAATAAAGGATGAAAACTTAGAAGAGCGACAGCGTGTGAAAGCGAAAGCTTTTGAGACGGAAGCATATCGGCAGCGTGTGAGAGCGAAAGGACGCCGCCAAGCAAGCGTAGGGACAAAAAAAATGCGCGCGCGTGTGTGCTCAAACTCTCGGGCCCAGACATTATATTTCACCATTCACCCCCCTTCCCCCTGCTCTGTCCTCGAAATACCGACCAACTCTCACGCTCTTGGAGACACCGACTTCGCCTTTTAACCTTTAACCACCGCTCCCCCCCGACACGGTCTGCGTTTACTCCCCTTTAAAATGCTCTCCGTTAAACCCCCCTAACATTTTGGTTGCTTAGCGCTATAGTAATAAAGGAAATATAAGAGCGCGTCACGATTTACAGCAAACGTAGATTACGGACAGTCCATCCCGTGGGTGCTTGCGGCACGGGCTTTAAATGAAAACGTGGGATTGTTCGCAGTCGCACACCTCTGCCTTCCACGTCGGGCATTTCAGGAACGGGAAATGTTCCAGCAGCAGACGCGTGAGAGAGCTCGCGCTCGGCCGTGGAGGCACGGTCGATAACCCCTCTAGACCGGAAGCACAGGATCAGGCGCGCGAGCTAAACCAGCACGTGCCGCCAGAAGGCAGAACACTGGCCTTCAGGGATCCCGCCCAGACTACTCTTTACAGCGAGGGAACTCCATGTAGGAGCAAGGCTGACAAGTACCAGCTTTAGCCTCAGGACACCTTCTGGGCAGCAGTCCCTCTACAAATCATCACACAACACAACAAAGAAACAACCAATTGACCCAAGACATTGAGCTGAGATTGTGCTTTTTACAAACCGAGTGCTCTACAGTAACGCATGATCCTACAACATGTCATGGATTGACATCATGCATCATCCCCAACAGGACCTGGTACTGGGCTTTCACTGTTTTACGTGCACAAAGATGTCAGCTAAGGGTTGAGGGAGATGGGATTCATGTTATATGGGTCTCCAGTGGCGGGTCCTTCCAAGAGTCTTGGCTTTTTTTCATTTCAAAAGAATGTTATTATTTTAAAAGCGCAATATGAAACATAAGATACAGGCCAAAGTGATACAATTGATATCGGACAATAAGGTAATAAATACATTATGATAAAACTAATTAATAGGGAAACAAATCAATGTCATTCATTAATCTGCAGATATCAGATAAATAAATTACTTAAGGAGGGAAGACCCAAAATGATATCTGGCAAAGAAATATATCAAAAGTATCACCCACAGATGGCAAATTAGGGAAAAGAGGGAAGAGAAGAAAGGAAGAAAGCAAAGGCGGAAAGAGTAGGAAAGAGAAGAAGAAAGAGAAAGCGAGACAGAGAGGAGAAACGGAAGAGGAGAGGATTTCCAAAGGAATCACCCAACACAAGACAACACTAACCAGACAAATCAAAGGGAAATTGCGCCACCAACCCTTCAGAGGCCAACTCCATGTATGAATCTAAGGCTTTCCAAACACCAGAGGAAATAGAAGGAGAAAGATGAGCATGGTCCACTGACGTATGAGCACTACGTAGAAAGGAAACCCAAGCCCACCAAGTATGATAAGAGACGGACGAAAAGGATTTCCACTCCATGAGAATTACTTTGACTGCAATAGTTAACAAGAGGTCCAACAACTGTAACTCCATGAGATCTAAAGGCAGAGGGACTGGGGACGCCAACGGACCCAAAAGAATTAATGGAAAAGACAGCTGGAATTTGATGTTAAAGATGAGCATGAGGTGTTTGTGAACTAAAGCCCAAAAGGAATGGAGAAGGGAACAATCAAGGAACATATGTTGAAAATCACCTGGTAAAAGCCCGCAGCTCCAGCACAAATTGTCTTCTTTAAGATTAAGTGAATGCAGACGAATGGGAGTCCAGTGAAGAAGATTAATAGAGAAAAACTTAGACTGCGTTAGGGAAGGGGCAATTTTGTTACGAAGAGAAAATTTACCAATATTTTGCCAGGTATCAGGAGAGATATGAGCAGTAACACTCTGATCAAAATGATGTACCCATTTTTGCTGTGTGACAGTTTGGGAGGGGAGTGAAGAGGACGATAAAAATGTGTAAATCCGAGACGCAACGTGACCAGTCCTAATCCAAAGCTGAAAAAGCGTAATCGTAGGGGAAGAAGGATGAAGGTGTAATTTAGCAAGTGCAACCTTAATCTTAAGAAAAGTATAAAAATCTAAATTAGATAAAGAGAAATGTTGAGCAAGGGATGAGAAAGGGGAAGGATCGTTATTAGAATCATAGAGATGTTTAACAAGTGAAACACCCTTCCCAGCCCAGTAAGACATCAACTCAGGGTCAATATTAATTTTGATTTTAGAATTGCGCCAAATAGACGACCATCTAGTTTTATGTAATGGAATTGCTACTCTCTTATCAACCTTACGAACCGCAGCAATAGTGTCTAAAATAATAGAGCGAGAGAATGGAATAGAAAGGGTGTTTGTGGTTAAAAAGGATGCAGTCGGCAGTGGGGAGGCCAATTCCTGTTCTATTGTCAACCATGCTGGAGCATGAATAGATGTAGAAGAAAACCAAAGGGCACCCTGGGACGCCAGAAAAGCAGTTTGATACTTCCCCCAATCAGGAAAATTACAGCCGCCCATATCATAAGATTTCCGTAAAAATTTATAAGCAATCCTAGCCCTTCTATCATTCCATAAAAATTTAGAAGTAAGCAAATCAAGTTCATGAAAGAAGGAATCAGAAAGCCTTACTGGAAGCATAGAGGAAACAAAATTAATAATAGGAGTGATCATCATTTTAAGGGTCTGCATACGGCCCCACCAAGAAATATGCTTCGGAGACCAATTTTCTAAGAGACGTCTCACCTTAAGAATAGTTTGGGATTCATTGTAAATAGCCGTAGCATATAGGGTGGAACAGAAATGGATACCCAGATATTTTAGCTGTTTAGATTGCCATTTAAAGCCCGCCGAACCCATATGAGAGGAGAAGCAATAAGCATTTAAAGGAAACATCTCTGTCTTATCTTTGTTCAGAGTGTATCCTGAGACTTTTGAAAAAAGAGCAATCGTATCCGAAATAGCAGGAATGGCCAGTGCAATATCATCAGAAAAAATGAGAACATCATCTGCGTATGCAGCTGTTTTTAATTGATGAGACCCAAAAGAGAACCCCTTAATATCTGGATGCGAGTCAATCATTCTGAGGAGAGGATCAATGGATAACAAAAATAAGAGAGGGGACAAAGGACACCCTTGTCTAGTGCCCTGACACAGGTTAAAAAAGGAAGACGTAGCACCATTCACCCGTATATTAGCCCTAGGACGGGAGTAAAGAGACATAACCATACGAATAAAGGACTCACCAAGATTATGTGCACATAGAACAGCTCTTAAAAAAGGCCAAGAGACCTTATCAAAGGCCTTTTCAGCGTCAAGGGCCAAGGCTGCCGCCGGAAGATTAGATCGCTTAGCGGCACCAAGAATATGACAAAAAGTACGAATATTATCCCGTGCAAGACGCCCCTTTACGAAACCTGTTTGTGAAGGATGAACCAATTGGGGAATAAAGGACTCTAAACGTTTAGCTAGAATTTTAGCAAAAATCTTGGCTTCCATGTTAAGAAGGGAAATGGGACGAAAATGTTTGGGATCTGCGTGAACCTTCCCTTCTTTGGGGATAACTACAATAGTAGCATCAGCCGCGGAACCAGACACAGAACCATCCTTAATAAAAGCATCAAAAACGGATTGGAGTTTCGGGACAAGCACGGGAATAAAGGTTTTATAAAACGCAATAGGATAACCATCAGGACCAGGAGCTTTACCAGACCGAGTAGCTTTGATCGCGGAAATGATTTCATCAGAAGTAATCGGGCAATTTAATGATTGATTATCTTCCTCCGAAACAACTTTCAAAGGAACCGACTTCAAGAACTCCTGACATTGTTCAAAAGAAGCTTGAGCCGACGGGGTATATAAGTTATTATAAAAATCGCGGAAAACATCAAGGATTTCTGCAGTTTGAAATTTTTTCTTACCAAGCTGGTCAGTAATAGAAGGAATTTGGAAAGTATTACAAGAAGATTCCTGAAACTTTAAAGTGGCTGCAAGAATCTTGCCCGCACGATTTTTTAACAACAGTCTCTTAGATTTCTGAGCCTGCAGGCCAATATGAGCTCTCTTAGTGACTATAGTATTGTACGAATACTTTAAATTCTTAATAGATTGGAGGCAGGTCTTGTCCTGAGAATGTCGAAAAAGGGATTCCTGACGTTTGATCTCATCTGCTAAGTCCGTGAGTTCCTTTTTAATGGCTGCATTTCTCCTTGACATACATTTAATGACCTGACCACGGAACGTACATTTGAAAGAGTCCCAAAGAACAACAGGGGAACTGACCGACCCAACATTCTCAATAAAAAAAGTCTCAATGTCATTAGAAAACTCTCGCACCAAGGACTCATCATGTAAGATTTCTGTGTTGAGTCTCCACAAACGAGCTCGTGCCCTAGGGACAAAGGACGTAAGAGTAAGTGTCACTGCGGCGTGATCAGAAACTAAAATAGGGTGGATAAGCGGAGAAGAAGAAGATTGAACCAAAGAAGAGTGAACCAAAAGATAGTCAATGCGTGAAAAGGACGAATGAGGGGAAGAAAAAAAGGAGAAGTCACTACCAGTGGGATTATGAAGACGCCAAACATCCTGAAGATGGGTAAGAGAACACATATTAGTCATTTGTTTGTGTGCTTTAGGGGGACGAAAGTTAAAGGCAGAATTCCTATCCAAGATAGGGTCCATTGGCAAGTTAAAGTCACCACCTACAATAAGATTGCCAGAGTGAGGGGTATCCTCGAGCTTTTTGGTGATAGCATTCCAAAAGGATGGGTCATCCTTGTTGGGGGCATAAATATTCATGACAAATAAGTCAGCATTACCATTGGACACCTTAGATAGTACTCAACGTCCCTCTGTATCCTGTTCAGAGGAAACGATAGACAACCCAGAGTGTTTAGAAACTAAGGTAATTACCCCATTCCTTTTACCACAAGCATCCGAACAAGCAACATCAAAGACCCACTCTTTCTTCAGAAACAACGCCTCCTTGGCAGAGAGCTTTGTCTCCTGAAAAAGGACGAGATCCGAAGAAAGAGATTTACAGTAGTCCAAAATCTTTGACCTTTTAACTGGGTGATTTAACCCTTTAACATTAAGGGAAAGTATATTTAGTCCAGACATAGAACCATTATCAGGAAAAAAAGACATTTCATATATGACAAATGAACTGCAACAACCAGGAGAGCTAACCAGCAGACATCAACAGCCAACACACAACAGGGTGAGACCAAAGAGGAAATCCGAAGAGAAAAAAGGAAAGAAGAGGAAAAGGACAGCAAGAGAATACGCAGAAAGAGAGAGAGAAGGGCCCATCCGGCAGGTCTGGAAGAGACCAAAATCATACAAGGGGGGACATGGGAAAAAGAGCGAGGGCCAACAGGAGGAGTAACAACAATGGCATAAAAAGCCCCAGAACAGTGCATAACTGATTATACATTAAAAGGGAAGACTATCTAAAAGCTAAGAACTGGAATTAATGATAGCTACTTAGAAAACAAAGCTAAATGAGAGACTATAAAGGCAACACGTTTGACCAAATTAATGTATACATAACAACTAAAATGAATCATAAAGAACGGTAAGAGCAGGAAAGATAGAGAAAGAAAGCACTTTCAGGCAATAAGAGCTGATGGAAAGTGAACTAAAAAATAACAATATTATAGGTAGAACCATACCAAAGCAGACTCTATCAAGAGAAAAAGGAACATAATGAAGAAAAAGAAGAAATACAATCTAAAGCATACTATATGATACAATATGAGAAAAATAAGTGAAACATAGTAAAAAAACGGTATATAACCTTCTATCAATATTACAGTCAATGAATCCCTATGGCAGTTAAATAAGAGACCTAATACTATATATAAATGTGTAAAATCTATATGCAATCTTATAAATAACTGATCATGAGTAAATAAAGCCATATACACACAAATTAGCAGAATAAATATGCTTGCCTAAGTAAGAGAACATGTAGATAAGAGAGGCATAAATCTATCAAGTACAAGGCCTCTATAAAAAACTAATCTACTCAAAAAAGACAATTAATAACACAATGTAATCAAAACACTCAATGAAAAAATCAATAAAGTAGGTATAACTAGCAACTATATGAACATCACATATTAACTCTAAATATAGCCATAAATAAACACCTAGTAAACATATATGCTTAAAACACCTCGACACACCATACAACAACACGTTGATAACGCAACGGAAAACACAATGACCTACTCCGTAAAATACGGAATAACAGGAAACAAACATGAAGCAAAAAGACCGACCACAAAGGGATAAGATAAACCAACTTTACCACAAAAATCGACGCACCTAACGAAGACATGCAACGGGAGAGGAAAAGGACCATGACCTAATACGTCGAGAGACAAACCGGAGAGGCAAGGAGTAACAAGACGACACGCGAACAGGAGTGAAGTCAAGCCAACAAGAAAAGCTACCACAAAAAATTAAAAGGTTTATACAGTAAAACTAACAACACTAAAGACCAACACATCATACCGATAATAGGGAAACACCAAGAGACGACAAAAATACGTCAAACCCAATGAGCATAAAGACCACCGCGCAGATCTAAAAGCAGCTAGACTTAATAGATCTGACAAAGACAAAAAACAACGCAATATATATAGCCACATCAGGTGCCAGAAGAACCAGGAACATGTGAAGCCCCTGTTTGAAGATCCATCTGCAACTCCATCTGATTATCCAAAAACGAGGCCAAATCCGCAGGTTCGTCAAAAATCCTGACACGACCTTTGAAAGTAATGCGGAATTTTGAGGGACCAGCAAAAGAGAAGGGGATATTCATCTCAGACAAACGCTTCCGGAGATTAAGAAAACCCTTTCTCCTTATCACCGTGTCCCTGGCAAAGTCTTGAGAAATTGAGATACGATGGCCATTCCAAGAGACAGCTCTAACCTTCCGCATATGGGCCAAAATCTGCTCTGTATGTTGATGACGCAGCGGTTTAAAAATTATCGCCCTTGGTTGCGTAGCAGACTTGGGGCGAAAGGAGGGGACACGGTGTGCCCGTTCCAGTTCAAAATCTTTATTGAAAGAAATTTGTAGTGTAGATGGAATCCATTGATAAAGAAACTCAATCATGGAAGATGAATCTTTCTCAACCTCCTCTGGAAGACCAAAAATACGCAGGTTGGATCTACGATTACGATCCTCTTGTTCAGTGAGGTCTTTCCTCAATGCTGCCATGGAACGCTCTATCTGCGTGAGAGATCTAGAGTGCTTTTGCATGGTATCCTCTTGCGCCACTAATCCGTGCTTCTGTACCTGAGACACGAAGGGAAAGGGCCTTGAAATCATTCCTGATGGCTAATACCTCCACCTGCAGTAAATCTGTATTTGTCTTAGTAGACTGCGCAATTTCATAGACCTCATTAAGGCGCGTCAGGATGGACTCAAGAGTCGAATTAGTGTCTTTAGGAGCAGACTCAGGAGTTGGGGATACCTGTTTGGACCTCTTAAGAGATGCTTTAGAGTCCTTAACGTCTTTAGCATTCGGTGAAGGGGCCATATTCTCAGCCATAGGGCAAACCACCTCCACAGGAACAAAATACACCTCCACAGATAGAGCGAGAGCACGAAATGTCAGGGGCTGTAAAACACTCAATGTGCGAGAGGAAAAATGAACAGGAAGGAATAATGTACTTGCATCAAAAGAGCCGAGTAGAGATTATGGCAGGCGATCCCCGTCAGAAAAAAACACCACACAAAAAAAAAAAAAAAAACTCACGTGCTGCAGGCGCCAGTAGGCACACACCGACACCTGAAAACAACCAAAATCAGGCCAAGAGCAAGGAAGTCTCACATAGGGAAGTGGCAGTGCATTTGATGAAAAATAAAGTAGCAGAACCCACAAAAAAAACACGCAGTGGGCAGCACTACAATAGGCGGCAGAAAAAAACAAAATAAACTCAAGAAAAGTGAAAAAACGTCACCAGCTCCTGTATGCCTCCATTCCTGACAGGACAGACCAGTAGCGTCGTCGTGAAGAGGTGATAGTACAAACTCCCTCACAGAAGAAACAAAATGGCGGCCGCTCGTGCAGACATGAAGCGCCACCTCAAAATGCCGAAATATGGAGTCTGGCCACTCTTCATCACCAGAAAAGACCCTCGTGGCGTACACGGCAGTTTCCCAGGCAGGATGTCATCCTCTGCGCTGAACAGGGCATTCCTCAGCGGCAGAAATGTCTCCGTCGGCCCCTGCTCTTTACGGAGCTCAAGCGCGATCCGCCATCTCGCAGCGGCGCGCAAGCCACGCCCCCCAAGAGTCTTGGCTTTGACTGGGAGTGCTTCAGGTAATTCTAACACCTGTACAAACCTCTTCCCTCCAGGGCCTGTTTACATCTGTCCTCGTCAACAAGGGAAGGAAGCACAACTGAGCATGGGAACCCACGAAGATTTATTTGTACAGATACTCCTATCATGGCTTCTGTACTGAAAGTATGAAGACCAGCATTAGCTCCACACGTGGGAATCATATACTGATGACTCCACAAGTCCTTTGCACTCACCACCATGGTGCAAGTGGAGACGACAGGTGCACAGATCCCAGGCTCCCCAGCGAATGGATAAAGCCCAGGTGAATTGCTGTTTCTCCATGCACCTTCTATTGCCTTCAGATGCCATTCCTATCAGCAGACTCAGAAGGTCTCTGTGCATAACCCTTCCGTAATTATATTGCTGTGCTTCTGGTCTCATGAATGACATTTGAGACAGCGAAAAGGAAGACAGGCCTCAGAGGCATTTTAATGAAAGCTGTCAATCACAGTGGCAGGTGACCTTTCAGCGAATAGCGAGAGCTCGCAACAGCAATCTCCACACTACAACTGCAGTGGGCTGTGCACGGAGTGGGCAGGAAGCATAAATAGGTAAGAACGCACACAGCAGGTCAAAGGCAGCACTTACAGGAAATGATAGTTGTGCCCTTCTTTGAAGGAAGCAAGTCACATTGGAGGGACGAGAGGTGTCAAAAATGCAAAGTGGGGCAACCGCAGCGCCTGCAAGTGGAAGAAGCGGGAAGATTCGCCCAATGACATTCAGCAGTACATACTTGCTCATTCCCTCAATGGCTTCATGAAGCCTTCACAGATTCCTCCAAGAGGCAGTGTAGGAAAGTAGGATCTGCTTTCATGGTTACTCCCACTTTTTGCCGTTTTTTTTCTGTTTTATGACTAGTCTGACTGGGATGCTGCTAACTAGGACCCCAGTCACTGTGCTTTCTCCCCAAATTTGACAGTGGTAAGTACTTTGGTACCCTCCCAATTGGCTACTGGTGTACCCATGTAAGTCCCTAGTATATGGTACTAAGGTACTCAGGGCATAGGTACACCATCATGGGTCTCCCATGGGCTGCAGCATGTATTGTGCCACCCACGAGAGTTCACTTAAACTGTGACTACAGGCCTGCCAGTGTAAGCTGGTGCTAGCACCACTTACGACAGATATACGTTTTCTTAAACACTGCACTTAAAACCTATAAGTCACCCCTAAGGCAGGCCTTTCAATCCTGAAGGCAAGGTGCTAGGTTATAAGTGTGAGGGTGTCCTGCATGAGCAGGACAACCTGTAAAAACCCCAGAGTCGATTCTCCAGGCTTTTTAAGTGCCGTCAGCCATTTTGATACATATAGTGGCCATGGGTCATTACACAATGGCTAACTATACATTCGCTGGGCCGAACCTAGGCATGTTTGGTATCAAACATGTTGGAATCAAACCCCAACACCATTACCGGTGTTGGAGGTATGATTCCATACACCAGGGGGCTCCTCCAGGAAGCCCTCAGTGCTCCCAGTAACAGCCTTCCAGGGTCTGCCAGCAAGCTAGTGCCGCTGCCGACCCCAGACATCCTGCTGATGAGCTGAGCTTGACTAGGGGAAGGGTAGAACAATAGGTTTCCTGTCACAGGGAGGTGTGATCACCTTACAGACAGGACTTAGTGTATTGGGCTGGGATGGGGGTGCTTGCCAGCGCCACCACACTGCTTTGACGGGCATATTTGGCGCCTCCTTGCATACTCCAGTTTGAGCCAGTTCAGGGAGCTCTTGGCTCCCGCACTGGCGCAAAACTGGAAAAAGGACATGGGAGTATCCTCCTCTCTCTCCAGCCCCTCTTCTGGAAAGGACCCTTGAATCCTCCCAACCCTTTCCCTACGGTACTTAAGAGCGTCCCTGTGGGTAGTTCTTCAGATTTGTGGTGGGACAAGATTCAAACCCGAAACCACTTCAACTTCGATCGTCTGGGCACCTTGGACTCTGCTGGACTTTGCCTGGAACCGAGACTGCATCAAGGAAGACTTCTGCTGATCCTGGTCTCGCTGTTCTGCAAGTCTTCTTCAACATCTGTGCCTGTGCTTCATTCAGGTTCCTATCCAGGCCTGTGGGCATCAAGCACAACCATAGGAATCTACTTTGGAGTGAAGGAACAGAACCCCTGTGCACTGCGTCAATTTGCAGTTGCCAAGGCCTTTTGACTCTGTCCTTCAGAGATCTTCGGGCTACAAGAAGCTCCAGCCTCCAGCATCTCTTTCTACCAAGGTCTTTGTCCTCACCGCATCATCTACACCGTGGGCATGTATCTTTGGTGAGCTGCTCGAGGTCCTCTTGCGATTCCTGTACCTTCCGCCTGCGGGTCCTCTTGAGGGTCGTCTATGGCTTCAGTTGGCTCCCCTGCTTGCTCTGAGCATGCTCTTACTCTCCTGCATTTAATGAGTCCCTTGGACCTTGCTGGTTCCAACGTTGCTCCTTTTTTGTTTACCACTCTGTTGCTGCTGCCAAGGCTTGTTGGTGCTCCCGCTGGACACCGACCCCCTGATTCTCGACCTCCGATGTGGGACAGCTCAAAAACAGCTCCTGGTATTCCACAGCATCGCTTGGTCCTCACAGCTGCAGACACAAGGTCACAGTCATCACTCCTGCATCTTCAGTCATCGGCGGTCATTGCTCTTCCGTGCCTCCTGGTCACCTCCGAGTGGCATAGACTCTGTCCCCTCTGCTTGCAGGTTCTGCTCTTCAAGAATCCATCCTTGGATTCCACCGGACTCTTTCAGCTTCTTTGCTAGCGGTATCTCTCCTGAAGCCCTCCATTGTGGTCTACGGTGGTCTCCGACGGCACTTCACACCTACGCACCCTGCTTCCCTGGTGTAAGTATCCTGATTTCTGTGGCATTCACTGGTGGGGTGACTCTCCAACCTTCTGTCTCCCATGGGGTTTCTTCAGGGGTAATGTACCATTACTTCACGGCCACTATTGCGACTTACCATTACTACGCATTTTTTGCTTAGCAGAATCTTTTACTTCGCATGCTTTAAGTTTGCATGCTTCTACTTCGCATATACCGTTACTTAGCTAAGTCAATTACTTTGCTGACTATTCACATAGTTGTTTGGAAAAGGAGGCGCTTCCGTTTCCAAACAACGACGTGCAGCTCTGACGATGCCAGAAGCAGGAGAAGAGAGGAAGCACAGTGAAGCGAGGGACCACGAGGAGAGAGAGGTAAGTGGGACAGTGTAGTTTTTGGGGTCGTGCAGGGGGTTGTCTTTTAGGTTTTAGGGTTGTGTTTATGTAGTGTAGAGTAGTGTATATATTCGGTCTACTGGGAAGGGTTCTACTTCTTGAAAACTGCAACTGCGACTTTCCCATTGACCTGCATTGAGTAGGAGGCTGTGTTTCCACTCTGCACACCACCTCCATGGGGTTCCTGGATACTTACCTCAGGTAGTTCCTTGGGTAATACAGCTCTTCTGAATCCTTTGGTCCGAGACTCGACTTCGGTCGCAGTTCGCATTCCACTTCTTTAGTATTGGTTGGGTCTCCCTGTGGAGACCACTGTGTATTTGTGCTTACTTACCTGTTTACATTTGAAGTATTGTGTTGATATCTCCGGGTAGGAGATATATCAATGTGTTAGTGAGTGTGTATAATACTTATACTTATTTTTATAACTACACTGTGTGGTTCTTTTTCATTTGACCTACACTATATGATCAGTTCTGCTAAAACAAGCTGCTTAACACTCCTTCTGGACTAAGCCTGAAGGCTGCTCTCCACAGCTACCACTTGCAGAGCTTTCTATGGTTGTCTAAGACCACTAAAATCACCATAAGTGTTGTCTGGATTAGTGCACGGTGCTTCACTCAAATAAGTGTGCACCATATACTAAGCCAGCCTCCTACAGGCAGAAATAAAATAACCATATATTTGTGAAGCTGTAAACATTAATCCTAAAGGCAATACTTCATGAAAGGCTGCCATATGCCCACATTAGGTGCAGTTCAAAATCTCAAAAAACACTATAGAGATATTCTGTACTTGTGAAGCCACCATCACTTGCAGCATTTTCACTTCTGGTAAGAGGCAAGAAGATCTTCCTAAGACGTGGTGTTTACAAATACACAAAGAAATCTTTCACATATAAGTGTAAACCACTCATCATATGCATGTTCTATGGCACCTCTGTGCATTCCTTCTTTTCAGTGCTGTTGGATGCTTACAAAACTTTGACTACTGCACAGGCAGCAACACTCTGGCAGATCACTAGCAATTCACAGTGTCTTTCGCCGCTCTTCATCTTATTTCTTACTACATTTCTACTTGCCCCAAGAGCCTTCCAAACGGCCAGCCACTGCTGTACACTCATGTCTCTTTTGCGGCCAAGCCTTTGGTTTTTCCAAAGATTTTTTACTCATATTAATCATTTTACGTATTTACCAGTATCCTAATTCTTTTTCCATGAGTATCCTATCTCATAAAATTATCTTTTCCTTCTAAAGGTAGGCTATTCCTCACTTATTAAAGTGGGATCAGATCTGCTTCATCACCCACACCTGCCCTAGATATGTAGACCCCACCTTCACTTTTCATCTCTTGATGCGAGATGAGATCTTCTGCATCACCCACACCTGCCCAGGATATGTAGGCCCCACCATCACTTCACACCTCTGGAGGTGGGATCAGATCTGCTGCAACACCCGTGCCTGCTCTGGAATTGTAGGCCCCATCACCACTTCTCGCCTCTGGAGGTAGGATCAGATCTGCAGCATCAGCCACACCTGCCCTAGATATATATGCCCCAACTTCATTCCTCAACTCTTGAGGCGGGATCAGATCTGCTGCATCACCCAGATCTGCCCTTAGTAGATGTAACCTTCTTCACTGCTCATCAGTTGAGGTGACTTCAGACCTGCTGCATCATCCGGGCCTGCCCAATATATATATATATACTTCTCCTTCACTCTTCATGTCTTGAGGTGGGATTAGATTTGGTGCACCATCTAAGCCTGTTTTATATATGAAGGCCCCACCTTGAATCCTCTCCTCTAGAGGCAGGATCAGATATGATGCATCAGTTAGGCTGCCTGGTATACATAGGCTTCTCCTTCACTCCCCATCTTTTGAAGTGAGATCAAGACATGCTGCATCAACTGGCCAGCGAGAGCTTAATTTATGCTGGGGAGAGGGTTTGGAGGGGTCCGAGGGGAAGGGGGGGCAGGGGACCAGCATTATTTTTTGGGGACCAGCACTTATTTTTCTTCATCAGACATTTAAACACACAAAGTGGAAATATGGAAAAAAAGAAAGATGGGAAAAACGCAATAAGGGGAGAAATCAGCAACCTGTAGGAGTGAGCTAACGAGGCAGTGAGAGTCTGGTAGTGAATTAAAGAGGCTTGAGGTGGAATCAAGGATACGCTCCCTTGGTATTCAGAGCGCCGACATTTAACTGCACCAATAGCAAGCTTCTGAGCACAGCAATGGGCACCTGCTCTGTTTGCCGCTTCCTGTGCTGGGCACTTCTGAACTGGGGTGGCAGAGTGCGCTAAAGAACGGTGATGGATCAAACCCAGATCTGTTGACTGGGTGTGAGTGTTTGATTGGTTCTGATGCTCCGTCCATTACCACCCCCTTTTGTACCGCTTTGTTCGCCATAAGTTGGCAGGGTATGCCCAGACGTGAGTCCCTTGCTCACTTTGCCACTGGATTCAAGCAAGCCTGGCTGAAGACGGCTGAAATGGCAGAAACCGGTCCTAGGAAGCTTGTTTCCGGTCCAGGGAAGGCATGGCTTGGCAGTTCGGGCTGGACTGTTCCCATGAGGCACAGGGTCAGACTGATTTGCATATGGCCATGTCTGAACTGGGGTGGCAGAGTGCGCTAAAGAACGGTGATGGATCAAACCTAGATCTGTTGACTGGGTGTGAGTGTTTGATTGGTTCTGATGCTCCGTCCATTACCACCCCCTTTTGTACCGCTTTGTTCGCCATAAGTTGGCAGGGTATGCTCAGACGTGAGTCTCTTGCTCACTTTGCCACTGGATTCAAGCAAGCCTGGCTGAAGACGGCTGAAATGCCAGAAACCGGTCCTAGGAAGCTTGTTTCCGGTCCAGGGAAGGCATGGCTTGGCAGTTCGGGCTGGACTGTTCCCATGAGGCACAGGGTCAGACTGATTTGCATATGGCCATGTCTGAACTGGGGTGGCAGAGTGCGCTAAAGAACGGTGATGGATCAAACCCAGATCTGTTGACTGGGTGTGAGTGTTTGATTGGTTCTGATGCTCCGTCCATTACCACCCCCTTTTGTACCGCGGGCACTTCAGGAGGTTCACTTCTGCCTGGACTATCGCCGCAATGAAGCCCTGGTGGGACCATAGCACCAGGGATCAACTTGGCCAGCTTCGTCAGCCTTGCCCCATCTGCAATCAACAGCTTTTACCCCTGCAACAACCTGGGAACTACAAGTCCCAGGGTGCAATGCTCCAGCAGCCAGGTGTGCTAAACAAGGGGGAGGTTCTGAGTCATCACTGCGCTTAAATCGCTGCCTCTCCCCCCGCGGTACGGGATGCGCTGTTTGCCGCTTGCTGTGCTGGGCTCTGCAGAGGGTTCACTTCTGCCTGGACTATCGCCACAGTGAAGCCCTGGTGGGACCGTAATCCCAGGGATCAACTTGGCCAGCTTCGTCAGCCTTGCCCCATCTTGTGCAATCAACAGCGTTTACCCCTGCAACAACCTGGGAACTACAAGTCCCAGGGTGCAAGGCTCCAGCAGCCAGGTATGCTAAACAAGGGGGAGGCTCTGAGTCATCACTGCGCTTAAAGTGCCGCCTCTACACCCGCGGCGCCGGACGTGCGTGGGTGGCGCCCGGGCAAAGCCCGGGCCAAGGGAGGGCCCGTCCTCACCAGCAAGAGGCTGAGCCATCCCTCTAACATCTACAGGACAGATACTTAGGTGACGAGCCTAAAGGTACTGTTTGTTACTCACCCCTGCCTACCCTTATGGGTTGCACTGTATTCTCCATCATCTATATCTGGACTCTGTGCTTGCTGTTGTTTGCTCTGGGTTAAATCATTATGGGGAAACGGAAAGTGAATGAGGCCGGAGGGGGAGGTGGTGCACTTAAGAAAAGACTGGAAAAAAAATCGTCACCCTCTGGGCTTGATCAAGGGGTTAGAACTACTGGCGTGGAAACTCTAGGTCGTATTGAGGCTCTTGTAGATGATTGTGAGGGGCTGCTTACGCCATCCATTCCAGTCACTGATACCCGTGCTACTGGTAATATCTCTAAACCCCAGACTCCATCAAATACATCTGGACATAATAGATTAGGGTATGCGGACATATCAACTTTATTTAAGAGAGTGACCAATAACAAAGCCTTGCCAACCTCAATCTCTAAAGCAGTCCTAGACAATTCCACTAACGGTAGCACCCTGGGCCCCCTGAGTGAAGTTTCTGAGGAGAGCTCCTCCGAGGCCAAGGTTGCTTTATTGTCAGACCTTCCTTTGTGTAATCGATTTGCCCCCTTAGGAGATATCACGGTTACTAGTGATTTGCGAGAGAAGGAGGACGAGGGCAACATCAGATCACCTAATCCAGGGCCAAACCCCCCACCTTTACTTGGTAGTAAGAACTCCGCAAAATAACCTCTACCATCTTACCTTGATCTCCAAAGGGAAATAGCTGCCCTAAAAAGCTCAATAATGACTTTAACCTCTCTGGTCTCTAAAATTTCAATCAGGGTTGAAGATTGTATTAGACAACAGCCCCTTCCGTTTGTGCCCCACTTTGTCCCAACCCCTCCTAATCTTGCTCAAGTGAGAATGGTGCCCGCAGAGCCTGCCTTGTCTGAATCGACTTCTACCAAACAAACTGCTTTGAAAGCCTTCTCAACAAATATCATTCCTCAGCTTGTACCACAAGATTGTACTGACATGTCTCTTGCTAATATGTTAGTTGACAACCTCAGGCTGAACAAGGCAGGAACCCCAGGGGCCCATCTTGGGTTTCGGTGGGGCAGAGACCACAAAGTATACAAGCATTGCAGGGAATGGGGAGTAGCTCCAGCAAGGGCATTTATTATACCCGCAACCAACATCAACCACTCCCTACCCATGCTGTCACCAAGTCAATCCCTATTTACTTGATTAACGTACCCAAGGCAGCCAGTAGTAGTCTAAAATATGAAAATGGAGATAACCCTTAAAAACAAAGCCATACATTGGCTGAGGCACAATAGAGGCTGTCGATCTCTAATAAGGGACGATATTATTCAGGCTAAAAGGTGTTTTTCTTGACCATAGCCCGACAGATGCCCTAGAGCTCATCCTGACCAGTGATGACTTGGCACATAATCTGGTGGCTATGGAAGCCGGATCCCAAATTTTCTCTCTCCACAAACATTCGGATAAAGCTAAACATCCCACCACCAAACCAAGTAGTTAATGTCCCTGTGTCACTTGGGGCATTCCCCTTCTCGGCGCTATCACAGAATGATTGACACACCCCTCATCTTCCAATTGGGGACCCTTTGCATAATTCCAATATAGGTTTGAGGTCTTCCTTCCTGTCAGTCTATACCAATATGGCGGTCCCTCTGCAAGAATCCTTGAACAGGTCCCCAAATATACAGCTATCTATAGACATTGCTTCTGAACCAGGGATATGTCCAAATATTCCTATCAGTGAGTTAGATACTCCTGAGGCTGCAATATTTTCATCCTCACACCAAAAGAACAAGTTACTTACCTTCGGTAACGCTTTTTCTGGTGGATACAGTATCTGCCTGTGGATTCCTCACCTTGTGAATATCCCCTGCGCCAGCATTCCACGGAACTTTTCTTTCCCAGCACTCCACGTCGACGTGGGCGACGTCATAATGCATCGGCTCCGCTAGCCACTCTGTACGACGTCGCCGGAGCCATAAGAAGCCCACGTCGGCGTGATGACGTCAGTTCCACCCATTTTTTCCGTGCCTTCGAGGCGAACAGGTGGACCAACGACAGACTCAAAGTATACACAGTATACAATATACCAACACATATGCATAGTATACAAAGGAAAGGAATGCTAAATAAAACAAGCATTTCCTACAAATGTACAAGAAAGTATAAAAACATATCAACAAGAACTATTTCATGGTATACAAAGGTGGACAACGGGGTGGCGGGTGGGCCAGTGAGGAATCCACAGGCAGATACTGTATCCACCAGAAAAAGCGTTACCGAAGGTAAGTAACTTGTTCTTCTGATGGATACATCTGCCAGTGGATTCCTCTCCTTGTGAATAGATTCCCACAGCAGTCCCCACTCCCGGAGGAGGGTGTCCACCTTCCTATACCAGAAAGTCTTGCAACAAAGAGCGCGCAAAGTGGCCCTCCCTCCTCATCTCAGAGTCCAAGCAATAATGCTTTGTGAAAGTATGGAGGGATGCCCAAGTCGCGGCCTTACAAATATCTGCCACAGGAACACCCCGGGCCAAAGCAGATGTAGATGCTTTTGCTCTAGTCGAATGAGCTCTAATGCCCTCAGGAGGAGTCTTACCAGCCAGCGCGTAGCAGATCTTGATGGCAAGGATAATCCATCTTGACAGCGTGCGCTTGTGCACCGCTTTACCCTTCGAATGACCAACGTAGCAAATGAAGAGTTGATCATCAAGACGAAAGTCTTTAGTCCTGTCCAGATAAAAACTCACAGCCCTCTTCGGGTCCAGGCGATGGAGTCTTTCCTCCTCTTTGGAAGGATGAGGAGGCGGATAGAAAACAGGGAGAGTAATGGACTGCCCCAAATGAAATGGAGTGACAACTTTTGGCAGGAAAGCAGCCCTGGTCCTGAGAACCATCCTTTCAGCATGCAAGGTTAAAAGCGGGGGTTTAGAACTAAGATCTTGAAGCTCACTCACCCTCCTTGCCGAGGTTATGGCTACAAGAAAGACCACCTTAAAGGACAGCTATGTAGAGGCTCAAATGGGGACCCCATCAGAAAGGTTAAAACAAGATTAAGGTCCCACTGAGGCATTACAAATGGAGTGGGAGGAAACATGTTTGTAAGGCCCTTGATAAACCTCAGAACAACCGGAGATTTAAATAGTGACGGTTGATCAGGAAGGCATAGAAAAGCCGATAAGGCCGAAAGATAGCCCTTGACCGTGGCCACAGCACAGCCCTGCTGAGCCAAGGAAAGAGCAAACTGGAGAACATTAGAAAGATGGGCTTTTAAAGGGTCAATGGATCTCTCTCCACACCATTTAACAAACTTAGACCACCTGTAGGAGTAAATGGACTTGGTGGAGTGTCGCCTGGCCGATAAAATAACGTCCACCACATCAGGTGGGAGAGAGATGGAACTCAGGTTGCCCCGTTCAATCTCCAGGCATGAAGGTGTAAGCTCTGGAGGTGGGGGTGTAGAACCTGCCCCTCCGACTGCGAGAGGAGGTCTGCCCTCAGAGGGAGACGGAGCGGAGGGCACGAGGAGAGGTGGAGAAGATCTGTGTACCACACCCTCCTTGGCCAATCCGGGGCGATCAATATGACTTGGGCCCGGTCTTGGCGAATCTTCCTCAGAACCCGAGGAATCAAGGGTATGGGAGGAAACGCGTAAAGGAGTTATGAGCCCCAACTCAACTGAAACGCGTCCCCCAACACCCCCTGCATCGGATACTGGAGACTGCAGAATGACGGGCAGTGCGCGTTCTCGAAAGTGGCAAACAGGTCCACCCGAGGAGTTCCCCACGTCCGAAAGACATGACGAACCACCTCCGGATGAAGCCTCCACTCGTGGTCGGCGGAGAACTGCCGACTGAGACTGTCCGCACGCACGTTCAACACACCGGCCAGATGATTTGACATCAGACAAATCTGATGGTCCTGAGCCCAGGACCATAGACGCAGGGCCTCTCTGCATAGACAAAGAGACCCTACTCCTCCCTGTTTGTTGATATACCACATCGCGGTAGTGTTGTCCATCAGGACTTGAACAGACTGACCGTGAAGGGAAGGGAGGAAGGCCTTGAGCGCCAAACGAATCGCCCGCAATTCCAGAAGGTTGATGTGAAGCAACCTTTCCTCTGGAGACCAAAGACCCTTGATCTCCAGGTCCCCCAGATGCGCACCCCACCATAAGGTGGATGCATCCGTTATCACTGTGGCCACCGACGGAGGTAGATGGAAGGGCTTTCCTTGCGACAGATTGCCCTCCACGCTCCACCAAGACAGATACGCTGCAGCTTCTCTGGAGATCTTGATTGACTCCCTGAGATCCCCGTTGTGCTGATACCACTGCTTGCGGAGACACCACTGGAGCGCCCTCATGTGCCAGCGTGCATGGTTGACCAACAGAATGCAGGAAGCGAACAGACCAAGCAGGCGAAGGACCTTCAGAACTGGAACAACCGCTCGAATGTGGAATAAAGGGACCATCTCCTGAATGTCGAGAATCCTTTGAGGAGGAGGGAATGCTCGACACACAGTAG
The DNA here is from genome assembly GCF_964204655.1 of Triturus cristatus. Taxonomy (NCBI): domain Eukaryota; kingdom Metazoa; phylum Chordata; class Amphibia; order Caudata; family Salamandridae; genus Triturus; species Triturus cristatus. The sequence continues at coordinate 775,424,617 of NC_140595.1, read as the reverse complement.
TGTCCAGTACCGCACCTATAAACAGATTGCGTTGAGAGGGCACCAGGTGAGATTTGGGCACATTGATTGAAAAACCCAAGTCGAATAACAGCTGAGATGTTACCTGCAGATGACGCTGCATTATCTCTGGGGACTCTGCCTTCAGAAGCCAGTCGTCCAGGTAGGGGAAAACCAGAATCCCCGACCTCCTGAGATGAGCAGCCACCACTGCCATCACCTTTGTGAAGGCTCGAGGTGCGGTAGTAAGACCAAACGGGAGGACCGCAAACTGGTAATGTTGCGACCCAACCGTAAAACGGAGATACTTCCTGTGCGACTTCAGGATTGGAACATGGAAGTACGCGTCCTGCAAGTCGAGCGACACCATCCAGTCTCCTTGCTGCAACGCTTGAAGAACCTGTGCAAGGGTCAGCATCTTGAATTTCTCCTGTTTCAGGTAAAAATTCAAAATTCTGAGGTCCAATATCGGACGCAATCTGCCATCCTTTTTGGGAATCAGGAAATACCGGGAGTAGCATCCCTGACCCCTTTCCTGCTCCGGAACAACCTCTATTGCACCCTTCTGAAGCAAAGCTAGAACCTCTTTCTGCAGGAGAAGCAGATGGTCTTCCGAGCAATAACCTTGGCAAGGAGGGTAAGGGGGAGGAATCTCCCGAAAGGGAAGGGCGTACCCAGTCTCTACGAGGTTCAAAACCCAAAGGTCTGTTGTAACAGATTTCCAACCCCGTAGAAAGTAGGACACCCGACCCCCCACAGGTCTTACATGATCCGGGATGGGGGATCTAGGGCTGCTTCCCTGAAGCCTCAGTGGGAGCAGAGGAGGAGGAGGAAGAAGAGGGGTTGCGTCCAGAACCTCTCCGACCCCTTTGCCTCCCTCTATAGGATTTATAGAGGGGATTCTGCTGTTGCTGCTGCTGCTGTTGTTGCTGGGGCTGTCGGTAGGAGCGAAAAGACGATCTTCCAAAGCCCCTAAATTTTCTAAAACTAGAACCTCTTGAAGGAGCCTGCAGACCCAGAGACTTTGCTGTCAATCTGCTGTCTTTGAACCTTTGCAGTGCAGAGTCTGCCTTCTCACCAAACAGCTTCTGCCCATCAAATGGCAAATCCACTAATGTGGCTTGAACATCCGCGGAGAATCCCGAGGAACGGAGCCATGCCTGCCTTCATGCAGCTATGGAGGAGCCCATAATCCTCGCTACCGAATCCGCTGTATCCAATCCCGACTGGATCACCTGCCTGGCAGCAGCCTGAGTGTCCGTAACCACTTCCAAGAACGACGCTTTATCGCCGTCAGGCAGTTTAGGGGCCAAAGTCTTCATTGAGTCCATCAATGCATGTATATAACGCCCCAGCAAGCATGTGGAATTAGATGACTTCAGTGCCATACTTCCTGAGGAGAAAGACTTTTTAGCCGCCTGGTCGGCTTTCTTTGACTCTCTATCCGCCGGCGACTGAGGGAAAGCACCCGAAGTGTGTTTTGAACAGGAAGCCTGCACAACTAGGCTCTCCGGAGATGGATGTGTTGACAAAAAATCCGGATCCCCAGGTGCCACCCTGTACCTCCTTACCACCTGCCTGGAAACAGCCGGAAAAGAAAGAGGTTTCCTCCACACCTCCAAAACCGGCTCCAAGATGGCCTCATTGAAGGGCAACAAAGGTTCCGAAGTAGATGACGGAGAGTGCAACACTTCCGTAAGCAAGTTAGACTTGTACTCCACAGAAGGCAGCTGCAAATCTAACAGATCCGTGGCCTTCTTGATTACCATATGCTAGGGCGGCAATTCCTGTGGAGGAGAAGATCTTGCAGAAGTATGCTCCCACTCTGGGGTCGTATCCAAACCACTTGCCTCTTCTATTCCCTCAAATTCATCCGAAGAAGTGTCCACTTCACCTTCTTCCACCTCTGCTCTATACCTCCCTTTCTCCAATACCCTTTGGGCCTCCCTTCTTGATCGAATCCGGGGAGCTGGCGTCGTCGACGTCATACGCGGCGTCGGTGGAGCCAGAGGTACCGGAGTCGGCAGCGCCATAGGTGGAGTCGGCGGCGCCGGACGCGGCGCTGATGGAGTCGGTCGCGGCGTCGAGGAAGGTTCCGAAGTCTGATGGTCCATCCGAAGTCGTGTCGGATCCCCAGACGGCGCCGGAAACTGCCACGAAGGCGCTATCGGCATAAAGGGCAGAAAGGGGGCCTGAGCATAATGCTGCGGCACCCCTAGCGCATACGCCAAAGGACCCACGGGACCAGTTGGTGCTCCGGATGGGAAGGCCGCCCTATTAAATATACAATACATGGCATTTAGAAATTGAGTCGAATCGGTACCTGGAGCCGGGAATTGTGGATAAGGACCAGAACCTGTATCCCTTTGTGGAGTATTCGGCATCGGCTCCGCAGTATCTTCTACCGGAGCTGCAGACTCATCAGGCACCGGCGTCGGCTCTTCCTGTTCCTGCTCCTCAACAGAAACCTCAGACTCCGCTAGATCCGGAGACAACGCCCTTGACGGAGCCGGTGACTGCGCCGGTGACTGCGCCGGGGACTGCGCCGATGAACGCGCTGGAGCCCGTTTCGGCGAAGGAGATTCTCTCGGAGACTTCGAAGGAGAAGGAGATGGAGACAAGTCCTTGCTTCGACGTCGACGGGGCGAAGCCGACCTCGATTTCCTGTTCTTCGAGGACCGACGTCGAGAAGAATGCTTTCTCTTTTTATGATGCTTCCTCGACTTTGACGACCTCGAAGTCGACGATTCTCGCCTCGACTTCTCCTTCTTCCTCCCTCTCTTCTCCTCACCGACCTTCTTCATAAAGAGTTTAGCCTTCCTCTCCTTCAGTGCTTTAGGATTCACACTCCTACAGCACCCACATTCCTTCACATCGTGGTCCGAAGAAAGGCACCATAAGCAGTCTTGATGCGGATCAGTCATCGACATTAAACCTCCACATTCCCTACAGGGCTTAAAGCCCGACTTCCTCGTCGAAGACATACCGGATTTTAAACAGTAACACAACGACACTACAAAGTAGCTAGAGAGCACTGGAAAAAAACCGTTGCGCGTCGACGGCACGGAAAAAAGGGAACTGACGTCATCACGCCGACGTGGGCTTCTTATGGCTCCGGTGACGTCGTACGGAGTCGCGAGCGGAGCCGATGCATTATGACGTCGCTGACGTCGACGTGGAGTGCTGGGAAAGAAAAGTTCCGTGGAATGCTGGCGCAGGGAATATTCACAAGGTGAGGAATCCACTGGCAGATGTATCCATCAGAACATTCCATCCTCTTTCCAGGCCCATCATTCAACAGTAAATGGAAGGACTTTGAAGATAGTGTCATGGAATGTGGCAGGTATAAGGGGAAAGCTGGATAGTCCTGACTGGCTTAACCTCATCAATGATCATGAGATCTGTCTTCTACAGGAAACATGGAGCCAGACTCCGATATTTATCCCTGGGTTCATGTCCTTTCATAGGCCAGCAATACCTACTAAACACGGACGGCCAGCGGGTGGGCTCCTCATTCTAGTTAGCACTTCTCTCAATTGCAGTGTGAAGGTTCTGGATAGCAGTAGCCCAGACATTCTAGGGATTAGGATCAATAGCGGAAAGGGTAAGCCCATTGAGATTTATAATGTGTATGCCAGAAGTACAAGAGGAGGCAGCTCTCCAACTCTACATGATCTGGAAAGCCTTTCAGAAGGTAGGCAAAATAAATTCCCCCTTTTAGTGAGTGGCGATTTTAACGTCACATTTGAGCCGCTGGATTGGGTGGAGTCACATGATGTGAGAGCAGAGGATAATGTGTGGCTGGTACCACCCTTAGAGCTTAGCCCTATTAAAAAATGGTCGAAGCTGCCATCCAGTTGAATGTTATAACATTACAACACAGGATAAAGGCAGCTAATGGGCGAACTAGCTCCGACAAAAGAGGGGAAATGACTTTTCATGGCCCAAAGGGGGCTAGTAGGATTGACTACCTATTACTGGATTTGATTTTTTGGCCACTGGTAAAAGATATGGGAATTATATCGACCTGTGAAAGTGACCATAATCCGCTAAGTTTGACAACGGCCCATCCATGGGTGGAGAAGGATAGGGTGCCCCTGATCCCTTTATGTATTAAGGAGGTAATTCCTACCAATGATAAACATAGGCTCAAATGGCCTTCTATTCGGGCAGATGAAATTGTGATTAAATCCATCACAAATGATCTAGGTAAGCAACTGGAGTCTCTAGCTATAGTTAAAGACAGCAGGACAACTCGGCTTAACTGTAGTATCTGGCATAGCAACTTCTTCAAATATTTGGCCAGTTATTTTTACGTCCAAGTGGTAAAGCCCAGGGGAAAAGGGGAAGACCATTAGGTGCTAAGTTGTGGTTCAACTAAGAATGTAGGGTGTTGAGAGGGAAGCTCATGGTAGCCTTAAAAAGCGGGGATGCCCTGAGGCTTTGAGGGGTCAGAAAGGATTACAAACAGGCTCAAATTAAAGCTAAGAAAGAGTGGGAGGAGAAGTAATTTAGAGAAGGCTATCTTGCATCCCGATGGCAGGCTATTCTGGTCCCTTCTGTCCAAGGGCAAATTTGAGAGCCCACCTCCTCTGGCCAACAATATCCCCCCTGTTGAATCGCATAAACATTTTAGCGATCTGTATACCTGTGTCAATTTCCATCCTTGCTCATGTTTGTCCTGTGATATAGGCCACCCTATATGTAACCTCTCCTTCACCAAAGAGGACATTTTGTCATCTATAAACGCCATCATACCCGCAAAAGCCTCAGGCCCGGACGGTATTCCTTGCAACCTCTTTCGTGAAGATAGGGACAACTGGGCCCTATATTTTTTTAAACTGGCTAATGATATTGCTGGCGGGGGATCCCTGAATCCTGGAAAGGGGCCGAAGTGATACAAATTTGTAAGAAAGGGGATAGGTCAATTGCCTCCAACTACTGACCAATCAGCTTGACGGACTGTGCCCAAAAGGTCTCCTGCCGCTCACTTTTGACCAAAATCCAAGATTGGATGGATGAGAATTATATCCTCTCTCCATTCCAGGCTGGCTTCCAGAGAAGGACCGGCACAATCGACCAGGTGTTTCGTCTTGTCACACTCTATAGGAAAGTCGTTGTCTTGGGCAAAGACAGTTTATATCTTGCCTTCATTGACCTAAAAACAGCCTTTGACCTTGTTCTTTGGGAGTTGCTCTGGCGGGTACTTAGGGATATGGGAATGCCATTGGCAATCCTAGATATCCTAATCCGGCTGCACGAGGACAATTTTGCCCGTGTAAGATGGGGGAACCAAGGTCAGACTACAGAGCCTTTTAAGATCCAGCGAGGGGTGCACCAGGGGTGCGTTTTAGCCCCCCCCCTCTTCTCACTGTATATCAATCAGGTAACTTATTCTCTGTGCTCAGTATCAGCAGACGCTCCATCCTTGGAGAACAGTAAAATCCCCACATTGCTGTTCGCCGATGATACCTTGATGATATCTAAAACACCTATGGGTCTCCAGAGATTGATGAATCAATTTAAAACCTTTTGGGATGAGAGGGGTTTGGTTATTAATACCACCAAAACCAAGCTAATGATGATGAACCCTCACAAATCTTACAAGGGCACCATAAAGCTGGACAACATCCAGTTTGAGAGGGTCAGCTCTTTTGACTACTTGGGCATAAAGATGTCCATGGGAATGTCTTGGAAGAACCACTTGGGAAGGGCTCTGTCAAAACTTGCACAGGTTACGGGGGCATTGAGACGTGAGCACTCTCAATCCTATACAAAACCAGTGGCTCCTGTTCTCAAACTCTACAGTTGTAAGGCCGTGAGCAGTGCACTATACAGGGCATAGTTGTGGGGCACTGCTTCAGTTGGCGAACTTGTGGCTGTAGAAAATAACTTCCTTAGAAACTTATCCCTCCACAGAGCACCCCTTTAGTCCCCCTTAAACTTGATCTGGGCATTAAGTCTATCGCGGATCTTGCGAAGCTTCGTCCTCTTTTGTTTTGGCACAGACTGACGAGTACTCCCGAGCCGGCATTTTATGCTGCAGCTTTTAATGAGGTCCTTAATCTTGATACCTCGAGGAAAATTGGCTGGATAAAACAGGTGGCTGCCTTATTGACTAATATTGGGCTGCCAGGGCAGGACATTGGCCAATCACCATCATTCTCCAGGGATGAACTAAAATGCAGGTATTGGGCGTGGGTGGAAGAGAAAACTATTCTGAATAGACATCATGGTAGCTTGACTGAGGCCTTTATTAATATAAAAACATCCATTGTCTGGAGAGCTTCTTTGACATTATTAAGGTGCCTGCAGATAGAAAGCTATATATTCAGTTTAGATATGGCACCTTACCCATTAATTCTTTTACCAACACGTGGCAGGTTAATAAAACCCAACCCTTGGGGTGCTCTTCCTGCCGAAATCCCCAGGAATCTATAGGCCATGTTTTCTTCGCCTGCCCGGCTTATGCCAGACCTAGGAGCAAATGTTTGAAACCGGTGTGCAGGCTCCTAGGGACATCAAGATCCAAAGAAGCTTTAATAATTTTAAAATCTGATGCTAGGCCCGCTTTTGCCTGTGCAACAGCCAAATTCTTGGGCCAGTTTTGGGCAATTAGGAGGAGGGCTCAGTTAGTTTAGCCAGCCACGGCATGACTAAGAAGTGTAGTAGACCACAATTAGTTAATGGGGCTTAATTCCCCCCTACGATTTCTAATTTTAAATAATTTGATTTTATTGTATCTTATGTATTTTAAATGAAAGTTTTACAATTGTCTAATGTTTGTAAGGGTGCTATTGGCCACTAAAGCTAACTATTTGTATGTTTATGAGTGTACCCTAGAGGGCCCTAAGTTTCAAATAGCATCAGTTTTATCCAGTTTTAGACTTTGTTGTATGCTGTCCATCATTTTCTACCTTGTGGTTATTCTTCTTTTATGGTTCTTGTAACCGAAATAAAGAAATTTGATGGTGATGATGATGATGATTTACAAATTAAGCACTGAGGCCTGCTCTATATATTATTTGTCGCTCTAAGTGAGGTGGGTATGCCCAGACGTGGGTCCCATGCTTACCATACCACCAGAGTCAAGCTATCCTGGCTGATGAGGGGAAATACCCCAAAACCGGTCCTAGGATGCTTGTTTCCAGTCCGGAGAGGATGTGGCCTGGCAGTTTGAGCTGGACTGTTCCCATGGGCCGCAGGGCCAAGGCTGATTTACATATGGCTGGGCCCAAACTGGAATGGCGTGGTGAGCAAAAATAAAGTGGATTTAAGCCTAGATCGCTGTACTGGGTTGAGTGTTTGACATTGTTCAGCATTCCGTCCATCATTTGTTCTTTTTGTATTTGTCACCCTAAGTGGGACGGACATGCCCAGTCGTGTGTCCCGTGTTCACCATGCTACCGGAGACAAGCTATCCTGGATGATATGGGATGATACCCTTAAACCGGTCCTAGGATGCTTGTTTACAGGCGCAGATCTCTGTCCTGGGGGTAAGTGTTTGACACTGCTCAGCATTCCGTCCCTCATGTGTTCTTTTTGCCCAATATATATATATAGACACAACCTTCACTCCTCGTCTCTAGAAGGAGAATCAGGTCTGCTGCATATTCCAGGCCTGCACTGTAATATATAAGCTTAACCATCACTTATCTATTGAGCTGCCTTCAGATCTGCTGTATCTTCCAGGCCTGCACTTCAATATATAGGCTTCACCATCACTCATCTATTGAGGTGCCTTCAGATCTGCTGTATGTTCCAGGCCTGCACTTTAATGGGTAGGCTTCGCCATCACTCATCTCATGAGGTGCCTTCAGATCTGCTACCTCTTCCGGGCCGTAATCTAAAGTTCCATAAACCATTCCATGTGCATAAACACAAATTAGCTCGCAGTAATCAATACAGTAATTTAAACTAAAAAAGTGCAACAACCAAATTACTTTTGCCAAGAGATTTATTATTGTATCATATGGCGAACAATTAAACATTCACTGTTTATACAAGGGGGGGGGGGAAAGATTGATCCAAAGGTACCGTGCTTCCTAAACCCCCCTCTCCTTTACCCTGTAGGTATATGACACGTCCATCATACCTATTCTGGTTGCCCCTATACAGTCCTGAAGAAGACCCACAAAGCCGAGGTCACAAATCACCCTCGTAGCCCAAAGTCGGGTCGAAACGTCGACACCCCTTATGAAAGCCTGGAACACGAGCTATACTCCACCGTGCCACCACAAATTTGTGTGTTTATGAATTGTACAGAAAGAATTTGTTTACGATTGTGCGTGGCCAGGCCAACTTAGACTGGGATATATAACCAGTCATTCATTGAAATGTTTTAATTTTCTTCCTTTCTCTACCCCTAACTCTACTTTTACCCCACAAACACCTAAGCACTACCTTATGCACGTTCCTTATGAACAACCTTTCCCCCTCCCCCTTGTATAAACAGTGAATGTTTAACTGTTCGCCATATGATACAATAATAAATCTCTTGGCAAAAGTAATTTGGTTGTTGCACTTTTTTAGTTTAAATTACTGTTTTGATTACTGCGAGCTAATTTGTGTTTATGCTCATGGAATGGTTTATGGAACTTTAGACTGTGGATTGGATACATACCATTTGTTTTGAATTTCAGGTCCAGGATCATTGTTTTTTGTATCATATTGAACCCAGGTCCTCGACCAATATTGGGTAACCCCATTTTTGTAATGGACATCTACCAGGCCTGCACTTTAATAGGTAGCCTTCGCCATCACTCATCTCATGAGGTGCCTTCAGATCTGCTACATCTTCAAGGCCTGCACTTCAATATATAGGCTTCACCATCACTCATCTATTGAGGTAACTTCAAATCTGCTACATCTTCCAGACCTGAACTTCAATATAAAGACTTCACCGTCACTTATTTTGTGAAGGAACTTCAGATCAGCTGCATCTTCAGGGCCTGCACTTCAATATATAGGCTTCACCATCACTTATCTCTTGCAATAGTGTCCTATAAATGTAGGCTTCCTTCATCATTTTTAGGTCTCGGCTTGGCAGCGCGCATGCGCTGTCTCGCCGAGACTTCAAGTAATCAGTATCAAGGGTGAAGCTCCCGGGTAATTTCTCTTGCCGCTTGCCATTTGTTAACTGTGGAATTGTTCTTCTTAGCAGGCTTATGGTTGGCTGTGCATGCGATAAGTCACTTCCGTTTTATCCGGAAGCAGCACCGCCTAACCCCAGTTTTCGTCCGCTTTCATGTTTTAATTGTGTCCGAGGGGAACTTGTTTGCATACATAATTAGCATGAAGCTCGTCACAAGCGCCGCGCTGACAATTGCGGATCAGATTTACCTGGTAATTTAGAATTCTTCACCGCACTTTACCCAGGAGGTTCCAGTGCTTCAGGCAGCTGAAATTACCGGGTTGAAAGCATGATGGCTCTGTTTCGTTTTAACTCCAAATGTGGCTGGTAACACATTTACTGTCTGGATCAGGAATTACCAGGCGCTCGTGCAGCTGTCTGATAATTTCTGCACTTCCATATTCATTATTTAAATATTGATTAAGTCAACCAGGTCTTGGTTCGACTTAAAGCTTGCCATCAGATACACACACATCTGTGCCTCTGACACTTATTTAGGACTTGGTCAAGAGCATAGTACACCTTTGAAAAGACGTGGCTTTTCTCCCTTTGTCTGTTGGTAATATTTTGAAATGTATAATAACGATCTTCTCAGCCAGTGAAATTAAGCATTTCTAAAACAAATCTCCTTCTTGCAGCTCGCTAGGAGAAGGTATAAAAGTGTCACTTAGGAGTCTACGCTAATGGATTGTCAGAGAGCACTGCTTTTAATGTGAAACAGAGAGCCCACGTCACATCCGCGAGGCACCCCTCTCCCCCTTGCTTTATGTTTCATTATAAATCTATAAAGTGTCTGCCAGAGTGCAGGGCTCTGGCTGAGTGAAGCCGTGACTGACATTTATGAAACAGTTCTACTTCCATTAACCACTAAATCAAATGGGCAGTTACCCCAGGCAGCTCTTTCAACTCTAATGTTACTTACTCCAATGTTACGGAAGTCAATATACTTTAAACTACGTTATTCCGTACTAATTTCAATAGAATGAAAATGGTTACGTGCTTAGTGTGCTCTGTACACTTCTGAATTTCCACAGTTACATTTGTGTTTTAAATAATCCTTATTTTAACCTATAGAACAAGTTACTTACCTTCGGTAATGATATATCTGTAAGAAACATTAGTTAGTTAGATTCCTCACCTTAGAATATCCCCAGGCGTCAAGCTGGATCCGGAAAGATTTTTCGTCAGCAATACCTTTGCGCGTCGCTAGGCGTCGTCTGCGGCTCCGCGCCCGTCGTCGTGATCGCTGGGATGACGTCGTCGGAGTACTTAGACGCCGCCCTCGTGCGCTGACGTCAGTTCTTGTACATAGCTTTCCGCGCCAGGAACGCAGAGCCATGCAAGAGACCGACACTGGTGCCAAAAAATTCTAGGGCCCTGAAAGGGAAGACCTCAACCCAAGATATCGGTTCGCAGAACGGGGAGGATAGGTGGGTCGGTGAGGAATCTAACTAACTAATGTTTCTTCCAGATATATCGTTACCGAAGGTAAGTAACTTGTTCATCTGAAAGAAACACGTTAGTTAGATTCCTCAACTTAGAATAGATACCCCAGCAATAAAAAACCCCGGTGGTGGGCCTGCGAACCAAGATCACACCAGAAAGTCCTGGAGAACAGAACAGCCAAAGAAGCCGTCTCTCCGGACTTGGCTGTCCAGGCAATAGTGTTTGGCACACGTGTGCAGCGAGGCCCACGTTGCTGCCTGACAAATGTCCTGCAAGGGGACTCCCCGGACCAGGGCAGTGGTCGCCGCTGTAGCCCGAGTGGAATGGGCCCTCAGCCCTACAGGAGGTTCCTTTTTAGCTAAAGAGTAATGTAGGAAGGTGGATATCTGACTATGGTTACCCCCAACTTTTTGCCTAGTGTCTAGCTGGTTTTTCGACTTAGTTGGCCTGAGATCCTGCCATTCAGGGTCTCAGGCTGTCTGCTCTCTCTGTAAAATGGACTCCATGTACCCTAGGTACATAACCAATTGGTAAGGATCACCTTATTGGACCCTGTACAGTGTACCCTAGGTACCCAGGGCATAGGTGTACCCTAGGCCTCCCAGGGGCTGCAGCATGTATTATGCCACCCCTGGTCTGGCCTTCCAATCAGACACAACTGGCTGATCACTCAGCTGGGGCAAGGTCGTGTAATCACCCCTTGCTTAGGTGTAGTATTCCTATACCTACCTTATATATAGACACATGTGTACCTATCAGTCACTCCTATGGCAGGCCTTAACAATCCTGGAGGCAGAGTGCTTGGTAACATGTGAGATGGTGCTCTAGCATGAGCTGAGCCTGTCTGCAGCTTTCGGAACCATGTCCTTATAGCTGTTCTATGATATAGCCTACCATATACTCTTAAAGTGCCTTATAATCTTAAACGGTTATGGTAACTATGGTTGGGCTGTATCAAAACATGTCGTGTAAGGTGTCTAACACTTTGGAATAATACCCCCATACCATTTCTGGTGATGAGGATATTATTCCCCCCTTCTAGAGGGAGAGACATGTTAAAATCATACTTTGCTGTTTATCTCTAACCAAAGCCTCAGCATCACAAAATGGATGCTGCTGCCACAGACACAAGTCTGACCTCCTGCAGCTGGGAGTGATCCCAGCCAGGGAGGCCTGGACAATAGGTTTCCTGCTTGGGGAGGTGCTAGCACCTCCCCAGACAGCCTTTAGTGTATTGGGGCAGGGTGGGCTGAAAGGAATGAGACATGCCTGGGGCACACAAGGTGTTCCTTGCATAGTCCAGTTCAAACCGGCGCTGGGGCACTCCAGCCCCAGCTCTGGCGCGAAACTGGACAAAGGGAAGTGGGTGTAACCACCCCCTCCCAGGTCCCACCCATAAGGCGTGACCTAGCAGGTATCCCAGCCCCCCAGATTAGTATACGAGTGGGAGTTGGGCCTCAAGATTTTAGATTATCCTGAACCTGCAAAACTGAACAGAAACTCTGGACCTTCGACATTCGACGAAAGAAGAAGACTGAAGAATCTCCCTTGTAGCCAAGGAGTGGCTACCCTGTGCAAACAGGCACCATCAAGTGACTACCCTTTGCTTTGTGAAACGTTCGACGAGGAACCGACTGCAGAGCCCGACCAGAGCCTTGATTTCCAGACTTCTCCGACCCTCATCCACATCTGCAGCAGAGCTGAGATCCGTGGAGGCGACGAGCGACGTGGGACCGGCTACCTGGGAAAAGTGGCTAGTAACTTACAGCGCAGCTTCTGAGGTACCCTCGAAGTTGTGCACCGGGGATTGAGAAGCCCCAACCCCAAGCACCATCTGCACCGAAGACCAGCCCCCCACACTCCACGAGTCCTGCGTGGGGCCCTTCAGCATTTTCCTGCTTGCCGCGTCTGTCCGGTTGCTTGCCCGCTGGCTAGTGGCCTCTGTGACGACGCTCCCTGAAATCTTCTGCGCTGGTTTGGCTCCTCCAGACTGGCTCCCGCTTCTCTGCAAAGAAGAAGCACCCCAGACCTTCCTAGTCTGCACCAGAAGCAAGTCCCTTGTTCTTCGTGGGTTCCGCTTGCCAAGGCTTGGTGAGTCCTAGTCCAACTTCGACGCCGCCGACAGCAAGAGCCTTCGTGGGACAGCTCGCCTCCTGGTCCTGGTCGTCCTCGACGCTTCCTGGTCCTCCTGGCTGCAGCGACAAGCTTCACCTTCCCCTGCAACTCTTCACGACATCGCCTGGTTCCTTCCTGGTTCCACGTGGTCACTGGCTAGTGACCTTGACTCTGTCCCCTCTGCTTGCAGGTTTCTTCTCTTCTTGATCCCAGGCTTGGGATCCACCGGACACTCTCCCCTGACTGCCTGTCAGCATCTTTCTTCAGGCATCCATAGGAGTCGACGACGAAAACGACGCATCTTCACCCCTATGCACCCGCAGCCTGTGGGCTAGGTAACTTGGGTACTCCGGTGCTCATCAGGATAGTGACTATCCTAGTGTCTAGTTTTCAAGTCTCAACTTCCTAGCTACTCCGGAAGTGTCCTAAATCTATCTATTTCTAAACTGTAACATTGCTATTGACTTTTACGCATTACGCGTGAGTGTTTCCATTCTGCACACGAATCCCGTGGGCCTCCCACTTCCTAACTAACGCTAGTGTAGGGTAGCCCCAGCGATTCCCTAGGCCTAGGCCTATTCTATTTCCGTGACAGTGGTTCTTATACCACTTATTTAGTATATGGTTTGCGTGGCCCCTAGGGCCTAACTGTATTACTTACCTGTGTGACTTACTGTATGCATTAATAAGACTGTGTTGTACTTACCTCTAAACTCATAAAGAGTGCTGAGGGTTTGCTTAGAATAAATACACTTTATTTTATATATATATCTGTTGTGGTGTCCTTTCATTTGGTATTCAAGGGATTATATATGGTATCACAGCTGGCTTCACATGCCATTCAGAGTTTAGCCTAAGACTGCTCTTGTCCATGCTACCACTAGGATAGCTGGTCTATAAGGTTGACTTTACAACCAATCACCATAAGGGTATTTGGACTGATATAAGGTGTACACTATAACTAGTGACATCATACATCAGGCCAACTTCTCACATTGGTGAGCAGCGGTTGGGATCTGAGCTTGCTGTTGTAATACCATTGTAATCTTGTGATACTAAATTGAAAGATCACACAGATATTGTCTAGGTACATATTACATAGTTATAATACTTAAGTCCTACTGGACTTGGTAGTTGTAGGTTGAAGGGAGTAACACACCCTGACTACAACTACTAGAGAGGTTTAGTAGAAACAACTAGTGTAGGTAGGTGCACACACCACACCCTCACTAGATCATGCCTCTGGGAGAAGATCAAGTAGATGCTCTCTCAGGAGGGGCAGGTCTGCAGAAGACCCCCTCTAGGTATGATACCTTAACATTCCAGGAGATGAGACAATTGTGTACCTCCAGAGGAATAAAACAGGGTGCAAACCCTACCCTTAGACAGCTAGTGGAGCTTCTGGAGGCCTATGATGCTGAAAGAGCTGCCAGGGATGGTGCCATAGCTGTAGATAGGGGTCTACCCACCACAGATGAGTCAGATGGGACTTCAGAGGAAGAGGTAGACAGCCAGGGCCAAGTAGGAAGACTTAGCCAGGCTAACCTAAGTTTACATGGGAGTTTGCATGGGGTCCCCCCATACAGACCCCCAAGTAGGCTTTCACAGAGAAGCAGGAGGGACAGATCCCCTTCAAGGGAATCCATCCACTCCCATGTTTCTAGCATCTCCAATGCTTCCTCTCACAGGGGAATGACTTCACCTGAGAGAAAGGAGCATAAAGCCAGAATGAGGGAAGCTAATCTGAGGATTCAGAGGGAAGAAATTGCCCTTGCCAAAGAGAAGCTTGCTCTGGCTAGAGAGCAAAAATTGTGTGGGTCAGAACCCACTGGTGGCAGCAACATTCCTAGAGATAGGGATAGGTCTTATGACCATAGAAACCTAAGCAAGATAGTCCCCCCATATCAGAATGGGGATGACATCCACAAATGGATGACTGCTTTGGAGAGGGCCTGCAAAGTACAGCAGGTACCCCAAAGTCAGTGGGCAGCTATCTTGTGGCTCTCCTTTTCTGACAAAGGTAGAGACAAGCTCCTCACAGTCAGTGATGAGGATGCAAACAATTACAAAGTCCTGAAGAGTGCTCTGATAGATGGGTTTGGCTTAACCACTGAGCAATATAGGTTGTTGTTCAGAGACACCCAGAAGACACAGACACAGGACTGGTCTGATTTTGTGGATTGTGCCACTAAGGCTTTGGAAGGTTGGTTAACTGGCAGCAAGGTGCAGGACTATACAGGATTGTACAACTTGATTATGAGGGAGCAGATCCTTAGTAATTGTCAGAACCAGCTTCTCCATCAACACCTGGTAGACTCAGATTTGACCTCTCCCCAAGAATTGGGAAAGAGGGCAGATAAATGGGTCAGGACCAGGATTAGGCCTAAAAATCAGGGTGGTGACCAAAAGAAAGATACCACCAAGCCTCAAGAGAAGGGTGGGGATAAAGCAAAAGAGAAATCTTCCTCAGGGCCCCAAAACTCCACACAGGGTGGTGGGTCCCAAGCTCCCTCCTCTACCACAGTTAAAAAGCCGTACTGCCATGTGTGTAAAACACCTGGGCATTGGAAAACTGACAGCAGTTGTCCACAGGCTAAAAACAAAACTGTTCCTCCAACTACTCCTGTCACACCACCTATTACTGTCAGCAGTAATCCCCCAGGTGGTGGGAGTGCCCCCAAAAATTTGGTTGGGTTTTCTTGGGGAACACAGGGGGATCCTGGCTTAGCCAATTCCCCTGCAGCAGCTACTCTTGTCTGTGATGGTGGCATGGGGTTTGCCAACTTCACTGCCTGTCCCAACACTTTGGGTAGGTACAGACAGGAACCCTACATCAATGGTAGAAAAGCTGAGGCCTACAGAGACACTGGAGCTAGCATCACTATGGTGGCCCATAGGCTAGTTCCCTCTGAGCAGCTTTTGCCTGGTTTCTCATACCAGGTAACTAACATTGATGGCAAACAGACCAGTCATCCCATGGCAGAGGTATGTCTCAGCTGGGGAGGTGTCACTGGCCCTAAAAGGGTGGCAGTGTCTCCAACCTTGCCTGTGGACTGCTTACTGGGGAATGACTTAGAACTCTCAGCTTGGGCTGGAGTTGAACAAGACACCCATTCTAAAATGGTAGGCCTTTCCAAAAAGGGTAGTGGGGTTGTGCCAGTCACAACCCCTGTCCAAGTAGCTTTCCTCCCTGAAAAGGTTGGAAGGGCAGTGGTAGCCACAGCCCAGGCACAGACAGACTTCCCTGTAGAGATTGGCAGAGCTGTGACAGTCACAGCTCAAACACAAACTGAGTGCCTTCCTGAAAAGGTTGGCAAGGCTGTAATGGTCTCAGCCCACACTCAGACTGATATAGGTGTAGTGAAGCCTGAAACTATGGATCACTCCACACAAACAGAGAGTAGTGGGGAGGAAGAAAAGTCTCCCTCTCCCCAGACATTAGGAAAAGGTCAGCCTCCTCAGGGATCTGACCTCACCCCTTGTGAAGGAACTGCCCCAGAGGTAGCCAGGCCTGGCCTGGCAGAGCCTCTGATGTCAGTGGCCCCTTCCAAGGTGGGACCCAGTCTGGTGCAGGTAGCCTGCCTCTCTCTACCCTGCCTCAGTCAGCCCAGGGCTGCAGAGGTCAGGGAGGCCAGTGGACCCCAAGAGGGCCCCTGTCCACAAGAACCCCCCCTTCAAAAGAATGAGGATTGCCTGGTTAGTTGCCCTAGCCAGGTGATGGGTAAAAACATTCCTGAGGGATCCCCTTCACAGGTAGTTAGGGACCTCCCCCAGAGGGATTCTGTTGGGCACAGGCAAACATGGGACCTTAGGGCCCCAAACCTGACCTGTCCCTCCAGTAAGCCCACAAAAGGGACCCAGCCTCCAGCTTTAGGTAGCCAGAGGCTGACCCTGAGAGCACAGTGCAACTCAGTTAGAGAAAGAAAGGCATCCAGGGTGGAGGATGATTGGAGGAAGCTGAGGCCTCACTTTGAGGACACTCACTTCAGTACTCCATCTCAACACCAGCCTTTTACTTTGCAAAGACACACCAAAGGTAGAGATTCCCTATGGTGGAGACCCTATGATATCTTTAGGATGAGGGATTGCTTAGTGGACCATGAGACAGGGGGTAACCATGCCAGTGCTGGTTCTTCCTTATATGGCCACTCAGGCAATAGAGGCTTACCTTGTAAAGGCCAGCCTTATCTCCTTTCGTTTGGGGGGGGGTTGTGTAGGAAGGTGGATATCTGACTATGGTTACCCCCAACTTTTTGCCTAGTGTCTAGCTGGTTTTTCGACTTAGTTGGCCTGAGATCCTGCCATTCAGGGTCTCAGGCTGTCTGCTCTCTCTGTAAAATGGACTCCATGTACCCTAGGTACATAACCAATTGGTAAGGATCACCTTATTGGACCCTGTACAGTGTACCCTAGGTACCCAGGGCATAGGTGTACCCTAGGCCTCCCAGGGGCTGCAGCATGTATTATGCCACCCCTGGTCTGGCCTTCCAATCAGACACAACTGGCTGATCACTCAGCTGGGGCAAGGTCGTGTAATCACCCCTTGCTTAGGTGTAGTATTCCTATACCTACCTTATATATAGACACATGTGTACCTATCAGTCACTCCTATGGCAGGCCTTAACAATCCTGGAGGCAGAGTGCTTGGTAACATGTGAGATGGTGCTCTAGCATGAGCTGAGCCTGTCTGCAGCTTTCGGAACCATGTCCTTATAGCTGTTCTATGATATAGCCTACCATATACTCTTAAAGTGCCTTATAATCTTAAACGGTTATGGTAACTATGGTTGGGCTGTATCAAAACATGTCGTGTAAGGTGTCTAACACTTTGGAATAATACCCCCATACCATTTCTGGTGATGAGGATATTATTCCCCCCTTCTAGAGGGAGAGACATGTTAAAATCATACTTTGCTGTTTATCTCTAACCAAAGCCTCAGCATCACAAAATGGATGCTGCTGCCACAGACACAAGTCTGACCTCCTGCAGCTGGGAGTGATCCCAGCCAGGGAGGCCTGGACAATAGGTTTCCTGCTTGGGGAGGTGCTAGCACCTCCCCAGACAGCCTTTAGTGTATTGGGGCAGGGTGGGCTGAAAGGAATGAGACATGCCTGGGGCACACAAGGTGTTCCTTGCATAGTCCAGTTCAAACCGGCGCTGGGGCACTCCAGCCCCAGCTCTGGCGCGAAACTGGACAAAGGGAAGTGGGTGTAACCACCCCCTCCCAGGTCCCACCCATAAGGCGTGACCTAGCAGGTATCCCAGCCCCCCAGATTAGTATAAGAGTGGGAGTTGGGCCTCAAGATTTTAGATTATCCTGAACCCGCAAAACTGAACAGAAACTCTGGACCTTCGACATTCGACGAAAGAAGAAGACTGAAGAATCTCCCTTGTAGCCAAGGAGTGGCTACCCTGTGCAAACAGGCACCATCAAGTGACTACCCTTTGCTTTGTGAAACGTTCGACGAGGAACCGACTGCAGAGCCCGACCAGAGCCTTGATTTCCAGACTTCTCCGACCCTCATCCACATCTGCAGCAGAGCTGAGATCCGTGGAGGCTGTGGAAGTGTGGATTTTCCTGATCAGTTATGTCCCCTATCTTGGACCCCAACGGTTCTATGTGCATGTCACAAGTACATGTATGTTCCCTCCAGTTCCAGTTTCCAAAACGCAAACATATGTGCGTCCACCGTCAACATGTTCTCTGTCAGATCCGCCATCAATGGGCTGGATATTCGATTCCTAAGTATGAAAGGCCACCGACTTTATATGGCTAAGTTACTCCATTTTTACAGTTCAGGCAAGTAGGCCCGATCCTGTCCTTAAAGCCTTCCCTGCTCTCTGTCTCTGACAGCTTCAGCTTGAGCTCGCATCTGTATCCATGAACTTTGTCCTACTCCCTGTGCAGCTAACGGTGCCTGCCTCGGCCAGTTTTGCCTGCCTGCCAAGAAGCTGTATTTCACCTTCGAATTATCTACTTTGCTCTTCAGCCGATGCATTCCTGTTCAGTGATTTAGGTAAACATTTCCTCTAAGCTCACAAGCAAAGGACTCGGCCTTTCCGTCCTCCTGCAAGTAATTCATAGCCCTGTTGCCATGGAAAGTTTCCTGCCCCTCGCATCTCATATAGACACTTAGACGCTTGTACACGCACACACAGTCAGTATAGAATAGATTCTGTCCGAGAGTCTTTTCTTGTGGATAACATAGTTCTCTAAACATAGGATGTTAGATATGATTTGGGATTAGGTTGACTTGACCCCCCAGACTTCTCGTCTCCACATGTAGAGCTAAATGTCAAGTCCCCTTCACCCCCTAGTTGCACGTCAATCACACGTCATGCTGTTGCGCGCGCATCTATGTTAAGTATTATCTTATAGATCCACCTATGCATGATAATCAGAGCCAATCATGTTTCTTTCTGCTCCTTATTACGCCTAGTTTCGATTACGTACCAATATGTCATTTCTCTTATCAATTGTTACGCCTTTTGCATTCATTTCATTGTAATGTATGAACTATAAAAGTTACTTCTTGTCAATAAAGTATTGTACTTCACTTCCTGAACCCTCGTGGTGACGGAACCTGAAGGCCGCCACTCGAGTCGGCCATTTTGGAATAAAGCCCATTCAGAAAATCTCTTATACCACGGATTCTGCCTCTTGTTATTCTGAGCTATTTTACTTTATTTTAGATTCCGTATGAAATTCAGTCAAGGTAAAAAAGAATATTTACCACATAATGGCGCCCGAACAGGGACACTTTCTCATCTCACGCGCCGGCGGTGCGTTGCAGGCCCGGTCTCCTGCCACAGCTGGACGGACCATAAACGCGTACCAGCAGGATTTCCTGTAAGCTCCCTCCGGTCAAGCGGGGGCGACTGAGGCTGCGATCAACCCAGACGAGGCGGTGAGAAGTGCGAAGTATCCCGACCAGAGCCGAGCTGAGAGAGCAAGATCCGAGGTATACAGAGGCCCACCAGGTTTTCGAAATCCCGATGTCCAGAGGGTCCGCTGTCCGCAGTCATCGAGTCCCGTTCATTCTCTGAGGCCTTCCGTTTCAAGGAGCTACTCGGTGAGTACCATCGCCGGGGAGGCGTGTTGACAGCACATAGGTTGTGCCGGTCAAGACGGATTTGGGTACACAAATCCGGTCTGCACTGTTTAGCAGTGTATATGTACTGTTTAGCAGTATATCAAGTATTCCGAAGTATTCAGTTATTGTCAAGAATTCAGCTTGGTGATTAGTCATGCAGACTGTCATCATTGTCGGTCATTTTTAAAATGTTTAATGTTTAAATGTTTAAAGTGTTCAAATGTCTTGCATATTGTGGTATGAATGATTGTTCATTGTTCACCGTTCATTATTGTGTTTTCCGTATTAAGTGAATTCAAGAGTAAGTATCAGATCAGTTGTCGAGATGCCGCTCTTCTCGAAGTTAAGACAGATTACTACCAGAAAAGGGGTGCTCGAAGAAGCAGTTCCTATTCCTCCTAGGGACACCCCAGGGCATTTTATGTATCACAAGCATGGCTTAGATGCCATATTGTTTCTTGATCTATGGGTAGATTATACCAAGGGATTGCCGGAAAGTCAAAGGTGGCCCGCAGCGGGAACCTGGGATGCAGAGTGCATCATGAAAGTGGAGGAAGAGTTATGGAAAAGAAAAGTCGGACAGTCACAGAAAGACGCTGTTGAGTTATGGCGTAAAGAATCTCATAGACGTACAGAAAAAGCACGTAGACAGGAAGAGAGGAGTAAAGAGAGTTCAAAGGAAGTTCAAGAAAATATATTAATTGAGGAAGGTATCCGAGTAAAATCAGAACAAGTAGATAGACAAAGAAACGCTCTTATGAGTGGTATGTATCCCCTCCTAGCCGAAGGACTACCTAAGGCTGTTCCAGAGATGCCAAAAGACTTGCCACCCCCATTATTTCCAATTAAGGTACATCCAAAAGGGCATCCCAGAACCGCAGAAGATGTTTTTCTTTCCTCATATCTAGATGACGCAGCTCCCGAGTATGCTAACCCCACACCACATAGACCGTCTGGCGGAGGGGTTCAACGTCAGGATCAGGTATCTGTCCCCGTGCAACAGCAAGTCCCGACGCGAGCTCCGGCAAGCACGTCTGTTTCCGCATCTGTCCCCGCAGTCGATTCTACAGTGGTATCGACACCTATAGTTGCTGTGTCACGTTCGACGAATCCATTCACACCCGACGCCCCTGAAGGGGCCACGGGAGGTGCAAGCAATACTTTTACGCCACCTAGAATAAATAAACTTATTTTTCAAGAATCAGCGCATTCACGTACACCCAAATTCGTAAGTGAACGTACGCTTAAGGAACTCCTTATAGATTGTAGATATGACCCGGTGGTCGGTAAAGAGGACGAAATGGTCCTGGCATCATTACGTATCAGACGAGCCGCAGAGTATTTAGCGAGGTTACCAGGAATGACTACGCATCTAGATAACATATATCATTTTGTCCAAACAGGGCGAGACCCAGAATGTATTAACAGAGCTATGGAATTCCAGAAAGTAGAGATACAGGGGGAACTGTTACGTTTCCTCATAAACTGCGTGATCAGAAATCAAGACCGTCCGGGGGTAGACCCGAATACAATGCTTATTCTTACAAGATGGAGCCAGAATATATCAGAAGGGAGACACGATAAGAAAAACTGTATAATAGCCATGTGCCGAAAAATCCGTAGAGAAATAGAACGTATTCACGAAGAAAGATTGGAAATAGACGAGTTCGAGCAAGATGAAGTCTCCGAATCAGGGAATTCCGCAAGACAGTCAGAAACCATAGCATACGTAGGCAGAGGAAGATCCTGTGATAATACTAGATGCTTTTCTGATCCCATACACTCTGTATGCCCAAATAATAGCAGAACGTATCCGACGCCTGTAATAAATTTAAAGTCTCCTGAACATCTGTTCCAAGCCGCAGATAAACTACTACGAGAACGAAGGGGTTACCACCTCCTCGATTCCATGGATGAGCAAGAATTGGCCAGATCAGCCGTTCACTGGATTGACAGTCCTGAAAAATACGGTGATGAGACCGTAGCACACACGTTTTTTAACCTTAGTGCAGATGAACAACGTTTAGCTGGAATCTATATGATTCAGCAACTCCTTATATTATATAAGAGCCAACATGCTGACCCTGGTCCTTTACCTGATATATTAACGGAACTACTCACGAACAGATGGAGAGGTTCTAGTAACAAGTTGATTAAAGAAATATTAGTGTCACGTAAACAGTATGTCCTTTTTGTAAATCCGGATTCTTTCCCGCTGCCCCGCAGAGAAAGAACGCCGTATTATATGGATAGACAAAATCCCTTACGAGAAGTGCACCCAATAAAAGGCGAAGACAATGAGTTTCACCGTGTATTTGTATACACACCCATATCAAAAATTGAATTGTTAGAAATGAAGAAAGTAGTACCAAGTCATGACAAAGACCCAGCGGGTTTCCACCGAGAAATTAAGGACATGTTGATGATGGGAGAGTATACCTATCCTGATATTATGACGATATTAAAGGTGCTCTTACCTGCTGGTATTTATGAAAAACTGAAAGAAAAAGAGTGGGAAGTGGGAGACCAAAAGATAGATTGGACAGCATTAGAAACGGAAGAAAAGGCCCGAGCTGCAGGTTCAGGGCTCGGGGATAAAGTCAAAGCATTACCAGGTTTACTAGTACAAGTACTGCCACGTTTGTTAACTACGAAAAAGGAAGATTGGGGTGCAATCACGGCCTGTAAACAAAAGCATGATGAAGACACAAGTGACTATTATGCCCGATTTGAAAAATGTTTTGGAATAAATAGTGGTATAAAAACAAGTAGTGAGTCGTATCCACATTTATTTGTGACAAAATTAGTAGAAAATGCATTACCTCCAGTAAAGAATAGAATATTGAAATTCGAGAGTACCTGGCAAAGTAACACTCCGTCACAAATGCTACAAATGTTACAGTATCATCACAATAGAATTAGAGATGAACAAGAACACGAACAAAGACGTATGAAAGATACAAAAATGAAAATGCTAGTGTCTCAGACAGTACCGGCTGAAGGACATAAAAAGGGTATGACACAGTCCGATTCAGCAGGACCGGTAAAAGGGACATGCAATTATTGCAAAAAGCCAGGTCATTACGTACACGATTGTCCAGTTTTAAAACACAATATCGCCATAGGTAAAACACAAGAAAGATCACGGCCACTCAGACAAGATCAGAATGAACAAGGAGCTATGCCACATTCCCAGGCCATGCCAGCCGCACAACAGCCAATACAGTTTGTGCCAGCTGCACCACCGTTGCCTGTTACTGCCACACAAACCACCACACGACAAATGTATCAGACTGCACAGTATGAATATCCTGAGTATCAGCGTTACGCATGAACCAGCCTAGAGAGGGAAGTTGACTTACCGCTTATCGAGATTCCTGTAGATCAAGAAGGACCTT
The DNA here is from genome assembly GCF_964204655.1 of Triturus cristatus. Classification (NCBI taxonomy): domain Eukaryota; kingdom Metazoa; phylum Chordata; class Amphibia; order Caudata; family Salamandridae; genus Triturus; species Triturus cristatus. The sequence continues at coordinate 775,401,433 of NC_140595.1, read as the reverse complement.
ATGTACATAGTGAATTATTAGGTCAAGATAGAAAATTCTTACTCGATACAGGGGCAAGTCGTACAACTATAAAACGTAGTGAAGTTCCAGGGGCACCCCTCTCAGGCTCTCAAAATGTTTCCCTTGGTTTTTCAGGAAAACCTATTGTTAACGAAGTATCACAGCCTCTTCCACTTACGATAGGACCTTTGACACGAACTACAGATTTATTGCTTACTAAATCATGCCCAGAAAATTTGTTAGGAATTAAAACTCTGAAAGCACAAGGAGCCATAATATGTTGTTCTCCGGAAGGAATAAGGTTGTTTTTACGTGATTTTAAAGGTCACTATGTGTCTAGAGACATGGATCCCCGACTACAGACTTTACCAGCACATCTATGGGCACAAGGCCCTACTGATGTTGGTTGCATGAACATTACACCATACCGAGTTACACTCAAGGCAGGAGTGGTATTACCACGAATGCGACAATACAAGTTACCGCAAGATGCTGTAGTGGCTTTGCTGAAAATCATTGATGAGTTAATTGCCCAAGGAGTAGTTGTAGAAACAGACTTCAATGTATGTAATTCACCGATAATTCCGATTCTTAAACGAACTGACCCTACTGCTCCGCCAGTATACCGATTGGTTATTGATTTGCGGGAACTAAACAAGTGCATTGTGCCACAATTTCCTGTGGTCCCCGATATATCATCATTATTGACAGCAATTGATTCCGAAGCAACATTCTTTACTGTAATTGATCTCAAGAATGCCTTTTTTAGCGTCCCAATAGATCCGGAAAGCCAATATTTGTTCGGATTCAGTTTAAATGGGCGCAGCTTTAAATTCTCACGCGCTCCCCAAGGATTCACAGAAAGCCCCAGCATCTACAGCCAAGCACTGAAACGAGAACTTGACAGTATCCACATGCCAGTCAATACTGCACTGCTTCAATATGTCGATGATCTGCTGATCACCGCAAGAAGCGAACCTGAATGTGAAAAGGCTTCTCTGACAGTTTTACATTTTCTAGCCGACAAGGGGCACAAAGTGTCTCCCTCTAAGCTGCAATTCTGTGCCCAGCGAGTTATTTATCTTGGTCACTCGCTGTCCAAGGAGGGAAGGCAGCTTACACCAGATCGCATCCAGTTAATTGCTAACATGTCAATACCCCAGACACAAAAGGAGGTGCGGGCTTTCATAGGCCTCACTTCATATTGTAGGCAGTGGATCCCTCAGTACGCATTTCTAGCAAAACCACTCATTCAGTTAACCACACAGGAGGCAGCCACATCGACTGTTCTCCCTTGGACTCAGGAACATACACAAGCTTTTGAAAGCCTAAAGGAAGCTTTATGTCAAGCACCTGTTTTAGCAACACCATGTTATAGCAAACATTTTACACTCTTTGTCACAGAACGCGAAGGTACTGCTTTGTCAGTACTCACACAGGAACAAGCAGGATCACGCAAGCCATGTGCTTATTTTTCCAGTACATTAGATCCCGTAGCTCAGGCTTTGCCCGCATGCCTGAAATCAGTGGCAGCAACAGCTTTAGCAATCAGACAAAGCGATGCCATAGTGTTAGGACATCCATTGACAGTACAAGTACCACATGCAGTAGAAGTTCTTGTGAACCGAACACAAACACAACACTTGACCATAGCAAGACTTACCGGTTATGAACTGACATTGTTTCAGCCACACATAGAGATCCGACGGTGTAATACATTGAATCCTGCTACACTATTACCTGTAATTGGAACAGACCCACTAGCTCATGATTGTGTTGAAATTATTGAAATAAAGACGAAACCTAGACAAGACTTGACAGACGTTCCATTGTTAGATCCAGACCTGACGTTGTATGTAGATGGATCGTGCATGAGAGCAAGTACAGGAGACTTAGTGGCCGCGTATGCAGTCACAACAGACACTGAAGTTATTGAGACAAATTGTATAGATACTTTGTCAGCCCAAGCAGCAGAACTTATTGCTCTAACACAAGCCTGTATTCAAGCCACAAATAAGAAAGTTAATGTATACACTGACTCACGTTATGCATTCGGAGTTGTACACGACTTCGGCGTGCTGTGGCGAGAGAGAGGTTATTTAACCTCCCATGGTGCCCACATTCAGCACGGAACCCTCATTCATGCCTTGTTAGACGCAATACATCTACCAACTGCCATATCGATTATGAAATGTAAAGCACACACGAAGGTTACTGATATCATTTCTCAAGGCAATGATTTAGCTGACAGAACAGCTAAACAGACTGCTCAGAATCGCACATTAGACATGACAAAGCCAATAGTTCAGACACCAACACAGTGTATGACAATTAAGGATCCCGCACTTGACGTAATTGACATACAGACACATGCTACTGCAGAGGAATTAAAGAAATGGACTGAACTAGGAGGGATCCAGACAGATCAGGGATGGATGACGAAGGAGAAATCTGTATGGTTTCTTCCTGACTCTATGGTCCAGGCCATTATAGCTACAATTCACAGCCCAGCGCATTTAGGAGAGAAAGCTATGCTAGATAGCATTCAACACATTTGGTTCAACAAACATTTACGAGCAGCAGCTAAACAAAAAGTCCGTACCTGTATGATATGTTGTCAGTTCAACCCAGGAAAAAGTGTTCCCGTAGAACAGGGTGGATTCCAGACTCCTGATCATCCTTTTGAAGTGCTCCAAATGGATTATATCCAGATGGAACGATGTCGAGGATTCAAATATGTTCTGGTAGTTGTCTGCGCTCTCTCCCGATGGACTGAGGCGTACCCAGTATCAGATTACACGGCCCCGACTACTGCCAAACAGTTAGTTCGAGAATTCTTCCCGCGGTACGGTTTACCACGTGTTGTATATTCAGATAACGGCCAGCCTTTCTCATCCGAATTAATGAAACATGTCTCACTTTTGTTGGGATATCAGTGGAAATTCCACTGTGTCCGACACCCCGAGGCAGCAGGTCTCGTGGAACGACATAATCAAATTTTGAAAATCAGATTGTCTAAAATATGTAAGGAGAAGGGTGTTGACTGGATAGTAGCATTACCAGTTGCACTATTTTACATAAGAATGGTAGCACACTCTCGAACAGGGCTATCCCCGTATGAGGTGATCTTCGGAAGACCACCAAATATGTGGGGGACGCCTATACCACGTAAAATAACTGATGTTAATTGTAATATGCTGACAGATTACTTGGCTTCCTTGATGTCTGCACTACAATCTTGTCGTTCACAGGTAACTGCAGCTTTTCCTGACAACACTGAGGTGAAACCCCATGACGTTGCTCCGGGGGATCTGGTGTTTGTGAGAAATTTTGATCGGAAGACCCAGTTGGAGCCCAGGTGGAAAGCACCGAAGCTAGTCCTGCTGACCACAAGAACAGCCGTGAAAGTTGAGGGCCGCAAGGGCTGGATACATTCCAGCAACATTAAGAAATTTCATGGACTATCCTCGGATATAGACACTGTGCCCTGCACTCCCTCACAGACTGATTCAAAACTTCCTTTTGTTGAACAGAATGACTCTCAGTGCTATAAATTAAAGCTTAGGCCCAAATAGTCGAACAATTTGATTGTTTAAGTCCTCTCCAAGGTGAAGCGGTTGAATTGTCTCCGACATGTATCCCTTGGACCTGAGTAGAGAAAATACCCGAGAAATGTTGAAACGACAGGCGTATTGTAAATCACTGCGTAGCTACTGTATGAGGACATTATTAATTTTGTTTTTATTGAGTGTTTTAGTAATTATTACGAGTGTGATTTTGCACATATATCATCCTATTTCTAGACATGTTTATAATGTTGCTGCTGAACATTCTTTTAGTGACCTACCGCCACATGAATTATCTTATAGACTTGCGCTGCGCAATAACACTTTCATTAGTATGTTACATCATTCCCATCAGACTAGTAATGCCACCAATTGTTGGGTGTGTGGCCGACTCCCTCCCTATCAGAATAACAAAGGAGTTCTGCCTTTCTTTCCACATCCGTTCACACACAATGGCTCCTGTGGAGCATGGTTTAGTTTACTAAATTCCATAGACCCAGACACAGCAGTTTATCAACAACATTGGATATGGGGAAATCTGAATCTAGTTTTATTCAAAGTCTGTCATCCTAATAAGGAGGGTCGCCCCAGTAGAACAGGAACTGATCTAGAAAATGAAGTGTATAAATTAGGTAATTTTACACCTAATCTTATGATTCTGAATGTCAAATCCGAAGTTGAACTAATTCTGCCCACTATGTCAGTATTTTCAGTTAAGGGTGAATTATGTGTAAGAAAAGTTGGTTCCATACATATGGGCCATAGCCAATGCGTTACTACAGTAGAATATAGTGATCAAGGTAAATCTTCATTTAGAGCTTCTCGCCATTCTTACTTTATATGTGGTCAGACGGCATATATGCGTCTGCCTCTAGATTGGGATGGTACCTGTTACATAGCATTCCTTCTGCCACCTGTTTTCCTAGCTCCACCTGATTATTATCGGAATGTTCATTTAGTACACAATAGAGAGCGAAGAGATCTCCCAGTTGTCGATTATACTGAGACGGCATGGGACAAGTATGTAGATTTCAATAAAGGTATCTTTCCCTATATAGGTACAATATCAAATAGTAAGCTGATACGTAAACTAACCAAGACTCTCGAAGCTGTAGTAAACGAGACTATAGCCGCCCTAGGCAATCTGACAGAGGAACAATCAGTAATGAGAATTGTTGTTCTCCAGAATCGTCTTGTCCTTGACGTCATCCTGGCCGATAGGGGCGGAGCTTGCAGGGTCATCGGATCCAGCTGCTGCATATTCATACCAGAAAATTCGCCATCTGTATATAAAGCTATAACACGCCTTCATAAGATTGTGAGCCAGATACACGAAAATCCAGGCACTTGGACGTGGTCCGGGTGGTTTTGGAGTGTGATATCAGCCTGGGGATGGAGAGTTCTATCCTTCCTAGGTATTGGCCTTCTTATGCTCTTCAGTTGTTGTTTATGCCTGCAATGTGGACCAGCGATTTGTGGTCTGTGTGCCACATCATGCATTCCATATCAAGGTTCTCGTTCAAAATGCCGGAAGAAGAAGGAAGAAGAAATGATGCTCCATGAGCAAATCGATGGAATGATGAAGATTGATATCTCTTGAAGGGCAAGTAGGGGACAAGGAGGGAATGTGGAAGTGTGGATTTTCCTGATCAGTTATGTCCCCTATCTTGGACCCCAACGGTTCTATGTGCATGTCACAAGTACATGTATGTTCCCTCCAGTTCCAGTTTCCAAAACGCAAACATATGTGCGTCCACCGTCAACATGTTCTCTGTCAGATCCGCCATCAATGGGCTGGATATTCGATTCCTAAGTATGAAAGGCCACCGACTTTATATGGCTAAGTTACTCCATTTTTACAGTTCAGGCAAGTAGGCCCGATCCTGTCCTTAAAGCCTTCCCTGCTCTCTGTCTCTGACAGCTTCAGCTTGAGCTCGCATCTGTATCCATGAACTTTGTCCTACTCCCTGTGCAGCTAACGGTGCCTGCCTCGGCCAGTTTTGCCTGCCTGCCAAGAAGCTGTATTTCACCTTCGAATTATCTACTTTGCTCTTCAGCCGATGCATTCCTGTTCAGTGATTTAGGTAAACATTTCCTCTAAGCTCACAAGCAAAGGACTCGGCCTTTCCGTCCTCCTGCAAGTAATTCATAGCCCTGTTGCCATGGAAAGTTTCCTGCCCCTCGCATCTCATATAGACACTTAGACGCTTGTACACGCACACACAGTCAGTATAGAATAGATTCTGTCCGAGAGTCTTTTCTTGTGGATAACATAGTTCTCTAAACATAGGATGTTAGATATGATTTGGGATTAGGTTGACTTGACCCCCCAGACTTCTCGTCTCCACATGTAGAGCTAAATGTCAAGTCCCCTTCACCCCCTAGTTGCACGTCAATCACACGTCATGCTGTTGCGCGCGCATCTATGTTAAGTATTATCTTATAGATCCACCTATGCATGATAATCAGAGCCAATCATGTTTCTTTCTGCTCCTTATTACGCCTAGTTTCGATTACGTACCAATATGTCATTTCTCTTATCAATTGTTACGCCTTTTGCATTCATTTCATTGTAATGTATGAACTATAAAAGTTACTTCTTGTCAATAAAGTATTGTACTTCACTTCCTGAACCCTCGTGGTGACGGAACCTGAAGGCCGCCACTCGAGTCGGCCATTTTGGAATAAAGCCCATTCAGAAAATCTCTTATACCACGGATTCTGCCTCTTGTTATTCTGAGCTATTTTACTTTATTTTAGATTCCGTATGAAATTCAGTCAAGGTAAAAAAGAATATTTACCACAAGGCGACGAGCGACGTGGGACCGGCTACCTGGGAAAAGTGGCTAGTAACTTACAGCGCAGCTTCTGAGGTACCCTCGAAGTTGTGCACCGGGGATTGAGAAGCCCCAACCCCAAGCACCATCTGCACCGAAGACCAGCCCCCCACACTCCACGAGTCCTGCGTGGGGCCCTTCAGCATTTTCCTGCTTGCCGCGTCTGTCCGGTTGCTTGCCCGCTGGCTAGTGGCCTCTGTGACGACGCTCCCTGAAATCTTCTGCGCTGGTTTGGCTCCTCCAGACTGGCTCCCGCTTCTCTGCAAAGAAGAAGCACCCCAGACCTTCCTGGTCTGCACCAGAAGCAAGTCCCTTGTTCTTCGTGGGTTCCGCTTGCCAAGGCTTGGTGAGTCCTAGTCCAACTTCGACGCCGCCGACAGCAAGAGCCTTCGTGGGACAGCTCGCCTCCTGGTCCTGGTCGTCCTCGACGCTTCCTGGTCCTCCTGGCTGCAGCGACAAGCTTCACCTTCCCCTGCAACTCTTCACGACATCGCCTGGTTCCTTCCTGGTTCCACGTGGTCACTGGCTAGTGACCTTGACTCTGTCCCCTCTGCTTGCAGGTTTCTTCTCTTCTTGATCCCAGGCTTGGGATCCACCGGACACTCTCCCCTGACTGCCTGTCAGCATCTTTCTTCAGGCATCCATAGGAGTCGACGACGAAAACGACGCATCTTCACCCCTATGCACCCGCAGCCTGTGGGCTAGGTAACTTGGGTACTCCGGTGCTCATCAGGATAGTGACTATCCTAGTGTCTAGTTTTCAAGTCTCAACTTCCTAGCTACTCCGGAAGTGTCCTAAATCTATCTATTTCTAAACTGTAACATTGCTATTGACTTTTACGCATTACGCGTGAGTGTTTCCATTCTGCACACGAATCCCGTGGGCCTCCCACTTCCTAACTAACGCTAGTGTAGGGTAGCCCCAGCGATTCCCTAGGCCTAGGCCTATTCTATTTCCGTGACAGTGGTTCTTATACCACTTATTTAGTATATGGTTTGCGTGGCCCCTAGGGCCTAACTGTATTACTTACCTGTGTGACTTACTGTATGCATTAATAAGACTGTGTTGTACTTACCTCTAAACTCATAAAGAGTGCTGAGGGTTTGCTTAGAATAAATACACTTTATTTTATATATATATCTGTTGTGGTGTCCTTTCATTTGGTATTCAAGGGATTATATATGGTATCACAGCTGGCTTCACATGCCATTCAGAGTTTAGCCTAAGACTGCTCTTGTCCATGCTACCACTAGGATAGCTGGTCTATAAGGTTGACTTTACAACCAATCACCATAAGGGTATTTGGACTGATATAAGGTGTACACTATAACTAGTGACATCATACATCAGGCCAACTTCTCACAAGTAACAGGCCTTGATACACAAAACGACCCACCGAGAGATGGTTCGCTTGTGCACCGCCCGCCCCTTCTTAGCGCCCACATAGCCAAAGAGTTGGTCGTCCACCCGGAACTGTTTGGTGCGGTCCAGATAGAAGGACAACGCCCGTTTGGGGTCCAGACGGTGGAGCCTCTCTTCCTCTTTCGAGGGATGCGGAGGCGGAAAGAAGGTGGGCAGCGTAACAGACTGTCCGATGAGAAAGGCTTTCACCACCTTAGGGAGAAAGGAAGGATGAGTCCTGAGAACAACATTGTCTGGATGGACAGAAAGGAAAGGAGGTTTAGAAGAGAGAGCCTGGAGCTCACTCACCCTTCTAGAAGAGGTGATGGCAACCAGGAAAGCAGTTTTAAGGGTCAACAGACGAAGGGGACAATTATGAAGTGGCTCAATGGGAGCGCACATCAGAAACGTCAATACCAGATTCAAATCCCACTGAGGCATTACGAAAGGGACAGGAGGAAACATGTGAGTAATGCCCTTTAAGAATCGATAAATAACAGGGGATTTAAAAAGAGAAGGCTGATCAGAAAGCCGTAAGAAAGCAGAAATAGCTGAAAGATATCCTTTAAGGGTGCCCACAGCAGAGCCCTGCTGGGCCAGAGAGAGAAGAAAGAGGAGAACCTCAGAAAGAGGGGCGGAAAGGGGATCCACAGCCTTTGCTGTGCAACATGCAACAAATTTGTTCCACCTACAGGCATATACCGATTTTGTGGAGCGACGCCTGGTTGCCAGAATAACATTACAGACTTCAGGAGGCAAGTCAAATGGCATCAACTGCTGCCGCTCAATCTCCACACATGGAGGTGGAGGCTGGACAGGTTCGGGTGGAGGACCGTCCCCTGCTTCTGCGACAGAAGGTCCTCCTGAAGAGGCAGTCATATCGGGGGATCGATCGACAGACTGAGTAGCTCGGGATACCAGTATCTTCGTGCCCAATCCGGAGCCACCAAGATGACTTGGGCCCGGTCGCGCCTGATCTTCTTCAGCACTCTGGACAGAAGTGGTATAGGCGGAAAGGCGTACAACAGACCGCAACTCCACTCGCGACGAAAAGCATCTCCGAGCGAGTGCCGCCTTGGAAACTCCAACGCGCAGAACTGCTGACATTGGGCGTTCTCTTCGGTGGCGAATAGATCTAACCAAGGCTCTCCCCACAGCCGAAAGAGGCCTTGTGCCACGTCCGAGTTTAGACGCCATTCGTGATCCATCATGCACCGGCGGCTGAGTTCGTCTGCTCTGGCGGGCTATCTGAACGTCAGATGTTTAACCACCAGGGTGATGCCCTGATGTTCCAGCCATGTCCAGAGGCGCAGGTCCACGACCCCACCCCACCCTGTTTGTTGCAATACAACATGGCGGTGCTGTTGTCCGTGAACACCTGCACTACACTTCTCCGGACAGAGGGAAGGAATGCCTTTAGTGCCAGCCGGATCGCCCTCAGTTCCAAAAGGTTGATATGGAGCCGGGACTCCGCCGGAGACCAGAGGCCTCTGATCTCCGCCTCTCCCATGTGGCCCCCCCATCCCAGGAGGGACGCATCCGTCACTACTACATGCTCCGGTTGGGGTAGGGAGAGGGATCTGCCACTGACCCAATCGCGGTCTGTGAGCCACCACTGCAGCTGTCTTGCAGTGCCCTCCGAGATCAAGACATGGTCGGACAGGTTGCCCCGATGCTGGGCCCACTGAAACTTCAGGTCCCACTGCAGAGCCCGCATCCACCATCTGGCGTGATGCACCAACAGGATGCAGGAGGCCATCAGATCCAGAAGCCGCTGCACCAACCTGACCGAAACCCGGGATAGAGTCCGAAAGATGGGAATCAGAGCCTGAATATCCCGGACCCGCTACTCCGGAGGATAGGCCCGGAACTGCGCCGAGTCCAGAACCGCTCCGATGAAGAGGAGCTTCTGGGAGGGACTCAGATGCGACTTCGGCACATTGATGGAAAACCCCAGCAAATGCAAGAGGTCGGCCGTAGTCTGGAGGTGGGAGACGACTGCCTGGGGCGAGCCCACCTTCAGCAACCAGTCGTCGAGATAGGGGAAGACTGGAACCCTCAATCTGCGCAGATGACCTGCGACCACCGCCATCACTTTGGTGAACACCCGAGGGGCACTGGTGAGGCCGAAGGGGAGCACGGTAAACTGAAAATGCTCTTGGCCCACCGTGAACCGCAGGTAACGCCGGTGGGCCGGCAGGACGGGGATGTGGAAATAAGCGTCCTGCACGTCCAACGCTACCATCCAGTCTCCAGGGTCTAGGGCAGCCAGAACCTGAGCTAAGGTGAGCATCTTGAACTTCTCCTTCCGGAGGAAGGCGTTGACGCTCCTGAGGTCCAAGATAGGGCGTAGGCCCCCTTTGCCCTTCTTGGGAACCAGAAAGTAATGGGAATAACAACCACAACCTACTTCTGGACCAGGAACGCGCTTGATGGCCCCCTTGGCCAAGAGGGCCGTAACTTCCTCCTGCAGAAGTTGCAAGTGATCCCCCGAAATTCGGTGGCACTGAGGTGACATGGCTGGAGGGGTTGCCTCGAAGGGGAGGGAGTAGCCCCTTCGGACGATTTGCAGCACCCACCTGTCTGATGTGATGGTACGCCAGTGGAGCAGGTGATGGTGAACTCTGCCACCCACTGGTGTGGAATGGGCCTGAAAGCTCGGACTAGGAGGGCTTTGAGGCGGATGCTGCTGGGGTAGATGTGGACGGACCGGCACGTTGTCCCCCTGTACCGCCTCGGCGGAATCCACGTCCGCGTCCGCGTGGAGGTTGGTTCTGCGGCCGGTGGCTAGGCGGACGTGAGGGGGCACCCCTTCCTTGGCCACGAAAGGGGCGAAAAGCGGAAGGTTGTGGGCGCGGGCCGAGAGGCCCAAGGACTTGGCCGTAGCCCTGGAGTCCTTAAAGCGCTCCAGCGCACTATCCGCATTGTCGCCAAAAAGGCGACTGCCATCGAAGGGCATGTCCATGAGGGTGCTCTGTACATCCCTGGAAAAACTCTCTGGACTGCAGCCAGGCGTGGCGCCGAAGCACCACCGTGGTCGACATTGCCCTGCCCAGCAAGTCCGTTGTGTCCAGTCCACATCGGATTGCATGCCGTGCCGCATCCTGCCCCTCTGCAAGAGCCTGGGCGAGCCGTGTCCGGGCCTCCTCCGGACACTGGGACAGCACGTCCTCCACTGTATCCCACAGAGAGTGGGAGTAACGGTCCAAAAGGCACGCGGTGTTGATAGACCACAACCCCAAACTAAGAGAGGAGAACAGTTTCTTCCCAAACTGTTCTAAACTTTTGGATTCCCGATCTACGGGAGTGGACGGGAAGGAGGTCTGGGAGGTAGAGGCCTGGATAACCAGGCTCTCGGGCGTGGGGTGCATGGACAGAAAAGTGGGGTCGCCCGGTGCAGGGCGATGGCGCCTGGCCACGTTCCGGTCCACAGAAGGAACTGTGGAGGGCTTGGACCAGGTGCCCTTCAGAACTTCAATCAGTGCTTCATTAAACTGCAGCAGAGGCTCCGAGGAGCTTGCTGACCTTTGGAGCACTTCAGTGAGGCGATTAGTCCTCACGGCCACAGCAGGCAGCTCCAGCCCAAGGGCTTTGGCCGCCTTGCGCTGCACCACAGAAAATGCAGCACCTTCTTCCGAAGCCACGGTCAGAGGAGAGATGAAGCCAGTGTCAGGGGAGGTGTCAAGACCACTGGCATCACCCAGTTTGTCTGCCCAGTCCTGAGATAACTGGCCCTGCCGGGCCAGAGGGTCCTCAGACCCCTCCCAGTCATCACCGTCATCCGATTCCTGGTATACAGGTGGAATGATTGGAGCCGGGCAGAAGATGAAATTGCCACCCATCGGCGTCGGGTGCGGCGCCGGGTGGCTCCGCTCTGACGCCAGGATCGGACCGGGACTAAACCGTGGAACGGCGTCGCCCGAAGGCGGCGGCGGGGGCGGCACCGGAGGAGTCGGCGCCGGCGGAGGGGTCGTGGGGTCGACCGGCGCCGACTGGGATCCAGGCCTGGATCCGTCGGGGACCTGCGGCTTCGGGACCGGAGTCGACGACGGCGCCTGGGCCGGAGCCGCCGGCTCGCTAGGCCTCCCAGTCGAGCCTGCGGGGCCCGAAGGCGCGCCAGCAGGTGTCGACTGCGGAGCCAGGCTCCTCATGGCCACGGGGAAGTCTCTGATCTCCGCCGGAGTCGCGTCAGACCCAGAGACCGGAGGGTATGGGGTCGGACGGGACTCCTGCGGCTCCAACGGAGCCGCGCGGGTGGTGTCACCCGAACCCTCAGCCGAGTCACGCGACCGGCGAGGGGAGCCAGAAGAGCGATGTCGCCTCTTCGACTTCTTGCTGTGCTTTGACTTACCGGATCTCGAAGACTTGGACCCCGACGAGCGGTGATGGCTGCCGGTACTCGAGCAGCTTGCGGGCCCGCTCCCGCCTAGCTTTCGAAGTCAAGGCATGGCAGTCGAGGCACGACTCGGCATCGTAGTCGGCCCTAAGGCAATAGAGGCACCGGCGGTGGTGGTCCGTGACCGACATCAGTCATTGACAGGAGTCACAAGCTTTGAATCCAGGCATCCCTATCGGCACCAGAGTCGAGGTCGACGAGAATGGAACCAAAAGAGTTCAAAAAAGTTTAGTCAAAAAGTGACTAAAAGGGTATGCTCTTCCCGGATCGGCGCTTACTGGTGGGGAAAAAAGAAGAACTGACATCAGCGCGCGAGGGCGGCGTCTAAGTACTCCGACGACGTCATCCCGGCGATCACGACACTGACGACGGACGCGGAGCAGCAGACGACGCCTAGCGACGCGCAAGGGTATTGCTGGCGAAAAATCTTTCCGGATCCAGCCTGACGCCTGGGGATATTCTAAGGTGAGGAATCTAACTAACGTGTTTCCTTCAGATAACATCTAAATATGAAACAAGCTGCAATGAAAGGTAATTCTTAGTGTCCTCGCCCACAAAGGATGCTGGGTTTCACCTCATCTGAATACGTTTATTTATGAGTTACTAGTCTGCCGTCTTTCGTGGGTAACAAAACTTGAACAAGGAAATAACATCCTGCAGTATTTAGCAGACATTTAGCATCTGCCCCGGAGCATAGTCTTTCTTTTACTGAAGTACCATTACTTTTATGTAGTCCATTTTCATTGCATTTAGTCCTGTTTTAGTAACAATGCCTGCATGATTTACCAGCCAAATGCAATCTTTGCCCTGAATGGCACAATGCAGGAAAAAACCCAAGCTGTTAAGAGGCTGAATAGTAAACAAGCATTTGCAATGCAACAGGTCTCACATTTAGAAACTTTGACCTATTGGTATTGTAAATGACAATGCCTTCTATTATTGCAGTTTTTTAAACACATAAATAAAAGGCATTGTCATTTAGAATTCCAATAGCTCAATATCTTGCCATTGCGAGACCTATTGCACTGCAAATGCTTGTTTGGGGTTGCATCTGCCTTGCTGGATTTCCTTGTCTGCCCTGTGTATGTAGGTATCACCCCTTATCTATTAGGGACTAGTCCTATTTGCTGCATCCTTCAGGCCTCAAATTAGTCCAAATAGGTAACACAGAGACTCAATATTTTGCTCTTTTCCTTCCCTGTGCTCTCAATTGACCCAGCTCTCTCCTTTTCCTGGAGCAAACTCCTGACATGTTTATACATTTACCTGAGAGTTTGACGTAAAATAAATTGAGCTCCAAAGTTCCATGTAGAGGGTTTCAACAATGTGATGCAGTGAGAGGGGCCACTCTGGTACCAGATTACAGCAATCAGGCTGCAAGTGTGACGGGAAGCTGGGTGTGTCTGGAGCAGAACCAGATGGTTGCCTCTGTTTGTAATGCCAGAGTGGGAGAAAAAAGGACTGAAACACCGGTCTTGGTAATCACTAGAGACCTAGATTAAGCATTTGGCCCATCACTTTTTGATTTTCTAAGAGAGATGATGAAAGTGGGATGGGTATGTCGAGACATGGGTGCCATTCTCGCTGTGCCATCAGAGTTAAGCTGCACTTCACTGATGCGGTTTAAAATGGTGGAAACCGGTCTGGGGTTGTATTTGTTCTTGATCTGAAATGAAAAGGCCTCGCAGTAAGGACTTGACTGTTCCTATTGGCGCACACCTAAGGCTGAGTAGCATATGGATAAACTTTTCTAGTGTGGCCCAAAGTACTTACCAGTAGCTGAAACGCATTGAAATATTCCACAAATCACTATTTTGTTTTTTACAGTAATGAAAACACACACCGAATAGAATATGTTTTACAAAGCTACTTAGCTATTTACACTTTCATGGACAAACATGCACAACTTTCTTTTGGCTTGTATCAGAGCAGTCGAAGGATCATACTTCTTGCCAAGACCACCTGAACACACAAACTACAACAAAATGTCCATAATCAACAAGAAAATGTGAAGCAGGACAGCCAACCATGCTATCATTGACAGATCTGAATGTCTGTCAGAGAACCTCCAGGAAAAACAAACCTAAGTTTATTCCTGACTAATGATTCATACCGAATATAGGTGACTGTTTATTGGGGCAGATGTTGTGGAAGGTCAAATCAAAGAGGGAGGCAAGCTTCTCACTCAGAATCCCAATGAAGATCTCCATGTCACTGTCATTCACCAGGCGGTCAGAGAAGACTCTGTATCAAAAGAAAAAGACAAGAGGTCAGGAACAGCTTCCTATTAACAACCTTTGCCCAGAAGACATCATAGATGGTCCAGTATATTAATCAGTGTTGGAACACACAGGTCCCTTCTTCAGCTGGGAACAGCACCATTCAAAATGTTTCATGCTAACATTTTGAACAACTGAAGGGGCCTTTCTTGATCCTAAAACTAGAATACTATCCTTAAGTTAGTGGGCCAGCAATACAAAACACAATATACAACTCCCAGAAAGACACAACGTTCTACATCTTAGCGGGGTCCTCTAGTTAAAGTAAACAATATTTATATATACATTAAATACGTTTAAAGACAGTCTTGAGTCAAAGGGGCTTGGACGTTGTTAAAGCCCTACATCATTTTGGGCCTGAAGGGAATGATAACACCTTGGTTCTTAACTGCTGAAGTTTTTTTTCAGGTTCTCCTACACTCTGGCTCTTACCAATATCAACTTTGTAGGTACCAGGTACCACGCCACCTAGTGGTCAGGTTGGAAATTTCTTCTAAGAGCGGTTAGGCTTTGTTTAGCTGTACCACAAATGTATCATACATGGCAAGACACACCCTCTTCCTCCTAAGAAAAGCATACATTACCATAGTAAACCATAGCACGGAAGGGAAATACTTTGGGTGTGTATGTGCTCCTTGTGGAAGAGCAGCATGCTGTAACTCACAGTGATGTCTGCTAATGGCTGAAGTGGGGTGACAGGGTGCCCCCTGATGCACGCTCAAATGAGTCGGAGAAAAATGTGAATGATACAACCACAGAAAAATGGAAGAAGTGTTTCTGAAAAACCCGATAAGTAACTAGATCATACACATAATCTTAGTAAAATCAGAGGGCCTTGGCAAACATAGATCTAAAAAAAGCCAATCGTTATGTCATTGGGTGCCAGCCTTCTGCCTTTGACAAAGAAAGAAAGAAGGAACGAAAGCACAAAAGAAGAAAGGAAAGAAGGAAAAAGCACAAAAGGAAAGAAATAAAAACAAAGGAAGGAAAGAAGGAAAGAAAGAAAGAAAGAAGACAAGAAGGAAAAAGAAATACAGGACAGGGGAGGAGCCTAGCGCGCAACCAAGATGGCCGCGTAGGTGCGAGGCTCCCGAGGACCTCCGCAACCTCCTACGTTTATCCTGACTTCATCCTGCATCGGTTGAGGGAACTGTGTCGGTAAGCCTGAGCCGAGGTGGTACCCGTTTCCCGTTTTTGAATCGGACCTCGGGTGCCGGAGTGAGCACCGATTGAAGTTTGCGGCCTACTTCTCTCCTGACCCCGGATTCGCGTTTGGGGGCGACCCGGTGGCAAAGTGAACAACAACGGCGGGCTGGGCCTGGCGAGTCGCGTACCCCGCACTTTCACTTTCGCGCCCCCTTGCTGTCTTTGCAAGTGGGATCGCGGCGCTCTTGGTGTTGGGGTGGCCTCGCTGGGAGACCCTGCCTGCCTGCCTGCTGTGGCCCGCTCCACCGTCCTGGGGTGGCCCCCCGGAGCTCGTGGCCTTGATTGCTCGCTTTTTACTGCGTGGCTGGTGAGGGTGTGAGACCCGCGACGATGGCCACTAAACAAGATAGAGATCGGTTGAAGGCCAAGTCGACCCGGCGTGGCGCCGCACATCAGGCCAACATCATGGACCGTTACACCCTCCCGAAGGGATCTCCCGGTGGACCGCACAAGTCCTCTGAGTGCCCCCCGGATTTGCCCACAGATCTGACTCTGCAAGACGTCATGGGCGCCATTGCTGAGATGAAGGCCTCGGTGGGCCAGCGGTTTGACACGTTAGCGTATAAAATCGACGCGGTCCTCGTTGATGTCAACCTGGTGAGAGCTGATCTCTCGAAGACCAACGACCGGGTCGATTCTTTGGCCCACACCGCGTCGGGCCTCACGACTGAGGTGGCGGCCCTTCAGACGGAGGTACACCGGCTTCGTCAGGCGAGTGCGCTCATGGATCGGCGCCTGGAGGATTCCGAGAGCCGGGCCCGGAGGAATAATATCCGCATCATCGGAGTACCTGAGGGACGGGAGGAGTCGGCGGCGGATCTTTTTGTGGAGGACCTGATCACTACCCATCTCCAGCCTCGGGGACTGAGTACATTTTTTGCGGTGGAGAGGGCTCATAGAGTTCCCGGGGGAAGGCCGAAGGTCGGAGCCCCTCCGCGGCCTCTTATTGCCCGTATCTTTAATTTTCGGGACAGGGATGCAATTCTGCAAGCCTCCAGACTGCAAGGGCCGATTAAATTGGAGAACATGGAGGTGAACTTTTATCCTGACTTCACCCAAGTGGTCCAGAAGCAGAGACTGAGCTTCTTGGGCGTCAAGCGGCGGCTTCGGGACATGAACTTAAAATACGCCATGCTCTTCCCGGCCAGGCTGCGGGTGGAGGTGGATGGTCGCACTCACTTTTTTGACCGTCCTGAAGCGGCCGGGGACTGGCTGGACACTTTGTCTGGGGGTCGGGATCGGGATGGCGGGGGGGGGGGCTGCGGGAGGAGAAGGCCCACTGGACCGGGACTGAGGTGCTGATACTGGGACTCACTCTGGACGAAGATGCTGCCGCTTTCGGCCAAGCTTAGGGTCTCTCGTTTTTTGTACTCGTTCTCCCTCCTTTGTAGGTGGTGCGGGGTCTCGAAGGGGTACTCTTTCCTCCTCTAGGGGGTTTACCTAGTTTCAACTATATAGGGGCGACAGGCACACTGTAAGTTGGGGGGGCTGTTTGGGCTCATGCAGGGGTGCAGGGAGGGGGGAGTTTTGTTGGGGCGGTTGGGTTGGGGTGGGGTGTTGTTCATTTGTACCACAAGGCAAAAGTATTGTCGTGCTATTCTCAAAGTGCTCTCGGGGGGACGAGTGATTGCTTTCGTTTATGATGGGGGGTAGGGGACTGAGTCTTTTGTCCTGGAACGTTAATGGACTGGGGGACAGGATAAAACTAGGTGTGGTCCTGCAGTTCCTGAAACAAATTTCACCTGACATAGTTTTTCTGCAGGAGACGCACCTCATTGGCAACTCCTTTCGTGCTATGAACCGGCGGGGCTACCGCCTTCTGGCCCATTCGGGCTTCACGTCGGGTTCAAGGGGTGTGGGCATCATGGCCAAGACCTCGCTCCCGTTGGAAGTTGATGAGGTACTCCATGATGACAGGGGACGTTACACGGTTCTGGTGGGTAGACTGGAGGGCAGAGTGATTATTTTTGTTTCTGTCTATGTCCCGCCAGGGTTGCAGACGACCACCTTTGCGGATCTGGGGCGCCTCCTCCTTGGCCTTCCGGAGGGGATTCTGGTGGTTGGGGGGGATTTTAACGCTGTGATTTCTGGAATTGAGGACCGTCACCCCCCTAGGGATCTCCCCCGTGCCCAAGCGTGGTTGTCTGGCCTATTGGATGCCTTGGGGCTGGTGGATTGTTGGCGTTTGAAACATCCTACGCAGAAACAGTACACTTTTCATTCCGGGGCCCATGGCAGTCTATCAAGACTAGACTATGTCCTGGTGCCGGCGGCGCATTCGGGGAGGATCGGGGAGGTGCGCTATTTGGCGCGGGGTATTTCAGACCACTCCCCGCTCTTATTGCACTTCGATATTCTCCCGAGGGGAGAGGGTAGGGTGGCCCCGATTAATCCCTGGTACCTGCGCGACCCCACCATTCGCGCAGAGTTGGTTAAGTCCCATAAGCGATATTTTGATGATAATGTGGGGTCGGTGTCATCTGCGGTCTCGCTATGGGAGGCATTTAAGACGGTGATTCGGGGGGATGCCCTGTCCCTTATTTCCCATTCCCGGAGGCGCGAGCGGGAGGAGGTGATCCGTGTTGAAACTGAAATAACTGAGTTGGAGGGCGACCTCGAATGTGGGGTGACGGATGACAAATTACATGTCCTCCGACTCAAGCAGGCGGCCTATAACGCCCTCGTCACGGAGGCGGCCAGGGGCCTCAGTAGAGAGCAACAGGGGAGACTGTATGATGTGGGTGATAAGGCTGGGAAATTGATTGCGTGGCTGGATAAAAAGGAGAGGGCGAGTCGAGTTGTCCCGTCGATTGAGAAACTGGATGGTGTGTGTGTCACGGAACCGGAAGAAATAGTCGATTGCTTTGCAGAATATTTCCGTGGGGTGTATTCCCCGGTGTCCTCCCGCTCGGAAGAGGACTCCCATGCCATGCTTAGGGATATCGCGCTGCCTTCCCTTTCGGAGGAGGACAGAGTGTCGTTGGACGCCGCCCCAACCTCTGAAGAAATTGCTCTCGCCATACGCTCGGTCGCTTCCGGCAAGGCCATGGGTCCTAATGGTCTTCCCATCGAATTGTACAAGCTGCGACCGGATACGCTGGCGCCGCATCTCCGTGCAGTGTTCCTCGCGGCCCGTTCGGCGGGTTCCCTCCCGCTAGACCAGCGTCTGGCTACTATCGTGGTCATTCACAAGGAGGGGAGGCCGCGGGACCGGGTCACGTCCTACCGGCCTATTTCGCTGCTGAATGCGGAGCCCAAAATTCTCGCCAAGGTGTTGGCCAATCGGCTGGTTGGCGTGGTGTGCGATTTGATTCACCAGGATCAGTCCGGCTTTATCCCCCATCGCAACACTGCGCTTAACCTGCGGCGCTTGCATGGGGTGCTCGCGCGTGTCCCGTTTATACGGGAACCGGCCATTTTGGCATCCCTGGACGCCACTATGGCGTTTGACACACTTGAGTGGCCATATATTTGGGCGACACTGGCGAAGTTTGGGTTTGGCCCGGGATTCATCGGTTGGGTGAAATTGTTGTACTCGGGACCGCTGGCGCAGGTGGTTGTGAACGGTAGAGTGTCGGCTCCGTTTGAGCTGGGCAGGGGCACACGGCAGGGCTGCCCATTATCACCGCTCCTCTTCGCGCTTGCCCTGGAGCCCCTGGCGGAGTGGCTGCGGTGGGAACCTTCTATTCGTGGTCTCCGATGGACCCCCGAGTATGAGGACCGCGTATCTCTTTACGCTGATGATATTCTTCTGTACCTGGCTTCCCCACGTAAATCACTGATAGTACTGGTTGATGTATTGCACTCATTTGGCCTCAACTCCGGCCTGGTCATCAACTGGGCTAAATCGTGTGTGTATGTCCTCTCTGGGGAGGACCCTATCCTTCCGCGGGGTTGTCCTATCCAGATCGCCCCGCGGGGATTTAGGTACCTGGGTGTCTTCATTACCCTGGACGCGGGGGCCCGATATAGCCAGAACTTGCTTCCCCCCCTCCAGCGCCTGAAGGAGGACGTCGCGCGTTGGAAGCGCTTGCCGCTCTCGCCGCTCGGCCGGGCGGCATTGTTTAAGATGATGTCGCTGCCACGTTTCCTGTATGCTTTGCAGAATACAATGGACGTTGTCCCGGCGCGCTACTTTCGCGAGGTGGAGAGTTTGCAGCGCCGACTGTTCTGGGAGGGTAGGCCGCGTAGCGCCCTGGCGAAGCTGACGCTCCCGTGGTACGACGGGGGGGGTTGCCCTCCCAGATATCAAGCGATATTACTGGGCCTCCCAGCTGGCTGCGATCAATCACGGCCTTTACGGGCCCGCCCTAAACCCGGCCTTTGAGATGGATAAAATGTTACTGCCGGGCGGTGACTATAATCGGGCGCTTTATTCTAGCTCGCATGACGCGCGGCTGACGGGCCCCACGAGGGTCATGGTACGGGTGTGATATACGGCTAACGTGGCGATGGGGTGGAAGGATCGCTTGACCCGGGCGACGCCACTATACGCATCTGAGCGGCTGGGCTCCCTGTGGACCTCGAAGGGCTTTGAGAAGTGTGACATGATAGGCATCAGCAGGGTGGGCGATCTCTGGACGAGGGGGGATTCAAAACGTTCGATGTGCTGCAGACAGAATTCCAGCTGCAGGACAGGGAGTACTTTCGTTATATGCAGATCCGTCATGCATTGTGCTCCGTATTTCCGGACGTTGCCTCCATCCCGGAGTACTCCCCTCTGGAGGATAGAGTGCTAGATGGGCATGTCCCGGACGGCACGATTTCATTAATTTACAAAAAGCTCATCAATGACCATTCGGGACTGCTGACCGGCCTTCGTGAGGCGTGGGGGGCTGATGGATTGGAGCTGGATGACGAGGACTGGGTGTCTGCGGTGGCCTCCCCGAAAGAGGTGGCCATACCGGCCCGCCTTCGCTTCGTCCAGCTCAAGATACTCCATAGGGTCTATGTTACGGGGCCGAGGCTGATGCGTATGGGCTATGCTGTGGACGGGTTGTGTAAGCGTGGGTGTGGTTCTTTGGGGACCTTTCTCCATATTCTGTGGGAATGCCCGGAAGTGGTGCGATTCTGGCGTGGTGTGCATGAGGTTTTGCAGGTAGTTACGCATGTGCCGCTGTTGCCTGAGGCGAGGAGATGTCTTTTGAATGTATGGGAGCCAACCGACTACTCAGTGCCGCTGACGTGGTGGGCGACTCTGGGATATATGGTGGCCAAACGTGACATTGCGCAACTGTGGGGCTCCCAGAGGTCGCCGACTGTCTCGGAGTGGAAGGACAACATGGATTGGTGTATGTTTCGGGAAAAGGTGGTGTATATTGCGAGAGGTAAGCCTGGGACATGGGTGAAAGTATGGGGCCCCTGGAACGCTTACCGTGGGGGAATCTGTACCCCGCCGCTACTGCCTGATCCGTCACCGGCCCCGTCTCCTTAGCCTGTTTGTCTTCCCGGTTCTGGGCAATGAGTTTACTTAGTCCCCGTCCTGACCTATTCCCCCCCCTCGATATTCCTATGAACCAGTGGGGTCCCCCCCCTAGGGGAGCACATGCTGTTGTTTCCGACTGTGGGTTGCCTTGTGGACTTGTTTTTTTGTTGTTATTTATATAAAAACAAAACCGTCGTGTGGGGTCCGGATGGTGTGGCTGCCAACGTCTCTTTCAACTCCTGTGAATTCCCTTTTGCCGCAGCGTGCGTTCTATTGTCTGTATTACATGCTCCTTCTGTTTGCTAGCGGCCGGCCTGAAGGTTGTAGGCCCATCTTTGTATATTTTTTGGATTCTGTAATAAACGGTTTCAAAAAAAAAAAACAAAAAAAAAGAAATACAGGACAGAGGGAAAAAAGTAAGGCAAGAAAGAAGGAAAGAAAATAGTAAGGCAAGAAAAAAGGAAGGAGGCCAAGAAAAAAAGAACAAAGGAAAGAAAGACAGAAAGCAAGAAAGAAGAAAGAAAGAAGGCAAAAGAGAAGAAAGGAAAGAAAGAAAGCAAGAAAAAAGGAATGAAAGCAAGAAAGAAGGAAAATGAGTTAAAGCAAGAAATATGGAAAGAGGGAAAGAAAGAAGGCAATACTGAAGAAAAAAGAAATGACAGAAAAAAGAAATAGAAAAAGAATTAATAAAAGAATGAAAGAAAAATGGAAGCATCATCTATATGGGCGCCACTTCGGCACGCTGTCAGTACTTTTCGCGTTTTTCCAGAAGCGTGGAGCCATGAAGTTACTGACCATGGTTTGTTAAAAACAACTACGGCCCTGAAGTGAAACAGCCATTATGCTAAAACTAATCTGCCGTGACGGGGGGAGATTGCTGCGTTGGTAAGACATCTGCGGCTAGATTATGTCTCTACCAGATAAGGCGTTATCGAAGGTAAGTAACTTGTACATCTGACAGAGACATCTAGCTGCAGATTGCTTACCTTCAAACAGATACGCAAGCAATATCATCCCAGGAGGAGGGACTACAGTAAAGCTTCAAACCAAAAAGTCCTGCAGAAGAGAACGACCAAAAAGCACCCCCCTCCCCGCGGACCTGGTTGTCCAGGCAGAAATGCTTGGCAAATGTGTGCAGAGATGCCCACGTGGCTGTCTGGCAGATGTCACGAACCGGAACACCATGCTGAACAGCCGTGGTGGCTGCCTTCGCCCTGGTATAATGGGTCCTAAGGTCTTCAGGAGGATGTTTCTTCACCAAGGCGTAACATATTTTAATGCTGAGGATGGCCCAGCCTGATATGGGTCTCTTCTGTACAGCACGCCCCTTCTTTGCTCCACCATACCCTAAGAAAAGCTCGTCACCCATCCCAAGTGTTTTAGTGCGTGTGAGAAGTTGGCCTGATATATGATGTCACTAATTCTAGTGTACACCTTGTATCAGTCCAAACAACCCTTATGGTGATTGGTTGTAAAGTCAACCTTATAGACCAGCTATCCTAGTGGTAGCATTGACAAGAGCAGTCTTAGGCTAAACTCTGAATGGCATGTGAAGCCAGCTGTTATACCATATGTAATCCCTTGAATACCAAATGAAAGGACACCACAACAGATATATATAAAAATAGAATGTATTTATTCTAGTCAAACCCTCAGCACTCTTTATGAGATTCGAGGTAAGTACAACACAGTCTTATTTAAGCATACATTAAGTCACACAGGTAAGTAATACAGTTAGGCCCTAGGGGGCACGCAAACCATATACTAAGTAAGTGGTATAAGAACCACTGTCACGAACACAGGATAGGCCTAGGCCTAGGGAATCGCTGGGGCTACACTATACTACCAAAGGTTAGGAAGTGGGAGGCCCAAGGGATTCAGGTGCAGAGTGGAAACACTCACGCGTAATGCGTAAAAGTCAATAGAAATGGAAGTTATTAGAAAGTAACAGTTTTAGGACACTTCTGGTATAGCTAGGAAGTCGAGACTCGGAAACTAGACCCTTGGATAGTCAATACCCTTGTGAGCACCGAAGTACTCAAGTTACCTAGCCCACGGGCTGCGGGTGCATAGGTGTGAACTTGCATCGGGTTTCGTCGTTGACTCCTATGGATACCTGAAGGAAAGTTGCTGACAGGCAGTCAGTGAAGAGTGTCCGGTGGATCCCAAAGATGGAATCAAGAAGGAAGGATACCTGCAAGCAGAAGGGACAGAGTCTAGGTCACCAGCCAGGAGCCGGGAAGGAACCAGGAAGGAACCAGGCGATGTCGTGAAGATGCAGGTGAAGAGGTGAAGCTTGTCGCAGCAGTCACGGGTACCAGAAGGCGTCGAGGACGACCAGGACCAGGAGGTGAGCTGTCCCACGAAGGCTCTTGCTGTCGGCGGCGTCGAAGTCGAGTCAGGACCCAACAAGCCTTGGCAAGCGGAACCCACGCAGGATGGAGGACTTGCTTCTGGGGCAGACCAGGAAGGTCTGGGGTGCTTCTCTTTCACAGAGGAGCGGGTGCCAGTCTGGAGGAGCCGGACCAGCAAGATGAAAACAAAGGTTTGTCGTCGCAGAGGTCACTAGCCAACGGGCCAGCAACCGGACAACACGTCGAGCAACTCAGGTGCAGAAGGGCCCCACGCAGAACACGTGAAGTGTGGGGAGCTGGTCTTCTTTGCAGATGGTGCTCGGGATGGGGGATTCTCAATTCCCCAAGCACAGCCTCGAGGGAGCCTCGGAAGTCGCGCTAGTCAGGTACTAGCCACTTTTCCCAAGTCGCCGGTCCCACGTCCCTCGTCGCCTCCACGGGTCTCAGCTTCGCTGTAGATGTGAATCTGGGTCAGAGGTTTCTGGAAGTCTCGGCGCTGGTCAGTCTCTGCAGTCGTCCCTTGTAGGATCAGTCGCAAAGCAAGCAGCGGTCGCTGGATGCTGCCTGGTTGCCCAGGGTGGTCACTCCTTGGCCACAAGGGAGATTTCTTCAGTCTTCTTCCTGAGGTCGAATGTCGAAGGTCCAGAGTATCTGTACAAGTTGCAGATTCAGGTTAATCTAATTTAGCAGGGCTCAGCTACCTACTGATATACTGGGCTAGTGGGCTGGGCTACCTGCAAGGTCCCTCCTATGGGTGGGACCAGGAAGGGGAGTGGTTACACCCCCTTTCCTTTGTCCAGTTTCGCGCCAGAGCTGGGGCTGGAGTGCCCCAGTGCCGGTTTGAACTGGACTATGCATGGGACACCTTGTGTGCCCCAGGCAGTGTCTAGTTTCTTTCATCCCTCCCTGCCCCAATACACTAACTCCTGTCTGGGGTGTTGCTCGCACCTCCCAAGGCAGGAAACCTATTGTCGAAGCCCCCCTCGCTGGAAGGACTCCCAGCAGCAGGAGGTCAGACTTGTGTCTGTGGCAGCAGCATCCATTTTGTGATGCTGGGGCTCTGGTTAACTTTGACCGGGTAAGTAGGTTTCAACATGTGTTCTCCCTCTAGAAGGGAGGAATAATATCCTCATTGCCAGAAATGGTATGGGGGTATTATTCCAAAGTGTTAGACACCTTACACGGCATGTTTTGATAAAGCCAAACCATAGTTACCATAACCGTTTAAGATTATAAGGCACTTTAAGAGTATATGGTAGGCTATAGCATAGAACAGCTATAAGGACATGGTTCCGAAAGCTGCAGACTGGCTCAGCTCATGCTAGAGCACCATCTCACATGTTACCAAGCACTCTGCCTCCAGGATTGTTAAGGCCTGCCATAGGAGTGGCTGATAGGTACACATGTGTCTATATATAAGATAGGTATAGGAATACTACACCTAAGCAAGGAGTGATTACACGTACTTGTCTCAGCTGAGTGATCAGCCAGTTGTGTCATAATGGAAGGCCAGGCCAGGGGTGGCACAATACATGCTGCAGCCCCTGGTAGGCCTAGGGTACACCTATGCCCTGGATACCTAAGGTACACTGTACAGGGGCCAATAAGGTGATCCTAACCAATTGGGTTATGCACCTAAAGTACATAGTATACATTTAGAGAGAGAACAGCAGGGCTGTGGGTCTGATTGGCAGGCCCACAGCCACATCTAAGTCGAAAACCAGTGAAGCAAAAGCAAAAAGTGGGGGTGAACATAGAAAGCAGACCCCACTCTCCGACAGTGCGGTCAAGGTAGAACAACAACTCTCTCATTGGGTCCAGATCGTGGAGACGCTCGTCTTCTTAAAAAGGATGCGGAGGTGCATAGAAGGTAGGCAAGGTGACAGATTGTCCCAGATGGAAAGGTGTTAATACCTTGGACAGAAAAGAAGCCCTAGTGTGGGGCACTACTTTGTCTGAAAAAAACGGTCAGGTAATGCGGCTGAGATGACAGAGCCTGCTGTTCAACAGCCTCAGAGTCATTCTCAATGAAATCCAAGATAGAGGGTGAAACATTGTATCATAGCCTGAATATCCTGGACTCTCCGCTCGGGAGATAAGCCCGAAAGTGCACCATGTACAGAACGGCTTTGATGAAACGTAGGGTGTGAGAGGGGTTCAGGTCTGACTTCGGTACGTTGATAGTGAACCCAAGCGATGGCAGGAGGTTCGCAGTAGTCTGGAGGTCGAGGCGACTGCTTAGAGCGAGCCCGCCTTCAACAACCAGTCATCAAGATAGGGGAAGACTGGAACCCCTGGTCTCCGCAAACGAGCTGCGATCACCGCCATCACCTTAGTGAACACCCGAGGGGCACTGGTGTAGATGAAGGGGAGCATGGTAAACTGAAAGTGCTCTTGGCCCACCGTAAACCGCAGGTAGCGGCAATAGGCAGGTAGGACGGGTTATGGAAATAGACGTCCTGCAAGTCCAACACTACCATCCAGTCTCCTGGGTTCAGGGAAGACAGGACCTGAGAAAAGGTGAGCATCTTAAACTTCTCCTTTTTGAGGAAGTCGTTAAGGGCTCAGAAGTCGAGGATAGGATGAATGCCTCTGTCCTTCTTTGGAACCAGAAAATAGCAGGAATAGCAATCACAGCCTATTTCTGGCCCGTGAACTCTCTGTATTGCTCCCTTAGAGAGTCTTGACTTCCTTGCAGAGTAGAACAAGGTGATCCTCTGTCAGCCGATTGTAAGTTGGATGCATGGTGAGAGGGGTAGCTCGAAGGGGAGGGAGTAGCCTCTTCAGACTATTTGCAACACCCACCTGTTTAAGGTGATATCTCGCCAGTGGTGGAGTTGATGGCATATCCTACCACCAACTGGATGGCCATGATCCGTAGGGATCGGACTAGGAAGGTTTTGCAGGGGAGGAGGGATTTGTGGCTTGACCGGAGTTCTGGCCACCGACCTACGAGGTCCAGGTGAATGGTGTCCATGGCCCCACAGAGGTTGCTGGACTTGCGGAGTCCTCTGGTTGGAACTGGGTTGGCTTGGTTGAAAACCCTTTCTGTTGCCACGAAAGGGGCGAAAGGCAGACACAGGCTGCAATGACGTGGTGAGGCCTAGGGACATGGCTGTAGCCCGCGAGTCCTTGAAGTGCTGAAGCGTTACATCTACCTTGTCTCCACAGAGACGAAAGCCATCAAAGGCATGTCCATAAGGTTAGCTTGAACATCTCCTGAAAAGCCAGATGGCCTCAGCCAGGTGTGGTGCCACCGTTGAGGAAATTGCTTTCTCTAGCGAGTCTGTCGTGTCTAAGCCACACCGTATGGCAAACTTTGCTGCATCTCTCCCGTCTGCATAAGCTTGGGAGAGGAGAGCCCAGTCCTACTCCGAGACTCTTGGCAGCACTTGCACAATTGTATCCCATAGCGAATGGGAATAACGGCTCATGAGACATGCAGTGTTTACCGACCGCAATGATAGGCTGGTGGAAGAAAAGATCTTCTTACCGAAGCGGTCCAGCCTTTTGGATTCCCTGTTTGGGGGTGAGGAAGGGAACACCCCACAGGAAGTGGATGCTTGGACCACCAAACTCTGTGGGGTCGGATGGGTGGATAGGAAAGCTGGGTTGTCTGGTGCAGGGCAGTGGTGGGGGTCCAATAGTTCTATTTACAGGGGCCCCTGTGCTGGGCTTAGACCAGGTGTCGGGTTGAACGTCAGTCAAGGCCTCGTTGAAAGACAGCAAGGGTTCCGAGGTAGAGATACCAGGTTATCAGACCTCTGTCACGTCATTAGTCTTGACTGCCACCGTATGAAGCTGCAGGTCCAAGACCTCCACAGCCCTATGCACCACCATTGCAAAAGAAGCCCTCTCCTCCGTAACCAGGTTAGGAGGAAACCCCATGCCAGTATCTGGAGAGGGTTCCAGGCCGCTGGCATCACCCAGGTCCTCCTACCAGTCCAGTTCTTGATTTGGTTGCGGGATTTCTTATGTTTGCCGATGACACCCTGCTCCTTTCCCAGACTCTTTCTGGGTTACAAGCGGCTCTGAATGTATTTTCCAACTTCTGCTCTGACTTTGACCTGCTAGTTAACGTTTCCAAAACCAAATACATGGTTTTTAACAAAGGAAGATGTGTGAAAGGTCGTGTGCTCATGAACAACGACATTCTTGAACGCACCAACGTTATGACCTACTTGGGGGTAGTCTTTGAAAACAAGCTGAACTGGGGGCCACAAATAGATGCTCTATCACTTAAATTTGCACAGCTCTCAGGGTGCTTGGTAAAAGAACAAAAGCAATCCCAGTCGAAGATGATAGGCCCCCCATTAAAATTTATAATGCAAGAATCAATTCAGCGATCCTATATGGCGCTGAACTTTGGGGTTTTGCCGATCTATCTCCCCTGGTCAAGGCGCAATACAAAGTCCTCAGGAAGCTTACTGGTCTCCCATGTTCCACTCCAGTTAAACCGCTCCTATTGGACCTTGGTTGTCATCCTTTTGACGACATTGCTAGGTTTAGACCACTGGCATTCTGGAGGAGATTATGGACGGTCCCGGAATTAGGCCTCTATGCTAAGGCATTCCTGGATGTCCGTTCTATTTTGGGAGCAAGTAACATCAACTGGTTTAGGCAAGTCCGCCAACTTTTGGAATCTATGGGACTGGGCACCCTCTGGACCGATCCGGCTAATAACCTTTTCCCACCTAAAAAACATTTTAAAAGCCTCTACTGGTCAATGGTGCACCAAAAACATCTATCCTCAGTCCCAGTTGAATCCCTGTCTGGCAGGTTTTTCGAGTTTAAAAAAGTACCCTTTTTAGAAGCTTACTGGGACACAATTACCAGGCCCAGCGACAGGAAACTTTACCACCAATTTAGGGTTGGCACCCTACCAACTAACTCATTTACAAAAAAATGGAAGGGAATGTTCAGCGATTCCTGCAGCTGGTGTACTGATTGTGTCGACTCAGTGGGCCACATATTTTTCGCTTGCCCGGCATATGTTGCCCCCCGGGCCAAATGGCTTAAACCTATTTGCCGCACATTGGGAACTAGACTGGGGTTCGTAGCACTAAGAATTCTGAGATCTGACACAAGCGAATGTGTCGTAGTTGCTGTGGCCAAATTTCTGGGTTGGGTTTGGGTCATTAGAAATAGGAGGCTTTAGTTTTTAGTGTATTGTTAATTCTTGATTTTATATGTGTCAACTGAACTTGTTCTTATTACTTATCCTGATTGTAATCCTTTTTAATCTGTCTTTTTTGATGAAACATTCGATAATAAAGACAAATGAAATTAAATGAATGGTTGCGGGATTTCTAAGGGATCCTGCTGCCCCTCCCAATCATCAACATCCATCCCTAGCCATTCAGAATAGGCCAGGGACCGCTACCTCAAAGACTTTGGTGCCATGGCCCAGCAATCGGGGCACGACTTTGTGTCATGGTCGTGCTCCAGGCACTAAAGACACACCATATGGGGGTCCGTGACCAACATGGCGCGGTGAGATGCGCTGCGCGGCTTGAACCCCGAGGTCTTCTTGCTGGACATACCTACACCCAAAAAGTACTTGACAAAAAGTGGAAAAAAGTGACAGGGGGTAGCTCTCTTTGACGGATCTGCGCGCTGGGGGATGGGGGGGGGGGTCGCCTATATAGACAATGCGGACGTCATCACGACGACAAACCAGACACCTACAGCATCACGCAGAGTCGACCGACACCACCTATCGGTGCACAGGGGAACTGCTATTAAAGATATTCTGGATCCAGCCTGACACTTGGAAATTCAAAGGTAAGGAATCTGCGGTTAGATGTCTCTATCAAATAAAAGGCATCACAGTAATCGATTCTAGATAGTAGAAGGGCGACAGCTACCGTTTTCCTAAGTTCAAAAGCAAAAAATGTAAATACTTTCCTCAGGGTTTTCAAGAGATAGAAACACGAAGTGACTTGATTGATTTGGTCTGCAAAGTTCAGCTTGTTGTCAAAATAGACTCAGAGGTTTTCCACTTTCCTGACCGGACAGGGCAAGTTGCCTAGCTCATGAGGCAACCAAATAGGGGACCAGAATGAAGTATTGCGACCAAAAAAAAAGAAACTCAGTTTTCTCTGAGCTGAGTTTAAGACCGTTTTTGTTCATCCATTTTTCCACCTCCTGCACACAATTACAGAAGTGTGTGGCTACCTCTACCAGGTCAGTGGAAATGGAGAACACTATCTGGGTGTCATCAGCATAGGACACTGTAGAGAACCCAAAAGAATGGATTTGCATTGACAAGGGGGTACAGAAGACATTAAACAATATTAGTGCTTTATAAGAAAGCAGGATCGGCTTTCATGGTCACCCCCACTTTTTGCTGGTGTCATTATGTTTTACTGACTAGTCTGACTGGGATTCAGCTAATCAGAACCCCAGTCTCTGTGCTTCTTCCCTAAATTGGACATGGTGAGTACTTAGGTCAGATTGCCTAACTGGTGTACCCCGATAAGTCCCTAGTATATAGTACTAACATACCCAGGGCATAGGTACACCAGGGGTCTCCCATGGGCTGAAGCATGTATTATGCCACCCATGAGAGACCACTCAAATTTTGACTACATTCCTGCCATTGCAGTATGTGTAAGCTGGTGCTAGCACCACTTACGACAGATAGGTTTCCTTATATCTGAGGTCAGTGCACTTAAAACCTAAAAGTCACCCCTAAGATAGGCCTTTCAATTCTGAAGGCAGGGTGCTTGGTTCTAAGTGTGAGCATCCCCCTGAATGAGCAGGACAGCCCTACAACCTTCGGAGTCCATTCTCCCAGGTTGTAAGTGCATCAGCCATTATGATACATAGAGTAGCCATGCGTCATTACACGATGACCATCTCTAAACTGGCTGTAACAAACCCGTTCATGTTTGGTATCAAACATGTTGGAATCATACCTAAAACACCATAAACGGTGGGGGAATTATGATTCCATGCACTGTAAAGCTCCTCCGGGAGGCCCTCAGTGCTCTCAGTACTAGTCTTACAGAAAGGGTCAGCAAACACGGCTGCTGCCAACCAGATACATGTTTCTGCCATCCTGCTGCTGAGCCAAGCTCGAGCAGGGGAAGGCAGAAGAATAGATGTCCTATCACAGGGAGGTGTGACCACCTCCCAGACAGGGTTTAGGGTATTGGGGCAGGGTGGGGGCCGCTTGCCAGAGCCACTGAGACCGCTTGAAGGGCACATTTGGTGCCCTCCTTGCATACTCCAGTTCAAACCAGCTCTGGGAGCCGTTGGCTCCCGCTCTGGTGCGAAACTGGACAGAGGACATGGGAGTATCCTCCCCACAGTCCAAACTCCTCTCCTGGGAAGGAACCCTGAAACGTCCCAACCCTTTCCTTAGGGTACTTAAGGGCTTACCTGTAGGTGGGTCCCAAGCTTCGTCGTGGGACAAGATTCATATCAAGGCACCACTTCTTCTTTGACCGTCTGGGCACTCTGGACTTCACTGGACTCCGCTCTGGGTATCGAGACTGCAACTGGGAAGACTCCTGCTGCTCCTTGTCTCGTCGCCCTGCTCTTATGCTGCAACGTCCATGCCTGTGCTCCCTACAGGAATCTTCCAAGTCCTGTGAGCATCAAAGACACCTGAAGGAATCTCTCTTGAAGAGAAGGAGTCACTTCTCTGCATCTGCAGGCACCGCAACAAAGCTGATCGGTCTACTGATCCTGGGCTCCCACGGACTCCAAAAAGCTCAGCAACATAGGTGGTGGTTCTTGATATCCCTCGAGGCCTACCCTGTCCTCTCAAGTTTTAGGCCAGTATCCCTCATCGGACCTGCAGGAACCGAACATCTGTGCACCGCATCGACTTGCCGTTGCAAAGGCTTGTTGGCTGTCTTCCTCAGAGATCTCCAGGCTCCAAGTAGCCTCCACCTTAAGCATCACCTGTGACCAAGATCTTCATCCTCTGCTTGAAGGTACTTCCTAACTTGAATCCAGCTTCGGATTCCACTGGACACTTTCCACTTCTTCACCAGCAGCATCTTCCTGAAGTCCTCCATTAAATTTGGTGACAGTTTCCGACGCCGGTTCGCACCCATGCACCTGGCTTCCCTGGTGTAGGTATCCTTGTTCCTAAGATATCCACGGATGGGGTGGCTCTCCAACCTTCTGTCTTGTACGGGGTTTCTTTAGGGTCCACTGGGAATGGTCCTCCTTCTTTAAAATTGCAACCATGACTTACCCATTGACTTGAATTGAGCACGCAGTCGTGTTCCCACACTGCACATGTCCTCCATGCGGTTCCTGGCTACTTAACTCGGGTGGTTCCTTGGGTCCCCAGCACTTCTACGTCTTCTGGGTATACTCTTGACTTGAATTGTGTTTCGCATCCCACTATTTTATTATATGGCGAGGCCCCCCCTCCCCCCCCGGTGACCACTGTGTAATACGTGCTTCTTACCTGTTTTCTTTGCAAAGTATTGTGTGCATTTCATATATCTCCGGTTAGGAGATATTTGTATTGTGTTAGGGTGGGCCTTATAATAAATACATATTTTTATAAATACACTGTGTGGTTCTTTTTCACTTAATCTATACTGTGAGAAGTTGGCCTGGTATATGCTGTCCACTAATTAAAGTGGACACCTTGCACCAGTTCAAACGACCCTTATGAAGTATGAGGTCAAAGATAACCTTTAGAAAGCTATCCTAGTGGTAGCTGTGGAGAGCAGCCTTCAGGCTTAATCTTGAAGGAATGTAAAGCAGCTTGTTTTACCTCCTGAATTAATCAAATGAAAGGAGAAACACACAGTAGTTATATAAAAATATGTATTTATTAATATAACACTCTGGTATCCTCTACCCAACGATCGAACACAAAGCACACAATACGATATCAATAGAACAGTTGTAATTAGCACAATATACAGTGGGCTCCAGGGGGAGACCAAACCATAAACTAAAATAGTGGTATAACAACCATAACTTGGGTCAAGACAAGGTCCGGAGCACGTAGAATCGCTGAGACCCCAAGGAACCACCCAAAGTGAGTAGATGGGGGCCCCACGGAGGACGGGTACAGTGTGCTAACACGCCCGCGGGCTCTGTACAACTCAATGGGAAAGTCCCGGTTGCAATTTTACAGTTTAAGGACCCTTCTAGGAGGACTTTGAGGAAACCCTTTGGAACGTAAGAGGTTGGAGAGCCACCCCACTCGTGGATACCAAAGTACCCGAGTTACTTATCCGAGAGGAGCCGGGTGCGTAGGATTGAAGTGGCATCGGAAACTGCCGTCGTTCTCTAAGGAAAGGCTTCGAAGAAGTGCTGCTGTCGTGAAGATGAAAAGGGTCCAGTGGAATCCAAGGATGGATTCTTGAAGAAAGGAACCTGAAAGCAGAGGGGACAGAGTCTGGGTCTCTTCAGCGAGACCAGGGGCTCGGGAGACGATGCCCACCGATGTCGGGTGCTTCAGGTTCGAAGAAAGGATGCTTGTCTCTGCAGCCACGAGGACCAGGAGACGTCGACGATGACCAGGAGCCAGATGCGAACTGTCCCACAAATGATGCCGAGTGCTGAGGTGTCGGTGTCTGGCTGGGGCACCAACAAGCCTTGGCAAAAGCAACCCATGCAGGAAGGTCAAGCAGGTTTAAGGTGTGGACCAGCAAGGTCCTGGAGACTCACCAAGCAGTGGGGAGCCAGGGCACATCTGGAGCAACCAGGAAAGCTTAACAGAATTCAAGATGAACCTCAGGAGGACCCACAGGCCGAATGACCAGGAGTCGCGAGGGAACCTCGAGCAAGATCACAAAGTACCAGCCCACGGAGCACTCCGTGCGAAGAGGCCACAGTTCGTTGGTGGAAATACTGCTCAGGGTCAGGACTACACGGAGTCCAATTCCCAAGCTCCAGAATCGCCAACAAGCATATGCACTTGCAAATAGCCGCGGTGCACAGCGGTTCGGGTTATGCAGCCCCCACGAGGGATACTGCCCTCAAACTTGCTGAGAGGGCAGATCAACCTCAGGGACCTTCAAAACCCACCTCCTGTGTTGCTAGAGTCTTCAGAGTCCACAGGAGCCCGGTAGCAGCAGACCGGTCATTTGCATGGAGGTGCATGCGAA
Source organism: Triturus cristatus (assembly GCF_964204655.1). Lineage (NCBI taxonomy): Eukaryota > Metazoa > Chordata > Amphibia > Caudata > Salamandridae > Triturus > Triturus cristatus. Next base: position 775,367,877 of record NC_140595.1, on the reverse strand, counting down.
ATCAGAGGAGTGATTCCTTCACCCCAAGGGAGATTCTTAAGTTGTCCTTAGTGCACCACAGGTCCTGCACGGAGCCTGTATGGAGCAAGGGCACAGACAAAGCTTTGGATGGAGAGGGATATGAAGTCAGGCGCAGTCGAAGTCCAGAGTGTCCAGACGGTCGAAGGTCAGTGGTTTCTTCTTGTAGAATCTTGTCCACGTAAAATCTAAAGAGCTACAGTAAGGTAAGCCCTTTTGTACCCACAGGAGAGCATTGTACAGATTCGGGGGAACCTCCTAGGGGAGGGTCAGGACAGAGGGGAGGCTACTCCTATGTCCTTTGCCCAGTTTCGCACCAGAGCAGGAGCCAACGGCTCCCAGAACTGGTTTGAGCTGGACTATGCACAGGGACACCAAATGTGCCCCAGGTGCAGACTTTCAGGCACCCACCCAGACCCAATATACTAAATCCTGTATGGGAGGCGGTCACACCTCCCTGTGACAGGATGCCTACTGTGCTGCCTTCCTCTGCTCGAGCTTGACCCCACGAAGCTCACTTCAGAAGAGTGGAATCATACCTCTCACACCGGTTACCGGTGTGAAGGTATGATTTCAAGGTGTTTGATACCAAACACAACATGTTTTATTTCAGCCGTTTTCGTGATAGCATTTACCGCAAGGTTATAATGCACCTCTACCTATATGTCTGGCTGAGTCACAGACAACCCGGGAGAATGGTCTCCGAAGGCTGCAGAGGGGCTCTGCACATGCAGGGGCACCCTCTTACGTAAAACCCAGCAACCTGCCTTCAGGATTGTTAAGGCCTGCTACAGGGGTGACTTATAAGTTTTAAGAGTAGTGACCTATCGATATAGTGAACCTATATCTAAAGTAGGTGGTGAAAGCACCAACTTACACAGGTTGCAGTAGCAGACCTGTAGTTCCATTTTGCATGGCCTTTCATGGGTGGCATAATACATGCTTCAGCCCATGGGGGGCCTCTGGGGTACTTATGCCCTGGGTACATGGGTACCATATACTAGGGACTCATAAGGGCACCCCAGTATCCAATCTGGAGTGTACCAAAAAACATGTATACCAGTTTAAAGGAAAAAGCAGATAGACTGGGGTCCTGCTGAGTAGGATCTCAGTCAAACTAGTCAAAAACAGTGCAACATCAAGCAAAAAGTGGGGGTAACCATAAGAAATAGATCCTACTTTCCTACATATACCAATAAGATTATACTCTGGAAAAAAAAGCTGCTTTACACTCCTTCTAGACTAGCCTGAATGCTGCTCTCCACAGCTACCACTTAGAGAGCTTTCTAGGGTTGTCTAAGACTAAAATCACCATAAGGGTTGTTTGGATTAGTGCTGGGTGCTACACTTACATAGGTGACCACCATATACTAAGCCAGTTTCTCACACCTAGTATATGGTACTAAGGTACCCAGGGCATAGATGCACCTGGGGTCTCCCATGGGCTGCAGCATGTATTAGTCCACCCTTGAGAGACCACTCAAATTGAGACTACATTGCAGCCTGTGTGAATTGGTGCTAGCACTACTTACAACAGATATAAATTTCCTTATATCTGAGGTCACTGCACTTAAAACCTATAAGTCACCCCTAGGGCAGGACTTTGAATCCTGAAGGCAAGGAGCTAGGTTATAAGTGTGAGGGTGCCCTGCAGGATCAGGACACCCCCTACAAATGCTGGAGTTGATTTACCAGGCTTTGTAAGTGCGGTCAGCATTTTAATACATATTGTAGAAATCAAGTAAATTATGAGATGCCTAACTATATATTGGCTGCACCAAAACAGGTCGTATTTGGTATTAAACATGTTGGAATCCTACCACAACCCCGATTCCAGTGTTGGATGTAGGATCCTATGTAAAGGGGGTCTCTCCATGTTAGCCTTTCGGGGTCTAACAGCAAGCTAGTGCTACTGCCAACCACAGACACGATTCTGCCGTCCTGCTGCTGAGCTGAACTAGAGTAGGGGAAGGTGGAAAAATAGGTTTGCTGTCACAGGGAGGTGTAACCACCTCCCAGACAGGACTCAGTGTATTTGCTGGGGTGGGGGTGCTTGCCAGCCCCACCAGACCGCTCTGAAGGGCACATTTAGTGCCCTCCTTGCATCATCATAATAATAATAATAATAATAATAATAATAATAATAATAAAGACATTTATACAGCGCACAGCTACCTCGACTGAGGTGTCCCAGCGCTACTCCAGTGGGAACCAGTTCAGGGAGCTGTTGGCTCCCGGTCTGGAGCGGAACTGGCCAAATTACATCGGAGTATTCTCCCCTCTGTTCAGCCCCTTCTCTGGGAGGGATCGCTGAATCATCCCAACTCTTTCCCTAAGCTACTTAAGGGCTTACCTGTGGGTGGCTCTTCAGATCCGCCGTGGAACAAGATTCAGATCCGAAACTACTTCAACTTTTACCATCTGGGATCTTTGGACTTTGTTGGACTTCACATAGAAACCAAGACTGGACCAACAAAGATTCCTGCTGCTCCTGGTCTCGTTGTCCTGCCAGTCTTCGGCATCATCTGTGCCTGTGCTTCATCCAGGTTCTTCTCAAGGCCTGTGGGCATTAAAGACACCTGAAGAAATCTCCCTGGAAGTGAAGAAGTCACTCCCCTGCATCCGCAGGCAACACAACTAAGCTGACCGGTTTGCTGCTCCTGAAGCCACACGGACTTCAAAAGGCTCCACAACACAGGTGGAGGTACTACAACTCCATTGAGACCTGCACTGTCTTCTCTGCAAGTTTGAGGCTAGTATCCTTCGTCGGAACCGCTGGAACAGAACCCCTGTGAACCGTGTCGACTTGCCGTTGCCAAGGCTTGTTGGTTCTGTCCTCCAGAGATCTTTGCACTACAAGAAGCTCCAGCATCTCTTCCTACCAAGGTCTTTGTCCTCATCACATCCTTTACACCATGGGCCTGCATCTTTGGCGAGTTGCTCGAGGTCCTCTTGCGACTCCTGTGTCTTCGGCCTGTGGGTCCTCTTGAGGGTCTTCTTTGGGTTCAGCGGGCTCCTCTGCTTGCTCGGAGCTTACTCTGACTCTTCTGCACTTGGTGAGTCCCTTGGACCTTGCTAGTTCCAATGTTACACCTTTTTTGTTTACCATGTCTGTTGATGCTGCCAAGGCTTGTTGGTGCTCCCGCCAGACACCGACCCCCTGGTTCTCAACTTCCAACGTGGGACAGCTCGTGAATGACTCCTGGATTTACACAGCGTCGCTTGGTCCCACAGCTGCAGCGACAAGGTCAGTCAACTCTCCTGCATCTTCCGTCATCGGTGGTCATTGGTCTTCCATGTCTCCTGGTCACTCCCAAGTGGCATAGACTCTGTCCCCTCTGCTTGCACGTACTTCTCTTCAAGAATCCATCCTTGGATTCCACCAGACTCTTTCACCTTATTCACCAGCAGCATTTTTTCTGAAGTGCTCCATTGCGGTCTACAACAGTTTCACATACCATTTCTACTATTGCCTTAAAAAAACACACATCTTACTCTGTGGCCACCCCAGAACGTACGTAAGTGATGTAAGTAAGCTCTGGAAGTATGAAAGTAGGAAGCTGTTATTTAATTTCCCCCAGTAACACCTTACCCTGTGACCTCCACAGAGCCTGCGCACGTGGTGTGAGTAACCTCTGGAAGCATGAAAGTATGATGTTGTATAATGTCTCCCAGTTCTAAAAAAAAAACTATTTTTTCCATCCAGTTGTAAAGAGCCAGGGTTTTATACACTCTGGTTAAAAGGTCCAGGAAAGGCAAGCAGAAGACCCCCCTTGAACAAAATCGTCTTCTGTACAGACTGTTGCACTAGTGAGAAGAGCCCAACTCTGCATGCTGGTGTGGCACAATCAGGTCGAGCTAGTCGCCATTTCTGAAAAGCACTAATGCAAGTCTGTTGCACCAAGAGGTTGAACAAGAATCCCTCTCAGGGTGCAGGTTAAAAGACCAAGTCTCAGTTTGTTCTTGTGAATCTTGAAGTTGCACCACAGAGTTGAGGCCAGCTCCTCCTTAGGGTGGACTTTGACACAGTCATAGTATGAACAGGCATGCACATTTTCACACACACCCACCCTTGCAGAACAGTTCAGCTCCCATGATGTGAAGCTGGTACTCGAGTGGGGGGAGACCACCAAAATCAGCGAGTGGAGATCCCCAATACAAGAAGTGGAGGAGGCATGAAGGAGGGAGACTCTTCCCCATTCTGAATATGTAGCATCTAATAATTCCCTCCACCAAAGTTCAAAGTTTGACTCTGGCTTAGATTGTTGGCCAAAGCAACAACTGATCAGTTGATCTTGAGCTTGCTTACCTCCATTCACTTGACCGACATGAACACATGAACACAGGAAGGATAAATACTGAATAAACAAGGACAAGTGCACACACATACAAATATTCCAAGTATAATTTGAGTCAACTGGAAACAAGAATATTACAACCCCTCTGTACTTATATGTTTTTGATAGAGCTTTCCTTGTGCAGATAATTTACCCCCTGGTAGAATTCTGGCAGCTGATAAGAGATACATTATATCTAACATCTTGTGTCTAAGTCCGTGGTACAGAATTAGAAGTGTTGGGATACTACCTGAAGCATTCATGAATCCAGAGGCGTGTTATGGCAGCTTTGGTGTCATGGAAATCTCGATTGGCTCGCAGCATGCCCTGGAACACCTATGTGAAGAGAAGAGAATAGCTATAAAAAGAGAAGACAGCAGGCCTGCACCCCAAATTTTCTTACTGCTGCAGTGAGTTTAGATAGTATGAGATGTGTCCATGCCTTATTGGCTCCTAGATTTTTGATGATGTTAATATATATTATAGCCTTGACATATATTAAAATGGTACTAAAAGCCCGTTGTTCATTCCAGTCTCTAATTTGGGATATTTGTAGATGGAAAAGTGTCCATTGCACAGAAGGGGAGGCAGAAGGGTGGTGAGGAGAATCTGTAGTTAGCGTATCCAATAGAGGGAAAATGTTACCCAGTAGACATCTGTTTGTGGATTTTACTGCTGTTGATTCACATGCTGTGCGTACTTTCGCCATCAAGTATTGGGCCCAGCTGTTTGCAAGTTGTTTATCTTTGAAGAAGTCTTTCGAGTCACGAGGTTATACGATTCTTCCTCTTGCTGGTAATGCGCATGGACATCAACTCCACTGTTCAATTATTTTCTGCCATAAGGTGGGTGAGGATGGAGTGATGTTATGTAGAGATATATGTCCTTGCAAAAGTGATATTAATAGAAAGAATACTGCAACAGCCACAGGTGTACAGGGAGGGGGGTGCGGATGTGAATCTACACCACTACATGCCACAAACAGATGTCTACTGGATAAGTAACGGACATGTTACTTACTTTCGGTAACGCCTTATCTGGTAGGGACATGATCTAGCCACAGATGCCTTACCTTTAAGCTTCCAGGTGTCAGGCTGGATCTGGAAGATTTTTCTTAGCAGTACCCTTGTGCGCTGGTAGATGGTGTCATTCAACTCTGCGTGACATCGTGGGCATCCTGTTTGTCACCGCTGTGACATCCGCGTCATCCATATAACCACCACAGCGGCGTGCTGACTTCAGCACTTTTCACAACATTCCGCGCAAGAAGCGCGGAGCCATGTGGTAACTGGCCATGGTGGGTTAAAAACAACTCAGGCCATGAAGTGAAACCGGGGGGCTACTAGACGTAGATACAACTGCTCCAGATCCCTCTACACTGGAGGCTATCTATCATACGATATTAAAGCACCGGAATCAAACCCGCCAAGACAGTCACAAAGCTCAGTCTTCCCTAAGGAAGGTTCAAAGTGTGGTCAGGAAATTGACCAAATCATGCAACTCTATCGGGGAACGGATGACGGACCTTGAAACAAGAATAACCTTAACAAAGTCAGATCTAGTAGCTACACAGGCGCTAAACGAGGCTCATGAATCCCAGCTGGTTGATGTACAGTGGAAGCTGGAAGAACATGAAAACCGTCAGAGGCGTAACAACTTGTGCTTTTTTGGGGTTCCCCGAAGGAGTTGAGGGGTCGGACATCTGAACCTATTTAGTTTAATTATTAAGGGCTGCCCTCCCAGAGCTGACTGGCTGGAACTGGACACAGGAGTTGCAATGGGTTCACAGAGTTCCTTTTACGTTGAGGCATCAATTGAAAGAAGATTCTAAGCCACGGGCCATCCTAGTGTACTTCGGAAACTTTTTGTTGTGGCAAGCAATCTTTGAAAAGCTAGGCCTGAAACGAAGAGGTCCAGTGGGTGAGTCTCGTTTTTTGTGCGGCTGGATTTTTGCAACACTACAGTTGAGAGGCGCTGGGGGATAGGACAGCTGATAAATCCCTTTCAGGACAAAAATGCTCAAGCCTTCCTGGTTAACCCAGCACGGTTAAAAGTGATTTGGGGAGGGCAAATGCAATTTTATGTTTTGGAGATTAAGGCAAATTAATATCTGGAAGGTTTAACCCGTTCTGTGCCCATGATGAGCTGGACTCGTCATGGAGCACAGTCGCGATGTGCCCATGACGAGTCCAGCTCGTCATGACACCCACCCACGGGGGAAGCGCTGGCACTCCCCCGTGAGTGGTCGATCCTTTTTTTTTACTGGGAAGGCAGGGGAAGACCTTCCCCTGCCTCCCCCCGCCCCCGCGTCATCAATGACGTCAGCGCGCAAGTCGCGCTGACGTCATTGGAGGTTTCCCCTTTGTTCTCCGTCGCGCAGGAAGCCATTTGCTTCCTGCGCAACGGAGAAGAAAGGTGAGTTTTGGGGCTGGGGAGGGGGGATTTCCTTTTCTTTTTTGTGCTGGCAGCTGTCCCCCCCTCTCTTCCTATTATCCTCTTTCGATCTTGCTCCTCATTCACTGAAAACCGTAACTTGAAACGGTTAGCAATCGATTTCATTTAGTTGCTTCCCTGTGAAATGGATCCAAAAAAGAAAAACACTTGCGGGAAATGCCCTTTTTCTGACATTTTTCTATTCCAAAGTGCAGTGGGATGGAGAGATATCGAAGGTTAATATGAAAAATAAATACATAACTAAATAAAGCAAGCCAGAGGGGTTGCAAAGTGGCCAGATTGGTTTTATTTACATCCAAATACATCAGCCTCACTTTACAGACTTTGCCAGTGAAGCGCTACTTTCGTTTTCTCATCTTTCTTTGAACAGCATTGTTGTTCCCAGGTGGGAAAGTGTACCATTCCTGGAGGTACTGCAATACCTGGTTGATGGGTGGATTGGAAAACACGTGTACCATGGCTCTGTGTTTATGGATGTGGTCTTTTTATACCATACTGCTTACATTTTGTAAGGATATAAGCAATGGACATTGAAACGGTTCCCTTCAGGGCCCTCTAGTCATGTCCATAACTTTTCAGGTAAAACCACTCGCTGATTTCTGAATAGTGAGTGAGAGATCGTTAAGGTAACCATGTTGTTTCTGCTTACATTTCACATGCTTTGCATTCCCTATGAGTGGTTGCTTTTTTTTTATTTTTTAGGCAGCATATTACTCTTATCAAGTGCATAATTTGAATTGAGCCACATCCAAGTGTTTATAGCGGGCACAATTAGGTTATAGCTGAAGGCAGTGCGAGTTTCTCTCAGTGGGCAAGTATGGTGTTCAGTGGGGGAGGGATGTGGCACTATGGCCAGAGCTGTCGAATTTGGAACTGGGGAACCGGGTTCAGCCTTCATGACCAGTCCACTGTACTGAGGGAGCACATTCTCATGCTAGACATTAGAAGGCCCCACTAGACCTTAGAAGACTTGATGTCTTAGCACAAGCAGATGTACCCTAGTGGTGTCAATTGTGGGTTAACCTTGAAGGCCTGTCCACCACAATCCATACTGAAGTTCATCTCCAGTCTTGCGGGCAGACCTACGAAGCAGCACACCCTAGAGCAACAGTGATCCAGTCGCTGTGACTCTGTCACTGAGGTCACATGAACCTTGAGCAGGTTAGGGCGATGCGAACGGTGTGACCTCACTGGGTACCTATTTCGGGTGGGTGCGTAGTGTTTGCAAGTATATTATGGTTTGAAAAAAACTTGCTGCTTCCTTCCTGGCCTCCAGCAATTTTCAGAAACAATAAAAATGTCATGATAACTTTGGTGATTATTGTTCTTCCTAGAGAGATATGGAGTTTTGTCTAGTGGAAGGGTTGACTCCTGGAAAGGTAGCACAGAGGGTTAATGTGCCTGCTGCAAAGAACATGTACCATGCAGATCACAAAGTGCACTGCTTTAATGGGCGGACCATGATGAATGGTCATTTAATGTCAGCTGTAGATGATGGATTCCTGAACAGTGTCATGTATGTGCATGTTTGCATTGTGCGGAGGGGATTACCAGGTAATTATTCACGCAGCTCTCTGATGGATGTCACATGCGGTTTTTCTGAGTCCCCAGATAGCTCATGCAGTCTGTGTGTTCTCTTTTGTACTGCCAGTCACCGGTGTATTCAACTGTGTAGCCTTGGACCGTGTCATGTATGTGCATGTAACTTGCATGATCGAGCTAACTATTAGCGGCGATACTAAGTGTCTCTCGGACCTCTTTCAAGTGGTCGCCGTCCTTTTTCCCCAGCAACCCCCCCTCCCCAGGGGCGGCAATCTGAGAGATAGGCCCGGGCGCCACAAGCTCTAGCTACGCCTCTGCCCCCCATGTCTCTTTTATGCATTCCTGCTGCACGATCGTTCGATCGTGCAGCAGGAATGGCCACTAGCGCCAGGGTTTTTTTCCGTTTTTTAGGTTTGGGGTTGTTTGTGGGAGCGGCGTCTTAGGAAAGGGTCGCTCCCCTTATGGCCTCATTCTTTTTTAAATATTTTAAAGTGGAAACAAAATCAAAGAGGTAGCAGACGATACGTTACAAGAGGAAAAAGTGATGTGTGCATGTTACAAAAGAGTACAAAATACAAGTAGAGGTAAAATACTGCAATAAATGGCAGACACTCAGAAAACAAGAGGATACATTACATGAGGCAATGGTGGTAATTGTTCATGTATCAAAAGCAAACAAAATACAAGAGGTAGCAAAAGATACGTTACAAGAGGAAAAGTGACATGTGTGCAAGTTACAAAAGAGTACAAAGTACAAGTAGAGGTATCAAAGTGCAATAAATGGCACACACTCAAAACACAGGAACACACTGGGAAGGCACTTCTACAGGCATGGAGAACAGAATTTCCTATAATGTAAAGACTTCCTTCAGACAATAGAGAGGGCGTGAATTAAGTTTGGAAGTGTCTTTGCAGGAGGAGAACTTTGAGGTCAGTTTTGAAAGACAGGAAAAAGGGGGTGGTCCGGAGCTGAGGCTGAGTTCCAGATTCTCGCCGCGTTGCCTGTAAAGGATTGGGCCATCAATCTTTCCTTCTTGAAAGTGGGAGGTTCAAGCAATAAATTTTGCGCAGTACGTGATGGTCTAGAGCATTATATGCATATGTGACATTAATGTTTTTTTCTCCTTTTTATTCTAGTTTAAAGCTTTTGATTCCTGTTTCCGGTTTCGACAGTGGTTGTTCTGCAGTTTTGTGTAGTTGCATTTTTTTGGTAAGAATTTTTTTTTTTGTATTTACTCCAAATGAGTAATATTGTAATGTTTGAATGAATTTATTTGTAAGTGTTGTCATAATGGCAGCATATTTAGTTAGTGGTTTGAGCATGAAATTCTTTGCGATGTGCTTTGCATAGTCTTATGTGTAATTTCTTTTCTCTTTCTTTTTTAGTGGGATATTGTTGATCCATACTGTGTCTGTGCAGAGTAGGTGGTGGTGAGTAGTTTAGCTGCCTCTGGCAAGTGAGTGGTATTGTTTTGGAGTATATATGTGTTTTTGATAAAGGTGCTTTTTGTTTATTACTTATTTTACAAAGTGTTTGTTGTTCTTGACTTGTTTGACAAGTTACCTTTATTAATAAGCCTTATGGCTAGCCGTAGAATGACTGCTCAACAGGTGGTTGGTATGCTTCTTGAATCTTCCTCTGAGCATGATTATGAGACTGACAGTGCGTCTGAGGGAGAGGAGGGAGGGGAAGATTCTGGCAGTGAGTTTTCTCTCCACATGGAATCATCGGATGATGAAGGTACTCTCAGTGCAGATGAAGGTACTCTTGGTGTGGATGAAGCAACTCTCAGTGCGGATGAAGTGCCTGTCTTAGAGGAGGAAACTGCTGTGCCGATGGTGCAAGAGGCATCTGGATTGCAGTCTGAGGCTGCTAGGCTTCCTACTGGAAGTGCTGGACTTTGGGTTGATCCAAACATGGTGCAGCCGGTGTTGCCTGCCTTTAGCGGTGATGCAGGGTGTAGAGTGGATTGTGAACACTTTTTGCCTATACAGTTTTTTCAGTTGTTTATGGATGATGTATTTTTGGGTGAGATTGTTGAGCAGACAAATTTGTATGCTGAACAGTTTTTGAGGGACAACAGTGACAAACGTAGGCCCCAGTCTAGAGCTACCCGGTGGTCTCCCACATATCTGGAAGAGATTAAGAAGTTTTTGGGTTTGACTTTATTGATGGGTGTGGTAAGGAAGCCAACCTTGGCTTCATATTGGTCTACTAGCCCCTTGTTGGCAACTGCCATATTTCCTGCAGTTATGACTCGTAATCGGTATTTACTTTTGCTACGTATGCTGCATTTTGTTGATAATTCTATGGCGTTGCCACGAGATCACCCTGACTGTGACCGTCTTTTTAAGATTTGGCCCGTTCTTGATCACTTTGTAGATCGATTTTCTGAGATCTATACTCCAGGGAAAGAAATATCGATTGATGAGTCTTTGGTCTTGTTCAAGGGCCGTTTGGTTTTTAGGCAGTACATCCCTAGCAAGAGGGCACGCTATGGAATTAAGCTGTATATGTTGTCTGAGAGTAGGACAGGATATGTTTCTAATTTTCGTGTGTACACTGGTAGAGATTCTACTATTGACCCCCCAGGTTGTCCGTCCACTTTTGGAGTTTCAGAGAAAATTGTGTGGGATCTTGCTAGAAGACTGTTTAACAGAGGACACCATTTGTACCTTGATAACTTCTATACTGCTGTGCAATTATTTAAGGAATTGTATAAAGTGGACACTTTTGCATGTGGCACAATCCGCTCTAACCGTAAAGGTTATCCGAAAGAGCCTGTTTGCAAAAAACTTCAGAGGGGGCAGTGCAGTTCCTTGCGTAGTGATGAACTACTAGCTGTAAAATTTGTGGACAGGAGGGATGTGTACATGCTGACTACCATCCATGATGAGAGTACTTCACCTGTGGCTGTTTGGGGTCAGGTTGCTGAAGTGCGCAAACCTGTGTGCATTCTAGACTACAATAAGCACATTGGTGGTGTTGACAGAGTAGATCAGAGGGTGGAACCTTACTCTGCTATTCGGAAGGCTTATGTTTGGTATAAGAAGTTGGCCATCCATTTCTTCGAATTAGCAAATTTCAATGCTTTTATTGTGTTCAAGGATTGTTCTCCTGCGTCAAAGTTGACATTTCTTCAGTTTCAGCACTCTGTGATAGCTAGCCTTGTTGTTGTGGAACAGGCAAGTGTTCCTAGATTTGGAGTGGTGGAGGATGTGGCTCGATTGAAAGATCGCCACTTTCCTGATTACATCCATCCCACACCTTCAAAAGATTTTCCCACTAGGAGATGTAGAGTTTGTTGGCGAAGAGATAAGCGGAAGGAGTCTTGTTATTTCTGTCCCGGGTGTCCTTCTAACCCTGGGCTGTGTATGCCTGCTTGTTTTAGAGCGTACCACACGCAAAATAAATTTTGGGAGCTTCCATGAGTGGTAAAGTGACCTGCCTGGTCTGTATTGTTTAAAAAAATTATTCTGTTTCAAGGTTGGCATTAGTGCAATGTATTTAGTTTCAGATTTTGTGTTAGAAGATTTGTATCTATTTGCAATTTGTTTGTGTTTTTTTGTATATAAAATCCTAAATGTGATGTTGGTGTGTGTAGGTTGGTGCTTGGCTGGAGGTGTGCGTGGACTGGCACTTGGCTGGCGGTGTGTGTGTTCTGGCGCTTGGCTGGCGGTGTGCGTGGACTAGCACTTGGCTGGTGGTGTGCGTGGAGTGGCGCTTGGCTGGCGGTGTGCGTGGAGTGGCGCTTGGCTGGAGGTGTGCGTGGACTGGCGCTTGGCTGGCGGTGTGTGTGGACTGGCGCTCGGCTGGCGGTGTGTGGCGGTGTGTGAGTAGTGACTTGGTGCTGGTCACTACACACACTGCTAGCTGAGCGCCACTCCACGCAATCCATCAGTTTGTGTAGTTGTGGGCGTGTGGAAGTGATGGGCCCTTGAATGGCGCTGTCTGCTGGTGTGAGTGTTGTAATGTGATGGGCCCGCGCTGGCGGCGTGAATGTTTTGTATGTGTCACACGTATGAAAGGTGTATGAATGGCCTGTAAAGAGGTTGGTGCCTTGTCGTGGCTTTACAGCTCACGAGCTGTGAGTCAATGGTTCAGTTTCTCGTCCTTTCAATTATTAATAGTGCATTTCATTTTTGTGAAATCACTTGCTAATACAATTGTATATACTGAACCATTACTCACCCTCGTGCCAAACCCAACCAGTATGTGTGTGTGCTTTAGGATTAGATGGCTGTGCAGTAATATTTGTCTTTTTGTCTTCCTGAAGCAGGGTGTACCTTGTCCCTTTTTGTGAATGTTGTGATGTGTTGGTTTTGTGCCTGGTGGTGTGAATGGTCTTGTGTGTATCACGTATGAAAGGTGTGTGAATGGCCTGTAAAGTGGTTGGTGCCTTGCCGTGGCTTTACAGCTCACGAGCTGCGAGTCATTGGTTCAGTTTTTTGTCCATTTAATTATTGACAGTGCATTTCATTTTTGTGAAATCTCTTGTTAATAAAATTTATTATACTGAACCATCACTCGCCCTCGTGCCAAATCCAACCAGTATGTGTGTGTGTTTGAGGAATAGATGGCTGTGCAGGAATCTTTGTCTTTTTAGTTTCTCTGCCAAGGTGTATGTTCCATGTAAGAATAACCCACCAACTGTAGATATTGTCGTAAACCCATGGGAGTTCATGGTGATGTCTCTCTTGTGAATTTCAAAAAGTTATTTTATCCACAATGTCCTGCATACCTCAAAATGTCTGTCACATTTTCCTTGCAATATTGTGCCGATATTTTCACTCTGTAGAAACAAACAACTAATTATGTCAAAACGATCTGATTTTGCTAGGGGGTCAACTGACTTTTTGGCCCGTGCTCGGCGGCCATCTAGGGAAACCTACCAAACCCATACATTTCTGTCGCGGGTACTTGGGCCTCCCACTCAAGTGAGGCACCATTTTTACCGGGAGACCCGGGGGAACGCTGGGTGGTGGGAAATTTGAGTGAGCCCGGTGATGCCACAACTTTCCCACACAAAAATGTGTGAAAAAAGTGATTTTGTTCAGCTAAAATTGAGGTTTGGAGGGGATTCTGGGTAAGGAAACGTTGGAGGATCCATGCAAGCCATAATTCCCTGGAAGCCCCCGAGTGTCTAGTTTTCAGAAATGTATGGGTTTGGTAGGTTTCCCTAGATGCTGCCGAGCACCGGGCCAAAAACCTAAGTGACTCCCCTTACAAAACCAGTTGGTTTTGAGATAGGCAATTTTGATGTCGCCTCACTACGTTTTGGGCCCTTGCCTGTCGCGGGTACTTGGGTCTCCCACACAAGTGAGGCCCCATTTTTACCGGGAGACCCGGGGGAACGCTCGGTGGTGGGAAATTTGAGCAAGCCCAGTGATGCCACAACTTTCCCACACAAAAGTGAGAAAAAAGTGATTTTTTCAGCTAAAATTTAGGTTTGCAGGGGATTCTGGGCAAGGAAACGTTGGGGGATCCACGCAAGCCATACCTCCCTGGAAGCCCCCGGGTGTCTAGTTTTCAGAAATGTATGGGTTTGGTAGGTTTCGCTAGATGGCCGCCAAGCACCGGGCCAAAAACCCAAGTGACCCCCCTTGCAAAACCAGGTGGTTTTGAGATAGGCAATTTTGATGTCGCCTCACTACGTTTTGGGCCCTTGCCTGTCGCGGAGCTAGGGTTAAAAGACTAGAGCTAGGCACTTTGCCGAAAAAGGGTCATTGTTCACTGCGAAATTGAGGTGTGACCACGTTGCGTTTTGCGCCGTTTCGTGTGGCGGGCACTAGGCCGACCCACACAAGTGAGGTACCGTTTTTCTCGTAAGACTTTGGGGAACGCGGGGTGGGTGGAAATTTGTGGATCCACGCAGATTCCGGAACTTTCCACCACAGAAATGTGGGGAAAATGTGTTTTTTAAAAATATTTTTTAGGTTTGCAAGGGATTCTGGGTAACAGACCCTGGTGGGAGGCAGTCAAGTCACCCCATCCTGGATTCCCCTGGGTGTCTAGTTTTCAAAAATTTATAGGTTTGCTAGGTTTCCCAAGGTGCCCGCAGAGCTAGGGTTCAAAAACTACAGCTAGACATTTTGCCAAAAAAGGGTCATTTTACACTGCGAAATTGAGGTGTGACCACGTTGCGTTTTGCGCCGTTTCCTGCCGCGGGCACTAGGCCGACCCACACAAGTGAGGTTCAGTTTTTCTCGTAAGACTTTGGGGAACGCGGGGTGGGTGGAAATTTGTGGATCCACGCAGATTCCGGAACTTTCCACCACAGAAATGTGGGGAAAATGTGTTTTTTTGACAATTTTTTATTTAGGTTTGCAAGGGATTCTGGGTAACAGACCCTGGTGGGAGGCAGTCAAGTCACCCCATCCTGGATTCCTTTGGGTGTCAAGTTTTCAAAAATGTATAGGTTTGCTAGGTTTCCCAAGGTGCCCGCAGAGCTAGGGTTCAAAAACTACAGCTAGACATTTTGCCAAAAAAGGGTCATTTTTCACTGCGAAATTGAGGTGTGACCACGTTGCGTTTTGCGCCGTTTCCTGCCGCGGGCACTAGGCTGACCCACACAAGTGAGGTACCGTTTTTCTCGTTAGACTTTGGGGAACGCGGGGTGGGTGGAAATTTGTGGATCCACGCAGATTCCAGAACTTTCCACCACAGAAATGTGGGGAAAATGTGTTTTTTTGACAATTGTTTAGGTTTGCAAGGGATTCTGGGTAACAGACCCTGGTGGGAGGCAGTCAAGTCACCCCATCCTGGATTCCCCTGGGTGTCTAGGTTTTAAAAATGTATAGGTTTGCTAGGTTTCCCAAGGTGCCCGCAAAGCTAGGGTTCAAAAACTACAGCTAGACATTTTGCCAAAAAAAGGGGCATTTTTCACTGCGAAATTTAGTTGTGACCACGTTGCGTTTTGTGCCGTTTCCTGCCACGAGTACTAGGCCGACCCCACAAGTGAGGTACCGTTTTTCTCGTAAGACATTGGGGAACGCGGGGTGGGTGGAAATTTGTGGATCCACGCAGAATCCGGAACTTTCCACCACAGAAATGTGGGGAAAATGTGTTTTTTTGACAATTGTTTAGGTTTGCAAGGGATTCTGGGTAACAGACCCTGGTGGGAGGCAGTCAAGTCACCCCATCCTGGATTTCCCTGGGTGTCTAGTTTTCAAAAATGTATAGGTTTGCTAGGTTTCCCTAGGTGCCCGCAGAGCTAGGGTTCAAAAACTAGAGCTAGGCACTTTGCCAAAAAAGGGTAATTTTTCACTGCGATATTGAGGTGTGACCACGTTGCGTTTTGCGCCGTTTACTGTCGCGGGTACTAGGCCGACCCACACAAATGAGGTACCATTTTTCTCGTAAGACTTTGGGGAACGCGGGGTGGATGGAAATTTGTGGCTCCACGCAGATTCCGGAACTTTCCAATACAGAAAAGTGGAGAAAATATGTTTTTTTTGACAATTTTTTTAGGTTTGCAAGGAATTCTGGGTAACAGACCCTGGTGGGAGGCAGTCAAGTCACCCCATCCTGGATTCCCGTGGGTGTCTAGTTTTCAAAAATGCATAGGTTTGCTAGGTTTCCCAAGGTGCCCGCAGAGCTAGGGTTCAAAAACTACAGCTAGGCAATTGCCAAAAAAGGGTCATTTTTCACTGCGATATTGAGGTGTGACCACGTTGCGTTTTGCGCCATTTACTGTCGTGGGCACTAGGCCGACCCACACAAATGAGGTACCATTTTTCTCGTAAGACTTTGGGGAACGCGAGGTGGATGGAAATTTGTGGCTCCACGCAGATTCCGAAACTTTCCACCACAGAAATGTGGAGAAAATATGTTTTTTTGACAATTGTTTAGGTTTGCAAGGGATTCTGGGTAACAGACCCTGGTGGGAGGCAGTCAAGTCACCCCATCCTGGATTCCCCTGGGTGTCTAGTTTTCAAAAATGTATAGGTTTGCTAGGTTTCCCAAGGTGCTCGCAGAGCTAGGGTTCAAAAACTACAGCTAGGCACTTTGCCAAAAAAGGGCAATTTTTCACTGCGAAATTGAGGTGTGACCACGTTGTGTTTTGCGCCGTGTCCTGTCGCAAGCACTAGGCCGACCCGCACAAGTGAGGTACCATTTTTCTCGTAAGACTTTGGGGGACGCGGGGTGGGTGGAAATTTGTGGATCCACGCAGATTCCGGAACTTTCCACCACAGAAAAGTGGAGAAAATATGGTTTCTTTGACAATTGTTTATTTTTGCAAGGGATTCTGGGTAACAGACCCTGGTGGGAGGCAGTCAAGTCACCCCATCCTGGATTTCCCTGGGTGTCTAGTTTTCAAAAATGTATAGGTTTGTTAGGTTTCCCAAGGTGCTCGCAGAGCTAGGGTTCAAAAACTAGAGCTAGGCACTTTGCCAAAAAAGGGTCATTTTTCACTGCGATATTGAGGTGTGACCACGTTGCATTTTGCGCCGTTTCCTGTCGCGGGCACTAGGCCGTCCCGCACAAGTGAGGTACCATTTTTCTCGTAAGACTTTGGGGACCGCGGGGTGGATGGAAATTTGTGGCTCCATGCAGATTCCGGAACTTTCCACCACAGAAATGTGGAGAAACTATGTTTTTTGGGACAATTTTTTAGGTTTGCAAGGGATTCTGGGTAACAGACCCTGGTGGGAGGCAGTCAAGTCACCCCATCCTGGATTCCCTTGGGTGTCTAGTTTTCAAAAATGTATAGGTTAGCTAGGTTTCCCAAGGTGCCCGCAGAGCTAGGGTTCAAAAACTAGAGCTAGGCACTTTGCCAAAAAAGGGTCATTTTTCACTGCGAAATTGAGGTGTGACCACGTTGCGTTTTGCGCCGTTTCCTGTCACGGGCACTAGACCGACCCCCACAAGTGAGGTACCATTGTATTCGTAAGACTTTAGGGAACGCGGGGTGGGTGGAAATTCGTAGATCCACACAGGTTCCAGAACTTTCCACCACAGAAATGTGGGGAAAATTTGTTTTTTTTGACAATTTTTTAAGGTTGCAAGGGATTTTGGGTAACAGAACCTGGTGGGAGGCAGTCAAGTCACCCCATCCTGGATTCCCCTGGGTGTCTAGTTTTCAAAAATGTATAGGTTTACAGCATTTCACTAGGTGCCGGCAGAGCTAGTGTTAAAAAACTACAGCGAGACACTTCGCAAAAAAAGGGTACATTTTCATTGTGAAAATGTGGTGTGTTCACGTTGGGTTTTGAACCATTTCCTGTCGTGGGCACTATGCCTACCCACACAAGTGAGGTACCATTTTTATCGGGAGACTTAGGGTAATTCAGATTTGTAAAGGAACTGTTATTACCTATTGACTTTCGATGCATTTCTGCCTTCCAAATGAAAGATATTGTGTAAAAAAGAAGTCATTCTAAAAAATGACTGATAATTCTCATGCTAGTATGAGTATTCTCAATTTCGGAAATGTGCAAATGAGTTGAACAAGTTACTTACCTTCGGTAATGCTTTTTCTGGTGGATACAGTATCTGCCTGTGGATTCCTCACCTTGTGAATATCCCCTGCGCCAGCATTCCACTGAACTTTTTTCCCCAGCTCTCTACGCCGACGTGGACGACGTCATAATGCATCGGCTCCGCTCGCGACTCCGCATGACGTCACTGGAGCCATAAGAGAGCCACGTCGGCGTGATGACGTCAGTTCCACCCATTTTTTCCGTGCCCCCGAGGCGCACAGGTGGACCAACGACAGATTCAAAGTATACACAGTATACAATATACAATCAAATATACATAGTACATAAACAAAAGGAAAGCCAAATAAAACAAGCATTTCCTATCAATGTATCAGAAAGCATAACAACATCTCAAACAAGACAACTTTAAAGGTATACAAAGGTGGACAACGGGAAGGCGGGTGGGCCAGTGAGGAATCCACAGGCAGATACTGTATCCACCAGAAAAAGCGTTACCGAAGGTAAGTAACTTGTTCTTCTGCCAGTGGATTCCTCACCTTGTGAATAGATTCCCACAGCAGTCCCCACTCCCGGAGGAGGGTGTCCACCTTCCTATACCAGAAAGTCTTGCAAGACAGAGCGCGCGAAATGGCCCTCCCTCCTCATCTCAGAGTCCAAGCAATAATGCTTTGCGAAAGTATGGAGGGAGGCCCAAGTCGCGGCTTTACAAATGTCTGCCACAGGAACACCCCTGGCCAAAGCAGATGTAGATGATTTAGCTCTAGTTGAATGAGCCCTAATACCCTCAGGAGGAACCTTACCAGCCAAGACATAGCAGATCTTGATGGCAAGGATGATCCATCTTGATAAAGTGCGCTTGTGCACCGCTCTTCCTTTAGAATGACCAACATAACCCACGAAGAGCTGATCGTCCAGACGAAAGTCTTTTGTTCTGTCCAAGTAAAAGCTCACAGCTCTCTTTGGGTCCAGGCGATGAAGTCTTTCCTCCTCTTTGGAGGGATGAGGAGGTGGATAAAAAACAGGGAGAGTAATAGACTGCCCCAAATGAAACGGAGTAACTACTTTAGGTAGCAAAGTAGCCCTGGTCCTGAGTACCATCCTTTCAGCATGCAATGTTAGAAAAGGGGGTTTAGAACTAAGAGCTTGAAGCTCACTCACCCTCCTTGCCGAGGTTATGGCTACAAGAAAGACCGTCTTAAAGGACAACAGCCTCAGAGGACAGCTATGAAGAGGCTCAAACGGGGACCCCATCAGAAAAGTTAAGACAAGATTAAGGTCCCACTGTGGCATTACAAAAGGAGTAGGAGGAAACTTGTTTGTAAGGCCCTTGATAAATCTTAGTACAATTGGAGATTTAAATAACGACGGTTGATCAGGAAGACATAGAAAAGCCGATAAGGCCGAAAGATAGCCCTTGACTGTGGCCATAGCACAGCCCTGCTGAGCCAAGGAAAGAGCAAACTGAAGCACATCAGAAAGATGGGCTTTTAAAGGGTCAATGGATCTGTCTCCACACCATTTAACAAACTTAGACCACCTATATGAGTAAATGGACTTGGTGGAGTGTCGCCTGGCCGATAAAATAACATCCACCACATCTGGCGGGAGAGAGAAGGAATTCAGGTTGCCCCGTTCAATCTCCAGGCATGAAGGTGTAAGCTCTGGAGGTGGGGGTGTAGAACCTACCCCTCCGACTGCGAGAGGAGGTCTGCCCTCTGAGGGAGACAGAGCGGAGGGCACGAGGAGTGGTGGAGAAGATCTGTATACCACACCCTTCTTGGCCATCCGGGGCGACCAAAATAACTTGGGCCCGGTCTTGGCGAATCTTCCTCAGAACCCGAGGAATCAAGGGTATGGGAGGAAACGCGTAAAGGAGTTGTGAGCCCCAACTCAACTGAAACGCGTCCCCCAACGCCCCCTGCATCGGAAACTGGAGACTGCAGAATGACGGGCAGTGCGCGTTCTCGCGGGTGGCGAACAGGTCCACCCGAGGGGTTCCCCACATCCAAAAGACGTAACGAACCTCCTCTGGATGGAGCCTCCACTTGTGGTCGGCGGAGAACTGCCGACTGAGACTGTCCGCACGTACGTTCAGCACCCCTGCCAGATGATTTGCCATCAGAAAAATCTGATGGTCCTGAGCCCAGGACCAAAGACGCAGAGCCTCTTTGCAGAGACAATGCGACCCCACTCCTCCCTGCTTGTTGACATACCACATCGCGGTAGTGTTGTCCATCAGGACTTGAACAGACTGACCGCGAAGCGAAGGGAGGAAGGCCTTGAGTGTCAAACGAATCGCCCGCAATTCCAGAAGGTTGATGTGAAGCAACCTTTCCTCTGGAGACCAAAGACCCTTGATCTCCAGATCCCCCAGATGCGCACCCCACCCCAGGGTGGAGGCATCCGCTATCACTGTGGCCACCAATGGAGGTAGATGGAAGGGCTTTCTTTGAGACAGATTGCCCTCCATGCTCCACCAAGATAGATCCGCTGAGCTTCTCTGGAGATCCTGATCGACTCCCTGAGATCTCCGTTGTGCTGATACCACTGCCTGCGGAGGCACCACTCGAGCGCCCTCATGTGACAGTGTGCATGGTTGACCAACAGAATGCAGGAGGCGAACAGACCGAGCAGGCGAAGGACCTTCAGAACTGGAACAACCGCTCCATTGTGAAATAAAGGGACCATCTCCTGAATGTCGAGAATTCTTTGAGGTGGAGGAAATGCTCGACACACATTAGTGTCCAGTACCGGCCCTATGAACTGGTTGCGTTGAGAGGGCACCAGGTGAGATTTGGGCACATTAATCGAAAAACCCAAGTCGAATAACAGCTGAGATGTTATCTGCAGATGATGCTGCACCATCTCTGGGGACTCTGCCTTCAGAAGCCAGTCATCCAGGTAGGGGAAAACTGGAATCCCCAACCTCCTGAGATGGGCTGCCACCACTGCCATCACCTTCGTGAAGACTCGAGGTGCGGTAGTAAGACCAAATGGGAGGACCGCAAACTGGTAATGTTGCGACCCAACCGTAAAACGGAGATACTTCCTGTGCGACTTCAGGATTGGGACATGGAAGTACGCGTCCTGCAAGTCGATCGACACCATCCAGTCTCCTTGCTGCAACGCTTGAAGAACCTGCGCAAGGGTCAGCATCTTGAATTTCTCCTGTTTCAGGTAAAAATTCAAGACTCTGAGGTCCAGTATCGGACGCAATCTGCCGTCCTTCTTGGGAATCAGGAAATACCGGGAGTAGCATCCCTGACCCCTTTCCTGCTCTGGAACCACCTCTATCGCACCCTTTTGAAGCAAAGCTAGTACCTCCTTCTGCAGAAGAAGTAGATGGTCCTCTGAGCAGTAACCCTGGCAAGGAGGGTAAGGGGGAGGAAACTCCCGAAAGGGAAGGGCGTACCCAGTCTCCACGAGGTTTAAAACCCAAAGGTCTGTTGTAACAGATTTTCAACCTCGCAGAAAATGGGACACCCGACCCCCCACAGGTCTTACATGATCTAGGATGGGGGATCTAGGGCTGCTTCCCTGAAGCTTCATTAGGAGCAGAGGAGGCAGAAGATGAAGATGGGTTGCGGCCAGAACCTCTCCGACCTCTTTGTCTCCCTCTATAGGACCTATAGAGGGGATTCTGCTGCTGCTGTTGCTGCTGCTGCTGAGGCTGCCGGAAGGAGCAAAATGAAGACCTCCCAAAACCTCTGAATTTCTTAAGCCCAAATCCTTTAGCAGGAGCCTGCAGACCTAAAGATTTCGCCGTCACCCTGCTCTCTTTAAATCTCTGCAAGGCGGAATCAGCCTTTTCACCAAAAAGCCTCTGTCCGTCAAAGGGCAAATCCACCAATGTGGCCTGAACGTCCATAGAGAAACCAGACGAACGAAGCCACGCTTGCCTCCTAGTGGCTATAGATGACCCCATTATCCTTGCCACCGAATCAGCCGTATCAAGCCCCGACTGAATCACCTGCCTTGCAGCAGCCTGAGTATCCGTGACCACTTCCATAAAGGACGCCTTATCACCTTCTGGCAACTTAGGGGCTAAAGATTTCATTGAGTCCATAAGAGCATGAACATAGCGCCCTAGTAAGCAGGTGGCATTAGTGGACTTAACCGCCATGCTCCCTGAAGAAAAGGTCATTTTAGCCGCCTGATCCGCCTTCTTAGACTCCCTATCCGCAGCTTCGAGCATGACGCTTGTACCACCAGACTTTCTGGAGAAGGGTGGGAAGAAAGAAAACCTGGATCCCCAGGAGCCACCCTATATCTTCTTGCCACCTGCCTGGAGACTGCCGGCGAAGAGAGTGGCTTACGCCAGACATCCATAACTGGCTCCAAAATAGCCTCATTAAAAGGCAGCAAAGGCTCACAGGTCGAGGTAGGCGAATGTAACACCTCCGTCAGAAGGTTAGGTTTATACTCAGCAGAGGGCAACTGCAAGTCCAGCAACTCTGCGGCCTTCTTTATTACAAGATGGTAAGGAGCCAGTTCCTGCAGTGGAGAGGATCTAGTGGAAGAATGCTCCCACTCCAGAGTTGTATCGAGACCGCTAGCCTCTTGAATCCCCTCAAAGTCATCAGAAGAAGTATCCACCTCACCTTATTCCACCTCCTCCCTATAACGCTCCTCTTCCAAGACTCTCAGGGCCTCTCTCCTTGAGCGGATCCGAGGAACCGGCACCGCCGGCACCGTACGCGGAGTCGGTGGAACCGAACGTGGAGCCGGAGGTGTCGGAGTCGGCGGCGCCGGAGTCGGAGTCGCCGGATGCGGAGCCGAGGGAGTCGGCAACGGCGTCGAGGAAGGCTCCGAAGAAGGTCGATCCAATCGAAGCTGAGATGGATCCCCAGACGGCGCCAGAAACTGCCACGAAGGCGCCATCGGCAGAAAGGGCATAAACGTGGCCTGAGCATAATGCTGCGGCACTCCCAGAGTGTATGCCATAGGACCCACGGGACCAGTAGGTGCGCCGGATGGGAAGGCAGCCCGTTGGAAAATCCCATACATAGCATTTAAAAAATGCGTCTAATCCGCACCCGGAGTCGGGAAATGCGGATAAGGGAATAATCCCGGATCCGGCTGAGGAGTACCTGGTACTGGAGCCGCAGTGTCCTCAACAGGCGCCGCAGGATCATCCAGCTCTGGAGAAGGCTCTTTTCCTTGTTCTTGCTCGGCCTCAGAAGCCGAAGACTCCACTGGAACCGGTGACTGCGCCGGTGACTGCGCCGGGGACTGCGCCGGGGACTACGCCGGGGACCGCGCCGGAGTCCGCTTCGGCGAAGGAGATCTCTCTGGAGACTTAGATGGAGAAGGAGACACATCCTTACTTCGACGTCGAGGCGAAGTCGATCTCGACGCCTTGCTCTTCGAAGACCGGTGCCGAGAGGAATGCTTCCTTTTCTTATGATGTTTCTTCGACTTCGAAGAATGCAAAGTCGACGACTCCGGTCTCGATCTCTCCTTCTTCCTACCTCTCTTCTCCTTCTTAGCCTTGGCCATGAAGAGCTTCGCCTCCCTTTCCTTCAAGGCTTTGGGATTCATCCTTCTGCAGCTGGAACAACCCTCCACGTCGTGGTCAGAAGAAAGGCACCACAAACAATCTTCATGGGGGTCTGTCATCGACATATGGCCCCGACATTCCTACAAGGTTTGAAACCCGACTTCCTAGTCGAAGACATGGCAATTTTTTTCAACAGTAACACACTACACGACTACAAAGTAGCAGGAGTGCTGGAAAACCGTTGCGCGTCGACGGCGCGGAAAAAAGGGAACTGACGTCATCACGCCGACGGTGCTATCTTATGGCTCCGGTGACGTCATGCTGAGTCGCAAGCGGAGCCGATGCATTATGACGTCGTCCGCGTCGCCGTAGAGAGCTGGGGAAAAAAGTTCAGTGGAATGCTGGCGCAGGGGATATTCACAAGGTGAGGAATCCACTGGCAGATGTATCCATCAGAAATCTACTGTTTCTAAACTCTATATTTTGTTCCCATTTCAGAAATACACAGGTGTCTTTCATACCGATTTTTCCATGTACACGTTTTTACAGAATAATTACTATATACCCGGTACATAATAAAAACCCATTGCAAGTTGCTGCTCAGTTTTTGGCTCTGGGTTCGTCGGGTTCTTGGTGAACCTACAAGTCCTATATATCCCCACAACCAGTAATGTCCAACGGATGTAACGGTATATTGCTTTCAAAGAGCTGTCATAATTAGAAGCAGTTACAGGTGAAAACGTTGACACAAAAGGCTGTTTTTTTCAACTAATTTTCAATGTATCCTATATTTAACTGTTAGTTTCTATAACGAAACCTTGATGGATCTACACAAATGACCCCTTGCTGAATTCAGAATTTTGTCTACTTCTCTAAAATGTATAGCTTTCCAGGATCCATTATTGCTTTTGTACTCATTTCTACCATTAACTGGAAGGAGGTCGAAAGCACAAAAAATAGCAAAAATAGGCTATGCCCCAGAAAAATGCCAAAACTGTGTAAAAAATGTTGGGTTTCTGACAAAAGTCTGGTATCCCCTAAAAGCTGGGAAAATGGTGATTTCAACCCCACAAACCCTTTTTTGATAACATTTGCCAGGGAAAAACCCAGATGCTTTCATTTGCAGCCCGTTTTTCCCATTTTTCAGAAAAAAAAAACTTTTGCTGTATTTTGGCTCATTTCTGTGACCCTTCCAGGGGAATCCACAAACCCTGAGTACCTTTAGAATCCCCATTATGTTGGAAGAAAAGGACGCAAATTTGGCGTGGATACCTTATGTGGTCAAAAAGTTACAGGGGCCTAAGCGCGCACTACCCCAAATAGCCAAAAAAAGGCTTGGCACAGGAGGGGGAAAAGGCCTGGCAGCGAAGGGGTTAAAGCCATAAGGAAATGTTTAGATTAGATAATAAATGTTATTAATGTAAGGATGTCTAGGAATATAATCAGAAATTAAATGTTAAAGGGAGAGTAGCGACTAGAGTTGGCGTTCCTTAAAAAAAAAAAGTAGGTGTAATTAGCCTTCTCTCTCAGGGCAGTATATATATGGTTCTATTATTATATACAGCTCTTGGGTCATGTGTGCTGCATCCACCACGCACAGACTTACAGTCTGAGTGCTTCTCAGGGTTGGTGGTGGGAAGGGGAGTTTGGAGGGGAGGAGGGATGGGAGGAGAGGGTGGTCCTGGTTGAGGGTGGGTGAAGTTGGGGGTGCAAATCAAAAATGTTTTATACCAGAGATGAAACAGAGCCTAATACAAAACTGCCACTTCTTGGATGGACACAATTTTATGTAGGCACGTCAAGCTGGTATAAACTGGGTTCAAATGGGTAAAATAAACATTCTCTCTATAAATGTGGGCAGGCTGAATGACAGATGTAAGAGGCTAAGGTGGCTGAGTTTGTGAGGATGAATGCACTTGATGCCGTGTGTCTGCAAGAGACACATATTCCACGGAGTAAAAGGAGGTGATGAGCATAAGGGGGTACAGTATGTTGGCTTGTACATCTCAGAGTTCCAATACCCGGGGAGTTGCGATTCTTGCAAAGGTCGCCACGGGCCAGCCAAACATAAGCTATCAGATACGCTGGGACCATGGGCACTGGTGGAGTTGGAGGTAGGCCTCACAGTATGTGTGTTATACAGGTCGAATGATCCGAAGATCTTTGAGGATCTTGAGATGGAGCTAGCAATGTGGCCTCGCCCGCTGGTTATCTGTGGCGACTTTAATATACATAAATCAGCAGAGACCTGCCGTGGTCAGTGGTAACAAGAGAGAAAGCCTAGAGTTTATAAGGCACTGACTTCTCTGATGGGTATCCACGGCTTAGCCGACATTATGGAGTATTGCAAGTCCTAACAATCCAGGCTAGACCTACTATGCCTGCCCTCACAAGAAGCATATTAGGCTTGACTACTTTTTAACTATAACAGATCTTGTTAACAAAGTTGGCATTTGGAAGCTTCCAAAGGTGATATCGAATCACAATTTGCTGATTTTGGAAATTGAAGTTTTTATGGCCAGCAAAGCCCGTAATAAATGGACTTTTTATAGGAAGCTTATTTCAATTATAGCTTATGTTGAACATATCAAGAATTGGGCCAAAGAGTTTTTTGACATCAATAGATATAGAGCGAGTAGGGGCATAGTTTGGGATGCTTTAAGGTTGGCCCAAGGGGTGAAACTGTTAGCTTTGTCGCTTGTGCAAGGAAGCAGCGATGGATAGAGAATGAACGACTACTAAGTGATTTGGCCAAGGCTGAAAAAGAGCATGTGACATTGACAGCACAGGGGCGAGAGGTGGCACAAACTCATCTTTGGATTATCGCTCTTAAAGCGGAAATAAACAGCTGTCTCACTCAGAAGTCGGCTGAAGAATATCAGACACAGCAAAATGACTCATATGAGTATGGAGAATTAGTGGGGAAGAGGTTAGCATTACGCACTAGGCAAAAATGGCAAAAATGGTTAGAAATTTGATATCCTCAATTAAGAAGGAAAGATGAACTTATACAGAGACCACTGATATTCTAGGGGTATTTGCAGATTATTACGAGCTATTGTATAAGGATGACGCAGGGGTGCCCCGGGAAATTTCTTAGGCAGTAACAGAAGCAGAACTTAGGGTTACTCTCGATCATCTGTCTAGGAATGAGCTAGAAGAGGATTTCACACTCAGGAGGTTCTAGCAGCGCTGCACAACTTGCCATCAAGGAAGGCTGCCGGCCCCGACAATTTACCACTAGAACTATACAAGGTATTACAAACTTTGATAGCCCCCATATTATTGGATCTGTTTATGGGAGTACAACATAGCGGAAAGAGACATATATTATTATATTTCCTAAAAAGGATAAATCACTAGATAAGCCAGCTTCATATAGGGCGATAACCCAGATCAACTCTGATACTAAGATATATTCTAAAATATTGGCCAGTCGGCTAAGGAGAGTCATAGGTCATCTGGTTTCACCCTGGCAGCATGGTTTTATTCCTGGGAAAGGGACAACTGATCACGTAAGGCGGGCCGTAACACTGTTTGACATCAAGGCTGAAATAGGGGCACAGATGGCTATGATTCTCCTCGATGCCGAGAAGGCATTTGACCGGGTGGCCTGGAGGTTCTTGTGGGCAATGCTTGCGTTAAAAGGCTTTGGCCCCCGAATTACCATGGCTAATAAAGTCATGTACTCCGACCCGCGAGCTCTGCTGCAGTTGATGGGGGGAGGGATCGGGAAATATAATAATTTCAAGGAGAACTAGACAGGGATGTCCTTGCTCCCCCCATTCTATTTGCCTTATATATAAACCCTCTGATAGAGAGGATCTTGAGAAATCAGGGGATACAGCTGATTATATGCAGAGGGTATATGACCAAGGTGTTAGTGTACGGTAAACACCCAAAATATCGATTCCAAAATATCGACTGCCCAGAATATCGAAGTTAAAATATAGAGTGGACAGAATATCGACTCTACAAAATATAGATAGGTCAGAATATCGAAATTGGGGTACAAAATATCGATTACCAAAATATAGACCTTAAAAATATCGAATACCATAATATCGAATTTTAAAATATAGATTACCATAATATCGAAAAAAAATTTGGTGTTATGTATGGTAGTATATGTGTTAAAATGATGTATTATTGTTGTAATGTATGTTTAATTTATTTAAACAAATGAATGTTATGTAATTTAATTATTGCGTAATTTAATTCCGTAGCGGGTTGTGGGTTTATAGGGGAATAGGCTGGGAAGTAATTTAATTATGGTTAATTAAATGTTAATTATATTTATATGTTTTGATAATTAATTAATTGATAATTAATTATTAATTGGTAATTTATTTTTATTAATTGGTAATTAATTTATATTAATTGATTAATTGATAATTATGTTAATTGTATTTGTTATTAATAGGAGCGGGTTGTGGGTTTGTAGGGGAATTGGGTGGGAAGTAAATTAATTGTAATAAAGTAAATAATTTTTTATTCATGTGTATGATAATTAATTGATAATTAATTAATAATTGGTAATACATTTGTATTAATGGGTAAATAATTTGTATGAATTGCTAAATAATTTTTATTATTTGCAAAAATATTTTTATTAATTGATTAATTGATAATAATGTGAATTGTATTTTTTATAAATGGGAGTGGGTTGTGGGTTTGTAGGGGAATTGGGTGGGAAGTAAATAAATTGTAATAAAGTAAATATTATTTTTTTTTATTTATGTGTATTGATAATTAATTTGTAATTGGTAATTAATTATTATTAATTGGTAATACATTTTTATCAATTTATAAATAATATTTTTAAATGGTAATTAATTGTTATTAATTGGTAATTATTTTTAATTAACTTTTTATCAGTATTGATAATTAATGTCATCTTATATTTAATTTAAATCATTACTTTCCCTACTTTTGCACTCTCTGGAGTGGGAATAGTAATTTTTACCTCTACGCTATCCAACGCTTTCCCTACTGTTGCACTGTTTGGAGTTGGAATAGTAATTTTTACCCCTACGCTATCCAACGTTTTCCCTACTGTTGCACTCACTGGAGTGGGAATAGTAATTTTTACCCCTACGCTACCCAACGCTTTCCCTACTGTTGCAGTCTCTGGAGTGGGAATAGTCATTTTTACCCCTACGCTATCCAACCCTTTCCCTGCTGTTGCACTCTCTGCAGTGGGAATAGTAATTTTTACCCCTACGCTATCCAACACTTTCCCTACTGTTGCACTCACTGGAGTGGGAATAGTAATTTTTACGATCTCAGTATCCAACGCTTTCCCTACTGTTGCACTCACTGGAGTGGGAATAGTAATTTTTACCCCTGCGCTATCCAACGCTTTCCCTAGTGTTGCACTCTCTGGAGTGGGAATAGTAATTGTTACCCTCCCGCTATCCAACGCTTTCACTACTGTTGCACTCTCTGGAGTGGGAATAGTAATTTTTACCTCTACGCTATCCAACGCTTTCCCTACTGTTGCACTGTTTGGAGTTGGAATAGTAATTTTTACCCCTACGCTATCCAACGTTTTCCCTACTGTTGCACTGACTGGAGTGGGAATAGTAATTTTTACCTCTACACTATCCAACGCTTTCCCTACTGTTGCACTCACTGGAGTGGGAATAGTAATTTTTATGCTCTCAGTATCCAACAAAATCTCATTTTTTAAATTACTTATATTATGTTTACATTTTAAGCTATTTTATATTATATTATGTATGTTTTATTTAATTGTTTTTAATATTTAATTAATTTTACATTATTTTTAATACATTTAAAAAATTCGATATTTTGGCTAACTATATTTTGACAGTCTATATTTTGGAATCGATATTTTAGTACTTACCTGTTTGTAGATAGGGAGTCGATATTCTGTCCCTCGATATTTTGGTGTCGTTTTTTTGTATAGTCGATACTTTTTCCCTCGATATTTAGTCACTGAACCTTAGTGTACGCTAACGATATCGCTATTTAAACTACTGATCCAACAGATGCAATCAGGGAAGCTGTATCAATTGCTGAAGAGTTTGGGCAAGCTTCAGGGTATTCTTTGAACAAAGGGAAAACGCAAGTAATTTGTACAGATAATCTAGCTTTTAATGTTACTCGGTGCGTAGAAACCGCAGTATCTCTTGGTGTTCATTAGCTCAAAGGTAGATACAATAAGTAAGATCAATTTTAATCCGTTGATAAGATCAATATCTACAGACCTAAAGCAAATAAATGGATTGCATCTATCTATTATCGGCCAGGGAAATGTTTTAAAGATGACAATGCTGCCAAATTTTTTATATCTTTTTTGGTTAATCCCAGTGGAGGGTAGATGTACTGATTTTAAAAACATTAGAATCCATTTTTGCAAACTTTGTTTGGCAATACGGGAAGGTGAGATGATCATTAAAATATCTGACTCTCCCAAAAGGACAGGGCAGGCTGTCTACCCCGAATATTACATTCTATTATTGGGCGGCCCTTCTACATCAGATGCCTAATTTGTTCACCATGGATAATGATGTAGAGGATGAAAGATATGGCAGATTACCGACGATATATGAGCTTGCCATAGGGAAGGAGACCGTGGGGTTGCTGCTGAGGTAGGTAGAGCAGAGCTATAATAAGAAAGTTTGGTTTATGGTGGTGTATAGTGCTTGGAAAATCTGGAATAAAGTGCGCAAAGCTATAGCGATTCTAAAGTGTGCCGAAACTTCCTGTTGGAGAAGGGCCAGATGATCCTCCGACATGCGATGGTACTGAGGTGGCATGGATGGAGGGGATAGTCTCGAAGGGAAGGGAGTAGCCCCTTCGGATTATCTGCAAAATCCACCTGTCCGACGTGATGGTGCGCCACGGGGGGAGGTGATGGCGAATCTTGCTGCCCACTGGCATTTGGTGGCCCTGAAAGGTCAGACTAGGAGGGTTTTGAGGCTGCTGCAGAGGGGACTGTGGTGGACTGGCCCGCCCGCTGGCCCCCAGAACCACGGCAGTGGTTTGCACGTCCCCGGCCGCGCAGGGGCTTAACAGCTTGCGCTGGACTGTGGCTCTGGGTGGGACATGGCGGGGCACCCCTTCAGTAGCCAAGAAAAGGGGCGAAAGGCAGACTGCGCAGGGCGGGAGGTGGAGAGG
The DNA here is from genome assembly GCF_964204655.1 of Triturus cristatus. Classification (NCBI taxonomy): domain Eukaryota; kingdom Metazoa; phylum Chordata; class Amphibia; order Caudata; family Salamandridae; genus Triturus; species Triturus cristatus. The sequence goes on along the minus strand of NC_140595.1, from coordinate 775,337,436 downwards.
CCCAAGGACCTGGCAGTAGCCAGAGAGTCCTTAAAGCGCTCTAGCGCGTTGTATGCCTTGTAGTCCATAAGAGTGGATTGGACATCCCCTGAAAAACCAGTCGACCTCAACCAGGCGTAGCGTCGAAGGGCTACCAAAGTGGATATCGTCCTGCATAGTGAGTCGGCGGTATCCAGCCCACAGCGGAAGGTAAACTTTGCTGCATCTTTCCCTTCGGCAACTGCATGGGAGAGTATGGCCCAGGCCTCCTCAGGGCACTGGGGCAGCACTTGCGCCACCGTATCCCACAAGGAGTGGGTGTAACGGCCCAACAGACATGCAGTGTTTACCGACCGCAATCCCAAGCTGGAGGAAGGAAACATCTTCCCAAGATGGTCTCGCTTTTTAGATTCCCTATCAGGTGGTGCTTTAGGGAAGGCGCCTTTGGAGGTGGAGGCTTGGACCACCAAGCTCTCAGGGGTGGGATGTTGAGAGAGGAAAGTGGGGTCACCGGAGCTGGGCGGTGGCGTTGGGCAACCATCCTATCCACAGGAGCCCCTGTGTGCGGCCTGGACCAGGTGCCCAAAAGGATGTTGGTGAGGGCTTCAATAAACGGTAGCAGGGGCTCCGAGGAGCTCGCTGACAGTTAAAGCACCTCTGTCAGGAGGTTAGTCCTGACTGCCACAGTAGGTAGCTCGAGGTTGAGAGCCTCGACCGCCCTACACAACACCATGGCATAAGACGCTCCCTCCTCCATAGCCACGGTAGGAGAAGACAACATGTCAAGGTCTGGTGATGTACCCAGACCACTGGCTTCCCCCAGTTCCTCTCTCCAGGCCAGTTCATAGCCTAACTGGTCCGTTAGAGAGTCTCCAGACCCCTACCAGTCCTCCTCACCCTCCTCTGGCTGGCAATCTGGTCTCAAAGAGCCAGGGTAGAACAGGGGCGCTTCATATTCATGGTCCGGCAGTCGGAGGACGCCTTGGGGTCATGGTCGCGCTCCAAGCAAAACAGGCACACGCGGTGCGGATACGTCACTGATATCAGTCGGCTACAGGAACCGCAACCCTTGAAGTCGAAAACGGTGTCGACAAAAGTCAGCAAAAAGTCAGTCATAAAGTGACAGGAGGTACCTCTTATCTCCGGATCTGCGCTGGCTGGCGAGGAAAAAGAAAAAACTGACATCAGCGTGCGAGGGCAGCGTCTATGTAGCTGCTGTGACGTCATCCTGGCAACCATGACGCCAATGACAAACGCGGAGCCGACTGACTCCACCTTTCGATGAGCAGGGTTACTGCTGAGGAAAAACTTTCCGGATCCAGTCTGATGCATCAGGGTAATTCTAAGGTAAGGAATCTAGAACTAACTGTTTCCTTCAGATAAGGCATTATCAAAGGTAAGTAACTTTTCCATCTGATAGTGATATCTAGCCACAAATTCCTTACCTTTGACCAGATACCCAAGCAATACCTTCCCCGAAGGTGGGACTGCAAAAAAGCTTTAAACCAGGAAATCCTGTAAGACAGAGCGGCCAAACAGGCGCTGCCTGCAAACCTGAGAATCCAGGCAATAGTGTCTGGTGAACGTGTGCAGAGATGCCCACGTTGCCGCCTGACAGATGTCAGAAATAGGAACACCTCGCTGGAGGGCTGTGGTGGCCGCTCTCGCCCTGGTGGGATTGGCCCCAAGGCCTTGGGGAGACTGCATCTTTGCCAAAGCATCTGGCAGGAATCGACGGCTGAGATCATCTGCCCTGGTGTTCAGAGAACCTGCAAGGTGTTGAACCACCAGGGTTATGCCCTGCTGTTCCAGCCATGTCCTTAGACGCAAAACCTCCCAACATAGGGTCCACGACCCCACCCCGCCTTGCTTGTTGCAGTACCACATGGCGGTGGTATTGTTCGTGAACACCTGCACCAACTTCCCCTTGACAGAGGGAAGTAATGCATGCAATGCCAAGCGAATCGCTCGGAACTACAACAAGTTTATGTGGAGCCCCGTCTCCGCCGGAGACCAGTGACCCCTGATCTCCATTTCTCCCATGTGGTCGCCCCATCCCAGAAGTGATGCATCCGTCATGACTGTGAAATCTGGTTGGGGAAAGGAGAGAGGTCTGCCGTTGACCCAATAACAGTTCGTTAACCACCACTGCAGTTCCTTCCGAGATCTGAACCACGTCGGTGAGATTTCCCAGATGCTGTGCCCATTGGAACTTCAAGTCCCACTGCAGAGCCCGAATACACCATCTAGCGTGTCTTACCAACAGGATGCAGGAGGCCAGGAGGCCATGAGGCCAAACAGCCTCAGAGTCAGTCTCACCGAAATCCAGGATACAGGCTGAAATATCTGAATCATAGCCTGAATATCCTGGACTCGCTGCTCGGGAGGATAAGCCCAAAACTGCACTGTGTCCAGAACAGCTCCGATGAAAGGAAGCGTCTGAGAAGGAGTCAGGTGTGACTTCGGCACGTTTATAGAGAACCCGAGCGAATGCAGGAGGTTTGTCGTAGTCTGAAGGTGGGAGACGACTGTCTGGGGCGAGGTTGCCTTCAACAGCCAGTCATTGAGGTAGGGGAAGACTGACACCCCTAACCTGCGCAGTTAAGCTGCAACCACCGCCATCACCTTGGTGAACACCCGAGGGGCACTGGTAAGGCTGAAGAGGAGCACGGTAAACTGAAAGTGCTCGCAGCCTACCTTGAACCGCAGGTAACGTCTGTGGCCCGGCAGGATGGGAATATGAAAATACGCGTCCAGCAGGTCCAAAGCTACCATCCAGTCCTCTTGGTCTAGGGCAGACAAGACCTGAGCCAAAGTGATCATTTTGAATTTCTCCTTCTTGAGGGAGAGATGGACGATCCGAAGATCAAAAATGGGCCATAGCCCCTTGTTCTTCTTCGGAATCAGAAAGTAGCGGGAATAACAGCCATTGCCTACTTCTGAAATTGGGACCCTTTCTATAGCTCCTTTGGCCAAAAGAGCTGTAACTTCCTCTTGGAGCAGCTTTAAATGATCCTCCACCAGCCGTTTCTGACTTGGCAGGAGGAAAAGAAAGGAAAGCAGAGAATAGCCCTCCTGGACGATCCGCAAGACCCACTTGTCTGATGTTATAGATCTCCAGCGGGGAGATGATGATTAATTCTCCCAAACACTGGAGTAGTGTGGTCCTGCAGAATCAGCCTAGGAGTGCTTGGAGGCTGCGGCTGCTGGGGGCAGTGTGGTAGACGACTTCAGGCCTCCATTCCTAGGACGGAATGTACCACCTCCATGTCCACGCACGGCTTGGGTAGTCTGTCCTGTACGGTGGCTAGGAGAGGGCTGACGAGGCTGGAGACCCCTTCCGTTCCTACGGAAGGGGCAAAAGGAAGACTGGCCACAAGGAGTGGAGGAAAGGCCCCAGGATCTGGCAGTAGCTCGAGAATCCTTGAACCTGACCAGGGCAGAGTCTGCCTTTTCCCAAAAAAGGCGGGTTCCATCAAAGGGCATGTCAATCAAATTTAGCTTGGACATCCCCCGAGAAGCCAGTTGTACGAAGCCAGGCGTGGCGCCTCAAGGCCACAGTCGTTGAAATCAACCTGCCCAGCGAATCGGTCGTATCTAATTCACACCATATGGTGAATTTTGCTGCATCCCTCCCATCCTTGACAGCTTGGGAGAGCACAGCCCGGGCCTCCTCCGGGACTTATAGCAGCACCTGCACAACCGTCTCCCAAAGAGAGTGGGAGAAATGACCCAAAAAGCATGCAGTATTCACCGACCGCAATGCCAGACTGGAGGAAGAAAACATCTTCTTCCTAAATAAGTCCAGTCTCTTAGATTGCCCATCTAGAGGTGCAGAGGGGAATGCGCCCTGGGAAGTAGAGGCCTTCACCACCAAACTTTCTGGGGTGTGGTGTTGGCTGAGGAACTTTGGGTTGCCCGGAGCTGGGCGATGGCGGCGTGCAATCGTCCTATCCACAGGAGGCCCGGTGCTAGGCTTGGACCATGTACCTAGAAGGACGTCCATAAGTGCCTCATTAAAGGGCAATAGGGGTTCAAAGGTGTAAGCCCCAGAATGAAGCACTTCGGTCAGGAGATTAGTCATGACCTACACGGAGAGCAGCTCCAGTCCAAAGACCTCAGCAGCCCTCTTAACCACCATGGCATAGGACGCCCCCTACTCTGTAGCTACTGTAGGCGGGGAGAGCATGCCAGTGTTTGGGGAAGTATCCAGACCACTGGCTTCCTAAGTTCCCCATACCAGTCCATTGTCTCCTCAGAGACATCCTTGTTTAGTGGGTCTCCTCCCATTCCTCTCCTGAGCCCAGCACGTCCACAAAGTGCTCAGGCAACAACATAGAACCCCTGGGTTCTTTCGACATCGGAATCAGCATCGCTCGATGCCGTTCCGGCTCTGTGTCATCGGGGATGAGGATGGGGCTTGCGCCGCTGACAGGCATCGGTGACATCACAGGCACCGACTTCAGATTCGACGCCGGGGGAGGTCGCGTTGGCACGACAAGTGTCGATCCGGATCCAGGATCGGATCCCTGAGGCCCCACCGGTGCAGTGGCCGGAGCCGATGGCGTCGAACCAGATGGGGCCCCATTCGACCCCACTAGGCCCAAGGGCTCACCACCAGGGTCGTTCCGCTCAAATTCTCATAAAACTCCTTTATGCGAGCGGGAGTCGCTCCGGCTCCCAGAAAGGGGGGGGGGGGGGCTCGACTCTGGCTCCGGTTCAGCAGAACCGTGTCTGGAGCGTCGGTGCTCCATACCTTTCTCGACGACGGATGCCAACTGAGGTGAAGACGAATTCTGCTTGGACTTCTTATTTTTCTTGTGCCTCTTCCCCGAGTGTCCAGATGACCTCGAATGGGAGGAAGAGGACTTAGGGCTCCGTGAGTGGTCACGCAACCTCCTCTTCCTTAAACGGGATCCTGACCTTCTCGGAGTCTCGCTTGACGGTGTCGACTGCCTGGCCGCGAACAACTTCAACGCTCGCTCCCTCAAGGTTTTCGGGGCCATCGCCCGACAGTCTGAACATGACTTTGAATCGTGGTCACTTTCAAGACACCACAGACACACGTGGTGGGGATAGGTAACCGACATCATACGGTCCCACATGGTTTAAAACCTGTCTTTCTACCAGACATCCCTCGCATACAAAGTCGTATATCAAAAGTTTCGTCAAAAGTCGAGAAAAAGCCTGCCAAAAAGTGGCAGAGGTGTAGCTCTTCCCGGATCGGTGCTTAACTGGCGCGGAAAGAAAAGAACTGATGTCCGCGCGCCTGGGTGGCACCTATATAGGCACCGCAACGTCATAACCAACAACGTCACGCGGAGGCGAATGGAGCCTCCCGATGTGGCGCACAAGGGATATTGCTCAGCATAAGTTTCCAGATCCAGCCTTGTGCCTGGGAAATTCAATGGTAAGGAATCTGCAGCTAGAAGTCTCTATCAGATAACCCTTATGGTGATTTTAGTGGTCTTAGACAACAATAGAAAATGCACTAAGTGGTAGCTGTGGAGAGCAGCCTTCAGGCTTAGTCCAAAAGGACTGTAAAGCAGCTTGTTTACCAGTACTAATAATATAGTGTAGGTTAAGTGAAAAAGAACCACACAGTGTAGTTATAAAAATATGTATTAATTATAAACACTCACTAACACATTGGTATATCTCCTACCTGGACATATAATCACACTACACACAATACTTCAATAGTAGAACAGGTAAGTACACAAATACACAATGGTCTCCAAAGGTACACCAAAACATATACTAATAAAGTGGAATGAGAACCGCGACCAAAGTCAAGACTGGAACCAGAAGACTTAGAAGAGCCGGGGACCCAAGGAGCCACCCAAGGTAATTACCCAGGAACCCCACGGAGGCCGTGTGCAGAATGGAAACACGACTGCATACTCAATGCAAGTCAATGGGGAAGGAGGGGTTGCAGTTTTAAAGAAGAAGGACCCTTCTCAGAGGACCCTAAAGAAACCTCATGGAAGATGAAAGGTTGGAGAGTCACCCCACCTGTGGATATCAAAGGAACCAGTATACCTACACAAGGAAAGCCGGGTGCATAGGTGTGAAGTGACGTCGGATACCACCATAGACCACAATGCAGGACTTCAGTCAAGATGCTGCTGGAGAAGAAAGTGAAAGAGCCCGGAGGTATCCAAGGGTGGATACTTGAAGAGGAGTTCCTGCAAACAGAGGGGACAGAGTCTATGCCACTCGGGAGTGACCTGGAGGCACCGAAGACCAATGACCACCGGTGAACAAAGATGCAGGAGAGTTGGAAGTGACCTTGTCGCTACAGCTGTGAGGACCAGGCGACACTGTGCAAGACCATGAGCTGTTCACGAGCTGTCCCCTGTCAGAAGTCATGAGCTTGGGGATCCGTGTCTGGCGGGAGCACCAACCACTGTTAGCAGCAGCAACAGATGAGGAAAACGAAGAAGGTGCAGTGTTGGAACCAGCAAGGTCCAATGGACTCACTAAGTGCAGGAGAGTCATAGCAAGCCTCAAACAAGCAGGAAAGCCCACTGGAACCAAAGTAGACCCTCAAGAGGACCCACAGGCCAAAGGCACAGGAGTCGCAAGAGGACCTCGAGCAGATCACCAAGAATGCAGGCCCACGGTGCAGAGGATATGGTGAGAACAAAGATCTTGGTAGCTAGAGGCTCGAGCTTCTTTGAGCCCGAAGATCTCTGGAGAAGAGAGTCAACAAGACTTGGCAACGTCAAGTCGACGCGGTGCACAGGGATCCCGCTCCAGCAATTCTGATGAGGGATACTAACTTCAAACTTGACGAGAAGACCGTAAAGGCCTCGGGGGAGTTGCAGAACCACCACCTGTGTTGCTGAGCCTTTCGGAGTCCGCAGGACGTCAGGAGTAGCAGCCCAGTCATCTTAGTTGCAGTGCCTGCAGATGCAGGCGAGTGACTCCTTCACTCCAAGGGAGATTCCTTCGGGTGTCTATGATGCCCACAGGCCTGGAGAAGAACCTGGATGGAGCAAAGGCACAGACTACGCAGAAGACTGGTAGGACAACGAGACCTGGAGCAGCAGGAGTCTTCCAGATGCAGTCTCAGTTCCCAATGCGAAGTCCAACATACCCAGATAGTTGAAGATGAAGTGGTTTCGGATCTGAATCTTGTCCCACAACGAATCTGAAGAGCCACCCACAGGTAAGCCCTTAAGTACCAAAAGGAAAGGGTTGAGACAATTTAGGGGTCCCTCCCAGAGGCCAGAGGAGGGGCGAATACTCCCATATCCTTTGTCCAGTTTTGCATTAGAATGAGAGCCAACAGCTCCCTGCACTGGTTCCAACTGGAGTATGCAAGGAGGGCACCAAATGTGCCCTTCAAAGCAGTCTGGTGGCGCTGGAAGGCGCCTCACCTCAGCCCAATACACTAAGTCCTGTCTGGGAGGTGGTGACACCTCCCTGTGAAAGGGAATCTATTGTTCTACATTCCCCTCTCGAGCCTGGCTCAGCAGCAAGAGGGCAGAATTGTGTCAGTTGTCGGCAGTAGCACTAGATTGCTGTTAGACCCTGAAAGGCTGCTACCGGGAATACATGGAGGCTCCCTAGGGGCGTCCCAAAGTACATGGGATCCTACATCCAACACTAGAATCGGTGTTGTGGTAGGATTTCGACATGTTTGATACCATACATGACCAGTTTCGGTGCAGCCAATATATAGTTAGACATCTCGTGATTGACGATGTCCACTATATGTATAAAATGGCTGACCGCAGTTACAAAGCTGGGAGAATGGACTCCTAGGTTTTTAGGGGGTGTCCTGCCCATGTAAGGCACCTTCACACTTATAACCAAGCACCCTGCCTTCAGGATTGAAAGGCCTACCTTAGGGGTGACTTATAGATTTTAAGTCAAGTTGAAGGCTGTGACACCGGGGCCGGAGCCTAGGGCGCAGAACCCACGGGGACTCCTCGATCATCTGAGCGTGAGGGGCCCGATGGTGAGCCGGCAGGGTCAGGCCGCCAAAATATGGCACTCATGGTGTCATAAAACTCCATAAGCTGGGCGGGGGTCACTCCCGGACCCGGGAAGGCAGGGAAACAAAGAGCCAACCCAGGCACCCGCTCCGCGGATTGGGGCCTCAAACGCAGAGGGACCTCAGCTTGTCGTGAGACGGGCGAGTAGAAGTACACTTCGACTCCTTGTGTTTTTTGTGGTGCCTCTTATCTGACTTCGACGAAGAGGACATCGAGTCACTGGAGTGGTGCTCGGACCTTCCTCTCGACCAAGACCTGGACCGCGATTGAGATCGACAAGGCAACCACCGTGGTGCTGGATACCTGGCCATGATGAGCTTTAGGGTCCACTCTCTCAAAGCTCCAGACACCAGAGACACACTAAGTGGGGATCAGTAACCGACACGGCACGGTGACAGGCCCCGCACAGTTTCAACCCAGAGGTCTTCTTACTAGCCATCCTACACACCAAAAGGAGTGGACAGAAAGTCAAAAAAGTCTGTCAAAAAATGACAAGGGGTAGCTCTCTTCGACAGAACTGCACGGGCTGACGCAGACAGAAAAGAACTGGAGTCAGTGCGCCGGAGTGGCAGTTAAATTAATAATGCAGACGTCACAACAACGAAGGACATGACGACAACGTCATGCAGAGTCGACCGACGCCTCCTACCGGCGCGCTGGAGTACTGCTAAGAAAAATCATCCAGATCCAGCCTGATGCCTGGAAGTTCACAGGTAAGGAATCTGCAGCTAGATGTCTCTATCAGATATTTTCTGTTAGAGGTATGCATGGCTGTAGATACACATGCTGTGCATAGACTGTAAAGCAGCCCTCACCTAAAGCTGTGGCTAACCTGTGTGTGTTGCAGAAGATTTAAAAAGTACACAAAATACTGCTCATTTGGGTGCTACCAAATGAGACTGAGGAATGTTTGTCTTAACCTCCAAACCACAAATGGAAGCAGGGAAAGAGGAGGAAAATCATAGGCAAATATCCCTGACCAGTTCATCCACGGTGCATTGCCTTTGGACTGAGGGTGTGGGTATCTGGGTGCGAAGTTTGGGCATTTTGCGTTTTCTGTGTTTACAAATATGTCTATTTGGGGAAAGCCCCATCCTTGAAAGTATTGACGGCGGACTTACGGGTGGTGTGCCCACTTGTGGACTTGTTGCCACATCCTGCTAAGGTCAATATAGTCGTTGTTCGTTCCAAGGAGGTGTTCCGCTAGTAGGTGTATTTTGTGATGGAAAGCCCACCCCCAAATTTGATGGGCGAGCCGAGAGACTAGTTGGGACCGAGTCCCCCCAGTCTAAGTCAGGGTTTGGTAGATGTCCTAGGGGTAGCTTTTGGGTATGATCCTTTACCTCTTCATCTTGAATTACTTCCCCTGTAGGACCCTCTGGAATAACCTCTACCTGAGTATGCCTGGTTTAGAAGGCAATTGTAAGTTGTGAAGGTTTCAGGGGAAGCCTGTTTACAGCCTCCGCAAAAGGGTGTGCAGTGATAGGAACTGCAAAAAGTGGGTGCTTGAAGTGCGCCTGTTCCCTTTGATTTCTCAGTGTCTTTTTTCATTTTCGCCAATATTTGATCTGCCTAAGGCCCAAAAAGATGTTGTCCATCAAATGGGAGAGCTAATAAGTTCTACTGATCCTTCATGCTTAAAACCTGATATGCGTAACCATGCGTGGCGTCGAAGAAGGAGACTTGAATTGATGCCCCGAGCTGCTGTGTCAGCAGCGTCAAGAGCTCAACCTATAGTAGAGTTTGAGATCAATTTCCTCTCAGACACGAACTCATGACCTCTCTTACGGTGTTATTCAGGGAGGTACTGAAGGAGCTCCTCCATTTCATACCATGTGGCTTGGTCACACCTACTTAGGAGGCATAAAGAATTGGCAATTCGCCAGCAGTTAGCAGATTGTGCCGCTATACTCTCTTCGCTGCTTCTAGTCTCTTACTATCTTTGTCAGGAGGGGGGCTTCTCTGGTTGTTTGGGAGTTAGCCCTTTTTCTAGCTGTAAGGACAACAGCAGAGTCTGGTGGAAGCTGACCTCAATGTAAAGGAGTCAGAAGGGAAAGCTTTAAATAGGGAGTTAACACCTGTGCACGTACAGGGTGTTGAGTGGAGGACAGTGTCTCAAATAAAAAATCCTCTTCTATAGGGTCCGAATGGAGAGGTACCTTATGATAAGCTGCTGCCCTGGCAACCAGTTCTTGGCAAGTGGAGGAATCATCTGGAGGAGATGGATTAGCTGGGTACAGATCAGGGTTGGTGTCTGCTGGGTGCTCAGTATCATAAGTGTCCCAGGGGTCTAGTTCTGGTGATATGGAGGTTGGGACTTCACCCTCTAATTACTCGTGGAATTAAAGTGGTGACTCTTTTGTGTGTATAAAAGGTGATCTTCATGTGAGGAGTGTGGAGAAGGTGGCTCCTGCGTAGGCTGACTGGTGGAGATAAGAGCCTGGTAGCATTATCTGCTTTCTTTCTTTCTTTAGGAACCGGGTTTCATTCAATGTTTCTTGTAAAGAAATCTGCCTTTTGTCTGGATGTGTGGCCACTGTAGGCAATTGAGTAATGATCTTTCCAGTCTGGGGATGAATTGCTAAGCGTCTTTGACGAACAATGATTTCCTCTAGGAACCGATAGAGGAGTGATTCTACTGTTTTGGCAACAACTGTATTAGCGGCTGTCTTCGACACTGAAGGCTTCCATATCGAAGGCGATTTTGGTGATGATGGCGCCAGTCCGGACGCATGTTTCAATGCCAGCATCTTTGGTGCTGACAATTTGGTCAAAGCCAAGCCGGTCACAGTCGGAGTCAAGCCAACTGACTTGGTAGTTTGTTTTGGTGCCAGGGCTGGACATGACATCCAAAGTTGTCAGCCGGTACCTACCATGGTCTGAAAGCAGTGGTGGTCTACTGGAATGTTTTGTGGCATTCCTGGCTTGTATGTGGCCTTTGGCCTGCTCGGTCTGGGAGCTGCATCGAGGAGAGGGAGATTGTGTACTAACGCCCTTCTGTGCAGCTGATACATCCTCGATTTCCAGAGCAGTCACTGTCCCCTGGTGAAAACACCTCTTGTCTGCTGCAGATGCTTTGGCATGGTGTTCAAAATGCTCTTTTGCACCAAAGAGGTCTCGTGGTTCTTCGCCACCTATTCGGGACATCTCCAAGTGACAAGTCCAACAGTCACAGAGGGAGTAACAACAGGCACCACACTCAAGCTCGTTGTGCTTGGATGAAAGACCAAGATTACGGATGAGATGAAGGTTGGTCCGTGGGTATATGAAATGGCATTGAGGACAAAATCGAAAGGGCGTTAGTTCCATCACCTTTACGACACTACATGAAACAAATGGAAGGCCCAAGAAAGGCCCCAAAGGGTGAGGCCTACGTGGGATGAGACCGATCCAGAAATCACCCGGCAGCAATGGAGTCTTTGACTTGATACAGAAAATAAGATATATGTTCGAACAAAAATACTGATGGTCAGGGCTACCATGGGGACCGAAAGAGAGTACCGACGATGGTCTCGAACCGGAGCACAAAAGCAATTGTCCGACGGTGGAAAGAAAAATATCCAACTATGGAGTCAATATCCATGCGCATTACTAGGAAGAGGAGGAGTCACACAACCTCATAACTCTAAAGACTTCTTCAAATTAAAAAACATGCACATGTCTGGGCCCAACACTGGATGGCAGAAGTATGCACAGCATGTGTATCTACAGCCACACATGCCTCAAACAGAGCATTACAGAGGGCAAGTAACTTAGTGTTCTAATGGAAACTTCTACCCATACTTTTCACACCTTAGGAACAGATACTAGAGCAGCACCTCCCCTGGTAGTAGGTCTGTGGACCAAAAAGTCCTGCCTGCCCAACCAACCAAAATTCCCTTCCCATTGGAACCGGTTTGAAAGCAGTAGTCTTTTGTGAACCTGCGCACTGTGACCCACATTGCAGCCTGATAAATATCCAAGACGAGCACTCCACATGACAACGCAGTGGTAGCAGCCTTGGCCCTAGTGAAATGGACACTTAACCCTTCTGGAGGCTGCTTCTTGGCCAAAATGTAGCAACTCTTAATGCAGAGGGCGACCCACATAGAGAAAGTCCTTTTCTGCACAGACTTGTCTTTCTTTGCGCCGGAGAACCACACAAAGAGCTGACCGTCCACCCGATGGTCTTTGGTACGCTCAATGTAAACTTTAGCGCTCTTTTGGAGTTAATACAATGGAGTCTCTCCTCCTCTTTCGAGAGGTGAGGTGGGGCAGAGTACATCGAATAGTGATAGACAGGCTGATGTGAAAGGGAATCACAACCTTTGGTAGAAATGGAGCCTTAGTCTGCAGCACCAGATTGTCCGTACAGAAGGTAGTGCAGGGTGGCTGAACAACTAGATCTTGAAGCTCGCTCATGTTATGAGCTGAGGTTATTGCGAAGAAAAAGACCATCTTTAGTGTCAGGGGACGCAGAGGACAGCTATATAACAACTCAAGAGGGGTGCATGTAAGGAAAGAGAGGACAAACTTATGGTACCACTAGGGCATCACAAATGATTTAGGAGGAGACGTGGATCAAACCTTTGAGCAATCTCATAAAAACAGGTGATTTGTACAAAGACGATTGGTCTTATAAACACAAAAAGGCCAAAAGGGCCAACAGAGAAACCTTTAACCATGCCCCCTTGAAGAGCTTAGCAGGCCAAAGACTAAATGAACAACTAGCCATCCGACATATTGGCCTGCAATGGGTCTGTATTGCGGATGCCCCACCAAGCCGGCGTCTTTGTTGAAAGCCACCTGGCCGCCTGGATGACATCAACTACTTCGGGAAGGAGATTGAAAATAGTCAAATGCTGTGCTCAATCTCCACACATGGAGATTGAACAGGCCAGGGTACAGAACCCTGTCCTGTTGCTGCAACAGAAGATCCTCTCCTACCAAAGCAGCAGCCAAATTGGTGGATAAATGCTCATGCCCACAAATTCCAGGCACTACACTCTCCTGTTCTATCTGGAGCCACTAGGCTGGCTTGGACTCGGTCTTCCTAATCTTTTTCAGAACTTAGGACAGGAGAGGCAGATGCAAGAATGCGTGCAGAAGTCCTGTGCACCTTCTGAGAAACTCCAACATGCACAAGTGCTGATACTGCACATTCTCAGTGATAGCAAAGATATCGAGATAGGGTTCTCTCAATTGTTGGCAGATGCCCTGCGTCACTTTCTGAGATAATTTTCCCTGGTGTTCCCGGCAGTTGGTGTACAATCAGGAAAATGCCTTGACACGCCACCCAATTTCACAGGTGTAGTGCCTCTTGGCACAAGACCCAGGACACCATCTACCCTGCTTGTTGCAGTACCACATGGTAGTGGTGTTTGTAGGAAAGTAGGATCTGCTTTCCTGGTTACCCCCCACTTTTCTCTGGTGTCATCATGTTTTTCCATCTGACATAGTCCACCAGCAGGATGCAGGAGGCCATGAGGCCCAGTAGCCTCAGGGTCATTCTGACCGAAACCCGGGATAGAGGCTGAAAGAAGTTGGGGTAAACAAGTGAGTAATGCCCTTAAAGAAGCAATTTACACTTGGGGGCTTCACAAGAGAAGGCTGGCCAGGCAGCTGAAGAAAGGCTGAAATGGCTGAAAGATAGCCTTTGAGAGTGCCCAGAGCAGAGCCCTGCTGGGCCAAAGAAAGAATGAAGAGGAGAATCTCTGAAATGGCGGCAGAAAGGGGATCGGCAGACTCTGCTGCACACCATGCCACAAACTTGTTCCATCTACAGGCGTATACTGTTTTACTGCGGGGACGCCTGGCAGCCAAGATAACATTACAGACTTTGGGAGGAAGGTTGAAAGCTGTCAACTGTCGCCGCTCAATCTCCACGCAAAGAGGTGGAGGCTAGACAGGTTCGAGTGGAGGACTGTCCCCTGCTGCTGCGACAGAAGATCCTCCCGAGGAGGCAGTCTGATCGGAGGATCGATGGCCATGTGTAATAGCTCGGGATACCAGACTCTTCGTGCCCAATCCGGGGCCACAAGAATGACCTGGGCCCAGTTGCGCTTGATCTTCTTCAGCACTCTGGGCAGAAGTGGTATAGGCGGAAAGGCATGTAGAAAACCGCAACTCCACTCGTGTCGAAAGCGTCGCCTAGGGTGTGCCGCCTTGGAAATTCTAACGCGCAGAACTGCTGACATTGCAAGTTCTCTATGGTGGCGAATAGACCTAACCAAGGCTCTCCCCACTGCTGAAAGAGACCTTGCACCACCTCCGAGTGAAGACGCCGTTCCTGATCCATCATGTACCTGTGGCTGAGTACGTCTGCCCTGGCGTTCAGAGAACCTGCAAGGTGTTGAACCACCAGGTATATGCCCTGATGTTCCAGCCATGTCCAAATGCGGAGAGCCTCTTGACATAGGGTCCACGACCCCACCCCGCCTTGTTTGTTGCAGTACCACATGGCGGTGGTGTTGTCCGTGAACACCTGCACCATTCTTTCCCAGACAGAGGGAAGGAATGCCTTTAGTGCAATCGTCCAAAGCTCCAGAAGATTGATATGAAGCCCGGACTCTGCCGGAGACCAGAGGCCTCTGATCTCCACCTCTCCCATGTGGCAGACCCACCCCAGCAGTGAGGCATCTGTCACCACTGTGAACTTTGGATGGGGAAGGGAGAGAGATCTGCTGTTGACCGAATCCCGGATCGTTAGCAACCACTGCAATTGGTGTGCAGTGTCCTCCGAGATCTGGACGCAATCGGAAATATTCCCCTGATGCTCTGCCCACTGGAATTTCAGGTCCCACTGTAGAGCCCACATATGCCACCTGGCATAGTGCACCAACAGGATGAAGGAGGCCATGAGGCCCAGTTGCCTCAGGGTCATTTTGACCAAAACCCGGGATAGAGGATGAAAGATCTGAATCATAGCCCGAATATCCAGACTCGCTGCTCGGGAGGATGAGCCAGAAACTGCACTGTGTACAGAACAGCTCAGATGAAAAGTTGCTTCTGAGAGGAAATCAGGTGTGACTTCGGCACATTGATGGTGAACCTCAGCGAATGCAGGAGGTTGGCCGTAGTCTGTAGGTGGGAGACGACAGCCTGGGTTGAGCCCGCCTTCAACAGCCAGTCGTCGAGATGAACAAGTTACTTACCTTCGGTAACGCTTTTTCTGGTGGATACAGTATCTGCCTGTGGATTCCTCACCTTGTGAATATCCCCTGCGCCAGCATTCCACGGAACTTTTCTTCCCCAGCATTCCACGTCGACGTGGGCGACGTCACAATACACCGGCTCCGCACGCGACTCCGATCGACGTCACCGGAGCCATAAGAAGCCCACGTCGGCGTGATGACGTCAGTTCCACCCATTTTTTCCCCGTGCCTTCGAGGCGAACAGGTGGACTAACGACAGACTCAAAGTATACACAGTATACAATACACCAACACATATGCATAGCATACAAAGGAAAAGAATGCTAAATAAACAAGCATTTCCTACAATTGCACAACAAAGCATAAAAACATTACCACAAGACCTATTTCATGGTATACAAAGGTGGACAACGGGGAGGCGGGTGGGTAGGTGAGGAATCCACAGGCAGATACTGTATCCACCAGAAAAAGCGTTACCGAAGGTAAGTAACTTGTTCTTCTGATGGATACATCTGCCAGTGGATTCCTCACCTTGTGAATAGATTCCCACAGCAGTCCCACTCCCGGAGGAGGGTGTCCACCTTCTTATACCAGAAAATCTTGCAAAACAGAGCGCGCGAAATGGCGAAGACTTAGCTCTAGTAGAGTGAGCACGAATACCCTCAGGAGGAGTCTTACCAGCCAGGGCGTAGCAGATCTTTTTTTTTTTTTTTTTTATTTAAAAGAAATTTTCATACCAGATATAACAATATAGCACAGCATAGAGTTCGACAATTAACAATCAATGAAAATGTACAATTCAATAATTATAAACAATATATATCTTCGATGCAGCCATTATCACAATTTCATTTTTAAGAATAACATCCAAGCAATCAAATCATATTCAGCCACCATATTTACATCACATGTTCTTTCCATTTCCGTAATGGATCCCAAATTCTCAGACCTAGTTGCTTCCCCCTTCGACCTTTCCGTTCGTAAATCCCTTTTTCTAAATTATAGGCAAACAACAAGTTGGCCAACCATTGATTCATGGTGGGAGCAACTTTGTCACGCCAGGCTCTTGCTATTAACAACCGAAAAACTGCCATAGCAATAAAGACAAACTCTTGACAAGTAGCCTGACCATCTGTTACTATTCCCAAAAGAACCACCGTAGGTGTAATTTTAATTTGAAAACCTAAATGTCTCACTAGAAATCCCTCTACCTCCCTAATCAAAGTAGCCAATTGAGAACAAGTGGCAAAGATGTGGATTATATCCGCCTGTGCGTGGTTACACCGTGGACAGTCTGTCCCTAAGGTGCCACCCCATTGCGCAATTCTAGCTGGTGTATAATAAAGAAAATAAATAGTTTTATAGTGCTGTGATTGTAATGGTGCTGAACATAAAACCGTATGGCCAAGAGCCAGTGATTCCTGAAACCAAGCCGCTTCAATACCTAACTTCGTGGCCCACTTAGTACCATATTTAACAAGATCATCTTTCTTAGTAGTAAGAAGGCAAGCATAAAAACTACGTATATTGCAGTCTCCCCCTTTCTCGATCATATCCAATATTTCATTGTTATTAAACCCTGTCATCCCTCCGCGCTTGGTATTCAGAAAACTTCTGACCTGCAGATATTTGAAAAAAGTTGTTGTATCAATGTGAAATTTGGTAACTAAATCCGCAAATTGCACAATACCGTCCAGTCCAACAACATCCCCTATCCTCCTGATCCCATTGTGTTCCCAGGATGCAAAAATTGAGTCTGCAAATATATCTCCTGGCCAGGATTTATTCTTAAACAAGCGGGTATATCTGTTGTATCTACCCAATCCAGATTTTTTCAAAAAAGCTGTCCAGATGTTAACAGCAGCTATGACTGTCTTAAACCTTGTCCTTTTAAAGTATGCAAAGTCCGTGCAATTTAAGAAGCAGTTCTCCGCCTCCGCCCCCAGGACTATAGAATAAACTTCGGTTGACATTTTGGAGATTCTAGGATGCTCCCCTCCACCAATTAATCCCTGCATATATTGCAGTGCAGTAGCCAGATAGTATAGCCTAAAGTCCGCTTTACCTTTAGAACGACCAACGTAGCCAATAAAAAGCTGGTCATCAATACGAAAGTCCTTGGTCCTGTCCAGATAAAAACTCATAGCCCTCTTCGGGTCAAGGCGATGGAGTCTTTCCTCTTCTTTGGAAGGATGAGGGGGTGGATAGAAAACAGGGAGGGTAATAGACTGCCCCAAATGGAAAGGAGTAACAACTTTTGGCAGGAAAGCAGCCCTGGTCCTGAGAACCATCCTTTCAGCATGTAAGGTAAGAAAAGGAGGTTTGGAACTAAGAGCTTGAAGCTCACTTACCCTCCTTGCCGAGGTTATGGCTACAAGAAAAACCACCTTAAAGGACAACAGCCTCAAAGGACAACTATGCAGAGGCTCAAAAGGGGACCCCATTAAAAAGGTTAAAACAAGATTAAGGTCCCACTGAGGCATTACAAATGGATTAGGAGGAAACATGTTTGTAAGGCCCTTGATGAACCTCAGAACAACCGGAGATTTAAATAGCGAAGGTTGATCTGGGAGGCACAGAAATGCCGATAAGGCCGAAAGGTAACCCTTGACCGTGGCCACAGCAAAACCCTGCCGAGCCAAGGAAAGAGCAAACTGGAGCACATTGGACAGACGGGCCTTTAAAGGATCAATGGATCTCTCTCCACACCACTTTACAAATTTAGACCACCTGTAGGAGTAAATGGACTTGGTGGAGTGTCGCCTGGCCGATAAAATAACGTCCACCACATCAGGCGGGAGAGAGAAAGAACTCAGGTTGCCCCGTTCAATCTCCAGGCATGAAGGTGCAAGCTCTGGAGGTGGGGGTGTAGAACCTGCCCCTCCGACTGCGAGAGGAGGTCTGCCCTCAGAGGGAGACGGAGCGGAGGGCACGAGGAGAGGTGGAGAAGATCTGTGTACCACACCCTTCTTGGCCAATCCGGGGCGACCAATATGACTTGGGCCCGGTCTTGGCGAATCTTCCTCAGAACCCGAGGAATCAAGGGTATAGGAGGAAACGCGTAAAGGAGTCGCGAGCTCTAACTCAACTGAAACGCGTCCCCCAACGCCCCCTGCATCGGATACTGGAGACTGCAGAATGACGGGCAGTGCGCATTCTCGAAAGTGGCAAACAAATCCACCCGAGGTGTCCCCCACGTCCGAAAGACGTGACGAACCACCTCCGGATGGAGCCTCCACTCGTGGTCGGCGGAGAACTGCCGACTGAGACTGTCCGCACGCACGTTCAGAACCCCGGCCAGATGATTTGCCATCAGACAAATCTGATGGTCCTGAGCCCAGGACCACAGACGCAGGGCCTCTCTGCAGAGACAAAGAGACCCTACTCCTCCCTGTTTGTTTATATACCACATCGCTGTCGTGTTGTCCGTCAGGACTTGAACAGACCGACCGCGAAGGGAAGGGAGGAAGGCCTTGAGTGCCAAACGAATCGCCCGCAATTCCAGAAGGTTGATATGAAGCAACCTTTCCTCTGGAGACCAAAGTCCTTTGATCTCCAGATCCCCCAGATGCGCACCCCACCCTAAAGTGGATGCATCCGTTATCACCGTGGCCACCGATGGAGGTAGATGGAAGGGCTTTCCTTGAGACAGATTGCCCTCCACGCCCCACCAAGACAGATCCGCCGCAGCTTCTCCGGAGATCTTGATCGACTCCCTGAGATCCCCGTTGTGCTGATACCACTGCCTGCGGAGGCACCACTGGAGCGCCCTCATGTGCCAGCGTGCATGGTTGACCAACAGAATGCAGGAGGCGAACAGACCGAGCAGGCGAAGGACCTTCAGAACTGGAACAACCGCTTCATTGTGGAAGAAAGGGACCATCTCCTGAATGTCGAGAATCCTTTGAGGAGGAGGGAATGCCCGACACACAGTAGTGTCCAGTACTGCCCCTATAAACAGGTTGCGTTGTGAGGGTACCAGGTGAGATTTGGGCACATTGATCGAAAAACCCAAGTCGAACAACAGCTGAGTTGTCACCTGCAGATGGCACTGCACCATCTCTGGGGACTCTGCCTTCAGAAGCCAGTCGTCCAGGTAAGGGAAAACCGGGACACCTGACCTCCTGAGATGAGCAGCCACCACCGCCATCACCTTGGTGAAGACTCGAGGTGCGGTAGTAAGACCAAACGGGAGGACCGCAAATTGGTAGTGTTGCGACCCAACCGTAAACCGGAGATACTTCCTGTGCGACTTCAGGATTGGGACATGGAAGTACGCGTCCTGCAAGTCGAGCGACACCATCCAGTCTCCTTGCTGCAACGCTTGAAGAACCTGCGGGTCAGCATCTTGAACTTCTCCTGTTTCAGGTAAAAGTTCAAGATCCTGAGGTCCAGAATTGGACGCAATCTGCCGTCCTT
Organism: Triturus cristatus; assembly: GCF_964204655.1. NCBI lineage: Eukaryota > Metazoa > Chordata > Amphibia > Caudata > Salamandridae > Triturus > Triturus cristatus. Next base: position 775,317,899 of record NC_140595.1, on the reverse strand, counting down.
TTTGGGAATCAGAAAATACCGGGAGTAGCATCCCTGACCCCTTTCCTGCTCCGGAACCACCTCTATTGCAGCCTTCTGAAACAAGGCTAGAACTTCTTTCTGCAGGAGAAGCAGGTGGTCCTCCGAGCAATAACCCTGGCAAGGAGGGTAAGGGGGAGGAAACTCCCGAAAGGGAAGGGCGTACCCAGTCTCTACGAGGTTCAAAACCCAAAGGTCGGTTGTAACAGATTTCCAACCCCGTAGAAAGTAGGACACCCGACCCCCTACAGGTCTTACATGATCCGGGATGGGGGATCTAGGGCTGCTTCCCTGAGGCCTCATTGGGAGCAGAGGAGGAGGAAGAAGAGGGGTTGCGTCCAGAACCTCTCCGACCCCTTTGTCTCCCTCTATAGGACTTATAGAGGGGATTCTGCTGCTGCTGCTGCTGCTGAGGCTGCCGGTAAGAGCGAAAAGACGATCGCCCAAAGCCCCTAAATTTCCGAAAGGACGAACCCTTTGGTGGCACTTGCAGACCCAAAGATTTTGCAGTCAATCGGCTGTCCTTAAAACGCTGAAGGGCAGAGTCCGCCTTCTCCCCAAACAGCTTCTGACCATCAAATGGAAGATCGACCAGAGTAGCCTTAACATCCGCCGAGAAACCAGAGTTACGGAGCCAAGCCTGCCTTCTTACTGCAACAGACGACCCCATGATCCTTGCCACGGAGTCCGCAGTATCCAATCCTGACTGGATAACTTGCCTGGCAGCCGCCTGAGTGTCAGCTACAACCTCCATGAAGGATGACTTATCCCCTTCAGGCAACTTTGGGGCCAAGGACTTAATGGAATCCATAAGAGCATGCACGTAACGCCCCAGCAGGCAAGTAGCATTAGTGGACTTCAACGCCATGCTTCCTGTTGAAAAGGTCTTTTTGGCCGCCTGATCAGCTTTTTTGGATTCCCTGTCAGCTGGAGACTGAGGGAAAGCACCGGAAGCATGCTTGGAGCAAGAAGCCTGCACAACCAAACTGTCCGGGGACGGATGAGAAGATAAAAAGTCAGGGTCCCCTGGAGCAACCTTGTACCTCCTTGCCACCTGCCTACACACTGCAGGAGAAGAAAGGGGCTTCTTCCATAACTCTAAAACCGGCTCCAATATGGCCTCATTGAAAGGTAGCAACGGCTCCGATGTCGCAGTTGGAGAATGTAACACCTCTGTGAGTAGGTTGGACTTATACTCCACAGAAGGCAGCTGCAAATCCAGAAGCTCTGCTGCTTTCTTAATCACCACGTGATAGGGAGCCAACTTATGAGGAGGAGAAGACCTGGCGGATGCGTGTTCCCACTCTGGGGTCGTATCCAGCCCACTGGCATCCTCAATGCCCTCGAACTCGTCCGAAGAAGAATCAACCTCGCCTTCTTCCACCTCACGAAATCTTCTTTCCTCCAACACCCTCTGGGCTTCCCTCCTCGACCGGATTCGGGGAACCGACGTCGGCGACGCCGTATGCGGCGTCGGAGGAACCAGAGGAACCGGCGTCGACGGCGCCAGACACGGCGCAGATGGAGTCAGCCTCGACGTCGATGGAGTCTGCTTCGGCGTCGATGGAGTCGGCTTCGGCGTCGATGGAACCAGTCTCGGCGTCGAAGGAGGCCCCGAAGCCTGCCGAACCTTCCGAGGTCGACTCGAATCCACAGGCGGCGCCGGAAACTGCCAAGATGGCGCCATCGGCATAAAGGGCATAAAGGGGGCCTGAGCATACTGCTGTGGCACCCCCATTGTAAAGGCCATCGGACCCACGGGACCAGCTGGTGCTCCGGATGGGTAGGCCGCCCTATTAAAAATGCCATACATAGCATTCAAGAAATTAGCCGAATCCATACCTGGGGCCGGGAACTGAGGCAAAGGAACCTCTTGTGGGGCCTCCGGCTCCTGCTCCGCAATATCCTCCACTGGAGCCTCCGAACCTTCAGGTACTGGAACCGACTCTTCCTGCTCCTCATGCATAGAAGCATCCGACTCCACACGAACCGGAGTCGACGTCTTAGACGGAGCCGAAGACCTCGTCGGAGACTGAGTCGGAGTCTGCTTTCCCGAAGGAGAACCTTCCGGCGACTTCGAAGGAGAAGGAGAAGGAGACAAACCTCTGCTCCGACGTCGATGAGACGACGCCGACCTCGACCTCGACTTCGACTTCTTGGACTTCGAGGATCGACGTCGAGAGTGTTTACTCTTCTTATGGTGTTTCTTCGACCTCGACGACTTTGAAGTCGATGACTCCCTCTTCGATCTCTCCTTCTTCCTCCCTCTTTTCTCTTCACCAACCTTCTTCATAAAGAGTTTGGTCTTCCTTTCCTTAAGTGCCTTCGGGTTCATGCTCCTACAGCATCCGCACTCCTCCATATCATGCTCCGAGGAAAGGCACCATAAACAATTCTGGTGTGGATCCGTCATCGACATCAGGCCTCCACACTCCCTACAGGGCTTAAAGCCCGACTTCCTAGTCGAAGACATTGTCGAAGAAAAGAGAGATACACGACCAAACTACAAAGTAGCACTGGAGAAAAACCGTTGCGCGTCGAAGGCGCGGAAAAAAGGGAACTGACGTCATCACGCCGACGTGGGCTTCTTATGGCTCCGGTGACGTCGATCGGAGTCGCGTGCGGAGCCGGTGTATTGTGACGTCGCCCACGTCGACGTGGAATGCTGGGGAAGAAAAGTTCAGTGGAATGCTGGCGCAGGGGATATTCACAAGGTGAGGAATCCACTGGCAGATGTATCCATCAGAAAGGGGAAGACTGAAACCCCTGATCTGCGCAGATGAGCTGCTACCACCGCCATCACTTTCGTAAACACCCAAGGGGAGCTGGTAAGGCCGAAGGGGAGCATGGTAAACTGAAAGTGCTCGTGGCCTACTATGAACTGTAGATAACGCCGATGGGTCGGCAGGGCGGGGATGTGAAAATAAGTGTCCTGCAAGTCCAAAGCTACCATCCAGTCTCCTCCGTCGAGAGCAGACAGGACCTGAGCCAGGGTCAACATTTTGAACTTCCCCTTCCGGAGGAAGCGATTGAAGTTCCGGACATCCAAGATAGGACAGGCCCTTGTCCTTCTTGGGTACCAGAAAGTAGTGGGAATAACAACCACAACCCACTTCTGGGGCAGGAACACGGTCAATGGCTACCTTGGCCAAGAGAGACGCAACTTCCTGTTGGAGAAGGGCCAAGTGATCCTCCGACATGCGATGGGTCTGAGGTGGCATGGATGGAGGGATAGTCTCGAAGGGGAGGGAGTAGCCCTTTCGGACTATCTGCAAAACCCACCTGTCTGACGTGACGTTGAGCCAGTGGGGGAGGTGATGGCGAATCCTGGCAAAAAATGGCCCTGAAAGGTCGGACTAGGAGGGCTTGGAGGCTGCTGCAGAGGGGGCGTTGGTGGACTGGCCCACCAGCTGGCCCCCAGACCCACGACGGTGGGTCCCACGTCCCTGGCCACGCAGAGGCTGGACAGCTTGCGCACGACTGTGGCTCTGGGCAGAACGTTGTGGGGCACCCCTACCATAGCCACAAAAGGGGGAAAAGGCGTACTGCGCTGGATGCGAGGCCCAAGGACCTGGCCGTAGCCCTAGAGTCCTTAAAATGCTCAAGCACGTTGACCGCCTTGTCGCCAAACAAGCGACGCTCATCAAAGGGCATGTCCAAAAGCATAGCTTGGACATCACCCGAAAAGCCAGTAGACCTCAACCAGGCGTAGCGTGTAAGGGCTACCGACGTGGAAATCGTCCTGCCTAGTGAGTCGGCGGTGTCCAGCCCACATCGGATGGCGGCCTTCACTGCATCCCTCCCTTCGGCAACTGCACGAAAGAGCACGGCCCGGGCCTCCTTCGGGCACTGTGGCAGCACCTGCGCAACCGTGTCCCACACCAAATGGGAGTAATGGCCCAAGAGACATGTGGTGTTCACCGACCGCAGTCCCAAGATGGAGGAAGGAAACAGCTTCTTCCCAAGGTGGTCCAGCTTCTTGGATTCCCTATCAGGTGGTGCGTTACGGAATGCGCCCTTGGAAGTCGAAGCTTGGACTACCAAGCTCTCAGGGGTGGGGTGGTGAGAGAGGAAAATGGGGTCGCCCGGGGCTGGGCGGTGGTGTCGAACAATCATCCTATCTACAGGAGCCCCTGTGTTTGGCCAACTGCCCAAAAGGATGTCCATGAGGGCCTCATTGAATAGCAGCAGGGGCTCCGAAGAGGCCGCTGCTGGCTGAAGCATCTCGGTAAGGAGGTTAGTCCTGACCGCCACCGTAGGAAGCTCGGGGTTTAAGGCCTCGGCCGCTCTACGCAACACCACTGCGAACACTGTACCTTCCTCCGTAGCCACGTAGGGGGAGAAAGCATGCCAAGGTCTTGGGAGGTGTCCATACGACTTGCATCACCCAACTCCTTTCTCCAGTCCGGTTCCTCTAACTGGTCTGCAAGAAGGTCCACAGACCCCTCCCAGTCCTCCTCACCCTCTCCTGGTAGCACTCAGGGCGGTAGGAAACATCAGGGGAGAACAGGGATAGAAAGTACAGGTCGACGCTGGTCCCAACATCGGACGACGTGATCCGGCTCCGTGTCTTCATCGATGGGGAGGCTGGGGCTGATGCCAGCTGGGGACACAATCGGCGTCGGAGGTGGCGGGGGTGTCGTCACTGGATTCGGCACCGGCGGAGGTGTCATAAGGTCGACCGGCACTAATCCGGATCCAGGCCTGGATCCTTGGGGGCCCTGCAGCGCCGAAGCCACAGGCATCGAAGACCTAGAACCCCCAACCGAGTCCGCAGGGCCCGGGGGCATGCCGGCGGAGTCAAGCTGCCCGAAGATGGAATGCAAGGCTTCTTAAAAGTTTGGAAGCTGGGCAGGGGGCGCTCCGGCTCCCGGGAAAGGACGGAAGGCCGGGTCGACCCAACAGGCTCCGCGGGCAGAGCCGGAGGACTACCTTCCACTTCCTGCATTGGCCGATGGACGGGGAGAGCATAAGAGCAACAATGCTTCTTCGCCTTCTTCTCGTGCTTTGACTTACCTGAAGACGAAGACTTTGATGACTAGTGGTGGCTCCGCGACAGGTCCTGCGACCTCCCTCTCGACCGGGACCTCGACCGACGCGGAGCGGAATGCCGGGCCTCGAGAAGCTTTCGGGACCGCTCCCGCAAAGACTTCGGGTTCATGGCCCGCCAGTCGGAGCACGACTTCGGGTCATGGTCTTGCTCCAAGCACAAAAGGCACACGAGGTGTGGGTCCGTGACCGACATCAATTTGCGACAGGAGCTGAAAGCCTTTAAGCAGGTCCGGCCTGACATCCCTCCGTGCACCCGGAGTCGAACGACTCAAAAAAGATGTTGACAAAAGTCGCAAAAACTGAGTCAAAAAGTGACTTGAGGTACTGCTCTCTCCGGATCTGCACTGGCTGGTGCAGAAAAAGAAAGAATTGACGTCAGCGCGCGAGGGTCGCATCTAAGTAGATACCGCAACTTCATTCCGGCGACCACGACTCCAACGACGAATTCGGAGTCGACCAACGCCACATATCGACGTGCAGAGGTACTGCTGAGGAAAAAATTCTCTGTATCCAGTCTGATGCCTAGCGGTAATTCTAAGGTGAGGAATCCATAACTAATTCTAAGGTGAGGAATCAATAACTGTCTCTTTCAGATTAGCAGGATCACAGTCAGAAAAACATAATGACACCAGCAAAAAGTGGGAGTGACCACGAAAGCAGATCCTACTTTCCTACAAATCTGACAGGTTACCTTGGTGCTGGACTCACTGAGACATCAGATCCCACTGCAGAGCATGCATGTGCCATCTGGCATGGTAAACTTAACAGGATGTGGGAAGCCAATACTTTTTTATACTTACCTAATTGATCTGGATTCTGTCTCTGGGTGTGTGGCATCAGTCTTGATTGAGTGAATACAATAAATGCTTAACACATCCTCTTGATAAGCCTAACTGCTCGCCCACACTACCACAAAAATTGCTGTTAGTACTTGTCTAATTTAGCCTCTGCTATACCTCTGAGGACTCCCTGGAGTCTGTACGCACTATACCTTACTTTTATATAGGATATACGCAGCCAGCATCTACAATCATTACTAAAAAAAAAAAAACAAGATCTGGCTTCAGTGCCGCGCTTGGATAAGGTTGTACATAAGGAATCTGCAGGAAGGAGTATCCATTAAAAACATCATTTTTAAAATATATGCCACACACAATTTGTTGGCAAATGTACAGTGTGTGTACATTTATTGATAGGAACAGAACTAACCGTCTTACAATATATCTCTAACAGAAGCATCCTTCTTAGGTGGCTAAACAATAACTCCCAGCTGCTGAGAATCTTTCTCAGTGGTGGGAGAATATTCTAGAGACTTGGTTCTAAGCAGGATCCCATGCTGGAGAAATGTCTGGCCCAACCATAGCCACATTACTAAAAATTAAGCTGTGACTGGAATGAAATTGCCAAACATATACCAATATTCCCTTCTAAGCAATAGTCGTGTGGCCACACCATATTCTTTAGTTGGTTAGAAAGATGGAGGCAGTGCATGTCCTCGCTACCAATACCTTAGAGATGTCCCGGAGGTTGAAGAGGTAGTGGATCTTTGCTGGGGTGGGGAGAAATCTTTGAATGAAGGCATTATAGGCATCAATAGTTGCCATGGTGATAGTGTTGCCGATGGGTTTCACTTCTTCCTCAAAGTCCTGAAGCTTTTGGTTGATCATTGTTCCAAAGATGCGAGTTATCTGAGACTCCTAAATGGAAACAAAAAAGTAGAAAAAGCACAAAAGGTCAACATATTTTTAAGGTGTTACTATTAAGCAATTTGCAGTATCTATTAGCATTGGCAAATTATGCAAATGTGTTGTTAAAATAAAGTGTGTTAGTAAGTGAAGGAGGACAATTTTGAGACACATATGGGTATTGCTAGCTGAAGCACAGAGGGACGCTTCTCGTTGAGAGTTGTAATATTCCTGCACAGCGCTGAGCTTTCAAATGCAAGTGCTTTCTTTCCTATTATGGGTATCTGACGGATTATATTGCTCACCCCATGGAATTTATAAGTACGCCCAGTGGGACACAAACTTACTCCATTCTTCAGGCTGCTACTGTTCTCTTCATTACACGTGTTCTGAGCAGTAATAAAGGAAAAGGACCTTCATGCTGTTTCTAGCAATCTGGGCCCCTGCTCAGTGTAATTACATCCACTGGTAATGGTTTGTAAAAAAAAAAAAACCTTTACCATTAAGCTGTTTTAATGGATCAGAAGTGTACATGTACCTCTGTCCAGTTAGGCTCTGCCCCCTCCCAGTGTCTCCTACATTCCCCATCCTGTTCCCAAATATTGAGCAGAAGCCTCACATATACACCACGGGGATGGGAGGATGTCGGGAAGGCAGCAGAACAATCACTAAGAGTACAAGGATCATCATGAATGCAATTTTTAACGAAACTGCCTTCAACCTTGCACCTTGCCAACTGTCTAGAAACCTGAATTCCCAGCAGCAAACACGGGGGGGGAGGAAAGCATACACCAGACCATGCTTCAAGCCAATAGGACAGTTCCTGGGAAAAGCATCACCAGAGTAATGCCTACTTAAAACATGAGGAGTGGCCCATCTTGTGAGTCTGTGAAAACTTCAGAGGATTTAGCAAGAAGAACCTTTGGTAACACTTTTTCTGGAAGATACTCCATCTCAATGAAAATTCTTCACCTTCAGATATTTCCAGGTGTCACAGTCGATCCAGAGATTTTTTTCAGCTCAGCTCCCCGCCAGCTGGTGGAGCAGTATGGCCCTTCAGTGACTTCATTCCATCCCGTAAGTGATGGCGAGGAGCCGCATATAAGTGCCATCCCTGCTTGCTGACAATAGTTTCTTGATCTTTCTCCTTCTGCAACCTCAGACACAGAGTACTTCGAACAAATTACAGGTGACAGTGTGTCAAAATCTAATTTATAACCTTTAATAAGTTACTTACCTTCGGAAAAGCCTTATCTGGTAATGACAGGATCTAGCCGCAGATTCCTTACTCTCCCCAGGTGCCAGACTGGATCAGGACATTTTTGTACAGCAGTACCTCTGTGCGTCACAAAAGGGTGTCGAGCGACTCCGTAGCGATGTCGTTCTATGTATGTGACATAGACTGAGTCCATATAAGTCCTCCTCGACACGCTGATATCAGTTTCTTATGTGACTACTTTTCGTGCCAATAACGGGGAGCCACTCATATAAACTGCTTATGGAAACAATGTGCCAAAAAATATATATATTTGTGTCAAACAAATATGAAGTACTAATGGATGGCTTCAGAATACCAAGAAAAGGATCTTGTAGGCAACAGGACTAACAGTTCGCAGAGCGGGGAATATGGGTGGGTTGTTAAGGAATCTGCGGCTAGATCCTGTCTCTACCAGCATAAGGCATTACCGAAGGTAAGTAACACAATCATCTGATAGAGACATCTAGCCACAGATTTCTTATCTTGGAATTAGATACCCAAACATCGCCATCCTTGGAGGTGGGTCTGCGAACTGGACTGAGGACAAGATCTCTGAATAAGGCTTGCCGGTCCATAATGAGATAAAGTAGCCAGACTGTCTAAAAACGTATAGGTGAAGTATAGAAGACGCTTCACTAGAAGGACTGTGGGAACCCTGCATAGACAAACTGTGAACAACATTACCCAAAGCAGAGTGATAAGGAAGAATTGCAAAAAACAGCTCATAGACACAACAATACTATGCAGCCCTGCCAAGGATAATCAACCCCTGACTGGACGTGGCTAAAGGACCAAGGACAACAGCCCATATCACTGAATAGGAGCTCTAGCTTCTTGTCCTGGAAACTAGAACGTGATTTAACCCCACCTTGTGACACAGAGGGAAGGGAATCATCTCAGAGCACATCCATGATAGAGATAGACAGATAGAGTCATTCCTACAATGCTGAACAAAAGCACTGCGAGATGTAGAACAAAAACGTTTGGCAGAGACCCCTCTTAGACGGAGACAACCTCCTGGAGAGAAGACAATTCTCCAGGACTATGTAACCTGGAAGACCACAGGAGAAAGAAGTGGATAAGCAATGACCAGCCCAAGTTTGCACTAGACAGAGCCTCAAGAGAAGTGCAGTGACAAAAAGCAGATATGTACGCCCTATGGAAGCAATTCACCCCAAATATACTTGTAAGGTATACCTGTATATACGTGAATACTTATATACACTTATAGATATGCAAATAATTATAGATATAACACCTACACACAAGTCTATCAAAATACACCAACAGTATTATCATCCCGATCGGGAAAGCAAACCCCCAGCCTTCCCTAGAAAACAGGGAGACTGACAAGTTTAGGACCCATAGAATAGGCGTATCCATCGAAAGACAGACATAATTACCAACATACATTGGTAATAGACTATAGGAGGGTGGCTTAGTATATGGTGCACACTTGTTTAAGTGAAGTGCCTAGCGCTAATCCATGCAACCATAATGGTGATTTTAGTGGTCTTTGATAACCATAGAAAGCTCTCAAAGTGGCAGCTGTGGAGAGCAGCCTTCAGGCTTATCTTGAGGGTGTTTTAAGCAGCTTGTTTTACTAGGTCTAATAATGTAGAGTAGGTTAAATGAAAAAGAACCACACAGTGTACATTTAAAAATATGTTGTAGGATGCTGGCTCTGTATATACCACACCAAAGTAAGGTATAGTGTGCACAGGGTTTAGTGGATCCCCAGAGGTATAGTAGAGGCTAAATTCGATAGTCACTAAGAGCTCTCTTTGTTGTACTGTCGTCGAGCAGTTAGGCTTATCAGGAGGGGGTGTCAAGCATTTATTGTATTCACTCAATCAAGAACTGATGCCACACACTCAGAGACTGAATCCAGTCCAATTAGGTAAGTATAAAAAAAGTATACTTATATTTCATTGCTAGAACCGAGCAGGACTTGGTATAGGTAAGTAGGATATGCTTTCAAATGCAAAACTTTACAAGAAAATGCAATTGTGGTTGAAATTGGAATTGTTACAGGTTTGTATCTGCTTTTAAAACAGTTCAGAATACAGTGAAATTAATTCAGATTACTTTTGTTTTACTTTTCAGAAACTTTTACTACTCGGGTGATATGCCTAGGGATCACACCATGGGTCTTACAAAACACAGTTAAGTATACCAGTTTTTGGTTCAAAGAAAGTTACTTTGGTTTTGATACAAAAGTCAGCTCAACACTTAGAACATTTTTGGAAGAAAAATCATAACATCGATTCCTAAGGGAGAAAATAATGTTATCAGTTTGCAGGTAGGTAAACGACCTGCAAGAATAGCTGTTGTGGGGTTAGAAGGATTAGTTACTTACCTGTAATCCTAGTTCTCATCCAGGGGTAAACTCATCAAAGTCATAATCTATGAATAATCCCCGCCCACGTGCGGGATCCCGGAGCATATAGAAAATACATATATATACATATATATGCATATGTGAAAACATATAAATGCAGCCTAAAATGTTTCAAACATGGCAAAAATGCTGAAAATTACATAGGTTTGCATTGTAGTACCCCTAACCTATAAGGAAACAAGCATTGGCATAGCCAATAGGTCTCGCTTTTGGGACCTTATAAGTATTTAGTTATGCCGCACACTATTCGTGGTGCAACAACATCAACTGTTGCATGGTTAAACAGTTATAAGGTCCGAAAGGCGAGACCTATTGGCTATGGCAATGCTTGTTTTCATTATACGCTATCTTGGTAGTAGACGCTTGATGCATGGTGTCTTGTGTGTGGGCTGCATTTGGTTACTAGCAACATTGTGCTCAAAGCTATCTTGTTACTATACGTTGTTGTCTTGGGTGTGGGAAGCATTTTTGTATTACTTAAAATATTGTTGTTATACGCTTGAGGCGCGTGGGGCTTGGCGCTTGATGTTTTCTGAATATCGCGGGGGCTTATAGTGATCATTTTGTTTGCTTTATGGGGTGTTGTCTTATGTGTGGGATGCATTTTGTTCCTTAACATATTAACTAAACGCGAGAGGCGCGTGTGGCTTATGGTGATAATTTGGTTTAACATTGCATGTTTTGCGCCAGGCATGCATTTACTGCAATTGGGTAAAACTAGTAATGTTTATATGACAGCATCAGTTCGATTTGGGTATTTTAAATTGTATTATTATATGCGTGTCCCCAAAGTCTTAACCATGATTAAACACCTTGTTGTGCTCTGAATATTTTGAACATGCGTCACTCGTCAGCGCTATATCTTTGGCGAGGATAGCGCTGCATAAGTTCTCTACCTCACTGTAAGTACCGCGGGCTGCTAAAACAGCCTAAACTCTCTAGCTATGTTTATTTACCATTAACTTGTATTTAGCTCAGACTGTCAGACTGTGCCATCATCGATGTCAAAGCGCTTTCCATACATTGAGGCGTATTCGCAAGGAATCACATTTCAAACATTGCTGTTTCCACGAATTTTAGCAAATACAGAAAAAATCAAGTCAGAAGGCATGGGGCTGGCATATGGGGTTTCTCAGAATCAACTTCTTCACACTTACTGAGGGCAGGAAGGGTGTTTCAATGTAATTGTTGCTGCGCATTTTGTTGCCACAGGTCAGCTCGAATGTGAAAGACTGTGATCCTCGGCACCTTTCAGGGTCTGTTGCTTAATGCCACACTGTTAACTTTTTTGTCAGTTTTAGTAAGTAGATTCCCACACATCCTGGCTCTTGCAAACCACAGAGGACATCCAAAGTGGTTAAAATCTTACTCCCGGTGGCGATTAGTTAAACTGCTTCCTTATCAGCTCATTAAACCCAGGAAGTTCAGCCTCACTCGAGCCACAGACGCGGTACTTGAATTCTGTTGAAGGCATTGCGTTGCTGATTCTTACGAAACAGATGGCCAGGCGCTGTATCATGCCAAAGTGTTGATCGCATCACTGGTTAGTTGACAGTCACAGAGTAGAAAAGAGCGGTGTTATCTTATTCTTAAGCGCACGCATTGGTACACAACCGCCTGGAACCAACCTGCAGGTTTCAATCTCACATAAACTGACTCAGGATTTCATCATTCCAATGTTGACAAGACAAATTGGTCCGGACGCGAGCGAGCACCCGCCGCGCGAAAGTGAAAGCAAGCGCGCGCGCGCGCTTGGCGGGGGAGCGCATTCCAGGCTGGGGAGCGGACCCTTTCAATTATGATGCCGAGGTCGCCAGTGGGCTAAAGCGCTTCCCAAAATGGATTGCATGGCGGCACGATGCACGTGATTGTGCGCGTGCTCGCCATGCAATCCACTTTTGGGAGCACTTTGAAATGCCCCTCTTACTAGAGTCTTGCATAGCGATTGCGTAAACGCAATAGCTAGGCGAGACCTAAAAAGGAAGCACTAAACCAATTGTCACACAACAATGCTTTGTTGCCATAAAGCAAACTTGTAATTGCAGGCATTTGCCTGTAGGCTGCAGTAGAGTATCAAGAAAACAAAGAAAACTGACACCTTGCCTTTAAGGCATTAGAGTAGGGGGACCGTGCCTTTAAGACCTGCCGGAGACCCCTTGCTCCCATGATGCACCACAGCTGACAGTTAGGTCAGTTCTTTTTGATGGTGCACACGCACCTGAGTAGATCTGCAATCAATAAACAATAACTTGAGGAGAATGCTCGTCAGGGGAGGTGGGTGGGTCGCTTATGACTTTGATGAGTATACCCCTGGATGAGAACTAGGATTACAGGTAAGTAACTAATCCTTCTCATCCAGGGGATACTCATCAATAGTCATAATCTATGAATCGAGTAGCAAGCCCATACCCTAAATCTCGCGGACGAGCAATAAAGCATCTAGAACATGCAGTAACATCACATTCGCATAGCAGTTATGCAAACAAATTCCTCAGAGAGGCCTGCCCCACCTGGGCGTCGGCCTGTGCGTCTGAATGTAGGCAATAATGGCGTGTAAAGGTATGTATAGAGCGCCATGTAGCCGCTTTGCAAATTTCAGAAATGGGAACGTTGCGAAGGAGAGCTACAGTAGAAGCTTTCCCTCTAGTAGAGTGTGCTCTTGGTCTAACCTGTAGAACCTTGTGAGACAGTTGATAAGACAAGGCTATGCAGGAAACAATCCATCTAGAAATAGACCTTTTGGAAGTAGCCAGCCCGGTATTTGTTGGACCGTAATTGACAAAGAGCCTGTCAGACTTTCTAAGCGAAAGGGTTTTAGCAAGATAAAATTTCAATACCCTCCGGAGGTCTAGAGAATGTAAAGCTCTCTCCGGGGGAGTGGTTGGCTGAGGAAAGAAAGTGGGCAGCGTGATAACCTGATTAATGTGGAAATACGAGACCACCTTGGACAGGAAGCTCGGATGAGTACGTAGTACCACTCTATTGGCGTGGAAAACAGTGTAAGGTTGCTTGAAGCACAGGGCCTGAATCTCACTTACCCTGCGGGCAGAAGTGATGGCTACTAAGAAGGCAGCCTCCAGGTCAGATGCTGCAAGGACGCCTTATGAATAGGTTCAAAAGGAGCCCCCATCAACTTAGAGAGAACGTTGTTGAGCTCCCAGGGAGGGGAAGGAGACCTCACTGGTGGAAATACTTTTTTAAGCCCTTCTAGGAAATCTTTGATTACCGGCATCTGGAAGAATGAGGCCTGGTTAGGAGATTTTCTATAAGCTGTGATAGCAGCTAAGTGGACTCTGACAGAAGTATACTTTAAACCAGACTTTGCTAAGTGCAATAAGTAGGGGAGAATAACCTGTTCTTGACCCTGGATTGGATCAAGGGCGTTATCTCTACACCAAATGTAGAACCTCTTCCACTTGAAGGCATAAGACTTCCTAGTGGAGGGCCTTTTTGCTTCTCGAAGAATGTTCATACAGTCCGCCGGAAGATCTAAATGTCGATACTGGATGACTTCAGGAGCCATGCCGTCAAGCGAAGGGAGGGGAGGTTGGGATGGAACACTCTCCCCTGGTTCTTGGTCAGTATGTTCGGCAGGCAAGGCAATCTCCGGTGTGGCACCTCTGTCAGCTGGAAGAGATCCGGATACCACCACTGGCGGGGCCACTCCGGAGCTATTAGGATCATCCTTGCTCTGGTCCTGTAGAATTTCTATATGACCGCTGGTATGAGAGGGAGAGGAGGAAAAGCGTACAGCAATGTCCGTGACCAGCTGATCAAAAGTGCGTTCCCCTGTGATCCCTGTTGGGGAAACCTGGAGGCGAAGACGGGGCATTTTTTGTTTGCCGCGTCTGCGAAAAGGTCGATGTCCGGTACTCCCCACTGCCGGAAGATCTCTTGGGCCACGTCTTCGTTGAGCACCCAGTCGTGCGCTTCTACGAAGTCTCTGCTGAGGCCATCTGCCTGCACGTTCAGGGTTCCTGGCAGGTGTACTGCGATGATTGAAAGACCTTTCGCCAGTAACCACCACCAAATGGACTGAGCTTCCAGAGACAGGACTCGTGACTTGGTGCCTCCCTGCTTGTTCAGATAGAACATAGTTGTTGTGTTGTCTGTCTGAATCTGAACGTGGCTGGTTTGGATAGAAGGATACAGGGATTTGAGAGCCAGATGGACTGCTGGTAGCTCCAAAAAATTTATGTGATAACTTCTTTCGGTAGTGGACCAGAGACCTTGTACCTGAAGCTGGTCCATATGGGCACCCCAGCCCTGCATGGAGGCATCTGTGACCACTGTCTGTGTCGGAGGCGTCTGATGGAAGGGGACGCCTTGAAGCAGATGGGAGCGTTTCATCCACCATCTGATGGAGTCTCTGGCGGCTTGGTGGAGAGAGACAAGATCTTCCCAGCGACCGGACCTCTGCGACCACTGATCTTCTAGCGCTTGTTGTAGAGGACGCATGTGAAGGCGTGCATTGGGCACAATGTAAATGCACGAAGCCATCGACCCCAGAAGTTACGACACTTGCCTGGCTGTGGGGAATGCAGTGTCAAGAAGTGTGTGGCATTTCTGAAGCATGGATGATAACCTCTCCTCCGAAGGACACACGCTTGCCTTTGCGGAGTCCAGAGAGGCGCCCAGATAGTGAATCCGCTGAGTGGGATTGTGGACCGACTTTTTGTAGTTGACTTGTAATCCCAATGACTGTATTAGATTGAGGCAGAACGAGAGATGGCTCTGGAGTAGAACAGGAGTGGAACTCTTCAGGAGCCAGTCATCTAGATAGGGATAGACGAAGATCTTCCGCTTGCGGAGGACGGCAGCTACCACCGCCATACACTTGGAGAATGTCCGTGGGGCGAATTTGAGGCCAAACGGCAGAACTCTGTACTGGTAGTGTTGACGAGAGATCTGAAAACTGAGGAATTTTCGATGTTTCACTGAGACAGGAATATGAAAATAGGCATCCTGCAGGTCGATGGCACACATCCAGTCTCCCTGGTGAAGATGCGGGAAGATTTAATGCAGGGCTAGCATTCTGAACTTTTCCGGAAAAAAGAACTGACCTAACTGTCACCTGTGGTGCATCATGGGAGCAAGGGGTCTCCTGCAGGTCTTAAAGGCACGGCCCCCCTACTCTAATGCCTTAAAGGCAAGGTGTCAGTTTTCTTTGTTTTCTTGATACTCTACTGCAGCCTACAGGCAAATGCCTGCAATTACAAGTTTGCTTTATGGCAATAAAGCATTGTTGTGTGACAATTGGTTTAGTGCTTCCTTTTTTCCTTTTGGGTTAGGGGTACTACAATGCAAACCTATGTAATTGTCAGCATTTTTGCCATGTTTGAAACATTTTAGGCTGCATGTATATGTTTTCACATATGCATATATATTTATATTTATGTATTTTCTATATGCTCCGGGATCCCGCACGTGGGCGGGGATTATTCATAGATTATGACTATTGATGAGTATCCCCTGGATGAGAACCAGGATGTACAGAGGCACTCAAATTGCACCACCAGCGGCACTAGGGTGGCTGGGTGCAGGGTACAAGGGCCCAAAGTAAGCCAGTGGGGCTGGGGACTTCGGTTAGGGGCTGCTCACGAGCAGGCCGCTCGGTTGTGGGATCAAGGCTCCTGGGGTTAGGATTGATCAACAATTAGCACAAGAGCTGCACCACCAGCGGCACGGAGGCGGCCAGATTCAGGGTGCCAAGAAGACGTCAAGAGACCTGCTGACTTCAATGGAGATCTCTGGTTCGAAAGAAGTACTGCAAGCTTGGTCAAGGAGGATTCCTAAGGGCGACCACCAGCAAGAGAGGTAAGTTGGAGGGTTAAGTTATGCCATCTGTTGGGCTACTCAAGGCTGTGGGGTGTCAGGTGCAGGGGTGTCTTTGGGCATCGGGTTATCCTACCAGCTCCGGTTGTGGTCAGGGGGCCCGCTCAGGTTGAGGCTGCAGGCGTTGGGTTGCAGGCATGACACACAGGGATGTGTGCTATGTTGACTCTTCACTTGTCTCTGCACCAAAACACTGAGCCTGCAATAGCAGTGTGTGGGGGTCAAGGTGCAGGGTCTCTAAGCGTGGTACAATAGGAGCTACAGCCCTTAGAAACGTTCCCGGGTCACACTGCCCTTGGTACCCATGGTACCTTTTACAAGGGGCTTACCTGTGGCCAGGTATGTGCCAATTGTGGGTACAAAGTTATAGTTTGTGTAGGAAAACAAGTGCAGGGGCCTGGTTAGCAGGATCCCAGCACGCATTCAGTCAAGTTGGCATCAGGTATCTGGCAAAAGGTTAGAGGGTAATAATGCAAAAAGGGCACTTTCCTACACATGTCTATTTATTAGACAACACTCACTATATCTATATAGGTATATCTCCTACCCGGTCACGGTGATATACATACAAATACACAATAATACTTCAATTGCAAATAAGGTAAGTAGCACCAAATACCATGGTCTCCAGAGGGAGACCAAACCATACACAAAAAAAATGGAATGGGAACTGCGACTGAAGTCGGGACTTGGACCAGGAGACTCATTGGAGCTGGGGACACAAGGAACCACCCAAGGTAAGTACCTAAGAACCCCACGGAGGCTGTGTGCAGAGTCGAAACACAGCCGCTTGTCCAACAGAAGTCAATGGAAAAATCGCGGTTGCAGTTTGGGAGAAAAAGGACCCTTCCCAGTGTACCATGAAGAATCCCCATGGAAGACAGAAGGTTGTAGAGTAACCTCATCCATGGATACCCTAGAAACCAGGATAAGTACAACATGGAAGCCACGTGCATAGGTGCAAAGTGACGTTGAAAACTGCAGCAGACCACGGCGGAGGACCTCAGGAAAGATGCCGCTGCAAGAGTATGGTAGAAACCACGGGTGGATTCTTGAAGAGATGAACATATAAGCAGAGGGGACAGTGTCTATGCCACTCAGAGGTGACTAGGAGCCACGGAAGAGCAATGTCCACTGATGTCGGATGGTTCAGAAGAGTGGACAGTGACCTGGTGGATGCAGCTGTGAGGACCAGGCGATGCTGAGGAAGACCAGGAGCCATGTACAAGCTGTCCCACGTCTGAAGTGGAGAACCAGGGGGTTGGAGTCTGGCGGGAGCACCAACAAGCCTTGGTAGCTCTAACAGGCGTGGAAAGCGAAGAAGGAGCAATATTGGGACCAGCAAAGTCCAAGGGACTAATCACAAGCAGGGGAGCCAGAGCAGGCCCTGAGCAAGCGCGGGAGTCCACTGGAGTAGAAGAAGACATTCACAGGACCCACAGGCCGAAGGCACAGGAGTCGCAAGAGGACCTCGAGCAGCTCATCAAAGATGAGGGCCCATGGTGCAGAGGATGCAGAGAGGACGTTGTAATTGGCAGGAAGAGATGCTGGAGCTTCTTGTGGCCAGAAGATCTCTGGAGTGCAGAGCCAACCAGCTTTGGCAGCATCAAATTAATGCAGTGCTCAGGGGTTTGGTCCCAGAGGTTCTGGCAATGGATACTGGGCTCACAATTGTAGAAAGGACAGGTCAGGCTTTGAGGGAGTTGCAGAACCACCACATGTGTTGCCGAGCCTTTCAAAGTCCAGGGGACATCAAGAGCAGCAGCCAGTCAGCTTTGTTGTGGTGCCTGCATACGCAGCGGAGTGACACCTTCACTCCATAGGAGATTTCTTCAGGTGTTCTTGATGCTCACAGGTCTGTTGAAGATCCTTCAAGAAGCACAGACGCATACAATGAAGAAGACTTGCAGAACAGCGAGACCAGGAGCACCTGGAGTCTTCCTTGATGCAGTCTCAGTTCCAGGCAAAGTCCAAGTGTCCAGACGGTCGAAGGTGATGTAGTTTCAGGCTTGAGTCTTTTTCCCACGACGAAGCAGAGGACCCACCCACAGGTAAGCCCAAATACCCAAGGAAGGGGGTTAGGATGACTCAGGGGTCCTTCTTAGAGGAGGAGCTGGACAGAGTGGAGGATACTCCCATGTTCTTTGTCCAGTTTCGCACCAGAGTGGGAGCCGAGGGCTCCCTGAACTGGCTCAAACTGGAGTATGCAAGGAGGGCACAAAATGTGCCCTTCAAAGCAGTCTGGTGGCACTGGCAGTCACCTCCAACTCCATCCCAGTCCAATACACTTAGTCCTGTCTGGGAGGTGGTCACACCTCCCTGCAACAGGAAACCTACTGTTCTACCTTACCCTGCTCAAGCATGGCTCAGCAGCAGTAGGGCACATAATTGTGTCTGTGGTCGGCAGCAGCCCTAGCCTGCTGTCAGACCCTGAAAGGCTGTAACCAGGAGTACAGGGGGGTACCTCAAGGGAGACCCCCAATACATGGGATCATACTTCCAACACTGGAATCGGTGTTAGGGTATGATTCCAACACGTTTGATACCAAACATGACCCGGTTCCGTGCAGCCACTATATAGTTAGACATCTCATAATGACTGATATCCACTATATGTATCAAAATGACTGACCACACTTACAAAGCCTGGAGAATCGACTTTGGGGTTTGTAGGGGTGTCCTGCTCATGCAGGGACACACTCACACTTATAACTTATCCGGTATTTTCGAACATCCCTCGGCTGAGGGCCAGACCAGCTCTTCCGCTCCCATGGTCTGATCACTCCTTAGTGTCGATGGAATGGCAAATCAATCTGCCCTCTAAACCGGCACCTCAAGAGGTGGTGGTGGACCGTATATGGTCGAGACTACCGATCGGTGACTGGACTCAGGCCCTGGCAAATTCACAACCCGTAGCTGAGGTAGACCCGATTCAAGGAGATGCTGACCTCAACCGATGGTTGACTGCCTCGCTTGATGGCCTCATACCGGTGAAAACCCTACAGAAGAGGGAGAAACGAGTGGGTTCTGCCCCCTGGTTCACGGATGAGCTCCGCCGGCTTAAGAAAGGATGTAAGAAACTGGAAAGGGCCTGGAGGAAGAAATTTGATGCGGCCAGGCGCAAGGATTACTGGACAGCGATGAGAGCCTATAAAGCGGCCCTCCGCCTGGCAAAAGCACAATTTTTTGAGGAGCGAATACAACTTGCCTCAAACTCCTCCAGGGAGACCTTTAAGGTGGTGCAAGAACTGCTAAAAGTTCCTGAGCCAGCAGTCACCCATGACCCTGAGAGGTGTAAGGAGTTGGCTAATTTTTTCCATACTAAAATAGTAAAAATACTAGACTCTTTACCCCAGGTGGTTATATCTCATGGGATTCAAGAAGAACCCCTCCCTGTGGGGATAAAAGAGGGTCCCTTCTCCCTTGACATGTTCGGCCCAGTTTCAGAAAGTGAAACATTAAAAGCTATAGTTTCCATAAAAAGCGGTTCCCCCATGGACCCTGTCCCTTTTAAAATTCTAAAACAAGCGGCAATCGCTGTGGTTGGGCCCATTACGAACTTGATCAATGCCTCCTTCTCTCGTGGTTTGGTGCCACCCACCTGGAAAAAAGCCGTGGTCAAGGCTCTTCTAAAAAAATCTAACCTCGACGCGACTGAGCTGGCCAATTTCAGGCCCATTTCTCTGTTGCCAGGTCTCAGCAAAATTGCTGAGAAACTTGCTAACCATCGACTGTCCAACTTTCTTGAGTCAAATGGCCTGCTCCGAGACTCACAGACCGGCTTCCGTCCCGGCCATGGCACCGACACGGCCCTCCTGGCGGCCGTTGAGGAATCGAGGCGCATCTTAGATTCGGGAGGATCAGTGGCAGTGATCCTCCTGGATCTGAGTGCGGCATTCGACACCGTTGACCATCAGGTGTTGACCCAAACGGCTGTCAAAGGTGGGTGTGGCAGGTGTCGCCCTGAAATGGCTCTGTTCATTTCTGGAAGACCGTTCCTATCAGGTCTGGGAAGGAAGCAACAAGTCTCCATCTATTTCTCTCCAGTGGGGGGTGCCGCAGGGCTCGTCCCTGAGCCCGACATTATTTAATGTCTACATGGCCCCCCTGGAGGATGTGGTGACCCCTTATAACATCAAAATCGTCAGCTACGCTGATGATACTCAGCTGGTGGTCGCCCTTCCTCAACTGGTGGAGAACCCTGACTTGTTGCACTCATGTCTGGCGGACGTCCACACCTGGATGAGCAGTTCAGCCCTGAAGCTGAACGGCTCTAAAACAGAGATCATGCTGCTTGGAAACAAAGCGCCACCACTGCCACCTTCATGTTGGCCAAGCTGTATGGGTGACTTTCCAACCATGAAAGAGGAGATCAAGAGCTTAGGAGTCTGGCTGGAGCAAGATCTTTCCCTTAGAACTCACGCCAAAAGAACTGCGGGAGTCTGTTTTGCCCTGCTGCGGGCTGCGCGGAAAATTCTTCCGCTTCTTCCTTTTCCATCAAGGAAGTTGTTGATTCAGGGTTTGATAACATCTCGCCTTGATTACAGCAACAGTCTGTTTCTGGGCGCCCCTGAATCGACTTTTAACAAGCTTCAGCAGGTGCAAAACGCGGCAGCTAGACTCCTTATGGGTATCCCCCGGACAGAATCCGCCAGACCCGCTCTCAAGGCACTGCACTGGTTACCGGTGCGGGAGAGAGTACAGTTCAAGGCACTGTCCATCGCCCATAAAACATTCCAGGGCGGCGGGCCCCCTCTTTTAGGGAGCCTGGTAGTACCTTATAAAGCGAATAGAGCACTGAGGTCTGACCAGATGTGTCTGCTCCAGGTCCCGAGAGTAAAAAGATCACGCACGGGAGGGAGGCGATTCTCTGTGCATACAGCAATGCTCTGGAACTCCCTCCCATTAAAACTCCGCGCTGAGACCTGTACCCTGCGTTTTCGCAGAGACTTGAAAACACACTTGTTTCCCCGGTGAGTCGCTATCTCTACTCCATGGTCCCACGGTCGATGCTCTGTTCATAGCGCCGGGATGCCCCAGGGTAGCTGTGCGCTATATAAGTTTTAATAATAATAATAATAATAATAATAACCAAGCACCCTGCCTTCAGGAGTGAAAGGACTGCAATGGGGGTGACTTATAGGTTTTAAGTGCAGTGACCTCAGATATAAGAAAACGTATTTCTCTCAAGAAGCATGCAAGCACCAACTCACTCTGGCTGCGATGGCAGGCCTGTAGTCACAGTTTAAGTGGCCTCTCATGGGTGGCACAATATATGCTGCAGACCATGGGAGACCCTCAGGTGTACTTTTACCCGGGATACCTTAGTACCATATAATAGGGACATATAATAGGGATTTACAAGGTTACTCAAGTAGCCAATTGTGGATGTACAGAAGTACTTACCATGGCCCATTTAGGGAGGACTTTATGAAGGTAGGGAATGCACACCATTTCTATATGTTCAAAAATCCAAATTCATCCATATTTGTTGATATTGCGTGCTCCTTGGAAAAGTGCCTTGCCCAGGTGACACTTAAAAATAGACATCATGATTATGGGGCGACTTTTCACCCCTTCCCAAAGGCACTGCTTTTGTGAATACTTCTCGTTTCAAACCACATTTCTCCCATTTTCTCTGTATAAACATCCATTTTCTCAATCTCTTCTTTATAATCCACTTGGTTCCACACGCTTAAAGTGATGCCAATTTTCAAAAGTTTCTCATGTTTTTGATGTGCCCATCCAGACCTCTCTTCAAAAACACGTACTGACGCATATATTTATCCAGAAGCAGTGTTTATTAAAAACCCAATGCATTTCGGGCTACTGGGGCCCTTCGTCAGGGGTCAGTACAAATAAACAATAGAACACGTTTTTATTGTTTCATTTCGTCAGTATGTAAATTAAATATCATCTATAAGTACATTTGATTAAAAGTACAACTCACTCCTCCTCACCCTGATGCTTACCACATTACTTAAAAATCAAATAGTTTACTAAATATGTGCTCAGTCTTTCCCCATGTGTTTACGAGCAAGAAACCTATAGCGACTATTATTTTAATAGGCTGCCCTTTCACAGTAAGCATGGGGTTTTGTGATTCGATCGGCAAAGATCGACGGGCAGGAACTGAGTTACACAAGGGAAACAGGGAGCCGCCCAAACAATAATGCTGGGTAGGAAAAGTCACAGCTAACGTGATGAACTACGTAGATGAAAGTTAGCTAAAGTGAAGGGCTGCTTTACAAACAGAAGGGTTGATTTTGGAGGGAACATCGGTAGTAAGGGAAGGTCCGAATGGTTAAATGTTACTGTGGTAAAGGGTGCTTACTGTGAAAGGGCAGCCTATTAAAATAATAGTCGCTATAGGTTTCTTGCTCGTAAACACATGGGGAAAGACTGAGCACATATTTAGTAAAATATTTGATTTTTAAGTAATGTGGTAAGCATCAGGGTGAGGAAGAGTGAGTTGTACTTTTAATCAAATGTACTTATAGATGATATTTAATTTACATACTGGCGAAATGAAACAATAAAAACGTGTTCTATTGTTTATTTGTAGTGACCCCTGACGAAGGGCCCCAGTAGCCCGAAATGCATTGGGTTTTTAATAAACACTGCTTCTGGATAAATATATGCGTCAGTACGTGTTTTTGAAGAGAGGTCTGGATGGGCACTTCAAAAAAATGAGAAACTTTTGAAAATTGGCATCACTTTAAGCGTGTGGAACCAAGTGGATTATAAAGAAGAGATTGAGAAAATGGATGTTTATACAGAGAAAATGGGAGAAATGTGGTTTGAAACGAGAAGTATTCACAAAAGCAGTGCCTTTGGGAAGGGGTGAAAAGTCGCCCCATAATCATGATGTCCATTTAGGGAGGAAGCACCATGACTGGGGTCCTGATTAGCAGGATTCCAGTCAGAATAGTCGAAAAAACATAGACACCAACAAAAAGTGGGGGTAACCATGAAAGCAGATCCTACTTTCCTACAGTCCCTTTTTTTTTTTTTTTTACAATAATGGTGTCTGCCACAACATTGTGTCATAATTAAAGTACCTTCTTAATCACAGCTGAAGAAGGATAATCATATTTTGTCATATGTAACAATCACTGACAGAATAAAAGGGCCACGAGTCTATAAAACCCGCAGGCAAGGGATTTCTAAACCAGGCTATAGTGGAACATGGATAAAGATGTATCCATGGAAATGTCTGACAGGCTAAAAATAAGAACAAGGACTGCTAAATTCAAGAGTTATCCCTGAATAAAAAGGATGACCGCCAGAGTGAACTGTGAGGCTCACCAAGCATGTAACCCCACAGAGGTGGAAAAGAAGAACAGCAGCATATATAAATATGCTGCAAGCTAGAAAAGATGCATAAAAAATCCAATACCAACTGTCTCCCAACAGAAAGGTAATGATTATACTGATATACATCTGCCATAAATATTATCCACATAAATACAAAACAGCTATGCAGATCTGCATATTCATTGCCCACTAAATATGTATATCAATATACGGGCCCCATACATATAAGGACCAGTGAAGAAGAAATGATTGCTACATAACCTGTACCCTTACAAAGAGTGGAATTATATCCAAAATGTACAACCAGAAAACCAGCCCGTATATAATAGAAATACACACTTCCAAATAGAAAGGAGTTGGAGCTCTACAATAGGACATAATAACAGAATACTGAAGGAAGGGTCCGAAAAGAGTTCTTCCTTCAACTGACATTAGTCTTGAATGGCTTTAGCCGTAAGTAAATCAGATAAGGATCACTCAAAGAAGGAAGGGAAAATTCCTGCCCCCTCAAAAAACGCCAATTGGCAGCACTTTCCAACCTAACCTTTTAAACATAAGAGTAATAAGTGTAATGTGCTCTCAAAGGAAGAACACTAGAAAAGATGTTAATTGTAAAAGAAAACCATCAAAATGAAACACAAACAACTTAGGTGTACGAGACAACAAGAAATCCACATAGATGGAGTCGCCCCATGCTAAACCTGCAGGAAAAAAAATAGCTTGATGCCATACACTGGAAGGTAACAAAAATAAATAAGTCTCAATCTACATGATTGAAGAATGCACCCCCGTAACAAGTGGAGGAAAGAACACTCCAAAAGGAGGGAACTAAAAGCTGTTTACCATCACATCTTAGGGATACAACTTACTGAAATAAGGCAAGATGTTATCGAAAGAAAACTGTGATCCAAGAAACAGAAGTTCCAATGAACTAATAATAAATCTTTATTCGGAAGCAATCGCAACCATATAAGATACAATCATGCAATAGGAAAATCATCATTACAAATCCAATTAAAAGTTCAGATAAAAAAACAATACATATTAAGATA
Source organism: Triturus cristatus (assembly GCF_964204655.1). Taxonomy (NCBI): domain Eukaryota; kingdom Metazoa; phylum Chordata; class Amphibia; order Caudata; family Salamandridae; genus Triturus; species Triturus cristatus. The sequence continues at coordinate 775,293,281 of NC_140595.1, read as the reverse complement.
GAACGCCACTCTTGGTCACGGGTGATTAAAAAAAGGGGTGAGAAAAAAAACAGTGTAAAAACACAGATAGCCATTCGACAGTCAATCGGGTCTAGATAGTCTTGATCTATAGGCGGCCCGCAAGAAACTTGTCATTGCACAAAGGACAAGTTCAATAGGCAACAGCTGTAAATACATAAGCATCACTCTGGCTTGCCTAAACTTCAGGCTCCATAAAGGGGGCGTAGAAACTGCCTTCTTGGGAGGGTAAAATATTTACATAAAAGGACTAAATTTAACATGTCCTGTGAAGTCCTGTGAAGACCTAGAGTAGCAGCCACAGGGTCCTCTTGTGTGTGGGGGAACAAAACCAGATAGAGAAAACAAAAGATGGTGAAGCAGGTTGAACCTAAAACGGGTGATTAAAAACCTGTCAGTTGCCCTTGTAAGGGTAGAGAGGTAGTTTTCCCTGCCCTGAACTGTCTTTAAAAAGGCATGCACCCTCATTGTTGGTTTCCAGAGCTCTGTGTTTTCGCGGTGGGCAGAGGTATATTTGGAATACAGACCATTTACAATATTAAGGTCCTGAAACATTACTGAGTCACATTAAAGAAAAATATCTGGCCTATCTAGAGCAAACAAGCATTGGCATAGCCAATAGGTCTTGCCTTTGGGGCGTTATAAGTGTTTAGACAGCGCTATTGGCTTTAACGTTTTTAATGTGTGTTGTAGAGCATTGTGAATGTTGTGAAGCATGTTGAAAATGTATAAGTTATAATAAAAAAGTGTTATAACTATTTCTGTCACCTTATATCTAACCGAAATAACATTATATACAACTGAAGTATACATATAGGGTGATAATTAGGGTAGTGCAAAAGTGGTTTGAGATGAGTCAGAGTTGAGGTAGGTGAGTTGAGTATATTTAACTAAAATTGTGTCCTACATGAGATCTGAAGTGCAATAGACGTTTTAATAAAAAAAATTGATGAAGAGGGATTCACTGAGGCCGTGTTGATAATCAATGCAAGGTAGATTTAGATGCAAAACAGAAAACACGCTACATTGGAGTTCTCACACTGTATATAATGCAGCCGTATATGATCATCCCAGGGCATCCCAGTGGTTCTCCCCTGCAAAGTCTGCCAAAGATTGGTAATCAGATCCGAATGGGCTGAAGCCCGAGACGAAGCACCCCCTAGGATAAAATTAATGTGTCATTTGAGGTGCTGTATAGAGCAGAAGCACTTGGGCTATTTAGTACTCTTGTTCTCTCAATCAATCAATCAATCAATCAAGCATTTGTATAGCGCGCTACTCACCCGGAGGGTCTCAAGGCGCTTGGGGGAGGGGGGTCCGCTACTGCTCGAACAGCCAGGTCTTGAGTTGCTTCCTGAAGGAGAGGTGGTCTTGGGTCAGGCGGAGGTGGATGGGGAGGGAGGTCCACGTCTTGGCATCAATGGTAGGAAAAGGATCTTCCTCCTGTTGTGGCTCTTCGGATGCGGGGGACGGCGGCGAGGGCGTGGCTGGTTGATCGAAGCTGGCGGGTGGGAGTGTAGAAGGTCACGCGGTCGTTGAGGTATCTTGGGCCTTGGCTGTGGAGAGCTTTGTGTGCGTGGGTGAGGAGTCGGAACGTGATTCTCTTGCTGACGGGGAGCCAGTGCAGGTTTCTCAGGTGTACGGAGATGTGGCTGTGTCGGGGAATGTCCAGGATGAGGCGTTCTGAGGCGTTCTGGATGCACTGGAGTCGTTTCTGGAGTTTGGCTGTGGTTCCGGCGTAGAGGGAGTTGCCGTAGTCCAGTCGGCTGGTGACGAGGGCCTGGGTGACCGTCTTCCTGGTTTCGGTGGGGATCCACCGGAAGATCTTACGTAGCATGCGTAGGATGTTGAAGCATGATGCGGAGACGGCGTTGACTTGTCTGGTCATGGAGAGGGAGGAGTCCAGGACGAAGCCCAGGTTGTGTGCGTGGTCTGTTGGTTTGGGTGCACTGCCAAGGGCAGGGGGCCACCAGGAGTCGTCCCAGGCAGAGGGTGATGATCCCAGGATGAGGACTTCCGTCTTATCTGAGTTCAGTTTCAGGCGGCTGTTCGTCATCCACTCGGCTACGTCTTTCATCCCTTCGTGTAGGTTGGTTCTGGCGGTGGCGGGGTCGTTGGTGAGGGAGAGGATCAGCTGGGTGTCGTCGGCGTAGGAGATGATGTTGAGGTTGTGTTGGCGTGCGATGGCTGCGAGGGGGCTCATGTAGACGTTGAAGAGGGTGGGGCTGAGTGATGATCCTTGTGGTACGCCGCAGATGACTTCGGTGGCCTCGGATCTGAATGGGGGTAGGCGGACTCTCTGTGTTCTTCCGGCGAGGAAGGAGATGATCCATTCCAGTGCCTTCTCCTGGATACCGATGTTGTTGAGGCGCTGCACTAGGGTGCGGTTCTCTCAGGTGTGCTTTGGCAAAAACAAAGTGCACTATCACTCAATGCGTAAGACTGGGTAAGTAATGTAAGTGTTTATTTACACGCTTATATCTCTGGACCCAGTGAACAATGCAAGTACCCCGGCACTCAAACGTAATATTCTTTTACCTTGTGTCAAACCCTGATAAGCAAAAACCACATTCCAATATATCACTAATTGTGAACAGAGATAGATTCGTACAAAAAATATATGTTTATTTTTGTCAAGACATTACATTTAAACAAAGCATTCTAACAACATAGTTTTAAAACAAAAATCATGCAGACCCCCTTGTTTATCATAAACTTGACAATTGAAGACTTAATTGTGAAGGGTGTCTGAGGCTCTATAGTCTTGATCCCAAAAGCGCAATAGCCGACACGTGTTTCGTCACATCGGTGACTTTCTTAAGGCTGTAAAGATAATGACATGATCTCATATTTTATACATATTGAAAAATAAAATTATCTCCATACAAGATATTGCTTTCATGGAGTTTACAAAAAATGGCTTTGTGCTAAAGAAGTGTAAGATAAGAACAAGCAAGAAGTACTATCAGAATGATGGCAGAATTATAATAAAAAAGGAAAGAGAAAACCACAAAAATGCCAGTATCATCTAGAGAGAGAGATCAGAAAAATCTGAAAAAAGCTGATGGAACAAGGACCCACTACCAAGTGATGTGTAACCAAACCAAAGTGAACCTTATGAGAACAAATATTGTGCTTGAAATCCGGAGTGATTGGAATCATAGATGACTGACCTTATAGCAAAAAGTGATGTTTTCAGCAATGTAATGATTTCTGTGTTTTAGTATTTGATACTAAAAATGTCCACAAGACAAGCGATGCTCTAAGAGGCAAATGTCCAAGAAAGAAAAGGAAAATTTTAGTGAGCAGTTCTAACTGTCTCTATATCCAAGTTGTAATATTGGTTAAAAACAAGCGCTGCTCACTTTTCAAATGTGATGGCAAAGTCTGCCTATCAAATTACCTCAAAAACCGGACAACCACCTAATTAGTGATTCCGAAGATATATTGAAAAAGGATCCCAGTGGACAAGAAAAACAAACAATGTAAAGGTTAGCTCAGAAAAACCATCCCACTGTTCTCTGTGTAGTAGTATACCACCCCCACAGACTTACTGGGTATTTATAATGTTTCTAGTTGAAAAGAGTCTAGTAATTCTCCTAACTCCGTTATCCAAGTTTCAAAGGAGACTTTATCCTTATTTTAAACTCATCATTTGAATGGATCTATTTGCCAACAGAGTCTTGGATTCTGCAACAATATCAGAAAAGCAGCAGTCACAAAATTATAGAATTTTAATATAGAGTCAATCTCACTCAGTCTCGATGCAACTTACTTTGATTATTTTTGTTGGGAATACCCAAACTATGTAATCCCCATGTGGGCTATGATAGGCCCCTGTAAACAAAATATATAAATCGGCAATTAATTATATTGTAAAAGGTAAGATTCCCTCACGTTATAAAACAAGCAAGTAGAGACAAGTAAATACGGCTTAATTGTGGCAGAAACATTCAGAAACTAGTTTGATGGCGGCCCATAGATTAGTCACCAACGAACTATGCAGAGCGGAGGTAACTTTCCATAAGTTAAAAGAGCAAGTTCTCAGCTGGGGATACACAGAAATTACTTCTGACTAGTACGGTACCTTCGAAAATGTATCCATGAAAGCCCTTTAGAGAGCCCCCATCTCATTAGGAACGATATACACAACCTCCCTTTAAAAAATCAAAGTAAGAAAGGCTCGTCTGCCCCTGTATCAACCGATATGTAACATTCTATCCAAACAGATTGTCTAGAAACAAGCGGTAACACTACAAATAAATCGCTTCCACGGAATGTCCCGTGTGACTCAGCACATAAGGTTTCAAAAATCCCGCGGCGTGGACTTCGGCTTTCCCTTACATTAGGAGAATGTTTGTGAGTCGCTGACCTTCATTTATGTAGTGCACTACGTAAGGCAAATCGGAAATGGTCACCGCTGGAAGCAGGTGGAGATAGATAGTCCTCTTTTTACTTTAATTTCTCCTGTCTGAAGCGTAAAGCTTTACTGTGTATCGCGGCCATATTTGAATGAATAATATCAACTACACGTATAGAAAAGTAAATGTTTTTTGCGTTGAGCAACAACCAATTTCATTCTGGTTGTTATCCACAAATTATTAATATGGTCTGTCATCACTGCTTGTAAAATAGTCGCGACAAAATATGAGATATTAATTTATAATCCATGCGCAAAATTGAAAAAGAAAATAAATTATAAATCTATTTACTTCAGTTAGGTGTATACCCACGTTAGAAAGTTGGTACCATAAGAACAAGTTACTTATCTTCGGTAAGGCTTTTTCTGGTGGATACAGTATCTGCCTGTGGATTCCTCACCTTGTGAATATCCCCTGCGCCAGCAACATTCGGAAACTTTTGTAGCAGTCCACGCCGATGAGGTCGAAGACGACGTCACAGAGACACGGCTCCGCTCGCGACTCCGCTAACGTCACCGGCTCCATAAGAAGACCTCGTCGGCGTGATGACGTCAGTTCCGCCCTTTTTTCCGTGCCTTCGAGGCACACGGACAGACTGACAACAATATATACACAGTATACACAGTAAATAATATACAAATCAACACACACAGTGTGGAGAATAAATAGAAAGGCAAAAGAAATAACACAATGCCTTAGACAGTAACAAATACATTTTGAAACACCATCATCAGAATTGTAGGTATACAATGGTGGACAACGTGGAGGCGGGTCGGTCAGTGAGGACTCCACAGGCAGATACTGTATCCACCAGAAAAAGCATTACCGAAGGTAAGTAACTTGTTCTTCTGATGGATACATCTGCCAGTGGATTCCTCACCTTATGAAAAGATTCCCACAGCAGTCCCACTCCCAGGGGAGGGTGTCCACCCTTCTATACCAGAAAGTCCTGAAGGACGGAACGAGCAAAGTGTCCGTCCCTCCTCACCTCGGAATCCAAGCAGTAATGCTTTGCGAAAGTGTGGAGGGAGGCCCAAGTTGACGCCCTACAAATGTCCTCCACAGGAACACCTCTAGACAAAGCAGAAGTGGAAGACTTAGCTCTAGTAGAATGAGCCCTTAAACTCTCTGGAGGTTCCTTACCAGCCAAAGAGTATCATATCTTGATGCACAAGACAATCCATCTGGAAAGGGTGCGCTTGTGCACCGCTCTGCCTTTCCTGCAGCCAAAAAAACCCACCAAGAGCTGGTCATTGACTCAAAAGTCTTTTGTCCTGTCAAGGTAGAAGCTCACCGCCCTCTTAGGGTCCAAGCGGTGAGGTCTCTCCTCCTCCTTGGAAGGGTGAGGGGGAGGATAGAAGGTAGGGAGGGTAATGGACTGCCCCAGATGGAAGGGAGTTACCACTTTAGGCAGAAAAGCAGCCCTGGTCCTGAGTACCATCCTTTCAGCATGAATGGTCAAGAACAGGGGTTTTGAACACAGAGCTTGAAGCTCACTTACCCTCCTTGCCAAGGTGATCGCAATGAGAAAACCCGTCTTAAAAGACAACAGTCTCAAGGGACACTTGTGTAAGGGCTCAAAGGGAGAACCCATCAGATAAGTTAAGACAAGATTTAAGTCCCATTGAGGCACAATAAAAGGAGTAGGAGGAAACTTGTTTGTAAGGCCTTTCAGAAATCGTAAAACAATAGGCGATTTGAACAAGGACGGCTGATCCGGCAAGCAAAGGAATGCCGACAAAGCCGATAAGTATCCCTTTACAGTGGCTACAGCAAAGCCTTGCTGAGCAAGAGAAAGGGCAAACTGCAGAATGTCAGATAAACGAGCCCTCAAAGGATCAATTCACTTCTCCCCACACCAGAACACAAATTTAGACCACCTATAGGAATATATAGATTTGGTGGAATGAGGTCTGGCAGACAAAATTACATCTACCACATCTGGCGGGAGAGAAAAATAATTCAGGTTGCCCCGTTCAATCTCCAGGCATGAAGGTGTAAGCTCTGGAGGTGGGGGTGTAGAACCTGCCCCTCCGACTGTGAGAGGAGGTCTGCCCTCAGAGGGAGACGGAACGGAGGGCACGAGTAGAGGTGGAGAAGATCTGTGTACCACACCCTTCTTGGCCAATCCGGGGCGATCAATATGACTTGGGCCCGGTCTTGGCGAATCTTCCTCAGAACCCGAGGAATCAAGGGTATGGAAGGAAACGCGTAAAGGAGATGTGAGTCCCATCTCAACTGAAAGGCGTCCCCCAACGCTCCCTGCATCGGATACTGGAGACTGCAGAATGAAGGGCAGTGAGCGTTCTCGTGAGTGGCAAACAGGTCCACCCGAGGGGTTCCCCACATCCGGAAAACGTGACGAACCACCTCTGGATGAAGCCTTCACTCGTGGTCGGCGGAGAACTGCCGACTGAGACTGTCTGCACGTACGTTCAGAACCCCGGCCTGATGATTTGCCATCAGACAAATCTGATGATCCTGAGCCCAGGACCAGAGATGCAGAGCCTCTCTGCAGAGACAAAGAGACCCCACTCCTCCCTGCTTGTTGACATACCACATCGCGGCAGTGTTGTCCGTAAGGACTGGAACCGACTAACCGCGAAGGGAAGGGAGAAAGGCCTTGAGCGCCAAACGTATCGCCCACAATTCCAGAAGGTTTATGTGAAGCAACCTTTCCTTTGGAGACCAAAGACCCTTGATCTCCAGATCCCCCAAATGAGCACCCCACCCTAAAGTGGATGCATCCGTTATCACTGTGGCCACCGATGGAGGTAGATGGAAGGGCTTTCCTTGAGACCGATTGCCCTCCACACTCCACCAAGACAGATCCGCTGCAGCTTCTCCATAGATCCTCACAGACTCCCTGATATCTCCTTTGTGCTGATACCACTACCTGCGGAGGCACCACTGGAGGGCCCTCATGTGCCAGCGTGCATGGTTGACCAACAGAATGCAGGAAGCAAACAGACCGAGCAGGCAAAGGACCTTCAGGACTGGAACGACTGCTCCATTGTAAAACAAGGGAATCATTTCCTGTATGTCGAGAATCCTTTCTGGAGGAGGGAATGTCCGGCACACAGTAGTGTCCAGTACCGCCCCTATGAACAGGTTGCGCTGAGAAGGCACCAGGTGAGATTTGGGTACGTTTATCGAAAAACCCAATTTGTACAACAGCTGAGTTGTAACCTGCAGATGATGAAGCACCTTCCCTGGTGACTCCACTTTGATCAGCCAGTCATCCAGATAGGGGAAAACTGAAATCCCCGACCTTCTGAGATGGGCTGCCACCACTACCATCACCTTCGTGAAGACTCGAGGTGCAGTAGTAAGACCAAACGGAAGGACCGCAAACTGATTATGCTGCGACCCTACCGTAAACCGGAGATACTTCCTGTGCGACTTCAGGATGGGGATGTGGAAATACGCATCCTGCAAGTCGATCGACCCAATCCAGTCCTCCTGTTGCAGCGCTTGAAGAACCTGCGCAAGGGTGAGCATCTTGAACTTCTTTTGCTTCAGAAAAAGATTCTAGATTCTGAGGTCCAATATTGGACGCAATCTGCCATTCTTTTTCGGAATCAAGAAATACCGAGAGTAGCATCCCTGACCCCTCTCCTGTTCTGGAACCACCTCTATCGCACCTTTTTTTAGTAACGTCAGGACTTCCTCCTGCAGGAGGAGACGGTGATCCTCTGAGCAAGCCCCTTGACAAGGAGGGTAATTTGGAGGAAATTCCCGAAAGGGAAGGGCGTACCCATTTTCTATAAGATCTAGAACCCAAAGGTCTGTAGTAACCGATTCCCACTCTTGTAGAAAATGGGTAAGCCGGCCCCCCACAGGACCAGCATGATCCAGAATGGTGGATCTGGGGCTGCTTTGCAGTGGTGGGAGGGGCTGAGGAGGAAGAAGTGGAGGAGGAGAGCTGTCTACCTCGAGTGCGACCCCTGATTCTGCCTCTGTAGCTCTTATACAGAGTGCTTTGCTGCTGTTGCTGCTGCTGCTGGGGCTGTCTGTAAGAACGAAAGGTTGACCTTCCAAAGCCCCTGTACCTCTTGAACGAACCTCTCGGCTGAGATTGAAGGCCCAAAGATTTAGCCGTGGACTTACTCTCTTTAAATCTTTCAAGCGCAGCATCCGCTTTCTTGCCAAAGAGTCCGGAGTCATCAAAAGGCAAGTTGACTGGACATCAGGGGAGAATTCTGAAGATTTAAGCCACGCACTCCTCCTGGTGGCAACAGAAGATCCCATGACTCTTGCAACCGAGTCAGCTGTATCCAAGCCACTTTGGATTACCTGACGTGCCGCCGCTTGAGTATCCAAAAGGACCTCATTGAAACTTAACCTAACCTCTTCTTACAGCTTCGGGGCTAGCTGCTTTGCTAAGTCCATAAGTGCATGGATATACCGGCCCAAAAGACAGGTGGCATTCGTCGACTTAAGGGCCATGCTGGCAGAAGAGAAGACCTTCTTGGCTGACTGATCCAATTTCTTCACATCCCTGTCACTTGGGACTTGGGGAAAAGAACCTGATGATTTTTTGGAACAGGCAGCCTGAACCACCAGACTCTCCGGAGATGGGTGAGATGTCAAAAAGTCTGGGTCCCCGGGAGCTGCCATATACCTCCTGGCAATAACTTTAGAGACTGCCGGAGCAGAAAAGGGCTTACGTCACACCTCCATTACTGGCTCTATAATGGCGTCATTAAAAGGGAGTAAAGGCTTCGAAACAGCAGCAGGAGAGTGCAGAACTTCTGTAAGGATGTTAGGTTTGAACTCTGCAGAAGGCAATTGTAGATCTAAAAGTTCAGCTGCCTTCTTTATAACAGCATGGTATGGTGCCACATCCTTTAAAGGAACATTAGAAGGAGGAGTAATCTCCCATTCAGGTGATAAGTCCAGGCCACTAGCCTCCTTCAACTCATCAAACACATCGTCCAATTCCATGAGCTCCCCTTCCTCTACTTCCTCCATCAGGTACCTTTGTTCATCCAGCACCCTTTGGGCCTCCCTCCTAGACCTGATCCTCACAACCGGAGTCCGTGGCACCGTGACCGGATCCGACGGCGCCGGAGCCGAGTGTGGATCCGAGTGTGGATCCAATGGACCAGCCGGCGTCGAACGAGGTCGAGTCGGCACCGGTGAAGAAGGGAGCGGCGTCGATGTCCTCAGTGCCGGTAGATGCCAAGACGGCGTCGCCGGAAAAAATTGCATGAAGGGAGCCTGAGGATAGGCTTGGGGAACTCCCAAACTGAAGGCCATAGGACCCATAGGTGCACCAGAGGGGTACATGGCTCTGGAGAAGACTCCGTACATAGCATTAAGTTAATGCGTAGGGTCCTGACCTGGTCCTGGAAACGCAGGATATTGTTCAGGAATCACTGGACTCAGACCGACCGGCGCCGACGGTGGAACCAATGGAGCCGAAGGCTCAGCCAGAGCAGGAGGCTCCTCACACGGAACCGGAGACGAAGCCGGAGCCAGGGATGGAGCCGGCGTCGGAGATGGAGCCGGGGCCGGAGCCGGAGAATGCTCCGGTGAAGCCACAGGTGACAATAGGCCAATAGGAGAATCTGGAAGAGGCGAAGGAGATACAAAGTCCTTACGGCGTCCCTATCCGAGTGACTGTGAGAAGAATGCCTCCTCTTTTTCTTGTGCTTCCTGGATTTAGAAGCATGCCCCGAAGTCGACTTCGACGCCGACCTCGATTTTCTCCGGCCTCTTTTTTCTTTCTTCATGAGCGTTGGAGCTCATATTGTGGCAGCAAGAACATCCTTACACATCATGGTCCGATGACAGGCACCACACGCAGTCATCATGCGGATCCGTAATCGACATGTGTTTCCCACATTCTCGACAAGGTTTAAATCCAGACTTCTTCGTCGACATTTCAGCTGAAGAAGACCAAGAGAAACCGGCAGAAAACTAAGTAACAAGTATAGCTACAGAGAGAGATTCCCGAAAACCGTTGGCGTCGACGGCGCGGAAAAAAGGGAACTGACATCATCACGCCGACGAGGTCTTCTTATGGAGCCGGTGACGTCAGCGGAGTCGCGAGCGGAGCCGTGTCTCTGTGACGTCGTCTTCGACCTCATCGGCGTGGACTGCTACAAAAGTTTCAGAATGTTGCTGGCGCAGGGGATATTCACAAGGTGAGGAATCCACTGGCAGATGTATCCATCAGAAGTATGATTATATGCGTCCATCTATCAATAGAACCGATGCTTGGAGGGACACAATTCGAGACCCCAAAAGATGTGCCTGAAAGCAAGTACCATCACCAGTTCTAGATTCAAAGGAAAGGAAATAGGCAGGAGAGGGAGCATTGTTAAAACACAATACACTTCGACCATCGTATTGAACTTCCTAGACAGTAGTCTCAAATGATCTAGGATATTACTGTGCAATTTGATTTTTCTATTTTCCTTCACTACAAGACAAAAGGATACAGCAAATAGCATTTGACATTTTGTCATTATGATACAGTATGCCGTATATGCAAAGGTAAACAAGTTACATTGTTAGCAGATCCGAATTCCTTGGATGGTACAAAAGGATGATAACAGACCTGTCACAATATTTCTTATGCGTGAACAATATATCCACTAATCCACAGATTTGCCAAATCATGGTTCTCATCATTTTAGAAAAACATGCAGATCCTTATCAAAATTGAGACCCAACTCCACGGCCCGCAATTTAATAATCCACTGTGCTTCTGTTCTTCTCAATATTAATGTTCTGTCCCCCCCTCGAGGGCCACTTTGTATATGTGCAATCCCATGAAACCTTATTTTTCTGATATCTTCCAGAGTGTGGCTTTGGTTGAAATGAACGGCGAAAGGGTAACTGCAATTATTGTTCCTTACTGCCCTTATGTGTTCCTGTATCCTCTCTCTTAGGGGATGGATGGTACTACCTACATATATGAGTCCGCAGCAACATATGATGCAGTATACTACAAAGTTGGTATTGCAGTTGATGAATTGTTTGATATTGTATCTAATAGCCGTATTGTATTGGAAATCAGAGATCTTATTTTCTGCAAAATGACAAATACAGCAGCCAGCACATTTAAAGAAACCCAAAGGCTTAGGCGGTAACCAAGTGGCTCCTTGTTTCTTAGAGGGCAGGTAACTAGGACTTAAAAGTTCCCTCAACGTGGTGCCTCTTCTATGTAAAAAGTGACACAGGTGGTGCCGCATAGTGGCAATGCCTTTGCAAAGGTTAACTGATCACCTTTCAGTTGCTGATTGCTGTATTCTGGTGTTTACTTGTACAAAGCGGGTGACAGTTTTGCCCAGACAGTATAACTGTGCATTAAAATTTGAAAATAGGGAAAGAATACTGCCACAGTATGTGCCTACTCGTGCCACATAATTTGCGTCTCCTTGAGGCATAATTTGGTCAATCCTGATGCATTGCCACATAATCCCAGTGGCTTTGCTCTTTATTTTTTTTGCAGTTTTATATAGCGCGAACTCGACCCGAAGGTATTGGAGTGCTTTACATGAGCACCAGTTACATTACACAAGGACACGTTCATTTTTTTTGGTAGGCACAGGGAGATTAAGTGATTTGCCCCGAATCACAGGATGTTGAGCCGACGCCGAGGCTCGAACCTGGTTCCCCAGCTTTGTCCTTGCATACTCGGTACCCTTGATCCTGTTTCTCTCCCAAGAAGTGCCCCTTGGTCCTCGTGGCTGCAATAGACATTGGTGGCCACAAGATGGCGCTGCCTGTCCCTTTGGTCAGCATTACACCTGGAGGTGTGTTTTGCCGCTTTAGGGAGTGCACAATAACATCAGAGGTGACAAATTCACACAAGGCTTTTAGTGCTTGGAATACACGGCTGGGGGTAGTTTGCGGTTGGCAATCTGCCGGGTTAGCCACTGTGTGCCCCAGTAAACATTTAAGACAAGCTGCTTGTGAGGGGCTATTCAATATTACCACGATGGCATAAATCTAGCCCTCTCGTTGTTAGTGGCTGGCACTGATGCTGTTATTATTTAAACACTTTCAGAACTATCTCATATGCGGTTTATTGTTCTTATGTAGTTATTTTAAATTTCGATGCATTAAATACAATTTATGGGCCCTTTTTTATTTAGATGTATTAAATGCAGTTTACGTATGTTTATTTATTTTTTAATTTCAATGTATTAAATGCAATTTATTGACAAATGGTTCACAGTTCTAAATAATATAGGGGCGCTTGATGTCTTCAGGTTGCCAAGAGTCCAGTCCTTATAACCCAGTAATGTAGTTCACTTGGTTGAATTTACGTGAGCCATGACTTAAACTCCCAGAATGCGCCTATTCTTAAATCAAGGACCATATCTGGACGCATTGTTTCTATAGGTGCAGCGAGTCATCCGGTTACCGTATACATGCGTATATGTGTGCATGCGGAGTGTGCGAATAATGAATTTCCATGGGAGAAAGAAAGGAACAAGCGCGCGCGCCTCATGCTGAAAGTTTTTTTTAAAAAAAGGAATGCAGCGTCCCGCGAGTGGCGCGCGCGCGAGAGCGAGCACCATGACATATGTTTTGAATTATCACGCCCGTGTCTGGGCACGATAATTCAAAACATATGGCGCCCATGCGGGTAACCGCAAGCAACAGGCCACGCTCGTGCGTGTGTGGTCTATTGCTTGCGGTTACCCTCATGTCGTGAGCTTTTGAAAGCCCCTTACAATAAGTCTCGCAGAGCAGCGCATGCGCGCTGCTAGGCGAGACCTAAAAAGGACTCCTTTACATACCGTAACCAAGGAATTTTGAAGGCATGCTCTAATGACAGGCAATCTGAAATAATCAGGCAATTTAGGTCCTAATTCTTCCTAGACCATATTTTTACCCAGCACAACAGAGGCTTAACTGCCACCTGGTCGGCTAAGAAATTAACGCCAAGCTCTTCACGTACTGCATAGGTGGGGGGTACTTTGAGGGACCCTCAGAATCTGACACAAAAACTTGTTTTGGGCCACCTGTAGCTTGTGTGCTAAAGTATACCCCCACAATTCACTACCATATAACACCTTTGAGGTGCATATAGACTGATACAATTTTAAAATTATCTCTGGTACCCATGATCCCTGTCTATGGGCGTAGCTGGCAATGGACCCTATAGATTTGTTCAGGTCACTCAGCTTGCCCTCCAATAATGTTTCCAGTTTAATTTTTTGTCCTATAGAATTCCCAGATAGGGAAAGGCCAGGACCTTCGCCAAAGTGAGAGATCCCGCTTTAAAGGTTTTAGACCGGAGACCCCGGGGGCCAACTTCCAAAACGTACAACTCTGTAAAGTTGACGGACAAGGCCGGTCTATCCATCAAATAAACAAACCCATCAATTAAAACCTACAGGCACAGGGCTGTGCGAGCCATAAGCACTGCATCGTCAGCATATAGTAGCACTGGCAAAGATTTCCTGCCGACTCTGGGGCAATCACACTGTAATGCCAGGAGGGCAGCTTCTAAACCATTGATGTAAATAGTGAATTAAAAAGGGACTAGGAGGCAGCCTTGGCGAACCTACCAAGTGCAATTAAATTGTTCAGTAAGGCCCTCCCCCCCCCCCCGAGAAAATGTTACCGCCGCAGTAGTATGGGCATGAAGGTTCATTAATATGGATACAATGGTGGGATGGGCACCAAAAGAGGTCAATAAGTCCCACAACTTTTTCTGATTAACCCGATCAAAGGAGGGACGTAAAGTCCATAACAGCTAAGAACAACGCGCCCGGTTGAGCAACCGTGTATTTATTTATTAATAAATAGAGATTAAGACTTTGCTCAATAGTTGACTTGCCCGGGGCGAAAGTCAAACTGGACCTCAGATATTATTTGATTGGCTTCCGCCCATGAAAAGAGTCTGGTTAAAAGAACTTGGCAGCACCTTAACTACAGCATCAATAAGGGAAATAGGGCGGTACCATTGCGGGTTGTCCTTATCCCCCTTTTTTATAAATTGGTATAACGGTAGCAGTTGACCAGGAGGGCAGCATCCCTTTCTTTGCTGCTGCATTGAACACAAGTGTCAAAACCGGGGCCCAAACTTCAATATTGTCCCAGAAAAAATCTGGGGGGATCCCATCGGGGCCTGGCGCCTTGTTCCAGGACAAAGACAATTCTCCTGTGGACTTCCTCCAATGAGAAAGTGACTGATGTGTCGGCCAGGCTGGGAGCAATTTCCATGCGAGACCCTTCAAGAAAGCCAAAATTATATACACTATAAAAATGGGTGACCCACTGTTATGGGTGATGTGGTGACATAAGACAGGTCTTGATAACTCTGATAAACATGGACTATTAATAATCTGCCAGAAAGGTGAAGTGTCCCTCATTTTGCCAGCTTTGGTTAGATCAGCCCATGCCGGTTTCTGTAATTGGTGCCTCCGTTCTTTCAGGGCCCCTTTATAGTTTCAACGGCAATTTGCTACCCATTGCCTGTCACAAGGCAACTGCTTCAGGGCTTTCTTCAGATGCCTAAGGGCCCGGGAGCAATTGGAATCAAACCATGAGCGATGATCCAGGTGATGCCTAACCGCAGGGATCCATAACAGAACAGAAACCAACTGAGCGATGGAGGCAAAAGAACTTAAAACCTCCTCACCAGGCGCTATAGAGTCCAAGCAGGTAAGTATCTCCTGCTGGCATTCTGCGAAAAGACTATTATTAAAAGCCTTATTGTTTATTTGCAACCAGAGTAAACGCCTACCCCGGGGCATTTGAGGGCCCTCCGAGTGGTTCCCTACCCCATCCATAGGTAGGGTCAGAGGGTTATGGTCACTGTAGGGACTATATAAGATATTGAAGGAGACAGAAGGCCAACCCATACAAGCAGAGACAATGATGAAATCAATGATTGTGGCGGACATCCTTCCTTTATATGTCAGGGGAATTTGTGGATGAGACCGGTTTGTCAGCTTGTCTAAAATAAAAGCCAAATTGTGCGTATGCCGGAAGCTTTTTATCTCCTCCCCTTCTATGGTATGCTCCAAGTGCAAATCCTCCAAAATCGGGCAAGGATGTGTGTTAGGTGACGGGTGTAAAAAGTTTGGGCATGTGTGACAATTAAAATCCCCTGCCACGATAAAATTCTCATGCCAGAAGCCCTCTCCCTTTAATGAGTTTAAGGCGCCACTTACAATGAACTAATAGGTCAGGCCCTGTACCAACAGAGACCCATGCTTAGTGAAAAGAAATGGCAATAAGCATACTACAAATGCTTCTAAAAGCAGGTAACACAGGTTATCAATTTCACATGAGAAAGAAACCATAGATCCAAAACTCTTGAGTGAGAATCTCCTCAGCAGAGATAACCAAAAAACCTACCTATGGGTAGGAAAAACACTATGTAAGGCCTCAAAGAAAAAAACAACTTGTCATAAACAGCAAAAAATACCATAAGAAATAAGGTCTGCAAAGGCAGGAACACCACATCTGGTGACGTTACATTACAAAACGCATACCATAGTGCAGTGGAGGAGGAGCCTTCTGCACAGGAACATCTCCCCTAGAATACAGCAAAAGTTGAAAAAAGGGAACAGGGCTAAGGGTCTGAGCCACCCCGACTGTTCCTAAACCTACTCAAAGCGGCATCTGCATGGGCACCAAATAAATGAACACCATCAAATGGCATGTCAATCAAAGCTGACTGGACTGCCTCTGAAAATCCAGTAGAACGAAGCTAAGCTCACCCGCTTAACGCCACTGAAGACGCCATGGCTCAACCAATCGAATCAGTGGAATCCATTCCACACCTAATGATTGACCTAGCCGCCTATTGCCCATCCGAAATCAATGGAATCAGTTTGTTCCTAATAGCCTCCGGACACAATGGCAATAACTGCAGCAGTGAATCCCATAAGGAATGAAAAAAACATCCAAGGACGTAAGTTATTTTAATAGAACGTAACGCTGAACTGGTGGAAGAGAACATACGTTTTCCACAAGAGTCTCACTTTTGGGAATCTTTGTCATTGGGGGAGGAGGAAGACTATCCGCATTGTGGGAAGCTGTTGTGACCTGAACCACAAAACTGTGGTGTGTCGGTTGATGAAGAAGACAAGCAGAATCATTGGGGCAGGGTGGTGCTTGTGGGCAATAGTACAGTCCACAGGCGCACCAGTATCAGGTCTAGCCCATGTCCCCAGAAAAATATCATATAATGCCTTACAAAAGGTAGCACTGGCTCAATCCCAGACTGTCCCAGATGAAGAACTGCAATGAGGGGGTCTGTAGATTTCTCCGCGGAAGGCAGAGTCCAATGTAGTATATCAGCCACCCTTTTTAACATGTCCGCCAAGGAAGAGCTGGCTTCTGAGGCAAGGCCAGAAGCCAGGGATAATTCTAACCCACTTGCTTTGCCTAACTTAGAAATCCAGCTATCCATCATAGGAGGATCTGTAGGCACTGGATGCACAAAAAGAACCATGTCTTCATTTCCTTCCACAAACAGTTCGTGTGAAGCCCCCACAGAACCATGAATCATCGGCTCCGTAAATGACCTCGATAAGGTGCAGTGTCAGTGTCGATCAACTTCGGGATGAGAAAGTGGAAGGGCACCGGACGGCGCCGACCACAAAATGAGTCAAGGGGATGTCTATGCATCAAGACTCTGCTGGGTTGTGCATCGACTCTGGTTCGGAGCTTTCCGGCACAATGGAAACATATAGCGGAGGAACAACCAACATCGCTTCAGAGTCAGTCGGCACCACAGGTGTGAACCCTGAAGGGCTGTGAAACTGTGTCACTGTGTCCAAGGGCCTAACTGCAACCAAGGAGGAACTAATCGGGGAGGATGCAGTCATTGCACCCATCAGCTCCTTGGGGCCCAGAGGAGCTCCAGGGGAAGGAGAAGACCCAACTATGATATGAAGAGCATCATAATACTCTTTCATCTCGGCCCAAGTCACTCCAGGAAAGTCAAGGAAGCAAGGGAGCAACTCTTGCGTGGAGTCCTCAGCACAAGGTCGTGAGGAGTTGCTTGCAACCACGTCGTGAGTCGAAGAAGCTGCGGAAGGCCGCGACTTCAATCGCTTATGATGACGCTACACATGGGATGTGAACGGGGATTTGGACCGCTTCTGCCATTTACTGGAAGGAGAGCGACGCCCAAGAGAACGGCCTCTGGAGCGGCTCCATTGTCAAACCGCAGTCAACCGACGTACAGAAGAAGAAGAAACTGACATCCGCCCCCAGAGGGGACTTATACAGCTCCGCTGATGTCACAACTAGAGTCAACGTCAGCATGGAGCTGTACAACGCCTTTCCCCTGCTGACAAATTTCTGGATCTAGTCTGACATCTGGGAAAGATGAAAGAGTTAAGGAATCTGCTCCTAGATGTCTCTATCAGATCACATCATGTCCATAAGAGGCACTTTCATAAATGCGTCATCAGACACAAAAAGGCTGAAAATCCAGGTGTGCAGGAGGTGGGGTCTTGCGTTGGAAGTGAAAACCTATATTGTAACCATACTGGTGTAATTGCCTCGTAGTAGTAGAAAGGCCCAAGGCCCAAGTAATGCGATTTGACCCTGCTCTCCATAGTAAGTTCCATGGCTGAGTCTGCTTTATCCCCCAAAAAGTAAGAATCTTCAAATGGCATATCCATTAAAAATGCCTGACCATTTTCCGAGCAGCCTGTGGACCTCATGATGACTGACAGCCACACTAGTGCCCACGGCAAATTATAGGTAATCAGTGGTGTCCAGTTCAGAGCGTATTACAAATTTTGTGGCATCAAAGCCAACCTGAAAAGCGTGCGTGAGATACGGCCGAAGATTGTGCGGAACAGCGATACAATTTGACCCACCGTATCCCAAAGGGCATGGGAATAATGGGCAAGGAGACAGCTGGCATTGACAAATCTCAAAGCAATGCTTGTTGAGGAGAAAACTATTATGCCAAAAATCTATGGTTTGGACTCATGACTGGGAGGAGTGGTAGGAAAAGCATTTAGGTTGACTATTGTGCCACCAGACTCTATGGGGTAGAGTGCTGTGTTAGGAAGGGTCGTGAGGCACAAGTCTATGGTGAGGGTGCTGATATGCCCCTGAATGGCAACAGAAGTCGATTTGGAGAGTGCCCTGGCTGTAGAACTTCTGTTAGCATTTTATTTCTGACTTGCTTGGCCAGTAATTGCAAGACTAGCACCTCAGCCATTCTTTGCATCATTATATTGAAATAGGTGCTTTGCTTAGTGGCAGTACCCAGGGGAGAAATCAGGCCAGTATTGAAGAAAGTGTCAAGCCCACTGTCATCCTGAAGCTCTTCATACCAATAGTCTTCTTTGTACTGGGGAACATAATCACCCCCCTTATTCTTGGATCTGCCCTACCATGCGGTAAGGGCAATGTAACAGTCTGATGGTTGCTAAGCATTTGCGTGCAGGTCAGCGCCAGATGCGGCTTCGTAGCGGTCATGGTGAATTCAATTTGGGGTTTGATAGCACTATAGGATGCATATCCTCATCTGGCATTGATGCATGAGGGACAAGCGCAGCGGATGGTGCAGGAGTCGAAGCGGGCATCGGAGTCGGTGCTAAATTTGGAGTGGGTCTAAGGGGCACATACACTGCTGAGGGCAAATTCGCTCAAGTTGAGGCCCCTGTGGTTCCTTGGGGCCCAAAGGTGTGCCAGAAGGAACCAGAAACATACCAAAAATCTGCTGTGTAACCTCTCCGAAGACTTCTACTTGTTCCAATTTTGCAGACAGACCTGGGAGCTCAGGATGCATTGGTATCAGACTCCTAATCAGAGATAGAAAGTGAGACTGGAAGGCATCTTGATGCCATTGCGCCCTCACTGGAGTTCAAGAGTGGTGGGAGGGGCTGTTTCCTTCTTGGATTTCTTATGTTTCTTCTTCGACTTACCCAAAGTCTTTGATCATGACGACGACCTGCCACAGGAACGACTGTGGGAAGAGGGTCTTCCTTTTGACTTTGACCGGTCACAGCACCGAGTCTTCTTGAGCGATGTTGAGTTTGGCTTCATGCTCCCATATGGATTTCAGGTTAATCTGAGCCCAGTAGTTACAGGCCTTGCAGATGTGGTCCAACCCTAGGCACCACAAATAGACTTTGTATGGGTCTGTCACAGACATTTTTGCAACAGTATCTGCATGGATTGAATCCTGTGGTTTCAGAAAGTGACATTTCCTTTGCATACTGGATACATTTTGATGGAAAGACTGGTCAAAGACAAGGGAGAAGCTCTTGATCCATGTCTGAGGGCATGTAAAGAAAGGAACTGATTTCAGTATGCCATGGTGGCACTTATATGTGGCCCTGCTTGTCACTCTTGAAAAGGGATTAGGTCAGCACAGAGCCACATGACGTCACGTAGTAGCACACAGAACTACTCAGAAAATTACTGAATCCAGTCTGATGCTTGGGGATTATTCACATGGCGAGGGACCTGTGATTAGAAGTATCCATCAAAAGTAATTTTCAGTAAACCTATTGGGATGCGTGAGATATCAGCCCCATACCTTGCTACACAAAGAGCTCCAGAACCTGAGACAGCATTAAAGGTTAGTTGTGTGACAGGTAATGACTATGCTCTTTCTTAATGTGAATATAATATAAACATCCTGAAGACATTATGAGTTCATTGACTCTACCAAGTGCCTAGGACACAGAATCAGCACCAGAGTCAACATATGAAAGGATTAAAATAACAGAAATTAGTCAGGTCACAAGGATTCAGTAATGATCTAATGTCAGTTCTTTTCTTGGGTACCACCCACGAAATTCCCAGAGTAATATTATTCAGGCAATTTGGAGGTAATAAGGTAGTTAATGATGGAAGGTTCAGGGCACATGCTTCCTTTCTTGATCTTTAATATCGATTGGCCTTGAGTGATGAGGGACCACTGATGGAAAAAAGAAGACCCGCCTATCCTGAAAATTCTGAAATAAGCCAGCTATGTAAGTTACATTTAGACAAAGGAAGACCTTGCCTGTGGATCTGGGCTACTTCACGCTTGTTCTGTCTATTTTGTAAGGGAGTTTAAACCAACTACACCTTGGTCCAATCCAGTCTCAGACCTTTCAAACCACAATCCGGATACCAGTCAAGGACCATGCAGATATTTCTATGGGAAACTGGAAAAATCTATCCCAAAAGCTTTGCTTACCGTGGGGAAGGTCATGTTGATGAGGTTGAAACTGCTCTGAAGGCGTCCAGAGATGGTGGTTCTGCCTCCTCCGGGTGGGCCCATAGCTGCCATCAGAAACATGTCCTATTAACAAGGAGAGGAATTAAAGACGGATGAAATCTTGAGACAAAACTGAGAGTGATAAGAGAAAAGCAGGCAGAGAGGTACTTCCCAAGGAGATTTAAAAAGGTACTCATGAAGAGTGAGAGGCAAGGAGGAAGAGACATTCTGGCCAAAAAACTAAAGCTCAGGACAAAGCAATAGCTCTGTATCAAGAGTTGGTAGGAAAGAGACTACCTAAAAAGGTATCACAAGCCAGCTCATTTTCTCCGTGCGAAAGGAAATAAGAGACAGCAAGATGCAGTTAGAGAGAAATGAGTGTCTGATGCTGCATATTGGCTAAACAAATGTATCTCTTTTCACTGAAACAGAGACTGTACTCCATAAGAGAACAGCAAGGAAACAGTATTGTGAAAAGAACACAGGTTGCTGCTTGATCAAACTGAGTTATGAGAAAGTTACTTACCTGTAACTACTGTTTTTCAGCATTGGTATCTTTCATAGTTTCATATACTTAAATTTTTCCCAGATATCAGGCCAGGACGCATGGTAGTCAATGTTAAAATAACCTTCATAGACTATAAGTATCCCACCCACCTCATTTTACGACCTGAAATCCACCCAATCAGGTGGAGGGGCCCAGGGGCCTACCCTCTACTGAGTCTCCAACTGTCAGATTTCCATCACTTGTATCAAAGATTTTGGTAGTTTCCTGAACATGGAGGTTGTAGACTGCACTTGAGTATGAAAGATAGCAATACTGAAGAACAGTAGTTACAGGTAAGCAACTTTTTCTTCCCACCACTGGATATATCATATATTCACATTCTTACCTTAAGGATTACATGTGCCTTACCTTAATGGAAAAGGTTGGGCAGCACGGTCTGTCCCACTTCTGTTTCAGCTGTCGACTGGACATCCAGACAGTATTGCTTGATGATGGTGGGGGTTGAAGACCAAGTTGTCCAGCCGTCAGCTGATACAGAAATCCAGTAAGAGCACTCCAGCAAACAGTGCAGTCGTGCAACAATGCCTCTTGTCAAATGGGCCCCTATGCAGCAAAGCCTCTTGCCCAATGTGTCAGAGGACACCAGCTTTGGAATGGAGATACATGAGGAAATCCAAAGAGAGTTCCCATTTGAAATAAACAATTGGTCTATCGATGTAGACCTTTATGTATCTCAAGGTCTAAAGAACAAAGAGATTTTTCTGCAACTCTTGTGACTGCAGAAAATTGCTGGTAAGTGGATCTTCTTATTAAGGCAAAACAAGGGTGGTACCTTTGGTATATATATCTTGGTGTAATAGTCACTGTAACTTTGCTCTTATCAAATTTTATATATGGAGGCTCAATGTAAAAAAGCTGTATTTATCTTGCACAACTATCCCAAGAAATTGCGTTAAATAAAAAGGCAGTCTTCCACAAGAGCATTTGCAGAGATACCTTTTGTATGGGTTCGAAAGGTTCCTTGATTAGTCGTTCTAGTATTGTGTTCAGTTCACACTCTGGGGGGATTCTTTGTCAGAGAGGCAAACGTGCAGAACAGAAATCTCAAATTCTTTAACCACCCAACAGAAAACAAGGATAGTACAAAGAAAGCACTTAAATGCTTGAATATGGTCCCTATATGTACCCTGATTTAGAAATATCTGAAACCAGATTCTGCCAAATGAACAAGTTACTTATCTCCAGTAACTTTTTTTCTGCTAAAGACTATTTAGCTGCAGATTCCTCACCTTTTCAATATTCTCAAGGTATCCAAGGTATCAGACTGGATCTAAACACTTTTCCATAGTACCTCAGTGCCAGAAGGTGGTGTTGTGCGACTCCACACTGATGCCATTTCGCTATGGAAGTAACATGTGGGGACTATATAGGAGCCACGCCTGTGTGCTGACAATAGTTGCTTACAAGACTGTAAGAGCCTCCAGACTTGGAGTCCCAAAAGAAAAGTGATAAACCAGTGTGCAGATTCCTAGACGTGGGTTATTATTAATGAGTAGAGTCCAGTTACAGAACGGGGTAGGATGGGTAGGTCATTGAGGAATTTGTAGCCAGATAGAATCTCCACCAGAAAAGGCGTAAGTAATGTGTTCTTCTGATAGAGACTTCTAGCCACAGACTCCTCACCTTTTGAATAGATGCTAAAGCAGTACCTAATAGGAGGTGGACTTTGAATGGACTCAAACCAGAAAGTCCGGCAGGAAACAGCAGGCAAAGAGCCCTTCTCGGAGTACTTGGATATCCGGACAAAGATTGATGAACATATGGAGAGACGCCTACATAGCTGCCTTGCAGATGTTGAGGACTGGGACTTCACGTGCCAACACAGTGGTAGCAGCATTCGCCCTGGTGAAATGGGCGCGCAGCCTTTCTCAAGGTTGTCCTTTTTGTCAATGAGTAGCAGATCCTAATGCAGAGCACGATACAGCATGAGAAGGTACACTTGCACAGCCTTGCCTTTTTTTACTCCGGCAAACCCCACAAAGAGCTGACCACCCACCTGGTGATCGTTGGTACGATCGATGTAGAAGCTGAGCGCTCTTTTGGGGTCCACAGGATAGAGTCTCTACTCATTCTTAGAGGGGTTAGGCAGAGCATAGAATGTCAAGCAGGGTAATAGTGTAACCAACGTGGAACAGTGTCACAACTTATAGTAAGTTTCAAGAATAGGTTTATGAAGAAAACCAGTGTCACAACAATAGTAGAAAGGATACGCAGAACCAGCTTATTGTGGGAGAAGGTAGTGTATGGTGGCTGGACACACAGAGCTTAAAGGTCACTCACACGCTGTGAGGAGGTGATTGGAATTAGGGTGTGGTGGCAAACAGATTGAGCCATTCGAAGTAGACCTTGAGACACCTCTGGGGCAACTGCCACTCGTAATCTGCTAGGCACCAATGGCTGAGTTTGTCCACCCTGGTGATCAATGAGGCAGCCCGGTAGTTCACCACCAGGAAGAGCCCTTGGTGGTACAGCCATTTCCAGAGGTGCAAGGTTCCCTAACACAGGGTTCATGACCCCACCCCATCCTGTTTTTTGCAGTACCACACGGTGTTAGTGTTGTCCATCAGCGCCTGTGCCATTCTGCCCTTTATGGACAGGAAGAAGGCTTTCAGCACCAAGCAGATGTTCCTCAGCTTCAGAAGGTTGATATGGAGCCGGGCCTCTGCCGGATATTACCCCTTGATGGACAGCAGGAAGGCTTTCAGCACCAAGCAGATGGCCCTCAGCTTCAGCAGTTTGGTATGGACCTGGGCTTCCGCCGGAGATCAGAGGCCTCTGATCTCTTTTCCCAGGTGGCCGCCCCAGCCCAGAAGTGAGGCATCGGTCACCATGTTCGGCTATGGGTGGGGAAGGGAGAGGGGTCTGCCGCTGATCCAATCGAGGTCCAATATCCACTGCAGATCTTTCTCAGTCTCCTCCGAAATCTAAACGTGATCAGAGAGGTCCTCTTGATGTTGGGCCTACTTGGACTTCAGATCCAACTGCAGAGCCTGCAGGCTTTAAGCACCAAGCAGTTGGTCCTCAGCTTCAGAAGGTTGATATGGAGCCGGGCCTCTGCCGGATATTACCCCTTGATGGACAGTAGGAAGGTTTTCAGCACCAAACAGATGGCCCTCAGCTTCAGCAGTTTGGTATGGACCTGGGCTTCCGCCGGAGATCAGAGGCCTCTGATCTCTTTGCCCAGGTGGCCGCCCCAGCCCAGAAGTGAGGCATCGGTCACCATGTTCAGCTAAGGGTGGGGAAGTGAGAGGGGTCTGCCGCTGATCCAATCGAGGTCCAATATCCACTGCAGATCTTTCTCAGTCTCCTCCGAAATCTAAACGTGGTCAGAGAGGTCCTCTTGATGTTGGGCCTACTTGGACTTCAGATCCAACTGCAGAGCCAGTATATGCCTACTGGCATGTTCGTTCCGCAGAATGGGAGGCAATCAGACCCAGCAGCCTCAGAGTCAACCTTACTGAAATCCAGGGTTGAGGGTGAAATATTGTGATCATAGCCTGAATGTTCTGGTCTCTCTTTCCGGGGTAAGGCACGAAACTAAACCATATCCAGAATGTGTCCAATGAAAGAGTCTCTGAGGAGGAGTCAGGTGTGGCTTAGGCACATTGATAGTGAACCCCAAAGATGACAGGTGGTTCGCTGTAGTCTGGTGGTAGTTGATGCCTGCCTGGCAGAAGCCTGCCTTCAACAGCCAGTCATCGAGGAAGGGGAAGACTGGCACCTCTTACCTCCAAAGGTGTGTTGCTGCCACCACCGCCATCACTTTTGTGAACACCCAAGGGGCACTGCTGAGACCAAAGGGAAGCACAGCTAACTGAAAATAATCCCTTCCCACAACTAACTACAAGTAGCATTTATACGCCAGTGGGACAGTGTAGGAACTGGCTCTGTTTATACTATACAAAAGTAAGGTATAGTGTTCACAGAGTCCCAGAGGTTTTACAGAGGCTAAAGTAGATAATACCAATACTCTCTTTCGTGGTAGTGTGGACGAGCAGTTAGGCTTATCAGAGGGCTGTGTTAAGCATTTGTTGTACACACTCAGGCAAGAAATGATTACACACACTCGATGATTAAATCCGAGACCAATTGTTTGTAAAAATATTACTTTTTGTATGTTTATTACTTAGACCCAAAGATACTTTGTTGCAGTAAAATACATTTTGTAAAATCAAATTCTTTAAAGTATAAAAAGTGGACACATAGTGCATTTCATAAACAGTTCAATGTTAACCTATGGAGGAAAAATAATGTAATTTCACAAGTAAGCACATGACTTATAAATTCCAGTATTCAGGTTTTAGGACTAACACTGGGCAAGGGTCAGATAAATGTAGAGTCTCCAACACCAGCAGCACTGAGGTGGCCGGCTGCAGAGACCAAATTTAGTCACTGAGGCCCAGTGTTAGTCAATGGGGACTGGGGACACGCAAAGAGCTGCCGGTTGCAGGTAGATTAAATTGGAGTTGGGGTCAATCTCCGGGGGTTAGGGCCAGCACCAAACACACACCTTGTGCGGCACAGAGGAGGCTGGGTGCAGTGTGCCAACACAACGTCCGTTGCCCAATGCAAAGCAAATGAGACTGAAGATTTCGAACAAAGGCTGCAGGCTCGGACCAGGCGGCTGGACGAAGGGAACCGGTGACTGGAGGTAAGCTGGGGTGCTGAAGAACTCAGGGACACCATTGGTCGAGTTCCCCAAGGCCAGGCAGCTGCGGGAGCAGGGGTGTCTTTGGAAGTCAGAGAAGTTTTACCGGTCGCAGTTGGGGGACCCTTTGTGTTGAGGCTGCAGGCGTCACTGTGCAGTCCAGGAGAAGTCACTCTGGGGTGGACTCAAGACCGCTGGGAAACCTTATCAAGACCGGTGGGCCACTTTAACTCGGGCTGGAGGTGTCGGGTGCAGAGGTAGGTCCGGAGGTCTGGTACGGCGGTTCGGCAGGGCACTGGAGCTCTTCTTGTTGGTTTCTTTGTGGTCAGAGACGCTGTCCTCAGGAGTTCTTGTTATTTATGGAAGGCAGGCAGTCTTCCCAGGGTTGTGGACATTACTGGGCCTGCAGGACAAGTCGCTTTTTGGTGCAGGTTTTTTCGAGGGCTGCAGATAGGCCAGTAGGACTGGGGCCAAGTCAGTTGTCGTCTGGAGTCTTCACTGCTGGTACGACTGTTCGGTCCTTCTTCTCCTTTAGGTCACCAGGAATCTGAGGATAAAGTTTCAGGAGTGCCCCTAAATACTCAATTTAGGGGCATTACAGGTACTGGCAGGTAGTAGCCAATGGGCTACTTACCTTAAGGGTGACTGCACCCTTTGCATGTTTACTCCCTTTAGGGAGGGGGCATACCCCTAATCTTAATGTAAAAAATCCTCACAACCAATATGAAGGAAATTCAAAGGAGTGAGTCACTTACACTCAGGACACCTTAGTCCTGGCTGAGAGCGGACACACCTCTTCTGTTGACTAATTTTCCCACCAACCTTGCGACCACAAGTGGGGCTTGGTCAGGGGGGTGAGCATCTCTACTAGCTGGAGAGGCCCTGGCTACCATAACAAAGGGAAGTAAGTCTTTGAGGCTCACAGCCCTGGAATGCTTTTACTACTTAGGGGTAGGTGTGAAGCACCTCCCCCAGAGCAAGCTTTGTTTCAGACCCACAAGAGTACAAGGCTCCCACCTCAAGGGGTCAGAAAGATGTCTGGAAGCTGCAGGCTGGTGCACATGTGTCGGCTACACATTAGTTGTTGGGTAGGTTTTCAGGGTGCACCTCTGAGTGCATTTATTAATGAATCCAACACTGGCATCAGGGCGGGCTCATTAATCTGACATGTTTGGTACCAAACATCTTGGGATTCGGTGAAGCCATTATGGAGCTGTGGAACTCGTATTGACAAGCTCTCAGCCCAAGTACTCGGTGTGGCTTCACTATGCACTTATAATGCCTAAGAATAGACTTAGATCCTATAGGGGCATATCTGCTTGTGCAGTTATGTCCTCACCAGAGGTATAGTGCACTCTGCCTAAGGACTGGAAGGCCTCCTGTAAGGGTGACATTCCCATGCCTCAGGCAGTGCTGCAGGCCTGGTATACAGGGGATGTGTGCCAGCTCGACTCTTCACTTTTAGCTGCACAAAAACACACAGACTGGAGTGGCAGTGTGCATGTGTTTGATGAGAGGTCTCTTAGGGTGGCACAATATATGCTGCAGCCCTTCAAAGCAGTCTGGTGCCGCTGGCAAGCGCCCCCACCCCAGCCCAATACACTAAGTCCTGTCTGGGAGGTGGTCACACCTCCCTGTGATAGGAAACCTATTGTTGTACCTTCCCCTGCTCGAGCCCAGCAGCAGGGTGGTAGAATCGTGTCTGGGGTTGGCAGCAGCACTAGCTTGCTGGCAGACCCTGGAAGGCTGTTACCGGGAGTGCTGGAGGCTTCCATGAGGTGCCCCCAGCATATGGAATCATACCTCCAACACCTGTAATGGTCTAAGGGCCTCCTTTAACACTGTTGCCAGACTTGTCACCGGCTCTAAAAGAAATAAGCACAACTCCCTGAACTGGCTCCCTTATGAGGCAAGAATTCAACTAAAGATTGTGTGCCTGACTCATAAAGCCCTACATTTCAATACCCCCAGGCATTTGGCAAAATATCTTGAACTATTGGGCGGACACAGATCATCGCGAAGTGCTAGCACTCTACTCAACGTTTACATAAAAAGAAAACATGCAATAGACCCTTCTTGGGTATCGCCCCAAGATTTGGAACACTCTGCCTTTGGATGTCCGCTTGATTTCGTCAACGGCCTCCCTGAAAACATTTCTGATGAACAAGTTTTTTCACCAGGAGTACATCTTTTGTATTGTTATTCATCTACTGATGCTGACTCCTACTTTTTTGACTCCCTTTGGTGGTAAAGCTTAGTCATTTGGTAATCCTCAATGTTCCTCGCTTGTATATGTGATTGGTCCTCGATCTCACATCTGTATCCTACCTACCCCTTCATGTAATCCGCTCTGATACCCACTAGGGTCTTGTTTGCGCTACATAAAATGTTATGAATAAAACAAATCTCATGTGTGCTCCCTTTGAGCCGTTACACAATTGTCCCCTCCGTCTGCTTATCATCAAGTTTTCCTTTCTAGTGGCAATAACATCTGCCCGGAGGTTGAGTAGTTGCAGGCTTTGTCATTCAAGCCTCCCTTTCTTTTGACATTCTTGGATAAGGTGGTGCTTCACACCGGAGCCTCATTCCTTCCTAAAGGGGTGACCTCATTCCATCTGGGTCAGTCGAACACACTGCCCATCTTTTTTGCTTATCCGCTTCACTCTAAGGAAGAGGAGCGTCTCATTCGTCGGGACCAAAAAAGAGCATTGTCGTTCTACCTTGACCGCTCAAAAGAGTTGTGGGTGGACGGCTAAGTCTTTGTGGGTTAGGTGGGAGGCAAAAAAGCAATGGCAGTGCATAAATGAACCATTTTGCACTGTGTCATTATCTGTATTAAGATCTGGTGGCTCGGAAGCGGCCTCCTGAAAGCTTACAAGCCCATTTCACCAGGGGGTAGGCTGCGACCACAGCGTTGACTCGTGGAGTGCCAGTCCTAGATGTCTGCCAGTCTACATTATGGGCTTCATTGCACATCTTGGTAAAACAGTACAGCCTGGACAGTCAGGTTCATAGGGACGGGCATTCGCCTGTTTGGATCTACAGGATTTTTAGTCTAGTAAATCCGTCCTCAGTCCACCTCTATGAAGTATGGCTTGGGTATCTTTTCAAAGGTAAGGAATCTGCAGGCAGAAGACTATCAGATGAGCAAATTACTTACCTTCGGTAACTCATTAACTGATAGCGACAATATCTAGCTGCAGATTCCTTACAGACCCACCCGTGTCTCCCTGCTCTGTGGACTCATTTATATGGCTAGGTTTGATCTCCTTTCAGAGCCCTAGGTGTGACACACTAGTCAGTTCACTTCATGGCTCTGCGCTGATGGTGTGAAAAAACTGAAAAGTAACTGATGTCCGCGCGCCTGTGAGGCACCTATATAGGTAGCTGCGATGACACAACCGATGCCGACGACGTCATGCGGAGTCGAACAGAGCCACCCGACGGCGTGCAGGTGTGCTGCTCCCAAAAACGTTTCTGGATCCAGTCTGACGCTTGCGAAATTCAGAGGTAAACCTCGTGAAAGATGGAAGGTTGGAGAGTCACCCCACCCGTGGATACCCCAGGAACCAGAATACTTACACCAGGGAAGTCGGGAGCATCGGTGTCAAGTGAAATCGAAAACCACTGTAGACGACAATGGAGGACTTCAGGAAACATGCAGCTGGAGAAAAAGACGAAGGAGTCCAGTGGAACCCAAAGGTGGATTCAGGATGAGAGGTACCTGCAAGCAAAGGGGATAGTGTCTATGCCAGTTAGGATTGACCAGGAGGCACAGAAGACGAATGCCCAGCGATGTCGGAGATGCAGGAGAGGTTGACAGTGCCTTTGAAGTTGCAGCTGTGCGAACTAGGGGATGCTGTGGAAGACAAGGAGCCGTTCATGAGCTGTCCCACATAGGATGTCGAGAGCCAGGAGGTCAGTGTCTGGCAGGGGCACCAACAAGCCTTGGCAGTAGCAAACAACATAGTCGACGAAAAAGGTGCAGTGTCGGGACCAAGTGACTCACACGAGCAGGTAAGTCGGAGCAGGCCCTGAGCAAGCAGGGGAGCACTCTGAAGCCAAAGAGGACCCATGGGCCAAAGGCACAGAAGTCGTAAGAGGACCTCGAGCAGGTCATCGATGAAGAAGGCCTAGGGTGCAGAAGAAGCAGAGAGGGCGAAGATCTTGGTTGCAGGAGTTGCTTGAGGTTGGAGGTTCTGGGAGCCTGAAGATCTCTGGAGGAGAGAGTCAACAAGCCTTGGCAATGGCAAGTCGACATAGTGCGCAGGGGTTCTGTTTCAGCAGATCTGACGAGGGATACTGGCCTCAAACTTGATATGAAGACATCGAGGGAGTTGCAGAGCCACCACTTTGTTGCTGAGCCTTTCGGAGTCTGTGAGAGCCTACGATCAGCAGACCGGTCTGCTGCGTTGCGGTACCTGCAGATGAGGAGGAGTGACTCCTCCACTCCAAGGGAGATTCCTTCATGTGTTTTGGATGTCAACAGGGCAGGTAAAGAACCTGTATGGAGCAAGGACACAGACGTTGCAGAAGACCAGCAGGACGAAGAGACCAGGAGCAGCAGGAATCTTCCCCGTTGCAGTCTTAGTTCCCAAAGCGAAGTCCAGAGTGTCCAGACGGTCGAAGTTGAAATGGTATGTGATCTGAATCTTGTCCCACGACGAATCTAGGACTCACCCACAGGTAAGCCCTTAGGTACCCTTAGAAAAGTGTTAGAACGATTCAGGGGTCCCTCCCAGAGGAGGGGCTGGACAGTGGGGAGGATACTCCCACATCATTTGTCCTGTTTTGCGCCAGAGCAGGAGCAGATAGCTCCATGAACTGGTTCGAACTGGAGTATGCAAGGAGGGCATCAAATGTGCCCTTCAAGCAGTCTCAGTGGTGCTGCAAAGAGCCCAGACCCTGTCCCAATACACTAAACCCTGTCTGGGAGGTGGTCACACCTCCCTGTGACAGGATACCTATTGTTCTGCCTTCCCGTGCTTGAGCTTGGTTCAGCAGCAGGAGGACAGAATGTGTCTCTGGTTGGCAGCAGCTATAGTTTGCTGTCTGGGTCTAGAAGACTGGTACCGGGAGCACTGTGGGCTTCCCAGAGGAGCTTTACAGTGTATGGAGTCAGTATGGGGGTATGATTCCAACATGTTTGATACCAAACATTGCAGGGTTCGTTACAGCCAGTTTAGAGATGGTCATTGCGTAATGATGCATGGCCACTCTATGGGGCACATGCATCAAAGCTTTTTGCGATCTCAAACTGTGCGATTTGCAAAAATCTGCCGTTTGCGATCGCAAAATGGCCTTTTGCGATGCATGAAACAATTTGGCACGCGCAATTTCGGTAATCGCAATTTATTGCGATTTCCCAAATTGCGATTCCTTTTAAGGAATCGCAATTTGCGATTCCTTAAATGCAATGCAAGAAGCACTTTCAAATAGTGATTTCTCTATTTGGGGCCGCAATTTACCGTAAAATAAAACAAAACGGTATTTTGCAAATACTTTGAAAAATGCACTACAGTGCATTTTTCTAAGTTTCATGTCACTCACACACATGCCCTTGGGGAATGTGTGTGCACAACATGGGTGCACAGTACAATTTCAGGGGCGCAACAGGGTGTCCTTTTGACACGCTTGCACCCTTGAAATAGCATGCACTATTTGCGAGTACCAACTGGTACTCAAAATATGTGCATGCAATTTCCCATTCATTCCTATGGGCCTGTAGGCCCATAGGAATGAATGGGAAGCCATTCCTTAATTGCGAATCACAATTTGCGAGTCACAATTAAGGAATGTATAGAAATCGCTATTTTTATAGCGAATCCTATATGCATAGGCTTTTGCAAGTCCTTAATTGCGATTCCTTAATACGCAATTAAGGACTCGCAAAATCCTACCTTGATGCATGTGCCTGTATATGTCATAATGGCTGATGCTCTTACAACCCAGGAGAATGGACTCCGATGGTTGTAGGGGGGTGTCCTGCTCATGCAGGGAACCCTCACACTTATAACCAAGCACCCTGCCTTCAGGATTAAAAGGCCTGCCTTAGGGGTGACTTATAGGCTTTAAGTGCAGTGACCTCAGATATAGGGAAACCTATATCTGTTGTAAGTGGTGCTAGCACCAGTTTACATAGGCTGGAATGGCAGGCCTGTAGTCACAATTTGAGTGGTCTCCCATGGGTGGCAGAATATATGCTTCAGCCCATGGGGGACCCCTGGTGTACTTATGCCCTGGGTACCTCAGTACCATACACTAGGGACTTATAAGGGTACACCAGTAGCCAATCTGGGATGTACCCAAGTACTCACCATAACCAATTTACGGGAGAAAGCACAGAGACTGGGGTCCTGATTAGCACGATCCCAGTCAGACTAGACAGAAACAGCATAACACCAGGCAGAAAGTGGGGGTAACCATCAAAGCAGATCCTACTTTCCTACACAACAAAATCACTAACACATTGGTATATCTCCTACCCGGAGAAATCAACGATATACATAAAAATACTTCCAAAAAATCAGGTAAGTAGCACAAAAGTAGACTGGTTTCCAGGGGGAGATCAACCGATGTACTAAGACAGTGGAATGGGATCTGCAACAGAGAATGGGACTTGCACCGAAAGACTCAGACAAGCTGGGGACACAAAGAACCACAGAAGGTAAGTGAGGAGGCTGGGTTAGTATATGGTGCACCCTTATTTAAGTGAAGCACCTTGCACTATTCCAGACAACCCTTATGATGATTTTAGTAGTCTCAAACAACCATAGAAATCTCTCTAAGTGTAGCTGTGGAGAGCAGCCTTCAGGCTTATCCAGAAGGAGATTTAAGCAGCTTGTTTTACCAGATCTAATCATGTAGGGAAGGTTAAACGCAAAACATTGTGGTTATGAAAAAAAATTCCATTTATTACACAACACTCACTAACACACTGGTATATCTCCCACCTGGAGATATCAACACAAATACACAAGAATACTTCAATTGCAAGAAATAAGCAAGCACAATACACAGTCTCCAGGGGGAGACGAAAACCATATACTTCAAAACTGGAATGAGAACTGCAACCAAAGTCGTGACCTGGACCAGGAGACTCAGAGCTGGGGACACACGGGACCATCCACGGTAAGTACCCTGGAGCCCCACAGAGGCTGTGTGCAGAGTGGAAACACAGCCACATACTCGATAGAAGTCAATGGGAAAGTTGTGGTTGCAGTTTTGAAGAAGGTCCCTTCCCAGTATCAAGATGGGTTAATGTTTTCTGAGAGTGGAGACCCCTCGGCCTGGTGCCACCAGGAGGTTGGTTATGCCTCAGAAGTACAGGGCCCCACATGTCTGAAGATACCAAGGAATTGTGTCACTCCTGTGTCACTTACCAAGCCAGTGGTAAGTCAGGTGGCACTACAAAGGCCCCCTTAATCCCACTTCCAGTGGTTGGGGTTCCCTTTGAGAGGGTAGGGATAGACATTGTTGGTCCCTTAAACCCTCCACTAACATTTGCTCTTAGCCTATTAGCTAAAAAGCTGAAGGGCCCCTCTTTTAAACCTTTGCTCGCCGTAATGAAGGCAAAAATCCTGCCAACTCTAACATATGCCAGCAAGGCCTTCCATGGAGAGGATGGAGAGCTCCTAAACCAACTAATAGCTTCAATCTATAAAAAAGTATTTCAGATTCCAAGGTCAGCTTCTCCAGCCCAGGTTCGGCTGGAATTCGGCCTTACAAATGAAGAAGTTGGCAGAATGTACGCAACGGTGAAAACCTGGTACCGCTTTAAGCTAAATGCTGCTACCTCAAAAATCACTGAGGCCATCTGGACTGAACTAAATCAAGACAAATCTTCTCCTTTTAATCAATACCTTTGTAAATCCCTTTCGGCCACATGTACGACGGAAATATGGAACACAAACTTGCCATACCAATCGTTTAAACAAGTTGTAAATAAAGCATCAAAAACTCATTCACTACTACTGGATAAAAATATTCTAAGATCAAGGTCGCACGCATGGATGGTGATAAACCACTATAAGACCCTCGTACCAGCGGCCTATTTATGCGAAACTTATTCAATCAACATAAAAAAACAACTTGTGGCACTGCGTTTTGGATCACTATCATCTCTGGCTGAGCAGCCAGTTTGGCTGCATACAGGCCCTAAAACGTGCCGGTTGTGCAATCATCAGAAAGAAGACTTCATTCATATAATTTGCACATGCAAAAAACTGCGGGTTGAACGCGCAATCTTCTTAAAGACAAGTTTCAACGAAAGAGGTATTAGATCCTGCAGAACCGCTATAATGGCGTGCTTAAGCCCCTCAGACCCCCCATTGCATAGCAGTCTCATTAAATTTCTTAAAGCCTTTAAAAAGCATTGCTAAAAGGGTCGGAAGCTGGGCAAATGATGTCTAACCTGCTGCATTGAACTTTTAAGAAACAAAATGATTTTATATTTAAATTTTTGCTTTTAACTGTTCATTGTAATTTTGTGCTTTTGCTACTTGTTTTAAATTATTATGGTTTTAATTAACTAAATAATAAACATTACTTACTTACTTACCCTCCAACAGCATCTGGACACAGTTACATCCTAGTGGTGGTGGACCATACCACTAGGTATCCAGAAGCTATTCTACTTAGGACCGCTACAGCTCCTATAGTGGCTAGGGCCCTTCTGGGTGTCTTTTCCAGAGTGGGGCTTCCTAAGGAGGTCTTGTCAGACAGAGGTACAAACTTAATGTCTAACTACATAACTGCCATGTGGAAAGAGTGTGGTGTAAACTACAAGTTTACTGAACCCTACCATCCACTGTGCACTGGGCTTCTTGAAAAGTTCAACAAGACCCTCAAAGGTGTTATCATGGGACTTTCAGAAAAACTCAGGCGAAAATGGGATGTCTTACTACCCTGCCTTCTCTTTGACTACAGAGAGGTTCCTCAGAAGGGGTTGGGCCACAGCCCATTTGAACTTCTGTTTGGACATCCAGTTAGGGGTCCACTGTGTCTGGTTAGGGAGGGCTAGGAGCAGCCTCTCAAACCTCCTAAACAAGATATTGTGGACTATTTTCTTGGCCTGCATTCACGTATGGCAGAGTACATGAGAAGGCCAGCAAAAATCTTGAGGCCAGCCAGGGGCTTCAGAAAGATTGGCATGACCAAAAGGATGTACTGACTGTCTACCACCCAGGACAGTAAGTGTGGATGTTAGAGCCTATGCCTCCACCAGCTCTCCAAAACAAGTAGAGTGGCCCCCACACCATCCTTGAGAAAAAAAGGTGAGGTCACCTACTTGGTGGACCTAGGCACTCCCAGAAGTCCTCACAGAGTTCTTCATATGAACCGCCTAAAACATTTTGTTGAAAAGGCTGACATGAGCTTGCTCGTTGTAACTGAAAAGGGACAGGACGAAGAGAGTGATCCTCTCCATGATCTCCTCACTCAGGACCCTGTTGATGGGTCAGTTGATGGAGTAGCCTTGGCAGGCTGCCTCACTGACCAGCAGAAGCAGATTGCAGGAAAGTCCTCAATCAGTGTTCCCACATGTTCTCTCTGACTTCAAGTCAAACCACCTATTGTACCCATGATGTGGACACAGGCGACAGTCTGTCTGTAAAGAGTAAAATCTACAGACCGCCTGACCATGTCAGAGACTGCATAAAGACAGAGGTCCAAAAGATGCTGGAGTTGGGGGTCATTGAATCTTCGGATAGCCCTTGGGCTAGTCCAGTAGTCCTTGTGCCAAAACCTCATACCAAAGATGGTGGGAGAGATGAGGTTTTGTGTAGACTACAGGGGGCTCAATGTATTCACTAGGACTGATGCCCATCCAATTCCCTGGGTAGATGAGCTAATTGAAACTCTGGTGTAGTAAAGTGCCCCATTTTGCATGGTTACCCCCCACTTTTTGCCTGAAATATGATGCAACCTGACTTGATGTGCCCGGAATCCCTGCCAATCAGGTTCCCAGTGCCTGTGTTCTTTTCCAAGACTGTACCTATGTATCAACAATTTTCACATCCCTGGCCACAGGTAAGCTCCTTATAAAAGGAACCATGGGTACCAAGGGCACTGTGACCAGGTAAGGTCTCTAAGGGCTGCAGCACCATGAGAGGCCCTGCACCTTAACACACACACACTGCAGGCTCTGTGTTTTGGTGCAGAGAAAAGTGAGGAGTCAACATGGCACACATCCCTGTAATCCACTGCCTGAGGCCTAGGTAGGTCACCTCTCTAGCAGGATGCACTAGCCCTGAGGTGAGGGTACAGGCATGAGCCCTGTACCCCAACAGTGTCTAAGTCCATTCTTAGACATTGCAAGTGTAGTACAGCCATAAAGAGTATATGGTCTGAGAGTTGGTCATTACGAACTCCACAGCTTCATAATGACTTTATTAAAAACTGTGAAGTGTGGTAGCAAATTTCTCAGTACATTAAACTGACACTGTTGCCAGTGTGGGATTTAATGTAAAATGCATCTTAGAGATGCCCCCTGAAAATCAACCAGCCCTGGTGTCGTTCCTGAATGTTTGCCCACAAATCGCCACCACCAGATAGGTATATTGACCCCTGGGTACAGAGAATCCGCTCTCTGGGTCCAGAATCAAAGGCCATACTGGGCAGAGGTGTCATGCCTCCCTCCCCCAGGATTGGCTGGATCCACAAAAGGGGAAGCTTCAAAAGCCTGCTGCTTTTGGAAGCTGTCCCTGCCTTTTGCTGCCTCCAGCAACTAGCTCCCACCAGTTCTGACCCCACTTTGGGCGGGAGAATCAGCGGAAAAACCGAGCTAGGAAGAGAGATGTGGCCAAATTTGTCAACCCCACCCCTCAGGTAGGGGAGGGGAGGTGAAGCACACTTCTCATTTCCCTCCATCTTGAAGATGAGGGGACTAAGCCAATTAGGAAGGGGCTCATGCCTCCTCCCACTGGAGAGTAGCATAATACGGGGTGTACCCACCACAAGGAAGGGACCCATTGGTCCCAACCTGCACTCCTTAATGCCCCTAAATTTAGTATTTAGGGGTAACCCTGAACCTTGCCTCCTCAGATTGGAGAAAGAAAGAAGGACCAAAGAGCTGTGCTGACCCAGGAAGGAGAAAAGGACATCAACTGCGTTGGCCCCAGGCCTACTGGCCTGTCCTATGCACGCCCAGCCTACAGCAAGAACCCTGGCGAGTCCAGCAGCCAGAAATCCCCCAGAGTCCGGAGGACCTGCCCTGCAACCTTCCCGTGAGCACCGGATTTGCTCAACCTAAGATTCACCTCCAGAATCCGGATTCCGATGACTCCGCGATTCTGCTCCAGTCTGCTCCAGTCTGCACCCGATGCCCACGGCCCGAGTTCGAGTGGCCCAACAGCCCAAGGAAGTCTCCTCAGCGATCCTGACCTAGGATCTCATGATCCCCGACCTCCCTCAAGCCTCAAAACGACGCCTGCAGCTTCAACCTGAAGGGTGCCCTCGACCGCTATGGGAGCTGGTAAGAAAACCAGACCCCAGAGGACTCCCCAGCACCCAACACCACACGGCCTTGGGTGGCCCAACCGACGGCGTCCAGGCATCTCCCAAGATCCCAACTTACCTCTGCAGCCGGTGGTCGCCTTCAGGATGTCTCCCTGCTCGAGCCTGCAGCAACTTTGTGAAACTGAAGGTCTCCATTGGGAAACATTGGGTCCCCGACGTCCGTTTTGCACCCTGCACCCGGCGGTCCCAGTGCGGCTGTTGGTTCAGCTCCTGTGCAGGTCGTAGGCCCCTGCAGTGCTGACCTTGAGCATATGTGCAAAGTGATGCCGGAAACCGACGTAGACCACAATGGAGGACTTCAGTAAAGATGCTGCTGGCGAAGACGGTGCATGAGTCCGGTGGAATCCAAGGGTGGATTCCTGAAGAGGAGTACCTGCAAGCAGAGGGGACAGTGTCTATGCCACTCGGAGGTGACCAGGAGGCACGAAAGAGCAATGCCCACCGATGTCGGAAGATGCAGGAACAATGACGGTGACCTTAACACTGCAGCTTTGAGGACCAGGCAATGCTGAGGAGAACCAGGAGCCGTGCACTAGCTGTTGCACGTCGGAAGTCAAGAACCAGGGGGGTCGGTGTCCAGCGGGAGTATAGGGAAAGTAGGATCTCCCTTCATGGTTCACCCCACATTTTTCTGGAGTTATTCTGTTTTATGACTAGTCTGACTGGGATCCTGCTATTCAGGACCCCATTCACAGTGCTTTCTCCCTAAATTAGACAGTGGTAATTAATTTGGTACCTTCCTAATTGGCTACTGGTGTACCCTTCTAAATCCCTAGTACATGTTACTGAGGTACCCTGGGCATAGGTACACCAGGGGCCTCACCTGGGCTGCAGGATGTATTATGCCACCCAGGGGAGTAAACTTTAACTCTGACTACAAGCCTGCCATTGCAGCCTGTGTGAGTTGGTGCTTGCACATCTCACAGTAGATATATGTTTCCTTATATCTGAGGTCACTACACTTAAAACCTGCAAGCTACCCCTATGGCAGGCTCTTCAGTCCTGAGGGCAGGGTGCTTGGTTATAAGTGTGAGGGTGCCCCTGTACGAGGAGGCCGGCCCTACAAACGATGGAGTCTATTCCCCAGGCTTTGTAAGTGCGGTCAGCCATTTAATACATATAGTTGACATCAAGTCATTTACAAGATGTCTAACTATATATTGACGTAAAGAGGAGGGCCCCCTACTTTAAAGGATATGGTTCCTAAATGTAGGGAATACACAATAATTGTACAGAATTTAGGAAACCAAGTAACAGAAGAACAATGCAAAAATGATATTAGATACTGTCAATGAGAACCCAGAGGCAACAATAATTATAGCAAAAATACAAAACAATTTTTATTATACATTGAAAAAATATAAAAACAGTATAATTATTCATGCAGGGGATAACGTGTCAAACATGCATACTGTCAATCATACGCTCAAAAGTATACAAACAAGTGAAGGTGTGTAAACAATAACAAATAAATGATAATTAATATAACACAGATTACATAAAAATAGTGTGGCACACATTTTTGATTGACTGGAATGTATTCTACGTGCGTTTCGGCACACACAGGTGCCTTCGTCAGGAAAAATAGGCCACTGAGGGAGGGACGATAGTTATTCTTGAATGATTTTCTAATCAAGGGCAAGTTTCTTATAGTAAGATATACACAATAGAGATGCATTCACAAAGGCGGATAAACTTTTAAAATTGGAGACACAGATGGTCCAATACTATTCCTAATTTTAGCAGCAGGATTGTTTATGATATCTTGTAGTACATTGATAAGAGTTAGCTGAAAGCTTCTGATATGAAGATCAACCAAATTCGTAAAGATACAAGATGGCGCAAAGTATATAGAGTCACAATTGCAGCTTATTCATAAGCTTCTAGGTCCACAATGATATGTTGGATCCAATATTTCATGGACAATTTTCAATCTGTCATGCGTCTACCTCGCTGTACCCTCAATCACTGATTCAAACCTGAAACCGGTCATGTTGGAATCCTACCCCAGCACCGATTTGAGTATTGGATGTAGGATCCCATGTATTCAATCAGTCAATCAGTGACACTTGTAAAGCGCGCTACATACCCGTAGGGTCTCAAGGCGCTGGGGGGGGAGGGGGGGGGGTGCCGCTACTGCTCGAACAGCCAGGTCTTCAGCTTCTTCCTGAAGGAGAGGTGGTCTTGGGTCAGGCGCAGGTCGGTCGGGAGGGAGTTCCAGGTCTTGGCGGCCAGGTAGGAGAAGGACCTTCCTCCTGTAGTCGCTCTTCGGATGCGGGGGACGGCGGCGAGGGCGTGGTTGGCTGATCGGAGGTGGCGTTTGGGAGCGTAGAAGTTGACTCGGCTGTTGAGGTAGCTCGGGCCTTGGTCGTGTAGGGCTTTGTGTGCGTGGGTGAGGAGGCGGAAGGTGATTCTTTTGTTGACGGGGAGCCAGTGAAGGTCTCTCAGATGTCCGGAGATGTGGCTGGTTCGTGGGATGTCGAGGATGAGTCTGGCTGAGGCGTTCTGGATCCGCTGGAGTCTCTTCTGGAGCTTGGCGGTGGTACCGGCGTAGAGGGCGTTGCCGTAGTCCAGTCGGCTAGTGACGAGGGCCTGGGTGACGGTCTTCCTGGTCTCGGTGGGGATCCACCAGAAGATCTTCCGTAGCATGCGTAGGATGTTGAAGCACGCCGAGGAGACGTTGTTGACTTGCCTGGTCATGGAGAGGGAGGAGTCCAGGAGGAAGCCCAGGTTGCGTGCATGGTCTGTCGGTTTGGGTGCGGTGCCCAGGGCGGGAGGCCACCAGGAGTCGTCCCAGGCGGAGGGTGAGGAGCCCAGGATGAGGACCTCCGTCTTGTCCGAGTTCAGTTTCAGGCGGCTGGTCGTCATCCACTCGGCTACCTCTTTCATCCCTTCGTGCAGGTTGGATCTGGCGGCGGCGGGGTCGTTGGTCAGGGAGAGGATCAGTTGGGTGTCGTCGGCGTAGGAGATTATGCGGAGGTTGTGTTTGCGTACGATGGCCGCGAGGGGGCTCATGTAGACGTTGAAGAGGGTGGGGCTCAGAGATGATCCTTGAGGGACGCCGCAGGTGACTTCGGAGGCCTCTGACTTGTACGGTGGTAGGCGGACTCTCTGTGTTCTTCCGTCGAGGAAGGAGATGATCCAGTCCAGCGCCTTGTCCTGGATTCCGATGTTGCTGAGGCGCCGTACTAGGGTGCGGTGGCAGACCGTGTCGAATGCCGCAGAGAGGTCTAGGAGGATGAGGGCCGCTGTTTCTCCATTGTCCATCAGGGCTCGGATGTCATCGGTGGCGGCGATGAGGGCGGTCTCGGTGCTGTGATTGGCTCGGAAGCCGGACTGTGAGGGGTCGAGGGATCCGTTTGTCTCGAGGAAGGCGGCCATCTGCTTGTTGGCGGTCTTCTCGATGACTTTGGCTGGAAACGGGAGGAGCGAGATGGGGCGGTAATTCTTGAGGTCGGTGGGGTCCGCTGTAGGTTTCTTTAGTAGGGCGCTGAGTTCGGCGTGCTTCCAGCTCTCAGGGAAGATGGTGGTGTCGAAGGAAGTGTTGATGATGTCTCGCAGGTGGGGTGCGATGACAGCGTCGGCCTTGTTGAAGACGTGGTGAGGGCAGGGGTCGGTCGGTGATCCGGAGTGGATGGAGTTCATCGTGCGGATGGTGTCTTCGGTGCTGATCGGGGTCCAGGCGTGGAGGGTGGTGGTGGGGGGTGGTTGTTCGGTCATGGTGTGCGTTGGTTGGTTGTTGAAGCTGTTATGTATGTCCGCGATCTTGTTGTGGAAGTATGAAGCGAGGGAGTTGCAGAGGTCTTGCGATGGGGTGATGTCGTTGTTTCCTGCGCTGGGGTTGGAAAGCTCTTTCACGATGTTGAAGAGTTCCTTGCAGTTGTGTGCGTTGTTGTCCAACCGGTCTTTGAATGCTGTTTTCTTGGCGGCGCGGATCAGCTGGTGGTGTTTCCGGGTGGCAAGTTTGAAGGAGGTCCTGTTGTCCGGTGTCGGTTCCCTTCTCCAGACTTTCTCGAGGGCTCGGCAGTTCTTCTTGGAGCTCTTGAGTTCGTCGGTGAACCATGGGGCCTTCTTGCTGCCGGGTCTGCTAGGCGGGGTCCTCAGTGGGGCGAGTTTGTCCGCGCAGTTGCTGATCCACTTCGTGAGGTTGTCGGCGGCTTGGCTGGGGTTCGCTGAGCTGGCAGGAGGGTGCTGGTTCAGGGAGGTGGCGAGCTGGTCTGCTGTGATCTTGTTCCAGCTTCTGCGGGCTGCCTGTTGCTGGTGTTGGTGGGTCGTCGTTCTCTTGAAGGTGAAGTGGACGCAGCTGTGGTCCGTCCATTGAAGCTCTGTGGCGTGGCTGAAGTCTATGTCTGTGCTGGATGAGAAGACTGCGTCGAGTGTGTGTCCGGCGAGGTGGGTGGGGGTGGACACCAGTTGATTGAGTCCCAGGTTGGCGAGGTTGTCGAGCAGGGTGCTGGTGTTGCGGTCGTTGTTGGGGGGCTCCACTAGGGTGCCCCCCGTATTACTGGTACCAGCCTTTCAGGGTCTAACAGCAAGCTAGTGCTGCTGTCTACCACAGATACGTTTCTTCCCTCCTGCTGCTGAGCTCAAGCAGGGGAAGGTAGAACAATAGGTCTCCTGTCACAGGGAGGTGTGAACAACTCCCAGACAGGACTTAGTGTATTGGACTGGGGTGGGGGCGTTTGCCAGTGCCACCAGACTACTTTGTAGGGCACATTTAGTGTCCTCCTTGCATACTCCAGTTGGAACCAGTTCTGGGAGCCCTTGGCTACTGCTCTGGCACAAAACTGGGCACAGGACATGGGAGTATCCTCCCCTCTTTCCAGACCCTCCTTGAGTCCTTCCAACCCTTTCCCTAGGGTACTTAAGGGCTTACCTCTGGGTGGCTCTTCAGATTTGTCGTGGGACAAGACTCAAGCCTGAAACCACATCACTCTTCGACCATCTGGACACTTTTACTTTGCCCGGAACCGAGACTGCATCATGGAAGACTCCTGCTACTCCTGGTTTTCGCTGTTCTGCAAGGCTTCTTCATTGTCTGTGCTTCTTCCGGGATCTTCAACAGATCTGTGGCTACAAGCAATTGTCTTCAACAGGAGAATCGAGATAGAAATGGCTCTTGAAAAATTATTAAGAAGTTTTGTCCAGTCCAGGGTTCAATCCCTCATTGCTAGTCTGCATCGACATCCATTTCCATCTCGATTCTCCTGTTGAAGACAATCGCTGAATGCTATTTTATGCAATGTGTAACAACAATGATGTATAAAAAATACAAGAGACTGGAGGAAGCCCCAGGCCAATGGGCCAGTAGGGGGTGAAACGCGTATTGGCTGATGAAATTCACCACTCAATTATTAGAATACTATGTGTATGATGAAAATCTTCACTTAAGAATTAAAATAGAAAATACTACAAAAGAAACAAGATTGAAATTGCCTTTATTGAATACCACATCCACACAATGAAGAAAAAATAAACTAATACAAAACATTTCTAATTAAAAAAGAGGACACACTCAACCCAGCACCCTGACTTCAGGATTGAAAGGCCTGCCTTAGGGGTGGCTTATAGCTTTTAAGTGTAGAGACCTCAGATATAAGGAAACGTATATCTGTCATAAGCGGTGCTAGCACCAGCTAAGACAGGCTGAAGTGACAGGCCTGTAGTCACAGTTTGCGTGGTCTCTCATGAGTGGCATAATACATGCTGCAGCCCATGGGAGACCCCTGGTGTACCTATGCCCTGGGTGCTTTAGTACCATATGCGAGTGACCTACATGGGTACACCAGTAGCCAATTGGGATATTTGTCTTTTCTGGAGTGTTGTAAATAGGCCTTGTTTTTCTGAAGGTTCTGGCTCGCTTTTATGTCATCATATCCCGAAGCAACAGTGGCTAACTCGTTTTGAGAGTATTTATAATCATGGGTATGGGTTGGGAGATACAATCCCTGGTGCATCTGTTAAAACTGGTGGCCGGGTGGTGTTCACATTAGATAAAATCCAACAAGGAATTCTTGCCTTGTCTAGAAATAAGGCCCCGGACCTGGATAATATACCTCCAGATCTGTTTAAAGCTAATATTGATGTTTGGGCCCCGCTTTTAACCCAGGTCTTAAATGTGGCTGCACGGTAGGCGTTTCTACCCTCCTGGTCTACCGCCGTGATTGTCCACATATTTAAGAAGGGGGACAAAGAGAACCCACAATGCTATCGGCTACGGTTAAGGTTCTGGGGAGGAAGGTTCTAAACAGGCTGTCTGACTGGGCAGAATAGAATCACATCTTGAGTGACGCCCAGTATGGATTCAGGGCGGGGAGTTCAACAGCAGACCATAGCTCAACCTTCATCTAATTATCAATAAATATATGGTGGCTTGGCCTGAATCCCTACGTCTTGAGTTTGGGGATTTGATGTCTGCTTTTGACAAGGTTAACCAAGCTAAACTGGGGGCACTGCTTAGTTAGTTGAGGGTCAATCGTAGTTTTTATCTGATCTGCTCTGCACTCAATGACCTCAGCTGTGGTGCACTTCTCCCAGAAAGCAGCATGCACTTGTTAATTTTCCACAAGCTGTGTGGGTCCACCAGGGGTGCATACTTGCCCCTTTTTTGTTCACTGTGTATGTGAACAGGTTAGAGTCCGCGCTCCTACCGGTGATGGCCGACTGCCCTAAAATTAGGAATAGATTTCTCCCCATTCTGCTATACGTGG
Organism: Triturus cristatus; assembly: GCF_964204655.1. NCBI lineage: Eukaryota > Metazoa > Chordata > Amphibia > Caudata > Salamandridae > Triturus > Triturus cristatus. Next base: position 775,249,237 of record NC_140595.1, on the reverse strand, counting down.
ACGATGCGGTCCTGATGGCTCAGACCGCACAGGGGCTGGACTTACTGTTGGCGAAGTACGTGTCTTTTATGGGACTTCTGGACCTCTCGGTCAATTTCTACTAATGGTAGTGGGCCCCAAATCTACCCACAAGTAAGACCTTAAAGGTATCTAATTTAACTCTGTACAAAGTTAATGCCTTCCCTTATTTGGGACATTTATTTGATGCCAAGAATTGCTGAAAACCCCTGGTGGAGGCAAAACGATCAGAGGCTGAAAAAACTATGGGGCGGTTTTTAGTTTTGCATATAGGCTTGTGTCAAGGGTACCAAGGGACCTTCTAAAAATCTATCAAGCTAAGTGCATTGCACAGCTGTGATATGGTAGCGAGGGTTGGGGGTACACTTAGGTGGATCGGATTCAGATTATGGAGAACAACTTTCTGCGTAAGCTGGTGCAGGTCTCTCAGTCCACCAAGGCATTTTCTGTGCATGCGGAATTAGGTCTCGATTATGTCTCTGACCTAATCGCCCTAAGCTTGTTACTGTGCTGGATCAAGGGTTTGGATAGGGGAGGAGCTGAAGCTAAGTCGGCTAATTATTGAGGACTCTCTGTCTCTGGGTCGGGTACTGAGTATTCCATGGTTTTCCCAAGTCAAGGCATCTGGGGCCAGATGTACGACCCTATTTTGCATGCGCAAACCTGTTTGCGACCCATTTGCGCATGCAAAATGTGAAAGGGCTATGTACAATTCCTAAATAGCGAGTCGCAATTTATTTGCGACTCGCTATTTAGGAATTGCAAGTTGCTATTGGGAAGGGGCATTCCCTTCCTAATAGCGACAGCAACGCTATGTATGAATGTTTTGCGACCGCAATTGCAGTCTCAAAACAGTTGCAAATTACCACCCTCTTCAAGAGGGTGGTAATGCACTCACAAAAGGGAAGGGGTCCCCTGGGGACCCCTTCCTCTTTGCAAATGCAGGGGAAAATATTTTTTAGGGGCAGGCAGTGGTCCCAAGGACCACTGCCTGCCCTTAAAAAATTAAATAAAAACTTTTTTTAAAAATGCATCCTGTTTTCCTTCAAGGAAAACGGGCTGCATTTAAAAAAAAATAACCTGCTTTATTTAAAAGCAGTCCCAGACATGGAGGTCTGCTGAGCCCAGCAGGCCACCATCCCTGAGAGGTCCAGCCATTCCCAATGGGGTCGCAAATTGAGAGTGGCTCATTAATATTCATGAGCCTCACATTCTGCGACCCCATTGGGAATCGCAAACAGTGTCTCTGACACTGTTGTACATTTGGAATTGCGACTCGCTATTTTTCGCAATTTGCAAGTCGCAATTCCAAATGGTCGTACATCTGGCCTCTTTTCTTTCCTTAGGCAGGCCTGACATTTTTATGAATCAAACTGATCTCTCCACCCATGAGCTGGGTGTGGTAAAAGATTGTTTTTGGAATGCCCCCGTTTGGAGAGGGAACGCTTAGAACTTCAGAAGCCAGTAGTAAGGGGCCATATGCTTTTAAAGACTGTACAGGGGTTGGAGGCATACCGTGGCTTGGTTCGCTCACAACATAACAGGTTCTCACTGGGAAGGTTTAGATTTAATCAATTGCACCATTTTTTGGCTTTCCAGTGTGGGTGGGTTCCGCCTGAGGAAAGGGCACCCTGTGGCTGCGACAATGCGTCTCCACAGGATTTTGCTTCATTTAAAAATGTTTTGCTCTTATTTTAGCTGGCTGAGGAAGTGTTTCCTAATCCCTTTACTGAAACCATTGCATTTTAAACAAGTTAGGCCTACCTTGATGTACTTACAGATGTTACCCATGGTCCATGTGATTCATACTGTTTTATCTTTTTTTACGAGCTGTCTGGCCGTCGAGGGTATCGAGACCTAATTAACTGTTTTATGTGTTCCTTGTCTTATAATTAATTGTATTCTTTGTTTTTATTGTCATCTCATGAATTTGATTTTATCTTCACAGATTTGTATTCTTTTATGGTGATTTTATCTACTAAATAGAGACTTATTGAATTGGGTACACAAGTAACAAATTATGGAGGTACCAAAGTACCTACAATGACAAACTTATGGGGGAAGCACAGAGGCTGGGGTCCTGATTAGCAGGATCCCAGCCAGACTAGTAAAACAAAAAAAGATACTGATACCAGCAAAAAGTGGCGGTAACCATGGAAGCAGATCCTACTTTCCTACAGTAATATCCAACTCCCAGACCATATGGCTTTACTACACTTACAATGTCTAAGAATGGACTTAGACACTAATGGGGTACAGGGCTCATGCCACTGTGCCCTCACCTGGGGGCTAGTGCACTCTGCTAGAGGGGTGGCTTACCTAGGCCCCAAGCAGGGGTTGCAGGCTTAGCTCACAGGGATGTTTGCCATGTCACCTCTTTACTTTTCTCTGCACCAAAACACGCAGCCTGCTGTGGCAGTATGTGGGTGTTAAGGTACATGGCCTTTAAGATATGCACAATAGGTGTTGCAGCCCTAAGAGGCCTTCCGTGGTTACAATGCCCTTTTACAAAGGGCTTGCCTGTGGCCAGAGATGAGTCAATTGTGGGTACAAAGGTACAGCTTTGGGAAAGTAAACAGGCCCTGAGAACCACAAAAAGTGGGAGGTAAACATGCAAAAAGGGGCACTTTCCTATACAACCCCCCTCTCAAACAAACAAAAGAAGATAAGACTAACCTTTCCTGAGAGAGTCTTCATTGTCTAAGTGGGAAAATCCAGAAAGGCCATCTGCATTGGCAGTATCAGGTCTTCGTTTTACTGTGAAGTCCATTCCATGTAGCGAGATGGACAAAGTTTTGGATTTTCCCCTTTCGTCTGCATTAGCCATCTGAGAGGTCTGTGGTCAGTTTGAACTAGGAAGTGAGTACCAAACAGGTATGGTCTCAGCTTCTTCATGAACTTAACCACAGCAAAGGCCTCCATCTCAATGGCACTCTTACGTTGCTCTGTGGGGAGCAGCCTTCTGCTTATAAAAGCAACATGTTGGTCTTCTCCTTCATCAATGGTCTGGAATAGGACTGCTCCTATCCCTAGCTCAGAGGCAACAGTCTGCACAAGGAACTCCTTGGAGTAATCTGGAGCCTTGAGAATAGGTGCTGAGCACATTGCCTCTTTTAGGGTGTCAAAAGGCATTTGCCAACCAACTGTCCAGTTCACTTTCTTGGGCATCTTGTTGGAGGTGAGTTCTGTGAGGGGAGTCACAATGGATCCATACCCATTCACAAACCTCCTTTAATAACCAATTAAGCTAATGAAAACACTGACTTGGGTCTGGGTGCCTGGAGCTTCCCAATCCAGGATTGTCTGGATTTTGGGTTGTAGTAGTTGGGCTAGGTCTCTGCTTACAAGGTGGCCCAAGTACACAACACTTCCCTGCCCCGTCTGGCACTTGGATGCCTTGATAATTAGGTCTGCAATTAGCAGGGCCTGTAAAACCTTCACCAGGTGATCCTGCCAGGAAGAGCTAAACCCAGCAATATTATCAAGATAAGCTGCACTAAAGCCTTCTGTAGGAGGCTCGTACACCATCCAACCCAGGAAGGGCTTGATTCACCAACCGTTGGAAGGTGGCAAGGGCATTCTTTAGCCCAGAGGGCATCACAGTGAACTGAATGTGCCAATCAGGGGTGGAGGATACTGTTTTTTTCTTTTGCTCCAGGGCCCATGCCAATCTGCCAGTACCCTGCAATTAAGTCAAAGGTACTAAAGTATTTGGCAACCCCTAATTTATCTATCAGTTCATCAGCTCTGGGGATGGCGTGTGCATCTGTCTTGGGTGAAAGCATTGAGGCCTCTGTAGTCCACACAAAACCTAATTTCTCTCGTTCCACCCTGTGGATGAGGTTTGGGGACTAGAACCACTGGGTTGGCCCAGAGACTATCAGAAGTCTCAATGTCCCCCCCAACTCCAGCATCTTGCTGATCTCAGTCTTGGGGCTATCATTAAGAAATAAACGTACAAAGGGTGAAACCCCTACATCTTTCTGAGGCACCTCTCTGTAGGCAAAAAGTAGGCAGGGCAACAGAACATCCCATCTCCTTTTGACCATTTCAGGGAGTCCCTTTGTCATGCCTTTCAAAGTTTTGTTGAATCTCTCAACAAGGCCATTCATTGTGGGTGGTAAGGTGTAACTCACATATCACTCCACACTCATCCCACATGTGTTTTAAGTATGCAGATATGAAGTTGGAACCTCTGTCTGATACCACCTCCTTAGGAAACCCTACCCTGGTGAAGACAACAATGAGGGCCGTCGCTACTACAGGGGCTATAGCAGTCCTAAGGGGAATGGATTCAGGATACCTGGTGGCATGATCTACTACCACCAGTATGAATTTGTTTCCTGAGGGGGTGGGAGGTTCAAGTGGACCCACTATATCCACACCTACCCTCTCAAAGGAGGTAGTGGAATTAAGGGGCCTTTGGGTGTCCTCCTGTCCTGCCACTGGTTTGACGGGTAACACAGGAGCTTACAAACTCCTTCACTTTTTTGGGACATCTGTGGCCAATGGAAGTGGGTGACCAATCTTTGCCAAGTGTTGGTCTGGCCCAGGTGTCCAGCTAGGGGGATGTCTAGGGCTAGACTGATGAGAAACTCCCTATACAACTAAGGCACCATCATTTTCTTAGTGGCACCAGGTTTGGGGTATCTGGCCTCAGTGTTAAGGAGTCCAATAGACCTTGTGGGAGTCACGGACATCTCCCTGCTCCTGTGCAGCAGCTTGCTGACTCAGGCCTTCAAGAGAGGGGCAGACCTCCTGCCCATGGCACAGCTGTTCCCTAAAGGGTACCCTGAGCCCAAGAGCTCCACCTCGTAAGGTTCCAGCTCCATGGGCTCAGTTCCCTCTGGGGCTGACAAGTCCTCTCCTTGAAGAGCGGGGTCCTGATCTTGTCTGCTGTGGGGAAGCTGTTTCACCAGTCTTCCTACCTTTTCTCTTGGGAGATTGGGCCATCATTTCAGGCTCCAACTCTCCTTTTTCACCCTGTGCTAGGCACTGTGCTCGTCTTCACACACACTATCTCAGGGATTTGCAGCATGATTACAGGAGTCTTTCTTTCTACCACAGCCCATGCTGAGGTTTCCAGATAATTTCCAAGCAGACAGGAGGCTGTGAGTTTTGGAGAGTCCACTACTTGTGTCAGTCTAGCAACTCCGCCCAGTCTAATGTCACCATAGCCATGGCATGGTTAGTGATAACACTGTCAGCATAGGTAACTGGATACGTTTTTCCAGTCAGGTATTGCTCTGGGGAAACCAGTGAGTCTCTCAACATGGTGACACTGGCACCTGTATCCCTCAGGGCTTCTATCTTAGTCCCATTCATTAAGGGGTACTGTAGGTATTTCTTTAAATTAGGGGTCCAGAGAGCCAAAGTGGCTAACCCTCCCTCCCCTTCAGATACTAAAACAGCCTCAGTGTGGACCCTGATTTGCACTGGGCACACTATTGATTCCATCTGGGGCTGGTTTGTACAGGCAGGATCTCCATTTCGGTGTCCCTTCGTGTTACAGTATAAGGAGTAGTTTCTTTTCTGTAACTCCAGTTCTGTAGTAGGGGTATCTCTGTTATAGTCATAATCTAGTGAATAGTCCCGCCCATGTGCGTGGACCCCGGAGCAATAAAAATAATCTCTTAATTTGTCAAGCCATGCAGACCTGCATCTACACTTAAGAGAGAATTTCAAAGACAGATAATGCAGCCTATATCCACAGGCTACACTGTCCAGTACTTCAACTAGAAAAATTCCACCAACAACCACCAACAGCACTGCCTGACCAGCTTTTTCCACAGAGAAAAAACCTGCCTCTTCCAGCAAAAGCCTCTGGAATGATAGAGAGGAAGGAATGGACAGACAAGCCCCATAGGCTGCCATTATGTGGCTCAGAACAGGATAAGAAAACTTTCCCGAACTTTTCCAGTAGCCCAGAATGCACAGCAGGTCCCTTTTACTTTCAGTTCTTTTTGAAGGCTTAGCACGCCAGACCTGTAGCATTCCTTATATTAACATTCATCTCTCCACCGGGGAGGAGGGCGGGCGCTTATGACTATAACAGAGATACCCCTACTACAGAACTGGAGTTACAGAAAAGAAACTACTCCTTCTGTAGTAGGGGATCTCTGTGTATAGTCATAATCTAGTGAATAGAATGGCAAGCCCAGCCCCACACAAAAACGGCGGTGGAGAAGATTACAAAATAATACCACTACTGTGCGAACAAATTTCGCAGCGAAGCCTGCCCAACCTGAGCATCTGCCCTGGCATCCGTGTCCAGACAGTAATGCGCAGCAAAGGTATGGACCGACTTCCAAGTGGCCGCCTTGCAGATTTCTGCAATCGGAACATTACGCAGCAAAGCAGTCGTGGCAGCTTTGCCCCTGGTGGAATGAGCCTTAGGTTTACCCCCTAAGGTCTTATTAGCCTTTTGGTAACACAACTGTATACAGGAAACAATCCACCGAGAGATGGACTGTTTGGAGGTAGCAAGACCGGTCCTGACTGATCCATAATTGATAAACAATTGGTCTGACCTACGAATATCTTTGGTCTTATCAAGATAAAACTTCAACACCCTCCTAACGTCCAGGGAATGTAGAGACCTTTCCGCTGGAGAAGAAGGATTCTGAAAAAACGTAGGTAACGTTATGGTCTGGTTGACATGAAAATCAGATATAACCTTAGGAAGAAATTTAGGGTGAGTACGCATAACAACCTTAGCAGCATGAAATACAGTATAAGGTTCACGGCAACACAACGCCTGAAGTTCACTCACCCTGCGGGCCGATGTAATGGCCACTAGGAACGCCGCCTTCCAGGACAGGTGCTGCAACAAAGCCTTGTGAATAGGTTCAAAAGGCTCCTTCATCAATCTGGACAGCACCACATTCAGTTCCCAGGAAGGCGAGGGAAGTCTGACAGGAGGGAACACCTTCTTCAAACCTTCCAAAAAATCCTTGACCACAGGGATCTGAAAGAAGGAAGTCTGTGAAGGACATTTCCTGTAAGCAGTCAAAGCAGCGAGATGAACCTTAATGGAGTGGAAATTAAGGCCAGACTGCGCCAAATGTAAAAGATATGGAAGGATGACATCTTCCTTACAGGTCGTAGGGTCAAAGTTCATGGATTTGCACCAGATGCAGAATCTCTTCCACTTGTAAGCATAGGAAGTCCTAGTGGAAGGACGTTTAGCCTCCTTCAGTATGTCCATACAATCTTCTGGTAGATTCAAATGGCCATATTGCACTATCTCAGGAGCCATGCCGCCAAACTCAAAGACGAGAGGTTGGGATGCACCATCCGCCCCCCGAACTTCGTTAGAAGGTCCGGCCTGCACGGCAGCCGCATGTGAGGAAGGAGAGACCGGTGAAGCAGGTCCGTGAACCACCACTGCCTGGGCCATTCCGGGGCAATCAGCATCATCCGCGCCCCGGACTTGGACAGTTTGATGAGCACTGCCGGAATCAGGGGAATGGGTGGAAAAGCGTACAGAAAGCTGTTCGACCAGTTGATCCATAGCGCATTCCCCAGCGTCCCCTTCTGGTAGTACCTGGAGGCGAAGTCTCGACATTTGCTGTTTTCGGCGGTGGCGAACAGATCTACGTCTGGAGTTCCCCACCTTGCGAAGACTTCTCCTAGTACCTCGTCGTTTATGACCCATTCGTGGTTCTCCTGAAGCAGCCTGCTCAGTGCGTCCGCCTGAACATTCTGCACCCCCGGCAGATGCGTGGCCGTGATCATCAGTCCCCGGGCCAGAAGCCAGCGCCAGATCGCCTGCGCCTCCTGCGACAGAGTGCGCGATCTCGACCCCCCCTGCTTGTTGAGGTAATACATCGTGGTTGTATTGTCCATCTGTATCAGCAACGAGTTGGTCTGAAAGGACGGATGGAAGGCCTTCAATGCCAAGTAAACGGCTCTGAGTTCCAGGAAATTTATGTGGTACGTAGACTCCAACAGGGACCACTTTCCTTGTATCTGTAAGTCTCCAGAGTGCGCTCCCCAGCCTTGGAGAGACGCATCCATCACGATACTCATCTCGGCAATGTCCTTGTGGAAGGGAACCCCCCTGAGGAGATTCTCTGCCGAACACCACCATCTCAGAGACTGAAGAGCATGTAGAGACAGCCGTATCTTGTCGTCCCAAGAACCTGTCCTCTGATCCCACTGATCCTCCAAGCACTCCTGCAGTGGTCTCATGTGCAGCCGTGCGTGAGGAGTGAGGAAGATACAGGAGGCCATCGACCCCAGCAGCGAAGACACCTTCCTCACTGTCGTCGATGGAGCGGCCATGAGGTCCTGAGCCTTCCGAAGGAGCGATAACCGTCTCTCCTCCGAAGGAGACACGCTTGCTGACCGTGTATCGATGGAGGCCCCCAAGTACTGTATGCACTGGACCGGAGTCGGGACAGATTTGGACATGTTGACGTGTAACCCCAGCTTGTTCAAGAGAGCACACGTCCTCCGGAAGTACGCCTGCGCTTCCGAGAAAGATGAGGCCTTGATCAACCAGTCGTCCAGGTACGGGTAGACAAACACCTTGTTCCTCCGCAGGTGTGCCGCTACCACTGCCATGCACTTCGAGAAGGTCCTGGGCGCAGACTTTAGCCCGAATGGCAGTACTGTGTATTGATAATGATTGGCGCCGACTTGGAATCGCAGGAACTTCCTGTGTTTCCGTGCAATGGGAACATGGAAGTACGCGTCCTGTAGGTCTATGGCACAGAGCCAGTTTCCCCGTTGCAGCTGAGGGTAAATCTGATGCAACGATAACATGCGGAACTTCTCTCTGCGAATCCATTTGTTTGCTTGCCGCAAATCCAGAATGGGCCTGAACTTGTTCTTGTCCTTCTTGCGAACCAGGAAGAACCGAGAGTACAAACCTCTTCCCCTTTGAGACAGAGGTACGTCTTCCACCGTCTTTTTCCTTAACAGGATGTCTGCCTCCGCCTGGAACTCTCGCAGTTGATACCGCGAGCTTACCGGCGGAGTCGCTGGAGGCGGCCTGATGAACCGAAGACTGTATCCATTGCAAACAATATTCAGCACCCACTTGTCCTGAGTAATTTTTCTCCACTCTGCCGGAAAAAATTGAATGCTTACCCCCACTGGAGTGGGTAACGGTTGCAGGGGAAGTAGACGCTCAGGGCTGAGACCCGGCCGGGCCCTTGGTAGCAGTAGCAGACTGCTGGCCCCCTCTACCCTTCTGGCGTTTCTGGAAGGGTTTCCGGAACTGCTGCTGCTGGTGTTGCTGCTGTCCCGAGGCCTGCCCACGCCCTCTGCCCGCAGACCCGAACCGTCTCTGGAACGGGTGCTTCTTCTTTTCGGGCTTCTCCAACCCGACAGCCGTCGGGGTCTCTGCCTCCGTCTTCATGCGGGCCATTTCGTCGTCCGCATGCTGGCCGAACTGGGTTTCCCCCGAGAAAGGCAGATTGGCCACTCTATGTTGAGCCTCCGGCTTGAGCGAGGTAAGGCGAAGCCACGCGTGACGTCGTTGGTGGACGCCATGACAATACCCATGCGCCGCCAGCAGAGACACATCCGCTGCTGCACTGATAACCTGGTTTGAGACCAGCATCCCCTCGCGCAAAGTCTCCAAGAAGTCCTCCTTCTTGTCGCGAGGCAGCAGCTCCGCGTACTGCTGGAGAGACTCCCACAGGGCACGGTCGTAACGCCCCAACAGAGCTTCGGCACTTGCCGCCTTCATGGTGGTAGCAGCCATCCCACAGACCTTCCTGCCCGCCGAATCTAGCCATCGGCTCTCCTTGTCGGGCGGAACTGTCGATGAAGGGGTGGTAGCATGCTGCTTCCTCGCCGCCGTCACAATGACCGAATCCGGCTTAGGGTCCATCCTCAAAAAGGTCGGGTCCGAGTCTGGGGCCCGATACTTCTTCAGGAGCCGGGAGGGGGCGGATTTGCTCACCGCCGGAGTGAGGAACAACTCCATAGCGGGCTCCACCAGTCCCGGCACTAGAGGCAGTAGGGGGCGAGACAGGTGCTTCTTGTACAGCGTCTCGAATATCACAGACGTCGTAGGTGTCGGTACCGTCACTGTGATTACCAACTTGGCTGCACCCCTCAGTAGTACCTCCGGGAAGGAGACTAGATCGTCAACCGGCGACACCCTCGTCCCTGGCGAGTCCGACAGCGTCGGTGAGAAGTCCCTGGCAGATGATCGAGTGCGTGATCTGGATCTGCGCCTCCTGCGGCGTCGCCCCGATGTTGACAACGAACGCCCACGGCTCCGCGATCTTCCTCTCCGTCCGGAGCGGGAGCGCGATCTCCTTGGCCTCGGTCTGTCCGCCGGCCCCGCCGGGCCCGGCGACGGTGGCTTACCCTGGCGCCGCGGCCTAGGCGTTCCCTGCGGCGGCGTCGGATACCTGGGCAACGAGACCGATCGTGTCGGAATCGCCGGTGGACCCGAAGGCCTGCGAGGCAGAATAGCAGGAGGAGGAGGAGGAGGCGGCGGTGGTGGTGGTGGTGGTGGCAGTGGCGGCGGCGGAGGAGGAGGCGGCGTATACACCACTGAGTACCCCGAGCCCAGGGACTCCGTCGAGGGACTCCTGGTGTCCGGGCGCCCCCAGCGCCTCCTCGACGTCGATGACTCCCTCTTCGATGTCGATCGCCTCCTTGATGTCGATCGCCTTCTTGACATCGATCGCCTCCTTGACGTCGATCGCCTCGACGGCGAACGCTGCCTCGACGGCGAGTGCCGCCTCGACGGTGAGTGCCTCGACGGCGAGTGCCTTGACAGCAAGTGCCTTGACGGCGACCGTCTCCTTTTCACCGATGACAACAGGCGACCTCCCCTCGACGGTAAGCGCCGACGCCGGGCCTGATCTCGACGTCGATGACTCGACGGCGAAGTTGACGGCGTCGACGAAGACGATGACGAAGTCGTCGACGGCGGCCTGGTCAGCTCCCTCGACGTTGAGCGTCGACGTCGCTTCTCCCCAGAGCCCTGGGGACAAGGTGAACAGACCGTAGTCATCCCCCTCGACGCCTTAGTCGACGCCATCGACGTCGGTGGAGAATGGGGACGTTTGCCGGTCTTCCTGCCCCTGGGGAGCCCCCCAGAGGCCTCAGCATGGGCAGAATCAGCCCCTCCTGACCCACCTTGTGCCTTCAGCCTTCTGTCCTCCAGGACTTGGAGCCTGATCTTCATTCTTTCTCTCAGGGTCCTGGCTGAGAACGAGTGGCAGATTTCACACTCCTCCGGCACATGGGACTAGGGAAGGCAGACGATACACACCCTGTGTGGGTCTGACTTAGCCTTCTTCCTATCGCACTCTGGGCACTTGTCAAACAAGCCAGGCATGTTGACAACACCAGAAGGAAGTTCCCCAACACTAAAACACTTGAAAAATTGCAAAAATCACCAATAGACCCTTGAAAAGGGAGAGCTCAATGCTCCAGGGTCCTGCTAGCAGGAGCCGGAAAAAAGAACTGAAAGTAAAAGGGACCTGCTGTGCATTCTGGGATACTGGAAAAGTTCTGGAAAGTTTTCTTAAAGGCACAGTATCCTGTTCTGAGCCACATAATGGCAACCTATGGGGCTTGTCTGTCCATTCCTTCCTCTCTATCATTCCAGAGGCTTTTGCTGGAAGAGGCAGGTTTTTTCTCTGTGGAAAAAGCTGGTCAGGCAGTGCTGTTGGTGGTTGTTGGTGGAATGTTTCTAGTTGAAGTACTGGACAGTGTAGCCTGTGGATTTAGGCTGCATTATCTGTCTTTGAAATTCTCTCTTAAGTGTAGATGCAGGTCTGCATGGCTTGACAATTTAAGAGATTATTTTTATTGCTCCGGGGTCCACGCACATGGGCGGGACTATTCACTAGATTATGACTATACACAGAGATCCCCTACTACAGAAATACCAGACCTTAGCAGGATGAAAATGTTTCCCCATATTCCCACCAGTGGGCTGAAAAGAGTTCTTGGGCCCAGAGTTTTGGGGGCCTTTAGAACATTCTTGTGTTTTATCTTTGGGCTTACCACCCTTGTAACCCCTTTCTTTTGGTCACCCCTAGTGGTTGTCTTGGTCACCCTGGTCGTGACCCAGTGGTCCGCCTTCTTTCCAAATTCTTGGTGAGAAATTGCACCTAGGTCTACCAGATACTGATGCAACTTCTCCTTGATGCAGTTACTTAAAATGTGTTCCTTCATAATCAAATGATAAAGTTCCTCATAATTCTGCACTTTACTTCCAGCCAACCTGTGACCTAGTGTCTTTACAGAGTAATCTACAAATTCCACGCAGGACTGACTCTGGGATTTTTGAGCTCCCTCAACTTTAATCTGTACTAATCAGTAGTAAGTCCAAATACCTCAATCAGGGTACCCTTCATGAGTTCATGGAACTCGTCTTCTGCCCCAGTAAGGCATCAGAAGTCTGTCTCTGCACTTACCAGAGAACAGTTTTCAAAGGAGGGCCCCCCACTAAGTTTTCCTCACCTTTCTGGCCTGACAAGCCCTCTCAGAGGCTGTAAACCACTTGGTGATATCATCCTCAAAAAAGGGACAATCCCTTTGGGGATTTTAGGATCATAAGTTCCTTCCTTCTCTTGCTGCCACCATTGATGCGATGCGACCAAGGCCCATCTCAGTTCTCTTAGTCTCTAGCTCTAGTCTTTTGGACATCCTTGCTAAAAGGAGATCCTCCTCAGAGAAGCTGTCCTAACTGTCTGGTATAGTTAGCCCTACCTCGGTAGGAGTCAGACCCTGTAACTCTTTGGTGTGGAGAGTAAGACACAAAGTTCCCATCCTCCCCAAGTAGTTGAGGTGGTTGGTCTAAGACCTCATCAATCTCACTACTTTACCCATTCTCCTGAAGATTCTCATCTTCAGCAGTGGGGTGGTCCCTGCCAGGAACTCCTGGAGTTGTATTTTGGTAGGATTGGCCACAATTCTTATTTGCTTAGACTTACAGAGAAGTCTTAACTCTGTAACCTCTAGGTTGGAATAAGGGGTGATATTGAGCTCCTCATCCATCTTCTCTGGTTTTCTCATTATTTTACTAAAGAGGGGTTTCTGTACTTCCCCCCTAACTTTAGTGACTTTTAAATTTCTTAACAAATTTACTACAGGGACTTAACCCAAGACCCTAACAAGACTTTTAGAAATTTGAAAAATATTCAATCAAAAAATCAGTTGTTCTAAAGTCATTTTTTAAATATTTTTCATGTGAACAGGAGTTGACTAAGTTAGTTCAATAAATGCAAGTCTTTACGTCCCACCGCTGATCCACCAATGTAGGAAGCTGGCTCTGTATATACTATACCAAGGTAAGGTATAGTGTGCACTGACTCCAGGTAGTCCCCAGAGGTACAGCAGAGGATAAATTAGGTAAGCAATAACAGCTCTCTTTGAGGTAGTGTGGGCAAGCAGTTAAGCCTATCAAGAGGGTTTGTTAAGCATTTATTGTTTTCACTCAATCAAGGACTTATTAAACACACTCAGAGACAGAATCCAGGCCAATTAGGTAACTATAAAAAGATATACTTGTATTTTATTTTCTAGAACCAAGCAGGACTTGGAACAGGTAAGTAAGAACACTTTCAAATGCAAAGCTGTACACAGAACTGCAACTGTAGATTGTATTCGAATGGTTTACAAGTTTGTATTACTTTTAAAATGGGTTAAAATATAGTAAGATTACTTTTGATTACTCTTGGATTACTTTTCAGTTACTTTTAGATCTTGAGGTGATATACCGAGATATTCACACAGGTTGTTGTTACTTACAGGTAAGTACAAAAATTCTTGAATTAAAGCACAGTTACTTTCTTTTCACACAAAAGTTCAACTCAACAACATTTTCAGGAACAAAACATCACTGCATTTTGAACTGAATACCCATGCTGTCCCTCTCCCGGAGTAGGGTGTCCACCTGCCTATACCAAAATATCTTGCAGTACAGAGCGTGCAAAATGGCTGTCCCTCCTAACCTCCGAATCCATGCAGTAATGCTTTGCAAAGGTGTGGAGGGAGGTCCAAGTTGCCGCCTTACAGATTTCAACAACAGGAACATCTCTAGTCAAAGCAGAAGAAGAAGACTTAGCTCTGGTGGAATGAGCTTGAATACCTTCAGGAGGCTCCTTCTTTGCCAGAGCGTAGCAGATCTTGATACACAAGATGATCCACCCAGAGAGTGTTTGTTTGTGGATAGCTTTGCCTTTCATTTGTCCGATGTAGCCCACAAATAGCTGATCATCCAGCCTTAGGTCCCTGGTTCTGTCCAGGTAGAAGCTGACAGCCCTCTTAGAGTCAAGGTGATGAAATATCTCCTCCTCCTTGGAAGGGTGAGAGGGAGGATAGAAGGTAGGTAAAGTAATAGACTGTCCTAAATGGAAAGGAGTAACCACCTTAGGCAGGAAAGCAGCCGTGGTCCTGAGAACCATCTTTTCTGCATGAATAGTTTAGAACGGAGGTTTAGAACTAAGAGCCTGAAGCTCACTTACCCTCCTGGCTGAGGTAATGGTGGTCAGAAAGACCGTCTTAAAAGAAATAAGCCTCAACAGACAACTATGAAGAGACTCAAATGGAGAACCCATCAAAAAAGTAAGAACTAAATTCAAATCCCACTGAGGCATAATGAAGGGAGTGGGAGGAAACTTATTGGTGAGGCCCTTAATGAACCTCATAACAATGGGAGACTTAAATAAAGACGGCTGGTCTGGCAAACAGAGGAAAGCCGACAAGGCAGACAAATAACCCTTTACTGTAGCCACAGCACAACCCTGCTGGACCAAGGAAAGTGAAAATCCTAGAACGTCAGATAAGTGGGCTTTCAAAGGATCAATGGACATCTTTCCACATCATTTCACAAACTTGGACCACCTAGAGGAATAAATAGATTTTATGGAGTGTCTCCTGGATGATAAAATAACATCCACCACATCCAGTTGGAGAGAGAAAGAACTCAGATTGCCCAGTTCAATCACCAGGCATGAAGGTGCAAGCTCTGGAGGTGGGGGTGTAGAACCTGCCCCTGCGACTGCGAGAGGAGGTCTGCCCTAAAAGAGAGACGGAGCGGAGGGTGCGATGAGAGGTGATGTAGATCTGTGTACCACACCCTTCTTGACAATCCGGAGCGATCAATATGACTTGGGCCTGGTCTTGGCGAATCTTCCTCAGAACTCGAGGAATCAAGGCTATGGAAGAAGGGGCGTGGCTTGGCGCCCGCGGATGATGGCGGCGTTCGCCTGAAGCTCCGAGGCGTCGCCGAGAGACCAGCATGTCTCCGCTTTCGTATCACGGAAGAACACTGTTCATGATGAGTCGGAAGCTGCCCTGACCTCGCTGGTGCTGCTGATGATCCCTATTCCTGTCCGTAGCGCTCCTAATTCTACTCGTAAGTTCTGACGGACCTTCCTATGAGATGACGGCCGCCATCTTAGGCTTCCTGACTGAGGCGCGTTTAAGTTGTCACCGCCGCGCTATCAAATTAACTGTTTATGAAGCATTTTCACCCTTCAGCTTTTACTAATGCTGTGATACTGGCGCTTACACTTCTAGTATTCAGCGTGTGTTGCCTCTTATGGTTTGAATAGTCGCCTCCTTGTAGACCGGCAGACCTGTGACTGGACCAATATTTATACCACCTCACGCCTCGCCTGCTGTGACTGCGCCACGTTGAAAACGCAGTGGTGCTTCCTACATTATTGGCTACTCTGCATTGACTGTGATGGGCGCTTATTTTCACTTCATATTTTTTCCTCCCTCAAGTCCCTGTTCAGCTAACAGCAGCGTGTAGGGAGTTATGCTCTGGTGTCTCTTCACCAGCTCATGGTGGTAGCCTCGTCGCACTCTGCAGCTAGGAATCGCTCATTTATGGTTTTTCCTGGGCGTTCCAAGACCCATCAGGTGGCTCTACAGTAGTTTTACCGGAACTTTTTCAGAAGGCGGTTCTGTGGCATTCGTATGGACCCTGTGTACAGTGCTCTGGTGACAACATCATTCGAGTTTTCTGGAGTAGATTGTGCGCCCTTACATTGCGATTACTCACCCTTATCCGCCTGTTGTGTTAAGCCTGGTGCTCTCCACACTTTGTTCTTCTGCACGTGGCTGGGCTATTATTCCTATGGACTGATGCATGGGTAGACTCAAGTCAATGTCGCATCTGCCTCGCTCGTCCAAACTTCGCATTGTAAAGAATTCCAAGGTTTTTTCTGCCTTTTCACAGTTGGAGGACTCCCTTACCTCACCGATCTCGGATACATCAATGGATCCTCCCAGAATTGCGCAGGACACTTCTAAATCCAATACGAAGCGGCTCAAGTCAAATTCTCTCTCACCTCCTAAGCATCCAGGGCCTGTTTCCATGGAATTATTGCTAGATGAAATAAGATCCCTACGTCCTTTTATGGAAGAGACTAACCTCAAGCTTCAGGTCCTCACAGATAACTGGTCACAAATGGAAACAAGGGTTACTTCTATTGAGACTTCTGTTCAGTCTTTTCAAGAGACCTCCTCTGCTGTTTCAGCCTTAAAATCTCAAGTTTCGGACCTGCAGCAGCATGTCGAGCAGTTGGAAAACAGGAATAGGCGTAATAATCTCCGAATTTATGGCCTGGTTGAGGGATCAGAGGGGTCTGACCCAATCGCTTTCTTCAAGTCGTTCCTCCCCAAGATCCTGCATCTGCCACAAGAAAAATCTCTCAACATCCAGCGTGCCCATCGATTGGGTCGGCCGTCCTCCTCTGCTTCCTCTTCACAAAAACCTAGAGGGGTCATCCTCTACTTCCTGGAATACACAGATCTCCTGATGGTTTTGACAGCGGCCAAGTCCCTCCCACATCTTACTTGGTCTGGTTCGTCCCTGTTCTTCGCCCAGGACTATGCCAAGGCTACTGCCAATCGCCGCAAGGCTTTCCTAGGATTCCGAAATGATCTGCGGGCGATGGGAGCACGATATGGTCTCTACCACCCTTGTCTTTTTAAAGTGACCTATAATAATCATACTACCACTTATGAGGATCCTGTGCGCTTGCAAAGCTTCATCAACGCGCACAGATCTTCTGCTATGGACGCCTCCGGTCCATCCTCCTTTGCTCCTGGTTGATTATTGACTCTCTGTTTTTGTTGATTTCCTTGCTGTGATTACAGCTGAGTTTTCCTTATCTCAGGCTGTTCAGTATGTTGGTTCTTAATATGTATGCTTAGTGGTTTGCCTGTTGCTTGGATGTTTCTTATGGTCTCATTGTATTTTCCTAATTTGCCTTATTCTTTCCTTCTCCATTTGTTCTATAGGTAATTTTGTTCTCGTGTTCTGATGATGTCTCCTGGTCCTTGCCTCGTTGCTCCTGGATGTGTCGCCTCACCCAAATGGCTCCTTCCCTCCTCCATCTTATCTCACACCCCTCCTTTGTAGGTATGTTCCTTTTCCATTTCCTCATATGTTTCCCTTGTTTTTCCGCTGCTCCTACCTCCTTTGCCTCCCCTCCTCCCTTCTCAGCTCTAGTTGGGCTTTTTTGCCTCTGTAAGTGTTGCATTTCCTGTTTTTTCCTATGTATTTGTTTTCCACCCTCTCCTTCTTTTTTAATTCTCTATCTCAATTTGGATACAATTGTCTTTTATTCTCATTTCCTTACTACGGCTCTTGTTTTTACCTACCTATTCCTTTGCTTTTATCTTAGTATCTCTTCACTGATCCTCTTCCTTTTCTATTTTCACTCCTTTGCAGGAATCTTTCCTTCTTTGATCCTGCTCTCCATACTATTTTTGGCTAAGTTATCGATATGTCATTGAATTTACTGTCATGGAATGTGAAGTGCATCAACTCTCCGATTAAGCGTCAACGGATCTTGTCACACTTGGCTAAACTAAATGTTGACATTGCATTTCTTCAGGAAACGCATTTAACTGATGTCGAATCGGTTAAGCTCAAACGTGGTTGGGTGGGTGAACTTTTTTATTCTCAAGGTGATGGCAAACGAAATGGAGTAGCAATTTTATGTCGCAAGTCTCTTCCTTTTCAGGTCCTTACCCATGAATCAGATGTTTCTGGCCGATGGGTTTATGCTAAGCTATTGCTAAAAGGTGTTCCAATTTCTTTGCTCAATGTCTACGGCCCAACCACGGGTGAACCTTCTTTTTGGGCTGTTTTTTCTCCACTCTTAACCAAATTTATGGATCACAATTTTGTTCTGGCGGGGGATTTCAATCAGCCACTAGATCCCTTCGTTGACAGGTCGTCCAAGGCTCCATACACTCCCAACAGACCTCATAAGTTGTTCACCCATGTCATAGCGCAGCATAAGTTAATAGACTCTTGGCGCCTATGCAACCCAACTACACGGGAGTACACTTTTTACTCTCCTTGTCATCACTCCCATTCACGACTCGATTACATCTTTGTTTCCCATAATCTTGCCCAGTCACTTCTACATTCTGAGATAGGCCCTATTTTACTTTCTGATTATGCTCCCGTTCTCACAAGTGTTGACGTACTCCCTAATCCTACTGGCCCTAGAAGATGGCGGTTCAACAACTCACTTCTTGCAGATCCCAAGTTTACAAGTGCCTTCTCCTCATTTTTTGATGAATTTTTTCAGATTAATGACGATGCCACTCTCCCTGCCCATATTATTTGGGACGCTTTTAAAGCGGCTGCACGTGACTTTATTATTAGTTACGTTGCGAACAAGCGCAAAAACGCACGAAGGTTCACCAAAAATCTCCTTTCCGACATTAAGAAATTGGAACATGCATATTTCACCTCTCACTCTGCTGATAGTCTGACCGCCCTTGTTGCTGCAAAAATGAAATTTAATGAGAAATCCACGGAGGACGCTTCCCTATATTTGCTGAAATCCACTGCTAAGTTTTATGGGGGTAGGAATAAAGCAGGAAAGCTTTTAGCTAATTACTTGAAAATTAAACATAATAAGTTAAATATTGAATCTGTGTATGAGTCTGTGGGTGCCTTGAAGCACACGGATGTTGAAATTCTTGCCGAATTTTCAAGTTTTTATGAAGCTTTGTACACATCTGAAACTCACTCCTCTCCCAACTCCCTTGCACATTACTTTTCTACTATTCACACACCATCTAATTCCCCCCCGATCTTTCCTCCTTAGAGTCTGACGTTACACAAAAGGAATTATTCACTGCATTACAACACCTCAAACCTAACAAAGCTCCTGGCCCGACGGTTTCACCGTCAAATTTTATACTCACTTTTCTAAATTATTGATCCCTCGACTGCACTCCCTTCTTCACACTTTTATTGCTCAAGGCGCCTCTTCGGGGACATTTTCCGATGCCCATATTTGTCTGATACCTAAACCTGGGAAAGATGCCAAACACTGCAAAAATTACAGGCCCATATCGTTAGTCAATATTGACTATAAACTTTTCGCTAAAGCATTGGCGATCCGACTGGATCATCTTCTCCCCGACCTCCTTGGTGAAGAACAATCCGGGTTTGTCAAGGGTCGGTATATCACGGATAATACTAGACTTCTATTTAACGTCCTGTCGAAATCTTCCCGTTGTCAACACCCGCTCGCAGCAATCGCCCTTGACGCTGAAAAAGTGTTCGACCGGGTTGAATGGCGCTACCTTTTTCATACTCTTACTTGGTTCGGTTTTGGCCCTAGATTTATCTCTTTAGTTTCCCTGCTATATTCGCACCCTAGAGCTGCAATCTTTGCAAATGGTCAACTCTCCTCCTATTTTGATTTAGGCCGTGGTGTTCGCCAGGGCTGTCCTCTATCTCCCTTTCTCTTTAATCTCGCTCTAGAGCCTTTTCTTTCCAGGCTGCGTCAGAACCCCGCCATTCACGGCTTCCAGATTGCAGATTCCCACATCAAACTTGCTGCCTATGCAGATGATGTTTTACTTTTCCTTTCCAACCCTGCAGAATCTATTCCTGCCTTTCTAAATGAAGTCCGTAATTACTCCTCCATCTCTGGTTATAAACTTAATCACGACAAATGCGAGATCCTTCCCCTAACCAAGTTCACTTTCAAACAAGACTTTCAAGACTCCCAGTTCACTTGGTGTCCCTCCCATATTAAATATTTGGGTTTATACATTACCTCCTCCATTCCAGCTACTGTCTCTTTATGCATGTCCAAATGTATGCAAAAGATTGCTGATCTCACAATAAGATGGCATCCTTTATACCTTTCCTGGTGGGGTCGTCTCGACACCATTAAAATGATGATCTCCCCTATTGTTCTTTACACACTTTCCAATATTCCTGAACCTATTCCCGCGAAATTCTTTACAAAAATCAACTCACTGTTATCTTCATTTTTGTGGAATTCCAAAAAGCCTAGAATGTCTCTTGCCAGGCTTATACGTCCTGCCTTTGAGGGTGGTGTTAATTTTCCTGATTTTCCTGCGTACCAGAAGGCCTTTTTATTACGTCAAGCCTCCCTTTGGCTTCAAGATTCCACTTCCCCTTGCCCTTTATGGGTTAAAGTTGAGCGTGCTCTCCTTTCTCCGTTTTCTTTTGCAGAATATCTGGCTTTTTCTCGTAAACCCTCTTTGCTTCCTACTTCTATTCACAAACATACTCTCAAGCTTTTGCTATCTGCTGCCCCTGGTCCACCTCTAACTGTTGCGGATTTCCTTTCTTCCACCATTTGGCATAATAAGTATCTCTTAATTGGTCTTAAGCCCTTTTATTGGAAGTCTTGGAGGACCCGAGGATTGATTTGGATTTCGCAACTCTTTTCTGGTTCCACTTTCCTCTCTTTTCCTGCTCTGCGTTCTTCCTTCGGCTTACCTTTATCTTTTCTCCCCAAATATCTTTTACTTAAGGATGCGGTTCTAGCGGTTCATGACCGACTCTTGGTTTCCTCTCCTTCCCCTGTCTCGCAAACTCCCTTTTCTCGCCTTCACTCTCTCTTGCGTACCGCACCTACACCGTCTCATCTTTATAAATACCTGCATACCCATGACCTACTTAGACCCAAATCCAAGGTTGAATCCCAATGGGAAGCTGATCTTGAAATAGTTTGGCCGGTATCCTTATGGGACAAAATTTGGATAAAATTACGTAAAACCTCCAGAGCCGCTTCCTTGACACAATCCTTATTTTTTATCTATAACAGACTTCTTCACACTCCTGCTACACTCCATAAACGATTCCCCAATACCTCACACAATTGCTGGTCCTGTGACTCCCCTAACGCTACCCTACTCCACATGCTCTTTCTTTGCAAACTTGTGCATGCTTTCTGGTTACAGGTGTGGGCTCAAATTAATGTTATTTTTCATACTCGTATCCCTTTTTCTCTACCTCATCTTTTTTTGGGCAGTTTATCTCCTAGTTGTGATGATGTAGATATGTGTGTTCGCATTATTGATTTACTACTAGCCACTGCTTTTCAACAGATTACTGTTAACTGGAAAAATACGTCTAATATTTCTTTCAAAGCATGGTGGTTTAATGTTTGTTATAATCATAGACTTGACAATGCCTTTGTTTTTCCTATTCAAGTAGCTGCTAAGCGTGCAGAGCTCTGGCTCCCCATTACGTTATATTTAGACAACTGTGTTACTCGTTCTTCTCGTCCACCACCTTGTGGAAATGTGGATTTTCCTGGTCAGTTATGTCCCCTATCTTGGACCCCAACGGATATATATGCATGTTACAAGTACATGTATGTTCCCTCCAGTTCCAGTTTCTAAGACGCAAACATATGTGTGTCTACCGTCAACATGTTCTCTGTCAGATCCGCCATCAATGGGCTGGATATTCGATTCCTAAGTATAAAAGGCCACCGACTTTATATGGCCAAGTTACTCCATTTTTACAGTTCAGGCGAGTAGGCCCGATTCTGTCCTCAAAGCCTTTCCCTGCTCTCTGTCTCTGACAGCTTCAGCTTGAGCTCGCATCTGTATCCATGAACTTTGTCCTACTCCCTGTGCAGCTAACGGTGCCTGCCTCGGCTAGTTTTCGCCTGTCTGCCAAGAAGTTGTATTTCACCTTCGAATTATCTATTTTGCTCTTCAGCCGATGCATTCTTGCCTAGTAGTTTAAGTAAACATTCCTCCAGTTACCAAGCAAAAGGCCAGGCTTCTCTGTCTTCATGCAAGTGATTCATAGCCCTGTTGCTATGGAAAGTTTTCTGCCCCTCGCATCTCATATAGACACTTAGACGCTTGTACACGCACACAGTCAGTATAGAATAGATTCTGTCCGAGAGTCTCCTCCTTGTGGATAACATAGTTCTTTAAACATAGGATGTTAGATATGATTTGGGATTAGGATGACTTGACCCCAGACTTCTCGTCTCCACATGTAGAGCTAAATGTCAAGTCCCCTTCACCCCCTAGTTACACGTCAATTACACGTCATGCTGCTGCGCGCGCATCTATGCCAAGTATTATCTTATAGATCCACCTATGTCTGATAATTCTAACCAATCATGTTTCTTTTATTCCTTATTACGCCTAGTTTCGATTATGTCACTGTTACGTCATTTTTCTTATCAAATGTTACGCCTTCTACATTCGTTTCATTGTAATGCACTTATTATAAAAATGTATGTCTGTTAATAAGTTATTGTACTTCACTTCCTGAACCCTCGTGGTGACGGAACCTGAAGGCCGCCACTCGAGTCGGCCATTTTGAATGGAATAAAGCCCATTAGAAAACCTCTTATACCACGGATTCTGCCTCTTGTTATTTTGAGCTATTTTACTTTATTTTAAGACTCCGTACGAAATTCAGTCAGGTAATATTTATTTTATTTACCACATAATGGCGCCCGAACAGGGACACTTTCTCATCTCACGCGCCGGCGGTGCGTTGCAGGCCCGGTCTCCTGCCACAGCTGGACGGACCATAAACGCGTACCAGCAGGATTTCCTGTAAGCTCCCTCCGGTCAAGCGGGGGCGACTGAGGCTGCGATCAACCCAGACGAGGCGGTGAGAAGTGCGAAGTATCCCGACCAGAGCCTAGCTGAGAGAGCAAGATCCGAGGTATACAGAGGCCCACCAGGTTTTCCGAAATTCCGACGTCCAGAGGGTCCGATGTCCGCAGTTATCGAGTCCTGTCCATTCTCTGAGGCCTTCCGTTTCAAGGAGCTACTCGGTGAGTACCATCGCCGGGGAGGCATGTTGACGTGCACATAGGTTGTGCCGGTCAAGACGGATTTGGGTACACAAATCCGGTCTGCACTGTTTAGATTTCCAATCTTGTTGAAAATGGGACACCCGACCCCCTACAGGACCAGCATGCTCCAGGATGGGGGATCTAGAGCTGCTTTCCCGTGGTATCAGTGGTAGCGACAGGGGAGGAGGAAGACTGCTGTCGAGAAGCTATCCTGAAGACAGCCTCTACCTTTTCCTCTGTACGACCAGCACAGAGGGTTCTGCTGCTGTTGCTGAGGCTGCTGACAGCCTCGAAAGGAAGCCGCCTTCCCAAAGCCTCGATACCTTTTGTATCCATAGCCCCTGGGCTTAGACTAAAGGCCGAAGGATCTTGCAGTAGCCCTACTGTCCTTGAACCGCTGCAGGGCAGAGTCCGCCTTGGTACCAAAAAATCTTGACCCATCCAAAGGGTAGATCCAGTAAAGTAGCCTGTACATCTGGAGAAAAACCTGAAGATCTAAGTCAGGCATGCCTTCCAGTAGCAATCGAGGAATCCATCACTCTAGCAACCGAGTCTGCTGTGTCCAGACCCTACTGGATGACCTGACGGGCTGCTGCTTGCAAATCTGAAAGTGCCTCAAGAAAATGAACACGATCATCTTCAAGACGCTTAAGAGCCAATTGCTTGATAGAGTCCATTAGGGCATGAATATACCTCCCTAGCAAACACGTGGCATTCGTTGACTTCAGAGCCATACTTGCAGAGAAAAACACCTTTTTGGTCGACTGCTCTAAATTCTTCAAGTCTCTATTCCCTGGGGTGGTAGGGAAGAAACCTGTTGACTGCTTGGAACAAGAAGCCTGAACCACCAAGCTTTCTGGAGATGGATGGGCAGAAAGGAAACCTGGGGCACCAAGAGCAGGTCTATACCTTCTTGCCACTGATCTAGAAACTGCAGGAGCAGACAAGAGTTTCTGCCACCCTTCCATAATTGGTTCCGTCCACGCCTCATTGAAAGGCAGCAGAGGTTCATTAGAAGAAGAAGGAGAATTTAGCACTTCAGTCAGAATATTTGAATTTACCTCAGCTGTGGGCAACTGAAGGTCCAACAAATGATAACCAAGTGATAAGGGGCAACATCCTGTGAAGGTAAAGCCTTCAGAGAAGAAAGTTCCCACTACGGGGAAGTATGAAGGCCACTAGCCTCACGTAGACCTTTAAATTCGTACAGAGTCGAGAATCTCCCCTTGCTCCTGCTCTTGCTGGTACTCCTCTTCCTCTAGCAGTCTTTCCGCTTCACTCCTGGAACTCTGCTTCAGGATTGGCATCGGCGTCGAAGGAGGACCTTCCGAAGTTGGCAACGACGCCGATCTAATCCGGGGACGATGCCGGCCCAACACCAGATGTCGCCAGTGATTGAGTTATCGGAGTTAAAAACCTTGGCGCCGGGAACTGCCAAGATGGAGCCATAGGCATAAAAGGTGCCTGGGCATACTGCTGGGGGATGCCCAAAGTAAAGGAAATCAGATCCATGGGGTCAGAAGACGCACCGGTAGGGTAGGATGCCCTAGCAAACATGTCAAACATTGCATTAGGGAAATGCGAAGGATCCGATCCTGGTCCTGGGAAAGGAGGATAAGGATCCGAAATTCCCTGGTCTGGATCCATCAGAGGCCATACAGGGGGCTGAGGCTACGGAGCCGGAGACATCGGCGCCCACACAGGTGAGCCGCAGGAACAGGAGAAGACTCTCTGGGAGCCGGAGAATTCCTGGGCGCCGGAAAATCCCTGGGTGCTGGCGAATCACTCGGAGCTGGAGAGTGGGCCGGAGTCGCGTGCATAGAAGGAGAAGGCGACGGAGTGATAAAGTCTTTTTCACGATGCCACTGTACGGGAGAGGCTGAACTTGGAGCCCTGCCCTTCGAAGAACGACGTTGTGATCCATGTCTTCTCTTCGACTTCTTATGCTTCTTCAACTTCGAAGTATGCGAGGTCGACAACTTCGATCACTTATGACCCCTCTTCTCCTTTTTCACCCTCCCCATGAAGAGTTTGGCCTCACGTTCTTTCAGTGCCTTCAGGTTTATCTTTCGACAGCACGAACACCCTCCGACGTCGTGGTCTGAAGAAAGACGCCGAAGACAGTCGTTGTGGGGGTCCGTGATGGACATATGGACCCCACACTCCCTGCAGGGCTTGAAACCTGACTTATTTGAAGTAGCCATTCTCACTGCAACACGAATAAGAGGAAGAAACAAAGTAATCACAGTATAATGGAGAGTTCCGGAAAAAAAAGTTATGTGACAACGGCGCAGAAAAAAGGGAACTGACATCACCACGCCAACAAGGTCTTCTTTTGGCTCCGGTGATGTCATACGGAGTCGTGAGCGGAGCCATGCTATTATGACATCTTCGTCGACGTGGGAGAGCTAAGAAAAATATTTCCGTGGAATGCTGGCACAGGGGTAATTCAAAAAGTGAGGAATCCACAGGCAGATGTATCCATCAGAAATCTATCTGTTACAATTGGTAAGTTTTATAACGGTTGATCTGATATCACAAAGTATTTACAGTATAACTGTAAAGTCTATCTACTGCTTCTGCAAACACATTTTACTGAAACTGACAAGTATTGCTATTTTAAAACTGGTACTTACCTGCAACTGGGTTTTTCTTGGTTCTAGAATTAAAAGTAACAAAGTAATATTTTTTATGGAAAACAATTGGTCTTAGATTCCGTCTTTGAGTGTGCATAATCATTTCTTGCCTGAGCATGTACAACTAATGCTTAACACAGCCCTCTGATAAGCCTGACTGCTCAACCACACAACCACAAGAGAATAGCATATTATCTACTTTAACCTCTGTGAAGCCTCTAGGGATCCACTGGACTCTGAGCACACTTTACCTTACTTTGATATAGTATATACAGAGCCAGCTCCCTACAGAGGGTTCAGCTGGTGACAAGGACAAACCCGCCGGCAGGAGTCCAGGTAGAAGGTGCCATGGCTCTGTGGGGTCCAAAGGCGCGCCAGAGGGAATCGGTAGGGATCTGAAGAGCCAGAGCTTAGCTACATGGAACTCTTCAATCTGGTGCGACGTGGCTGTAGGATCCAGAAACTCAGGTTGTGACGGAACCAGCTGTGCAATCGGCTCTACAGTCGTCCGACTTCGAGAGCGGGAGTGAGACAGTTAGCACCGCCCACTCACTTCATCGGGTGAGTGGGAATGGCATGAAAGAGCTGAACTCCGCTTCAACTGCTTGTGTTTTTTTGTGCTTCCCTGAGGATTTGGTTTTAACAACCAATGGGGTAACCCAGTATCCCTCAGAACCTGGGCAATCTTATATCAAAAATACAATGGTTCTGTCGGGTAAAACCATTTCTTACTAAATATACAGCATCAGTCTTGCGTTATTCATAAAAAACCAACCACAGTGAGTCAAAAGTGACACAAGAATCAAATTTTTCGGTACTTTTAGTTTTTATATACAAATTAAATCATTTATATATATATCTCTCCAACAGTTATTTGGAAGGGCCATCACAATGCATAATAATAACAAATAGTGACAAAGTGACTTTTAGTGCTCAGTGAAAAAAGTGCATAACATGTACAGTGTAATTTAAAAGATCACTCGATAGTAGTGCAGTAAAAAGGGTTGAAACGTCGACATTACCCCCTGGACCAGCAATTAGAGTCTGCGTAAAACTCAATTACTATAGTTCGCAAGACTACTATAAACCTGTGTCCTCTGGCCAATACCGATTTTGATCTTTTAAATTACACTGTACATGTTATGCACTTTTTTCACTGAGCACTAAAAGTCACTTTGTCACTATTTGTTATTATTATGCATTGTGATGGCCCTTCCAAATAACTGTTGTAGAGATATATATAAATGATTTAATTTGTATATAAAAACTAAAAGTACCGAAAAATTTGATTCTTGTGTCACTTTTGACTCACTGTGGTTGTTTTTTTTTAATAACGCAAGACTGATGCTGTATATTTAGTAAGATATGGTTTTACCCGACAGAACCATTGTATGTTTGATACCCTGAGGATTTGGAGCACGACAAAGACAGTTCTCGGACCAGGATCGAGGCCTGGGACTTGGAGCGGGACTTAGAGCGGTCCCAATGATGCATCTTCTTGGCTTAGCGACAAAGTTTTGCCTCGCATTCCCTGATGGCCTTAGGGTTCATTGGGACCTAGTCTCTGCAGGTCTTGTCGTGAGCTGACCCCAGACACCACAGGCAAACCTGGAGAGTATCTGTTACCAACATGTGTTTGCGACAGTCCTGACAGAGTTTAAAGCCTGTTTTCTGATAGGGTGGCATCCCTAGCACATTGTGATAAAGTTTCAAAGAAAAATCTTAAACAAGAATCTTGGAGAGAGGGTTTCTGAGAGACAAGAGAAGCTTGGAATCTGCATCTGGTGGCACGGAAAGAAAGGAACAGAGTGCAGGACTGGCACCTATAAAGGTCCTCACATCACTTCTGGAGCAAAACTACGTAAGTGCAGAGCTGCACAGTGCCACATTCTGGCATGCAGAGGTACTATGGAAAAATTTCCAAATCCAGTCTGAAGTATGGGGAATATTCAAAAGGTCAGGAATCTGCAGCTATAAGGCGTAATCAGAAAAAGCAGATAAGATAAAACTTCATGAGGGTGCATAGTAACATTATTAATATTGTCTATGAAGGCCCAAATGCAAATTTTCTTTCATTTTAAGGCGTACGTTTTAGCAACTAAAGTTGTCCTAACTGCCTTTAGATGTTTCTTGCAGTTTGGTAGAATGAACAGAAAACCATATCCAGGCAGTCAGGTGCCAAGACGCCATGTTATGGTGTAGAACTTGCCCTTCATCTTGGAGAGAAGGTACAGGGCTATTTTGAATGGTCCTTGGAGAGATGATGCAGGTCTTTTTTGAATGGCAACAATGTTTCTGTTGAGAGATTCCAAAGAGCTGCGAACAGAAACTCTGTCATGTGCAAGGGAGAAGAGTATAAGGGTACATGCTTACTTTTTCATTTCCCTTAATACTCTCTGGAATACTGGCATATGGGTGGGTGGAGGGGGGGGGGGGGTGCACAAATCTCCTTGCTCAGGGAATCAAAAACACTTCACCTGGTGAGTCAGGGTCATCATCTGCTTGTGAAGTTTGTGCATCTGCTGGTCTCTGACTTGGCAAAGAGGTCTAAAGATGGTGTGACCCATCTTTGAAATATGAGTTGCCATTGTCTCAAGTCCAGCTCCCAGGTGTGGCAGTGTACACACTTTCTGCTCAGGACCTCTGTTGTATCGGTTTTCAATCCTGGACCACAGACACATCAAAAAGCAGACTCAGTGTACTCAGAAGGTGCCATGTTCCCACATCCTATAAGGGCCCTGACGAACAAGTTACTTACCTTCGGTAACATATTATCTGGTAAACACAGTCTAGCCACAGATTCCTTAACTTTTCAATTCTGCCCAGGCACCAGACTGGATCTGGAAACTTCCCAGCAGTATCTCTGCACACGAGGAACAGCAACTTACGGCTCCATGATGATAATGACTCAGCAGACATCAGTTTTTTCTGTGAAAACTTCCGCACTAGAATGCGGAGTCACTACAGAAACTGGCTGCGGAAACAGTGTGCCAAAAAAGATCAATATATCTTTAAAGACATAAAAGGAAAAATGGTATGACCAAACCTAGGCAAGGCCTATAAGGAAAGACCAAAATGAATGACAAAGCAATCAGAACCAATGGCATGACAATACCAAATCAAGATAAAGGAATAAAATCTAATCGCCCATAGAATCACACAATTACATGAAACAGAGATCACTGGTGTATAAAACCAGTACTGAAAAGGGGTATAAACCTCACACTACAAATCGTTCGCAGAGCAAGGAGGATGGGCAGGACGATAAGGAATTAGAGACTAGTCTGGTTCTCTACCAGATAATACGTTACTGAAGATAAGTAACTTGTTCATCTGATAGAGTCATCTAGCCGTAGATTCGTTAACTTATGAATTAACTACCATAGCTATATCCAATCGGAGAAGGGTCTGCGAATCAATCCTACAAATGTTTTCATAGAGAATGTAGGAAAGTAGGACCTTTATTCATCGTTACCATCACTTTTTGCTTGTATGTTTTTGACTGAGTCTGACTGAGATCCTGCAAATCAGGACCCCAATCAATGTGCTTTCTCCCTAAATTGACCATGGTAAGTACTTTTGTATATCTACAATTGGCTACTGGTGTAGCCTTGTAAGACCATAGTATGTGGTACAAAGGTACCCAGGGTATAGCTACACCAGGGGACTCCCATGGGCTGCAGCATGTATTGTGCCACCCATGGGAATCTACTTAAAACTGTGATAACAGGCCTGCCATTCCAGCCTGTATGAGTTGGTGCATGCACCTCTCATGATAAAAATAAGTTTTGTTATATCTGAGGTCAATGCACATAAAACCTATCAGTCACCCCTATGGTAGACTCTTCAGTCCTGAGGGCAGGGTTCTTGGTTATAAGTGTGAGCGTGACCCTAAATCAGCAGGACACTCCTACAAGCCCCGAACTAGATTCTCCAGGCTTTGAAAGTACGGTCAGCCATTTTAATACATATAGTGGACATCAGTCATTACAAGATGTCTAACTGTATATTGGCTGTACCGAACCCGGTCATGTTTGGTATCAAACATGTTGGAATCATACCCCAACACCGATTCTAGTGTTGAAAGTATGATCCCATGTCCTGGGCGGTTCCCGTGGGGTACCTCCCCTATACTCCCGGTAACAGCCTTTCAGGGTCTAATGGCAAGCTAGTGCTGCTGTGGGCCACAGACCCGATTCTGCCCTCCTGCTGCTGAGCCAAGCTCTAGCAGGGGAAGATAGCACAATAGGTTTCCTGTCACAGGGAGGTGTGACCACATCCCAGACAGGACTTAGTGTATTGGGCTAGGGTGGGGGTGCCTGTCAGTGCCACAAGACTGCTTTGAAGGGCACATTTGGTACCCGCTTTGCAAACTCCAGTTTAAGCCAGTAAAGGGAGCCCTTGGCTCCCACTCTGGCGCAAAACTGGACAAAGGACATGGGAGTATCCTCCCCTCTGTCCAGCCCCTCCTCTGGAGGGACCCCTGAATTGTTCCAGCCCATTTCCTAGGGTACATAAGGGCTAACCTGTGGGTGGTTCCTTAGATTGGTCGTGGGACAAGACTCAAGCCTGAAACCACGTCACTCTTCGACCATCTGGACACTTAGACTTTGCCTGGAAACGAGACTGCACCAGAGTCTATGCTACTCTGTAGTGACGAGGAGGCACAAAGACAATGCTCACCGATGTCGGGAGGTTCAAGAGTCGACAGTGACCTTGTCGCTGCAGCTGTGAGGACTAGGCGATGCTGAGGAAGATCAGGAGCTGTGCACGAGCTGTCCCACATCGGATGTCGATGACTAGGTGGTCAGTGTTCGGCGGGAGCACCAAAAAGCCTTGGTAGTTGCAACTGGTGTGGAGGACGAAGAACGAGCAACGTTGGAACAAGCAAAGTCCAAGGTAATTATCAACAGCAGGAGAGGCAGAGCATGCCCCAAGCAAGCTGGGGAGCCCACTGAAGTAGTGAAAGACCCTCAAGAGGACCCACAGGCTGAAGGCACAGGAGTCGCTGAGGATCTCAAGCAGCTGATCAAGAACAAAGGCCCACGGTGCAAAGGATGCAGTGAAGATGTTGAGCTTGAAGGGAAGAGATGCTGGCGGCTGGAACTTCTTGTAGCGCAAATATCTCTGGAGTGCAAACAAGCCTTGGCAACGGCAATTCGATGCGGTGTGCAGGGGTTCGGTCCCAGCAGTTCCGACGAGGGATACTGGCCTCAAAATTGCAGAGAAGCCAGATCAGCCACGAAGGAGTTGCCGAACCACCACCTGTGTTGCTGAGCCTCGGGAAGTCCGTAGGATGACAGGAGCAGCTGGTCGGTCAGCTTAGTTGCGGTGCGTGCAGATGCAGGGGAGTGACTCCTTCACTCCAGGGGAGATTGCTTTGGGTGTTCTTGAGGCACAGGCTTAAGACTGATTTGCATATAGCTGTGTCTGAACTAGGGTGGCAAAGTGAGCTAAAGAATTATGATGGATTGAACCCAGATCTCTGACTGAGGGGTGAGTGTTTGAAAAGTTTCAGCACTCCGTCCATCATCTCCTTGTGTTTGCTTTGTTCGCCCCAAGTTGGCAGGGCATGCCCAGACGTGGGTCTCTTGTTCACTTTGCTACTGGATTCAAGCTAGCTTGGCTGAAGAGGGCTGTTAGCCCGAAACTGGTCCCAGGATGCTGGTTTTGGGTCCAGGGAAGACATGGCTTGTCAGTTCGGGCTGGACTGTTCCCATGAGGTACAGGGTCAAGACTGATTTGCATAAAGCTGAGTCTGAACTGGGGTGGCAAAGTGAGATAAAGAATGATGATGGATTCAACCCAGATCTGTGACTGGGGGTGAGTGTTTGAAACGTTTCAGCACTCCATCCATCATCTCCTTATGTTTGCTTTGTTTGCCCTAAGTTGGCAGGGTGTGCCCAGACGTGGGTCCCTTGTTTACTTTGCCACTGGATTCAAGCTAGCCTGGCTGAAGAGGGCTGCTAGACTGAAAACGGTCCTAGGATGTTTGTTTCCGGTCCAGGGAAGACATGGCTTGGCAGTTCAGGCTGGATTGTTCCCATGAGGCACAGGGTCAAGACTGATTTGCATATAGCTGTGTCTGAACTCGGGTGGCAAAGTGAGCTAAAGAATAATGATGGATTCAACCCAGATCTGTGACTGGGGGTGAGTGTTTGAAAAGTTTCAGCACTCCATCCATCATCTCCTTGTGTTTGCTTTGTTCTTGATGCCCACCAGTCTGTCGCAGGACCCAGAAGCAGCACAGACACAGACGACGAACAAGAAGACTTGCAGAACAGCGAGACCAGGAGCAGCAGTTGTCTTCCTTGGTGCAATCTCTGCTCCAAGTGAAGTCCCGCGTAGTCCAAGTGTCCAGACGGTCAATGAGTGAAGTGGTTTGTGTCTTGAGTCTTGTTCCACGACAAATCTGAGGAACCACCCACAGGTAAGCACATAAATGTCCTTGGGGCAGGGTTGGAACAACTCAGGGGAACCTCCCAGGGGAGGGGCTGGCCTGCCCTCAGGACTGAAGAGCCTACCATAGGGGTGACTGATAGGTTTTAAGTGCAGTGACCTCAGATATAACAGAACTTATTTCTATCATGAGAGGTGCATGCACCAACTCATACAGGCTGCAATGGCAGGCCTGTAGGTACAATTTAAGTGGACTCCCATGGGTGGCATAATACATGCTGCAACCCATGGGTGACGCCTGGTATATCTATGCCCTGGGTACCTCATCACCATATACTAGGGAATTACAAGGGTACACCAGTAGCCAATTGTGGATGTACAAAAGTACTTACCATGGTCAATTTAGGGAGAATGCACAGTGACTGCGGTCCTGATTAGCAGGATCCCAGTCGGACTAGGTCAAAAACACACTGAGGCCAGGCAAAAAGCGGGGGTAACCATGCTTGAAGGATGCTACCTTCTTACAGTTCCTGATAAAAATCGTGGCAATGACCACAGACAATGTAAATAGGAAACAATTCCGCAGTCACGGAAAAAATCAAAGCCTCAAGGGAAACAGGAAAAAAAACTCTGCCAAAAGATATCTGACAACAGTATGAGAATAGTATTCAATCCGTAAAGAGTAAAAGAACCCTTAGACTAGAAGGGCCAAAGACAAAACGAAAGCCATGTAACCCACCTACCTTACCACAGTAAAGAAATCTCTGAAGGAACCTAACTTAAAAACTCCAGAAAAGAAGGGCTTCCAGCACCCATTTTCATTAAACCAAAATGAATACCCCATTAATTGCAAGGTATGGAATAGCAAACCAAGTTTCAAGGTAGATGAACATCATAGTCCATCCTTGAAACCGAAACATATGTTAGCCAAAATAACCATCCTGAGGTTCACATAATGTATTGTGCCCTTTGAAATGGAAAATAACAATTAGCAGATATAAATCTGTCATAAAAAACGCAACAATTATGTCCAGATCCATATCACCGCGTTCCACGCATGCATATAGATCTGAATCCAAACTTGCTGAGAAGAGAGATGCAATTGCATCTCACAATAATTTTTTTTTTTTTTTATAAATAGCAGAATCAGAACTTAGCATGTGTAACCACATATGCAACACACTTAGGTATCCATTATATACACACATGGAGAAACGGAACCGAAAAACCAGCCCCAAAGTACCATACAATACAGTATCATGTGAAATACTGCAGCCTCCATGAAACACCTTGGGAGACTCAGCATAAAGATAATGCCACCTTACAAAGTATTTTAACGGATCAGTCATATTTAACGAAAAACTACATGAGAAAGACACCTTGCTATAAGCAAGCACCCACAACCACAGTTGGTCTAGAAGATCAAGATGAATAAAATAAGCCAAGTACCTAGAAATTACCCAAAAGGGGAACCCAGTTAAAATAATTGTCCATAAGACATGTAAGCTAAAATCTAATCTGAACAGAAGACAGACAAAGGCCCATATAGGCATAATTTAGTTTCTCAAGAACAATGAAGCACCAGATCATAACCTCACACTATGATCCCTTAAAAGGCTATACGGTACAGAAAAATAACAAAGGCTTAATAGAGAAAGGGGCACTGTCCACAGGGAGACAGAGAACATCCAATATCCAGACAGGAAAGCTATCACTCTAAATATCCAAAGAATATGGAAATATCCAAGATGTTTTTAAACTGAGGAAGGATCAAAAAGCAAACCTTTTCTTCTGATGAAAACTTTCCAACCATGTAAGACATGGCCATAAACAATCCTAAGGCAACCATTTCAACACTGCTTCACAGGAAATCTCAGAAGCAGAGCTCACGGGACAACCATGTTACAAAATTAAACATAGTAACAACATCACCTCCAGAAATGAAGGGAATAAAGATTGTAAGTATTCAGAAGAATACACATCATACAACCTGAGCTTGCCAGATGTAATGCCTCCAGCAAAGAGGAGCACACTTCCATGGAACAAATTCCTGTGTGCAGGTAAGTGAATTCAACAGATAATAAAGCTGGCATGATCCCTTCACCAGGAAACATAAC
The DNA here is from genome assembly GCF_964204655.1 of Triturus cristatus. Taxonomy (NCBI): domain Eukaryota; kingdom Metazoa; phylum Chordata; class Amphibia; order Caudata; family Salamandridae; genus Triturus; species Triturus cristatus. Next base: position 775,215,001 of record NC_140595.1, on the reverse strand, counting down.
CTAAAATTCATCCAACACAAAAACTTTCCGTGCACCTCCTGAATTCAATGAAAAGTGCACGCCACTAAAGTAGCGAACAGGAGTACGGTAGACAAACCAGAGACCAAAATTACCCTGAAGTGGAAATTCTAAGTATACACTAAGGGGCCGATTCCGATTTTGGTCGGAAGGGCTCCGACCGACGGTCGCCGCTAAAGTAGCGACAGGAGTATGGTAGACAAAACAGAGACCAAAATTACCCTGAAGTGGAAATTCTGAGTATACACTAAGAGGCCGATTCCGATTTCGGACGGAAGGGCTCCGACCGACGGTCGGTCGGAGCCCTTCCGACCGAATCGGATCGTGCCGGCCGGATTCCTTTCCCACCGAGCTATTCTGATGGGCTCGGTCAGAGAGGAATCCGACACGGATTTCCGGATTGCGGACGACAGGCTCGGAGAGCCCGTCCGCCGTCCGGAAATCCCTCAGTACTCCCCCGGCCGCCTCTTTGCGACCGAGGGAGTACGATGGCAGTTTTTCACTGCCTTTTCGTGCTGGTTGTTCCGGCACAAAAAGGCAGTCGGAAACTGTCTTTGGGGGGCCCCAGTAGGGCCCCATGGGTGCGAGGCTACCGTATGGTGCTCCTCTGTGGATCCCTGCACCTGGTGGCAGGCACCTTGGCGTGCTGCCCACAGGGTGCAGGGATGAACTGCACCCCTGCTTTCCACGATGCAAGCATGCATTCCGCTCGGAATGCATGCTTGCATTGTGTTGTATACGAGCGCGACCAAACCCTGTTCGGTCGCATCGTACTAGCAGAGCCGTAACCGACGACAGCAGGTCGGTCGGTTACGGCTCCTGACCGATGTCGTACGGACCTGAGTCTGCCCGACATCGGAATCGGCGCCTATGTGTACGAAGTCCACATTGGCACAAGTAATACAGCTCTCGAAAAAGGTAATCTTCCGAACTGGAAGACACTTCACTTTTAATGACCTTTTAAGCATGCAGCCCATCACTTAGAGGAAAAGAGAAAAAATTAAATAAACATACCTCAGGTATCCTTCTAACACTTAAACTGCTAAAGACAGTATTGAAACAATTACATCTGCACCCCGCAGAAACACTAACCAGGTGTAATCGAAAAAGGGATAGGTCAATGCCCTAACAAAGTTAGGCCCTTTGAGTAAGGAAGAATCCATTATCACCTATACCACTCAAGTATAGTGTCAAATGTAAAGAACATATACCAGAGAACAAGTAATTAAGGCTCAGTATCACTTCTCCTATCATGGAAGCGTGTCAATGCTGAATCTGCCTGTACAGCCTCTGAAAAACCTGAAGCTCTTAACCATGCACGACGCTGGAGCGCCATGGAAGATGCCATGGCCTTATTCTACTGAATCAGTAGTATCCATGCCACAACTGATTATCAGCTTAGCTGCCTGTTGTCCATCTCTAATATGGTTTTCAACATCGGAACAGAGGTTATCCGGAAGCTATCAAAAAATGGTCTGCAAGGAATCCCACAAAGCGTGGGAAAACCACCCAAGAACACAAGTTGTGTTGGTGGATCTTAACACAGAACTAGCAGAAGCGAAGATGTGTATGCCACATGCATCATGACTCCTAGATTTCTTATTTAACAGGGTCTTAGGTGCAGAATCCACATCCTGTGTGGTTGTAGCAGCCTGAACTACCAGACTACTAGTGGTAGGATGCCTGAGGAGACAAACTGGGTCTCCTGGAGCAGGTAGGTACCTACGAGATATAGCACGGTCCACCGACACTCCTGAATTAGGCTTGTCCCATGTTCCTAACAATATGTCAAACAGGGCCTTACTATAAGGAAGAACAGATTCTTCTCCTGACTGTCCTTGGTAAAGGACATCAATAAGAGGGTCAGTGGACTTCACCACCAGAGGCAGTGACAAGTCCAAAACTGCTGCCACTCTCCTCAACACATCTGCTAAGGAAGCACTTGCCTCAGTAGCGAGACTAGAAAGGAAAAGTAGCCCCGAGGCTGGAAAGGACTCCAGCCCACTAGCCTCACCAAGAGCAGATATCTAACTCTCCTCCACTTGAAATAGAATAACTTCAGAAATGGGCTAAAAGAGCCTAGACCTCCTTACATCACCCATTAAAAGGTGAAAGTGAAAATGCCACATTCCCCTCAGTTTGCTCTACCGACTCCACACCTGACGCCGAGAAGGCGACGCAATAGGAGGAGTTGGAGAAACTTCGATATGTGCTGCCGACGTCAATGTCGGAGTTGGCTGATCTACAACGTACGCCGAAAGTGGAGCCCCCAAAGGACTGTGCACTGGCCCTGTATTGGAGTAGGCTGATGCCGACCTAAAGACTCAAATGGCCCAAACGCCACAGAGTACGAATCCACCAGCGTGGTTCCACTCACTTCCTTGGGGCCTGTGGATGATCCAGGAGAAGATGGAGGACCAAAGATGAGGGGTAGAGAGTTATGGTACTCCCTCACCTGGGTCATCAATGTCCCGGCTCCCGGAGAGATGGGGAGACGTGGGGCAGAGTCGTTAACGGCCTCCTCAAGCAGAAGGAGCTGTGGGAGAAGGAATCTTCACACGGCGAAGTCCGGGGATGCCGTGACTTCAAACACCTGTGCTTACGCTTGGACATTTCTGATGTACGACGTACTGGAGAACGGATCCGGATCCTAGAATGTCCTCGCAAACTGACAACTGAGAGGATATGTGATGAACAATTATCACCCTCCAATTCCTTCCGTTGATTGCTTGTAGAAGTTGTAATAGCCACTGTAGATGTGGTTGAAGGAAACATCAGTGACCTCAGTGTCTATGGTTTCGGCAACAACAGTGTTTTTTAGTGATGTCATTAGTGCCTTTATCGACTGTGACTTAGTTGATAATGGTGGTTTCGTCTACAATGATGACATTTGCTTGACAACAATGGCATCTTAATTGTCAACGATAAAGCCTTCATCGATGATGCGATCTTCAATGACAATAGATTCTTCTTTTCAGATGTCTTTGGTGCGGACAACAAACCTGATTTCGTCCACGGGTCTTCATTGATGCCTTTACAGCTGACAGTGTACAGACAACATCTTTTGCCAGAGAAGTTGTCGATGACACAAGCTAAAGGGGCTTATGATTTTTTTTTTAAAGTGAACTGGATCCATATGTAGATTGTGCGACCTCACTATGACCAGATGTCTGTCCCTTCAAGGCAGGCACACAGGAACTCTTGGTGAGAGATACACAAGGCACAGACATAGGGCCTGCAGATGGATCTTTTGCTGTAGTCTTTTCTAGCTTCCACTTTTCGTTTTCAAAGTGCTCTTCTCATAACTTGTCGGACAATTCTATATTCAAGGATCTCAGTAGTGCCCCCCTTCGTTCTTTAAAGGGTTTAGCTGCTGAACATCACATAATTACCACAATTCTGGGCTTGTGGCCAGATTTATGAAGACATAATGAACACTTCCTGTGGGCATAATCAGTATAACCCTTTCTTGCTAGTCCCACCTACAATGGCTTGAAGAGATTTCTAAAATTGCAAGGTTCAGCCATTGTATCCAGTCATGTAATAAAAATATGACAGCTGGAAGGGTGGAACTATGGACCCTCCTCCACTCTAATGGCTTGATTTCTTGCCATAAAATTGATATGAACAGGCTACTTGAGTTCTGTGAAGGTCTTCCATTGGTTTTCCATGTGAATATTTTGTATGAGTATTAACATAAAAATAAGTTGCAAAGGTACATAACACTTGTTTACTGCTACCATTGTGTAAACTGATCAATATAAAATGTATGTGCACAGGGCTATGTTGTAAGACCTAAATCAGACCTTGGAAAGAAAAGGGTAAAGAGAAAAGAGAGATTAGAAATGTTAGTTGCTATAATAAAATACTGCTATGTTAACTATGACTACTGATGGCTCCCAGCCTGTTGCTGGGGAATAATTCAAGCTTGTGAATCCTAGCTTGGTCTTGTAGAATAATTCAAGCATGTAAATCTCAGCAAGACCCAATGCTGAAGAAGTGGGCATTTAACACATGGGTTGGAGGGGAGTGCTGCAGGTCAATCAATCAATCAGTGGTTTATAGAGTGCGCTACTCACCCGCGAGGGTCTCATGGCGCTGGGGGGGGGGGGGGGGGAGCTGCTCCGGATCAGTCGAAGAGCCAGGTCTTGAGGTCTTTCCTGAACGTGTGCAACGTCGGGGAGCGTCTGATGTTGACAGGGAGTGCGTTCCAGGTCTTGGCTGCTTCTGTGGATGCGGGGGACCTCTGCCAGGGCGAGGTCGGCTGAACGGAGGTTCCTCTTGGGTGCGTGGAAACATACTCGGTCGTTGAGGTATTTGGGTCCGATGTTGTTGAGGCATTTGTAGGCGTGGGTGAGGAGTTTGTAGGTGACCCTCTTCTCGATGGGGAGCCAGTGGAAGTCTTGCAGGTGTTGGGTCATATGTTCGTGGCACGGTGTCCCTAGGACGAGCCTGGCGGTAGCGTTCTGGATGGTCTGGATCTTGCGCAGAAGAGTTTTGTTGATTCCGGCAAAGAAGGTGTATTAAAAAGAACTGGCACAGTTGTGTGAAGGTTTCAGTACTGAAGGAGATGCTGCAGGTCAGACCTGAGGTATAGTAACAGAGCAGTGGGTTTTTTCCCAGTACTTTTATAGCAGAAGTGATGCTAGCTGGAAAGGAAATGGTCAAACAGAGTGGTGTAATGGTCCAAGTAATGTTATAGCAGCACTGGTGCTAGGTGGAAATGAGTAGCTCTAGAACAGGGAATATGCCCCCAATACTGGGATCGCAGTGGTGCTGCTGGTTAGAAAGGAGATGCTCTAGAAGAGTGTTTATGGCTCCTGTCCTATGGCAGCAGCAGGGCAGATGGTTGGGAATTAGATCATCTGGCAGAGCAATATATGGGCCCTGGTGAGGGGATAGCAGAAGTGATGCTGGTTGGGAATACAATACTCTACAATATTGTGTATGCTCATAGAAAAAGGATAGCAGCAGTAGTACGGGTTCGAAATAGGATGCTGCAGAACAAGGTTTAAGGGCAGCTGATTGGAAATTAGATGCCCTAGCAGACGGTGTATGGTCCCAGTACTAGGGCAGTAGCAGTGCAGTTGGTTGGAAATTACATGCTCCAGCAAAGGATGTATGGTTCCCAGTACTGCTATAGTAATAGTGCTGTTAGTTGGAAATGAGGTAACTGAGATATGCTAGAAGAGAAGGATATGGGTCCTGCAGTAGGTTAGCAGTAGTATGCCTGGACTGAAATGAAGTGTTGTAGCTAACCGGGGGGCGTGGCTAAGCCAGCAACCAAGATGGCAGATTGGTGTTGAAGCTCCGATGGCCGGCCCAGCTTTCTGACATTATTCCCGGTTCCCGCGCAGTAATTGCCCCGTGACCGACAACGCTGGAGCGCTGAACACGATCCGAACATGGCAGGCTGACTCGGTGGCGGAAGGGCATCTCCGACATTGATCTATGGCACTTGGCGACTGGAGAGGCGGGGCCACTACGGCGCAGAACGGTGCCATACACATACAGGCCTGCCGGAGGGCGTAGACGCAAGGAGAGGGTGACTGATGTGAGTCCAGGCCCGTGGTTGCGGTGAGTGCGCCGGGTGTGGTGTGGCGGCGGTGCACCCCCCCCTCCCAATTCACTAACAATTCGACTAGGGAGCGGCCGCAGCTGACTGCGCCCGATCCTTGGTGCTCGAGCCCGCTAGATCCCTGAGGCCAAGCGGAGACAGGGCCCGTTCGTGAGCCTGGGAGGCGCCCACCTGGACGCGGGCGGGCATGAAGCGGGGGGGTGAGTTGGTGTGGGCCCGCTGTCTGTTGTGCCTGGCTGCCCCGTGACGCGGCGCCCTATCCATGCTGCCCCTCTTCTGCATGGCCTGCGGGACCTCGGCCCATTACCTCGCTCCCACCGGCCCAGAAGGCCCAAGCGAGCTTACTGCTGTTTATCACTCCCTTCAAGTGTGGGCATACATCCCACCCTGCGGTTGGCCCACCCGCTAATCCATCTGTACCTGGCATTCCGTCGGAAACTGACCTCCTGCATGTCGCCACGGGGTGTAACCTCTTCCTGGAGCGCTGTGGCCTTGGCCGGGACTATACTTGACATAAAGATACCCAGCCAGCACATCGGTCTGGTGGGGAACAAGGATCTTCGCCCCAGGCCCCCATCTACAACCGGCTCTCCCACGACCTGCAGCAAGGCCGCAGAGACCTGGAAGGCAAAACTTGGACCTGCCTACCGGGCACATGAATTTCTACATCCGCTCCCTGGGAGCCCACACCTAGACACTCCAAACTGCCCAGGTGCTGACGTCGCTCACACCGCTGGCACCCTGAACCCTTGCCTTGCTCCCCATACTGTTTTATCGCCACAGCGGACCGGAACCAGCGCTCCCACAGTGCTCATTCGAGATCCGCGATTCCGCTATTTCACTTGTGCTGTGGCTCCGCAGCATGGGTTGCAAAGATCCCAAACAGAAGACCCTCCCCTTTGAAATGCTTGCACATAAGGCTCCGGCGGAAAGCTACAGCATGGCGGAGAGCGCAGAAGGTACGGACCATGCGGACAACCCTCCCGCCTTGACCACCTCAATGCTTCAGGAGATGAGAGCCAGCTTCAGGGCACTAAACGGTTGGTTTGACGCAAAAATCTCTCAAGGCTGGGGGACAAAATGCAAGTTCATGACAGACGACTGGATGTGGCTGAGGCACACATTTTGGACATTGAGTACAGCACTGCGCAGTCCCTAAAAAGACTGGAGCATGTCGAGCGCATCCTCAAAGACGTGGCAATCAAGAATGAGGACCTTGAAGCGCGAAGCAGGCGCAATACCATCCGCATCCTGGGAGTACCAGAGACTACCACCACTGGCCGAATGGACCTTTTTGTCGAGACTTTGCTGTCTGACCTATTTGGGAGTGAGTCCTTCACCCCCGGCTTCATAATAGAGAGGGCGCACAGGTCCCTGGGGCCCCGGCCCAATCCTGGTCTCCCACCTAGACCCATTATTGCACGTCTTATGAACTTCAGGGACCACAACACTGCACTGCGCTTCACTAGGGAACGTGGGGACACTACGTGGCAGGGCTCTAAACTATCCTTTTACCCAGACTTCACTGTTATGGTGCAAGATGCCCGCCGTAAATATAATGGGGTTAAAGCCACCCTCAGGAACCTGGGTTTAAAATATGGAATGTTGTATCCTGCCAGGTTGAGAGTGGATGTGGGTGGCCGAGCTCGTATTTTTGATACTCCTACCGAGGTGCAGGAATTTTGCCAAGCCTACAAACAGATTAACAATCAGACTGCAGTAGAAGGGGGGATCCTCCCCCTCACACAGCAGCTCGGACGCAAGTATTGAACTCTTTTCTGGATCCGGCACTGGTTAACTTTGCTGCAATATTCTCACTTCATTATTGTAAGACTACATGTGGATAATGTAATTCATCCTTCTGCAATGTTTCAAATAGCTGGCCCACTGACGTGGTGTTGCCACCCCTCATGGTGTATACCTTGGGTTTGTTATTGCTTTTACGGATGTACCGTTCTAAGGGTTCATCACTGAAGTGTAAAGTCAATTTGTACTTCACGTTCTGCCTTTCGTCAGGGATCTGCCTCGCTTGGTTCGTAGTGAGGTTGGTTGGGGGGTGGGGGGACAATTATTACTGCCTATACGTTTATGGTTGTTTGGAGAAATGTTCACTGTCGCATTCTATCTCTTTTTGTCACTGCTTATATATGACATGCTTGACGCGTTCCCCTGATGGCTCAGCCGGGTAATGTGGATGGTCCCTCTGGCTTGTCCTTGATGTCCTGGAATGTCAGGGGTCTTAATGGCAAGAGAAGGCAGGTGGTTCATTATCTACTTAGATACAATGTGGACATTGCTTATTTGCAGGAAACACACTTACCCAAATCAGGCTCAGCCCACTTTGCTGCTCGTTGGGGAGCTCACAGGTATTTTGACAATTACAGCAATTACGCCAGGGGCACGACCATCCTTATCCATAAACGGGTACCTTTCAGCCTCTGCTCTGTGGTAGGTGACAGTGAGGGTAGATACACTATTGTCACAGGGTCCCTCATGGGACACAGAACCGCACTTGTATGTGCGTATGCCCCGAACACTGATTCCCCGACTTTTTTTTACACGTTACATGCCCAGCTAGTAAGGTTAGAGCCTAGTTTACTCTTGATAGGTGGGGATTTCAATATGCTCCTTGACCACAGATTAGACAGCACCGCCACATCTCCAGACACCATACCAAGGGCATGCCGCGCTCTCTTAGATCTCTGTGAGCAGCTATTGCTTCTGGATATATGGCGCACGCGCAATCCCACCCTCACAGACTACACACACTATTCCGCCCAAAATAACACCAGGAATAGAATCGACTTCTGGCTGGTTTCCCCTGGCATATCCGGCTGGTTCCGGTCACTTGTTGCACTCCCGAGGACATATTCTGACCACTCTCCAGAACAACTTCACCTGAGGGTCCCTCGACACGAGGGGTCTGAGCGGCAATGGCGTTTCCCAAGCCGCGCCCTCAGCGATGACCTTTTTAATACAGAAGTGCGTGAAGCCATTGAAGATTACTTCGCCATTAACACCGGCTCAGTTTATACATGGGCAGTCCTATGGGAGGGTTTCAAATCATACATCAGGGGCGTTTGCATTGCCAAACATGCCGGAGTACTTAAGGTTCTCCGCAACACACTCTCGCACATTGAGCGAGACCTTGCTGCCTTAGATAGTACAACCCTTCACTCTTCCGACCCGGATACGGAGGGACAGCGCTTGGCCCCCCTTGTTGAATTTAGGGAGACCGCGAACCGAGAGATATTATACTTGGGCAAGAACCAGACTGCCCGGCGGTATGGAGAGGGAGAGTGACCTGGCAGGGTGCTTGCGTAGATGCTAAGGCCCCCATATAGCAAAGCCTACATCACCGAGCTACGCTCTTCTACAAATCAGACACTCACCTCCACCACAGAGATCCGTAACGAATTCTTGGAATATTTCTTGGCTCTATACACCACTAAAGTAGGGAGCGAACCCTCGGCACAGGAAGACTAGCTGTCCGAGATCGCACTGGTATACCTTGAAAAACATATGCAGGACTTCTTAGAACCTATTTCCGAGGCTGACGTCCTTGGAGCCATTGATACCCTCCCATGCTCCTCGGCCCCTGGGTTGGACGGTTTTATGGGGGCCTTTTACAAGGAATATAAGGACCTACTGGCACCGCAGTTGACTGAGGTCTATGCAGAGGCCCTCGAGAAACAAATACTGCCCCCGCGCTGCGGGAGGCGGTTCTTATACTCTTTGTAAGGACCCAACCTTATGCGGTTCCTACAGACCTCTGTCCCTACTAAACTTGGATTATAAAATCTTAGCCAAGATCATCGCCAATCGCCTGTCCCAGTTGATGGAGTTTATCATATCTCCAGCCCAATCGGGCTTCGTCCCCCACCGGTCCACCTCACTGAATCTTAGGACACTCTTTGCAGTCCTCCACAGGATTAACCCTGAGGTCCCTGCGGCTGCTATCCTGTTAAACGTGGAAAAGGCCTTTGAGTCCTTAGAGAGGCCTTTTTCATTTCTGTTATGCGCCGCATGGGCATGCCCATGGGATTTATAGCCACTACCGCTTTACTATACAGCCGGGCCACGGCGCGACTTCCACTGAATGGCACGCTATCCCAACCCTTTTCACTTTCCCGCGGCACACGTCAGGGCTGTCCCCTATCTCCCCTATTGTTTATCCTGGCCATGGATCCTTTAATCCACCATTTCCAGGAACGGCATTTACAGAGAGGCTTACAATTCAACACGGGCCCCCTCCTAGTCACACTCTACGCTGATGACAGAATCCTCTATGTCAGAGATCCCCAGGTAAATTTAGAGCCGCACATCAGAGAAATACTTAGATTTGGCCGCTTCTCTGGCCTGGGCATTAATTAGCACAAGTCGGTGATCTTTCCTTTAACATCCAGTATGGGTCCATGGGAAGGCGAATTCCCCCTTGAATGGTGCACAGACTCGGTCAAGTATCTGGGCATCCATATCCACCTGGACACTGCCCAGATCCTCCGACTGAACTATGGGCAAGCCATTAACACCCTCGAGGCTCAAGTGGAGAGATGGCTGCGTTTACCATTGTCAATTGCCGGCAGAGTGGCGATTCTTAAGATGGTAGTGCTCCCTAATGTTTTATATCTTTTTAACAATATTCCCAAATCCCTTCCGAATGTTTTTGTTACACTGCGCACCCACCTTATACGATTGGTCTGGGATGGCAAGCAGGCACACGTTAGGTGGCAAGTACTCACCCTCCCATATGATAGAGGGGGTATGGTATTCCGGATCTACAATTGTATTATTTGGTGGCCCAATGCTGCTACGCATATGCATGGTTTTTTCCAGACGCCAGGATACCATTTCTTCGCCCAGAGGCAGATTTTGTTCTGCCTGAACAGTTGTCCACAGTGCTGCCCTGAGGCGTTCCCATAGACCCTAATGACATACAGACAGTATCCACTACCAATTGGGCCTGGGATAAGCTGAGACGGTTTACCGGCGCCACCACATTGTATTCCTCTGCTTTACCTCTCCCCAACGCCCTCTGGCTGCCAATTACCAGTGAAAAACTGGTAAAATGCACCTTAGCCAAATTCGATTTTTCCAAACTGGGAGATTTATATCCAGAGGGGCATATCTTCTCGGTGTTGGACAACGCCTGATTCCAGGATGTCATCTTTATAGGCAACTTCGTGCTGGGCCGCATCCGGTTGGCGCTGCGCGCCACAGCGCCTAACTTCCCAATCGAACCTGATTCGTTCAGTCCTTTTATGTTGATAATCGAGAGCGCGAATGGTTCTCATCTAATATCTAAACTATATAAAGCATGTGATAACATGAGGCCGATAGATGACGACAAGGTCCGCAAGGACTGGGAAATTGACTTAGGTCGCCCCGTTATGGATGAACAGTGGGCTAAGTGTTGCGCAGTAACGAAGGAAGTCTCCCTCAACAGCAGGCATAAACTTCTCCATTTCAAGTTCCTACGCCGAATCTACTTTACCCCTGCAAAAGCACACAGGCTAGATCCATCCAGACCACATAATTGCCAGAAGTGCGCTGCCCCTCATGCGGATTTTGCACACCTCACATGGATATGCCCCAAGCTACAGGCCTACTGGGAAAAGATACACAGCACACTAGGTGACATGATTAAATTGCCCCTTATCCCTACACCGAAGTGGCTCTACTGGGCTACACGGTTAACTTCCCCAAAAGGGTTAGACAATTTGCTTCCCTGGGTCTGCTGCTGGCCAAAAGAGAAATTGCTATTCACTGGGGCCGCAAGTCAGCACCTACTTTACAGGGTTGGCTGCGCAGCCTGGCCTACTGTAATACTAACAGCGGGGTCTACGCCAGCATAGTGCCCAGCTCCGCCCTAAAGATATATGGGGCCCCTACCCATCATATGTGGAAGCTTTACGGCAAGCCTCAAACTCTCAATTAGAATGGGGCATAGTCCCAGAGGGTGTGGGGTAGATTATTTTGTTCCCTTTATATTGTGATACACGTGCCTAATGCGCCCCGCCATGCATGAAACCTCTCAAATGTCCGGACCTGTACGTTTGCTGCTTCTGATGATATGGGGGTCCTGAGGTGACCTGGGAATGGCTACAACTGGGTACTGCGAGGGGCCTACGGGACTGTGATTTTAGTGATCTGCTGAATATTTTACGCCAACAACAATTGACATGTAAATATTGCAATGCTCAAGTACGTTATTTGTATATTTGTATTACTGTTTCAATGATGCTGAAACTGACAGTGAACTGCCATACATGTATTATTTTGATATGTGACAAACTGGTAAATAAAGGTTTTTTTTAAAAAAAAGCGTTGTAGCTAACCAATGCGTAGGTCCCAGTAAAGGGATATAAGTACTTGGGTCAAAAGGAAACGAGATGCTCTAGTAGATGGTGCATAGTCCCAGTACTGGGACAGCAGCAGTTCTCCTGGTGGGAAATGAGATGCTCTAGCTGAGGGTAAACTGCTGCTAGTTCTGAATGAAATAAATGATATTCAGTACTAGAGCACTGTAAGGGACCCAACAATAGGAGAGCAGCCGTACCATTGGATGGAAATGAAAGTGCATTAGAATAGCTGTGTGTAGTTCCAAGTACTGAAATAGCAGCACTGTCACTGGTTGCATATAAGAAGCGTTAGAACATGTGTGTGGGGGGGGGGGGGGTTCAGTATCGAAATGGAAGGGGTGAGGGCTGGGACATTAGTCAGAATTGATGTGTATTTCCATTGTTATGAGTCCCAGTACTGAGATAACAGCAATGCTGCAAGTCCAGAAGGAGGTGCATCACCACAGTGATACATAAATCCAGAAAGTAGTGGCTGAGTGTAGGAAGCTGGCTCTCTATATACAAAACCAAAAAGAGGCCTAGTGTGCGGAGAGTCTAAAGTAGATAATACTAACACTCTTTTTTGTGGTAGTGTGGGCAAGCAGTTAGGCTTATCAGAAGGTAGTGTTAAGCATTTGTTGTACACACAGTGGCAAAAAATAAGACACACACTCAATGAATAAATCCAAGACCAATTTATAAAAATTATACTTCGTTATGTTAATTTTGTAGAACCACAGAACTTAGTCATAGGAAAATAAATTTTTTAATAAAGATACTTTTCCGTTTCAAAAATGGACACTTTAATTTTCAGACTTTGCAATTTTAACTTATAGGAGGAAGAAAACATTCAGCATGCATAGCGATAACATTGACATACAAGACCAGTCTTCGGAAGTTAAGGCCAGTATCTTGCAAGGTTCAGTTCAGAACCAACAGTACACCACCGGCGGCACAGGGGTGGCAGGGTGCAAGTTCGAGGTCGGGTGCCCAATACAAATCAATGGGGATTGGGGCAATTGGACAGAGGCTGTTTACAGGTAAATAGCAGCGGCTTGGGAGGCCAGTCTTTAGGGGTTGTCGGAAGCAATGGATGGGGCCCATGGCAGCACCAACACTACACTACACTACCAGCAGCACTGGTATGGCCGGGTGTAGGGTGCCAACACAGCATCGGGAGCCCAATGTAAAGCAATGGTGACAGTCAAATTCGGAAACAGGCTTCAGACTCAGGCAAGGAGGCCAGTCGCAAGAAACCAACAGCTGCAGAGTTAAGCAAATAAGTGACTTACCTGTAACTACGATTATCCAGTATTGGTATCTTTTATAGATTCACACCCCTGAATCTTTGCCCGTCGTCGAGATGGGAGTCCCACGGTAAAATATTCGTGCAGTTCCTTAAATCCTTCATAGGCTATAATGGCCCAAGGCCATCTAATCAGTAGCCTATCCAGGCTTTTAAAAAAGGACCAAATGTTGGCATACAGCCAATCAGCTGTTAATACCCTGTAGAACACTCCCAGAGGCCAGTTCTTCTCAGATTTTCAAAGCACAAGTGGGAAGAAAGGATCCCAAGTTCAATGAGAACTGACTTCCCGGGGAGGAGGGTGGGTTGCATGTGAATCTATGAGATTGGAGAAGTGTGGCTCAATGATTAGAGCGGCAGACCCTGATGCAGAGATCTAGCCCGGGACCAGGGTTCAATTCCCCGCCTCGGCGGGTCTTGGGCTCAAAAAATTCCACGGACCTGATAATTCTCGCCTCGGTGCCTATTCCTATCATGGAGTCCCACTCTGCAACTCTGGGCAATAGCTTGCTTAATCTCCACAACGGCCCCCACAACGCTAAGGATGCCTGGCCTCCACCTTGGGGGTGCCCAGGAGTGGACGCCTCACTGGGAAAGCCAGGATGGGTTCCACAGAGGTATTCGTACAAGCGTCTTGAGACCCTTGCGGGTGAGTAGTGCGCTATACAAGTATCAAATTTACATTTACATTTATGAAAGATACCAATACTGGGTAACCGTAGTTACAGTTAAGTAACTAATTTTCTTATCCAGTATTGGGGTATCTTTCATAGATTCACATGCCTGAATCAGAAAAGCAAGCAGTACCATGAAACTGTACTGTCGTTAGCCGACGTTGGGAGACATGTAACTTTAAATTCCCAATGCTATAGACATATACCAGAAACATTTCTAATAACATTTAAAATCTTCATAAAATGCGTGAGATAAATCTTTCAGATACACGAGCATTCACATATATTAGAAACAGTCAAACATAGTTATAAATATATATATATATATATATATATATATATATATATATTACCTACTGGCGGTCGCCAGTAGGTAGTTATAGTTAGGACCACGTTTCCATAGGAAATCCGCAACATTCTATTTTGAATAACTTTGGCGCCGGTTGACGAATCCTCGCGAATTTTTCAAAATAGGTGGGGCGCTACGCTCCGCTCCTACCCTGAAAGTCTCGGGGGGATTCGTCAAGCGGGGGCTGAGATAAAAGGGGGGTCCCAAAACGCGTTTTTCCCATGCATTTTTCCATAGGACCTTTAGACACAGCTACAGCCCGAACGGCTGAACAGAATTACTTGAAATTTGGCAGAGAGGTAGTCCTCAGGTCAAGGAAGTGCCTTTTGTAGGTTTGGTGTAAATCTGTTCAGTAGATCCTGAGAAAATAGCATTTAAAAGCATATATATATGTGGGCGGAGCCTAACCACACATCTCATCCTGAGATCTGATTGGCTGTCAGCACTTCATCCAAGAAGTGTTGGCAGCCATCTTGGGACCAATATACATGATAGCACCTCATTAAAAAAAAAAATATATATATATATATATATATATATATATTTATAAATATATGCATTTGTATATACATTTATTTCCAGACATACGCAACACTGTTATTAAAATAAAGAGCTCCTCTTATGTCAAACAAAGAGGCTGACTTTAATTGAAGAGACGCTGCATCACCTCGCTGCGTAGATAGCAGACAGTAATGCTTTCTAAACATGTGGACATTCTTCCATGTAGCAGCAAAGCATATCTTGTCTAATGTCACTCCAGCAAACAAAGCTGCCGATGCAGAAACTGTTCTAGTGGAGTGTGCTTTAGCTCTTGCTGTCAGGGGCTTGTTAGCCTTTTCGTGACAGAACTGAATCCTGGATGAGACCCATCTGGCGATCGTAGCCTTTGCTACAGCTGTTCCTTGTTTTCCTAGTTCGTAAGCGACCAGGAGCTGATCTGTTTTCCATATCTCTTTTGTCTTGTGTAGGTAGAATTTCAAGCATCTCTTGATATCCAACATATGCAATGCCCGTTCTGCTGGGCTAGATGGATTTGGAAAGAAAGATTGCAATATCACTGGCTCATTGCGGTGAAATTGTGTTTGTACCCTTGGTATAAACGTCGGGTTTGTCTGTAACGCTACATAGTTTTCAGTGAAATGTAGAAAAGGTTCCTTGATTGTAAAGGCTTGTATTTCACCCACCCTTCTTGAAGAAGTAAGAGCTAGTAAGAGGGAAACCTTCCATGTGAGAAACGTAAGCTCAGACTTGTGAATTGGTTCAGGTGGGTATCTCATCAACTGCGCCTGGACTACATTGAGCTTCCATTCT
This sequence comes from Triturus cristatus, assembly GCF_964204655.1. Lineage (NCBI taxonomy): Eukaryota > Metazoa > Chordata > Amphibia > Caudata > Salamandridae > Triturus > Triturus cristatus. The sequence continues at coordinate 775,199,424 of NC_140595.1, read as the reverse complement.
GGAAGACGCGCACGCACCAGCGAAAATGCGCGGAAAAGACCTCTCATGAACTGCTTTACAAGACTAGATGCACAGAGAGAAGGAGCTTGAGAAGATTTCCTATAACGGGAAATTGCAGCCAGGTGTACCTTTACTGACGAGAAAGTGAGACCTGATTTAGCCAGCGAGAGAAGGTAAGGCAAAATCTGTTCAGCAGGGGAATGCAGCGGGTGAACATTATTTCTTTCGCACCAGAAACAGAATCTTCTCCATTTCAAGCGATATGTTTTGATAGTGCTTTCAGCACGGGATTTAGCAATGATTTCTATACACTCCTGCATTATATTTATGTCCCTGAGCTCCAAGAATTCAGGAGCCATGCGTGCAAATGAAGAGAGTGTGGGTCCGGATGATTTACTTGGCCCTCGTTCCTCGATAACATCATCGAGGATGGCTGTAAGCAAATGGGCTTCGATTCCGACAGCAGGAGTAGTTCCGGGAACCAGTATTGCCTAGGCCAACATGGCGCTATCAGGATCAGACGACAGCCTTCCAATTTCATCTTGCTTAGTACCCTGGGAATTAACGGGGAGGGGGAAAAGCGTAGACATATATCCATGACCATCGCATTAAAAGTGCATCCCCCCTTGACCCCAGTAGAGGGAATCTGCTGGCATAGTACTGGCATTTGGCGTTCTCCTTCGTTGCAAAGAGGTCCAAATCTGTTTTCCCCCATTTTCAAAATACCTTGTCCAGCTGGGATTGTTCTAGCTCCCACTCGTGGCAACTGGACTGAGACCTGCTTAACGTGTCTTCTAGGGTATTGTGAAGACCCCTGACATGCTTGGCCCTTAACGAGATCCCATGGTGTGTTGTCCATTCCCATAATTCTTGCGCTTCTTGAGAAAGCATAATGGATCTTGTGTTGTCCTTGCATGTTGATTTAGTACATGCTGGTTGCATTGTCTGTATGCACCAACACTGAGGAGCCTTGGCATGAAAGCTTGGAGAGATAGGAATATGGCTTTTAGCTCTAAATTGTTGATGTGCTGCTTTCTCTGCGCCGAAGACCATTTGCCCTGAATTTGCAAATCCTGTAGATGACCTCCCCAATCCTCCATGGAGGCATCTGTTGTTAGAATGAAATCTGGGGTGCTCCGTAGGAAAGTCAGGCCTTCAACAAGATTTGTCGCCTGAAATCACCACTGAAGTGCTTTCACCATCTGTGCTGTGAATCGAATTACATCTTTGAAGGATCCCAAAGCCTGTTCCCACTGTTTCTGTAGCTCCTCCTGAAGAGGCTTCATTTTCAGTCTGGCTAGAGGTACAAGATTTATCGCTGAAGAACACATCCCCAGGAGCTATTTGTACATTTGCACGGAAAACTGACCCTCTTTTTGATATTGTCTTTGCAAGCCTTGGCAGACGTATTCGCCTCGCTTGAAACAAGAACGCTTTTCACTGAATGGTGTCTAAGGATGCTCCCAGAAAAGAAATTACTTGAGTTGAAAGCAGAACCCATTTTTCCCTGTTTAGGGTAAGTCCCAACATTTCGAACAGATGGAGGCAAATTTTCGTTACTCGATTGGCCTCCTGCACAGTTGCTGTCTTGAGCAGCCAATTGTCGAGGTACGGAAATACTTGAAACCCCTGAGACAGCAGAGTCGCCGCCACTGGCGCCAGACACTTGGTGAAGATCTGTGGTGCTGATTTGAGGCCAAAAGGGAGCACTTTGAATTGATAGTGGGTACCAGCCACTGTGAATCTTAGGAATTTACGGTGCTTTGGATGGATTGGGATATGGAAATATGCGTCTTCATTGTCGAGGGAAGTCATGAAATCTCCTTTGTTTAAGCAACACAGGCTATTGAAGAGCGTTACCATCCTAAACATCTGCTTCTTGAGAAACTTGTTGAGATTCCTTAGGTCCAGAATCGGTCTCCATTCTCCTGACTTCTGTTTTATTAGGAAAAGACGAGAATAAAAACATTTTCCTTTCTGGGCGAATGGTACTTCCTCTATTGCTTCCTTGAGAAGCATGGTCAAAACTTCCTTTCGTAATAAGTGAAGACAAGGGGGACCCCTGGGTGGAGTGGTTGGTGTTCGTTGAAGAAACTCTAGAGTGTGACCATTGGTGACTAGGTCCAACACCCAGCGATCTGATGTATTTCGTGCCACTGTTGCACATAACCTGAACTTTTTGCACCCATGGGTAGGGAGGGAATATGGGCTGGTACACTGACGTGCTCATTGCTTTCTGCCTGAGTCACAGCCTTGTTGGGGTGCTCGCTTGCGGCCTCCCTGGCAAGAGAAACCAGCTGTCAAAGATTGACAATACGATGGAGGGTTATAAGATTGTCGATGTTGGGTTTGGTATGGTTGATATTGCTGAGCTCTCTGGTATCCACCTTTATAAGAAGCAAATCCTCACCCTCTAGCACCTCTGAACGGTACTCTTCTGTACTGCAGAGCTCCAAAAGACTCTGCGGTGTCTGTATCATTCTTGATTGCCAATAGAGCCTCATCAATGTGTTTTCCAAAGAGTGACTCACCGTCAAAAGTCATATCAAGAAAGAATCTTTTCTTGTACCTCAGGTCTAAAAGTTGTCACTTTTAGCCATCCCTGACATCAAAGTACAGCTGCTCCTGCTACATGCCTAAAGAACAAGTTACTTACCTTCGGTAACACATTATCTGATAGAGACTCTAGCTAGCTGCACATTCCTTACCTTTGAATTTCCCAGGCATCAGGCTGGATCCGGAAACTTTTTCTGAGCAATACCCTTTGCGCGCGACATCGGGTGGCTCCATTCGGCTCGGTGTGACGTCGTTGGCGTCCGCTATGATGTCGCGGTGCCTACATAGGCGCCACCCAGGCGCGTGAACATCAGTACTTTTAGTTTTTTCACGCCAGAAGCGCAGAACCAAGAAGTAACTGATGTAAACCTGTACAAAACTAGGGCCCTGAAAGGGGAGTAACCCTAGCCCTACAACATCAGTCCGCAAAGCGGAGAGGCATGGGTGGGGCTGTAAGGAATCTGCAGCTAGATACAGTCTCCACCAGATAATGTGTTACTGAAGGTAAGTAACTTGTTCATCTGATAGAGACTTCTAGCTGCAGATTCCTTACCTTTGAATCAGATACCCAAGCCATACCATCTTGGTGGTGGGTTGCGGACTTATGGGCTAGACTAAATAGTCTTGCAGGACTGAGCGGGCAAAGTGCCCGTCCATGCGCACTTGACCATCAAGGCAATAATGTTTTGCGAACCTGTGCAATGATGCCCATGTCGCTGCCTGACAGATGTCTTGGACTGGGACACCCAGAGCCAAGCCCACAGTCACAGCCTTTCCCTTGGGGCCCTTTATCCCTAAGGGGGCTGCTTCTTTGCCAAATTTGAATTCAGTCACCCTGGCGTATTGACTCCGCTTGCTCTGCCGGCGATTTTTCGTCCGGTTCATTTGAAAAGAGACCCCTGTTTCCACTCAGCGGCCATCGTGCGTCCTTGGCACGCTCACGTACCATTTCTGAATAACTCCAGAATTGGCCGTGTCGGCTCGACTTTGACCCAGATCAGTTGATTTGGGCACATTAATTGTATATACATACATTGTAGACTGTCCATACTATTCGGATGGTGATTGGACGACCGTAACAGACCCAGCTTATTGGATAGCTCGTTTCTGAATACAGTTTCGGTGCCTGAAAGTACTTTGTGATTACATCTAACGTAGGAGTTCCTGACAAATGCCCTATTATTAGCGCCCTGCTTGATTCCTTTAGACCACCAGACTTCAGCACTCTTCAAATTGTAGCCATTGTCCTGATGATGACCTTAAGTGTATAAGGTCGAAACGCCATCGACATCCCAGTGTAATCCACGGCCACCTAAGGATCTATACCTTATTGCAAATTATTCATTTTACTTTTGTAATTTGTTTATGATCAATGCTGTTTTTTCACATTGCGCCGCCCACACTGTATATATCACTTGTGTCACTGCACTTATCACTTGCACTGAGCACGGTCAGTACACAATTGGTGTATGTTTGGCTACCTTAACTTGATTTAATTGTATTATAGTGCTGCTATAATCTTTTTGTATAATAATAATAACAAAATAATTTTTCCTTACTTTGGTCTCTTGGTTTCCCTCCTTGATGATTTATGCATTTTTCTAAAATTGTCCCTATAATTACTGGTTAAGACACTGTTGTTTTGATACTGCTTCTTTGCCAAGGCATAACAGATTTTAATGCAAAGAACAACCCAGCGACAGATGGTTCTTTTCTGCACTGCCTTTCCCCCTTCTTTGCTCCCACATAACCCAAAAAGAGTTGGTCATCCACCCAGAACTCTCTTGTGAGGTTAAGGTAGAATAACAACGCTCTTTTTGGGTCCAGTCGGTGGAGACACTCCTCTTCCTTAGAGGGATGTAGAGGAGCAAAGAAGGTGGGCAAAGTAATGGACTGACCCAGATGGAATGGGGTCACAACGTTTGGTAAGAACGATGCCCTGGTGCGAAGAACCACCTTGTCCGGAAATGACATGAGATAAGGGGAGAGCTGGATAACGCCTGCAATTCACTCACCCTCCGGGCCGATGTAATCTCCACTAAGAAGGCTGTTTTGATGGTCAATAGCCAGAGGGGACAATTGTGCAAAGGCTCGAAAGGAGCACACATCGGATAAGTGAGAACCAAATTAAGGTCCCATGAGGCATAACAAAGGGTTTAGGTGGAAATAAATGAACCAACCCTTTCAAAAATCTATTTACAATAGGCGATTTAAAGAGGGAAGGCTGGTCTGGCAGCCGCAAAAAAGCAGACAGAGCAAAAAGGTAACCCTTGAGAGTTCCCAAAGCAGAGCCCTGCTGGGCAAGGGTAAGAATGAACAAAAGGACAGTAGAAAGAGAAGCAGAAAGAGGGTCAATAGACCTTTCTGTACAGTATAATACACATTTCTGCCAACAGCAGGGGTATACCGACTTAGTGGAGGGCCGCCTGTATGCCAGAATAACATTACCGACTTCAGGAGGAAGGTCAAAAGCCATCAACTGCAGCAGCTCAATCCCCACGCATGGAGGCACAGAGTTGACAGGTTCGGGTGGAGAACCCTCCCCTGCTGCTGCTACAGAAGATCCTCCCGAAGGGGCAGCCTGATCGGAGGATCGACACTCATACTCAGAAACTCTGGAAACCAGACTCTCATTTCCCAGTCCAGCGCAACAAGGATGACTTGGGCCCGGTTGCTCCTGATCTTCTTCAGAAACCTGGGCAGGAGTGGTATGGGTGGAAAGGCGTACAGCAGGCCTGAGCTCCACTTGCGACAATCGCGTCCCCGAGTGATAGCTGCCTTGGAAACTCCAGCGCACAGTACTGCTGACATTGCGCGTTCTCTTCGGAGGCGAACAAATCTAACCAAGGTTCTCCCCGCTGCTGAAAGAGACCTTGCACCACCTCCGACTGGAGACGCCATTCGTGATCTTCTAGGCACCGACGGCTGGGATCGTGTGCCCTGGTGTTCAGAGAACCTGCCAGGTGTTGAAACACCAGGGTTAAGCCCTGGTGTTCCAGCCATGTCCAGAGACTCAGGGCCTCTCGACAAAGGGTCCACGACCCCAACCCGCCTTGCTTGTTGCAGTACCAAATGGCGGTGGTGTTGTCCATGAACACCTGCACCAACTCCCCCTTGTCAGAAGGAAGAAATGCTTTCAATGCCAAGCGAATCGCTCGGAGCTCCTACAAGTTTATGTGGAGCCCCATCTCAGCCGGAGACCAGTGACCCCTGATCTCCATCTCTTCCAAGTGGCCACCCCATCCCAGTAGTGACGCATCCGTCACGATGATGAAATCTGGTTGGGGAGAGGTCTGCCTTTGACCCAATCTCGGTTCTTTAACCACCACTGCAGATCCTTCGCAGTTCCTTCCGAGATCTGAACCACATAGGTGAGATTTTCCTGATGCTGTGCCCATTGGAACTTCAAGTCTCACTGCAGAGTCCACATACGCCATCTTACGTGTCTTACCAACAGGATGCAGGAGGCCATGAGGCCCAACAGCCTCAGAGTCAACCTCACCGAAATCCAGGATAGAAGCTGAAATTTTGGAATCATAGCCTGAATATCCTGGACTCGCTGCTTGGGAGGATAAGCCAGAAATTGCACTGTGTCCAGAAAAGCTCCAATGAAAGGGAGCGTCTGAGAAGGAGTCAGTTGTGACTTCGGCACGTTCATAGAGAACCCCAGCGAATGCAGGAGGTCCGCAGTAGTCTGAAGGTGGGAGATGACTGCCTGGGGCGAGGACACCTTCAACAGCCAGTCGTCGAGGTAGGGGAAGACTGAAACCCCTAACCTGCGCAGATGATCTGCAACCACCGCCATCACCTTGCTGAACACCAGAGGGGCACTGGTAAGGTCGAAGGGGAGCACGGTAAACTGCAAGTACTCGAGGCCTACCTTGAACCGCAGGTAACGCCTGTGGCCCGGCAGGATGGGAATGTGAAAATACGCATCCTGCAGGTCCAACGCCACCTTCCAGTCTCCTTGGTCTAGGGCAGACAAGACCTGAGCCAATGTGAACATCTTCAATTTCTCCTTTTTGAGGAAGAGATTGATGGTCCAAAGATCCAAAATGGGCCAAAGCCCCTTGTTTTTCTTCGGAAACAGAAAGTAGCGGGAATAACAGCCACTGCCTGCTTTTGAAGCTGGAATCCTTTCTATAGCTCCTCTGGCCAAAAGAGCAGTAACTTCCTCTTGGAGCGGACGAACTAAGACGACTGGTGCCACCTATTTGGAAGGACTGTAGACATAGTGTGGATGTTGATAAAGGCCCATTTTATGCAAATACTGCTATAAGAATTTGAGGCTGTCCAATACAGACGCACAACAGAAGGAAACGCTGTCTTTTGTCCTTCTGAACTGTTGCTCTCTAGCAAAACATAAATATGAGGTCACAGAAGTACTGAGGGCAAAAAAGGCCAGATGCCATGTTTCTTACTGAAACTTGGCTCAATGACAGTTCTACTCCCGACATACTGGGTGCTCTTCCAGATGAGAGCGGGATAGCAAGACAGGACCGAGTTGGGCAACAAGGGGGAGGAATAGCTATAATCTACAAATTCCCAATAGAATGCAATATAAATTATGGCAACTTTGAACAATGCGAGTCGCTCTCCTTCACCCTCTCAGTAACTAATAATGACACAATTGCTGGCCTCCTGATTTATCGCCCACCTGGCCAGACAACACAGTTCATAGGGAGCTTGGGGGACAGAGTGATACACACAGCCAGACGCCATAACAAACTTCTGGTCTTAGACGACCCGAATATTCATTTCAATGAAACCGAAAACCCAGAGGTACAAAAGGTGTGCAAAGACCTCATGATGCTTAATTTCGCTTGAAAGGTTAGCACGCAAACACATCATGCCGTTCACATCTTAGAACCTATTTGCACCAACATAATATATCTTGAAGTGGGCGTCCCATTACCAGTCCCATAGTCTGACCACTTTTTAATCCCTTTCCTTATCCCAACCCAGAGTCCCCCAGCAGAAAAACCAAAAAAACAGTGACCCGAAGGAAATGAGTTAATTTTAACACCCATACGTTTACACAGGCGCTGGAAAAAAATGAACCAGTTTTAGATAAGGATATACTCCTTGTCCGGTGGTGTAGTAATAGGTGCTGCCGGATTTTTAGATTTTTGTTGGGCAGCCTGTGAGATGACCAAATCTGGCCGAAGATGGCCAATGAGACAGGATGGACTATTCCGGAGCGCGGTATTTCTTGTCTATCCGCGGAAGCACCGCTGGCACAGATGCAGGATTTTTCATAATTTTGACCCCTTCTTTCCAGATGTAGTCGATGATGGGGACAGCTCTCGTGACCTTCCTTGACTCCTCCTTAAAATCATGGAGAAAACAGTCGGACTGTTCAATGGTAACCGGCAAGTGGAACCTGGCCGAGGGGTGGGTGGCGAAGGCATAGGGATTATATATGAATCCCAAGGATCTGCTGGATCTGGTAGTTCACCCTCTTCAAATTCTCCCTCAGAGGTTGAATCTTGACCCTGACGCGGGTCATGTGGAGGATCAGGAAGTTGAGGCGTTGGAACAGGAGCATCAGGCGAGGGCAAAGGATCCGGAAGCGGCGCAGGTGGTGGAACCTGCGGAATGACTGGCTGCGGGGGAAAACGCTGTCTATAATCTGCAAGCATGGCTTGCAGGTCTTGAACCAGAGTTGAAAACTCCTGGAAGAAATGGGAGTGGAATGAGAGGGCGCCATTGCAGGTGTCGCAGATGGAACAGGCAAATCTCCTGGCATCGTCGTCGATGGGCTCTCAGTGGATACCTTCGATGTCAACAGGCTTTTAGTTATCGTCATCGACGGGGTCGTCGTCGACGGGGTCTTCGTCGACGGGCTCGACGTCGACGGGGTCTTCGTCGACGGGCTCGACGTCGACGGGACCTTCGACGACGAGACCTTCGTCGACGGGCTCGACGTCAATAGGACATTCGTCGACGGAACGCTCGTCGACGGGGTGGACTGGAACTTCGTCGACACTTCTCTCGTCGACGATGAAGGCTTCGTCGACGGCAGCATCGTCGATATGGTTTTCCATGCTGGCTTCGTCGATGAGGATTTCATCGACGATCCCTCGACGACGGGCTTCTTTGACAGGATAGTAATCCTCGTCAACAGAATAGGAGAGGTAATAGACGTCGTCGAGATAGTTTCCGTCAACGAAGGAGCAGAAGAAGTGACAGAAATCGTCGACGAAGGAGGGAAAGCCAGAGATTTTGAAAGGCTTTTACTCACTGTTTGCGTCTTAGAGTCCTTGAGAGCAGAGTCCTGAGGAGAGTACGCTGATTCAGAGGAAATGATGGGAGTCCTCTGAGAAGAGCCAGAAGTAGAGTGGGAAGATTTATGGCGTTTCTTCCCCTCACTGGAAGAGCTGTCATGCGACCTAGCTCTCTTGCTAGAAGTAGAGGCTCTGTCATCCTCCTCAGCCGAAGAGGATTTAAGCCACAAAAGCACTCTCGCCTCCCTATCCCTAAGAGTCTTTGTAGGGAAGGTGCGGCAAATTTTGCAATCTTTTGCCTCATGTTTGGGGTAGAGGCAGTAGATGCAGTCCACATGTTGGTCATCAACATGGACTCTCTTCCTGGCGCAGGTTCTGCAGGACTTGAACATGGCCTTCTTGTCAGACATGATGAAGAAAGTTGAAAAACTGAGTGGCACTCAGGGAGACTCCCTTCCACACGACGTGCGGTGAAAATCTGAGGAGAACTGGCTCTGCTGAGAGGGTTCTAGAAGGGTGCTGATGTCTGATTGGTTGGTACCAATACTTTTTGCATAATGAGGTAGATAGGCTGCTAAGATCTAGGCCTTATGCCTTTTCTTTGGGCCTACTACTACTACTACTAACACTTTTGGCACTACTTTTTTATTTACCGTGGGACTCCCGCCTCGGCGACGGGGAATGATTCAGGCATGTGAATCTATGAAAGATACCCCAATACTGGATAACGCTTTTTCAGTGATTTTCTACTTACAGGATCAGAAGATGAAGCTCTAGGGCAATCTCTATCCTTCCCGACACATGTAGAGGGCACAGATAACTCTGGTTCAGAGGAATGTTTGGCAGCCTTCTCCTTACTTGAAGCCCTTTCCTGGGAATGTTCAAAATGTTTCATCCCCTCACCTGAGAATCTGTCCTGAGATCTAGCACTCTTGTGGGATGTTGAAGCTCTGTCATCTTCTTCATCAGAAAAACGAGAATGCTGTTTTGTGGTTTGGAGCCACAACAAAAATCTTCCCTCTCTGTCCTTGAGGGTCTTGTTAGAGAAGGTGCAACAGATTTTACAATCTTTCACTTCATGCATGGGATAAAGGCAATAAGTACATTCCTTGTGTGGATCATCCACATGACACTTTTCTTCCCACAGGTCTTACAAGAGCGGAAAAGGCCTTTCTTGTCTGACATGATGTCTAGATATGTTGAATAGAAGAAAAACTGAGCAGCACTCAGGGAGACTCCCTTCCACACGACAAGCGGTGAAAATCTGAGGAGAACTGGCCTCTGCTGGGAGTGTTCTAGAGGGTGCTAACAGCTGATTGGCTGTATGCCAACATTTGGTCCTTTTTTAAAAAGGACATGGATAGGCTACTTTTTAGATCGCCTTGGGTTATTATAGCCTATGAAGGATGTAAGGCACTGCATGAATAATTTACTGTGGGACTCCCATCTCGATGATAGGGAATGATTTAGGCATGTGAATCTATGAAAGATACTCCAATACTGGATAAGTTGCGATGCTCGGTGACGTAGAGACACTGTTTGTCCTCATCACCAAGGCCCAGGAGGGAAGGGTGCAGGAGTGCCTTTTGGTGTCGGAGACGGCTTACCGGAGCAGGTCATGGTTGAGGGGGTCTCCATGCAGAGGCTGCAGGCGATGGCGATGTCGAGGAGTACAGGAGAGGTCAGCTCACGGTGGACTTGGGCTCTGGAGCGCTGGGGAACCTTGCTGGAACCGTTGGGCCATTTGGACTCGGGCTGGGTGTGAGAAGTTGGCCTGATGTATGATGTCACTAGTTCATGTGTACACCTTATATCAGTCCAAACAACCCTTATGGTGATTGGTTGTAAAGTCAACCTTATAGACCAGCTATCCTAGTGGTAGCATGGACAAGAGCAGTCTTAGGCTAAACTCTGAATGGCATGTGAAGCCAGCTGTGATACCATATATAATCCCTTGAATACCAAATGAAAGGACACCACAACAGATATATATATAAATTAAAGTGTATTTATTCTAGTCAAACCCTCAGCACTCTTTATGAGATTAGAGGTAAGTACAACACAGTCTTATTTATGCATACATTAAGTCACACAGGTAAGTAATACAGTTAGGCCCTAGGGGCCACGCAAACCATATACTAAAGAAGTGGTATAAGGACCACTGTCACGGAAATAGGATAGGCCTAGGCCTAGGGAATCGCTGGGGCTACACTACACTAGCAACAGTTAGGAAGTGGGAGGCCCACGGGATTCAGGTGCAGAGTGAAAACACTCACGCGTAATGCGTAAAAGTCGATAGAAATAGTAGTTGTTAGAAATTAACAGTTTAAAGGACACTTCTGAAGCAGCTAGAGAGTCGAGACTCGGAAACTAGACCCTAGGATAGTCACTACCCTTGTGAGCACCGAAGTACCCAAGTTACCTAGCCCACAGGCTGCGGGTGCATAGGTGTGAACTTGCGTCGGGTTTCGTCGTGGACTTCTATGGATGCCTGAAGGAAAGATGCTGACAGGCAGTCAGTGAAGAGTGTCCGGTGGATCCCAAGGCTGGGATCAAGAAGAGAGGAGACCTGCAAGCAGAAGAGACAGAGTCAAGGTCACTAGCCAGTGACCACGTGGAACCAGGAAGGAACCAGGCGATGTCGTGAAGATTGCAGGTGGAGGTGAAGCTTGTCGCTGTAGCCACGAGGACCAGGAAACGTCGAGGACGACCAGGACCAAGAGGCGAGCTGTCCCACGAAGGCTCTTGCTGTCGGCGGCGTCGAAGTTGGACTAGGACTCACCAAGCCTTGGCAAGCGGAACCCACGAAGAACGGAGGACTTGCTTCTGGTGCAGACCAGGAAGGTCTGGGGTGCTTCTCTTTTGCCAGGAAGCAGGAGCCAGTCTGGAGGAGCCAAACCAGCAGTGAAGATTTCTGGATGCGTCGTCACAAAGGCCACTAGCCAGCGGGCAAGCAACCGGACAGGCGCGGCAAGCAGGAAAATGCAGAAGGGCCCCACGCAGGACTCGTGGAGTGTGGGGGGCTGATCTTCGGTGCAGATGGTGCTTGGGGTTGGGGCTTCTCAATCCCCGGTGCACAACTTCGAGGGTGCCTCAGAAGCTGCGCTGGAAGATACTAGCCACTTTTCCCAGGTAGCCGGTCCCACGTCTCTCGTCGCCTCCACGGATCTCAGCTCGGCTGTGGATGTGGATCAGGGTCGGAGAAGTCTGGAAGTCAAGGCTCTGGTCGGGCTCTGCAGTCCGTCCCTCGTAGAACTTTAGCAAAGCAAAGGGTAGTCTCTTGATGGTGCCTGTTTGCACAGGGTAGCCACTCCTTGGCCACAAGGGAGATTCTTCAGTCTTCTTCTTTCGTCGAATGTCGAAGGTCCAGAGTTTCTGTTCAAGTTGCAGGTTCAGGATAATCTAATCTCCTGGAGCCCAGCTACCACTCTTATACTAATCTGGGGGGCTGGGTTACCTGCTAGGTCACGCCTTATGGGTGGGACCTGGGAGGGGGGTGGTTACACCCCCTTCCCTTTGTCCAGTTTCGCGCCAGGACTGGGGCTGGAGTGCCCCAGCACCGGTTTGAACTGGACTATGCATGGGACACCTTGTGTGCCTGTTCTGCTCGATTTTCCCGGCCTTCTTGTGTTAACAAGTGATTGAATGTGACTTCAGTCTCTTACCATTCAAGCCTAAGGGTTAGAGTAGTGAATGGAGCCTATTTACTAGGCACTTCGACATGATTCGGTGCTCTTCCCCATAGATCAGGGCTTGCACACATAGCCTAGGGGATAGATTCGTTAGTATTAGGGATAACCTGTCCTGTAGTGAGGGTATTTCATGGAGCTGTGCTGAATTCAGGCCTGGTAGGCCTCAAACGGGAGAGACTCCATCTTTCTTTCTGCTCCGGCAGCTTGGGATGCTTCTAGGTCAAAAGTAATGTTTTAGTTATGAGGTGTTATTCGCTTGGAGAGAACCGGTTCAGGCCGGCCCTTATCGAAGGATTGTATTTTTCTTCATGCCGAAGACACTACATCAGGCCGGCCGGCTGGGAACGTGTGCTTGGTACGGGGAGGTACAAGAATTTGGTGGGCGGCAGGTTACGGGCCGGAATTTTCCATGAGGAAATGCACCTCTATATTAGTGAAAGTCTGAGGCAGTTACATGTTCAGTCCGTAGGCGGCATCTTGCCGTTAGCAGTAAAGCTACTACTTATTCCAGGGAAGACAGACGCCATCTTGAAGGCGGAGAAGAACCGAGAGACAGATGCTTTCCTAACAGAATAGCCAGAGAGGAGAGAGTAGCCGATAAGGAAGAGGTCCCAGTGACTCGGAGAAGGGTGATTCCAGGCGAGCCGAGGCACAGACGAGAAGGGAGCCTAGATGACCACTGAGTGCAGGCTACATACTACTAAGGTGATGTCGACCCTTTCTTATTAGAGTGTACAACTTAATCTTTCACTTTTCTTTGCAGGTTATGTGTTATGTCGTAATGTTATGTGATTGTGTATGTAATGAGTAATAAAGTATCCAGTTTGTAGTGAACCAACATGTGCTGCGTGTTCTTGTATAAGAGGGTAGCCTATTCTTCTAGTCAGCTGCGGCTACATGAACAGATGTTAACCCTGATCAGGTAAGTGGTAACTGAATAGAGGAAAGAGGAGCCCCTCGAACCTGAGAACAGGCTATGCCCGAACTGGCAATCCTTGTGTGGTCTGATGAATAGTGAGACTGATTCCCTTTTTGTATGTTATGGTGACTATAGGATGAACTGTCGTATGAGACTGCCGTCTAGGTAGAGAGGTCTGGATTCGTAGGGGATCGCGAGGCCGCCGATTGTGCTGATACTGTCGTATGGGCAGAGAGGTCTGGGTTCGTATGGGACCGCGAGGCCGCCACTTGTGATACTGTCGTATGGGCAGAGAGGTCTGGATTCGTAGGGGATCGCGAGGCCGCCGATTGTGCTGAGACTGCCGTCTGGGTAGAGAGGTCTGGGTTCGTATGGGACCGCGAGGCCGCCACTTGTGATACTGTCGTATGGGCAGAGAGGTCTGGATCCATATGGGATCGCGAGGCCACCGATTGTGCTGAGACTGCCGTCTGGGTAGAGAGGTCTGGGTTCGTATGGGGCCGCGAGGCCGCCACTTGTGATACTGTCGTATGGGCAGAGAGGTCTGGATTCGTAGGGGATCGCGAGGCCGCCGATTGTGCTGAGACTGCCGTCTGGGTAGAGAGGTCTGGGTTCGTATGGGACCGCGAGGCCGCCACTTGTGATACTGTCGTACGGGCAGAGAGGTCTGGATCCGTATGGGATCGCGAGGCCGCCGATTGTGAGGTCTTGGTATGCATAGTAGGAATCCCCTGTCCTTAGGTGATAGATATATGTGGTTGCAGGATTGTAAATAGGTTCTAGGGAGGGGGTAACGTTCTGGCTGGGTTAGTGAGGCTCTGATGAGCGGGTTCTATCTGATCCGAAAACCCAAGCAGAACATTTGGCGTCACGAACCGTTTACGAAACCTGTGTGCGTTGTGGTTGTATCGTGTTTGCTTTCGGTGCGTGCGTGGTTTCGTTTGTATATTATTTCTATATAATTGTTTCTTCTTTTCTTTTTTCTCTTTCTTCTTTTTCTTTTTCTCTTTTTCTTTCTTTTCAAAGATGTTTTCTAGAAAGTCGAAATCTACTTTTAAGTTGCCCGTTGATATTCCCGGCTGGGATTCGACGCCTTATGAAGCCTTAGCCCGTGAGTGGGCTGATTCTACTGGTTTGAGTGAGAATTGGAATTCTTTTTTGGAGCTGGCGGAGCCGGCTAATGTGATTACTTGTTTACAGAAGGTGCCGCTATCTAAGGGTGATGAGCTTCCCGTTTTGGGACGCAGAGGTTGGATTGTTCTGTCTGCGTACAGAATTCTGCATGAGAGGTTGTTGAAGTTACAGAACTTGCATAAGGATTTGGAAGCGAACTTTGTTGAGATTCAGAATGCTCATACTTTGTTGCGATGTCAAAATAAGTTGCTTGCTGATAAACTTGAGACGTACCAAACTATTGCCGAGAGGGCGGCTGTGCGAATTGCTCGTTATAAATACAAGAATCGGCGTGGTCGGGTCTCGACGCGAAAGGTGCGTCTGGTCGTGGCGAAAGCCGGACTGGATTGGAATCCTGATGAATGGGATGGTAATATCTGGAACTCGAGTGATTCTCCTTCCTCGGGTGAGGAGTCTGCCAAGCGCGAGTCCTCTCGCTCCGGCCGTGCTTGTAAATCTGCTTCTTGCGCCTCTGATGGTGCACCCCGTGATTGCGCTCGTCCTTCGAGCGGGGTCGATGCTTCTTCCACTGATTGTTCCTCTACGTGTACTGGTCGAGCTCCTTGTGATGCTCGTCCCGCGGTCTCGGCGCATCCAGTTTTTCGACGGAAGGTGCAGCAGGCTCCCGGTGCTCCGAATGGTATTGCTTTAGACTCTTTGGAGGATTTTACTCAACAAGAAATTAGTGATATTTTGCAGCGATTTCGGCAGCGAGTTGGTGAGCCCTTGCTCACATGGATGGTGCGCCTTTATGAACTGGGCGCTGCTGGCATTATGTTGGATGCTGGCGATTGTTTGAAGTTTTGTTCCTTGAGTTCGGATTCTACTGTACAGGATCATTTTCGTAACTTTAATGGTGGTGGTCAAATTTCTTTGCTTCAATTGGCGACTGAGGGTTGTAATCAAAAATATCCTACTGAGTCTGACTGGCCTCTGAATGACAAACCGTGGTATACTTTGCGCGATGCTGCGCAACGTCTCAAAGAGGAGGTGATGAAAACGGCAATTTTTCTGAATACTGCTGACCGGTTGCTTGATGGTTTCTTGACATCTTCTGTGCGGAATCGTATTATTCGTTCTTCCCCTGTTGCTTATAAGCAGGTCATGATGACTTTATTGATTAATCAGACTGGTAACATGTTATCTGTGGTGCTGGAATCGGTACGCCAACTCGGTGAGTTGGGTGAGTGGTTTAAACCTGAACGGCAGTCCCGGCCTGACACTCGTACTCCTGGTGACAATAAATTTACTAGACGTGATATGTTTTTTGCTCTTATGGCTGATGGTGTGCGGAAGGAGGACATTGATGGTGAGACTACTTCTCGTTTGTGGGAAATGTTTCGCAAACGTGGCTTGGATCGAAAGGAGGGTGCCCGGCGTGTTCGGACAACTGAGTGTGATCGTGGTTTTTCTGACGGTAGCGGTGATGACGACCGCCGTGGGCGCTCTGATCGTCGTGATGATCGACGTTATGCGCGTGATTTGTCCCCCCGTCGTGAGAGAGACAGGGAGAGAGAGGGGGAAAGAGAGAGGGGGAGAGATGATTATGTTAACAGCAGACGTAGAGATGATAGGGATCAATCCCCTGAGTTGAGAAGGAGAGAGGATCGACACATATTGGCCGATCGAAACCCGCAGTACAATGCAGGGAACAGTAATCCATTTCGTAATGGAGATGGATATGAACAGGAGGTATCGATACCTTGGAACCGTGAGAGTCTTTATCCTGATTTATCCTGGTACACAGAACACAATAAAAAGGACTAGGAAATAGGTCAAGCTCCAGTACACAGAGGGGCTCACAGAGATAATAGACCCTATGTAGATATTGATATTTATTGGAGACATCGTAATATCCAAAGGGCCCGAGCATTGGTAGATACAGGAGCGGAGGCCACTCTTATTCATGGAAAATCAAAGAAGTTTAAAGGTCAGCCTTTTACAATTACCGGATTAGGTGGAAAGGAAACTCCCGCAGTTCAAACCTTACTTGAAATGAGAATAGGTAGAATTCCTAGAAAAGAATACTCTGTATTAGTGGTGCCACTCTTAGAATTCATAATTGGAATTGATATTTTGAAAGGAATGACTTTGCACTTAGATGATGGATGTTACCAATTTGGAACTAAACATTATATATCGTCCAGGCCTGTACGGGTTGGTCGTTTAAGAATGCCCCCCATAAAAGTTCCCCAGGCGACAAAAGTGGTTCGTCAGAAGCAGTATCGTATTCCAGGTGGTCATGAAGAGATTAGTACCACTATTCAGGAGTTGGTGGATGCAGGAGTTATAACCCCAGTTACTTCTGCTTGGAATAATCCTGTTTGGCCTGTACGTAAGAGTGATAATTCTTGGCGCATGACTGTTGATTATCGAGAATTGAATAGACACACACCCTCTTTGACTGTTGCAGTACCGGATGTTATTACCCTAATTGAAAGAATACAGAAACATCCGGGTACATGGTATGCGTCCGTTGATATTGCTAATGCTTTCTTTTCGATTCCGATTGCCCCTGAGTGTCAGGAACAATTCAGTTTTACGTGGAACGGGCGTCAGATGACGTTTAGAAGTCTTCCTCAGGGCTATGTGCATAGTCCTACGATATGTCACCGGCTGGTGGCAGAGCATCTGGCTGAGGTACCAGTTCATCCACAAATTCAGATATGTCACTATATTGATGATATTTTGATCCAAGGTGAATCACAAGAGGAAGTTCAGACCCAACTGGATAGAGTTATTGAGTGCTTGCGTGAGAAAGGTTGGGAAATCAACCCGGATAAATTACAAGGTCCGTCCCAGGCTGTGAAATTTTTGGGTATTAATTGGCATGAAGGGCACCGAGAAGTGATCCCTCAGGTTAAACAGAAAATTCTTGATTTTGCAGTTCCGAGAAATAGGAAAGAAGCCCAAAGCTTCATTGGTTTGTTTGGATTTTGGCGCCAGCATATTCCTCATTTGAGTCAAATATTGGCCCCTTTGTACCAGGTCACTCGTAAAAAGAATGCATTTGAATGGGGTAAACCACAGCAAGATGCGTTCAGTCTGGCAAAAGAAGCAATTCAGCATGCTCTGGATTTATGGCCTGTATGTGATGGTGATGTGGATTTGAATGTGTCTGTACAAGGCCTTTATGCGAATTGGAGTTTGTGGCAGAAACAAGGCAAGAGTAGAGTACCGTTAGGTTTCTGGACCAAAAAGTTACCTGATGCTGGTGAGCGTTATACACCTTTTGAGAAACAGTTACTTGCATGTTATTGGGCTCTGGTGGATACCGAGCAATTGACTTTGGGACATGATATAGTTTTGCGACCTGAAATTCCTATCATGCAGTGGGTTATGAGTTCGCCGAAAACTCACCGAATTGGACACGCTCAAGAGGCGAGTGTGATTAAATGGAAATGGTATATACAAGACAGGGCACGTGTGGGACAAAAAGGAGTTGCATCTTTGCATGAGCAGGTGGCACGGGCGCCATCAACTGAAACTGAGAGTGAATGTTCCGTACCTTTAGTACAGGAATCTCCTGTTAAGTGGGGTAAACCTTTTGATGATTTGTCCGCAGAGGACAGAAACCATGTCTGGTTTACGGATGGTTCAGCAAGGTTCATAGGGACGAAACGGCATTGGAAGTCAGTGTCCTATAATCCGATCACACAAAAATTGCTGAGTACAACTGGTGAGGGTAAGAGCAGTCAATTTGCTGAACTCTATGCTGTTTATCAAGTTCTGAAACAAGAGTTACCTGGCACATGTCATATTTTTACCGATTCTTGGTCTACTGCCAATGGACTGGCAGTTTGGTTACCGACTTGGCATTCCCATAGTTGGTAAATCCATTCCAAAGAATTGTGGGGAAAAGAATTATGGCAGTAGATTTGGGAAATGCTCCCACAGAGTACTGTTACAATCTTCCATGTGGATGCTCATACCCCGATAGACTCTCTTGACAAATTCTTTCATAACATTGCAGATGAGAAATCTAAAATTGCTGAGGCAGTGGTGGACACGCAAGATTCTGATATTGCGGGATTGGCGAAATGGGCCCACCAGAAAGCAGGACACTTTGGAGAGAAAGCCACTAGCAGGTGGGCTGCTGATCGAGGAATTTATATTCCCCTAGATTTAATTAAAAATGTTATTCTACATTGTCCCATTTGTCAGCATATCAGGCAGCGCAAAGTGCCCCAAATTGTTAAAGGTCATTTACATCGCGGGAAATTGCCCGCTCAAATTTGGCAGATTGATTACATTGGTCCACTTCCTATGAGTAGGAATTGTCAATATGTTTGCACCATTGTTGATACATACAGTGGCCTGTTGGTGGCCCTTCCCTGTAAGCAAGCTACCCAATTGAATACTATTAAAACATTGGAATTGATTATGATGTATTATGGTGTGCCATTCCAAATTCAATCTGATAATGCATCCCATTTTCGTGGAAGATTGGTACAGGAATTCTGTGTGGAAAACAATATTGAATGGGTGTTTCATATACCATATTATCCACAGGCCTCGGGTCTTGTGGAGAGGTTGAATGGCCTGCTGAAAGACCAATTGCGCAAATTAACAGATGACAAGTATAAGAATTGGCGAGATTTTTTGCCTCAAGCGCTGTTGATTTTGAATAACCGTCCTTTTCTAAATGCTGAATCCCCACTTATGCGTTTGTTTCCTCCGAATGTTAATGCTAAGCCCAATGAGATCAGAGAGACTGTGATGTACTGGGAGATTACTCCCGGAGCTTTGGCTCCATGCAGAGCGACCCCAGGGTCGGCAGGTTTAGACTTGCATGCCATGGATGACACCATTATAAAAAGTAAAGATCGAGTCATCATTGAAACAGGTGTTGGTGTTCAGATACCACCTGGAAATTTCGGATTAATTGCCCCTAGATCGGGGCTGGCTGTAAAAGGCATTCAGGTGCTTGGAGGAATCATTGATAGTGATTATCAGGGAGAGATTAAGGTGCTCCTGCTGAATAGCAGTGAGGTTGACTTACTGATACATAAAACTGACCGAGTGGCTCAATTGCTAATAATGCCTGTTTTCAGTGGTGAGATCACAAAAGGCACTGCCCCAACGTTGCTAACTGTACGAGGCCAGAAAGGTTTTGGCTCCACAGATAATCCTGGGGCCAGAGTTTGGGTGCAGTCGCCTAAGAATCCCCCTGAACAAGCAGAAGTGATTGCAACCGGTCAAGACAACACCATTTTAGTTATGAGACCAGGGAAAGATAGCTGGGAAGCAGTCCCGGCTGACAAATGTTACTTACGAGAATGAATAATGCCTGTATTTGATTCTTTTTCAGATCATTCTTTGGACTGTTGCTGCAGGATGTGTCGGCGTTGGACTCCTTTTGGGATGGTACGACGAGAGAGGAGGGATCCCATCAACCCGGGCTGAGTTGAGAACCAGAGTGTCGCGTTCCTTCGCTGCGTGGGATTCGTCGCCAAACTTTTGGGTTACATTGGCCAAGCAAGTGACGAAGACCCCTCATTTCTGCTTGACACCGATGAGATCGGTAACGGATATACTGGCAACTTGTTTGGTTGCTGTCCCTGCTTCATTGGAGACTCTGACTCATATTTTTAATATAACAAATGCTCGCCCCAATGTTCTTCTGGGCGATTTCGCTGCCCATGAGTATTGCCCCTTGTGTACTGTACTGTCAGACCCGATACCGCCTGTCCAGTCCCAAATAGTTACCTATAATATCACACAAGGTGATTTATGTTTTTTCCTTACATGTGATCCTAGTGCGATTTCTGAATGTATGCGTTTAAAATTGAAAGGTGCCGCTTCATTCACCGCTCATGAACGAACTTTGTGCTTTCAAAGGACACCGAAAACATGTACTTCTGTTCAGAATAACATGACTTGCAAGAGTATGGTAGTTACCCCCAGTCACTATCGCACGATGTTGCTACCTGCCGGATGGCTTTTCTCATGTGGTAATACTTCCTGGCCATATATCCCCGCAAATATTTCTGGAGGCCCTTGTGCCATTACTAGACTGAGCTTACTAATGTTCTCGTCACATCCGAATGCCAACTCTCGTGTGATCCGAGATACAGTGAGGTTACAGGAGGATTGTGACTCATCTTTGCATTTATATTCCAAGTCTGAATACCTTAGCCTGGCTGTTTCAATTGTTGGTGTTCCTGCTTTGGCAGTTTATAATGCCAAATCTATTGGGAAAATGGCCTGCTGGATGGTAAAATCCATCAATCATACTTCTACAATCCTGTCTGACATGCTATTAGACGCCCAGGGTGAACGAAGGGCTATCTTGCAAAATCGAGCGGCCATTGATTATCTTTTGCTTAACCCCTTCAGTGCCCATGACGAGCTGGACTCGTCATGGGCTGCGGTGGCGCTGTGCCCATGACGAGTCCAGCTCGTCATGAACTCCGCCCGCTAATAAAAAGCGCGGCACTGGGCGGGGAAAGGGGCGGGCATGCAAGGGGTTAAACATGGACACGATTGTTCTGATTTTGAGGGTCTTTGTTGTTTTAACTTGTCGGATCATACAAAATCCATTCAGGTTCACATTGATAAATTACATGACTTGACAGAAGAAGTTAGAAAACACATTGACCAGGGCTGGTTTGACTGGCTCTTTAATTGGTTACCTGATTTGCATTTGTTACGTCAAATATTAGGAGGTATTCTGATTGCTATTGGCATTTTGATTTCTATCTGTTGCTTTATTCAGTGTATTCCTTCACTACTTCAATTCTGCACACCTGGTACTAGACATAGATCAGTTAGTCTTGTTTCATATTATTCTTCCACAGATGTTAGTTCTGTTTAATGAATGTATAATAGACTGAAGTCAAGGGTGAAATGTTCTGCTCGATTTTCCCGGCCTTCTTGTGTTAACAAGTGATTGAATGTGACTTCAGTCTCTTACCATTCAAGCCTAAGGGTTAGAGTAGTGAATGGAGCCTATTTAATAGGCACTTCGACATGATTCGGTGCTCTTCCCCATAGATCAGGGCTTGCACACATAGCCTAGGGGATAGATTCGTTAGTATTAGGGATAACCTGTCCTGTAGTGAGGGTATTTCATGGAGCTGTGCTGAATTCAGGCCTGGTAGGCCTCAAACGGGAGAGACTCCATCTTTCTTTCTGCTCCGGCAGCTTGGGATGCTTCTAGGTCAAAAGTAATGTTTTAGTTATGAGGTGTTATTCGCTTGGAGAGAACCGGTTCAGGCCGGCCCTTATCGAAGGATTGTATTTTTCTTCATGCCGAAGACACTACATCAGGCCGGCCGGCTGGGAACGTGTCCTTGGTACGGGGAGGTACAAGAATTTGGTGGGCGGCAGGTTACGGGCCGGAATTTTCCATGAGGAAATGCACCTCTATATTAGTGAAAGTCTGAGGCAGTTACATGTTCAGTCCGTAGGCGGCATCTTGCCGTTAGCAGTAAAGCTACTACTTATTCCAGGGAAGACAGACGCCATCTTGAAGGCGGAGAAGAACCGAGAGACAGATGCTTTCCTAACAGAATAGCCAGAGAGGAGAGAGTAGCCGATAAGGAAGAGGTCCCAGTGACTCGGAGAAGGGTGATTCCAGGCGAGCCGAGGCACAGACGAGAAGGGAGCCTAGATGACCACTGAGTGCAGGCTACATACTACTAAGGTGATGTCGACCCTTTCTTATTAGAGTGTACAACTTAATCTTTCACTTTTCTTTGCAGGTTATGTGTTATGTCGTAATGTTATGTGATTGTGTATGTAATGAGTAATAAAGTATCCAGTTTGTAGTGAACCAACATGTGCTGCGTGTTCTTGTATAAGAGGGTAGCCTATTCTTCTAGTCAGCTGCGGCTACATGAACAGATGTTAACCCTGATCAGGTAAGTGGTAACTGAATAGAGGAAAGAGGAGCCCCTCGAACCTGAGAACAGGCTATGCCCGAACTGGCAATCCTTGTGTGGTCTGATGAATAGTGAGACTGATTCCCTTTTTGTATGTTATGGTGATTATAGGATGAACTGTCGTATGAGACTGCCGTCTAGGTAGAGAGGTCTGGATTCGTAGGGGATCGCGAGGCCGCCGATTGTGCTGATACTGTCGTATGGGCAGAGAGGTCTGGGTTCGTATGGGACCGCGAGGCCGCCACTTGTGATACTGTTGTATGGGCAGAGAGGTCTGGATTCGTAGGGGATCGCGAGGCCGCCGATTGTGCTGAGACTGCCGTATGGGTAGAGAGGTCTGGGTTCGTATGGGACCGCGAGGCCGCCACTTGTGATACTGTCGTATGGGCAGAGAGGTCTGGATCCGTATGGGATCGCGAGGCCGCCGATTGTGCTGAGACTGCCGTCTGGGTAGAGAGGTCTGGGTTCGTATGGGACCGCGAGGCCGCCACTTGTGATACTGTCGTATGGGCAGAGAGGTCTGGATTCGTAGGGGATCGCGAGGCCGCCGATTGTGCTGAGACTGCCGTCTGGGTAGAGAGGTCTGGGTTCGTATGGGACCGCGAGGCCGCCACTTGTGATACTGTCGTACGGGCAGAGAGGTCTGGATTCGTAGAGGATCGCGAGGCCGCCGATTGTGCTGAGACTGCCGTCTGGGTAGAGAGGTCTGGGTTCGTATGGGACCGCGAGGCCGCCACTTGTGATACTGTCGTATGGGCAGAGAGGTCTGGATCCGTATGGGATCGCGAGGCCGCCGATTGTGCTGAGACTGCCGTCTAGGCAGAGAGGTCTGGGTTCGTATGGGACCGCGAGGCCGCCACTTGTGATACTGTCGTATGGGCAGAAAGGTCTGGATCCGTATGGGATCGCGAGGCCGCCGATTGTGAGGTCTTGGTATGCATAGTAGGAATCCCCTGTCCTTAGGTGATAGATATATGTAGTTGCAGGATTGTAAATAGGTTCTAGGGAGGGGGTAACGTTCTGGCTGGGTTAGTGAGGCTCTGATGAGCGGGTTCTATCTGATCCGAAAACCCAAGCAGAACAGTGCCCCAGGCATGTCTCATTCCTTTCAGCCCTCCCTGCCCCAATACACTAAAGTCTGTCTGGGGAGGTGCTAGCACCTCCCCAAGCAGGAAACCTATTGTCCAAGCCTCCCTTGCCGGGATCACTCCCAGCAGCAGGAGGTCAGACTTGTGTCTGTGGCAGCAGCATCCATTTTGTGATGCTGAGGCTTTGGTTAGAGTTAAACAGCAAAGTAGTATTTTAACATTTCTCTCCCTCTAGAAGGGAGGAATAATATCCTCATCACCAGAAATGGTATGGGGGTATTATTCCAAAGTGTTAGACACCTTACACAACATGTTTTGATAAAGCCAAACCATAGTTACCATAACCGTTTAAGATTATAAGGCACTTTAAGAGTATATGGTAGGCTATATCATAGAACAGCTATAAGGACATGATTCCGAAAGCTGCAGACAGGCTCAGCTCATGCTAGAGCACCATCTCACATGTTACCAAGCACTCTGCCTCCAGGATTGTTAAGGCCTGCCATAGGAGTGACTGATAGGTACACATGTGTCTATATATAAGGGTAGATATAGGCATACTATATCTAAGCAAGGGGTGATTACACGACCTTGCCCCAGCTGAGTGATCGGCCAGTTGTGTCTGATTGGAAGGCCAGACCAGGGGTGGCATAATACATGCTGCAGCCCCTGGGAGGCCTAGGGTACACCTATGCCCTGGGTACCTGGGGTACACTGTACAGGGTCCAATAAGGTGATCCTTACCAATTGGGAATGTACCTAGGGTACATGGAGTCCATTTTAAAGAGAGAGCAGACAGCCTGAGACCCTGAATGGCAGGATCTCAGGCCAACTAAGTCGAAAAACAAGCTAGACACTAGGCAAAAAGTTGGGGGTAACCATAGTCAGATATCCACCTTCCTACACTGGGGTCGTCAGGTGCAGAGGTGGAACCAGGGGCAGGCTTCGCAGTCCTTCAGGTCACAGAGGCTTTGTTTTGGAGATAGTTGCTTGGTGAACAGGGCCACTGTTCTCAGGAGTCTTGATCTTTGTCAGAAGGCAGGTAGTCCTCCCAAGGCTTTGGAGGTCACTGGGCTGCAGGACGGGTCATCTTTTGGCGTAGGATCGTCGAGAACTGCAGACAGGCCGGCAGTCAGTTGGTTTCTGCAGTCTTGTCCGCTGTTGCGACTCAGTAGTTTCCGAATCTTCTCAGTTCATCAGAAACTTCAAAAGTTCAGGTTCTGGAGATGCCACCTAAATACTAGATTTAGGGGCATTTTAGGGGAGTGACAGGTAGGAGCCAATAGGCCCCTTGCATGATATGTCTCCTCCCTCTATCATGCCCACCTCATGTGGTCGGGGGATATGGACCTAGCCCTGATTGGATAAGTTCTACCATCTTCATGATGGTGGGCACTGAAAAGGGTACTTCACTTCGCCTCCAGCTCCGGAGGGGTGGAGTTGGCAGGGGAGGCATGCCTCCTATTCGTTCTATGTTTTCTCGCCTGTCCTCCCACCAAAAATGGGGTGAGGACAGGAAGGGGGCCAGCTTCCTCTAACAGGAGAGGCGGGGGTGGCATTACAAAGGTGGAAAGGCCTTTCACGCTCCCTGCCACGGATGGCTCTTCCTGACCAGCAGGAGGTGTGAACACCTGCACCAACAAAAGGCATTGTTCGCGACCTCTGAGCATACAGGTACTCACCCCTTGAGGCCAGCACAAAGTCTGAAGGTAGCGGGCTGGTTCAAGCCAGTCTGTGACCACACTAAGGATTGGTAGGTTTCAGGGGACTCCTCTAAGTAGGCCTCTGATTGCAATTTTTAATAAATCTGACACTGGAACCTGTGGCGGTTCATTATGCTGAGTCGTTTAGTACCAGACCTCCCATATTTCAGTGAGGCCAAATTTCAGTGAGGCCATCATGGAGCTGGGGAACTCGTAATGACGAGTGTCTAGCCTATGGACTTACTATGGCTTCCCTGGTCACTTACAATATCCAGGGATTGGACAAGGATATTGCAGGGGAATTTCTGCTCATGCTGAAATGCCTTCACAGAGGATATAGTGCACCCTGCCTTAGGGTTAAGGCCTGCTAGATGGGTGTCTTACCTATATCTTGTGCAGTGTCTATGGGAATGGCACACAGGGATGTGACTCTTCAGTTTTGTCTGCACCAAGACACGTAGGATGCAGTGGCAGTGTGCATGTGCTTGGTGAGGGGTCCCATAGGGTGGGGCAATTCATGCAGCAGGCCTTCGGGACCCGCTTTAACCACAGAAACCTTGCTACCAGGGGTACGTTTTACTAGGGACTTATATATGAGCTAAAGTAGTGCCAATTGTGGTATAGGTTTTAGGGAAAGAACACTAGTACTGGGAATCTGGTTAGGAGGGACCCAATACTCTATGGTCAAAGTTGCATCAAAAGCCAGGCAAAAAGTTGGGGGGTACTGCAACAGAAACCCACTTTCCTACACTGTGCTTAAGGTGCATTAGCAGTGCAGCTCTTCATCCCAATATTAGAGGTTATGCTTAGTAAACAGAGTTAGGATTAGCTCCTGGACACACCCTTAGATACGAGAATGACTGTAGCTTAAGCTTACCTTGATGTATTTGATGGTCTGGTTTTGCCTGTCATACCAGAAGCCATAATCAATCCAGAGTCGAATGAGCTCTAGCGGAGGCTGGGAACCAAAGGTGTCGTTGGCTGGCATGTTGAGATCATCCATGAAAGTAATCAGCTTCTTGCCTCCCATGGGCACATAGACCCCTTTGGTCCTTTTCTCTACGCGGCTTTCAATGATGTTCTGGACATTTCTGGATGTTGTCTGAGAAGCAAGATAAGAATGTCTTACATGTAAGCTTTAGATTTCACGAGGAAAACCTCACTGAGATAAAAACATGACTTGTGTACTTGGTAGAAAAGGTTTTATATTCTGAAACAACACTTGTATAGGAAGACATTCTTATAGTCAACATATGCACCAAAGAAGGCCAAAATCATTATATAAGTGCCAAAACTGAAGGCTATTTCTAATTTGTAAATGTCTAAGAAAGCCGTACCTTGATAAACATTTAGGTGCTAATTTAGAAATGTTGCTGAACATCAATAAAAACTTGAAACCAACAGGCTCAACTCCACCAATTAGACCAAATTAGAAATCCTAAATGTGCCTACCTTCACATACAGTAGCAGAGACAGGCTCAATGAGGAGACTCGTCTATGATACCTCTCACACACGCCCAGCCTAGAGAACCAGTGTAGCACACTAATGGTGAAAATGGCAGAGCCAACAAAACTCTCACCCATACAGTGACTCATACCCTCATGCCACCAAACAATCCTCCATGCTACAGCAAGCACACAATGCACTACAAGGATAAGGAAAAAAACTCCCTGGAATTTATTGCTTCCAAAATGATCCCTGAAAACCTAGGCAAACAAGTTACCTAACTTTGGCAAAAGCTCTTTATAGTGGATATCCTATCTAACCACAGATTCCTCACTGCAGAATATCTCCAGACACCAAACTGGATTTTTCATAGCAGCTCTGCTGCACACTGCAAGGTGGCATCGTGTGGCTCCATGTCGGTTTCATACTGCTCCAACAGTGACAGAGCAGTTATGTATTTGAGCCGCCCTTACGAGCTGACGTTAGTTTCTGCTCTTTACACCTTTCCGCAACTTCAGACACGAAGAATGGACAATTGTTGATAACAGTGTGATGAATACTAATTTGAAACCTTTTAAAATGTTAAAAAGAGGTCCCTCCACAGAACAGGGAGGCGGAAGGACAATGATGAATCTTCGGTTAGATGGAGTATCTGCCAGAAAGAGCTTTACCAGAAGTAAATAACTTGTTGTCCATATGGATACATATACCGAAAATTCCTTACCTTAAAATAGATTCCAAATCACTACCTCCTAAAGGTGGAGGGTCTGTGAAGTGGGTTAAAACCAAAACATCTTGTAGAACAGAGCAGGCAAAATGTTCTTCCCATCTGACCTGGCAGTCAAGGAAGTAGTGTTTTGTGAACATGTGCACTGGAGTCCACGTGGGCACTCTGCATACCAACTCAGTGGTAGCAGCCTTAGCTACTACCTATTCCTGCTGGAATGGGCTCTCAGGCCTTCCAGGGCTGTTATTTGGTCAGTGTAGCAAACCGTAATGTAAACGACTAACCACCTCAACAGGGTACTCTTCTGCACAACTTTCCCTTTCTTTGCTCTAGGGAATCCCACAAAAAGCTGATCATTCATAAGTTAGTCAATACAGTTAGTTATACAATCTATGTAAACGCCTAAAGTCCTTTTAGAATACCACCCTTGGACTCTCTCCTAGTCTTTCTTGGGAGCAAAGAATTCTGGCAGACTGATGGGTTGCCCAAAATGGAAAGGAGTCATGACTTTTGGTAAGAAGGCCACCTGAGTCCTGAGAACTAATTTATTTGGGAAAAGATGGTATAAAGAGCTTGCACTAAAAATTCCTAAAGTTCAGTCACATGACAACCTGATGTAATTGCAATGAGGAAGACTAAGTCTGGAGATGTAATGAGAAGCTATCCATCTGCTCAAAGGGCTTGCACATGAGAAACGTTAAGACCAAATTAGGGTCCCACTATGGAATCACAAACAGCGTGGGAGAATACATGCACCAAAAGTTTAATAAACCTCAACACTACAGGTGATATGCACAAGGAAGGTTGATATGACAAACGTAGAAAGGCCAAAATGACTGACAAACAACCTTTTGTAGTACCCATCTGAAGGCCTTGCTGCTCTGAAAACAAAATAAACAAAAGAACATCCAACAAGTTTTCCTGTAAGGGGTCAGTAATGAGAATGCCAAGACAAATTTGTCCCAGTGCCTGTCAGGATCCGCAACTGTTATCAAACGGGTTCCACTGACAATCCGTCTCTCTCCCTAGAGTGACATCAGAAAGGGTCAAACAAGAGGGATAGAAGAATGGCTAAGAGAGAGAGAGAGAGAGAGAGTAAGAGATACGAGAGAGAGAGAGAGAGAGAGAGAGAGAGAGAGAGAGAGAGAGAGAAGCAGAACGCTACGACTTTACATACTATAGTTGTAGGAAAGGAGGATCTGCTTTAATGGTTACCCCCACTTTTTGCTGGTGTTATTCTGTTTTTCTGACTAGTCTGACTGGGATCCTGCTAATCAGAACCCCAGTCTCTGTGCTTCCTCCCTAAATCAGACCTTTATGAGCACTTAGCTACCCCCCAGATTGGCTACTGGTGTACCCTTATAAGTCCCTAGTATATGATACTAAGGCACCCAGGGCATAGGTACACCAGAGGTCCCTAACGGGCTAAAGAATGTATTATCCCACCCATAGGAGCCCACTCAAATTGGGACTACAGGCCTGCCACTGAAGCCTGTGTAAGCTGGTGCTAGCACCATGTACGAAAGATATACAATTTCTTATAACTAAGGTCACTACACTTAAAACCATTCCATTTCCAGCAAACTTTATTTCAGTCGATATAGACCATAAAAAATACAAAATAAAAAACAGTTTGCATGGGTAAAAACACATATCATAGAAAAATACAGGTAAAATACACATATGAAAATTGTAAATTTAGCGGCATTAAAATACATCCTAATAAGCACAGGGTGGGAGGATCGAGGTGTCCAGGCCTTCACCCTATCCTCACCCTGCTGCCCTGTGTACAGCCACTAGGGCCATAAACACTACATATACAGTCTTATCAGTACATATTTACAATTCATCACTGTTCCTAGTGGTTAAATCATAGAAAAAAGATTTAAAAAGTTAAAAAGAAGGGAGGCCGCATGCACTATGGACTTTTTATCAATGTAGTGCCATGTTTACCAACCTCCTACGGGTGTGTCACATTGAATTTAAAAAACGGGATACGGCAAAGACTGTAAACGCTGCCACACAGTGCATGAATCCTAGGTTCCGACAGAGTGTGATGAGCCAGCGCTGTCTGGCTGGTTTATAGCCAGGACAAAAAAAGAAGACATGGAGCTCTGAATTATCCCCACAGTTGCAAGCTGGGCATCCAAGGGGAATGGCTTTTGACCATTTGTTGGTAAAAGCACGAAGCGGCAAGGATCCTAGTCTGAACTGGATATATAGTTTCCTTGCAGAGGCGGGTTGAATATCATCCAGAAAGGACTCGGTCCAATACTCGTCTTAAATCCTTAGGAAGTTAGCTGTCAAGTGTCCTAAGGCCAGGCCCCCTGGACATCTGCTAATTTGAGCAACCTGTAAGCTTTTACTAATTACGAAAGTGAAGTTATCAGACACGATTCTTCAGGGTTGCTCCATAAGCTAAGTTTACAGAAATCTGCAACATAGGTCCTTAACGTACATAAGCCAAGGTATTTTGTCCAGACCCGGGAGACTCAATAACTCCTTTAGCTCTGTCTGGTAGACTGCTAGCTCCGAGGTCACCCACAGTCTGCGGCAAAATGTTAATGGCCTAAGTCCAATCTCATCCTCATTCGGTCTGATTCCTAAGTCCATGCGTAGGGGTATAAGGGGGGTGCTGATCGGAAGGCTCAACATTTGCCACATAAGGTTGTTCTCTGTTTTGGTCAGTCTATCAGCGGGACGATGACCCCATAATTAAGCCCCATACAATGGAGCGCCCTAGCTAGCACCTTATATATCTCCGCTATAGGGCCTGCTGGTTTGTGACAGGAGTTTCTATACATTTTTGCGATTCCCCCCGCAATCTGAGCTAACTTCAGGCTTGCTTTAGCCGAATGCGGGCCCCATTCAAACGTTTCTGACAGAGTGACACCTAGGTAGTCAAAAACTGACACCCACTCAAGCAAGGAGGGGTTTCGGCGGAAGGTTTTGGCTGAGTTGAAGACCATAAATTTGGTCTTCAATGTGTTTATCTCCAGCCCCCTGTTTTTGCAACAGATGGCAAAACTATCAAGGACCCTCTGGATGCCCATGGGCAACTTAGAGAGTAACACTTAAAACCTATAAGTCACCCCTAAGGCAGGCCTTTCAATCCTGAAGGCAGGGTGCTTGGTTATAAGTGTGAGGGTGCCCCTGCATGAGCAGGACACCCCTACAGTTCCCGGAGTCCATATTACAGGCGTTGTAAGTGCATCAGCCATTACGATACATAGAGTGGCCATGCGTCATTACGCGACGGCTAACTCTAAACTGGCTGTAACGAACCCTGGCATGTTTGGTATCAAACATGTTGGAATCGTTCCCCAACACCGTAAATGGTGTTGGATGTATGATTCCATACACTGGGGGGCTCCTTAGGAACGCCCTCCATGCTCCCGGTTCTAGTCTTCCAGACCTGGACAGCAAGTTATAGCTGCTGCTAACCAGAGACACGATTCTGCCCTCCTGCTGCTAAGCCAAGCTTAAGCAGGGAAAGGTAGGACAATAGGTTTCCTGTCACAGGGAGGTGTGACCACCTCCCAGACAGGACTTAGTGTATTGTGCCAGGGTAGGGGCGCTTGCCAGCGCCACTAGACTGCTTTGAAGGGCACATTTGGTGCCCTCCTTGCATACTCCAGTTACAACCAGTTCAGGGAGCCGTTGGCTCCCGCTCTGGCTCAAAACAAGACAAAGGACATAGGAGTGTCCTCCCCACTGTCCAGCCCCTCCTCTGGGAGAGACTATGTTGGACTTCACTTTGAGAACTGACACTGCACCGGAAAGACTCCTGCTGCTCCTGGTCTCGTCGTTCTGCCAGTCGTCTGTGCCTGTGCTCCATCCAGGTTCTTTCCCAGGTCTGTGGATATTTAAGATACCCAAAGGAATCTCCCTTGGAGTGAAGGAGTCACTCCCCTGCATCTGCAGGCACCGCAACAAAGCTGACTTGTCACCTGTTCCTGAGCTCCCACGGACTCACAAATGTTCCGCAACACAGGTGGTGGTTTTGCAACTCCCTCGAGGTCTTCACAGCAACTCTGAAGCCAGTATCCCTTGTCGGAACAGCTGGAGCAGTACCCCTGTGCACCACATTGACTTGTCCTTGCCAAGGCTTGTTGACTCCCTTAACCAGAGATCCTTGGGCTCCAAGAAGATCCAGCATCTCTTGCTACCAAGATCTTTATCCTCACCGCATCCTCTGCACCGTGAGCCTGCATCATTGCTGAGATGCTCAAAGTCCTCTTGATACTAATGTCCCTCCGGCCGCCTGGGTTCCTTGGCTCCAGTGGGATCCCCTGTTTGCTTCGGGCCTACTCTGACTTACCTGCTTGAGGTGAGTCCCTTGGACTTTGCTGGTCCCGACACTGCAACTTTTTCGTCTACCTCATTTGTTGTTGCTGTCAAGGCTTGTTGGTGCTCCCAATGGACACCAACTCCCTGGCTCGTGACATGCGATGTGGGGCAGCTTGTGACCGGCTCCTGGTGTTCCACAGCATCGTCTGGTCCGCACCGCAACAGCGCCAAGGTCACCGCCAACTCTCCTGCATCTTCCAACATCGGTGGGCATTCGCCTTCCGTGCCTCCGGATCACTCCTGAGTGGCATAGACTCTGTCCCCTCTGCTTGCAGGTACCTCTCATCCTGAATCCACCCTTGGGTTCAACTGGACTCTTTCAGCTTCAGCTGGCAAGAACCACCACCCTGCCCCAATACACTAAATCCTGTGTAGGAGGTGGTCACACCTCCCTGTGACAGTATAGCTTCTGTTCTGCCTTGCCCCGTTTGAGCTTGGCTCAGCAGCAGGGGGGCAGAAACGTGTCTCTGGTCGGCAGCAGCCCTAGCTTGCTGTACGGTTCTGGAAGACTGGTACCAGGAGCACTGATGGCATCCCTGTGGAGCTTTACACTATATGGAATCATACCTCCCAAACCGTTAACGGTATGAGGGTATGATTACAAAATGGTTGATTTCAAACATGACAGGGTTCGTTACAGCCAGTTTAGAGATGGTCATTGCGTAATGACGCATGGCCACTCTATATGTCATAATGCCTGAAGCACTTACAACCCGGGAGAATGGACTTTGAAGGTTGGAGGGATGCTCTGCTCATGCAGGGGCACCCTCACACTTAGGACCGAGGACCCTGCCTTCAGGATTGAAATGCCTGCCTAAGGGGTGACTTATAGGTTTTAAGTGGAGTGAGCTCAGATATAGGGAAACCTATATCTGTCGTAAGTGGTGCTAGCACCAGCACCAGCTTACACAGGCTGCAATGGCAGGCCTGGTGTCAAAATTTGAGTGGTCTCTCATGGGTGGCATGGAAGACCTCTGGGGTACCTATGCCCTGGGTACCTTGGTACCATTTAATAGAGACTTAGAAGGGTACCCCCAGTAGCTAATCTGGTTGGTACCTGAGTACTCACCATGTCTAATTTAGGGAAGAAGCACAGTTACTGGGGTCGTGACTAGCAGGATACCAGTCAGAGTAGTCATAAACCACAGCTCGAATCTGGCTCAGCAGCAGGAGGGCAGAATCGTGTCTGTGGTCAGCAGCAGGACTAGCTTGCTGTTGGACCCCGAAAGGCTGGTACAGGGAATAGAGGGGGCTCGCTAAGGGATCCCCCCAGTACATGGGATCCTATATCCATCACTGGAATCGGTATTGGGGTAGGATTCCAACAGGTTTGATACCAAACATGACTGGTTTTGGTGCAGCCAATATATAGTTAGACATCTCGTAACTGACTAGATGTCCATTATATGTATAAAATGCGTGACCGCACTTACAAAGCCTGGAGAATCGACTCCTGGAATGCAGGGGGTGTCATGCTCATGCAGGGCACCTCACACTTATAACCAAGCACCCTGTCTTCAAGATTGAAAGGCCTACCTTACGGGTGACTTATAGGTTTTAAGTGCAGTGACCTCAGATATAAGGAAACTTATATCTTTTGTGAGTGGTGCTAGCACCAGTTCACTAAGGCTGCTTTGGCAGACCTGTAGTCTAAGTTTGAGTGGGCTCCCATGGGTGGCACAGTACATACTGCAGCCCATGGGAGAACCCTGGTGTACCTATGCCGTGGGTACCTTAGTACCATAAACTAGGTACTTAGAAGAGTACACCTGTAGCCAATTGGGAAGGTACCAAAGTACTTACCATAGTCCAATTTAGGGCGAGAGCACAGTGACTGGGCACCTGATTAGCAAGATCCCAGTCAGACTAGTCAGAAAAGAAGAAGTTACTTACCTTCGGTAACGATATATCTGTAACAGACATAGATTAGTTATAGATTCCTTCCCTTTAGAATTACCCCAGGCGTCAGACTGGATCTGGAGAATCGCCCGCTGACGTCAGTTCTTTTACACGACATTCCACGTCAGAAGCCCAGAACCATGCAAGATACTGACCACTGGTGCACAAAACCAGGGCCCTGAAAGGGATTCCCTGACTCTAGAAGTCAGTTCGCAGAATGGGGCGGATGGGTGGGGCGGTAAGGAATCTATAACTAATCTATGTCTCTTACAGATATATCGTTATCGAAGGTAAGTAACATGTTCATCTGAAAGAGACAATTAGTTATAGATTCCTTACTTTTAGAATAGATACCCCAGCAATACCAACCCCAGAGGTGGGTCTGCGAACCAAATTCACACCAGAGAGTCCTGGAGAACAGAACGGCCAAAGAAGCCATTACTCTGGACTTGGCTGTCCAGGCAGTAGTGTTTTGTGAACGTATGCAGAGATGCCCACGTAGCTGCCTGACAGATGCCATTGAGGGGGACTCCACGTCCCAAAGCAGTGGTAGCTGCCATCGCCCTGGTGGAATGGGCGTGCAATCCCACTGGAGGCTCCTTCTTTGCCAAAGAGTAGCAAGCTTTAATGCACAAAATGAGCCACCTAGAGATGGTCCGTTTGTGGACGACCTGACCTTTTTTGGCGCCCACGTAGCCTACAAAGAGCTGGTCATCCACCCGGAATTACTTGGTGCAATCCAAATAAAAGGAAAGCACACATTTTGGATCCAGATGGTGGAGCCTCTCTTTCTCCTTAGAAGGATGCGGAGGCGGAAAGAAGGCAGGCAAAGTGACCACTTTAGGAAGAAAAGAGGGACAGGTTTGAAGGACAACCTTTTCCGGATGAAACACCAGAAATGGCGGTTTCGAAGAAAGAGCCTGGAGCTCACTCACTCTGCAAGCAGAAGTGATGGCAACCAGAAAGGCAGTCTTTAAAGTGAGAAGTCTGAGAGGACAGTTATGTAGCAGCTCAAAGGGCGCGCACATAAGATAAGTAAGAACCAAGTTCAAGTCCCATTAAGGCATTATGAAGGGAATAGGAGGAAAAAGATGAGTAATGCCCTTAAGAAAGCGATTTATAACAGGGGACTTGAAAAGAGAAGGCTGATCAGGAAGCCTAAGAAAAGCTGAAATGGCTGAGAGATAGCCCTTAAGAGTGCCCAGAGCACAGCCCTGCTAAGCCAAAGAAAGGAGGAACAAGAGAACCTCAGAAAGAAGGGCAGAAAGGGGATCCACAGCCTTTGCTGTGCACCATGCCACAAATTCCTCCACGACCTACTTCTGGGGCAGGAACTTGCTCGATGGGTCCCTTGGCCAAGAGAGCCGTAACTTCCTGTTGGAGGAGGGCCAGATGACCCTCCGACATGCGATGGTAGTGAGGTGGCATAGCTGAGGGGGTAGTCTCGAAGGGGAGGGAGTAGCCCCTTCAGACTATTTACAAAACCCACCTGTCCGACGTAATGGTGCGCCAGTGGGGGAGGTGATGGCGAATCCTGCCGCCAACTGGCGATTGGTGGCCCTGAAAGGTCGGACTAGGAAGGTTTGGAGCCTGCTGCAGAGGGAACACTGGTGGACTGACCAACTCGCTGGCCCCCAGACCCATGACGGTGGGTCCCACGTCCCCGGCTGCGCAGGGGCTGAGCAGCTTGCACCGGCCTGTGTCTCTGGGTGGAACATTGTGAGGCACCCCTTCTGTAGCCACGAAAGGGGCAAAAAGCAGACTACGCAGGGTGGGTGGTGGAGAGGCCCAAGGACTTGGCTGTAGTCCGAGAGTCCTTGAAGTGCTCTAGCGCGTTGTCTGTTTTGTGGCCGAACAGGTGATGCCATCAAAGGGCATGTCCATCAGGGTAGCCTGGACATCCCCGGAAAAGCCCGACCTCAGCCAGGCGTAGAGTTGAAGGGCTACCGATGTTGAAATCGCTCTGCCTAGCGAGTCGGCGGTGTCCAGTCCACATCTTATGGAAATCTTAGCTGCGTCTCTCCCCTCGTCAACTGCACGGAGAGCACGGCCTGGTCCTCCTCCAGGCACTGGAGCAGCACCTGCGCTACCATATCCCACACGGAGTGGGTGTAATGGCCCAACAGACATGCGGTGTTCACCGACTGCAGTCCCAAGCGGAGGAATAAAACTTCTTCTTCCCAAGATGGTCCAGCTTTTTGGATTACCTATCAGGTAGAGCATTAGGGAATGCGCCTTTGGATGTCGAGGCTTGGACCACCAAGCAAACAGGGGTGGGGTGTGGGAGAGGAAAGTGGGGTCTCCCGGAGCCGGGCGGTGTCATTGGGCAATAATCCTATCAACAGGAGCCCCTGTGTTGGGCCTGGACCAGGAGCCCAAAAGGATGTCAGTTAGAGCTTCATTGAAGGGTAGCAGGGGCTCTGAAGGGCACACGGCATCCAGCCGCCCCTGTGCCGCTGATGGTGCAGCTCCTGTGCTTATTGTTGGCCCCTGCAGTGCTGATCTTAACTCCAAGAGTTTTGCTCCCACAGCCAATTTTCCTGTTCGTGAGCAGTCCCTGAACAAAGGCCCATTAGCCCCATTGGCTAACATTGGGCCCTTGCACTCTGTACTTACCCGCCCCAGTGCCGCTGGCGGTGCAACTTGAGTGCCAACCTAGACCTTGGGGAACCTTGGTCCTAACCCCCAAAACTCACACTCGTGAGTCGAGTACTTATCTGTGAAACTGATAACAATTTTTCTCCCATAGGAAGCAATGTCATCTGTTTTTGTTTCTAAAATGTTCTGAGTTGAACTGATGTTTTGGATGGAAAAAAAATTAACAATCCTAAAAAGTCTTACTTACCGTGTATTGTGAGATACCCGGCATGGTATCTAGGCATACCACCCGAGTAGTTGATTCACATGCTTAAATATTCCCCGTCGTCGAAGTGGGAGTCCCACGGTACATAACATAGCAATGTAGTAATAACATAAGCCTAATAGGCATAAAAGAAAGTAAAACCATAGAGTTTTCATGGATAGACAACTTGTCACATCTATAACATATTACTGTCATTATATTTTAGTCCAAAATCCAGCCAATCAGGCGTCCGCACCCTCTAGAACCCTCTCCCCAGAGGCTCAGGCCCTCAGATTTTCGTAGCACAAGTGTGACATAAAAAGTCCAATATATGATGGGGAGCCTCTGAGGGGAGGTGGGTGGGTCGCATGTAAATCTATGAAAGACACCAATACTGGAGAACCACCATTTACAGGTCAGTAACTTTTGTTCTTATGTTCGAATATGCAATGTTTACATGTTGGTATTGGTTCAAAAAGCAGTTTAAATTACACAGTAATTACTTTTGGAATACTTTTGGATTACTTTTAGATTACATCAACTACTCGGGTGGTATGCCTAGATACCATGCCGGGGATCTCACAATACACGTAAGTAAGACTTTTTAGGATTTGTAGTGTCTTTCATAGATTCACATGCTTGAATAAGAGTAGTGAGCAGTGATAACATAATAATACAAGGTACATAAGAATCAAAGCAATAGCAATACCCAGTGCAAAAGACTATAGGCATATAAAATATATAATATATATATATATATATATATATAAATACATAATGAATGTACCTTGTATACAGGAGGCGGGAAGCATCAGAGGCTCACCTTTATTTAAAAAGATTACGAAGGACTACCTGTCCCACAGCCGTGTCCGTGTTGTCTGCAGCATCCAGACAGTAGTGTCTCGTAAAGGTGTGTCTGCTGCACCATGTTGCAGCCCTGCAGATGGATTGAAGAGGAAACTCAGCAAATAGCGCAGTAGAAGAAGAAACCTTCCTGGTGGAATGCGTTAGAATGTTTGATGCAAGTGGTTTTCCCGCTTGTTGATGGCAAAAGGCAATAGTAGAAGATTTCCAGCGTGCTATAGTTTGTTTGGTGACCGGATGACCTTGTCGCATCCGTCCGTAGGCCACAAAGAGTTGGTCATTCTTACGAATAGTAGCTGTTCTCTGAAGGTAAAATTTGAGACATCTTTTGACATCCAAAGAATGAAGCGTTTTCTCTGCAGGAGTTTGAGGATTTGGAAAAAATGTTTTTAAAACAACCGGCTCGTTAAGGTGGAAATCCGATGGCACCTTGGGGATAAAGGTCGGATTGGTGCGGAGCAGGACAGAGTCTTTAGTAAATTGAAGAAAAGGTGGTTTAGTGGTAAACGCCTGTAAGTCACTGACCCGGCGGGAGGATGTAAGAGCCAGGAGTAGAGAAGTCTTCCAAGTAACATATTTGAGACTGACTTTATGGATTGGCTCAAATGGTGGTTTCATGAGCTGTGCCAGTACAATGTTTAGATGCCAAGATGGAGGTGGTCGACGTATCGGAGGAAACATTCGAAAAAGACCTTTGAGAAATTGTTGAATTACTCTTGACGAGTAAAGTGAGTTAGAGCCATCTTGTCGGAATCGTGAGATTGCTGCTAGGAAAACCTTAAGGGTAGAGTATGAGAGGCCTGATTTCGCTAGGTGCAAAAAAAAAAGGCAAAAGTTGGTCTGGCTTGGAATGTATAGGATGTACTTGAGCTTCATTGCACCATAAACAGAATCTTTTCCATTTGAGTTTATATGTTTTCACCGTTGAAGGCGCTCTAGCCTTAGCCAAGACTTCTCTGCAATCTAAAGGAATGTCTAAATTTACAAATTCATGGTGCTCAGGTACCAAGCCGCTAAACGTAGAGATGCAGGATTGGGATGACAAATTTGGCCGTGTTCCATGGTCAAAAGATTTGGAAGAGGGCGAAGAATGATCGGTTCGCACAGGAGCAGCAGTTCCGTGAACCATATTTGTTGAGGCCACCGGGGAGGACTATAAGAATAATGTGACAGGGTTCTTTCCTCATTTTCCGCAGAACCTTGGGGACTAGAGGTATTGGTGGAAAAGCGTAAGCATATATTTTTGACCAGTTCATCAAAAATGCATTCCCACATGACCTTGGTTGGGAAAGCCAACTTGCGTAGAACAGGCATTTGCGGTTCAGATATGTTGCGAACAGATCCAGATTTGGAGGACCCCATAGCTGAAAAATGTGATCCAGAATGGGTTGGTGTAATTCCCATTCGTGATTGGTCGTGGACGATCTGCTTAGGGAATCCGCAAGATTGTTCGACGCTCCCAGAACATGAATTGCTGTGAGGACGATGTGATGTTGAATCGCCCAATTCCAAATTTGTTGAGCCTGAAGGGACAACAAGACGGACCTCGTGCCTCCCTGTTTGTTGATGTAGTGCATGCACGTTGTGTTGTCCGTACGGATCAACACCGTGCTTCCTCGAATGATGGTTCGGAAGGCTTTCAGAGCCAGAAAAATGGCCAGTAACTCTAAAAGGTTGATGTGTTTTGTTTTTTGTTGAACGGACCACTTGCCTTTCACAGTCAGTCCTTGTAAGTGGGCGTCCCAACCCTCGAGCGATGCATCGGTCGTGAGGGTGAATAGTGGAGTGTCCGCTACAAACGGACGTCCTGAGGAGATATTTTCTTCGTGAGTCCACCATAAAAGAGCTCTTTTTAGTCGATGTGTGACTCTGAATAAATCGTTGAAAGTTCCTGAGACTTGAGCCCACTGTTTGTCCAATTCTTCCTGGACAGGTCTCATTTTCAAGCGGCAGTGAGGGACTAGAGGAATGCACGAGGCGAACATCCCTAGGAAAGATTTCAACTGTCGGACAGAAACAAACTCTTTTAGATGGATAGAGGTCGCTAGATTGCGAAGACGTTGACGCCTTTCGTGCGACACAAAAGCTTTCCCTTGCCTGGTATCTAGAATGGCTCCCAAGAACAGTCTGTTTTGAGCTGGGAGAAACTGAGATTTTCCCATGTTTAATGTGAGGCCCACAGATTGGAAGAGGGACCTGCATAACAGAGTTTGTTTGGATGCTAGTTCGAACGACTTTGCCTTCAGTAGGCAGTCGTCTAAGTGTGGAAAGATTTGCACTCCTTGAAGACGAAGGTAAGCTGCCACCGGGAGCAGAACGAAGGCCGAATGGCAGAACTTTGAATTGGAAATCCTTTCGGGCCACTCTAAATCTGAGACATTTTCTGTGTCTCGGCAGTATGGGAAGATGAAAATAAGCATCTTGAAGATCTAAAGTTGTCATAAACTCTCCTTGGGTTAGAAAAGGGAGTACTTCTTGAAGGGACAACATACGAAAAGTTTGTGTCTTGATGTACTTGTTTAGAGCACGTAGATCAAAAATGGGACGCCATTCTCCAGACTTTTTCTGTATGAGGAAGAACCTTGAATAGAACCCCCTGCCCTTCTGTAGTTTTGGCACCACTTCGATCACGCCCTTTCTCAATAAAATTTTCAGCTGATTCAAAAGTTCTTTTAGGTGAGCAGAAGGGGGACCTCTTGGTGCAGTATTGGGAGGAACCTTTACGAATTCCAATGCATGTCCCCTGCGCACAATATCTAGAACCCATTGATCGGTCGTATTTTGTGACCATTTGGAGTAGAAGTGGGAGATTCGACCTCCAAGTTTTGAAAAAGCGGGAGGATTTGGCGACGGTGGGTGGTGAGAGTCATTGTTTCTTGGAGGAATCCTTTCC
The DNA here is from genome assembly GCF_964204655.1 of Triturus cristatus. NCBI lineage: Eukaryota > Metazoa > Chordata > Amphibia > Caudata > Salamandridae > Triturus > Triturus cristatus. The sequence goes on along the minus strand of NC_140595.1, from coordinate 775,159,158 downwards.
TCTATAAGAGGATTTTCCTCTGTATTGCCTGTAGTTGGAAGAATGTTGTTGCCTATATGACTGTTGATTCTGGGAGGAGTAGCGGTTCTGACTTTGTCTGAACAGATTCGAATTTCCTCGAAAGGAAGAGGAGGAACCACGACCTCTTGCGCCTCGAAAAAGCTGTTTTTTGAATTGTAAAGACCCAAAAGCACGAGCAGTGTCAGTGTCCTTTTTAATTGTTTGAAGGGCATCGTCTATATGCTGGCCAAACAATGATTCACCGTCGTAGGGCATGTCCAGTATTTTTGTTTGTACCTCCTGACGAAAAGACGTAGCCCGTAACCAGCCCTGACGCCTGAGGACTGCTGCACCAGCCAAAAGACGGAAGCCAGTAGAGGATACATCAATGGCGCAATCGATAATTTCCGAGGAAATCCTTTCCCCCTCTTGGAGAATCTTTAAAGCCTCTGGCCTAGATGCCTCAGGGATAAGGTCTATTAGAGATGAAATGTCTGACCACATTTGGCGGTCGTAACGGCCCAGGATCACTAAAGAATTGGCCGCCCGTACTGTAGTTGCCGCCATAGTGGAAAATTTCTTTCCTATACCATCCAGGCGTCGACCTTCTCGATCTGGTGGTGCAGACAAAGGAGACGATGGGTTCCTGGATCGACGCTGAGCTGCCTGAGTAATGATGGAATCAGGCTTTGTTTGCGAAATTAAACAAGCAGGAGAATTTGGAGGGGCTTGTATTTTTTATCTGTCCTAGGAAGGATAGCTGGAATGGAGTTAGGAGTTTGCATCAGCTTGAGGCCTTCTTGCCAGGTAAAATCGATAATTGGAATACAACGGACCTGCTTTTGAGGTTGATCTGAGGAAATATGAATTTTGTGATCAGTTATGTCCCCTATCGTAGACCCCAACGGCTCCATGTGCATGCTATAAGTACATGTATGTTCCCTCCAGTTCCAGTTATGAAGACGCAAATACATGTGCGTCCGCCGTCAACATGTCCTCTTTCAGATCCGCCATGAATGGGTCAGATATTCCATTCCTAAGTATGAAAGGCCACCGACTTTATGTGGTTCACTTTCCACATTTTACAGATTCAGGCGAGTAGGCCCTGAATTCTGCCATCAAGCCTTTTCCTGCCTTCTGCCTCTGAAAGCTCCAGTCCGAGCCTGCATCTGTATCCATGAACTTTGTCCTACTCCCTGCGCGGCTAACGGTGCCTGATCCAGCCTGTTGCCTGCCAAAAACTGTATTTCACCTTCAAGATTATCTGCTCCGCTCCTCATCCGATGCATTCCTGTCTAGTAGTTTAGGTAAACATTCTTCCAGCTACCGTGCAAAGGGCCAGGCCTCACTGTCCTCATGCAAGTAATTCATAGCCCCTGTTACCATGGAAGATTCCTGCCCCCTCGCATTTCATGTAGACACTTAGACGCTTGTACACGCACTAACAGTCAGTATAGAATAGATTCCGTCCTAGAGACCTTTCCTTTTGGATAATACAGTTCTTTAAACATAAGATATTAGATATGATTTGGGATTAGGTTGACATGACCCCTCAGACTTCTGTCTCCACATGTAGAGCTAAATGTCAAGTCCCCTTCACCCTCTAGTTGCACGTCACTCACACGTCATGCGGCTGCGCGCGCATCTCTGCCAAGTATTTTCTGCTGACATTGCAGGATTCTCTTATGGATCCACCCACCTGTGACATCATGTTTAATGACGTATTTAGTTACGCCTATGTTTACGCCTTTTTTCATTACGTATGTGTATCATTATCTGTGTTATCAGCTGTTACGCCTCTTGCATCTGTCTTAATGTAATACTTTTCATATAAATATCATTACTTGTCAATAATGTATTGCCTTCCCTTCCTGAACCTTCGTGGTGATGGAATTTGAAGCCTACAGTTCGAACTGTAATTCCTTTGTAGAGGAATAAAGCCTTTTAGAACCTCTAATACCACGGATTCTGCCTCTTATATTTACTGAGTTATTCTTACTAGACTTTACCGCATAAAAAATAGTACCGGTAATGAAATATTTACCACATAAATTGGCGCCCGAACAGGGACACTTTCTCATCTCACGCGCCGGAGGTGCGTTGCAGGCCCGGTCTCCTGCCACAGCTGAACGGACAAAAACGCGTACCTGCAGGATTTCCTGTATCTCCCTCCGGCCAAGCGGGGGCGACTGAGGCTGCGATCAACACCCAGACGAGGCGGTGAGAAGTGCGAAGTATCCCGACCAGAGCCTAGCTGAGAGAGCAAGATCCGAGGTATACAGAGGCCCACCAGGTTCCGAAGTTCCGAGTCCAGTCGAGTCCAGTCCAGTCCGGTCCAGTTTCAGTTCAGTTCCGAGGCCTTCCGTTCCGCGCTACCCGGTGAGTACCATTGCCGGGGAGGCATTTAAACGTGCACATAGGTTGTGCCGGTCAAGACGGGTTTGGGTACACAAATCCGGTCTGCACTGTTTTAGCAGTGTATCTGTACTGTTTAGCAGTATATCTAGTATGTCTTGCATATAATTTAGTATTATCTAGTGTCAGTATTATGTCAAGTAACTAGTTTTCTATTAGTTATTATCGTTCGTTAAAACTGTTAAATGTTAAATGTTTTAATACGTTCTACATATTGTGGTGTGAATGATTGTTCATTATTGTGTTTATTGTATTAAGTGTGTTCAAGTAATAAGGTCTAAAAATGCCGCTCTTTTCAAAACTAAGACAGATCAAAACCAGAAAAGGGGTACTCGAAGAAGCTGTTCCCATTCCACCTAGGGACACTCCAGGATACTTTATGTATCATAAGCATGGCCTAGATGCCGTGTTATTTCTTGATTTATGGGTGGACTACACCAAAGAGTTGCCAGAAAGTCAGAGGTGGCCCGCAGCGGGGACCTGGGATGCAGATTGCATCATGAGAGTAGAAGAAGAATTATGGAAAAAGAAAGCCAGACAGTCACAGAAAGATGCCATTGAATTATGGCGTAAAGAATCATATAGACGTACAGAAAAAGCGCTCAGACAAGAAGAGAAAGGTAGGGAGAATTCGAATAAAACCCGAGAAAATTTATTAATTGAGGAAGGTACCCGAGTAAAAGCAGAACAAGTAGACAGACAACGAAACACTCTTATGAATGGTATGTATCCTCTTCTGGCCGAAGGGTTACCTCAGGCCACCCCGGAAATACCGAAAAACTTGACACCCCCATTGCTCCCGATAAAAGCACATCCCAAAACAGCAAAAGATATTTTCCTTTCTTCCTATTTAGATGATGTAGCTCCTGAATATGCTAATGCTCCGCCACACGCACGGCCCACCGATGGTGTTCAACGTCAAGATCATCCGTCTGTATCCCCGCAACAACAAACTCCTACGCCCATTCCCACAGGTCCGTCCGTTTCTACTGTTTTTCCCGCATCTACAATTTCTATCTTACGTCCAACGAATCCTTTCTTGCCCAGCACCTCAGATGGTGCTACAGGAGGTACGACAGACATGTTTGCCACACCGCCGCGAAATAAACAGACCCTTAGAGATTTAGCACTCCAACGTACACCCCAACTAGCGACATCCGACATGTTTAAAGAACATCTAGTGGATTGTAGATACGATCCAGTGCCAGGTAAACAGGACAGATTGCTACTATCATCACTACGTATACGACGAGCTACATTGTATTTAATGACGATACCAGGAATGGTTGAACACCTAGACAATATATATCACTTTGTCCAAACAGGGCGAGGCCCAGAAAGTATTAACGAAGCTATGGAATACCAGAAAGTGGATGTACAAAGACAACTACTACGTTTTTTCATAAACTGCGTGATCAGGAACCAAGACAGGCCTGAGGCAGAGCATGATACCATGCAAAAACTTGCCAAATGGGGTCAGAACATATCAGACGAGAAACATGATAGACAGGCGTGTATAATCGCCATGTATCGAAAGATCCGCAAGGAAGTAGAACGAATACATAAAGAAAGACGAGAAGCAGACAGAATTGAATCAGAGGGAGAGGAGGAGCAAGAATCAGAACAATTAGATACGATAGCTTACGTAGGTAGAGGAAGACCCCATAATAATACTAGAGGCTTTAATGATCCGATACGTCCGATACGTCCAGAATGTAACAGACATTTTCAAACCCCTATGTTAAATACAAGGTCCCCTGAACACCTATTCCAAGCCGCTGATAAATTACTCCGAGATCGAAGGGGGTACCATATGCTCGATTCCATGGATGAACAAGAATTAGCCAGGTCAGCAGTACAATGGGCTGACAGTCCCAGCAAATACAGTGATGATGCACTAGCACACACGTTTCTGAATCTTGCCCCAGACGAACAGCGTTTAGCTAGTATATACATGATTCAACACCTCCTTATATTATATAAAAGCCAACACTCCGATCCTGGACCCATACCTGACATATTGACCGAATTACTCACGAATAAATGGAGAGGGTCAGGTACTGATTTAATTAAAGAAATTCTAGAATTTCGAAACCAGTATATAGTTTTCGCATACCCAGAACACGTTCCAATTCCCACTATGGGAAGAAAAATATATCACATAGATAGACAGAATCCGTTACGCGAAGTACACCCAATCAGAGGTGAAGATAATAACTTTACACGCGTGTTTGTGTACACGCCTATAACTAAAATTGAATTATTAGAAATGAAGAAAGTAGTACCCAGCCATGACAAGGATCCAGCAGGTTTCCACCGTGAGATAAAAGACATGTTACTCATGGGAGAGTATACCTACCCCGACATCATGAAAATATTGAAAGTATTAATGCCTGCCGGTGTTTACGAGAAACTCAAAGAAAAGGAATGGGAGGTGGGAGACCAAAAGATAGACTGGACAGCATTAGAAAACGAAGAAAAGGCCCGAGCTGCAGGATCAGGGCTTGGGGAAAAGACTACAGCACTACCAGGATTACTAGTACAGGTACTGCCACGTTTATTAACTACGAAAAAGGAGGACTGGGGTGCAATCTCAGCCTGTAAACAAAAGCAAGATGAAGACACTAGTGATTTCTATTCCCGATTTGAAAAATGTTTTGGTATCAATAGTGGCATAAAAGCAAGTAGCGAGTCATATCCACATCTATTTGTGACAAAATTAGTTGAAAATTCCCTGCCGCAAGTTAAGAATAGAGTATTGAAATTTGAGAGTACCTGGCAAGGTAACACCCCGTCACAGATGTTACAGATGTTACAATATCACCACAATAGAATTAGAGAAGAACAAGAACATGAACAAAGACGTATGAAAGATACGAAAATGAAAATGCTTGTTGCTCAGTCAGTTCCAGCTGATGGTCATAAAAAGGGTGATTCCACAGGTCCGACGAAAGGGACATGCAACTATTGTAAACAACAAGGTCATTATATACACGATTGTCCAGTCTTGAAACATAATATTGCCACAGGTAGAACCCAGGAAAGACCACGTCCACCTAGACAGGATCAGAATCAACAACAAATCCCTCAGCATGCACAATCTAGGCCAGCTCCGCAACAGCCAGCTCCGCAACAGGCAGCTCCACAACAGACCGTAGCACCACCACAAGCGCAGCCTATTGCTGCCACACAAGCAACAACGCAACAGATGTACCAGTATGCACAAAATGACTATCCCGATTATCAGCGATACACATGAAATAGCCTAGAGAGGGAAGTTGGCTTACCCCTTATCGAGGTTCCTGTAGATCATGAGGGACCTTATGTACATAGTGAACTATTAGGGGAAGACAGAAAGTTTTTACTTGATACAGGGGCAAGCAGAACAACTATACGACGCAGTGAAGTTCCAGGGGCACCCCTCTCAGGCTCACAGAATATTTCCCTTGGATTCTCAGGAAAGCCTATCATTAATGAGGTAACGCAACCTCTTCCACTTACGGTTGGTCCATTGACACGAACTACAGATTTATTGCTTACTAAATCATGTCCAGAAAACTTGTTAGGTATAAAAACATTGAAAGCTCTAGGAGCTATAATATGTTGTTCTACGGAAGGAGTACGATTATTTTTACGTGACTTCAAAGGTCACTACGTGTCCAGAGACATGGATCACCGGCTGCAGAATTTACCTACACATCTATGGGCACAAGGCCCAACTGATGTTGGTTGCATGAACATTACACCATATCGAGTCACACTAAAAACAGGAGTAGTACTACCATGAATGCGACAATACAAGTTACCACCAGATGCTGTTGTGGCTTTGCTGCAAATCATTGACGAGCTCATTGCACAAGGAGTGATTGTAGAAACCGACTCCAATGTATGTAATTCCCCGATAATTCCGATTCTTAAAAGAACGGATCCAAAAACATCACCAGTATATCGATTAGTTATTGATCTGCGCGAATTAAATAAATGTATTGTACCACAATACCCTGTGGTCCCAGATATCTCTTCATTACTAACAGCTATTGACTCAGAAGCAACGTTCTTCACTGTAATTGATCTCAAGAATGCTTTCTTTAGCGTCCCAATAGATCCGGAAAGTCAATATTTGTTCGGATTCAGTTTAAATGGACGAAGTTTTAAATTCACACGCGCCCCTCAAGGATTCACAGAAAGCCCCAGCATCTATAGCCAAGCACTGAAACGAGAACTTGACAGTATCCACATGCCAGTTAACACTGCCTTGCTTCAATATGTCGATGATCTGCTGATCACCGCCCGAAGCGAACCTGAATGTGAAAAAGCGTCACTGACAGTTTTAAGATTTCTGGCCGACAAGGGGCACAAGGTGTCCCCTTCTAAGCTGCAATTCTGTGTCCAGCAAGTTGTTTACCTTGGGCACTCGCTGTCCAAGGAGGGAAGACAGCTTACACCCGACCGCATCCAGTTAATTGCTAACATGTCACCACCCAAGACACAAAAGGAGGTGCGGGCTTTTATAGGTCTCACTTCATACTGTAGGCAGTGGATCCCTCAATATGCATTTCTAGCAAAACCACTCATCCAGTTGACAACACAGGAGGCAGCCACATCGACTGTCCTCCCTTGGACTCAAGAACATACACATGCCTTTGAAAGCTTAAAGAAAGCTTTATGCCAAGCACCTGTTTTAGCAACACCATGTTACAGTAAGCCTTTTACACTCTTTGTTACAGAACGCGAAGGTACTGCCTTGTCAGTACTCACTCAGGAACAAGCAGGATCACACAAACCATGTGCTTATTTCTCTAGTACATTAGATCCAGTAGCTCAGGCTCTTCCTGCGTGCCTGAAATCAGTGGCAGCAACAGCTTTAGCAATCAGACAAAGCGATGCCATAGTGTTAGGACATCAATTGACAGTACAAGTACCACACGCAGTAGAGGTTCTCTTGAACCGCACACAAACACAACACTTGACTATAGCAAGACTCACCGGTTATGAATTAACATTGTTTCAGCCACACATAGAAATCAGATGTTGTAATATGTTAAATCCTGCCACACTTTTGCCCATAAATGGAACAGATCCATTAGCACATGATTGTATTGAAGTCATTACTATCACGACGAAACCCAGACAAGACTTGACAGATATCCCTTTATCAGATCCAGACCTGACATTGTATGTAGATGGTTCATGTATGAGAACAAGTACAGGAGAGTTAGTGGCCGCTTACGCAGTCACAACAGACACTGAAATCGTTGAAACAAATTGTATTAACACTTTGTCAGCTCAAGCAGCAGAGCTCATCGCTCTGACACAAGCCTGTATTCAAGCCAAAAATAAGAAAGTCAACATATACACAGATTCACGTTATGCATTCGGAGTCGTCCATGACTTCGGCGTACTGTGGCGAGAGAGAGGTTATTTAACTTCTCACGGTGCCCACATCCAACACGGACCCCTCATTCAAACCCTATTAGACGCGATTCATCTACCTATTGCAATATCGATTATGAAATGCAAAGCTCATACAAAAGTTACCGATATCATTTCTCAGGGTAATGACCTAGCTGACAGAACAGCTAAACAGACTGCTCAGAACCAGACTCATACAACTGACACGACAAAGACAATAGTTTCGACACCAACACATTGCATGACAGTTAAGGATCCCGCCCTTGATGTAATTGACATACAGACACATGCTACACCAGAAGAAATAAAGAAATGGACTGAATTAGGAGGGATCCAAACGGATCAAGGATGGATGACGAAGGAAAAATCTATATGGTTTCTTCCCGACTCCATGGTTCAAGTCATCATTAACACAATACATAGTCCAGCGCACCTAGGAGAAAAAAGCTATGCTAGACAGTATTCAACACATTTGGTTCAACAAACACTTGCGAGCAGCAGCCAAACAGAAAGTACGTACCTGTATGATATGTTGTCAGTTTAATCCAGGTAAAAGCATCCCCGTAGAGCAGGGTGGATTTCAACCTCCCGATCATGCTTTTGAAGTCCTCCAGATGGATTATATCCAGATGGAACGATGTCGAGGATTCAAATATGTTCTCGTAGTTGTCTGTGCTCTTTCCCGTTGGACAGAAGCCTACCCGGTTTCAGATTACACTGCCCCGACTACTGCCAAACAGCTAGTTCGAGAATTCTTCCCACGATTCGGTTTACCACGTGTTGTATACTCAGATAACGGCCAGCCATTCTCATCCGAACTAATGAAACACGTTTCACTTCTGTTAGGCTACCAATGGAAATTCCACTGTGTTCGACATCCCGAGGCAGCAGGTCTTGTGGAACGTCATAATCAAACTCTGAAAATCAGATTGTCCAAAATATGTAGAGAAAAAGGTGTCGATTGGATAGTAGCCTTACCAGTTGCGCTCTTTTACATGAGAATGGTAGCACATTCTCGAACAGGGCTATCCCCGTACGAGGTGATCTTCGGTAGACCACCAAATATGTGGGGGACGCCTATACCTCGTAAAATCACTGATGTTGACTGTAATATGCTGACAGATTACCTGGCTTCCTTGATGTCTGCACTACAATCTTGTCGTTCACAGGTAGCTGCAGCTTTTCCCGATAACACTGAGGTGAAGCCCCATGACGTGGTTCCAGGTGATCTGGTTCTTGTGAGGAACTTCGACCGGAAGACCCAGCTGGAGCCCAGGTGGAAATCGCCCAAACTCGTCTTGCTGACGACAAGGACAGCCGTGAAGGTTGAGGGACGTAAAGGGTGGTTGCACTCGAGTCATATCAAGAAATTTTATGGACTACCGTCCGATGTGAACACTCAGCCCTGCATTCCCTCACAGACAGACTCAAAGCTCCCCTTGGTTGAACAGACAAAACACGAACTCTATAAACTGAAATTAAGGTCTAGCAAGTCAGACAATTTGATTGTTTAAGTCCTCTCCAAGGTGAATCGGTTGAATTTGTCTCTGACATGTATCCTCTAGACCGAAATAGAGAGAGAAATCGACAGATGCAGCTTAAAAAGCATGCGTATTGTAAATCACTTCGTAGTCATTGCACAATAACATTATTAATTTTGTTTTTTATAAGTTTTCTGATCATCATTTCTAGTGTATTGTTACATATGTATTACCCTATTTCCAAACGTGCTTACAATGTTACTGCTGAACATTCTTTTAGCGAATTACCTCCGCATGAGTTGTCTTATAGATTTGCGCTGCGCAACAACACTTTTATTAGTATGTTACATCATTCCCATCAGACCAGCAATGCTACCAATTGTTGGATATGTGGCCGACTCCCTCCCTATCAGAACTACAAGGGAGTTTTGCCCCTCTTTCCGTATCCGTTCACACACAATGGCTCCTGTGGAGCATGGTTTAGTTTGATTAATTCCCTAGATTCAAATCCCGTAGTTTATCAAAACAACTGGGTATGGGGAAACCTGAACCTAGTTTTGCTTAAAGTCTGCTACCCTAACAAGGAGGGACTTCCCAAAAGAACAGGAACTGATCTAGAAAATGAAGTATATGGATTAGGTAATTTTACACTTAACCTCCTGATTCTGAATGTTGAATCCGAAGCTACGCCAATCTTATCCGTTATGTCAGTATTCCCAGTTAAAGGGGAATTATGTGTAAGAAAGAATGGTTCCATACACATGGGCCATAGTAAATGCACCACTGTAATAAAATTCAGTGATCAAGGCAAGTCTACATTTAGAGCTTCCCGTCATTCCTACTTCATATGTGGCCAGACCGCATATATACGTCTACCTCTAGATTGGGATGGTACCTGTTACATAGCATTCCTTCTGCCACCTGTTTTCCTAGCCCCTCCTGATTATCACAGAAATACCCATTTAGTACACAATAGACAGCAGAGAGATCTCCCGATTGTCGATTACACTGAAACGGCATGGGAGCAATACACAGATTTCAATAAAGGTTTCTTTCCCTATATAGGTACAGTCACTAATAGTAAGCTGATACGTAGATTAACTAGAACCCTTGAAGCAGTAGTGAACGAGACTACTTCCGCCTTAGGCAATTTAACAGAAGAGCAGTCTGCTATGCGGATTGTTGTGCTTCAAAATCGTCTTGTCCTTGACGTCATCCTGGCAGATAGGGGCGGAGCTTGTAGGGTCATCGGATCAAGTTGCTGTGTTTTCATACCAGAAAACTCGCCGTCAGTATATAAAGCCATAACTCGCCTTCATAAGATTATAAGCCAGATACACCAGAGTCCAGGCACCTGGACTTGGTCCGGTTGGTTCTGGAGCGTGTTGTCAGCCTGGGGATGGAGGATCCTATCCTTCCTAGGTATTGGCTTTCTCATACTATTCAGTTGCTGCTTATGTCTGCAATGTGGGCCAGCGATTTGTGGTCTGTGTGCCACATCGTGTATCCCGCATCCAAGTTTTCGTTCAAGATCCCGGAAGAAGAAAGAAGAACAAATGATGCTATATGAACAGATCGATGGATTGATGAAGATCGATATCTCCTGAGGGTCCGTAGGGGACAAGGAGGGAATGAGGAAATATGAATTTTGTGATCAGTTATGTCCCCTATCGTAGACCCCAACGGCTCCATGTGCATGCTATAAGTACATGTATGTTCCCTCCAGTTCCAGTTATGAAGACGCAAATACATGTGCGTCCGCCGTCAACATGTCCTCTTTCAGATCCGCCATGAATGGGTCAGATATTCCATTCCTAAGTATGAAAGGCCACCGACTTTATGTGGTTCACTTTCCACATTTTACAGATTCAGGCGAGTAGGCCCTGAATTCTGCCATCAAGCCTTTTCCTGCCTTCTGCCTCTGAAAGCTCCAGTCCGAGCCTGCATCTGTATCCATGAACTTTGTCCTACTCCCTGCGCGGCTAACGGTGCCTGATCCAGCCTGTTGCCTGCCAAAAACTGTATTTCACCTTCAAGATTATCTGCTCCGCTCCTCATCCGATGCATTCCTGTCTAGTAGTTTAGGTAAACATTCTTCCAGCTACCGTGCAAAGGGCCAGGCCTCACTGTCCTCATGCAAGTAATTCATAGCCCCTGTTACCATGGAAGATTCCTGCCCCCTCGCATTTCATGTAGACACTTAGACGCTTGTACACGCACTAACAGTCAGTATAGAATAGATTCCGTCCTAGAGACCTTTCCTTTTGGATAATACAGTTCTTTAAACATAAGATATTAGATATGATTTGGGATTAGGTTGACATGACCCCTCAGACTTCTGTCTCCACATGTAGAGCTAAATGTCAAGTCCCCTTCACCCTCTAGTTGCACGTCACTCACACGTCATGCGGCTGCGCGCGCATCTCTGCCAAGTATTTTCTGCTGACATTGCAGGATTCTCTTATGGATCCACCCACCTGTGACATCATGTTTAATGACGTATTTAGTTACGCCTATGTTTATGCCTTTTTTCATTACGTATGTGTATCATTATCTGTGTTATCAGCTGTTACGCCTCTTGCATCTGTCTTAATGTAATACTTTTCATATAAATATCATTACTTGTCAATAATGTATTGCCTTCCCTTCCTGAACCTTCGTGGTGATGGAATTTGAAGACTACAGTTCGAACTGTAATTCCTTTGTAGAGGAATAAAGCCTTTTAGAACCTCTAATACCACGGATTCTGCCTCTTATATTTACTGAGTTATTCTTACTAGACTTTACCGCATAAAAAATAGTACCGGTAATGAAATATTTACCACAGATCCTTAAAATCATATAGGAAACAATCCTCCTCCCTGGTGGTCATAGGAAGGTGGAATCTTTTAGCTGCTCTTTCCATGAGCAAATGAAAACCACCAATGTCGACCGGTGGAGAATCCAAAGGAGCTGGATCAGCAGGAGATGGCGTTTGTATTTGATAGTTGTCCCATTCAGAAAGAAAGGAACCGTAATCCAGCTCACCTTCTTCTTTGTCACCGTCATCATCCTGCTCCTCGACAACATCTTCTTCTATGATTTGAGGAACTGCAAGATGTTGAACTCTTGTCGCCGACGTAGGTGTTACCACTGTATCCTTATTTGAAAAAGGTTGTGGAGGTATCTGCGGCGTAGGAGAAATCTGCACAGAACGTGGAAAACGGCGGTTGTAATCATCCAACATATATTGAAGGTTGGGAATAAGACTTAACGGCAGTAGCGCCATAGGAAGTTCTGGAGCTGGGTGTGTGTCACAAGTAGAGAAATCATCCTCTAGTAAGTCGTCATCATCATCATCTAATTCCTGACATTTTATTAAAAGTTCAGAGGGACTGCGAGCAGCCCGAAATCTATCATCCTCGGATTCCTCATTATCAGATGAAAATAGCACCTCTGGAGGCTGAGAAGGAGCTTTAATTGGTATCAGAGTATCCAAAGAGGAATGTCGTCGTTGAAGCAAAGAGCTTGAAGTCCTTAGTGGTATCAGATCTTGAGATGGAGTCGTAGCCGTTGTTGCTGACGATGAAAGTCGTCGTTGAGCCACCGTTGACGACAAAGCCACCATCGACGACGAAGCCACTGTCGACGACGAAGCCACCGTCGACGACGTATGCTTCTTTCTATGTTTGCTTGCCGTCGACGACAAAGTTAAAGGCAGTGTAGATGAAATGGGTCTCACCTTAACAGATACCAACGTCGACGGTGAAGACGCTGACGACAGGATCATAGCCAGCTTCATAGACATAGAGGTCGAAGTCGTCGACGTAGATGCGACGACGGCATCTCTCGTCGACGGAGGAAGCGTTGATGAGCTCGTCGACGAGAGAGGCAGTTTCTGAGGTAAAAACTGTGCAGATGGAGTCTTTGACGTCTGAGAATCAGATTTCGGGGGCGTAAAGGATTCAGATAGACTCCTGGGGGGAGGGAAATCACCCCTTTTGAAGTTGAAGGTTGGGTAGTGGGCTTATCTACATGATGTTTCTTCACCACTTTAGGTCTAGGAGAAACCTTCTGAGAGTCACTTGTTCTCTTCAAGGAGGGAGCAGTTTTGATTGAAGACACACTCTCCACATCTTAAAGAGGATTTTCTGAAGTCTTCAACTTCTGTAGCCACAGAAGGAGATGCCCTTCTCTGTCCTTTAAAGTTTTTTGAGAAAAGGTTCTACAAATTTTACAATCCTTTACCTGATGTTCAGGATATAAGCAATAAATACATTTCTTGTGAGGGTCTTCAGAATGAAGCCTCAGTTTACCACAACTTCCACAAGGTCCTAAGAGGGATTTCTTGGATGTAGACATCATAGAGGTAATCTTCTGAGGAGATATGAGACTCCCTTCGCATGACGTGCGGTAGAAAATCTGAGGGCCTGAGCCTCTGGGGAGAGGGTTCTAGAGGGTGCGGACGCCTGATTGGCTAGATTTTGGACTAAAACATAATGACAGTAATATCTTATAGATGTGACAAGTTGTCTATTCATGAAAACTCTATGGTTTTACTTTCTTTTATGCCTATTAGGCTTATGTTATTACTACATTGCTATGTTATGTACCGTGGGACTCCCACTTCGACGACGGGGAATATTCAAGCATGTGAATCTATGAAAGACACCCCAATACTGGAGAACTGCATTTCCTTGTAAAGTCTTGCATTTGAGAGTATATTTTAGTTACCTGTGCCAAGTCCTGCTGGGTTCTAACCATTAAATATAAGTATACCTTTTTTATATTTACCTAAATTGGTCTGGATTCAGTCTCTGAGTGTGTGCCATCAGTCTTGATCGAGTGACTACAAGAATTGCTTAACCCACCCTCTGGATGAGCCTAACTGCTCGCCCACACTACCACAAAGAGAGCTGTTAGTGTAGTGAGGATAAGGACACACCTACAGACAGTGCTAAGTTAGCATAAGTTGGACGCCATTTTGCCGCTTTTGCTCATGTTTCTACATGGCACATTCCGGGTAAACACTTTGCTTGCTCGCTTTCACATGAGAGCTGTCTGTATTTCATGTGTTCTGTTGAACCCTCTGCTCCTCGTCTGCACAGCGTGTTCAAGGTAAAAAAACAATGAGCTCTGTTGAATTGCTTTGGTCAGTCTCATGTACCTAGCCATAACATAGAACACAGCTGCAATCCTGGAAATCTGGTGCTTTTAATATTGCTGTGCATGCATGTTAACACACTTGGAGAAAAAGCTTTCCAGTATAGAAGAGCTGGGCTTGTCCGGAGACGTAAATTCCTGCATCTGAACTCGTAGGTTTGGGGTCCCCTGACAAAGCCTGGAGGTCTTCTATAATTATAATAAACTAGCTTCTAGCAAGGGGAGGGTGGCAAGGCGCTGTAGCCCTGTTTCCACTATCATTATAATATGATTTCTCCGTTTGTTCTATGTGAAATTGTAACTATGCTATGCTTTGTTTGATCCTATGCATTTTGCTGCTAGTACTGGCACGTGTATTGCATTATAGAGCACGTTAGTTAAAATAAACATTTTAAACTATACTTTGCCTCTATTTACTCATGTTGTGGACAAGTACGAGAGTTTGAACGAAAGAGTGTTCTTCCCACGAATCCTGAGAGAGGAGGGAGTAACATATTGTAGGATGTCTAATCATTGGTAGCTTCGCTGTAGTACAGAGAATGAATGAGACACTGTAGCTAGTCGGATAGGGGCTCTGGGCACCGAGGTGGGTATTTTGGTACACAACTACACACTGAGGTCCTGGTTTCCTGCGCATAGTTCTGCATATGTGCATAATCCCTGCAACATTAGTACTTACCTAATTTAGCCTCTGCTATACCTATGAGGACTCCCTGCACACTATACCTTACTTTGGTATAGTATATACAAAGCCAGCTTCCTAAACAACTTGGTAAGTCTGCACAGGATGGTATCTGGGATTGGGCTGGAATGGCTGCAACCCCCCACCGTGGCCATGAAAGGGCCGTAATTTAGACTGGCCAGGAGGTGTGGTTGAAAGGCCCAAGGATCTGGCCGTAGCACGAGAATCCTTAAACTGTTCCAGGGCCCAGTCGGCTTTCACACAAAAAAGGGGGAACCATCAAAGGGCATGTCCATCAAATTAGTCTGGACATCGTCCGAGAAGCCAGACATTCTAAGCCAGGCGTGGCGCCGCAAGGCCACTGTCGTGTAATTTGCTCTCCCCAGCGAATCATTTGTGTCAAGTCCACACCTGATGTCGAATTTTGTTGTATCTCTCCCGTCGTTTAACAGACTGGGAGAGCACAGCCTGGGCTTCCTCTAGGATCTGTGGCAGCACTGGCTCAACCGTCTCCCAACGGGAATTGGAGAAATAGCCCAATAAGCATGCGGTATTCATCAACTGCAATGCAAGGCCGGAGGAAGAAAACATCTTCTTCCCAATTGATTCCAACCGCTTTGAGTCCCTGTCCGGAAGGTGCAGAAGGGAACGCATCCTGGAAGGTAGAAGCCTGCACCACCAAGCTTTTATGGGTGGGGTGTTGGCTGAGGAACTTTGGGTCACCCAGAGCTGGGCGATGGAGGCATGCAATTGTCCTATTCACAGGAGCCCCTGTGCTAGGCTTGGACCACGCACCTAGTAGGACATCAGTAAGTGCCTCATTAAAGGGCAACAGGGTTTCAGAGGTGGAAGCCTGAGGCTGAAGAACTTCGATGAGAAGATTAGTCCTGACCTGCACAAAGAGCATCTCCAGTCCAAGGACCTCCGCTGCCCTCCTTACCACCATGGCATAAGATGCCCCCTACTCTTTAGCCACAGTTGGCGGAGAGAGCATGGCAGCATCTGGGGATGTGTCCAGTCCACTGATGTCCCCAAGTTTCTCATACCAGACCATATGCTCTGCAGACACATCTTGGTGTTCCAAAGGGTCCACGGACCCCTCCCAGTCCTCTCCCATGCCTGAAACATCAATAAAATGCTCAGGTGACAACATAGCGCCCATGGGTTCTACCAGTGCCGGAGTCGAGCGACGTTGATTCAAACCTATGTCATGGGGGATAAGGATGGGGCTGGAGCCACCGGTGGGCACTGGCAGCTCCGCAGGCACTGACTTCGGGTCCGACGCCGGAGAAGGTTGCGTTGGCATGACCGTACCGTCCCGGATCCAGTATCAGATACCCGAGGTCTCACCGGTGCCGTGGCCTACGCTGCCGAATCTGATGGACACCCTGCCGACCCCGCAGAGCCCAAAGGCTCACAAGAGGGGGTCTACCCACTCAAACATGCGGCGCATGGCCTCATAACACACCTTAATTTGAGTGGGGCTCGCTCCACCTCCCGGAAATGGAGGGAAGCGCGGAGACGGCCCTGGCTCCACAGAACCGTGCCTAGAGCGTTGATTTTTCTGACCTCTTTTGTCAAAAGACGACAGTCAAGGTGAAGACGAAGTCCGCTTGGGATTCTGCTACTTCTTGTGCCTCTTCCCTGAGTGTCCCAAGGACCTCAAGTGGGAGGAAGAGGGCTTGGGGCTCCGGCAGCAGTCCCGCGACCACCTTTCTTCAATCGGGACTGGGATCTCCATGGACTCTCACTGGATGGTGTCGACTGCCAAGCTTCAAGGAGCTTCATAGCCCGCTCCTGCAAGGACTTCGAAGCCATGGTTCGACAGTCTGAGCACGACTTTGAGTCATGGTCGTACTCGAGACACCAAAGGCAGATGAGGTGGGGATCGGTAACAAACATGGCGAAGTGAAAGGCGCCACATGGTTTAAAACCTGTCTTCCTGGAAGACATCCCTTGACACATGATGGAAAAACAATGAAGTCGACAAAAAAAAACATAATAAATGACAAAAAGCAACAGAGGGGTAGATCTTTCCGGATCGGCGCTTAACTGGCACAGAAAGAAAGCAACTGCCAACCGCGCGCCTGGGTGGCGCCTGGATAAGTGATGTCATAACCGATGCTAGTTATGCCGACAGCATCACGCGGAGCTGAATGGAGCCACCCGATGACGCGCAAGGGGTATTACTCGAGCAAAAGTTTCCGGATCCAGCCTGACGTCTAGAAAATTCTACGGTAAGGAATATGCAGCTTGAAAGTCTCTATTGGTTAAAGGAGTTTTCAAATTAAGGGCTGTTGTAAGATCTTGTAGTAGAGAATGAAGAGCCCTTTTCACTCTCACTGAAAGATACAATGTTCCGGAAAACGAGAAAGGTTTGGGTTTTTTTTACTATTGAAGCTACACTGGTTAAACAAAGAACACACGAACGTGGGGCCCTGGAAGAAGTCAGATTCATCTCCATTGAAATATACTGTGTAAAGATTCTGTTGACCTTCTTGGGATTTAGCTCATCAAGCCTTATCTACATCAGAATGCCTAAAATCTGTTTGGTGTGTTTCAATGCAGAACCATGACAACCATAACAAGTTTGAAGTAGTGATGTCAAGCATGACCATGCATCAGGGGAGGTGACCCTGATACTGGTACAGAGATGCTGAAATGGGTAGCTCGTTCTGTATCAAATATCTGTTACCTAGATGTGGCATGTCATGATCTACCACAAAATCAATGAACTTCTGCAATACCTAATACCTAAAGGAAGACATGTAGGCCTTATGAAGATCAGTTGCAGAGAAGAAACTCAGGTGACAAGTATTTCCTAAAGCTCAGCTTATTATAAGCACATGTAGAAGAGGGAGGTAATTTTTATGTTTTTAGTGTCAAAATGAAAAGCCGCAGCATAAAAAAGGTATAGGAGACAGAAATTAAGTCAAGTATAAGGAGACAACTGCTGAAAATTGAGAATAACCATTTTTTGGAGAACTTCATTGCTGGTTCTCCCTTCGGTACAGTCCTTCCCAACCAATTAAGAAGGAGGGAAAGAAAGGCTGACATGATACAAATAACTTAATTTTACGGTGCAAGTGTGTATGTGTGTGTGTATGTCTGTATGTGTGTAAACGTCTTCGGCATCAGATCTTTCATGGATTGAAATGCTATTTCAAACATTCCCCAGCATTCAGCTGCACACCCTCCCTGCTGTAATACCCACAAAACAGGCTGTACTGCAGATGTTTCTTACCTGAGCAGACATGTTGACTGTCAATACAGCCCATCTGAAGTCCAGAGACTGAAGCACACCCTGAGCAATGGAGGTTTTACCAGTCCCCACCGGACCTACCAGCAACACAGGTGTCTGATTGGATACCAAGGCATTTACAATGAAGTTATAACGGACTGTATCCACAGTTGGAACAATGATTTTATAGAACGGAGCACTAGAAAGGGAGACAAGAGAGTACGGTCTGACTAAGGAACAAAAACAAGCAAGCAAAACACCATGAATATGGTCAATAAGCATTTCTAGTTAAAGAGACATGTCCAGCTAGAAAATGTGAAAAAAAGAGAGCTCAGTTTGATTAAAAAACAAATAGAACACTTGTGTCATATTCATTTATTTAACGGTACTTTTTCTTTAATGTGACCAAGGACAACTTGGGCATCACAGCACTTTACCAAATATCACAATAGGCTTACTTAAGAGTATTACAGTACTGTAGGAGACTGGCTTAGTATATGGTGCACACTTATTTAAGTGAAGCACCTTGCACTAATCCAGACAACCCTTATAGTGATTTTAGTGGTCTTAGATAACCATAGAAAGCTCCCTACGTGGTGGCTGTGGAGAGCAGCCTTCAGGCTTAGTCCAAAAGTAGTTTTAAGCAGTTTGTTTTACCAGAACCAATCATATAGTGTAGTTTAAATGAAAATTAACCACACAATGTATTTACAAAAAGAAAATAAGTTACTTACCTGTAACTACGGTTATCCAGCATTGGTATCTTTCATAGATTCATATAAGACATGCTACATGGAAGAATGTCCACATGTTTACAAAGCATTACTGTCTGCAATCTATGCAGCGAGGCGATGCAGCATCTCTTCAATTAAGGTCAGTTGTTTGACATAAGAGGAGCTCTTTCTTTATTTTAATAACAGTATTGCATATGTCTGGAAATAAATGTATATACAAATGCATATATTTATAAATAAATATATATATATTTATGTAACTATGTTTGACTGTATCTAATATATGTGAATGCTCGTGTATCTGAAAGATTTATCTCACGCATTTTATGCAAGATTTTAAATGTTTATTAGAAATGTTTATGATATATGTCTATAGCATTGGGAGTTTAAAGTTACATGTCTCCCACCGTCTGCTAACGACAGTACAGTTTCATGGTACTGCTTGCTATTCTAATTCAGGCATGTGAATCTATGAAAGATACCCCAATACTGGATAAGAAAATAAGTTACTTACATGTAACTACGGTTATCCAGTATTGGTATCTTTCATAGATTCACATGCAACCCACCCTCCTCCCCGGGGAGTCAGTTCTCATTGAATTTGGGATCCTTACTTCCCACTTGTGCTTTGAAAATCTGAGGAGAACTGGCTTCTGCTGGGAGTGTTCTAGAGGGTGCTAACAGCCGATTGGCTGTATGCCAACATTTAGTCCTTTTTTAAAAAGGACATGGATAGGCTACTGATTAGATGGCCTTGGGCCATTATAACCTATGAAGGATTTAAGGCACTGCTTGAATATTTTTCCGTGGGACTCCCATCTCAACGACGGTGAATGATTCAGGCATGTGAATCTATGAAAGATACCCCAATACTGGATAATAGGTATATGTAAAATACACCCTCACTAACACATTGGTATATCTCCTACCCGAGATATCAACACAACACACATAATATTTCAAATGCAAACAGGTAAGTAAGCAGAAAAACACAGTGGTCGCCAGGGGGAGACCAAATCATATACTGAAGAAGTGGAATGCGACTGTGACCAAAGTTGGGAGTTGGACCAGAACACTCAGAAGAGAAGGGGCCCAAGGAATCACCCGAGGTAAGTACCTAGGAGCTCCACAGAGGCTGTGTGTAGAGTGGAAACACAGGCACGTACTCAATGCAAGTCAATGGGGAAGTCACGGTTGCAGTTTTTAAGAAAAATTACCCTTCCCAGTAGACCCTGAAGAAAACCTGTGGAAGACAGAGGTTGGAGAGTCACCTCACCTGTGGATACCCCAGGAACCAGGATACCTACACCAGGGAATCTGGGTACATAAGTGCAAAGTGACATCAGAAACCGCCGTAGACCACAATGAAGGACTTCAGAAAAGATGCCTCTGGTAAAGGTGAAAGAGTCCGGTGGAATCCAAGGAGGGATTGTTGAAGAGAAGAACCTGCAAGCAGAGAAGACAGAGTCTATGCTACTCGGAGGTGTCCAGGAGGCAAAGAAGAGCAATGACCACTGATGACGGAAGATGCAGGAATGATGGCGGTGACCTTCTTACTGCAGCTGTGAGGACCAGGTGACACTGTGGAAGACCAGGAGCTGTTCATGAGCTGTCCCACGTCGAACGTCGGGAACAAGAGGTTGGTGTCCAGCGGGAGCACCAACAACTCCTGGTAGCAGCAACAGACGTTGTAAACTAAAAAGGTGCAATGTTGGGACCAGTAAGGTCCAAGGGACTCACCAAGTGCAGGAGAGTCAGAGCAGGCCCTGAGCAAGCAGGGGAGCCCACTAAAGCCAAAGAATACCCTCAGAGGACCCACAGGAGTCTCAAAAGGACCCCAAGCAGCTCACCAAAGATGCAGGTCCACAGTGCACAGGATGCGGTGAGGAGGAAGATCTTGGTAGGAAGAGATGCTGGAGCTTTTTGTAGCCTGAAGATCTCAGGAGGACAGAGCCAACAAGCCTTGGCTATAGCAAGTCAACGCAGTGCACAGGGATTCTGTTCCAGCGGTTCTGATGAGGGATACTGGCCTCAAACTTGAGAGGACAGGCCAGGCCTCGAGGGTGTTGCAGAACCACCACCTGTGTTGCTGTGCCTCTCAGAGTCCGTGGGATGTCAGGAGCAGCAGACCGGTCAGCTTTGTTCCGGTGCCTGTAGATGGAGGGGAGTGACTCCTTTACTCGAAGGGAGATTCCTTCGGGTTCTTTGACAGGCCTGGAGAGGAACATGGATGAAGTACAGGCCCAGTCGAGGCAGAAGACTTGCAGAACAGCGAGACCAGGAGCAGCAGGACTCTTTCTTGGTGCAGTCTCGATTCCAGGCGAAGTCCAAGGTACCCAGACGGTTGAAGTTGAAGTGGTTGTGAGTTTCAATCTTGTCCCACGACAAACGTGAAGAGCCACCCACAGGTTAGCCCTTAAGTATCCTACGGAGAGGGTTGGGACGATTTAAGGGCTCCTTCCAGACAAGGGGCTTGACACAGGAGAGGATACTTCCAAGTCCTTTGTCCAATTTCGTGTCAGAGTGGGAGCCAAGGGGTATGTAAAATGGCTCGAACTGGAGTATGCAAGGAGGGCACCAAATATGCCCTTCAAATCAATCTGGTGGCGCTGGCAAACACCCCCACCCCAGCCCAATACATTAAGTCCTGTCTGGGAGGTAGTCACACCTCTCTGTGACAGGAAACCTATAGTTCTACCTTCTCCTGCTTGAGCTCAGCTCAGCAGTAGGAGGGTAGATTCGTGTCTGGGGTCGGCAGCAGCACTAGCTTGCTGGCAAACGCTAGAAGGCTGTTACCGGGTTTCCCAGAGGAGCCCCCTGGTGCATGGTATCACACCTCCAACACCGTGAATGGTGTTAGGGTATGATTCCAACAAGTTTGATACCAAACATGCCTAGGTTCGGCACAGCCAATATATAGTTAGCCATAACATCATGACACTTGTCCACTATAAGTATCAAAATGGCTGACCGCACTTACAATGCCTGGAGAATCGACTCTGGGGATTATAGAGGGCACACTCACACTTATAACCTAGCACTCTGCCTTCAGGATTTAAAGGCCTGCTTTAGGGGTGACTTATTGGTTTTAAGTGCAGTGACCTCAGAAATACGGAAACTTATATCTGTCGTAAATGGTGCTAGCACCAGCTTACACATGCTGCAATGGCAGGCCTATAGTCACAGTTTGAGTGGTCTCTCATTGGTGCCATAATACATGCTGCAGCCCATGGGAGACCCCTGGGGTACCTTTGCTCTGGGTACCTTACTACTATATACTAGCGACTTACATGGGTACACCAGTAGCCAATTGGGAATGTCCCAAAGTACTTACCACTGTCAACTATAGGGAGAAAGCACAGTGACTAGGGTCCCGATTAGCAGGTTCACAGTCAGACTAGTCATAAAACAGAACAACACCAGCACAAAGTGGGGGTAACCATGAAAGCAGATCCTACTTTCCTATATGCACCTACGTGCCCAAGCCCTCCAACTTACCCGCCCAGTTGTTAGCTCCTCCTGGAGGACTTCCTGGACTGAGCCTGCAGCCAAAATCCAAAACCGGCAACCTCCATAGAACTGCATTGTGCTCCCGACCCCTCCTAAGCACCCAGCAACTGGCCTCCCCTGCGCCGCTGGTGGTGTGGACTTGGTGCTGACCTGGGACCCCCTTTGCCCTGACCTTAAGTCTAGCAGCGTTGCTCCCAAGACCGAATGGCCTGCCCATGAGCAGCCCTCAATTGAGGTGCGCCCTAGCCCTATTGGTTAACAATGGCATCCTGCACCCTGCATCCGGCCGCCCTAGTGCCACTAGAGGTGCCATTTGACTACCTACCTAAACCCTGGGGAACCTTGGTCCTAAACCCCAAAACTATTCTTGCAGGTCGTTTACTTATCTGCAAACCAATAACCATCTGTTCCTCACAGGAACCAATATTGTGATGTTTTGTTCCTAAAAATGTTGTCGAGTTGAACTTCTGTATGAAAAGAAATTAACTGTGCTTTAAATCAGGAAAAGTCTTAATTACCTGGTATTCTGAGGTCACCGGTGTGGTATCAAGGCATACCACCCAGAGTAGTCCATGTAATCAAAAAGTAATCAAAAAGTATTCCAAAAAGAATTACTGTGTAATTTAAACAGTTTTTGAGCCCAATACAAACCTGAAACGATTGCAAATTCAACCACAACTGACTTTCCTGGAAAAGTCTTGCACTTGAGAGTATATTTTACTTGACCTGTGTCAAGTCCTGCTTGGTTCTAGAAAATAAAATACAAGTATATCTTTTTATACGTACCTAATTGGTCTGGATTCTGTCTCTGAGTGTGTGTAGTCAGTCCTCGATTGAGCGAATGCAATAAATGCTTAACACAAACTCTGGATAAGCCTAACTGCTCGCCCACATTACCACACAGAGCGCCATTAATAATTACCTAATGTAGCCCCTGCTATACCTCTGGGGACTCCCTTTACTCTGCACACTATACCTTACTTTGGTATAGTATTTTTAGAGCCAGTTTACTACACTCAAAATGTCAGAGGTTTCCTGTTGACCCTCGCACACGACTTTCTCCTTGCAGGACATCTTGGGAAAGCCAGACTTAGGACAGGCTTGCCCCTCACTTTCACTGGCCCCACATGTATGAAGACACCAAAGAGTTTGTTGCTTCTGTGTCTCCTGCCAAGCCAGTGGTGGTAAGTCAAGTGGCAGGCCCCCTTAATCCCACTACCAGTGGATGCAGTTCCCTTTTAGAGGGTAGGGATATACATTGTAGGCCCTTTAAACCCTCAAACAGCATCTGGACATAGTTATACACTAATGGTGGAGGACCATGCCCCTAGATATCCAGAGGCTATTCACCTTAGGAGCGCTATAGTTCCTCTGGGGGCCAGGGCCACCCTGGGAATATTTACAAGAGTAGGGTTCCCAAAGGAGTTCTTGTCAGACAGAGCTACCAACTTCATTTCCAGCTACATCACTGTTATGTAGAAAGAGTGTTGTGTCAACTATAAGTTTACCACACCCTACCATACACAGGGCAATGGGCTTGCTGAAAGGTTCAACAAGACCCTAAAAGGTCTGATCATGGGACTCCCAGAAAAGCTGAGGCAAAAATGTATGTTTTATTACCTTGCCTTCTCTTTTTCTACAGAGAGGTTCTTCAGAAGGGGGTGGGCTACAGCCCATTTGAACTTCTGTTTTGGCATTCAGTTAGCGGTCCACTATGCCTAGTCAAAGAAGGATGGGAGCAACCTCTCAAGTATCCTAAACAGGACATAGTAGACTATGTACTGGGCCTGCGTTTTCGCATGGCTGAGTGCACAAAGAAGGCCAGCAAAAACCTTGAGGCCAGTCAGGAGCTTCAGAAAGCTTGGCATGACCAAAAGGCTGTCCTGACTGTTTGCCAACCAGGACAGAAAGTGTGGGTGTTGGAGCCTGTGACAGCTCCCCAAGACAAAAGACAAGTGGAGTAGCCCCCACACTAAACTGGAATAGAAAGGTGAGTTCACCTACTTGGTTGACCTAGGTACTCCAAGAACTCCCCACAGGGTACTTAATGTGAATCACCTGAAACCTTTTGTGGACAGGGCGGACATGAGCTTGCTCATGGCCACTGATGAGGGAAAGGAGGAAGAGTGACCTTCTCCCTGATCTCCTCCCACAAGACCCTGTTGATAGGTCAGTAGAAGGAGTAGTCTTGGCAGACAGCCTGATTGATCAACAGCAAGCTGATTGTAGACAGATTCTAAACCAGTTTCCTAGTCTCTTTTCTCTGATACCCAGTCAAACCAACTGGTGAACCCATGAAGTGGACACAGGTGACAGCCTGCCTGTGAAGAGCAAAATTTACAGACAGGCTGACCATATCAGAGATTGCATCAAGACAGAGGTCCAACAATGCTGGAGTTGAGGGGTCATTGAGTCTTCAGATAGTCTTTAGACAGTCCTTGGGCTAGTCCTGTTGTCATTGAGCCAAAACCTCACACCCAGGATGGCAAGAGACAGATTAGGTTTTCTGATGACTATAGAAGCCTCAATGCAGTCACTAGGACTTATGCCCATCCAATTCCAAGGGCAGATGAGCTGATTGATACTCTGGCGTCTGCCACGTATCTCAGTACTTTTGGTGTGACTGTTGGTTATTGGCAAATCAGACTATCTGAGGATGCCACACCAAAGACAGCATTTTCAGCCCCTTCTGGGCATTATCAATTTACTGTGATGTCTTTGGCTTGAAGAATGCACCTGCCACATTTCAGAGGCTGGCAAATAAAGTCTTTACAGGTCTGGAAGCCTATAGTGCAGCATATCTAGATGAAATAGTGGTCTTTAACTTTACCTGGGAAGATCACCTAGTCCACCTCAGAAATATACTTGAGGCCCTTCAGAAGGCAGGCCTCACTATGATGGCAACAAAGTGCCCGATAGGGCAGAGCAAGGTTGTGTACTTGGGCCACTTTGTGGGTAGAGGCCAAGTTCAACCATTGGCGACCAAAATTCAGACCATCATGGACTGGATGGTTCCCACTAACCAGACTCAGGTCAGATGTTTCTTGGGCCTGACTGGGTACTACAGACGCTTTGTTAAGGGTTATGGATCCATAGTGACACCTCTTAATTATATCACCTCCAAAAGAATGCCTACGAAGGTTCAGTGGACAGTTAGTTGTCACAAGGCATTTGATGAGCTGAAGCAAGCCATGTGCTCTGCTCCAAAATTCAGCAAAATCCATTCATTGTCCAGACAGATGCTTCTGAGATATGGATAGGTGCATTGTTGTCACAACTTAATGCAGAAGGTCAGGATCAACAAGTAGCTTATCAGCAGAAGGTTGACCCCAGGGAGAAGCTTTTGTCAGCTATTGATAGGGAGGCCTTTGCTGTGGTCTGGGCTTTGAAGACATTGAGGTCATACCTGATTGCATTCACTTCATTGTTTAGACAGACCATAAGGCCCTCTTATGGCTTAAACAGATGAAGGTTAAAAACTCCAAACTTTTCATGTGGTCCATTTCCCTACAGTGGATGGTTTTAGTAGGACATAGACCTTGAAGTAACCATGCTAACGCAGATGGACTTCCCAGCTATTTCCACTTAGAAAATGAAGACTCAATTGGGTAAGGTTAGTCTCATGTCCTTATGTTTAGGGGGGAGGTTGTGTAGGAAAGTAGGATCTGCTTTCATGGTTACCCTTACTTTTTTCCTGGTGTCAGTATGTTTTTGTCTGCTGGTTTCCTGCTACCCAGGACCCCAGCATCAGTGCTTTCTCCCCTAAATTGACTTGGTAAGTACTGCGGTACCTCCAAAATTGGCTACTGGTGTATTCTATAAGTCCCTAGTATATGGCACTGAGGTATCCAGGGCATAGGTACACCAAAGGTCTCTCATGGTCTGCAGCATTTATTGTGCCATCCATGGAAGTCCACTTAAACTGTGACTACAGGCCTGCCATTGCAACCTGTGAGTTGGTGTGCACATCTCTCACAACGGATAAAATGTTCCTTCATATCTGAGGTCACTGCCCTCAAAACCTAAAAGTCACCCCTATGGCAGGCTCTTCTGTCCTGAGGGCAGGGTGCTTCATTACAAGTGTGAGGGTGCCCCTGCATGAGCAGGATACTCCTACAAACCCTGAAGTCGATTCTCCAGGCTTTGTAAGTGCGGTCAGTGATTTGAAAACATATAGGGGACATCAGCCATTACGAGATCTCTAACTATATAATGGCTGCATCGAACCTGGTCATGTTTGGTATCAAACATGTTGGATTCATATCCCAACACCGATTTTGGTGCTGGAAGTATGATCCCATGTACTGGGGTGCTCCCCTGGAGACTCCCCCTGTACTCCCTGTAACAGCATTTCAGGGTCTGCCAGCAAGCTAGTGCTGCTGCTGACCAAAGACACAAGTCTGCCCTCCTGCTGCTGAGCTCGAGCATGTGCAGGTAGAACAATGGGTTTCCTGTCACAGGGAGGTGTGAACACCTCCCAGGCAGGACTTAGTGTATTGGGCTGGGGTGGGGGCAATTGCCAGCGCCACCAGACTGCTTTGAAGGGCACATTGGTGCCCTCTTTGCATACTCCAATTTAAGCCAGTACAGGAACTCTTGGTTCCGGTTCTGGCGCAAAACTGGACAAAGGTCAGGGGAGTATCTTCCCCTCTGTCCAGCCCCTCCTCTGGGAGGTATCCCTGAGTCGTTCCAACCCATTTCGTAGGGCACTTAAAGGCTCGTCGTGGAACAAGACTCACCTCTGAAACCAAGACATTCTTCCACCATCTGGACACTTAGACTTCGACTGGAACCGAGACTGCATCAAGGAAGACTTCTGCCAGTCCTGTGCTTGCTGTTTTTCAGGTGTTCTGCATTGTCTGTGTCTGTACTTCATCCAGGTTCTCCAAAATACATGTGGGCATCAAGGGCACCCAAAGAAATCTACCTTGAAGAGAAGGTGTCACTCCCATGCCTCTGCAGGCACAGCAGTGAAGCTGACCGGTCTGCTGCTCCTGACGTCCCACGGACTTTGTGAGGCTCAGCAATACTGGTGGTGGTTCTGTGGCTCGCTAGAGGCCTAACCTGTCGTCCCTGCAATTTGGAGGACAGTATCCCTTGTCTGGCTGTTTGGACCGAATCCCTGTGTACCGCATAGACTTGCTGTTGCCAATACTTGCTGGCTCTGCACTCCAAAGATCTTCATACTACATGAAGCTCTAGCGTCCAGCACCTCATCTTCTGAAGATTAGCATCCTCACTGCATCCTCTGCATCTAGGGCCTCCATCTTTGGTGAGCTGCCTGCGGTTATCTTGCAACTCCTCTGCCTTTGGTCTATGGGTTCTCTCAAGTGTCTTCTCTTGCTTCAGTGGGCTCTTCTGCTTGCTCTGGACCTTCTCTGACTCTCCTGCTTTTGGTGAGTCCCTTGGACCTTGCTGGTCCCAACGACTGCATCTCTTCACTTTCTATGCCAGTTGCAGCTACCAAGGCTTGTTGGTGCTCCCGCCGGACACCGACCACCTAGACACCGACATTCGATGTGGGAAAGCTCGTAGGTGACTCTTCATCTTCCTCAGTGTCACCTGGTCCTCACAACTGCAGTGACAAGGTCCCCGTCATCTCTTCTGAACCTCTCAACATCAGTGGGCATTGTGCATCCGTGTCTCCTGGTCACCTCCGAGTGACATAGACTCTTCCCCTCTGCTTGCAGGTTCTTCACTTCAAAAATCCATCCTTGGATTCCACCAGACTCCTTCACAGTCTTCTCCAGAAGCATCTTCTTCGAAGTCTCCCACTATCGTGTACGGCAGGTGCCGATGTCACTTCACCCCTATGCACCCTATTCCCTGGTGCAGATCAACAAGTTACTTATCTTCGGTAACGCTTTTGCTGGTGGATACAGTATCTGCCTGTGGATTCCTCACCTTATGAATATCCCCTGCACCAGCAACATTCGGAAACTTTTGTAGCAGTCCACGCCGATGAGGTCGAAGACGATGTCACAGAGACACGGCTCCGCTCGCGACTCCGCTGACGTCATTGGCTCCATAAGAAGACCTCGTCGGCTTGATGACGTCAGTTCCGCCCTTTTTTCCATGCCTTCGAGGCACACGGACGGACTGACAGCAATATATATACAGTATACATAGTACATAATATACAATTCGACACACACAGTGTGGAGAATAAAAAGGAAGGCAAAAGAAACAACACAATGCCTTTGACAGTTACAAATACATTTTGAAACATCATCATTAGAATTGTAGGTATACAAGGGTGGACAATGGGGAGGCGGGTGGGTCAGTGAGGAATCCACAGGCAGATACTGTATCCACCAGAAAAAGCGTTACCGAAGGTAAGTAACTTGCTCTTCTGATGGATACATCTGCCAGTGGATTCCTCACCTTGTGAAAAGATTCCCACAGCAGTCCCACTCCCGGAGGAGGGTGTCCACCCTTCTATACCAGAAAGTCCTGAAGGACAGAACGAGCAAAATGTCCGTCCCTCCTCACCTCGGAATCCAAGCAGTAATGCTTTGCGAAAGTGTGAAGGGAGGCCCAAGGTGCCGCCCTACAAATGTCCTCCACAGGAACACCTCTAGACAAAGCAGAAGTGGAAGACTTAGCTCTAGTAGAATGAGCCCTTAAACCCTCTGGGGGTTCCTTAACGGCCAAAGAGTAGCATATCTTGATGCACAAGACAATCCATCTGGAAAGGGTGCGCTTGTGCACCGCTCTGCCTTTCCTGCAGCCAACAAAGCCCACGAAGAGCTGGTCGTCAACTCGAAAGTCTTTTGTCCTGTCAAGGTTGAAGCTCACTGCTCTCTTAGGGTCCAAGCGGTGAAGTCTCTCCTCCTCCTTGGAAGGGTGATGGGGAGGATAGAAGGTAGGGATGGTAATGGACTGCCCCAGATGGAAGGGAGTTACCACTTTAGGCAGAAATGCAGCCCTGGTCCTGAGTACCATTCTTTCCGCATGAATGGTCAAGAACGGGGGTTTTTAAATCAGAGCTTGAAGCTCACTTACCCTCCTTGCCGAGGTGATCGCAATGAGAAAAACCGTCTTGAAAGACAACAGTCTCAAGGGACACTTGTGTAAGGGCTCGAAGGGAGAACCCATCAGTTAAGTTAAGACAAGATTTAAGTCCCATTGAGGCACAATAAAAGGAGTAGGAGGAAACTTGTTTGTAAGGCCCTTTAGAAATCGTAAAACAATAGGCGATTTGAACAATGATGGTTGATCCGGCAAACAAAGGAATGCTGACAAGGCTGAGAGATATCTCTTTACAGTGGCTACAGCAAAACCTTGCTGAGCAAGAGAAAGGGCAAACTGAAGAATGTCAGATAAACGAGCCCTCAAAGGATCAATTGACTTCTCCCCACACCAGAGCAAAAATTTAGACCACCTATAGGAATAGATAGATTTGGTGGAATGACGTCTGGCAGACAAAATTACATCTACCACATCTGGCGGGAGAGAAAAAGAATTCAGGTTGCCCCGTTCAATCTCCAGGCATGAAGGTGTAAGCTCTGGAGGTGGGGGTGTAGAACCTCCGACTGCGAGAGGAGGTCTGCCCTCAGAGGGCGACTGAGCAGAGGGCACGAGGAGAGGTGGAGAAGATCTGTACACCACACCCTTCTTGGCCAATCCGGGGAGATCAATATGACTTGGGCCCGGTCTTGGCGAATCTTCCTCAGAACCCGAGGAATCAAGGGTAGGGAAGGAAACGCGTTATGGAGTTGTGAGCTCCAACTCAACTGAAATGCGCCCCCCACCGCTCCCTGCATCGGATACTGGAGACTGCAGAATGACGGGCAGTGAGCGTTCTCGTGAGTGGCAAACAGGTCCACCCGAGGAGTTCCCCACATCCGAAAGACGTGACGAACCACCTCCGGATGTAGCCTCCACTCGTGGTCGGCGGAGAACTGCCGACTGAGACTGTATGCACTTACGTTCAGAACCCCGACCAGATGATTTGCCATCAAACAAATCTGATGATCCTGAGCCCAGGACCAGAGACGCAGTGCCTCTCTGCAGAGACAAAGAGAACCCACTCCTCCCTGCTTGTTGACATACCACATCGCAGTAGTGTTGTCCGTCAGGACTTGAATCGACTGACCGCGAAGGGAAGGGAGAAAGGCCTTGAGCGCCAAACGTATTGCCCGCAATTCCAGAAGGTTAATGTGAAGCAACCTTTCCTCTGGAGACCAAAGACCCTTGATCTCCAGATCCCCCAGATGAGCACCCCACCCTAAAGTGGATGCATCCGTTATCACTGTGGCCACCGATGGAGGTAGATGAAAGGGCTTTCCTTGAGACAGATTGCCCTCCACGCTCCTCCAAGACAGATCCGCTGCAGCTTCTCCCGAGATCCTCACAGACTCCCTGAGATCTCCTTTGTGCGGATACCACTGCCTGCGGAGGCACCACTGGAGTGCCCACATGTGCCGGCGTGCATGATTGACCAACAGAATGCAGGAAGCAAAAAGACCGAGCAGACGAAGGACCTTCAGGACTGGAACGACCGCTCCATTGTAAGACAAAGTAATCATTTCCTGTATGTCGAGAACCCTTTGTGAAGGTGGGAATGCCCGACACACAGTAGTGTCCAGTCCCGCCCCTATGAACAGGTTGCGCTGAGAGGGCACCAGGTGAGATTTGGGCACGTTTATCGAAAAACCCAATTTGTACAACAGCTGAGTTGTAACCTGCAGGTGATGAAGCACCTTCTCTGGCGACTCCGCTTTGATCCGCCAGTCGTCCAAATAGGGGAAAACTGAAATCCCCGACCTTCTGAGATGGGCTGCCACCACTGCCATCACCTTCGTGAAGACTCGAGGTGCAGTAGTAAGACCAAACTGAAGGACCGCAAACTAATAATGTTGCGACCCTACCGTAAACCGGAGAAACTTCCTGTGCGACTTCAGGATGGGGATGTGGAAATACGCATCCTGCAAATCGATTGACACCATCCAGTCCTCCTGATTCAGCGCTTGAAGAACCTGCGCAAGGGTGAGCATCTTGAACTTCTCTTGCTTCAGATAAAGATTCAAGATCCTGAGGTCCAATATCGGACGCAATCTGCCGTCCTTTTTTGGAATCAGGAAATACCGGGAGTAGCATCCCTGACCCCTCTCCTGCTCTGGAACCACCTCTATTGCACCTTTTCTTAGTAACGTCAGGACTTCCTCCTGCAGGAGAAGACGGTGGTCCTCCGAGCAAGCACCTTGACAAGGAGGGTAATTTGGAGGAAATTCCCGAAAGGGAAGGGCGTACCAATTTTCTACAAGATCTAGAACCCAAAGGTCTGTAGTAACCGATTCACAATCTTGTAGAAAATGGGCAAGCCGGCCCCCCACAGGACCAACATGATCCAGAATGGTGGATCTAGGGCTGCTTTGCCGTGGTGGGAGGGGCTGAGGAGGAGGAAGAGGAAGAGGAAGAGGAGGAGAGCTGCCGGCCTCGAGAGCGACCCCTGAGTCTGCCTCTGTAGCTCTTATACAGAGTGCTTTGTTGCTGTTGCTGCTGGGGCTGTCTGTAAGAACGAAAGGTTGACCTTCCGAAGCCCCTGTACCTCTTGAACGAACCCCTTGACTGAGATTGAAGGCCCAAAGATTTAGCCGTGGCCTTACTCTCCTTAAGTCTTTCAAGCGCAGCATCCGCTTTCTTGCCAAAGAGTCCGGAGCCATCAAAAGGCAAGTCCGATAGCGTTGACTGAACATCAGGGGAGAATTCCGAAGATTTAAGCCACGCGCGCCTCCTGGTGGCAACAGAAGACCCCATGACTCTTGCAACCGAGTCAGCTGTATCCAAGCCACTTTGGATCACCTGACGTGCCGCCGCTTGGGTATCCGAAAGGACCTCATTAAAACGTATCCTATCCTCTTCAGACAGCTTAGGGGCTTGCTGCTTTGCTGAGTCCATAAGTGCATAGATATACCAGCCCAAAAGACAGGTGGCATTCGTCGACTTAAGGGCCATGCTGGCAGAAGAGAAGACCTTCTTGGCCGACTGATCCAATTTCTTCGCCTCCCTCTCACTCGGGACTTGGGGAAAAGAACCCGATGATTTTTTGGAACAGGCAGCCTGAACCACCAGACTCTCCGGAGATGGGTGAGATGTCAAAAAGTCTGCGTCCCCCGGAGCTGCCCTATACCTCCTGGCAATAACTCTAGAGACTGCCGGAGCAGAAAAGGGCTTACGCAACACCTCCATTACTGGCTCTATAATGGCGTCATTAAAAAGGAGTAAAGGCTCCAAAACAGCAGAAGGAGAGTGCAGAACTTCTGTTAAGATGTTGGGCTTGAACTCTGCAGAAGGCAATTGCAGATCTAAAAGTTCAGCTGCCTTCTTTATAACGGCATGGTATGGAGCCACATCCTTTGAAGGAAGGTCAGAAGGAGGAGTAATCTCCCATTCTGGTGATAAGTCCAGGCCACTAGCCTCCTTCAACTCATCAAACACATCGTCTGATTCCATGAGCTCCCCTTCCTCTACTTCCTCCAACAGATATCTTTGTTCATCCAGCACCCTTTGGGCCTCCCTCCTAGACCTGATCCTCACAACTGGAGTCGGCGGCACCATGACCGGATCCGACGGCGCCAGGGCCGGAGCCGACCGTGGATCCGATGGACCAGCCGGCGTCGCACGATGTCAAGTCGGCGCCGGTGAAGAAGGGAGCGGCGTCGATGTCCTCGGCTCCGGTAGATGCCAAGACGGCGTCGCCGGAAAAAATGGCATGAAGGGAGCCTGAGGATAGGTTTGGGAAACTCCCAAACTAAAAGCCATAGAACCCATAGGACCCGAAGGTGCACCAGAGGGGTACATGGCTCTGGAGAAGACTCTGTACATAGCATTAAGATAATGCGTAGGGTCCTGACCTGGTCCTGGAAACGCAGGATATTGTTCAGGCATCACCGGACTCGGGTCAACCGGCGCCGACGGTGGAATCAGCGGAGCCGAAGGCGCTCCTGGAGCTGGAAGCTCCTCAATGGGAACCGGGGACGAAGCCGGAGCCGGCGTCGGAGATGGAGCCGGGGCCGGAGAATGTTCCAGTGAAGCCACAGGTGACGACAGGCCAATAGGTGAATCCGGAACGAGCGAGTGAGATACAAAGTCCTTAAGGCGTCGGGAGGGCGATGTCGATCTCCGAGCCGCATCCCTATCCGTGTGACGTCGAGATGAATGCCTCCTCTTCTTCTTATGCTTCCTAGATTTAGAAGCATGCCCCGAAGTCGACTTCGACGCCGACCTCGATCTCGAACTCGACCTCGATTTCCTCTGGCCTCTTTTTTCTTTCTTCATTTTGGCAATGAAGAGCTTTGCTTCCCTCTCCTTAAGAGCCTTGGAGCTCATCTTGCGGCAGCAAGAGCATCCTTCCACATCATGGTCCGATGACAGGCACCAAACGCAGTCGTCATGCGGCTCCGTTATCGACATGTGTTTCCCACATTATCGACAAGGTTTGAATCCAGGCTTCTTCGTCGACATTTCAGCTGAAGAAGACACAGAGAAAAAAGCAGAAAACAAAGTAACAAGTATAGCTACAGAGAGAGATTCCCGAAATCCGTTGGCGTCGATGGCGCGGAAAAAAGGGAACTGACGTCATCACGCCGACGAGGTCTCTGTGACGTCGTCCTCGACCTCATCGGCGTGGACTGCTACAAAAGTGTCCGAATGTTGCTGGCGCAGGGGATATTCACAAGGTGAGGAATCCACTGGCAGATGTATCCATCAGAAAACCTGGTTCCTGGGGCATTCTCAGGTGGGGTGGCTCTCCAACATTATGTCTTCTACAGGGTTTCTTCGGGGTCTTATGGAAGGGTCCTTTTTCTTTAAAATTGCAGCTGTGACATCTTCATTGACTTCCGTTGGGCACAGGGCTGTTTCCACTCTGCACACAGCCTTCGTGTGGTTCCTGGGTACTTACCTTGGGTGGTTCCTTGTGTCCCCAGCTCCTCTGAGTCTTCTGATCCAAGTCCCGTTCTCCTTTGCAGTTTGCATTCCACTTTCTTAATATATGGTTTGGTCTCCCCCTGAAGGCCAGTGTATAGTTTTGCTACTTTCCTGATTATTTAATAGTATTCTTGTGTATTGTGTTGATATCTCAGAGTAGGAGAGATACCAATGTATTAGTGATTGTATTGTGTAATAAATAGACTTATTTTATATAAATACTGTGTGGTTCTTTTTCAGTTAACTTACACTATTGATTAAAGTTGGTAAAACAAACTGCTTTACACTCCTTCAAGATAAGCCTGACGGCTGCTCTCCACAGCTACCACTTTAAGAGCTTTCTATGGTTATCAAAGACCACTAAAACCGCCACAGGGGGTGTCTGGGTCAGTGCAGGGTGCACCACTTGAATAAGTGTGCACCATATACTAAGTCAGTCTCCTGCACCATCCTAGCTAAGAATAAGGATGGAGTGGCAGAAGTTCTGCTGGTCTGAATATAGCTGACCTAACATTAACTCCTGGAAAAATGGTTTGAATCTGGTATGAACTGAATCAGTGTCCTTTTAAAAAAAAAAAAAAAGAATTTTGTAAAGCGCTGGAATCACACCACAGGGGTATCTCCGCGCTGACCACGGAAGGAAAAATAGAGGGTAGTGGGACGCTAAGTTATTGAAGAGTTCAGTTTTCAATAGTTTCCTGAATTTAAGAAGATTAGGGCACTTGCGTAAGGCGTTGGGGAGCGAGTTCCAAAGACGCGGGCCAGGATAGGCAAAATGTTTGCCCCCGGTATGTAGTGTGTTAACCAGAGGGACTACTAGCCGAGCCTTCCCACCAGAGTGCAGAGATCTGCTAGGGCGGTATTGGACAAGTTTTTCCGCCAGATACCTGGGCCCGCTATCATTGATTGTTTTATGGATGAGGCAGCAGATTTTAAACTTGATTCTGTCACGGATGGGGAGCCAGTGAAGACATTTCAGTAACGGCACAGAGGCTGCCCTGGGAGGCAAATTAAGTACCAACCATGCTGCCTTGTTCTGAACTACTTGCAGCCTGTTTAACACCACCTCATTTGCTGCTCCCAGATGTGCATTGCAGTAGTCAAGACGAATGACTACTAAGGCTTGGATAAGGGTCTTACGGACAGATAAAGGGAGAAGGTAGAACACTCTCCGAAGGAGCTTCAGCACGAAAAAGCATGTGCCTGAAACGGCAGCCACCTGGTCTTTCATGGATAAGGAGAGGTCCAGATATACTTCCAGATTTTTGCCTTGATAGTGGGGATAGGAGCAGGGCCTAATTCAACATAAGTTGTGCTTTGCCGAACAGGAGAACTCCTGTTTTATTGGCATTCAACTGGAGAAAGTTCTTCGTCATCCAGTCAGAAATAGCACACATACCCTCTGAAAAAAGCTGTTTGGTTGCCACCGAGTTATTATCAAACGAAAGCAAAAGTTGAGTGTCGTCCGTTTATGAGAAAGGAACAAAGCCATGGTCTCTGATGATCTTTGAATGGGGAGCCACGTATATATTAAAAAGTGTAGGACTGAGGCACAAGCCCTGAGGAACCCCCCCTTCCTAAGGGATTTAGCCCCAGATCGAAAGGGACCCAGATTAACAGTTTGGGTGCCCTACTCCAAGAGGTTGGAGAACCATTGAAGAGCCAGCCCAACAACACCAATTTCCGTCAATCTTTGCAATAGCCTATGATGAGCTACAGTATCAAAGGCTGCGGACAGGTCTAGCAGCACTAATGATACTGCCTTATTATTATCCAGATAAAGTTTTAAAAAATCCATCACGCCTATAAGGGTGGTTTCAGTAGAGTATCTAGGTCCTTCCTGACAGATCCCACAGCTATGTGAACCAAGATTACCTAACACCAGGGAAATTAGCATCATTGTCCCTGGTTCTTTTTTCAACTTCCCCAGCAATCTCTCTACAGTCAGAATTAGGGAAAATCTGCATGCAAAAATCACTGCCAAACAGGTTACTTACCTTCGGTAATGCTCTCTCTGGGGAATCCTGTATCTAAAAGCAGATTCTTTACATTTAGAATATTCCTCAGCCACCACATTTAATCTGGAAGACTTCATTTAAGTGCTTTCACGCACCACTAGGTGGTGCCATGCTTATATGCAGAGCTGCATATAAGCACCACCGCTGTGTGCTAACATCAGTTTCTTGCTTTACTCTCTCCACAGCCTCAGATGCAGAGCACAAAACAATTGGAGGTACAAGTATGAAGATCTCGAAATTGGGACCATTTTAGATGGCATAAAAGAGCAAGTTACTCACCTTCTGTAACGATGTATCTGGTAGAGCCATTTGTTAGTTGTAGATTACTTACCTTAGAGTTTCCCCCAGGTGTCAGTCTGAATCCGGAGATTTTTTCTTCAGCAGTACCCCTATGTGTTGTTAGGTGGCATCGTCGGCTCCGCGTCCTTTGTCATGGGTGCCGGGATGACATAGTGGGACGTACCTAGACATCGCCCATGTGCGCTGACGTCGCTTCTTAACACAAATTCCATTCCAGAAGTGCAGAGCCGTGAAATACACTGACCACTGGTGCGTCAAAAATAGGGCCCTGTATGGGATCTCTAGAAATCAGTTTGCAGAGGGGGGAGGATGGGTGAGGCGGTAAGGAATCTACAACTAACATACGTCTCTACAAGATACATCATTTACAAAGGTAAGTAACTTGTTCATTTGATAGACACTACTAGTTTTAGATTCCTCACCTTAGAATAGATACCCCAGCAATACCATCCCCGGAGGAGGGTCTGTGAACCAAGATCATACCAGAAAATCCTGAAGAACCGAATGGGCAAAGTACTCATACCTCCGGACCTGGCTGTCCAGGCAGTAGTGTCTTGTAAACATGTGCAAGAATGCCCACGTTGCCGCCAGACAGATGTCAAGAACTGGAACTCGACGTGCTAATACCGTGGATGGTGCCGTTACTCTGGTCCTTTTTCACCAAAGCATAGCAAATTTTAATGCAAAGGACAACCCATCAGGAGATGGTCTGTTTTTGAACAGCCCAACCTTTCTAGGCACCCACATAGCCAATGAAAAGTTAATCATCCACTTCGAAATTATTGTGTGTGATCACATACGACCCTACTCCACACTGTTCATTTATGTACAACATCGCAGTAGTGTTGTCCGTCAGTACCTGAACTGACTGACAGTGAAGGAAGGGAAGAAAGGCCTTGAGAGCCAAACGTATCGACCGCACTTCTAGAAGATTGATGTGAAACAATATTTCCTCCGGAGACCAAAGGCCCTTGACCTTCAGCTCCCCCAGATGAGCTCCTCACGCTAGAGTGGAGGCATCCGTTAACCCTGTGGCCACCGGAGAAGAAGGTTGAAATGGCTGCCCATGAAACAGGTTTTCCGACACACTCCACCATAACAGCTGCGCCTGCAGTGTCTCTGAAGATTCTGACCACCTCGCTGAGATCTCTTTTATGTTGAAACCACAGCCTGCGGAGGCACCACTGGAGGGTCCTCATATGCCAGCGTGCATAATTGACCAACAGTATGCAGGAAGCGAACAGACCGAACAGGCAAAATACCTTCAGGATTGGAACAGCAGCTCCATCTTGAAAAATTGGAATCAAAGCCTGGATGTCTTGAGTCCACTGAGGAGGCGGGAAAGCACGACTCACAGTAGGGTCCAGTGCTCTCCCTATGAACAGGTGAGATTTAGGTACATTTATCGAAAAACCAAAGTCAAACAACAGCTGTGTTGTTACCGGCAGATGATACAGCACTATCTCTAGTGACTTTGCTTTGAGCAGCCAGTCATCCAGATAGGGAAAACAGGAATTCCCAATCTTCTGAAATTAGCTGCTACCACCGCCATCACCTTCGGGAAGACCTGTGGAGCAGATGTAAGACCGAACAGAAGGACCATAAACTGGTAGTGCTGAGACACCAGCGTAAAACTGAGATACTTCAGATGCGAATTCAGGATGGGAATGTGAAAATATGCATACTGCAAATTGATCAAAAGCATCCAGTCTTCCTGTTGCAGCGTCAGACGAACCTGAGCCAGGGTCAACATCTTGAATTTCTCCTGCTTGAGGTAAAAATTTAAGATCCTGAGGTCTAGGATCGGTCTTAATCGCATGTCCTTTTTGGGGATCAAGAAATATTAGGAGTAGCATCCCTGACTCCTTTCCTGCTCCGGAACAACCTCTATCGCACCTTTCTGTAGCAAAGATAGAACCTCTTGTTGCAGGAGCAACAGATGGTCCTCTGAGCACCAGCCCGGGTGAGGGGAGAAAGGAGGGGGAAACTCTCAGAAAGGAAGGGCATATCCATTTTCTACGAGATCCAAAACCCAGAGATCTGATGTAACAGATCTCGAATTTCATGGAAAAAGGGACACCTGACCTCCAACGGGACCAACATGCTTTAAGATGGGGGATCTCGAGCTGCTTTCCTGTGGTACCAGTTGGGGAATGGGAGAGGAGGGGGAAGGGACTTGCTGCTGAGCTATGCCTCACAGGCGACCTCCACCCTTCTCTCTGTACGATCTATACAGACAGTTCGCCTGTTGCTGCTGTTGCCTGGCCCGAAAGGAAGGAGTCTTGCCATACCTGTGAAATCTGCGGTACCCAAAGCCTCTGGGCTGGGACTGTAGACTCAACGATCTAGCTGTGGCCCTACTAGCCTTAAAGCACTGTAGCGCCGAGTCTTCTTTAGTACCAATGAGGCGAGAGCCATCAAAAGGCAAGTCCAATAGGGTGGCCTCTACATCCAATGAAAATCCAGATCCCCTTAGCCAGGCATGCCTCCTGGTTGCCGCTGAGGCACCCATAACCCTAGCAACAGAGTCTGCTGTATTAAGCCCTGACTGTATGACTTGATGGGCCGCAGCTTGTGCGTCCGATAGAACCTCTGCAAAATGGCCCAGAACGTCCTCTGGAACCTTGGGGATCACCTGCTTTGCAGAATCCATCAGAGCGTGAATATAGCGACCAAGCAGACATGTTGCATTTGTGGATTTCAAGGCCATACTGGCCAAAGAGAACACTTTTTTAGCTGATTGTCCCATCCTCTTAGATTCCCTATCTCAAGGCATGGATGAGAAAAAACTAGTTACTTACCTGTACACTATGGTTTTCCAGTATTATCTTTCATAGATTCACATGCTTGTATCTTCCCCGTCGTCATGGTGGGAGTCTCACGGTAACAGAATGACCACAGCAGTATCAGAAAAACTGCATAGCAAAATCCCATAGGGAATCATCTTATTTGGTAACCAAATCTCATCATTATGTGGTCCAAGACTCAGCCAATCGGCTGCTAGCCCTGCCCTCACACTCCCCAGCAGAGCCTTCCTGCCTCAGATTTCCAGCCCCGAGTGCGAGACTAAAAAACACTTAGAGACCATGAGGTTCTGCCTGAGAAATGGGGAGGTGGGCGGGCCGCATGTGAATCTATGAAAGATAATACTGGAGAACCATAGTGTACAGGTAAGTAACTAGTTTTTTCTCCAGTATTGAATCTTTCATAGATTCACATGCTTGTATCAGAATAGTAAGCAGTACTTATCCCAAACTGCATTTCCAGGCTAGAACCCCCAATAAACGTGGGCTCTGCTCTTTTGGATAGCATGTTAACATACATTGCATTTTTTGAAACATTTGCGTAAATATACATATATTTGTACATACATACATCGTTATAATCCATGATAAATCCCTTAATGAAATAGGTGCCGTAGAACTGCTTGTCCCACTACTGCATCCTTTCTCCACCCTGCGTCCAGACAATAATGTCTAGTAAAGGTGTGCGCATTCTTCCATGTCGCAGCTCTACAAATGTCTGGCAATGGCACCCCTGCAAATAGGGCCGTAGAAGTTGCCATCTTCCTCGTGGAGTGCGCACGCACTTTGGTTTGCAAAGGTTTCCCAGCCTTGACATGACACAAGGATATTGCTGACGATATCCACCTCGAGATACTAGATCTAGAAAGTGCCACCCCTTTCCTGGGGCCAGCAAAGGCTACGAAAAGCTGATTTGTTTTCCTGAATGATTGGGTCTTGTCGATATAGAATTTGAGACATCATTTAATGTCTAAAGAGTGCAAGGCTCTTTCTGCCACTGTTGACGGGTCTTTAAAAAATGTAGGCAAAACTATTGGTTCATTCAGGTGAAAACTGGTAGGGACTTTAGGAATAAATTTGGGATTCGTTCTGAGAATCACTCTGTCCTGCCTGAATTGTAGGAATGGTTCTGCAATCGAGAACGCTTGAATCTCGCTGACCCTTCTTGCCGATGTAAGTGCTAACAATAACGCTGCCTTCCATGAGACAAATTGTAACTCCGCCTTATGGATTGGCTCGAAGAGCGGTTTCATTAACTGTGTAAGAACTGTATTCAGCTGCCAAGGAACAACTGGTCTTTGAACAGGAGGGAACATTCGGAAGAGCCCTCTGAGGAATTCTTTAATAACTCTTTGAGACCAAAGAGAGGGCTGATCAGGCACTCTTGTGTACCTTGAAATTGCGGCTAGGTGTACCTTTATGGACATATGAGAGAGTTCAGATTTTGCCAATGTCAGTAGATATGGGAGAATCTGATCAGAAGAGACCCAAAATGGATGCAAGTTGTTAGATGCACACCACTGACAGAACCTTTTCCATTTCGCTGCATATGTTTTGTTTGTGGAGACTGCCCGGGATCGTGACAGAAAGTCTCGGCAGTCCTGAGGGATCTTTAACAGGTGGAATTCATGCTCGTGAGGTTCCATGCTGACAAGCTGAGCGATTTCAAATTTGGATGCAGTATCTGTCCGTTGTTCATCGTTATCAGATCCTGCACTAATGGGAACTGTATCCTGGGTGTAATTGAGAGGCTGATCAGTTCGGAGAACCACGCTTGTCTCGGCCACGCTGGTGCAATCAGAATCAGATGGCACGGCTCTGATTTCATTTTCCTTAAGACTTTCAGTATTAGAGGAAATAGGGGAAAGGCAGACGCAAACATTCCTGTTCAGCACATCTGTAGCGCATTGCCCCACGATCCCTTCTGCGGAAACCTGCTTGCAAAGTTTTTGCATTTCGAATTGTGGCGGTCCGCGAATAAGTCTAGCCTTGGCGTGCCCCATAGCTTGAAAACTCTGGAAAGTTGCTTCCGATGCAGTTCCCACTCGTGAGAGATTTCGGGAGATCTGCTCAGAATATCCGCTCCTGTGTTGTCTACTCCTGCAACATGTTGCACCTGAAGCGAGATGTTGTGGGCTAGAAGCCATTTCCAAATGTCTTGTGCTTCCTTTGACAGAAGTTTTGACCTTGTGCCCCCTTGTTTTAGCAGGTAAAATATAGACGTGGAGCTGTCCGTTTTCACCAGAACCGTCGATCCGCGAATTCTGGGTAGAAAAGCCTTGAGTCCCAAGAACACGGCCTTCAGCTCTAGCAAGTTGATGTGGAGCTGCGTTTCGGCCTTTGACCAGTGGCCTTGAATTTCGAGTTCCTGGAGATGCGCTCCCCAACCCTGAAGAGAAGCATCCGTCATCATCACGAAATTGTAGACCTGTGATTCGAAAGTTAGTCCTTCCGCTAAATGATCCCTGATCTTCCACCATGACAGGGCGTGTCTGATCTGAGGAGTGATTACTATCCGATCCTCGAAGGATCCCTGCGACTGAAGCCATTGCTCGTCTAGCAGTTCTTGTATAGGCCTCATGCGGAACCTGCAATTTGGGAGTAGGGGAATACAAGAGGACATCATTCCCATCAATGACTTGTAGATCCTTACTGAAACGGACTTTTTTGTTTGCAATTGTGTTGACAACCGTACGATCTTT
The DNA here is from genome assembly GCF_964204655.1 of Triturus cristatus. Classification (NCBI taxonomy): domain Eukaryota; kingdom Metazoa; phylum Chordata; class Amphibia; order Caudata; family Salamandridae; genus Triturus; species Triturus cristatus. The sequence continues at coordinate 775,116,783 of NC_140595.1, read as the reverse complement.
CGAATACGCTCCTCTGACGGGTAAGCCTTGGCCTCCTCCGTGCAGATTTGAGCACCCAGAAATTGAATGGACTGCGCTGGTCTGAGATGGGCCTTCTCTAGGTTGACTCTGAGACCTAGCTGATCGAAAAGCTCCATGCAAACGTGAAGGGAGCGATGGGTGTCTTTGAACGAACTTCCTTTGATAAGGCAATCGTCCAGATAAGGAAAAATCTGGTGACCTTGTAGTCTTAGGTGGGCCGCAATTGGCGCCATGCACTTTGTAAATATTCTCGGCGCGGACTTTAGTCCGAAAGGTAAGACTTTGAATTGGTAATGACGCCCCGCCACCATGAAGCGTAGAAATTTTCTGTGTTTTACGTGGATTGGGACGTGAAAATAAGCATCTAAGAGGTCCAGGGATGCCAAATAATCTCCTCTGCCAATCAGGAGAAGAATTTCCTGCAGGAATAACATTCGAAATGATTTCTTTTGAATGAATTTGTTTAGACCTCTCAGGTCCATTACCTGTCTCCACTTTGATGTGTCTTTCTTTTTTATGAGAAAGAAATGCGAGTAATAGCCTGTCCCGCGTTGAAGTCATGGAACTTTTTCTATCGCCTCCTTTTGTAATAAGGCTATCACTTCTGCCTTGAGGGCTGGTAGATGTTCTTGCCTCCTGTGTATAGGGGGCTGAATTGGAGGCTTGTCTACGAATTCCAGAGTATGGCCATGTTGTATTACATCTAAAACCCATCTGTCCATTGTTATTGACAGCCAAGCTGGGTAAAATGAAGTCAGGTAATGGGTGCTGCTTCTTGGACAGGTGTCGGATGTGTTGGAGAAGTCATTGTCGTCGATTGGACTGCTGTGACTTCCCTCTCGTAGATGATCTTCCCCAGGACTGTTGGTGATAGTTATTGGAAGATCGAAATTGTTGATTGGTCAAGTACTGGCGAGATCCCTGCTGCTGGTACGGTTGATATCTGTTCGATTGGAACGAGGATCGTTGTGTAAATTGTCCTCGGGAGCCTCTCCTCCAAAAGGACTGAAACCTGCCCTGTTGCAGAGATCCCAGCGCCCGCGCTGTATCTGTGTCCGTTTTGATACTTTGGAGGGCCTCATCGACATGCTTTCCGAAAAGGTTCTCTTCATCAAATGGCATGTCCACTATTTTGGCCTGTACCTCAGGTCTGAACGAGGTGGCCTTCAACCATCCTTGTCTGCGCAGGGCTACTGCCCCTGCCATTTGTCGAAAAGCCACTGAGGACAAATCCATAGCGATGTCGATGGATTCAGATGCTGCCCTAGCCCCATCCTGTAGAATAGCCACCGCTTCTTCTTTTTTATCGTCTGGAAGGAAGCTATATCGCACCACATCTGCCGGTTGAATCTGCTGATGAGGGCTAATGCATTAGAAGCCTTTATGGAAGACGCTGCCATCACTGCAAAGCGCTTCCCTGCTCCATCCATTCGTCTTCCGTCTTTGTCCGGGGGAACCATTGTTGTTGAGACCGGATTTTTTGAGTTTCTTTGGGCGGCCTGTGTCACCACAGAGTCTGGTCGAGGATGACCAATCAAACAGGCCGGAGACGATTCCGGAGCTCTATATTTTTTGTCTATTCGAGGAACTGAAGCAGCCACTGAAGCCGGGTTCTTCATAATCTTCAAGCCTTCCTCCCAAATATGGTCGATTATTGGAATGGATCGCATAGACTTGCGTGACTCCTCTTTAAAGTCATAAAGAAAACATTCGGCTTCCTGAACCGGAATGGGAAGATCAAAGCGCTTTGATGCTTTCTCCATGATGTCATGGAAACCTCCTATATCTTGCGGCGGAGAATTCGCAGGTGTTGGAGATGTCGACGGCGTAGTTGGGAGAATATATTGATCCCATTCATCGTCAACTTGCTTATCTTGAAGGAGTTCTCCTTCTTCCAGTTGATCGGCGTCACTGTCTTCTAAGTCATCTCTGATTGTCATAATCGGTGGAGATCGGATCTTCTGAGTGGAAGTTTTGGGAGAAGAGTGAGGTGGTCGTACCTGCGTCGGCTTCTCCACCGTCTGTGGCGCTTGAGAGTTTGCTTCCGGGAAACGCCGATAGGAATCGTTGATCATCAGGCGTAAGTCAGTCACCAAGGACACCGGCATGGAAATAGAGTCCTCTCTAGAAGTATGCTGAGGCTCTTCCTCTTCCTCGTAGGCATAAGACTCCTGAAAAGATTCATATCTCCGTGAATCTCTCGGAGGACGATCCTGAAATGAGAAGACTTTTTGCACCTCATGAAATTCTTCCTCATCTGTTTCCTGACTCTTAATGCGAAGTTGGGAAGGACTATAAGCCACTCCTGAAGACTCCTCATCATCGGACTGTACGTCTAGTAAAGTAGAAGGCGGAAGCGGAGAAAGTTTTGTCCATGTGGTAAAATCTGTAGACTTAGTCTGCTTCGTCGACGAGCCCGTCGACGACGCCATAGATTTCAATGTTATTTTCTTTACCTTAGGCGATTTAAAAGTTCCCGTCGACGGGACTGTCGTCGACGGAGCAAGCTGTATTATCGTCGACACCGTAGTTGTTGACGACGAAGTCTTCGTCGACGAAGGAAATGTGGCCGTCGACGGAATCGTCAACGGGCTTTTCTTCGACGACGAGGTTTTAGTCGCCGTCGATGCCGCTGTCGTCGTCGATATGGTGGTCGTCGACGGAGTCGTCGTCGATATGGTGGTCGTCGACGGAGTCGTCGTCGACGTAGTCGTCGACGGTCTCAAAGCAATAATCACCGGCGACGCCCTAATTTTCGTCGACGGAGCTGAGGAAACTTCTCTTGACTCTTTAGATTTTTTAAGAGGAGTATGAGGTAATGAAGACGCAGGGGCCCCTTTGTCTTTTGTCTTCTGCTTTTTCAGCTCTGAACTATCTTCCGAAGTTGAAGATTTTCTCTTTTTTGAAGACTTAGAATCCTCCTCAGAGTCAGAATCTGAAGTGACCTTCTTTTTCTGAAGCCACAGCAGAAGACGTGCCTCCCGGTCACGTAGGGTCTTTGCAGAAAAGGTCCTGCAATGTTTACAGTCCTTAGGCACATGTTTAGGGTGCAAGCAATATAAGCAGTCCTTATGTGGGTCCTCAGAGAACAATCTAGGATTTCCACAGGATCTGCAGGGCCTGAAAAGCCTCTTCTTAGAGCTTTCAGCCATCCTAAACAAGAAAAGGTGAAGCACAATACCTTAATCCAGCCAGAAGAAGATAATTGTAGATAAACCAGAGGTCAAAAGTTCACACAGGAACAAAACTGAGCAAGGCTCAGGGAGACTCCTCCTCACACGAAGGCGGTTGGAAATCTAAGGCAGGAAGGCTCTGCTGGGGAGTGTGAGGGCAGGGCTAGCAGCCGATTGGCTGAGTCTTGGACCACATAATGATGAGATTTGGTTACCAAATAAGATGATTCCCTATGGGATTTTGCTATGCAGTTTTTCTGATACTGCTGTGGTCATTCTGTTACCGTGAGACTCCCACCATGACGACGGAGAAGATACAAGCATGTGAATCTATGAAAGATTCAATACTGGAGAAAGAGCCTGTAAACTGCTTCGTAGAGCATGTTGACTGCACTACTAAGCTCTCAGGGGATGGGTGAGTAGAAAGGAAAGCTGGTTCTCCAGGCGCTACCTTGTATCTCCTTGCAACCTATCTGGACACAGCAGGAGCAGTTAGTAGCTTCTGCCATACCTCTAAAATGGGCTTAGTCAAAGCCTCCTTAAAGAGAAGCAGAGGTTCCGATACAGAAGAGTGAGAATGAAGACCTTCTGTCAGAATATTGGACTTAAGCTCTGCAGTAGGCAACGGCAAGTCCAGTAGATCAGCTGCCTTCCTTATTATAGAGTGTAAGAAGAGACCTCCTGTGATGGAAGGCCCTTCGGAGAAGTGAGCTTACACTCCGGAGAAGTATCCAAACCACTATCCTCCTGCAGTCCCTCAAATTATTGCATAGGGTCAGTAATCTCCCCTTCTTTTGCCTCTTCCTCCTGCTCTTGATATTCTTCCTCCTTTAGTACACTCTGTGCCTCCCTTCTAGATCTCATCCTGGGTACTGGCGTCGGCAGCATCGGTAACTTCAGGAACAGCATCAATGGAGGCTCCAAAGGATCAGCTGAAGGCCCCGGGCGAGGCCGAGTCGGCGCTGGACTGGAGTCAGACGGCACCGGAGAGGACTCCAACTGCACTATTCCCTCCAGGGATTGCACAGTCGTCGAGTACCTCGGCGTCAGGAGAGGCCAACTTCCCGGGATCATACGCATAAATGGCATGAATGGCGCATGTGCAAAATTAGGGTGGAAAACCTCCAACGTTGTATGTAAGCAGTCACATGGGGCCAACAGGCGCACCAGCAGGATTACTTTCCCTGGCAAACCTGCCGAACATCGCATTCAAAAAATGGGAAGGATTCCTACCTGGAGCCAGAAAGGGTGGGCATGGATCTGGTACCGCCGGTTCAGACACAGCTCGAGGAGGCTCTAAGACTGGATCCGGTTGCAGCACCGGAGTGGCCAGAGGCGAAGGAGTTGCTTCACTGGGAGCCGGAGAGACTCTCGAAGCCAGAGAGTGTGCCGGAGTTACCTGAGGCGAGGAAGAAGGTGAGACTTCATCCTTTCTGTGACACTGGAGTACCAGGGACCCCGACTTCGGTGACTTGTCCTTAGATGAATGACGTCTAGAACCATGACGTTGCTTCTTCTTGTGTTTCCTCGACGACTTGAGGTGTGCAGAGTCGTGACTAGGACTTAGATCTCGCCCTTTTCTGGCCTCTTTTCTGTTTCTTTGGCCTGGCCATGAACAGCTTAGCCTCCCTCTCTTTCAGGGCCTTCGGATTCATGCGTCTGCATAATGAACACCCCTCAACGTCGTGATCCGAAGAGAGGATACAAACACAATCCTTATGGGGGTCAGTGATAGACACACGACCCCCACATTCCCTACAAGGCTTGAAACCGGACTTCTTCTGAGCAGCCATGTCACTGCTAGAATTTCAGGAAGAACTTGCAACAATGATACTATCAGAAATGGAGAGCCCTGGAAAAAACAGTTACGCGTCGACATAGCGGAAAAAAGGGAATTGAAATCAGCACGCCGACGAGGTCTTCTTATGACTCCGATGACGACGCGTGAGGTTGTGTGTGGAGCCGTTCCATTGTGACATGCTCGTCGACATGGGAGAGCTATGGGGAAATGTTCTGTGGAATGCTGCCCAAGAGGTAATTCAAAAGGTGAGGAATCCACAGGCAGATGTATCCATCAGAAAGGATGCGTTTGTGCGGTCATGAAGAACATTCTATATCACTGAGGACTCACTGGGACGGATCCAGGTCCGGTTTACAGACATCACATCACCTTGGACTCGAGCAGTGAGGCAAACTCCGGAGTCAAAGTACTAATTTATACTTGCCTCCGAAACTGTACCAAAGAATGTCCCATTGACACAACTGTAGACCATAGATGAGTGTCATCACCTGCAGCCCTTACCTTGGTCAACAACACGTCATGATGTATATGAAGAAATGCTACTCAATGGACTGCAGCAAAATCTGTGTCAGAGTTACAATTCATTTTATGCGTGATCATTCTTAAATACTCTGTGAAGCTTTTTTAACATTTCTTTTTTCCTATCCCGGCCATTCCCTCCGCCTCCATAAGAAAAAAAACAAGACAGCATGCCTATTACATCTATGCAACCAGGATCTGGAACAATATACCGGTATGGACCTTCCCCACGCTGCTTCAATTTTGGAATAAGTTAAAGGCTCACCTCTTTAAATTCTTACTTGCTGAGGCTTTCCCACCACAGTGCTGAGCCCCTTTTTGGCTATTTGGGGTACTTCGAGCTTACACCGCCATAAAGTTTTTACACCTAAGGTACCCACACCAAATGTCCATCCTGGTTCCCCCAACATCACAGGGATACTAAGGGTACCCAGAATTTGTGGATTCCCATTGAGGAGACAGAGAAAATTGCCAAAATATAGTTACATTTTGATTTGTTTTTTGGGAAAAATGGGAAAAAGTAGTATGCAAGAGATCTATTTTGTCCCTAAAAATGGCATCAACAAAAGATTTATTGTGCTAGAATGATCACCTTCCCAGTTTTCAGGAACAAGCAGAGCTAAATAATAAAAAAAAAATAATCCTAAGTGGTAGCACATTTTTCCTAATTTGTGTGCTTTCAACCTACTTCCAGTTTGTGCAGGTTACCAGTGTGAAATCCATGGATGATCCTGGAATGCTTTACATTTATGAAAAGTAGGCAAAATTCTGAATTCAGCAAGAAGCTATCTGTGTAAATCCCTCAAGGTTTTCCCAAAACAAAACAATGGTTATTGGATATTGTCTACTGTCAGGAGCAGCTAGAAGTATACTATTCAACATTACCCCCACAAGCAGGATGAAGGATATCGGGAGCCGCTTGCAGTCTTATCTGTTGTGGACTAATATTTTTGATTGCGGTGTATATATGGGTGTGGGAGGGGGAGAATGTGGAGTCGCAGGGACTCCTATGCAAGTGTTGCTTCGACTGCCTTTAAGTACTTGACAAACATGGTGCACTGCACTTCAAGGGCGAATAATGGACCTGGTGAAGATGGACTCGATGCTCTGTTGGACTTTGGCCTGCCACGGAAAACTCCACTCCTTCCAAATATGCTTTTGATGCAGATCTGCTGGGCTAATGTGCTTTGCGATATGGACAATGAATATGATGAACGAGTTACTTACCTTCAGTAACGATATATCTGGTAGAGACACAGTCTAGCCGCAGATTCCTTAACTTAGAATATTTCCCAGGCGTCAGACTGGATCCGAAAAATCTTTTTTCCCAGCAGTACCTCTGCACGCCGGGCGTCGCCGTCAGCTGGTTCCGTCCTGACGTCGTCCACAGAAGTGACGTCAATAGAGCCATATAAGACCCTCCTGGCGTGCTGATGTCAGTTTTCTACAGTGAACCTTTTCCCCGCCATAACGCGGAGCCATGACAAAAACTGCGAGAGTATAGGAACAGTGTGTTAAAAAAAGAGTAAAAATCGTTGAGACAACAATGATAAGAAACATGAGAATGAGAACCAAAACATTAGAATGAGAAACAGCAAGTTCAAAGAGCACCAAGTACCCGAAGGGACTGAAGGGAGCTCACAGAGCACCTGATCCAGCAAGGACCCAGCAAAGTGAAATGCCGTGCCCTACCTCGAGGAGGTAACAGCAGCGGAACGAAAGACATGGCAAGCAAGGCACAGTCTGTCACCACAGGAGGGAAGTTGAAAGAACCACAAAGGTGGAACAACATGTTGCAAGACAAGTGACCAGAAGTGAACAACCACATAGAATGTTCACCACACACCCCCTCCAGTGATCGAAGGACTATAGCATAACCAAAGAGAACCCAACCCAACCGACTGCAGTAGAAAGAAGGAGGCACAGACGTGGGCGGAGGGAGGGTAGGAAAACAGAAGAACTACACGCTGGAGGAACACAGGTGGAGCAGCATTGACAAGTATTGAAAAGCACAGAACTTGATCACCCAAAATGGAGGATGGGGGGGCGTGGCTAACAGCCACCGAGAATGGCCGCTGCCTGAGTGAGCTCCCGAGTCCCCGACGTCTATCCTGCCCTATCTGGTGCCATCCATGGCTGGGAAAGTAAACTACGAATGCAGAGTCTCGTTCTCTACCCCACAGGGAAAATTGGCTGGTTTTTACAGCTTAAATGGTGAATCTGAGTACCTGGTTCGGCGTCCCCGCCTGAGCGGTAATGGTGACTCCCTAAAGCAAAGAGGTAGAGATTGCGGCCTCTGAGATACGGCGGCGCTTGGACTCCGGGGAAGCTGGTGGGGGTCCGGTGGTGCCCCACGCACGAAAGGAGATTCGGTGGTGTCAAAGAAGAAACCGCGTGAAGCCACGCTCCGCACTGCGGCCTGAGCGAAGGAGACTCGGTGAGTGCCACAGCTACCGGAGGCCCCCGGATTAGCGGCATGGGCGTTTCAGCGCTCCGCAGTAGCAGATAGGCCCGGCGTGGACAGGGTGCAGAGGCCCTTACACACGGACCGGACGTCGGCTGGGGTGACGTGGGTCCCGGCTCTGGGGCTCGGACACATTTCAACTGCCGCGACTAGGAGTCTGAGGTCCAAGAACAGTAAGGGGCGCGGAGGCCCAGTATCCGACTGAAGTGGCGCACTATATCTAATCGAGGCCCCGGCTCAGCGGCCTAGAAGGAAGAGGGTGCAGCAAACGGTGTCGGAGGCAGGAAGACGGAAGGTGAGGCTGCGGTCTCTCACTCTGGTGAGGGGCACTTAGACACAGCTGGTGCATGCTGAGGGCAGCTGAGAAGTAGCAGTCAGCACCATCCAGCGACCCACAGTCAACATCCTGCCGCTCTTGCCGCCCTGAATGCTTGCTGGGGCAGAAGAGCTGGGCCTCCACGACTGAGCTCGGGGCCTGGGTAATCGGCTGGCCGCTAGTGCTGGGAGCGAGTAAGCCCGGTGAGTGCATTGTGTCCAGGCGCTCTACTGCAGTGAAGCTAACGGGGGCAGCAAAGGAGGATCTGGCCTGGAGGTGTCTCACTCCAACGGCCTACTACACCTGTGTGAGAGTGGTTACGCGGTTAACAACTATATCTCGCATGATCGTGGTGCTGGCTCTCCTACATCTACATATTGAGTGCAGATTAAGGCATTGTGAGTCCTGTGGTCTCTGACGGTGGCCACGGTCTGGCTTATGCCCCTGGGGCTAGGATCGGAGCCTGCAGTAAGTACTGGAACTGGGTTGACCCGTGAAGGGCGGTGCAGTGGAATCCAGCCCAGGAGGAGGCACTACACCCTAGTGACACGAATGGAGTGCGATGGAGCCATCCGAAAGGGGTTGACATCAGAGCTGCACCGCGATGGTGGAGAGATACAGCTAGTGGAGGGGCCAAGCCTGGAGAGCCTGAGCCCAGGGTCGTACCGGACAGGTGGCATTTCAAGGGGGGACATTTAACAGTTTTGTCCTCCTATCAACGATTAGCAGGCAACCCCCAGAGCTGCCCCGTATCCTCACTGGGCGGGATAACTGTCGGCTGGCATACATGGCGACGGGCGAGAAAGGTCCTAAAGCCAATGCCCAAAAGTAGCTAGCCAAATTCGCCTGGTTCAAGGTTGGGGATAAAAGTGAACCGCTGCAGATGGAGAAAGACGGAGGGGCTGCAACCTCAAAGCAAGGCACAGAGCCAACCCTACATGATGTCATGGCGGCTATCAATGGGGTGCGTGCTTCGCTGGACTCAGTTACGGTGGAGGTCTCTCTTATCAGGGCAGACTTCCGGAAGATGGATGAGAAAGTCAAAGAGCTTAAGATAGTCACCAGCGCCCTGCAGACGGATACATCAGAACTTCAAACGCAGATGCTCGAATTGCAAAAGAAGCAGGAGCGGGATGTCACAACAACTTGACGACTACGAAGGCCGGGCATGCCGTAACAATATCCGCATATGGGGGTTCCGGAACGGGCTGAGGGGCCGGCGGCGGACCTTTATGTAGAGGACCTCATTACCAAACATCTCAAGCCTAAGACGTTGTCTAGCTATTTCTCCATTGAAAGGGCCCACAGAGTGCCAGGAGGAAGACCGAAACCAGGAGCGCCCCCGAGGCCCCTTTTAGCCTGAGTGTTCAATTATCGGGATAGAGACATTATCCTGCATACTGCGAGATCCAATCCCCCACTAAAAATAGATAATTACGAGGTGGCCTTCTTTCCTGACTTTACGGCCAAGGTCCAGGCCCAGCGTCGCAGCTTTCAGGCGGCGAAGAGGGAACTGCGAGACCGAGAGGTGAAATATGCAATGCTCTTTCCTGCAAAGCTGAGAGTGGAATCGGATGGTAAATCGTGGTTTTTTGAGTCGCCAGTGGCGGTTTGAGACTTGGACGGCTGGAGCAATGTGGGAGGCCACAGAAGAGAACGCTCTGGTAGAACTGGCCAACAAGTGGCAACTGTACAGGAGCCGCAAACAATTTCCCCAACGCAGGACGACAGCCAGGCGAAGGAGTGGGAGTGACGAACCCTGGGGTCAGTTGTAGAGAGCTGATGCCTCACTGACAGCGCAAGTATGGGGGGGTGAGATAAGGGTTTGTGATACCCATTGGTGCGAGGCATGTAAAATGAGACCTAGTGAAGAGGTTTAGGCTGATGAGTTTAATTGATGTGATTTGAACGGGAATAGAAAAGTGCGAAATAGTGGATGGCTAAAATTCAAGACAATTGTGATGTGTACACGCGGGGATGGGAGTTGACTAAGCCCGTGCATTTTCAGCATTTCAGGGGGGGAGAGAGGCACTCTGCCATGTTCGGGAGTGTGTAGTTCCACGGGCAGGGGGGCAGGGAGGGGGGTAGGCATTGGGGGGTTGGGAGGAGGGGGTGTTTAATTGTTCATTGTTTTATTGGTATAATTTGTGGTTTTAATGTGCAACGTGGCCATACCAAAGCTTAGACGAACCACGATGAGTAGGGTATTACAATTCATTTCTCCATTTGCACTGATCCGTATACTTGAGAAATGTGTTAAGAACAGCTATGGGGGGGGGGGATAGAGATCGGATACTTTCTGTACTCACTTGGAATGTCACTGGGGTGGGCGATAAGATCAAGAGAGGGATAGTGCAACAGTATTTGAAGCGGCACTCACCTGATGTGGTTCTGCTGCAAGAAACGCACCTGGTGGGACAGAAGACGAAGGCCCTCACTAGGTGGGGTTACAAACTCTTGGCCCATGCAGACTACACCACGGGATCCAGGGGGGCGGCAAACCTGGTAAAGAAGAACACACCTCTAATAGTTCACAAGACGTGGGCATATCCGGGGGGCAGGTTCGCAGGAGCAGAGGCCCAGTGGGATGGAAGGGATATAAATATTCTCTCCGTTTATTTACCGCCCACTCTAGGTAAGACAGCATTGGAGGACCCTGGGAGTAAGCTGACGGGACTCCGGGAAGGCACATTAATCATGGGGAAGGGGGGACTATAATATGACTTTAGATGACACAGTTGATCGCCAACCGCCAAGGTCCAAAGCGAAATCTATTGGGCTAATGGCTGACTTCACGATGGCAATGGGGTTTACTGATATAGGACGAGTGCTTCAACCCACTGGAAAATTATTCACATATTTCTCTAATGTGCACCAAAGTTTATCGCGTATTGACTATTTCCTTACACACTTATCCACGACAGGGAATTTTGCTCAGTCTCGAGTTCTGCCAAGGGGCATATCAGATCACTCCCCAGTCTGGGTAGATTATACACACTGGGAACGGCAGATGCGCTCCACCATCGTTATTAATCCATGGCTCTTACACATACCGGACATTAGGGAGGAACTCCGCACACAAACAGAGACCTATTTCACTGAAAATGTGGGCTCGGTTGAATCTGCACAAATAATTTGGGAAGCATATAAGGTGGTTCTGAAAGGGCAAGCTTTATCTTTGAAGTCGTGGTACATTGCCAAGAAGCGTGAACTTTTGGTCCGGGTTGAGACGGACCTCCTTGAAGCGGAGCGGGAACATGCACACGATCCCTCACCGGCCACTGGCCACAGAATATATGAGATGGGAGATAGGGCAGGCAGAACACTAGCGATGTTGGAGAGGCGAGAGCAGGGCACGAGATGGGTAGATAAACTGACAACACCGGGGGGTGATATCGTGACGCACCCACGGGAAATAGCAGAGGAATTCGCTAACCACCTGGAAAAGGTGTACTCCCCCTCTACTCACTACACAGCTGAGGATTCACGTCAGCTCCTCCGAGATAGTAGCATACCGGCCCTCTCAGAAGTGGAGAGGGAGACTTTAGATGGAGATCTCTCGAATGAAGAAATTAGCAAGGCCGTAGGACAGATCAAATCCGGGAAAGCGAAGGGGCCTAACGGGATACCGGTTGAGTTTCTAAAAGCCACCGCCTCTCTAACAGTGCCTCACATGAAGGCCATGTACGAGGAAAGCCTGGAGAAGGGTCGGCTACCAGTAGATCAACGGTTAGCCTCCATCGTAGTAATCCATAAGCCGGGTAAACCAGTGGATAGCTGCAGCTCCTTTAGGCCCATCTTGCTGCTTAATGTAGAGGCAAAGGTTTTGGCAAAGGTCCTGGCTAATAGACTGTTGACGGTTATAGCGTCGTTGATCCATCCAGATCAATCTGGATTTATGCCAGGGAGGTATACTGCCCTTAAAATTCAGCGCCTACACAACGTGATGGCTCGTAGGACATTTATTGGGGAGGATACGGCGGTGTTGTCTCTCGATGCCTCAATGGCCTTCGATCCCATAGAATGGCCTTACTTGTTCAAAGTCCTGGAAAGGGTGAGATTGGGCCCTAAATTTATAGCCTGGGTAAAGCTGCTATACACTGACGTCTTGGGGCAGGTGAGGGTTACTGGCTACACGTTCCGGACGTTCAGGTTAAACAGAGGCACTAGACAGGGGTGCCTCTTATCCCCGCTGATATTCTCCCTCTTGCTGGAGCCCCTTGCGGCCTGGGTGCACCGAGATGTGATGGTGCGAGGGATGCGCTGGGCGGCCGACGTGGAGGATCGTATATCCTTATATGCGGACGACATACTGCTATATCTAGCCTCCCCGTACGAATCAATTAGTGTGGTACTTAACATCTTTGCAAATTTTGGCAGGTACTCCAGGTATGCGATCAACTGGCATAAGTCCGTATTGTTTATGTTGCGGGGCCAGGTCCCCTGACTTCCAGTTGGGTGCACCATAACAGTGGCGGAGGAAGGGTTTCGATATTTGGGGATCTTTGTCACTTCGGATCCAGCTCTTTTCTATAGCTTCAATTTAGCTCCCCCATTGGCTCGACTACGCGCGGATGTGCAGCACTAGAGGTCCCTGCCGCTTTCACTGTTGGGCCGTGCTGCACTCTTTAAGATGTTGACCCTCCCTCGTTTCCTGTACATTCTTCACAATTGCCCACACAGGGTTCCAGACTCGTATTTTAGAGCGGTTGAGGGTGAAATTCAAACGCTGCTGTGGGATGGAGGGGCCCCAAGGGTGGCACTGAAGAAACTGACGAAAGGCTGGTACGATGGCGGCATTGCGCTGCCTGACCTCCAACTCTATTACTGGGCGGCGCAACTGGTGACTGTTAACTACTGGATATATCACCCCCCTGATGACCCCACATATGCTCTCGACCGTTACCAAACTGATCGTTCTGGTTACCTGGGGGCCTTGTATACAAGTGATAGGAAGAATAAAAAGAAATTCTTTGGACCTACCCAACATACACTAGTAATTTGGCATATAGTACATTCTCGCTTGGGTTGGGCGGGCGTCCTCTCAAAGGTAGCGCCACTGTGGTATACACAGAAATTGGACATGCTGTGCTATGAGCCTGGGTTTGACAAGTGGGACCTTATAGGTATCTCGGCAGTAAAAGACCTGGTCAAGAAGGATGCTGTACTTACATTCGGGGAGATTCAGAGCCAATATCACCTGGCTCAGGGAGAAATATACAGATATTTGCAAATTAGACACGCGGTCCTGGCGGCTTTTCCGTCCCTTAAAGACATACCGGAATCGTCTCCACTGGAAGACCGGCTGTTAGATGGGCCTTTAAATTCAAAAGCTATATCTCTCACGTATAAAAAGTTGTGCAATAGCCTACCAGACACCTTTCCAAAGCTTAGGGAGCGGTGGCAGGATGACTTAGGCCCGATAAGCGACGAGGACTGGCAAGCGGCTCTTATGTCCCCTCGAGAGGCGTCCATCACACTTAGATTCAAACTGATACTTCACCGATCATACATGTCAGGGACAACCCTGGCGAAAATAGGTTCCAGACCTGACGATCTCTGTCTGAGGGGATGCGGACAACAGGCCACCTTTTACCATAATCTGTGGAGCTGCCCAAATATACGCATCCTCTGGGAGGGTGCTTCGGAGCATATGCTGCTGAATATATGGGAGGCGACTGATCTCACGGAAGTCGAACAGCAATTCACAACACTGGTGTACACGTTAGTTAAGCGGGAATTGGCGAGAGGGTGGGGGGAACGAACCCACCGCCCATTACCATGTGGGCAAAAGAGCTAGATAGGTGCATGTTGGCGGAAACAGAAGTCTTTGTAGCTAGGGGGTGCCCCAAAAAGTGGGACCAGAAGTGGTCAATGTGGAATAAGTACTGTGGTGATCTTTGTGTGTCCCCTATGGTGGAACTGGAGATGCGTAGACGTACAGAAAATAATGACATTGTATGTACTATCTACTTTCATGTTCGCCCAGGTACTGTCTTGCTTAATTTGAAACATGTTGTCTAATCATGTATGTATGGCTGCAAGTTGAAACCAATAAACACATTTAAATCAAATTAAAAATTAAACAATTTACAAAAAATGGAGGACGGTGTGGATGGCCAAAAGGCCCCAAAGCCGAACAACACACCATGCCCCAGAGGAAGGTGCGAGAGCACACCCTAGGAAGACCAAGGCCACCTGAAAGGAGGCTAGGTGGTAGAACCCCAACTGAGGCCTTCGCAGAGTGCGGAGGCTGGGCGGGCGTTAAGGAATCTGCGGCTAGACTGTGTCTCTACCAGATACATCGTTACCGAAGGTAGGTAACTCATTCATCTGACAGAGACATCTAGCCGCAGATTCCTAAACTTAGAATAGATACCAAAGCCATACAGCAGTGGAAGAGGGTCAGCGATTGAAACCACCCATTTCCAAAAGAACTTCTCCGTCAACAACAGTGATGACCGCGGTGGGAACAACAGCGGCAGTGCGGCTGATACTAGACCCATGAAGCTCCGTAAGGAAGCACGAGTAAGGAGAAAAAGGCCCCAAAATCTGTCAGTGGATGGAACGAAATCTCCCTCGTCCAGACAGGGAGGAAAGGAGACACAGAACCAAGAGGGGACAAGAGAGCATGTCATTGCCAGAGCATGCTCACTGAACAAACACCCCAGAGGACGTTGAGAAGTGTACCATGAGGAAACAGATGTCACCACGTAGAGATACACGTAGAGATACACAGAGTCAAGACAACCAGGAGACAGAGGCATGCGGGGGACATGAGATACCCAAGGAGACAAGGTGTACCGTGAGAAGTGCACCACGGGGAATCAAGCCCAAGGAACGGGAGTTCCAAAAGCACGCATACGGCTGCAACAAGAGACCGGCGCAATACCAACTGTACCCAAAGGTACAACCCGCGAAGGGAAATCCGGCAAAGCCGGGGACACCCCAAGCGCGCCTTATCACCCTGCTCCTGTCAATCAAAAAGAGAGAGGAAAAAAACCTAGCATGCACAATCTCTTACTGTGTGTCGAAAACAGGACACACAGAGCAAAACAGACAGCAGAAAGAAGGAACGAACGTGAAAGCACGCCTCAGAGAAAAGGAAAGTCACACCACAGGTACCAACTGTACCGGCGTGAATCACAGCAGGACACAACAGTATAAAAAACACCAAAAGTTATCCTCCCCTGACAGGGACGGAACCAGAGCCCCCACGCGAGGCAAGCGGGAACACTGAGCACAACACCCACTAGGAAGGAGCGGGAAACAACCAGACAGAGACTTGCCAGAAAGAGGGGAAAGAGAGACAGACCAGACTACGAGTATCCTGACCAAGGACACCAGCACTGCATCATATAAAAAGGCAACAGTGCCGCCAGAGATGGATGGGAACTCACAACCAGTGGAACACCTGGAGTGGAACACCAAACTGAGGAACAAAAGCGACAGCTCTGAACCTCTAGAGGCAATCAGACAATTATCGCAGAGGGGCAGGAACGAAGGATCTGAACCTCAGCATGGAAGAAACAAAGGGACCAAAGTCCCTACCAGGGAAGTGCTAAAGGAAACAGGCGACAAGGCCACATGCCGCAGAAACATAACTTGTGGAAACACCACAGCCCATGGGCAAAAAGCCCCACGGGACCTGAGCCATGATAAAAATATGGAAGGACTGCCCCAAGTGAGAATAGAAAGCAGCCAAGAGAAGGGCTGAAGGGCGCGACCTTCGCCCTGTGGCTGCGACCATATCCCGGGCAGGTGTTCCCAGAGAAACCGGAAAGGGGTACGGACCAACCGTAGCCCACCACACAAAGTCCCCTGTAGAGAACCGCACTAACCCCGCGGTCCCCACTAGAGAGGATGTCCCGAGAGAGACGAGAAGACTCCGCAGGAGTAGTGGAAACTCCCCATACCGGGAACAGTGGCTACACAATAGCCAACAAGTACCCCACATAGGGTATGGCACATCACAGAAAGCAAGGGACACCTCTTGAGCCGCGCTTGTAGACAGAGGACGAAAAGAAACTCAGAAAACAGCTGGTCAGCTGAAACCAAAAGAGGGAGAAAACGGCGAAAGCCGCACAGCCCGTCCAATAACTACGTCTTAAATCCAGAGACGGAGCAGCAGAAAAAGCAGAGACAACACTGCAACTGAAATCAAAAGTCCACAACCAGGACTACAAACCATACACCATAGAAATCATGGAAACTCAGACATAAGGCGGGAAACCGCAGGGTCAGCATGTCGGTCGAACATGATGACCCCATCAAAGGCCAAATCCCGAAGACACTCCTGGACGTTGGCAGGGAAACAGCCATCGTGCAGCCAAGCATGGCGGCGCAGAGCAACGGGCCGAGTCATAGTGCGCCCACCGAATCAGTGGTGTCCATGGCTGACCGAATGGAAAAGTGCGCCATGTCAGGGCCATCATGGACGAACCATGCCAGGTCAGCCAGAGGACCCTCCAGAAGCGAGGGAAGGAGGAGCTCGACTGAGTCCCAAAGGGCAGAAGTAGCCCGGGCAAACACACAAGATGGGTTCAGGGAGCGAAGGCCAGCACTGGTGGACGCAAAAATCTGGTGGCCAAACGACTCCAACCACCGAGATTCTGAAGTGGGAGGGACCAACGGAGAGGGGGCAGAAGGCAACGAACCAGAAACCACCTGAATCACCATTCCCCGAGCACTAGGGTGGAGGGACAGACAGACAGGGTCCTCCGGGGCCGGGCGATGTGTAATAGCACGATCCACAGAAGAACGTCATACAACGACTCTCCAAAAGGTAATAAAGTCTCCACCTTGACAGTGCCCTGGTGGAGTAAGTCCAGCAAGGGATCAGAGGCCAGAGAGAGGGGGGAGAGGCCGAGCAACGGCGCAAAGTGGACATATACCTAAAGATCAAGACAAATTGAGATTGACAACTGCTGGGGGAGCACACTGGTGGGGAGGGTAGGGACGGGGGAGGGAAGGGATAGTAGTTCTGGTGTTGGGGAATTAGGAGAAGTAGATAGTAGGGGGTGCTGAAGGACAAGAGCTTGCGGAGGGTAGGTAACGAGAGTGAGGGTAATAATGTAAACTTTTATGGTTGCACAATATGACACCTATGGGCGGGTGCAGGGGAGGGCAACTTATATCTGTGTATTGAATGCAACAAATGTGAAGAAGACGCTGTGGAGATGAGAATAGCAAATAATAAAAATGTTATTAAAAAAAAAATCAGAGGCCAGAGAGGGTGGCTGCAGTTGCAAAACGTCCGTAGAACTGCGAACCGCCCTTGCAAAAGTCGCACTAGCCACTGTGGCCATTCGAGGCGGCGACAACGGGTCATCCGTAGGGGACGGCAAGATGCTAATCCTGCCACCAACAGGTCGAGGGCACCCAAGGCCCTGCCAGTGCATAGGCACCTGGGCAGAGGGGTAACAAAACAACCCTGGGGGTGGTGAACCCACAGGGACCTCCTCAGCCTCAGACTCCACACCTTCCACCAACTGGTCAACAGGCAGAGATGGCACCGGCGTCAAACGGCACCGAGACTGTGTTGAACCGATGTCGAGGACCTCCACAAGGGTCTCGTCTGTCCAGTGCCGGACCAGCGTCGACACCACCCCCACCAAGATGGTAACCTGCGGAGAATGATGGAGTAGACCCGGAGGCAAAAGCAGCGCTGCAGACACAGCCGGCATTGACGCAGGGAGCCGCACAGGACTATGCGAAGACACAGGGGACGTCAACGCGACCTCCTCCGAGGTAGGAACCTGTGGAAAGGGGGCAGTCGACATGGAGTCGAAAGCGGTGCAGTAGCCGTATCCGGAGTCAACGCAGGGGTGTGTGCAGACCCGGAAGGCATACGAGAGGGAGGCCCATCCGGCTCATGCCTGACGTCGCAGCGACTCCAGAAGCGGAATCAGGGTGCTTGACCGGTGCCGAGGGTGAACCCGCCGGCGAAACGTCGATCAGAGCCCCTACCCCCTCTATGGGGCCCGAAGGTGCGCCAGGGAGAGGGGGTGACCCAAAGATGGACTGAAGGGCCTGAGAATAGGCCTTCATCTGGGCCCTAGTCGCCCCAGCACCAGGAAACAGTGGGTAAGTGAGGATCAACACCTGAGGAGCCGTGTCCGGTGAAGACCGGGAACAACAGGCCCTGTCATCGCGTGAGGTCAGCGACCTCCGCAACTTCTTTTTCGTGTGCTTACCTGTGGGAGGAGAACGACGTCCGCGGGAACGACTCCACGACCTGTCCCAACCCGACCCTCCAGCACGAGAAGGAGACCGGCAGCATGAGGACGCTGAAAGGGACATCCGGGCGGCCAATAACTTAATGCGACGCTCCCGGAAAGACTTCGGCTTCAGCCGGCGGCAGGCATTGCACTCCTCGGAGTCGTGGTGCTCGCCCAAGCACCACATACAGATCGCACGTGGATCCATCGCCGACATCTGCCGTGAACAGGATTTGAAGCCCGAAGGCATCAACACACTGTTCCCGGATGCCAAAGGCATCCAGAAGGCCTGAAAATCAAAAACATCTAAGAGGTATCCGCTTCTCCGGATCCACGGTGGGATGCAGAAAAGAAGAAAACTGATGTCAGCACGCTGGGAGGGTCTTATCTGGCTCCATTGACGTCACTTTCATGGACGACGTTAGGACAGAGCCAGGCGATGCTGCATCCCGGCATGCAGAGGTACTGCTAGGAAAAAAGATTTTCCGAATCCAGTCTGACGCCTGGGGAATATTCCCAGTTAAGGAATCTGCGGCTAGATGTCTCCATCAGATACATGATTTACTGTGCGTGTTTTCTAGCCTCATGCTGTTCATTGTTATGCTGTTGGTTTATTGAATGCTAATAAAGGTTAAACATTAAAATAAAAAAACCTATTCCCAAAGAAGCTAACTGTTGAAATAGAAAAAGATTGAAAATGAGTAGGAAAAACAGAGCCATTTGCGACACTATTTCCAGCTATAACTTCTTATCACAATGGCCAATTTATAAAAGCAATATACCGTTACTTCTGCCAGACCATAATGGTTGTGGGGATACATAGGGTATGTTGGTTTCTCCAAGAACCTGAGGATAACAGAGCCAACAACTGAACTTTGCAATGTTTTTTCATTGTGTACAAAGTGTATTGAAGGCAATTCAGATGGTGAAGTAAAAATGGATATGAAGGAAACCTAAATATTTCTGAAATTTACACCAGATACTGTATGTATGTATGAGTTGTAAGTAGTGTTTATGGTTGTGAATGAGAGCACACGTTATGTTATTTTATTAACTTCTATATTGTTTTCATTGTAACTTGTGTCAAAAATAATGAGGTAGTTTTGTCCAGTTAAAGAATAATAACATTTTACAAACTAAAGATGACTGATAAAAGAATCGATTTTTGCATAGTAAAATAAAGAATTGAAATAATTATCACAATCCTCTGAACCGTACATGTTTATGTGTATTTGTGAGCGATGTTTCCAAGAAAATTTATATTGAAAGGTTGACGGGGGTTCTAGTTTCTTATGGTAGTTTTATCTTATGGTAATTTCTTATGATTAGTCCTACTGGTAGCAAGCAGTAGGACTAATCATTCAAGTGAGGTACCATTTTTATCGGTAGATGTATGGGAGCACCAAATAGTAGAACGTTTGTCATTACTGATTCAATTTCTCTGCATTGTCGCCTTCCAGATATAAGACAGTGTGCTAGAGAGAAGACATTTTGCAAAATGTCCTCTGACTCACATGCTAGTATGAATACCCATAAATTCAGAGGTGTACAAATACCCACTGCTCTTAAAGTCAGTGCACCCTGAAAACATACCAAAGCATTAGTGTGTGCCTGACTGATCTGCCCCAGCCTGCCAACCCTAGACATGTGTCTGACCCCCTGCGGTGGGAGCATTTTGCTCTCGTGGGTCAGAAACAAAGCCTGCTCTGGGTGGAGGTGCTTCACACCTACCCCCGAGCAGGAACAGCATTAAAGGGCAGTGAGCCTCAAAGGCTTCCCATCCTTTGTTATGCTGACCAGAGCCTCTACTGCTAGTTGAGATGCCCACCCGCTGGCCAAGCCCCACTTTTGGTGGCATGGTTGGCGGGAAAATTAGTAAGCAGAAGAGGTGTGTCCCCTCTCAGATAGGGCCACCCCTAAGGTGCCCTGAGCTGAAGTGATCACCTCCTTCCAAAGTCCTCCATACTGCTATAGAGGATTCTAGCCTATAGGTTTAGGGGTATGCCCCTTCACAGAGGGAGTGGACATACAAAGGTTGTAGGCACCCTAAAGGTAAGTAGCCCATTGGTATCTACCTTCTACCTTCTTTGGGAGAGGAGTTGGCCTAACGGCTAGGGCGGCTGACCTTGAACCCGGGGAACTGGGTTCGAGCCTCGGCAATGACACTGAACATCCTGTGATTCTGGGCAAATCACTTAATCTCCCCGTGCCTAACAAAAAACCCAAAAAAAGAATGTGTCCTTATGTAATGTAACTGGTGCTATGTAAAGCGCTCTGAAACCCGATTTGGGTCAAGTTCGTGCTATATAAAACTGTAAAATAAATACAAAAATTAAAAACCTGTATCGCCTCTAAATTGAGAATTTAGGGACACCCTTGAACCTTAATCCTCAGATTACCGATGACCTACGAAGAAGAGGGCAAATGACTTGTCCCAGCCCTACCGGGATGTCAGCAGCCCTCAAAAAGCGACTCCTCCTGCAGTCCAGCAATCTCCAGAACCCTGGGAGGACTGCCTGCCAAGACTCCTAATCTCCTGTGGACAGCGGACGAGAAGAAAGCCAACTTTAAAGACAAAGTGCTCTGCCAGCGGAACTGCAAAACCAACTACTTCTGCACCCGACACCCACAGCCTGAGTTCCAGTTGCCCACAGGTCTAGCAATGTTGGATTTCACGTCGAGGCCTGCAGAACAAGTTACTTACCTTCGGTAACGCTTTTTCTGGTGGATACAATTTCTGCCTGTGGATTCCTCACCTTATGAATATCCCCTGTGCCAGCATTCCACAGAAACTTTTTTCCTAGCTCTCCATGCCGACGAGGTCTTCACAATGCCATGGCTCCGCACGCGGCTCTGCGTGACGTCACTGGAGCCATAAGAGGGCCACGTCGGCGTGATGATATCAGTTCCACCCATTTTTTCTGTGCCACCGAGGAGAAACGGGCGGACCGACCATATAGACAATGCATACATAGTACACAGTATTCACACAAATACACAGTGCAAAGTGTACAAGCATTTGCAATGCAATAGGTCTCGCATTTATAAGAGTTTGAGCTATTGGCATTGTAAAATTACAATGCCTTTTATTTATGTTTTGGTTTTAAAACAAATAAAAGCCATTGTCATTTACAATGTCAGTAGCATAAACTCGCATAAAAGCAGTGTGTGGAGTGCAGCAGTGTGCGGCGTGCAGCAGTGTGCGGCGTGCAGCAGTGTGCGGCATGCAGCAGTGTGCGGCATGCAGCAGTGTGCGGCGTGCAGCAGTGTGCGGCGTGCAGCAGTGTGCGGCGTGCAGCAGTGTGTGGCGTGCAGCAGTGTGCGGCGTGCAGCAGTGTGTGGCGTGCAGCAGTGTTTCGTGTAGCAGTGTGAGGCATGCAGCACTGTGTGGCGTGCAGCGGCGTGCAGCAGTGTGCGGCGTGCAGCAGTGTGCAGCGTGCAGCAGTGTGCAGCGTGCAGCAGTGTGTGGCGTGCAGCAGTGTCGTGCAGCATGCAGCAGTGTGTAATGCAGCAGTGTGCAGCATTGTGCGGCGTGCAGCTGTGTGTGGCGTGCAGCAGTGTGTGGCATGCAGCAGTGTTTCGTGTAGCATTGTGCGGCGTGCAGCAGTGGGTGGCGTGCAGCAGTGTGTGGCGTTCAGCAGTGTGTGGTGTGCAGCAGTGTGTGGCGTGCAGCAGTGTGTGACGTGCAGCAGTGTGTGACGTGTAGCAGTGTGCGGCGTGCAGCAGTGTGAGGCGTGCAGCAGTGTGAGGCGTGCAGCAGTGTGTGGCGTGCAGCAGTGTGTGGCATGCAGCAGTGTTTCGTGTAGCAGTGTGAGGCATGCAGCACTGTGTGGCGTGCAGTGGCGTGCAGCAGTGTGCGGCATGCAGCAGTGTGCTGCGTGCAGCAGTGTGCTGTGTGCAGCAGTGTCGTGCAGCATGCAGCAGTGAGTAATGCAGCAGTGTGCAGCAGTGTGTGGCGTGCAGCAGTGTGCGGCGTGCAGCAGTGTGTGCCGTGCAGCAGTGTGTGCCGTGCAGCAGTGTTTCGTGTAGCATTGTGAGGCGTGCAGCAGTGTGCGGCGTGTCGCAGTGTGTGGTGTGCAGCAGTGTTTCGTGTAACAGTGTGCGGCGTGCAGCGGCGTGCAGCAGTGTGCGGCGTGCAGCAGTGTGCTGCGTGCAGCGGCATGCAGCAGTGTGTGGCGTGCAGCAGAGTGTGGCATGCAGCAGTGTGTGGCGTGTAGCAGTGTGCAGCAGTGTGCGGCGTGCAGCAGTGTGCGGCATGCCGCAGTGTGAGGCGTGTAGCAGTGTGAGGCGTGCAGCAGTGTGTGGCGTGCAGCAGTGTGCGGCGTGCAGCAGTGTGCGGTGTGCAGCTGTGTGAGGCGTGCAGCAGTGTGTGGCGTGCAGCAGTGTGTGGCGTGCAGCAGTGTGTGGCGTGCAGCAGTGTGTGGCGTGCAGCAGTGTGAGGCGTGCAGCAGTGTGTGGCGTGCAGCAGTGTGTGGCGTGCAGCGGCGTGCAGCAGTGGTCGGCGTGCAGCAGTGTTTCATGTAGCATTGTGCGGCGTGCAGCAGTGTGTGGTGTGCTTTGGCATGTGGCGTGCAGCAGTGTGTGTTTAGAAACGAGAATGAAGTTAAAAGTAAACTTACGTTTCATCATTGTCATCTAATGACTTCGTTATGAGAACTGATGTACCCTGTCTTACTTTGAATACTTCAAAAATAATCATCTACATAGCAAAAATCTTTCAGAGAATCAGAATGTGTACCCATTTCTATTAGTTTAATGTTTTGGCCCCAATTACCCAGGCAGGGACAAAGCAATAATTAAAATGAGAGAAAGCCTCAATCACGCAATGAGCTTGTGGCGCACTTCCAACAATCAAAAGTATGTGTTGCAAGTTATACTCAGTCAACGCAAAAGCAACATGGTGGTCACACACAACTTACATTAACATCTTCTTGTGTAAAACATCTTCTTGTTAACTGTTCAATTGTACTATATATTTTTTTTGATTGACAGTATGTTTCCTAGAACTCAATGCTAATGCTTCCGTACTAGACTTGATCGATAACACACATCACAAATGTATCTCGCGTAGTGATATCTAAAGAGCATTAAAAGTTGCAAAGGTAAAACTGGAGTGTGGTGGAGAGACAGTGGAGGTTTACAGAGTGTCTAGAGGGGTTTAAAAGATGTAAAGGTAAGACTAGAGAGTGGCAGAGAGAGTAGATGGCCAGCAACATTACAATACATCGTTATAAATCACCAGAATGTGCTTAGTTCTGGTGCTTTGGGGGAAAACGCAGATTTTGTGAATGCTACATGAGAGATCAGTGTGCTACATGAAATGCCCTCTGTAACCTGCCATATTGTATTGTGTGCAGAAGTGAAAGATCTGCCTGAAAATTGATTTATTGACTATAGTACTTTGTTTATTGAGCTATAAATTTCTAATTGCACATAACGTCTCCGAGTAAACCTTGGGGTGCTTGGCCTCGCTAGCCTGAGGGTCAAGGGGTAAACTTGATGCTCAGTTTTCATCTCAAAGGTACGGTTAAGCGGCGCAACACAATAGTAAATACATCCGATGGTCACAAACTGAGCCCAGTATCCTGCGTCTGCCTTGGGACTTTTGATAAATGTCCCGGATTAAAGCAGAAAAGTTAGTCCATCAATGTTTTTATAGAACTAATTTCGGACTACAGTGAATCACGCGTCTCATGTGAACTTCGTAAATGAAGCAACTTTCTGAAATACTCCTGGCTTCTGAGCGCTCGCTGTACGCTGAGTTTAAAAGTCAGTAGGTGGCGAGAGGAGACATTATCAACACATGAGCCAAATGGAACCTCCATTTTGACACTTAGATTGAACAGTGAAGCAGGGGCAGGCTAAAAAATGATCTTGCAGGGAGATGTAATGGGACCTTTCACCTTGGCAATTTGTTACAGTGATATTTGCCACTCCTATCAGCCAAGCAATCTGACCCCTGCTATGTAGAGTGGTTAGTTTAAGAGGCAGCATTTCATTTTACAAAACAACTGGCGATTTCACATGCTCGGCGAGCACTCCATTTTGGAAGCAATAGTTCACCTTAGCAGCCAAGCACAAAATTGCTGCCAGCAAAGCGGGCCTGCCGTTCAACGGAGGCACGGGGTGAGTGGATGATTAAAAGTAGATTTTGACCTATGCTTTCTAAGCAAAACCGGGAACTAAATGTGGGATGAACTCCAATCTGCGCATGGGTGCTTTGGTTTTACTTAATGAGAGCTTGCTAAAAAAATATTTAAAAAAATATTGCGGACGGAGTCTGTGAAGCCGCTTACCTATAACAAGCCTAAAGAAAACATCAGTGTGAAAGACCACTTTTGTTTCTGTTGCTGCAGAGAGGGCGAGGGGGAAGAATGTGCCCTTATGGCCAAAGCTGCCTACTTTGAAGCTGAGCAGAAAAAGCAAATGGGTGCGAGAGCGCAAGGTGGAACACTCATGCTTGTGCTAGCGGGAGCAGCGGCGCGCAGCCACGCTAATTAGAAACATACACCACTTTTGTTTCTGTTGCTGCAGAGAGGGCGAGGGGGAAGAATGTGCCCTTATGGCCAAAGCTGCCTACTTTGAAGCGGAGCAGAAAAGCAAATGAGTGAGAGAGCGCAATGTGGAACACTCATGCTTGTGCTAGCTTGCCCCCAGCGGGAGCGGGAGTGCTAATTAAAACAAGCAAACAAAAAAAAAAAAACGCCACACGACCGATGCGCCTTAACGTACACGATACAAAAACGCAAGCCTACACATGCAACCTTGTAAAAATTAAAAATTCACCACAAAACCTACGTGCCTCAAAATGCGAACAAAAAATGTAAACAAAAGTTAAAACGCATGCAATAGTAAAGAGTTAACGTGAATAGAAGGATGCATGCAATAGTAAAACAAACAAGAAGGTAAAGGAAAGAAAACAAACGGAAAGAAAGAGCCTGATCAAAGCTGAAGAAAAGGGAGGGGGAGAAGGGAGGAGGGAGTGCGAGCAGCAGCTGTGTTAAACAAGCCGAGGTGACAATAAGGGCTGGGCGAGAAGGGAGGGGGGGGAATGCCAGCAACAGAGGAGCCTGATCAAAGCTGATGAAAAGGGAAGGGGAGAAGGGAGGAGGGAGTGTGAGCAGCAGCTGTGCACGTGCACGCCAACGTGCACTCAAGGTTTAGGCCAGCCAAAACTGTGGGTAGCACTTTGAAAATCCCACATATAAAATGTCTCTTCGAGCCTTTGGCTCGCGAGACCTAAAAAGGAAAGCCAAAGAATGTGGGTTGAAGCGGTGACATACTGACGTGATATTTCTTTGGGGCTTGGGATGAGAATTAAAGGGATGTTTCCGCGTTAACTGGTCGTTTTGGCGTTTTGGCGTTGCTTTAGTACTATCGTGGACATCGCCTCAATACTATCCTGTGGTTTTAAACGATGTAAGGCGACCAAGGACCACTAAATGTCAAGTGACAAAGACATTTTGCTGGTCGTTTGTTTTTCATGGTGCATATTACGTGACGTCTCTGTCATTTTAAGTTTAACTAAGTAGGACTTTTTTTTAAACTGTTCAATGTAAAATGGGAATACTTACGGCTCACAACTTGTTGTATATTACCGTTGCGCGAAAAGCTTTGGAACCCTGGTTTCGGTCTCTGTTGTGTCTAGTTGACAGATTTGCTATATGATAATATTGCGTCTTGGGCTACGAACAAATAGATAATGGGAGATTTAAGCTGTCGCATCCATCAATATTGGGTGGAACGTTTACATCTGGAAATGCGATTAAGAATGGATATTTGTGAAATAGAATATAATTAAGAATGGACATCCATGACATTTTTCGTTTTGTGTTGTTTTTCTAGAAAAATGGAGCCTGTACACTGGGCCTAAATATACAACAACAAGGTTGTTCTAATTTTACCTACGATACATATAGACTGAACTAAGAGTCCGACTAATATTTGAGCTAGCCGGTGACGCATTTATGATCGCATCTATACTTGGAGAGGTAAGGTGCTTGTCGTTTTCTTATGAACAGCCTTTATTATTCGCGTATTTCTATTTGATTACGATCTTTCATGCCCACATGAGGCTATAATAGAAATCTTCTCTGGAAAAAATTCATTCTTACTAGGTTATATACAACTTTATATGAACAAACATACCATTTGGAAGCCGGCCACTTTTGAAATTTGTGGAGGTCGTTCCTTAGAAACAATCTATGGTAAGAATTGGCATATAAATAAAAGTCTTTTCTCCTTTTTTTCCTCTAATAGATTGGTAGTCACTTTAATCATTGTTGTTTGGTATCTACAAAGACCTTTTTCTTAATCTTAAATCAATTAACCCACTTGTAGATTAGGTTCCTAGGTCTTTTTAAACATTAAATGGTTTTTTCTATTTAGAACATTGGACAATGTACATATCTAGGCAGGATACATATGTGTTTCTTGTGATAGTTTTAACTCTTGTTGTGTATATGTTTCTGACTAATATGTTCCAAAAGAATTTTTTATAAAATTTGTGTGTAATACATGTATATGTAAAATGTATTCTGTATGTTCTCCGTGGTGTTTCTATTATTTGTATGGAAGCATATAACAATGTTACCCTTATATGTATTATTAGTTATGTAGTTTGTTGTGTTTTATGTTGTACTTGATGTGTTTTATACATATGTATGTTTTTATTTATATTCTTTCACAGCCCTGACGAAGTTCGTAAAGAACGAAACGCGTTGGCTGAGTCTGATTTTTCTGAGAGTTGAATGAGAATAAAAGAACAACAATTGGAATACTTGAAAAGACTTTTCCCTTGGTGCACCGTCTCTTTGTAAAAGAGTTTGTATATCTGGTTTTCCAGTAGAGCACAAGTACGGCCTGCTCTGGACGTGTTTTTGCACCTATCAAGAAATTGTGTACTAATTTGGGATTTGGTGTGTTTAACATTGGTCAGCCGTACGTTTTTTTGTCTATATTCTATTTAATTGACCGTTCTGCAGTCTTTTCCACTTGTTATCTTATAAATATCAATCCAAGTTGAGGGCTTTATACCCTCAGACACCATGCCTAGATTTCAGGATGGACGCGAGGAATTGGCTATGGACCTTTTTGGGACTAGTGTCTCTAAAAACACAACAACTGTAACTGATACGGCCACTGTGAGCCTCAAAGCCTTATTTGTCAAACTAGAAAAATTACGTAAACAAGAGTTAAGCAGATGGTGGGACGGAGTCACCTTGGAGCAGTACATGAAAAATGGCAAAATTCCAAGGGGACTCCGTATCCTAATCTTCCCGACTTTTGAAGATCTAAGTGGGGATCTACTTAAGGAATGGGAATGCAATCTGGAGGGTGCATCTACAACGATGATGAAAATATTGGCGAGACACGCTGCAGAGAAGGGGGAGAAGCTACAGGCAGAGATTGAGATTCTGGAAAAGGAAATCAACAGTATAACTGAGAAAGATTTAATTGAGAAAAATTATGCGATACTGAAACAGGTGATGGATGATCACCAATTGTATTTGAAGAACAAAAAACTTAGTAAAATAAGAAGGGATGATAGGGACTACCAAAATGGCAGAATATACACCTTTGCCAAGAAATTTGATGGGTTACAGGGAACTGAGGATGTGACCAAGAAAAGAACAAGGGAAGACAGAGATATAAGTGAGGAAACAGGCTCTAACAGCAATCTATCTCTTTCTTCACTGGGTAGTTCCACATCAAGCCATGTATTACCTGATGTCCCTTTAGAAGAGGGGGCCTCGTCCTTCCAAAAAGAATTAGCCAACCTCAGGATAAGCAACCGCCTCCAACAGAAAAGAGATCAAACAAAAAGAGGCGGGGAGGGAGGCGATCAAAGAATAATCAAAAGGGGAGGCTTGACAAACAAATCAGGTGCAGTGCCCAAATTGAAGAAGTAGCTATGGGTGGACTCGGAACAACAGGGGATCCCATGACCAGTCAAAATGTGAATACTGATTTGAAAATCATAAATCTTTCAAATAAAATTTTGGACAATGATGAAAAAAGCTTATTGAGTAAAGGTCTTAATTTTTGCCCTACACAAGGTGGCGACTTTGCAAACCTACACATTGATCTCTTCAAATTCACTAGGACTTTGAAACTTAAGGATTTCTTTGCGACCAGACCTTATGAACCAGGGGGGACAAGGGTACTCAAAGTAGTGGTACACATACCATACAAGAAGTTCGTGACATACACTGTCTCCTTTCCCTGAATCCAGATGATGAGGTAAATATCACCACGGTCCTTGAGGATCTTGACATCAATCACAGTGCGAGCATTGATAGTGGACTACGCCCGAAATCTAAATTTATACCTACGCATTCCTATCACCACAACATTGATGATTTCCATGATATGGTTACAGAGGAGCTCTATAACATCGAAACACCTCAAAGATTTACTCCCAGGTTAGCTAACAATATTACAGTGGCAGAGAGATCAGCCCTGATGAGATTGAACAAGGATACGAGTATTGTTATAAGGGAAGCCGACAAAGGCGGGAACATCGTTGTGATGAATCATGAGGATTACATGCAGGAGATATCCAGACAACTTAGTAATGAGGCACACTATCGAAAGATCAATGAAAACCCCATTCCCAATAGCACAATGAAGATCAATGCCAAACTATTAGAATGGCGGGAATCTGGCCTTCTCAGTGAAGATGAGTGCCGATTCATGTGGGTGAATTGTCCAAATTTTCCATGCATTTATGTATTGCCAAAGGTACATAAGGGTGGGAAATTTCCCCCGGGTAGACCAATTATTTCCGGGGTGGGTTCACCCACAGAGAAAATGTCAGAATTTGTTGACCTGAAGCTCCAGAAATATGTCCCCAATCTACCATCATATGTAAGGGACAGCAAAGATATCCTAATGAAATTCAAAGATTTTGCCTGGTCTGAGGAGTTGATGTTTGTAACTCTAGATGTAGAGAGTCTTTATACCTGCATCAACAAGACTTTTGGTATCAAAGCAGTTCAATCCTTCCTTGATGGAGAAGATGCAAGTTTTTATGACTATAATGAGATGATTGTCTCAATGATTAACATCATCCTGGATAATAATTTTTTCCTTTTTGACGGTGAATGGTTTCAACAGATACACGGTACTGCAATGGGTTCCAGGTTTGCTCCCTCTTACGCCTGCCTTTTTATGGGTTGGTTTGAGAGGGAGCATGCCTGGAACAGAAATGCCTCCCCCTGGACTAATTACATCGTGTACTGGGGTAGGTATATCGATGACGTGATCTGCCTCTGGTCTGGGTCTATTGACCAACTTGATCAATATGTATCCTTTCTGAATACCAACATATACAATGTCAAATTTACTATGATGTACCATAAAGAACACATCAACTTCCTGGACATTAAATTTTACATTAAACAGGGACAGATACACAGTACACTATACAGGAAGGAGACTGCGTGTAACGCTGTGTTACACGCGACGAGTGCACACCCTCACTCTGTAAAGAAAAACATTCCCTTTGGCGAAATGGTAAGGGTCAGACGAAATTGCAGCGAGGAAGACATGTTCCATGCACATATTAGTGACACTAAGAACAGATTCTCAAAAAGGGGATATGATCAGGCCACTTTGGATAAAGCTGAACTTAGGGTCAGTAGGATGAGTAGGAACACGACACTACAGGATAAACAAAAAAGGCCTGTTATCAACACCAAAGTCAGGTTTATAACTCAGTACACTTCCCATAGTAACACTATTTTTAACATCTTCAGAAAACATTGGCATCTTTTGATGGGAGTTCCCGGCTTGAGAGATGTGATTAATAATAAACCATCTATCACATATAGAAAGGGTACCTCTTTAAAAAGAACACTCTGTCCTAGCTATATAACCACTCATCAAAAAACACAAACCTGGTTACCAGACAAACCCAAAGGATTCTTCACCTGCGGAATGTGCAATGTCTGCCCGTTGGGCAGGAACAAAACATTTGTTTTCTGCTATAACAGCTCGAGACAGTTTGTGATTGAAAATTTCATAAACTGCAATACGACCTATGTGGTGTATGTTCTGGGATGTAGATGCGGCACAATCTACGTCGGAAGTACTATCCGTAGCTTAAAACTTAGGATTCAGGAACACAGGAGGGCAATAAAAACCAAAGACACTAGATACCCAATTACCAACCATTACGCCAGGGAACATCCTGAGGATTTGAATTTTTGGTTTCACGCCATTGAACATGTTCCGAAACCAAAGAGAGGCGGCAACAGGGATCTGTTGCTGAGACAAAAAGAATCCAAATGGATCTGCCGTCTGAGAGCAACTAGTCTGGGGCATAACACGGATGGGGAAATGCACTATTTCCTATAGGTGAGGACACCTGGGGGTTATAACATTTAACAAAATAGGTCCCCTCAAAAGTCATCTGGTCTCTCTGCTTAGCCTTGGATTGTCTCACACCTTTGCTGATAATGCCCTGTATATTTGGGGCATTGGTATCTGCATAATTTATGTGTTCTGATTTCATACTGCAATATATGTGGGTAAATATGAGCTTTCTGACACCCGCTTGTACCATTAGACTAGTCTGTTTCTCTGTACCTGCCTTTTCCTTATTTGTCTTATTTCGAATCGGAACAATCTGTAGATATCCACGAGCGGTCATCATATTACAAGTCCCATTGGGTACACCAACTCGCCTATTCTGTTTATAAGGCCTTTCCAGAGGAGACTTTGAATAAATGACCATTTGCCTTCACACTTCTCAGGATCTTCTATACTTTGTGTTTGATACTTAGTTTTATTTTGTCTGTTTCGTCTTCTTCCCCTTCCTTTTAAGTGGTTTTTTCCACTGTTTGTAACTAGATTGAAACATAAAATTCTATGTACCGAGCCCGTATGGGCAGGGTAACAATGTCTCTGGACATCATATGTCCTCTTGGATTTGAATTTACATTGGACAACTATCGTATTGATTATACATTCAATTATTATATTTGTTATGAAACTGATTGTGTAATTTAAAACAGAGCTGAACTGGGTATTCAATCATATGGACACCAGTAACTGTTGCATGTTATTTTTCTTTGCAAAGATTGTATACTTATTAGGAAAGGCTTTAACGTCATCTTGCTTAAATCAAATTTAGCCCATACAATTTTCGCTCTTTTAAAAAAAATTTTTTTAAAAAATGGCCTTCGTATCTCAGCCTAGATTTGAACGTTATGTCTACTTGGTTATTACCAACGTACCATTATTCTTACTAGCTTCAAAAACCTTATGTAATCTCAATGTGTCGCTTTATTTGTGGACCCCCGCATCCCCCCCCCCCCCCCGGCCCCCCCCCTATTTTTTGATATTTTATGGTCTTTCGCATTGGTTTTTGATTACGTACCCAAATATACAGAGACACATGCATTGTTGTGGCAATAGAATCTAATTGCGTGTATTTTTAAAAACGATATATACAAAACCGCCTGATTTCTATGAGAGATTGGACGTTGTACACATTACATCGGTACACCATTCCAAAATGGCGCACATAGGTTGGAAATTCAGCCTAAGTATTATAATAGCGAGCAAAATACTTCCGCGACCCGTCATGTGACGGGGGCATACTTTTGGTATTGGAATCTAATTTCGTATATTTTTTAATAAACGATATATACGGATGAACCTCGGCTTTATTTGGGATTAGATGTTTAGCATTATAATAGCGAACAAAATACTTCCGCGACTGGACACGTGACGGGTGCATATTTTTGGTATTAGAATCTAATTTCGTATATTTTTATAAACGATATATACGGATGAACCTCGGCTTGAGTTGGGATTAGATGGTATATACTTGATACCAGTACACCATTCCAAAATGGCGCCCATAGGTTGAAAATTCAGCTCTAATACTGTAGTAGCTATTGGAACACTGCCGTGATCCGTCACGTGATATGTGGGTTGGGCCTATTTAAGACGTCCGACCTATGGGGCATGGTTTCGCCGGTGATCTGAGAAAGCGCCCGTTTCGAAAGGTAAGACGAGAGTCGTTTGGTGGGTTGAAGCGGTGACATACTGACGTGATATTTCTTTGGGGCTTGGGATGAGAATTAAAGGGATGTTTCCGCGTTAACTGGTCGTTTTGGCGTTGCTTTAGTACTATCGTGGACATCGCCTCAATACTATCCTGTGGTTTTAAACGATGTAAGGCGACCAAGGACCACTAAATGTCAAGTGACAAAGACATTTTGCTGGTCGTTTGTTTTTCATGGTGCATATTACGTGACGTCTCTGTCATTTTAAGTTTAACTAAGTAGGACTTTTTTTAAAACTGTTCAATGTAAAATGGGAATACTTACGGCTCACAACTTGTTGTATATTACCGTTGCGCGAAAAGCTTTGGAACCCTGGTTTCGGTCTCTGTTGTGTCTAGTTGACAGATTTGCTATATGATAATATTGCGTCTTGGGCTACGTACAAATAGATAATGGGAGATTTAAGCTGTCGCATCCATCAATATTGGGTGGAACGTTTACATCTGGAAATGCGATTAAGAATGGATATTTGTGAAATAGAATATAATTAAGAATGGACATCCATGACATTTTTCGTTTTGTGTTGTTTTTCTAGAAAAATGGAGCCTGTACACTGGGCCTAAATATACAACAACAAGGTTGTTCTAATTTTACCTACGATACATATAGACTGAACTAAGAGTCCGACTAATATTTGAGCTAGCCGGTGACGCATTTATGATCGCATCTATACTTGGAGAGGTAAGGTGCTTGTCGTTTTCTTATGAACAGCCTTTATTATTCGCGTATTTCTATTTGATTACGATCTTTCATGCCCACATGAGGCTATAATAGAAATCTTCTCTGGAAAAAATTCATTCTTACTAGGTTATATACAACTTTATATGAACAAACATACCATTTGGAAGCCGGCCACTTTTGCAATTTGTGGAGGTCGTTCCTTAGAAACAATCTATGGTAAGAATTGGCATATAAATAAAAGTCTTTTCTCCTTTTTTTCCTCTAATAGATTGGTAGTCACTTTAATCATTGTTGTTTGGTATCTACAAAGACCTTTTTCTTAATCTTAAATCAATTAACCCACTTGTAGATTAGGTTCCTAGGTCTTTTTAAACATTAAATGTTTTTTTCTATTTAGAACATTGGACAATGTACATATCTAGGCAGGATACATATGTGTTTCTTGTGATAGTTTTAACTCTTGTTGTGTATATGTTTCTGACTAATATGTTCCAAAAGAATTTTTTATAAAATTTGTGTGTAATACATGTATATGTAAAATTTATTCTGTATGTTCTCCGTGGTGTTTCTATTATTTGTATGGAAGCATATAACAATGTTACCCTTATATGTATTATTAGTTATGTAGTTTGTTGTGTTTTATGTTGTACTTGATGTGTTTTATACATATGTATGTTTTTATTTATATTCTTTCACAGCCCTGACGAAGTTCGTAAAGAACGAAACGCGTTGGCTGAGTCTGATTTTTCTGAGAGTTGAATGAGAATAAAAGAACAACAATTGGAATACTTGAAAAGACTTTTCCCTTGGTGCACCGTCTCTTTGTAAAAGAAAAATACAAAGTATCCAGGTGAAAGTACTGGAGAGTCCGTAGAAAAACCGTTAGCGTCGAAAGCGCGGAAAAAAGGGAACTGACGTCATCACGCCAACATGGTCCTCTTATGGCTCCAGTGACGTCATGCGGAGCCGCGTGTGGAGCCATGGCATTGTGACGACCTCGTCGGCATGGAGAGCTAGGAAAAAAGTTTCCGCTGAATGGTGGCGCAGGGGATATTCATAAGGTGAGGAATCCACAGGCAGATGTATCCATCAGAAGCCTCTGCACAACTACCCCCAACCGCGACCTGCAACGGTAAGTTGAATCCTGACGCCAAAGGACACCCCTGTCCCCGGAGCTCCTGGGCCTTGGGGAGATCAACTTACAGATTTAACATTGGTTTGCATTCGGCGCCCGACACTGTGTTAGCACTCTGCACCCGACCATGTCTGTGCCGCTGGAGGTGCAAGTTTGGTGCTGCCTTGTGGCCCTCCTGTGCATACCCCCGAAGACTGGGTTACAAAACCATGCTACTTACCTGTAAGTAGTACCACTCCTATTACCCCCGTTCTCCATTGGATATCATTGGCACCAGATCTCAAGTTTGACATTTGCACCCGGCCACCCCAGTGCCGCTGGTGGTGCAGTTTTGTCACTTACCTGAACCTTACCTGTTACTGATTCTTTATCCAGAAACTCAATATTGTAAATCGTTTACTTACTTGCATATTGCTGATTGTGTCCCCTCCCATAGGATAACATTGTATTGTTGAAAAATGCAGTAAGTTTCCACTTTTCACATTGAAAGTCATTGATATTGCAAAACGTATTTACATACAACACAGTATCTTTGGCTCTATAAAATAAATATACTAAAAGTAATTTTTTTAACCAACTATTGGTCTCGGATTTAGTAATGGAGTGTGTGTAATAATTTCTTGCCTGTGTGTGTGTACAACAAATGCTTAGCACTGCCCTCTGATATGCCTAACTGCTCGCCCACACTACCATAAAAGAGAGCATTAGTATTCTATACTTGAGCCTCTGTAAAGCCTCTGGGGACACACTGGTCTCTGTGCACAATATACCTCAATTTGGTATAGTATATACAGAGCCAGCTTCCTACAGGCAGCACTTGCGGAACCGTTTCCCAAAGGGTGTGCGAGAAAAGGCCAAATAGGCATGCAATGTTCACTGACCTCAATGCAGGCTGGCAGAAAAAAACATCTCTTTCCGAAGTGTACCGTGGAACATTGAGGCTTGGACCACCGAGCTCTCAGGGGAAGGTAGTTGACTGAGAAAACTTGGATCACCCGGTGAAGGGCAATGGTGGCGTGCTATAGTCCTGTTCACAGGAGCCCCTGTGCTAGGCTTGGACCTTGAACCTACAAGTACATTCGTTAGTGCCTCATTAAACAGCAAAAGGGATTCAGATGAGGAATCCCCAGGCTGAAGCACTTCAGTCAAGAGATTAGTCTTGACTTGCATAGGGGACAGTTCCAGTCCAAGGACCTCTGCCACCCACTTAACCAACATAGCACAAGAAGCCCCCTCCTCTGTAGTCACAGTAGGTGGAGAGAGCAGACCACTGGCCTCCACAAGCTACTCATGCCAGTTTAATTCCTCACCAGGATTGTCTAACTGTTGTTCTAAAGGATCCAGAGACCCCTCTCACTCCTCTCCCATGCCTTGAAACTCTTCAAAATGTACAGGCAACACCCCGGAGGTTCTGGGCTCCATCGTCTTCGACCGACGCTGATCAGACTCTGAGTCATCAGGAATCCAAATGGAGCTTGCTCCGGCAGTGCTGGGACTGGTGCCAAGGAAGGTCGCATTGGCACGACCGGTGCCAATCTGGATCCATGAGACCTCACAGCACTGAGGCTGGAGCCGTCGGTGCGGAGCCTGATGGGGTCTCCTTCAACCCCGCGGGGCTCAATGGTGCACCAGAGCGGTCGGCCTGCTCAAATACATGGCCTTGTAAAACTCTCACTTGAGCGAGGGTTGCTCTGGCTTCCTGAAATGGAAGGAGTGGCACATTCAAACCTAGCTCCGGCGCCGCAGAAACATGCCTGGAATGTCAATGTTCCTCCCTCGTCTTGTCAATCCTCAAAGAATGAGGTGAAGTCGAACTCTATATAGACTTCTTCTTTTTCTTGTGCCTCTTCCCCGAGTGTCCAGAGGACCTCAAGTGCGACAAAGAGGTCTTGGGTCTCCTGGAGTGGTCCCGTGACCTCTCCTCCTTGATCTGGACCTCCGAGGAGTCGCGCTTGAAGACATCGATTGCCGGGCCCCATGGAGCTTTATGGACCGCTCCCTCAAGGCCTCCGGTGCCATGGCCCGGCAGTCTGAGCACAGCTTTGAGTCGTATTCATGCTCAAGATACTATAGGCACACAAGGTGCGAGTCGGTGACCGACATGGCATGGTGACAGGCACCACACGGCTTAAAACCTACTCTTCTAGAGATCATTCTTCAGACAATGAAAAATTCCTCAACAAAACGTTGAACATCTGTTGTCAAAAAGAGACAGAGGGGTAGCACTTCTGCGGATTAGCGCTAACTGGCACAGAAAAAAAATAACTGATATCCGCGCGGCTGGGTGGCTCCTACAAAGGTGACCACGATGTCACATCCGGTGCAGACGACTACATGCGAAGCTGAACTGAGCCACCCGATGGCGCGCAGGGGTACTGCTCACACAAATGTTTCCAAATCCAGTCTGAAGCCTGGGAAATTTAAAGGTAAGGAATCAGCAGCTAGAAGTCTCTGTCACATAAGCTGCTTTTTAATGCTGCTTTGTTTATGTATATATATTTAGTTTTAATCCTCATTTTTAATTGCAATATGCAGCTTGATTTTCTCCTTTTTGATTGCACTGTTGATGGATTTTATTGATTCGAAGTTAACAATAAATGAAAGTTTATGGCTTCATCCTGTTCGATAGGTTTGCGAAGTGGTGTCCCCACTAGCGGGCATCAAAAGTAAACAATCTCTGTGGTCAATGCACTGATATTGTCCTGAACCACACAGCCTGCAGTATTGCTGACACCTGGGCACCATATAGTAAATGTAAATGTGGCCAGTCAATTTCTCACTTGGTTGGTGCAAATTTCAGAAGGAAGGAGAAAACTCTGGAACAAACGTTTCAGAAATAGAACTACACCTCTCCATGAATCGAGGATTGGCAGCAACCATACAAGTATAATAGAAAAGGCGCCAGTGGTCCAATGCCATAGCTGAAACTTGCTGAATACAACATTCAATGTGCAAAGCTGGGCATACTGTGTCAGATCGAAGAAGTATGGTGGATGGTTGAGGAAGCGGGAAGTTTAACACATTTCAGAGGAATGGACATTAGGTAAAGTCACACCATGAGACAGGCCCTTTCCTGAACAGTTCAGGCTATGTTCTGCCTTACATTGGTGTTTGTCTAACATAGCTCAAGGTCTTCTATAGTAATACCTAAAGACTTAATGTAAACGCAGTATAAGAGATCCCCAAGAGAAGCTTGGACACATGTGTGCCTGAGGGCTGACTGGAGTCCATATTGAAGGCAGAGCCCCTGAAGTACAGAGTCTGCATCTTGGCTGCTGAAGGTACGACTAGAAACATCTACCTACTCATTTATACTGGACTAGAAAAATAATCTGTGTATTCCTATACACCTGTGAGCTGTTACATCTACCTGTATTGGACTGCACGGTTTTCTTCACCCAGCAGAGCAGGGTGCCAACTCTGATGACTGTGCCTTTACACTGAAACAGACACTAAAACAATACTGTACCATTACACTGAAATATATACTACAAAAATAAATGCACTTGGAATGAAGAGCTCAGGAGTGCTGACGTGGAAGATTTCCGATTCTTTAAACTTTGTTTACATATTAGTGTGCCAACTCAGAAAATCTTCAGCTACTCATTATAGTGTCCTGTTACAAAGCTTTTGTTCAGTAAACCAAGGCTCTGGTGTTAAGACCGCTCTGGAGGAAGGGGGACACCACATATCTGTGAAAACATTATCAATTAAAGTAGAGTTTCTTTAGTTTGAAAATAGTAAATATTTGTATAATTATCTATTGTCACGTGGCCCATGGGGACATGATCGTCTTTAATAAGTTAGAATGAGCTCAGCAGCCATTACGGGGCTTTGCGCATGTTGTTACATGGCTTTATTTTTCCAAAGACTTTGTTCGTACCTTTCACAAGAGAACTGGCTACTGTGGGCATTCTCTGCACGTTCCTGGCATTTGGTCTGAACATTGTCAGCAAGGTCAATAAACAAAGGCCCTTGTTATTTTGTTCTGGTCAGGCCGTAGCATCTAGACAAAACATGCCAATGCAGCTGTTGTTTGGAACTTGTACTTTAGTATTATGGTGATATGTGCATAGGGAGGATGGACCTTTCCACTCGAGCAACGGCAGCCACTACTGCATTGGGACGGGGTGTACCCCTGCAAGGCATCTGTCAGGCAGCTACGTGGGCCTTGCCGCACACGTTTACAAAACATTATTGCCTGGACAGCCAAGTCCGGAGAGACGGCTTCTCTGGCTGTTCTGTTCTCCAGGACTTTTTTTTTTTTTTTTGCAGTTTTATGTAGCGCGAACTTGACCCGAATCCAATCAGGTATCAGAGCGCTTTAGAAAGCACCAGTTATGTTACATGAGGACACACATTCATTTTTTGTTAGGCACGGGGAGATTAAGTGATTTGCCCAGAATCACAGGATGTTCAACGTCATTACCGAGACTCGAACCCAGTTCCCCAGGTCAGAAGTCGAGCGCCCTAGCTGTTAAGCCAACTCCTCTCCCCTTTCTGGTGTGATCTTGGTTCGCAGACCCACCACCGGGGTTGGTGTTGCTGGGTTATGTATTCTAAGGTAAGGAATCTATCACTACGTGTTTCTTTGAGATGAACAAGTTACTTACCTTCGGTAACGATGTATCTGTAAGAAACATTACTAGTGATAGATTCCTTAACGCCCCACCCATCCTCCCCGTTCTGCGAACTGATTTCTAGGGTTAAGGTCATCCCTTTCAGGGCCCTAGTTTCAAGGCACCAGTGGTCAGTATCTTGCATGGCTCTGCGTTCCAGGCGCGGAAAGTCGTGCATAGAACTGACGACAGCGCGCGGGTGGCATCTAAGTACTGCACGCGACGTCATCCCGGTGATCACGATGCAGATGCCGGACGCGAGCCGAACGACGCCACCTACCGACACGCAGGGGTACTGCTGATGAAAACTTTCCGGATCCAGCCTGATGCCTGGGGGTAATTCTAAGGTAAGAAATCTATCACTACGTGTTTCTTTCAGATATAAATATTTTAAACTGTTTCCCGTCTCTGTGAGATCTTATTGTGAACAGATACAAAAGTGCGAGGGAAAGGGTGTGTCTTGCAACCGCGAGTCCTGAGAGATTCGGGATTGTTGTGTTCTAGGGTGTCTAATCACTAGTTTATCTTTGAGTGAGTAGGAGAGCAAGTGAAACACTATAGCTAGTCTGTTCTGGGCTCATGGGTACTAAGGCGGTAGGATGACTCAGTCCCTACGCGCTACGGTCCCATAAGCCTACCCATAGTTCTGTTCTTGGGAAGAATCCCTGCAACACTATGGTGTGATATCATCAGAAAGAAAATGTTACTTTCCAGTAAGAACAGTTTTCTGCATTACTGTCTTTCATATATTCACATTCTTTAATTATTTCACAACGTCAGCCAGGGAACCCAGTATAGTCAATGTTAACACAGCAGTATTCCAGTACAGCAAATTACATTGAAAATCACTGTATACTACTAGTGGCTCATCCTCCTCATTTTGTGACCTACACTCTGTGCAATCATTTAGAGGAGCTCAGAGCTCCAACCCTCCTCAGCAGGACCAACCGTCAGATTTTCGCCCCTCGCCTTGGGAAAGTGCTAGTAGCCCTCATGAATGGGGAGGAGGGTGAGTGCATGTAGATCTATAAGAGACACCAATGCTGAAGAACAAATGAATACATACTTGTAGTCCCTGATTCTGCAGCACAGGCATCTTCATTAAAGTCATACATTTTATATAATTTACTATTGTGTTCAGGGACTTCGGAAAACTTTCTATCCAGTATAAGGGACTACAGCAGGTTGAAGAGTATAGCATGAGCAAATGCAGAGAATTACTGTTGGAGACAGAG
This sequence comes from Triturus cristatus, assembly GCF_964204655.1. Classification (NCBI taxonomy): domain Eukaryota; kingdom Metazoa; phylum Chordata; class Amphibia; order Caudata; family Salamandridae; genus Triturus; species Triturus cristatus. The sequence continues at coordinate 775,076,521 of NC_140595.1, read as the reverse complement.
TCTGTAAGATGATTGAAGGGCAGGTCCTCTGGGCTCTGGGGGGTTGCTGGTTGCTGGAAATACCGGGGTTTTGCTGTTGTCAGATCGGAGTCGGGTCAGGCCAGTAGGGCTGTGGCCAAAGCAGTTGGTGTCCTCTTCTTCCTGTGGAAGCATGGCTCTTCGGTCCTTCTTCTTTCTTCTTAAATCTGAGGAGGCAAGGTTCAGCGTCGCCCCTAAATACTAAATTTAGGAGCGTTTACAGGGGTGTGCAGGTTGGGACAAATGGGTCCCTTCCTTGAGGTAAGTACACCCCCTAACATGCCACACTCCAGTGGGAGGGGAGCATGAGCCTCTTCTAAATTGGTTGGGTCCCCTCATCTCCAAGACGGAGGGGACTGAGATGTGTGCTTCACCTCTCCTCTCCCATCCGAGGGGTGGGGTTGGCAAAGGTGGGCATACCTCTCCTCCTAGCTCGGTTTTCCCGCCAATTCTCCCTCCCAAAGTGGGGGTCAGAACTGGTGGGAGCCAGTTGATGGGGGCAGCAAACGGTAGGGACAGCTTACAAAGGCAGCAGGCCTTTAAAGCTTCCCCTCTCTCGTGGACACTTCTGCCCAGGGTGGGCTTTGTGTCTGGACCCAGAGAGCAGAGGCTCTCTACCCAGGGGTCCAGAAACCTGTCTGGTGGTGGCAAATGGCCGGCAGCCATCAGGAACCACACCAGGAGTGGTCGTTTTTCACGGGGCGTCTCTAAGATGCCCTCTGTGTGCGTTTTACATTAAATCCCACACTGACATCAGTGTGGGTTTAATGTGCTGAGAAGTTTGACACCAAACTTCCCAGGTTTCAGTAAATCCATTATAGAGCTGGGGAATTCGTAATGATCAACTCGCAGATCATATACTCTTTTTGGCTTTACTGCACTTACAATGTTTAAGAGTGCTCATGCAACTGTCCCCTCCTCTATGGGCTACTGTGCCCTGCTAGAGGGGTGGCTTACCTAAGACACAGGCAGTGGATTGCAGGCATGGCATGCAGGGATGTGTGCCATGTCAACTCTTCACGTTTCTCTGCACCAAAACACACAGCTTGCAATGGCAGAGCTTGGGTGGTAAGGTACAGAGCCTCTAAGGGTGGCAAAATATGTGCTGCAGCCCTTAGAGGCTTTTCCTGGTCACAGAGCCCTGGGTACCCATGGTACCTTTTACTAGGGGCTTACCTGTGGCCAGAGAGGTGCCAAATGGGGGTACAAAGGTCCAGCTTAGGGAAAGATAGCAGGCCCTGGGAATCTGATTGGCAGGGACCCAGGGCACACCAAGTCAAAGTGCATCATGTGTCAGGCAAAACATGGTGGGTAACCATGCAAAAAGGGGCACTTTACTACAGGGTCCAACCTGACAGATTATTTAAATGAAATTGCAGCCGCACAGCAGAAAGAGCTTGCGCTGCATATACATTTCTTTGTGCATCAAGCTAACCAAGGCTTGTCTGACTTCTGTAGTTATCCAAATGTAACCATCCTGTTGCCTTAAGATCTGTTTCAACTGTAAACCCCAGTTGTTCCTGCAGGGTCTGCTTCCTCAAGTGTAGAATTAGGGGGCCTACATGAAGATAATCATTCCCAGTAAAACTCCGTATTTTCTGACTGTGGCATGTCTGATTGCTTTGATGTCCTAGACCAGATTTATTAATGTTGCCCCTTTTTCTTGGGACAGATAAGCCTTCAGGGTATCTGCACAGATGTTTGGCCCTAGAATGTTTTGAGAACATGAATATATAAAAGTTCCAATGCTGGAGAACCCCATATTTGACTCTAAGACTTTTATGCAGATATGTTGACGCCAACTAAACAAAACATCTGGCGCAACAGCACAGTGCAGAAGCAGTACAACTTCAACTTGGAGGGAGCTGAGAGTGGGGGAATCACATATCTCAAACTTACTTCAGTAATGCACCTCAATAAAAGGCATTCCACATATATGGGGTAAGACCAAAATAAAGTGTCTCCGCGGACTACAAGATTATGTTTTCAAAAGATGTGAGCACTGTAGTGGCAAAGACTTTTGTACAGAGTTATACATCTATTTGAACCAAATGTGGTAAAAACATACTATAGTCTAAATACCACACACCAAAAAAAAAAGACAATTCTAAATTTGAGAGGCAATGGTGGATCCTATGGAACAGTGATGCCATTTATTTATTTTATTCAGCGTTTTCTATAGCGCGAACCAGGCCCAGAGAATGGGTGTCAGAGTGCTTCACATTTCAACCACCTTTCAATATCAGTAGATATCCGATTCTTTCACGTTCCTAACATGTCAGTGTATACCATAACAGTGTCATATATTCATCCGTACCTAAAACAAACGTAGTGAAGAGTAGTATGCATCAATAGATTACATTCAAGATTGTTGTCTCGTGCCATTGTTTAATAATATTTTTGATGAACTAATCTTTCCAGTGAATTGAGAAAACATTCAAAAGATTTGTTACCAACTGTAATATGTTAGAAAATGCCATCCAGTACTTTTGGCTGGTAGGTTCTTTAACATTACTGTCAGGTGAACAAAACATTTGTTTAATGAGGCAAGGTACAGATCTAAACGGTGCTCCACAAACAGCATACTCTTCGAAGCTGGTCAGGTGTCTCTTGAGCTGAGAAAGTGGACTTGGTTACAATTACCCAATTAGACTAGGTTTTTTAACATTACTAACAAAGGTACCATGTTCTTATTTCCCATGGCATGATCTACAGGTAAAAACAGTCTCCTCAAAACCATATACACCCTAAAGCTCCAAAAAGGCAACATATAGTTGCACCTTTCTACTAAACTGTAATTAGTAATCTTAAATTGGTCAAGTGAGCTCAGAATGTTGTATATATTCAGAATCCACAGAGAAAGAAATTAGGGCAATAAAAAAAACCATGAGAACAAAAGCTATCATGCGCCACTGTGGTCGAAATTGGGGACCACTATATAAGTTCAAATGCTCTTTGATTAAGAGAGTAGGAACAATGAGCAAATCATGTATGGGTTTATACAGAAAGACCAAAGCCGTAAACAACGTTTACACATACACACAACCAGAACATATCCATAGAAACAGTTTCAACAAACAATGAAGGCCTTAAACATAAATCTCTTGTCAGAAGGACAGGTCACTTACTTAGGAGGGTACCGCCAACCCTTGGGCAACTTATCTTCAAAGGAGACCCAAGTCTTGGTCTTGGGGTCCACATAATATTCATAAACGGTGTCCTACAGAGAAAGGAAAACAAAATGGAGATGAGCACTTTTTTACATTTAATATATTCTGTCAAGTGTAAGATAGGAAGTTAACAACACTACATTTATGGGCTACATTAGTTGATGACATTGCACCAGTCAAAAAGAGGGGCAACACAAGGTTTCTGCAGATACAAGGGGTGTCAATTTTACTTCTAGTAATATGTCTTAATTTCCACTAATCACCCACCAACGTTGTGAATGCTTAGCTCTTACTTACAGTCTACATCTAAGAGCTAAGCAGTTGTTAAGAGTTAGGTAGTCACGGTGTTGATGGACTACAATTGGTGAAAAAAGTGATAACGAGAATAAAGTTTCCGTTACTGGCAGTAATTACTGTTATTGCACATAAAACACCAAATGGTCATAAACGCTATTGTCAGGAAAGTGAAGACTAAGTTGCTTATCTTTGGTAATGCTCTTCTAGTGGATACTCTATATGTAGGAAGTTGGCCTAGTATATGGTGCACACTTAAAGGAGTGATGCACCTTGCGCTAATCCAGGGGATCCTATGGTGATTTTAGTGGCCTTTGATAACCTTAGGCTCTCAAAGTGGTACCTGTGGAGAGAAGCACTCAAGCCTATCTTGAAGGCGTGTAAAGCAGCTTGTTTTACCATAATTAGTCAATAGTGTAGATTAGATGAAAAAGAACCACACAGTGTTTATAAAAATAAGTCTTTTTATTACACAACACAATCACTAACACATTGGTATATCTCCTAGCCGGAGATATCAATAATATACATGAAAACATTTAAAATAACTCAGGTAAGTAGCACAAATATACACTGGTACCCAGGGGAGACCAAACCATATACTAAACAAGCATTGAAAATGCAATAGGTCTCGGCCTCGTTTAAGTTAAAGCAATTCTGTTTGTAATTAGGTGGCTTTTTAGCTTTGCTTTTTGTAGTGGTTTTCAAACTTTCATGTACATAACATGCATATGTATGCATATATGTATATGTATATGTATGCATTTATATTTGTATTTATATAGATATGTAGACGTATATATATGTTTATATATGTATGTATGTAAATATATACACATACATATATATAAATGCATATGCATATATATACATATATATATATTTATGTGCATATGTGTGCGCGTAGAGAGGTAGAGGTAGAGAGAGGTAGAGGCAGAGAGAGGCAGAGGTAGAGAGGTAGAGGTAGAGAGGTAGAGAGTGATAGAGAATGGTAGAGAGTAGTAGAGAGGGATAGAGAGTCGTAGAGAGGGTTAGAGAGTGGTAGAGAGTGGTAGAGAGAGAGGCAGAGAGGGAGGTAGAGAGTAGAGAGTGAGTAGTAAAGAGTGAGCAGTAGAGAGTATAGAGTGAGCAGTAGAGAGTATTAGAGTGAGTAGTATAGAGTGTGTAGTAGAGAATGAGTCGTAGAGAGTAGTAGAGAGTAGTACAGTGAGTAGTAGAGAGTTAGTAGAGAGTTAGTAGAGAGTAGTAGAGAGTAGTAGAGTGAGTATTAGAGAGTGAGTAGTAGAGAGTGAGTAGAGAGTAGAGAGTAGTAGAGAGTATTAGAGAGTGAGTAGGAGAGAGTGAGTAGTAGAGAGTGGTAGAGAGGGGGTAGTAGAGAGTGAGTAGTTGAGAGTAGTACAGGGTGAGTAGTAGAGAGTGATTAGAGTAGAGAGTAGTAGAGAGTAGTATAGAGTAGTAGAGAGTGAGTAGAGAGTAGTAGAGTAGTAGAGAGTAGTAGAGAGTGAGTAGTTGAGAGTGAGTTGTAGAGAGTAGTAGAGTAGTACAGAGTAGTAGATAGAGAGTAGTAGAGACAGCGTAGTAGTGAATAGTAGAGAGTGAGAAGTAGAGAGTAGTAGAGAGTGAGTAGTAGTGAGTGAGTAGTAGAGAGAGAGTAGTAGAGAATATTAGAGAGTAGTAGGGAGTAGAAAGTAGTAGAGAGTGAGTAGTAGTGAGTGAGTAGTAGAGAGTAGTAGAGAGAGAGTAGTAGAGAGAGAGTAGTAGAGAATAGCAGAGAGTAGTAGAGAGTAGTAGAGAGTGAGTAGTAGGGAGTGAGTAGTAGAGAGTAGTAGATAGTAGTGACTCTCTCTCCCGCCTCTCAGTGGGTCACCATCTGTCCTGTGGTTTGCTGTGGCACCAGTAGTAGAGAGTAGTAGAGAGTGAGTAGAGAGTAGTAGAGTAGTAGAGAGTGAGTAGTAGAGAGTGAGTAGTAGAGTGTAGTAGAGAGTAGTAGAGAGTGAGTAGCAGAGTGAGTAGTAGAGAGTAGTAGAGAGTAGTAGAGAGTGAGTAGTAGAGAGTGAGTAGTAAAGAGTAGTAGAGTGAGTGGTAGAGAGTGAGTAGTAGAGAGTGGTAGAGAGTGAGTAGTAGAGAGTGAGTAGAGTGATTAGAGCAGGGGTCTCCAACCTTTTCTGAATTGAGAGCTACTTCAGCTCAAGTAAAGTCCTGTTGAGCTACTAGCAATTTTTATCACTGTAAAATATTTACAGCACCTGTAAACATTACACTATGACCACCCTAAGCAGGATTATCAGAGTGCCACCCAAGTATTCCAGGTGATAGTACCAGAAGAAATGCTAGGGAAACATTTATCAATATTAAATGCCCCCACCTGACTGATAAAGTAACATTCAAATTGCACATGCCTTGTGGCACAAAGGACATAACCACAGCAATAGGTCTCCTCAATTCAGCTTGACTTATCTTTCAAGTATCAACTTTAAATGTGTTTTGGAATTGCAACCTTTTGTCTTCATCAGCATATCAATTTCTGAAAAAACACAGATTTTTCTATCACCACTTTCCATTTTGGGCAAACAAACTAAATTTTCCTGAAGAAAACCCTTGTTTGAAAAAAATGCTTTTATAATACACGTTTTCATTTTTAGGACATAGTACCCAAACATTAGCTAGTCATTTTAAATGGGCACTCACCTGTATAAATGCCTCACATGGACAGACTGCTTTAAATGCTCAGGTATTAGAGTCATTATCCATGGCACCATAGCACTGAGGATGACTGTATAATGCCAATAATGCCCACCAGTATCAATTGTGTCAAGTCTGAACACCATAAAGACCAGGATGGCCACCATATTATTAGTCATGGTCATTATTATGCAAGGGGTAGCCACAATTATATCAGGGACACCTAAATATAGTGCAGTCATGCTCTTAATATGTCACTGATGGCTGACAGTATACCATAACTAGACAACGAATACCCAAAATAGTAAAGGATAGCCATAATTATGTCATTGGCACTATTATGCCATGAACTGACACAATTGTGCCACTGACAAAACCCATATGATGGGTGCTAACATACCAATTTGGTAATCCTTGATACCAGGTGTAGCTTACAGGAAGCAACAGTGTTTATAATGGACGCACACATAGATGAATGCAGATGAGGCTCTTCATTTTCTCTGCTCAGGATCATAGCTTTCCTCAGCCCTTGGCTGCTCATGCACCCAACTGAAACATTTTCACTCTGACTCCTGCAGTCCCACACTTTAGTGGGTCAGCACTGATTAATGTTATGTTATGTTATGTTATGTTATAATATTTCTAAAGCACAAGCTGTTACCCGAAGGTGTCCTGGCGCTATCTACAAAGAACCTCCCAAAGAGCTCACCAAAAAAGGCCACAGATTAAACATTAAACAGCCAGGTTTTTAAGGCTTTTCTGAAAGCCAAGAGATCCATACTTTTTCGAAGCAGAAAAGGGAGGGCGTTCCAAGCTTTGGCTGCCCCCACCCGAAAACTCCTGCCTCCCCAGCCGGCTTTTCTAAAGATTGGAACTGCTACCAATTTAGCTCCTAGAGAGCGTTGTGGCCTATTCGGAACATACCACTGAAACTGCTGCTTCAGATGTTCTGGACCGGTCTCGTTAAGAGCTTTAAAAACGGTACAGAGTGATTTAAACTGCACCCGTTTCTTAATAGGCAACCAGTGGAGTCTTCACCAGAAACAGAGGCAAATTTAGGCGTCCCTGTAAGCAGTTTAGCGGCCGAGTTCTGTAGAAGCTGGAGTCTATGCAACAGTCGCTCCTGAATGTTAAGGTAGAGGCTGTTACAATAATCCAGCCTTGTCATAGTTAATGCGGTCACTACTGTACGTTGATTTTCCTCTGGTAGATATTGTAAAATTTTCTTACATGTTCTCAGGGCAAATGTGGTAGCCGAAACAACTGAATTAACTTGGTCTTTGAGCTGAAGCCTATCGTCAATCAAGACTCCCAGGTTTTTTACTTTCCTGGAGGGGATTGGAAGTACGCCCAGTGAAACTGGCCACCAACTTGGGGTCCAAAACTTGGGAGCACTGCCAAACAGAATAACCTCCGTCTTACCCGAGTTAAGTTTTAAGCAGTTTTGGGACATCCATATACCCACTTCATCCATGCAATCATGAAATCGTAATTCTGTCCCCCTCTCTTGCCCTGGTAGCAGAGACACTACAATCTGAGTGTCATCTGCATACGATGTCAAAGGAAATCCAAATGACCTGATCAGGGGTGCAAGAGAGGAAACATATACATTAAAAAGTGTCGGACTAAGAGAAGAGCCCTGCGGAACCCCGCAGGGCAGTGAAAACAGTTTAGAACAGAATGTGCCAAGAGACACGGTTTGCTTTCTGTCCGAAAGGAAGGACTTCAAAAGTACCCATGCTTTGCCTTGGACTCCACATTCCCACAACCGGTCCATCAACAAATCATGATGGACCGTGTCGAAGGCCGTGGCCACTCTTCATTGATGGCCCACTGTTCACACACATGGTGAAATTGATAAAGCAGGGGACTACCACATGGCTAATCACCTTGGGGCATATGCATCAACATTAGCATTTGCGATTCCTTATTAGCGAAAAATAAGGAATCGCTAATAAGGAATAGCAAAAGGCTATGCATGTAGGAATCGCTATTCAAATAGCGATTCCTTAACATTCCTTATTACCGAATCGGTAATACCGAATCGGTAATAAGGAATACCTACCCATTCATTCCTATGGCCTTGGAGGCCCATAGGAATGAATGTAAAGCCATTCTGTATTAGCGATTCGGTATTACCGAATCGCTAATAGCTGGAGCACTTTCAAGGGTGCCAGGGTGTCAAAAGGACACCCTGTTGCACCCCTGAAAATGATATGTGCACATATGTTGCACACACACATGCTCTAAGGGCATGTGTGTGCGCAACATGACACTTTGAAAAATGCACAAAAGTGCATTTTTCACAGTTTTTGCAAATTACCATGCAGTTCATCTTCATGGTAATTTGCTCCCCTTATTAGCGAAATCGCTAATTTTTTAACTTTGATGCATTGCATTTAAGGAATCTCACTTTGGGATTCTATAAATGCAATCGCTATTTAAGGAATCGGTATTTAAGGAATCCCTATTTAAAGAATCGCTATTTAAGGATTCCTTAAATACCGATTTCTGCTTTTGGGTTGATGCATTGGGATTGGGTATTTTTTACTTAATACCGGGAGCTAATAAGGAATCGGTATTTTACCGACTGGATTTTGGCTTGATGCATAAGGGTGATAGTGACTTAGTCCGAGACTGGATAAAGGTGACCATGTGGCAGACTCAATAGGCCGACACAGTGTGTGTTTGATTGTTAATATGAGTCCCTGCCGTAGGCGGGTTGGCTAAAGATCTTCAGATGAGAAGTGCTGCCTTTTTCAATATGCTTAGAGTCTCTGCAAAGACTCTCTAAATGAGATACTGGGAGTGACTTAACCTCTGAGAGCTACTTTGAGGGTACTGGTGAGCTACCAGTAGCTCCCAAGCTACTCGTTGGAGACCCCTGGATTAGAGATTAGAGAGTTGTAGAGAGTGGTAGAGTGAGTAGTAGAGAGTGAGTAGTGGAGAGTGAGTAGAGTAGTGGAGAGTGAGTAGTAGAGAATGAGTAGTAAAGAGTAGTAGAGAGTGGTAGAGAGTGAGTAGTAAAGAGTAGTAGAGAGTAGTAGAGAGCGAGTAGAGTGATTAGAGAGTAGTAGAGAGTACTAGAGAGTGGTAGAGTGAGTAGTAGAGAGTGAGTAGTAGAGAGTGAGTAGGGAGTAGTGGAGAGTGAGTAGTAGAGAGTGAGTATAGAGAGTGAGTGGTAGAGTGAGTAGTAGAGAGTAGTAGAGAGTAGTAGAGTGAGTAGTAGAGAGTGAGTAGTAGAGAGTGAGTAGTAGAGAGTGAGTAGAGAGTGATTAGAGTAGAGAGTAGTAGAGAGTGAGTAGAGAGTCGTAGAGTAGTAAAAGTGGTAGAGAGTAGTAGAGAGTAGTAGAGAGTGAGTAGAGAGTAGTAGAGAGTGAGTAGTAGAGAGTGGTAGAGAGTGAGTAGTAGAGAGAGAGTAGTAGTGAGTGAGTAGTAGAGAGTAGTAGAGAGAGTAGTAGAGAGTGAGTAGTAGAGAGTGAGTAGTAGAGAGTGAGCAGTAGAGAGTGAGTAGAGAGTGATTAGAGTAGAGAGTAGTAGAGAGTGAGTAGAGAGTCGTAGAGAGTCGTAGAGTAGTAAAAGTGGTAGAGAGTAGTAGAGAGTGAGTAGTAGAGAGTGGTAGAGAGTGAGTAGTAGAGAGAGAGTAGTAGTGAGTGGGTAGTAGAGAGTAGTAGAGAGAGTAGTAGAGTAGTAGAGAGTGAGTAGAAGAGGGAGAGTAGTAGAGAGTGAGTAGTAGAGAGTGAGTAGTAGAGAGTAGTAGAGTGAGTAGTAGAGAGTAAGTAGAGAGTGATTAGAGTAGAGAGTAGTAGAGAGTGAGTAGAGAGTGAGTAGAGTAGCAGAGAGTAGTAGAGAGTGGTAGAGAGTAGCAGAGAGTGAGTAGTAGAGAGAGAGTAGTAGAGAGAGAGTAGAGGGAGTAGTAGAGAGTGAGTAGTTGAGTGGTAGAGAGTGACTAGTAAAGAGCAGTAGAGAGTAGTAGAGAGTGAGTAGAGTGATTAGAGATTAGAGAGTAGTAGCGAGTAGTAGAGAGTGGTAGAGTGAGTAGTAGAGAGTGAGTAGTAGAGAGTGAGTAGTGGAGAGTGAGGAGTGAGTAGTAGAGAGTGAGTGGTAGAGTGAGTAGTAAAGAGTAGTAGAGTGAGTAGTAGAGAGTGAGTAGAGAGTGATTAGAGTAGAGAGTAGTAGAGAGTAGTAGAGAGTGAGTAGAGAGTAGTAGAGAGTAAGTAGTAGAGAGTGAGTAGTAGAGAGAAGTAGAGAGTAGAAGAGAGTGAGTAGTGGAGAGTGAGTAGTAGAGAGAGAGTAGTAGAGTAGTACAGAGTAGAGAGTAGTAGAGAGTAGTAGAGAGTGAGTTGTAGAGAGTAGGAGAGTAGTACAGAGTAGTAGATAGAGAGTAGTAGAGACAGAGTAGTAGTGAACAGTAGAGAGTGAGTAGAGAGTAGTAGAGAGTGAGTAGTAGTGAGTGAGTAGTAGAGAGAGAGTAGTAGTGAGTGAGTAGTAGAGAGAGAGTAGTAGAGAATAGTAGAGAGTAGTAGAGAGTAGAGAGTAGTAGAGAGTAGTAGAGAGTAGTAGAGAGTGAGTAGAAGTGAGTGAGTAGTAGAGAGAGAGTAGTAGTGAGTGAGTAGTAGAGAGAGAGTAGTAGAGAATAGTAGAGAGTAGTAGAGAGTAACAGAGAGTAGTAGAGAGTGAGTAGTAGGGAGTGAGTAGTAGAGAGTAGTAGATAGTAGTGACTCTCTCTCCCGCCTCTCAGTGGGTAACCATCTGTCCTGTGGTTTGCTGTGGCACCAGTCGATGCATGCACAAACAGTGACTCGCTCTCGCCTCTCAGTTGGTCACCATCTCTCCTGTGGTGTTCTGTGGCACCAGTCGGTGCAGGCACGAGCAGTGACTCTCTCTTTTGCCTCTCAGTGGGTTTGCCATCTGTCCTGTGGTTTGCTGTGGCACCAGTTTGTGCAGACACGAGCAGTGACTCTCTTGTGCATCTGAGTGGGTTACCATCCTCCCTGTGGTTTGCTGTTGCACCAGTGGGTGTAGGCACGAGCAGTGACTCTTGGGCATCTGAGTAGGTCACCATCTCTCCTGTGGTTTGCTGTGGCACCAGACGGTGCAGGCACGAGCAGTGATGTCTCGCTCGCCTCTCTGGGTCACCATCTGTCTTTGATTTGCACCCTCTGCTCATTAGTGCGTCCACGTGCCCTGTGATTTAGTCTTGTGGCCTGGAGAGGCCGTCCTTCGTGTTTCTGTGTCTGCACGTCGGTGTGGGTGGTGGACTCCATGCTGTGCGCGTGTGGTATAGACTCTGGGCTCCCTCACTAACTGCAACCAGAAGCCATGCTCCTGATGTTACACAGACCAGGCATTGGGAGGGGGGAGGGGGAGCTATGTGTTGTGATCCTGCTCGTGCGAGACCTACCTCTCAAGCGACAACTGCGAAAGTGATTTTTATTTTGAAGGCCTGCATGTGAAGGGATGTGATGTGTGTTTGGAAAGCAGTTTTTCTTGGCTTGTATTACTTTAATAAAATACCAACGGCTTTGTGATATCGGGGACTTAAAACCTTCTATAACCAGATCTGAAAAGCTGGGATGGGGTGGACCTAACTGAAGCATTGCCTTGTCCTCCCTGTGCGCTCTGAGCTCCATGCCTGTTGTAAAGACATTTCTTATCTGCTTGTTAAATAAACAAGCAGATAAGAAAAGTCTTCACGGCACACGTAAAGCAGGAGACCGTGTCCGGAGGGGACGAACTAAAAAGCCAAAAGGAGGCACCCTGGGCACCTAATTTCCAATGGCGGCGCACCGTTTAACATAAACGGTGACACAAGCCAATGGGAATAAGGGGCAGGGCTTTAAACCCTTTTCTAAAACTGACTTGATCACTATAAGTCTCGAGGCAAGGAGCGCATGTGCGCTCCAACGCCAGCCAAGACCTAAAAAGTGGAATGTGAACTGCAGAGAAGAATGGCGCTTGGACTAAATGACTCAGAGGAGCTAGGAGAACCAGGAACTACCCAAGGTAAGTACCCAGGAACCCCAAGGAGGCTGTGTGCAGAGTGGAATCACAGCCACGTGCCTAATGGAAGTTTATGCAGTAGTCACGGTTGCAGTTTTAAAGAAGGACCCTTCCCATAGGACCCTGAAGAAAACCTTCGGAGGATGGAAGGTTGGAGAGCCACCCAACCCGTAGACGCCCCAGGAACCAGGGAAGCCAGTAGCATCTCTAAGAGCTACTCTTTGGTATGGTTGCTACCAGCTTAAGGTTCCTATATGCACCCAGGGTTCTAAGTTCCTGGAACCTAAGACCACTGTATCTAGAGGACTGAGCCCCACTGGAGTCACCAACTTGAGAAATGGTACTAGGTGTAGTGTGAATCGAATCAAATCTGGTATTTGTAAAGCGTAAACTACTCACCCCTAAGGGTCCCAAGGTGCCGGGGGCCGTCAGGGAGATTAAGCAAGCTATTGCCTAGAGTCCCATGGTGTTGAGCTAAGCTAAGCTGCCAACAGGGATCGAACCATGTGTCCTACGCTCCGAAGTCAGTCACGCGCTGGCCGCTGCGCCACACTATCTACCTAGTGTGGTGTAGTGCACCTATCTACCCTAGTGATCCTAAGCTTCCAAAGATTGGAGAAAGGGTTGTGCTACGACCCTTGACAACCAATCCAAAAAGTTCAGTAGAACTTACTTGATAAATTAGTTAATTATGGTTTTTCATGAAACCTTCACCTGATTAAGTGGTAACACAGTGCAGGCTTTAAACCCAACTGCTGCACACCGATGTAGGAGGCTGGCTTAGTATATGGTGCACACTTAAAGGAATAAGGCACCTTCCACTATGCCCTTTTCTGATGCATGAACCCATTTCCATTTGCAAATTAGGTAATTGCAATTTCTTGCGATTACCTAAATTGCTAATGCATTTAGGGAATCGCAATTTGCGATTCCCTAAAGGCCATTCAACAAGCTTTTTCTAAATGCAAACTGTGCAGGAAAGAATATAAGGGGCATATGTATGAAAGTTTAGGTTTTGCAATTCTCAAATAGCGAATTTTAGAGAATCGCTATTTGAGAATCTCAAAACGAGATGTATGTAGGATTTTCAAAATAGGTTGCGAATCCTACTTATTCCTTAATTGCGAATTGCAAATAGAGATTCGCAATTAAGGAATTCCTTCCGATTCATTTCCTATGGGCTAGGAGGCCCATAGGAATGAATGGGAAAAAATTCTCAATTTGCGATTCGCAATTAGAGAATCGCAAATTGAGAATGCAATTTCAAGGGTGCCAGGGTGTCAAAAGGACACCCTGTGCACCCCTGAAATATGTATGTGTGCACATGTGGCATGCATGCAAAAAAGTGAATTTTTCAAAGAAATCACAAATTACCACCAACTTGAAGTTGGTGGTAATTTGAGATTCCTTAAGGCCAAATTGCACTTTTTCTGTGCTTCTTACATTGCATTTAAGGAATTGCAATTTGCGATTCCTTAAATGCAATTGCAAAATAGGGAATCGCAAATTTTGCGATTGCTTATTTTGCGAGACTGTTTTTCTTTCATACATACCACTAAGCCCAATTGCGATCGCAAACGCTGAAATTCTGCGAATTTCGGTGTTTGCGATCGCAATTTGGAATGATACATATGGCCCTAAGTTACTTACCTGTAACTGCGGGTATTCAGTATTGGTATCTTTCATAGATTTACATGCCTGAATCATTTCCCCACCGTTGAGATGAGGGTTCCATGGGACTCCCATCCCGACGACGGGGAACGATTCAGGCATGTGAATCTATGAAAGATACCCTAATACTTGATAACCCATTGTTCTAACTTCCCCTGCTTGAGTTCAACTCAGCAGCAAGAAGGCAGAACAGTGTCTGTGGTCGGCAGCTGCACTAGCTTGCTGGGAGACCCTGAAAGGCTGTAACCGAAAGTACAGGGGGCTCCTATAAGGGGTCCCACAGTATAGGATCATACCTCCAACATTTAGAATCGGTGTTGAGGTATGATTCCAACATGTTTGATACCAAACATGACCAGGTTCGGTGCACTCATGATATAGTCAGACATCTCGTAATGTCTGATGTTATATATATATTAATAATGTATGGCTGACCGCACTTACAAAGCCTGAAGAATCGACTTTGTAGGGGTGTCCTGCTCATGCAAGGGCACCATTACACTTATAAGCAAGCACCCTGCCCTCAGGACTGAAGTGCCTTCCATAGGGGTGACTTATATATAGTAAGTGTAGTGACCTCAGATATAAGGAAACTTATCTGTTGTGGGAGGTGCAAGCACCCCCTCACACAGGCTGCAATGGCAGGCCTGTAGTCTGAGTTTCAGTTTACTCCCATGGGTGACACAATACATGCTGCAGCGCATGGGAGATATCTGGTGTACCCATGCCCTGGGTACCTTAGTACATATATCTGGGACTTATAAGGGTATACCAGTAGCCAATAGTGAAAGTACAAAAGGTCCTACCAAAGCCATTTTTTAGAGAGAGAGAGCAAAGATGCTTGGGTCTTGCTTAGCAGGAATATAGCAAGCTCAGTCAAAACACACTGACACTGGGACAAAAGTGGGGGTAACCATAAAGAACAAGTTACTTACCTTCGGTAACGCTTTTTCTGGTGGATACAGTATCTGCCTGTGGATTCCTCACCTTGTGAATATCCCCTGTGCCAGCAACATTTGGAAACTTTTGTAGCACTCCACGCCGATGAGGTCGAAGACGACGTTACAGAGACATGGCTCCGCTCGAGACTCCGCTGACGTCACCGGATCCATAAGAAGACCTCGTCGGCGTGATGATGCCAGTTCCGCTCTTTTTTCCGTGCCTTCGAAGCACACGGATGGACTGACAGCAATATATACACAGTATACACAGTACATAATATACAAAGCAACACACACAGTGTGGAGAATAAATAGGAAGGCAAAAGAGATAACACACTGCCTTTGACAGTAACAAATAAATTTTGAAACACCATCATGAGAATTGTAGGTATACAAGGGTGGACAACGGGGAGGCGGGTGGGTCAGTGAGGAATCCACAGGCAGATACTGTATCCACCAGAAAAAGTGTTACCGAAGGTAAGTAAGTTGTTCTTCTGATGGCTACTTCTGCCAGTGGATTCCTCACCTTGTGAAAAGATTCACACAGCAGTCCCACTCCCGGAGTCCATCTGGAAAGGGTGCGCTTGTGCACCGCTCTGCCTTTCCTGCAGCCAACAAAGCCCACGAAGAGCTGGTCGTCAACTCGAAAGTCCTTAGTCCTGTCAAGGTAGAAGCTCACCGCCCTCTTAGGGTCCAAGCGGTGAAGCTGCTCCTCCTCCTTCGAAGGTTGTGGGGGATAATAGAAGGTAGGGAGGGTAATGGATTGCCCCAGATGGAAAGGAGTTACCACCTTAGGCAGAAAAGCAGCCCTGGTCCTGAGTACTATTCTTTCAGCAAGAATGGTCAAGAACGGGGGTTTTGAACTCAGAGCCTGAAGCTCACTTACCCTCCTTGCCGAGGTAATAGCAATAAGAAAGACTGTTTTGAAAGACAACAGCCTCAAGGGACACTTGTGCAAGGGCTCGAAGGGAGAACCCATCAGGTAAGTTAAGACAAGATTTAAATCCCATTGAGGTACAATAAAAGGAGTAGGCGGAAACTTGTTTGTAAGGCCCTTAAGAAATCGTAAAACAATAGCCGATTTGAACATTGACTGCTGATCCGGCAAACAAAGGAAAGCCGACAAGGCCGAAAGATATCCCTTCACAGTGGCCACAGCAAAACCTTGCTGAGCAAGAGAAAGGGCAAACTGAAGAATGTTAGACAAATGAGCCCTCAAAGGGTCAATAGATTTCTCTCCGCACCAAAGAACAAATTTAGACCACCTATAGGAATAGATAGATTTGGTGGAATGACGTCTGGCAGACAATATTACATCTACCACATCTGGCGGGAGAGAAAAATAATTCAGGTTGCCCCGTTCAATCTCCAGGCATGAATGTGTAAGCTCTGGTGGTAGGAGTGTAGAACCTGCCCCTCCGACTGCGAGAGGAGGTCTGCCCTGAGAGGGAGACGGAGCGGAGGGCACGAGGAGAGGTGGAGAAGATCTGTGTACCACACCCTTCTTGGCCAATCCCGGGCGATAAATATGACTTGGGCCCGGTCTTGGCGAATCTTCCGCAGGAATCAAGGGTATGGGAGGAAACGCGTAAAGGAGTTGTGAGCTCCAACTTAACTGAAACGCGTCCCCCAATGCTCCCTGCAACGGATACTGGAGACTGCAGAATGATGGGCAGTGAGCGTTCTCGTGAGTGGCAAACAGGTCCACCTGAGGAGTTCCCCCACGCCCGAAAGACGTGACGAACCACCTATGGATGAAGCCTCCACTCGTGGTCGGCGGAGAACTGCTGACTGAGACTGTCTGCACGCACGTTCAGAACTCCGGCCAGATGATTTGCCATCAGACAAATCTGATGATCCTGAACCCAGGACCAGAGACGCAGAGCCTCTCTAAAGAGACAATGCGACCCCACTCCTCCCTGCTTGTTGACATACCACATCGCGGTAGTGTTGTCCGTCAGGACTTGAACCGATTGACCGCGAAGGGAAGGGAGGAAGGCCTTGAGCGCCAAACGTATAGCTCGTAATTCCAGAAGGTTGATGTGAAGCAACCTTTCCTCTGGAGACCAAAGACCCTTGATCTCCAGATCCCCCAGATGCGCAACCCACCCTAAAGTGGATGCATCCGTTATCACCGTGGCCACCGATGGAGGTAGATGGAAGGGTTTTCCTTGCAACAGATTGCCCTCCACACTCCACCAAGACAGATCCGCTGCAGCTTCTCTGGAGATCCTCACAGACTCCCTGAGATCTCCTTTGTGTTGATACCACTGACTGCGGAGGCACCACTGGAGAGCCCTCATGTGCCAGCGTGCATGGTTGACCAACAGAATGCAGGAAGCAAACAGACCGAGCAGACGAAGGACCTTCCGGACTGGAACAACTGCTCCATTGTAAAATAAGGGAATCATTTCCTGTATGTCGAGAATCCTTTGTGGAGGTGGGAATGCTCGACACACAGTAGGTCCAGTACCGCCCCTATGAACAGGTTGCGCTGAGAGGGCACCAGGTGAGATTTGGGCACGTTTATCGAGAAACCCAATTTGTACAACAGCTGGGTTGTAACTTGCAGATGATGAAGCACCTTCTCTGGCGACTCCGCTTTGATCAGTCAGTCGTCCAGATAGGGGAAAACCTGAATCCCCGACCTTCTGAGATGGGCTGCCACCACTGCCATCACCTTTGTGAAGACTCGAGGTGCAGTAGTAAGACCAAACGGGAGGACCGCAAACTGATAATGTTGCGACCCTACCGTAAACCGGAGATACTTCCTGTGCGACTTCAGGATGGGGATGTGGAAATACGCATCCTGCAAGTCGATCGACACCATCCAGTCCTCCTACAGCAGCGCTTGAAGAACCTGCGCAAGGGTGAGCATCTTGAACTTCTCTTGCTTCAGAAAAAGATTCAAGACCCTGAGGTCTAGGATTGGACGCAGCCTGCCATCCTTCTTTGGAATCAAGAAATACCGGGAGTAGCATCCCTGACCCCTTTCCTGCTCTGGAACCACCTCTATCGCACCATTCTTTAACAACGTTAGGACCTCCTCCTGGAGGAGAAGATGGTCCTTCGAGCAAGCACCTTGGCAAGGAGGGTAATTTGGAGGAAGTTCCCGAAAGGGAAGGGCCTACCCATTTTCTAGAACCCAATGGTCTGTAGTAACTGATTCCCAATCTTGTAGAAAATGGGTAAGCCGGCCCCTCACAGGACCAGCATGATCCAGAATGGCGAATCTAGGGCTGCTTTGCAGTGGTGGGAGGGACAGAGGAAGAGGAAGAGGTGGAGGAGAGCTGCCGACCTCGAGCACGACCTCTGATTCTGCCCCTGTAGCTCTTATACAGGGTGTTCTGTTGCTGCTGCTGCTGCTGCTGGGGCTGCCTGTAAGTACGAAAGGATGATCTTCCAAAGCCCCTGTACCTCCTGAACGAATCCCTTGGCTGAGTTTGCAGACCCAGAGATTTGGCCGTGGCTTTGCTCTCTTTAAACCTTTCCAGTGCAGCATCAGCTTTCTTACCAAAAAGACCAGAACCGTCCAAAGGTAAATCTAGGAGCGTTGCCTGCACATCAGGGGAGAACTCGGATGACTTGAGCCACGCACTCCTCCTTGTGGCAACAGAAGAGCCAATAATCCTTGCGACAGAATCAGCAGTATCCAGGCCGCTCTGGATTACTTGACGTGCAGCCGCCTGGGTGTCCGATAACACCTCATTAAAGTTCAGTATATCTTCCTCTGATAGTTTTTGGGGCCAGTTGTTTCGCTGAATCCATAAGAGCATGGATATATCGGCCCAAAAGACAGATGGCATTTGTCGATTTTAAAGCCATACTGGCAGAAGAGAAGATCTTCTTGGCTGACTGGTCTAATTTCTTTGCATCCCTGTCACTAGGTACTTGGGGAAAAGCACCTGAAGATATTTTGGAACAGGCAGCCTGAACCACCAGACTCTCCGGAGAAGGATGGGAGGTCAGAAAGTCTAGGTCCCCTGGATCCGCCATATATCTCCTTGCAACAACCTTAGAGACCGCAGGAGCAGAGAAGGGCTTACGCCATACTTCCATCACGGGTTCAATAATGGCATCATTAAAAGGAAGCAAGGGCTCCGATTCAGAGGAAGGAGAATGTAAGACCTCTGTGAGGATGTTCGTTTTGAACTCTGCAGATGGTAACTGCAGATCCAGAAGCTCAGCCGCCTTCTTAATAACTGAGTGGTAGGGAGCCACATCTTTTGAAGGAGCATCAGCAGGAGGAGTAATCTCCCATTCAGGGGATAAGTCCAGGCCACTAGCCTCCTTTAACTCCTCAAAGAGATCGTATGATTCCATGAGCTCACCTTCTTCCACTTCTTCCATCTGGTACCTCTGTTCCTCCAGTACTCTTTGAGCCTCCCTCCTGGATCTGATTCTTACAACAGGAGTCGGCGGCGCCGTAACCGAATCCGACGGTGCCGGAGCCGGCGTCGAACGCGGATCCAGAGGAGCAGCCGGCGTCGAACGAGGCCGAGCCGGCGCCGGTGAAGATGGAAGCGGTGTTGATGTCCTCGGCGCCGGTAAATGCCAAGATGGCATGAAGGGAGCCTGCGGGTATGATTGAGGCACTCCCAAGCTGAATGCCATAGGACCCATGGGGCCCGAAGGCGCACCAGAGGGGTATAAGGCTCTGGAAAAGACCCCATACATAGCATTTAGATAATGCGTCGGATCTTGACCTGGGCCTGGAAACGAAGGATATGGCTCAGGCTGAGGCATCACCGGACTTGGGCCGATCAGCGCCGACGGTGGAACCAGCGGAGTCGAGGACTCATCCGGAGCTGGAAGATTGTCAACTGGAGCCGGAGATGGAGCTGGGGCCGGAGCCGGAGAACGGTGAAGCAGCAGGCGATGTCAGGCCAACAGGAGAATCAGGAACAGAGACAAGAGAAGGAGATACAAAGTCCTTATGACGTCGAGAAGATGAGGTCGATCTCGGAGCCGCATCCCTGTCCGAGCGATGTCGAGATCCGTGCCCCTTCTTTTTCTTATGCTTCTTGGACTTGGAAGCATGCCCCGACGTCGACTTTGACGCCGACCTCGATCTTGATCTTCTCCGACCTCTTTTCTCCTTTTTTATCCTGGCGATGAATAACTTGGCCTCCCTTTCCTTGAGAGCCTTTGTGCTCATCTTGCGGCAGCATGAACATCCTTTGACATCATGATCCAATGAAAGGCACCATACACAGTCCTCATGCGGATCCATAATCGAAATGTGCTTACCGCACTCCCTGCAAGGCTTAAACCTGGACTTCTTACTCGACATCTTCAGCTGCAGACAAGAAGAAAGAGAGAGAGATACCAGCAGAAAAACAAAGTATCCAGCTAAAGCTACAGAGAGAGTCCCGAAAACCGTTAGCGTCGACGGCGCGGAAAAAAGGGAACTGACGCCATCACGCCGACGAGGTCTTCTTATGGATCCGGTGACGTCAGCGGAGTCACGAGCGGAGCTGTGTCTCTGTGACATCGTCTTCGACCTCATCGGCATGGAGTGCTACAAAAGTTTCCGAATGTTGCTGGCGCAGGGGATATTCACAAGGTGAGGAATCCACTGGCAGATGTATCCATCAGAAAGCCGATCCTACTTTCCTACACTATATTACCACAGATTCCTCCCCTGGTGAATACCCCAAGGTAATCCATCCAAGACTGGATCCAGATATTTGTCAGCATTGCTCCAGCATGACAGTAGGTGGCATTGTGCTGCTCCAAGTATGCTTCGTCCTGCCTCGGAAGTAATGCCAGAGCAGCATATATGCACCGCCCTCGTATGCTGATGTCAATTTCTTTCTTGCTCTGTCTGTGCTGTCGGACGCAGAGCTTATTCACTGATCAGATATAACAGCGTGCAAATCTCTAATCTGGAATCTTTTTATGGATGTGAAGTGTTCATCCCACAGAACCGGAAGGAGGTAGGGGAGGGAGGAATCTGCAGCTGGATATAGTATTCACTAGAAGAGCATTACTGAAGAACAAGTTACTTACCTTCGGTAACAATAGATCTGTAAGAGAGATATATTAGTTATAGATTCCTTACCTTAGAATTCCTTACCTTAGAACTACCCCAAGGCGTCAGTAGGTGGCGTTGGTCGACTCCACGTTCGTCGTCGTGATCGCTGGGATGCGTCTTGGTATCTACTTAGATGCTGCCCCTGTGCGCTGACGTCAGTTCTTTTACACAACATTCCAAGCCAGAAGCGCAGAGCCAATCAAGACACTGACCACTGGTGCACAAATCTAGGCCCCTGAAAGGGAGTCCCTTAATCTAGAAGTCAGTTCCCAGATCGGGGAGGATGGATGGGGCCGTAAGGAATCTATAACTAATATATGTCTCTTACAGATATATTGTTACCGAAGGTAAGTAACTTGTTCATCTGAAAGCGACTATTAGTTATAGATTCCTTACCTTAGAATAGATACCCCAGCAATACCAACCCCAGAGGTGGGTTTCCTTACTAAGTTCACACCAGAAAGTCCTGGAGAACTGAACGGCCAAAGAAGCCATCTCTCTGGACTTGACTATCCAGGCCATAATGTTTAGTGAATGTGTGCAGCGATGTCCACGTGGCTGCCTGGCAGATGTCAATGAGGGGACTCTACATCCCAAAGCAGTAGTGGCTGCCGTCGCCCTGGTGGTATGGCCGCGTAATCCTACCGGAGGCTCCTTTTTTGCCAAGGAATAACAGCTCTTAATGCAAAGGACGACCCATCCAGAGATGGTCCATTTTTGCACGGCACAACCTTTCTAGGCGCCCACATAGCCCACAAAGAGTTGATCATCCACCCGGAATTGTTTTGTGCGATCCAGATAAAATGATAAGGCACGTTTTGGATCCAGACGGTGGAGCCTTTCCTCCTCATTGGAAGGATGCGGGGCGGGAAGAAGGTGGGCAAAGTGATGGTGTGTCCTATGTGGAAAAAGATAACCACTTTGGGTAGAAAAGAAGGCCTACTTCAAAGGACAACCTTGTCCGGATGGACAGCAAGTAAAGGAGGTCTCGAAGATAGAGCCTGCAGCTCACTCACCATGCGAGCAGAGGTGATAGCAACCAGAAAAGCAGTTTTTTAAGTCAAGAGTCTGAGAGGACAATTATTAAGTGGCTCGAAAGGAGCATACATAAGGTAAGTCAAGACCAGATTCAAGTTCCACTGAGGCATTACGAAAGGAATAGGAGGAGAGAGATGAGTAATGCCCTTTAGAAATCTATTTACAATAGGGGACTTGAAAAGAGAAGGCTGATCAGGGAGGCGAAGGAAGGCCAAAATGGCTGAAAGATTGCCTTTTAGGGTGCCCAGAGCAGAGCCCTGCTGGGCCCAAAAAAAAATGAAGAGGAGAATCTCTGAAAGAGGGGCAAAAAAGGCATCCACAGCCTTTGCTGTGCTCCATGCCACAAATTTGTTCCATCTACAGGTGTACACCGTTTTAGTGGAGGGACGCTTGGCTGCCAAGATGACATCAACGACTTCGAGAGGAAGGTCGAAAGCTGTCAACTGTCGCCGCTCGATCTCCACCCAAGGAGGTGGAGGCTGGACAGGTTCGGGTGGAGGACAGTTCCCTGTTGCTGCGACAGAAGATCCTCCCGAAGAGGCAGTCTGATCGGAGGATCGATGGCCATGTTCAAGAGCTCAGGATAGCAGACTCTTTGTGCCCAGTTTGGAGCCACAAGAATGACTTGGGCCCGGTCGTGCTTGTTCTCCTTCAGCAATCTGGGCAGAAGTGGTATGGAAGGAAAGGTGTATAGAAGTCCGCAAATCCACTTGCGATGAAAAGCGTCGCTGAGCGAGTGATTTCCAAGGTGCAGAACTTCTGACATTGCGCGTTCTCTTGGGTGGCAAACAGATCTAATCAAGGCTCTCCCCACTGCTGAAAGAGACCTTGCACCACCTCAGAGTGAAGACGCCATTCGTGATCCATCATGTACCTGCGGCTGAGTTCGTCTGCCCTGGTGTTCAGGGAACCTGCCTGGTGTTGAACCACCAGGGACATGCCCTGATGTTCCAGCCATGTCCAAAGACGAAGAGCCTCCTGACACGGGGTCCACGACACCAACCCCGCCCTGTTTGTTGCAGTACCACATGGCGATGGTGTTGTCTGTGAACACCTGTACTACTCTTCCCTTGACAGAAGGAAGAAATGCTTTCAGTGCAAGACGGATCACCCAGAGCTCCAGAATTTTGATGTGGAGCCCAGACTCCACCTGGAGACCAGAGGCCTCTGATCTCTGCCTCTCCCATGTGGATGCCCCATCCCAGAAGTGACGCATCTGTCACCACTGTGAAACCCGGTTGGGGAAGGGAGTGGGATCTGCAGTTGACCCAATCCTGGTTCGTTAGCCAACACTGCAATTGGTGTGCAGTGCCCTCCGAGATCTAGACACAATCGGAAAGATTGCCCGGATGCTGTGCCCACTGGAACTTCAGGTCCCACTGCAGAGCTCGCATATGCCACCTGGCATGATACACCAGCAGGATGCAGAAGGCCATGAGGCCCAGCAGCCTCAAGGTCAGTCTCACCGAAACCCGGGATAGAGGCTGAAACATCGGAATCATAGCCCGAATATCCCGGACTCGCTGCTCGGGAGGATAGGCCCGAAACTGCACTGTATCCAGAACCGCTCCGATGTAAAGGAGCTTCTGAGAGGAAATCAGGTGTGACTTCGGCACATTGATAGTGAACCTCAACGAATGCAGGAGGTCTGCCGTATTCTGGAGGTGGGAGACGACATCCTGGGACAATCCCACCTTCAACAGCCAGTCCTCGAGATAGGGAAAGACTGGAACCCCTGATCTGCACAGATGACCTGCAACCACTGCCATCACTTTCGTGAACACCCGAGGGGCGCTGGTAAGGCCGAAGGGGAGCACAGTGAACTGAAAATGCGCGTGGCCTACCGTGAACCTTAGTTAACGTCTGTGGGTCGACACGACAGGGATGTGGATATAGGGTTCCTGCAAGTCCAAGGCTACCATCCAGTCTCCAGGGTTCAGAACAGACAGAACCTGAGCCAATGTCAACATTTTGAACTTCTCCTTCCGGAGGAAGCGGTTGACATCCCTGAGGTCTAAAATAGGATGCAGGCCTGTGCCCTTCTTGGGTACCAGGAATTAGTGGGAGTAGCAACTGCGACCTACTTCTGGCACAGAAATGCACTCGATGGCTCCCTTGGCCAAGAGAGCCGTAACTTCCTGGCGGAGACGGGCCAAGTGATCCTCCGACATGCGATGGAGAGTTGGTGGCATGGATGGAGGGGTAGTCTCGAAGGAGAGGGAGTAGCCCCTTCGGACTATCTGCAAAACCCACCTGTTCGGTGAGATGGTTTACCAGTGGGGGAGGTGATGGCGGATCATGCCGCCCACTGGCAACTGGTGACCCTGAAAGGTCAGACTAGGAAGGTTTGCAGGATGCTGCAGAAGGGGCACTGTTGGACTGGCCCACTTCCCTGGCTGTGCAGAGGCTGGTTAGATTGCGTAGTTCTGTGGCTCTGGGCGGAATGTGGTGGGGCACCCCTTCCGTAGCCAAGAAAGGACCGTAAAGCCGACTGCGCGGGGCGAGAGGTGGTAGCGAGGCCCAAGGATCTGGTCGTAACCCTAGAATCCTGGAAGCGCTCAAACGCGTTGTCTGCTTTGTCGCCAAACAAGCGACGGCCATCAAAGGGCATGTCCAAAAGTGTTGACTGGACATCACCCGAGAAGCCAATGGACCTCAGCCAGGCAGCGTCACAGGGCTACTGACTTGGAAATCATCCTGCCTAGAGAGACGGCGGTGTCCAGCCCACGTATGGTGAACCTTGCTGCGTCTTTCCCTTCGGCAACTGCATGAGGGAGTACGGCACGGCCTCCTCTGGGCAATGCGGCAGCACCTGCACAACCGTGTCCCACACGGAGTGGGTGTAATGACACAAGAGACATGCAGTGTTCACCAACCGCAATCCTAAGCTGGCAGAAGAAAACATCTTCTTCCCACGATAAACCAGCTTCTTGGATTCCCTATATGGGGGAGAAGTAGAGAAAGTGCCTTCGGATGTCGAGGCCTGGACGACCAAGCTCTCAGGGGTAGGGTGTTGGGAGAGGAAAGTGGGGTTGCCCGGAGCCGGGCGGTGGCGTCAGGCAATCATCCTGTTCACAGGAGCCCCTGTGCTGGGCTTGGACCAAGTGCCCAGAAGGATGTCAGTGAGGGCCTCATTGAATGGTAGCAGGGGCTCCGAAGAGGCTGCTGCCGGTTGAAGCACCTCAGTCAGGATGTTGGTCCTGACCACCAGCGTAGTAAGCTCAAGGGCCAAGGCCTCAGCCATCCTATGCAACACCACGGTGTAGGAGGCCCCCTCCTCAGCCACAGTAGGGGGAGAAAGTATGCCAGCGTCTGGGGACATATCCAGACCACTGGCCTCACCCAGTTCCTCTCTCTAGTCCAGCTCATCCAGTTGAATTGCCAGAGGGTCAACAGACGCCAGGATTGAACAGGGGACAAAAGTACCGGTCGGGTCCGTGTCCATGTCGAGGGGTGGATTGGGGTCAACGCCAGCTGGGGACACAACCCGAGTTGGAGGTGGCGGAGGCTTCATCAGTGGAAGCAGCGTCGGGGGGGTGGAGGGGGGGTGGTCCTGAGATTGACCGGCGCTGATCCGGATCCAGCCAGCATCGAAGGCCTAGGACCCCGAGCTGAGTCCGCCGGGCCCAAAGTATTGCTGCCCAAAAATGGAATGGAGGGCTTCGCAGAACATAAGAAGTTGGGCAGGGATCGCTCCGGCTCCTGGAAAGGGAGGGAAGCTCGGAGCCGACCTAACTGATGAGGACCTTCCGCATTCCACGGTGTTTCGGCCAACGGACGGGGAGAAGGCGAAGAGCGACGGTGCTTCTTCACCTTCTTCTTGTGCTTCAACTTACCGAAGACTTCGAAGAGGAGTGGTGGTGGTGTCTCTGGGACCAGTCCCGCGACGAGTGGTGGTGGTGTCTCTGGGACCGGTCCCGCGACCTCCCTCTCGATAGGGACTTCGAGCGGCGTGGAGCTGACTACCCGGCCTCCAGAAGCTTTCGGGACCGCTCCCGTAAAGACTAACGGTTCATGGCCTGACAGTCGGAGCATCACTTTGGGTCGTGGTCGCGCTCCAGGCAGCAACGGCAAATGAAGTGCGGGTCCGTAACAGACATCAACTTGTGATAGGAGTCACTAGGTTTGAAGCCGGTTCGTCAATGGGACATCCCTCCGTACACCAGGAGCCAAACGACTCAAAAAGATGTCGACAAAACGTCGAAAAAGAGTTCGTCAAAAAGGGAAACCGCTCTCTCCGGACCTGCACTGGCTGGCACGGAAAAATAAAGAACTGATGTCAGTGCGCAGGGGTGGCGTCTAAGTAGATACCGCGACATCATCCCAGCGATCACAATGCCAACGACGAACGCGGAGTCGACAGACGCGCAGGAGTACTGCTGAGAAAAAATTCTCCGGATCCAGTCTGACACCAGGGGGTAATCCTAAGGTAAGGAATTCTAAGGTAAGGAATCTATAACTAATAGTCTCTTTCAGATGATAAGTAATTTGTACTTCTGATGGATACTTCAAACCACAGATTCCTCACTTTGTGAATGATATCAAAGCAGTACCTCCCCAGGTAGTGGGTCTGTGGAATGGCTCACACTAGAACATCCTGCAGGACTGAGCGGGCAAAGTGCCTTCCCTCAAGACCTGGCTATAAAGGCAGTAGTGCTTTGTGAATGTATGAAGTGACGCCTATGTCAAAGCCTGACAGATGTCCAGTATAAGGACTCCACAAGCCAATGCAGTGGTAACAGCCCTGACTCTGGTCAAATCAGCTCTCACACCTTCTGCGGCCGGTGCTTCTTGACCAATGTGTAACAGACCTTATACAGAGGACACCTTGATATCGTCTTTTTCTGCACTTACCATTTTTTTGTTCCAGTGAATCCCACAAAGAGCTGATCGTCCATTCGATGGACTTTGATAAAATTGATGACAAATCTTAAAGATATTTTAAGGTCCAATCAATGGTGTCTATCCTCCTCTCCTCCAGCAAAGAATGCTGGAAGGATGATGGATTGTTCCACATGAAACACAAGTTACTTACCTTCGGTAGTGCCTTATCTAGTAGAGACAGTATCTAGCTGAAGATTCCTTACCTTTGAATTTCCCAGGCGTCAGACTGGATCTGGAAGATTCTTGTTTGAGCATTATACCTGCGCGCTGATAGGTGGCTTTGGTCAGCTTGGCGTGACGCCATGGGTGTCATCCATGCCTGAAGTGACGTCCGCGGCTCCTATATAGTTGCCACCTCGGTGCGCTGATGTCCATTAATTTCTCACGAATTTCCATGTCAGAAATGCAGACCCATAAAGAGTACTGACATTGGTGTGTTTAAAAACTAGGGCACTGAAAGGGACCAACCTTGACCCTAGACCGCGGAGGATGGGTGGGTCGGTAAGGAATCTGCTGTCAGATATTGCCTCTACCAGATATGGCATTACCAAAGGTAAGTAACTTGCCCATGTGATAGTGACATCCAGCCGCAGATTTCTTACCTTTGAAAAAATAGATAAGCAATACCATCCCCGGAGGAGGGACTGTGAACATGTTTCAGACTATGAGGGAACAAGAGACCTCCAACTTCATTCTCTCAAGGGACTCCAATCTCCACCTTTTGGGCTCTTTGGCTGCAGAAGAGATTCTGGTCCAGTCACCAGCCTGGAAAATTCCTGACCAGAACAAGAGCCTACATGGCAGAACAAATGCAAAAACAACAGCTGATGGACAGAATGCAGAACAATGTCATACATTCACCCCAGTACAGAGATCTGGGCTTAAATCCATCGTTTTTTTGCTCACCATGCCATTCCAGTTTGAACCCAGCCATATGCAAATCAGTCTTGACCCTGTGCCTCATGGGAACAGTCCAGCCCGAACTGCCAAGCCAGGTCCTCCCTGGACTGAAAACAAGCATCCTAGGACCGGTTTCGGGGTTTCACCCCTCTTCAGCCAGGATAGCTTGATTCCAGTGGCATGGAGAGCATGGGACTCACGTCTGAGCATACCCATCCCACTCGCGGTGACAAATGCAAAAACAACAGTTGATGGACAGAATGCAGAACAATGTCATACATTCACCCCAGTACAGAGATCTGGGCCTAAATCCATCGTTTTTTTGCTCACCATGCCATTCCAGTTTGAACCCAGCCATATGCAAATCAGTCTTAACCCTGTGCCTCATGGGAACAGTCCAGCCCGAACTGCCAAGCCAGGTCCTCCCTGGACTGGAAACAAGCATCCTAGGACGGGTTTCGGGGTTTCACCCCTCTTCAGCCAGGATAGCTTGATTCCAGTGGCATGAAGAGCACGGGACTCACGTCTGAGCATACCCATCCCACTTGGGGTGATAAATGCAAAAACAATAGTTGATGGACAGAATGTAGAACAATGTCATACATTCACCCCAGTACAGAGATGTGGGCCTAAATCCATCGGTTTTTTGCTCACCATGCCATTCCAGTTTGAACCCAGCCATATGCAAATCACTCTTGACCCTGTGCCTCATGGGAACAGTCCAGCCCGAACTGCCAAGCAAGGTCCTCCCTGGACTGGAAACAAGCATCCTAGGATCGATTTAGGGGTTTCACCCCTCTTCAGCCAGGATAGCTTGATTCCAGTGGCATGGAGAGCACGGGACTCACGTCTGAGCATACCCATCCCACTCGGGGTGACAAATGCAAAAAAAAAAAGTGTGTCTTTTGCTTACATGGCAGAACAAGCAAAATGTCCAGGGGCTTCTTGGAGGACTTAGAGTATATCAACTTTCGAGTATTAAATTAAATCAAAAGATTCTCCACCAGCAGCTTCATTTTATACTGAGACACCTGCGTCAACTCTTGACTACAATCTGGTCTCTCTTTCATTATGTGATCTTGTTTACTCTTGGCGATAAAGCAGATAGCGATCATCATTCACAAGAAGTGCTTCTGCAGGCTAGTGCTCCCTTTTTCAAATCTGTACCAGGGGGAGGCAGCTCCAATTACACAATTAACGTTAAAATAATAAAATTTTCAGTGGCACATACCAAGGAATTTTTAGAGGCAGCAAAGCTCCTCCTGCACAACTGCAAGGGAAAACAAAAGAACTTTGTCAGGGAATGGGAAGACTTTATCGCCACATTATCAAATATATATTCCACAAACATTAAGTAGAGACTGACCAACGAAGTGTGCGAAACAGGAAGGATATCCAATACACAACAGCGTTCACTAAAGACAACAAAAAAAGCAATTAACAAGGCCCTCAGATTACTGAGACACAGCCCTGGAGCTCCAACCCTAATCCTCTCCCTATGCCAGCACAGATCTAAGCTGAAAAAAATCGAATGGGACATTAAGAGATCCAGGGAAGAAAACCTTTGGGCCAGACAAGTCCACGACTCCAAAACCAATAACAGCATGAGCTTTTGTCGCCTGTGAACAAAGTAATGTGCCCCTAGCATGGCAAAGTGGTTTCACACATCCCTGAGGAGACGTGGGCTCAGTACCTGGTAGCTCATTTTAATCTACCACTGGAAAACCCATGAGTGACCACAACTTTTGGCCCAATCACAAGCAGCAAACAGCAGAATGAAAGGACCCAGGGTACTGTCATATGTCACCAGGAGGAAGCTAAACTTGTTCGCGTAACTAGAATCAAACAACAAATATCCCAGGGAAAAAGGAGGGAGCCCCAGGACCCAATGGAATTCCACCAGCCCTTTTCAAACAGGATGCAACGTTTAGACCCAATTTGTTGTCAAATCAGGCAAACAAACCAAATTCCAGACTCATGGATGGGCTCCGTCATTTCCCCAATTCACAAATCAGGCGACAAAACTGCGCCGAAAAATTATTGTCTCATTGCCTTGCTCGATACTTTGCAGGTACCCTACTAGCAGATTTACAAGAGTTGGCCGAGGACCAGGGAAATATTCCATACAATCAGACAGGATTTTGTAAAGAAACTGGCACAACT
The DNA here is from genome assembly GCF_964204655.1 of Triturus cristatus. Classification (NCBI taxonomy): domain Eukaryota; kingdom Metazoa; phylum Chordata; class Amphibia; order Caudata; family Salamandridae; genus Triturus; species Triturus cristatus. The sequence continues at coordinate 775,046,720 of NC_140595.1, read as the reverse complement.
ATTAACATCTTAACAACGTCGCTTCTTATCAACAAAGCCAGGGACACAGAACAGGCTTTGTACTTTTGTTTTATAGACTTCAAAGCTGCTTTTGACAATATTGACAAAGCAAGGTTGTGGAAAAAACTGGCCGGTTGGAACATCCTGAATCCTCTCCTGGAAATGATAATTCAATTACACACTGATACCTGGTTGCAAGTAAAGTTGGGCAATGGTACACATCTATCGAGGTGCATTCCCACGACTAACAGACTTAAACAGGGCTGCGTGCATGCTCCAACCTTATTCAAATTGTATGTAGCAGAACTCACGCAATCTCTAAATTTACCCAACGCACACGTCCCAAGGATTAAGAGGCAAGGCTTTGTCCAGCATTTTATAAGTGGATGATGTGGTCCTGATCAGCCACTCGAAAGTAGGGTTGCAGAACCTTCTGAACGCACTAGAGAACTACGCCACAGAAAACTTCCTGGAAGTAAATTTTGACAAAACGAAAACTATGTCTATAAAAAAATCTTTAAAAGGATCCTATGCTTGGTACCTGGGAAACGTCAGGATTCAGAATGTCACAATTTATAAATATCTAGACATAATCATCAACAACGGTAGGCAATTTTCCACTCGGCTTGAAACAATTAGAAGGAGAGGCTTGGGCCTAGCAACATCTCTGTAACATCTAAAAACTAAGCTGACAGGTCCCAGGCTCTTCCCTTTACTTCAGGTCGCTCAAGCAAAGATTCTACCGACCATTTCGTATGGAAGTGTTGCTTTGAGACGGAGGGACTCTAAGACTCTCGATAGCACCATCATCAGAGCTGAGAGGATCCTTTTTAACATATCTACTTATGCATCGGGGGCTCAGATTAGATTGGAATTTGAGCTCACCGATCAACAGCTTGCAAGATAGGGGTTACCTAACGAGCTGGCCAAAAATTAGGGATGCCCCCGAGAGCACCCTAAACCATCTATTATGGAAGACAATACAGCTTAGCTCTTAACGGCAGGCCAGGAACTATTTTAAAAGTAGCCTAGCAACTACAGGGCTCTCCCAGCTTTGGGAGACACCAACCTTGCATTTACTTTTTAAGAAAGTAGTACGAAGGACAATCAGGACCCTTTCGCTAATTGACGATCAAGCCACATTTGCAAAACGGAGCCACGCATGGATGACTATCAATAGCTAGAAAACACTCAGCCCTCAAACTTACTTCAGCTTGCAGTATGCAAGGTGCATAAAAGAAACATTTCTCAAACATCGACTAGGAAAGCTACCATCTATCCTGCACCTTCACCATGAAAGAGGGGGCAAGTTTCAACTAACTGTCGTCTATGCAGAAATGGAATGGAGGACATGGCTCACTTGATCTGCACCCGGTTGCCCTTAAAGCAAGAAAGGACCAGATTATTTAAATCATAATTTAATGTCTGCGGGATCCGTACACGACAGCAAGCAGTGATAGCGTGCTTCAACTCCAACAACCCTCAGCTGAATTGCTAATTAGTGAAGTTCTTAACTGTGGTAGACAACAAAATGGAAGAAGCAAGTGTACTGGGGACATGGCCAGTTGAAAAGGAGGAATTATGCAACTTAAAGCTAACCAGACCAAGATGAATTTATTAATCCTCCTAAGAACGAGATTTAAATCCCACTGAGGCATAATGATAGTGGGAGGAAACCTATTGGTAAGGCCCTTAATAAACCTCAAAACAACGGGGAACTTAAATAAAGACGGCTGGTCCGGCAAACATAGAAAAGCCGACAAGGCCGACAAATATCCCTTAACTGTAGCCACAGCACAACCCTGCTGGGCGAAAGAAAGAGAAAATTCTAGAATGTTAGACGAACGGGCTTTCAAAGGATCAATGGACCTCTCTCCACACCATTTAACACATTTGGACCACCTAGAGGAATAAATAGATTTGGTGGAGTGTCTCCTGGATGATAAAATAACATCCACCACATCCGGCGGGAGAGAGAAAGAATTCAGGTTGCCCCTTTCAATCTCCAGGCATGAAGGTGCAAGCTCTGGAGGTGGGGGTGTAGAACCTGCCCCTGCGACTGCGAGAGGAGATCTGCCCTGAGAGGGAGACGGAGTGGAGGGTGCGAAGAGAGGTGAAGCAGATCTGTGCACCACACCCTTCTTGGCCAATTCGGGGCGATCAATATGACTTGGGCCCGGCCTTGGTGAAGTTTCCTCAGAACTGGAGGAATCAAGGGTATGAGGGGAAATGTGTAAAGGAGCTGCGAACCCCGATCCAACTGAAACGGGTCTCCCCAACGCTCCCTGCATCGGAAACGGTAGACTGCAAAACGACAGGCAGTGCACGTTCTCGCGAGTGGCGAAGAGGTCCAACCAAGGAAATCCCCACATCTTGAAGACGAGATGGACCACCTCAGGATGAAGCCGCCACTCGTGATCGGCTGAGTAATGCCGACTGAGACTGTCCGCACGTACATTCAGCACACCCGCCAAATGATTTGCCATAACACAAATCTGATGGCCCTGAACCCAGGACCAGAGTTGCAGAGCTTCTCTGCAAAGGCGATATGACCCTACAACTCCCTGTTTGTTGATGTACCACATAGCAGTAGTGTTGTCCGTCAGGACCTGAACTGACTGACCGCGATGGGACGGAAGGAAGGCCTTTAGCACCAAAAGTATTGCCCGCAATTCCAGAAGGTTGATATGAAGCAACCTTCCTCTGGAGACCAAAGACCTTTGACCTCCAGATCCCCCAGATGGGCACCCCACCCTAGAGTGGAGGCATCCGTGATCACTGTGACCACCGGTGGAGAAAGATGAAAGGGCTCTCCTTGCGACAGATTGCGCTCCACACTCCACCAAGACAAAGCCGCTGCAGTTTCTCTGGAGATCCTGACCGACTCCCTGAGATCTCCGCTGTGCTGATACCACTGCCTGCGGAGACACCACTGGAGCACCCTCATGTGCCAGCGTGCATGGTTGACCAACAGAATGCAGGAAGCGAACAGACCGAGCAGGAATAGGACCTTCAAAACTGGAACAACCACTCCATTGTGAAACAAGGGAATCATTTCCTGAATGTCGAGAATCTTCTGCGGAGGTGGGAAGGCGCGACACACTGTAGTATCCAGTACTGCCCCTGTGAACAGGTTGCGCTGTGAGGGCACCAGGTGAGACTTGGGCACATTTATCGAGAAACCCAAAACATACAACAGCCATGCTGTTACCTTCAGATGATGCAGCACCATCTCTGGTGACTTTGCTTTGAGCAGCCAGTCGTCCAGGTAAGGGAAAACAGGAATCCCCGACTTCCTGAGATGTGCTGCCACCGCCGCCATCACCACTGTGAAGACTCGAGGTGTGGAAGTAAGACCAAACGGGAGGACCGCAAACTGGTAATGTTGGGACCCTATCATGAAACGAAGATACTTCCGATGCGATCTCAGACTGGGAATGTGGAAATATGCATCCTGCAAATCGATCGACACCATCCAGTCTTCATGCTGCAGCGCCAGAAGAACCTGAGCTAGAGTCAACATCTTGAATTTCTCCTGCCTGAAGTAAAAATTCAAAACCCTGAGGTCCATAATAGGCCTTAACCTCCCATCCTTTTTGGGGATCAGGAAATATCGGGAGTAACATCCCTGACCCCTTTCCTGCTCCGGGACCACCCCTATCACACCTTTCTGCAATAACGCAAGAAACTCCTGTTGCAGGGGGTCCTCTGAGCACCAGCCCTGGTGAGGAGGGTAAGGAGGAGGAAATACCCGAAAGGGAAGGGTGTACCCATTTTCCACAAGATGCAAAACCCAAAGGTCTGATGTGATAGATTCCAATCTTGTAGAAGATGAGACACCCAACCCCCTACAGGACCAGCATGCTCCAAGATGGAGGATCTAGAGCTGCTTTCCAGTGACACCAGTGGTAGGGGCAGAAGAGGAAGAGAAGGAGGAGGAGAGCTGACAGGCTGCACCCCGCAGACGAGCTCTGTTCCTTTCCCTACAAGATTTGTACTAGAGGTTCTGCTGCTGCTGTTGCTGAAGCTGTTGACGGCCTCGAAAGGAAGGCATCCTGTCAAAACCACGATACCTCTTAAAAGTTTGGGACTGGAGACCTAAAGATTTAGCCGTGGCTCTACTGTCCTTAAACCTCTGCAGCGCAGAATCAGCCTTTTCCCCAAAAAGCTTGGATCCATCAAATGGAAGATCGAGGAGAGTATTCTGAACATCAGGAGAGAACCCTGAAGACTTAAGACAGGCATGCCTCCTAGTAGCAATAGAAGAACCCATCACTCTTGCCACTGAATCCGCAGTGTCCAAACCAGACTGGATAACCTGGCGAGCAGCCGCCTGCGTATCCATCATGTACTCTAAAAAGGAACTTCGATCATTCTCCGGCAACTTTGGAACCAACTGTTTTGCCGAGTCCATCAAGGCATGAATATATCTCCCCAACAAACATGTTGCATTGGTGGATTTCAAAGTCATACTTGAAGAGGAGAAAACCTTTTTGGCTGATTGCTTTGAACAAGATGCCTGCACCACTAAGCTTTCAGGAGAAGGATGAGCTGGAAGAAAAGCAGGATCATTTGGAGCAGGCCTGTACCTTCTTGCAATAGTCCCTGAAACTGCAGGAGCACAAAGGAGCTTCCGCCACACCTCCAAAATAGGCTCAGTCAAAGCCTCATTAAATGGCAAAAGAGGCTCAACCACAGAGGAAGGAGAGTGGAATACCTCTGTCAGAATATTTAGTCTAAAATCCGCAGTGGGTAGCTGAAGATCTAAAAGTTCAGCAGCCTTCCTAATAACTGCATGATATGGTGCAACATCTTGCGAGGGTAAAGCCTTTAGTGACGAAAGTTCCCACTCTGGGGAAGTATCTAAACCACTCATCTCCTGAAGGCCTTCAAACTCATCCTCTTCAATCTCACCTTTTTCAGTCTCATCATGCTGATATTCCTCTTCCTCTAACAGTCTCTGTGCCTCTCTCCTAGATCTCATCTTTGGAATAGGCACCGGCGCCGATGGAGCCATGCGCGGCACCGATGAAACTGGTGCCGGCCTTGCAGGTAGAGCTTCCAACGTGGGCAACAGCGCCGCTCGAAGTCTAGATGAAGAACGAGCACTAGATGAAACCAGAGACTGAGAGAACGGCGTCGAGAACCTCGGAGCCAGAAACTGCCAGGACGGTGCCGTCGGCATAAAGGGCCCGAAAGGTGCCTGGGCATATTGCTGAGGAACGCCCAAATTTAAAGCAAGTTGACCCACGGGGCCCGACAGCGCACCGGTAGGGTCGGCTGCCCTGGCAAACATTCCATACATCGCATTAAGGAGATGTGATAGATGCGATCCAAGCCCAGGAAAGAGGGGATAAGAAGGCGTTTCTGGATCCGCACGAGGTCGAGAAGGCACCAGTGATGTCGGACCGAAGGCCGGAGAGGTCGCAGGCACAGGAGAGGGAACTGACTTCAGCACGCCGACGAAGTCTACTTGTGGCTCCGATGACGTCAGACGGAGTCGCGAGCGGAACCGTGCTATTATGATGTCCTCGTCGACGTGGGAGAGCTACGAAAAAAGTTTCTGCAGAATGCTGGCGCAGGGGAGAATTCAAAAGGTGAGGAATCCACAGGTAGATGTATCCATCAGCAATGTCTATAAGAAGGGGCAAAGAACAAGTAACTTACCTTCGGTAACGCATTATCTGGTAGAGACTCTATCTAGCTGCAGATTCCTTATCTTTGAATTTCCCAGGCGTCAGGCTGGATCCGGAAACTTTTGTTGAGCAATACACCTTGCACGCGACATCAGGTGGCTTCATTTGGCTCCGCGTGACGTCGTTGGCGTCGGTTATGACATCACGGTGCCTACATAGGCGCCACTTAGGCGCGCTGACGTCAGTACGTTTTGTTTTTTCACGCCGGAAGCGCAGAGCCACGAAGTGACTGACGTAAACTTGTGCAAAACTAGGGTCCTGAAAGGAGAGTAACCCTAGACCTACAACATCAGTCCACAAAGCGGGGAGGCATGGATGGGACTGTAAGGAATCTGCAGCTAGACAGAGTCTCTACGAGATAATGCGTTACTGAAGGTAAATAACTTGTTCATCTGATAGAGACTTCTAGCTTCAGACTCCTTACCTTTGAATCAGATACCCGAGCCATATCATCCCAGCGGTGAGTTGCGGACTCATGAGCTAGACTAAAACGTCTTGCAGGACTGAGCGGGCAAAGTGCCTGTACCCACGCACATGACCATCAAGGCAATAATGTTTTGCGAACGTGTGCAATGATGACCCCGTCGCTGCCTGACAGTTGTCTTGAACTGAGACACCCCGTGCCAAGGCCGTAGTCGCAGCCTTTTCCCTGGTGGAATGGGATCTTAATCCCTCAGGGGGCTGATTCTTCATCAAGGCATAACAGATTTTAACAACACACTTTAAAGGGGGTGACAGGGAGCAGTTAGAAAAGAGTACCAATGTTCCCAAAGACTAGTGTTATACTCACTGAGGGGTAGCTGTTCCTACAGAAAGGAGAACAAGACAACCTATTGTGGTTGAAAAAAGTGTAAGGGTGTTTTCTCATTAAAGTTGGGTTCTAGAGCGGGTGGGGGAATACCTCCTTTTAGACCTAGTGCCCTCACACACCCTTGCGAGTGTCATGCTTCATCATCGGGCGTTGCTCCTTGTGGGGGGGGGGGCGCTGCAGTCCTCCACGGGCCCCGCGAGAGGACTCTTTATCGGAGATCTTTTTAAGGAGATGTCGCAGCTGTGCATGCGGGGGTGTGGGCCTGGAGAAGTGAGCGAGTGAGTTAAAATTATCCTCGCAGTACACAGAAGAACGAGTTACTTACCATCGGTAACGATGTATCTGGTAGAGACATACTGGCACATGCATCAAAGCTCTTTGCGATCGCAAACGGTGCGAATCGCAAAAATCGGCCGTTTCCGAACGCGAAATTAGCTTTTGCGATGCATCAAGGGTCAAGGCCCTCGCAATTTGAGAATTCGCAATTAATTGAGAGTTCTCAAATTGCGATTGGATTTAGGGAATCACATTTTGCGATTCCTTAAATGCAATGCAAGTACCACTTTGAAGTAGCCATTTCGCTACTAGGGGGCGCAAATTACCATGATGTTGAACTTCATGGTAATTTGCAAAAACTTTGAAAAATGCACTAAAGTGCATTTTTCAAAGTTGTAGGTTACACACACACACATGTCCTTGGGACATGTGTGTGCGCAACATTTGTGCACAGATCAATTTCAGGGGAGCAACAGGGTGTCCTTTTGACACCCTTGCACCCTTGAAATTGCATGAGCAATTTACGAGTACCAATTGGTACTCGCAAATTGCGCTTGCAATTTCCCATTCATTCCTATGGGCCTACAGGCCCATAGGAATGAATAGGAAGCTATTCCTTATTTGCGACTCGCTATTTGCGAGTCGCAAATAAGGAATGTGTAGGAATCGCTATTATTATAGCGATTCCTACATGCATAGGATTTTGCAAGTCCTTAATTGCGAATCCTTAATATTCGCAATTAAGGACTCGCAAAATCCTAGCATGATGCATGTGCCCGAATGTCTAGCCGCAGATTCCTTGACTCAGAATATTCCAAGGCGTCAGACTGGATCCGGAAAACTTTCTGCAGCAGTACCTCTGCGCGCCCAGGGACGGCGCAGCACTGCTCCGCCCTGACGTTGTCCACGGACGTGACGTCAACAGAGCCATATATGCTCCTCCCGGCGCGCTGACGAGAACAGTGTGCGAAAATGATGAAAAGACATGGAATGATGAAAAACAGCACCATAAAGGAAAGTGCCAGGCACTGTATATTAGAAACTAGTAAAAGGAAAGAGCAGAGCACCGCTCTGAGAAGCAACCCCGCAAAAGTGAAGGCCAACCACCCTGGGAGGTAAATGAAGATGTAAACAACATCATGGCAGACGACAGAAAGTCTGCAACCTTAACGTATAACTGTGAAGGACAACAAGTCAGGAACCTAGGAGCTAGGACAATTGACCACAAGACGTCACCAGAAAGATGTTGTATCCCCAATAAGAGATTTAAAAAATGTGGCAGAGCCAATAGACCTCAAACCAATGGAGCACAGGGGTGGTAAGAGACCCCAAGGCGATGAAAAAGGGGAGAGCGGGGGGTGGGAAAAAACACAAATAGAACCCACACTGTACAACCCAGGGCGTAGGGTTGGAAAGGATACATGACACATGAGCATACCGTCCAATTACGAAAATGGGCGGAGTAGAGCTATGAAAGCAGAATGAAGCATTCTGTGTGGGAGTGAAGTGAAAGCGTCACCCTGCAAAAGGATCAAGCCACCCGGAGGGAGGTGAGTGTAGAAAGCCCAACCTGAAAAGGTCCTCGCAGAACGGGAAGGACAGGCGGGCGTTAAGGAATCTGCGGCTAGACTATGTCTCTACCAGATACATCGTTACCGAAGGTAAGTAACTCGTACATCTGATAGAGACGTCTAGCCACAGATTCCTTAACTCTAGAGAGAACTTGGTCGTCAATAATGTGACTAAAACAGTGCAGTCAATCATGTGAGGAAGCACAGTGGGGACAGTAATGTTAGTGCAGCTAAGTCCTAGACCAAGAAGCTCTGAAGAAAGTAGAGAACAATGGAAGGCAAAGGTACCACAAGCCGATAAGAACAGCAAAAAAAACCCTTTTTTGTAAAACGGGTTGAGAGAGGGATAGCCCAGAGCCAGACTGCGCGTGCTGGAGCAGGAGTTCACAACTCCGAAAAGGGAAGATGAACCAAGCCAAGGACCCGAGGGATCTGCAGGATCCGAGGTGTCGACAGAAAGCAAAAAGCGATTACCGTTCGACCTGGCAAAACAGTGGAACCTGCGCCTGCAAGATACAGGGGGCAACAGAGGCAAAAGGCTGACTCCTGCCCAGCAAGTGCCGATATGGAACCAGAAAACGCATACTAGATATGCTGGAGTTAAAAGGAATGACACCGCCAGAAGTGGGACTGGACCTAGGGTTTGAGAGACCCACCAGATGGAATGTGTCGCCTGTAAGCAAAACCCGGAGAGATGGCAACCTGTATAACAGAAAGCGCATACCGGCCCAGTATGTAGAATAGCGGAAGAAGCACTGTTCAAGCTGCATCAGCTAGACACATGTGAGAACATTGGCAGGCGACCCATCCATGGCCAGAAAGCCGGTAGTAAAAAAGAAGACACGCCAAGACATCGGCAACCTGGACATGAGCCAGGAGACTGCTGAATCCACGTGGGTTTGGGTAATGGAACTCAATTGAGACGTTCTATTCAGTGCCTAGATGTACTGAAACCCGATTATAGGTATAGTTGGATTATAGGGTGTCTTTGCCCTGACTCCTAGTTTTATTTTCACCTCACCTCACTTCTCGGTCCTGACGAAGCGCTCCCTGGATCCACTAAGGACCTACATGAAGCGCGAAACATGTTGACCTAGCCTCACTTCTTTACACTTATCTTCACGGATGTGAGAGCAGCAGTAAGATACTATTTCTACCTCCTCATTTGTTCTAAGGAGGTGCTCTATATCCCCTGCATTTCAACCTTATCCTCCGGACCCCTGAATAAAACGAGGTTCTGGTTACTGCAAGGATAATTTTAACTCACTCACTCACTTCTCCAGGCCCACACACCCGCATGCACAACTGCGGCGTCTCCTTAAAAAGATTTCCGATAAAGAGCCCTCTCGCGGGGCCCGTGGAGGACTGCGGTGCCACCCCCACGAGGAGCAACGCCCGTTGATGAAGCATGACACTCCCAAGGGTGTGTAATGGCACTAGGTCTAAAAGGAGGAATTTCCCCACCCGCTCTAGAACCCAACTTTAATGAGAAAACACCTTTACACTTTTTTCAACCACAATAGGTTGTCTTGTTCTCCTTTCTGTAGGAACAGCTACCCCTCAGTGAGTATAATAACAGATTTTAATGCAGAGAACAACCCAGTAAACAATGGTTCTTTTCTGCACTGCCTAACCCTTCTTTGCTCCCACATACCCCACAAAGAGATGGTCATCCACCCGGAACTCTTTTGTGCGGTCAATGTAGAATGACCACGCTCTTTTTGGGTCCAAGCGGTGGAAACGCTCCTCTTCCCTAGAGGAATGTGGGAGAGCAAAGAAGGTAGGCAAAGTAATGGGCTGACCCAGATGGAATGGGGTCACAACCCTTGGCCGGAAAGGACGTAAGATAAGGAGGCGAGCTTGATAACGCCTACAATTCACTCACCCGGGCCGATGTAATCGCCACCAAGAAGGCTGTCTTGATGGTCAACAGCCGGAGGGAACAATTGTGCAAAGGCTCGAAAGGAGTGCACATCAGATAAGTGAGGACCAAATTAAACCAACCCTTTCAGGAATCTATTTACAATAGGAGATTTAAAGAGGGAAGGCTGGTCTGGCAGCTGCAAAAAAGCAGACAGAGCAGAAAGGTAACCCTTGAGAGTTCCCAAGGCAGAGCCTTGCTGGGCAAGGGTAAGAATGAACAAAAGGACAGTAGAAAGAGGTGCAGAAAGAGGGTCAATAGACCTTTCTGTACAGTATAATACATATTTCTGCCAACTGCAGGCATATACAGACTTAGTGGAGGGCAGCCTGGCCGCCAGAATAACATTACAGACTACGGTAGGAAGGTCAAAAGCCAACAACTGCCGCCGCTCAATCTCCACGCATGGAGGCGCAGAGTTGACAGGTTCGGGTGGAGAACCCTCCCCCCTGCTGCTGCGACAAAAGATCCCCCCCGAAGGGGCAGCCTGATCGGAGGATCGATACTCATGCTCAGAAGCTCTGGATACCAGACTCTCCTCACCCAGTCCGGTTCCACAAGGATGACTTGGGCCCGGTCGCTCCTGATCTTCTTCAGAACCCTGGGCAGGAGTGGTATGGGCGGAAAGGCGTACCACAGGCCTGAGCTCCACTCGTGACGAAACGTGTCGCCGAGTGATAGCTACCTTGGAAACTCCAGCGCGAAGTACTGCTGACATTGCGCATTCTCTTCGGAGGCAAACAAATCTAACCTAGGTTCTCCCCACTGTTGAATGAGACCTCGTGCCACCTCCGACTAGAGACGTCATTCGTGATCCTGAAGGCATCGATGGTTGAGATGGTCTGCCCTGGCATTCAGAGAACCTGCCAGGTGTTGAACCACCAGGGTTATGCCCTAATGCTCCAGCCATGCCCAGAGATGCAGGACCTCTCAACGAAGGGTCCACGACCCCACCCCACCTTGCTTGTTGCGGTACCACTTGGTGGTGGTGTTGTCTGTGAACACCTGCATCAACTTCCCCTTGAAAGAGGGAAGGAATGCTTTCAATGCCAAGCAAATCGCTCGGAGCTCCAACAAGTTTATGTGGAGCCCCGTCTCCGCCGGAGACCAGTGACCCCAGATCTCCACCTCTTTCATGTGGCCGCCCCATCTCAGCAGAGACGCATCCGTCACAACTGTGAAATCTGGTTGGGGAAGGGAGAGGGGTCTGCCGTTGACCCAATCGCGGTTCGTTAACCACCACTGCAGATCTTTTGCAGTTCCTCCCAAGATCTGAACCACGTCGGTGAGATTTCCCAGATGCTGTGCCCATTGGAACTTCAAGTTCCACTGCAGAGCCCACATACGCCACCTGGCATGTCTTACCAACAGGATGCAGGAGGCTATGAGATCCAACAGCCTCAGAGTCAACCTCACCGAAATCCACGATAGAGGCTGAAACATCGGAATCATAACCTGAATATCCTGGACTTGCTACTCGGGAGGATAAGCCCGAAACTGCTCTGAGTCCAGAACAGCTCCGATGAAAGGGAGCGTCTGAGAAGGAGCCAGGTCGGCACGTTTATAGAAAACCCCAGCAAATGCAGGAGGTCCGCCGTAGTCTAAAGGTGGGAGATGACCGCCTGGGGCGAGGACGCCTTCAACAGCCAGTCGTCTAGGTAGGGGAAGACTGACACTCTAACCTGCGCAGATGAGCAGCAACCACCACCATCACCTTGGTGAACACCCAAGGGGCACTGGTAAGGCTGAAGGGGAGCACGGTAAACTGAAAGTGCTTGTGGCCTACCTTGAACCGCAGGTTCGCCTGAGGCCCGGCAGGATGGGAATGTGAAAATAAGCATCCTGCAGGTCCAACACCACCATCCAGTCTCCTTGGTCTAGGGCACACAAGACCTGAACCAATGTGAGCATCTTGAATTTCTAATTTTTAAGGAAGAGATTGATGGTCAGAAGATCTAAAATGGGCCTAAGCCCCTTGTGCTTCTTCGGAATCCGAAAGTAGGGGGAATAACTGCCACCACCTACTTCTGCAACTGGGACCCTTTCTATAGCTCCCATGGCCAAAAGAGCTGTAACTTCCTCTTGGAGCAACTTCAAATGATCCTCCGCCAGCTGTTCCTGAGTTGGCGGAATAGGAGGAGGAAAAGAAGAAAGAGAATAGCCCTCCTGGACGACACACTTGTCTGTTGTTTTAGATCTCCAGCAGGGGAGATGATGACAAATTCTCCCACCCACTGGAGTAGTGTGGTAGTGCAGAATCAGCCTAGGAGTGCTTGGAGACTGCGGCTGCCGGAGGCATTGTGGTCAACGACTTCTGGCCTCCATTCCGAGGACGGGATGAACCGCGTCCACATCCACGCACGGCTTGGGTAGTCTGAGCGGGACAGTGGTTAGGATAGGGCTGACGCGGCTGGAAACCTATTCAGCTGCCACGAAAGGGGGGAAAGGAAGACTGGCCATGAGGAGTGGAGGAGAGGCCCAAGGATCTAGCTGTAGCTCGATACTCCTTGAACCTGACCACGGCCGAGTCTGAGTCCAAGGACCTCAGCTGCCCTCTTAACCACCATGGCATAGGACGCCCCCTCCTCTGTAGCCATTGTAGGTGGAGAGAGCATGCCAGAGTCTGGGGAAGTGTCCAGACCACTGGCTTCCCCAAGTTCCCCATACCAGTCCATAGTCTCCTCCGAGACATCCTGGTTCTCTAATGGGTCTCCAGACTCCTCCCATTCCTAACCTGAGTCTAGCACGTCCACAAAGTGCTCAGGGGACAACATAGAACCCCTGGGTTCTGTCGACATCAGAATTGGCGTCGCTCGATGCCGTTCAGGCTCCGTGTCGTTAGGTATGAGGATGGGCCCTGTGCCACCGACAGGCACCAGCGACATCGCAGGCACCTATGGCGTCGGACACGATGTGGCCCTATCCGACCCCTCGGGGCCCGAGGCCTCACCAGCGGGGTCGTTCCACTCAAATACGTGGCGCATGGCCTCGTAAAAATCTTTAATTTGAACGGGAATCGCGCCGGCTCTCGGAAATGGAAGGAGGCGCGAAGTTGACTCTGGCTCCGGCTCCGCAGAACCGTGCCAAGCGTCAGTGTTCCTTATCTCTCTGGACGACGGATGCCAGTTGAGGTGAAGTCGAAGTCTACTTGGACTTCTTCTTCTTCTTCTTGTGCCTCTTCCCCGAGTGTCCAGATGACCTCGAATGGGGGGAAGCGGACTTAGGGTTCCATGAGCGATCCCGTGACCTTCTCTTCCTCGAACGGGATCGTGACCTCCTCGGAGTCTCGCTAGACGGTGTCAACTGCCGGGCTGCGAGCAACTTTATCGCCCGCTTCCTCAAGGTCTTCGGAGCCATCGTCTGACAGTCTGAACACAGCTTCGAATCGTGGTCGCGTTCAAGACACCACAGACATACGCGGTGCGGATCGGTAACCGACATCATGCGGGAACAAGTCCTGCATGGTTTAAAACCTGTCTTCCTACCAGACATCCCTTGCACACAAAGTCACACTCAAAAATATCAACAAAAGTCGAGAAAAAAGCCTGCCAAAAAGCGGCAGAGGGGTAGCTCTTCCCGGATCGGTGCTTAAGTGGCACGGAACGAAAGAACAAGTTACTTACCTTCGGTAACGCTTTTTCTGGTGGATACAGTATCTGCCTGTGGATTCCTCACCTTGTGAATATCCCCTGCGCCAGCAACATTCGGAAACTTTTGTAGCAGTCCACGCCGATGGGGTCGAAGATGACGTCACAGAGGCACGGCTCCGCTCGCGACTCCACTGACGTCACCGGCTCCATAAGAAGACCTCGTCGGCGTGATGACGTCAGTTCCGCCCCTTTTTTCCGTGCCTTCGAGGCACACGGACGGACTGACAGCAATATGTACATAAACAGCATACACAGTACACAATATGCATATCAACACACACAGTGTGGAAAAGAAACATCAAAGCACTAGAAATAACCCAATGTCCTTGACAGTCATAAATACATTTGAAAACATCAATAGAATTACCGTCATAGAGTCACTGGAATAGAAGGATGGACAACGGGGAGGCGGGTGGGTCAGTGAGGAATCCACAGGCAGATACTGTATCCACCAGAAAAAGCGTTACCGAAGGTAAGTAACTTGTTCTTCTGATGGATACATCTGCCAGTGGATTCCTCACCTTGTGAATAGATTCCACAGCAGTCCCCACTCCCGGAGGAGGGTGTCCATCCCCCTATACCAGAAAATCCTGAAGGACGGAACGGGCAAAGTGTCCGTCCCTCCTCACCTCAGAATCTAAACAATAATGTTTTGCAAAGGTGTGAAGGGAGGCCCAAGTTGCCGCCCTACAAATGTCCTCCACAGGAACACCCCTAGACAAAGCAGAGGTAGAAGACTTTGCTCTAGTGGAATGAGCTCTTAAACCCTCCGGAGGCTCCTTACCAGCTAGGGAGTAGCAGATCTTGATGCATAGCACAATCCATCTTGAAAGGGTGCGCTTGTGCACCGCACGACCCTTTCTGCAGCCAGCAAAGCCCACAAAGAGCTGGTCATCAATCCTGTAGTCCTTAGTCCTGTCCAGGTAAAAGCTCACCGCCCTCTTAGGGTCCAAGCGGTGAAGTCTCTCCTCCTCCTTGGAAGGGTGAGGGGGAGGATAAAAGGTAGGAAGGGTAATGGACTGCCCCAGATGGAAGGGAGTTACCACCTTAGGCAAAAACGCAGCCCTGGTCCGGAGAACCATTCGTTCAGCATGCACAGTCAAGAATGGGGGTTTTGAACTAAGAGCTTGAAGCTCACTTACTCTCCTTGCCGAAGTGATAGCAACGAGGAAAACCGTCTTAAAAGACAACAGCCTCAAGGGACACTTATGTAAGGGCTCGAAAGGAGAACCCATAAGATAAGTCAGTACAAGGTTTAAGTCCCACTGAGGTACAATAAAGGGAGTAGGAGGAAATTTATTCGTAAGGCCCTTGAGAAACCTAAGCACAATAGGTGATTTAAATAAGGACGGCTGATCCGGCAGGCATAGGAAAGCCGACAAAGCAGATAAATATCCCTTTACAGTAGCCACAGCAAAGCCTTGCTGAGCAAGAGAAAGAGCAAACTGCAGAATGTTAGACAAACGAGCCTTCAAGGGATCAATCGACCTCTCTCCACACCAGAGAACGAACTTAGACCACCTATAGGAGTATATGGATTTGGTGGAGTGTCGCCTGGCCGATAAAATAACATCCACCACATCTGGCGGGAGAGAGAAAGAATTCAGGTTGCCCCGTTCAATCTCCAGGCATGAAGGTGTTAGCTCTGGAGGTGGGGGTGTAGAACCTGCCCCTCCGACTGCGAGAGGAGGTCTGCCCTCAGAGGGAGACGGAGCGGAGGGCACGAGGAGAGGTGGAGAAGATCTGTGTACCACACCCTTCTTGGCCAATCCGGGGCGATCAATATAACTTGGGCCCGGTCTTGGCGAATCTTCCTCAGAACCCGAGGAATCAAGGGTATGGGAGGAAACGCGTAAAGGAGTCGTGAGCCCCAACTCAACTGAAACGCGTCCCCCAACGCCCCCTGCATCGGATACTGGAGACTGCAGAATGACAGGCAGTGCGCGTTCTCGAAAGTGGCAAACAGATCCACCCGAGGAGTTCCCCACGTCCGAAAGACGTGACGAACTACCTCCGGATGGAGCCTCCACTCGTGGTCGGCGGAGAACTGCCGACTGAGACTGTCCGCACGCACGTTCAGCACCCCGGCCAGATGATTTGCCATCAGACAAATCTGATGGTCCTGAGCCCAGGACCAAAGACGCAGGGCCTCTCTGCATAGACAAAGAGACCCCACTCCTCCCTGCTTGTTTATATACCACATCGCGGTAGTGTTGTCCGTCAGGACCTGAACAGACTGACCGCGAAGGGAGGAAGGCCTTGAGCGCCAAGCGTATCGCCCGTAACTCCAGAAGGTTGATGTGAAGCAACCTTTCCTCTGGAGACCAAAGACCCTTGATCTCCAGATCCCCCAGATGCGCACCCCACTCTAAGGTGGATGCATCCGTTACCACTGTGGTCACCGATGGAGGTAGATGAAAGGGCCTTCCTTGAGACAGATTGCCCTCCACGCTCCACCAAGATAGATCCGCTGCAGCTTCTCTGGAGATCCTCACAGACTCCCTGAGATCCCCTTTGTGCTGATACCACTGCTTGCGGAGGCACCACTGGAGCGCCCTCATGTGCCAGCGTGCATGGTTGACCAACAGTATGCAGGAAGCGAACAGACCGAGCAGGCGAAGGACCTTCAGAACTGGAACAACCGCTCCGCTGAAAAACAAAGGAACCATTTCCTGTATGTCGAGAATCCTTTGAGGAGGAGGGAATGCTCGACACACAGTAGTGTCCAGTACCGCACCTATGAACAGGTTGCGCTGAGAGGGCACCAGGTGAGATTTGGGCACGTTGATCGAAAAACCCAATCTGTACAACAGCCGAGTTGTATCCTGCAGATGACACAGCACCTTCTCCGACGACTCCGCCTTGATCAGCCAGTCGTCCAAATAAGGGAAAACCGAAATTCCCGATCTTCTGAGATGGGCTGCCACCACTGCCATCACCTTTGTGAAGACTCGAGGTGCCGAAGTAAGACCAAACGGGAGGACCGCAAACTGATAATGTTGCGACCCTACCGTGAAACGGAGATACTTCCTGTGCGACTTCAGAATGGGGATGTGAAAATACGCATCCTGCAAGTCGAGCGACACCATCCAGTCCTCCTGATTCAGCGCCTGAAGAACCTGCGCAAGGGTGAGCATCTTGAACTTTTCCTGTTTCAGGTAAAAGTTCAGGATTCTGAGGTCTAGTATCGGACGCAATCTGCCGTCCTTCTTCGGGATCAGAAAATACCGGGAGTAGCATCCCTGACCCCTCTCCTGCTCCGGAACCACCTCTATCGCACCTTTCTGAAACAACTTCAGGACTTCTTCCTGCAGGAGAAGACGGTGGTCCTCCGAGCAAGCACCCTGGCAAGGAGGGTAAATTGGAGGGAATTCCCGAAAGGGAAGGGCGTACCCATTTTCTACAAGATCCAGAACCCAGAGATCTGTAGTTACAGACTCCCAATCTTGCAGAAAATGGGTAAGCCGGCCCCCCACAGGACCAGCATGATCCGGAATGTCGAATCTAGGGCTGTTTTGCGGTGGTGGGAGGGGCTGAGGAAGAGGAAGAGGAGGAGGAGAGTTGACGGCCACGTGAGCGACCTCTAAGTCTTCCTCTATATCCCTTGGAGCTTTGCTGCTGCTGCTGCTGCTGCTGCTGCTGGGCTGGTCTATAAGAACGAAAACTCGCCCTTCCAAAACCTCTGTACCTCTTGAAAGTACCTCTCGGCTGGGATTGAAGGCCCAACGACCTAGCCGTAGCCTTACTCTCTTTGAAGCGCTCGAGAGCAGCATCAGCCTTCTTCCCGAACAGACCAGACCCATCAAAAGGTAAGACCAACAAGGTCGACTGGACATCCGAAGAAAATTCGGAGGACTTAAGCCATGCACCCCTCCTGGTGGCAACTGAAGACCCCATGACCCTGGCAACTGAGTCTGCTGTATCCAAGCCACTCTGTATAACCTGGCGAGCAGCCGCCTGGGCATCCGACAGTACTTCACTGAAGCCTGCCCTATCCTCCTCCGACAGCTTCGGTGCCAACTTTTTAGCTGAATCCATAAGCGCATGGATATAGCGCCCCAATAAACAAGTCGCATTAGAAGACTTTAATGCCATACTGGCTGAAGAAAAGACTTTCTTGGCTGATTGGTCTACCTTCTTGGCCTCTCTGTCCCCTGGGACCTGAGGAAACGCACCTTTTGAACGTCCAGAACAAGCAGCCTGAACGACCAGACTTTCAGGTGAAGGGTGTGATGACAAAAACTCAGGATCCCCCGGAGCCACCCTATATCTCCTTGCAACCACCTTGGACACCGCAGGAGCCGAAAAAGGCTTGCGCCACACATCCAACACAGGCTCCAATATTGCTTCATTAAAAGGCAACAGCGGCTCTGACACCGCAGTTGGAGAGTGCAACACCTCAGTCAAGATATTGGACTTGAACTCAACAGATGGCAATTGAAGGTCCAACAACTCTGCAGCCTTTCTGATTACAGCATGATAAGGTGCCGCGTCTTTAGAAGGTTCATCTGAAGGAGGAGTGATCTCCCACTCCGGAGACAAATCCAACCCACTTGCCTCCTTCAACTCGTCAAACACCTCATCGGATTCGACCAATTCTCCCTCTTCAGCCTCATCCATAAGATAGCGCCTCTCCTCCAGCACTCTCTGCGCCTCCCTCCTGGAACGGATCCGCACCTGCGACGTCGGCGGCGCCGTGATCGAATCCGACGGCGCCGGCAGAGGCGTCGAACGCGGATCAGCTGGAGCAGCCGGCGTCGAACGAGGTCGAGTCGGCACCGGTGAAGAGGGAAGCGGCGTCGATGTTTTCGGCGCCGGCATCTGCCAAGACGGCGTCGCTGGGAAGAAAGGCATAAACGGTGCTTGAGGATAAACCTGCGGCACTCCCAGATTAAAAGCCATCGGACCCATCGGACCCATAGGTGCACCAGAGGAATACATGGCCCGTGAGAACACCCCATACATCGCATTGAGATAATGCGAGGGGTCCTGACCTGGATTAGGGAATGCCGGATACTGGTCAGGTAACACCGGACTCGGGCCTGCCGGCGCCGACGGTGGAACTTGCGGCGTCACAGACTCACCCGGAGCCTGATCATCCTCATCCTGGCCCGGAGTCGAAGACGGAGCCGAAGGACCTGCAGGACCTGGAGAAGCCATCGGCGCCGGAGAGGACGCCGGCACCGGCGAATCAGCCGGAGCCGGAGAATACACAGGAGAAGGAGCAAGAGGTGAAGCCGGGACAGGAGAAGGAGACACTGACTCCCTTCGACGCCGAGCAGGTGATTTAGACTTCGACGTCGAGGCCTTATGATGAGACGAATGCCTCCTTTTCTTCTTATGTTTCTTGCTCTTTGAAGCATGTCCCGAAGTCGACTTGGAAGCCGACCTCGACCTCGACCTGGATCTTCTTCTACCTCTTTTCTCCTTTCTCTTCATCCGGGCGATAAAGAGCTTTGCCTCTCTTTCCTTAAGAGCCTTCGAGCTCATCTTCCTGCAACACGAACATCCTTCAACATCGTGGTCCGATGACAAACACCAAACGCAGTCGTCATGCGGGTCAGTGATGGACATGTGTTTGCCACATTCATGGCAAGGCTTGAAACCAGACTTCCTTGCCGACATTCTCGAAGAAAGACAGAGAAACTTCGGAATAAACACAAAGTAACAGGTAAAGCTACCAGTAACGATTCCCGAAATCCGTTGGCGTCGTCGGCGCGGAAAAAAGGGAACTGACGTCATCACGCCGACGAGGTCTTCTTATGGAGCCGGTGACGTCAGTGGAGTCGCGAGCGGAGCCGTGCCTCTGTGACGTCATCTTCGACCCCATCGGCGTGGACTGCTACAAAAGTTTCCGAATGTTGCTGGCGCAGGGGATATTCACAAGGTGAGGAATCCACTGGCAGATAACCGACGCCAACGACGTCACTTGGAGCCGAATTGAGCCATCCGACCTCGCACGAAAGGGGTATTGCTCAGCAAATGTTTCTGGATCCAGCCTGACACCTGGGAAATTCAAAGGTAAGGAATCTGCAGGTAGAAGTCTCCATCGGATATTTATAATAATGCAGGTGTGCAGATACACAGCCTACCCTATTGAGTCTCCTACAATGGGCCATAGGTAAACAAAGTCACAAGACTCTTAAACCATAGGAATACCATACCCATTACAGAAAGACAAGACTGTTATAAGATCTCGCTTCAAAATAACTGTGGACAGAACTACAGTAACAAAAATTGTAAGGCAATAAACACATGGGGAAGATATCACTCATGTCAATAAGCCTTTGTCTTGAATCACATGGTTATATATATTCAAATCCAAACAGCATGTTCAAACCTATGAACACTGAACAGTCAACCGTGCTGCTGAACCACACCTATAAACCACCTATTGACAGGACTACTCTGTAAAGAACACAGAAAAAATCCATCCTCAATGGAGAAAACAAATGTTCATATAAAAGTAAAGTCAAAGACAACATTAGCCCCCTACTGACATAGAAGCAGTCCTTCCATAGAAAAAAAAACTAGAGATGTACAAGCACATGTAGAACATCCCATATATACAAAAATACAGATTTATATGGAGACATGGGAGTCAAATAATCAACCACCTATGTATAAACAAAAGAAAATGTACTTTAAAAGATAGATGAAAGAGAAATAACCAGCAGACAACAGTGACATAACAGTATGTGACCATATCGGAATCATACCCTTAGAAACACAACATCATCCAACCCATCAGAGTATTGCAAGTTGCCTAAAAGACCACCGTTAAACCACGGCAGCATAAAATCGGATAAGATATTGAGAAGTAAAAGAAATCTTGATAGTCTAACCAACACAATGTTCTGCACAAGATCTTACCTTATAAATAGAAACCATAATCGATGGACTGGTCAAATCTGTAAAAGACTATTATTAATTTGCCTAACCCTCCAGCAGTCAGACTTCGCCAAGTGAGAACCCAAACTACAGTCCCTAATTGCAGAAAATAAGGCAAAGAGTTGTCTACCTGCAACAATAGACAGGTAGATAATAAAAGGAATTGCCCTGTAAAAGAGTAATAATCCTGAATATCAGGAATAATAGTCTTCTACAATCTTCTACGAGGCCCATTCCTCTCCCCTCATGGTTCACCCCACATTAATTCTCAGTAGAGGAGAAATGGTACACCATAGAGGGAAATGTTCTTAAATAACATTTTCCAATAGAAGGAATACAATCATTTAAGATTCTATATCTGCCTGAAGGCCTACAATAACCTGATATCACACCAGGAAAGTCAGCAACCCATAATACTGAGAGAACATGAACATGCTCAGCAACACTGGTCATAAGACAGAACCTGAACAGCAACATAATGCCATAAAACTTCAAAAGACAAGTATTCGCTAATAATGTTCTACCTCCAATAGACGTAGAGAACCTCATCTATCACACAAACACAAGGCCTGTATCAGGGTAAAAGCCGAAGCCACAAAATAACAATGTAGGCTCTAGGTACCTTCTGTGAAAATACCAGAAGGAATCTTAGGATAGACACCCTAGTGCCGTACCCTACAAACATATTAGGCCAAGCCTATCGAGAGAGTCTTTGCACCTAAGCTCATTGAAGGGTCCAACTGTACACCCTATGACTCCATGGGATACAAATTCAAAAATGCCATTGAGAACTACCCTATACATAGATTAGAACTCAGAGCACCCAAACATGAGACAAATAGTGCATAAGCTGAGCAGACCCCGCTCAGCCCATATATAAACGTATATAAATGTATATATACATAAATAAATAAACATTTGAAAATGCTCATAACAGCATACAAACAATACCCCATATAAGGTGAATGAATTAATTAATGAAATTGGATTTGTATAGCGCTTAGCTACCCCGAGGCCTCCTAGCGGTAGTATATACCATGAGGGAATCACTCTTGAGCCTAAACTCTTCTCCAGAGTAATTCAAACTGTAAGACCTGTATATCAGGGCTCAGATAAAGAATATAGCATAAATTAAACGCTGAAAAACTGTCATTGACAGAGGCCAGCACTTCTGCAGCTAGTAGAACAACCAAGAAAACCACTTATCGTGGAATAGAACTTCTGCCCTGGATTAAAAACACTAGGTATCAATAACCTTTGTATAAAGCAAAACACTAACCTGGACGTACCTACTGAAATACAGCATAACTCAATTGTGTAGATACCTATGTACACAAAGGATAAGTTACTTACCTGTAATCCTAGTTCTCTTCCAGGGGTATACTCATCAAAGTCATAAGCACTGAATAATCCCTGCCTACGTGCGGGACCCCCGAGCATATATAAAAATACATATATATGTGTATGTTTAGACAAACAAGTACAGAGTACTTCCAAAACATACATATATACATGTTGCATACATAAATACGCAGCCTAATGTACTTCAAATAGGCTAATATGCCAAAATTACATGGGTGTTTTTGGGAAGAGAAATTAATTTCTCATATAAACACTGCAACAGAGAACATACACTGTAATAGTGTTCCAACACAGCCCTTTATTTTCAGGGGAAAAAAAACTATTAATAGCAGGCAATTAGCTCATAGGCTGCATAGAAGAGAAAACATCACAGTTTCAAAAAACTGGCACCCTGCCTTTAAGGATTCCAAGATCCTGGACACCGTGCCTTTAAGACCTCCAGGAGCCCCCTGCTCCCATCATGCACCACAGGTGACAGTTAGGTCAGTTCTTTTTTACGGTGTACAAACATAAAGGAATCATTGCAGAAAATTCAGAAAGAAAACAAATTACTTACCTGTAACTTTAATTATCCAGTATTGGTATCTTTCATAGATTCACATGCTTAGAATCATCCCCGACGACAAGGTGGGAGTCTCGCGGTACAATAAAACATATACATAATAGTCATAAAAAACATTATACAACAGGCTACTATGGACAGCAAAGTCACTACATTAGCCTATCTTAGTCCTTTTGTAAAAAGAACCAAATTTGGAACACAGCCAATCAGGCCGCAGCACCCTCTTAGAACCCTCCACAGAGAGGCAAACCCGCAGATTTTCGTAGCAACAGTGACAATAATATGTACAGGTAATAAGGTAAGCCTCTCCGGGGAGGAGGGTGGGTCGCATGTAAATCTATGAAAGATACCAATACTGGATAACTAAAGTTACAGGTAAGTAACTCGTTTTCTTATCCAGTATTGAGGTATCGTTCATAGATTCACATGCTTAGAATCAGAATAGTTGGCAGTAAAAAATCCTTAGATGTATAGTGGATGGTGGGTATCATAAGAAAAAACAATAGATACCTCGTCACACCAATACAGCGATGCAATACAACATTCTAACCCAAATAATGGGAAATATTGTAACATATGTAGAGAAGTATATATACATATATATATATATATATATATATATATATATATATATATATATATATATATATATATATATACTTACAAAGCAAGTATGAAAAAACTGAATAAACAATACACTATGCATATGTGAACATGTAATGAAATAATCACCTCCTTACAGAGGCTTACCTTATTTGAAAAGGTTTTGCAACACTGCTTGACCCACAGCTGATTCAGCCTCTGTCGCCAGATCCAGACAGTAATGCCGTGTAAAAGTGTGCACCGTCTTCCAGGTCGCAGTATGGCAAATCTTTTCTATAGACACTCCGGCAAAAAGAGCAGTAGATCAAGACACTGCCCTTGTGGAATGAGCCTTGGGTTTCGCAGATAAAGTATGTCCAGCTTTATTATTGCAAAATTGGATAGTAGATGCAATCCACCTTGCAATAGTGGATTTCGTAACTGCTGTTCCAGGCTTTTGACCACCATAAGAAATAAACAATTGATCCGACTTTCTGATGGACACAGTACGGGAAATATAAAATTTCAGACATCTTTTAACATCCAAGGTATGCAAAGTCTTTTCAGCAGAGGAAGAAGGAGTGGGAAAGAAAGAAGGCAGTATAACCGGCTCATTAAGATGGAAAGTAGAGGGAACCTTCGGAATGAACGTTGGATTAGTTCCGAGGAGGACACAATCATTGGTGAATTTCAAATAAGGTTGTTTGATAGTGAAAGCCTGGATCTCGCTGACCCTCCTCGCAGAGGTGAGAGCCACTAAAAGTGCCGTCTTCCAAGAGAGGTATTTGAGATCAGGCTTGTGAACAGGCTCAAAAGGATGTTTCATGAGTTGTTGTAACACCAGATTAAGCCTCCATTCCGGAGGAGGGGCTTTGACGGGCGGAAAAGTTCTAAATAACCCTTTTAGAAATTGTTTGATCAAGCGATTACAGCAAAGGGATGCAGCTCCTGCAGAACGTCTGTAGGTCGAGATGGCCGCTAAATGCAACTTGACAGAAGTAAACATAAGACCAGACTTAGACAATGAAAGGAGATAAGGCAGAACTTTATCTGGAGAACATCGTACAGGATGCAAATCTCTGTCAGCACACCAGGCACAGAATCGTTTCCATTTCAAAGCATAAGTCTTTAAGGTAGAAGGAGCTCTCGCCCTAGCAAGAATATCTCTACAATCTTGAGGTAGATCTATCTCCTTAAATTCTATGAATCCAGAAACCATGCATGAAGATGCAATTGGACTGGACGAGCATGAAGTATCTGGCCCTTGCTCATTGATAACAAGGTCGGAACTGCAGGAAGGCGGTATGGTCTGCGTTCGGACAGTAGGAGAAGCTCCGTAAACCAATGCTGACGCGGCCACCGCGGAGCAATGAGAATCATGCAACATGGTTCCATCTTGAGCTTGCGTAGAAGTCTTGGGATCAACGGAAAGGGGGGAAATGCGTACGCAAAGATCCCTGTCCATCTCATCATGAAGGCGTTGCCCCACGAGCCCTTCTCCGGTTCCCAACTGGCAAAGAATGGGCACTCTCGATTGTTCTTGGAGGCAAAGAGATCCAGATTTGGTTTGCCCCACATCTGAAATATGTGTTCCATGACTGATTGATCCAACTCCCATTCATGACAGGACTTCGAGGTTCTGCTCAGAGTGTCCGCTAAAGTGCTGTGAATCCCCGGCAAATGCTCCAATTTGATCGTGATATTGTGAGAAAGCAGCCATTCCCAAATGCTTTGAGCTTCCTGAGACAGAATGTGAGAACGGGTACCTCCTTGCTTGTTTAAGTATTGCATGCAAGTGGTGTTGTCGGTTCGGATAAGAACTGTTGACCCTTGAAGCCTTGGGAGAAAGGACTGCAACGCCAGGAAAATGACTCGAAGTTCTAGGAAATTGATATGCATCCTTGCCATCGCAGCGGACCACCTTCCTCTTATACAAAGATCCTGAAGGTGTGCACCCCACCCTTCTAGGAGGCATCTGTAGTGAGGGTGAAGTCCGGTATGGAAGGCAGAAAAGTGAACCCGACTGAGACATTCTTGGAGTGCAGCCACCAGAAAAGCGCTTCTCGCATAACTGGAGTAATTTCCACTGGGTCGTTGAACGACCCCGAGATCTGCAGCCACTGACTGTCTAGTTCCTCTTGATTCGGCGGCATTCTTAGACGGGTGTGAGGTACTAACAAAATTTCTGATTATAGAATTCCCAGGAATGATTTGAAGAGTCTCACAGAAGCGAACCTTCTTTTTAGGAGTTCTCTGATGCCAGAGAAATGAGACGTGATTGCCTTTCTTTGGACAAGAATGCCTTGTCCCGGGTAGTATCCAACACTGCCCCTAAAAATTGAATTCTTTGAGAAAGGCAAAGAACTGATTTTTGAATGTTCAGGAACAGCCCCAGGGATTGAAATAGCTGTAGGCATGAGGACGTTGCTCGAGAAGCCTGCCGAAAGGAAGGAGCCTTTATTAGCCAATCGCCCAGATAAGGGAATAATTGTATGCCTTGAAGTCTGAGGTGAGCTGCCACCGGAGCCAGGAATTTCGTGAAAACTCTCGGGGCTGAGCGCAGGACGAAGGGAAAGACTTTGAATTGGAAATGGGCACGTGCCACAGTGAAACAAAGGAATTTCCAATGCTTGGGGTGAATGGGGATGCGGAAGTACGCATCCTGGAGATCCAATGTTGTCATGAAATCTGCATGGTCCAGAAGCTGAAGGATTTCTTGCAGGGTGACCATGCGAAAGGATTTCTTCTTAAGATATTTGTTCAGCTTTCTTTTTTTTTTTAAACTTTATTTGTGCTTTTCAGATACAATACAGAACCTTGCATAATTGTAGATTCATGGCATCAGTGCAATTGACAAATCAATCAGTATTACAGTAGTGAGCTTACATCGTCGCAAAACCATGTCATCAAATATACCCAGAGTTACAAGGATGGCATGTCAGGTAACAACTTGCAGGGTGAGGGTGAACAGGGTAGCATAACAATTACAGTCAGGACATTAGACATCAGTAAGTGACAGCAGATATGATGTAAGTGGTCTCCAAATGTCCCGTGGCTTGGAAACTGACGGCAACTCCTCCGCGTAGCAGGTGAGCTGGTCCCGGCAATACGCCAAGTCTTGCAGCCACATTTTTGCTGTAGGCGCTATTCGACAGATAGAGATCCTGCGTTTAGCTATTAGCAATGCGATAGACACAAGTTTTTTATTAGAAGAGTTCACCTTAGCCCCGGTTCCCAACAGACACAGCCTTGGATGACAGTCGAGTGGTTCCTCAATCATCAGACCAATTATTCTTACAACTTCGCCCCAATAGTCAAGTATCTTAGGACACTCCCATGCCAGATGATAAAACCCTGCCCCAGGTGCACCACATCGCTTACAGGCATCAGACTGGCGGAGCCCAAATTTAAATAGCTGCGCTGGTGTATAGTACAACTGATGCAAGTATTTAAAGTGCAGCAAACGTAGGTTGCCATTCGGCGTCAGTCGGCCCGTCAAGCGACAGCTATCCACCCAGTCATCTTCCGTGAGGGGCTCTGGGAGCACAGTGTTCCAGTTATCCAGGGCCGTCGCCCCCACAGATACCATGTCACGCTGGGACCCCCTATAGAGCTTTGCAACCAGCCTGGTTCTAGAGGTAGCCGTGTATAGAAGTTGTAGCGCTTCAAGAGTCGGCGGTTCAGAAGGGAAATGCGGATTAAGTGCACGCATGGCAGAACGCAGCCTAGTGTACACAAATAGCTGCATGGCGGAAGCCTCACCCCGGGCAGCCAAATCTGCTGAGGTTATAAACTGGCCCCCAGGGAACACGTCTGCCAAGATGCAGAGGCCCATCTCCGCCAGTGTCCTCAACGCACCCGTCTCTTGGGTAACCGAGAGGTCGGAGTGGTGGAGCAAAGGCATGTTTGGAGCATATAGCAGTATTTTGCGCACCCGTTGTCCTAGCTCTCGCCAGGCATGTGAGGTAATTTGCACCGTATCAAATTCCCCCTTCTCATACACCGTGTGTGAATTTACGACCATTGCCTTAATGGGTATAGGCTGGACAGCACCCGCCTCCACCTCCACATGCGGGATGTATGCAGGATCATGTTGCCAGTAATAAGCATACTGCGGTTGCGCACAGAGGTAGTAGAGATGGAAATCTGGTGCCGCAAATCCGCCTTGTTCATATGGTAAGGTGAGTGTTTCCCACTTAAGCCGGGACTTCTTCCCACCCCAAGCTAGTGTGATCAGGAGTGAGCGAAGGGTGTCAAAAAAGTGTCTTGTAAGACG
Organism: Triturus cristatus; assembly: GCF_964204655.1. Classification (NCBI taxonomy): domain Eukaryota; kingdom Metazoa; phylum Chordata; class Amphibia; order Caudata; family Salamandridae; genus Triturus; species Triturus cristatus. Next base: position 775,019,122 of record NC_140595.1, on the reverse strand, counting down.
CACCGGGATATTTAAAAAGAGATATAAAAAGCGTGGGAGCACTATCATTTTCATCAAGGCTATGCGATCAGCAAAGGAGAGGGGCAGCTTGATCCAGTGATTCACCTGTTCTTCCAACCGGGTAATGGCTGTGCCAAAGTTTTCTTGGATGACCGTCTGCTGATCCCTATGCAGCCAGATTCCTAAGTATTTGACAGCCTCCGAACACCACGCTAACGGGTACTCCATGTCAAAGGGGCGGGTACTATCAGTGAGAGACAATATAGTGGACTTGGACCAGTTGATGCCAAGGCCTGAGAATCGTTCAAACCGAATGTATTCTCGGATAATTGGCACCAGAAACTGCGCCGGCTCACGGACATACAGCACCATGTCGTCAGCATACATGGAGACTGCAAGTGGGCGCTGAAAGATTCGCAATACTGATGCAGCATGCCGCTGCCTTAATATACAGGCTCCAGCACCAGCGCAAATATCAGTAGCGATAGCGGGCAGCCCTGCCGAGTGCCCTGGTGAATGGAAAACTTTTCCGAGAGGTGTCCGTTAATTCTGACTCTAGCTTCCGGCCTAGTGTTTAACAATCTAATCCAGTTCGTAAACACAAATGGGATGCCCATACGATTGAGGACCGCAATCATATAGGACCATGATATTGAGTCGAACGCTTTTGCAGTGTCGAGCAATACTGCTACCGCTGGGAGTGTGGGCTTTAATACATGCATTACCGCGAATATGGTGCGTAAGTTATGGGATGTGGAACGAGTGGGAATGAACCCCGACTGGTCTGGGAGCACCATAACCGGAAGGAGGAGTTGGCCAAAACCTTCGCCAGAATTTTAACATCAGTGTTTATAAGAGACAACGGGCGATACAAGTCGCACTTATCGGGTGGCTTATCAGGTTTCAAAAGGGCGACCACTAGCGCCTCCCGAAGGGTCGGCGGCAGACACTGGGTCTCATATGCCTCCTCATAGAGCTGGAGCAGACACAGTGCTAATTGTTCGGCATACTCTTTATAGAATTCGGCCGGCAGCCCGTCAATGCCCGCAGCCCTCCCGCTAGGCAGAGCCGAAATAGCGTCCTGTATTTCCCCCAGTGTTAGTCGGTGCATTAGAAATTCTTGTTGCCTCCGTGATAGCCACACCAATGAGATATCATCCAGATATTGTTTTCAGCTCATCGATGCTAGCCGTGGGTCGGTGGGCATACACTGTAGTGTAATAATCAGAGAACGCCTGCAAGATACTGTCAGCGTCGTAATGTATGTCTTCATCAACCCTAATTGCCTGAACTACCGGCGCCCTAAGGTGTGGGCCTAGGATGCGGGCAGCAAGCGTCCTCCCCGGCCGGCCACCCTCACCATAATATCGCGCCTAGAGAGATGCTTAACCTCTTGCTCGGCTGTTTCATTATATGCTAAAATGTTCTCCTTTATTTGCGCTAAGATGGTTGGGCCGGGCCGGACGCTATATTGATGTTCAAGGTCCCCCAGCTCCCTCTCCAGCACCGCCATGGTGCGACGGAGAGATTTCAAGACCCCAGCCTGGAGGCCTATACATTCCCCCTGAATGGTCACCTTAAAGGCTTCCCACAATGCTTCCATAGTTGGAACCGACCCTGTATCTATCAAGAAGTAATCAGCTATAGCCTTACGGATCCCTTCTGCAAACACCGGATCAAGGAGGGAAGAAGACTGCAAGCGCCACTGGAAAGGGGGGCGGGACATGGGAGGGCAGAACCATATCCAAAGCCACTGGGGAATGATCGGACAAAGTTCTAGGTAAATGCCTTATCTGTGTAGCCCAATTACAAACATCTGGTGTTCCCAGCCAATAATCAATACGAGACCAAGATTGCCGCGCATACGAATGACATGTCCCCTCCAAGGATCGTGGGTGTCGCTGTCTCCAGATATCAGCAAGCCCCAACGATCGCATTCCCTCATGCACTACACCGGTGGGCCTTCGGGAGGGGGAGGACGGGGGGGGGTAAACTACTGTCGTTCTTCTGTCCAGCGCGGGGTCAAGTACCACATTAAAGTCACCGCCACAAATTACGGTCTCAGAGGAGATATTGTAGAGTTTACTCCAAAGAGTATCAAAAAAGACGGGATCGTCCGTGTTTGGGCCACATATATTAACAATAGTTAAAGGTGTATTATAGTGCTTACCCTGAACTATTATGTACCTGCCCTCAGTATCTGCGTCAAACTGGACAGGCGTAAAGGGAACATTTTTTTAAGCTAATATCATAACCCCCCCGAGCGTACGAGGAGTAAGATGCAGACAGTTTTACCCCGGCCCACCTTGTGGCAACACTCAAGGCGGACTGCTGCGTGAGATGCGTCTCCTGCAGCAGTGCGACCTGCACATTATGCCTGTCCAGATAGGCTAGCACCTGCCGCACCTTCTTGGCATTATTAAGCCCCCTGACATTCCAGTTCATCCAAGTGAGATTTGGTTGGTTTCTAACTACCATGGCAACATAATCTGGGACATAAGATTGCAACAGTACAGCATCCACATTTGATACACAGCTCAGCACTCAAAAATAGAATCTGCACAATGCCAATACACTGAACCATAAGTCCCCAACCACCCCATCCCCCCACAGCGGCCAAAGACCATTGCAGCACATATTTCCCTGTATGAACAGAACGGAAACATAACAATTGCAGTTTCACAGTGCATAGTAGATTAGGAGCAAATAAATACAGTACCCCAATAGGGGCGCCAACGTGGCACCAACATAAACCCAAAACTTTGTGGGGAATTCCCATTTCGGGGGTCGCTAGAGGCTCCTGGCCCCCCGCACAGGCGGGATGGGTCGAGCTAGAAGAAAATTGGCAAACCAAGTCATGGTCAGGCGCAAAATGCAAAATGTTATCTTGAGCTACCTGGCGTTATCATTAGGCATATAATACAATTTGAAACATGCGCCTGTGCCGGTGTCCTTTAACAGCACTTACAAATCATGGTACAAATGAGGCAGAAACATCACTCGTTAGCCCTATATCAATCCGCAAGAGGACAAACTACACAGAAAAAGCCATGAGAGTACTAGGCAAAATAACAATAATAAACAGAGTTAGACTAGTCTCACGTGTTCAGTCTTCAGAGTCAGAATGTCCACTCTTCCCGCGTAATGTCTCCTGCCGCTCCAGCCGTCGAGTGTATTGTAATGCCTCCTTTGGGGTCGTAAAGATACGTGCCTTCCCATCATGTTGTATTCGCAGGCGAGCCGGATAGAGCATAGCATAGGGAATTTGAAGAGACTGCAGTTTCTTCTTCACAGCATGAAACTCTCGACGAGCCTGTTGTACTGTGACAGTGAAGTCAGGGAACAGTTCTACTTTCATCCCTTGATAGTCGAGCCTCCCCTTCTCCCTGGCCAGACGGAGAGCCGTATCCCTATCCCTATAGTTAAGGAGTCTGGCAATAATTGGTCGCGGTGGGGCTCCCGGAATAGGCTTAGGGGCCAGGGACCGGTGAGCCCGCTCGACGATAAACACTTTGGAAAAGTGTTCAGCTCCCAGCAGCGTCGTGAGCATCATTTCAATATAAGTCTCCATGGGCCCAGTGTTGGTAGTTTCGGCAACCCCAATAATGCGCAGGTTATTTCTTCGGGAACGAGCTTCTATGTCCTCGTTTTTGGCCTTAATGACTTCAATTACTTTCTCCATAGTGGCACATGAGGTTCCTACCACCTCCATCCGATCCTCCGTTGCCGAGATGCGGCCTCCGCCTCTGCAATTTGTGCACCGTGCTTGTCTAGCCTCGAGGCCATATTGTCCATGCGGCGATTTAATCCATCAATTTTAGCGTCTATGGTTTGGAGGCTTTGTTGCATATTGAGCATCATGCGCTCCAGCCGTGCGGTCGGGCCCTGCTCCAGGTCTGGTTCCGATTCATGGGCGGCAGGCGTAGAGGCTTTAGTTCTCGTTTTAGCCTCAAGCTGAAGCTTACTTTGCTGTTTGTCTGTGCGCCCCATATTAATACTGGAATAGGGTCAGCAGAGGAACGTGGTTTTATAGAAAAACAGCAATCTGCGCCTGCGACCAACCTGTGCACTAGATAGGATGTTCAGCAGAATACCGGCGCCTAAATGAGCAATTCCACGCCAGGGATGTAGTAAATATGGGGCGAGTTGACGACACAGCCTACATCACCATTAGACGCATAATACTGATTATGAGGCGGTATCCCACGCAGCACAGAGAGCACCCAGCAGAAACCAGAGCGCAGACACAGTCCAAGCGATATACAGTATATTACACAGCCCTACAGAAGCGTCAGGAAAGCAGGTGATGTGCTGGTCAATGTGCTTATCCCGTGTAGGCCCAGCACAATATACACTCTATCCCGTCTTCACACAGGCCTCGACAAGTCCGGGAGGCCTCCCAAGCCCCACTGCCTCTCAGCGCTTCACAAGGCAGACGCGCCCCAAACGGCCCAGCAGTTGCGCGATCTCTAGACGTCAGGAGCAGGGCTATCCCGCTGAGATGGGCCGCAGCCGGCGTCCCGCTCCACAGGAACGCCGCAGGTCTGGCAGGAAACTCACCGCTCCGCAGGCCTCCGATTCCGCGATAGCGCCCAGGACTGCAGACGGGGGCCTCACCACAGAGCCCGGCCATCCACAACAGCCGCATCGCCAAGCAGAGGGGCCTCGCAGCAGCCTCCCCGTCCAGGCAGCAGGCGGTCAACAGCGGCATCCGGCTCGATGAGGTAGGTCACAACACCGGGGCCGCCATTAGCCACGTAATGCAGCGCAGTAGATAACTCTCGGCCCAGGGGCACCACCAGCAGCTGAAAGCAGTCACTATCCCACAGATAGGTGTCAGGAGGCAGCACCGCAGCATATAGCGCACCACCGGCTAGTCAGAATAGAAGCCTTCTACTGATGAAGTGGCTAGCAGGCCCATCCAGCAGCCGCCATTTTACCCGCAGCGCGGTCCGTCAGCTCAAGGACGTGTTCCAAGGGGTAGAGACAGCGAAATACACGAATTTTCGCAGCAGAGTATTCCACAGCAATATATAAACAGGCAGCCGTCGTTATTAGCCATGGATGGCGCCAGTAGTTGCGGATTATTGACGGATTGACAGCTCGACCAGCAGAGCTACACTAAGGCGCAGCCATCTTGCTCCAGGCTCGCTAGCGCCCCCCCATTTGTTCAGCTTTCTTAAATCCGGGATAGGTCTCCATTCCCTTGACTTTTTCTTTATTAGAAAAAAGCGGGAATAAAACCCTTTCCCCAATTGAGAGCGAGGCACTCTCTCTATCGCTCCTTTCGAGAGCATGGTTTTTGCTTCCTTTCTGGGAAGAGCAACATGTGGAGGATGTTTCTTTAAAGGTGGATGAGGAGGAGGGGGGGGGGGTTATTGACAAATTCCAGAGTATGCCCAAATTTTAGAACATCCAAGACCCACTTGTCTGTGGTTAATCTTTTCCACTTGTTGAGATGTCGGGATACATTCGTAATCCTGTAAATAAGGTGTGGCAGATCTGCTGCAGGTGCTAAGAAGTTGTCACTGTTTTCTAGCAGAATCCCTGCCTTGAGGTTGACGTCTTCTATTCTGCTGTCTATAAGCGGCAGCTGGACGGTTTCTGTAAGACTGCTGCTGTTGCTGCTGTTGATAATTATATCTTCCCTGATTGCCTTGGTTTTGGTATCTTTGATAGCCACCATGAAAGGAATACGATCCTCTGCCCTAGATTCCGGAAAAGGAGTCTTCCTATATTGTAAGGTGCCAAGGGCTCTGGCAGTGTCAGTATCTTTTTTGATCTCTTGCAAAGCCTCATCTATGTGTTTTCCAAATAACATATCACCATCGAATGGCATGTCCAAAATCTTTGTTTGGACCTCAGGGCGAAAGGAGGTAGATTTCAACCATCCCTGACGTCTAAGGACTGCTGCTCCGGCAAGTTGACGAAAACCCAAGGAGGCTTGGAATCCATAGAAATATCAATAATTTCCTTGACTTCTTGTCATCAGGTAGGAAATCAAGGTATGGAGAAATGTCCGACCAAAGTTGGCTGTCATATCTCCTTAAAATCGCCAAAGAGTTAGTAGCACGAACTGAAGTACCCGCCATGGTGGTGAAACGCTTACCAATGTTATCAAGGCGCCTCCCATCCTTATCAGGCGGTGCTGTCACAGGAATGGATGGATTCCGAGACTTACGCTGAACTGCCTGTGAAATAACGGAATCTGGTCTAGGATGTCCGGACAGGCAAGCAGGAGCATCATCCGGTACTTTGTACTTTTTATCGATTCTAGGGAGAATCGCAGGCACTGAAAATGGAGCTTTCATTATTTTAGTCCCTTCTTCCCAGATATGATAGGGATAGAACGCACAGACTTCCTCCTAGGGTCCTTAAAATCGTAAAGGAAACAATCTGTTTGCTTCAAAGATACAGGAAGATGAAACCTGGTTGCTGCCCTTTCCATAATTGCGTGAAAACCTCCGATATCTTCAGGAGGGGAATCTACTGCCTGAGGAACTGGTGAGGATGGCGTAGGAATCAAATATTCATCCCTTTCATCCACAGTCGTGGGTGAGTTTGGTAGTTCCCCATCTTCAGCCACAGTATCGCCATTATCATCTTGGACTAAATGTTGAGCAGGTACATTGATAGGGGCAGCAGGACTTGCAATCTGCAAAACCGCAGACGTAGTGGGTTGATTTGGAACAGGCGCTGTTGGCGGAAAGCGTGTATGATAATCCCTCAACATAGCAGTCAGTTCCTGCATCAAGGCTACAGGCATCTGCACCATAGGTTCTTGCTTAAATGAAGCCTCTTGAGGACCCCGCAGAGACTCACAAGGCTCATAGTACTCTTCCTCATCGTCATCATCCTGATACTTGATCCGGAGTTGAGAAGGGTTACGTGCTGGGCTATAAAGTCCATCATCATCTGACTCCTCCAGATAGTGACTAGGAGGCAAGGGTGAAATATGAGAAACGTCCTGGTAATAGTTTCTTGAAGATGAGAAATACGACGATAATTTTGATGTTAAAACTGGCGCAATCTGTAAGGATGTAGGCCTTTTACGCTTCAACGTCGACGAGATATACACAGACGGTGAATCAGTATCAGCCGAGATAGCCATAACAGAAGCTACCGTCAACGTTGTAATCGTTGACGCCGTTGTTGTAAAAGCCATCGTCGACGATGTTGTCTTCATCGTCGAAGCCGCTGCTGTCGTCGACAGTAGACTCGTCGACAGGAGTAGAATCATCGTTGACGGTGGACTCGTCGACGGGCGTTGAATCGTTGTCAACGGCGGACCCGTCGATGAGAGTCGTAACGTTGTCGAAAGCGTCGACGGCATGTGGACTCTCGGCGACAAAGTAGGCATCGACGAGATTGGCATAGTCGACGGTGATGATATAATCGTCGACGGTGATGATATAATCGTCGATGGTGCTGTTGTCGACGAAGTAATCGTCGACGGCGGGGTTTTCTTCGTCGACGTCGAGGAATCACTCACCATCTGAGGAGATTTCATCGTCGACGGTGCTTTTTTCAACGTCAACGGGATCTCAGAAGGAGTTTCTGCTGTTTTGAGGCAGTTTTCACTGAAATCTTCATCTTTTCAGCAGATTTCACCTCTGAAGAGAATGAAAGCTTCTCTTTTTTAGAGGAAGAGTGACCAGTCTCAGAGTGAGGCTTCTTCAAGGTCTTACTCTGTCGCTCAGGGGGATCACCAGATCTATCCCTCTTTTTGGCCAGAGGGGTGGACGCCTGAGGACTCACACTGCCATCATCTCCTGAAACAACATCAGATGTAGCCTTCAACTTCTCCAACCAAACCAGCAATCTTCCCTCTCTGTCTTTCAAAGTCTTGGCAGGGAAGGTTCTACAAATCCTGCAGTCTTTAACCTTGTGTGCTGGGTAAAGACATAAAATACATTCCTTGTGGGGATCCTCAAAATGTAGTCTCTTCTTCCCACATGATGTACAAGGCAAAAACAAGCTTTTCTTTGATGAATCAGACATATCTACCCACAAAGTTCAGCCAAAGGTGAAGAAAAACTGAGCAGAGCTCAGGGAGACTCCCTGCCACACGACGTGCGGTAGGAAATCTGAAGGTTTGCCTCTCTGTGGAGGGTTCTAAGAGGGTGCTGCGGCCTGATTGGCTGTGTTCCAAATTTGGTTCTTTTTACAAAAGGACTAAGATAGGCTAATGTAGTGACTTTACTGTCCATAGTAGCCTATTGTGTAATGTTTTATTATGACTATTATGTATATGTTTTATTGTACCGCGAGACTCCCACCTCGTCGGCGGGGATGATTCTAAGCATGTGAATCTATGAAAGATACCCCAATACTGGATAACAATGCTATACTGTCAATACTCGTCCAGGGAGGCGGGATGGTTGCTTATGACTTTGATGAATGTACCCCTGAAGAGAACGAGGATTACAGGTACGTAACTTATCCTTCTCTTCCAGGGGATACTCATCAATAGTCATAAGCACTGAATAGAATAGCAAGCCCATACCCACTTTCGCGCAGACGAGTAACAGTATAAATAAAGCACATTTAAACATTTCAAGGATGACCAAACAAATTTCTTAACGAGGCTTGCCCAAACTAGGCATCCGCCTGTGAGTCAGAATGTAAACAATAATGGCTAGAGAAAGTGTGCACTGATCGCCATGTAGCAGCTTTACAAATCTCTACAATAGGTACATTCCAAGGAAGAGCTGTGGTAGATGCTTTCCCCCTGTTAGAATGGGCCTTTGGTTTACTTAGGAGGGCTCTGTTAGCTAGCTGATAGGACAACGATATACAGGACACTATCCACCTAGAGATAGACCTTTTGAAAGCTGCAGAACCTGTGTTCATGGAACCATAATTTATAAACAGAAGATCTGACTTTCTCAGGGTCTTTGTTTTGTCTAAATAGAACTTCAGAACCCTCTTGAGGTCCAAAGAATGAAGGGACCTTTCTAAATGGTTTGAAGGATTCGGAAAAAATATGGGGAGTGTGATAGTCTGATTAATATGAAAATGTCCGAGACCCCCTTAGGTAAGAAACTCGGATGTGTTCTTAAAACCACTCTGTTTGCATGAAAGACAAGGTAGGGCTCTTTACAAATCAACGCCTGGATCTCACTCACTCTGCGAGCCGAGGTGATAGCCACTAGAAAAGCAGCCTTCCATGTCAAATGTTGTAAAGAAGCTTTGTGAATAGGTTCAAAGGGAGCCCCCATCAGTGTAGTTAAAACAATGTTGAGCTCCCAAGGTGGAGAAGGAGACCTGATTGGTGGATAAACCTTTCTTAATCCCTCAAGAAAATCTTTGACCACAGGAATCTTGAAAAAGGAAACCTGATTTGGGGACTTTCTATATGCTGTGATAGCTGCAAGATGGACTTTAATAGGGCAAAATTGAAGACCAGATGTGGCTAAATGCAGCAAATACGGTAAAATCATCTGTTCTTGACCCCGGACAGGATCATGTCCATTGCTAATGTACCATAGGTAAAACACTTCCACTTGAAAGCGGATGCTTGTCTGTTGGAAGGTCTCCTGGCTTCTTTTAGAATGTTCATACATTCTGAAGTCAAATCAAGGTGTCCGTACTGGAGGACTTCAGGAACCATGCCATCAATCGTAGGGATGAGAGATTGGGGTGAAACACCTTCCCTCCGTTCTTGGATAGCAAGTCTGGACGGCATGGCAACCTCTTGTATGGAACTTTTGATAGCTGAAGAAGGTTCGAGTACCACCACTGACGAAGCCATTCTGGAGCTATCAGAATTATTCTGGTGTTGGACCTGTAGAATTTGTTGAACACTGTGGGAATCAACGGAATTGGTGGAAAGGCGTACAGTAATTACTGAGACCATTCTATCAAAAGGGCATTCCCTCAGGAGCATGGTTGGTGAAACCTGAATGCGAAGATGGGGCATTTTGCATTTACCGCGTCTGCAAACAGGTCGATGTCTGGTACTCCCCAATTGTGAAAAATGCTTTAAGTTACTTCGTCGTTGAGAACCCAGTCGTGACCTTCGACGAAGTCTCTGCTTAGGGTGTCCACCTGGACATTGAGAGTTCCTGGGAGATGAATTGCCACAATGGTTAAATCTCTTGCCATTTCCAGATGGTCTGAGACTCTACAGAGAGAGGTCTCGATCGGGTACTCCCCTGCATGTTCAAATAATGCATGGTTGTGGTATTGTCTGTTTGAACCAGAAGGGCACGAGACTGGAACGAGGGATACAGAGATTTGAGAGCTAGGTGTACAGCTTTCAGCTCTAAGAGATTGATATGATAACTTTGTTCTGTCTTTGACCTGAGACCCTGAACTTGGAGAGGACCCATATGAGCACCCCATTCTTGGAGTGACGCATCCGTGACTAACGTCTGGGTAGGAGGGTCCAGGTGAAAAGAAACTCCTTTCGTTAGATGGGATCTCTTCATCCACCATCTGATGGAATCCTTGGCCGATTGGGGGAGAATCACATGCTCCTCCCAGTGCCCGGATATCTGCATCCACTGGTCCTCCAGAGATTGTTGCAGAGGGCGCATGTTTAACCTGGCGTTTGGTACGATGAAGATGCATGATGCCATTGATCCCAGCAGCTATGACACCTGTCTGACTATGGGGCATTGCATGTGGAGAAGATTGTGACATTTCTCGCGGATTGAGAATAACCTCTCCTCCGAAAGACACACGCTTGCCTTTGCGGTATCCAGGGAGGCACCCAGGTAGTGAATTCTCTGTGTAGGGTTGAAGATCGATTTTTTGTAGTTGACATGAAGTCCCAACCTGTTAAGCAGCTGAAGACAGTAAGAGAGATGACTCTGAAGCAGAGCAGGTGACAAGCTCTTTAGGAGCCAGTCTTCCAGGTCAGGATATATAAATATCCTTTGCTTGCGAAGAAAAGCGCCCACCACTGCCATGCATTTCAAAAACATTTGGGGGATGATTTGAACCAGAATGGGAGAACCTTGAATTGGAAGTGCTGGAATGACACTTGAAATCATAGAAATTTGTGAAGCTTCTCGGAAACTGGAACATGGAAGTATGCGTCCTGTAGATCTATAGAACACATCCAGTCCTCCTGATACAGTTGAGGGAAGATTTGGTGCAGCGCCAACATCCGACAATGTTCAAGTCGAGTATTGATCTGTATTCTCTGGTAGGACCTCTTTTCTGCATCAGAAAATAACGAGAATAGATCCCTTGCTTTCTTTGAGGAACAGGGACCATTTCTATGGCAACTTTTTGTGGAAGACTGTTCACATCAGATTGCAACAATTGGTGGTCTTGGAGAAATTTTTCTTGCCGAGTAAATAGCCATTCCGAACAATATTCGACACCCACTTGTCCTTTGTTAGTTTCTTCCACTCCTTCTGATGTAACATAACACTTCCCCCCACCGGAAAGTGGTCAACGGGCATGGAGGAAGCCACCCCTCATTACTTTGTTGGTTGTTTAGGTGCAGTCGTCTGTTGTCTTGGAGGGCCTCTTCCTTGTCCAGGCCTTCTTTGGTGATAGTGAGACCTGGATTTATTTGATTGATTTTGATTTTGCATGGTCCAGTGAGGGGTTTGAACCCTCTGCTGGAAGGAACGTCTGTCATAGGGACAGATCCTTCGATGAAATTCTGTATGCTTCTCCAAGCCAACGGCTTTTAAAGTGTCCAATTCTGTTTTCATCTTGGACATTTCACCATCCGCATGTGAACCGAATAGAGAAGAACCATTGAAGGGAAGGTTTACGATCTTTCTCTATGCATCCGGTTTCAGCCCCATAAGATGAAGCCAGGCTGAACGCCTCGAGCGAATCCCGTGGGAATAGCCGTGAGCAGCCAAATCTGAAGTGTCTGCAGCTGCACTGAGAACTTGGTTTGCCACCAAGCCGCCTTCCTGCAGGATTTCTTGGAAGTTCTGTTGATCCTCTTTCGGTAGCTTGTCTGTGAACCTTGCCAAGGAGTCCCAGAGTGATCTATCATACCGACCCAGCAGGGTGGAAGCGCTAGCCATCTTCATCACTGAGGCAGACGTGTTGCACATTCTTCTGCCTAAAGAGTCCATATTCTTACTGTCCTTCTCCGGAGGGACATTGGAGGAGGATGTAGCCGAGTGTGCCTTTCTGGCTGCCGCCACAATGACTGAGTCTGGAGGTGGGTCAGCACAAAGAAAGAATGGATTCTAATCTGGGGCCTTATATTTGTTAAAAATACACGTGGGAGCTGATCCCAACGTGGCCGGAGTCAGGAAGGTCTGCTTTGCTGGCTCTAACAGACCTGGGACCAAAGGCAGTGGTGAAGGGTCTCAAATATGACGGAAGTCGAAACTGGTGGTGCTGACATACTGATATTTAGCTTGCTGGCACCCCTGCGGAGAACCTCATTGAAAGTTCCGATATCATCAATCGGAGAAACCCTGGATGGCGGTGTCGTAGATAAAGTAGGTGAGTAATCCCTAATGGATGATCTCGTAGACATGGTAGATGAAGGTGACCTCCGTCTCCTTTTAGGGGTAGGCGAATGGCGAGATCTTGAGCGTCCTCTTCAACGTGAGCGTCATGCTGATGGCGATCTCGATCTTCTCGGAAACCTATGTGGAGAGTGTCTCAAGGATGCAGTAGGGGGAGATCCCACAGAGACTCTGGATGGAGAGAGAGTTCTGGAGAATTCCGAGCCCGAAACTCTGGGTGGGACCTTCCAGTGTTGAATACTTTTAAGCCATCTTGGAGACATATTAATAGGAGGAGTCTTTTCTCTGTGAACCTGAATAATGTTAATTCCAGGCAAAGATGAACCTTCCCTCGACGTTGCACGTACGGGTTTCGACGTCGACCTTGGCTTTTGTACGTCTCCTGAAGGTATGGTGAGATCTTTCTCCCTTGACCGCTGCCTCGACGTCGACCCGGACTGGGCCACCATTGACGTCGACCGCTGCTGCAGGGACACACTTGAGGACTCGTGTCTATGCGATGATGCTCTTGACGTCGGTCTCTTCGACGCCGAAAGAGAAGGCGTTCTTGACGTCGACCGCCTATAGGCTTGCGGTTTGTCTTTGACGTTCACTTTCTCGACGGTGATCGTGCCCTCGACGTTAACCGTCTATGGGTCCATGAGTGTGTCTTCGTCGTCGATCCTCTCGACGCTGACCTTCGTGAAAGAGGTGGAGATCTTTACGCCCATCGGTGTCTTGACGTCGACAGATGCTTCGACGTCGACTTTGATCATTCATGTTTAACATACTTCGAGCCTGAAGTATGCCTCAACGCAGATTTACTAGTCGTCGGCGATGTCTTACTTGTCTTTCTGATGTCGATTTTGACGGCGAGAAATCCGGAATCTGTTTTCTTTTGGAAGCTGGGGAAGAAAAACTGACACCTTTTCTTCCGTTTTTCTTGAGACGAGGGCTTCTTGTAGGTAGGATTGCTCTCAAGACCACTTTTAGTATGTCTTTTTCCTCTCTCCATTGAGGCGTGAAGTTTGATCTTCTTTCTGTCACACAGAGTTTTCTTTGAAAATTGCTGACAGTCGTAGCACTTCTCTGGGTTGTGTGAAGATGGCAAACACACAATACACACAGAGTGAGGGTCAGATTTAGCCATTTTTCTTTCCACAGGAAGGGCATTTATTAAATAATGCTGGCATTTCTGACAAAAAATAGTAAATTGACAGAAAAAGATAGAAAATTAATACCAGCAGTACAAAATGTCAAATAAAGTTGAAATAAACCAATTTCTGACTAGAAATAGCCAAAAGCTGACGATCTCAAGCTCTAGGATCCTCACAGAAGGAGACGGAAAAAAGAACTGACCTAAATGTCACCTGTGGTGCATGATGGGAGCAGGGGGCTCCTGGAGGGCTTAAAGGTGTCCAGGTTCTTGGAATCCTTAAAGGCAGGGTGCCAGTTTTTTGATACTGTGACATTTTTTCTTCTATGCAGCCTATGAGCTAATTGCTTGCTATTACTTGCCTTTTTCTGAAAATAAAGGGCTGTGTTGCAACACTATTACAGTGTATGTTCTCTGTTGCAGTGTTTATATTAGGGATCATTTTCTCTTCCCAAAAAAACCAAGTAATTTTGGCATATTAGCCTATTTGAAGTACATTAGGCTGCATATTTATGTATGTATACATTTATATATGTGTGTTTTGGAAGTACTCAGTACTTATTTGTCTAAGCATATACATATATATGTAATTTTATATATGCTCCGGTGTCCTGCACGTGGGCGGGGATTATTCAGTGCTTATGACTATTGATGAGTATCCCCTGGAAGAGAACCCAAGCTTACAAAATAACTCAGGTGGACTTGTCAGATCGGCCAGCTCCGAATCGGCCAAGGCTAATCAGCCTGTTCACCAAATAAGTGGACATCATCAAATGGCATATCTTTAAGGCTCTCTTGCACAGGCTCTGAAAACCCAGACTGATGCAGCCACGCATGCCTGCGCAGAGCAAGTGACTGAGCCATGTCTCTACCCAAAGAATCCTTGGTTTCCATACTACATTTGATGGTGAATCTTGTTGCCTCCCGGCCATCTTGCACCACCTGCAATATCTCATTCCTAGCTTCCTCTGATGGAGAAGGCAGCCTCTGCACCACAGAAGGCATAAGGCATGCAAAAACCTACCTATCATACATGTAGTGTGAAGAGATCTCAAAGTCGAGCCTACAGAAGAACATATATTCCTCCCACAACTTTTTAACTATCAGGATTCCTTGCCTGATGGAACTAAAGTAAGGACATTAGGGTCCGAAGAAGCTGTAGCAGCTAGAACCATCAGTCCTTTTGTGGTGGGATGTCGGAGGAGGCAATGAGGTTCCCCCAGGGCAGGACAATGCCTATGGCCCACAGTTTGGACAACCAGAGCTCCTGACACGGGCTTTGCCCAAGCTTCCAAAAGAAGATCAAACAGAGACTCTTTAAAACAGAGCATGGGTTCCACCCCCGTCTCTCCTTGATGAAGAATATTTACCAAGGGATCCATAGATATTTCCACTAAGGGAAATTGGCAATCCAACACCACAGCTCCCCTCTTCAATACTTTAGCCAACGAGGCACTTCCCCCCATTGCCATACTAGGTGGGGAAAGTAAATCTGAATCTGGGGAGGCCTCTATTGCACTAACCTCCCCCAGTTCAGTCAACCAATTCCCAAGCACAAGAGGCTGGACAACATCATGCAAAGGATTTTCACCCCAATATTCTCCCCTTCAGTTTCCAAACTGTGTATTCTTGTAGGAAAAACGGACAAGGGCTGAAAAACACCAGAAGGAGAGCCCAAAGAAGCCGGCACTGACGGCAACGCTCCCGGCACCGTCCGATGCCGCTGTGGTGTTGTGTCAACATCAGAAATAGGAATAGTATTGATGTCTACCTGAGCCTCAGACATCACTGGGTGACTGGGCACCAATGCGTCAGGGTCGGTGTCGACCAATGGCGCCGACTTCTACGGCTGAATGGACACTGAAGGTGTGAAGCGCAAAGGCCTGTGCACCAGCGCCGTCTTGAATCCGAAAATGGATTCAGAGACCCCAACTGTCATCAATGGGTAAACCACCTAGTCAGGGTACCTCCTACCTCCTTGGGGCGAGAGGGGTAACCAGAGGGAGACAGATGCCTTAAAATCTTTTGTAGGGAAAAATAATATTCCCTCATTTGGTCTAGAGTCGCCCCAGCTCCAGGATGATTAGGGAGGTGAGGGGAAGACTCTTGTAAATGCTCCTCAACTGATGATTGGGAGATGGCTTCAGAATTACGTTTTGACTGTTGGGTTCTCGGAGCCTTCCCTGGCATTGAGGGAGGCGACCCCTCATCCAAATGACTCCTCAGCCGGTCCCAGGACTTCGGTGAGGAGTGACAATGACGCGGTTTCTCAGAAAAGTGCGCCACCAGGAGTTTTGGACTGTGCTCTTTAAATGCCTTCGGAGGAAGACGCTGACAGGAACCGCATTCCTCTGAATTGGGGTGTTCTCCGATGCACCATCAACATACGGTATGTGGATCCGTGATTGACATCTATCACAAGTTCCGCAGGGATTAAACCCAGAGGAAATAATCTATAAATAGCACACTGTTCTCTCGACAAGATGCTGAGATGGGCCTGAAAAAACGTCTCTTAACCACTCTGGATCCATGTTGAAAGCACGGAAAAGAAGGAACTGACAAGGGAGTTATGTGGACGATGTTGGTGGGTAGTCGCGCTATGCACTGACGTGCTGTTGGAAAACATTTTCCGGATCCAGTCTTGCTCTTGGGAAAAATTCTAAAGTAAAGAATCTGTGGCTAGATGTCTCTTTCAGATAGTCTAAATCGCTTTGGGTAGCATTCAACCCCATTATTTTCCGCACACTGTGCCACTATAAATAGAGGCCCGATTTGTTCAAAATCAGACTATCTCAGCTCTTAAACATTTCCAAAAAATAGTCTATTTTGCCACCAAATATTTTCTCCTTATCTACTGAAAAGTCCATAATCTTGGACTAGACATCTGGCTAAAAATACAGACAATCTAAGCTAGTTGTGATACCCCACAGCAAAAATTATGCATATCCCCCTAACAACAGAATCAATCAGTTAATACTAGACTGTATAATGTGTTGGGTAACTAAATGCCATTATCCACTACCTGCCTCAAAGCTTATGCCAGGTTATTAAGCAACAGACACTAAGCACACAAATTGTTTAAGCAAATACTCCTATCTAGGCAAACTACAAATAGCTCAAGAAATAAAACAATCAAGAGGCTTATACAGCAGAAAATAAATAGTTATTTTATTTCTGGATCCAGTCTGACGTCGGGAAATTTAAAGGTAAGGAATCTGCGCCTAGGTGTCTCTATCAGATGACTTAATTAAACTTAACAGATAGATGGTAATGTCACAAAATTGGTTATTTTATCCCGAGGATGAAGAAATATAGCCAACAGCGTAGCCCTGTGAATGAGACTCAACATTGTGACTGATGCAGTCAGATGGGAGTTAATACAGAAATTGTGACAGAGTATTATTATTCTTACTTCAAGGGTTTGACATCCTGGTCAAACAGTTAATCCTCACTTGCACATTTATAATCGGAAGTTCCCCACTGCATATGCTATCAAACCAATTAAACACCACTCAGAATAATTATACATCGATGAAATTGTATCCTGAATGGCAAAAATGATTATTGTTTATGCTGTCCCTTGAGCCTAGGCACAAAGGATACCTTGTTAGGGAAAGAGCCCTCCATCTCTCGCAGATAGTTATCGATTCTCTTGCGCCCTTCTTCATCTACAGCAGCACACACGGACCAGACGAACGAGAAGAGGAACCAGAGTTCTATCATTCGGGAGTAGTTTTCAACATCTGCCGGATTCACCTAAAAAAGCAGAAAATGCTCTGAAGATGAGAAATGCAAAGTTTTAGGAAAAGCGCAACATGCTGCATGGCGAGTATGACCAAATCAAAACAAACGCTAACTCCATTCACTGTTAACAGACTTTCTTATGCTGTATAGAAATCATGTCCAATTCAAGATGTGAATCACTCTCCACCATTACCAATAAAAACCATACCACAAACTGCACTCACACCAATCATTGTTAACCCAACAATATATACCATGCAGTGTCCTGTTATAAATTGCCCCAAGTGGTGCCACCACCGTCCACGCACTGCGACCCACTGTGCTTCCCTTGATCCCATTTACCACTTGTTCACTGCCGGATTCAGCAGGTTACTCCCTGTTCCAGGGAGTTTAACATGTGATCCCTGTTAACTCATGAGGTGATATTGTCAGGAATTGTTGATTCTGGTTCTGGTATTTCTCCCCTTCCCCAAAAGTTAAAGGGTAACTCATAGCGGGCCTAAAATAAGCACATTTATATCAAGTGCAATACTTGTTGCATTATGTGCTGACACAATTCTTGCCTCATATAAAGTAAGCCCAAATCAAAGACAGCTAGCTCTCTTTACATCCCATGTTAAAAGAGTACCCTATTCTACACAGAAAGCAAGACTGCCTCAAGTACAGTGCTCGATTGTGTTTTGATGTGATACTCCATACCTCCCAGAAAGCACATCCAAAGTCAATACCTACCCCATATGTATTAACCCAACAATAAACACCACACATCAAACATATTCATATCAAATACATCACTAACAACACACAGTTTGAAAACAGCACTTCATTTCACACAAAAACATGTTGAAATCAAAGACAACACTTACTTCATCCTTTTTTAACACTCTGTACCATACAGCTAGCACATCTATATCAAACAGCATTTCCCTTATCCAGTGTAATATGATACGCCATGCTGGATAGCAATCACACCCAAGTGCCTCTGACAAACATGAACAAAAAACCCATACTGCCAAGTGGGCATGTCTCTGTCAAACAACACTCATCTTATCCAATGTCACTCTATACCACACAGCAAACATGTTCAAATCAAGGACAGCACTCATTTTACCGAGAGTTAACACAAAAAGCATTACCACACAGCAAATATGCTCTACTCAAACACAACCCTCACTCAAACATGTTGCCAGGGTACACCATACCATACAGCATAGAATATTCCTCCAAAAAAACAATACTCAATCCATGCACTTTTATGACAACAATCATCATGCAGCAAGCACCACCTTATCAGATAAAAAACTTGTTCCAATGCATGGTTTGAGACAACATTCCACACTACACAGTAAACATTCTAAAATCAAAGACATCACTCACTCCATCCTTTGTTAATGTATCAATTTAAGCCATTCAGCAAGCAAGTCCACTTCAAATACAGTGCTTGTTGCACTATGTTGAGATAATGCTCCACATATTAGCGAAAACACTGAAATCAAAGAGGACACTTACTCCACGCTTTGTACACGTTTGATACCTTGCATCAAGCATGCCCATGTCAAAGACAGCACAAACCCTTTCCTTTATTAGCACAATACTGTAAGCATTGCGCAATCCCATCCATATCAAACACAGTGCTCACTCCATCGTGGGCTAAGATAACAATTTGCACCTTAGAGAAAGCAAATCTATATGAAATATACTACTTACTTAAAGAACAAGTTACTTACCTTTGGTAACGCATTATCTGGTAAAGACTCTGTCTAGCTGCAGATTCCTTACCTTTGAATTTTCCAGGCGTCAGGCTGGATCCGGAAACTTTTCCTAAGCAATACCCCTTGGCTCCATTCTACTCTGTGTGACGCCGTCGGTAGCGTAGGTTATGACATCGCGATCACCTATATAGGCGCCACCCAGGCGCGCGGACATCAGTACTTTTTGTTTTTTCCACACTACAAGTGCAGAGACACAAAGTAACTGACGTGAACACATGCAAAACTAAGGACCTGAAAAAGGGAGTAACCCTAGTCCTAACCAAATCAGTCCGCAAATTGGGGAGGCAAGGGTAGGCCTGTAAGGAATCTGAAGCTACATTGAGTCTCTACCAGATAATTTGTTACCAGAGGTAATTAACTTGTTCATCTGATAGAGACTCTTAGCTGCAAATTCCTTACCTTTGAATTAGATATCCAAGCGATACCACCCCGGCGGTGGGTTGCGGAGCAATATCTTAAACTAGGAAGTCCTGCAGGACCGAACGGGCAAAATGCCCGTCCCTGTGGACCCGACTGTCTAGGCAGTAGTGCTTGGCAAACATGTGCAAAGATGCCCACGCTGCTACCTGACAGATGTCCGGGACTAGGACACTCTGAGCCAAGGCCGTAGTCACAGTCTTTTCCCTGGTGGAATGGGCCCTTAATCCCTCGGGGGCTGCTTCTTAGCCAGGGCGTAGCAGATCCTAATGCAGAGAGCGAGAGATGGTCATTTTCTGCACTACCCGCCCCTTATTTACTTCCAAGTACCCCACAAAGAGTTGGTCGTCCAACCTGAAATCTTTTGTGCGGTCAAGGTATAACGACAAAGCTCTTTTTGGGTCCAGGCAGTGGAGATGCTCCTCTTCCTTAGAGGGATGAGGGGGAGCAAAGAAGGTGGGTAGCGTGATGGATTGACCCAGAAGGCAATGGGGTTACAACCTTTGCAAAAATGAAGCACAAGAGCGAAGCACCACTTTGCGCCTGCAACCCACTCGACCTCCGGGCAGATGTAATTGCCACTAAAAAGGCTGTCTTGATGGTAAGCAGCCGGAGGGGACAGCTGTGTAAAGGCTCGAAGGGAGCACACATAAGATAAGTGAGGACCAAATTAAGGTCCCACTGCAGCATAACAAAGGGCATGGGCGGAAACAAGCGAACCAGCCCCTTCAAAAACCTATTTCGGAGACCGAAATAGGGAGGATTGGTTTGGCAGCCGCAAAAAAGCAGACAGAGCAGAAAGATAACCCTTGAGAGTTCCCAAAGCAGAGCCCTGCTGGGCAAGGGTTAGAATGAATAGAAGAACAGTGGAAAGAGAAGCAGAAAGAGGGTCAATAGTACTTTCTGTATAGTATGATACACAGGTATATAACGTCTTAGTGGGGGAACGCCTGGCTGCCAAAATAACGTTTCGTACTTCGGGAGGAAGGTCAAAAGCCATCAACTGCCTCCGCTCAATCGCCACGCATTGCGGTGCAGAGTTGACAGATTAGGGTGGAGGACCCTCTCCTACTGCTGCGTACAGCAGGCCTGAGCTCCACTCGTGATGAAAGGCGTCGCTGAGCGACAGCGGCCTTGGAAACTCCAAAGCACAGTAATGCTGACACTGCTTTTCTCTTTGGTGGTGAACAGATCTAACCAAGATTCTCCCCACTGCTGAAAGAGACCTTGCGCCACCTCCAACTGGAGACATAATTCGTTATTCGCTTGGCATCGACGGCTGAGTTTGTCTGCCTTGGCTTTCAGAGAACCTGCCAGGTGTTGAACCACCAGGGTTATGCCCTGCAGTTCCAGCCATGTCCAGAGATACAGAGCCTCTCGCCAATGGGTCCACGACCCCACTGCCCTGCTCGTTCGAGTACCACTTGGCAGTGGTGTTGTCCGTGAACACCTCCACTAACTTCCCCTTGATAGAGGGAAGAAATGCCTTCAATGCCAATTGAATCGCTGGTAGCTCCAACAAATTGATGTGGAGCCTCGATTCCGCCAGAGACCAGTGTCCTCTGATCTCCACCTCTCCCAGATGGCTGCCCCATCCTAGAAGTGACACATATGTCACGACTGTGAGATCTGGTTGGGGAGGGGACCCGCAGTTCCATCCGAGATCTGGATCACGTCGGTGAGATTTCCCCGATGATGTGCCCACTGGAACTTCAGGTCCCACTACAGAGCCTACATACGCCACGTGGCATGCTTTACAAACAGGATGCAGGAGGCCATGAGGCCCAACAGCCTCAAAGTCAGTCTCATCGAAATCCAGGATAGAGGCTGAAACATCAGAATCCTAACCTGAATATCCTGGACTCGCTGCTCGGGAAGATAGGCCTGAAACTGCACTGTGTCCAGAACAGCCCCAATGAAAGGGATCGTCTGAGAAGGAGTCAGGTGTGACTTTGGCATGTTTATAGAGAACCCCAGTTAATGCAGGAGGTCCGCCGTAGTCTGAAGGTGGGAGATGACAGCCTGGGGTGAGGGCGCCATCAACAGATAGTCATCAAGGTAGGGGAAGAATGACATCCCTAACCTGCGCAGATGAGCCTGAGCAGCGACCCTGCCATCACCTTGGTGAACACCTGAGGGGCACTAGTAAGGCCAAAGGGGAGCACAGTAAACTGATAGTGCTTGTGGCCTGCCTTGAACAGCAGGTAACGCCTGCACACACATGGGGATGTGAAAATACCCATCCTGCAGGTCCAACTCTACCATCCAGTCTTCTTGGTCTAGGGCAGACAAGACTTGAAGCTAAAGTAAGCATCTTGAACTTCTCCTTCTTGAGGAAGAGATTGATGGTCCGAAGATCTAAAATGGGCCACAACTCTTTGTTCTTCTTCAGAATCAGAAAGTAGCCACTGCCTACTTCTGAATCCGGCACCTTCTCTATAGCTCCCTTGACCAGAAGATCTGTAACTTCCTCTTGGATCAATTTTAAGTGATTCTCCGCCAGCCGTTCTTGAGTTGGCAGAATGGGAGGTGGAAAAGAAAGGAAAGGCAGAAAATAGTCCTTCTGAATGACCTGCAAGACCTGCTTGTCCAATGTTATGGACCTCCAGTTGGGTAAATGATGATGGATTCTTCCACCAACTGTAGTGGTGTGGTCTTGCCGAGTCAGACTAGGAGTGCTTGGAGGCTGCGGCTGCTGAGGGCAGGGTGGCCGACGACGTCTGGCTTTCATTCCTTGGTCAGAATGAACTGCGTCCATGTCCTCGCACAACTTGGGAAGTCTGTGCAGGACGGTGGCTGGGATAGAGCTGACACGGCTGGAAAGCCCTTCCCTTGCCACGAAAGATGCGAAAGCTAGACTGGCCACGAGGTGTAGTAGAGAGGCCCAAGGATCCATCCATAGCTCGAGAGTCCTTGAACCTCACTAGGGCTGAGTCTGCCTTCTCCCCATAAAGACGGGATCCATCAAAGGGCATGTCCATCATATTTGCCTGGACATCGCCCGAGAAGCCAGCTGTCCTAAGCCAGGTGTGGCACCTCAAGGCCACTGCCAAAGAAATCAATCTGCCCAGCGAATCCATTGTGTCAAGGCCACACCTTATGGTGAATTTTGCTGCATATCTCCGTCCGTAACTGCCTGCGAGAGAACAGCCTGGGCTTCATCCGGGACTTGTGGCAGCACTTGCGCAACTGTCTGCCAAAGGGAGTGGAAGAAAAGGCCCAATGAGCATGCAATATTCACTGATAGCAATGCCAGGCTGGAGGAAGACAACATCTTCTTTCCAAGTGAATCCAGCCTCTTGGATTCCCTATCAGGAGGGGTGGAAGGGAATGCCACTTTGGATGTAGAAGCCTGCACCACCAAACTTTCAGGGGTGGGGTGTTGGCTGAGGAACTTTGGGTCGCACGGAGCTGTGCGATGGCGGCGTGCAATTGTCCTATTCACAGGAGCCCATGTGCTAGGCTTAGACCACGTGCCTAGAAGGACATCATTGACGGGGCAAAAGGAGTTCAGAAGTGGAAGCCCCAGGTTGAATCACTTCGGTCAGGAGATTAGTCCTCACTGCACAGAGGGCAACTCTAGTCCAAGGACCTCGGCTGCCCTCTAAACCACCATGGCATAAGATGCTTGCTACGCCACCAAAATCCAATGCGGCCCCCTCTGACCCTTTGGGGGCCGAAAGCTCACCAGAGGTGTCGGGCCACTCAAAACGCGGCGCATGGCCTCGTAAAATTCTTGTATTTGAGTAAGGGTTGCTCTGGCTCCCGGAAAGGGAGGGAGGAGCAAAGTCGACCATGGATCCGGCTCCGCAGACCCATGCCTTGAGCGAAGGTGCTCTTTACCTCGTTTGTTGACGGATGACAGTCGAGGCAAAGATGAAGTCCGCTTGGACTTCTTGTGACTCTTCCCCGAGTTTCATGAAGACCTTGAATGAGACAAAGAGGACTTGGAGTTTCGGGAGCGGTCCTGCGACCTCCTCTTCTTTGATCGGGACATGGACCTCCGCAGAGCCTTGCTGGATGGTGTCGAGACTGCCAGGCCACAAGGAGCTTCATAGCCCACTCCCCCTAGGCCTTCAGAGCCATAGCCCGAGAGTCCGAGAATGACTTCAAATCGTGGTCGCACTTTAGACACCAGCGACAGACAAGGTGTGGGTTGGTAACCAACATCATGCGGTGATAGGCAACGCATGGTTTGAAACCTGACTTCCTCAAAGACATCCTCGCAAACGAAGTCGACAAAAAGTCGAAAACAGGCCTGTCAAAAAGCGACAAAGGGGTAGCTCTTCCCGGATTGGTGCTTAACTGGTGTGGAAAGAAAAGAATTGATGTCCGCGCACATGGGTGGCGCCTTTATAGGTGACCACAACGTCATAACCGACGCTACCGAAACCGACGTCACGCAGAGCCAAATCGAGCCACCCAACGGTGCGCGCAAGAGGTATTGCTCAGAAAAAGTTTCCAGATCCAGCCTAACGCCTGAGAAATTCAAAGGTAAGGAATCTGCAGCTTGAAGTTACAACACAATGTACATTACACAGGCCTTGATTAGGTCAGCAAGCATGGCTATAGAAAACAACACTCATTTAAAACAGTGTTAACACAACATTATGACTGATCCATTGAGATGGGAGTTATTACAGAAATTGTGAGTATTATTATTCTTACTTCTTCCAGGATTTGACATTCTGCTCATACAGTTGAACCTCACTTGCAAATTTATGAACAAAAGTTCCCCACTGCTTATGCTATCAAATCAATGCAACACCACTCAGAATAATTATGCATCAAGACATTGTATCCTGAATGGCAAAACATGATTATTGTTTAATACTAATACAGTTATTGTGTAATGCTCTACATGGCAAAGGACACATGTCTATATCATGTGCAAAGTTCCCTAACAGGGCATCCAGAGCTGACATAACCAAGCAATCTACGAAAGAATCATTACTGCTAAGATTGTTTTTTGTAGGGAAGTAGGATCTGCTTTCATGGTTACCCCCACTTTTGCAGGTGTCATGCCTGACTGGGATCCTGCTTATCAGGACCCCAGTCTCTGTGCTTCTTCCCTTAATTAGACCATGGCTTACCTGTGGGTGCTTCCTTAGATTCGTTGTGGGTCAAGATTCAGATCCGAAACCACTTCATCTTCAACCGTCTGGGCACTTTGGACTTCGTTGGACTTCGCTTTGGGAACCGAGACTGCAACTGGGAAGACTCCTGCTGCTCCTGGTCTCATCATACTGCCACTCTTCTGCGTCGTGTGTGCCTGTGCTCCATACAGGTTCTTCTACAGGCCTGTGGACATCCAAGACAACCGAAGGAACCTCCCTTGGAGTGAAGGAGTCCCTCCCCTGCATCTGCAGGCAATGCAACGAAGTTGACTGGTCTGATGTTCCTGAGCTCCCACGGACACTGAAAGGTTCAGCAACACAGGTGGTGGCTTTGCAGCTCCCTCGAGGCCTGCACTGTCTTCACAGCAAGCTTGAGGCCAGTATCCCTCATCGGAACCCCTGGAGCATTACCCCTGTGCACCACGTCGACTTGCCGTTATGAAGGCTTGTTGACTCTTTCCTCCAGAGATCTTCGGCTACAAGAAGTTCCAGCCTCAAGCAACTCTTGCTATAAGATCTTCGTCCTCATCGCATCATCTGCACCGTGGGTGTTCATTATTGGTGAGCTCCTCAAAGTCCTCTTGCGACTCCTGTACCTCCGGCCTGTGGGTCATCTTGAGGGTCTTCCTTGGCTCCAGTGGGCTTCCCTGCTTGCTCGGGGCCTGCTCTGACTTACCTGCTCGTGATGAGTCACTTGGATCTTGCAGGTCCCGACATTGCACTGTTTTCATCTACTGCATTCATTGCCATTACCAAGGCTTGTTGGTGGTCCTGACGGACACTGACCCCTGGCTCTTGATATCTGACATGGAACAGTTTGTGAAAGGCTCCTGATCTTCCACAGAGTTGCCTGGTCCTGCATCTCCGACATAGGTGGGCATCATTTGTCTTCCGTGCCTCCTGGTCCAACCTGAGTGGCATAGACTCTGTCCCTTCTGCTTGCAGGTACATATCATTTTGAATCCATATTTGGATTCCACCGCACTCTTTCACCTTCTTCGCCAGCGGCATCTTCACTGAAGTCCTCCATTGTGGTCTACAGCAGTTTCCGATGTCAATTCGCACCTAGGCACCCGGCGTCCCTGGTGTAGGTAGCCTGGTTCCCGGGGTGACTCTCCAACCTTCCATCTTCCACAGGGTTTCTTCTGGGTCCTCAGGGAAGGGTCCTTCTACTTTAAAAACTGCAACACCGACTTACCCATTGACTTGTATTGAGCATGTGCCGTGTTCCCACTGTGCACATGGCCTCCGTGGGGTTCCTGGGTACTTACCTTGGGTGTTCCCTTGGGTCCCCAGCTCTTATACGTGTTCTGGGTTCAGTCTCCACTTAGGTCTTGGTTCACATTCCACTTTATTAGTATATGGTTTCACTGTGTATGTGTGCACACTTACGTGTTCTTTCACTAAATTATTGTGTGCATTGTGATTATATCTCCGGGTAGGAGATATTGAAATGTGTTAGTGAGTGTTTAAAATAAATGCATTTTTTTATAACTACACTGCGTGGTTCTTTTTCACTTAACCCACACTATAAGATTAAGTACTGGTAAAACAAGCTGCATTACACTCCTTCTGGACTAAGCCTGAAGGCTGCTCTCCACAGCTACCACTTAGAGAGCTTTCTAGGGTTGTCTATGTCAGGGTCTAGCCCTCGCGCCTGCCGAACAAACTACATTTCCCAGAGGTCCGGGGGTTGGAACTACCGATCCCAGCAGCCTTTGCGGTAGGACCGGTGTTAGACCTGGCACCTTGGCGTGAGTTTCCCTTCCACTTTTTGATGGTGTGCCTCGACTGTTTTGCTGGTGTTGTCCGCTCAGGGCACTGCGCCACGGCTAATCCGTGCCGCAGTGCAAGTGCTCCCTAGATAAAGTGTACCTGTAATTGATGTCCATGATTGGTTTATTGGATTCACTGTCAGTCCCCAGTAAAGTGCACCAGGGGTGCCAGGGCTTGTGAATGCCAATGCTGCTGGTGGGCTTGCAGCGCTGGTTGCGCCACCCACGGAAGCGGCCTTGTAAAGTGTGTCTAGGGTCTGCCACCGCAGACCCTGTGCGCGGTCCGGGACCGTCGCGCTGACTGCGCAAGTGCCCCCACTTGCCAGTCCCTAAACCTTCCCTTACCTACATATTAGCCACCCCTCTGGTAGGCCCGAGGGCAGGGTGCATTGTAGGCATAAGGTAGGACATGCCCTGATGTGTGTGGCATGTCTTAGTAGTGAATTACAGCCTTGTCGTTTTTCACTATTGAAGGCTACCTGCTCTCCATAGGCCAGAATGGGCTGCCGGGGTCACGCCAACGCTGTGACCCCAGTGGACTCAGAGAGCATGGTAGAGTGTCAAGTTTGGTATGCCTGAACTCAGAATAATAAAATACTTCTTGTAGTCAAGTTTATTTTAGTATCCTGGGTTTGTAAATACTACTTTTAGAAAGTTAGTATTTACTGACCTGACCATCTCAGTCCGCCTCTGCTGTGTGTATGTGTTCTGCCTGGCAACAGTAAGGAGCAGGGTGGGGGGATCCCCAGAGACAGGTTGGCTGCCAGGTGGTGGGTAGAGAGATTACACCTGGATGGGGGGAGGAGTACACCTTGACTCTTGAATAGACCTGTGCTCTGCCACCACAAAGCCGGCGCCACCCCCTGTGGGGCGGCTGATGTCTCTGCCCTGCTGCTGAAAGGAAAGAGCAGAGTCACCATAACCGAGTGCTCCAGAACTGGACTGAGCCAGGCCTAGGCCCCCTGGCGCTAAAGAACAAAAGAATTGGTGTATAAAAGTAGGAGCCTGGCTCCTAAGAAATCAGAATCCTGTTTACCACAAAGGACCTCTGCCCGACTAGAAGGAGAAGAAGACGCCGGAGGAGCTGGCCTGCTGCTTGCCTTGCTGAGAGAGGAGAGGAAGAGACTTACTGAAAAGACTTTGCTACTTTGTGCTTGAACATTCTCCAAGGGCTTGATCTGAGCTTGCCCCCTGAACTGAACCCCAGGAACAGTGGGTTCTCTGTGCTTCTTGCTCGTCCTCCAATTCGAGCCGTGTGTGCATCCCGCTGGAAAAGAGACTGCGCCCCTCATCGCCCCTCCTAGGGCCGTGACACTCAGAAGCTCGCCTGCCTCCAACCCGTGAGAGCCCCGCTCCGTCCCGAGCCGCTCTCTGTCCCCGGGCCAGGCCGCCTGCATCCCTGTCACCGCCTGCTACTGGAGCGCGCTGACCGCGCTATCACCCCTCCTGCCGGAAGCCGTCCGACGACTGTGATCTACGCCGGGTCACCCAGCTGCACGGACTGTGCCCTGTGACCCCGCTTCGCTATCCCCGGACATCTCAGGCCGCGCCGCCCCCGCTGTGGAGACCCTCCTGCACCGCCGTGCTAAAGGGTCGCTGGCCGCGCCTGCCTACGTGCCCACACCTGCTGATTGAGGACCCAAGAACACTTCCCAAGCTGAGAGTCGCACCGACCTGTGCCGACTCTCCACATCACGAAAGAAGTTCCAGTATCGGGCTCGGGGCCCGCAACGCCTTATTTCCCCGTTCCCAGGAGTCGATCCCTGTGAGTACTGGAACTACAAGTAAAGAGACTACAAAGTATCCATTTGAAACAACGAACCAAGAACATTTGCCTGCTGTATAACCTGGTGGCCTAGCGAAAACGTTATTGGTCTTGTGATAAGTCTGTTGAGAGATATATACCGTATTTTTACATAAAGAAGCGTATTTTTATATATATCCAAGCCTGGTGTCCGTTTCTGGGGGGATTGATGTATTTACTGTGTGTATGATTGTAAGTGCTTAACCAACAACGCCTGAGGAATCGCCTTGGCTGCTCACGCCACGCACCTAGAGGGTGAGCAAGGGTCATTCGCGAGGGGTTATCCTGCGCCCTGACGTGGAGGAGAGGGTTCCTGCTTGACACAAGGGCAACCTTGCGCCAACCAGAGATCCCCGACTCTAACATTGTTGGCAGCGGTTGGGATTTCGGATTTGCACTTGTAATTTGCATACAGTGAATTATTAATCACCAGATAGTGAGAGCAGACCAAATAACGCAGCCACAGGTTTAACTTTGTTGAGACATCTGCCATTACTGCAACCATGCCTGGCTCACACTCCGCTGGGAGAGCACTCTCTGTGATTTCTGGAATCGATGAGGTGGATTGGGAGAGACTGGAAGGCTACACGATGGAGCAATTGAAAGGCTACAGTGTACAATTCAGAGTCCCCCATGCTGGATGCAAGAGGAAGCCCCAGTACACCAAGGCGTTGAGAGCCTGGAAGGAGTCACGAGACCTACGGAATGCGGGGGACATCGTTCCACCCGACAACCTTGAGGAGCCCAGCAGAGTCCGGTCGCCAGAGGAGCTGGCAGACAGGGCAGCAGACAGGGCGCATGCAATGGAGATGGCAAAGTTGGCAGGACAGATGGAAATGGAAAAGCAGAAGTTGGCCCTGGAGGCACAACAACGCCAAATGGATCATGATATCAGATTGAAGGAGTTGGAGCTGAAGGCAAAAAGTTTGGACACCGCTCCTTCTGGTGGCAGCACTCCACCAGCGCAGGTAGAGTCCAAGGTGTACATCCCCAAAGATGTAGTAAAGGAGTATTTCAGAAAGGATGACATAGGGCAGTGGTTTAGGGCCTACGAGGTGGCCATGTCCTCACACCGGGTCCCTGAGAAAGACTGGGGAGCGGGGTTGTGGGGAAGGTTCCTTGCTGAAGGGCGTGACACCCTGTTAGATTTACCCTTAGATCTCCAAACCTCATACCCCCATATGAAGGAAGCTTTAATGACCAGGTATGGGTTAACTCCGGAGCTATATAGACAGCGGTTCAGGGAGACGAAGAAGATCCCTGAGAGTACGTATGTGGAATATGTGACCTTTTTCTGCAGAGCGCTGGATGGTTGGGTGAAGGGTAGCAAAGTGAATGATTATCAAGGGCTGCTTGATTTAATTGCATGGGAGCACTTGTCCAGTCAATGTTTTCCTGAGCTACGCCAGCACCTGATAGATAGCAAGCTGTCCAACCCGAGGAAGCTTGCTGAGGAGGCGGACCGCTGGCTCAGCACCAGGGTCCACAAGGGTCAAGTGGGAGACTCCGCCAAAGGTGGGCAGGGTCCCCAGCAGAAGAGTGGGGGGGACAAGGGTAAACAGAAGGGGTTCCAAAAAGGCCCCCAAAGTAATTCCCAAGGGAACCAGCAGAAGGGTTCTCAGCCTCCCCCACCCCCGCAGCAGAACGGGGCCCCGACCGGTAGACCTGTTCCAAAGGGGCCCTTCAATTGTTATAAGTGTGGTGATCCGGGTCACATTGCCTCTGATCCTAAGTGTCGCCTGTTTGGTAAGACCGCACCCACTGGTGCTCCACCCCGGCAAGTAGCTAGTGTTAACTTTGGGGAGGAAGTAGCAGTCCAGGAGGGTGGGGGTCCCGGGCAGATGACCCTAGTCTCGCTAGGAGACAGTGAGATGGTCCCTGTAACCTACCTACCCTCTAACACTAAGAAATATGGGCAGGTGGTGACCATCAATGGAAAGAAGGTTGAGGCTCTTAGAGATACAGGAGCCAGCGTGACCTCGGTGAGGCAACACCTGGTGTCTCAAGAGCAGATTGTACCCAATGCCTACTGTAGGGTTGTCAATGCTGACAACGTAGAGAGTCGTTGTCCAATGGCTCAAGCTCCCTTTGAGTGGGGGGAGGTCTCTGGTACTCTACAAGTCGCTGTGAGAACTGACATGCCTGTAGACTGTCTGCTAGGGAACGACCTGGAGAGTTCCCCTTGGGAAAAGGTGGAGAAGACCACGCATCTGAGGATGGTGGGTCTACCCGACTGGGCGTGCGTGACCACCCGGTCCATGGCAGCCAGTAGGGGTGTTGAGAGGGTCCTGGAACCTGAGGGAGAGGTCCAGGGACCGGCCTTAGGGAGAAGGCGCAGGAGGCGCGGGAAACCGGCCCCCGAAGTTCCCACGGCCCAGGAGGAAGTAGACCCTGAGGGGGATGCTCTGGAGCCTACCGGGGAACAGATTGCCGAACTGGGAGATCTGCCTGAGCTGACCCATTGGCAGCAAGAAGGAGGTCCCTCCAGGGAGGAATTCTGCAGGGAGCAGAAAGAATGCCCTTCTCTCGTAGGTATGCGGCAACAGGCTGCAGACCAGGCCAATGGTGTTCAGGCCAAAACACACTACGTGTACTGGGAGAGTGACCTCCTGTATTCCGAGCCTAAGGCTGCTGAACCTGGGTCAGCCCGTGTGCTGGTGGTACCCCAGAAGTTCAGAACCTTCCTACTGGGGCTGGCTCACGATGTGCCTTTAGCAGGACATTTGGGGATGGACAAGACCTATGACAGGCTTGTCACCCACTTTTACTGGCCCCAAATGCACAAGAATTCCGATTCCTACTGCAGAACCTGTCAGACTTGCCAGGCAAGTGGTAAGAGCGGAGGGAAGCACAAGGCTCCTCTGCAACCTTTCCCTGTGGTCGGTACGCCATTCCAACGAGTGGGTATTGACATTGTGGGGCCTCTGGACCCCAAGACAGCCCTGGGCAACAGGTTCATCCTGGTCTTGGTGGACCATGCCACCCGGTACCCTGAAGCCATCCCTCTGAGGACAGTGACGGCCCCCGTGGTGGGACGGGCACTGATGGGGATTTTCTCCCGAGTGGGATTCCCTCTAGAGGTGGTGAGCGACAGGGGGACCAATTTCATATCCACATATATGAAATCCCTGTGGAAGGAGTGTGGGGTAACTTACAAGTTCACCACTCCTTACCATCCCCAAGGAAATGGGTTGGTTGAGAGATTCAACCGAACCCTCAAAGGCATGATCATGGGCCTGGACGGTCCAATGAGGCGTAAGTGGGACGTCCTCTTGCCATGCCTGCTCTTCGCTTACCGAGAGGTGCCACAGAAGTCTCTAGGGTTCAGCCCCTTTGAGCTTCTGTATGGTCACCCGGTAAGAGGACCTCTGAGTTTGGTGAAGGAAGGCTGGGAGCAATCTCCCAGGAAACCTCCCCAGAATGTATATAGTTACATGCTGGCCTTCCGAAACCAGACTCGGCGTTTCAGGCAACTTGCTGAGGCAAATCTGGAAGCCAGCCAGGAGGAGATGAAGCGGTGGTACGACCGGAATGCCACTCTGGTAGAGCTTCAACCTGGACAAAAGGTGTGGGTCTTGGCCCCAGTGGAGCCGTGTGCACTTCAGGATAAGTGGACAGGTCCATTTGAGGTTGTGGAGCGCAAAAGTCCTATCACCTACTTGGTGGACATGCAGACTCCCAGGAACCCTTTGAGGGTCCTACATGTTAACCGCCTTAAGCCCCACTTAGAGAGGACCGAAGTGGGCATGCTGCTGGCCACTGATGATGGAATGGAAGAGGAGACCGAGCCTCTTCCCGACCTCTTAGTGGCCTCTGAGAAAGATGGGTCAGTGGAAGGAGTTAACCTCTCACCCTCCCTGACGCCCGAACAACAGGAAGATTGCCGCCACTTGCTGGGACAATTTTCCGACCGATTCTCCCTGGTTCCTGGTGTCACAGATTGGTGCGTCCATGATGTGGACACAGGAGACAGCTTACCTGTAAAGCACAAGGCTTACAGGGTAACTGACAGGGTCAGAGCTTGCATTAAGGAGGAGGTCTCCAAAATGCTTGCGCTAGGGGTGGTTGAGTCCTCCAGCAGTCCTTGGTCCAGCCCCGTGGTCTTGGTCCCCAAAGCTGCTGCGCCGGGAGCCACACCTGAACCCCGGTTCTGTGTGGACTACAGAGGACTCAATTCAGTCACGAAGACTGACGCGCACCCCATCCCCAGAGCTGATGAGCTCATTGATCGGCTGGGGGCTGCCCGGTTCCTCAGTACGTTTGATCTAACGTCTGGGTACTGGCAGATCGCCTTGACCGATGGGGCCAAAGAGAGGTCAGCATTCTCTACACCAGATGGGCACTTCCAGTTCCGAGTCATGCCATTTGGGATGAAGAATGCCCCTGCCACCTTTCAGAGGTTGGTCAACCAGGTACTGGTTGGGCTGGATGCGTTCAGTGCCGCCTACCTGGATGACATCGCAGGGTTCAGTGCCACCTGGCCTGAACACCTGCGCCACCTCTGGGAAGTGTTGATGGCGCTGCGCCGAGCAGGCCTCACGATCAAGACAAGCAAGTGCCAGATCGGGCAGGGTTCCGTGGTGTACTTGGGACACCAAGTGGGGAGTGGCAAGGTGGCACCCTTGCAACCCAAAATTGAAACCATCCTGGCTTGGGAACCCCCCAAGACGCAGACCGCAGTGAGGGCCTTCCTGGGGCTCACTGGGTACTACAGGAGGTTTGTCAAGGGCTATGGAACGATCGTTGCCCCCTTGACAGAGCTGACTTCGAAGAAGCAGCCCAGGAACGTGATTTGGACTGACACCTGTCAGAAAGCTTTCGACACCCTGAAGACTGCCATGTGCACGGCGCCCGTGCTCTTGGCCCCCGACTTCTCCAAGGAATTCCTAGTCCAGACAGACGCTTCAGAGCATGGTGTAGGGGCTGTTCTCTCACAGATGACTGAGGAGGGCTGGGACCAACCCGTAGCCTTCATCAGTAGGAGGTTACTTCCACGGGAAAGTAGGTGGAGTGCAATTGAGCGAGAAGCATTTGCTGTGGTCTGGGCGCTGAAGAAGCTAAGACCCTACTTGTTTGGGTCTCACTTCCGGGTTCAGACGGACCACAGGCCCCTCAGATGGTTGATGCAAATGAGGGGTGAAAACCCGAAGCTGTTGAGGTGGTCCATCTCCCTACAGGGTATGGACTTTACGGTGGAACACCGTCCTGGTACAGATCACGCCAACGCTGACGGTCTGTCCAGGTATTTCCGCCTTAGTGACGAGGAACCCCCTGGGCAAGGGTAGTTCTCCCCACATTTCAGCTGGAGGGGACACGTGTTAGACCTGGCACCTTGGCGTGAGTTTCCCTTCCACTTTTTGATGGTGTGCCTCGACTGTTTTGCTGGTGTTGTCCGCTCAGGGCACTGCGCCACGGCTAATCCGTGCCGCAGTGCAAGTGCTCCCTAGATAAAGTGTACCTGTAATTGATGTCCATGATTGGTTTATTGGATTCACTGTCAGTCCCCAGTAAAGTGCACCAGGGGTGCCAGGGCTTGTGAATGCCAATGCTGCTGGTGGGCTTGCAGCGCTGGTTGCGCCACCCACGGAAGCGGCCTTGTAAAGTGTGTCTAGGGTCTGCCACCGCAGACCCTGTGCGCGGTCCGGGACCGTCGCGCTGACTGCGCAAGTGCCCCCACTTGCCAGTCCCTAAACCTTCCCTTACCTACATATTAGCCACCCCTCTGGTAGGCCCGAGGGCAGGGTGCATTGTAGGCATAAGGTAGGACATGCCCTGATGTGTGTGGCATGTCTTAGTAGTGAATTACAGCCTTGTCGTTTTTCACTATTGAAGGCTACCTGCTCTCCATAGGCCAGAATGGGCTGCCGGGGTCACGCCAACGCTGTGACCCCAGTGGACTCAGAGAGCATGGTAGAGTGTCAAGTTTGGTATGCCTGAACTCAGAATAATAAAATACTTCTTGTAGTCAAGTTTATTTTAGTATCCTGGGTTTGTAAATACTACTTTTAGAAAGTTAGTATTTACTGACCTGACCATCTCAGTCCGCCTCTGCTGTGTGTATGTGTTCTGCCTGGCAACAGTAAGGAGCAGGGTGGGGGGATCCCCAGAGACAGGTTGGCTGCCAGGTGGTGGGTAGAGAGATTACACCTGGATGGGGGGGAGGAGTACACCTTGACTCTTGAATAGACCTGTGCTCTGCCACCACAAAGCCGGCGCCACCCCCTGTGGGGCGGCTGATGTCTCTGCCCTGCTGCTGAAAGGAAAGAGCAGAGTCACCATAACCGAGTGCTCCAGAACTGGACTGAGCCAGGCCTAGGCCCCCTGGCGCTAAAGAACAAAAGAATTGGTGTATAAAAGTAGGAGCCTGGCTCCTAAGAAATCAGAATCCTGTTTACCACAAAGGACCTCTGCCCGACTAGAAGGAGAAGAAGACGCCGGAGGAGCTGGCCTGCTGCTTGCCTTGCTGAGAGAGGAGAGGAAGAGACTTACTGAAAAGACTTTGCTACTTTGTGCTTGAACATTCTCCAAGGGCTTGATCTGAGCTTGCCCCCTGAACTGAACCCCAGGAACAGTGGGTTCTCTGTGCTTCTTGCTCGTCCTCCAATTCGAGCCGTGTGTGCATCCCGCTGGAAAAGAGACTGCGCCCCTCATCGCCCCTCCTAGGGCCGTGACACTCAGAAGCTCGCCTGCCTCCAACCCGTGAGAGCCCCGCTCCGTCCCGAGCCGCTCTCTGTCCCCGGGCCAGGCCGCCTGCATCCCTGTCACCGCCTGCTACTGGAGCGCGCTGACCGCGCTATCACCCCTCCTGCCGGAAGCCGTCCGACGACTGTGATCTACGCCGGGTCACCCAGCTGCACGGACTGTGCCCTGTGACCCCGCTTCGCTATCCCCGGACATCTCAGGCCGCGCCGCCCCCGCTGTGGAGACCCTCCTGCACCGCCGTGCTAAAGGGTCGCTGGCCGCGCCTGCCTACGTGCCCACACCTGCTGATTGAGGACCCAAGAACACTTCCCAAGCTGAGAGTCGCACCGACCTGTGCCGACTCTCCACATCACGAAAGAAGTTCCAGTATCGGGCTCGGGGCCCGCAACGCCTTATTTCCCCGTTCCCAGGAGTCGATCCCTGTGAGTACTGGAACTACAAGTAAAGAGACTACAAAGTATCCATTTGAAACAACGAACCAAGAACATTTGCCTGCTGTATAACCTGGTGGCCTAGCGAAAACGTTATTGGTCTTGTGATAAGTCTGTTGAGAGATATATACCGTATTTTTACATAAAGAAGCGTATTTTTATATATATCCAAGCCTGGTGTCCGTTTCTGGGGGGATTGATGTATTTACTGTGTGTATGATTGTAAGTGCTTAACCAACAACGCCTGAGGAATCGCCTTGGCTGCTCACGCCACGCACCTAGAGGGTGAGCAAGGGTCATTCGCGAGGGGTTATCCTGCGCCCTGACGTGGAGGAGAGGGTTCCTGCTTGACACAAGGGCAACCTTGCGCCAACCAGAGATCCCCGACTCTAACAACCGGATATAGGGGAAACTAACGAAGACGAAGGCGTTCGTGATTTTGTGAGTTCCGAGGGAGCGGCGGCTACCTTCAGAAGTTCCGGTAGCTTTTCCCTT
This sequence comes from Triturus cristatus, assembly GCF_964204655.1. NCBI lineage: Eukaryota > Metazoa > Chordata > Amphibia > Caudata > Salamandridae > Triturus > Triturus cristatus. The sequence goes on along the minus strand of NC_140595.1, from coordinate 774,983,272 downwards.
TGAGTTGGTGGTGGACACGGACCGTAGAATTTTGAAGTGCCGGCGTGCGTACGGCTGAGTTAGCGATGACGCACCCGGTAGGACACTGACACCCTGGCGATAATCCGAGAGACACTACCGGAGCCCGGACGAGAGTACGGTGAGTCAGGGAGCAGCCTGGAGGTGGTGCCTTCGTGCAAGGTATCCCGGAGTGCATACCAGTGGCGGAGTGCGAGGGGCAGGCATACTCTGCATTGCCGTCACGAAGAAAGTCTTATGTGGAATACAAGTGCCAACGCGGGCGGCGGTAGTTGATCACTACGCCCTACCGTGGTTGGAGGGACCCCCGTGTGGGGACAGAGCATTGGTTAAAACTTCGGGGTATATGCTGTTAATATACCCCGCAACAAGATATTTCCTTTTGTTTACATTGCAGCCACTTTGGGGGGTTTTCATGAGGAGCGAAAACCTCCATACTCAGAAGCTAGCACAGCGGATTCCCTTAGAGGTTAAGCAGCCCTCTCATGAGGGGAGAAGGGATAGCGGAAGCGTTCCAGGGAATAGAGTCATTGCGCTGAGACATTACTGGTGAATCATTACTGGTTGTAGTGAGAATTTACTGAGAGTAGCATGTATGCCCTATGTTAACCCTTGTGTTTATGTTTTCCAGCTTCCTTTCCCTGCTGACCCTCCCTTTCCCTTCCCTTTGGGTTTTTTCCCCTTTTGGGGATTTTTTCCCTCGCCGTATCATTCGAACACCCTGTGTGTAATACTTCAGGGTGTTGGGAAGGTCCGGAGGTGGAGCTTATTGCTGCGTCTGGATTCCGCAGAGTGAGAACCTGACAGAATCACGAACCCACGAATTGCATTCTGCCCGATTCAGTCGCAGCAATAATGCCGTCCATGGAGGAGGTGTTACATGCATTAGTACTGGTGCAACAGGAGTTGGCAGCGTCTAGAGCCGAAACTACGGCGTTAAGAGATAAGGTGGAACAGTTATCTAGGAAACCTTTTAGTGCCTCCTCTTCTGCATCCTCCATTCAAGTCACGGTACCCCCTCCCATTCCGTTGGCAACGCCCGAGAGGTTTTCTGGCGATCCTCGTAAGACGCAAGTGTTTTTGACTCAGGTGCTACTGCACTTCTCCTGTAAGCCAGCCTCTTTCCCCAGCAATCATTCGCGCGTGGCCTTCGCCATATCATATTTGGCGGGGGACGCCGCCAATTGGGCTGTGCCTTTGGTAAGACGGAACGATCCTATTTTGTCAGATTGGTCAGCCTTTAAGGATGAATTTGAGAAAATGTTTGATAGAAGGGCCACCACTTTCAGTGCCGACAAAGAACTCCTGGAGTTACGGCAGGGAAAGAATGAATTGATTACGTATTTAACTACTTTTAATCGGTTGGTGGCTGAGGCAGACTGGCCTGAGGAAAAGAGGATGTCCCTTTTTTACCAAGGGTTGAAGGAGGAGTTGAAGGATGTAGTGGCCCAAGTGGACCCTCAGCCAACCACGTGTGTGGATATGATTAATTTGGTCCTACGACTGGATAGTCGTATGACCGAGAGAGGGGGTAGCAGGAGACGATGGGACAGAGGGTCTGGTATTTCGGAGCGGTCAGGTCGGAAGTCAGGGGGAGGATCTGAAGAGAGTGCCGAACCGATGGAAATTGGGGCTCTTCGAGCTCAGTTGTCCAAGGAAGAGAAGGAAGCCCGGAGGACGCAGGGTCTCTGCCTGTACTGCGGTAAGAAGGGGCATTACGTTAGAGAGTGCCCCTTCAAACCCAAAGCCTCTGGGGGCACTCGATTCAAGCGAATAGCGGTCTCTTCCGTAGTGTCAGATGCGGTACCGGTTGAGGCCCCAAGACAGAGGGAGGTCAGAATTGGAAACTCACCTCGTTATCCACCATCGGGTGGGTGAAACTGAATTACATCTTGTTCTTCGCATGGAGCTTGCATGCGACCTACAAACCCATCAAGTCTCGGTGATGGTGGACTCAGGTGCAACGGGCAATTTCATAGATGAAGGTTTGGTATCCCGTCTAGCCTTGCCCCGGGTTCCCCGAGATAATCCTGAAGAAGTATTGGCAGTAGACGGACAGCCGTTGAAATCCGGTCAGATAACCGAAAGGACCAGTGAGGTGGGGCTCACCTTTAGGGCCCCGGGAGTGGTACACTCGGAGATAGTGACACTTAATATTATAGCAGCCCCCCAATACGAGGTTATCTTAGGTTTGCCCTGGTTGCGCCTACACAACCCGGTGGTTGATTGGAGGTCTAAGGCGATCCATTTTGTGCCTGAATACTGTCAGGAACATATGTCACATTATCCTTCGACTCATATAGCAGTGTTAACCTCCCCGTACTTAGCTGCCACGGCAGTAGAAACCAACGTACGACTTCCTGTGGAGTACAGTAGTTACAGTGATGTGTTCAGTGAGGTCAGAGCGGAATCGTTACCCCCTCATAGGGAGTACGATTGCCGCATAGACTTGGTGGAGGGGGCGAACCTCCCAACATGCAGAGTGTATGCCTTATCGGTACCCGAAACTGTCCACCTCAAAGAGTACATTGACCATTATCTTCGCTTGGGTTTCATCAGGCCTTCACGCTCTCCGGCAGCCTCTCCCATCTTCTTTATTGCGAAAGCCAATGGGGATCTAAGGGCATGTGTGGACTATCGCGTCTTGAATAAAAACACCGTACGCAACCGTTATCCTCTCCCCCTCATACCGGTGTTGCTTGACCAGGTGAGGGAGGCCCAGATCTATACCCGCTTGGACTTGCGGGGGGCTTATCACCTGGTTCGAGTACGCGAGGGGGATGAGTGGAAGACGGCGTTCAAGACGCGATACGGCCTCTACGAGTACACAGTGATGCCGTTTGGGCTGTGTAATGCCCCGGCGGCTTTCCAATTCTTCATTAACGATGTGCTGAAGGAATACGTGGATCGTTCTGTGGTCATGTACATAGACGACATCCTGATTTACTCCCCGGACGAGTCTTGTCATACCGAGCATGTGTGTCGTGTATTGGAAAGATTGAGAGAAAACAGTTTATATGTCAAATTGAGCAAATGCGAGTTTGGTGTACGGGAGGTGGAGTTCCTGGGGGTGAATCTCAGTCCCCAGGGGTTACAGATGTCGGATAGAAAGGTCAGGGCGGTGATGGATTGGCCCACCCCAAGAAACGTTCGTGAAGTGCAAAGTTTTTTGGGGTTCGCCAACTACTACCGCCGGTTCATAGGGCAGTTTTCTCACACGGCTATTCCTATTACTAGGTTGTTGAGGAAAGGGGTTCCCTTTGCATGGTCCCGAGAGGCCGATGAGGCCTTCAAGTCCCTAAAAAGAGCGTTCACTACAGCTCCAGTTTTGGCGCATCCCGTACCAGAACATCCGTTTGTGGTGGAAGCCGACGCTTCGGAGGAAGCAATCGGAGCGGTTTTATCCCAGCGTGATGCACACACTGGTTTCCTCCACCCGGTAGCCTTCCTGTCGATAAAATTGAGCCCTGCTGAAGTTAACTATACTATAGCGGAAAAAGAGCTTCTGGCTATCAAGAGGGCTTTCCAGGAGTGGCGGCACTATCTGTGGGGGGCCAGTCAGGCGGTAACCATCTATACTGACCATAAAAACCTTCAATACATGACCTCGGCGCGACATTTAACGCAGCGTCAAATGCGTTGGATGTTGTTCTTCGCAGGGTACAACTTCGTGGTCACATATAGACCGGGCAGTGATAATCGGAAGGCGGACGCGCTGTCTCGACAGGAGGTGCCGGGGGAGCAACCAGAGACCACCCCTCAGGCTATCATTCCGGCTACCAAGGTAATTGGTGTGATCCGGGTTGAGAAGTTCTTGGACACCATCAGGGAGTCCAGATCCCTGGGGGCCTGGGAAAGATGGGCGGCGAGTAAACCGGGCAGGGCGGTGAAACAAGGGCTGCCTTTTCAAGGAGAGGGACTGTATGTACCCACGAGGGAAATGCAGAAAAAAGCCTTCGTATGGTGCCACGTAACGCCCATGGCTGGTCATCCAGGAGTAACCAAGACTTTGCATTTACTTCGGAGACACTTTTGGTGGGGCTCGATGGTAACAGACACCAAGAGGTGGGTGAGGGAGTGTGCGGTTTGCGCCAGAGCCAAGGGGGAGAACACCCGCAAGAAAGGTCAACTAATGCCCATGCCCACGCCAGCTCGCCCATGGCAGAACATAAGCTTGGATTTTATAACCGGGTTGCCAAGGGATAAAGGGTATTCAGCTATCTTGGTGGTAGTGGATAACCTAACCAAGATGGGTCATTTTGTACCATGTTCGAATCTTCCCACCGCCAGTCAGACTGCTCAGCTACTAGCTTCTCAGGTTATACGATTGCACGGCCTGCCCCGGGTGATAGTGTCGGACAGAGGACCGCAGTTTGTTGCCCGTTTTTGGAAAACATGGTGTCAGGCACTAGGGGTGGAAGCGGCGCTGTCAACGAGATTTCACCCACAGACCGACGGGCAGACCGAGCGGTTAAATCAGACTCTAAAGAAATACCTCCGGTGTTATTCCGATGAAGCTCATGAATCATGGGTGGATTTGTTATGGGTGGCCGAATTGGCTTATAACAATGCCTGGCATTGTTCTACTGGCATGTCACCGTTCAAAGCCAATTTCGGGTACGACGCAAACACGTTACCCATTAACATCCCTTCGGCCGTTCAGAATCAGCCCGCAGTGCTGGCACACTTACGCAGGTTGAGGAAAGTGCACAAGGCGGTGCACACCCATGTGGTGAGGGCGAAAGAAGCATACAAGCACTGGGAGGATAAGCACAGGATCCCGGGTCCTCAGTTCCGAGTGGGGGACAAGGTGTGGTTGTCAACCAGATACATCCGTTTCAAACTACGAAGCATATTCCACCCACGCTTCATTGGTCCGTATCCTATAGTGAAACAAGTCAACCCCGTGGCCTACAAATTGCGACTGCCGTGCTCGTTAAGGATACATCCCGTGTTCCATGTGCACTTACTGAAGAAGGCCTTTACGGCCCACAGGAGGAAACCCCCACCGGTGTGTGGGGATGACGGGCTTGAATATGAGGTGCGGTCCATCCGCGATTCGAAGCTGCGTAGGGGAGTGTTGTGGTACCTGGTCTCCTGGAAGGGTTATCCGGTGGAGGACGACTCCTGGGAACCCTGGAACAACGTGCATGCCCCAAGAGCCGTGGCGTCTTTTCATCGGAGGTTTCCATCTAAACCTGGACCTAGGAGGCGCTGGGGAGGGGGGCGTACTGTCAGGGTCTAGCCCTCGCGCCTGCCGAACAAACTACATTTCCCAGAGGTCCGGGGGTTGGAACTACCGATCCCAGCAGCCTTTGCGGTAGGACCGGATATAGGGGAAACTAACGAAGACGAAGGCGTTCGTGATTTTGTGAGTTCCGAGGGAGCGGCGGCTACCTTCAGAAGTTCCGGTAGCTTTTCCCTTTGAGTTGGTGGTGGACACGGACCGTAGAATTTTGAAGTGCCGGCGTGCGTACGGCTGAGTTAGCGATGACGCACCCGGTAGGACACTGACACCCTGGCGATAATCCGAGAGACTCTACCGGAGCCCGGACGAGAGTACGGTGAGTCAGGGAGCAGCCTGGAGGTGGTGCCTTCGTGCAAGGTATCCCGGAGTGCATACCAGTGGCGGAGTGCGAGGGGCAGGCATACTCTGCATTGCCGTCACGAAGAAAGTCTTATGTGGAATACAAGTGCCAACGCGGGCGGCGGTAGTTGATCACTACGCCCTACCGTGGTTGGAGGGACCCCCGTGTGGGGACAGAGCATTGGTTAAAACTTCGGGGTATATGCTGTTAATATACCCCGCAACAAGATATTTCCTTTTGTTTACATTGCAGCCACTTTGGGGGGTTTTCATGAGGAGCGAAAACCTCCATACTCAGAAGCTAGCACAGCGGATTCCCCTAGAGGTTAAGCAGCCCTCTCATGAGGGGAGAAGGGATAGCGGAAGCGTTCCAGGGAATAGAGTCATTGCGCTGAGACATTACAGGTGAATCATTACTGGTTGTAGTGAGAATTTACTGAGAGTAGCATGTATGCCCTATGTTAACCCTTGTGTTTATGTTTTCCAGCTTCCTTTCCCTGCTGACCCTCCCTTTCCCTTCCCTTTGGGTTTTTTCCCCTTTTGGGGATTTTTTCCCTCGCCGTATCATTCGAACACCCTGTGTGTAATACTTCAGGGTGTTGGGAAGGTCCGGAGGTGGAGCTTATTGCTGCGTCTGGATTCCGCAGAGTGAGAACCTGACAGTCTAAGACCACTAAAATCACCATAAGGGTTGTCAGGATTAGTGCAGGGTGCTACACTTACATAAGTGATCACCATATACTAAGGCAGTCTCCTACAGTTTTTCACTCTCACTTTCTAATACATTTTGTAATATTCTCTCCTAAAAGTTGGTTGTGATTTATCTGGATAAAAGGAAAATAACAAAGGCCTATGAAGCACTATGGAATGCCCCCAATTTAAATGTAGTGAATTTTTGCGCACAACTTCCATTTTTATACCAAGCAAAAGCGTTTAGTCCCTCCATCAGTACATCCTATCGAGTGTAACGAAAAAGTTACTTACCTTCGGTAACGCTTTTTCTGGTGGATACAGTATCTGCCTGTGGATTCCTCACCTTATGAATATCCCCTGCGCCGGCATTCTCCGGATTTTTTTGTAGCTCTCCACGCCGATGAGGTCGTCACAATACCAAAGCTCCGCTCGCGGCTCCTCGTGACGTCACTGGAGCCATAAGAAGACCATGTTGGTGTGATGACGTCAGTTCCACCCATTTTTTCCATGCCACCGAGGCGAAACGGGCGGACCGACCATATGGAAAATGCATACATAGTACACAGTATTCACACAAATACACACAGTGTAAAGTGACAGAGGAAAGCAAACTAAAGCAAACATTTCCTTTAAATCTATAGAAAGGCAAAATAGAGGCAATGCAGAATGACAATATGAAACAACATATTAACGAATACCTCTTTTAAAGGTAACAAAAGGGTGGACAACGGGGAGGCGGGTGGGTCAGTGAGGAATCCACAGGCAGATAATGTATCCATCAGAAAAAGCGTTACCGAAGGTAAGTAACTTGTTCTTCTGATGGATACATCTGCCTGAGGAATCCCACAGCAGTCTCACTCCCGTAGGGGGGTGTCGACCCTTCTATACCAAAAAGTCCTGTAAAACCGAGCGTGCAAAATGGCTGTCCCTCCTCACTTCGGAATCCAAGCAGTAATGCTTCGTGAAAGTGTGGAGGGAAGCCCAAGTTGCAGCCTTACAGATGTCCAGCACAGGAACACCTCTGGACAAGACAGAAGTAGATGACTTAGCACTGGTGAATGAGACCTAATGCCTTAAGGAGGATCCTTACCAGCCAGAGCGTAGCAGATCTTGATGCACAAGACGATCCACCTGGATAAAGTGCGCGTGTGTACCGCCCTGCCTTTCATTCAACCAGCTTATCCAACAAAGAGCTGATCATCTTGGTGGAAGTCCTTTGTTCTATTCAAATAGAAACTAATCGCCCTCTTTGGATCCAAACGATGAAGCCTTTCCTCCTCCTTGGAAGGGAGAGGATAGAAAGTAGGGAGGGTAATGGACTGTCCTAGATGGAAGGGAGTTACCACCTTAGGCAGAAAAGCAGCCCTGGTCCTGAGTATCATCCTTTGAGCATGTATGGTCAGAAAAGGAGGCTTTGAACTCAAAGCGTGAAGCTCACTCACCCTCCTAGCCGAGGTGATAGCCACTAGAAAGACCGTTTTGAATGTCAGTAGTCTCAAAGCACAACTATGCATAGGTTCAAACGTGGAACCCATTAAAAAAGTTAACACCAGATTTAAATCCCACTGGGGCATAATAAAAGGAGTGGGCGGAAACATATTAGTAAGCCCCTTAATGAACCTTAAGACTATTGGAGACTTAAAAAGAGAAGGCTGATCGGGCAAACATAGAAATGCCGACAAAGCCGACAAGAACAAGTTACTTACCTTCGGTAACGATGTAGCTGTAAGAAACATTAGATAGTTAGATTCCTCACCTTAGAATATCCCCAGGCGTCAGGCTGGATCCGGAAAGATTTTTGTAGCAATACCCCTTGCGCGTCGCTAGGCGTCGTCTGCGGCTCCGCGTCCGTCGTCGGCGTCGTGCACCGGAATGACGTCGTCGGAGTACTTAGACGCCACCCTCACGCGCTGACGTCAGTTCTTATACATAGCTTTCCACGCCAGGGACGCTGAGCCATGCAAGAGACCGACACTGGTGCCAAAAAATCTAGGGCCCTGAAAGGGAGAACCTTAACCCTAGATGTCGGTTCGCAGAACGGGGAGGCTGGGTGGGTCGGTGAGGAATCTAACTAACTAATGTTTCTTACAGATACATCGTTACCGAAGGTAAGTAACTTGTTCATCTGAAAGAAACACGTTAGTTAGATTCCTCACCTTAGAATAGATACCCCAGCAATACCAACCCCGGAGGTGGGCCTGCGAACCAAGATCACACCAGAAAGTCCTGGAGAACAGAACGGCCAAAGTGGCCATCTCTCCGGACTTGGCTGTCCAGGCAATAGTGCTTGGCGAACGTGTGCAGTGAAGCCAACGTCGCCGCCTGACAGATGTCCTGCAAGGGGACTCCCCGTCCCAGGGCAGTTGTCGCCGCTGTGGCCCGGGTGAAATGGGCTCGCAGCCCAACAGGAGGGACCTTTTTCGCCAAGGAAAAGCAGAGTTTAATACACAACACGACCCATCGCGAGATGGTCCGCTTGTGCACAGCTTTACCCTTATTCGCACCTACATATCCAACAAAAAGTTGGTCGGCCACCCGGAACAGTTTTGTGCGGTCCAAATAAAATGACAGCGCACGTTTTGGGTCCAGACGGTGGAGCCTCTCTTCATCTTTTGAAGGACGCGGAGGCGGAAAGAAGGTGGGCAGCGTGACAGATTGCCCGATGTGAAAGGGAGTCACGACTTTAGGAAGGAAAGAAGGACAGGTCCGGAGGACAACCTTATCCGGATGAACCGAAAGGAAGGGAGGCCTAGCTGACAGAGGCTGGAGCTCACTCACCCGCCTAGCGGAGGTGATAGCCACCAGGAAGGCGGTTTTCAGAGTCAGTAGACGAAGTGGACAGTTGTGAAGGGGCTCAAAGGGAGCGCACATCAGAAAAGTAAGAACAAGGTTCAAGTCCCACTGAGGCATTACGAATGGAACAGGAGGGAACATATGAGTAATGCCCTTGAGAAAACAGGAGACAACAGGGGACTTGAAAAGAGAAGGCTGATCAGGAAGCCTTAAGAAAGTAGAGATTGCAGCAAGATAACCTTTCAAGGTGCCCAGAGCAGAGCCCTGCTGGGCCAGAGAAAGAAGAAAGAGGAGAACCTCAGAAAGAGGGGCAGAAAGGGGATCCACAGCCTTTGCTGTGCACCATGCCACAAATTTGTTCCACCGGCAGGTGTATACCGTCTTTGTGGAGGGACGCCTGGCTGCCAGAATGACATCACAGACTTCAGGAAGCAGTCAAATGGCATCAACTGCCGCCGCTCAATCTCCACGCATGGAGGTGGAGGCTGGACGGGTTCGGGTGGAGGACCGTCCCCTGCTGCTGCGACAGAAGGTCCTCCTGAAGAGGCAGTCGTATCGGGGGATCGATGGACATACTGAGTAGCTCGGGATACCAGTACCTTCGTGCCCAATCCGGAGCCACCAAGATGACTTGGGCTCGGTCGCACCTGATCTTCTTCAGCACTCTGGGCAGAAGTGGTATAGGCGGAAAGGCGTACAACAGACCGCAACTCCACTCGCGACGAAAAGCGTCTCCGAGCGAGTGCCGCCTTGGAAATTCCAACGCGCAGAACTGCTGACATTGCGCGTTCTCTTCGGTGGCGAATAGATCTAACCAAGGCTCTCCCCACTGCAGAAAGAGACCTTGCGCCACGTCCGAGTTCAGACGCCATTCGTGATCCATCATGCACCGGCGGCTGAGTTCGTCTGCTCTGGCGTTCAGAGAGCCCGCCAGATGTTGAACCACCAGGGTGATGCCCTGATGTTCCAGCCATGTCCAGAGGCGCAGAGCCTCCTGACAAAGGGTCCATGACCCCACCCCACCCTGTTTGTTGCAATACCACATGGCGGTGGTGTTGTCCGTGAACACCTGCACAACACTTCACCGGACAGATGGAAGGAAGGCTTTCAGTGCAAGTCGGATCGCCCTCAGCTCCAATAGGTTGATATGGAGCCGAGTCTCCGCCGGAGACCAGAGTCCTCTGATCTCCGCCTCTCCCATATGGCCCCCCATCCCAGGAGGGACGCATCCGTCACTACGACATGCTCCGGTTGGGGTAGGGAGAGGGATCTGCCGCTGACCCAATCGCGATTCGTGAGCCACCACTGCAGCTGGTTCGCAGTGCCCTCCGAGATCAGGACATGGTCGGACAGGTTGCCTCGATGCTGGGCCCACTGAAACTTCAGGTCCCACTGCAGAGCCCGCATTCGCCACCTGGCGCGAGGTACCAACAGGATGCAGGAGGCCATCAGCCCCAGAAGCCGCAGCACCAACCTGACCGAAACCCAGGACAGAGGCCGGAAGATGGAAATCAGGGCCTGAATGTCCCGGACCCGCTGTTCCGGCGGATAGACCCGGAACTGCGCCAAATCGAGAACCGCTCCAATGAAAAGGAGCTTATGGGAGGGACTCAGGTGCGACTTCGGCACATTGATGGAGAACCCCAGCGAGTGCAGGAGGTCTGCCGTAGTCGGGAGGTGGGAGACGACTTGCTGGGGCGAGCCCGCCTTCAACAGCCAGTCGTCGAGATAGGGGAAGACTGGAACCCCTGATCTGCGCAGATGAGCTGCGACCACCGCTATCACTTTCGTGAACACCCGAGGGGCACTGGTGAGGCCGAAGGGGAGCACGGTGAACTGAAAGTGCTCCTGACCCACCGTGAACCGCAGGTAACGCCGGTGGGCCGGCAGGACGGGGATGTGGAAATAGGCGCCCTGCAAGTCCAACGCTACCATCCAGTCTCCAGGGTCTAGGGCAGCCAGAACCTGAGCTAAAGTGAGCATCTTGAACCGGTCCTTCCAGAGGAAGGCGTTGACGCTCCTGAGGTCCAAGATCGGGCGTAGGCCCCCTTTGCCCTTCTTGGGAACCAGAAAGTAGTGGGAATAACAACCACGACCTACTTCTGGACCAGGAACGCGCTCGACGGCCTCTTTGGCCAAGAGGGCCGAAACTTCCTCTCGTAGAAGATGCAAATGATCCCCCGACATACGGTGGTTCAGCGGTGGCATGGCTGGGGGGGTCGTATCGAAGGGGAGGGAGTAGCCCCTTAGGACGATTTGCAGCACCCACCTGTCCGACGTGATGGAGCGCCAGTGGAGCAGGTGATGGCGAACTCTGCCGCCCACTGGCGTTTAATGGGCCTGAAAGCTCGGACTAGGAGGGCTTTGAGGCGGATGCTGCCGGGGTGGATGTGGACTGACCGGCACGTTGACCTCCAGTACCGCCTCAGCGGAATCCACGTCCGCGTGCAGGTTGGTTCTGCGGCCGGTGGCTGGGCAGACGTGAGGAGGCGCCCCTTCCTTGGCCACGAAAGGGACGAAAGGCGGAAGTTTGCGGCCGCGGGCCGAAAGACCCAAGGACTTGGCCGTGGCCCGGGAGTCCTTCAACCGAGCCAGCGCACTGTCCGCCTTCTCACCAAAAAGGCGAGTGCCATCAAAGGGCATTGTAGGAGAGTAGGGTCTGCTTTCTATGTTCACCCCCACTTTTTGCTTTTGCTTTACTGGTTTTCGACTTGGATGTGGCTGTGGGCCTGCTGATCAGACCCACAGCCCTGCTGTTCTCTCTCTAAATTGATACTATGTACTTTAGGTGCATAACCCATTTGGATAGGATCACCTTATTGGTCCCGGTACAGTGTACCTTAGGTACCCAGGGCATAGGTGTATCCTAGGCCTACCAGGGGCTGCAGCATGTATTATGCCACCCCTGGCCTGGCCTTCCATTAGGACACAACTGGCTGATCACTCAGCTGGGGCAAGGTCGTGTAATCACTCCTTGCTTAGGTGTAGTATTCCTATACCTAACTTACATATAGACACATGTGTACCTATCAGCCACTCCTATGGCAGGCCTTAACAATCCTGGAGGCAGAATGCTTGGTAACATGTGAGATGGTGCTCTAGCATGAGCTGAGCCTGTCTGCAGCGTTCGGAACCATGTCCTTATAGCTGTTCTATGATATAGCCTACCATATACTCTTAAAGTGCCTTATAATCTTAAACGGTTATGGTAACTATGGTTTGGCTTTATCAAAACATGTCGTGTAAGGTGTCTAACACTTTGGAATAATACCCCCATCCCATTTCTGGGGATGAGGATATTATCCCTCCCTTCTAGAGGGAGAAGACATGTTGTAACCTACTTACCCGGTTAAAGTTAACCAGAGCCCCAGCATCACAAAATGGATGCTGCTGCCACAGACACGAGTCTGACCTCCTGCTGCTGGGAGTGATCCCGGCAAGGGAGGCTTGGACAATAGGTTTCCTGCCTTGGGAGGTGCGAGCACCACCCCAGACAGGCCTTAGTGTATTGGGGCAGGGAGGGATGAAAAGAATGAGACATGCCTGGGGCACACAAGGTGTCCCGTGCATAGTCCAGTTCAAACCGGTGCTGGGGCACTCCAGCCCCAGTCCTGGCGCGAAACTGGACAAAGGGAAGGGGGTGTAACCACCCCCCTCCCAGGTCCCACCCGTAAGGCGTGACCTAGCAGGTAACCCAGCCCCCCAGATTAGTATAAGAGTGGTAGCTGGGCCCCAGGAGATTAGATTATCCTGAACCTGCAACTTGAACAGAAACTCTGGACCTTCGACATTCGACGAAAGAAGAAGACTGAAGAATCTCCCTTGTGGCCAAGGAGTGGCTACCCTGTGCAACCAGGCACCATCAAGAGACTACCCTTTGCTTTGCTGAAGTTCTACGAGGGATTGACTGCAGAGCCCGACCAGAGCCTTGACTTCCAGACTTCTCCGACCCTGATTCACATCCACATCCACAGCCGAGCTGAGATCCGTGGAGGCGACGAGAGACGTGGGACCGGCTACCTGGGAAAAGTGGCGAGTATCTTCCAGCGCAGCTTCTGAGGCACCCTCGAAGTTGTGCACCGGGGATTGAGAAGTCCCAACCCCAAGCACCATCTGCACCGAAGATCAGCCCCCCACACTCCACGAGTCCTGCGTGGGGCCCTTCTGCATTTTCCTGCTTGCCGCGTCTGTCCGGTTGCTTGCCCGTTGGCTAGTAGCCTTTGTGACGACGCACCCTGAAATCTTCACTGCTGGTTTGGCTCCTCCAGACTGGCTCCCGCTTCCCTGCAAAAGAGAAGCACCCCAGACCTTCCTGGTCTGCACCAGAAGCAAGTCCTCCGTTCTTCGTGGGTTCCGCTTGCCAAGGCTTGGTGAGTCCTAGTTCGACTTCGATGCCGCCGACAGCAAGAGCCTTCGTGGGACAGCTCGCCTCCTGGTCCTGGTCGTCCTCGACGCCTCCTGGTACCCGTGGCTGCAGCGACAAGCTTCACCTTTCACCTGCAATCTTCACGACATCGCCTGGTTCCTTCCTGGTTCCACGTGGTCACTGGCTAGTGACCTTGACTCTGTACCTTCTGCTTGCAGGTATCCTCTCTTCTTGATCCCAGCCTTGGGATTCACCGGACACTCTTCACTGACTGCCTGTCAGCAACTTTCCTTCAGGCATCCATAGAAGTCCACGACGAAACCCGACGCAAGTTCACACCTATGCACCCGCAGCCCATGGGCTAGGTAACTTGGGTACTTCGGTGCTCACAAGGGTAGTGACTATCCTAGGGTCTAGTTTCCGAGTCTCGACTCTCTAGCTGCTTCAGAAGTGTCCTTAAACTGTTAATTTCTAACTGCTAGTAATTCTATCGACTTTTACGCATTACGCGTGAGTGTTTCCACTCTGCACCTGAATTCCGTGGGCCTCCCACTTCCTAACTGTTGCTAGTGTAGTGTAGCCCCAGCGATTCCCTAGGCCTAGGCCTATCCTATTTCCGTGACAGTGGTCCTTATACCACTTCTTTAGTATATGGTTTGCGTGGCCCCTAGGGCCTAACTGTATTACTTACCTGTGTGACTTAATGTATGCTTAAATAAGACTGTGTTGTTCTTACCTATAATCTCATAAAGAGTGCTGAGGGTTTGTCTAGAATAAATACACTTTATTTTATATATATATCTGTTGTGGTGTCCTTTCATTTGGTATTCAAGGGATTATATATGGTATCACAGCTGGCTTCACATGCCATTCAGAGTTTAGCCTAAGACTGCTCTTGTCCATGCTACCACTAGGATAGCTGGTCTATAAGGTTGACTTTACAACCAATCACCATAAGGGTTGTTTGGACTGATATAAGGAGAACTAGTGACATCATACATCAGGCCAACTTCTCACAGGCATGTTCATGAGGGAACTCTGGACATCCTCCGAAAATGACGTGGACCTCAGCCAGGCGTGACGCCGAAGCGCCACCGTGGTGGAAATCGCCCGACCCAGCGAGTCCATGGTGTCAAGTCCACACCGTATGGCATGCCGTGCTGCATCTCGACAGTCAGCAAGTGCTTGAGTGAGTCATGTCTGGGCCTCCACCGGGCACAAAGGCAGCACGTCCTCCACCGTATCCCACAGAGAGTGGGAATAACGGTCCAAAAGGCAAGCGGTATTTAAAGACCGCAGCCCCAAACTCAGGGACGAGAACAGTTTCTTGCCAAACTGTTCCAACCTCTTGGATTCCCGATCCGGAGGAGCGGACGGGAAGGAGGATTGGGAGGTTGAGGCCTGGATAACCAGACTCTTGGGGGTGGGGTGTGGGGAGAGAAAACTGGGGTCGCCCGGAGCAGGGCGGTGGCGCCGGGCAACGTTCCGGTCCACAGAAGGGACTGTGGAGGGCTTGGACCAAGTGCCCTGCAGAACGTCAATGAGGGCCTCATTAAACTGCAGCAGAGGCTCAGTGGAGCTTGCTGTCGGCTGAAGGACCTCTGTGAGGACGTTAGTCCTCGCGGCCACAGCAGGCAACTCGAGCCCTGGGGCTTCGGCCGCCTTGCGCAGCACCACTGAGAAGGCTGCACCCTCCTCCGAGGTCACAGTCGGAGGAGAGATGAAACCAGCGTCCGGGGAGGTATCCAGACCGCTGGCATCCCCCAATTCCTCTGCCCAGTCCTGAGAAAGTTGGGCCTGAGCGGCCATAGGGTCTTCAGACCCCTCCCAGTCGCCCTCGTCATCCGATTCCCGATAAACAGGAGGAATGATCGGAGCCGGACAGTAGATGAAGCGTTCACCAATCGGTGCCGGTGCCGGCGTCGGGCCCGGACCGGGGCTAAACTGGGGAACGACGTCGTCCGGGGACGGCGTCGGAGGTGGAACCGGTGTCGGCGCCGGCGGAGGAGGCGTCGTGAGGTCGACCGGCGCCGACCGAGATCGAGGCCTGGATCCCTCGGGGACCTGCGCCGTCGGGGCCGGGGCCGTCGACGGCGCCGGGGCCGGAGCCGCCGGCACGCGAGGTCGCCCAGTCGAACCTGCGGGGCCCGAAGGTGGGCCTACAGGCGTCGATGGCAGAGCCAGGCCCCTCATGGCCGAGAGGAAGGCACTGACTTCCGATGGAAACGCGTCCCCCAATGCCCCCTGCATCGGAAACTGGAGACTGCAGAACGACAGGCAGTGCGCGTTCTCGAGAGTGGCAAACAGGTCCACCCTAGGAGTTCCCTACGTCCGAAAGATGTGTCTAACTACCTCCGGATGAAGCCTCCACTCGTGGTCGGTGGAGAGCTGCCGGCTGAGACTGTCCGCACGCACGTTCAGCACCCGGCCAGATGATTTGCCATCAAGCAAATCTGATGGTCCTGAGCCCAGGACCAAAGCCGCAACGCCTCCCTGCAGAGACGGTACGACCCTACTTCTCCCTGCTTGTTGACATACCACATCGCGGTAGTGTTGTCAGTCAGGACTTGAACCGTCTGACCGCGTAGGGAAGGGAGAAAGGTATTGAGAGCCAAATGTATCGCCCGCAATTCCAGAAGATTGATATGAGACAATCTTTCCTCTGGAGACCAAAGACCCTTGATCTCCAGATCCCCCAGATGAGCACCCCACCCTAGGGTAGAAGCATCCGTTATCACTGTGGCCACCGATGGAGGAAGATGAAACGGCTTTCCTTGAGACAGATTGCCCTCCACACTCCACCAAGACAGATCCGCTGCAGCTTCTCTGGAGATCCTGACAGACTCTCTGAGATCTCCGTTGTGCCGATACCACTGCCTGCGGAGTCACCACTGGAGCGCCCTCATGTGCCAGCGTGCATGGTTGACCAACAGAATGCAGGAGGCGAACAGACCGAGCAGGCGAAGAACCTTCAGAACCGCTCCATTGTAAAACAAGGGAATCATTTCCTGAATGTCGAGAATCCTTTGCGGAGGAGGGAATGCCCGACACACAGTGGTATCCAGTACTGCCCCTATGAAGAGGTTGCGCTGAGAGGGCACCAGGTGAGACTTGGGTACATTTATCGAAAAACCCAACTTGTACAACAACTGAGTTGTAACCTGCAGATGATGAGTCACCATCTCTGGCGACTCCGTTTTGAGCAGCCAGTCGTCCAGGTAGGGTAAAACTGGAATCCCCGACCTCCTGAGATGGGCAGCCACCACTGCCATCACCCTGGTGAAGACTCGAGGTGCGGTAGTAAGACCAAACGGAAGGACCGCAAACTGGTAGTGTTGCGACCCAACTGTAAAACGGAGATACTTCCTGTGCGACTTCAGGATTGGAATGCGGAAATACACATCCTGCAAGACGATGGACACTATCCAGTCCTCTTGTTGCAGCGCCTGAAGAACCTGCGCTATAGTGAGCATCTTGAACCTCTCCTGCTTGAGAAACAGATTCAAGATTCTGAGGTCCAGGATAGGACGTAACCTGCCATCCTTCTTGGGGATCAGGAAATACCGAGAGTAGCAACCCTGACCCCTTTCCCACTCCAGAACTACCTCTATCGCACCTTTTTGTAACAGGGTGAGAACCTCCTTCTGAAGGAGAAGCAAATGATCCTCTGTGCAAAACCCTTGTCAAGGAAGGTAAGGAGGAGGGAAATCCCTGAAGGGAAGGGCGTACCCATTTTCTACAAGATCTAAAACCCAAAGGTCCGAAGTGATTAATTTCCAATCTTGTAGAAAATGGGTAAGCCGGCCTCCCACGGGACCCACATGATCCAAGATGGTGGATCTAGGGCTGCTTTCCTGCATTACCAAAAGGGGTTGGGGAGGTAGAGGAGGAAGAGGAAGAAGGCTGAAGAGCGGCTCCACGAAGGCGACCTCTGCCTTTACCCCTGTAGCTCATTTACAAGGGGTTCTGCTGTTGCTGAGGCTCCCTGGACCCAGGGAAAGAAGACTTCCCAAAGCCACGGTATCGTTTATATCCATAGCCTCTTGTCTGAGTCTGCAAACCCAAAGACCTTGCCGTTGCCTTACTGTCCTTAAACCTTTGCAGGGCAGAGTCCGCCTTTTCACCAAAAAGCTTGGACCCATCAAATGGCAAATCAGTAAGAGCAGCCTGAACGTCAGAAGAGAACCCAGAAGATCTTAACCATGCATGCTGTAGGAGAGTAGGGTCTGCTTTCTATGTTCACCCCCACTTTTTGCTTTTGCTTTACTGGTTTTCGACTTAGATGTGGCTGTGGGCCTGCTAATCAGACCCACAGCCCTGCTGTTCTCTCTCTAAATTCATACTATGTACTTTAGGTGCATAACCCATTTGGATAGGATCACCTTATTGGCCCCTGTACAGTGTACCTTAGGTACCCAGGGCATAGGTGTACCCTAGGCCTACCAGGGGCTGCAGCATGTATTATGCCACCCCTGGCCTGGCCTTCCATTATGACACAACTGGATGATCACTCAGCTGGGGCAAGGTCATGTAATCACTCCTTGCTTAGGTGTAGTATTCATATACCTATCTTATATATAGACACATGTGTACCTATCAGCCACTCCTATGGCAGGCCTTAACAATCCTGGAGGCAGAGTGCTTGGTAACATGTGAGGTGGTGCTCTAGCATGAGCTGAGCCTGTCTGCAGCTTTCGGAACCATGTCCTTATAGCTGTTCTATGATATAGCCTACCATATACTCTTAAAGTGCCTTATAATCTTAAACGGTTATGGTAACTATGGTTTGGCTTTATCAAAACATGTTGTGTAAGGTGTCTAACACTTTGGAATAATACCCCCATCCCATTTCTGGTGATGAGGATATTATCCCTCCCTTCTAGAGGGAGAAGACATGTTGTAACCTACTTACCCAGTTAAAGTTAACCAGAGCCCCAGCATCACAAAATGGATGCTGCTGCCACGACACAAGTCTGACCTCCTGCTGCTGGGAGTGATCCCGGCAAGGGAGGCTTGGACAATAGGTTTCCTGCCTTGGGAGGTGCGAGCACCACCCCAGACAGGCCTTAGTGTATTGGGGCAGGGAGGGATGAAAGAAACAAGACACTGCCTGGGGCACACAAGGTGTCCCAAGCATAGTCCAGTTCAAACCGGTGCTGGGGCACTCCAGCCCCAGTCCTGGCGCGAAACAGGACAAAGGGAAGGGGGTGTAACCACCCCCCTCCCAGGTCCCACCCATAAGGCGTGACCTAGCAGGCAACCCAGCCCCCCAGATTAGTATAAGAGTGGTAGCTGGGCCCCAGGAGATTAGATTATCCTGAACCTGCAACTTGAACAGAAACTCTGGACCTTCGACATTCGACGAAAGAAGAAGACTGAAGAATCTCCCTGGTGGCCAAGGAGTGGCTACCCTGTGCAAACAGGCACCATCAAGAGACTACCCTTTGCTTTGCTGAAGTTCTACGAGGGACCGACTGCAGAGCCCGACCAGAGCCTTGACTTCCAGACTTCTCCGACCCTGATCCACATCCACAGCCGAGCTGAGATCCGTGGAGGCGACGAGAGACGTGGGACCGGCTACCTAGGAAAAGTGGCGAGTATCTCCCAGCGCAGCTTCTGAGGTACCCTCGAAGTTGTTCACCGGGGATTGAGAAGCCCCAACCCCAAGCACCATCTGCACCGAAGACCAGCCCCCCCCACACTCCACGAGTCCTGTGTGGGGCCCTTCTGCATTTTCCTGCTTGCCGCATCTGTCCGGTTGCTTGCCCGTTGGCTAGCGGCCTCTGTGATGACACACCTTTAAATCTTCACTGCTGGTTTGGCTCCTCCAGACTGGCACCCGCTTCTTTGCAAAAGAGAAGCACCCCAGACCTTCCTGGTCTGCACCAGAAGCAAGTCCTCCGTTCTTCGTGGGTTCCGCTTGCCAAGGCTTGGTGAATCCTAGTTCGACTTCGACGCCGCCGACAGCAAGAGCCTTCGTGGAACAGCTCGCCTCCTGGTCCTGGTCGTCCTCGACGTCTCCTGGTACCCGTGGCTGCAGCGACAAGCTTCACCCTCCACCTGCAATCTTCACGACATCGCCTGGTTCCTGCCTGGTTCCACGTGGTCACTGGCTAGTGACCTTGACTCTGTCCCTTCTGCTTGCAGGTACCCTTCCTTCTTGATCCCGGCCTTGGGATCCACCGGACACTCTGCA
The DNA here is from genome assembly GCF_964204655.1 of Triturus cristatus. NCBI lineage: Eukaryota > Metazoa > Chordata > Amphibia > Caudata > Salamandridae > Triturus > Triturus cristatus. Next base: position 774,963,619 of record NC_140595.1, on the reverse strand, counting down.
CTGACTGCCTGTCAGCAACTTTCCTTCAGGCATCCATAGAAGTCTACGACGAAACCCGACGCAAGTTCACACCTATGCTCCCGCAGCCTGTGGGCTAGGTAACTTGGGTACTTTGGTGCTCACAAGGGTAGTGACTATTCTAGGGTCTAGGTTCCGAGTCTCGACTTCCTAGTTGCTCCAGAAGTGTCCTAAAACTGCTTATTTCAAAAATGTACTATTTCTATCGATTATACGCATTACGCGTGAGTGTTTCCACTCTGCACCTGAATCCCGTGGGCCTCCCACTTCCTAACTGTTGGTAGTGTAGTGTAGCCCCAGCGATTCCCGAGGCCTAGGCCTATTCTATTTCCGTGACAGTGGTCCTTATACCACTTCTTTAGTATATGGTTTGCGTGGACCCTAGGGCCTAACTGTATTACTTACCTGTGTGACTTAATGTATGCTTAAATAAGACTGTGTTGTACTTACCTCGAATCTCATAAAGAGTGCTGAGGGTTTGACTAGAATAAATACACTTTATTTTATATATATATCTGTTGTGGTGTCCTTTCATTTGGTATTCAAGGGATTATATATGGTATCACAGCTGGCTTCACATGCCATTCAGAGTTTAGCCTAAGGTTGCTCTTGTCCATGCTACCACTAGGATAGCTGGTCTATAAGGTTGACTTTACAACCAATCACCATAAGGATGGTTTGGACTGATATAAGGTGGACACTAGAACTAGTGACATCATACATCAGGCCAACTTCTCACACATGCCTCCTTGTCGCAATGGATGAACCCAGTACTCTGGCAACAGAATCCGCCGTATCCAGACCAGATTGGCTAACCTGGCAAGCTGCAGCTTAAGCGTCCACCAACACCTCACTCAGATTCCCCTGTCCTCCTCAGACAACTTAGGAAGAAGCTGTTTTGCAGAGTCCATTAGTGCATGAATATACCTGCCCAAGAGACGGGTGGCGTGTAGGAGAGTAGGGTCTGCTTCCTATGGTCACCCCCACTTTTTGCTTTTGCTTCACTGGTTTTCGACTTAGATGTGGCTGTGGGCCTGCTAATCAGACCCACAGCCCAGCTGTTCTCTCTCTAAATTCACACTATGTAATCTAGGTACATAACCCAATTGGTAGGGATCACCCTATAGGGCTCTGTACAGAGTACCCTAGGTACCCAGGGCATGGGTGTACCCTAGGCCTACCAGGGGTTGCAGCATGTATTATGCCACCCCTGGCTGGCCTTCCATCATGACACAACTGGCTGATCACTCAGCTGGGGCAAGGTCGTGTAAACACCCCTTGCTTAGGTATAGTATCCCTATACCTGCCTTATATATAGACACATGGGTACCTTTCAGTCACTCCTAAGGCAGGCCTTAACAATCCTGAAGGCAGAGTGCTTGGTAACATGTGAGATGGTGCTCTAGCATGAGCTGAGCCTGTCTGCAGCTTTCGGAACCATGTCCTTATAGCTGTTCTATGATATCGCCTACCATATAGTCTTAAAGTGCCTTATAATCCTCGCGGTTATGGTAACTATGGTTTGGCTTTATCAAAACATGTCGTGTAAGGTGTCTAACACTTTGGAATACTACCCCCACACCATTTCTGGCAATGAGGATAGTATTCCTCCCTTCTAGAGGAAGAAGACATGTTGAAGACCTACTACTCGGTTAAAGTTAACCAGAGCCCCAGCATCACAAAATGGATGCTGCTGCCACAGACACAAGTCTGACCTCCTGCTGCTGGGAGTCCTTGCAGCGAGGGAGGCTTGGACAATAGGTTTCCTGCCTTGGGAGGTGCTAGAACCACCCTAGACAGGACTTAGTGTATTGGGGCAGGGAGGGATGAAAGAAACGAGACACTGCCTGGGGCACACAAGGTGTCCCATGCATAGTCCGGTTCAAACCGGTGCTGGGGCACTCCAGCCCCAGTCCTGGCGCGAAACTGGACAGAGGGAAGGGGGTGTAACCACCCCCCTCCCTGGTCCCACCCATAGGAGGGACCTAGCAGGTAACCCAGCCCCCCAGATTAGTATAAGAGTGGGAGCTGAGTCCCTAGGACTTTGGATTATCCTAACTGAAACAAGACACGAAACTCTGGACCTTCGACATTCGACAAAGAAGACTGAAGAATCTCCCTTGTGGCCAAGGAGTGGCCACCCTGTGCAAACAGGCACCAACAAGCGACCTGCCGTTTGCTTTGCCCAAGTTCTACGAGGAACCGACTGCAGAGCCCGACCAGCGCCTTGACCTCCAGACTTCTCTGACCCTGATCCACATCCACAGCCAAGCTGAGATCTGTGGAGGCGACGAGAGACGTGGGACTGGCTACCTGGGAAAATTGGCGAGTAGCTTCCAGCGCAGCTTCTGAGGCATCCTCGAAGTTGTGCTCTGGGGATTGAGAAGCCCCAACCCCGAGCACCATCTGCACCGAAGATCAGCCCTCCAAACTCCACGAGTTCTGCGTGGGGCCCTTCTGCATTTTCCTGCTCGACGCGTCTGTCCGGTTGCTTGCCCGTTGGCTAGTAGCCTCAGTGACGACGAACCCTTGACTTTCCACCGCTGGTTTGGCTCCTCCAGACTGGCCCTTGCTTCCCTGTGAAAGAGAAGCACCTCAGGCCTTCCTGGTCTGCACCTGAAGCGAATTTCCCATTCCGCGTGGGTTGCCTTTGCCAAGGCTTGTTGACTCCAATCAGGACGTCGACTCCGCCATCAGCAAGATCCTTTGTGGGACAGCTCGTGCCCTGGTTCTGGTCGTCCTCAACGCCTCCTGGTCCACGCAGCTGCAGAGACAAGCTTCAAGCCATCACCTGTGTTCTGCACGACATCGCCTGGTTCCTTCCTGGTTCCACACGGTCACTTGCTAGTGACCCAGACTTTGGCCCCTCTGCTTGCAGGTGTTCTTCCTTCAAGATCCACCCTTGGATCCACCGGACATCTTCCTCCTGGCCGCCTGCCAGCATCTGTTCTTCAGGCATCCATAGGATCCAGCGACGACACCCGACACATCTTCACACCTATGCACCCGTCTCCTGTGGGTGAGGTAACGCGAGTACTCTGGTGCTCCAGTGGATATTGACAATCCAAGTGTCTAAGTCTCTAGTTGCTTCCTCCTAGTTACTTCGGAAGTGTCCTTATTCTTCCTATTTCTAATTACTACATTCCCATTGACTTTAATGTAACCCGCGTGTGTGTTTCCACACTGCACACGCTTCCCGTGGGCCTCCCACTTCCTAACTATTGGTAGGGTAGTGCAGCCCCAGCGATTCCCTAGGCCCTAGGCCTACTCCCTGTTCGTGACGTGGTACTTATACCACTTTCGTTGTATATGGTTTGCGTGGCCCCTGGGCCTAACTGTATTTTTCCTGTGTAACTTAACGTATGCTACTTAAGAGATTGTTGTGCTTAGACCTCTGAACTCATAAAGAGTGCTGAGGGTATATGTTAGAATAAATACATTCTAATTTTATATATATCTGGTGTCGTGTCCTTTCATTTGGTATTCAAGGGATTATAGTGGTATAACAGCTGGCTTCACATGCCATACAGAGTTTAGCCTAAGACTGCTCTTGTCCATGCTACCACTAGGATAGCTGGTCTATAAGGTTGACTTTACAACCAATCACCATAAGGGTTGTTTGGACTGATACAAGGTGTACACTAGAACTAGTGACATCATATATCAGGCCAACTTCTCACATGGCGTTGGTAGACTTCAGAGCCATATTGGCCGATGAAAAGACCTTTTTCGCAGACTGCTCCAACTTCTTGGAATCCCTGTCCGCGGGAGCCTGTGAAAACGCCCCTGTAGATTGCTTTGAACAAGAAGCCTGCACCACCAGACTTTCAGGAGAGGGGTGAGAAGAAAGGAAAATCGGATCTCCAGGAGCAGGTCTATATCTCCTTGAGACTGACCTCGAAACCGCAGGTGCCGAAAGAGGGTTGCGCCACACATCGAGTATTGGCTCAGTCAGTGCATCATTAAATGGCAAAAGTGGTTCAACCACCGAAGATGGAGAATGAAGCACTTCCGTGAGAAGGTTCAGCTTATACTCTACCACAGGAAGGTACAAATCTAAAAGTTCCGCAGCCTTCCTAATAACCGAATGATAAGGAGCAACATCCTTCGAGGGAGAAGCCTTTTGAGAAGCAAAGTCCCACTCGGGAGAAGTGTCAAGCCCACTTTCCTCACACAAGTCTTCAAACACATCCTCTGTGTCATACACCTCTCCTTCCTCCTTCTCTTCAACCTGGTACTGCTCCTCTTCCAATAACCTCTGCGCCTCTCTCCTTGAGTGCGTCTTCGGTTGCAGCGTTGGCCGTGCCACACGCGCCGTCGAAGGCTCCGGGAACAGCGTCGAAGGTGGATCCACTAACATAGCCGGCGCCGATCGAATCTGAGAAGCCTCACGGGATGGAGCCGGGGACTGACCTTACGGCGTCAACATCCTCGGAGCCGGAAGATGCCAGGACGGCATCGCTGGCATGAAAGGCATAAAGGGGGCCTGAGGGTACTGCTGATGCACACCCAAACTAAATGCCATAGGACCTATGGGACCCGAAGGTGCATCAGAGGGATACGAAGCCCTGGCGAACACGCCATACATCACATTCAGAAAGTGCGACGGATCCGAACCCGGCGTCGGAAACTGAGGGTATGAAGCTGGTTCAGGATCCGAACGAGGCACCTCTGGAGTCGGCGCTGCTGGAGCCACAGGTGGAACAGCGGGAGCCGCAGGAATCTCTGTGTCAGCCGGATTCAACACACCCTCTGGAGTCGGTGAGAATCTCGGCGTCGTCGCCTGCTCTGGAGTCCCCTTATAAGAGAGGGATTGAGCCAGAGTCACCTGAGGAGACGATGAAGGAGAAACCAAGTCCTTTTCTCCACGTCGAACAGGAGAAGGCAACCTCGACACCACGGACTTCAAGGATCGGCACCGAGAAGCATGTCTCCTCTTCTTTTTATGCTTCCTCTTGGAGTCGTGCGACGTCGAAGACCTGGACTTTGACCTTTTCCAACCCCTTTTTTCTTTTCTTGCCTTGGCCATATAAAGCTTGGCTTCTCGTTCCTTCAACGCCTTAGGATTCATCTTCCTGCACGAAGAACATCCTTCGACGTCGTGGTCTGAAGATTAACACCAAAGGCAATCTTCATGCGGGTCAGTAATTGACATGTGTCCACCGCACTCCCTGCAGGGCTTAAGAGAAAGAGATACAAATGAAAATACAAAGTATCCAGAGGAAGTATGGAGAGCCCCAGAAAAAAACTGTTAGCGTCGACAGCGCGGAAAAAAGGGAACTGACGTCATCACGCCAATATGGTCTTCTTATGGCTCCAGTGAAGTCACGCGGAGCCGCGAGCGGAGCCATGGCATTGTGATGACCTCGTCGGCGTGGAGAGCTACGAAAAATTTCCGGAGAATGCTGGCACAGGGGATATTCATAAGGTGAGGAATCCACAGGCAGATGTATCCATCAGAAAGCTACTCCATTGCGTAGACACTCACTGTACCTCAAAAAGAATTGCTCTAGCCCTCACAAAACCTTCTACATGCCAAAGTAAGCTGCTGTCTCTCAGGATAACACAGCACCCACTGTATATCACAAAGAATCTTTCAATCCCTAACACGGCAGTCTGTGCAGCTTATCAAGAACCCTGGGCCTTATTTAGAGTTAAGCAAACAGGATACTTAATCAAAAAATGGCGGATATTTATTCCATCGTATTACAAGAGTGCATTTGTAGTATGGCAGTTGGGATGACCATCACATCTGTGGTAGAGTATCCTGTATCCTGTCCGCCAAACTCTAAATGAAGCCCTTAATCTATTAACAAGCACTGTCAAGTTCAGAGTATGCTTTAATGGCCAACAGTTACACTTACACATCTGCTTGAATTGTGTAGGAAAGTAGGTTCTGATTTCATGGTTTCCCCCACGCTTTGCTTCGCGTTTGTGTGTCTTTGACTGAGTTTGCTGGAAACCCGCTAAACCCGGACCCCAGAAATTGTGCTGTCTCCCTTAAATTGACATGGTAAGTACTTTGGTACCTCCACAATTGGCTACTGGTGTACCTTTATAAAGTCTTAGTATATGGTACTGAGGTACACAAGGCATAGGTACACCAGGAGAGTCTCATGGGCTGCAGATGTATTATGCCACCCATGGGAGTCTATTTAAACTGCAACTACAGGCCTGCCATTACAGTCTGTGAGAGTTGGTGCTTGCACCTCTCATGACAGATGAACAAGTCACTTACCTTCGGTAACGCATTATCTGGTAGAGACTCTAGCTAGATGCAGATTCCTTACCTTTGAATTTCCCAGGCATCAGGCTAGATCCGGAAACTTTTGCTGAGCAGTACCCTTGCGCACGATGTAGGGTGGCTCCATTCGGCTCTGCGTGACGTCAGCGTCATTAGCATTGGTTATGACGCCGCGGTGCGTATATAGGCGCCACCCAGGCAAGCGGACGTCAGTACTTTTCGTTTTTCCCACGCCAGAAGTGCAGAGCCATGAAGTAACTAACGTAGTATTGTGCAAAACTATGGCCCTGAAAGAGGAGGAACAACCCTAGTCCTATAATATCAGTCCGCAAAGCGGGGAGGCATGGGTGGGGCTATAAGGAATCTGTAGCTAGATAGAGTCTCTACCAGATAATGCGTTACCAAGGGTAAGTAAATTGTTCATTTGATAGAAACTCTAGCTTCAGATTCCTTACTTTTTTTTAAACATGTTTTTATTAAATTTTCCAACAGGTATATAGGCAATGCACAGCACATAATAACATACAAATGTACAGTACCTATGATGAGTGAATATAAATACAATTGTCAAGCCATCTTGCAATGTCAGCATTACTTCTCAGCACACACCAGTTTACAAATTGTTTATTATGTACGGGGTCTACTTGCTTACAAAACACATGGCACCCCATATGACAGAGTTTCCGCCCTAATACATGGGCACACTCCAGTTGGCAGGGCCCCCTCACAATCCCGACCACTCCCTTCTCCAGGAGACATCCCTCTGCAGAACTTCCCTTGCGGCTAATCAGATATGCACATTCTCAATCTCCATGTTCACGTAGGTACTCCACCAAGGGCTCCCAAATGTCTTTGTAACAAGATGGGGCAGGCAGGAGATCTGCAAAAGTCGTAAGCTGATCCTTGCAATATATGAAATCGGTAAGCCAGTATTTGAATTTGGGTGCCCGCCCTCTGCCCCATCTGCAAGCCACCCTTCGGTTGGCCAGCAGGAGTCCCATTGCTGCAAATTTCCTATTCGGTTTCTGTATGCCGGCCGTATAGCCCAAGAGCGCAAGCAAGGGAGATCGCTGGACAGAAGTGCTGATCATTTTGAACAGTGCATCTATCACCTCCCGGCAGTGCTCCTGAACCTCGCTGCATTGCCACGCTAGGTGCAAGAAGTCTGCTCCCTCCCATGGACAGCGCAGCCAGCGATCGTCATTTCTCAGTTTGTATTTACATAGATGTGCAGGAGTATAGTAAGTTCTGTGCAGGAACTTAAAATTAATAATTCGCAGTCGGCTGCTCGCCGTGATGGCTTCTGTTTGTGAGCAACAGTAAGTTGACTGCTCGCCCGTCAGTGGCGTTTCCAAATCGTTACCCCATTCTTCTGTAACCTCATAAGTCAGCTGTGGCTGCTCTGTCAGCACAGTTTAATATATGTGGGACACATTGTGCGCCAGTCCTGACATTTTCAACACTGTGTTCAGAACCTCTAATGTGGGGGGGCTCCACTGGGAATCTCGGGACATTGGCCCTAATCACATGCTTCAGCCTTATATACAGAAACACCTCCAGTGGGGTGACTCTAGCTCCAAATAAAAGCTCCTGTTGGTCTTTAAACTTTCCCTCGCGGTACAAATCTCCCCATACACAGAGGTTCCATTTACGGAGCATCTCTCGACATGCCATCTCTTGAGTGACAGAAGCGAATAGTAGATGCGGAAGTGGCATTAGCGGGGAACAGAACACACGTTTGTCCATTATTTTAGCTAAGCGCTTCAATGCGTGATTGGTGCAGGGTACCACGTGGTGGGACACTCCCTCTCCAGGGGACCGGATTTCCCAGGAAGGAATTTATGGTTGTGGGCGCCATGTATCCTTGCTCAATGGCCAGGTGAGGCATATAAGGCGGTGGATGGAGCCAATATACTGCATAATGGGCTTGTGCGCTGAGGTAATATAGTTCCATATCCGGGGCTTCAAATCCCCCTAGAAATTGGCTGCGTCTTGATCCTCCACCCACCCGGGGTTGCTTCCCCCCATGCCAACTTGATAAGTAAAGAACTAAGAGTCTTGAATAAGGGGCGTCCTGGAGAATAGGGTATGTTGATGAATAAGTATAGGAGTTTGGGCAGTATATTCATCTTCATCAATGCCACCCTGTCGGCCAGGGAAAGAGGCAGTGTGACCCAACGGTCCACCCAGGTGCAAATAGTTTCAACTGCAGTACCATAGTTGGCACGAAGAGTTTACTCTCTGTCCCTAGTTATAGTCACGCCCAAATATTTTATTTCGTTTTCACACCAGCTCAATGGAAATTCCGGGGCAAATTTGGCAGTGTTAGGCATGAGTGGGAAGATCTGTGACTTACTCCAGTTAAGTCTTATTCCGGAAAGATCGCCATACATAATAAACTACCTAAGGATAGGATTGAGGCTCCTGCTTGGGTCTCGTAGATAAAGAGTAATGTCACCAGCATATAAGGATATTAATATCTGACAAGAGGGGTATTGTATTGCGTAATCACTATGGCGTTGCCTTATTTTGGCGTCCAGGGGCTCGACGGCCAGGGCGAAGAGCAGCGGGGATAATGGACATCCCGGCCGCGTGCCTCTTGTAATGGGGACCGGGGTGGAGTATATACCGTTAACCTGAAATATGGCCTATAGCTTAGAAAGGCCCATTCTGCCCAGTATGGTAAACATGTAGTCCCGCTTGAGGGAATCAAAAGGCTTTGTGGCATCTAAAAAGATCCCAGCCGCTGAGATCTCTGGATCAATGTCATGTAATAGTGCAAAGGTGGTTTGCAGGTTGTGCGAGGTGGCCCTGCCTGGTATGAAGCCAGCCTGGTCTGGGAGGACCAACCAGTCCATCAGCAGTGTCAAGCTGTTGGCAATGACTTTGGGCAGAATCTTGGTGTCACAATTGATCAGGGACAGAGGTCTATATGCCTCACAGTTGATGGCCTCCTTGCCTAACTTAAGCAGAGATATGATCATGACTTGGCGCATTGATGTGGGAAGGGTCCCAATCTCTCTAGCTTCCTCAAAGACTTGCTTGAGTAGGGGGGCCAACTGTTCAATGTAACATTTATAAAAGTCTGGGGGCAGACTGCCGGGCCCCGGGGCCTTCCCCGAGCACATGCCCATTATTGCGGCCCAAATTTCATCTTCCTCAAAATCAGCAACTAAAAATTCTCTGCGAGAGTCATTGATTCACCCGAGTGCGGTATCTTCAAAATAGGATGGTATATCTGGTGGGTCACGGACTCGCGTATGATATAGTGCTGTGTAATATTTAGAGAAGGCATTGAGGATCTCCGGTGAGTCTGAATGCCTATTGCCCTCTTGATCAAGTATTTCCAGGACCTGATTAATAAATCTGGGAACTCTAGTTATTTCAACTAGAGCTTTGCCAGGGCGTTCTCCCTCCCCAAAGGACCTAGCCGGGTGATATTTCGACCGGAAGTTAGATTTGCATTCCGCCTCAAGTGAATACTCATTGAGCAGCTCTTTGAGCTTCACCTTTAGATGCAGTGTCGAGGAGGAGGCAAATTGCTCCTCAGTCTTTTTGATGTCTTTCTCTAATCAGTGTAGGGTACCTCTAATAGAGCAAAGAATCCCCCGGCTCTTGGCCATACATAAGCCCCTCATTGTTACCATGAAGCTTCCCCACACAGGCAAGCGTTGAAACACTGGTTGCGGGGGAAGAACTCAAGGAGTTCTTGGCGTATCTCTTCACGGAAGGCAGCATCCAGCAAGGTTGTGGGCTGGAGTCTTCAGGACCGATACGAGGATTCGTACCCCGGCGGCATTATCTTCATAAGCACTGGGGAATGGTCCGAGATAGTGCGAGCCAGGTGCGCCACCTCTTGAAGCCATGTATTCAGTCCAGCAGATAGTAGCCAGTAGTCTAACCTCGACCAGCTAGAGTGGACACTGGAAAAAAAAAGTGCCCTCCCTCTGCATTGGATGGAGGACCCTCCATGCGTCGAAGAGCTGGTAGTCAGCCATTATACTTGAAAGGCGTTTAGTCGCCTGAGGGTGCGAGTGTGAGTGAGCAGGAGAGCAGTCAGTGAGAGGATCTAGGGCCAAATTGAAGTCTCCTCCCGTCATAACAAAGGTGCAGCCAATTTCCAAAATGTGACCCCACAGCTTATCAAAGTAACCTGCATCATCAATGTTGGGTGCATAGCAGCACACCAGCGTAACTGTGTGCCCAGCAAGTCTGCCCCACATAATGCTGAATCTGCCGAGTGTCCTGTAAGGCTCCCATTGGATAATATCCCAGGCCAGACTTGACAAGGATTGCTGTGCCCCATGCATATGTTGAATAGGAAGAGAAGCAGCTATGTGCCGCCCATTTCCTTCCAAAATTGGTTGGCGTTTTAGGATCTAGATCAGTCTCCTGTAGCATGGCCACCTGGACTTGGTGCCAATCTAAATAGCTTAGGACCTGCCGACGCTTGCCGGGGTCCCGAAGCCCACATACATTCCATGTTAGACAATGAATAATGGGGGTTTTACCTTGACCTAGGTTAGCCATGGCCCCTTTGGTGACTCAGGAGAAACAGTTGTGCGCTGGTGCTATCATCTTGAGACTGCATAGCGTGGTGTGTGTGTACTCGTATCTGCACAGATTTGAAGTTGTGCAATGCAATGTCACTGCATGTGACTATAACAAACCTATCCCACCCCTCCTTCCACACCTACGGCCCAAACCCGTAGGTGCATGGTATCTCACCCAGTCCTTCCGGTAACAACCAGTAGTAACATATTAGCAATACTGAACATTTTTCAGGGGGGTTTCCGCTGGGGAAGTGCGCTTGAGAGGCTGTCAGCGCACCTGACAGATGCGAGGGAGCCCGGGGAAACATTATTATATGACAGTCTCAGCAGAGCTAATGATGCCCACAGAGGGACTAACCGTGTTTGTAAAAGGCTGGGACCGTGCAATTCCGCCAATGTTCACTGCTTTCATGCAATTTATCACAGTGCATAGCCTTACCAGACATATATGTAGCTTCTAATCTTATGCAGTCTACCATTATTCCTCAAAGAACAATTGATGGACAGAATGCAGAACAATGTCATACATTCACCCCAGTACAGAGTTCTGGGCCAAAATCCATCATTTTTTTGCTTACCATGCCATTCCAGTTTGGACCCAGCCATATGCAAATCAGTCTTGACCCTGCACCCAATGGGAACAGTCCAGCCAGAACTGCCAGGCCAGGTCCTACCTGGACTGGAAACAAGCATCCTAGGACCGGTTTCGGGATTTCACCCCTCTTCAGCTAGGATAGCTTGATTCCAGTGGTATGGAGAGCACGAGACCCACTTCTCTGCATATACCCGTCCTACTCGGGGTGACAAATGCAAAAAGAACAATTGATGGACAGAATGCAGAATAATGTCATACATTCACACCAGTACAGAGATCTGTGACTGCAGGGTATGCCCAGACGTGGGTCCCTTGCTCACTTTGCCACTAGATTCAAGCTAGCCTGGCTGAAGAGGGCTGTTAGCCCGAAACCGGTCCCAGGATGCTTGTTTCCGGTCCAGGGAAGACATGGCTTGGTAGTTCGGGCTGGACTGTTCCCATGAGGCACAGGGTCAAGACTGATTTGCATTTAGCTGTGTCTGAACTGGGGTGGCAATGTGAGCTAAAGAATGATGATTGATTCAACCCAGATCTGCGACTGGGGGTGAGTGTTTGAAAAGTTTCAGCACTCAGTCCATCATCTCCTTGTGTTTGCTTTGTTTGCCCTAAGTTGGCAGGGTATGCCCAGATGAGGGTCCCTTGCTCACTTTGCCTCTGGATTCAAGATAGCCTGGCTGAAGCCCGAAACCGGTCCCAGGATGCTTGTTTCCGGTCCAGGGAAGACATGGCTTGGCAGTTCGGGCTATACTGTTCCCATGAGGCACAGGCTCAAGACTGATTTGCATATAGCTGTGCCTAAACTGGGGTGGCAAAGTGAGCTAAAGAATGATGATGCATTCAACCCTGATCTGTGACTGGGGGTGAGTGTTTGAAAAGTTTCAGCAATCTGTTCATCATCTCTTGTGTTTGCTTTGTTTACCATTATTCCTCTTCAGGAGCCGGTGAGGATCGACTGGAGCCCTGGTCTCCATCTAGGGGTGTGGGCGAGCGTCTCAGGGCGATTTTTAGGAAGGCCTGAACTTGCTGCGGGTTATTGAAAACATGCGTCTTTCCTTGATGAAGAACTCGTAATCTAGCTGGGTAGAGCATGGCATACTGTACGTTAGCTAGTTGTAGCTTCTTTTTGGCACGCAGAAATCTTTTGCACGCCTCCTACCGCCATGGTGAAGTCCAGGTATATCGAGAGTCTATTTCCGTTGTATGTCAAATCTTGCATTTCTATGGCCAGCCGCAGCGCCGTATCGCGGTCCTGGTGGTTGAGTAGACGCGCCAGGATCGGGTGAGTGGAGTGCCCGGTGGTGGCCTTGGCGCGAGCGATCGATGGGCCCTCTCAACCACAAAGACCTTAGAGAATACCACCGCATTTGGTCCACATAATCCTCCATGCGGCCTGCGGCGGTGGACTCTGGGACCCCCACTATGCGCAAATTATTTCTGTGCGAGCGCACCTCCAAGTCCTCATTTTTAGCAGCAATAATTTTAAGCAATTTCTCCATGCCTTGTAACTTTTCACTGCTAGCGGTCTTCAAGTGTAGAAATGCGTTGCTCCGCCTCCGATTTGCGCCCGTCGTGTTTTTCAAATTTTTGTGTGATAAAGTCCATGCGCATATTCATGAAGTCCATTTTAGATTCAATGGATGTGAGGCTTTGGCACATATTTAGTAGAAGTGCCTTTATATCTGAATCCTGTGAGGCAGTGGAGGGCGGGGTTCCCTCCTCTCTTTGTGGATCTGCATCCTCAGTCTCACTGGGAGCATTTTTCCGTGCAGTGAACTGGAGTTTGGACTAGTTGCCCTCCGTTAGGCCCATGGTATGCTACACTGTGTGGCGCAGGCAGGCGTCTGCCGCCCCACGAGATGCCCGGCAAGGGTTATTCACTGGGATGGACTTTATAATGGGGGGGGAATAGGAGATGCCGTAAATTTATAATGCCCCTCTGCACCTCAGCAAGGTGTTTATGGCCGGTATTAGCTGCCTCAAGGTGTGGGCCTCTACCGCCGACTCAACAACAATTGCTCACTGTGGCATCTTAATTTGTAGGTGCAGAGTCTTCGGCAAGTTCAGTTCCCCCCTGGCCACACTGCTTTCTCCGTTCCCTGGTGCCTCAGCGGTTCCCCAGACCAGCAGTGTCCGGACACAAGGCAGCAGCGCCGTCACGCAGCCCGCTAACCTGCAGCTCCCCAGGCTGATCAGATCTGGCCGTGTTTTCCGTTCGGTGCGTCTCAGCTGGGAATCCCCCGCAGGACCCTAAGGTCGGGGCAAAGCGCTCTCTCAGGTCGGGGCAATCAGCAGTTTTCAGACAAGTTGCCTCCTCAGCAGGCCCCAGCAGGACCACAGGAGTTCGGTTTCGAAGTCGACCCAGTAGCCGCAGCAGACCAGGCCAGGTTCAGTCGACACCGCATCTGTTCCACAATTCCTTGTCACGGAGGTCTGGAGGCCTTCACCAGCAGGAAGCCGCATTAGGCGAGACACCTTCACCTAAGTCAACAACCTTTGCGGGTCCAATTGTTCTGATCACGCCTCTGCAATTTTTTTCATTCATTTTGTTCCCCTCGGGCGCAGGCCGTGATCAAGGGCTTGTGTCAATCAGAGTCCATCCAGCCATGAGGCAAATTCGCGTAGGACTCTGGCGGTCCCCAGTAGTGTATGGAGCGCGTACCGCAAGACGGCAACTGGTTTGATTTTCACATAAGGCTATGAGGCCGCACGGCACCACAGCAGGCCTGAGCTGGCCCCCAGGAGCTCGGAATTGCAGTTGCTCAGCCCAGCAGAGGCAGCAGATCAGGTCGGGCTCCGCAGTCACCGCACCTGATCCGCAGTTGCTTGCCTCAGAGATCAGGATGCCCTCACAGGCAGGGGAGTGCGGGAGGTGATTTACTTTCTCCCATGTCCGTGGCCCTCGCTGGTCCCATTGTTCCGCTCCCACACCCCGCCATTTTATTCTCGGGCGCAGGCCGCAAACAAGGGCTAGTGGCAAACGTTGTCCAACCAGCCGTAAGCTAGCTTACGTTAAGCTCCAGTGGCCCCCGGTAGGTTTCTGAGGGCGTACCATAATTTTGCAAGCGATTTTGCAGTCCCCGATTTTGCAGGATCATGTTCCCGGGCTAACTAAGCCTCCCTAGGGTGCGGCCATCTTGTTCGCCGGAACTCTAGCGCCCCCACAGATTCCTTACCTTTCAATTAGATACTCGAGCCATATCATCTGGGCAGTGGGTTTTGGACTCACATCCTAAACTAAGAAGTCCTGCAGGACTGAACAGGCAAAATGTCAGTCCCTGCGTATCTGACCCTCAAGGCAGTAATGTTTTGCAAACGTGCGCAAAGAAGCCCACGTCACTGCATGACAAAAGTCTTGGACTGGGATCTCCAAAGCCAAGGCTGTAGTCGCAGCCTTTCTCCTGGTGGAATGGGCCCTTAATCCCTCAGGGGGCTGCTTCTTTGCCAAGGCATAACAGATTTTGAGCAGAGAAAGATCCAGCAAGAGAGGTCCTTTTCTGAACTGTCCTTCCCTTCTTTGCTCCCACGTACCCCACAAAGAGTTGGTCATCCAACAGGGTACTCTTTTGGGCAGTCAAGGTAGAATGACAATGCTCTTTTTGGGTCCAGTCGGTGGAGACGCTCCTCTTCCTTAGAAGGATGCGGGGGAGCAATGAAAATGGGCAAAGCAATGGAGTGACCCAGATGAAATGGGGTCACAACCTTTAGAATAAAAGATGCTCTGGTGCGAAGCACCACCTTGTCCGTAAAGGACATAAGATAAGGAGGCGAGAAAGATAATGCCTCCAACTCACTCACCCTCCGGGCAGACGTAATCGCCAATGAGAAGGCTGTTTTGATGGTCAACAGCTGGAGGGGACAATTGTGCAAAGGTTCAAAGGGAGCACACGTCAGATAGGTAAGGACCAAATTAAGGTCCCGATGTGGCATAACAAAGGGTGTAGGTAGAAATAAGTGAGCCAGCCCTTTTAGAAATTAATTTACAGCAGACTTGAAGAGAGATGGCTTGTCTGGCAGCCGCAAAAAGGCAGACAGAGCAGAAAGGTAACCCTTGAGAGTTTCTAAAGCAGAGCCCTGCTGGGCAAGGGGTAAACTGAATAAAAGGACAGTAGAAAGAGAAGTAGAAAGAGGGTCAATGGACCTTTCTGTACAGTATAATAAAAATTTATGCCAATGGCAGGCTTATACCGTCTTAGTGGAGGGCCGTCTGACCGGCAGAATAAAGTTTCAGTCTTCGGGAGGAAGGTTAAAAGCTATCAACTGTCGCTGCTCAATCTCCACGCAAGGAGGCGCAGAGTTGACAGGTTCGGGTGGAGAACCCTCCCCTGCTGCTGCGACAGAAGATCCTCCCAAAGGGGCAGCCTGATCGGAGGATCTATACTCATTCTCAAAAGCTCTGGATACCAAACTCTCCTTGCTCAGTCCGGAGCCATAAGCGTAACTTGGGCCTGGTCGCTCCTGATCTTCTTCAGAACCCTGGGCAGGAGTGGCATGGGCGGAAAGTAGTACAACAGGACTGTGATCCACTTGCCATGAAAAGCGTCGCCTAGCAATAGCCACCTTGGAGGAAACTCTAGCGCGCAGTACCGCTGACACTGCGTGTTCTCTTCGGAGGCCAACAAATCTAACCAAGGCTCTCCCCACTGCTGAAAGAGACCTTGCGCCACCTCCAACTGGAGATGCCAATCGTGATCCGTTAGGCATCGACAGCTGAGTTTGTCCGCCCTGGCGTTCAGAGAACCTGCCAGGTGTTGAACCAACAGGGTTATGCCCTGCTGGTACAGCCATTTCCAGAGATGAAGAGCCTCTCGACAAAGGGTCCACGACCCCACCCCGCCCTGCACTGTTGCAGTACCACATGGCGGTGGTTGTGTCTGTGCACCTACACCAACTTTCCCTTGTCAGAGGGAAGAAATCCTTTCAATGCCAACCGAATCACTTGGAGCGCCAATACATTTATAGGGTGACCAGTCTGCAATGGAGACCAGCGTTCCCTGATCTCCACCTCTCCCAGATGGCTGCCCCATACCAGAAGAGACCCATATGTCACGACTGTGAGATCTGGATGGGGAATGTGAGAAGTTGGCCTGATATATGATGTCACTAATTCTAGTGTACACCCTGTATCAGTCCAAACAACCCTTATGGTGATTGGTTGTAAAGTCAACCTTATAGACCAGCTATCCTAGTGGTAGCATGGACAAGAGCAGTCTTAGGCTAAACTCTGTATGGCATGTGAAGCCAGCTGTTATACCATTTGTAATCCCTTGAATACCAAATGAAAGGACACCACAACAGATATATATAAAAATAGAATGTATTTATTCTAGTCAAAATACCCTCAGCACTCTTTATGAGATTCGAGGTAAGTACAACACAGACTTATTTAAGCATACATTAAGTCACACAGGTAAGTAATACAGTTAGGCCCTGGGGGCCACGCAAACCATATACTAAGTAAGTGGTATAAGAACCACTGTCACGAACACAGGATAGGCCTAGGCGTAGGGAATCGCTGGGGCTACACTATACTACCAAAGGTTAGGAAGTGAGAGGCCCACGGAATTCAGGTGCAGAGTGGAAACACTCACGCGTAATGCGTAAAAGTCAATCGAAATAGTAGTTATTAGAAATTAAGAGTTTTAGGACACTTCTGGAGTAGCTAGGAGTTCGAGACTTGGAAACTGGACCCTAGGATAGTCAATACCCTTGTGAGCACCGGAGTACTCAAGTTACCTAGCCCACGGGCTGCGGGTGCATAGGTGGGAACTTGCGTCGGGTTTCGTCGTTGACTCCTATGGATGCCTGAAGGAAAGTTGCTGACAGGCAGTCAGTGAAGAGTGTCCGGTGGATTCCAAGGATGGAATCAAGAAGGAAGGATACCTGCAAGCAGAAGGGACAGAGTCTAGGTCACCAGCCAGGAGCCGGGAAGGAACCAGGCGATGTTGTGCAGATGCAGGTGAAGAGGTGAAGCTTGTCGCAGCAGCCATGGGTACCAGGAGACGTCGAGGACGACCAGGACCAGGAGGCGAGCTGTCCCACGAAGGCTCTTGCTGTCGGCGGCGTCGATGTCGAGTTAGGACCCAACAAGCCTTGGCAAGCGGAACCCACGCAGAATGGAGGACATGCTTCTGGTGCAGACCAGGAAGGTCTGGGGTGCTTCTCGTTCACAGAGGAGCGAGTGCCAGTCTGGAGGAGCCGGACCAGCAAGGTGAAATCAAAGGTTCGTCGTCACAGAGGTCACTAGCCAACGGGCCAGCAACCGGACAACACGTCGAGCAACTCAGGTGCAGAAGGGCCCCACGCAGAACACGTGAAGTGTGGGGAGCTGATCTTCTTTGCAGATAGTGCTCGGGATGGGGGCTTCTCAATTCCCCAAGCACAGCCTCGAGGAAGCCTCAGAAGTCGCGCTAGTCAGTTACTAGCCACTTTTCCCAAGTCGCCGGTCCCACGTCCCTCGTCGCCTCCACGGGTCTCAGCTTTGCTGTAGATGTGGATCTGGTTCAGAGGTGTCTGGAAGTCTCGGCGCTGGTCAGTCTCTGCAGTCGTCCCTTGTAGGATCAGTCGCAAAGCAAGCAGCGGTCGCTGGATGGTGCCTGGTTGCCCAGGGTGGTCACTCCTTGGCCACAAGGGAGATTCTTCAGTCTTCTTCCTGAGGTCGAATGTCGAAGGTCCAGAGTTTCTGTTTAAGTTGCAGATTCAGGATAATCTAATCCTGCAGGGCTCAGCTACCTTCTAATATACTGGGCTAGTGGGCTGGGCTACCTGCAAGGTCCCTCCTATGGGTGGGACCAGGAAGGGGGGTGGCTACACCCCCTTTCCTTTGTCCAGTTTCGCGCAAGAGCTGGGGCTGGAGTGCCCCAGCACCGGTTTGAACTGGACTATGCATGGAGCACCTTGTGTGCCCCAGGCATGTCTCATTCCTTTCAGCCCTCCCTGCCCCAATACACTAAAGTCTGTCTGGGGAGGTGCTAGCACCTCCCCAAGCAAACCTATTGTCTAGGCCTCCCTGGCTGGGAGGGCTCCAGAGCTGCAGGAGGTCAGACTCGTGTCTGTGGCAGCAGCATCCATTTTGTGATGCTGAGGCTTTGGTCAGAGTTAAACAGCAAAGTAGGATTTTAACATGTCTCTCCCTCTAGAAGGGGGGAATAATATCCTCATCACCAGAGATGGTATGGGGTATTATTCCAAAGTGTTAGACACCTTACACGACATGTTTTGATAAAGCCAAACCATAGTTACCATAACCGTTTAAGATTATTAGGCACTTTAAGAGTATATGGTAGGCGATATCATAGAACAGCTATAAGGACATGGTTCCGAAAGCTGCAGACAGGCTCAGCTCATGCTAGAGCACCATCTCACATGTTACCAAGCATTCTGCCTCCAGGATTGTTAAGGCCTGCCATAGGAGTGGCTCACAGGTACACATGTGTCTATTTTAAGGGTAGATATAGGTATACTATATCTAAGCAAGGGGTGATTACACAACCTTGCCCCAGCTGAATGATCAGCCAGTTGTGTCTGATTGGAAGACCAGGCCAGGGGTGGCATAATACATGCTGCAGCCCCTGGGAGGCCTAGGGTACACCTATGCCCTGGGTACCTAGGGTACACTGTACAGGGTCCAATAAGGTGATCCTTACCAATTGGGTATGCACCTAGGGTACATGGAGTCCATTTTAAAGAGAGAGCAGACAGCCTGAGACCCTGAATGGCAGGATCTCAGGCCAACTAAGTCGAAAAAACAGCTAGACACTAGGCAAAAAGTTGGGGGTAACCATAGTCAGATATCCACCTTCCTACACAACCCCCCCCCCCCCCCCCCAAACGAAAGGAGATAAGGCTGTCCTTGACCAGGTAAGCCTCTATTGCCTAAGTGGCCATATAAGGAAGAACCAGCACTGGCATGGTTACCCCCTGTCTCATGGTCCACTAAGCAATCCCTCACCCTAAAGGTATCATAGGGCCTTCACCATAGGGAATCTCTACCTTTGGTGTGTCTTTGCAAAGTAAAAGGCTGGTGTTGAGATGGAGTACTGAAGTGAGTGTCCTCAAAGTGAGGCCTCAGCTTCCTCCAATCATCCTCCACCATGGATGCCTTTCTTTCTTTAACTGAGTTGCACTGTGCTCTCAGGGTCAGCCTAAAGCTGGAGGCTGGGTCCCTTTTGTGGGCTTACTGGAGGGACAGGTCAGGTTTGGGGCCCTAAGGTCCCATGTTTGCCTGTGCCCAACAGAATCCCTCTGGGGGAGGTCTCTAACTACCTGTAAAGGAGATCCCTCAGGAAGGTTTTTAACCATCACCTGGCTAGGGCTACTAGACAGGCAATCCTCATTCTTTTGATGGGGGTGTTCTTGTGGACAGGGGCCCTCTTGGGGTCCACTGGCCTCCCTGACCTCTGCAGCCCTGGGCTGACTGAGGCAGGGTAGAGAGAGGCAGGCTACCTGCACCAGACTGGGTCCCACCTTGGAAGGGTCCACTGACATCAGAGGCTCTGCCAGGCCAGGCCTGGCTACCTCTGGGGCAGTTCCTTCACAAGGGGTGAGGTCAGATCCCTGAGGAGGCTGACCTTTTCCTAATATCTGGGGAGAGGGAGACTTTTCTTCCTCCCCACTACTCTCTGTTTGTGTGGAGTGATCCATAGTTTCAGGCTTCACTACACCTATGTCAGTCTGAGTATGGGCTGAGACCATTACAGCCTTGCCAACCTTTCCAGGGAGGCACTCAGTTTGGGTTTGAGCTGTGACTGTCACAGCTCTGCCAATCTCTACAGGGAAGTCTGTCTTTGCCTGGGCTGTCGCTACCACTGCCATTCCAACCTTTTCAGGGAGGAAATCTACTTGACCAGGGGTTGTGGCTGGCACAATCCCACTACCCTTTTGTGAAAGGCCTACCATTTTAGAATGGGTGTCTTGTTCAACTCCAGCCCAAGCTGAGAGCTCCAAGTCATTCCCCAGTAAGCAGTCTACAGGCAAGGTTGGGGACACAGCCACCTTCTTAGGGCCAGTGACACCTCCCCAGCTGAGACATCCCTCTGCCATGGGATGACTGTTCTGTTTGCCATCAATGTTAGTTACCTGGTATGAGAAACCAGGCAAAAGATGCTCAGAGGGAACTAGTCTGTGAGTCACCATAGTGATGCTAGCTCCAGTGTCTCTGTAGGCCTCAGCTTTTCTACCATTGATGTAGGGTTCCTGTCTGTACCTACCCAAAGTGTTGGGACAGGCAGTGAAGTTGGCAAACCCCATGCCACCATCACAGACAAGAGTAGCTGCTGTAGGGGACTTGGCTAAGCCAGGGTCCACCAGTGTTCCCCAAGAAAACCCAACCAACTTTTTGGGGGCACTCCCACCACCTGGGGGATTACTGCTGACAGTAATAGGTGGTGTTACAGGAGTAATTGGAGGAACAGTTTTGTTTTTAGCCTTTGGGCAACTGCTGTCAGTTTTCCAATGCCCAGGAATTTTACATTCATGGCAGTAAGGCTTTTTAACTGTGGTAGAGGAGGGAGCTTGGGACCCACCACCCTGTGTGGAGTTTGGGGGCCCTGAGGAAGATTTCTCTTTTGTTTTATCCCCACCCTTCTCTTGAGGCTTGGTGGTATCTTTCTTTTGGTCACCACCCTGATTTGTAGGCCTAATCCTGGTCCTGACCCATTTATCTGCCCTCTTTCCCAATTCTTGGGGAGAGGTCAAATCTGAGTCTACCAGGTGTTGATGGAGAAGCTGGTTTTGACAACTATTAAGGATCTGTTCCCTCATAATCAAGTTGTACAATCCTGTATAGTCCCGCACCTTGCTGCCATTTAACCAACCTTCCAAAGCCTTAGTGGCACAATCCACAAAATCAGACCAGTCCTGTGTCTGTGTCTTCTGGGTGTCTCTGAACAAAACCTATATTGTTCAGTGGTTAAGCCAAACCCATCTATCAGAGCACTCTTTAGGACTTTGTAATTGTCAGCATCCTCATCACTAACTGGGAGGAGCTTGTCTCTACCTTTGTCAGAAAAGGAGAGCCACAAGATAGCTGCCCACTGACTCTGGGGTACCTGCTGTACTTTGCAGGCCCTCTCCAAAGCAGTCATCCACTTGTGGATGCCATCCCCATTCTGATATGGGGGGACTATCTTGCTTAGGTTTCTATGGTCATAAAACCTATCCCTATCTTTAGGAATGTTGCTGCCACCAGTGGGTCCTAGCCCACTTAACTTTTGCTCTCTGGCCAGAACAAGTCTCTCTTTGGCAAGGGCAAGTTCTTCCCTTTCAATCCTCAGACTGACTTCCCTCATTCTGGCCTGATGCTCTTTTCTCTGTGGAGAAGTCATTCCCCTGTGAGAAGAGGCATTGGAGCTATTAGAGACATGGGAGTGGATAGATTCCCTTGAAGGGGATCTTCCTCTCCTGCTTCTCTGGTTAAGTCCACTTGAGGGTCTGAATGGGGGGACCCCAGTCAGACTCCCATGTAGGCTTAAGTTAACCTGGCTGAGTCTCCCAACTTTGACCTGGCTATCTACCTCATCTTCTGAAGTCCCTTCTGACTCATCTGTAGAGGGTAGACCCTCACCTGTACCTAGGGTACTAACCTGGGAGGCTCTCTGAGCATCATACTCTTCTAAGATCTCCACTAGTTGAATGAGGGTAGGGTTTGAACCCTGTTTTAACTTTCTGGAGGTACACAATTGTCTCATCTCCTGAAAAGTTAGGGTATCATATCTAGAGGGTATCTTTTTAGGATCTACCCCTCCTGAGAGAGAATCATCTTGATCTAGTCTCAGAGACATGATCTAGTGAGGGTGTGGTGTGTGCACCTACCTACACTAGTTGTATCTACTAAACCTCTCTAGTAGTTGTAGTCAGGGTGTGCTAGGCCCTTCAACCTACAACAACTAAGTCCAGTAGGACTTAAGTATTTATAATCTATGTTATATGTACCAAACAATATCTGTGTGATCTTTCAATTTAGTATCTCAAGTTTACAATGGTATTAACAACAGCAAGCTCAGATCCCAACTGCTGCTCACCAATGTGAGAAGTTGGCCTGATATATGATGTCACTAATTCTAGTGTACACCCTGTATCAGTCCTAACAACCCTTATGGTGATTGGTTGTAAAGTCAACCTTATAGACCAGCTATCCTAGTGGTAGCATGGACAAGAGCAGTCTTAGGCTAAACTCTGTATGGCATGTGAAGCCAGCTGTTATACCATTTGTAATCCCTTGAATACAAAGGACACCACAACAGATATATATAAAAATAGAAGGTATTTATTCTAGTCAAAATACCCTCAGCACTCTTTATGAGATTCGAGGTAAGTACAACACAGTCTTATTTAAGCATACATTAAGTCACACAGGTAAGTAATACAGTTAGGCCCTGGGGGCCACGCAAACCATATACTAAGTAAGTGGTATAAGAACCACTGTCACGAACACAGGATAGGCATAGGCCTAGGGAATCGCTGGGGCTACACTATACTACCAAAGGTTAGGAAGTGGGAGGCCCACAGAATTCAGGTGCAGAGTGGAAACACTCACGCGTAGTGCGTAAAAGTCAATCGAAATAGTTAGGACACTTCTGGAATAGCTAGGAGTTCGAGACTTGGAAACTAGACCCTAGGATAATCAATACCCTTGTGAGCACCGGAGTACTCAAGTTACCTAGCCCACGGGCTGCGGGTGCATAGGTGGGAACTTGCGTCGGGTTTCGTTGTTGACTCCTATGGATGCCTGAAGGAAAGTTGCTGGCAGGCAGTCAGTGAAGAGTGTCCGGTGGATCCCAAGGATGGAATCAAGAAGGAAGGATACCTGCAAGCAGAAGGGACAGAGTCTAGGTCACCAGCCAGGAGCCGGGAAGGAACCAGGAAGAAACCAGGCGATGTCGTGCAGATGCAGGTGAAGAGGTGAAGCTTGTCGCAGCAGCCACGGGTACCAGGAGACGTCAAGGACGACCAGGACCAGGAGGCGAGCTGTCCCACGAAGGCTCTTGCTGTCGGCGGCATCGATGTCGAGTTAGGACCCAACAAGCCTTGGCAAGCGGAACCCAGGCAGAATGGAGGACTTGCTTCTGGTGCAGACCAGGAAGGTCTGGGGTGCTTCTCTTTCACAGAGGAGCGAGTGCCAGTCTGGAGGAGCCGGACCAGCAAGGTGAAATCAAAGGTTCGTCATCACAGAGGTCACTAGCCAACGGGCCAGCGACCGGACAACACGTCGAGCAACTCAGGTGCAGAAGGGCCCCACGCAGAACATGTGAAGTGTGGGGAGCTGATCTTCTTTGCAGATGGTGCTCGGGATGGGGGCTTCTCAATTTCCCAAGCACAGCCTCGAGGAAGCCTCAGAAGTCGCGCTAGTCAGTTACTAGCCACTTTTCCCAAGTCGCCGGTCCCACGTCCCTCGTCGCCTCCACGGGTCTCCGCTTTGCTGTAGATGTGGATCTGGTTCAGAGGTGTCTGGAAGTCTCGGCGCTGGTCAGTCTCTGCAGTCGTTCCGCGTAGGATCAGTCGCAAAGCAAGCAGCGGTCGCTGGATGGTGCCTGGTTGCCCAGGGTGGTCACTCCTTGGCCACAAGGGAGATTCTTCAGTCTTCTTTCTGAGGTCGAATGTCGAAGGTCCAGAGTTTCTGTTCAAGTTGCAGATTCAGGATAATCTAATCCTGCAGGGCTCAGCTACCTTCTAATATACTGGGCTGGCCTACCTGCAAGGTCCCTCCTATGGGTGGGACCAGGAAGGGGGGTGGCTACACCCCCTTTCCTTTGTCCAGTTTCGCGCCAGTGCTGGGGCTGGAGTGCCCCAGCACCGGTTTGAACTGGACTATGCATGAGCACCTTGTGTGCCCCAGGCATGTCTCATTCCTTTCAGCCCTCCCTGCCCCAATACACTAAAGACTGTCTGGGGAGGTGCTAGCACCTCCCCAAGCAGGAAACCTATTGTCCAGACCTCCCTGGCTGGGAGGGCTCCCAGCTGCAGGAGGTCAGCCTCGTGTCTGTGGCAGCAGCATCCATTTTGTGATGCTGAGGCTTTGGTCAGAGTTAAACAGCAAAGTAGGATTTTAACATGTCTCTCGCTCTAGAAGGGGGGAATAATATCCTCATCACCAGAAATGGTATGGGGGTATTATTCCAAAGTGTTAGACACCTTACACGACATGTTTTGATAAAGCCAAACCATATTTACCATAACCGTTTAAGATTATAAGGCACTTTAAGAGTATATGGTAGGCGATATCATAGAACAGCTATAAGGACATGGTTCCGAAAGCTGCAGACAGGCTCAGCTCATGCTAGAGCACCATCTCACATGTTACCAAGCATTATGCCTCCAGGATTGTTAAGGCCTGCCATAGGAGTGGCTCACAGGTACACATGTGTCTATTTTAAGGGTAGATATAGGTATACTATATCTCAGCAAGGGGTGATTACACGACCTTGCCCCAGCTGAGTGATCAGCCAGTTGTGTCTGATTGGAAGGCCAGGCCAGGGGTGGCATAATACATGCTGCAGCCCCTGGGAGGCCTAGGGTACACCTATGCCCTGGGTACCTAGGGTACACTGTACAGGGTCCAATAAGGTGATCCTTACCAATTGGGTATGTACCTAGGGTACATGGAGTCCATTTTAAAGAGAGAGCAGACAGCCTGAGACACTGAATGGCAGGATCTCAGGCCAACAAAGTCGAAAAACCAGCTAGACACTAGGCAAAAAGTTGGGGGTAACCATAGTCAGATATCCACCTTCCTACAGGGAAGGGAGACAGGTCTGCTGTTGACCCATCACTGTAGATCTTTTGTAGTTCCTTCTGAGATCTGAACCATGTCTGTGAGATTTTCCAGATGCTGTGCCCATTAGAACTTCAAATTCCACTGCAGAGCCCGCATACACCATCTGGCGTGTCTTACCAACAGGATGCAGGAGGCCCAACAGCCTCAGAGTCAGTTTTACAGAAATCCAGTATAGAGGCTGAAATATCAGAATCAGAGCCTGAATATACTGGACTCGCTGTTCGGGAGGATAAGCCTGAAACCTCACTGTGTCCAAAATGGCTCCGATGAAAGGGAGCATCTAAGAAGGAGTAGTCTGAACGCAGGAGATGACTGCCTGGGGTGAGGACGCCTTCAATAGCCAGTCGTTGAGGTAGGGGAAGACTGACACCCCTAACCTGCGCAGATGAGCTGCCACCACCGCCATTGCCTTGATGAGCACCAGAGGGGCACTGTTAGGCCGAAGGGGAGCACGGTAAACTGAATGAGTTTGTGGCCTACCTTGAACCGCAGGTAACGCCTGTGGCCCGGGAGGATGGGAATGTGAAAATATGCATCCTGCAGGTCCAACGCTACCATCCAGTCTTTTTGGTCTAGGGCAGACAAGACCTGAGCCAGAGTGGGCATTTTGAATTTCTCCTTTTTGAGGAAGAGATTGATGGTCCGAAGATCTAAAATGGGTTATAGCCCCTTGTTCTTCTTTGGAATCAGAAAGTAGCAGGAATAACAGCCTCTGCCTAATTCTGAAATCTGGACCCTCCTACAGTCCCCTTGGCCAAGAGAGCTGTAACTTCCTCTTGGAGCAACTTTAAATGATCCTCCGCCAGCGGTTCCCGATTTGGCAGAATAGGAGGAGGAAAAGAAAGAAAAGTCAGAGAATAGCCCTCCCGGACTATCTGCAAGACCCACTTGTCCGATGTTATAAATCTCCAGAGGGGGAGATGATGACGAATTCTCCCACCAACTGGAGTAGTGTGGTCCTGCATTATCAGCCTAGGAGTGCTTGGAAGCTGCGGCTGCTGGGGGGAGTGTGGTTGACGACTTCTGGTATTTATTCCGAGCTCGGAAATGCACCGCGTTCACGTCCTCGCGTAGTTTGGGCAGTCTGTGCGGGACGGTGGCTGGGATAGGGCTGATACGACTGGAAACCCCTTCCGTTGCCATGAAAGGGGCGAAAGAAAGACTAGCCACGGGGGTGGAGGAGAGGCCCAAGGATCAGGCCGTCGTTCAGGAGTCCTTGAACCTGACCAGGGCCGAGTCTGACTTTTCCCCAAAAAGGTGGGGTCCATCAAATTGGCTTCAACAACGACTGAGAAGCCAGCTGTTGTAGCCAGGTGTGGAGTCTCAAGGCCACCGTCATTGAAATCGATCTACCCAATGAATCGGTCATATCTAGGCCACACCGTATGGTGAATTTTGCTGTGGAAGGGAATGTGCCTTGGGAAGTAGAGGCCTGCACCACCAAACTCTCTGGGGTAGGGTGTTGGCTGACAAACTTTGGGTCGCCTAGTGCTGGGCGATGGCGGCGTGCAATGATCCTGTTCACAGGAGCCCCTGTGCTAGGTTTGGACCATGTTCCAAGATGGACGTCCGCAAGTGCCTCATTAAAGGGCAACAAGGGTTCGGAAGTGGAAGCCCCAGGTGGAAGCACCTCAGTGAGGAGATTAGTCCTGACCTGCACCGAGGGCAGCTCTAATCCAAGGACCTCGGCTGCCCTCTTAACCACCATGGCATAGGATGCCCCCTCCTCTGTAGCCACAGTTGGCGGAGAGGGCATGCCAGTATCTGGAGAAGTATCCAGTCCAGTGGCCTCCCCAAGTTCCCCATACCAGTCCAAATTCTCCTCAGAGACTTCCTGGGTTTCAAGATGGTCTCCAGACCCCTCCCAATCCTCTCCTGAGCCTAGTACATCCTCAAAGTGCTCAGGTGACAACAAAGAACCTCGGGTTCTGTCGACGTCCGAATTTGCGTCGATCGACGTCGTTCCGGCGCCGTGTCGTTGGGCATGAGGATGGGGCTTGCGCCACCGATGGGCATCGGTGACGTCACAGGCACCGACTTCAGTCCAACACCGGGGAAGGTCGCGGTGGCACGACCGGCGTCGAACCAGATCCGGGTTCGGATCCCTGAGGCCCCACTGGCATCATGGCTGGAGCCGACAAAGTCAAAGCCAATGGGGCCCATTCTGACCCTGTGGGGCCCGAAGGCTCACCGGCATGGTCGTTCTGCTCAAATAAGCAGCGCATGGCCTCATAAAACTCTTTTCTGAGTGGCAGCCGCTTCAGCTCCTAGAAAGGGTGGGTAGGGGCAAAGTCGACTCTGGCTCCAGCTCCGCCGATCCGTGCCTAGAGCGTCGGTGAACCTTACCTCTCTCGTCAAACGACGAAAGCCGAGGTGAAGATGAAGTCTGCTTGGACTACTTCTTCTTCTTATGCCTCTGTCCTGAGGACCTCGAATGGGAGGAAGAGGACTTGGGCTCAGGGAGCAGTCCTGCAAACTTCTCATCTTTGATCGGGACTGTGACCTTCTCAGAGTCTCGCTGGATGGTATTGACTGCCGAGCAGCAAGTAACTTTATTGCCCAATCCCTCATGGTCTTCGGAGCCATCGCCCGACAGTCCAAACAAGACTTTGAATCTTGGTCACGCTCGAGACACCAAAGACATACGCGGTGGGGATCGGTGACCGACATCATGCGACACAAGTCTCACACGTCTTGAAACCTGTCTTCCTCTAAGACATCCCTCGCAAACGAAGTTGGAATTTTTTTAAACTTTCGACAAAAGTTGAAAAAAAGCATGCCAAAAGCATCAGAGGGGTAGCCCTATCCAGATTGGCGCTTAACTGGCGTGGAAAGAAAAGAACTGACGTATGCGTGCTTCACGACGTCATACCCACCGCTAACGACACCATCATTCGGAGCCGAATGGAGCCACCCAAAGTCACGCACAATGGTTATTGCTCAGCAAAAGTTTCCGGATCTAGCCAGACACCTGGGAAATTCAAAGGCAAAGAATATCCATCTAGAAGTCTCTATCAGATATAAGTTTCTTTATATCTGAGGTCTCTGCACTTAAAAACTATAAGTCACCCCCATGGCAGTCTTTTCAGTCTGGAGGGCAGGATGCTTGGCTATAAGTGCGAGGGTGCCACTGCATGAGCAGGTTACCCCTAGAAACCCCGGAGCCGATTCTCCAGGCTTTGTAAGTGCAGTCAGCCATTTTTAAACATATAGTGGACATCAGTCACTATGAGATGTTTAACAATATAGTGGCTGCACCGAACCCGGTAATGTTTGGTATCAAAATGTTGGAATCATACCCCAACACGGATTCCAGTGTTGGAAGTATGATCCCATGTACTGGGGGGCTCCGTTGGGGACCCCTCTGTTCTCCTGATAACAGTCTTTTGGGGTCTGAACCAAGCTAGTGCTGTTGCCAACCACAGACACGAGTCTGTCCTCCTGCTGCTGACCCAAGCTCGAGCAGGAGAAGGTAGAACAATAGGTTTCCTGTCCCCTGGGTTGGGGGCGCTTGCCGGCGACACCAGACTGCTTTGAAGGGCAGATTTAGTGCCCACCTTGCATACTCCAGCGTGAAACTGGACAAAGGACATGGGAAGATTCTCCCCTCTGTCCAGCCCTTCCTCTTGGAGGTTGTTCCAACCCTTTCCTTAGGGTACTTAAGGGTTTACCTGTAGGTGGGTCCTTAGATTTGTTGTAGGACTAGACTCAACCCTGAGACTATGTCAAACTTCAATTGTCTGGACACTTGGACTTAGTTGTACTTCGACTGGAACTGAGACTGCATCAAGGAAGACTCCTGCTGCTCCTGGTCTCACTGTTTTTAAAGTCTTCTTCATCGCCTGTGTCTGTGCTTCATTCAGGTTCTTCAACAGACCTGAGGGTATCAACAAAACCCAAATAAATCTCCCTTGTGAAGGAGTCACTGCCCTGCATCTGCAGGCACCACAAAGAAGCTGACCAGTCTGCTGCTCCTGTCGTCCTACGGACTTCACGAGGCTCAGAAAAACAGGTGGTGGTTCTGTAACTCCCTCGAGGCCTGACTTGTCGTCTCTGCAATTTTGATGCCAGAATCCCTTGTCTGAACTACTGGGACCAAACCCCTGTGCACCGAATCGACTTGCCGTTGCCAAGGCTTGTTGGCTCTGCACTCCAGACCTCTTCTGGCTACACGAAGCTCCAGCCTGAAGCATCTTTTCCCTCCAAGATCAACATCCTCAACACAGCCTCTGCACCGTGGGTCTACATCTTTGGTGAGTTACTCGAGATCCTCTTGCGAATCCTGTGCCTTTGGCCTGTAGGCCCTCCTAAGGGTCTTCTGCTGCTTAAGTGGGCTCCCCTGATTGCTCTGGCTTGCTCTGACTCTCCTGCTGTTGGTGAGTCCCTTGGACCTTGCTGGTCCCAACATTGCTCCTTTTTCGTCTTCCACGCCAGTTGCGTCTGCCAAGGCTTGTTGGTGCTCCTGTTGGACACCGGCCACCTAGTCGCCGACATCCGACATGGGGCAGTTTGTGCACAGCTCCTGGACTTCCTCAGCATCGTCTGGTACTCAGAGCTGAGACAAGGTCACTGTTGACTCTTCAGAACCTCCTGACATTGGTTGGCATTGTTTCCCCATGACTCCTGGTCACCTCTGAGTGGCATAGACTATGTCCTCTCTTCACTTCCAGAATCCACCCTTGGATTCCACCGGACTCCTTCACAGTCTTCTCCAGAAGCATCTTCTACAAAGTTGTCTATTGTTGTTTATGGAAGGTTCCAACATCACTTCATCCCTATGCACCTGGCTTCCCTGGTGTAGGTAGCCTGGTCCCTGGGGTATCCACGGGTAGGGTGGCTCTCCAACCTTCTGTCTTCCACAGGGTTTCTACGGGGTCCTCACCATTGACTTCAATTGGACACATAGCTGTGTTTCCACACTGCATACAGTCTCTGTGGGGTTCCTGGTTACTTACTTTGGGTGGTTCCTTGTGTCCCCAGCTCCTCGGAGTCTTCTAACCCATATCCTGTTCTCCTTTGCAGTTCGCATTCCACTTTCTTAGTATATGGTTTGGTCTCCCCCTGGAGACCGTTGTATTTTTTCTACTTACCTAATTGCTGTTGAAGTATTTTTGTGTATTGTGTTGATATTTCCAGGTAGGAGATAAACGAACAAGTTACTTACCTTCGGTAACGATGTATCTGTAAGAAACATTAGTTAGTTAGATTCCTCAACTTAGAATATCCCCAGGCGTCAGGCTGGATCCGGTAAGATTTTTGTAGCAATACCCCTTGCGCGTCGGTAGGCGTCGTCTGTGGCTTCGCGTCCGTTGTTGGCGTTGTGCGCCGGAATGACGTCGGAGTACTTCGACGCCGCCCTCGCGCGCTGACGTCCGTTCTTGTACATAGCTTTCCGCGCCAGGAACGCAGAGTCATGCAAGAGACCGACACTGGTGCCAAAAAGTCTAGTGCCCTGAACAGGATGGCCTTAACCCTAGATGGCGGTTTGCAGAATGGGGAGGATGGGTGGGTCGGTGAGGAATCTAACTAACTAATGTTTCTTACAGATACATCGTTACCGAAGGTAAGTAACTTGTTCATCTGAAAGAAACACGTTGGTTAGATTCGTCACCTTAGAATAGATATCCCAGCAATAGCAACCCCGGTGGTGGGTCTGCGAACCAAGATCACACCAGAAAGTTCTGGAGAACAGAACGGCCAAAGAAGCCATCTCTCCGGACTTGGCTGTCCAGGCAATAGTGCTTGGCAAACGTGTGCAGTGAGGCCCACGTCGCCGCCTGACAGATGTCCTGCAAGGGAACTCCCCGCCCCAGGGCACTAGTTGCCGCTGTGGCCCGGGTGGAATGGGCTCTCAGCCCAACAGGAGGGTCCTTTTTCGCCAAGGAGTAACAAACCTTTATACACAATACGACCCACCGTGAGATGGTCCGCTTGTGTATAGCCCTCCCCTTCTTAGCACCTACGTATCAAACAAAAAGTTGGTCGTCCACCCGGAACTGTCTGGTGCGGTCCAAATAAAAGGACAGCGCATGTTTGGGGTCCAGACGGTGGAGCCTCTCTTCCTCTTTCGAAGGATGCGGAGGCGGAAAGAAGGTGGGCAATGTGACAGATTGCCCGATGTGAAAGGGTCACCACTTTTGGAAGAAAAGAAGGACGATTCCGGAGAACAACCTTGTCCGGATGAACAGAAAGAAAAGGAGTCTTAGATGACAGAGCCTGGAGCTCACTCACCCGTCTAGCCGAAGTGATAGCTACCAGGAAAGCAGTCTTAAGAGTCAGAAGACGAAGGGGACAATTGTGAAGAGGCTCAAAGGGAGCGCACATCAGAAAGGTCAAGACAAGATTCAAATCCCACTGAGGCATTACGAAGGGGACATGAGGGAACATGTGAGTAATGCCTTTAAGAAAACGCGAAACAACAGGGGATTTGAAAAGAGAAGGTGATCAGGAAGCTGTAAGAAAGCAGAGATCGCAGAAAGATAACCTTTCAAGGTGCCCAGAGCAGAGCCCTGCTGGGCCAAAGAAAGAAGAAAGAGGAGAACCTCAGAAAGAGGGGCGGAAAGGGGATCCACAGCCTTTGCTGTGCACCATGCCACAAATTTGTTCCACCCGCAGGCGTATACCGATTTTGTGGAGGGACGCCTGGCTGCCAGAATGACGTCACAGACTTCAGAAGGCAAGTCAAATGGCATCAACTGTCGCCGCTCAATCTCCACGCATGGAGGTGGAGACTGGACAGGTTCGGGTGGAGGACCGTCCCCTGCTGCTGCGACAGAAGGTCCTCCTGAAGAGGCAGTCGTACCGGAGGATCGATTGACATACTGAGTAGCTCGGGATACCAGAACCTTCGTGCCCAATCCGGAGCCACTAAGATGACTTGGGCCCGGTCGCGCCTGATCTTCTTCAGCACTCTGGGCAGAAGTGGTATAGGCGGAAAGGCGTACAACAGACCGCAACTCCACTCGCGATGAAAAGCGTCTCCGAGCGAGTGCCGCCGTGGAAATTCCAACGCGCAGAACTGCTGACACTGCGCGTTCTCTTCGGTGGCGAATAGATCTAACCAAGGCTCTCCCCACTGCAGAAAGAGACCTTGCGCCGCGTCCAAGTTCAGACGCCATTCGTGATCCATCATGCACCGGCGGCTGAGTTCGTCTGCTCTGGCGTTCAGAGAGCCCGCCAGATGTTGAACCACCAGGATGATGCCCTGGTGTTCCAGCCATGTCCAGAGGCGCAGAGTCTCCTGACAAAGGGTCCACGACCCCACCCCGCCTTGTTTGTTGCAATACCACATGGCGGTGGTGTTGTCCGTGAACACCTGCACAACACTTCCCCGGACAGAGGGAAGGAAGGCTTTCAGTGCAAGCCGGATCGCTCTCAGCTCCAACAAGTTGATATGGAGTTGAGACTCCGCCGGAGACCAGAGGCCTCTGATCTCCGCCTCTCCCATATGGCCCCCCCATCCCAGGAGGGACGCATCCGTCACTACTACATTCTCCGGTTGGGGTAGAGAGAGGCATCTGCCCCTGACCCAATCGCGGTCCGTGAGCCACCACTGCAACTGTTTCGCAGTGCCCTCCGATATCAAGACATGGTCGGACAGGTTGCCTCGATGCTGGGCCCACTGAAACTTCAGATCCCACTGCAGAGCCCGCATTCGCCACCTGGCGTAATGCACCAACAGGATGCAGGAGGCCATCAGCCCCAGAAGTCGCAGCACCAACCTGACCGAAACCCAGGATAGAGGCCGAAAGATGGGAATCAGAGCCTGAATATCCCGGACCCGTTGTTCCGGAGGATAGGCCCGGAACTGCGCCGAATCTAGAACCGCTCCGATGAAGAGGAGCTTCCGGGAGGGTCACAGGTGTGACTTCGGCACATTGATGGAGAACCCCAGCAAATGCAGGAGGTTGGCCGTAGTCTGGAGGTGGGAGCCCGCCTTCAACAGCCAGTTGTCGAGATAGGGGAAGACTGGAACCCCTGATCTGCGCAGATGAGCTGCAACCACCGCCATCACTTTCGTGAACACCCGAGGGGCACTGGTGAGGCCGAAGGGGAGCACGGTGAACTGAAAGTGCTCCTGACCCACCGTGAACCGCAGGTAACGCCGGTGGGCCGGCAGGACGGGGATGTGAAAATAGGCGCCCTGCAAGTCCAATGCTACCATCCAGTCTCCAGGGTCGAGGGCAGCCAGAACCTTAGCTAAAGTGAGCATCTTGAACCGTTCCTTCCGGAGGAAGGCGTTGACGCTCCTGAGGTACAAGATAGGGCGTAGGCCTCCTTTGCCCTTCTTGGGAACCAGAAAGTAGTGGGAATGGTGTGAGAAGTTGGCCTGATGTATGATGTCACTAGTTCTAGTGTACACCTTATATCAGTCCAAATACCCTTATGGTGATTGGTTGTAAAGTCAACCTTATAGACCAGCTATCCTAGTGGTAGCATGGACAAGAGCAGTCTTAGGCTAAACTCTGAATGGCATGTGAAGCCAGCTGTGATACCATATATAATCCCTTGAATACCAAATGAAAGGACACCACAACAGATATATATATAAAATAAAGTGTATTTATTCTAGTCAAACCCTCAGCAATCTTTATGAGATTATAGGTAAGTACAACACAGTCTTATTTAAGCATACAGTAAGTCACACAGGTAAGTAATACAGTTAGGCCCTAGGGGCCACGCAAACCATATACTAAGTAAGTGGTATAAGGACCACTGTCACGGAAATAGGATAGGCCTAGGCCTATGGAATCGCTGGGGCTACACTATACTACCAAAGGTTAGGAAGTGGGAGGCCCACGGGATTCAGGTGCAGAGTGGAAACACTCACGCGTAATGCGTATAGTCGATAGAAATAGTACAGTTTAGAAATAAGCAGTTTAAGGACACTTCTGGTATAGCTAGAAAGTCGAGACTCGGAAACTAGACCCTAGGATAGTCACTAACCTTGTGAGCACCGAAGTACCCAAGTTACCTAGCCCACGGGCTGCGGGTGCATAGGTGGGAACTTGTGTCGGGTTTCGTCGTGGACTTCTATGGATGCCTTAAGGAAAGTTGCTGACAGGCAGTCAGTGAAGAGTGTCCGGTGGATCCCAAGGCTGGGATCAAGAAGAGAAGAGACCTGCAAGCAGAAGGGACAGAGTCAAGGTCACTAGCCAGTGACCACGTGGAACCAGGAAGGAACCAGGCGATGTCGTGAAGATTGCAGGTGAGGGTGAAGCTTGTCGCTGCAGCCACGAGGACCAGGGAACGTCGAGGACGACCAGGACCAGGAGGCGAGCTGTCCCACGAAGGCTCTTGCTGTCGGCGGCGTCGAAGGTGGACTAGGACTCACCAAGCCTTGGCATGCGGAACCCACGAAGAACGGAGGACTTGCTTCTGGTGCAGACCAGGAAGGTCTGGGGTGCTTCTCTTTCTCAAAGGAGCAGGAGCCAGTCTGGAGGAGCCAAACCAGCGCTGAAGATTACGGAATGCGTCGTCACAAAGGCCACTAGCCAGCGGGCAAGCAACCGGACAGACGCGGCAAGCAGGAAAATGCAGAAGGGCCCCACGCAGGACTCGTGGAGTGTGGGGGGCTGGTCTTCGGTGCAGATGGTGCTTGGGGGTGGGGCTTCTCAATCCCCGGTGCACAACTTCGAGGGTGCCTCAGAAGCTGCGCTTGAAGATACTAGCCACTTTTCCCAGGTAGCCGGTCCCACGTCTCTCGTCGCCTCCACGGATCTCAGCTCTGCTGTGGATGTGGATCAGGGTCGGAGAAGTCTGGAAGTCAAGGCTCTGGTCGGGCTCTGCAGTCGGTCCCTCGTAGAACTTTAGCAAAGCAAAGGGTAGTCTCTTGATGGTGCCTGTTTGCACAGGGTAGCCACTCCTTGGCCACAAGGGAGATTCTTCAGTCTTCTTCTTTCGTCGAATGTCGAAGGTCCAGAGTTTCTGTTCAAGTTGCAGGTTCAGGATAATCTAAAGTCTTGAGGCCCAACTCCTACTCTTATACTAATCTGGGGGGCTGGGTTACCTGCTAGGTCACGCCTTATGGGTGGGACCTGGGAGGGGGGTGGTTACACCCCCTTCCCTTTGTCCAGTTTCGCGCCAGGACTGGGGCTGGAGTGCCCCAGCACCGGTTTGAACTGGACTATGCATGGGACACCTTGGGTGCCCCAGGCATGTCTCATTCCTTTCAGCCCTCCCTGCCCCAATACACTAAAGTCTGTCTGGGGAGGTGCTAGCACCTCCCCAAGCAGGAAACCTATTGTCCAAGCCTCCCTTGCCGGGATCACTCCCAGCAGCAGGAGGTCAGACTTGTGTCTGTGGCAGCAGCATCCATTTTGTGATGCTGAGGCTTTGGTTAGAGTTAAACAGCAAAGTAGGATTTTAACATGTCTCTCCCTCTAGAAGGGAGGAATAATATCCTCATCACCAGAAATGGTATGGGGGTATTATTCCAAAGTGTTAGACACCTTACACAACATGTTTTGATACAGCCAAGCCATAGTTACCATAACCGTTTAAGATTATAAGGCACTTTAAGAGTATATGGTCGGCTATATCATAGAACAGCTATAAGGACATGGTTCCGAAAGCTGCAGACAGGCTCAGCTCATGCTAGAGCACCATCTCACATGTTACCAAGCACTCTGCCTCCAGGATTGTTAAGGCCTGCCATAGGAGTGACTGATAGGTACACATGTGTCTATATACAAGGGTAGATATAGGCATACTATATCTAAGCAAGGGGTGATTACTCGACCTTGCCCCAGCTGAGTGATCAGCCAGTTGTGTCTGATTGGAAGGCCAGACCAGGGGTGGCATAATACCTGCTGCAGCCCCTGGGAGGCCTAGGGTACACCTATGCCCTGGGTACCTAGGGTACACTGTACAGGGTCCAATAAGGTGATCCTTACCAATTGGGAATGTACCTAGGGTACATGGAGTCCATTTTAAAGAGAGAGCAGACAGCCTGAGACCCTGAATGGCAGGATCTCAGGCCAACTAAGTCGAAAAACCAGCTAGAGACTAGGCAAAAAGTTGGGGGTAACCATAGTCAGATATCCACCTTCCTACAAATAGCAACCATGACCTACTTCTGGACCAGGAACGCACTCGACGGCCTTTTTGGCCAAGAGGGCCGTAACTTCCTCCCACAGAAGATTCAAGTGATCCCCCGACATACGGTGGCACTGCGGTGGCATGGCTGGAGGGGTCGTCTCGAATGGGAGGGAGTAGCCCCTTCGGACGATTTGCAGCACTCACCTGTCCGATGTGATGGATCGCCAGTGGAGCAGGTGATGGCGAACTCTGTCGCCCACTGGCGTAGAATGGGCCTGAAAGCTCGGACTAGGAGGGCTTTGAGGCGGATGCTGCCGGGGTGGATGTGGACTGACCGGCACGTTGTCCTCCAGTACCGCCTCGGCAGAATCCACTTCCGCGACCGCGTGCATGTTGGTTGTGCGGCCGGTGGCTAGGCGGATGTGAGGAGGCGCCCCTTCCTTGGCCACGAAAGGGACGAAAGGCGGAAGTTTGCGGCCACGGGCCAAGAGACCCAAGGACTTGGCCGTAGCCCGGGAGTCCTTGAAACGAACCAGCGCACTATCCGCCTGTTCACCAAAAAGGCGAGTGCCATCAAAGGGCATATCCATGAGGGTACTCTGGACATCCCCCGAGAAAGACGTGGACCGCAGCCAGGCGTGGCGCCGGAGCGCCACCGTGGTGGAAATCGCCCTACCCAGCGAGTCCGTGGTGTCTAGTCCACACCGTATGGCATGTCGTGCTGCATCTCTCCCGTCAGCAAGTGCCTGGGTGAGTCGTGTCCGGGCCTCCTCCGGGCACAGGGGCAGCACGTCCACCACCGCATCACACAGAGAGTGGGGGAAACGGTCCAAGAGGCAAGCGGTGTTCAAAGACCGCAGGCCCAAACTCAGGGAAGAGAACAGCTTCTTTCCAAACTGTTCCAACCT
Organism: Triturus cristatus; assembly: GCF_964204655.1. Taxonomy (NCBI): domain Eukaryota; kingdom Metazoa; phylum Chordata; class Amphibia; order Caudata; family Salamandridae; genus Triturus; species Triturus cristatus. Next base: position 774,926,490 of record NC_140595.1, on the reverse strand, counting down.
CTTGGATTCCCGATCCGGAGGAGCGGACAGGAAGGAGGATTGGGAAGTCGAGGCTTGGATAACCAGACTCTCGGGGTGGGGTGTTGGGACAGGAAACTGGGGTCGCCCGGAGCAGGGCGGTGGTGCCGGGCCACGTTCCGATCCACAGGAGGAACTGTGGAGGGCTTGAACCAAGGGCCTCATTGAACTGCAGCAGAGGCTCTGTGGAGCTTGCTGACGGTTGAAGCACCTCTGTGAGGATGTTAGTCCTCACGGCCACAGCAGGCAACTCGAGCCCCAGGGCTTCGGCCGCCTCGCGCAGCATAACTGAGAAAGCTACACCTTCCTCCGAGGCCACAGTCGGAGGAGAGATGAAACCAGCATCCGGGGAGGTGTCCAGACCACAGGTATCCCCCAGTTCGTGTGCCCAGTCCTGTGAAAGTTGGGCCTGTCTGGCCATAGAGTCCTCAGACCCTTCCAGTCGCCCCCGTCATCCGATTCCTGATAAACATGAGGAATGATCGGTGCCGGGCGGTAGATGAAATGCTCATCCATCGGCGTCGGGTGCGGTGTCGAGCGGCACCGCGTCGGCGCCGGGCCCGGACCGGGGCTAAACCGGGGAATGGCGTCATCCGGGGACGGCGCCGGAGGCGGAACTGGTGTCGGCGCCGGCGGAGGAGGCGTTGTGAGGTCGACCGGCGCCGGCAGAGATCCAGGCCTGGATCCCTCGGGGACCTGTGGCGTCGGGACCAAAGTCATCGACGGCGCCGGAGACGCCGGCATGCGAGGTCGCCCAGTCGAGCCCACGGGGCCCGAAGGCGCGCCGGCAGGCGTCGACGGCAGAGCCAGGCCCCTCATGGCCGAGAGGAAAGCACTGATCTCCGCCGGAGTCGCGTCAGTCCCAGGAACCGGCGGGTATGGAGACGGACGCGGCTCCTGCGGCTCCGACGGAGCCGCGGGGGTGGGACCACCCTGACCCTCGGCCGTGTCGCGCGACCGGCGAGGGGAGTCCGAAGAGCGGAGTCGCCTCTTGGACTTCTTTGATCGCTTTGACTTACCCGAAGACTTCGAGCCCGACGAGCGATGATGGTGGCTGCGGCTCTGCGACCGGTCCTTGGACCTCCTCCTGGACCGGGACCGTGAACGGCGCGGAGCCGAGTGCCGAAGCTCGAGAAGCTTACGGGACCGCTCCTGCCTAGCTTTCGAGCTCAAGGCCTGACAATCGAGGCACGACTCCGCGTCGTGGTCGGCCCCCAGGCAGTAAAGGCACCGGCGATGGTGGTCCGTCACCGACATCAGTCGATGACAGGAGTCACAGGCTTTAAACCCAGGCATCCTACCGGCACCAGAGTCGAGTCGACAGAAGACCAAAAGAGTCAAAAACGTTTAGTCAAAAAGTGACTAAGGGGTAAGCTCTTTCCGGATCGGCGCTGTCTGGAGTGGAAAAAAGAAGAACTGACGTCAGCGCGCGAGGGCGGCGTTAAGTACTCCGACGACGTCATTCCGGCGCACGACACCAACGAAGGACGCGGAGCCGCAGACAATGCCTACCGACGCGCAAGGGGTATTGCTACAAAAATCTTTCCGGATCCAGGGGATATTCTAAGGTAAGGAATCTAACTAACGTGTTTCTTTCAGATTAATGTGATAGTGATATTGTGCTGTAATAAATAGACTTATTTTTGCTAAACATTGTGTGGTTTCTTTTCATCTAATCTACACTACAGATTAAACTGTTAAAACAAGCTGCTTAACACTCCTTCAAAATAAGCCTGAAGGCTGCTCTCTACAGCTACTACTTTGAGGCTTTCTATGGTTATCAAAGACCACTAAAATCACCATAAGGGTTGCCTAAATTAGTGCAGGATTCACCACTTGAATAAGTGTGCACCATATACTAAGCCAGCCTCCTACACATCTGCTATTACGTTAGTAACCAGAATTTATGTATGGCCTAGGATGGACAACACAACGAGAAAGTCCAGACAGAGCTGACGGCTGCTCTTTACTCGCTTAAACAGATTCTGCTGTATACTAGCCCTTATCAAGGAAGCCCTCGCAGCTGCTTTGTACATGCCCACTACAACTCAGACGCTATGTATACATATGCCCTGAAGAAGTTCATTGTTATGAAAGAAACGCGTTGGCTGACAATTTCCTATATTCGGATTTTTGCAATAAAGGACTGTTTAAAGACAACTCTACAAAGACTATAATACTAATTGAAAATAACTTTCTCTACAAAAACGGGTGGTGCACCACTCCACTCTTGGGTTCAGCATCTCTCTGAGTTGCAGTTAGCACCAAACAACGGCAGGTGCTGGAGTAGCCTGTGCACACCCAACCTGATTGACTATTGATTCTTACACAAAGGGAACACAGCAGGGGAAGTGCGGTCAGTGTGTCCGCCGTTGTCCGCCTCTGTAATCTGTTACAACGAGAAAGTCACTTGTGCATTCTAAGCACTAGTGAGATATTTCCTAAAGAGCAATCAGCACATCAATGAATACTCCTTCCAGGTTAGAGTTTGACAGAACATTTAAATCTTTGTGTCAATCACAAGACTGTATTCTCTTAATAGAAATCAAGACTTTGCCCCCCAAGGAACTGTCAAATGAGGTGGAGTCATTTGGATGGCCCATTTGATCTAGCGATGTCAATCTGAAGTGTCTCCACAGGCAGAATCAGGCTTCCAAAGGCTACATTTAACCTTTGGCCTTCCCACACACTGGGGAAGAATGTCAATGATCACAGTGACTAGGATGGTTGAGACTGGTACATTCAACAAAGGCCGCACTTCTGAATCTGCCATTGGTCAGTGTTGTAAGCATAATGTGAGCTACTCTGATGTCAAGTTAACAAATCCCATTACCAGGCATATAGTTTAAATCCACAGTTCCATTTGTACCCTGCTCAAGATAACCTACTCTGCTGCATGTTCTGTGTTTGCTCCTAAAGCCTGGTATATCTTGTTTACAGCATACTTACCCCATTGTCCAACGTTGCAAGTGCATCATACAGTTTGCAGAGGGAGATCACTCCACTGCTATCGGGGATAGGGACCAACTCTACACAGTTATGCTTCTTAAAGCGCAAGATTTTCTCAATAAACTTGTTGAAGAGGTGCTGCAATGTTTCCACTTCTCCCTGTAGACAGAAAGAGAGGGCCAATCAAGGGAAACATCACTATCTCTACGATTAACCCAACAGATCTGTTTGAAGTGCTTGTCTATTGCTCAATAAGAGTTACTCTCGCCTCGTAATTGTGTTATATTACAATTCACATCATAAATTGAAAAGAGGCCAGCCAGAATTCCTTATGTTAAAATGAGAACTTTGGATGTTGGGACTTTAAGTTAAAACTTGGACCGTAGATTGGGGGACGTCACAATGAAACAGGGCTGAAAAGAGACAGTAGGAATAGTAGGAAGGTGAACAAGGTATTTGAAATGACTACTATTAAGCTGCATATAGCAACCCCTTTAACTCCCTAGCGTGTGTGTGATGTAAGGAAGGTGGAAATGAGGCTCTAAATATTTTACAAACTCCATTCCTCCTTGGGGTCATGCAAATCAAATTTGCCATCCCACTCAGCATAGCCACGTCCTACTAGGAGAATGATACTCTTAGTAAGATTCCCCTGCAACACTCTGTATGCTGCAAGCCCACTGCTCTAATTTACCAGACTAGCACTCAGGCTGCCCTGCACAGGAGGTTCCAACTTTTGAAACCTACTCTTAAATCACAGTACATAGACAACCCTAAAGACTTCAGCTCTGGAGCATGAATGGGAATTTGTAGGGCCTTATGCCAGTTTCATGTTTTCAAGACAAAATAATGAGCAAAGGACATATTAGGTAAGCATACCGCAGGCCGTCGTTCCAGCCAAGACTGGACGTACGGCTTCCAGCCCAGATTTGTATGATCATTGTAGACCATCCCACAACGAGACACGGTGGCAGGAGAAGCAACGGCCAAGTCAGTGACTTCAAACAGCAGAGAAACCTAAAGTAAAGGAACAAATGTGGCAAACACATTGTTAATATTGAGAACGTCCATGGTGCTACTATATGACAAATGTAAAATAAAGCAATGAGTATGATTGGTTACAAACAATAGTCCACAGTGAAAATAAATTACTTACCTGTCTTAATTTCTTCGGAAGTATCTTCCTCCAAAACGTTTCTGTGATTCAGACAGGAGTCTGGACACTATACTGAATAGCAGGGGGCATCAGCGATACCTAGAATAGGATTTCTCCAAAGGATCACAGAATTCTGGTAAAAAGATTCATAGGGAATCACATGTCGCTAGGTTTCCTCCTCATTTGGGGGCACTAAACAACTGGAAACTTAAGATCTATAGCACAATTAAAATCCTGTAGTTCTAGAAAAAAACAAGTAGGTTTTTATTGCAATCCTTGTAAACCTCAGACCACAAAGATGCTATAGATGACTGCCCCTTTAAACTCTTATTAGTGGGTAAGTAGAAACACTGGCTCAGGTTCTCTGCTCTGTGAGTTGGGACTCCAGCATTGGCTGAGACCAGATCCAGTTTAACTAGCAGTCAGCAGAGCAGTACGAGTGCCCTAGCCTTCTGACAAAGAGGAGAGTTGTGGTGTTACTGGTGTACATTACACAACTTGTATTCGACAACCTAGATGGAAGAATTTAAAGTTAAGAAGATTGCATTCACCTCTGACAAGTTTAAGGCAAGGTATATGTGGGATCTTCTTGATAAATTGCTTATGGGCAGGTCACCACTGTAAGGGAATCTGCTTGCACTTCAATGAATGTGTTGTGATAAGGATCAATATAAAGAGGGTGAAAGTGACTCACCACTGAAGGTTTCAGAGCATGGGCCCATTACCTCAAAGATGTCATCTGAGATAGATAAATGAGCCTTGAATGGAAGTCCAATTGCTGAACTAGTTTGAGTGGCAGAGTTTTCATATGCAGTTTGGATTAGTATACTACCTCTCTGCAAGATGTCTGCAGTAACATAAGTCCCTGGAAGGTGTCAATAGGCTGTATCCCTAAAAGTTGCTCCCAGGCTCCTTGATGGATATTACATTTTTGTTACGTTTTCTGAGTGAGGGAAAGCTCTGGCCTGCTACATGTGTAGGATTGCCCTTATGAACAGACTCCTTAATAGTATCATATAGGACTCTAGAAAGTTCACAAAGAACACAAAGCCCAAGTCCTAACTCAGCAAAAAGGGAAATAAGTTTGACTTTGATGTGCAGTGTACCAGAGCCACTGTGCCCAGAATAGGAGACAGGCGTGTTCCAACATTGTGACGGCTACCTGGTAAGTGAATGTGTAGATGGAGAACTAGATTTGTGCCAACAGTACAAGGCAGCCTTGAAATAAAGTGACAGTTTGGATCATGATAAGCCTTCAGTTTCTGGGCAGTGAACATCCTATTCCCTGAATGGTGGCAAGTGGATCTGACTGAAAGAAGAAGTTAGGTAAATAGGAAAATGGCTATACAACATTTTACCCATTCTGTGGTTTTACCAATATGTGCTGCAATTTGTCAGAGAGGATGAACTTCATATGCAAAGATAATGGCCCTTAGATAAGCTACACAGCACTGCTTTCTCACCGACTGAAGATATGCTCACAATTGGGCCCAGTTTAGCAGCATCTGTACCTACTGGTGGACTCACCTTATAGATGAAAACAAATGAACTTTAGTGTATCGGTCTTCCTAGACAAATGTGATTTAATTTAAATTGTATAAAGATCAGATGCTTCGCAGCAACTTAATTTTGACAATACGATTTTTCAGAGGCCTGGTCCCATTCATCACACACAAAGTGTAGGGGTGCATCTTCGGCCTGTTCACCAAGCAAGATACAATACCAAATGTGGGGTTAGCTGCTGAAAGCTACTTGTGGTACTAAAGCTATGTGTGGTTCTATCTTATATCCAGATTGTTGCAGTATAGCGTGCTGAGTCAAAGAAGAAACAGAGAAGAAAAGAGCAAAATGTGCAGGGGAGAAAAGAGCAAAATATGCAAAGAGGAGATGGGGTCCTCATGATATAGAAATAGGATTCGCAAGACGAGAACAATCAGGAGCATAGCCATTGGTGGATAAACAGAATTGTTGAAAGTGTAAATGTGTCTGGTACTTGAGGGTGTGGGTGAGGGCGTGTGCTTACAGTTTGCTGATACTGGACTTAAAATGCGTTGTACAGCTTCGAGGGACACATCAAAATATAAATGCTATTGTTCATGGTTTACTTATCGTTGTGTAGAACAAGTTACTTACCTATGGTAACACTTCTTCTGGCAGACTCCATCTAACCGCAGATTTCTCACCTCAGAATATTACACAGGCATCTGACTGGACTCAGAAAATATTGAACAGTACCTCTGCACGCGGGTAGGTGGTGTTAGGCGGCTCCGCATTGGCACTGTCCGTATCTGAAGTGATAGCGCAGTGCCAAAAAGGTGCCACCCCGGCACGCTGACATCAGTTTCTTTCGTGAATATTTCCACACCAAATACCCGGAGCCACTACTGAATAATATGTGACTAGTGTGCAGATATATAACTGAATTTAGGGGTCAAGAGCCAATATCGTAGAGCAGAGAGGATGGGAGGATAGGGTTAGATTGGTAACTCTTTTTCTGGTAGAGATTCAAAGATAAGTAGGTTGTTCTTCGGATAGAAAGTTCTAACTGCAGATTCCTCATCTTAGAATAGATACCCAAGCAGTACCTTCTGGGAGCTGGGTCTGCAAGCAGGCTCACACCTAAATAGATCTGGGAGGATGGAACAGGCAAAATGCCTGTCTTGATAGGCCTGAATAACTAAGCAGCAGTGCTTTAAGAATGTGTGGAGTGATTCTCACGTGGCAGCTTGGCAGATGTTCAGGACTGGTGCCCTGTGTGCTAAAGCAGTAGTTGCAGCCTTGGCCCTGGTGGAAGTGGCCTGCAAGCCCTCAAGAGGCTGCTTTTAGGTAGTGTGTAGAAGAGTTTGATGCAGAGCACAATCCATCAAGAGATGGTCCACTTCTACACTGCCTTGCCTTTTTTTTGCTCCGGCAAACCCAATGAAAAGTTGATCATCCGCCCAGTGGTATTTGACATGATCAATGTATATGAAGAGAACTCTTTTTGGGTCCAACAGAAAAGAGTTGTTGAACTGTTACCTAGAAGGATGAGGTGGAGAAGAAATGTTGGTAGCGTGATACTTTGGCCGACGTGGAAGGGAGTCACTATCGGCAGAAAAGAGGCAAGAGTCATAAGGGCCAGTTTATTCGGGTAGACGCTGTTGCCCCGCTGGCCATGGTTCAGCCCGCTACGCTACCCGCTTCATCCCTGCGGGCTGCAGTGCAACCCGCAATGCCCCCGGGGCTCCTTCCTCTTCGCACTGCACACTGCTGTCACTGTTTCAGCGACGCTTATCTTGAGTCTTGCACGCCACAGCTCCATGCGGCGGCCTGTTGTTTCACATTTGGCACAGTATGAATGCCGCGGCTCCAGTTTTGGAACTGCGACTTCCAGTATTATTCTATGGGGCATGGGGCATGTTTTCACTTACTTGTTTCCTAGCACGCTGGTTCCTGGGTTCTGTTTCTTCTCTTGGGAACATCTTGCTACCTTCTTCTTCCCATGAGTCCGCAGTACTGTTTCCCAGAGGGCATTGGGAAGGTTTTGGTTTTACCATTCCAAGATGGCAACCTTTCCTATTCCTTACATGTTCTTTTCCCTATTCAAGATGGCAACTGCTTATTTCCTGTTACGTCACTTCCTGTCTATGGGTATTTAAGAGGCTGAACCTTTCATTTCCTTGCGTTGCAACACTCCTTGCTCATGTAGGTGTCTTTTGCTCCTGCTTGGTGTACTTTTGTCCTGCTGGCGCTCTTTTTCCAGTTGGCGCCAAGAACTCCTCTAAGGAACTACTTAGAACGGTGTTGTCCCTCACCTCACCACACACTTCAGAGATTGTATCAACTCAATCTCTGTGCGATGAGATCGCCATGCACTTTGTGCACAAAGTGCAAAACGAAGTAGGCAGTCTCAGAACCAGGGGAGAAATTATCTCCTCCCGACATTGAGCTTGTATCAGTCCGACTTGTTGGGGAACTGAGTTTTGAAAAGTTTATCGACTTGGACAAGGCACAAGTAATGGATCTAATGGTAAAAACTAAATCAGGATCACCGACCAACCCCTGCCCAGTGGCTGTGGTATAACTGGCACAAGAGGTAGTAGCGGATAACCTCATAAAAGTTTTTAATTCTATCTTTAGACAGGAATATGCCCAAAGATGTGGAAAACAGCCTCAATTCAGCCTATTATAAAAAAAATTGAAACTTAGACCCAGAGTACGTTAATAATTACTGCTCCATATCATGACTACCTTTCTCTGCTAAACTCATAGAGAAAGCCATGAATACACAGCTTGTGGAAAGCCATGAATACACAGCTTGTGGAATATATAGATGCACATACCTGGCTAGATGAATCACAACACGGCTTCAGAGCTGGAAACAGAACCGAGTTGGCCCTGATCAAATCGGTTGAGGAAATCAGGGAAGCACTGGGCAACGGTGGGAAGGCCTCCCTCATTCTATTAGATTTGTTGGCAGCCTTCTACACCGTCCACCACACTATTTTGGTGGGGAGGTTAGTAGCTATAGGAGTGCAGAGATCTGCCCTCCATTTGCTTGAATCAGTTATGGAAGAGAGGACACAATTTGTAGCCATGGATTTGTATAATTCTAACTCTTTTCAGCTCCCATGTGGAGTACTACAGGGATCCTCTATGAGCCCTACTCTTTTTAACATATACATCGCAGCTCTGGCTTCAGACGCAAGATCTTTTGGCTTCGCTCTAACTTCTTACGCTGATAATATGCAAATTGTTGTAGCAGTCACACATCAATCCCACACCATTAGCAAACAATTTAATGATTGCATGTCAGCAGTACGCTCTTGGATGAGTTCTAACTGTTTAAACTTAAACAGTAACAAAACTGAGGTTGTGCTTTTTGGTAATGACTCCTCTTTCTGGTCCCCTAGCTGGTGGGCAGCAAATCTAGACAAACTGCCCGAGCCAGTCAAAAAAGCCAAAAAACCTCGGGATAATTATAGATAACAATCTTTCTTTTGGCAACCAGATCAGTGCCTTGACACCATCCATTTACTTTATCATAAGAAAAATCTGAAAGATTCTAGTATATATTCCAGAAAATATCCAAGTTGGTTATATCGGCATTGGTACTGGCAAGACTAGATTATGGTAATGGTTTATATCTTAATCTCGGGGCTCAACATCTTAGGAAACTTCAGGTACTGCAAAATACTGCAGCCAGAGTTTTATCTTGCACCCCTAAACATGTCTCAGTCAGGAAAACCATCAAGCAGCTGCACTGGCTACCAGTGAAGGAGAGGATCCAATTCAAGACTTTCTGGCACATGCATCAATAATGCCATTTGCGATTCCTTATTAGCGAAATATAAGGATTCGCTAATAAGGAATAGCAAAAGGCTATGCATGTAGAAATCGCTTACAAAATAGCGATTTCTAAACATTCCTTAATTACGACTCGCAAATTGCGAGTCGCAATTAAGGAATACCTCCCCATTTATTCCTATGGGCCTAGAGGCCCATAGGAATGAATGGGAAGACTTTCTCAATTTGCGATTCTCAATTAGTGAATCGCAAATTGCTCATGCAATTTCAAGGGTGCCAGGGTGTCAAAAGGACACCCTGTTGCACCCCTGAAATCTGCATATGAGTACATCTTGCACACACACATGCCCCAAGGGCATGTGTGTGTGTAAAATGGAACTTTGAAAAATGCACTTTAGTGCATTTTTCAAAGTTTTTGCAAATTACCATGAAGTTCAACTTCATGGTAATTTGCTCCCCCTATTAGCGAAATAACTAATATTTTTACTTTAATGCATTGCATTTAAGGAATCTCAATTTGAGATTCCTTAAATGCAATCGCAATTTAAGTAATTGCAATTTAGAGATTACTTAAATTGCGATTTTTGCATTTGGGATGATGCATCCCAAATGCAAAAATACCGGTCGCAAAGAGGCAGATTCTGAGAATCTGCCCGTTTGCGACCGGTTTTTGCTTTGATGCATGTGGGCCTTTGTGTTTTGTTTACAAAGCCTTGCATAAACAAGGACCACAATATCTAGGCCAGAAACTTAGATGGTACATACCTAAAAGAATACTTAGGTCATCTAACTCGAGCACTATGGTCGTACCAAAATTCAATAGAAAGAACTGGGGCGGTAGAAGATTCTTCCTAAAAACTGCAACAATCTGGAACATACTTCTGTTACCCCATTCGATCTGCCACCTACCTTCTTAATCTTAGATGGGAGTTGAAAACTTTGCTTTTTAGTACATCAAATTTCTGATAAGATACCTGTTCACTGTCCGATCATTGGTCAAAGCCAGGACACAGTCTGGTAACATGGCAGTTTTACAAATCTCAATAACATTAACAATGTTCCAGTTCGGATTCCTTGAAGCTTTCTACTCCAGTTGGAATTCTTGTCTACAATTCTTCACTCTTTACTGGTGTCTGCCCTTGTTTGTGGGTTTTACCTCCTTCCCGTACCTGGAGTCCCCACCCTCATCAGAGGTTTTTCCCTATGGAGTTTCTTCCTCTTGGGACTCCTTCTGGAAGGCACCGTCTGCTCTAGCTTGTCATTGTCGGCAGCACTGTGGCTACCGGAAAGGGTTGCCCTTAGCGCGGACAGGCCAGGACCTGTAAGAACCGATTTCGGGAACCACTAAAACACGCCCAACCAGTAAGAAAAGTTCAAATCGTGACAGAAGCTGTTAAATGGAGGGCCAACATATCTTTATGCACAGGATGATTTATCAGGACAATGTCCTCTTATGCATTGTTTTTCCTTTCATCTTGCCCACATAGCCAACAAATAGCTGATATCCAGCCGGAGATCACAAGTTCTTTCCACATAAAAGTTCACAGCCCTTTTAGGGTCCAAAAGATGAAGCCTTTACTCCTCTTTAGATGGATGTGGAGGAGGATAGAAAGTAGGAAGGGTGATAGACTGCCCTAAGTGGAATGGAGTAACCACCTTTGGCAGGAAAGCAGCCCTGGTTCTCAATAACAACTTATTTGCATAAAAAGTTGTGAAGGGAGGTTTCACACTTAATGCCTGCAATTCGCTAACACATCTAGTAGATGTTATGACAACTAGAAAAATCATTTTGCAAGCAAGGACAACTATGTAGGGGTTCAAATGGAGCACCGATGATCCCACTGAAGCATAATAAACGGAGTGGGAGGATATTTGTTAGTAAGTCTCTTAATAAACCTTAACACAATAGGGTACTTAAACAGAGAAGGTTCATCAGGTAAACAAAGGAATGCCGAAAGGGCAGACAAATATACCTTAACTGTTGCAACTGCACAGCCTTGCTGCACCAGGGAAAGCACAAAATGCAAAATATCAGACAAATGGGCTTTTAAAGGATCAATAGAATTTTCTTCACACTACTTTACAAAGTTCACCCATCTCTCAGCATAAACGGACTTGGGGGAGTATCATCTGGCTGATAATATGACATCCACCATATCAGAGGGAGAGAAAAAGAACTCAGGTTGCCCCATTCAATCTCCAGGTATGTAGGTGCAGACTCTGGAGGTAGGGGTGTAGAACCTGCCCCTGCGACTACAAGAGGAGGTCTGCCCTAGGAGGGAGACGGAGCGGCGGGCACAGTGAGAGGTGAAGAAGGTCTATGTATCACACCCTTCGCAGCCAGTCTAGGGCAATTAATATGACTTGGGTCCGGTTTTGGTGAATCTTCTCCAGAACCAGAGGAATCCAGGGTATGGGGGAAACACGCAAAACAACTGGGATCCCCAACCCAATTGAAACATGTCCCCCAGTACCCCCTGCAACGGATAATGGAGACTGCAGAATGACGGGCAGTGCGTGTTCTCGTGAGTGGCAAAAAGGTCTGTCTGAGGGGTCCCCCATAGCCAGAAAACGTGTAGTACCACTTCAGTATGGAGACGACACTCGTGATTGGCTGAAAAATGCATACGGAGACTGTCTGCATGCATTTTCAGAACTCCGGCCATCTATTTAGCCATGATGCAAATCTGGTGGTCCTGAGCCCGGAACAAGAGTCGTAGAGCCTCTCTGCAGAGAGGATATGACCCTATTCCTCCCGGTTTGTTCATTTACTACATTGAGGTAGTATTGTCTGTTAAGACTTGAACAGACTGACTGTGAACAGAAGGGAGGTAGGCCTTGCGAGCCTGACATATCGCCCGCAATTCCAACAGATTGATATGAAAAAAATCTTTCATCTGAAGACCAAAGACCTTTGATCTCCAGGTCCCCCAGATGAGCTCCCCACCATACAGTGGAGACATCCATTATCACCGTGGCCACCAGTGGAAAAGGGTGAAAGATCCACTGTAATGTCACTGTAATGTCTCTGGAGATCTTGCCTGACTCCTTGAGATCTCCGTTGTGCTGAAACCACTGTCTGCTGAGGCACCACTAGAGGGCCTTCATGTGCCAGCATGCATGGGTGACCAGCAGAATGCATGAGGCTATCAGACCTAGCAGGCGTAAGCCCTTCAGGACTGGAACCATAGCTCCATTGCGAAACATATGAATACATGCCTGAATGTCCAGAATCCTCTGAGGAGGAGGGTAGGGTTGATTCACTGTAGTTTCCAGTACTGCCCCTATGAACAGGGTGCACTGAGAGGGCTCTAGGTAAGATTTGGGCATGTTGATGGGAAAGCCCAGGTTGAACAACAACGGCATTGTCAACTGCAAGCGGTGCAACACCAACTCTGGAGTTATGGCTTTGATCAGCCATTCATCCAGGAAAGGCAATCCTAGTATTCTCCACCTTCCGAGATGCGCTGCAACAACTGCCATCACCTTTGTGAAGACTCAGGCGCAGAAGTAAGCCCAAACAGTAGGATCGCAAACTGATAATGTTGCGACCCCAACGTGAAACATAGATACTTCCGGTGCAATTGCAGAATAGGGGTGAGAAAATACGCATCCTGCAAATTGATCGAGAGCATCCAGTCTTCTTTCTCCAATGCAAGAAGCACCTGTACAAGTTTCAGCATTTTGAACTTTTCCTTTCTGAGGAACCAGTTCAACATTCTGAGCTCACGGTTCGACCGCAATCAACGTCCTTTTTGGGAATCAAGAAGTACCAGGAATAGCATCCGTGATCTGTTACCTGCTCTGAAACCAACTTTACTGTGCCTTTTTGAAGAAGGATTTGAACCTCCTGTTGGAGAAGCAGAAGATATTCTTCTAAACAAAAACCTTGTTGGGGAGGAAAGAGTGGGGGGAAACTCTTGGAAGGGTAAGGTGTACCCATATTCCATAATATCCAAAACCCAAAGATCTATTGTTACAGATCTCCATTGCGATAGAAAACAGGCCAACTGTCCTTCTACTGGGCAAACATACTCCAAGACAGCAAAACTAGGGTTGCTTTCCAGCGACAGGGGAGGAACAGGAGGAAGTTTGATGATGGATGGCTCCACATTGTCTACCTTCGCCACGTCCTCTATAACTCCTATAGAGTGGATTGGAGGGCTGCTGCAGTTGCTGGTACTGGCTCCTCCCACGAAAGCAAAAGGTCAGGCCAAACCCCCAAAACCTACAAAAGTACCTGTAATTTTTAGGCTGTGTCTGAAGAACCAAAGATCTCGCCATCGCTTTACTATTGCTGCAGGGATTCTGCGGAGGAAAAGAACTATGCTTGGGATTATGAAACTTTAGGAGGAAGGACTGAGTTATCCTACCGACTGAGTTATCCTACCACCTGAGTATCCATGAGCCCGGGACCGACTAGCTATAGTTTAGCCCTTGCCCTCCTACTCACTCACAGGGGAACAAGTGATTAGACACCTCAGAACACAACACTCCCAACTCTTTCAGGAATTGCGGTTGCAGGACACATCCTTCGCTCTCACACTCGTACTAGTCCACAATAAGTTCTGACAGAGAAATGAGAAAAGTTTAAAATGTTTATTTTAACTATCGTGCTCTAGTATGCAGTATATGTGCCACAACAAGTAGGAAAATGCCTGACACAAACACAGTTAGCATAGCAAGAAGTCTGTAAATCATAAATGGAGCGGTCATTATATACAACAGTATTGTCTAACCTTCCTCCCCTTCTATAGAAGCAAAATGATTATATATCAGAAGATCTCTAGGTGTTAGCAGCAGACCGTGTTCCTCAGTATAAACAGATGAAAGGTTTACATCTCAGGTGCTCTCACCAATCTGTGCATACCTATATGACAAAAAGTATGTCTTCCCAAACAAAAGCACATTTGTTTGTTTTGTCTGGGTGCTAGGGCTTGACCAGAACAGAAAAACATGGGGCACTGTTCGACCTTGTCTACATGTTCCGACTAAATCCCAGGAAAGAACAGAACGCAAAAACAACAGCATGTTCTGTTTGAAAGTACATTGTGGCACAAAGCAAAATATATCTGTAGAGTAACATGCGTAAAGCAGAGGACAGTCTACAACGTGCTCATGTTAACCTAGGGAAAACAACAATGGGCCTGCACGGGACATATGGCACCCTCTGCTTGGTCAGGATAGTAGCACTGAATGACAACAGAAGTCAGATTATAAGCAGAACCAAAGTGAGTAAGGAATTGCAGGTCAAGAATGTCTAAATTATAGCATTGTCAAAAGCAACAGAAGGGTTTGTGCACAAAAATATATCCAATTACAGCGAAATTGCTGGGAGCCAAAATGTAAGATGCCAAATGGAACAACATCATTTTCAGTAAGACATCAGAGTCTTCCAAAATCGAAATTTCTGCCATCCAATTGAGCAGGTCAAAGGAACAAACATACTCTTCATTTCCAGTTGTAGATAGAACCATCCAAGGAGAACCTGTGCGGAATTCGATGAAACTGAGATCCAGGAGATGCTGTGCAGTTGCACAGGGACCACCTCCTTCCCCAACGCTGGGTTTTATTCAAGCTGCGTATCCAAGGAACAGTCCTGGATATGGGCCACTAAGTGACCCATCAAAAGCTCGAAATCCAGGGGGGCATGAGATGGGGTAGCCAGGCAAATATCCAGGGCCCACTGAAAGGGGTGCCGGATACAATGAAACACAGGTTGCACACAGGTTAAGTAAGTATATCGGAAAGTCAGTCAAAATTCTGCATCTAGAGCATCTAGAGGCACCATTCCACCATGCCAGATCAACTCCATCGCCTCCACCAGCTTCAACTGCATTCGGATCTTCCGCAAGACCTGCAAATGGATACCCCCCAGAATGCAGAAAAACCGTCACCCACGCACTCATTACCAGCAGATTGGACTACGGCAACGCCTTCTACGCCGGAATCAACAGAAATCTCCTACACAGACTACAGACCATCAGGAATGCCGTAGCCAGACTCGTCCTTGGAACCCCACGGCACGAACACATGACCCAACACCTACGTAACCTCCATTGGCTCCCCGTCAAGAAGGGAGTTACCTTCAAACTGCTCACCCACGCCTACAAATCCCTCCACAACATCGGACCCAAATACCTCAACGAGAGGGTCTCCTTCCACGTACCCAAGAGAAACCTTCGCTCCGCGGACCTCGCCTTTGCAGAGATCTCCCGCATCCACAGAACCAGAGCAGGAGGAAGAGCTTTCTCCTATGTTGCAGCCAAAGCCTGGAATGAGCTCCCAGTGAACATCAGACGCTCCCCCACCCTCCACACCTTCAGGAACAACCTCAAGACCTGGCTCTTCGACTGAACCAGAGCTGAACCCCCCCGCGCCTTGAGACCCTCGGGTGAGTAGTGCGCTTTTCGCTCACCGTACAGCTGCACTTCTTGTTGAAACAATGACGCTTTGGGTCTGCTTTGCTTGTTGAAATCTTTTTTCAGGGTTGGAATGGAAGGTCACAATGAACTATCTACACTCCTATGTGGATGGGGAAAGAGGACGTTGTTCCAACAAGTAACTAACTGGAAAACAGACGCTACGTACAGGATTCCCGCCCGCAGACTGCAACAGTCATGATTATTAAGAACAAGACAACTGCCATCTGAAAGCAACGTGAGGGTGGGAATAATTGCAGGAACCATAGTTCCTTCTAAATAACAATCCAGATTGGGGGGAGAAACATTACAGGCGCTGTGGATTTTTATTTGTTGACAGACAAGGGAATGGCCAGCAGTGGAATCGCACATTTCTCCCGTAAATTTGTTTTCTCTTTCAGCTCGCTGGCAACGCTATGTAAAAAGCAGGGACCATAACTCATGTATGTAACTGCTCCCAAGGATTAAAAGTGTTTCATGCAGGCAGTAAATTGAAACCTCGAGATGGGCAACGAGATAACTCTGTGTGTTAACCAAACTGTTCCCGCTACATTGAAGGGAAACTATTTAAGTTTTTCTATATGTAGCATGGTATAATTCGTGTCTTTAATAGCCATTAATTGCTATTTACGTGTTAAATTGAATGGTTAGAACAATGCATTACAATTTATGTAATGCCAAGGTACGCACTGATTCTTTTGCGTTTGCAGTGTCCAACTAAATTGCATAACTGATCTAAGTTGATGTTGACCATGATACAAGGTAGGCATTCCATTTTGCACAATATCAATGACAGAAGACACACTATTATCTAAAGTATAAATACAAGATGATAACATATTAATGCTGTTGTTGACAACAGCAAGCACTTTGTCTAAATTGTCCTGATCAATTTGAAGTAAACGCACAGCAGCCTCCATTTGCAACAATTTGCAAAATTCTTTATATGCAGCATAAACAAATCGTTTTGTACAAGGGGTTTGGGACCCAAAAGGAAATGGGAAAGGTTTATGTCATCCTACGGAAGGGAAAGATGCTATTTCACGGCAGACAATGTGGAATGTTATATCCATTGTTGACATAATTTACCTACAGAGTAAGTGGTAACAGTGTTGGAATGTGGGAACGTGGATCAGATCTATTTAGTAAATCCTGAAGTAGTGTTCACAAAATGAGGATGACATACATTTGTGTTCAGAAGCCACAATGACTATTCAGATGGAGATATCACAGTGGAATTAAATGTACCACTTTGTATCGAACAAGTTACTTACCTTCGGTAATGAAGTATCTGTAAGAAACATTAGTTAGTTAGACTCCTCACCTTAGAATATCCCCAGGCGTCAGGCTGGATCCGGAAAGATTTCTCGTCAGCAATACCCCTTGCGCATCGCTAGGCATCGTCTGCGGCTCCGCGTCCATCGTCGGCGTCATGCGCCGGAATGACATCATCGGAGTACTTAGACGCCGCCCTCGCGCGCTGACGTCAGTTCTTGTACACAGCTTTCCGCACCAGGAACGCAGAACCATGCAAGAGACCGACACTGGTGCCAAAAAGTCTAGGGTCCTGAAAAGGATTACCTTAACCCTAGATGTCGGTTCGCAGAACGGGGAGGATGGGTGGGTCGGTGAGGAATCTAACTAACGAATGTTTCTTACAGATAGATCGTTACCAAAGGTAAGTAACTTGTTCATCTGAAAGAAACATGTTAGTTAGATTCCTCACCTTAGAATAGATACCCCAGCAATACCAACCCCGGTGGTGGGTCTGCGAACCAAGATCACACCAAAAAGTCCTGGAGAACAGAACGGCCAAAGAAGCCGTCTCTCCAGAATTGGCTGTCCAGGCAATAATGCTTGGCAAACGTGTGCAGTGAGGCCCACGTTGATGCCTGACAGATGTCCTGCAAGGGGACTCCTCGGCCCAGGGCAGTAGTCGCCGCTGTGGCCCGGGTGGAATGGGCCCTCAGCCCTACAGGAAGATCCTTTTTAGCCAAGGGGTAACAAGCTTTTATACACAAAACGACCCACCGCGAGATGGTTCGCTTGTGCACCGCCCGCCCCTTCTTAGCACCCATGTAGCCAACAAAGAGTTGGTCGTCCACCCGGAACTGTTTGGTGTGGTCCAAATAAAAGGACAGCGCCCGTTTTGGGTCCAGACGGTGGAGTCTCTCTTCCTCCTTCTAAGGATGCGGAGGTGGAAAGAAGGTGGGCAACGTGACAGACTGCCCGATGTGAAAGGCAGTCATCACTTTCGGAAGAAAGGAAGGGCGAGTCCGGAGGACAACCTTGTCCGGATGGACAGAAAGAAAAGGAGGCTTAGAAGATAGAGCCTGGAGCTCACTCACCCGTCTAGCCGAGGTGATGGCTACCAGAAAAGCAGTGTTAAGAGTCAGAAGACGAAGGGGACAATTATGAAGAGGCTCAAATGGAGCGCACATCAGATATGTCAAGACCAGGTTCAAATCCCACTGAGGCATTACGAAAGGCACAGGAGGAAACATGTGAGTAATGCCTTTGAAGAAGCGAGAAACAACAGGGGATTTGAAAAGAGAAGGCTGATCAGGAAGCCGTAAGAAAGCAGAAATAGCTGAAAGATAACCTTTAAGAGTGCCCAGAGAAGAGCCCTGCTGGGCCATGGAAAGAAGAAAGAGGAGAACCTCAGAAAGAGGGGCGGAAAGGGGATCCACAGCCTTGCTGTGCACCATGCCACAAATTTGTTCCACCTGCAGGTGTATACCGATTTTGTGGAGGGACGCCTGGCTGCCAGAATCATATCGCAGACTTCAGGAGGCAAGTCAAATGGCATCAACTGTAGCCGCTCAATCTCCACGCATGGAGGTGGAGACTGGACAGGTTCGGGTGGAGGACCGTCCCCTGCTGCTGCGACAGAAGGTTCTCCTGAAGAGGCAGTCGTATCGGGGGATCGATTGACAGACTGAGTAGCTTGGGATACCACTACCTTCGTGCCCAATCCAGAGGCACCAAGATGACTTGGGCCCGGTCGCGCCTGATCTTCTTCAGCACTCTGGGCAGAAATGGTATAGGCGGAAAGGTGTACAACAGACCGCATCTCCACTCGCGACGAAAGGTGTCCCCGAGCGAGTGCCGCCTTGGAAACTCCAACGCGCAGAACTGCTGACATTGCGCGTTTTCTTCGGTGGCAAATAGATCTAACCAAGGCTCTCCCCACTTCCGAAAGAGGCCTTGCGCCACGTCCGAGTTTAGACGCCATTAGTGATTCATCATGCACCGGCGGATGAGTTCGCCTGCTCTGGCATTCAGAGAGCCCGCCAGATGTTGAACCACCAGGGTGATGCCCTGATGTTCCAGCCATGTCCAGAGGCACAGAGCCTCCTGACAAAGGGTCCACAACCCCACCCCGCCCTGTTTGTTGCAATACCACATGGCGGTGGTGTTGTCCGTGAACACCTGCACCACACTTCCCCGGACAACGGGAAGGAATGCCTTCAGAGCTCTCAGCTCCAAAAGGTTGATATGGAGCCGAGACTCCGCCGGAGACCAGAGTCCTCTGATTTCCGCCTCCCCCATGTGGCCTCCCCATCCCAGGAGGGAAAATCCGTCACTACTACGTGCTCCGGTTGGGGTAGGGAGAGGGATATGCAGCTGACCCAATCGCGGGCCGTGAGCCACCACTGCAACTGCTTTGCAGTGCCCTCCGAGATCAAGACATGGTCGGACAGGTTGCCCCGATGCTGGGCCCACTGAAACTTCAGGTCCCACTGCAGAGCCCGCATTCGCCACCTGGCGTGATGCACTAATAGGATGCAGGAGGCCATCAGACCCAGAAGCCGCAGCACCAACCTGACCGAAACCCGAGATAGAAGCTGAAAGATGGGAATCAGAGCCTGAAAATCCCAGACCCGCTGTTCCGGAGGATAAGCCCGGAACAGTGCCGAGTCCAGAACCGCTCCGATGAAGAGGAGCTTCTGGGAGGGACTCAGATGCGACTTCGGCACATTGATGGAGAACCCCAGTAAATGCAGGAGGTCGGCCGTAGTCTGGATGTGGGAGACGACTTGCTGGGGCGAGCCCGCCTTCAACAGCCAGTCGTCGAGATAGGGGAAGATTGCAACCCCTGATCTGCGCAGATGAGCTGCGACCACCGCCATCACTTTCGTGAACACCCGAGGGGCACTGGTGAGGCCGAAGGGGAGCACAGTAAACTGAAAATGCTCCTGGGCCGGCAGGACGGGGATGTGAAAATAAGCGTCCTGCAAGTCCAACACTACCATCCAGTCTCCTGGGTCCAGGGCAGCCAGAACCTGAGCTAAGGTGAGCATCTTGAACCTCTCCTTCCGGAGGAAGGCGTTGACGCTCCTGAGGTCCAAGATAGGGCGTAAGCCCCCTTTGGCCATCTTGGGAACCAGAAAGTAGTGGGAATAACAACCACGGCCTACTTCTGAACCAGGAACGCGCTCGACAGCCCCTTTGGCCAAGAGGGCCGTAACTTCCTCCCGTAGAAGATTCAAGTGATCCCCCGACATGCGGTGGCACTGCGGTGGCATGGCTGGAGGGGTCGTCTCGAAGGGGAGGGAGTACCCCCTTCGGACGATTTGCAGCACCCACCTGTCCGAAGTGATGGAACGCCAGTGGAGCAGGTGATGGCGAACTCTGCCTCCCACTGGCGTGGAATGGGCCTGAAAGCACGGACTAGGAAGGCTTTGAGGCGGATGCTGCTGGGGTGGATGTGGATGGACTGGCACGTTGTCCCCATGTACCGTCTCGGCGGAATCCACGTCCGTGACCGCGTGGAGGATGGTTCTGCGGCCTGTGGCTAGGCGGACGTGAGGGTGCGCCCCTTCCTTGGCCACGAAAGGGGTGAAAAGCGGAAGTTTGCGGGCGCTGGGCCGAGAGACCCAAGGACTTGGGCGTGGCCCTGGAGTCCTTAAAGCGCTCCAGCGCACTGTCCGCTTTGTCGCCAAAGAGGCGATCGCCATCAAAGAGCATGTCCATGAGGGTGCTCTGGACATCCACGGAAAAAGAGGTGGACCGCAACCAGGCGTGACGACGAAGCGCCACCATGGACGACATTGCCCTGCCAAGCGAGTCCGTCGTGTCCAAACCACATCAGATGGCATACCGCGCTGCGTCCCGCCCATCGGCAAGAGCCTGGGAGAGCCGTGTCCTGGCCTCCTCCGGTCACAGGGGCAGCACGTCCTCCACCGTATCCCACAGAGAGTGGGAGTAACGGTCCAAGAGACAAGCAGTGTTAATAGACTGCAGCCCTAAACTAAGGGAGGAGAACAGCTTATTGCCAAACTGCTCCAGTCTCTTGGATTCCCGATCCGGGGGAGCGGACAGGAAGGAGGTCTGGGAAGTAGAGGCCTGGATAACCAGGCTCTCAGGGGCGGGGTGGTGGGACAGAAAACTGCGGTCGCCCGGAGCAGGGCGGTGGCGTCGGGCCACGTTCCGATCCACAGGAGGTACTGTGGAGGGCTTGGACCAGGTGCCCTTGAGAACGTCCATCAGTGATTCGCTAAACGGCAGCAGAGGCTCCGAGGAGCTTACTGACGGTTGGAGCACCTCAGTGAGGAGGTTAGTCCTCACGGCCACAGTAGGGAGCTCCAGCTCGAGGGCTTCGGCCGCTTTACGCAACGCCACAGAAAAGGTAGCACCTTCCTCTGAAGCCACGGTCGGAGGAGAGATGAAGCCAGTGTCAGGAGAGGTATCAAGTCCACTGGCATCCCCAGCTCATCTGCCCAGTCCTGTGATTACTGGCCCTGGCGGGCCAGAGGGTCCTCAGACCCTTCCCAGTCGCCACCGTCATCCGATTCCTGATAAACAGGGGGAATAATCGGAGCCGGACGGAAGATGAAATGGTCATCCCTTGGCGTCGGATGCGGCGCCGGGCCCGTACCGGGGCTGAACCGGGGAACGGCGTCGTCTGGAGACAGCGCCGGGGGTGGAACCGGTGTCGATGCCGGCAGAGGCGTCGTGAGGTCGACCGGCATCGACTGAGATCCAGGCCTGGATCCCACGGAGCCCAGTCGAGCCCGCGGGGCCCGAAGGCGCGCCGGCAGTCGTCGATGGCGGAGCCAGGCCCCTTATGGCCGAGAGGAAGGCACTGATCTCCGCCGGAGTCGCGTCAGTCCCAGGGACCGGTGGGTATGGGGACGGACGCGGCTCCTGCAGCTCCGGTGAAGCCGCGTGGGTGGTACCACCTGGACCCTCGACCGAGTCGCGCGACCGGCGAGGGGAGTCCAAAGAGCGATGTCGTCTCTTGGACTTCTTACCATGCTTCGACTTACCCGAAGACTTGGAACCCGACGAGCGGTGATGGTGGCTGCGGCTCCGCGACCGGTCCTTCGACCTGCTCCTGGACCGGGACCGTGAACGGCGCGGAGCCGAGTGCCGGAGCTCGAGAAGCTTGCGGGACCGCTCCCGCCTTCGAGGTCAAGGCCTGGCAGTCGAGGCACAACTCCGCATCGTGGTCGGCCCCAAGGCAGTAAAGGCACTGGCGATGGTGGTCCGTTACCGACATCAGTCGGTGACAGGAGTCACAGGCTTTAAAACCAGGCATCCTACCGGCACCAGTTCGAGTCGACGAGTAGACAAAAGAGTCCAAAAAGTTTTAGTCAAAAAGTGACTAAAGGGGTAAGCTCTTCCCGGATCGGCGCTGTCTGGCGCGGAAAAAAGAAGAACTGATGTCAGCGCGCGAGGGCGGCGTCTAAGTACTCCGACGACGTCATTCCGACGCTGACGACGGACGCGGAGCCGCAAATGACGCCTAGCGACGCGCAAGGGGTATTGCTGACGAAAAATCTTTCCGAATCCAGCCTGACGCCTGGGGATATTCTAAGCTGAGGAATCTAACTAATGTGTTTCTTTCAGATATACTATTTACTTGGTCGGCAATATAATTGGTATAAGACTGTCAATTGTAAAATATGGCCAATGACAGAATAGTTGGAAGATTCAATCCTTTAATCTTAGCCAATCCCAGACAACTAGTCTGTTGGACCGTGTCATGAAGAAAACTAATATGAGCAGGTATCTGACATGCACAAAATAAAGATTCAATACCTTGGACCTGCCAGGACCTACTACCCCATACTAATTTCAGATCGATATTGTCCTTCCAATAATCGTACCCTTTTAGTGCTAAGTTGTCAATAAAATCAGATGCATAAATTAACTTGGTCTGATTGAGCATGTATTTTTTTGAAAGATTGGAAGCCAATTTAAAATAATATGAAACCAGATTCAAAAGATTATAACCGGTAAAATATGTACTTAATTTTTTGTATGTTGGAAATACCCTGAGATGGAGTCGGGCAACCAGCCATGACCAGTACCAAATACTCTTGCTGTCAAAGATGCTTTAAGTCACAGTTTGTTCGCTCTACAACAGAATTGCCCTCGGGCCGATATGGAGATAAGAAATGCACTTGCACTTCTATAGACTTCATCGAATCACTGTAAGACTTAGAGGCAAAAGCCAGGCCTTGGTTAGAATGGAAAGTGCCACAGGCATAAGTCCCAACAAATACATGCAAATCCTTTATAACAGTGCAAGCGTCAGCAGAGAACTGCGGCCAAACCCAGAGGAACCTGATGCAAGAATCCCCTGCAACCAAAATATATTTTAAAGCAGTGTCAGACGTTAAAGGACCACAGTGATCAAGGTAAATACAACCAAAATGATGATTTGAAATAAACAGATGAGTTAGTGGTAGGCGCAACACAGTGGAACTCTTAATTTGTTGACAAACATCACAACAAAGGACATATTTGAGAGTTTGCTGGTATAACCCCGCCCCACCAATAGCATTGTTGTAAAAGAGAAACAGTAGCCGCAACACTGGCATGAGCATAAGGCATGCCACCACGAGACCTGGACTTCTATTGCTGCTTATTTTTGTCCCAAGTCTTAGGAAAAACTGGACGCACCTCCTTTGCAGGAGGACGCATGCCCTGAGCCTGAGGGGAAGGTCTAACCCCCAAATTATTGCATCCCAAAGACGTATAAATGTCAGCAATAATAATTGGCAACTCACGTTTGCGATCAAGGTCAGGCATCGCCGAAAGGCGTTGACGAACCATCAAAGCGGTTTGCTTCACCTTTAACATTAGAAAGAATCATTCTGGAGACCACGGAAAAATGCCCTATAATTTCATCCCCAGATCTAGGTCAGGACCTGCCCCATGTTCATCCTGTACCTGTTTAAGAACGCTCATGGGGGGTGCTTAACAAAATGTATACACTGAGGAAAACACCGTCCCCAGGTGTTGCAGTCGGCCAACGGAGAAATAAGACCACTAGGCAAGGGCATAGTAAGGATCCTATACTTTTCAACAGAACCTGTAAGAGGGAAGACTTAATCAAGGTGTTCTATTTTCTGAGCAATGCAAAATTGCAAGTCCTCACGATTCTGAGGACGTTTGCCCATCACCAAATTAATCACAACAGGGCTAATCACAAGACCTCCACTGTGTGCAGCCTTGACTGGAGGCACTGCCGAGGTGGAGCCACTAGAAAGGCACAGGCAATAAACTGGATCAGGCGTCTAAAAAGAAGAACGACCTTACCATACAACAAACAAAGTTCAGCCTAATTTGCATTAAGATAATTAGGACCCGGAGTAAAGCCGTCCAAAACAGGCCAAGTGGCGCCATCAATACTCAAAGAGCCCATAAGAAAAAAGGAAATAGGATGGGGTAGGGCGCCATTAAACCAAATCTGGTGTTCCCAGGCTGTTAGAGGAACTTTAACAACCGCATAAGGTCAATAAGACTTCGAAATGATACGCAGGATCCGTTTCGACTACAAAAACAAAAGGAGTCCCTGCGTTGGGGACTCCATGCTACAGCAAATGTTGAGTAAGTGCAGTGCAGCAATGAGCCGTAATAGGTTGTACCATCACTGAAAGACTATGGAAACAAACAGTAGCACAAAATGGGTCGAAACCACCCACACGCTCCCCTCACCACCCTTTGTTAGTGGCGACCACCACTGGTGGCAACTGTAGACCCCATTGCCCTCATCACTGAAATAGCCGTTTTTAGGTCTGGGTCTGACTGAATGACTTGGCGGGGAGCTGCCTGACTGTTGATCAGTAATTCTGAAAAATGTCCCTGAACTTCGTCAGGTAATTTTAGGACCACTGTAGGCTGATTCTATTAACGCATGGATTTATCGTCCTAACAAATAAGTTTCATTGGTCGACTTCAGGGCCATGCTACCAGAAGAAATCTCCTTATTTGGAGACTGCTCCATTCACTTTGACTCTATATCTGCTAGAGTCGTACGAAAATACCCCAAAATTAACTTTGAGGAACAGGATATTTGTACCACCAAACCTTCAGCTGTTGGATGGGTGGACAAGAATAACAGGTCACTTGGAACAGGTTTGCAATGGGTCTAAATACTGCTGCCAAAGACATAGGACTCTGCCAAATCTAAGGAATAGGCTCAGTGAGAGTCTCATTTACAGGCAACAAGGGTAATGATGAAGAAACTGAAGAATACGGTACCTCTGTCAGCAATTTAGATTTAAGTTCAGTAGATGACACAGGTAACTCAAGCATCTCTGCGGCCTTCCTTATCACCGAGTAATATGATGTGATTTGAGGTGGAGGAATGCCTTTTGGGGACAACAACTCACATTCTGGAGAAATAGCCAGACCACTCGCTACCTCCAAATTTCCAAACTCCAACTCCAAAGACACTATTTCACCTTCGTCTAAATCCGGATTATCTCCAAAAAAGACCTGCTCCTCCTTAAGAAGCTTCTGTGCTTCTCTTTGAGACCTATGTTTCAACACCGGTGTTGGTGAAGGCAGCACTGGCGCCGGAGACATCGGCAACGGTGCAGGGTATCCTGACACCTGCATAGAAGACGTCAGAGGAACAGGAGTGGAGTGGTGTGACGTTAGTACAGATCCAGTCGACGTTGGAGAAGGCTCAACTGGTGCCGGGGACTATTGCCAAACATCTGCCACTGGTGATGATATTGCCTTTCTCGGCACAAGAAGGGGTCGGGAAAGCAGAACCATCAGCATAAACGGTAGGAACGGCACTGGCTGATACTGTGCAGAAGAACCTCCCAAGGAATAAGAACGCGGACCCATGGGGTCCATAGGCGCACCAGATGAAGTCATCGTCCTACTGAAAATACTATATACAATACTCAAGAAACTAGATGGATCAGACCCTGGAGTCGGAAACAGCGGATACTCCTGCTCCTGTCTAGGAGGCATAGGCAGAAGTGGAACCAGCATGAGAACTGGATCCAGCACTGACTCTGGATCAGGGCATCCACGTGGAGTCAAGGTCATTCAGCTCAAGGGTGATGCTGGAGCGACCCTTGGAGATGGAGTTAGAGACACCTCACCTATGACTTCAAGAGTCTTTGGACCTGGGGACGGCGACCTCAGAAAGTTATCCTTTGAAGAAAAATACCAGGAACCATGACGCTTCTTCTTGGGCTTCCTTTTTGATGACTTCGAAGAGTGGGGAGACGGCGACTCCGATCGAGGACGAGACGTACAACGTCCTCTTTTCTCCTTCCTTGCCTTGGACAAGAAGAGCTTTAAATTGCTCTCCTTCCACATCTTGGGATTCAGTTTCTGGCATGAATAACAGGCGTCGAGGTCATGGTCTGAGCACAAACACCAAAGACAGTCATAGTGAGAATCAGTGATCAA
Organism: Triturus cristatus; assembly: GCF_964204655.1. NCBI lineage: Eukaryota > Metazoa > Chordata > Amphibia > Caudata > Salamandridae > Triturus > Triturus cristatus. The sequence goes on along the minus strand of NC_140595.1, from coordinate 774,899,988 downwards.
CATCTGACCTTCACATTCCCTGCAAGGCTTGAATGCAGACTTCCTCGGAGGAGACATTTTTCCTTCAAAAACTTTGCTATTTCTTGGGAAAAATGTTGCAATGCTCCTAACACTATGCAGAACCTAGGAAAAAACGTTACGCGTTTAAGATGCAGAAAGAAGGTAACTGGCGTCAGTATGCTGACAAGGGTTTCTGATGCGTCACACGGGGTCGAGTGTGGAACCATGGCATTATGATGTCCTCATTGACATGGGAGAGCTGAAAAGAATAGTTTCCATGGAATGCTGGATCATTGGGATACTCAACAGGTGAGGAATCCACAGGTAGATGTATCCATCAGAATGCTCTTTTTTGTGATTGTGTGGATGAGCAGTTTAGGCTTATCAGAGGGTAGTATTAATGCATTTGTTGAACACAAAGAGCCGATAAATGAGGCAAACAAACAAGAAGAAACTCTAGACCAATTTTTTTTAAAATAACAAGTATTTATATATTTATTTTAACACCAAGAACTTTGTTATTGGGTAAGTACTTATCAGTTTATCAGTTTTTGCAGGTAAGTAAAAATGTTCACTCAAATGCATTTTTACGCGACAATGCTTTCCTATGGAGAAAGAAACACCTCCACTTCCAGGGAAATGCTGACGGCTTGGCAACATGCTGGAAGCCATCTGAGGCTTTTGGAGGATGCACAGCTGCAGGATGAGTCAGGTTGTCGCGATTGTCAGGACAGGAGCAGGCAGGGTTTGGGGCCAAAGTCCATCAGTAGTCCGCAGTTTCTTCGTCTCTTTGCCCTCTTCTTTCTTCAGTCAGATGAATGAGTTCCTGGTGTCAGGGGGCCACGTAAATACTAAATTTAGGGTTGTTAAGGGGAGTGAAAGGCAGTATCCAACGGGCTACACCTGGTGTCACTACACCCCATAGGACCACTTCCTGTGGGAAGTGGGCATTAGCCTGTCCCAGAAATTCCAATTCCACCAAAATCAAAAAGGCGGAACCCTTCTTTTGTGCAGCACATCAGATAGCCCACCTCAGGGGTGTGACTGGCCTGGTAGTGCACCACGCCTCCTTGCATAGCTAACTTCCCACCTGCCACATGGGTCTCAGGGCATGGGGTAGTATCTCCCAGGTCTGGGGAAGCCTTGGTCACACATCAAAGGCGACAGAGGCTTTGAAATCTCTGGCCTTGATATGCTAAAACATTAGCGATCCTGCTGGAGGAGGTGTGAACATCATCTGCTAGAACAGGCATTGTTTATGACCTCTGGGAGCATGGGCTCTCTGTTGCAGGGGGTTAAAAACTAGTCTGTGGTGGCAGGCTGGTAGATACCATTCAGCCACCACACTTAGTGACTAATAGGGGTTCAGAGGGCACCTCTAAGGCGCCCTTTGGATGCACATCATAACAATTCCGATATTGGCATCAGTATAGATTTATTTGGACAAGGTGTTTGAAATTAAACACCATTATTTTCAGTGAAGCCATCATGTAGATGAGTAACTCATAATGACCAGTGCCCAGTACATGTCCTTAAGGTGGCTTCCAGATCACTTGCAATGCATTACAGGGGCACATCTGCTTATGCAGATGTGGCCTCATATGTAATATAATGCACTCTGCCTTAGGGCTCTAAGGCCTGCTGTAGGGGTGACTTACATATAGTAGATGCAGTGTACATGGTTATGGCACACAGTGAGTTTGCCGTGTCATGTTTTCAGAATGGTTTGCACCCTTTCAGGCATCCTGCAATGGCAGTCTGCATGCAGTTTGTGTGAAGGTTCCTTAGGGTGGCATACTATATACTGCAGCCCTTAAGGAAGCTCTTTGGTACCCATCCCCTGGGTACCAGAGGTACCATTTACTAGGGACCTACAGGGCTGCTAAAGTCTTTGCCAATTGGGTTACATTTGAACATTTGCTTAGTTTTAAGGGAAAGATCACTGGCACTAGGGCCTGGTTAGCAGGGACCCAGTTCACTACCAATCACCATCAGTATCAGTGAGCAAAAACCGGAGGTGACCATGGCACTTTCCCACACCAAGTAATTGCAGTTTTCTCCATGTGCCTTCATATCCTGAGAATGCTGCAAAAGATCTTCATATGGCTACAACACCAGGAAAAAGGTTCCCCAGGCCCTGATTACCAGCATACTTGACTACGGCAACACACTCTGCTGCACAGGAATAATAATAATAATAAAAATAAGTGATTTGTAAAGCGCTAGGTTACACCAGACGGCGCGTCCCTGCACTGAGACCAAGACCTGTGTAGACTATAAGAGATACAGAAATGACAATAAAATAAGGGAAATCAACATCAAATACTAAAAGGAGCTGAACTGCCAGGTTTTGAGTTTGTTCCTAAAGATTTTCTCAGAGGGTTCTGCTCTCAGGTGTGACTGTAACAAGTTCCAGTCTTTGGAGGCCAAGAAGGAAAAAGAGTGCGCCCATAGTCTGATCCTACAGATCCGGGGCACCCGTGCTAACTTGGCTTTAGAAGACCTTAGGTCACAAGGTGGAGAATACGGTTGAATAATGGTGCGAAGATATTTAGGACATTTCTGAGAGATAATTCTATGACAAAAGCATATAGCTTTGAAACAAATAATTTTTTTAAGGGGAAGCCAGTGTAGAGAGGCGAGGGCCGCCGATGACCTTCTCAGGAGGTTGAGTACCAGGCGTGCTGAGCATTTTGGACTCTTTGAAGTGTTTTCAGATTACTCTTGGTAGCTCCCAAGACATTACAGTAGTCAAGTTGTTGCATTACTAGAGTATGAAAAATGGATTTTCGTGACTCTATAGAGAGTATGTTTAAGGTTTTTATTAGGGTCTTGAGAGTACCAAAGCATTTCCTTGCTACACTGCCAATCTGATTTTCAAGGGTAAGTTTGGAGTCAAACCATACCCCCAGATTCTTAACTTTGGGTTTTGGTTCAGGGATCTGGCCAAGGGCATCCGGCCACCAGGCCGATGTCCAGATGGATGGGGCCTCGCCCACAATCAAGATTTCAGTTTTGTTGGCATTTAACACTAAACAGCTGTTATCCATCCACGTGGCCAACTCTGCCATGCAGGATTGAAATTGTTTTGCTGGCTAACCCTCAGACTGTGAAAGAGTGACAATTAACTGAGTGTCATCGGCATACAACACTAATTTTACCTTGTGCCTGTCGATAATCTCTGCTAAGGCGTAGATGTAAATGTTAAACATAGTGGGGCTTAGAATTGAGCCCTGCGGGACGTAGGGTGAGAGTCTCAGATACGAAAGGGTTCTGGGTATTATGAAAAGTACGATCAAGCAGGAAGGATCTAAGCCACTGTAGTGCCATGCCACCGGCACCACACTCCCTCATGAGAAGGAAGGATGGAGGTGATGCCTAGGAGCAGTATTCTGGGCGGGGCTGGGTCAAGGGGAGAGCCAGATTTTATTTGTGAGAAAAGAGCTTGTAGTTCGTCAAGGGAAGGGCAGGCAAAATTGACCAACCCACCAAAGTTGATATCTTCTCTAATAGCAAGTGGGTCACAACCTTTAGCCTCAATTGGGAATGTGTTGTATATCTTAGCCACTTTCGAAGCAAAGAAGGTAGCAATATTATTACAGTTTTCTATGGATGGAATTGCAGTTTTAGACACGCGGTCAAGAGAGGATAATGAATTGAGTATAGAAAAGAGTCCTTTAGATTTGTCTGCACTATTAATTTTCTGTGCATAGAACTCTCTGCAAGTGCTTCTGATGAGCTTATGATACTGTTTAAGCGCAAGTTTGTGGCAAGAATGGCTAGTCGTGCTGTAGTCTTTTCTCCAGTCATGTTCAAGGCATTTGGAATGTTTCTAGTTGTCCTCTGAGCGCTAATTATACAAGGGTGCGGAGTAGGAGGTTCTAGATTGACGTCTGTGAGCCAAGGAGGCTATACCATCTGAGGACGCATGAATTGTTCTCGCCTAAGGCAGAATTAGTGACTACTAAATCCTACATGAAGGTCTTCGAGTCAATCTTGGCCCATTTTCAAGATAGGACCATATGATAGATATTACCACAGAGGGTGGATTTAGGAAGTGGAAAAGAAAAAGGAATCATGTAATGGTCTTACCAGGGATAAGTGATGAAAGTTTTCACTAGAAGTAAGGGGAAGTTAGAAAAGATGTGGTCCAGAGTACAGCATTTAGCGTGTATGGGTCCTGAAACTTATTGTAAGAGATGAGGGGTCTCCAGGTCTCTAATTAAGGAACTTTTCCCGTTACAGGAGCTTTCGTTAAAATAGAGGTTAAGGTCACCTAAGATGATCATCTTGTTGTGGTGTAGGGCAAGTTGAGCGATGGTATCTGCAGGGGTCGATGTGAATTTAGCTGCTTACCTGGGGGCGATAGATAATAAGTCATGTTAGCGTACAATTGCTTGAGAAAGTTAACAAGAAGTAAGCTGCCTCAGACTCTGCTAAATCCACCTCGCTGAAAGCACACTTCATAGTGAGTTTAAAAATTATTGCGATGTCTCCACCTCTAAGGGTAGAGCGGTTGCATCTTATGATGCCATAGCCTGTCGGTATAACATGTAGAATATCGAGGGCAGAGGCTTCTGTGAGCCAAGTTTCCGTGCGGAATAGGGCGTCTGGTTGTTTATGACTGAGGATATCAAAGATTTCATGTTTATGTTTCGGTAGAGAGTGGCAGTATTTGGTGAGGAAACATATTAGATCTGGAGGTGTAAGGCTGCACTCCCCGGGACCATCCACGAGGCGACCAGGGGTGAAACCGCAGGAAATGCATTTAGGATGAAAGCCACCTACCTCAATAGAATTCCAGCAGTCCCTCAGTAGAAATGGAGCTCGTTTTTTTAGAACAAGGGCCGAGTAACACACACTTTGGGGGTTAAAACAGGCAGGGGGTCAGACCTCGTGCCCCTGAAGGACTTGCCTTTGGCTTGCCAGCGGCGAGTCCGCGCATCGGCCATAGTGAATTAGGCCTCCTCAGGAGGGGTGTGTCAATGCTCCAGCCAATCCGAACAGGGTGGGGCAGGCAAAGAAAACACTAATCGAGGCCCAGCAAACCTGTGTGCGTCAGGAAAGCTTCTTCCCCTGCACAGGGCTACTGATAAAGAAAAAACGAGATAAAATAATAATGGCAACTAAAAGGTGAAAAAAGGAAATTATATACAAATTAAAACAGAGGGGAGCCAGGCATCTTCCTCCACTTCTAAGTGCTTACAAAGACAAGAATCACACACTTGTAGGAAAGTGGGTTTCTGTTGCAGTAACCCCCCTACTTTTTGCCAGATTTCTGATGCACTTTGACTGAGTGTGCCCTTGGTCCCTGCCTATCAGGTTTCCAGGGCCTGTGTTCCTTTCCCTAAACTGTACCATTATTACCACAATTGGCACAACTCTGGCCTACCTGTAAGTCCCTTGTAAGGGGGACTTATGGTACCAAGGGCATGGTAGCCAGAGAAAGGCCTCTGAGGGCTGCAGCCTGTATTATGCCACTCTCAGAAACCTCTCACCACAAACATGCACCACTGCCATTACGGGCGGCGTGTTTTGGTGCAGCTAAAAATGAAGAGTCGACATGGCACACATCCCTGAGTGCCATGCCTACCCAACACTGCAAGAGGCAAAGGTAAGTTACCCTTAAGGGAGGGTGCACTATACCTCATGTGAGGACCTATTGGCATGAGCAGATATGCCTCTATAATATCTAAGTCCATTCTTAGATATAATAAGTGTAGTATAGCCATATAAGAGTATATGTTCTGAAAACTTGTCATAACGACTTTCACAGCACCATAATGGCTTTACTGAATCCTGGGAGGTTTGGTATCAAACATCTCAGAATAATAAACCTGCACCAATTTCAGTGTCAGATTAAATAACCCTTGCACTCAGGTCAATTCTAGCGAAGACCCCGAAACCAAACCGTCCCCTGGTGGGTGCCCTGACTGCTAAACACCAGTCTGCCACCACAAGACAGGTTTCTGGACCCCTGAGATGACAGCCCTCGCTCTCTAGGTCCAGAAACAGAGCCTTTCCTGGTCCTAACACCTCCCCCAGGTCAGGAAGGGCTGAGAAGCTTCAAAGGCCCTGCCGCCTTTGCACTGCGACCCCCGCCCCTCCTGCTAGCAGGAGAAGCCCCGTTCCTGTCTTCTCAAATTTCAGCAGGAAGACAGGCGGGAAAATAGGCCAGCCCGAGAGGTGTGCCCACCTCTGCCAACCCCACCACTCAGCTGGGGGGAGGCGAGGTGAGGCCTACTCCTTAGTGCCACCATTTTTCTGATGGCAGGCCTCCCCCAATCAGGGTTAGGGAATGTGCTCACTCCCCCACGTGGGGTGGGCACATCAAGGGTGTAGTCACCCTACCTCAAGGCCCCTAAAATGTCCCCCAAATACAGTATCTAGGGGGCAGCCCTGAACCCAGGACTCTTGATTATTGCAACCTACGAAGAAGAAGGGTGGAAGAAGTAGCACAGCAGAGGAGACTGTAGAGAAGAAATGACTTGGCCCCAGCTCTATCGGCCCATCTGCAGTTTCCAGAGATCCTACGCAAAAGTCGACTTGTCCTGCAGACAGCGACCTCCAGAACCCTTCGGAGGACTGACTGCCTTCAAGAAAGAATGGATCTCCTGCAAACAGCAGCTCTGTTCAAAAGAAACTCCAAAGAAAGACTTGGAGTCTGCCGAAGACGAAGAAACTCGATGCTTGGAACTGCCACTGCACCCGTCGCCTACGGCCCGAGTCCAAGTGGGCCACCAGCCCCAGCAAGGTCCCCCGGCGCTCCAGAGGCTGAGTCCACCGTGAGTTGACCCCCTCCAGGACTCCCCAGCATCGCCTGCAGCCTCTGTACGGAGACCCCCCCCAACTGCAAGTCGCCAAGTAAGGTGAAACTCAACCTCAAAAGGCACCCCTGCATCCAGCCGCCCTGGAGAAGAGGACCTGAGGTGCACCTACGTCCCTGATCCCTCCAACTTACCTGCCAAGCTGCTGGTTTCTGCCGGAAGACTTCCTGGACCGAGCCTACAGCCAAAATCCACAACTGGCAACCTCCCTAGGATTGCATTGGGCTCCCGATACCTCCTACTCACTCTGCACCCTGCACCCAGCCGCCCATGCGCTGCTGGTGGTGTGGACTTGGTGCTAACCTGGTACCCCTTTACCCTGACCTTAAACCTAGGAGCTTGGCTCCTGAGACAGAGTGGCCTGCTGCTCGTGAGCAGCTACCAGCCGAGGTGCCCCTTAGCCCTATTGGCTAACATTGAGCCCTGCACATTGCATCCGGCCATCCCAATACTGCTGGTGGTGCCACTTCAGTGTCATCTGTACCTTGGGGAACCTTGGTTCTACCCCCCAAAACTCCCATTCCACTCACCTGCAACATAACACTTCATTTTTACCATAAGACTAAATGGTGGGTTTTCTCTAACAATTCTTTCAAGTGTTGAACTGTCTTGTACTGCACAAAGAGTAATCAATTGCTTGCACAAGAGTTAACCTCCTTAGAAATGTCCTGTGTGGTGTAAACTGTGTTAGAAGTGTGAATCATACCAAACCAGAACGGTAATCCAAAAGTGATCTAAAATTAATCAATAAGTAATCACCAGTTTTTTTAAACTATTTTCTTAACTGCAAAAAGTAATCTGAATATTTCTGCAAATCCAGTATTCACAGTCCTGCTGAAAGTCACAATGCATTAAATTCACTTACCTGCTAGTAAGTAAATCTTGGTTCTAGTATTAAAATAACAATATAACAACTTTTTACACAAACAATTGGTCTGGATTCAGTTTTTGAGTGTGCAACATCATTTCTTGTCTGAGTGTGTACAACAAATGCTTAACACTACCCTCCTGATAAGCCTGACTGCTCAACCACACTACGACAAAAGAGAGTAAGGTATTATCTACTTTAGCCTCTGCTATACCTCTGGGGATCCACTGGACTCTGAGAACACTATACTTTACTTTGGCATAGTATATACAGAGGCAGCTTCCTACAACGCTCTAAAACAGAGAGGAGCTTGTCATCTCCCCGCACCAGAGAACTACTGGCTACAAGGAAAAGAAATATATGATAGAAACAGTAGGTAAAACAATACACTCCGGACTGGGTGGTAGGTCCCCCTTCGAAGGGAATGGAATAAAACAACAGCAAGGGTGATCTCCCGGAGAGTCCACACATCGGCCATAGTGAAGTAGGCTGCCTCACAAGGGGCATGTCAGTTCTCCAACCAATCTGAACGGGGGGGAGAGTGTGGGTGTTGGGCAAAGCAAACACTAACCAGGGCCCGGTAACTCCGTGTGCGTCAGGAGAGCTTCCTCCACTGCACGGCGCTACTGGTACAGAAAAAAACAAGCTAAAATAATAATGTAGGTTGCTGTATGGGTGGAAAGTTCTGGACTTGCGACGCTGCAGTTGTTAGGGCCCAATTTTATATGTGGCACAGTCCTTGTAAATGGCTACACCCAAGAGCCATTGAAAAGTTTAGGTTAAGAAAACGATGGAGGGTAGTGCCTTCTTAATTGGTCCACGTCAGTGGATAATCAATATCAGAGACATTGCTCGAATGAAGATCATTTGTGTTGTTTTTATTTATCTTTTTATCAAAGGAGCGCAAAAATTTCAAATTGTGTGTTCTCTGCGGTCTCTGCAGGTTGCCATAAGGTCAAATTTGTTTGATTAAGTATATAATGTATTTAGGGGCAACGTAGCGTGGCTTGAAAGACCAGAGGATAAGAGTATAGGTTGCTGTATGGGTGGAAAGTTCTGGACTTGCGACGCTGCAGTTGTTAGGGCCCAATTTTATATGTGGCACAGTCCTTGTAAATGGCTACACCCAAGAGCCATTGAAAAGTTTAGGTTAAGAAAACGATGGAGGGTAGTGCCTTCTTAATTGGTCCACGTCAGTGGATAATCAATATCAGAGACATTGCTCGAATGAAGATCATTTGTGTTGTTTTTATTTATCTTTTTATCAAAGGAGCGCAAAAATTTCAAATTGTGTGTTCTCTGCGGTCTCTGCAGGTTGCCATAAGGTCAAATTTGTTTGATTAAGTATATAATGTATTTAGGGGCAACGTAGCGTGGCTTGAAAGACCAGAGGATAAGAGTATAGGTTGCTGTATGGGTGGAAAGTTCTGGACTTGCGACGCTGCAGTTGTTAGGGCCCAATTTTATATGTGGCACAGTCCTTGTAAATGGCTACACCCAAGAGCCATTGAAAAGTTTAGGTTAAGAAAACGATGGAGGGTAGTGCCTTCTTAATTGGTCCACGTCAGTGGATAATCAATATCAGAGACATTGCTCGAATGAAGATCATTTGTGTTGTTTTTATTTATCTTTTTATCAAAGGAGCGCAAAAATTTCAAATTGTGTGTTCTCTGCGGTCTCTGCAGGTTGCCATAAGGTCAAATGTGTTTGATTAAGTATATAATGTATTTAGGGGCAACGTAGCGTGGCTTGAAAGACCAGAGGATAAGAGTATAGGTTGCTGTATGGGTGGAAAGTTCTGGACTTGCGACGCTGCAGTTGTTAGGGCCCAATTTTATATGTGGCACAGTCCTTGTAAATGGCTACACCCAAGAGCCATTGAAAAGTTTAGGTTAAGAAAACGATGGAGGGTAGTGCCTTCTTAATTGGTCCACGTCAGTGGATAATCAATATCAGAGACATTGCTCGAATGAAGATCATTTGTGTTGTTTTTATTTATCTTTTTATCAAAGGAGCGCAAAAATTTCAAATTGTGTGTTCTCTGCGGTCTCTGCAGGTTGCCATAAGGTCAAATTTGTTTGATTAAGTATATAATGTATTTAGGGGCAACGTAGCGTGGCTTGAAAGACCAGAGGATAAGAGTATAGGTTGCTGTATGGGTGGAAAGTTCTGGACTTGCGACGCTGCAGTTGTTAGGGCCCAATTTTATATGTGGCACAGTCCTTGTAAATGGCTACACCCAAGAGCCATTGAAAAGTTTAGGTTAAGAAAACGATGGAGGGTAGTGCCTTCTTAATTGGTCCACGTCAGTGGATAATCAATATCAGAGACATTGCTCGAATGAAGATCATTTGTGTTGTTTTTATTTATCTTTTTATCAAAGGAGCGCAAAAATTTCAAATTGTGTGTTCTCTGCGGTCTCTGCAGGTTGCCATAAGGTCAAATTTGTTTGATTAAGTATATAATGTATTTAGGGGCAACGTAGCGTGGCTTGAAAGACCAGAGGATAAGAGTATAGGTTGCTGTATGGGTGGAAAGTTCTGGACTTGCGACGCTGCAGTTGTTAGGGCCCAATTTTATATGTGGCACAGTCCTTGTAAATGGCTACACCCAAGAGCCATTGAAAAGTTTAGGTTAAGAAAACGATGGAGGGTAGTGCCTTCTTAATTGGTCCACGTCAGTGGATAATCAATATCAGAGACATTGCTCGAATGAAGATCATTTGTGTTGTTTTTATTTATCTTTTTATCAAAGGAGCGCAAAAATTTCAAATTGTGTGTTCTCTGCGGTCTCTGCAGGTTGCCATAAGGTCAAATTTGTTTGATTAAGTATATAATGTATTTAGGGGCAACGTAGCGTGGCTTGAAAGACCAGAGGATAAGAGTATAGGTTGCTGTATGGGTGGAAAGTTCTGGACTTGCGACGCTGCAGTTGTTAGGGCCCAATTTTATATGTGGCACAGTCCTTGTAAATGGCTACACCCAAGAGCCATTGAAAAGTTTAGGTTTAGTTAGGTAGCCATTTACAAGGACTGTGCCACATATAAAATTGGGCCCTAACAACTGCAGCGTCGCAAGTCCAGAACTTTCCACCCATACAGCAACCTATACTCTTATCCTCTGGTCTTTCAAGCCACGCTACGTTGCCCCTAAATACATTATATACTTAATCAAACAAATTTGACCTTATGGCAACCTGCAGAGACCGCAGAGAACACACAATTTGAAATTTTTGCGCTCCTTTGATAAAAAGATAAATAAAAACAACACAAATGATCTTCATTCGAGCAATGTCTCTGATATTGATTATCCACTGACGTGGACCAATTAAGAAGGCACTACCCTCCATCGTTTTCTTAACCTAAACTTTTCAATGGCTCTTGGGTGTAGCCATTTACAAGGACTGTGCCACATATAAAATTGGGCCCTAACAACTGCAGCGTCGCAAGTCCAGAACTTTCCACCCATACAGCAACCTATACTCTTATCCTCTGGTCTTTCAAGCCACGCTACGTTGCCCCTAAATACATTATATACTTAATCAAACAAATTTGACCTTATGGCAACCTGCAGAGACCGCAGAGAACACACAATTTGAAATTTTTGCGCTCCTTTGATAAAAAGATAAATAAAAACAACACAAATGATCTTCATTCGAGCAATGTCTCTGATATTGATTATCCACTGACGTGGACCAATTAAGAAGGCACTACCCTCCATCGTTTTCTTAACCTAAAATAATAATGGCAACTCAAAGGTGAGAATAGGAAATCATATCCTAATTAAAACAAAGGGGAGCCACTGCCAGGCATCTCCCTGCACTTCTAAGTGCTTACAAGGAAAAGAATCACAGGCTCTAAACTAGAGATGAACATGGCATCTCCCCACACCAGAGGTGCTACAAATGAAAAGAAATATATGGTAAAAACAGTAGGTAAAACAATACACTCCAGACCAAGTGGTAGGTCCCACTTCGAAGGGAGTGGAATAAAACAACAGTGATGGGGATCTCCAACTGGAATCACCAAGAAGCTCCTTGAAAGGCTCCAAACCATCCAAAATGCTGCAGGAAGCTGCATCTTTGCGCTACCTAACCGCACCCACATCACCCCGCATCTCATAGAACTTCACTGGCTCCCCATACACAAGTGCACCCAGTTACAACTACACACACAGACACACACACACAGACACATGCACACACACACACACACACACACACACACTCGCCAGGTCTACCTCAACAGCCACATACATTTCCACCTACCTCTCGGACACCTCCACTCAGCTGGACTGTCACTAGAATATGTACCCCGCATCAACAAAACCGCACCAGAAGGTTGCACCTCCCCCAAAACATGGAATGACCTCCCAAACCACATCAGAGTCTCCTCATTGCTTCCCAAATTCCACCAGAAGTTCAAGACCTGGCTTTCTGGATAACCTCACTAAGGAGACAGCTGCTTAATCCTCCACCAAATCACTGAGATACCCTCATAGGTAATTAGTGCGCTATACAAATGGACATAACATAACAGATATACTGTAGTGTGGAAGCCTCTGTCCTTCTTCAACACCAGAAAGGAGCGAGAATAACAACCACATCCTACTTCTGATGCTAGCACCCTCTTAACTCCTTTTGCCAACAGAGTCTGCACGCCCTGATGCAGTAAGCAGAGATGGTCCTCAGTCAGCCATTCCAGGGATGGTGGCAGAGGTGGTGGGGTACCCAGGAAAGAAAGGAATAAACCCTCTGTACAATTTTAAGCACCCAATTGCAGGAAGTTATAGCTTGTCATTGGAGCAGGTGTGCCTCATCCTGATGTCAATGGATGGGTGTGCTGCGTTGAGGGCCTATTAAAGACGCTTTGAGGATGCGCCAGCTGTAGGGGTAGTGGGCTGTACAGTACGCTGGGAGTGAGCCTCACATCCTTTATGGGATCTGTGTCCCCGGCCACAAAAGGACTGGGAAGCTTGCTGGGCTGGGGGGTAAAGCTGGAATTGGGGACGCCCATAGAAGCCCCAACTGTGGCCACGTAAGGGGTGAAAGGAATGTTGCCGTGGGCCTAAGAAAGGCCCAGGATTCTGGAGGTAGCCCAGCTTTCCTTATAGCACTCAAGCGCCATATCAGGTTTGTTGCCGAACAGGCAGGCGTCTTCATAGGGCAAGTTGATCGGAGAAGATCGGACATCCCCTGAAGACTCAGTGGACCTTAACCAGGCGTGGCGGATGAGTGCCACCATAGATGCCATGTCTAGTGAGTCAGTGCTATCCAGGCTACAACAAATGGCGAACTTCGCCACGTCCTGGTCATCAACCAATGCCTGGTTCTGAATGGATCGGTCCTCTTCGGGCAACACCAGCAGCAACTGCTCAACTGTAGGGAAGTGTCTCTTTTGGACATGGTAAACCCCCACTTTTTGTCTGCCGAATGATGGAATTTCGACTGGAAGTTCACAGGGTCCCTGCCAACTAAGTCCTCTGTGCAAGAAGCTCCTTCCCTAAACTGTACCTTTTGTTTCCCAATGGACACAACTTCTGTCCCCACTTGTAAATCCCTAGTAAATGGTACTTCTGGTACCCAGGGCATTGGCACTGAAAAGGGACCCAAAGTAGCTGAAGCATGAATTGTCCCACCCTAGGGACCCCTCACGAAGACCATGTACACTGCCACTGCGGGCTGCGGGCCTAGGTGCAGACAAAACCGAAGAATCAAGATGGCACACATTCCTGTGTGCCATGCCCACAGACACTGCATGGGATATAGGTAGGACGCCCCTACAGTAGGTCTTATAGTCCTGAGGCAGGGTGCACTATATCTCCTGTGAGGACATATCTGCATGAACAGATATGTCCTTGCACTATCCATGTCGATTCTTGGATATTGTAAGTGAACAGGGAAGTCATGGAGGGCACATGGGCTGGACATGTCATTCCCAGTTCCCCAGCTCCAGGATGGCTTCACTGTGTACTGGGATGTTTGGTACCAAACATCTTGTCTTAATAAACCTGCAATGATTCCAGTGTCATATTTATTAATAATGGAACACAACAAGGACCCCTTAGAGGGCCCCCCTGAAACCTACCAACCCATAGTGTGGTCAGTGACTGGCCTAAGCCAGCCTATCACCACCTCATGACGATCAGGAAGAGCCCCCCATTGCGTGAAGCTTCAAAGGGCTTGCTGCCTTTGAAATGTGAACCCCACCTCTCCTGAAGGAGCAGCCCCCCCCCCTCCTATCCTCACCCCCTTTTGGTGGGAAGACAGGTGGCAAAACGGAGAAAGAGTAGGAGGTGTACCCCCTCTGCCAACCCCACCCCCTCAGGTGCTGAAGCGAAAAGAAGTACATTTTTAAGTGCCCACCATCTTGAAGATGGTGGGACTTCTCCGATCAGGACTAATAGAGGGTTTAAACACCCCGGGTAAGGGGTCCATTGGCCACTGCCTGTCTTTCCCTGGCAAACGCCCCTACATTTAGCATTAAGGTGGCCTCCCCAGACCCAGAAACTAGTAACCATACATAAGAAGAAGATTAACAAAGAAACCCTGTAGGACCGAGAACTGCAGACCTTGTTGTGGACTTTGTTCGCAAACTCCTGCCTGTCACCACAGAGTTCAACAATCGCCCTCTATCAGCTTATCTCATCACTGTGTGGCCTTCACAAACCCTGGAGGGCCATCAGCACTTTGCAAATCACCAAGGAACTCCCTTGAAATAGCGGAGCTATCTCAGTGCAGCCGCAGATCTAAAAAAACAGAAAAGCACGGTCCAGCGTCGTCCAGCTCCCCAGTCTGACTGACGTCTTCAAGTACCAGAAGAAGATACATTTGTTCTGGAGGGTCAGCTCGGCCTCTTCACCACGTCTTGAGGCCCCAGGACCTGCCGGAGCTAAACAACATGATTACCCGGGGTACCGGACTACTGCTGCAAAAACCTACAAAACAGAATCCAGGCAGACTCCAACTTTACAGTGAGCCAGCACCCAACGAGGGACATCAGGGCTATTGAGATCCACCTCAGCGATGGTCCATTAGCTCCATAATCGTCGCTCCAAGGTGCCAGCCCCTGACCGTGAGCTGTCTCTTTGCGCGCCACTGCCCAGCTGCAAATCTTCACTGCACGCAGCCCGCCAGGTCGTGGTATCTTCGAACCAGCTGTGCTCCTGTGGCCCTGGAGCCCTTGCGACCTCTACTCTACCGTGAGAGTCCTCGGACTTGCCTACAATTTCCCCATTTGCTTTACTTTTACTGGTGGCCCCCTTCCTTTGTAGCATGCCACCTACTAAGTCCCCTTGCTCCCTGAGAAACCCAGAAAGCTTCTCAGAACTTGGCCGTGGAACGTTGGACCTTGGCCCCTGAAACTTCCTATTTCAAAAGGTGAACCACGAAAAGTAACTGTACTGTTTTTATTTTCCAATTGCCTTTTTTTTCCATAGGAAATATATTGTGCGCAATTGGGGGGGGCGGAGCTTGCTCGGCTCGAAGATGGCTGCGCTCTCGTAGAGCTCCGCAACAAGCAGCAACCATCTGTTAATTATCCGGCCATATCCCCGCTGTGACAGCCTCACACTGCCTGTCCCGCCAGCTTCACTTCTCGGTGGCCCTGCGGCATTGGTTTGCTCTTCACCATTCTCCCCTGCACGGCAGACGGTGGGAGCGGCTGGGCCTTCAGTCCGCGGCCTCGATTTTGGGTCTAGCGACTCCTCTGCCTCTCGGACCGGCCCCTCCTGGGGGCGGCTGGCCACCTGCATCGGCTGCCCTGCCCCGCAACACTGCCACCGGCTGCTGCATTTGGAGGGTGCTCCCGAGGTAGCTGGGTGATTGCCGCGGACCTGCCGGATTTGCTGGGTCCGGCGCTGGTTCCCCCGTGGCCTTCCTGCTGCTGCGGCGTTGCTGCGACACGGCCATGACGTCTGGGCCTGCCCGCATTCTCCCGGAGAGCTGACCTGCATGGACTGCCGGATCCTTGCAGCCCTATCCTCCACTGGCAGCGGCGAGATCGGGGACGCAGCGGCGTGTCTTGGCCTGGCTCCCCGGTCTGCAATTTGGATCTGGCTGGCTCCCCAATCGTCCTGGCTGGTCCTGCCTCCACGTGGCTGGCTGCCTGCGCCTGATGCCCTGCCTTGCGGCGCTGCAGCTGGCTGCCCCTCTCCATCTGTGTGCCTGGCCTCTCCGTGGGGCGACTGGCGTGGTCCTGCTGCAGTGGACTGTCTCTGCTCCGGTCCATCCTGACCCACCCTGCTGCTAAGGCGGGGCCGGAGCGCCTGGAACTGTCTGCCTTCCCCCTTGGAGCGGCCATTTTCCTCCGGAGGCCTGAAGGCGAGGTGGTGGGGTTGGCTGCGGGGGCTTCCTCTCTCTCCTGGCTGCCCTGCTGGATCTGATATGGGGTGTTGCGGAGGATGATTTACCTCGTCCTGATTTTCTGCACACACCCGCTGCGGAGGCCCCCTCTCTCTAGATGCTCTCGTGAGGCGTACTCCCACTGCCGAGGACCTGCAGCCTGGGACCAGTTACACTACGCTCCGCACAGTTTACAGGTGCGTGTCTTGGCGGTGGGCACTTGTGGCCTTGTTCCTCCTGGCTGTATCCTCCCCCCTGCCCTGCGTTGCTCTGCGCTCGCATCCATCATGGGCAAACCTGATAAGACTCAGCCCAAGCTACATTTCGAGCAGCGCGAATCCAGGCGTAATGAGGACGGGGCTGACGGGGTCCCCCATGAGATTGATGCTCCTGTTGACGACCCAGTGGGGGATATTAAACAGATTATCGCCTCTATGCAAAAGGGCCTTACTGCTAGACTCAAATATAGACACTCTTGCGTACAGAATGGACAGAATCACTGAGCGCGTTGACAAGCAGGCTGGGCGCCTCGACATGGCGGAGCGCCGCATCACTAAGGTGGAGGAGGCCCAGACTGACGCCAGCGATACGCGTAAACAGATGGAGCACGCTCTTGCGGCCATGCACGACAAGGCGGAGGACCTGAAGGCCCGCTCGTGCAGAAGTAACTTACGCATCACCGGCTTGGCGGAGTCCACAGCTACAGGTAACATGGAGCAGTTTGTTGAGCGCCTTCTGACATATCTCCTGGGCGCGGACACTTTCTCTCACCTCTTTGTGGTGGAGAGAGCGCACCGTTCACTTGGGCCCCGGCCCCAACCGGGCGCCCCTCCCCGCCCCATCATCGCCAAGCTCTTAAACTACCGAGACAGGGACGCTGCACTGCGCAAGGCTCGAGAACTGGGACCTTTGAGATATGAAGGATCTGACATCTCCCTGTTTCCTGATTTTACCCTCAAAGTCCAAGAAGCGCGGCGACAATTTAATCCCTTGAAGCGCAAGCTGTGTGACCAGCATATTGAATATGCTATGCTATACCCGGCACATCTTAAGGTCCTCTTTGACGGGAAACCCAAGATCTACTCGGACCCACAGTCCCTTCAGAAGTCCTTCCGCGATTGGGAAAACAGCGGTAAACATTTGAACAGTCAACAGGCGTCCTCCCTGCAGGACGATGCAGCTGGGTCCCTTGATGCTAATGACTGAGTGGACTGTGATTTCTTCTCTGAATGTATTTTGGTCTCTAGCTATCGTCAGTACTGTGCACTGTGACATCTTGGCCTGACCTTGTTGGGCATGACCTTGTTGCTGGGCTCGCCTTTGCACGCTTGGGGGTTGCAAGGCGTTGGTGGGGGGTGGGTTGTTTCAGAGTATTGCTCATTGCTTTTCTATTTTAATTTTTTTTTCTGGATCACGACATTTACGCTCATATCCATACCTAAGAGCGCGGGGGGTGGGGTACTGAGAGTAAGTCTCATTCAATTCCACAATGCTCACTGTGCTGGACGTCCATTCTAGGGCTCAAAAGCCCCCGCAACTAAATTTCATGACTTGGAACGTCGGGGGATTAAACGACCATCGCAAAGTGCGCAAAATTATTGCTTACCTAGGGCGTAAGGTGATTGATGTTGCTATATTGCAGGAGACGCACCTGCAACCGGGCAGTGCACTCCTCACAGGTAACAGGCTCTCCGGCATGGCTCATGCGGCCTGCTTTACATCTTACTCTAGGGGCGTCTTAACGTGGCTTAATCCCCAATCCGGCCTTAAAGTGGAGCCCTTACTGACAGATCCGGCAGGCAGATACACCCTCACACGCTGTTACAACCCCACATGGGAATTCCTAGTGGTCAACTCATATGGCTCCAATTATGTCCCTTCTCTCTCTCCTTCAGGGCAGAGCGGACCTCCCGATCTTCTGGGGCGGTGATTTTAATTGTATACTGGACCCCGCCCTGGACCGCTCTAAGGGCCCCCCTCGCTCCCTTTCTGCTTCGGCGAAGACGGTTTTGGACGCCGCTCTCCAGCTGCAACTGGTGGATGTGTGGCGGTCGCCCGCCCAGGGCGGGTTTACACATTATTCTGCTGCACATGATGTCCATACTCACATCGATTATTGGTTTATTTCCCGCGCTATGCTTCCTCAGGTGCTCGATTGCTTGATTTATCCCCGCTCCTTTTCGGACCATTCTCCGGTAGTGATTACCGTCGCCACCCCTACCCGTGCCTCCCCCCATTCCTATCGCTATTCCCTCCCTACCCGCTGCTAGATTCTGTCTTTCACGCTGACCTTAAGGAAGCTATCTCTGAATTTTTTCGGATTAATGTGGGCTCGGTTTCCTCATTTATTACGGTCTGGGAGACGTTTAAGGTTTTTATCCGGGGGGGTGGCCATTAGCAAACATGCAGGGGTGCTTCGCGATATCCGCAATCGTTTAGCTCTTCTAGAGACTCGCCTACGTGACTTAGAGGCACGTCAGATTCGTGCTGACGACCCAGTGACTCTTGAACAGATCCGTGCTACCTTGGCCGAATTCCATGAGGCGGCCGACCGAGAAGTTAAACATATGGGTAAATATGCATCTGCTAGAGCCTATGGCGAATCTAATCGTCCGGGTGCCATCCTGGCTGCATTGGCTCGCCGCCGCTTGGGTTCGGCGGGGCTCGAGGTACTGGAGGACGCAGATGGGATGCTCCTTACGGATGGTGCAGCGATTAACAACCGTTTTCGCTCCTATTACCAAGACCTGTACAGCTCCAAACTTTCCCCCAGCGACGAAGATATCGAAGACTATTTAGAATACATCAAGCTCCCATGGATAGAGAACTGGCACCGGGAGTTCCTGATGTGCCCCATTGAGGCGGCGGAGGTCCGCCTCGCACTACGCTCCATGCGTGAGGGCAGCGCCCATGGCATGGACGGCCTCACTGTCACGTTCTTTAAGAGCTTCGGTGATCTCCTTGTTCCGCATCTAATCACTCTTTTTCATGAGATTGCGGCTGAGGGCCTGATGCCCCCTACTATGCGGGAGGCATTGATCGTCACGTTATTGAAACCCAACAAAGATCCGCGTAAGTGTTCATCCTATCGGCCGTTCTCGCTCCTCAAGCTCTATGTCAAAATTCTGGCGAACCGTCTGTCTCCTCTGCTTTCGTAGTTGATTGGCCCTGAACAAGCGGGGTTCATCCCTGGCCGCACACTATCGTACAACCTCCGTACAGTTTTTGGTGCCCTACAACACGTGCGCCATGAGGTCAAAGCTGCAGCGGTCTTTCTCGATGCGGAAAAGGCCTTCGATTCGATCGAATGGAAATTCATGTTGGCTGTGCTCGCTCGGATGGGGGTTGGTGCAATCTATCTACAATTACTTTCGGTGCTGTATAACGCACCTGCAGCCCAGGTGCGGACGGGCGATGCGATCTCTGACCCGTTTTCCATTACGCGGGGCACCCGTCAGGGGTGCCCGTTGTCCCCGTTGCTTTACGCGGTTGCCGCTGAGCCCCTGCTGCGAGCTTTGTGTGAATATCATGACCACAGAGGGCTTCGCTTTCCTCAGTATAATCTCATCACCTCCGCTTATGCGGACGACACTCTCCTATATGTCCAGAATCCAGAGGTTCATCTTGCTCTGGTGATCAGTGAAGTCCTCCGTTTTGGCGGCCTCTCGGATTTAAGGATCAATTGGGATAAATCTCTCATCTCCCCTCTTATGCCCTCGACAGAACGGTTCCAGCCTGACTTTCCCCTGCAGTGGACTACTGACCCCGTGCGATATCTGAGTATTCAGGTCCACTCTGATGCAGACACTGTGATACAGGCCAACTATGGTACGGCCATTGACAAGCTCAATGACGACACTGACCGTTGGATACGACTCCCCCTATCGTTGACAGGCCGAGTTGCCTTGATGAAGATGGTGGTCCTTCCTCGCCTGCTCTTTCTCTTTCTCTCTGTCAATATCCCTATAGTTCTCCCACAATCTCTGTTCCGCGAACTTCGTGCACTGATGTCTAAACTGGCGTGGGTGGGTAAGACTCCCACAGTGGCGTTGGACACGCTCATGCTTCCATATGCTGAGGGAGGGCTGAATGCCCCGAATCTCGAACTTTTCTACAGGGCTGCGCAGGCAGTCGGCGCTGACGAAATTTCATTTTTTTAGAACCCTCCACGCTTTGCGAGCTATTTTGGGTGATGAGCTCCAGGAACCTCTATCCTTCCCCCCTCTGACATCTCTTTTATCCGCGCAAACCCAGAGCAAATTATTCTCACGGCTATTAAAGTCCGCTCTGGCCACTAAAACTCCCCCACACAATAAGGTTTGGCAGGCTTGGCAGCTTGACATTGGGACTCCGATTACGGATGAGATTTGGCTTTACTGCTGTACTGTTACTCGTCAGATCTCAATCAATGGGCAGCATAGGCTCTCACATTTTAAATTCCTGAGCAGAGTATATCACTCTCCCCTACACCTTTTCAGGTTTGGCCTGCGCGACTCGGATGAGTGTGAGCAGTGTCACGTGGCTCACGCTGATTTTTTCCATTTAGCATGGGGGTGTCCCCCGGTGGAGCACTATTGAGTTGCTATTTTCTGTAAACTGAGTGACATTCTGGGCAGCGCGCTTGCTCCTGATCCCCTATTAGCATTATTGGGCTATACTAAATCGCTACAGAAACCTATTCGTAAATTAGCAGCTTTTGGCCTTCTGTTAGCCAAACGCAGATTGTCGATGCACTGGATGAGGGGGCCGTTGCCCACCGTCGCGGAATGGGAACGAGATATGGTCTACTGTAACATTCAGTCTGATGTTTATAATGAGATGCTTCCTCCCTGAACCGCCCGAACAGTTTTTGGGCCCTCTTTGCTCAGTATCATGCAGCAGAGCTGGCTAAAACACCTACTCCCGATGTCTCCCCTGGGATGCTGCTGGGCATGCACTCATGAGCACGCTGTCCTTGCCTGCTTCTTCCCTTTCCCCCCTCGCACCTGCTTCTGCCTGTGGTTGTGCGTATTGCGTAGTGTATTTACCCTCTCCTCACTTTGCTGTACACGTCTCCAGCCTTCCCTGTGTGGTCCCTATTATGTTCAACTTCCTCATCTCCCTCCCAGGATTATTATGAATATCGTATTGTTGTTATATTCTCTATTATTTACTTCAGATTTTAGCAATCCATGTTTTTTTGTTAATTTTTGTATGATAATTTTTTTTGCTGCTTGATTTTCACATGCGTTGGTTTCCTTTTTTTGCCTTTGTATCGTCTGTTTATGATAATGTAATAAAATACAACAATAAAAAAATATATATATATATTGTGCGCAATTGTCCATGACTGTAAATATTGCATTTACTGTGATTTTCTCGTATTGCGAAAAGTATTTGCCATGTACCCGAAGTTCTTGGTCTAAATATTTATACAAAAAGAAGTTCTATTTTTCTAATTTGGACTCGAATAGAGTGTGTGTATCATTTATTGCCTCTGTGAGTACAACAAATGCTTAGCACTACTCTCTGATAAGCATAACTGCACGCTCACACTACCACAAATATAGAGCACTAGTATTATCTACTTTTGCCTCTGTAAACCAACAAGGGTCTCACTGGCCTCTCTGCACAGTGTACCCCATTGTGGTGCACTATATAGAGCAGTGGGTTTCCTATAACAACCAAGTCCCACAAGGCATAGAAATAGTGGTCCAAGAGGCTCCCCGAACGCAATGCCAAGCTGGTGGAAGAAAATTGCTGCTTCCCAAAGGTGTCCTGCCTCTTGGATCCCCTAGCTGGTGGGACAGTAGGAAAAGCGCTTGAAATCATCTTGGCCATCGAGTCTCTCGGGGGGGGGGGGTACTGGAAGTGGAAGGCTGGGTCTCCAGAGGCAGAAAAATGTTGGCGGGCAATCAGAAGTCTCGTATAGGATATCACACAGGTCCCTAGGACAGCGTTGGTAAGGGGCTCCTTAAAGGGGAGGAAGGGCTGTGCAGGGTTTGTCTCCTGGTGAAGCACCTTCGTCAAGACATTGGTATTGACTTTGATGGATGGCAGCTGCAGGTTAAAAATATTGCCATCCCTGCGCATCCCTGTCGCAAAAGATTCTCCCCTTTCCAAGCAGCGCCCGGAGGAGAAATAAAGCCAGAGTATGGAGATGTGTCCAGGTCACTGGCATCATCCAGCTCCTCATACCAGTTCTCCACCTGGTAGGGATCATCCTCAAAGAGGTCACACCCCTCTTGCTCATTCCCCCTTTAGGTAAAAAGTTTCAGTCCACGGGGTTGCAAGTCCAGGGGTGGACAAGGGCCAGACGGTGAGCACCTTGAACGGTGCCAAACCAGAGTTTAAAATTGAGATCAGCTCTTTGACTGGTGCTGTCATCGAGGGAGCTGGGGCCGGGAAGGGTGACAGCACTTGTGTCTGCATCAGTCCAGGTCTGGGAGCGGATCCAGAAGGCTAGGTTGCATTGAGGGCAAACCAGTTGACTGTATACAGAATGGGCACCTTGTAGGAGAGTAGGGTCTGCTATCCTATGGTCACCCAAAATTTTGGCTTTTGCTTCACTGGTTTTATGACTTAGTGTGGCTGTGGGCCTGCTAATCAGACCCACAGCCCTGCTTTCTCTTCCTAAATTAATGCCAATGCACACTAGGTGCATTACCAATTGGAACTGGTTCACCTTATTAGACCCTGTAACAGTGTACCCCAGGTACCCAGGGCATTGGTGTATCCAAGGCCTACCAGGGGCTGCAGCATGTATTATGCCACCCCTGGCCTGGCCTCACTATTTGACACAACCGGCTGATCACTCAGCTGGGGTAAGTTGGTGTAATCACCTCTTACTTAGATATAGTACATCTATATCTAACATATATGGACACATGGTAACCTATAAGTCACTCCTATGGCAGGCCTTAAAAATCCTGGAGGCAGAGTGCTTGGTTTCATGTGAGATGGTGCTCTGGCATGAGCTGAGCCTGTCTGCAGCTTTTGGAACAACGTCCTTTAGCTGTTTCCATGATATTGCCATACCATATACTCTTAAGTGCATTATGAACCTCGCGGTCAAATGCTAACTCTGGTACATGTCGAGTAAGGTGTCATACGATTTGGAATACTACCCCCTCGCCAATTCTGGCGACGGGGGTAGCATTCCACCCTTCTAGAGGGACACGACATGTACCTAACCTGAAACCCGGGTAAAGTTAGAAAGAGCCTCAGCATCACAAAATGGATGCTGCCACCACAGACACAAGTCTGCCCTCCTGCTGCTGGGAGTCCTTCCAGCTTGGGAGCTTTGGACAAAGGGTTTCCTGTCAGGGGAGGTGCTTGCACCACCCCAGACAGGATTTTGTGTAGTGGTTTAGGGAGGGCTGAATAGATTGAGACATGCCTGGGGCACACAAGGTGTCCTGTGCATATGCCAGTTCAAACCGGAGCTGGGGCTCTCCAGACCCAGCCCTGGCGCGAAACTGAACAAAGGAGAGGGGGTGTAGCCACCCCCCTTCCTGGTCCCACCCAGAGGAGGGACCTAGCAGGTAATCCAGCCCCTAGATTTGGAATAAGAGTAGGAGCTGTGTCCCAGGACTTCAGATCATCCTGAAACTCGACTTGAAGAAGAAGAATCACTGGACTTCGACGTTCTGCTGCACAGAAGACTGAAGAGAATCTCCCTTGTGGTCAAGGAGTGACCACCCTGTGAACACAGGCACCATCCAGCAACTCAACGACTGCTTTGCCGCCGCCTCCCGCCGGAAACCGAGCCCAGAGCCCAACAAGACCCAGACTCCCAGACATCTCAGAGCCCAATCCACAGTCCCTGCAAAGAAGAGACCCGTGGAGGCACCGAGAGACGTGGGACCGGCCATCTTGAAACGTCCACGACAAGCTGACTGCGCAGCACCCGAGGCATCCTCATCGCTGTGCATAGGGCCCTGAGAAGCCCCAACACCGAGCAGCATTTGCACCAAAGACCAGCCCTCCAGCATCCACGAGATCTGCGTGGGGCCCTTTTGCTTTTTGCCACTCGACGCGTCATCCCGGTTACTGGCCCGTTGGCTAGTGGCCATCTTGGAGACGAAATCTACAAATAACACTGCTGGTCTGGTTGCTCCAGACTGGCCCTTGCTCCTGTGAAAAGGAGCAGCCCCTCTGACTTTGCTGGTTAGAGCACCAAGCTTTCATCGCCTCCTGCGTGGCTTGCATTAGCCAAGGCCTGTTTGCTCCAATCGAGAAGCCGACACCGCCATCAGCTAGAGTCTTCGTGGGACAGCTCGTGAGTGACTCCTGGACGTCGTCGACATCTTCACTTCCACGTGGCTGCAGAGACAAGCTTCACTTTTTCACCTGTTGGCACCCGACATCGCTTGGTTCCTTCCTGGTTCCACGCCGGTCACTGGCTAGTGACTCTGAACATTGTCCCCTCTGCTTGCAGGTCTTCTACTCTTCAGATCCACCCTTGGATCCACCGGAACTCTTCTCGCCTGGCCGCCTGCAGCATCTTCATCCTCAGGCTCCATAGAGCTGCACGCCGAAACCCGACGCACTTTGACACCTATGCACCCGCTTCCTGTGGGTGAGGTAACGCTGGCACTCCGGTGCTCCTGTGTAGAGAAACATCTCTAGTGTCTAGGTTTCCAGTTGTTAGGTCCTGGTCCATCCGGAAGACTCCCTTTGCGACTTTTACGCACCCATTGAATCCAATAGGTGCACGCGTGTAACTTTCAGCACTGCACACGCATCCTGTGGGCCTCCTGGTCACTAACTACTGTTAGCTCCTTGTAGTCCCAACAATTCTAAAGGCCCTAGGCCTTCTTACTTTTCTATACGTGGTTCTTATACCACTATTTTAGTATATGGTTTAGCGGGCCACCCGGGCCCATCCATAATTGTGCAACTTTTGTATATTTAAACGTTGCCTTGTTTTAACGAATGTGCTTCTGTGCTCATAAAGAGTATAGGGCATACTTTTAGTAAATAAATACATATATATTTTGAATATATATCTGTGTGGTGTCCTTTCATTTGGTATTCAAGGAGGTTACATATGGTAAAACAGCTGGCTTCACATGCCCTCAAGAATTTAGCCTGAAGGCTGTACTGTCCACGCTACCACTAAGATAGCTGGTCTATCTAGGTTGACCTCAACCACCACCATAAGGGTTGCTTGGCATGGTACAGGGTGATCACTAGAAATAGTGAGCAGCATATACCAGGCCAACTTCTCACATTGGTGAGCAGCGGTTGGGATTTGAGCTTGCTGTTTTACCAATTGTAATCTTTGAAAATATCATTTGAAAGATCATACAGGTACCTTTAGGTACATATAAAACAAGACTAGTATACATAAGTTCTACTGAACTTAGTTGTTGTAGAGCAAAGGGAGTAGCACACCCTGACTACAACTAACTAGAGAAGGTCCAGTAGGAAAACACCAGTGTAGGTAGATTGCAACACATCCACCTCACTAAGAGAATGGCTGGAGCAGCAGGAGCCACTGGGCTTCCAGCTGTTGAGAGTTACCCTCAAAGGGCACCATCCAAATATTCTATGTTAAACTTTTAGGAGTTAAGACAACTGTGTAACACCAGAAGTCTTAAGCAGGGTCAAAACCCTACTATAGCCCAACTCCTAGAGCTATTAGATTACTCTGATACTCTAAGGGCCCCTGACGCAGTCCCTACAGGGTCTGGAGATGGAGGTCACCCATCTGAAGATATTAATACTGATGCCCCTGTCCCTAACACTCAAGAGGAAGATGATGAAGATGAGGAGGCAGATGATTCAGATGATGGTAGAAATGGCCAGGTGCCAGTCAGGAGACTTAGCCAGGCCAACTTAAGCTTACATGGGACTGGACATGGGATACCTCCCTACAGACCCCAAGCAGGTTTAACCAGGGACAGAGGGTGAGAAGATCCAGCTCAAGTGGATCTGACCATTCCAGTGGCTCTAAAGGCTCCAATGCCTCTGATCAGAGAAGGATGACTTCATCTCAGAGAAGAGAGCATGAAGCCAAGATGAGAGAGGCTGAACTTAGGATCCAAAGGCAAGAACTAGAGGTTGCCTGGGCTAAGGAGAAACTTTGTAGAGCAAGACAGTCTAGAGAGAGTGGATTAGATTCCACTGGTGGCAGCAATATCCCTAAGGATAAAGACAGGTCCTATGACAATAGACACCTGAGTAAGATTGTGCCCCCCTACAAAGCTGGGGATGACATCCACAAATGGATAACTGCCCTTGAGAGGGACTGCAGAGTACAGCAGGTCCCTCAGGAGCAGTGGGCAGCAATCTTGTGGCTCTCCTTTGAAGGTAGAGGCAGAGACAAGCTCCAAACAGTTAGTGATGAGGATGCTAGAAACTACCTGGTCCTGAAGAGTGCTCTGATTGATGGGTTAGGCTTAACCACTGAACAGTACAGGTTAATGTTCAGAGACACCCAGAAGACACAGACTCAGGACTGGTCTGAATTTGTTGAGTGTGCCACTAAGGCTCTTGAGGGTTGGTTGCTGGGAAGTAAGGTTGCAGATTACACAGGATTGTAAAATCTAATTATGAGAGAGCAAATCTTAAATAATTGTCAGAACCAGCAGTTGCATCAACACTTGATTGACTCAGATCTGACCTCTCCCCAAGAATTGGGAAAGAAGGCAGACAAATGGGTTAGAACCAGGGTTAAGCAAAAGAACCAGAACCAGAACCAGGGTGGTGACCAAAAGAAGGCAGACCAAAAGGGTGGGGAACAGAAACCTAAAGACCAGAAGTCTTCTCCAGGCCCCCAACAGAATAATGAGGGTGGGTCCCAAACTTCTAAGAAGAAGAAGAAGAAAGAAGGTCAGAAAAAGCCATGGTGTAATGTCTGTAAAAACACCTCTCACTGGACCAGTGAGTGTAAGAAAACTGGAGCCCCCATCACTGCAGCCCCTAAGGCACCTGCATCCCCTAGTACAGTTGGCAGTGTTGGTCCTCAGGCTAAAGGGAGTAGTGGGGTTAACCTTGGGTACTGAGGGAGATTCTGGCCTAGTCAGAACCCCTACACAGGCTGTTCTGGTTTGTGATGTGGACATGGATTTGTCCACTACTGTGGCTCCTAGTAATCTAGGCAAGTACAGACAGACACCTTTAATCAACAATAAAGTGGCTCAAGCATACAGGGACACTTGTGCCAGTGTCACAATGGTGACACCTGGCTTTGTGGACCCTGGTCAGATAGTGCTAGGTGATAATTCCCTAGTGACCAACGCCAGCAATGTCTCTACTGCATATAGTGTGGCAATTGTTAATTTCTCCTGGGGAGGGGTAACTGGCCTCAAAAAGGTTGTGGTAAGTGCGGACCTCCCAGTTGAATGTCTGTTGGACAATGACCTAGAATTCTCTCTATGGTCAGAAGTGGAGTACAGGACTCATGCAGAGATGTTAGGGATTTCATCACATGTCCTTGCTGTGACCAGGTCACAGGCCAAAAAGTGCCTCACTGAACCTCAGGTCTTGGAGCCTGGAACCATGGACCAAGTACCTACCAAGAAGAAGAACAGAAGGGTTAAGGCTGTGCCTTCCCTCCTGCCTGAAAGTGAAGATCAGTCTTCTCAGGAAACTGATTTTGAGACTCCTGAAGGAACTGTCCCTGAAGAGCTTGAACCTGACCAGGTTGAGTTTCTGGGGACAGGGGGACCTTCTAGGGCTGACTTAAGGCAGGCTCAGTTAGACTGTTCTTCCCTTGAACCCCTCAGACAGCAAGCCGCTGCTGAGGCTGCTGGGAATGCTCAAGGTACCAATAAAGTATATTGGGATGATGGGCTCCTTTATTCAGAGGCTAGAGACCCAAAACCTGGTGCAACCAGGAGGTTGGTTATACCTCTGCAATTTAGGGGCTTCCTTCTTACCTTGGCCCATGATATTCCTTTAGCAGGACACTTAGGCCAGAACAAGACTTGGGACAGGCTTGTCCCTCACTTTCACTGGCCTCACATGAATGAAGATACCAAGGAGTTTTGTCGCTCCTGTGTAACCTGCCAAGCCAGTGGCAAATCAGGTGGCACAACAAAGGCCCCCCTAATACCACTACCTGTGGTGGGGGTTCCCTTTGAAAGAGTGGGGATTGATATTGTGGGTCCACTGGATCCCCCCACAGCATCTGGGCACAGATTTATACTGGTGGTAGTGGATCATGCCACCAGGTATCCAGAGGCAATTCCCCTTAGGACCACAACAGCTCCTGTTGTGGCCAGGGCCTTACTTGGAGTTTTCTCCAGAGTGGGGTTTCCTAAGGAGGTAGTATCTGACAGAGGTGCCAACTTCATGTCAGGATACTTAACAGCTATGTGGAAGGAATGTGGTGTCAACTACAAGTTCACCACTCCTTACCATCCACAATGCAATGGGCTTGTTGAGAGATTCAACAAGACCCTAAAGGGTATGATCAAAGGGTTACCTGAAAAGCTAAGGCGAAGATGGGACATCCTTCTACCCTGCCTTCTGTTTGCTTACAGAGAGGTCTCAAAAAAAGGAGTTGGCTACAGCCCCTTTGAATTGTTATTTGGGCACCCTGTAACAGGACCCCTATGTCTGGTGAGGGAAGGATGGGAGTTACCTCTCAAAAAGCCTAAGCAAGACATAGTGGACTATGTACTTGGTCTCCGCTCCCGGATGGCTGAGTACATGGAGAAGGCATCTAAAAACCTGGAGGCAAGCCAAGAATTACAGAAAGCTTGGCATGACCAAACGGCTGTTTTGACTGAGTACCAGCCAGGACAGAAGGTATGGGTGTTGGAGCCAGTGGCCCCAGCAGCACTCCAAGACAAATGGTCTGGACCCCATACAATTGTTGAAAGAAGGGAGAGGTTACCTACTTGGTAGACCTAGGAACTCCCAGGAGCCCCCACAGGGCGCTCCATGTCAACAGACTCAAGGCATATGTTGACAGGGCAGACATGTGCTTGCTCATGGCTACAGATGAGGGGCAGGAGGAAGAGAGT
This sequence comes from Triturus cristatus, assembly GCF_964204655.1. Taxonomy (NCBI): domain Eukaryota; kingdom Metazoa; phylum Chordata; class Amphibia; order Caudata; family Salamandridae; genus Triturus; species Triturus cristatus. Next base: position 774,870,994 of record NC_140595.1, on the reverse strand, counting down.
GACCCTCTCCCAGACCTGTTGTCTCAGAACCCTGAAGATGGCTCAGTTGATGGTGTGGCCTTAGGTGGCAGCCTCACTGAACATCAGCAAAATGACTGCAGACAAGTTTTACAGTCATATCGACATATGTTCTCCTTGACACCCAGTCAGACTAACTGGTGTACCCATGTGGTGGACACTGGTGACAGTCTTCCTGTGAATAGCAAGATTTCCAGGCAACCTGACCATGTCAGGGACTGTATAAAGACTGAGGTGCAGAAAATGCTGGAGTTAGGTGTCATTGAGCCTTCAGAGAGCCCCTGGGCTAGCCCAGTGGTTCTGGTCCCCAAACCTCACACACAAGATGGAAAGAGAGAAATGAGGTTCTGTGTGGATTACAGAGGACTCAATGCTGTCACCAGGACAGATGCACACCCAATTCCAAGGGCAGATGAGCTCATAGATAGACTGGCTTCTGCCAAGTTTTTGAGCACATTTGATTTGACAGCTGGCTATTGGCAAATCAGGTTAGCGGAGGAGTCTAAGGCCAAAACAGCATTCTCAACCCCAGGAGGTCATTACCAATTTGTGGTGATGCCCTTTGGTCTGAAGAATGCACCTGCCACTTTTCAAAGGTTGGTGAACCAAGTCCTCACTGGGTTGGATGACTTCTGTGCAGCATATCTAGATGATATTGCTGTCTTTAGCTCCACCTTGGAGGATCACCTGATCCACCTGACAAAAGTACTAGAGGCCCTGCAAAAGGCAGGCCTCACTATCAAGGCTACTAAATGCCAGATAGGGCAGAGTAAAGTTGTATACTTGGGCCACCTTGTAGGTGGAGGCCAGGGTCAACCACTGGAGAGTAAGATCCAGACCATCAAGGACTGGTCCCCTCCAACTATCCAGACTCAGGTCCGAGCTTTCTTAGGCCTGACTGGGTACTACAAGAAGTTTGTTAAGAACTATGGGTCCATAGTGACTCCTCTTAATGATCTGACATCCAAGAAGATGCCCAAAAAGGTTCAGTGGACAGTAAACTGTCAATAGCCATTTGATGACCTGATGAAGGCCATGTGCTCTGCACCTATCCTGAAGAGTCCTGACTACTCCAAAGAGTTTATTGTCCAAACAGATGCTTCTGAGTTGGGGGTGGGAGCTGTGCTTTCACAACTTAATGTAGATGGTCAAGACCAGCCCATTGCTTTTATTAGCAGGAGGCTGACCCCTAGAGAGAAACGTTGGTCAGCTATTGAGAGGGAGGCCTTTGCTGTGGTGTGGGCCCTGAAGAAGTTGAGACCATACTTATTTGAAACTCACTTCAAGATTCATATCAACCATAAGCCCCTCTTATGGCTAAATCAGATGAAGGGTGAGAACCCCAAACTACTCAGGTGGTCCATTTCCCTACAGGGGATGGACTTTACAGTGGAGCATCGCCCAGGGACTGACCATGGTAATGCAGATGGTCTCTCCCGGTACTTCCACTTAGAACATGAAGACACAACTGGTCAAGGTTAGTCTAATGTCCCTGCGTTTGGGGGGGGGGGTTGTGTAGGACAGTAGGGTCTGCTATCCTATGGTCACCCCAAATGTTTGCTTTTGCTTCACTGGTTTTATGACTTAGTGTGGCTGTGGGCCTGCTAATCAGACCCACAGCCCGGCTGTTCTATCCCTAAATTAATGCCAATGCACACTAGGTGCATTACCAATTGGAACTGGTTCACCTTATTAGACCCTGTAACAGTGTACCCCAGGTACCCAGGGCATAGGTGTATCCAAGGCCTACCAGGGGCTGCAGCATGTATTATGCCACCCCTGGCCTGGCCTCACTATTTGACACAACTGGCTGATCACTCAGCTGGGGTAGGTTGGTGTAATCACCTCTTACTTAGATATAGTATATCTATATCTAACATATATGTACACATGGTAACCTATAAGTCACTCCTATGGCAGGCCTTAACAATCCTGGAGGCAGAGTGCTTGGTTTCATGTGAGATGGTGCTCTGGCATGAGCTGAGCCTGTCTGCAGCTTTTGGAACAACGTCCTTTAGCTGTTTCCATGATATTGCCATACCATATACTCTTAAGTGCATTATGAACCTCGCGGTCAAATGCTAACTCTGGCTTGGCTTTATCAAAACATGTCGAGTAAGGTGTCATACGATTTTGAATACTACCCCCTCACGAAACTGAACAAAGGAGAGGGGGTGTAACCACCCCCCTTCCTGGTCCCACCCAGAGGAGGGACCTAGCAGGTAATCCAGCCCCTAGATTTGGAATAAGAGTAGGAGCTGTGTCCCAGGACTTCAATTCATTCTGAAACCCGACTTGAAGAAGAAGAATCACTGGACTTCGACGTTCTGCTGCACAGAAGACTGAAGAGAATCTCCCTTGTGGTCAAGGAGTGACCACCCTGTGAACACAGGCACCCTCCAGCAACTCGACTGCTTTGCCGCCGCCTCCCGCCGGAGACTGAGCCCGGAGCCCGACAAGACCCAGACTCCCAGACATCTCAGAGCCCAATCCACAGTCCCTGCAAAGAAGAGACCCGTGGAGGCACCGAGAGACGTGGGACCGGCCATCTTGAAACGTCCACGACAAGCTGACTGCGTAGCACCCGAGGCATCCTCATCGCTGTGCATAGGGCCCTGAGAAGCCCCAACACCGAGCAGCATTTGCACCAAAGACCAGCCCTCCAGCATCCACGAGATCTGCGTGGGGCCCTTTTGCTTTTTGCCACTCGACGCGTCTTCCCGGTTACTGGCCCGTTGGCTAGTGGCCATCTTGGTGACAAAATCTACAAATAACACTGCTGGTCTGGTTGCTCCAGACTGGCCCTTGCTCCTGTGAAAAGGAGCAGCCCCTCTGACCTTGCTGGTTAGAGCACCAAGCTTTCATCGCCTCCTGCGTGGCTTGCATTAGCCAAGGCCTGTTTGCTCCAATCGAGAAGCCGACACCGCCATCAGCTAGAGCCTTCGTGGGACAGCTCGTGAGTGACTCCTGGACGTCGTCGACATCTTCACTTCCACGTGGCTGCAGAGACAAGCTTCACTTTTTCACCTGTTGGCACCCGACATCGCCTGGTTCCTTCCTGGTTCCACGTCGGTCACTGGCTAGTGACTCTGAACATTGTCCCCTCTGCTTGCAGGTCTTCTGCTCTTCAGATCCACCCTTGGATCCACCGGAACTCTTCTCGCCTGGCCGCCTGCAGCATCTACATCTTCAGGCTCCATAGACCTGCACGACGAAACCCGACGCACTTTGACATCTCTAGTGTCTAGGTTTCCAGTTGTTAGGTCCTGGTCCATCCGGAAGACTCCCTTTGCTTTAACTTTGTGACTTTTACGCACCCATTGAATCCAATAGGTGCACACGTGTAACTTTCAGCACTGCACACGCATCCTGTGGGCCTCCTGGTCACTAACTACTGTTAGCTCCTTGTAGTCCCAGCAATTCTAAAGGCCCTAGGCCTTCTTACTTTTCTATACGTGGTTCTTATACCACTATTTTAGTATATGGTTTAGCGGGCCACCCGGGCCCATCCATAAATATGCAACTTTTGTATATTTAAACATTGCCTTGTTTTAGCAAATGTGCTTCTGTGCTCATAAAGAGTATAGGGGATACTTTTAGTAAATAAATACATATATATTTTGAATATATATCTGTGTGGTGTCCTTTCATTTGGTATTCAAGGTTACATATGGTAAAACAGCTGGCTTCACATGCCCTCAAGAGTTTAGCCTGAAGGCTGCACTGTCCACGCTACCACTAGGATAGCTGGTCTATCTAGGTTGACTTCAACCACCACCATAAGGGTTGCTTGGCATGGTACAGGGTGATCACTAGAAATAGTGAGCAGCATATACCAGGCCAACTTCTCACACACCTCTCGAACCCGAAGGACCTGAATGCGCTCAAGAGGAGGCTGTAGTCCAAAAGATAGATTGCATGGCGTTGTAGAACTCCTTGAGTTGGGCCAGGGTCGCTCTGGCTCAGAGGAACTCTGGGAAGCGTGGAGCGGGGTCTCCAGGTTGAGTGTGGAAGTGTGGCCTAGAAGCACAGCGTTTGGTAGGGGTAGCCAAAGAGTGCTTCAAACGCACTTTGATGACTCCTTCTTGTGAATGGTTTACTTATCCAACTTCGATGAGTTGGAAAGGGATGACGATCAATTACAGGAACGGCTCAGGCAATGGCTTTGATATCTCGCTTGGGAGCGGTAACTGCACAGAGCCTTCTTTTTTTGCCAGGCTGTTCAACGCCCACTCGCGAACGGCCTTCGGATTCATGTACTTACTGTCGGAGAAGGCCTTGGGGCCATGGCCTCACCTCAGGCACCACAGGCAAACCAAACATGGGTCAGAGATAGACATCTGTCTGTGACATTCCTCACATGGTTAAAACTGGGAGCAAAGCTAAAAAAAAGACGTGACTAAAGTTGAAAAAAGTGGCCAGAAAATGACCGCGGTAGCTCTCCAGACCCACACTGTTGGTGCTGAAAGAAAGGAACTGATGTTAACGCGCCGGGGTGACACTAAATAGGTACTTCGCACATCACATTCAATGCAGAAGATGGCAACACAGAGCTGCCTGATACCACCTACCAGATCAGGGAGGTACTGCTCAAGGTTTTATGGATCCAGTCTGATGCCTAGGGCGTGTTCTAAGGTGAAGAATCTGCAGTTAGAAGTCTCTATCAGAAATATCATTACATTTTTTTAAATGTAAGAAATGCTTTGTTCTAACACCTAGACAGATAAAGTATAAAACCATGCCGCTAGGATTCAGTTCAGACTCGGCTAGACAAATCATATCAAACCTGCACTGCAACCATTCCTAAGGCACACAAGTCAGAACCGGTTCCAGGTTAAAACCCTGTGTCACAATCACTAAAGGTACAAAATAATATTAAAAATCTCAATCCATCTTCTAGAGGATGCAATAGGCAAAATTAACAAATTACTTACCTTTGGTAATGATATATCTGTAAGAGACATATATCAGTTATAGATTCGATACCTTATAATTATACCCAGGCGTCAGACTGTATCTGGAGAATTCTTTTCATAGCACAACCCTTGCACGTCGGTAGGTGGCGTTGGTTGATTCCACATTCGTCATCGGCTTTGTGATCGCCGGGATGACGCTGCGGTATCTACTTAGACGCCACCCCTTCGTGCTGACGTCAGTTCTTTACACGACATTCCACGCCAGAAGTGCAGAGTCAGGCAAGACACTGACCACTGGTGCACAAAACTAGTGCCCTGAAAGGGAGTCCCTAACTCTATAAGTCAGTTCACAGAAAGGAGAGGATGGGTGGGGCGGTAAGGAATCTATAACTAATAAATGTCTCTTACAGATATATCGTTACCGAAGGTAAGTAACTTGTTTATCTGAAAGAGAATATTAGTTATAGATTCCTTACCTTCGATGCCCACGTGGCCGCCTGGCAAATGTCACTAAGGGGGACTCCACATCCCGAAGCAGTAGGGGCTGTCGTCGCCCTGGTGGAATGGCTGCGCAGTCCTACTGGAGGCTCCTTTTTCACCAAGAAATAACAGATCTTAATCAGACCCACCAGGATTTCGTAATTTTGCGACTTGCAATAAAATTGCACAATCGGAAGATTTGTAAAAATGCTGGATTTTTACAAAAGTGTCTGTGAAATCCGGCGGACCCCTTCTCCTGGCCCAGTGGCTCTCGCCATGGGGCCAACAGAAGGAGGGTCCTCACAGCAGGTGGTGAGGTGGTGTGTTTATTTACACTCCTCACCTGGCCTGCTGTTCATTCCTGAGGGCTGAGGGGACTGGAGTGCTCACCTACACCACCTGGCTGTGGAGCAGAGCATCGTCGGGCCCAGGTATGTACTGCTGCCCGCTTGCTGTGTTGGGGTCCGCTGCACATGAGGCACATGGCGGGCCCTGGCTGCCATTTAAAAAAAATATTTAAAGTTGGACCCGCCGCATGCCCCGTGTGTGGGCCCAGTGGGCATTGCTTTTGGGCCCGCCACACACGGGGCACACGGCGGGCCTCTGCAGGCATTTTTTAAAATTTTTATTATGTAGGCCCGCCGTGTGCGCCGTGTGCGGCGGGCCCAGTGGGCATTGCTTTTGGGCCCGCCGCACACGGGGAACGTGGCGGGCCCAAGGCCCCTGAGGCATTTTTTATTTATTTTTAATGTTGGGCCCGCCGCGTGCCCCGTGTGCGGCAGGCCCAGTGGGCAGTGCTTTGGGCCCACTGCACACGGGGCACATGGCGGGCCCCTGCAGGCTTCCTTTTTTTTCATTATGTTGGCCTGTCGCGTGTCCCGTGTGCGGCGCGGGCCCAGTGGGAATTGCTTTTGGGCCCACCAAACACGGGACACGCGGCGGGCCTCTGCGGGCATTATATTTATTTATTTTTAATTATGTTGGTCCGCCGCATGCCCTGTGTGAGGTGGGCCCAATGGGCATTGCTTTTGGGCCCGCCACACATGGGGCATGCGGCGCCCCTGCGGGCATTCTTTTTTGATTTTTTTTTTATTATGTTGGCCCGCCGCTTGACCCGTGTGCAGTTGGCCCAGTGGGCATTTCTTTTGGGCCCGCAGCACACGGGGCATGCGGTGGGCCCCTGTGGGCATTTTTTATTTATTTTTAATGTTGGGCCCGCCACGTGCCCTTTGTGCGGCGGGCCCAGGGGGCATTTCTTTTGGGCCCGCTGCACACGGGGCACGCGGCAGGCCCCTGCGGGCATTTTTTTATTTTTTAATATGTTGGCCTGCCGCGTGCCCAGTGTGCGGCGGGCCCATTGGCCATTGTTTTTGGGCCCACCGCACACGGGGCATGCGGCGGGCCCCTTCTGGCATTCTTTTGTTGCCCAGTGGGCATTGCTTATGGGGCTGCCGCACGCGGCTGGCCCCTGCGGGCATTATATATGTATTTTTTAATTATGTTGTCCCGCCGCGTGCCCCGTGTGCGCGGGCCCAGTGGGCATTGCTTTTGGGCCAGCCACACACGAGGCACGCAACGTGCCCTGGCCTGCATTATTTATTTATATTAACGTTGGGCCCGCCGCGTACTGGGCACACGGGCCCAGGCGGCATATGGGGGGCTGTGGTTTTTAAGGTGGCATAGTGGGGTAAGTGGCAGTGTTGTGGGCCAGGTGACATGGAAAAGGGCTAGCCGAGCCTGCTCTAACTCTTTTTTGTTCTTTTCTAGAGTCACGGAGGAAAGAATCTGCTGGTTCAAGAGTCCTTGGGACATCTGGCAACTAATATATGCTTGCTGCTGCACAGCACGTGAGGTCGCCACCCATATTTGTGAAGTCCTACTTGCAATGGGTGGGAGGGCTGTGCATGGTTTGGCGATGGAATTCTGTGTGATCTTGTGGGTTTTATAACGTTTTATTTTGTTTTTTTGCGGGGTGGTTTGGGGCAATTTTTGGATTTTCCATACACACCTGTTAAGCCCTGTTACCTGCTCTTATTCTCACCCCCACCACCGCCGAGTGCAAACGCCTGGCTTATGTGCTCCTACAAAGTACACTTGTACAAATTTGTTTTGGACGGTTAGTTTTCACTTTCTTTGCAGGTGGCTAACCCTGTCCTTTTTTGTCCTTTTTTCTCCTCCCATGCAACCTTTTTCATGTTATTTTCGTTTGCAGGCACTTTGGGGCAAAGTTGGTTGGTTTTTGGAAAACATTTTTGCCTTATGTTTTTTATGTTTACCTCTCACCCCCACTGCCCTCCACAGATGACTCAAAGTTGCCTAGAGGGACCACACAAGTGTGCTATTTCACTTCGAAGGACTTCTGCCTACATGTATGTATTAACGCTCCATGTATGCAACCTCGCTTCAAAAGGTTTCACGTTCTCCATTTCTTTGCAACTAACCATCCTGTTTTAACACTGTTTGCCCAACTCCGTTTGGGGAGCGCCATTTCCCATTGTGGTTCTGTCTCAACAAGTTTTCCATTTTTTTGCCATTTGCAGGTGCTTCAGAGTTAAGAGCATTTTTAATCATTGCTTACCTACTTTTTCTTAAATTTCCATTCAACAATTGCAATGCCTTTTCCACCTTTGAGACATATCGAGTAACACCAAATATATTTGTAGGTGAGTTACGTGACTGCGCCACACCACCATTAAGAGGACTCAGACTTGCCTTTTTCCCCTTTGAAACACATCTAGTAACACCAAATATATTTGCAAGTGAGTTACGAGACTGCACCACAACCCCCAAGATCTTTTGGTTTCCAAGGGAGCAACAAACCACCACAACAAAAGCAGGATGGAGAAGTTTCTGCAGCCTGTGAAGGCTGTGAAGCACCGATCACATCTACCTACCCATATAACCGCAGAAGATCGGGCCAGAGAGTACAGTACCGTGGTGCATGCTGATGGTGGCGTGCTGCTTTGCAGTGTGTGCAATGTGGCGGTGGACCACATCCGGAAACACACAGTTGATATGCATGTGCGGTCCCAAAAACACTTGAAACGCTGTGCAGACGATCCAGACACTCACTCTTCACCAAAACTTGCCCGTCAGATGACAGTGAACTCATTTTTTGCAAAGAGTACAGCTGCCGGTGCCTCAAACCAGAAAATTATAGGTGAGTGGGTCAATGTCTGCACAGAGCTGAACGTTCCGCTGAGCAAAACCGGCCACCCTGTGTTGCGCAAGTTTCTCCACGTGCGAGTACGGAATGGTGGAGCGATACCTGGAAGTCATCAGCTTCAAGAACGTTATCTCCCACAGAGCTATACAGGAGCCAAGAACGAGCTGAAAAAACTCTTGCAAGATCAGAAGATCAGTGTTATATTTGATGAAACACCTGATGTCGAAGTGTGGTGTGTATTGAATGTATTATTTCCAGTGGTCTCTGCGCAGGGTGTCCGTCAGATCCAGACCGACCTAGCAGACACAGTGTTCCTCTCACAGTGCAACCATGGGACTGTAGCGCAAGCAGTTGTGAAGGTGCTCACAGAGTACAGTATAGCCTTTCAGAACGCCATTTCCTTTAACACTGACAATGCGGCATACATGCTCAAGGCATACAACACTGTGTTGAGAAATCTGCACACAAACTCCATACATATGCTTGGCACACATAATGAACCCTATTGGAGAGTGGTTTAGGAAGCCTTTTGTCGTGCTAAATGCTTTACTTCGGTACTTCTCGCACATATTTTACATGGCAGGTAGCAGAAAGAGAAGAATTCTGCACCATCTTGCTGAGAACCATGGGATAAAACCACGGATGGCACCTGACCCTTGCAGTACCTGGTGGAATTCTTGGTTTGCTGCTGTCCAGTACCACAGCAAGCACTTTGAGGCCTATGCTGGGTTTGTTGAGTCTGAGATGCGACTCAGCAAGTCTCCCCCAGATTCCCTAGAAAATCTGCAAAGGATTTTGAACAGTCACCAAAAAAACTGCATTAAAGTTCAATTGGACATTGTGGCCGAAAAATGCCAAAACATTTTAAATCTGATAGACTTATTACAGAGTCAGACACCAGTGACAATGAAGGTGTATGATTATCTAGAGGACATCCACATGAACCTAACAAACAATTCAGTCCTCACTCTGGAGTCACTACACCATTTATGCAGACGACAGAAGGGGCTAAATTAACTCTGACACAGAAAAAAAAGATTACAGCACAGCTTAAGGAAGCTTTTGAAAATTCTCTGGAAAAGGTGAGCAAATACATGGGGGAGGCCCAACCAGGCATTAGATTCTTCAAACAAGTGTGCCTTTTCAATCCTGCATGACTCTGCATCTTGCCTAAGGACAAGAGTGCATAATCAGCCATACCTGGTTTGAGCGAAGTTCCAGATCAGGAGCTACGCCTCTACTTTGAACATGTAGGCCCAGAAGCAGTACAGGCATCTGTTTCTGGGGTCATTGACACTGACCTCTTTTGACGTGGGATGACTGACCGCATTCCAGCCCGTTCACAGCTTGCAGCTGTGTGCAAGGACTGTGTGACCAGTTCTGCAGATGCTGAAAGGAGCAACAGCATCTACAAAATTATTGTGCCAGCCAAACGATGGTCTCTTTCAAAGCAATCCATCTGGGCATTATTGTTTTTGCATTATAATCAGCAGCACAATATTGGGATAGATTTGGACTGCTCAGAAGAATTGAACATACATGGCCAAGAATAACATGACAAGCATAGAGGTTCCGTGAGCATTTATTCATTAACAGGTTTATGTCCTATATGTAGGCTTTGAAGCAAAACAAATTGTCTAAATTGTAAATAAACAAATATACATAGCTTCATGTTGTAAAATAACTCACAAAATTAAGATATCTGTGTTAAAGGAAAAATTGCAAAATAGAGTACCGCAAAAATGCCGCTAAATTTCCAGATTTGTGCCGCTAAATTTACTAGTTCATGCCGCAATATCCTGGGAGGTCTGTTTAATGCAAAGGATGACCAATCTAGAGATGGTCCGTTTTTGGACGGCCCGACTTTTCTTTGCGCCCACATAGCCAACAAATTTGGAAAGAGGTAACCAGTTTGGGAAGAAAATAAAGACAACCTTGTATGGATGAACAGCAAGGAAAGGATGTTTAGAGGAAAAAGCCTGAAGCTCACTCACCCTGCAAGCAGAGGTGATGGCAACCATTAAAGCCGTCTTTAGAGTCAAGAGTCTGAGAGAACAATTATGTAGTGGATGGAAAGGAGCACACATAAGGTAAGTTAAGACCAGATTCAAGTCCCACTGAGGCATTACAAAAGGAATAGGAGGAAAGAGATGAGTAATGCCCTTTAGAAATCTATTTACAATAGGGGACTTGAAAAGAGAAGGCTGATCAGGAAGACGAAAGAAGGACAAAATGGCTGAAAGATAGCCTTTAAGGGTGCCCAGAGCTGAGCCCTGCTGGGCTAAAGAAAGAATAAAGAGGAGAACCTCTGAAAGAAGGGCAGAAAGGGGATCCACAGCCTTTGCTGTGCACCATGCCGCAAATTTATTCCATCTACAGGCATATACCATTTTACTGGAGGGACGCCTGGCTGCCAAGATGACATTACAGACTTCGGAAGGAGGGTCAAAAGCTGTCAACTGTCGCCACTCAATTTCCAAGCAAGGAGGTGGAGGCTTGACAGGTTTAGGTGGAGGACCGTCCCCTGTTGCTGTGACAGAAGATCCTCCGGAAGAGGCAGTCTGATCAGAGGATTGATGGCCATGTTCAAGAGCTCGGGATACCAGACTCTTCTTGCCCAGTCCGGGGCTAAAATAATGACTTGGGCCCGGTCACGCTTGATCTTCTTCAGCACTCTGGGCAGAAGTAGTATAGGCAGAAAGGCATATAGAAGACCGCAACTCCACTTGCGACTATAAGCGTTGCCGAGCGAGTGCCGCCTAGGACAATCCAATGCGCAGAACTGCTGACATTGCGCATTCTCGTCAGTGGCGAACAGATCTAACCAAGGCTCTCCCCACTGCTGAAAGAGACCTTGCACCACCTCCGAGTGAAGATGCCAATCATGATCCATCATGCACCTGCGGCTGAGTTCATCTGCCCTGGCGTTCAGGGAACCTGCCAGGTGTTGAACCACCAGGGACATGCCCTGATGATCCAGCCATGTCCAAAGACGAGGAGCCTCCTGTCATAGGGTCCACGGCCCCATCCCATGCTTTTTGTTGCAGTACCACAAGGTGGTGGTGTTGTCTGTGAACACTTGCACCACTCCTCCCTTGACAGAAGGAAGGAATGCTTTCGGTGCAAGACGGATCGCCCGGAGCTCCAGAAGGTTGATGTGGAGCCTGAACTCCGCTGTAAACCAGAGGCCTCTGATTTCTGCCTCTCCCATTTGGCCACCCCATCCCAGAAGTGACGCATCTGTCACCACTGTGAAGTCTGGTTGGGGAAGAGAGAGGGATCGTCCTTTGACCCAATCCTGGTTCGTTAGCCACCACTGCAATAGGTGTGCAGTGCCCTCCGAGATCTGGACGCATTCAGAAAGATTCCCCGGATGCTGTGCACACTGGAACTTCAGGCAGAACCTGCATATGCCACACCTGGCATGATCGACCAGCAGGATGCAGGAGGCCATGAGGTCCAGCAGCCTCAGAGTCATTCTCACGAAACCCGGGATAAAGGCTGAAACATCAGAATCTGAGCCCGAATATCCTGGACTCGCTGCTCGGGAGGATAGGCCAGAAACTGCGCTGTATCCAGAACCGCTCTGATGAAAAGGAGCTTCTGAGAGGGAATCAGGTGTGACTTCGGCTATGTACTGCTATCTACTCTGATTCAGGCATGTGAATCTATGAAAGACACCCCAAATACTGGAGAAGAACAATAGTTACTTACCTGTAATCTGTGGTTCTCCAGTATTGGTGTCTTTCATAGATTCACATGCAACCCGCCCACCTCCCCTCAGAGGCTTTTTAGGCTATTATGTATTGCTTCACTCCTGTGCGAGAAAATCTGAGAGCCTGAGCCTCTGAGGTGAACATTCTGGTGGGTGCTGTCGCCTGATTGGCTGCAGTTTGGACTGTATATAATGACTGTGTTAGTCATAGCTGTGGAAGTTTTTTCCCTTGTAGCTTAGGCTACTGTACTTCCTGGTTCAGGGTACCAGGGTTTTTTGGTTGTTATATGCATAATTATTGCTTTTCTATGTACCGTGGGACTCCCACTCCGACGACGGGGAATGATTCAGGCATGTGAATCTATGAAAGACACCCCAAATACTGGAGAACCTGCATATGCCACACCTGGCATGATCGACCAGCAGGATGCAGGAGGCCATGAGGTCCAGCAGCCTCAGAGTCATTCTCACGAAACCCGGGATAAAGGCTGAAACATCAGAATCTAAGCCCGAATATCCTGGACTCGCTGCTCGGGAGGATAGGGCAGAAACTGCGCTGTATCCAGAACCGCTCTGATGAAAAGGAGCTTCTGAGAGGGAATCAGGTGTGACTTCGGCACGTAGATAGTGAACCCCAGCGAATGCAGGAGGTCGGCCGTAATCTGGAAGTGGAAGACGACAGCCTGGGGTGAGCTTGCCTTCAACAGCCTGTCGTCGAGACTGGGGAAGACTGGAACCCCTCATCTGTGCAGATGAGCAGCGACCACCACCATCACTTTCATGACCACCCGAGGGGCACTGGTAAGACCAAAGGGGAGAACGGTGAACTGAAAATGCTCTTGGACTACCGTGAACCGTAGGTAATGCCTGTGGGCCGGCATGAGGGGATAAGGAAATAGGCATCATGCAAATCCAACGCTACCATCCAGTCTCCAGGGTCGAGAGCAGATAGAACCCAAACCAATGTCAACATTTTGAGCTTCTCCTTCTGGAGGAAGCGGTTCACGTCCGTGAGGTCTAAGATAGGACGCAGGCCTTTGTCCTTCTTGGGTACCAGGAAGTAGTGGGAGTAGCAACCACAGCACACTTCTGGCAAAGGGACTCTCTCGATGGATCCCTTGGCCAAGAGAGCCGTATCTTCCTGGCGGAGAAGGGCCAAGTGAACCTCCGACATGCAATGGAGTGTCGGCATGGATGAAGGAGTAGTCTTGAAGGGGAGGGAGTAGCCCCTTTGGATTATCTGCAAAACCCACCTGTTCAACGTGATGTTTTGCCAGTGGGGGAAGTGATGGCGGATCATGCCGCCGACTGGCAAATGGTGCCCTGAAGGTTTAGAGGCTGCTGCAGAGGGGACGCTGGTGGACTTGCCTGCCAGCTGGTCCCCAGACCCAAGAAGCTGGGTCCCACATCCCCAGCAGAGGTGAGGAAGCCTGCACCGACCTGTGGCTCTGGGTGGAACGTGGTGCGGACTGCGTGGGGCGAGAGGTGGTAGCGAGGTCCAAGGATCTGGCTGTAGCCCTAGAATTCTTTCAGTGCTTGAGCACATTGTCCGCTTTGTCGCCAAACAAGCAAATACCATCAAAGGGCATGTCCAAGAGTGTTGATTCGACATCACCCGAGAAGCCAGTAGACCTCAGCCAGGCGTAGCGTCACAGGGCAACTGATGTTGAAATCGTCCTGCCTAGCAAGTCGGCGGTGTCCAGTACACATTGTATGGCGAACTTTGCGGCGTCTCTCCCCCCTGAAACCTCATGGGAGAGTATAGCCCGGGCCTCCTTCAGGCACTGTGGCAGCACCTGCGCAACCGTGTCCCACACAGAGTGGGTGTAACAGCCCAAGAGACATGCGGTGTTCACCGACCGCAGTCCTAAGTTGGGGAAAGAAAACATCTTCCCAAGATGATCCAGCTTCTTGAATTCCCTATCTAGGGGAGCAGTAGGGAACGTGCCTTTAAAAGTGGAGGCTTGGACCACCAAGCTCTCGGGGTAGGGTGTTGGGAGAGGAAAACTGGATCGGCCGGGCGGTGGCGTCGGGCAATCATCCTATCCATAGGAGCCCCTCTGCTTGGCTTGGACCAAGTGCTCAGAAGGATGCCCATGAGGGCCTCATTGAACAGCATCAGGGGCTCCGAAGAGGCCGCTGCCGGTTGAAGCACCTCGGTCAGGAGGTTGGTCCTGACCACCACCGTAGAAAACACTAGGTTCAAGGCCTCAGCCACCCTATGGAACACCACAGTGTAAGAGGCTCCATTCTCCGTAGTCATGGTGGGGGGAGAAAGCATGCCAAGGTCTGAGGAGGTGTCCAGACCACTGGCCTCACCCAACTCCTCTCTCCAGTCCGGTTCATCCAACTGGTCTGCCAGAGAGTCAACAGACCGCTCCCAGTCCTCCTCACCCTCCTCTGGCTGCCACTGAGGGCGATAAGGAACGCCAGGGTACAACAGTGGCACAAAAGTACCGGTTGGCGCCGGATACGCTCCGTGTCCAAGTCGAGGGGGAGGCCGGGGTCGTCGCCGGTTGGAGACACAACCGGTGTCGGAGGGGGCAGAGTTGTCATCAGTGGAATTGGCACTGGAAGAGGTGTTGTAAGGACAACCGGGGCTGGAATCGAAGGCCTAGAACCCCCAAGTGAGTCAGGCTGCCCAAAGATGGAATGGAGGGCTTCGTAAAAACTACGAAGTTGGGCAGGGGTCGCTCCGGCTCCCGGGAAGGGAGGGAAGCTCAGAGCCGACCCAGCAGGCTCCGAGGGAGGAGCCAAAGTACGACGACCTTCCACATCCCGCATCGAGTCCGCCTAGGGACGGGGAGAACGCAAAGAGCGACGGTGTTTCTTTCCCTTCTTTTTGTGCTTCAACTTACATGAAGACGAAGACTTCGAAGAGGAATGATGGTGACTCTGCGACCGGTCCCACGACCTCCCTCTCGTCCGAGACCGTGATGGGCGCAGTGCTGACTGCCGGGCCTCCAGAAGCTTTCAGGACAGCTCCCGCAAAGACTTTGGATTTATGGCCCGACAGTCGGAGCACGACTTCGGGTCGTGGTCCCGCGGTCCATGCTCCATAGGCACACATGGTGGGGGTTCCGTAACCGGCATAAAGTTTTTGACAAGAGTCACAAGGTTTGAAGCCGGTCTGCCAATGTGACATCCCTGTGCACCAGGAGTCGAACGACTCGAAAAAGATGCTGACAAAAAGTAAAAAAATGACAGTCTAAAAGTGACTAGAGGTACCGCTCTCTCCGGATCTGCGCTGGCTGGCGCGGAAAAAGAAAGAACTTACGTCCGCGTGCAGGGGCGGCATCTAAGTAGACACCGCGATGTCATTCCGGTGAACATGACGCCAATGGCGGACACGGAGTCAACCGACGCCACCTACCGACATGCAGGGGTACTGCTAAAGAAAAATCTCCGGATCCAGTCTGACGCCTGGGGGTCATTCTAAGGTAAGGAATCAATAACTAATAGTCTCTTTCAGATGATTTCCTTTATTATTTCACTGATCAACTTATCAGCTCTTGTAATCCGATTGTTCAGATCGGTTTCTAACTCACACCGGGAAAAAGATGAAGACGCCCACCACTGGGAAAAAGATGAAGTTACTCACCACTGGGCAAAAGACGAGGACACACACCACTGGAAAAAATACGAAGACACTCACCACAGGGAAAAAGACAAAGGCACTCACCGCTGGGAAGAAGACAAAGACACACTGCTGGGAAGAAGACGAAGACACCCACCACTGGAAAGACTACGAAGACACCCAACACAGGGAAGAAGACGAAGAACCCACCACTGATAAAAAGACAAAGACATCCACCAATGAGAAAAAGGCGAAGTCACCCACCACCGGGAAAAAAGATGAAGACACCCACCATTGTGGAAAAAAGAGCAAACCACCCACCACTGGTTAAAAGATGAGGACAGCCACAGATCCCTCCCTAAGGCCTTCCTATTGGACAGCAACCTATTACCTACTACAGCACTGCACCTTGTCTAACCAAATAAGGCCTCTTCTAGAAACCTGATATTCTTTCTAACTGCTTCATAATTTTCAAAATCCTATCCTTTAACACTCTTCCCATGCTCAACTTTAGACAAATATAGTAAAAATTAGCATCTTCATAACAGTATGGGGAATGTCAATAGGCATAAACAAATGCACACAAACTATTTGCAGTTTGTCTCTACGCAACCGGTCTCTTTCAGTGTGCACTGTTTTTTCACCAAACTTTGGCCAATAATAATTAGGGAACAGACATATGAGCCATAAAAGATGACAGGCCAGAGAAAGAAAAAAAATCAGGCGGCTGTTCAAGAAATAAGCCTTATGCTGCTCTAAGATCCTGCCAAAAATATAGTCGGGAATTGTTTCTTTGACACGGATACCCCTGTCTCTTAAAATGGCCAGGACAAAGGAGGAGGTTCCCTGATTCTGCAGTAGTTAGGCAGATGGGGATCTGTAACCTTTCCAGGCATTAGATTACATATAGCCTTCAGCTAGTATTGCTAAGCTCTTATTTTTGGTTCCACAGGGGCACAGCACCACAGGATGTGAGAGCCTTCTTGTACTGATCGTTCAATCATGAGCAAGCACTACTGGTCCTTCCGCTAATGTTCCAGGGTCCTATAGCAGTGCAGAGGAGCATGTACCAGAGAAGCAGGTTATTAGAGGAGCACGTTTCCAAAGAGTCACAGTAACACAGGATCATGGAACAAAAGGTTCACAGTACCGCTGGTCATGGCACTACACGGTCACAGTACACACAGTCACAGTACCTATGGATCGATAGTAACTAGGGGTCATGGTACAGCAATGACAAAGTACCCTTGGGCCACAGTACCAGAGGGATAGCGTGACTTCGTTGCAGACAGTTTAGTTTTGAGCCAGCAATGCTGGGTCCTACCGAAGTAACCCTAACTGATCTACGGTCAGAATGCTTCCAGACCCGAGAAAAGATATCAAGGGGCATATTTATCTTATTTTCACGCAATGCAATGAGCCACCTTGCTGTGCTGCGTGAGAAGGCGAAAGCAGGAATACTGAAAGACTAACAGGGTTAAACCCTGATTATAGTGCGCACTGTTCCCAAGAACAAACTCTTCAAATTTTATACATACTTTTTAGTTTAACAGGAAATAAACTAAACCAACATTTTCTCTTTTTGAGATATTGTTATTGATCAACCAGTTGTAAATAATATTACATATCTAAACAAATCAGTTCTACTTAACAATCTTTCAACACCACCAATTGCATTGACAAAGTTGATACTTGATTTTCAGCATCAAAGAACATATTATACACAATGTGTGTTTTTGTATCCTAAACAATTCTTCCTTTGTATTGCAGTTTCCATTGAAAACGATACATGGCTGTTGCGAAGCCCAAGGAATTTCAGGACTCACAGGTCCCTTCCTCAGGGGCAATATTCTGTGAACAAAGGAATATGAAGTATATTTGATAAATGTAGTCCAATATACTCCGATAGAAAATCATAGTGAGAGTCCCATGTCCAAAAGAGAGAAAGAAGAGGAAAAATAAAAGGATGTAAATGAAAGGGTGCTTAGTGTGAATAAATATGTTAGCGCCGTCTTGTGGAGTAGCTCGTATGCCAGTAGTGAAAACAAGAGTAAACGTGACTCCACTGTTGGTGTTTACAAACTGGTTAGTGATGATGATAGACTGTGAGCAATGCAAGGTTGCTGTGAAAATAATGTGATATAATCATACCTGGCAAAAATTTGAGTGCCATATATCTTTAAAATGCCGGAAAAATCACTGTCTTAGGAATCCTAAAAGGATCTAAATGATTATGTAAAGCGGTGTTGACCTCACGCAAAGATACATTAGAGTAGTACAATATTACCTCGCCTGCAAACAACGGTGATAATAAGAGCTCAGACATCATAAATACATTATGCTTACACCTACACTCTACGTACAAATAAGACACTTGAAGAAATGGTATACCTAGACTCACCGAATATGTGGATATCTCGAATATGCAGCCAAAGCTGTGAACCGGAATCATGAGTGAACCGTTGGATACGTAACGAGCGGAATCCAAACAATTGCAGAAACAAACTGCACGTAAGACCAAAATACAAAATTAAATATACTCGAAAAGACTGTGGACGTACAAGGTCGCGTATTACCTTAATCCGAATAGAAGCTTCAGCACGAAATCTCCATCACAAACAAGAAGTGAACACAGTCGGAAGTGTCCTGGTCGCGTTTAAACGTAGCGTAGAGCTACAGGGGAAATAGAAATGGGACTACATACGGTCTGACGGATACGTACCGTATTATGGGAATTCAAGTTTGTGAGTTTATACAAAACTTACTAATAAAGCATGCCGTCTTGAACGAAAATATTGCTACTAATAATAGCAAATGAAATGTAACTGCCGAGCGTGCTTGGTGTACAATAACAAATTCAATTAAAGACTCAATGCTCAATACGATCGTACCGTTAAAACTAGAGCCTGTACTGTAACAGTAAATCTTGAAAGAAAAAGTGAATGCTCAGTATTATGTCATAAATGGGCTGATGAACATAATACTCTACTTTTGTTGCGATAAGGGATGCATGTTCTATAAATGGTTGACGCTAAAATATAAGAGTCTGTGAAACTGGGTGTATAGGGATGGAATAAGAAGATAACCCAACCTGTAAATATATGAGTGTGGTGTGTCCATACCGTCAGGGGATAATAGAAGTGGTGCGCGGGAAGTATGTGTGATGTTAATGAAAAAGCCCAGATACAAATAAGCTTGTGAAAAGAAAAATGAAGAAAAGGAACCATAAATTGCAATAACCAAAGCAGGTTACCATACAGCTCAAACAACATCCTAATTACAGATAACAACTCATATTAATTCTGTTGTTCAACCCCCTCGGGTGCACCTCCATTTTCCCACACAGAAAGCAGGAATACACCATATTTAACATTATACGCCGCATTCCTGCTCTCTGCCTGTGCTAGCGCCCAATGTGATACCTAGCCCCAATGCTGGAACCCTTGCACCATGGTGCAAGGGTGCCTAAGGTGTAGGCAGGATTGTTTTTGTGCAGGAAGGGTCACCTTCCAGCACAAAAACAATCCTGAGGCATTTACCTCTTTCTATGTGTGCCGCAGAATGTAGCACAAGTAGAAAGAGGAATAAATGAGGAGAAATAAACATATTTCTCCTCATTATGCCAATCCTGGGGAGGCATACCGTTTTGATGCATTCCCAGGCCTACCACTGGGAATGCACTAAAATACATGGATGAGTGAGGCCTCAGGAAATAAGAACTTCACTGCAGATAAACTCACCAGAAAACTCGACCTGTACTGCGGCCGTCAATAAGGGCGGCCCGCCGGGGCCGGTGCGAGCAATAGGCAGCACTGGGAGCAGGGGCCATGATTGCAGCCAGAAACCAGTAGCCAGCTTCTCACAAACTCCCGGCTCTGGCTCCAGGACGTGATGTCCCCTGCGGCGCCACGCCACATACAACCTAAATGGGCCCGGCTCTAGGGCACTACCTCGTGATGGCAGGCTGTCTGACTCAGAGCAGCGCAGCGCCACAGGAATCTCCTGAGACCGATACATTGTAGGCATGAACCTACCAGCAGGTCATAGCTCAGTGGCTAGCATACCAAGCCTGCAAGAGCAGGCGCACAGGCCATGGTCGCAACCTGATGCCATTGCCAGCTGCCACACACGCCAGTTAGGCAGGGCTTCAGCTGAGACACTATTGAGAATGCGTCATATTTCAGTACGGTGATGCAGAGCACCACACTGAAATGTGTTAGAGCAGACTTCTTCAATCTGTGGGGCGAGACCCCCTGGGGGGGCGCGACACCATCCTAGGGGGGGAACGCACTCCACTCTAATTTTACCTTTGTTCCCTGAGTCGCAAGCCTTTTTAGAGAACTCCGGTGAGGGGGAAGGGAGGGGAAATCGACGGGGCACGAAGTGCCCATGCTTTTGTTATGTTAACCTTCCCAGGAGGGGGTTAATTGAGTGTTTGATTGGTTCTGATGCTCCATCCATCACCACCCCCTTTTGTACCCCTTTTTATTATCAGCCATAGATTATTCAGGCAGCCCTAGAACACAAGTAAAAGTTATTTCTATTTATATTTGCTGTTCAAAGTATGCATGGACAAGTACTGACAAAACAGCTTTAGGTGACTGCTTATTTTTGCACTGCCTGGGACATCACAATAATGAGCTGGCAACCCTAATCACAAGACTGGGAGTTTGTTGCAGGATCACCACATTATTTATTTCCTCCACCCTGATCCCTGGTTACTGCCATATTAGCAATAGTTTAACACTTTTGAAACCCTACGCTGCCGTCAATAACATTCTGAGTTACTTCAAATGTCGGGGAATGCACCTTGCATTCAGACGACTCGCTCCTCATTCTCGCCCTTCACTTTCACGCTCACCTTGCACTCACACTGATCCTCATGCACTCACACCATTCACCCACTTACCCTGCACTCAACAGTGATCACTCTGCACTCACAATTCACTTGCACTGTTCACCCTGTACCTCACCCTGCAATCACATGAGCACACTACTCAACCTGCGCTCAAGTGACACTTCACTCACCCCTCACTGCTCAATCTGAAATCTCACTCAAATAAGCCCACCACTAACCATACATTCATTCGTCCCACTCTGCACTTATATCTGCACCCAAATTCATATGGTCACCTCGCTCACCCAGCAGTCACTCCTCTTACCCTACTCGCAAACTGTTGCGTGGCTCCCCGTGCACTCACATGAGCACTCCTGACACCCACACAACGCAGAGGGTTAATGTGCCTGCTTCATAGAATGCGTACCATGCAAATCACAGAACTGAGTGTGAGTAAACAATGAGTAGCGCTATAACAAAATGAAGAGAGATGAGGTGCATCGTTGATGAGTGGTAGTGAGGGAATTCATGGAGAAGGAGGAAATGTTGGAGGGGGCACCAAAAACGACTGTTGCACTGTGTGCAACAAGTGCTTGGGCCAGCCCTGGCTGGGAGTGTTAGCCCCCACCCGAAGTTCGGGTCTAGTTGCGCCCCTGTACACGAGTATGGGCATGTCGTGCTCCATCAAGATTTTCGTCCTGAACTGCAAAAGGACACATTTACATGCACTGCAATCCAGCTTTCCAGGGGGCCCCTTGATAGACAGCTCTGTTTTTGTCCTGATGGCCTGGAATAATTCCTAAACAAATTCTTGTAAATACCGTTTTGTTTTATTTCTTTTTAATGTGATTGATGTAAGGAGTCTATTACTATTTGCAGAGAAATGTTTGTTTCAAGCAACAACCATAAAAAAGTTTATTTTAGATCCAAGCGGGTCCTCACAAATGAGAAATTGAAGGATGTCACATATTATTCACTGTAAAATTAGTGGGCTGCTGCTTTGTTACAACAGTGAAAACACACATCACTATCTATGAATATTAGATGTAAACACTTTTAGAATTTCAACCATAGTGACTTTGTCACCGTTAGTAGCCTGGCTAAAGAGGGTAAGGCAGAGCTGAAAGTAAATCATTTAGACTCAAAGTTGTACTGAACAGGGGCCCCCAAAATAGTTTTGGCCCAGGGCACCCAAAATCCTTAACATGTCCCTCCACCACAAAGTTTGTCAGATAACATTGCTCTGAAATAAAATAGACATCGTTCATTTATTATTAGTTCTATTTTTTTTTAAACATAAGCCCGACGTGTCCTTAACCCCAACTGCTTCAGGCAAGCAACTTATCGTACTACTTAGGAATTCTTCAATTAGGTGTTCGTTCAACGCCCTCTCTGTGGACTTTCAACTTTGTCTTTGGGTCCATAACAGGTTGGTGGGCAATTATCCCATTATAATGCTGCCTAAAATGTTTGTTAATGATTTCTAGAGAAGATTTGTTTCTCGTGTACCAGCTCTGAGCTAGGGAGTGCTCGAAAAATCGGACACTGTCTCCCTTAAAGTCCCTGTCTTGGCTGAAAATGTCTGCAGAATATTCAGCTTTGAGAGAAAATTCTATCAAAACTCTCTTGCATTTCAGCTCATCCTATTTATGTGAGATTGGGTTCTCAGCACTTGCGGTATTAAAAACTAGGGGGCAGATTTACAAGCGCCCTACGCCACCAGTACATCACTTTTCGTGACGTACTGGTGGCGCAGGGGGCTCCTCCATATTTACAAGGACGGGAAAAGCCACCCTGCGTGACTTCTCCTCTCCTTGTAAATACGGCCCCTTCACACGCAGCACTTTATGTTGAAGGGTTGTTCCATGGGTATTGCTGTGGGTGTTCCCACGCAACACCCATGGAACAAGACATCTCCAGATTTACGAGGAATAGTAAATCTGGAAATGCGTCTGAATGCTACGCCACCATAGAGGTGGCTTAGCGAGCCGCAACGAGGAGAAATGTTTTAATTTCTCCTCGTTTTTCCCTCTTTCAATGCGTGCTGCATTCTACAGCATGCATTGAAAGAGGGAAATGCCTGTAGTGATTGTTTATGTGCACAAAAACAATCACCCCATGACGCAGGCATCCTTGCTCCATGGTGCAAGGATGCCTATGCTAGCGCATGGCTGCAGTTTGAGCGCCAGCGCAAGGGGAAGCACAGAGATGCGTCATATTCTTGTAAATATGTCGCATCCCTGTGCTTCGGAAGTGCCTTGTAGATCTGCCCCTGGATGTGGAGCAAAACCCGAGGATGGCAGTAGCAAAAATCCATCCACAGATTGACCGTCTGTGGCGAAAAACAGGCACACCCGTCACATCTATGTTGGTGGTGTTATCAATCAATGTCATGTGTAAAACAAAGCATCCTAGTCAAAACAATTTGCACATATTTTATCTAGGAAATGGTGGTTTGAGCTGTGTAATAATCTGTAATTTCAGCACACCCACTCACAAACCTGCACTTTACTAAACACTCTTATTGTGTTGAACATTATTTGCTGGATATGGCCCAGGATATGCGTGTGGCGGTCGATTATGTAATGTACCAGATTCCAGAAATTTCTGTCAGGTGTTGGGGGGGCCCAACAGCTAAAAAGATCGAGCTGGGGGGGCTCAACCTACAAAAGTTTGAAGACCTCTGCGTTAGAGTCACACCTGATGCGTGATACTAGGGAGGGCTGCTTTAGGTTTTGTGACTGTGTTGTTTTTGCTGCCTGGCCTCATTTGCAGATAGTGACCCCTGGAGGCCGGCCCCAGTCTTTCACTGCAAACGAGTTTCAAACATGCTGAAACATCGATACGCAGGAGTAGAAATAACACTGTTAAAAGGTGCTTTGATTCCAGGCAAGCTTCTAGGAATGCGTCATTGTTCGGGCTTTTTTGGGGGTTGTGCCTGCAGCCCTTCTCGGCCAGAGCCTGCTTCCCGGGCCTACTCGGTACGCGCAGGTGGAAGGCTGATTAGGACAAGTTTTCATCCTTTGAGCATTAGGCAAATCCTCGGCTGTGTAGTTTTACGGTTTTCTCTTAATTGCCCAGTGATTCAGTCGGTGGCGAGCAGGCCCCCTGTAATTAAACATCGTTGTATTGCAATGCAGAAAGTGGCGCCTGGGAGCTTACTGCAGTCTGCACCTGCCAATCACGCGGCCTGGGAAGAAGGGGGCGCAAAAGGGTGGCATGGATCTACCTGCTATAATGCCATCACAGTGGGGTGGGCGGCATGGACAGGGTGGTTAGTGCCCTTCAACTTATGGTGCTTTTCAGAAGTTGAAATATCTTCTTGGAGCTTCTTGTTGCTCAAATGGGTGTAATGTATGGTATTTATATGTTTCCTTCGTCTTCATTGCTTGATTTCGTTGCTTGATTTTAAACAAGTAAGAAAGTGTCACTCGTAGTTGTTGAAATGTCACTCAAATTCACTGAAATTACGAAAATGTCACACATAGCAATCTAAAACCTTGGCAGCTATGTCTTCTTGGAGTTTCTTATTGCTCAAATGAGTGTCATTTATGGTATTTATATGTTTCCTTCGTCTTCTTTGCTTGATTTTACAAGTAAGAAAGTGTCACTCGTAGTCGTTGAAATGTCACTCATAAATTCACTGAAATTATGAAAATGTCACACATAGCAATCTAAACCTTGGCAGCTGTGCGTGTGCACTGAACACTCACTGCCATCCCTCCAAACACACAATTTACATATGTAAGATTTCCATGTCGCCTAAGAATTAGATTCCGCTGTGCAATTTATAACCGCAAGAGGGCAGCATACACCAAAGCATCCCTTGCAAATTTTACAGAACTGCAACTTTAGATCCTTTGACGTCGACCTTGCGTCAAACTTCAACTTTCACCGGCAACATCACTTCCTCCCCTCAAGCTGGATAGTTTGTTACTATTTTTATCACAAAGAAGCTGATCATGGATCAGGCCTTAAGCTTTAACAGTTAATTTCTCAGGCGATCAGGATTAGATCTGTAAGGCAGACGTGGGGAGTTTCAAGATCGTAGATGACACCTCGACAAGGAAAATAATTCACACAGGAGAGATAGCTGATGACAGAAATGTGGCTTCCGAGATCATCATGTGATCAGGTTACAGTCATGGCGACCTAGGTCATGTCGTCAAGAACAACAAACAGGTGCCTGGCAGAATGAAGAACCTCATAAGATGGTTCTCTCTGCTCAGCTTGTCCTACAGCTCGTATTGCGACATGCTGTTATGCTCTTTCTTTCTTCCAGTGCCCCATTTCCTGATTTGTTGTCAGGAATAAGTATACATCCACTGGTTTTAAGGGGGGGGGGGGGGGGGGGGGGCGTTCATCTACCATGGCCACAATGAACTCAAGACTGTGGAGATTAGGAAGGCTGCACACTTACAAATCTGGTACTTTGGTCACCCTGTCCTGTTCAATTATGGCAGTTGGCATTGTCTTGAACTCTTAATTTTCTTCTGCCTCATCATCCAGCTCACTGCTATATCGCTTAGCTTATCAGAAGAGTGTTGTAATCTCCTGTACTCTCTTCTTGCTCTGTGGTCATACGCAAAATCTGGGCAATAAACAATGTCAATCCCACCCGCAGCAGTGTTGAAGCCACATGACAAGTGCAACCTGGCCATCCGTGCACGTGCATCACTGGGGTTGGGCTGCTTCTCACTGGCCACCTGTGAGATCAATCTCAATGCTACATGCGTCCATGGGACTTTGGCGGGTGCCGACTGGCACTCCGCCCTGCTCCCAGAAACCTGCACCTGGCACTGCACAGACCCAACTTAGAGACACTGGACAGTTACTGTCCATCAATGGTCCCCTACGGCAGCAAGATTGCGGCTCCCATTACAGCATCATTGTCACGGCCTGCCTGGACCACTGCGGCCATCCTTCAGGGGCCGATGTGCAAGAGCACCAAGATCAGCAGAATGCAAAGCGCAACACATGGTTGATCCTGCTTAATGAGGAGCCCATATTCACATCTGTTTCACTGACAAACCTGACTGCATCCTTGGCTGTGTATAGTTACCATCTTGTGCAGATATTATGCAAGATCAAGCAGTGTTCTTCTTAGATGTGGACCTACCTCCCAGTCCCAACTGTGGACTGTTAGCACACCATCTTCTCTCAAGCTCATTTGGAATCCATTTCAACAGGGGTCTGTGAATGCACATCTGCATGCCTGGTTTGCGAGCCAGTATGGATAGATACATATTGAGTGGAAAGCCTGGCTTCTTGTCATCAGTTTCTCACCCACAACCCTTTATGTTGCTCATTATCTCCTAAAACTGTTGATGCCAGGCTGCAATAGTTCATCCATTCTTTGTTTCCTTTCTCACACCTCCGTTTATTGCCCTAACCTGACTCACGGCCGCGCTGGACTTTTCACCAACTGTGAAACCCCTCAAAGCTCTCTTGCTGCAAACCTCACAAAGTTCAGTTCTGGGCATCTCCTGAAATGCTCATGGGACTCTTTTGAAGTCGTGGGACTCTTAAAATTGAACCACCTGAACCTACCTTTCCCACCATGGCTCTTCAAAAATATACTGATGTACACCTCACCGTTTATGGAACTTCAACTATGACATTTTTATCCCAATAAATTACCACAAAGCCGAACATTTCCCATTTTCCACGAAGCAGAACATTTCCCATTATGAGACTGTAATTGCCAATACCCTCCTCAAACTTGTAAAATGCAACCACAGAACTCCTGTTCCAAAGCTATGAAAGTTTAACTGGAAAAGGATGATTTCTCAAAATTACCCATCTCTTTCAAGATTCAACACCCGGCAGAACTTCCTAGTTCCATAAAATCCACTTCGATGCCTCGAAGAGAAAAACATCTAGAATATTAGTAAGCTAATGATTCATGCTAACCAGCTCAATCTTTGGGTCAATGAACAGAACATCAACATGGTCAAAGCAATTACAAGTGACCGATCCACTCCTCTAGACTCCTTCCTTACTCGTCAAGCACCAGACCCAGCTCTTCCCACCTCATCCTCCTCTTTTTCCCGCTTCCAAGTCTCTACTATATGCTTCAACATTCTTGCTCCCATTCCTTCTACTGGTAACTCAGGATTGGCATGCTCACTTTCCTGTACCTTACAGGTGCCCTAATCAATGGAAGATCTGAGTCAAAAATGCTTACAACATTCATGAACTACTTCTTAAACAATAGCTTCTGACATATGGCCATCCCGGAGATTAGTTCAATCAATCTTCAGCACCTGACATAGCCAGACTCCTTCCCCTGAATTAGAATATCTTGATAAACAATAGAGTAAGTGTAGAGGTGGTGGGTGACATTGGCTCATCTCAATTTACTCTTCCTCAAGGAGCTACAAGGATCTTCCTATGCTCATCATAGTACCTTCTAACCGAGGCTGTCACAATCTGGACCGCATACCTTGCTTGTGTGGCCATCTACCATCCTTCTGAGAATTGCTTCTCTACCATACGACCTCCTGTACCCAGCACAACATATCTTAACCATCACGGACCATACATTTAATCTGGGCTAACAATCATTTTAATTCACACAGCCAGAACATTGCTGAGGGTGTGGATGCCTGTAGCTTCACCCAGTTGGCCATCAATTCAATATATGGGGGATGCCAAAGTCTCTATCTTCTGTTCTCCCTGACACCTCAGTTCTCCAGCGCATTGAGTTTGAACAGTTGGACAGATCGCCATCTTATCACATTTTAAACAGACAAGTTAGACGAAAGACATAAGAATTCTACCAACAACAAGAATTTCTATCATGGTTAACCTGAAATCTTAACCCAAATTCTCCCTGTAATACCTGAGCCTCTTCTTACAGCTTCTACTGACATTGTGGTCCTCCTATAATTCAAACTAAACAAGGCACTGAATACCCTTGCCCATATCTTAACCCAGAAATGGTACATCTTGAAGACCAACAAAGAGTATACTGATAGCCTCTGCCAGCTGAAACATCAATGCAGCTGTCTGGTCACACGCTCTGCTGTGCCCATTCTAGAGGATATAAATCTGTGTGTGCCAGAGCAAAGAATGAATACTTCCAAGCCTCATGCATGTATTGCAGACTCTTCAATTCACCATGCAGGCAAGAAGATGGTTTCCATAAACTACTATTCTGGATTTTCTAATCCTTTATCAGATCTCAGTGACAATCTCCTGTCTTTTTCAACCAAAACACTAACACCTAAAGGGCGTACAATGCCACCATCTTTCATAGTTTTAGAGAACCTTTCCCTGGCTCTCCCCAATCCTCATGGGAAACCCTCTATGAGTTTGTGCCAGTTTCTGAATCGGACATATGTAGCATCTTCAGCTATTTCAAATAAATCTTTTTCTGGATTACCTACTTCAGCTGACATAGCAGCACAGTGTTGTTGATACTCACCTGATTCTTGCAAAACCGTACATGTCAAATTAAATGAAATGGCCAAAGTCCTATGCTGGGTATGGTGGCTCAGTGCTCAAATTCATCCACTGCAGGAATCTGTGTTGGAACTCAAAGTCACATGTGCAAATGGCAACAGGTCCACCCAGCCTTTTATCCGTCTAAGGTCGATACAATGCATACGACTGAATTGGGTAACATTACAAATTTGGTATTCAGTGCCTAGATACTCTTCTGGGTGAAAGTGTACAAATAGGCATGTTAAGCTATGTACCTCAGAGCTCTGCCCTGTCACCAAGACACTTTAATGGTTACATCGCTTGCCTGACCAGGTGGATGCAGAAGAGTTGGCTCTTGTTAAATGGTGACATAATGGTACCCAACTGTGAGAAGTTGGCCTGATATATGATGGGATGTATGTCGTTACAACGCACACTTTTACACCACATGCACTTACAACGCATTTTTTACAACGCAACATCCACTACAACGCATTCCATTACATAGCATGACACTACAACGCATGTTTAAAAACTACCTTTACAACGCATTCCATTACATCGCATACTACCTTTACAACGCATACCATTACAACGCATAGTATAGGGGTAAAAATTACTATTCTAACTCCAGGGGGTGCAACAGTAGGGTAAGTGTTGGATTGCGTTGTAATGGTATGCGTTGTAAAGGTAGTATGCGATGTAATGGAATGCGTTGTAAAGGTGGTTTTTAAACATGCGTTGTAGTGTCATGCTATGTAGTGGAATGCGTTGTAGTGGATGTTGCGTTGTAAAAATTTCGTTGTAAGTGTAGTGCGTTGTAATAGTTTCGTTGTAAAGGTTGTTCACCATATGATGTCACTAGTTCTAGTGTACACCCTGTATCAGTCCAAACAACCCTTATGGTGATTGGTTGTAAAGTCAACCTTATAGACCAGCTATCCTAGTGGTAGCATGGACAAGAGCAGTCTTAGGCTAAACTCTGTATGGCATGTGAAGCCAGCTGTTATACCATTACAATCCCTTGAATACCAAATGAAAGGACACCACACCAGGTATGTATAAAATTAGAATGTATTTATTCTAACATATACCCTCAGCACTCTTTATGAGTTCAGAGGTCTAAGTACAAACAATTTCTTAAGTAGCATACGTTAAGTTACACAGGAAAATACAGTTAGGCCCAGGGGCCACGCAAACCATATACTAAGAAAGTGGTATAAGTACCACGTCACGAACAGGGAGTAGGCCTAGGGCCTAGGGAATCGCTGGGGCTACACTACCCTACCAATAGTTAGGAAGTGGGAGGCCCACGGGAGGGGTGTGCAGTGTGGAAACACACACGCGGGTTACATTAAAGTCAATGGGAATTGTAGTAGTTAGAAATAGGGAGAATAAGGACACTTCCGAAGTAACTAGGAGGAAGCAACTAAAGACTTAGACACTTGGATAGTCAATATCCACTGGAGCACCGGAGTACTCGCGTTACCTCACCCACAGGAGACGGGTGCATAGGTGTGAAGATGTGTCGGGTGTCGTCGCTGGATCCTATGGATGCCTGAAGAACAGATGTTGGCAGGCGGCCAGGAGGAAGATGTCTGGTGGACCCAAGGATGGATCTTGAAGGAGGAACACCTGCAAGCAGAGGGGACAAAGTCTGGGTCACTAGCCAGTGACCGTGTGGAACCAGGAAGGAACCAGGCGATGTCGTGCAGAACACAGGTGATGTCTTGAAGCTTGTCTCTGCAGCTGCGTGGACCAGGAGGTGTCGAGGACGACCAGAACCAGGGTACGAGCTGTCCCACGAAGGATTTCGCTGATGGCGGAGTCGACGTCCCGATTGGAGTCAACAAGCCTTGGCAAAGGCAACCCACGCGGAAATGGAAATTCGCTTCAGGTGCAGACCAGGAAGGTCTGTGGTGCTTCTCTTTCACAGGGAAGCAAGTGCCAGTCTGGAGGAGCCAAACCAGCGGTGAAAAAATAAGGGTTCGTCGTCACAGAGGCTACTAACCAATGGGCCAGCGTCTCACATGTTACCAAGCACTCTGCCTCCAGGATTGTTAAGGCCTGCCATAGGAGTGGCTTACAGGTTACCCATGTGTCTATATATAAGGTAGGTATAGGAATACTATACCTAATCAAGGGGTGATTACACGACCTTGCCCCAGCTGAGTGACCAGCCAGTTGTGTCATGATGGGAGGCCAGCCAGGGGTGGCATAATACATGCTGCAGCCCCTGGTAGGCTTAGGGTACACCTATGCCCTGGGTACCTAAGGTACACTGTACAGGGGCCAATAAGGGGATCCTATCCAAATGGGTTATGCACCTAAAGTACATAGGATTAATTTAGAGAGAGAGGGCTGTGGGTCTGATTAGCAAGTCCACAGCCACATCTAAGTCGAAAACCAGTAAAGCAAAAGCAAAAAGTGGGGGTGACCATAGGAAGCAGACCCTACTCTCCTACACCAACTCTTACCCCTTTAACTGCAGCATAGACAGTCCACCATTGCTAGACTGCTGTCCAAAATCTCCCTAAGTCTGGCTGTAGTCATGTCATGCCTAGATTATCCCAACAGCCTTTTTATTGGTCTCTCCAACACCTCCCTCTCGAAACTTCTGAGTTCAAAATCATGCAACTCACGTGTTTAGTTTTAAAGGACAAGGAAGAGTGAGCTTTAAACCCTGTACCTCATTTACAAGAGACACCACAACTGCTCAGCAAAGTAACTTACAACTCTCACTGCTTGTCTACTACAAACCAGAAGGAAAAGTTGCTTAGTTATAAATGTGAAGGGAGAGAGTTAGAAGCAGCCGGGTCATAGTTGACTGCACCACCAGAACTAGTCACGACTGTATATCGTATTGCCCACCTCAAATGATCTGCTGCTTGTAGATCACAAAAATAACTAAGCGAATTTGGTTGGATGAGTTGGCTGAATGTATTATGTGAATCGCAACAAAGAATAAAAACACCATAAATACATTCATCTGTAAATGCTTGTTATTACATGTTCTTGTGTACCTAAGTGCCTGTTCCTATGTATTGCCTCTCATCCAACCAAATTCGTTTAGTTATAAATGTAGTTGGGGGAGAGTGGGCAAGACACCAAGTATGGCGGACGTGTGAGCTTGGAGCTCCGTCCCGGCCCACAAGATATCCTGCTTCTACAGCAGCATCCGCCAACTTCGAATAGCTGGACAGACTCCCCCCGCCACACCACATCGTGGGGGTAGGGGAGGCAGCACTGGGCCGTGTTTGCCGCCGGAGGTGTGCCGGAGGCCCGGGACAGCATGAGGTGGCCGATGAAAGGGGCACGATCCCATGGCCCACAGTGGGTGTGGAGCGTACACACTGCCCGAGTTCGCCCGCTGCTCCTACTCAAGGAACCCCAATAAGACTTGCTGCCCCTGGGACTACAGGGGCCTCAGAGCAGTCGCCAGCTGACGGTGCACAGAACTAGCCCGTCAGGACGTGGCTGGAATGCAGGAGGAGCACATTCACAGAAATGACTTGTACAGTCGGAGAGAAACTGACTTTTTTCTGTAAAGCTTTAGGGCCAGTATCATGATTTTGTTCTACCGTTATGGAGAGACAAAAGCCTAGTCTGACTGGGTGTCTGAGACTGCTCCAAGAAACATTAATGATGTTGGCGGTTCGAGAGTTGATTTCTGTAGATTTGGTTAGAGACCCAACTGTTTGAATAACGAGTGGCACAGTGTAGTATCCGCTGTGGCTTGTTAGAATGTTGGAGCTTTTATTAGCCAATCGTCTAAATACGGAAAGACCTGAATTCCTTTTAGTTTCAGATGTGCTGCCGCTGGGGCCATGCACTTGGTGAATATTCTTGGAGCTGAACGTAGTCCAGAGGGGAGAACTTTGAACTGAAAGTGTGTGCCGGCTACCTGGAAACTGAGGTATCTTCGATAACTGTGATGGATTGGGACATGAAAGTACACGTCTTGAAGGTCCAATGCTGTGATGTAGTCCCCATGTTTGAGAAGGAGTAAACTGTCTTGTAGGGCGACAATCCGAAATGAGTTTTTTCAGGTTTTTGTTCAAATGTCGAAGATCCAATATGGGGCACAAATCTCCAGATTTTTTCTTGATAAAGAAGAAACAGGAATAGAAGCCCATGTCTCGCTGAGACTTTGGAACCTTTCTCTAGCAGCCCTTTTTGCAACATAATAGCGACTTCCTTCAATAGTTGTTTCAGATGGGGAGCAAACGTCCGTTTTGGAGGCACATTTGGTGGTTTGCTGACGAATTCTAGGGTATGCCCTTGATCTATAATGTCCAGGACCCACTAGTCTGATGTTATGCTGCACCACTAGTGAATATAATGAGAAATACGTCCTCCTAGTTGTTTCTTGTATTTGAGGAAGGTAGCCGGGAGAAGGGAAAGATCATTGTTTTCTATTAACATCTCGTGCCCTGGTGGGTTGTTTTCCTCTGGCTGGTTGCTTGTAAGCCGCTGCAGGCGGTTGTCTGTACTGTTGCACATATTGTTGCCTAGATTGGCCTTGGTAAGGCTGGTATCGTTGCCTATATTTCTGGAATCAAGAGGGTTGTTTTCAAAATTGTAAGGTTCCTACGGCCTTGATGGTGTCAGTATCCGCCTTAATGGATTGTAGAGCTTCATCGTGTGTTTTTTCCAAACAAAGATTCTCCGTCATATGGCAGAAGATCGATGTACTGTGTCCATATCCGACCACATTTGCGTGTCAAATCTCCCCAGAATTGCCAGAGAATTTGCTTTTCCAACTGGTATTGCAGCCATGCTGGAAAAACATTTTCTAATCGTGTCCAGGAGACGCCCTTCTCTATTTGGTAGCGTTATGATAGGAGTAGCAGGGTATCTAGAACTTCTATGGGATGCTTGACTGATGACAGATGCTAGTCTCGGTTGTCCAATAAGGTATGCAGGACCATCATCCGGTGCCTTATCTAACCTAGGCATATTATTATTAGCAGATTTATACAGCGCATAGCTGCCCCAGCGAAGGGGCATCCCAGCGCTACGAAAAATGCCCGTAAGTAGTGATATACCGGGAAAAGGAGAGAAAGTTACGCCGGGAAAAGCCAGGTCTTTATGGCTTTCCAGAAAGCTAAATGATCTTGGAGCCCTCTAATAGCAATCGGAAGGGAGTTCCAGAGTTTGGCCGCCAAAACTTTAAAGGAACGGCCACCAGCTCTGGCTCTTAAGACTCTGGGGGTGCATACCAGTCCTTGGTCAGCTGACCGCAGGAGACGGCTCGGGACATACGGTGTTCACAAGTCAGCTAAGACCAGAGGAGCTTGTTGAGTGAAGATTTTGTGAGCAACACATAATGTCTTAAACTGGATTCTTTTCCCTACCAGCAGCCAGTGTAGTTTAGGCAGAAACTTAGACACTGAACATGATTTCGGAAGCACCAGTAGAGTACGGGCTGCTGCATTTTGTATTCTCTGAAGGTGCTGAATACAAGATTTGTTGGCGCCTAAATATATGGAATAACCATAATCCAGTCTAGATAAAATTGTATCCTGTAGAATGGTCTGCCGGACCTTGGGCTCGAAAAAAACAAGTAGATTTTTTAACCCTCTCAGGAGCCCGAAGCAGGTCCCTGCGACTAATTTGGACCGAGCATCAAAAGAGAGACCTCTGTCAATCCAAAAGCCCAGGTTCTTGATCGCCTCCTTCGGCAGGGGTGCTGGTTTTAGTTGGTCTGGCCACCATTGCTCCGACCACATATCTCTGTCTCTCCCGAACAGTAGAATTTGCGACTTACTGGCATTTAGCTGCAATCAGTTTGTTATCAGCCAATTAGCTATTGCCATCATATCCTCCTTAAATCTAATGAGATTATTTTTGCATTTATTAGAAACGGCAATAACCAATTGGGTGTCATTGGCATAAGAAACCATCGACAACCCTCTGCTTTTTGCCACCACTGCCAAGGGTTGTGCATAGATGTTAAAGAGCACGGGACTCAGTATCGATCCTTGCGGGACCCCGTGTCTGATCGCCAACTCTTGGGAGTGGTAGGGTGGCACTATGACCTGGAAAGTTCTGCCCTCTAAGAAAGAGCGAAACCAGGCTAAGGCTGAGCCCCCCAATCCCTATCTCCTGTAACCTGCACAGTAATATTTCATGCGAGACAGTATTGAACGCAGCACTTAAATCCAAAAGAATTAAGGCCGTGGAATTACCGTCGTCTAAGCTCCTACGAATTTCCTTAGTCACTGCCAGCAAAACCGACTCAGTACTGTGGCATAATCACTGTCACTGCTGCCGGGTTCTTCATTATAGGCACTCCTTCTTGCCAAATGAAATCTATAATAGAAATACCCCATATCGATTTCTTAATTCGTTCCTTAAAATCATAAAGAAAACAGTCTGCCTGTTTGGTAGAGAAAGGCAATTGGAAGTGTTTCGCCGCCCTTCCCATAATATTATGGAAACCTCCAATTTCGTCCAGAGGGGAATCCACCGGAGGTGGATTCGGGGTAGATGGCATAGTTATCAAATAGTCATCCTACTCATTGATAGTGGAGGCACAATCCCCAATCTCTCCATCTTCTTACTCTTGATCACCCTCCGAAACTTCAGGGTCATGTGCCGGGGGGTCCGCCAGAGGTAATGATGATAAAGGGGTATCTGGAATTTGTGAAGTGCACGGCCTAGAAGGCGTCAATTTTTGTGAGGACTGGGTTGAATGATAAAGTCGAGGAGCAGAAGGAACAGGTTCTGGGGACCGTTTATAGTAGTCTTGTAACATTCCTTGAATACTGGATACTAAGTCCAACAAAATTTGGATAGAGCGCTCTTGAGGTATATATTCAGGATATTGTTGGTATTCTTCTTCATAGTATTGATCTTTTTCGCCATCATAGTCCTGGCATTTTACATTTAAATCTGAATGACTATGAGCCGCTCTAAAAAGACTTCCCTCATCAGATTCTTCCTCCAGTAGAAGAGCTGGTGGAAAATGCAAAACTTTGCTTGGTGACGTGTGAACTGGAAGAATAATGTCAGCACTAAGTTTATCCATATATGAAAGGCGTGACACCGGCACCATAGATGTTAAAGGTGCTGTGGATGATACATTCTGGGCCTCCAGTCACGAAAAATCCATCGTAGACAAGGATTTCAGTATTTTTGCAGGCAAAACTAGTGTTTCTGATTGAAGTGTCATCAACAATGGTGTCGTCGACAGTGTCGTCAACGGTAGTTTCTTTGAAATGTCCGTCCACAAGCATATCTTCGTCAGCGGTGCAGGATACTTAATCGCCCACAAGCGCTTAGATGAACGCTTCGTTGACAAGTGTGGAGAGAAGGGAATTGACTTAGATTCCGTCAATAACAGTTTACATGTAACAATGGTCGACGCTGTCAGAGATGATGTTATTATCAATGGCAATGCGGCCGTAGTGAATGCACACGTCAACGTCGTCTATGTCGTCGACGAAAGCATAAACAACGGTGTCGACGGATTAAAAGATGTAGAAATCTTTATTTTTTCAGCGGGAGTAGATCACATCATCGACAAGTGGGACTTTGAAACCCTTTTGCCAGGTATTCGTTTTTCAGATTGCGTTGAAGGCTCAGAAGGAACCTTTGAGGAAGGTCTGTGATGAGATGTCTCCTGATATTTCTTAGAATGACCAGGTGTATCATGTTGTGTGTATTATTAAGGGCCTTTTTAGGGTGTTCAGAAGGCTCTTTATCTAAGGATCTATCCCTTTTTTGCAATTTGCCAGATGTAAGATAATCATCACTGTGAGCCTCAGACTCAGGATTGTCTTCAGATTTAATGCTCAGTAACCACAACAGATTTCTTCCCTCTCTGTCCTTGAGGGTCTTCTGTGAGAAAGTGTGGCATATGTTACAGTATTTGACTGTGTGGTCAGGATAGAGGCAATAAATGCACTTTTTATGAGGTTAATCAACATAAAGTCTCTTTTTGCCACAGGTGTTACACGGCCTGAATAATCCCTTATTAGAAGTGTCTTACTTGATCAGAATGTTCCAAGGGAATATAGAAAGAATACATATATCTGACCTGAATAGAAGTTTCTTGAAATCAGAAGAAATAACCAAGCAGAGCTCAGGTAGACTTCCTTCACACGGCGTGAGGTAGAAAATCTGAGGGAGCTAGCCTCTGTGGGGAAAGTTCAAGAGGGTGCTGTTGCATGATTGGTTGTAGACTAAGTTTGGTCCTTTTTTTAAAAAAAAGGTCATAGATAAGCTATTAAATTCATGACCTAGTGCCAGTGATGGAGCAAGGACTCGTAGAAAAGAGACTTGTTCAAAAGCAACCCGCTCCTTTTACTCATTAACAAGTTATTAAAATGTGTTTGTGTAAAACTAATGCGCACCACATGAATCCGCAGGTTAGTGAAGCTTGCTTATGTGTTTACTAACGTGGATAACATGAACGAAGGACTAAAACCGCTTTAAGTGGGAAATCTTTATTGCGCATGTGTCAACTACATCTACGTAGGATAACGAGCTATAGCTTGGAGGGAAATTCTTGCGCATGAGCATAATACGCAAAAATGGAGTCTTGAAGACTTGCGTGAATGGCATCTGCTTAGCTGAAACGAAAACAAGATATTTTACTAACGCTAATGCGGGGAAAGTATTAATGAGTAAAGGGGAATAGAGTAGAGGTGGGTGGTATACAGTGAAACCATTTGTTTGAGAAACTAATATTTGTTTTCTGACTTTTATCATTAGTGCATATTTTGGCCTCTCTCTAGTAACTGAAATTGAGTCGTGTGACATGGAGTCTGCGCATGCCTATTGAGTGCGAGCCGTGAACAAAGAAAAAGCATTGAACTGAAGCCAAGAAATGAGTGTAACTCTGGTGGGAACAGACGGTGAAAAGTTGAAGACCAACAGGACATACAGATAAATGTTGCTATTTTGAAGCGTCAAATGCATGAGAACTTAAAGTCATGAATAAAAGTAATAAAAACAAGGGGATGGGTTTGCGAACAATGGATGAACTGATCTTTATGAAATGTAAGCATGGTGTGATGATCTTCCCCCTTGCCTAACCAATCATATTTCGTATTTTTACGATATTGAAACTTTAAGGGGTGGAACATGAAGAACGAAAGGTATAATTAAGATAGCCTTAGTTACTTAGTCAGATGAAGATTTGCTGAATGTGGATGATGAAGAAGGAGAGAACCAGATGCTCTGAGTCGTGAATGCTGTCCATGTAGCAGGAGTTGCTGTGGAAGGGGAGCTGAGAGAGCTGAAGATCGCGGAAGAATCTCGAGGAGGAAGAGAGTGTCAGAGAGGGGTGCAGCGCGATTAGAGAGGTCCACTATCCTGTCCTGATTCCTATCCTGAAGTCTTTGTCTCCTGATCTATCCCGGGGGACCCTCACCAGCCCTTTGGCCAGGGGGTTGGTCTTCACACCATTCTTGGTAACTATATTTTTTCCGTAATTTAGCTATATGCCCTTTTCTCTCTATTCTCTCCTTTTTCCTTAGACATTTTTCATTGAGTGAGTCCATGTTATGTTTGGTTGATAATATAATTGATTTTTCTCTCCACTGAATGATGGTGATTGCACTGTGTATTTGAGATGGTTCACAGGCACTTGAAATTTAGATAAAGATTTAAACCTTCCTGAGTCTGTGATTATTTACTTCATATTAAATGAATGGTTAAAATTTTGTTAATTGTCACCATCAACTAGTTCAACTAATGGTCCATCGACCAGAGGAAATAACTTTTTGATCAGTGAAGGGTTAGTTAGAGATGAACAAAGGTACCGAATAACTAATCCTGATTATTGTGGAAAATTAGAAAACTTTGACCAGCGGTTTACTCAATTGTGTGTTTATGGGCCTAGGTGAGTATATGGTAGTAGAGTATCTGTTGTTGGTACACCGCTGGATCAGTTTTCTGGTAGCAGAATTATGGTTATTATTGACTAGTTTGGTGATAACTATTGATTATTGATTTATGTTTAACAAAAAGAGTTAGCATCTTGTTTTATGTTGTCTAGAATCCCCGAAAAATGAATAGCGGGTGGTGACAGAAGCCATACTGCAGTGAGGTTACTCGTCTGTTGGAATAATACTGAGAAGCTATGTAGGGCTGGCAGTGTTAAACTAGGGACTATTTTGTATAAAAGTAGAGTGTGAGTGATAGCAGAGGGTTCCCTGGTGAAACTTTGGTCTTATTTCCTAGTAAGGGTAACACTGAAGGAGTAAC
Organism: Triturus cristatus; assembly: GCF_964204655.1. NCBI lineage: Eukaryota > Metazoa > Chordata > Amphibia > Caudata > Salamandridae > Triturus > Triturus cristatus. The sequence continues at coordinate 774,832,639 of NC_140595.1, read as the reverse complement.
AGGTTCTCCTGAGCTTGAATGAAGAGTAAACAGGGGTTTTACTCGTAGTGAGAAGGAGCAAAATGGAAATGTATTCTTTGTTTAGTGGAACAGAAAGAGTAGCAAATGTTTTTATGTTGTTATTAACGAAGAATGTAATGAAAAGTATTGAGAAATAAGTTGTTGTATTACCTTGTGATGAGGGGGTCAGTCGCCGGAGTTATACCGACGTCACAGAGACCCGCGCTGGGATTGGTTGAAACAGCGGGCTTGAGACAGAAGCAGATTGTAAAGGAAGGGTGGGTAGTAGGGAGTAGATACTGATGTAACAAAAGGCTGCGCTGGCACTGGTCAGACCACAGGCGTGAGCCTGAATCTGATTGGTTGAAAGATAGAAGCAGCGCTAGGATTGATCGAAAGGGGATTGTATGCTGAGTCGTAGTTTGACTGCGGATGTGAGTCGTGCTGACATAGGACGCGACCTAGGTAATAGAGCTAGAAGGTATACGGAAGACTCTTTCCTATATCGTCCATCAGAAATGTTCACATGATGAAAGAAAATGATGTTAATGATGAAAATGAAACATTTCTTTAAAAAGGACAAATCTGCGTTGACTAGAGAGGGAATTCCTATTCCATTACCTAAGACGCCTGCTTCATATATGATGATGGAGAAAGGATATCACACGTGTGTATGGTTGGAGAATTAGGTGGAATATATAAAAGGTGATGGTGTTTTAGCTTTTCCGGATCATGGCACTTTTAATTTAAAGATACTTCAGAATTTGAGCGATAGAATGAATATGTTAGAACCAAATCCTAGAATAACACAGTATGAAGCTTTGGAAGAATGGGAGATTGAGGCATTTGATCGTTAAAAATTCAGAAGTGGTCGTAGATTTAGAGGATTTTTGTCTAGACATCCGTATGAGTCAAGTAGAGTGTTAGACCTGGCACCTTGGCGTGAGTCTCCCTTCCACTTTTTGTCGCTGTGCCTCATGTGTTTGTATGGTGTTGGCCGCTCAGAGCACTGTGCCACTGCCAACCAGTGCCACAGTGCAAGTGCTCCCTATGTAAAATGTATATGTTGGTTGGATTCCATGATTATTTGGTTTACTGTCAGACCCCAGTAAAGTGCACCAGGAGTGCCCAGGGCTTGTAAACACAAATGCTGCTGGTGGGCTTGCAGCACTGGTTGTGCCACCCACAGAAGCGGCCTGGTAAAATGTGCCTAAGGTCTGCCATTGCAGAACCTGCGTGCAGTCTGGTACTGACATGCTGACTGGGCAAGTACGCACACTTGCCAGTCTCTAAACCTTCCCTTTACTCATGTGAGTCACCCCTATGGCAGGCCCAAGGGCAGGGTGTGTTGTAGCATAAGGTAGGACACGCCCTGATGGGAGTGGCATGTCCTAATAGTGAATTACAGCCATTTTCGTTTTTCACTATTGTAAGGCTACCCTGTTCTCATAGGCCAGAATGGGCTGTTAAGATTGTTACATCCTATGATCCTAACAGGCCCAGGGAACATGGTAGAAAATCGGGTTTAGTATGCCTGGACTCAGAATAATAAAGTATATCTGTTAGCAAGGTTTATTTTAATGTTCTGTGTTCGCAAACGCCACTTTTAGAAAGATGGCCTTTGCTTGCCTAACCATTTCAGTCCGCCTCTGCGTGATGTGTATCTGCTGTCTTGCTTGCGTGAGTGACAGGGCTGGGGAAACCCAGATGGGCAGGGCTAGGTAGCCTGGTGGTGAATAGGACGATTGACAGGTAGATGGGTGGGAGGAGCGCACCTGGACTCTGAATAGGACTGTGCTCTGCCACCACAATGCCGGCTCCGCCCCCTGTGGAGCGTCTGATGACTCTGCCCTGCACCCTGAATGAAGAAGCCTGCATCGCGTAAAACAAAGTGCTCCAGGACTGGACTGAACTAGGCAAGGGCCCCCCTGGCCTGGGAGAACAAAAGAAATGTAGTATAAATGTAGGAGCCCTGCTCCTAAGAAATCGGATCCTGCTACAAGACGAACCCCTGCCTGAGGAGAAGGAACCGGGAAAGCTGTAGGAGGAGTACTGTCCCTGACCTGGGGGATTGGCCTGCAGTGGTTGCCTTGCTGCTGAAGGAGTGGAGAAAGATTGCTGATAAACTTTGCTTCAACTTGTGCAGTTTAAGGTCTCCAAGGGCTTGTGCTGAGCTTGCCCCCTGAGTGAAGTCCCAGGACCAGTGGACTTCCCCTCCTTTGAGAACCGCTGTTCTCCCCGTGAAGCTGACGCCGAGAAAAGTGTGCGCCTCCCAACTCGGCGAGTACTTTAGCAAGCCTGTGCCCCCCTGCCCGGCCCAAGCACCGTGACTAAGGCCCTCGAGCCGTAGCTCACAACGCAAAGGAAGGACTTCGTGACACTTGATTTGCCTCTGCATCGTGCCACTTTGCGTGCCCCCCTACCCTTGCTGAGGGCAGGCTGTGGCTCATAGAGTGGTTGGTACGTGGCTCCCCACCGAAGCGTGCTGCCGGCTTCGCATTGCGCCGAGAACAAAGGCGCCGTCCTCAAAGGTACGGCTTGAACGCCGCAACGAAGAGCCAGCGCACCGTACATCTGCAACGTCCCCCTGAGCACCGCGACTGAGGCCCCCTTCGAGCCGGAGCTCGCACCGCGATTGAAAGGACAACGCGCCGTACACGCGCGCTGAGGATTTACTGCGCCGTCCCTGACGAACTTCTACAAAGACCAAGGTACTGTGCCCCCTTCACACCGTAAGGTGCACGCGTCCCCCGGAGTGTCTGCCGACGCTTGGGAGCCCCGCTCGCAAGCCTCTTACCACCGCACGAACCGGCCGACGCGCACGAAGCACTCAGACCTCCTGAACTAAGCTTTAACCAAGAACGCTTTATCTAAATAGTGTTGTGGGCCCGTTTTACCCGTTATTGGGTCTTGTGATACGTCTGCTTACATAAAGAAGTATATTTTTGATAACCCAGTGTGGAGTCCATTTGTGGGGGTGTCATTGAATTGTTGTATGTGATCACAAATGCTTAACCATTACGCCTGAGATAACGCCTTGTCCGCTCGCGCAAAGCTACCTAGAGGGTGAGCAGGGGTTATTGTTAGAGTGTAACCCCTTACCCTGACTGGAGGAAAGGTTCCCTGCTTGATACAAGTACCTACCTGTGCCAACCAGAGAATCTGGATTCTAACATAGAGATCAAATGACGCGTTGGAGAAGAGCTGTAGTATCAGAGGGTTTATATCCAGTGTTAATGGCTGAAGAACAATCAGGAAGCAAGTGTACAGAGAAAATGAAACATCTGAATGTGACAGGATATGGGGAATCAGATGACGAATTGTTGGAGGAAATTCTAACTAAAAGTCCTTCACCGTAACAAGAAGAACCAAGTAGAGTCACCCTAAGTAATGGGAACACCCTTAATTCCTCAAATTTTACATGATACATCAGTTAATAGGGTGCTTTAAGATAAAGAAAAAGAAGCATTAAATAGACCTAGGGAGAAAGTAGTACAGAAAATAGGTCAATTGAATTTAAATACTGAAGCTGTAACAGTACCAGTGACTATAGGTCCTGTTATCCCATTACATGGAGAGAAAATGAGTAGCCCAAAACCTCAAGCTGTAACAATTCCCTTGAGTAATCCCAGAAAAGAGGTAGTAATATCTAATAATCAGGCCAGTGAGTTCAAATCAGTCATTTCATTAATGGACCTTCCTATATGGGGAACCTATAATTGAAACTCCGAAAAAAATCACTCCCGGAAATTTGAAAGAAGAACAATAGTTACTTACCTGTAATCTGTGGTTCTCCAGTATTGGCGTCTTTCATAGATTCACATGCCTGAATCATTCCCCGTCGTCGGAGTGGGAGTCCCACGGTACATAAAAAAGCAATAATTATGCATATACCAAACGAAAAACCTTGGTAACCTGAACCAGAAAGTAAAGTAGCCTAAGCTACAAGGGAAAAAACTTCGACACAGCTATGACTATCACTGTCATTATATACAGTCCAAACTGCAGCCAATCAGGCGACAGCACCCACCAGAATGTTCTCCTCAGAGGCTCAGGCTGTCAGATTTTCTCGCACAGGAGTGAAGTAATATACCATAGCCTAAAAAGCCTCTGAGGGGAGGTGGGCGGGTTGCATGTGAATCTATGAAAGACACCAATACTGGAGAACCACAGATTACAGGTAAGTAACTATTGTTCTTCTCCAGTATTTGGGGTGTCTTTCATAGATTCACATGCCGGAATCAGAGTAGATAGCAGTACATAACCTTTTGCTCATAAGACGCCACTTTTATATATATATATATACCATATACATTATGAAACAGTATAACCATACAGAAATACACGTGTTTCAATTTATGCAAAACAATTTCACATCACAAAAAGCGTCTTATAAAAGCACAGCGGAGGAGGGAGAACAGAGGCTCACCTTATTTGAAAAGATTACGTAGAACAGCTTGTCCCACTGAACCATCCGCATCACTTGCATCTTCCAAACAGTAGTGTCTGGTAAACGTATGGCAGCTGGATCATGTTGCCGCTTTACAGATCTGGTGAAGAGGCACACCGGCGAAAAGAGCTGTAGATGTAGATGACGAGATTGCTCTCGTAGAGTGTGCTCTTGGGGTCGCTTGTAGTGGTCTTCCAGCCTGATCATGGCATAAACAAATTGCAGCTGAGATCCAACGAGCTATGGTTGGCTTTGATACTGAATGGCCTTGATGTGGTCTGCCATAAGCTACCAAGAGCTGGTCCGATTTGCGCAGCGGTGCTGTACGTTGTAAGTAAAATTTCAGACATCTCTTGATGTCTAGGGAATGCAAGGCCCTTTCTGCAGCTGTTTGCGGATTTGGAAAGAAAGTTTTCAAAACTATGGGTTCATTAAGATGGAAATCCGTCGGGACCTTTGGCATAAATTTTGGATTAGTGCGCAGCAACACAGAATCAGATGTGAATTGCAGAAAGGGTGGATGAATAGTGAACGCTTGAAGGTCACTAACCCTTCTTGTAGAAGTTAGAGCCAATAATAAAGAAACCTTCCAAGAAAGGAACTTTAGATCCGCCTTGTGGATGGGCTCGAAAGGATGCCTCATTAGTTGTGAAAGCACTATATTAAGGTGCCAAGAAGGAGGCGGACACCGAATAGGTGGAAACATCCTAAATAGCCCCTTAAAAAATTGTTGGATGACTCTGTTGGAATAGAGAGAGTTAGTACCATCCTGTCGGAATCTTGAAATTGCAGCCAAGAACACCTTCAAAGTAGAGTGGGAAAGACCAGACCTCGCCAATTGTAGAAAGAAAGGCAGAAGTTGTTCCGGCTTTGCGTGGATCGGATGGAGATTAACGGATTGACACCACATGCAAAACCTCTTCCACTTTAGTTTGTAGGTCTTAACAGTTGCTGGTGCTCGAGCATTGGCCAAAACCTCTTGGCAGTCTGGAGGGATATCTAGGTGTGCAAATTCAAGCTGTTGAGGAGCCATGCCGCTAATCTCAGCGATGCTGGGTCCGGATGACAAATTTGACCGTTCTGAAGGGTCAGAAGATGTGGAATTGGTCGAAATTGTATGGGCTCGGCCTCCGAAAGGAGGAGAAGCTCTGTGAACCAGTACTGGCGGGGCCACCTGGGAGCAATTAAGATCATGCGGCAAGGCTGTTGTTTGATCTTGCGCAGAACTCTTGGAACCAACGGGATCGGTGGAAAGGCGTAAGCATATATTTGCGACCAATTCATCGAAAAGGCATTCCCCAGCGAGTCCTTGTGGGGAGCCCAGCTTGCGAAGAATGGGCATTTGCGGTTCTGGCTGGTCGCAAAGAGGTCTATATCGGGATGCCCCCATTCGTGAAACACTTCGTCTAGGAATGGTTGGTGTAACTCCCATTCGTGATTCGACGTTGTGGTCCTGCTGAGGCAATCCGCCAGAACATTCGTGATTCCCGGGACGTGAATGACTTTGAGGTTGATCTTGTGGCGGATCGCCCAATCCCAAATCTCTTGCGCTTGCTGGGATAGGAGGGCTGACCTCGTCCCGCCTGGTTTGTTCACGTAATGCATACTTGTAGTGTTGTCTGTTCTTACAAGTATGCATGCTCCTCGGATGATGGTCTGGAAGGATTTAAAGCCAGGAATATGGCTCGCAGTTCTAGCAGGTTGATATGCCACTTTATTTGTTCTAGAGTCCACCTGCCATTGATTGTCATTCCTTGAAGGTGCGCTCCCCAACCCTCGAGGGATGCGTCTGTGGTGACTGTGAACTCCGGCATTTCGACCAGAAATGGGCAACCCTCTTTCAAGTGGTTCATCTGACTCCACCATTGAAAGGCCTCTCGCATTCGTGGGGTGATGTGAATGAGATCCTCGAATGACCCTGTGATCTGAAGCCATTGCAGATTGAGTTCCTCCTGCAACGGTCTCATTCTGTACCGACAGTTGGGAATGAGATGAATGCAAGACGAAATCATCCCTAGGAAGGATTTGTATACACGGACTGAAACGCACTCTTTTGATTTTAGAGAGCGCGCAAGATTGCATATTTTGGTTTGCCTTTCTTTTGATACGAAGGCTTTGACCAGATCCGTGTTCAACGTCGCTCCTAGAAACGTTCTTCTTTGCGAAGGAATAAGATGTGATTTCTCCAGATTTGTTGATAGACCCAGGGATTGGAAGAGTAAAAGGCATTTCTGAACATGCTCGGATGCTACCTTGGCGGAACGTGCCTTGATAAGACAGTCGTCCAGGTACGGGAATATCTGAACTCCCTGCAGACGGAGATGCGCAGTCACTGGCGCTATGACCTTTGTGAAGACTCTGGGTGCAGAACGGAGTCCAAATGGGAGGACTTTGAATTGGAAATCCCTGCCAGCCACTCTTAACCGTAGATATTTTCTGTGCCTTGGTAGGATTGGTACGTGAAAATAGGCGTCCTGCAGGTCGAGGGTGGCCATGTAATCTCCCATCGAAAGCAACTGCAGAATTTCTTGGAGCGTCAACATCCGGAACGACATTTTCTTTAAGAATTGGTTGAGGGCGCGAAGGTCGAGAATTGGACGCCACTCTCCTGGTTTTTTCCGGATGAGGAAAAATCTTGAGTAAAAGCCCGTTCCCTTTTGTAAGAGAGGGACTTTTTCTATTGCTCCTTTTTGAATCATCAAATTAATTTGGGAAAAATGCTCCTTGAGATGAGCAGGGGGTGGACCTTTGGGAGGATAATTTGGCGGAATTTTTGTGAATTCCAGAGCATGTCCTCTGGATATTATATCTAATACCCACTTGTCTGAGGTAATCTTGGACCAATTTGAATAAAAGTGGGATATTTGACCTCCAATTCTTGTACGTGGGAACGGTAGAGATGGTGGCAGGTGGCTGAACTCATTGCTTCTTACCGGACTCTCGTCCGCGAAAGGACTGCTTCTTACGCGACTGCGAATATTGTTGATTTCGCTGTCCGTAATACTGTTGGCGATAATTCTGAGATCTTTGGTTATACTGAGAGGTTTGAAAGGAACGCTGCTGGTTATTACCTCCCCTGCTAGAGAAGGATCCACGTCCTCTGGCTCCGCGGAAGGTAGATTTTCGGAATTGCAAACTACCCAGGGACCTTGCCGTCTCCGTATCCTTCTTTATTGCCTGTAGCGCTTCATCTACATGCGCACCGAACAAGGATTCGCCATCAAATGGCATGTCTATAATTTTAGACTGCACCTCCTGGCGAAACGATGTGGACTTCAGCCAGCCCTGCCTTCTCAGCACTGCGGCTCCTGCCAGCTGCCGGAAACCAGTTGATGCCACATCCACTGCTGCGTCGATGATTTCCGCAGACGCATACTCTCCTTCCTGCAGGATCTTTATAGCCTCGGATTTTGAAGGCTCCGGTAACATGTCGAGGAAAGGAGAGATGTCGGACCACATCTGGCGGTCGTATCGCCCTAAAATCGCCAGGGAGTTTGCAGCCCGAACTGTGGTGGCTGCCATCGTAGACACTTTCTTTCCTATTGCGTCCAACCTTCTACCATCTCTATCAGGTGGAGCTGATATGGGTGTTGAGGGATTTCTAGCCCGTCTCTGAGCTGCTTGTGCTATAACCAAGTCTGCCTTAGGTTGACCAATCAGGCATGCTGGTGAATTACTTGGGGCTCTATATTTCTTGTCCAGCATTGGTAACACTGCTGGAAGAGAATTAGGGGTAGCCATCAGTCTCAATCCCTCTTTCCAAATAAAGTCAATGATTGGGATTGCCCGAACCTGCTTCCTTGGTTGGTCCTTGAAGTCATATAGGAAGCAGTCATCTTCCTTTGTTTCCATGGGAATCAGGAATCTCTTGGTCGCTCTTTCCATCAGTGAGTGGAAATTCCCAATGTCCACCAGGGGAGAGTCCACCGGAGCTGGAGCACTTGGAGAAGGAGTTTGTACTTGGTAATTATCCCACTCCGACATGATAGATTGATCATCTACCTCTCCTTCCTCCCTTTCATCGTCTGAAACCTGCAATTGCCGAGATGGCAACGGAGAAGGTGGTCTTGGTGACTGGAGCGACGACAACTGTACTCGTGGTCTGGGTGTAGCCGGAAGAGATTCCGCCGTTTCCGAAGGAGGAAAACGTCTATAGTAATCTTGCAACATATACTGCAGATTATCAAGTAGTTCCAACGGCATTTGACCAGACGGCACTGGTGCAGGTGGTGTTGGCTGTGGTTCCATATTAGGATGTTCGTATTGTTCATCCTCATCATCCTCATCTTGATATTTGATGAGAAGCTCCGATGGACTCCTTGCAGTCCGAAATCTCTCATCTTCTTCGGAGTTGTTATCCTCCGATTGTAAAAGTTGTGCCGGTAATTTTAGAGGCGATATAGCCTCTAAAGACGATCCTCTACGCTGTAGAAGCGTAGATGCTGGTGACCTTTGATCAAACACGACAGACGACGGAGTCGCAGTCCATACCTGCATATCCATGCAGGTAGATAGTGAAGGTGGAAACACTCGTGTCGACGGAATGAATCCTGACGTTACAGCCATTTTCGATGACGAGGCTGTTTCCGTCGACGAGATGGCATCCGTCGACGATGGGACAATCTTCGCCGACGACGGTGGCGACGACGAGGCAACCTTTGTCGACGATGGTGCCGTCAACGAGGTCGTCTTCGTCGACGAGGTCGTCTTCGACGACGAGGGCGTCGACGCGTCCATCTTCGTCGACGGGGTTTTCTTCGTCGACGAGGTATTCTTCGTCGACGATGCAACTGTCGACGGTGCCACAATCTTCGTCGACGGAGTAGACGTCGACGAAGTAGTCGGCGGAGCCAGCTTCTTGATTCTTACCGTCGACGGAACGGAGACGAGAGATGACACTTCCCTCGTCGACGAGATGGGTTTTACACTCACCGAAACCAGCGTCGACGGCGATGAAGCTGATGACATTATCATTGTAGGTCTCGGCGACGAGAATGTAATCGTCGACGTTGAAATCGCGTCGACGATAATAACTGTCGACGCCACTGCCGTCGACGGCGCCGTCGACGACGGCAATCTCACCTGTGGTGATTTGTCAGGAAAACTCTTAGCTGGCTGGGTTTTTCCGGTTTTCCCAGGGGGCGTAGAGGGCTTGGATCCTGAAGGTGGAGATGTCTTCTTAGATGAAGACGAAGACTGCCCCGAGACCTTAACAGACTGGGCTCTCCTCGACACCTTTGCCCCAGTAGAAGAAGATTCTTCCTCAGCCACCCTTTTTCTGGACGAGATAGAGGATCCAGAGGCAGTTTCTATCTCTGATAAAGGAGCATCTTTATCCTTAAGCTTCTGTAGCCACAGAAGAAGGCATCCCTCTCTATCTCTTAAGGTCTTTTGAGAGAAGGTACGGCAAATCTTGCACTCCTTCACCTCATGATCAGGATAGAGGCAATAGATGCATTTTTTGTGAGGGTCTTCAGAAAAAAGCCTAAGCTTTCCGCAGGACTCACAAGATCTGAAGAGTGATTTCTTTGTAGTTGACATCCTAGAAGTTGTAGAAACAGCAGAAACTTGAAGAACTGAGCAGAGCTCAGGGAGACTCCCTTCACACGACGTGCGGTAGAAAATCTGACAGCCTGAGCCTCTGAGGAGAACATTCTGGTGGGTGCTGTCGCCTGATTGGCTGCAGTTTGGACTGTATATAATGACAGTGATAGTCATAGCTGTGGAAGTTTTTTCCCTTGTAGCTTAGGCTACTTTACTTCCTGGTTCAGGTTACCAAGGTTTTTCGTTTGGTATATGCATAATTATTGCTTTTTTATGTACCGTGGGACTCCCACTCCGACGACGGGGAATGATTCAGGCATGTGAATCTATGAAAGACACCCCAAATACTGGAGAAAGCCCGTTCCCTTTTGTAAGAGAGGGACTTTTTCTATTGCTCCTTTTTGAATCATCAAATTTATTTGGGAAAAATGCTCCTTGAGATGAGCAGGGGGTGGACCTTTGGGAGGATAATTTGGCGGAATTTTTGTGAATTCCAGAGCATGTCCTCTGGATATTATATCTAATACCCACTTGTCTGAGGTAATCTTGGACCAATTTGAATAAAAGTGGGATATTTGACCTCCAATTCTTGTACGTGGGAACGGTAGAGATGGTGGCAGGTGGCTGAACTCATTGCTTCTTACCGGACTCTCGTCCGCGAAAGGACTGCTTCTTACGCGACTGCGAATATTGTTGATTTCGCTGTCCGTAATACTGTTGGCGATAATTCTGAGATCTTTGGTTATACTGAGAGGTTTGAAAGGAACGCTGCTGGTTATTACCTCCCCTGCTAGAGAAGGATCCACGTCCTCTGGCTCCGCGGAAGGTAGATTTTCGGAATTGCAAACTACCCAGGGACCTTGCCGTCTCCGTATCCTTCTTTATTGCCTGTAGCGCTTCATCTACATGTGCACCGAACAAGGATTCGCCATCAAATGGCATGTCTATAATTTTAGACTGCACCTCCTGGCGAAACGATGTGGACTTCAGCCAGCCCTGCCTTCTCAGCACTGCGGCTCCTGCCAGCTGCCGGAAACCAGTTGATGCCACATCCACTGCTGCGTCGATGATTTCCGCAGACGCATACTCTCCTTCCTGCAGGATCTTTATAGCCTCGGATTTTGAAGGCTCCGGTAACATGTCGAGGAAAGGAGAGATGTCGGACCACATCTGGCGGTCGTATCGCCCTAAAATCGCCAGGGAGTTTGCAGCCCGAACTGTGGTGGCTGCCATCGTAGACACTTTCTTTCCTATTGCGTCCAACCTTCTACCATCTCTATCAGGTGGAGCTGATATGGGTGTTGAGGGATTTCTAGCCCGTCTCTGAGCTGCTTGTGCTATAACCAAGTCTGCCTTAGGTTGACCAATCAGGCATGCTGGTGAATTACTTGGGGCTCTATATTTCTTGTCCAGCATTGGTAACACTGCTGGAAGAGAATTAGGGGTAGCCATCAGTCTCAATCCCTCTTTCCAAATAAAGTCAATGATTGGGATTGCCCGAACCTGCTTCCTTGGTTGGTCCTTGAAGTCATATAGGAAGCAGTCATCTTCCTTTGTTTCCATGGGAATCAGGAATCTCTTGGTCGCTCTTTCCATCAGTGAGTGGAAATTCCCAATGTCCACCAGGGGAGAGTCCACCGGAGCTGGAGCACTTGGAGAAGGAGTTTGTACTTGGTAATTATCCCACTCCGACATGATAGATTGATCATCTACCTCTCCTTCCTCCCTTTCATCGTCTGAAACCTGCAATTGCCGAGATGGCAACGGAGAAGGTGGTCTTGGTGACTGGAGCGACGACAACTGTACTCGTGGTCTGGGTGTAGCCGGAAGAGATTCCGCCGTTTCCGAAGGAGGAAAACGTCTATAGTAATCTTGCAACATATACTGCAGATTATCAAGTAGTTCCAACGGCATTTGACCAGACGGCACTGGTGCAGGTGGTGTTGGCTGTGGTTCCATATTAGGATGTTCGTATTGTTCATCCTCATCATCCTCATCTTGATATTTGATGAGAAGCTCCGATGGACTCCTTGCAGTCCGAAATCTCTCATCTTCTTCGGAGTTGTTATCCTCCGATTGTAAAAGTTGTGCCGGTAATTTTAGAGGCGATATAGCCTCTAAAGACGATCCTCTACGCTGTAGAAGCGTAGATGCTGGTGACCTTTGATCAAACACGACAGACGACGGAGTCGCAGTCCATACCTGCATATCCATGCAGGTAGATAGTGAAGGTGGTAACACTCGTGTCGACGGAATGAATCCTGACGTTACAGCCATTTTCGATGACGAGGATGTTTCCGTCGACGAGATGGCATCCGTCGACGATGGGACAATCTTCGCCGACGACGGTGCCGACGACGAGGCAACCTTTGTCGACGATGGTGCCGTCGACGAGGTCGTCTTCGACGACGAGGGCGTCGACGCGTCCATCTTCGTCGACGGGGTTTTCTTCGTCGACGAGGTATTCTTCGTCGACGATGCAACTGTCGACGGTGCCACAATCTTCGTCGACGGAGTAGACGTCGACGAAGTAGTCGGCGGAGCCAGCTTCTTGATTCTTACCGTCGACGGAACGGAGACGAGAGATGACACTTCCCTCGTCGACGAGATGGGTTTTACACTCACCGAAACCAGCGTCGACGGCGATGAAGCTGATGACATTATCATTGTAGGTCTCGGCGACGAGAATGTAATCGTCGACGTTGAAATCGCGTCGACGATAATAACTGTCGACGCCACTGCCGTCGACGGCGCCGTCGACGACGGCAATCTCACCTGAGGTGATTTGTCAGGAAAACTCTTAGCTGGCTGGGTTTTTCCTGTTTTCCCAGGGGGCGTAGAGGGCTTGGATCCTGAAGGTGGAGATGTCTTCTTAGATGAAGACGAAGACTGCCCCGAGACCTTAACAGACTGGGCTCTCCTCGACACCTTTGCCCCAGTAGAAGAAGATTCTTCCTCAGCCACCCTTTTTCTGGACGAGATAGAGGATCCAGAGGCAGTTTCTATCTCTGATAAAGGAGCATCTTTATCCTTAAGCTTCTGTAGCCACAGAAGAAGGCGTCCCTCTCTATCTCTTAAGGTCTTTTGAGAGAAGGTACGGCAAATCTTGCACTCCTTCACCTCATGATCAGGATAGAGGCAATAGATGCATTTTTTGTGAGGGTCTTCAGAAAAAAGCCTAAGCTTTCCGCAGGACTCACAAGATCTGAAGAGTGATTTCTTTGTAGTTGACATCCTAGAAGTTGTAGAAACAGCAGAAACTTGAAGAACTGAGCAGAGCTCAGGGAGACTCCCTTCACACGACGTGCGGTAGAAAATCTGACAGCCTGAGCCTCTGAGGAGAACATTCTGGTGGGTGCTGTCGCCTGATTGGCTGCAGTTTGGACTGTATATAATGACAGTGATAGTCATAGCTGTGGAAGTTTTTTCCCTTGTAGCTTAGGCTACTTTACTTCCTGGTTCAGGTTACCAAGGTTTTTCGTTTGGTATATGCATAATTATTGCTTTTTTATGTACCGTGGGACTCCCACTCCGACGACGGGGAATGATTCAGGCATGTGAATCTATGAAAGACACCCCAAATACTGGAGAAAGAGGGTCTATGGTACCTTTAGCAACTAGGAGTTCATCAGCGGTCACTCCAGAAGATTTGGAAAGATGGGCACAGGGAATAGAAAAACGAAGCTCAAAAACACCAAAGATCTTAGATATTTACAGATTGAAAGTGGAGTTGGAAGAGATGATAGCTGGAAATGTGGGTCTAGAAAGGTTGAACCTTTACAATGATGAGGAGTTGTTGTTTATATTTAGGAGCATAACCAGAAATGCAAGATTGTTTCATGAGAGATTGACATAGATTGCTTCAGAGATTGGTGTAGATATAGGGAGATCAATATTATTACAGAAACCATATCGAGTGGAGTTTACTGACAAGGATTTGGAGAATAGAATGTGTCTGGTAAAAGACTACAGATAAAGGAGTTGCATTGTGAAACCAGATGGTAAAACGCTTGTTGAGTGACCCCTCGCTGTACAAGGGTACTTTGGGAAACAAAATTACTCGCGGTGACCCGGCCACGGAGGGGAGCACCATCACCAGCTGGTGAGGACTGAAATTGCCGGCTGTGTGGGACGGAGGTCCTGCACTGTTCAGAACCGAGCGCACAGCGTTTTAATGCTCAAATCAGTCTGCCCTCATGTTTGTACCTACGAAGGAAGAAAATAGCTTAAAGTTAACATGGCGCATTTGAACTTACTATAAGTATACTGATGCTTGTGTTGGAAACTCCATGTCCCATAATGCATGCACTTAGCAGACGCCCACTGGGGGCGGCATGGACACGAATAAAAGTGCTAATTACAATCATGTGAGCTTCAGATGTGCTTTGTTGCAGTCCAAGAAGAAGAGGACCAAGTCCTTGAAACGCGCTGGCAAAAATGAATTGCAAATGAATGTGAAAGGCGGACTGCATTGTGAAACCAGATGGTAAAGAGCTTGTTGAGTGACCCCTCGCTGTACAAGGGTACTTTGGGAAACAAAATTACTCGCGGCAACCCGGCCGCGGAGGGGAGCACCATCACCATCTGGTGAGGACTGAAATTGCCCGCTGTGTGGGGCAGAGGTCCTGCACTGTTCAGAACTGAGCGCACAGCGTTTTAATGCTCAATTTAGTCTGCCCTCATGTTTGTAAATATGAAGGAAAAAGATAGCTTAAAGCTAACATGGCGCATTTGAACTTACTATAAGTATACTTCTGCTTGTGTTGGAAACTCCATGTCCCATAATGCATGCACTTAGGAGATGCCCACAGGGGGCAGCATGGACACAAATAAAAGTGCCAATTACAATCATGCGGGCTTCAGATGTGCTTTGTTACAGCCCAAGAAGAAGAGGACCAAGTCCTTGAAACGCTTGTTGAGTGACCCCTCGCTGTACAAGGGTACTTTGGGAAACAGATAAAGGAGTTAATGAACATTTTGCAGAAATGGGGAGACATTGATAAGTGGAGGACTAGGTGGACAAGAAAGAAGGAGGAAGCACAAGCAAAGAAAGCATCATCTGCATTCTTACTAAAAGAATCAGAATAGGCAGAGAGATTGTGTCCCATGAGAGAGGTTCCTGGTGGTGGAAATGTTCATGTTCCATGGAGCAGACAGGATATTTTGTCATTTACAAATGATTTCCCTAGGTTGAGAGAGAAACCCGTTGAATGGTACAAACAGGTT
Organism: Triturus cristatus; assembly: GCF_964204655.1. Taxonomy (NCBI): domain Eukaryota; kingdom Metazoa; phylum Chordata; class Amphibia; order Caudata; family Salamandridae; genus Triturus; species Triturus cristatus. The sequence goes on along the minus strand of NC_140595.1, from coordinate 774,817,419 downwards.
GAAAGATTTGTGAAAGTTTCAAAAGGTTCTGTTGAAGGAATTGGATGGTTTGTTTGATATTGTGGTACCTGCTGACTTATGAACAGAGTGTAAGATCACAGTTGACTGGCCAAGTGAGGAGTATGCTAGAGACTCAAAATTGGAGCACCCTCAGAGGAGGTAATGAATAAATATCACCAAGTGATTACTTTCCTGAAAGGGAAAATCTCTCCTAAAGAAACAGATTGGGTAAAGATAGATAGAATGACTAAAGAGCCAAATGAGTCTGTACATGCGTATTATGAGAGGTTACTGCAGGTGTTTAAGCAGTACAGTGGTTTTGAGAACATTGGTGATAAGGATATGGGACATTTTGTGTATCTGTTTGTGTATGGCTTGAAACCAGAGATTAGTCAGATGATTCAGCAGCACATGTTGTGCTGGCAAAGTAAAACAATCGGTGAGATTTTGAAATATGCTAAATATTGTGGAGATGACATTGAGGCCAGGCATAGAAAGCTAAAAGAGAAAATGATGTGGGCACAAGTGAAATTGGCAGAACAGCAGGAACATAAATTAAATACCCAGACAGATAATCAAGGGAAAGAGCAGAATCAGAATGATCAAGCGGCGAATGGTGGTAAAGTAAGAGGACGAATGAATAGAGAGGAAGCGAAGAAGAAGTTTCCTTGTCATGCATGCGGAAAGCTTGGACATTGGAAGAACGAGTGTAAGAATGTTCAGAATAATAATGGGCCAAACCAAAATTTAAATCCACGGATGCAGAATGAAGTGGTTATGAATCAGCCACAGAAGGTAGTTACTCCACAGTATCAGGTGCCACCAGCTCCTATGTCAAACGTTGTGAACACTCGAAAATACAGTGCATATGCCGGATTTCACGGAGAAAGTGGTAAGAAAAATTCTGTGGTTTCACAATATTTTTTGCAGAACGATGACGAAATGGACTTTGCACAATGACGGTGCCTGAGGGGGGAGGAAGAGGAGTGCGTGCTTGGCGCATCCTTGCCGGTAGATCAGCCAGGTCCATTTATTGAAGGGAAAGTGGAAGGTAGTGATATCACTTTTCTATTGGATACTGGTGCTACACGGTCTACGGTGCGAACAGCAGACAACCCAAACCTACCCCTCTCGGGAGAATCTATCCAGGTTGAAGGAGTGTCGAATCAACAGATTAGAACTCCAATCACAAAACCAATGGAGGTACATATTGGAAATTTTAAAGATATGCATCGGTTTGTAGTTTGCGATTCCAGTCCAGTAAATCTGTTGGGAAGAGATCTATTGTGCAAAATGAATTGCACGATCTACTGTACACCAGATGGTGTCGCTTTCCAAACCCCCAATGAGGACGTTATATACAAAACGATGCTAGCTAAGCAAGGTAGTGAAGTAGATGAGATGTTTTAATTGATAACTGAAAATGAACTGCCAGAAGAGTTGAGAACCACAGTGAATCCAAAAGTGTGGGATTTTACAAGAAAAGATATTGGGCTGATGTCAAATGTAGACCCAGTAAAAGTGACAGTGAAAGAAGGTGCAGTGTATCCGAACACACAACACTACAAAATGAGTCCAGAAGTGAAAGCAGGAGTTGCTCCAGAAATCGATCGAATGATTGAACAAGGCATCTTAAAAGAAATAATGTGTAGTCCTTGTAACTCGCCGATAATGGGACTCAAAAAGCCTAGCAGAAAATACAGGATAGTGCAAGATTTGAGAAAGCTCAACAAATTTGTAGTGCCTTGTGGCCCAGTAGTGCCAAATCCAGCAGTGATCCTTTATCAGATACCTTGGAATGCAGGCTGGTTTACAGTAATTGATTTATGCCAAGCCTTTTTCTCTATTCCTTTTGTGGGAGAGTAGAATCTGCTTCTTATAGTTACCCCCACTTTTTGCTGATGTTTCACTGTTTTCAACTTAGACCCCAGTCTATCTGCTTTCTCTCTAAATTGATTGAATGTACTTTAGGTACACCCGAGATTGGATACTGGGGTACCCGTATCAGTCCCTAGTATATGGTATACTATGTACCCAGGTCATAGGTACCCCAGAGGTCTCTCAGCAGCATGCATTATGCCACCCCCGGGAGACCATTCAAAATGACATAACAGGTCTGCTACAGCAGCCTGTGTAGGGTGGTGCATGCACCCCTTACTTGGATATAGGTTCACTATATCTATCCTTATCACTGCACATATAAACCTATTAGTCACCCCTATGGCAGGCCTTAACAATCCTGAAGGCAGGGTGCTGGGTTTTATGTGAGAGGGTACCCATGCATGAGCTGAGCCCCTCTGCAGCCTTCGGAACCTCTATTCCAGGGTTGTTTGTGATGCAGCCAAACCATATATACTTAAATGCATTATAACCTCGCGGTAAAGGCTAACTTTAAAACGGCTGCATGGAAACATGTCGTGTTTGGTGTCAAACACCTTGGAATCATACCTCCACACCAGTAACTGGTGTGGGAGGTATGATTCCACCCTACTAGAGGGAGAAATATGACAACACCAGTACACCCGGTACCAGCTTCACAGAACCCTGGCATCACAAAATGGATGCTGCCAGCCACAGACACGAGTCTGCCTTCCTGCTGCTGGACGAAACACCGGCAGGGGAAGGTTGGACAATAGGTTTCCTGTCACACGGAGGTGTGACCACCTCCCAGACAGGCTTTAGTGTATTGGGGCTGGGTGGGTGCACTCAGAGTGCTTTGATGTCTGCACTGGGGGCACATTTGGTGTCCCTGTGCATAGTCCAGCTCAAACCGGTTGCAGGAGCAATTTGCTCCTGCTCTGGCATGAAACTGGACAAAGGACATGGGTGTAGCCACCCCTCTGTCCTGACCCTCCCAAAGGTGGGTCCCCAGAGTTTGCCCCACCCCTTCCTTGGGTATAAAGTAGGAACCCCTGGCTACAGGACTTTAGATTTACCTGGACGAAACTCTGCTACAGAAGCCAAGTACTTTGACTATCTACACTACGTTGGATGACTGAAGAATCTCCCTTGGAGTAAAGGAGTTACTCCCCTGCAAGGCAGGCACCTTAAACTCATCTGACCGGTTTGCATCTCCGCAACTCGTGAAGACTGCGAAGATTTCTGTAACACATGAGGTGGGTTCCCAAGTGTTCTCGAGGTCCACTAGTGCTCTCAGCAATCCTGAGACCCTCAGCCCTCCTGGGAACTGTGCAACCCATACCCCTGTGCACTGTGTCCATTTGCAGGAGCATATGATTTTTGGCGATCCCTGAGGCTGTGCTTTGGGCTATTTGTAGTCCAGGCCCGAGCAGTATTTCCACTGAAGATTTCTGGCCTACACTCCACGAGTGTTCCGTGGGCTGGTATTTTGTGATTCAGCTCGAGGTCCCTTCGCGATCCCTGGTCCGTCGACCTGTGGGTCCCTGAGAAGGGATCTTTAACTTTCAGTGGGCTTTCCTGGTTGCTTTAGATGTGCCCTGACTCTCCATCGCTTGGGGAGTCCCCAGGACCTTGCTGGTCCTCGCCGAAGCATCTTATCCCTGACCGCGTGGGTTGCAGTTGCCAAGGCTTGTTGGTGTTCAATCCGGACACTGACCCCCCCAGCACTCGACATCTTTTGTGGGACAGCTCACCTGTGGACTTTGGTCATCGTCGACATCTCCTGGTTCCCGTGGCTGCAGAGTCAAGCTTGACCTCTTCTCACCGGAAACACCCAACATCGGTGGGCATTCGTCTATCGTGCCCCTGGTCACTGTGAAGTGATCCAGACTCTGTCCCCTTTGCTTTCAGGTTCTTCTCAGCTCCGATCCAGGCTTGAATCACACCGGACACTTCTCATCTTCCTGGCTGCAGCACTTCTTCTCATCACGCCATTGAAATCAACAAGCGTTTCCGACACCACTTGACCCCTATACACCCGGCTCCTCTGGGATAGGTAACACGGGTACCTCGATACTCTCAATGGTGCTGGCCTTAGAACCTTTTATGTTCCAAAGGGTTTGCTTGAAGTCCTTTCCTAAGTGTCCTTAATCTTTAAAATTCCAACCGCGACTTTTAAATAGAGTTGGACGGAACTCGTGTCTGTGTTCTCACACTGCACACATCCTCCGTGGTTCCCCTGTGTCACTACCTTGGGTGGTACCTTGGGGTCCCAGTGATTCTACGTGCTCTAGGCACTGTGTCTAGTCAAGTTGGGGTTGTTATACCACTTTCTTAGTATATGGTTCGGTCTCCCCTGGAGCCCGCTGTGTGTTATGCTATTTACTGTCATTCTAGTGCTTTAATATTGTGTATCGTGTGCTGTAATCTCATAAAGAGATTAGTAGAGAGTGTTTATTAATAAATACATATATTTTATATATTCCTTCTGTGGTTCTCCTTTCATTTGGTCATTCAGGAGGTTAGAATCTGGTAAACCAAGCTGCTTTACATTCCTTCGAGACTTAGCCTGAAGGCTGCTCTCCATAGCTACCACTAGGATAGCTTTCAAAAAAGGTGGTCTTTAACCTAGTCATCAATAAGGGTTGTTTGGAAAGGTGCAAGGTGCCCACTTTAACTAGTGGACAGCATATACCAGGCCAACTTCTCACACCTTTGCACCGACAGCCAATATTTGTTCGATTTTAGGTTCAAAGACCGTGTCTTGGCATGGTGCCGAGTTCCTCAAGGGTATACAGAAAGTCCCTCTATTTTTAATCAAATCTTGAAAAAGTGTCCAGAAACATTGGTCATGCCCAGAAATTCAGTTCTGGTTCAGTACACTGATGACCTACTGGTGGCATCAAAAACACGAAAAGATTGTGTCACTGACACAATTGCATTACTGAACCATTTGGCCGAAGGAGGATACAAGGTGTCCCCAGAGAAATTGCAGTTCTGTCAACAAGAATTTAAATATTTAGGCCACAAAATAGAAAGAGGAGTTAGAAAAGTGACCCCAGAGAGAATAAAAATAATCAAGCAAATGCGACTACCTCAGAGACAAAGGGAAATGAGAATGTTTCAAGGAGTAGTTGGGTACTGTAGGCAGTGGATAATTGGGTTTTCCCTGCTGGCAAAACCATTGATTCAGTTAACACGGAAAAGAGCAAAAGATCTGATTGTCTGGAATAATGAGTGCGTAGAAATTGCAAAATTGTCTGTGCCCCTGCCTTAGGCATGCCTGATTATACAAAAGAATTTGCACTGTTCTGTTGTGAGAGAGAAAGTTGTGCACTTCCAGTTTTGACTCAAATTTGATTAAGCCGAAGTCCAGTAGCGTATTTTTCTGCTACTTTGGATCCTGTGGCTTTAGCTTTACCTGGCTGCTTAAAAGCAGTAGCTGCTACTTGTATGAGTCTGGAGCAAAGTGAATCGATTGTGATGGGACATGCAGTTAAAGTTTACGTTCCACATTCTGTTGAGATTCTTTTAACAAGAACTCGAACACAGCACCTTACCCCTAGTCGGATGACTAAGTATGAAAGAGTGATTCTGGGAGCAGAAAATGTGACATTAATAAGATGTACAATAATGAATCCTGCTACATTATTGCCAGATCCATGTTGTGAAGAAGTGAAAGATGAAGTGGATCGTGATTGTCTGGATGTAACTGAGATGTGTACCAAGCCCCATCCTGATATAAAAGAAGTGCCCTTGAAAGAGCCAGATCACGAACTATTTGTAGATGGGTCATGCAAGAGAACAGAGGGAGGAGGACTCACTGCAGCCTATGCTGTATGTAAAATATCGGAGGTCGTTGAAGCATCCTGTTTACCGGGAGCCAAATCTGCACAAGTAGCCGAATTGGTGGCCTTAACAAAGGTATGCAAAATTGGGAAAAATTGGAGGATAACCATATTCACGGACAGTCAATATGGTTTTGGGGTTGTGCATAATTTTGGCCAGCTCTGGATGCAGAGGGGATTTCTGACTTCTTCAGGATCTCCTATAAGAAATGGCAAAAATGTAAAAGAATTGTTGGAAGCCATTTAATTGCTGAAAGAAATAGCAGTGGTCAAGTGTGCTGCTCACCAGTCAGAAAATGACTATGTGGCGGCAGGTAACGGATATGTAGACCAAATTGCTCAATATACCGCCAGAAATAACATGGCGCTTAACAGAAAGATTGAAACAAGTGAAATCAGCTGCCAACTTATGTTTTTCTCAGCTCTAGAAACATGGGATGAGGTTAGACAGTTACAAGATGAAGTTGATGCAAAGGAAAAAGAAATCTGGATAAAGTCAGGTTGTAAAAGAAGGGCAGAAGATGATGTATAGGTATACACTGATGGCAGACCAGTCATGCCAGATTGTTTACTTTCTCAAATGGCAAGAGTGTATCATGGGGACACACATGTTGGTAGGGACGCCATGATTAGACTATTCAGACAAAACTGGTACAATCCAAAGCTTAGGGTAGTCGCAGAAAGCCTATGCCAAAGATGCTTAATCTGTCAGCAGTTAAATCCAGGCAGAAAGACAGTGGTCAGTTGGGGAAAGATTGGAAAGGTAGAAGGGCCATTCATAAGACTGCAGCTTGACTTTATAGAGTTGCCTCCAAGCAATGGAATGAAGTACGTCCTTGTCATAGTGTGTTTGTTTTCACGATGGGTGGAGGCATATCCCACTAGGAGAAATGACAGTCTAACAGTTGCTAAATTGCTGTTAAGAGAGTTGATTCCTCGTTTCGGTTTCCCAGTCACTTTGGAATCAGACAGAGAACCTCATTTTAATAATGAAATAATTTGATTCATCTGTGAAGCATTCAATATTGAACAAAAATTGCACTGTGCATACCATCCAGAGGCTCCTCGAGTGGTTGAGCAACTAAATTGCACAATCAAGTCAAGGTTAGGAAAGGTGTGCGCATCCACATCTCTGAAATGGTCAGATGCATTGCTTCTTGTGTTGATGGGACTCCGAAGTATTCCTGACAGAAAAACAGGATTGGGTCCACATGAGATACTCATGGGAAGGGCAATGAGACAAGTATTTATTCCTGAACATAAATTGATGAATATAACTGTTGATCTGGTATTGGACTATTGCAAAGGATTGGCTGACCTACTGCGTTCTGTCTCTCACCAGGTTGGAGAAGGTGCAGTTGCCAGGCAGCCGACACAAGCACATGATTTGAATCCTGGAGACTGGTTGGTAGTGAAGAAACATGCCAGAAAGTCGTGCCTAGCACCCAGGTGGGATAAACCATGTCAAGGCATACTGGTCACTACCACAGCAGTGAAGTGTGCAGGTTTACCCAATTGGATTCATGCTAGTCATACCATAAGAGTTCCAGGCCCTACTGAAGAAGAACAGCAACTGATTGAACCAGTTGAAACAGCTGAAGGTTGTGAAGTCGGAGAATCTAGAGTGATAGATTCTGAAGTAATAGACGAGGAACAACCGAGCACAAGTCAGGAGGGAAGGATACCAGTGAATGACATACCTGAAGTTGTTATTTAAACGAGACGAAGAACCAGACTAGAGAGACAGGATAGTAGTGAGGATCAGATAGAAGTAGAAGAACACGCTCAGGAAGAAGTGAACAAAGCTACTCAAAAACCTGAGCAGGATCAGACAGGCAAAGAAGAATATACTCAGGTAAAGGTGAACAGAACTATTCAAACACCTGAGCAGGGACAGATAGGAGAAGAAGAACACGTTCAGGTAACCGAAGAACAAATTGTAGTAAGACCTGAACAGGACCAGTTAGGAGAAGAACACGCTCGGGTAGAAGAGGAGGATCAATTTGAAATAAGACCTGAACAGGACCAGAAAGAGGAAGAAGAACAGGCTCAGGGGATGAAATAACAATAATAAGACCTGAACAGGAAGAAAGTGATTCAGAAGAAGAAGAAGAACAGATTGTGCCTAAACATACTAAAAATAAAAGAACCTTAGAAAAAGACGGAGAGGGTGAAAGTGCAGTTTAGGTTAAAAGGGTCAGAAAGGGTGATAACTGGCCAGGTGGAGTGAAAAGAGTGAGATTCTATCTGAGAAAAACAAGAGAAAGACCAGAGCAAGTGAATGAGGTTACTAGTCAAACTCAGTCTAAACAGTCAGTTGTGAGAAACACACGAAGAAGACCAAGACTGAGAATATTGAACAATAAATACAAGGCCCCTGAGTGGACCTATGCAATATTAGAAGAATTTGAGAACTTAGATTTGAATGAGGAATCAGAAGAAGTAGATGCTGCACAGATTGATGAAAGAAAATTGAGACCACCTTAAAACAAGAGCTCGAATTTCCAAGTGAAGAAAGTAAGAGGAGAAAATATCTTCTCAGATTAAAATGGCGAGAAATAAAGTCACTGAGCAACCGAAACGAAGTTTACCACGAAGATGTTGTAGAGCTTGCATATGTAGTATCTTGTTAGTGATCTCAGTATGGTTATTTCTAACAGTGGCGGTGCCTTACTTTATGATAACAAATAAAAAGAATGCTACAGTTATTAATGAGAAACAGCTACAATAAAAGGAGATAGAGTAGAATTAGAAGCAGCAGATGAGACAGATTTCGATCACACATTATCAGATAATGATACGTCTTTAAATGTTTTTACAAAGTTGTTATTTCACTATGTAGATACAATGGAGATTAGTGATTGTTATGTTTGTATGAAATTGTCAGTGTCAGAGGGAGTTGCATACCACCATTTACCTTTAACATATGGTATATCATGTGGTGTTTTAGCAAGTCTGTTTTATGAAACCGGAAAACTTCAGTATTACTATTCAAACTTAGATGTAGTATTTTCAGAACGTCCTATTCGGAAGAATATGAATCCAGTACTTAGTAGCCAAGATGCACAGTTTATGGGTGAATTTTTCTTAAGAATGAAATCAATAGATATAGTAAAGGCACACGAGAATAATTTAACATGTACATTACGTGAAGAATAGAAAGTGTTTTTGAATTTAGTTGAGGAAAGGAGACAGGATTTCAAAAAGAAAGCTGCTGAAGAGAAAACCCATCTACCAACATGGGCTGGGAAAGAGGGAATATATACAACTGGCAAGGATCATGCTGAGGTGTCCCTGGACTTTGTGAAGAAAGGGAAAATCTGCCTCCATAGGTTAAAAACAGATTATAATAACGTATTTATTGGTTCCAGTGAATGTGAACATAACGTCCTAATTTTGGGAGGTTGGGGACTAAAAGGGGGAACTGTTCCAGTCTTTCCTGGGGTTTACTACGTGTGTGGGAATAATGCTTATTATAAGTTGCCTGCATGGTGGTACGGAAGCTTCTACTTTGGGATAGTATTGCCGAAAATGTATCAAGTAAAAAGAACCACAGAAAACAATGAAAACACTAATGGACTAACACGAAGAAAGAGAGCTAGTTTTTCAGAAATAGTGGGTGATATATTTGGTGCATTGATACCTTCAGTGGGAGTCATTCTGAATTTCAACAATACTACTTAAAGAAAGGGTCTAAGGGAAAAATATTTATAGACCTGCCCAAATTCTTATCCCCATATCTAGACTATACACACATAAGAGAATAGGGGGTCTAACGGCAGACAGTACAAAAGATAAAGAAGGAGTAAGGTGTGTAGAATCAATCAGACCCGTACGTTCTCAGAGCAGAGCACGGATTACCATCAACCTTACTCATCCAATGAGATAAATAGTGAGAGCAGAAAAACCTCTCATGATCGTTTATATCATCTGGTATCCAACTAGGACAGAGGTATGTCTCTCGATCATGGAGACTGCCTCACTAGTTAGAAGCTCTATTGCTCCCTCGGGCTGATGGATATGCGTCAGAAAGACACGTGAAAAACTGTGGCATCCAAAGAAAGTAAAGGTTCAGTGCAAAAAAGACTGTGAAATCTAAAAAAGGTTGCATTAAGAGTGCGATGTAATTCAATTCACTCCACACATCTTGATTTAAAAAGTGTGACAAAGTTATAAGCAGTGCTGACTAGTCGCTGCTAACTAAGGGTCGACATGTTTCAGCCATCAAGGAATATTGCCCACGGCTTTCTTCAGGACCTTTGTACTTCAAAATTATGCTACTGTATTAAGTTGGTACATTTCCAATAGTGAAACGTGCCCCCGCTTATAGGAGAAATGTAAAAATAAACAAGCAAACAAGGTAGTAATAAATACGACCTCAGGTTGTCATAATCCTCTGTGTCACAGGGTGCAAGCATCACCTATGGAAATAGGACAATTAACACACATAATCCAACTCAAAACATCAACAGTACTGTCTTAAAACAGGCCCATTAAGTGAGTGTGCCTGGTCATTGCTGTGAAAAAATCTACGCAATGCTTACCCAACGTGATCAGGGATTGCACCTCACCTACCCTGGAACCTGGCTCAGGTTAAGGAGGCCCCGCTCTAAATCGTGGGTGACAAAAACAGAAAGTGTTCTTAACACTGAGAAAACCAAAAGTCAGTCTCAGTGACTATCTCGCGTTAAATTAGACGCAAAATGCTTTCGCTCTTTATTGTTAAGCTCTCCCCCTCAGTAAACAGCCCATACCAGATTACCAACTCTCAGAATGGCACCTATAAAAAATACCAAGAGCCATGGTATAGCGGTTTAAAATCCCCTGAACTGGCATCTAAATCAAGATCAAATTTGCTGTCACGACCATCTCTCAATCTTTGTGATTAAGCGGGTCACTGTCAGTCTAACATATTTTACTCATCAAAAGACCCCGTTATTGCGAGTGCAAGTGCAATATGAGAACGTCCCAGCCGAATGCACTGAATGCATAGACTGAAACAAGTAATCTAATCATCAGCACTTACCTGTCCGTCGTTGCCCCAAGATTTACCGAGCAGGGTGGGAGGCAGCGAGCAGGACCAGGAAGTGTGCTTAAATAACATGAGTCAATGACCAAAGGACGCGCCTCACGCTGCGTGACCTTTCAGTTCAGCGCGCGCCACGAATAGTTGCAGGACTACAAAAAGGTATCACGCCTCATGGGAAATGTAGTAAAGATTCAAATTTAACAGATTACAAGCGCGTTCGCAAAATGCATACGCGGTACCAAGAACCGTGCAGTATGATGTTTACCAAATACCCAGGCAAAAGGCTAACACACAAAATCATGCACTGTCATAAAATTATCTCCTTAAACAATTGCAAGAGATTGCATTAAAAAAAATCCTATTTCAAACTAACAGGGAAATAACGTGTGTAACGCTGCGTGACCTAGCCGTCACAGACACGCAGCGTTGAAAAGGACTCCTACATGATAAATGCCTCATGGGGGATGTGGTTTGTCTAATACCTTGTCGACAAACACCAGTGTGCACTGAAAGATTACGTACTTGCAAACCACGTACAGTACGATGTTTATTCAACACAGCCAGGCACATAGCAACTGCAAAACATTATGCCTCAGAAACCACACTAGTGGTTCCAAGCATAAACTGCTGTCATGAGAAGCGCAGTGTCTGTAATGTTTCTCTTAATCACTGAAATAGCTTTTTAGGGTGTAATCTCGTGATCTGTTATACTGTTATAATCTATGAGTCTTATAGTGTATAGGAGGGATTTTTATTTTGTTTTCTGATTATAAATTTTTTTAAAACTTTTTTCGATTTTACAACTTATTATCCTATATTATACCCTCTAAGTGCTGGGAGTCAGAAAAGTAAGATGTTCACTTAAGTTCGACATCATGAATTGCATTTGCGAACGTCATGTTCTGTCATCACAGGCCCAGAGCCCGGCAAAAATTAAAGAATATAAAACTCATTGTAGAGATAAACTAATACCTCTAACTAGATGCTGGTCCAGGGAATATCATCATTTAATCCCAAAGTGTCACAACGGAGCCTGTGGACCCATTTCTGTTCTTTAATGAACAGGTATCTGGAGACATCACTAATGTGTTGCGGAATCTTCGGTTGCTCCAGTACTGTCCAGTGGAACTCATCTGCAGTGTGATTGACCTCTGAAAAATGCCTAGTGAGTTTAGTGTTCAACTTACGGCACCTGAAAGTGCTCTTGTGCTCCAACATGCGTAGCCTCACCTTGCGGGTAGTCATACCCACATACCTAGTTTGGCAAGGGCATGTGAGTAGATAGATGACATTACTACTATTACAGTTAGTAAAGTGGGTCTGAATCCAAGGTCTATTGGCCCCTATATCTACTGACGAAGTGTGAGTGGTTTGTGGGCAAACCGAGCACCCCCTGCACGGGTGGTGTCCAGTCACCGCCGGTAGATCCCATAAAGTGCCCAGTGATCTGGTGGGCCCAACCTGTGGTCGTGTATGGACCAGTCGGTCCTTTATGTTGCCTGATCTTTTGAAAACAAAAAGCGGCATCGCAATCTTCTCATTGCAACTATTTAGAATCCGCAAATGTTTTTTAATACTTTTCTTGATGTCATTAGATAGTGTACTAAAAGTGCTGACCAACGTCAGGCGCTCCAGAGGTGGCTTAGGTACAGGTGGTTCCAACAAGACTTCACGACTGTTGTTCGAAGCTCTTTTGAGGGACCGTTTGACCAGGTTACGTGGGTAATGTCTCTCCACCAGTTGTTCAGTTAGAAAGCTGGTATGCTTAACAAAACCCTCAGTTGTCGAACAGTTCCTCCGCACCCTAAGGAACTGGCCATAGGGCAAATGATCCCTTAAGGCCTTAGGGTGCTGACTGTCATATTGCAAAAGCGAATTGCGTGCCATAGGCTTACGATATAATTCGCTTTCCAGGCCCTCTGATGTTACAAAAATGGATAAATCCAGAAAAGGCAAACGCCTCTTGTTCAACTCAACCGTGAATTTCAGGTAATCATTTCGTGTATTTAACCACTGGTGAAAGTGGCCAATGAACTGTTGGTCTCCCCTCCAAACCACCAACACATCATCAATATACCGCTTCCATAAGCGGATTGATGTAAAAAAAGGGTTGGTGGGGACCAGGACATGCTCTTGCTCGAACGCGTGGACATATAAATTCGCTAGGCTGGGCACGAAAACGCTGCCCATGCAGGTCCCTGACGTCTGCAGATAGATGGTATTCTCAAACTTAAAGAAATTCTCTTTCATCGCCATTCTGGCTAAGGCCAAGATGAAGGGTACAGGTGTAATGGACTGCAAGTCAGTCGCCTCTAGAATGGAGCATATTGTGTCCAGCGTTTCATCTTGGGGAATAGATGTATATAGAGATTCGGCATCGAAGGAGACTAAAAGGTCTCGCTCCGAGTCGAATTCTACCGAGGGAAGCAGTCGCAGGACATCTTTAGTATCCTGCAGATACGTCGGCATCTTCTGGACAATGGGTCTTAAAAAATAGTCCACAAAAGTTGACAAAGGCTCCAAAATGGAGCCCTGGCCTGAGATGATTGGTCTCCCAGGTGGTGGTCTCTGGGGCTTGTGCACTTTAGGCAAAACGTAAAAATAGGGAATAACAGGAAACTTAGTCTGTAAGAATAGTGCTTCCCGATTCGTAATCCACCCTTCGCTAAGTGCCTCTTCAGTGATTTCCCTTATGGATTGTTGTAGTCTAGCTGTGGGATCTTGACTGAGAATTCTGTAAGACTTCTGATCGCCCAGTTGGCGAAGGCATTCTGCTCTATAGTCAACAGTGTCCAAAATGACGATCGAGCCACCCTTATCCGCAGGTTTGATGGTAATATCATCTGCTTTCGACAAAGAGGTAAGTGCCTGTCGTTCACAGCGTGGTAGATTATTAAACCTATCATTCTTTGTATTGCACAAGGCAGTAATCTCGCACACGACAGCTTTTTCGAAAGTCAGAACCTGTGGAGGAACAAGATGTACTGGGCGATTGAACGTCGACTTGACTCTAAGGCCCGTGTTCTGTTCAGTTTCATAAGGATCAGATAGTGTTTTATCCCTGAAAAAATGATGGAGCCTGAGTTTCCTGAAAAACTGTGCCAATTCACATTGGATCTGAAAAGGATCACCTTCAGAGGTGGTAACAAAGCCAAGACCCCTATTCAGGACAGACTGCTCATCTCTCGACAAAGTACGCTTGCTCAAATTAACTACGAGGTTTGGTTTGTGCTGCTCACTGATGGAGCCGAATTCTTCCTCGTGTTGCTCCGAGTCCCTGCATGGGGACCTGAGGGTAGGCCTGAGGCTGGATCCCAATGAACTTGGGCCTGTGCATTTCTTCGTCTGCCTCGGGGTCTTGAGGGGCCATGCCCTAAAAAAGACTGGTTATCATATTCTGGTTGATATGGTGTCATGGGTGGCTGAAAGGGCTGCGGTGGGAAACCCCATGGAGTCGGCGGCCACCACTGTTGAAATTGTGGTGCACCATAGCCCCTCTGATTATAAGGTCTAGCATATCTACCTCTGCCTCTGAAGCATGGTTTTTGGACGTTGGGTCCATCTGTGTCGCTAGAGGTTTCATCTGAGCTAGAACCTGAATAGGAGGAACCATATCTCTTCCCATTACTCTTAAATTCTGGAGGTGAATAATTCTCACTAGTATATGGGTAGACCTTTTCGTGCTTGAACTTAGCCAAATCTTTTTTGAACTTTTCGATTTTAGTAAGAAGAATAGAGTCTTTGAACTCCTTATTGCTTTTATTGGATTCATCCAAATTCTTTTTAAATAGAGTGGCAGTGATGGTAATTTTAATTTGCGCTTCCAAAGCCTGTATCTCTATGAGAATGGAGTCAGCAACACTCTTTGCTGTGCTGATAATTAAAATCAGCCAGTCACTCGTACAGCGCCACGCTATAAGGGACCAGTCTTTAAGAAACACCCTATCTTCCAAGAATAACCTGGGGGTATTTGTCACTATCAATCCCGGAGGAGCACAGTTAGCTCTTAAATATTCCGCCATAATGGCACCATGAATAGAAGAGCGTGAATGGGATTTTTTAAGCACGAGGACTCTGCCCCAATCATTGCCTGTATCCATCAAGGGGGCATTAGGTCCCTTAAGTATGCTAGGTGTATTGTCTAAAATGGATTGATATACTGCATCATCGTATGCTAAGCCACTGAATTCCGCCATTTTGTGGTAACCAAAACAAAAGCTAGTGTGAGGTAAAAGGGCTAGATGCTAAAGAGAAAACCACACTAAAAGTGCAACATATGCAGTTAGATAAATCTGCAGTGAATACAAAAAGACTACCTACAGAAAACAGTGTAGTCCTAAACAAGACCCGCAGCTGAAAGCTGCTCAAGAACATCAACAATAGTACTTAAAGAAAGGGTCTAAGGGAAAAATATTTATAGACCTGCCCAAATTCTTATCCCCATATCTAGACTATACACACATAAGAGAATAGGGGGTCTAACGGCAGACAGTACAAAAGATAAAGAAGGAGTAAGGTGTGTAGAATCAATCAGACCCGTACGTTCTCAGAGCAGAGGATGGATTACCATCAACCTTACTCATCCAATGAGATAAATAGTGAGAGCAGAAAAACCTCTCATGATCGTTTATATCATCTGGTATCCAACTAGGACAGAGGTATGTCTCTCGATCATGGAGACTGCCTCACTAGTTAGAAGCTCTATTGCGCCCTCGGGCTGATGGATATGCGTCAGAAAGACACGTGAAAAACTGTGGCATCCAAACAAAGTAAAGGTGCAGTGCAAAAAAGACTGTGAAATCTAAAAAAGGTTGTGTTAAGAGTGCGATGTAATTCAATTCACTCCACACATCTTGATTAAAAAAGTGTGGCAAAGTTATAAGCAGTGCTGACTAGTCGCTGCTAACTAAGGGTCGACATGTTTCAGCCATCAAGGAATATTGCCCACGGCTTTCTTCAGGACCTTTGTACTTCAAAATTATGCTACTGCATTAAGTTGGTACATTTCCAATAGTGAAACGTGCCCCCGCTTATAGGAGAAATGTAAAAATAAACAAGCAAACAAGGTAGTAATAAATACGACCTCAGGTTGTCCTAATCCTCTGTGTCACAGGGTGCAAGCATCACCTATGGAAATAGGACAATTAACACACATAATCCAACTCAAAACATCAACAGTACTGTATTAAAACAGGCCCATTAAGTGAGTGTGCCTGGTCATTGCTGTGAAAAAATCTACGCAATGCTTACCCAACGTGATCAGGGATTGCACCTCACCTACCCTGGAACCTGGCTCAGGTTAAGGAGGCCCCGCTTTAAATCGTGGGTGACAAAAACAGAAAGTGTTCTTAACACTGAGAAAACCAAAAGTCAGTCTCAGTGACTATCTCGCGTTAAATTAGACGCAAAATGCTTTCGCTCTTTATTGTTAAGCTCTCCCCCTCAGTAAACAGCCCATACCAGATTACCAACTCTCAGAATGGCACCTATAAAAATACCAAGAGCCATGGTATAGCGGTTTAAAATCCCCTGAACTGGCATCTAAATCAAGATCAAAGATTTGGCTAAGTTTAAGCACGAAAAGGTCTACCCATATACTAGTGAGAATTATTCACCTCCAGAATTTAGGAGTAATGGGAAGAGATATGGTTCCTCCTATTCAGGTTCTAGCTCAGATGAAACCTCTAGCAACACAGATGGACCCAACGTCCAAAAACCACGCTTCAGAGGCAGAGGTAGATATGCTAGACCTTATAATCAGAGGGGCTATGGTGCACCACAATTTCAACAGTGGTGGCCGCCGACTCCATGGGGTTTCCCACCGCAGCCCTTTCAGCCACCGATGACACCATATCAACCAGAATATGATAACCAGTCTTTTTTAGGGTATGGCCCCTCAAGACCCCGAGGCAGACGAAGAAATGCACAGGCCCAAGTTCATTGGGATCCAGCCTCAGGCCTACCCTCAGGTCCCCATGCAGGGACTCGGAGCAACACGAGGAAGTATTCGGCTCCATCAGCGAGCAGCACAAACCAAACCTCGTAGTAATTTGAGCAAGCGCACTTTGCCGAGAGATGAGCAGTCTGTCCTGAATAGGGGTCTTGGCTTTGTTACCACCTCTGAAGGTGATCCTTTTCAGATCCAATGTGAATTGGCACAGTTTTTCAGGAAACTCAGGCTCCATCATTTTTTCAGGGATAAAACACTATCTGATCCTGATGAAACTGAACACAACACGGGCCTTAGAGTCAAGTCGACGTTCAATCCCCCAGTACATCTTGTTCCTCCACAGGTTCTGACTTTCGAAAAAGCTGTCGTGTGCGAGATTACTGCCTTGTGCAATACAAAGAATGATAGGTTTAATAATCTACCACGCTGTGAACGACAGGCACTTACCTCTTTGTCGAAAGCAGATGATATTACCATCAAACCTGCGGATAAGGGTGGCTCGATCGTCATTTTGGACACTGTTGACTATAGAGCAGAATGCCTTCGCCAACTGGGCGATCAGAAGTCTTACAGAATTCTAAGTCAAGATCCCACAGCTAGACTACAACAATCCATAAGGGAAATCACTGAAGAGGCACTTAGCGAAGGGTGGATTACGAATCGGGAAGCACTATTCTTACAGACTAAGTTTCCTGTTATTCCCTATTTTTACGTTTTGCCTAAAGTGCACAAGCCCCAGAGACCACCACCTGGGAGACCAATCATCTCAGGCCAGGGCTCCATTTAGGAGCCTTTGTCAACTTTTGTGGACTATTTTTTAAGACCCATTGTCCAGAAGATGCCGACGTATCTGCAGGATACTAAAGATGTCCTGCGACTGCTTCCCTCGGTAGAATTCGACTCGGAGCACGACTTTTTAGTCTCCTTCGATGTCGAATCTCTATATACATCTATTCCCCAAGATGAAACGCTGGACACAATATGCTCCATTCTAGAGGCGACTGACTTGCAGTCCATTACACCTGTACCCTTCATCATGGCCTTAGCCAGAATGGCGATGAAAGAGAATTTCTTTAAGTTTGAGAATACCATCTATCTGCAGACGTCAGGGACCTGCATGGGCAGCGTTTTCGTGCCCAGCCTAGCGAATTTATATGTCCACGCGTTCGAGCAAGAGCATGTCCTGGTCCCCACCAACCCTTTTTTTACATCAATCCGCTTATGGAAGCGGTATATTGATAATGTGTTGGTGGTTTGGAGGGGAGACCAACAGTCCATTGGCCACTTTCACCAGTGGTTAAATACACGAAATGATTACCTGAAATTCACGGTTGAGTTGAACAAGAGGCGTTTGCCTTTTCTGGATTTATCCATTTTTGTAACATCAGAGGGCCTGGAAAGCGAATTATATCGTAAGCCTATGGCACGCAATTCGCTTTTGCGATATGACAGTCAGCACCCTAAGGCCTTAAGGGATCATTTGCCCTATGGCCAGTTCCTTAGGGTGCGGAGGAACTGTTCGACAACTGAGGGTTTTGTTAAGCATACCAGCTTTCTAACTGAACAACTGGTGGAGAGACATTACCCACGTAACCTGGTCAAACGGTCCCTCAAAAGAGCTTCGAACAACAATCGTGAAGTCTTGTTGGAACCACCTGTACCTAAGCCACCTCTGGAGCGCCTGACGTTGGTCAGCACTTTTAGTACACTATCTAATGACATCAAGAAAAGTATTAAAAAACATTGGCGGATTCTAAATAGTTGCAATGAGAAGATTGCGATGCCGCTTTTTGTTTTCAAAAGATCAGGCAACATAAAGGACCGACTGGTCCATACACGACCACAGGTTGGGCCCACCAGATCACTGGGCACTTTATGGGATCTACCGGCGGTGACTGGACACCACCCGTGCAGGGGGTGCTCGGTTTGCCCACAAACCACTCACACTTCGTCAGTAGATATAGGGGCCAATAGACCTTGGATTCAGACCCACTTTACTAACTGTAATAGTAGTAATGTCATCTATCTACTCACATGCCCTTGCCAAACTAGGTATGTGGGTATGACTACCCGCAAGGTGAGGCTACGCATGTTGGAGCACAAGAGCACTTTCAGGTGCCGTAAGTTGAACACTAAACTCACTAGGCATTTTTCAGAGGTCAATCACACTGCAGATGAGTTCCACTGGACAGTACTGGAGCAACCGAAGATTCCGCAACACATTAGTGATGTCTCCAGATACCTGTTCATTAAAGAACAGAAATGGGTCCACAGGCTCCGTTGTGACACTTTGGGATTAAATGATGATATTCCCTGGACCAGCATCTAGTTAGAGGTATTAGTTTATCTCTACAATGAGTTTTATATTCTTTAATTTTTGCCGGGCTCTGGGCCTGTGATGACAGAACATGACGTTCACAAATGCAATTCATGATGTCGAACTTAAGTGAACATCTTACTTTTCTGACTCCCAGCACTTAGAGGGTATAATATAGGATAATAAGTTGTAAAATCGAAAAAAGTTTTTAAAAAATGTATAATCAGAAAACAAAATAAAAATCCCTCCTATACACTATAAGACTCATAGATTATAACAGTATAAAAGATCACGAGATTACACCCTAAAAAGCTATTTCAGTGATTAAGAGAAACATTACAGACACTGCGCTTCTCATGACAGCAGTTTATGCTTGGAACCACTAGTGTGGTTTCGGAGGCATAATGTTTTGCAGTTGCTATGTGCCTGGCTGTGTTGAATAAACATCGTACTGTACGTGGTTTGCAAGTACGTAATCTTTCAGTGCACACTGGTGTTTGTCGACAAGGTATTAGACAAACCACATCCCCCATGAGGCATTTATCATGTAGGAGTCCTTTTCAACGCTGCGTGTTTGTGACGGCTAGGTCACGCAGCGTTACACACGTTATTTCCCTGTTAGTTTGAAATAGGAATTTTTTTAATGCAATCTCTTGCAATTGTTTAAGGAGATAATTTTATGACAGTGCATGATTTTGTGTGTTAGCCTTTTGCCTGGGTATTTGGTAAACATCATACTGCACGGTTCTTGGTACCGCGTATGCATTTTGCGAACGCGCTTGTAATCTGTTAAATTTGAATCTTTACTACATTTCCCATGAGGCGTGATACCTTTTTGTAGTCCTGCAACTATTTGTGGCGCGGCTGAACTGAAAGGTCACGCAGCGTGAGGCGCATCCTTTGGTCATTGACTCACGTTATTGAAGCGCACTTCCTGGTCCTGATCGCTGCCTCCCACCCTGCTCGGTAAATCTTGGGGCAACGACGGACAGGTAAGTGCTGATGATTAGATTACTTGTTTCAGTCTATGCATTCAGTGCATTCGGCTGGGACGTTCTCATATTGCACTTGCACTCGCAATAACGGGGTCTTTTGATGAGTAAAATATGTTAGACTGACAGTGACCCGCTTAATCACAAAGATTGAGAGATGGTCGTGACAGCAAATTTGATCTTGATTTAGATGCCAGTTCAGGGGATTTTAAACCGCTATACCATGGCTCTTGGTATTTTTATAGGTGCCATTCTGAGAGTAGGTAATCTGGTATGGGCTGTTTACTGAGGGGGAGAGCTTAACAATAAAGAGCGAAAGCATTTTGCGTCTAATTTAAAGCAAGATAGTCACTGAGACTGACTTTTGGTTTTCTCAGTGTTAAGAACACTTTCGGTTTTTGTCACCCACGATTTAAAGCGGGGCCTCCTTAACCTGAGCCAGGTTCCAGGGTAGGTGAGGTGCAATCCCTGATCACGTTGGGTAAGCATTGCGTAGATTTTTTCACAGCAATGACCAGGCACACTCACTTAATGGGCCTGTTTTAAGACAGTACTGTTGATGTTTTGAGTTGGATTATGTGTGTTAATTGTCCTATTTTCATAGGTGATGCTTGCACCCTGTGACACAGAGGATTAGGACAACCTGAGGTCGTATTTCTTACTACCTTGTTTGCTTGTTTATTTTTACATTTCTCCTATAAGCGGGGGCACGTTTCACTATTGGAAATGTACCAACTTAATGCAGTAGCATAATTTTGAAGTACAAAGGTCCTGAAGAAAGCCGTGGGCAATGTTCCTTGGTGGCTGAAACATGTCGACCCTTAGTTAGCAGCGACTAGTCAGCACTGCTTATAACTTTGTCACACTTTTTTAATCAAGATGTGTGGAGTGAATTGAATTACATCGCACTCTTAACACAACCTTTTTTAGATTTCACAGTCTTTTTTGCACTGCACCTTTACTTTGTTTGGATGCCACAGTTTTTCACATGTCTTTCTGACGCATATCCATCAGCCCGAGGGAGCAATAGAGCTTCTAACTAGTGAGGCAGTCTCCATGATCGAGAGACATACCTCTGTCCTAGTTGGATACCAGATGATATAAACGATCATGAGAGGTTTTTCTGCTCTCACTATTTATCTCATTGGATGAGTAAGGTTGATGGTAATCCATGCTCTGCTCTGAGAACGTACGGGTCTGATTGATTCTACACACCTTACTTCTTCTTTATATTTTGTACTGTCTGCCGTTAGACCCCCTATTCTCTTATGTGTGTATAGTCATTCTGAATTCACATAGAATTTGTAAATTGTCCACGGTAGTTGATCGTCTTTCGATTGATACTGCTGGGGGGTTTTCAACTGATACTGCTGGGTGTTTCTTGTTGATAAATACAGAAATGGTTGCAATTAGGTCTACGGTTTTACAAAATCGACTTGCGCTTGATATATTATTAGTAAAAGAGGGCGGAGTCTGTAGAATGCTGAAAGTTCAACATTGCTGCACTTACATTCCTGATAAAAGTAAGGAAATCAGAGGGTATATAAAGAATATTACAAAACTTCACGAAGATTTGAAACCACTGGTGGTTGACAGTGTATGGGAGAGACTAGCAAAAAGTATTTCTTCAATAGGGACTTGGTTTTCTGATTTAGGAAAAAGTATTTTAGGTCAAATATTTTTCAAGTAGTTGGTATAACAATAGTTTTAGCAATAATGATTTGGTGTAAAAGTTGCAGAAACAAAGGAAAAGGAAGAAAATATGAAGTGAATGGGAGAGGAAAGAAAAGAAAGAGAATACGAGGAGATACAAATGGAGGAATGAAAGGGAGGATATACAAAAAGATGAAAGATTTAGGAAACAAAGATGAAAAGAAGAAAGAAGAAAAGGAGAATGAGAATGAGAAAAGCTGAAAGTTGGTATCTGAGAAGAGATGGGTAATTTTGTGATGGCTCAAAAATGCCATCAGAGAGGGGATTGATGGAGCAAGGACTCGTAGAAAAGAGACTTGCTCGAAAGCAATCCGCTCCTTTAACTCATTAACAAGTTATTAAAATTTGTTTGTGTAAAACCAATGCCCACCACATGAATACGTGGGCTAGTGAAGCTTGCTTATGTGTTTACTAACGTGGATAACCGGAACAAAGGACTAAAACCGCTTTAAACGGGAAATCTTTATTGCGCATGCGTCAACTACATCTACGTAGGATGACGAGCTATAGGTTAGAGGGAAATTCTTGCGCATGAGCAGAAGACGCAAAAATTGAGTCTTGAAGACTCGCGTGCATGGCATCTGCTTAGCTGAAACGAAAACAAGCTATTTTACAAACGCTAATGCGGGGATAGTATTAATAAGTAAAGGGTAATAGAGGAGAGGTGGGTGGTATACAGTGAAACCATTTTGTCTGAGAAACTAATATTTGTTTTCTGACTTTTATCATTAGTGCGTATTTTGGCCTCTCTCTAGTAACTGAAATTGAGCCGTGTGACATGGAGTCTGCGCATGCCTATTGAGTGCGAGCTGTGAACAAAGACTAAGCATTGAACTGAAGCCAAGAAATGAGTGTAACTCTGGTGGGAACGGACGATGAAAAGCTCAAGACTGTCGTACTTTAGAATTTGGGACCGCGTAGGAGGCAGGGCCCTACCCCTGTCTATCCCGGTATTAGTGAACCGCGAATGGTTAATGCGGTATGTACAAGTGCTTTGTGTAACGTTTTAGCTATGAATGCACTGTGTATACGTTATTATACATCACTACGTGGGTTCCATCTTAGAGCGGTGGCCATCTTATGGTTGCCCTCACATAGGCTACATAGCATGAAGCAAATACGGGCCTTTTAGAGCACATGTGCCTTTCTTTGACTTTTCTGTGACCTGGGCAGCTTGGCTCCGCTGCCCCAGGTCAGTCCGGTCTCACGAGTTCCCCGTCCTCTGGCCACCTGTGATTAGCATCAGGGCTTGACACACCATAAAGCCTTTACATTAAACACGAGCCTCCAGCTAATCTCTTTCTCACCTGACTGTTCCTGCTTTATGGCTTGTTTTCCAAACAGGAGATGCTCATGTTTATTGGGGCCTATCGATATCTGATGTGGGATCTGAGCCTTGCTGGGTAAATAATTGCGGGCTGGCTTAACTGGAATGTGGGATGGTCATCATGACTCTGCCTTTTCGTTTGAAATGTATACATCCAAATGACCATGCCATAAAACTAGGAATGTATGCCTGAAGCAGGATATTTTGTATTTAAGGAGAAGCCCGTTTCTGTGATTTTTAGCAGTCTCCTAAGAACATACACGCTGTTGTACTTCTTGGATACCTGTAATTGGTCTGCAGCCAATAAACTGATCTTTGACTTCACCCAGAAGACTCTGTGTTTCTGTAGGTCTGAAACAGGAAGAACCCGAAGTCATAGGGTGTGTTCCCCTGCACCGCTGGGCTTAAAATTCCCAGTACTTCAGTTGGCGCCCAACTCGGCGCGATTTCAGCGGTACCGGTCCAAGCCAGAGGTTCGTGAGGAGCTTCGTGTGGAAATTCTGGAGGAAGGCCGCCACTTCATCGACCCCTGCATGTCGACGTGGTCCGAAAGTCTTTTCTGCGAGGTTCTCCACGTCCCGACGGCTACGAAGGACTGCTGCCCTGATTAATCGCCCTGTTTTGGACCCTTGACAATTTTGGTAGAGCGAAACAATCGAGAGAGTCTTCTGGTGACGCCATTGATCATCGATATTCAGTTAAGTATAAGTGGAGCGTCTCCCAATTTGTTTGGTATCCTTCGGGATAATTTTGATTTGGAGTGTGCAAACCCCAAAGCCAGAGGACTCGTGTATTCACGAGACTATCGTAATCGATAATCCTTTGAAGTTTGGAACTAGACTAGTGAGCGAAGATGCCTGGTGCTAGTGTATTTGGAAGATTGTTTTGTTTGAGTTGTGGAAGGGATTTCCAGTTGGAGGATTCATGTCCGGTTCCTCCAATTGGTACTCCAACTTATGAGCTTTATGTACAACATGGTGTGGGCCCCATTGCATATAATGAAGTATGGATCCGATATACCAGAAAGGACGGTGTTTTAAAATGGCCCCAAAATGGTAGTTTCGATACAGATATCTTAGATAATTTGGAGGTTAAATTGTTTAAAAAGAAAGCCCGGCCGGCGATGTTTGATTCTTTCCGCCTATGGCGAAAGGAAGCCAAACAGAAGGAAATTAAGCTAGCGAAAAGAAATAAGAGAGAAAGAGGTATGTCAGTGATGCAAGCAGCTGTGCAATTTAAAGATAATGAGGAGGAACAAATGAATGAGCAATTGCACAGACAGCGCAAACTAGGAATTGATAAATGTTACCCTGTTTTGTCACCCCTTGTGCAAGATGAGACAAAAGAGAAAGAGAAAGATTCCCTAATGTCCCATTTGTTAAGTTCGCCACCCCCATATGCGCAAAACGCCACCGCACCTCCACAACTTGTAAATGTGCAGCCTCCAGTAAATATGCCGCAAGCCTTCCCGCAGCCGCCAGCTCCTCTTCAGCTGGCTCCTATCCCTGCAGTGCAGCCCTCTCAAGGGCCGCCAGTTTTGCTACCTGTTGCCCCTGCGCTTCCTGCGACTTTGCCTAGCACGCCAGCGGCCTCCTCTGGCGCTCCTTCTTGCACTACCCCGGTACCTGTATCTGAATCTGTTTTTCTTCCCTCTGTCTATCCCCCTGTTTTCGCCTCAACTTCTCCTTCAGCACGACAACGACTAGCTAATGTAGTTACTAGTCTAATGTCGCCTCTCTTTGGGTCATCTAGTGCGACTCCTGCCTTACAGCGTAAGCAATTGCGCAGTCAGCTGCCTGGTCCTGACGAGAAAGAGGTGTTAGATCATCTGGCGCGTAGGTGGATTGGTTTCCCTTTACTCTATAATGTGGAATCAGTTGTTAACGTTTTTCACCAATGGGATGCCCCAACACAGAGGTATGTCTTTGACAAAATGTGTGAATTCCTCTGTGAGGAATTGGAGGATAATGGTGCAAACCCAAACCCACAGGAATTGTGTCGAGTGCGATTTGATTTTGAAAAAGGTACAATTGTGGGCCCCAATGTAGATAAAGCAGTTGCAATTTTACTGTCCTTCAGAAATAGTGATTGTCAGCAATCATTGTTTGAACAGGAACTCCCTGTGGGGAAAAAGGTAAAAGCGCGCCAATATCCAATGCGTGAGGTTCCTCCAGTTTGGAGACCTGGTGATTTAGCTGCTAACCCACCTGTTCAGCCATATTTTCAGCGTGTTTGGGTGCATGTCCCATGGAAGCGATCTGAGGTCTTAGCGCTTAAGCAGACATTGCCTGACCCCCGTAAAAACCCTACCGGTTATTATAAGGAGTTATCACAAACTGCAGAATCATGTGTAATGAATTTGGCTGACATAGATATGCTGTTTGGGAATGTGGTTCCACAGCCTTTATGGGGATCCATTCGTAATGTAGATCACGCTGCAGAATTGGGTAACACATGGGCTAATATCATTGCTGCAGATGCTGGCCAAGTTGGTGGCGCGAAACCTGATCCTTTGGTAGCAGAACTCCCTGGTAGAATTATTACCTACATGAAAACCATAATGCCCGCGATGCGTGTAAATTGGGATAAACTATCCGCATGTAAGCAGAAGAAAGATGAGACAGTGTCTGATTTCTTCACCAGGTTTGAAGAAACGTTTATCGACCACAGTGGTCAAGACATGAGCACTGAAGGTGGCCAACGGTTATTTGTTGATAAATTTGTGCAGAATCTACTTCCCGAGTTGTGTAAAAAATTAAAAGACAGAAAGTTCTTGGGCTGTTTCCTCTTCAGCGCAAATACTGGCTACTGCACAGTATTATGAGAACAGAGACAAAGATGAGAAGGCTAGAACAGATAAGAAAACAAAAGAACTAAAAACAAAGGTCCTCTTGCAGCAGGCTTATCCGCCACGTGGAGGACAGAATAATTATAGGCAAACACAAGGTATCTATCAGCAGCCCCAACAGTTTCAGAGTAATCAGCAAATGAATGGGTATTATCAACCACGAATCCCTGTAGGCCCCAACCAATGTTCATATTGCAAAGAGGAAGGTCATTTTAAATATAGTTGCCCTAAATTAATGCAGCGTAACAGTAATGCGTATGGCGCAAGAGGTAGAGGTGGTCAGCAAGCTCCTAGAGGCAGAGGGCGTGGAAATGCTCCCCAGAACGCACGTCCTCTTCCGCCTCAAAATACCATAAATAGCTTTGATCAGCAAGCCAACGCGACTGGTAATACGGCTCAGTACTATAATAATGATTATTATGCAGAAGACGACAATGTGGAAGATAATGATTACTAGGACAGCCGTAGACAGAGAGAGGGAGTTGTTTCAGTGCCAGTGGATCAGAGCGGACCTTATGTTAAAGTAACTACAGCAAATGTAACGGAGCCCTTTCTGCTGGATACTGGTGCTGCAAAGAGTTCAATCATGCATTCAAAACTCCCTGGCGCGGCTTTGTCTGGCGAAATGAATGTCTCAGTAGGTTTTTCTGGCGCCCCAGTTAGGAACCCGATTTCTAGTCCTATGTCACTTTCTGTTGGACCTTGTGAGCTAAAAGCACCCCTCATCCTAACGACAGGTTGTGGTGAAAATTTGCTAGGCTTAGATTTGCTAAAAAGATTGCATGCAACGCTATATTGTTCTCCCTCAGGAGTACAACTTACATTAGGCAAGAAAGTGATTTCCCCGATGTATATGTCTAAAAATGCAATGCCACCTGAATTGTCATCCCTTCCGGATGTCCTTTGGGCTACTGGTCCCAACGATGTGGG
The DNA here is from genome assembly GCF_964204655.1 of Triturus cristatus. Lineage (NCBI taxonomy): Eukaryota > Metazoa > Chordata > Amphibia > Caudata > Salamandridae > Triturus > Triturus cristatus. The sequence continues at coordinate 774,790,605 of NC_140595.1, read as the reverse complement.
TCTTTTGGAAATACCGCCATATGTGGTCACTTTAAAAGCCAATGTCAGATTGCCACGTATTCCCCATTACAAGATCTCCAATGAAGGTCAGAAAGCATTGTTAGCAATTGTCAGTGATTTGATTAAAAAGGGTGTAATTGAAGAGACAAGGGGCAACGTTTGCAATAGTCCTGTTTTACCTGTCTTAAAACGAACGGACCCTTCACAACCACCTGTTTACAGATTTGTGATTGATCTTAGAGAGGTTAATAAGATTGTTGTGCCACAGTTTCCAGTTGTCCCTGATATAACTGCCTTGTTAACCATGATTCCAGCCTCCGCTGCATGGTTCTCAGTGATCGATTTAAAGAATGCTTTCTTTAGCAACCCAATTGCAGAGGAGAGCAGAGACATTTTTGGCTTTAGTTTAGGAGGCCGGAGCTTCCGCTTTAAACGCGCTCCCCAGGGCTACTGTGAGAGTCCATCAATATACAGTCAGGCTTTAAAAGCGCAGCTTGATGCACTGGTTTTACCCAGTGGCGCTATCCTCATTCAGTATGTTGACGATTTACTAATCGCCGCGGATACTGAAAAGATTTCCTTGTCATTGTTGCGTCATTTGTCTGCCTTTCATCACAAAGTGTCTCTCTCAAAGCTGCAATATTGTCGACAAGAAGTGACCTACTTAGGTCATCTCTTATCGAAGGAGGGAAGGAAACTGACCCCAGAAAGAATTCAAGCCATTGCACAGTTGAGTGTGCCTAGAACACAGAGAGAAGTGTGAGCTTTCTTGGGCATTACTTCATACTGTAGGCATTGGATTCCCAATTTTTCCTTGTTGGCAAAACCTTTGTTAGCATTAACATGTAAAGACACACCGAATCCTATCCCATGGTCTGAAGAGTGTCAGAAAAGTTTTTTGGAATTGCGTAATGCATTGTGTTCAGCTCCTGTGTTGGGTACCCCTGACTACAGCAAGCCTTTTACATTGTATGTTCATGAGAAAGATGGTTGCGCATTATCAGTGTTAACACAGCCTTTTGGCGACAGACCGCGTCCATGCTCATATTTTTCGTCAACCTTGGACCCGGTAGCGAGGGTATTGCCAAGTTGTCTGAGAGCCACAGCCGCCGCAGCTATGTCTATTCGACAGTCTGCTGGCCTAGTAATGGATCATACATTGATTGTTATGGTTCCACATGCTGTGGACACATTGTTAAACAGGACCAAGACACAACACTTAACTAGTGCGCGATTATCTGGTTATGAGCTGACACTGAATCCAGCTACACTATTACCAATTCCAGCAGACCTAGATGAGATTGAGCAACATGATTGTCTGTTCAGAACAGAAGAAGAGACGAAAGGAAGAGTAGATCTTAAAGATACTCCCCTGACTGAGTGTGATGGTACTTTATGGGTGGATGGTTCGTGTTTCAAGCTTCCGAATGGTGATACGACTGCTGCATATGCTATCACGACTTTGCACACGATTGTGGAAACTGCACGTGTGCCACAGAATTCGGCTCAAGCAGCAGAACTGATTGCCCTTACAAGAGCATGCGTGTTGTCTGAAGGAATGAAAGTGAACATGTATACGGATAGCCAATACGCCTTTGGCGTGGCTCACAGTTATGGGCGATTGTGGAAAGAACGTGGGTTCCTGACTTCGCATGGAGCTAAGATTCAGAATGGCAAGTTGATGAATGATCTCCTTGAGTCGCTGACCCTACCGTTGCAAGTTGCGATTATGAAATGCAGTGCGCACAAGAAAATCACTGATGATGTTGGTCGTGGTAATGCGTTTGCTGATGAAACCGCGAAAGAAACAGCAAAAGATGTGAAGACTCGAATGTATGTTGCAGGCCCTGCCAGATGGGTTGGTGATGTTGGAATGTGTGAAAACACAATAGAAAGTGTAAAGTCCCTTCAAGCTGAAGCCACAGAGAAAGAGTTGAGCAAGTGGAGAGAAAGTATGGGTAAGTTGGATGAGAATGGTTGTTGGATTGATCTGTCAGAACATAGGCGATGGTTGTTACCTGATGCATATGTGCTTCCAGTGGTTACTATGGCACATGGAATGGCACATATCAGTACGAAAGGAATTTGTAAGTTGTTGGCTCCAGTATGGCAGAATGCTGGAATTCCCAAGTGTGCAGAGAATGTGGTCAAGAATTGTATGGTATGCTTGAAGTACAACCCTGGTAGGGGAACCCCAACTCCAGCTGGTCATTTTGCGCCTCCATCATATCCATTTGAGGTTTTGCAGCTAGATTTTATCCACATGGAAAGGTGCAACAACCTGAAATATGTATTGGTGGTTGTCTGCGCTTTTTCAAAATGGATAGAGGCCTATCCCCTAAAAGACAACACTGCTCTATCCACAGCCAAAGCCCTTGTGAAGGAATTTTTCCCTAGGTTTGGAATGCCAAGAATGGTGTGGAGTGATAATGGGAGTGAATTTGTGGGTCAAGTGATGAAGAATGTGTGTGAGGGAGTAGGGATAAAACAGAAATTCCACGCTGCAAATCACCCCCAATCAGCTGGATTAGTAGAGCGCTACAATGGCGCTCTAAAACTCAAACTGGCCAAAATCCAGGCGAGCTCAGGTCTTAAATGGCCTGACGCTCTGCCTCTAGCACTCCTGTCCACCAGAATGACTGTGCTTTCACGAGTGGGACTTAGTCCCTACGAGGTCGTTTTTGGCCGCCCGGCCAATGTATGGGGTGTGCCAAGACCGACAAAATTCAGTGAAATCGAACATCCAGTACTGCTTGATTACTTGTATGAATTGACGGCTAAATTACGTGATTTACACCAACAGGTGCACGATACTCTTCCCCAGGCCTCTGAGGCTCCAGGACACCCTATCGACCCAGGCACGTGGGTCTTGGTAAAAAATGTCCAGCGCAAAAGCAACGATGAGCCTCGTTGGATCGGCCCCCATCTCGTACTTCTGTCTACAAGATCAGCTGTTCGAGTAAAGGGGAAGAAGAACTGGATCCAAGGCACCCACGTGAAAAGGATCCCTTTGCCTCTGCCGTATGACCAGTGGGTCCAAGAGGGTATCGCAGACTCTGAAACAGACACTGTACCCCGTTTTGTGCCGTTCAGTGATGCACGAATAAAAGGCACAACTTCAGTAAAACAGAGTGACGATATTTTGCAAGAAGCTGTGCCGCCGTCAATTCGATTGGACACTAGAGAGCCTGAACTCTTGTTTCAAGATCAGACAGTACCTGGCCGCTTTCATTATAATCTAAGACCAAGGCCTATGGACAAATAAATATTCTTTTTGTTTTACCTTTTTATTTTTTGATAACCAGAGCTCTCCCATCTGAAGGACTTTCTTGATTTTTGTTTTTCGAACCACCATCCGGGTTCAGCCGCAGGGTCGCGGTGCCAAGACTTTGGGGTACAGGCCGAAGACGTTAGGTCAACGGTTCTGGTTGGTCTAGGGCGTTCCCTGGACTGACAGGCGTACTCCTTAGCAGAAGATACTCACCCGCCGCGAGCGGCACGATTAGAGGATGGAGTTTTTCAAGATGGAGAGACCCGCTGAGGAAATGAACTTTAAAGCAAGAATGTGTAAAATAATGAAGAGCAAACGTTTTGTATTTTTATGCCTGTTTGTATTATGTAGTATGGTAGTGTTTACTGTAGGATTTGTATTCTTCTCCTCTCAAGAGCCCATTGCACCCACTGTACAGCCTATACCTCCTCCTACTGTCTCCTCACACTCTTTTCACCCTCTGCCTGAACACGAACAAGCTAGACGGTCTGAGTTTGTAAACAACTCGTTTATTCAGCTCCTGCACCAGCACCAACTAGTCATGAATACAACCAATTGATGGGTGTGTGGTTTAATGCCACATACCATTAATAAGGGTATTCCTTATCTAGTGCTGCCGTTAAGTTACAATGGATCATCATGGGCATTCCAGACCATGTTTCTCTTTGCTCTAGATGCGTACTCCCCGCGCCAACCGCGTTGCATCAGACCTAGTACAAATAATAAAGCTTTAATGAAAGGAGTTGCCGATATGAGCAGAGATATCGACGCATACTCATCTATACCCAAGGAGGAATTGAGAGCCTATGTAGGGTGGAACGCGACGGGGTATAGTATTAGTCTGGGTGAAAGACAGCGAAAAATCTCATCCCCAATCTGGGTCGTACCCCACATAGGTCGGTTCTGTTTGCAAGGTAATGGTCAGAATCCTAGAGCTCAACTGGGAAGAAGTGACTGTACTGAAACGTACACTTTTCCGTCACAGTTTTCCCCTGCGTTTTTGGCTGGCAAGGGTACATATTTTATCTGCAATGACCGAGCATATACATGGTTGCCCCCTGATTTCTCGGGCACGTGTTATATTGCAAATCTGCTACCGCCAACATTTACTGCCGCCTCTGACTATCACAAGAACAGAGTTGTGAGAGGCGTAATTAGTAAGGAGGATACTGCCGGTCAGGAAGCGGGAGATTTCTTTTTGGGTTTCCTGCCGTTTTGGGGACCTATGGTCAATAGTAGGAACCTGAGACAACTGACTCGTGTGGTTGAATCCACTGTTAATGTTACGGCTGGTGCCCTTGGTAATTTGACAGCTGAGCTCCAAGTGGATCGTCTCATGACTTTGCAGAACCGCATGGTTCTAGACGTCATACTTGCAGACCGCGGTGGGGTATGTAAGGTTATCCAATCTAGTTGTTGCATTTTCATACCAGACAACGCTCCGACAGTTTATCAAGCCATCTCCAAATTACATAAAATATCTGAGTCCATACACGTGGATAAAGGAGATTGGTCACTGGTGGGGTGGTTCTGGGAACTGATATCTGCCTGGGGTTGGAAAGTTCTGATGGTCATTGGAATGATCTTAGCCATCCTTTTCCTGTTCTGTCTGTGCATACAGTGTGCTCCTGCAATATGTGGCCTCTGTGCTACATTATGTGTAAGGAAACCTGTATCGAGGGACGAGCTAAGTAATAGGATGATGCTACAGCAACATCTCCATGACTTCGTGAATATTGACCTAGACTCGGATTGAAATGAGGATAGTTATTGCCTATGTAAGGGCAAAAGGAGGGTCTGTCGTACTTTAGAATTTGGGACCGCGTAGGAGGCAGGGCCCTACCCCTGTCTATCCCGGTATTAGTGAACCGCGAATGGTTAATGCGGTATGTACAAGTGCTTTGTGTAACGTTTTAGATATGAATGCACTGTGTATACGTTATTATACATCACTACGTGGGTTCCATCTTAGAGCGGTGGCCATCTTATGGTTGCCCTCACATAGGCTACATAGCATGAAGCAAATACGGGCCTTTTAGAGCACATGTGCCTTTCTTTGACTTTTCTGTGACCTGGGCAGCTTGGCTCCGCTGCCCCAGGTCAGTCTGGTCTCACGAGTTCCCCGTCCTCTGGCCACCTGTGATTAGCATCAGGGCTTGACACACCATAAAGCCTTTACATTAAACACGAACCTCCAGCTAATCTCTCTCACCTGACTGTTCCTGCTTTATGGCTTGTTTTCCAAACAGGAGATGCTCATGTTTATTGTGGCCTATCGATATCTGATGTGGGATCTGAGCCTTACTGGGTAAATAATTGCGGGCTGGCTTAACTGGAATGTGGGATGGTCATCAAGACTCTGCCTTTTCGTTTGAAATGTATACATCCAAATGACCATGCCATAAAACTAGGAATGTATGCCTGAAGCAGGATATTTTGTATTTAAGGAGAAGCCCGTTTCTGTGATTTTTAGCAGTCTCCTAAGAACATACACGCTGTTGTACTTCTTGGATACCTGTAATTGGTCTGCAGCCAATAAACTGATCTTTGACTTCACCCAGAAGACTCTGTGTTTCTGTAGGTCTGAAACAGGAAGAACCTGAAGTCATAGGGTGTGTTCCCCTGCACCGCTGGGCTTAAAATTCCCAGTACTTCAAGACCAACAGGACATGCGGATAAATGTTGCTATTTTGAAGCGTCAAATGCATGAGAACTTAAAGTCATGAATAAAAGTAAAAAAAACAAGGGGATGGGTTTGTGAACAATGGATGAACTGATCTTTATGAAATGTAAGCATGGTGTGATGATCTTCCCCCCTTGCCTGACCAATCATATTTCATATTTTTACAATATTGAAACTTTAGGGGGGGAACATGAAGAACGAAAGGTATAATTAAGATAGCCCTAGTTAGTCAGATAGAGATTTGCTGAATGCGGATGATGAAGAAGGACAGAACCAGATGCTGCGAGTCGTGAATGCTGTCCATGTAGCGGGAGTTGCTGGGGAAGGGGAGCTGAGAGAGCTGAAGATCGTGGAAGAATCTTGAGGAGGAAAAGAATGTCAGGGAGGGGTGCAGTGTGATTAGAGAGGTCCACTATGTAAATGTTGTAAATGTAAATGTTGTAGACTTGTAAAGCGCACAGCTGCCCCAGCAACGGGGCGTCCCGGCGCTGTAGACCGCTGGGGAACCCGTCCTGGCTATCCCTGTGAGATCCTGTCCTGATTCCTATCCTGAAGCCTTTGTCTCCTGATCTATCCCGGGGGACCCTCACCAGCCCTTTGGCCAGGGGGTTGGTCTTCACACCATTCTTGGTGTAACTATATTTGTTCCGTAATTTAGCTATATGCCCTTTTCTCTCTATCCTCTCTTTTTTCCTTAGACATTTTTCATTAAGTCCATGTTATGTTTGGTTGATGATATAATTAATTTTTCTCTACACTGAATGATGGTGATTGCACTGTGTATTTGAAATGGTTCACATGCACTTGAAATTTAGATGAAGATTTAAACTTTCCTGATTCCATGATTATTTACTTCATATTAAATGAATGGTTAACATTTTGTTCAATGTCACCATCAACTAGTTCAACTAATGGTACATCGACCAGAGTAAAGAACTTTTTGATCAGTGAAGGGTTAGTTAGAGATGAACAAAGGTACCAAATAACTAATCCTGATTATTGTGGAAAATTATAAAACTTTGACCAGCTGTTTACTCAATTGTGTGTTTATGGGTCCAGGTGAGTATATGGTAGTAGAGTATCTGTTGTTGGCACGCCGCTGGATCACCATTGTACTTATGCTATTCATATGATTGCTTTGATATAATACCGTGGGACTTCCACTTCGACAACGGGAAATGATTCAAGCATGTGAATCTATGAAAGATCCAATACTGGAGAAGCAGTGAAGACACTGTACTTGGCAGGAAGAAATGATGGAGGCTGAAGCTTCTTGTAGCCCAAAGATCTCTGAAGTGCAGAGCCAACAAGCCTTGGCAACGGCAAGTCGACGCGGCGCAAGGGGTTCGGTCCCAGCGATTTCGATTAGGGATACCGACCTGAAATTTCGGAGAGGACAGGTCAAGGCTGGAGGGAGTTGCAGAACTACCAACTGTGTTGATGAGCCTTTCGAAGCCTGTGGGACGTCAGGAGCAGCAGACCGGTCAGCTTAGTTATGGTGCCTGAAGATGCAGGGGAGTGACTCCTTCACTCCGAGGGAGATTACTTTGGGTGTCCTTGATGACCACAGGTCTGTTGAAGATTCTGGAAGAAGCACAGACAATGAAGAAGACTTGCAGAACAGCGAGAACAGGAGCAGGAGGAGTCTTCCTTGGTGCAGTCTCAGTTCCAGGCGAAGTCCAAGTGTCCAGACGGTCGAAGAGTGACGTGGTTTCAGGCTTGAGTCTTGTCCCACGACAAATCTGAGGAGCCACCCACAGGTAAGCCCTTAAGTACCCTAGGGAAAAGGTTGAAATAACTCAGGGGTCCCTCCCAGAGAAGGGGCTGACAGAGGAGAGGATACTCCCATGCCTTTTGTCCAGTTTCACACCAGAGCAGGAGCCAGGGGCTCACTGAGCTGGCTCAAACCGGAGTATGCAAGGTGGGCACCAAATGTGCCCTTCAAATCAGTTTGGTGGCGCTGGCAAGCGCCTCCATCTCAGCCCAATACAGTAAGTCCTGTCTGGGAGGAGGTCACACATCCCGGTGACAGGAAAACTGAATGTTCTACCTTCCCCTGCTCAAGCCTGGCTCAGCAGAAGAAGGGCAGATTTGCGTCTGTGGCCAGCAGCAGCACTAGCTTGCGGTCATACTCTGAAGGTTGTTACTGGTAGTACAGAGGGGGTACTCCAAGGGAGCACCCCAGTACATGGGATCATACTTCCAACACTGGAATCGGTGTTAGGGTATGAATCCACCATGTTTGACAGCAAACATGCCCAGGTTTGGCACAGCCACTATATAGTTAGCCATCACGTAATGACAGATGCCCACTATATGATTCAAAATGGCTGACCGCACTTAAAAAAGCTTGGAGAATCGACTTTGGGGTTTGTAGGGGTGCCCTGCTCATGCAAGGGTACCCACACACTTATAATCCAGCACCCTGCCTCCAGGATTGAAAGGCCTGCCTAATGGGTGACTTATAGATTTTAAGTGTAGTGACATCAGATATAATACAACTTATATTTGTTGTAAGTGGTGCTACCAACAGCTTACACAGGCTGCAATGGCAGGCCTGTAGTCACAGTTTGAGTGGTCTCTCAAGGGTGGCAGAATACATGCTGCACCCAATGGGAGATCCCAGGTGTACCTATCCCCTGGGTACCTAGGGACTTATAGGGATACACCAGTAGCCAATTCTGGAGGTACTGAAGTACTTACCCCAGTCAAATGTAGGGAGAAAGCACAGTGACGGGGGTTCTGATTAGCAGGATCCCAGTCAGTCTAGTCAAAAACACACAAACACTAGGCAAAAAGTGGGGGTAACCATGCTAGAAGGATCCTACCTTCTACAAAGACTACCAGTCTGCCATTGCTGGCTGGCAGAGCTGTTTTCAAGCTGCTAATTCAACTTTGCCATTTAAAATAATGACTTAGTCCAGACCTTCCTTGTTTATAGTTACATCTAAGGCAGGTCTATCGAGTCTCAAAGCAGAGTGCTGTATATTAAAAAATGGGACATATTATTTTACATGTCCTAACAACAAAGACCACAAATAATTGTTTTTGCTGTATAAAGGCTAGTAGCTCCATTGGCGAGTACAAGGATATATGCTGACAACTCAGCTGTGCTAAATTCTGAATGGGACTACTAAAGTTGATACTTCAAGGTATCAAAAGAATCATTAAATTGCCATAAGAGGGATAAACTCGGGGAAAGCCATGGGACCCAATGGGCTCCCAATAGAGCTGTTTAAACTTGTGACTTCTAAGGTAACACCTGCGCTAGTGCCTTTGTACCTGGAGTGCTACCAAAAAGGGTCCCTTCCAAGTGACTTAAGGCTAGCCTCTGTGGTTGTTATACATAAGCAAGATAAACCAGCGACGAGGTGCGATTCCTATCGACCTATCTCACTGTTAACCGCTGGAGCTAAAATCCTAGCCAAGGTGTTGGCCAACCGATTAATCCCTATCATCTGTAAACGTGTACATCTGGACCAATCAGGCTTTATGCCCGTCCGAAACACGGCCCTCCATCTCAGGAGATTGCATGGGGTACTAGGGAGGGTCAGTACAATTAAAGAAGATGCTGCCCTGCTGTCATTGGATGCAAAAATGGCATTCGATGCGATGGAATGGCCTTATTTATTTGCTGTCCTCGAGCGCATTGGTTTCGGACCACATTTATAAAGTGGGTAAAACTACTATATACAGAACCAACAGCCCAAATAGTTGTTAATCAACACACATCCCGGCGATTTCGAATAGGGAGGGGAACCAGACAGGGCTGCCCCCTGTCGCCCCTTATGCTTGCCCTGATACTGGAACCATTAGCAACATGGGTGAGAGGGGACCCCATGATCAGAGGGTTGAAATGGACTGAACAACACGAAGATAGAATCTCCCTCTATGCAGATGATGTTTTACTATATGTTGCGGCCCCAACTGCCTCGAACCATAGAATTCTCCACATCTTTGCAATTTTTACTAAACACTCAGGCTATACTATTAACTGGACAAAACCCATAATATACATGCTTCAGGGACCCCCACCATGAATGCCCAAAGATAACAACATCACCGTAGCGACCGAGGGATTCCGATATCTAGGTATATATGTAACCCAGCAGCCCTCCCGATTGAATCTCAAAGCCCCACTGACAAGACTCCATAATGATGTGCTCCACTGGAGGACCCTGCCCCTGACTCTCCTGGGCAAGGGCAGCGCTGTTTAAAATGTTGGCTGTACCCCAATTTTTGTATGTGTTGCAGAATACCCCCTACAGGGTCCCAGACACATACTTCACCAGTATAGAGAGTGAGGTTAGGACTGTTTTATGGGATGGGGAAAAAACACGTATTGCGACACATAAAGTGACGAGAGGGTGGTACGATGGGGGAATTGCCCTACCCGACCTCAAACAATATTATTGGGCCTCCCAGCTGGCAGTTATCAACCAATGGGTTTACGCCCCACCGTCTGAACCGGCATATCGGACAGACAAGTGGATAATGGGCCCGGGTGGTTACCAGAGGACACTTTACTCTAACCCTAAACACCAACACTTTAGAGACCACACGGCCCAAACAGTTGCAATTTGGCACCAAGCGACAAAAAAACTGGGGTGGCATAAGAAAATAACACTGACCACTCCTCTATGGGAGACCGAGCAACTTGGTACGCTGAGTAAATGCCTGGGGTTCAATAAATGGGACGTAATTCTTATCGCCTCAGTTGGCGACCTATGGAAGCAAAGCAAGATGGTCCCATTCAGAGACCTTCAAGCAGAATACCAACTGGCTGGGTCGGAGGCTTTCCATTATTTACAAATACGACATGCCATAACAACTGCTGTAACAGGCAGTGAAGCTCTACCTGAGGCGTCTCCACTAGAGGACAGACTCCTAACGGAAGACAATGTCACGCAAAGCTATACCTCTCACATACCGCAAATTAGTAAACAACAATCAGGATCCGCTAATACGTCTCCGGCAACTTTGGGAAATTGATGTTGGGAATCTGCAGGAGGATGACTGGCAAGAAGCACTTTCTTCCCCAAAGAAGTGGCCATTCCAATGAGGCTAAGATTAATTCAATTGGAAACCCTAAACAGGGAATATCTCTTGGCAGGCACGTTGATTAAAATGGGACGGAGACCCGATCCCGGGTGCCCTAGGAAGTGCGCTGAGGAAGGAACATTCTTCCATGTATTCTGGGATTGTCCAAGCATCTGCCCATACTGGGAGAGGATTATCTCCACACTTAACGAGGTAGGTGGGAAAGATATCATCAACTCCCCACAACTCTGCCTACTAAATACATCGGAGGCCACCGACTTAACCCAAACCGAACGCACGTGGGTCTCACTGGGGTTCGCGCCCTTGCCAAAAGGAACATTGCTCAGAAATGGGGAACGGGGGACTTGCCAACATACCGAGGATGAGCGAATGATATGGATAGTGCAATGATTGAGGAGAAAGAGGTATTTAAGCACAGGGGTTGCCCTAAGAAATGGGATCAAAAATGGGCTAAATGGAATGTATCGAGGGGTGATTCATGTGTCTCCCCAGTGGAGGAACTACGAAGAGAAAGGGTGGGAATTGATCTTCTCCAGATGTGATGGGGAAGGAGAGCTACGTTCCAAACTGTATGTTCGAACTAATCACTGCTGACCTACTGTACTGTCTTGATATTTCTAGATCTTGTACTCTTTCTCTGCTGTATTGTCACAACTGTTCAATAAAAAGAAAATATATAAAAAAAAAAAGATTCAATAAATTAAACCTGGCTTGATGAGTATAATTTAGTGTAACTTTTAAATAAATGGAAACTTTAGACATTTCCCACTCTGTTGCCTAAGTTGTCCAGTGACCCCTTTCGGTTCCTGGCACAAGATAGCCTTCTGCCCTCCTGGGGAATGTGTGAAAGACTCACGAAGGAACACAAAGAGCCTGCCATTGGAAGAGGTATTCTATCTTTCTGGCAGGAAGGCCACACAGGGTGTGAGCCGAAAAGTTGTGATACAAAGAAAAACCCACCTTTGAACGGCGAATGGTGGACACACGTGAAAGGGCGGCACTTCTGTTCTGGTAGATGGGTTGGAGTTGGGAACACAGAGGAGAAAACAGTCGGCAAACCAGTTGTTATGAGGGCGTTTTGCCCTTAGTTAGCCACACCTCTAGGGTGGGCTACCAAGCTCCACACAGCAACAGAGGGGTACTAGCATTTTGGGAGTGAGCAGAATATTGCATTCTACGACATCTTAGATGCCACACATGACAGGACGTTGTCATCATATGAGAAGGGACCTGTTAGCCCACTGGCACCCCCAAGGGCAAGTTCTGGGCATTTAGCTGGCACCCATGCCTCAGATCACATCTGTACTGAAGAGTAGACTGAAAAAGAACAGCCTTGATTACCTGGATCCAGTAAAGAGGGGCTGCATCAATACTGAACTGTACCTGCTGCACTTTGGGCTAGCAAAGAGAAAACTGTGTCTGTGGTACCTTGCTTGAGCAAAAGTCGTCCCTGAGCCTCAGACAGAAGGAGTGAGTCTAAGAGTCAGTAGGCTGGCTTCCTATTACAGCTTCAGCGCCACAAAAGCTGATGTAGCCTGCCTTGATGTATTGGTCGCCAAGAATGTCTGATGCCACTGACTGCTGAAGTGCAGCCTGGGAGACTGAGTCCTGACCCTCAAAAGTTGCACCCAAGTCTGTCGGACCCAGTAAAGTCATTGGAGTGCAGTTTGGCTGCCCAAGATGGAAGTTACAACCAATTGAACAAGTTACTTACCTTCGGTAACGATGTATCTGTAAGAAACATTAGTTAGTTAGATTCCTCACCTTAGAATATCCCCAGGCGTCAGGCTGGATCCGGAAAGATTTTTGTAGCAATACCCCTTGCGCGTCGCTAGGCGTCGTCTGCGGCTCCGCGTCCGTCGTTGGCGTCGTGCGCCGGAATGACGTCGTCGGAGTACTTAGACGCCGCCCTCGCGCGCTGACGACAGTTCTTGTACATAGCTTTCCGAGCCAGGAACGCAGAGCCATGCAAGAGACTGACACTGGTGCCAAAAAGCGTAGGGCCCTGAACAGGATGACCTTAACCCTAGATGTCAGTTCGCAGAGCGGGGAGGATGGGTGGGTCGGTGAGGAATCTAACTAACTAATGTTTCTTACAGATACATCGTTACCGAAGGTAAGTAACTTGTTCATCTGAAAGAAACACGTTAGTTAGATTCCTCACTTTAGAATATATACCCCAGCAATACCAACCCCGGTGGAGGGTCTGCGAACCAACATCACACCAGAAAGTCCTGGAGAACAGAACGGCCAAAGAAGCCATCTCTCCGGACTTGGCTGTCCAGGCAATAGTGCTTGGCGAACGTGTGCAGTGAGGCCCACGTCGCCGCCTGACAGATGTCCTGCAAGGGAACTCCCCGTCCCAGGGCAGTAGTCGCCGCCGTGGCACGGGTGGAATGGGCTCGCAGCCCAACAGGAGGGTCCTTTTTCGCCAAGGAGTAACAAACTTTTATACACATGACGACCCACCGTGAGATGGTCCGTTTGTGTACGGCTCTCCCCTTCTTAGCACCTACGTATCCAACAAAAAGTTGGTCGTCCACCCGGAACTGTCTGGTGCGGTCCAAATAAAAGGACAGCGCACGTTTTGGGTCCAGACGGTGGAGCCTCTCTTCCTCTTTCGAAGGATGCGGAGGCGGAAAGAAGGTGGGCAAAGTGACCGATTTCCCGATGTGAAAGGGGGTCACCACTTTCGGAAGAAAAGAAGGACGAGTCCGGAGGACAACCTTGTCCGGATGAACAGAAAGAAAGGGAGGCTTAGATGACAGAGCCTGTAGCTCACTCACCTGTCTAGCCGAGGTGATAGCAACCAGGAAAGCAGTCTTAAGAGTCTGAAGACGAAGTGGACAATTGTGAAGTGGCTCAAAGGGAGCGCACATCATAAAGGTCAAAACAAGATTTAAATCCCACTGAGGCATTACAAAGGGGACAGGAGGAAACATGTGAGTAATGCCTTTAAGAAAGCGCGAAACAACAGGGGACTTGAAAAGAGAAGGCTGATCAGGAAGCCGTAAGAAAGCAGAGATTGCAGAAAGATAACCTTTCAAGGTGCCCAGAGAAGAGGCCTGCTGGGCCAAAGAAAGAAGAAAGAGTAGAACCTCAGAAAGAGGGTCGGAAAGGGGATCCACGGCCTTTGCTGTGCACCATGCCACAAATTTGTTCCACCTGCAGGCGTATACCGATTTTGTGGAGGGACGCCTGGCTGCCAGAATCACATCACAGACTTCAGGAGGTAAGTCAAATGGCATCAACTGTCGCCGCTCAATCTCCACGCATGGAGGTGGAGACTGGACAGGTTCGGGTGGAGGACCGTCCCCTGCTGCTGCGACAGAAGGTCCTCCTGAAGAGGGCAGTCGTATCGGAGGATCGATTGACATACTGTGTAGCTCGGGATACCAGTACCTTTGTGCCCAATCCGGAGCCACTAAGATGACTTGGGCCCGGTCGCGCCTGATCTTCTTCAGCACTCTGGGCAGAAGTGGTATAGGTGGAAAGGCGTACAACAGACCGCAACTCCACTCGAGACGAAAAGTGTCTCCGAGCGAGTGCCGCCTTGGAAATTCCAACGCGCAGAACTGCTGACATTGCGCGTTCTCTTCGGTGGCGAATAGATCTAACCAAGGCTCTCCCCACTGCAAAAAGAGACCTTGCGCCACGTCCGAGTTCAGACGCCATTTGTGATCCATCATGCACCGGCGGCTGAGTTCGTCCGCTCTGGCGTTCAGAGAGACCGCCAGATGTTGAACCAACAGGATGATGTCCTGGTGTTCCAGCCATGTCCAGAGGCGCAGAGCCTCCTGACAAAGGGTCCACGACCCCACCCCGCCCTGTTTGTTGCAATACTACATGGCGGTGGTGTTGTCTGTGAACACCTGCACGACACTTCCCCGGACAGAGGGAAGGAAGGCTTTCAGTGCAAGCCGGATCGCTCTCAGCTCCAACAGGTTGATATGGAGTTGAGACTCCGCCGGAGGCCAGAGGCCTCTGATCTCCGCCTCTCCCATATGGCCCCCCCATCCCAGGTGGGACGCGTCCATCACTACTACATGCTCCGGTTGGGGTAGGGAGAGGCATCTGCCCCTGACTCAATCGCGGTCCGTGAGCCACCACTGCAACTGTTTCGCAGTGCCCTCCGAGATCAAGACATGGTCGGACAGGTTGCCTCGATGCTGGGCCCACTGAAACTTCAGGTCCCACTGCAGAGCCCACATTCGCCACCTGGCGTAATGCACCAACAGGATGCAGGAGGCCATCAGCCCCAGAAGCCGCAGCACTAACCTGACCGAAACCCAGGATAGAGGCCGAAAGATGGGAATCAGAGCCTGAATATCTCGGACCCGCTGTTCCGGAGGATAAGCCCGGAACTGCGCCGAATCGAGAACCGCTCCGATGAAGAGGAGCTTCTGGGAGGGTCTCAGGTGTGACTTCGGCATGTTGATGGAGAACCCCAGCAAATGCAGGAGGTCGGCTGTAGTCTGGAGGTGGGAGACGACTTGCTGGGGCGAGCCCGCCTTCAACAGCCAGTCGTCGAGATAGGGGAAGACTGGAACCCCCGATCTGCGCAGATGAGCTGCGACCACCGCCATCACTTTCGTGAACACCCGAGGGGCACTGGTAAGGCTGAAGTGGAGCACGGTGAACTGAAAGTGCTCCTGACCAACCGTGAACCGCAGGTAACGCCGGTGGGCCGGCAGGACGGGGATGTGAAAATAGGCGTCCTGCAAGTCCAAAGCTACCATCCAGTCTCCAGGGTCGAGGGCAGCCAGAACCTGAGCTAAAGTTAGCATCTTGAGCCGTTCCTTCTGGAGGAAGGCGTTGACACTCCTGAGGTCCAAGATAGGGCGTAGGCCCCCTTTGCCCTTCTTGGGAACCAGAAAGTAGTGGGAATAGCAACCACGGCCTACTTCTGGACCAGGAACGCGCTCGACGGCCTCTTTGGCCAAGAGGGCCGTAACTTCCTCCCGCAGAAGGCATGGCTGGAGGGGTCGTCTCGAAGGGGAGGGAGTAGCCCCTTCGGACGATTTGCAGCACCCATCTGTCCGAAGTGATGGATCGCCAGTGGAGCAGGTGATGGCGAACTCTGCCGCCCGCTGGCGTAGAATGGGCCTGAAAGCTCGGACTAGGAGGGCTTTGAGGCGGATGCTGCCGGGGTGGATGTGGACTGACCGGCATGTTGTCCTCCAGTACCGCCACGGCGGAATCCACGTCCGCGTGCAGGTTGGGTCTGCGGCCGGTGGCTAGGCGGATGTGAGGAGGCGCCCCTTCCTTGGCCACGAAAGGGGCGAAAGGTGGAAGTTTGCGGCCGTGGGGCCGAGAGACCCAAGGACCTGGCCGTAGCCCGGGAGTCCTTAAAACGAGCCAGCGCACTATCCACCTTCTCACCAAAAAGGCGAGTGCCATCAAAGGGCATATCCATGAGGGAACTCTGGACATTCCCCGAAAAAAGACGTGGACCGCAGCCAGGCGTGGCGCCGGAGCACCACCGTGGTGGAAATCGCCCTACCCAGCGAGTCCCTGGTGTCTAGTCCCCACCCTATGGCATGTCGTGCTGCATCTCGCCCGTCAACAAGCGCCTGGGAGAGACGTGTCCGAGCCTCCTCCGGACACTGGGGCAGCATGTCCTCCACCGCATCCCACAGAGAGTGGGAGAAATGGTCCAAGAGGCAAGTGGTGTTCAAAGACCGCAGGCCCAAACTCAGGGAAGAGAACAGTTTCTTTCCGAACTGTTCCAGCCTCTTGGATTCCCGATCCGGAGGAGCGGACGGAAAGGAGGATTGGGAAGTAGAGGCCTGGATAACCAGGCTCTCGGGGGTGGGGTGTTGGGACAGGAAACTGGGGTCGCCCGGAGCAGGGCGGTGGCGCCGGGCCACGTTCCGATCCACAGGAGGAACTGTGGAGGGCTTGGACCAAGTGCCCTGCAGAACGTCGATGAGGGCCTCATTGAACTGCAGCAGAGGCTCTGTGGAGCTTGCTGACGGTTGAAGCACCTCTGTGAGGATATTAGTCCTCACGGCCACAGCAGGCAACTCTAGCCCCAGGGCTTCGGCCGCCTTGCGCAGCACCACTGAAAAAGCTGCACCTTCCTCCGAGGCCACAGTCAGAGGAGAGATGAAACCAGCGTCCGGGGAAGTGTCCAGACCACTGGCATCCCCCAGTTCGTCTGCCCAGTCCTGTGAAAGTTGGCCCTGTAGGGCCATAGGGTCCTCAGACCCCTCCCAGTCGCCCCCGTCATCCAATTCCTGATAAACAGGAGGAATGATCGGAGCCGGGCGGTAGATGAAACGCTCATCCATCGGCGTCGGGTGCGGCATCAAGCGGCGCCGCGCTGGGCCCGGACAGGGGCTAAACCGGGGGACAGCGTCGTCCGGAGACGGCGCCGGGGGCGGAACCGGTGTCGGCGGCGGCGGAGGAGGCGTCGTGAGGTCGACCGGCGCCGGCAGAGATCCAGGCCTGGATCCCTCGGGGACCTGCGGCGTCGGGACCGAAGTCGTTGACGGTGCCGGAGCCGGAGCCGCCGGCACGCGAGGTCGCCCAGTCGAGCCCGCGGGGGCCGAAGGCGCGCCGGCAGGCGTCGACGGCAGAGCCAGGCCCCTCATGGCCGAGAGGAAGGCACTGACCTCCGCCGGAGTCGCGTCAGTCCCAGGGACCGGCGGGTATGGGGACGGACACGGCTCCTGCGGCTCCAACGGAGCCGCGGGGGTGGGACCACCCTGACACTCGGCCGAGTCGCGCAACCGGCGAGGGGAGTCCGAAGAGCGGTGTCGCCTCTTGGACTTCTTAGATCGCTTCGACTTACCCGAAGACTTCGAGCCCGACGAGCGATGATGGTGACTGCGGATCCGCGACCGGTCCTTGGACCTCCTCCTGGACCGGGACCGTGAGCGGCGCAGAGCCGAGTGCCGAAGCTCGAGAAGCTTAGGGGACCGCTCCCGCCTAGCCTTCTAGGTCAAGGCCTGACAATCGGGGCACGACTCCGCGTCGTGGTCGGCCCCCAGGCAGTAAAGGCACCGGCGATGGTGGTCCGTCACTGACATCAGTCGATGACAGGAGTCACAGGCTTTAAACCCGGGCATCCTACCGGCACCAGAGTCGAGTCGACAGAGGACCAAAAAGAGTCAACAAAGTTTAGTCAGAAATTGACTAAGGGGTAAGCTCTTCCCGGATCGGTGCTGTCTGGCGCGGAAAAAAGAAGAACTGACGTCAGCGCGCGAGGGCGGCGTCCAAGTACTCCGATAACGTCATTCCGGCGCACGACGCCAACAACGGACGTGCGCCGCAGACGACGCCTAGTGACGTGCAAGGGGTATTGCTATAAAAATCTTTCTGGATCCAGCCTGACGCCTGGGGTTATTCTAAGGTGAGGAATCTAACTAACGTGTTTCTTTCAGATAAAGTGAATTGTTGTTTTCGTTGTAACCAGAGACCAGTAGACCGTTGGCAACAGGTTTGTTTTTGGCTTGACTTCAACCGGACTTCAAGGGACATTGCTCCCTGTGGCCAAAATTGCCCCACCACCTTAGTGGACCAAAGAAAGACCTATGTCACAGGATTTGCATCCTCACCATCATCTCCTTCCTGCATCAGGACTATTTAATTATAGTCTAGGGGTTCACTCATAGAGCCTGGAACTGGACTGTAAACTGCTTTGACTGCAAGGTAACTGTCCTACCAAGCTTCAACGCCCTCGGTGACCTGTTCCCTGTGGAGTTGGCTGTCCAAAGCAGGCCGGAGTAGCATTTCCATCTCTAACAAAATGTTTTCAAAGCAAATTTAACCCCTGTAGTTGCCAATGCTTGTTTTCAATTTGAAGGAAAAGCAGTAATTTATTATTTGCCAATTGATTTATATCTCCAGAACCCTCCAGTGGATTTTGTTAATTTTGATGTCTTAAAACTTCTAAAAAATAAGAGCTATGTTTATAAATTCATGACAGATTTTCTTTGTGTTGTGTTTTTCTCGTACTCAACTGTTTTGGTACTTCCAAAATGCTTTGCACTTGTTCATTTGACAAAGGCTTACTACTTGTTGCCACAGCTATCCAGGGTAGAGCTAAGCTGTTGGAAACAAGCCTGACTAGATGGGTTTGTGAGTTTAATAAACAGTAAGGCCACACAACCAAACCATATAATAAAACACTTTCTTCACATTGGGGTGTTAAAAAGGGGTTGTATAGCTGTGTTTTCAGTCAAACATATAGCGATTTAATTTGGCTAATAGGGAGTACTTTTTAAAACTGAAAAACAACATTAGTGGAAAATATGAAAAAGAATTTCAATTAAAATGTTTTAAATAGTGTTACTGGAATCCTGCACGTACATGGATATATTTAAACATCAGAGGGAATCTCATGACAGAGAAGCTTCATAATCACAAATGAGTACCCACTCTCAGCCCACCATTCAGATACATTAGATACAGCATCCAATCTCTCTGTCCATAGTTCCAAACCATGGAATTATGTTCAGCTTAACTTCAGATGGAAAATAATCTAACTCATATTCAGAAGATCATTAAAGACTAACCTCTTCTTCACATTTAGATAGTCAAGTTCTCTCAATGAAAGGCTACTCCAGATGGGCATTTAGGTCAACATGCTCTCCACCACCTGGCTTTTCAAATATATTAGATGGCCACTTGTTACTACCTACTTATGCATCCATCCAACAAAGCACTCTCAGGCTACAATAGGTTGGTTATTCATGCTTTACAAAACCCCAGAATAAAATAAAAAATATAACAGGATTGTAACCTCCTTTTTCTGAATGCGGGGCCTGCCCGAGGCATGGGACAAGAAGATTGAGTGACCGAAGATGAGGAGATGATGCATCAGAACAAACTGACGATAAGCTATAATGACCTTAGGCAAGGTAACAACAGTGAGGTGCTGATGATAAAGAAAGAGGTGACTACTGTGACCTTGACAACCATGGACGGCAAGGCCTTCTTAGGATAACACATCTTGTAATTTTCCTTCTGATATGATGAGGTAGGTGATGTCAACTGTAATGATGGAGGAGAAGTCTCTTGTCAGGATGATCGTAGGAAAGTAGGATCTGCTTTTATGTTTTCCCCACTTTTTGCTTGGTGTCAGTATGTTTTAACTGTAGTTTGGTGGGGCCCCAGCATTTTGTGCGCTCTCCCCCAAAATGGCTTTGGTAATTACTTTTGTACCTCCACAATTGGCTACTACTGTACTCTTGTAAGTCCCTAGTATATGGTACTAAGGTCCCCAGGTCAAAGGTACACCATGGGTCTCCCATGGGCTGCAGCATGTATTGGGCCACCCATGGCAGGGCACTTGAACTTGAACCCATTGCAGCCTGTGTGAGGTGTTGCTTGCACCTCCAACGACAGATATACGTTTTGTTATATCTGAGGTCACTAAACTTAAAACCTATAAGGCACCCCTATGGAAGGCCCTTCAGTCTTGAGGGCAGGGTGCTAGGTTATAAGTGTGAGGGTGCCCCTGCATGAGCAGGACACCCTTACAAACCCCGGAGTCAATTCTCCAGGCTTTGTAAGTATGGTCAGTCATCTTAAGACATATAGTGGACATCAGTCATTACGGCATGTATAACTATATAATGGCTGGGCCGTAACTGGTATGTTTGGTATCAAAGATGTTGGAATCATACCTCAACATCGATTCCGGTGTTGAAGGTATGATCCCATGTACTGGGTACTTAGGGGAGCCTCATGTACTTCTGGTTACAGCCTTTCAGGGTCTCCCAGCAAGCTAGTGCTGCTGCCGACCACAGACACTGTTCTGCCCTTCTGCTGCTGATGTGAGCTTGAGCACGGGAAGGTTTACTGTCACAGGGAGGTGTGACTACCTCCCAGACTGGACTTAGAGTATTGGTCTGGGATGGGAGCGCTTTCCAGTGCCACCATGCTGCACTGAAGGGCACATCTGGTGCCCTCCTTGCATACACCGGTATGAGCCAGTTCAGGAATCCTTGGTCCCTGCTCTGGCACGAAACTGGACAAAGGACAGGGGAGTATTCTCCCCGCTGTCCAGCCCCCTCCTCTGGGAGGGATCCCCAAGACATTCCTTTCCTCCGCTATTTAAGGGCTCCCCAATGGGTGAGTCCTTAGATTCGTCATGGAACAAGACTCACCTCTGAACCCAAGACACTCTTCGACCGTCTGGACACTTGGACTTCACCTGGAACCGAGACTGCATCAAGGAAGACTGCTGGTGCTGATCTCAGTTTTCTGCAACTTGTCTGCCTTGTCTGTGTCAGTGCTTGGCTCAGATTCTCCAGAAGACTTGTGGGCATCAAGGACATGTGAAGAAATCTCCCCTGGAGTGAAGGAGTCACACCTTGCATCCGCTGGCACCGCAATGAAACCAACTGGCCTGCAGCTCCGGTCGTCCTACGGACTTCCTGAGGCCCAGCAACACAGGTGGTGGTTCTGTGGCTCTCCGGAGGCCTGACCTGTCTTCCCTGAAATTTGGAGCCCAGTATCCCTCGTTGGTGTCGCAGGGACTAAACCCCTGTGCACTGTGTCAACATGCCGTTGCCAAGGCTTGTTGCCTCTGCACTCCAGAGATCTTGGGGTTACAAGAAGCTCCAGCCTCTAGCACCTCATCCCTCGAATATCAGTGTCCTCACTGCATCCGTTGCACTGTGGGCCTTCTATCTTTTGTGCGCTGCCTGGGGCCCGCTTGCGACTCCTGTGCTTTTGGCCTGGGGGTCCTCTTGACGGTCTTCTCCTGCTTTGGTGGGCTCTCCTGCTTGCTCAGAGCCTACTCTGACTCTCCTTCACTTGGAGAGTCCCTTGAATCTTGCTGGTTCCAACAACTGCATCTTGTCGTCTTCCACGCCAGTTGCGGCTACCAAGAACCTAGATACCGATATTAGAAGTGGGACAGCTCATGTACGGCTTCCGGTCTACAACAGCATCACCTGGTCCCCACTGCTGCAGTGACAAGGTCCTCTCCTGAGCTCCCTGCCAAGGGTGGGCATTGTGATTCCTGCCTCCTGGTCACCTCCGAGTGGCATAGACTCTGTCCCCTCTGCTTGTAGGTTCTCCCCTTGAAGAATCCACCCTTAAATTCAACCGGACATCTTCACAGACTTCTCCCAAGTCTTCCATTGTCATCTACAAGAGATTCCGTCGTCACTTCACCCCTATGCACCTGGCTTCCCTGGTGCAGGTAACCTGGTTCCTGGGCCATCCACGGGTGAGGTGGCTCTCCAATGTTCCATCCTCCAGAGGGTTTCTCCAGGGTCCTTTTTCTTTAAATGTGCAACTGTGACTTCTCCATTGACTTCTATTGGGCTTGTGGCTGTGTTTCCACTCTGAACACAGCCTCCGCGGGGTTCCTGGGTACTTACCTTGGATGTTTCCTGGTTCTCCAAGCTCCTTCGAGTCCTCTGGTCCCGGTCTTATTTGCAGTTAGCATTCCACTTCTTTAGTATATTGTTTTGTCTCCTCATGGAAACCAGTGTATATTTGTGCTACTTACCTGATTTCTTTGAAGTATTTTCATGTGTATTGTTAATATCTCCGGCTAGCAGATATACCAATGTGATAGTGATTGAGCTGGGTAATAAATAATCTTCTTTTTCATAAACATTTTCATCTAATCTACACTACTGATGAAATGTAACAAAACAACCTGTTTTACACTGCTCCAAGACAAGCTCAAGGGCTGCTCTCCACAGCTACCACTTTTAGAGCCTAATGTTATCAAAGACCAGTAAAATCACTGTAAGGGTTGCCTGGATTAGTGCAAGGTGCATCACTCCTTTAAGTCTGCACCATATACTAAGCCAGCCTTCTACAATGATCCATAGAATTGTCCTTGGGATTTTGTTCTGGCCTTCCCTGTAACACTTAGTATGGAGGCCTTGCCATCCTCCAGACCAGTAGCAATGATCCACCTCTTTTAATTGCTCTCACACCAGAGTATTCAATGCTGGATTGTCAATACATAAAAGTGCACTTCAAGCCACAGAGGCGTGTAGCTTTTACCCTATGACCATGATCTGAGGATACTGCCAGTTTGCAGCAGTAACTTTGTATAGCAACGGAAAGCTCCTGTTTGCCTGTAGCCCATGGCCTCAGACATCAAGTACCTGTCTGGATTGGGTGTTGAATCCAACTCTATCAAGCAGCAAGTCATTATATGCCGCAGCAACTGCACCTGAAGTATGCCATATGGATAACCAACTCCTTTATACTTTGCAATAGAAGTCTTTATGCAGAGACATATGGCTTGGCATGCCCATTACACATCCCAACAGACATCTGCTCTCCTTCTCCCCTTGCAGGTAGAAATCCTGGAAGAATCAATCAATCAGGGAATTGTAAGCGCGCTACTCACCCGTGAGGGTCTCAAGGCACTGTAGAATGCTTGTGAAAATGTTCTCAACAAGCAAGCTCAGCATATGTAGACTCCTCGAAGATGGATGATTTTGAAGATGTTCTGCATCCAGTTATTTTGTGCTTTTTGCAAAACGTTTTGAATGCCCAGAAACACCTTTTGTTTTGTGTGTGACCCACCCATATAAAATAAACCTACAAGTCTCTCTTGGCCATATCTCGCATTGTCTTGTTTGAAAAGATCTAAAAAATGTGCACGTCTCCACATCATGGGGATTCCCAAATAAAAGTAGTCATTGGGGAACAGGAAACTCCAGCGCTAAAGGGTGTTCTGGCTGCAGCATTTTAATTTTCCGCATAAGCTATGTTTTTAGGTCTCAGACAGCGCATGCACTGTCTCGAAGAGACGTCTTGTGTTCTATCTGTGGGCTTACAGGCCACCCATCTGCTACCATTGGTAAACTTCAGCACTGCTTTCATTATTTTTGATGCCATTCATCATGGCATGCAGGCATCAAGCCCTCTTCTTATGTTTGGCCCTCCCACAGAGCATGAACCAAGTACATCTCTCCTTACATTGCTCTCGGTTTATGGAGCTATTTTTTTCAAGCACTGCTTAGGAATACTTATATTTTCAGGCCGTATCCCTTGTACACATACACACATACCACGAAAAGGCATGCTTGTGTCCATAAATGAATGCATTTCTTAAGAAGTTGTTATAACACGCACACAACTTATTATTTTTTTTGCACGATCCGATGGTATTGGAGCGCCTGCTCCGTCCTCTGTCTTGTCATAGCACTGAACACAAGCCGATGGTATTGAAGTGCTTTCTCCCGCCCTCTCCCATCATTGCTTGCCCATCTCCCCATCCCTTCCTGCTTCCCTGCTTGACCCGTCCCCCCAAAACACTTATTGCGAAATTGCCTTTGTTTTTTCTGCTTTTAACTGTTTTTAATTGTTAAAACATTTTAAACTGCAAACGGCGATACTTGCACTCTTAAAAGACTATATTTGCGATTTTTGCACACATACTCTCTCCCGGAGACCGCTGTTCCACGCGGGACGCCATCTTGGGAGGAGGCAGGTCACTGGACCAGTCTTTTTCACCCCTGACTCTACAAATAATGAGGCTGGCGCAAGCGCGTGCAGTGGACACGCGCAGCGGGCGTGCCGCTGGTGCGCCAAAGGCGCGCCTAAGGCAAGCCCGTCTGCACCCGTCCACGCCAGGGCCGCGCCTAGCGCCAGTCCCCCTGTCCAATTTTACTCAGGGAAACCAAGCATAACTGCTTATTCTAGTGAAACACTTCATAGCTTCAATACCAACAAACACTCCAGTTGTTTATATCTCCAACCTGCGTACTGTCTTCCACACTCCCAGCTGACATGTCCGGGTTGTGGTACCAATCTGCCTGAACTAATACTACAACCAATTAAATCCTCAACTAAAATCGGCAGATATAAAAAAAATATACTGCCTAATCAAGTTTGGAAATGTGTCCTTATAAATGCCCGATCTTTAGTTAAACACAACTCCGAGTGTGAAACATTAATTGTCGATGAGGAAATAAGCATTTAATTTGTCACAGGATCCTGGACAGATGATGCCTCGGGCCCGGACTTGGCTAAAGCCACCCCGCCTGATTACCTTTGTTACACACTGAATAGGCCAAATAGGAAAGGGGGTGGCCTAGTGGTCATCTACCACAATTCAATAAGGGCTTCTTTTAATCTACTTGTTAACTCGGAATATGAAGCATTAGACTTCTGTTTCTACCTCTCACACCACTTTACCTTCATAAGCACTCTCATTTATAGAGCGCCAGGCCCTAGAAGCCAATTTCGTAGGCAAGCAGACAGCATACTGGCAAATGCACTGAGTGCCAACTCACACACGATACTCGGAGATTTTAATTTCTACTTGGAAATACTCTCTGATCGTGATACCACTAATTTGCAGGACATGATGAGCAATGTTGGTCTAGAGCAACTGGTGATCGGTGCTACACATAAGGTCGGGCACACACTCAACGGCATCTTATCTGACGAAACACAACTGCCCTTTACGGGCATTCTCCCAGTAGTTTGGTCAGATCACAAGGCAATGCTATTTGAGCTCACTGCTCCCAACCATCACACATGTCAACCAGAAAAAAAATACAAATGACTAGGAGAGCCTGGAACAAGATAAATGCTGAGGAATTGCAGGAGCTGTTAACTGCAACATCGCCTTCTTTCTCTACAGATTTGGATGAAGCAGCCCAATCATATACCATATGGGTTGAGGCAGCCGGCAATAAGCTCGCTCCAAAAAAACTCATCCGCCCTAATAGGGCACGCCCATCCTCCCCCTGGTACTCTCAAGAACTAAGAGACCAAAAATTGGTTTGCAAACACCTAGAAAGAAACTGGAGGAAGGAATATCATGACAGTGATAAGAACGAATACAAACTCAGCATAGCTCACTATAAACAGTTGCGTCTAAAAGCTAAACAAGAGTTCTTCACCAATCGAATTAACCTTGCCAAAAATTCAAGCAAAGAACTATTTAAAACGGTTACATCTCTGGCATACCCGGCTACTCCTACTATCACTGCGAGTCAGGAATTATGTGACAAAATTGCTCAATTCTTCCAGCTCAAAGTGGAGTCAATTTTCACAAATGCGACAGCCAAATCCATCACCCTCCAGTCCGATGACGGTCAATTAGGAAAGGGCTCTTAGGTACATTTTGATAGGTTTGCCCCGCAACACCTATGGAAACCTTAAATCTCATTAGGACAACGAAATCAGGTTCTCCTTATGACCCCTGTCCAATTTCCATTATAAAACTGGCGTCGGAACCAGTTGCTTTGGCTCTATCTTCCGTCATAAATTCTATGTTTTCTGAAGGCTACTTTCCCAAAATTTGGAAAAGCGCATCAATATTGCCTGTGCTTCAAAAAGCTACTCGGGACCCTAAAGACCCAAATAACTTTAGACCGATCTCTAGACTCCGTCTCCCGGTGAAAGTGGCAGAGAAACTCATGAACACACAACTTAGTAGGTTCCTGCTAGATTCACAGGCGCTGGATCCCTCGGAATATGGCTTTAGAGCTGGGCACAGCACCGAGTCAGCTCTTATCAAGTCCACAGAAGAGATCAGGTCCGTACTTGATTTAGGAGGTAAAGCGGTGATGATCATGCTAGATCTCTCTGCGGCCTTTGATACGGTCCATCACGTTTTATTGATGGACCGTTTGGAGATTGCAATCCATGGTACCGCCTGGGATTTGCTTGAATCCTTTCTTTCTAACAGAATTCAAACAGTTGCGTTATGGGAATATTCTTCCAAACCGTTCTCTTTGCCGTGTGAAGTCCCTCAGGGCTCCTCTTTGAGCCCAACGCTTTTCAATACCTATGTCTCATCATTGGCCCCACTTATTAAATCATACGGCTTCTCCCTAACCTCTTACACAGATGACAACCAAATTGTGGTGTCATTACTGCCATTGTCAATGATGAGAACAGCATCACGTCTCCAAGAGTGCATGTCAGCTGTAGGCAGCTGGATGGCCGAGAACTGTCTTAAACTTAACTCCGGAAAAACTGAAGTGGTGCTGTTCGGTAATGACCCCAGTTTTTGGACTCCTGCATGGTGGCTGGACTCACTGGGCCCCCTACCCACCCCCAAGAAAAAAGCAAAAAATCTGGGGGTCTGGGTTGATGATAAACTCAGTTTTAAAGACCAGGTGAATGCGGTGGTATCCTCTACCTCCTATACTCTCGGAGCATGCAGGAAAATAATGCCATACCTCCCCAAAGACAGTATACAAACAGTCATCATTACCCTAGCCTTGTCTAGGCTTGACTACTGTAATGGGCTTTACCTCACTCTGCAAGAGGGGCTCATGCACAAACTACAAATCATTCAGAATGCAGCGGCTCGGTTGATTACAGGTACACCAAAATATGTCTCTATCTCGGCTGAGGTTAAAAGGCTTCATTGGTTGCCCATAAGAAAACGGATTCAGTTTAAAGCCCTGTGCTTGGTCCACAAAGCACTCCATGGAGTCGGCCCAGAGTTCCTTAAACAATCATTTGTTTGGTATGTACCTAAAAGACCGCTACGCTCAACAGAAGCAAAGCTGATTTCGGTACCCAGAGTAAGCAAAGCTAGCTGGGGGGGTAGAAGTTTTGTGGCCTGCGAAGCGAAGGCCTGGAATGGCCTTCCGCTACATCTCAGATCCACAACAAACCTATTCTCTTTTAGGAAGGCCTTAAAAACTTGGCTTTTCTCTTCGTAATCTCATGAATGGTCTCTCTCCCGCGGGCCTCTGTAGGACTTCACACAGCGCCAGGACACCCTTGGGTAACAGTTGCACTCTATAAATTGCAATAACATATCATAACATACCTTCCTCATCACTGCTACTTTAATTAAAAAACAATTTGCACGATCCAATGGTATTGGAGCACATGTTCCATCCTCTTTCTTGCCATAGTGCTAACATCAGCCTTAGGTACTGGACCACTTTAAGTGCACACTAGTTACATTACACAGTGACACATTCATTGCTTTCGGTAGAGGGAACCATAAATAATTTGCCCCAAATCGCAAATTGTTCAGCTGACCCCGATAGTTGAACCTGGTTCTCCAGTTCCCCTGTCAGTAGCTTTTTCCGTTATGCCCCACCCTCACTTCACTTCAAAGCTCCTCAACTGTTTCTCTGTATCACTTCCACATTTGTTCAGCAAGACCCCGTTAACACCGAACAAGCAATGGCAAAGTCAATAGATCTCGGCAATGCCTGCACTACTGGCCTGGTCAACGTGAATGTCTTTAGACAGTGCTGTCGAGCAGCACATTTGCTGTTCAGCATGGCTGAAAGTCACTGAAAAAAAACGTTATGATGCAGCCAGCGCAGGCCACGTCATATCGCTTTTTTGTGTTAAGAGTTGCAGGACAGTAAACTCAACATGCGGGTGTGAAGAGGCTCGGCGTTGGCTCATAATCCTGTGATTGTGGGCTTTCAGTAACTTTCAGCCATGTTGAACAACAGATGTGCTGCTAGACAACATGGCTAAAAGACATTCACATTGACAAGGCTAATAGCTCGATCATTGCAGAGACTTATTGGCTTTGCCAATGCTTTCCTTGTGTGTTGACTGAGACATAACTTAAAAGTGCAAAGACATTGAACCTGCTCTCAAAAGGTCATCAGAACACAAAGTAATCTTAAGCCCACACAATGAATTTCACCTCAGTCATACAGATCAATTACTCTTCTGAAGACATGAATTCAGAATATTTCCATTCTAAAGAAAGAAGAAGTGTGCACACAAACTCTTACCTGCTCCGGCATAGCTATACGCTCTCCATTAATGAGAGTCAGCACTTTGTTGTCATCCATGACAGAATTCATACTTTCAATCCACAAAGTGTCCACTGGGCCGTCAAAAATGATCCATTTCTCATCTGGCTTCTCATCTAGAGGTTGGAAAAGGAGAAACGAATATCAGTGCTTTGCAAACTGCTCTGTAAACTCACAATAGTGGAAGAAGAGAGACTTAAGGTAGGAAAGACATACACACATTGTGCAAACAACAATTTGAAGGAAACGTTACCTACCTTCAACAACATTGCCTCTGATGCTAATTTTTTCACTCTCTGCATATTCATAGACATTGGATCTGATCCATGAGACCCCACTGAAGCCAAGGCCAGACCATTGGCGCGGAACCTAATGAGCCTCTTCTGACCCCTCAGGGCCAGAAGGCACACCTGAGGGCTCAGTCCGCTCAAATACTTGGTGCATGGCCTCATAAAACTCTTTTATTTGAGAGGGGTAACCCTGGCTCCCAGAAACAGGGCAATTCATAGAGTCAGACCTGCCAACGGCTCTGCACAACCATGCCTGTAAAGCGCTTCTTCCCTGAGTGTCCCGAGGACCTCGAGTGCAACGAGGAAGATTTGGGGCTCCAGAAGCGGTCCCGCGACGTTCCTTTCCTGAATCGGGACCGAGACCACCTAGGCGTCGTGCTAATTGGCGTTGACTGCCAGGCTGCAAGGAGCTTTAGTGACTGCTCCCTCAAAGCCTTTGGTGCCATGGGCCAGCAGTCCAAAAACGACTTTGTGTAGTGGTCGCGCTCAATACACTGTTATGTACACAAGGTGCGGGTCGGTAACCGATATGGCATGGTGAAAGGTGCCACACGGCTTGATATCTACTTTTCTAGAGGACATTCTCTTGACACACGAGAATAAATCCTCAACAAAATGTATAAAAAAAGTCTGCCAAAAAGAGACAGAGGGGTAGCTCTGCTCCAGCTCAGCGCTGATTGGCACGGAAAGAAAACAACTGATGTCCGCACGCCTGGGTGGCACCTATATAGTTGACTGCGATGTCACATCCGACGCTGATGACGCCGTGTGGAACTGAACGGATCCATCTGATGGCAGGCAGGGGTACCGCTCACAAAAACGTTTCCGGATCCAGTCTGACGTCTGGGATATTCAAAGGTAAGCAATCTGCAGCTAGAAGTCTTTACCAGATAATATGTTTTATACTGTCACTTTACTATGGAAGTTGGAGTGAGGGTAGGAAGCTGCCACTATATTCAAAAGGTGTCACACTGGTGTTACATGATGTTGACTACATGTCAGAATACCTTGGTGCATTTATGCCACTGTTGAACAAGTTACTTATCTTGAGTAACGCACTATCTGGTAGAGACTTAGTCGAGCCGCATATTCCTTAACTTTTGAATTCTCCCTAGGCATCAGACTGGATCCAAACATTTATCAGCAGTACCTCAGTGCACCGAGGATGCCGTCGTACAGCTCTGTGATGATGTTGACTACGGGTTGTGACGTCAGTAGAGTAATATACGTCCCCTCGGGCGCACGGATGTAAGGTTCTTCTGTAAAACCTTCTGCGTCATAATGCTGAGCCACTATAGAAACTGGGTGTAGAAACAGTGTGCCAAAATAGATCAATGTATCTTTGAAACAGTAACTAGAAAACAGACATGAATGGTATAGCAATACCAAGTCAAGACCTACAAGGTAAGACCAAATGGTTCGCTGAATCACACAACTACATGAACGAACGATCACTGGTGTATAAAACCAGTGCTGAAAAAGGGTAAAACCCTCACAGCTGGACAAAGTTCCTAAGGAAAGATAAAATGGTTCGACAAAGCACATAGCTACTTGAAACACTGACCACCGGTGTATTAACCAGGGTTGTAAAAGGAAATACCTCTTACACTACAAATCATTCTCAGAGTGGGGAGGATGGGTACGGCGTTAATGAATCTATGGCTAGAAAATGTATCTACCAGATAATGCGTTAACGAAGTAAAGTAACTTGTTCATCTGATAGAGACATCTAGCCGCAGATTTCTTAAATTTGAATTAAATACCATAGCTATATCCACCCGTAGGAGGGTCTGCAAACTAATCCTACAAAGGTTCACAGAAAGAGCCAGCCGGTCTAAATTAACAATAGACAAGATGTATGTAGGAATTACATAAAAAAAAAGCATGAGCTCCTTATAAAAACTGTGGCAAGAACCACAATGTAAATAAAACAACCCTACAGACATGAAAAAGCCATGCCCCAAGGCTAGCTGAATCAAACTGTATCAGTCAGCAGTAGGACAGTAGTACATGACCCCTAATTGGTGAAATGAGCCTAAGGATTAGAAGGGCCAAAGGCAATAACAATATTCCCTGTAAACTACAGTTCCATACACCAGTAACAAAGTATTCAAAAGAACCTGTCCAAGGAAATCCAGTAAAAATAGGTTCCAGAATTCATCCGCATTAGACCGTAGATGAATAAACGCATATATCGTCGGAAAGACCAACCCAAGAACAAAAACTGGTGCAAATCAAAATCTATCCTTGAAGAAAACGTCATTAGATATGATGACCACTACACGGGCCCTACAAAGCATAGAACCTGTAAAGAAGGAAAGATGGCAGTTATCCAGTTATGAATCTGCCATAAATAATGATATACATATATATTTAGTTTTTTGCAAATCTTACTTTGAGTTGTGGTTTGCTTCTCTCTTCACCGTAGTTTTATCGGTGACTGTATGTCATATTTTGTATTTCTATTTGTATTGGCATTTATAAGGCGCGTAAATCACCCGTAGGTTTCAAAGCGCCTGCAGAAATTCCAATGATGGACAGGTAATCAGACCGAGTTAGAACAACCAGGTTTTCAGCAGTTTGCGGAACTTTAAATGATTTGAATATCCTGTAGATATAGGTCTCTATATAGGCGTATATAGACCTATAGCTACAGGATATGACATAAAGTCCCTGATAAAACTACGGTGAAGAGAGAAGCAAATTGAAACTCATAGTAAGATTTGCAAAGAACATAGTACACATCCTGCCTTATTGTATATAGCAAAGCTATATATAAAAATGCACAAAACAGATACATTACACCAGTGTGTACGCCATATGCCCGCATAGATCAAATGGAACTGAAAAACTAACCCATGATACCTACACAACAGAAAATCGAAATAGAACAAAAGAAAGGAAGGTCACACCTTCAATAACACACCCTGGGTGACGTAGCATTAAGATAATACTAACTGCCCAAAAATATCCTGAGAGGCTGTTACTTTCATCAGTGTAAAAGAAAACACAGGAAAATTAAACCTTTCCAACAGCAAACACTTACGACCACCATTACATCAAAAGGAGTACAACCCAAACCATGGACATCTCAAAAAGAGATATACAGTTGGAATATTTGACTGCAAGGTATACTAGATGGAATCGAAATCTGACCGTAAAACTGATGAGGGTATCTGTTTATCTATCTATCTATCTATCTATCTATCTATCTATCTATCTATCTATCTATCTATCTATCTATCTATCTAAATATAATATATATATATATATATATATATATATATATATATATATATATATATATATATATATATATATCAAAGCTACCAGGTGTGGAGCACTCTCGGGACAAAGGATTTTATTTCAACAAGCAAATGCATTTCGGCATTTTCGCCTTCTTCAGTGCTTTTCTTAATGGCATGCAAATACAGCACTTCATTTAAAGTATGTCCAAGTTGATTTGATTGGACCACCACAGTGACGTAGCAAGTGACGAAGGACTGCAACACTCCTTGATCCAAATACCAAATACGCTGGCTGCCATGTCTGTGTATGTTGATTACAGTTTGAACCTTGGGGCACATTTCGTTTTTCTTAGATTTACTACATTTTTTACAGTCTCTCATAGACAATCTGTAGATTTATCTTATATAGAGGAAAAACGCAAGTGCAGGATGTCCCTTTTATCATGGCTCGATATTAGCAGTCTCAAGTCAATTGCATGGCCTCTGTGTCTCCCAGCACAGCGCGATGATAGCCACTTCTCTGTCCCTCGCCCAACCGTTGTGTAGAATTCGAATTAGCCCACAAGTAAAAGTCTGTATGACTCCATACCTCCAATTCAATAATTGGCGGCCTCCTGGCCGATAGGGAAAACATTCAGCTACACAACGGCGGTTCAGGCAGTAATTAAATCACAGCTTCCAAGTCTCACCAACGCTGCCGAACTCCAGGGCGGGTGCAATAATCCACTAGCGTGAAGGTGAGATCACGTAAAACATCAAAGCTACCAGGTGTGGAGCAGTCTCGGGACAAAGGATTTTATTTCAACAAGCAAATGCATTTCGGCATTTTCGCCTTCATCAGTGCTTTTCTTAATGGCATGCAAATACAGCGCTTCATTTAAAGTATGTCCAAGTTGATTTGATTGGACCACCACAGTGACGTAGCAAGTGACGAAGGACTGCAACACTCCTTGATCCAAATACCAAATACGCTGGCTGCCATGTCTGTGTATGTTGATTACAGTTTAAACCTTGGGGCACATTTCGTTTTTCTTAGATTTACTACATTTTTTACAGTCTCTCATAGACAATCTGTAGATTTATCTTATATAGAGGAAAAACGCAAGTGCAGGATGTCCCTTTTATCATGGCTCGATATTAGCAGTCTCAAGTCAATTGCATGGCCTCTGTGTCTCCCAGCACAGCGCGATGATAGCCACTTCTCTGTCCCTCGCCCAACCGTTGTGTAGAATTCGAATTAGCCCACAAGTAAAAGTCTGTATGACTCCATACCTCCAATTCAATAATTGGCGGCCTCCTGGCCGATAGGGAAAACATTCAGCTACACAACGGCGGTTCAGGCAGTAATTAAATCACAGCTTCCAAGTCTCACCAACGCTGCCGAACTCCAGGGCGGGTGCAATAATCCACTAGCGTGAAGGTGAGATCACGTAAAACATCAAAGCTACCAGGTGTGGAGCACTTTCGGGACAAAGGATTTTATTTCAACAAGCAAATGCATTTCGGCATTTTCGCCTTCTTCAGTGCTTTTCTTAATGGCATGCAAATACAGCGCTTCATTTAAAGTATGTCCAAGTTGATTTGATTGGACCACCACAGTGACGTAGCAAGTGACGAAGGACTGCAACACTCCTTGATCCAAATACCAAATACGCTGGCTGCCATGTCTGTGTATGTTGATTACAGTTTGAACCTTGGGGCACATTTCGTTTTTCTTAGATTTACTACATTTTTTACAGTCTCTCATAGACAATCTGTAGATTTATCTTATATAGAGGAAAAACGCAAGTGCAGGATGTCCCTTTTATCATGGCTCGATATTAGCAGTCTCAAGTCAATTGTATGGCCTCTGTGTCTCCCAGCACAGCGCGATGATAGCCACTTCTCTGTCCCTCGCCCAACCGTTGTGGGCTAATTCGAATTCTACACAACGGTTGGGCGAGGGACAGAGAAGTGGCTATCATCGCGCTGTTCTGGGAGACACAGAGGCCATGCAATTGACTTGAGACTGCTAATATCGAGCCATGATAAAAGGGACATCCTGCACTTGCATTTTTCCTCTATATAAGATAAATCTACAGATTGTCTATGAGAGACTGTAAAAAATGTAGTAAATCTAAGAAAAACGAAATGTGCCCCAAGGTTCAAACTGTAATCAACATACACAGACATGGCAGCCAGCGTATTTGGTATTTGGATCAAGGAGTGTTGCAGTCCTTCGTCACATGCTACGTCACTGTGGTGGTCCAAGCAAATCAACTTGGACATACTTTAAATGAAACGCTGTATTTGCATGCCATTAAGAAAAGCACTGAAGAAGGCGAAAATGCCGAAATGCATTTGCTTGTTGAAATAAAATCCTTTGTCCCGAGAGTGCTCCACACCTGGTAGCTTTGATGTTTTACGTGATCTCACCTTCAAGCTAGTGGATTATTGCACCCGCCCTGGAGTTCGGCAGCGTTGGTGAGACTTGGAAGCTGTGATTTAATTACTGCCTGAACCGCCGTTGTGTAGCTGAATGTTTTCCCTATCGGCCAGGCCGCCGCCAATTATTGAATTGGAGGTATGGAGTCATACAGACTTTTACTTGTGGGCTAATTCGAATTCTACACAACGGTTGGGCGAGGGACAGAGAAGTGGCTATCATCGCGCTGTGCTGGGAGACACAGAGGCCATGCAATTGACTTGAGACTGCTAATATCGAGCCATGATAAAAGGGACATGCTGCACTTGCGTTTTTCCTCTATATAAGATAAATCTACAGATTGTCTATGAGAGACTGTAAAAAATGTAGTAAATCTAAGAAAAACGAAATGTGCCCCAAGGTTTAAACTGTAATCAACATACACAGACATGGCAGCCAGCGTATTTGGTATTTGGATCAAGGAGTGTTGCAGTCCTTCGTCACTTGCTACGTCACTGTGGTGGTCCAATCAAATCAACTTGGACATACTTTAAATGAAACGCTGTATTTGCATGCCATTAAGAAAAGCACTGAAGAAGGCGAAAATGCCGAAATGCATTTGCTTGTTGAAATAAAATCCTTTGTCCCGAAAGTGCTCCACACCTGCTAGCTTTGATGTTTTACGTGATCTCACCTTCACGCTAGTGGATTATTGCACCCGCCCTGGAGTTCGGCAGCGTTGGTGAGACTTGGAAGCTGTGATATATATATATATATATATATATCTATATATATATATATTTTCTTTTTTTGTTTTTGTTTTTTTTTTCACTGAAAAAACCATAGGTTTTACAGACGTTATAGTTAGGAATTAGCCTTTAAAAAACCTTTGAAATTCACTAAAAACCATAGGTTTCAGGGACGTTATAGTTAGTTGGACATTTGACTCATATAAAACCAGAGAAATTCGCCCGTTATAGTTAGTTGAGCTAACTATAACTCGCGCGTCCGCAATGCACTGGTGATGACGTCACATATTACATCACTCATGACATGATCAGTGACATCACTGATTACATCTCAAATGACATTACTGATGACATCACTGATGACATCATTCAGTGAATGTGTGTTTCTGTAAAGTTTAAATATTTTTCATATATATCTATGCCAAGGTGTATTGAAGAATGAGTGGATTTACAAGTGCCTGAATGGATTATTTAGTAGGTGCGTGATGATTATTCTGTACCCCCTCCGATCAGATGCAACCAACTCTGTGCTTCCGAATCCAACAGCACGTGGCTGTGAGGCGTTAATGACCACTGCCTCTGGCCTACACTGCGGTCAGCAGGGCTCACAATTCAGATCGAGTGGTGATTGTTTAATTACAGAATCCAGTAGGCAACTGACTACAACGTCTATTGAAATATACACAATATCCTTTTAGTATACTTGCTTGAAGAACTTTTTTTAGATGAGTTATAGGTTTAGTACAATGAGACAATTCGTCTTGGTAGTGGAAAAGAACACTGAATAAGAAGTCTACACTGTGGACAGCAGAGATCGCAATTCAAATTGTTTTGATTTATTTATTGCAGAGTTTTTGGTAATTTATGTTATTGTATTTTGTGAAGAGGAAGTGAGAAAAAGTATTCATGGATGACTCTGCTGACTACTGCCTTCAATTTACACTGCAGACAGTAGTGTTCACAATTCAGATCGAGTTGCTATTGTAGATGACGCAGTCCTGTAGGCAAAAGACATTGCTCCAGTGTGCTCTGTCCGCACCATGCATACGCATCATCGCAGGCTCTGCACATGCTTTTTGTTGCTTCGCGTATGACAAACTGGGCAGCTCAAGTCAACGTCACGTGGCTGTGGACCCTTGCTGACCACTCTCTCTGGCCTACACTGCAGACAGCAGTGTTTACAATTGAGATCGAGTCGCTATTGCAGTTGATGCAATCCTGTAGGCAACAGACATTGTCTCACAGAGCTCACAGCGCTCCTACCCTCCTCTTTCCTACTTTTTTCGCCCTTTTTTCCCTTAGTCGCTTCAACGGAATCACAAAATGGCTGCCAACACTTCCTAGTTGCAACCGTTCGCAGCCAATAACCAGCAAGCTTGTGCTCGTAACGCCTCAGCGATTCAGATGGTAGAATTCCCAAATATCGATATCTGCAAATTTCGATATTTCTCCAAAACTACTGAACGGATTCACACCAAATAAACAAAAGCGTGCTTTCTAGACCAAGACCCTTCTCCCTACCAAATTTGGGGTAATTCCGTTCACCCGTTCGACCTGTAGCCTTGTCTAAAGTTTCCTATGGAAATTGCATGGAGAAAACAAGTTTTGGGACCCCCCTTTTTCTATGCCCCCCCCCCTTGACGAATCACCCCCAAACTTTCAACATAGGAGCTGATAGGAACAAAGAATTAGTTTGGAAAATTTCATGAAGGTTCATCAAACAACTCCAAAGTTATAAGTAAAACAAAAAATGCTCTTCCTATGGAAACTTGGTCTAGTGAAAGAAAATGTCCCCAATGAGACAACGACATCCAACCTCCCAACAGGAAAAGTGTAATCATACCAGCATATCAAAGTATATGGAATGGAAAACTCAGGATGTTCTTAATGAAGAGGAGAACCATAGAGGTGAACATTCTCTTTAAGAAAGGAAGAAATCCTCCCAGAAAATGCCGGACATGGTCGTAAAAGCTAACCCCTAAGATAAAATATTCTGACACTGGATTCCAGATAATATTACAAGCAGTGATTGTGGAACAACCATGTTCTAAGAATGAAAGTGGACCATAGAACGTCCATAAATGGAGGTGTGCATTAGTAATATAATCATTCAAAAAAATATAAAACAATCCAAAATAGAGTCCTTGAACCTGCCATATGTAACGACCCCAAGAAAGAGAAATACATATCAAGCAAAAAAACATGACCAGGACAGGAACATACAACTTGGTAAAGTTGGCATAACCCCCTCATAGGGTAGTATAACCTTTGCAAAAATCAACTAACGCACACCCAGCGAAAACTAGCGAAAACGACGGCAATCAAATGAAGGACCAATCAAACAAGAACGTCCTAGTAGAAATCTTGGCCAAATCAGACCCAAAATTCCACTGAAGTGGAAATTCAGAGTAGGTGTAAAGAATAAGCATACTCTCTGGATTAAAGGTCTCCGATAGGGCATAAGCAAGATGTCCCTATAAGAGATACTGAAAATCAAAAGTAATGCATACCAGCATACCAAACTGCTTCCAAAGAAGAATGAGGCATAGGCAAACTTCCTAACCGGAAGAAGCATCACAAGCAAATTACCTCTTGAGCATCCAGCCCACCAACAGAGGAAAAAGGGAAGGGAAAAACCTATGCAATACGTATCCTTGTACCACATTGTAGGAGACCGACTTAGTATAAGGTGCACACTTATTTAAGTGAACCCCCTTGCACTAATCCAGGCAACACTTATAGTGATTTAGTGGTCTTTGATAACCTTTGAAAGCTCTCAAAGTAGTAGCTGTGGAGAGCAGCCTTCAGGTGTATCTTAAAGGAGTGTTAACCAGCTTATTTTACCAGTTGAATCATGTAGTGTAGGTTAAATGGGAAAGAACAACACGGAGTGTGTATAAAAATATGTCTACTTATTACACAACACTCACTAACACATTGGTATATCTCCTATCCAGAGATATCAACAAAAATACACAACAATACTTTAATTGCAAATAGCTAAGAAATATTTAAGTAAGCACAAAATACAGTAGTTTCTCAGGGGGAGACAAAACCATAAATTAAAGAAGTGGAATACAAACTGCGACCGAAGTCGGGACTTGGGTCAGGAGACTCAGAGGAAGTGGGGACACAAGGAACCACACAAGGTAAGTACCCAGGAATCCCACGGGGGCTGTGTGCAGAGTGGAAACACAGCCGCTTGCCCAACAGATGTCAACAAGGAAGTTCCGTTTGCAGTTTTCCAGAAGAAGGACCCTTCCCAGTGGACCCTGAAGAAATCCTGTGAAAGACAGAAGGTTAGAGGGTCACCCCATCCGTGGATACACCAGGATCCAGTATACCCATGCCAGGGAAACTGGGTGCATAGGTGCGAAGTGATGCCATAAACTGCAGTAGACCACAATAGAGGACTTCGAGAAAGATGCTGCTGGAAAAAACTGTGCAAGAGTCCAGTGAAATCCAAGGTTGGATTCTTGAAGAGGAGAACCTGTAAGCAGAGGGGACAGAGTCTATGCCACTCAGAGGTGACCAGGAGGCATGGAAGAGCAATGCCCAACGATGTCAGATGGGTCAGAAGTGTTGACCGTGACCTTGTCACTGCAGCTGTGAGGACCAGGCAAGGCTGAAGAAGACCAGGCCGTGCACGAGCTGTCCCATTTCAGTCCTCTAGAACCAGGGGTTCGGTGTCCGTCGGGAGCACCAACAAGCCTTGGCAGCTGCAACTGGCAGAGAAAGCAATGAAAGGGCAACATTGGGACCAGGAAGGTCCAAGGGACTCACCACAAGCAGGAGAGGCAGAGCAGGCACGAGCAAGCAGGGAAGCCAACTGGAGAAGAAGAAGACCCTCATGAGGACCCACAGACCGAAGACACAGGAGTCGCAAGAGGATCTAGAGCAGCTCAGCAAGAAGGAAGGCCCATGGTAAAGAGGATGAGATGAGGACGCTGTACTTAGCAGGAAGAGATGCTGGAGACTGCAGCTCCTTGTAGCCAGGAGATCTCCGGAGTGCAGAGCCAACAAGCCTTGGCAACGGCAAGTCGACAAGGTGCATAGGAGTTTGTCCCAGCGGTTCCGACTAGGGATACTGACCTCAAAATTGCACAGAGGACAGGACAGGCCTCGAGGGAGTGGCTGAACCACCATCTGTGTTGCTGAGCCTTTCGAAGTCAGTGGGACGTCAGGAGCAAGAAACCTGTCAGCTTTGTTGCGGTGCCTGCAGATGCAGGGAAGTATTTCCTTGACTCCAAGGGAGATTACTTCGGGTGTCTTTGATGCCCACAGGTCTGTTGAAGATCCTGGAAGAAGCACAGACACAGATGGCGAAGAAGACTGGAAGAACAGGAGCAGCAGGAGTCTTCCTTGATGCAGTCTCGGTTTCAGGTGAAGTCTAGCAAAGTCCAAGTGTCTAGACGGCCGAAGAGTAACCTGGTTTCAGTCTTGAGTCTTGTCTCACGAGGAATCTGAGGACTCACTGTAGGAAGGTGCCCCGTTTTGCATGGTTAATCTCCACTTTTTGTCTGACACATGATGCAACCTGTCTTGATGTGCGCTGGGTCCCTGCCAATCAGGTTCCTAGGGCCTGTGTTCTTTCCCAAAGCTGTACCTTTGTATCCACAATTGGCACATTTCTGGTCACAGGTAATACCTTTGTAAAAGGTGCCATGGTTACCAAGGACACTGTGACCAGGGGAAGGCCTCTAAGGGCTGCAGCACATACTGTGCCACCCTTAGGGGCCCTGTACCTTAACACCCACACACTGCCATTGCAGACTGCAAGTTTTGGTGCAGAGAAAAGTTTGGAGTCGACATGGCACCCATCCCTGAGCGTCTGAAAAACTATGTATTCAGTTTGCACTCAGGATTACACAATACTTAATAGTTTAATCAATCTTATGCAATTTTGTGCTGCTTTGTGACGGAACCTGCTTGTCTCCGTGTAGTAAACAATTCTATGGAGGTGCACAGAAACTGTGCACTCAAAGCGCACAACTCATGACCTCTAGGGTTCTTGCAAATACTATAAATATTTCACAAGTTTATTACGATGAGTCAACTGATTGATCAGATGCTTTATCTTGACATATATTTTAAACTAAC
Source organism: Triturus cristatus (assembly GCF_964204655.1). Lineage (NCBI taxonomy): Eukaryota > Metazoa > Chordata > Amphibia > Caudata > Salamandridae > Triturus > Triturus cristatus. The sequence goes on along the minus strand of NC_140595.1, from coordinate 774,750,109 downwards.
ACATCTTTTAACTTTGCAGTTCCCCTGACGAAGGGCTAACAGCCCGAAATACATTGGGACAAACTCAACAGAAATTATAATGCAATGTGATGTAACATTGTTGTGAGAAGCTGGCTTGGTATCTGGTGTACACTTATGTAAGTGGGCACCCTGCACCAATTCAGGCAACCCTTATGGTGAATTTAGCTGTGTTAGACAACCTTAGAAACCTCTCTAAGTGGAGGCTGTGGAAATCAGGCTTCAGGCTTAGTCCAGAAGGAGTGTAAAGCAGCTCGTTTTACCAGAACGTAATCTTATAGGTTTAGATTAAGTGAAAAAGAACCACACAGTGTAGTTATAAAAATATATATTTATTATAGAACACTTACTAACACATACAGATATCTCCTAACAGGAGACATACACAATACTTTTCAATAGAAACAGGTAAGTAGCACGAAATATACAGAGGTCACCAGATAGAGACCAAACCATATACTAAAATAGTGGTATGCGAACCACGATCGAGTCTAGACTATACCCAGAAGACGTAGAAGTGCCGTGGACCCAAGGAACCACCAGAGGTAAGTAACCAGGAACTCCACGAAGGCCGTGTGCAGAGTGGGAACACGACTGCGTGCTCAATACAAGTCAATGGGTAAGTCGCAGTTGCAATTTGAAGAAGAAGGACCCTTCCCATTGGACCCTGAAGAAACCCCGTGGAAGACAGAAGGTTGGAGAGACACCCCACCCGGGGATACCTTAGGAACCAGGATACCTACAACAGGGAAGATGGGTGTATTGGTGTGAAGTGGTGTCGGAAACTGCAGTCAAACCCGATGGAGGACTTCAGGAAGATGCCGCTGCTGGAGAGGGTGAAAGTGTCCAGAGGAATCCAAAGGAGAATTCAAGTCGAGAAGTACCTACAAGCAGAAGGGACAGAGTCTATGCCACTTAGAGTGACCAGGAGACATGGAAGACGAATGTCCAACAATGTCGGGTGCTGCAGGAGATCGGACGGTGACCTTGGAGCCGCAGCTGTGAGGAGCAGACGATGCTGTGGAAGACCAGGAGCCTTTTGCAAGCTGTCCCACGTCGGATGTCGAGAGTTGAGGGATCGGCGTCCATTGGAGCACTAACAAGCCTTGGCAACTACAAACAACGTGTAAAGCGAAGATGGTGCAGTGTCGGGACCAACAAGGTCCAGGTGACTCACCACAAGCAGGGGACAGAAATCAAAGGAGACCCTTGAGAGGACCCACAGGACGGAGGTACCGGAGTTGCGAGAGGACCTCGAGCAGCTCACCAACTATGCAAGTGATGCGGTGAGGAAGAAGATCTTAGTAACAGATGTTTGAGACTCGGGCTACTTGGAGCCCGAAGATCTTGGTGGTAGGAAGCCAACAAGCCTTTGCAATTGCAAGTTGGCGTGATGCACAGGGGTTAGTTTCCTGTAGCTCCGACGAGGGATACTGGCCTCAAACTCGGTGAGAGGACAGGGCAGGCCTCGAAGGATGTGAAGAACCACCAGCTGTGTTGTTGAGCCTTTCGGAGTTCGTGGGAGCCCAGGATCAACAGACCAGTCAGCTTAGTTGCTGTGCCTGCAGATGCAGGGAAGTGACTCTTTCTCTTAAAGGGAGATTTCTTTAGTTGTCTTGGATGCCTACAGGCCTTGGAAGGTTCCTATATGGCGCACAGACATGGCCGTTGCAGCAGACTAGCAGGACAATGAGATCAGGAGCAGCAGGAGTCTTCCCAGTAGCAGCCTTCCTGCCCAGAGCGAAGTCCAGAGTGCCCAGACGGTTGAAGAAGTGGTGCCTTGAAATGAATCTTGTCCCACGACGAATCTAGGACCCACCCTTAGGTAAGCCCTTAAGCACCCTAATGAAAGGGTTGGAGGAGGGGAGGAGTCGGACATTGGGGAGGATACCCCCATATCCTTTGTCCAGTTTCGTGCCAGACCGGGAGCCAACGGCTCCCTGAGCTGGTTTGAACTGGACTATGCAAGGAGTGCACCAAGTATGCCGTTCAAACAAACTGAGTGGCGCTAGCAAGCGATCCCACCTTATCCCAATACACTAAACCCTGTCCGGGCGGTGGTCACACCTCCTTGTAACAGGATACCTATTGTTCTGCCTTCCCCTGCTCGAACTTGGCTCAGCAGCAAGAGCAGAATCGTGTCTCTGGTTGGCAGCATCCATGTTGTGCTGTCCAGGTCTAGAAGACACCCTGCCTTCAGGATTGTAAGGCCTGCCTTAAAGGTGACTTATAGGTTTTAAGTGCAGTGACCTTAGATATAGGGACACCTATATCTTTTGTAAGTGGTGCTAGAACCAGCTTACACAGGCTGCAATGACAGGCCTGCAGCTACAAAATGAGTGGTCTCCCGTGGGTGGCATAAAACATGCTTCAGCAAATGGTGGACCCTGGTGTACCTATGCCCTGGGTACCTTAGTACTATATACTGCGGACTGATAAGTGTACACCAGTGTCCAATCTGGGATGTACCTAAGTACTTATCATACCAATTTAGGGGAGTAAGCACAGAGACCGGGGTCCTGATTAGCAGGATCCCAGTCAGATTAGTCAGAAACAGTATTACATCAAGCAAAAAGTGGGGGGAACCATAAAAGCAGATCTTATTCTCCTACAATTATTTATGCTTATTGGACAGGAGGAATTATGCAACTGTGTTTGCTATTAGATGTTAAAAGATGTGTTAATTTAAAATATATGTCAAGATAAAGCATCTGATCAAGCAATTGACTCATTGTATTAAACTTGTAAAATATTTATAGTATTTGCAAGAACCCTAGAGATCAAGAGTTGTGTGCTTTGAGTGCACAGTCTCTGTGCACCTCCATAGAACCCATCCCTGAGTGCCATGCCTGCAACCCACTCCCTGGGGCCTCGGTTAGTCACCCCTCCATCACGGTGCACTAGCCCCCAGGTGAGAGTAAAGAAATGCGTTACTTACCTGTAACTGCAGTTATCCAGTATTGGTATCTTTCATAGATTCACATGCCTGAATCATTCCCCGTCGTCGGGATGGGAGTCCCCGGTACATAAGAAAAGTAATGTCTCACTAGACATATAGAGAGATAGGCCAAAGGCCTCACATTAGTAACATATCCAGGTCCTTTTGTAATGAGGACCAAACTCTAGAGAACAACCAATCAGCTATCACCACCCTCTGGAACCTTCCTGGAAGGAGCTCCAGTCCCTCAGATTTTTGTAAGCACAGTGCTAAGTAGATGTATCACTGAGAGATTCAGGTGAGCCCTTCCTGGGGAGGTGGGTGGGTTGCATGTGAATCTATGAAAGATACCAATACTGGATAACTGCAGTTACAGGTAAGTAACGCATTTCCTATCCAGTATTAGGGTATCTTTCATAGATTCACATGCCTGAATCAGAGTAGCAAGCAATGATAAGCACATTTGGGATGGAACAGAATGTACAAGTTCACCAGATAATAACATATCAATGTGAAAGTAGAGAAGTAACAAATTGCAATCAAAGGAAAACAGTAGAGAACACAATGGAGAAATGTGCATGTAAAAGAAAGGATGGTGGGATGAAAAGAAGGCTCACCTCTATCGAAATAGATGACGTAACACCGCCTGTCCCACTGCAGCATCCTTCATGAGTTCCGTATCCAAGCAGTAATGCTTAGTAAATGTATGTGGCGTCTTTCATGTTGCCGCTCTGCAAATGTCTGTGATAGGCACACCTGCAAAGAGTGCCATGAAGGTAGAAATCGCCCTAGTGGAATGGGCATGAACTGTCGAGTGCAAGGGATGGCCCGCTTGCTGGTGACAGAAAGTAATAGCGCCAGAGATCCACCGAGAAATACTCTGTTCCTAGGTAGACTGTAAGCCACAAAGAGTTGGTTGGATTTGCGGAACGTCTTTGTCCTATCAAGGTAGAATTTAAGGCAGCGTTTAAGATCCAGTGAATGCAGAGCTCTTTCTGCCGCCGTTTGAGGATTTGGAAAAAAGGTTTGTAAGACTATAGGCTCATTAAGGTGAAAGTCTGACGGGAGCTTGGGTACAAACTTGGGATTAGTCCGAAGTATAAACCTATCATGTTTGAATTGAAGAAAAGGGTCTTGAATTGAGAATGCATGAAGCTCGCTTACTCGCCTTGCAGATGTAAGGGCTAGAAGGAGTGCCGTTTTCCAAGAGAAAAACTTGAGGTTGGCTCTGTGTATCGGCTCAAAAGGGTGTTTCATAAGCTGAGCAAGAACGATGTTGAGTTGCCAAGTTGGAGGTGGAGACTTCACGGGAGGGAAAGCCCTAAACAGACCCTTGAGAAATTGTTTAATCAGTCTATGCGACCAAAGAGAAGGAACCGTAGAAGATCTCCTGAAACAGTATATCGCTGCCAGGTGAACTTTAATAGAGGCGTGAGCCAGACCTGAAGTCGCCAGATGGAGAAGGTAAGGCAATATTTGCTCTGGAGAAGAAGTGAAAGGGTGTACATTCGCAGCCTTACACCAGATGCAGAATCTTTTCCATTTCAAGGAATATGTCTTGTGTGTACTGTCGGCTCGAGCCCGGGACAGAACTGCCCTGCAGTCTGGAGGAATGTCTAGGCCATGGAACTCTCGGAACTCAGGAGCCAAGCCAATAATTTGAGAGATGCTGGATCCGGATGTCGGACTTGTTCCAGGTCCATTGTGAGGAGAGAGGGAAAAGGTTTCAACGGAATTGGCGGTTCCAGGGAGAGAAGATGGAGCTCCGTGAACCAATGCTGGCGAGGCCACGCTGGCGCGATCAGGATTAGCGTGCAGGATTCTGCCTTCAACTTCCTGAGAACCCTGGGAATCAGGAGAATCGGTGGAAAAGCGTAAGCAAAGACGTTGAACCATGCTATCGAAAATGCATTCCCTAGAGATCCCCATTGGGGATGTCAGCTTGCGAAGTTTTGGCATTTGGCGTTCTGCTGGGTGGCAAATAGATCCAATAGAGGTGTGCCCCATTGAGAGAATATGCCGTTGAGAATCTGCTGGTTCAATTCCCATTCGTGACATGTTGTTTGTTGCCTGCTTAGTGAATCGGCCAGCACATTGTCTGTTCCTGGAACATATTCCGCTCTGAGGGAAATGTTGTGTTGAAGTAACCAGTTCCAGATCTTTTGAGATTCGTGAGAGAGTGGCAGTGAACAAGTACCCCCCTGCTTGTTCAGGGAGTGCATTGTTGTAGTATTGTCCGTCCGGACAAGCACCAGAGAACCTTTGATCCTGGGAAAGAATGCCAGGAGGACCAGATAAACAGCCCGTAGTTCGAGGAGGTTTATGTGAAGCTTACATTTACATCGCGGTACATTACATCGCGGTTTTGACAACGCAAGTCATTACAACGACTTGCGTTGGAGGGCGCTGGACTTAGGAGTAGTATAATTTACTATTCCAACTCCAGTCTACGTACAGTAGGGAAGGTGTTGGATAGTAAATTATACTATTCCTTGTCCTAGAGCGCCATCAAGCGCAAGTCGTTGTAACGACTTGCGTTGTAAAAACCGCGATGTAATGGCATCGCGATGTAATCCCCGTGTTGTAAACGATGTTTCCCGAAGCTTCCGTTCGGAAGGAGACCACTTTCCGCTGATCCAAAGTTCCTGGAGGAAAGCTCCCCAACCCTCCAGGGACGCATCCGTTGTGATTATTGTGGAGAGGCTTGAAGCAAGAAGGGCAGGCCTTGAGAAAGATTCCGTGGACGAGTCCACCACTGTAAAGCAGTGACCATCTGAGGGGTCACCTGAACGACATCGTCGAAGGATCCTTCGGCTTGAATCCACTGAGTGGAGAGTGATTCCTGGAGTGGGCGCATGTGGAGGCGACAGTAGGGAACCAGCAGAATACAGGATGACATCATCCCGAGAGGAGATTTGAACAGGCGCACTGTGAGAAACTTCCTGGATTTTATGCGGTTCACCAAGTGAAGAAGTTTGCACTGTCGCTCTTGTGACGGGAAAGCTTTCTTCTGGTTTGTATCGAGAATAGCAGCCAGAAAAGTTATCCGTTGAGACGGTTGTAGGATGGATTTGTCTGGATTGAGAATGAGCCCCAAGCCACTGAAAAGCTGTAGACAGGCGTTGGAAGATCTGCTCGCGCCGTCTAGAGAAGGTGCCTTGACGAGCCAGTCGTCGAGATAGGGAAAAGCTTGGTGACGTTGCTGCCTGAGGTATGCAGCCCCTGGAGAAAGGCACTTTGTGAAAATGTGAGGGGCTTACTTGAGTCCGAAGGGCAGGACTCGGAATTGGTAATGGCAGAAGACAGAGCAGAAGTAGGGAATCTCTGCTTGTAGTCAGAAATTAAAAAATTGGAGGTCAGAAACCAAAGACGCAGGGAGACAAACCATGGGTGGTTGGTGAAGATGGCTGTCGTCTGGATAATATGCCTGATCTTCTGCGTCTTGCTCATCATAGTCCGAAACCTCCTGGTACTTGACATGAAGTTCAGAGGGACTTGTTGCAGCCCTGAACATGCTGCCCTCATCTGAATCCTCCTCCTCGTCCAAAAGGGGAGACGGAGGTAATGGCTGGACCCTGCTAGGTGATGTGAGGGAAGGCATCAGCGTGCGTTTGGTGACCGTGAGGTGAACATATGCACTGTCCATTTTTGATTTTGGTGTAGTCGTCGTCGATGAGGAAACACCAACGGACACAACCGATGGTAGCGTCAACGAAGTCCCCGTCGACGGAGTCGTCGTCGACAAAGTCGCCGTAGTCGACGATGGGAGAGACGTCGATGGAACACTCCTCATCAATGTACTCATCGATGCGCTCGTCGTCGAGCGTGGCGTCGACACTGTCTTGGACGTCGACGGCGATTTTTTAATCTTGATCGTCGACGACAATGGTATAACAGCCGTCCACGATGACGTCGTCGTCGTCGAGTTCGATGCCGACGATGCCAAGAGTGTAGAGACTGTCGTCGTCGACGAGGTTACTCCCACAGCTGTAGAAGGAGATTTTGTTGTCGTCGAGGCCACCGTCGACAAGGTAGTCGTCGACAGGGCTGAAGCAGGCTTTTTAAAGGTGTGTACAATCCTCAACGGAGGATCTTTGTGTGGTAAAGCCTTAAGTTGTGCCTCCGAAGACTTTTTCTGCGTCTTCTTTTGAGGGGGCTGCGAAGAAGGACCTGGAGAAGCCATTCTAGACCTTTTCTGTGAGGTTCTTGAAGACTTTGTTGAGCCCTCACTCTCCTCAGAGGACAAGGGGTATTCTTTGTACTCAAGCCTCTGCAACCAAATTAAAAGCCGTCCCTCACGGTCTTTAAGAGTCTTTGATGAAAAGGTACGACATACCTTACAGTCTTTGGAGGAATGGTCTGGATAGAGAAAGTAGAGGCAGTCTTTATGCTGGTCGTCGACATGTAGCTTCTTCTTATTGCAGGAAGCACAGGGCCTAATAAGGCCTTTCTTAGGAGTGGCTGACATGAAGACAAAGTAGACTTCACCCAGAAGAAGTAATTGTGAAGAAAAATCCACTTGAATTTGAATCTGAAGTTGCAGCTGTACAGACCAGACGACGCAGAGGAAGACCAGGAGTCCGTGAACGAGCTGTCCCACGTCGGATGTCGGATGTCGGATGTCGAGAGCCAAGAGGTCAGTGTCCGGCAAGGGCACCAGCAAGCCTTGGCAGCTGCAAACAAAGTAGTCATCAGAAAAGGGGAGTGTTCGGACCAGCAACGTCCAAGTGACTCACCACGAGTAGGCAAGTCAGAGCAGGCCAAGAGCAAGCAGGGGAGCCCACTGGAGCTAAAGAAAACCCTTAAGAGGACCCAAATCTGGAGGCACAGGAGTCGCAAGAGGACCTCGAGCAGCTCACCAAAGGATGAAGGCACGGTGCAAAAGATGCGGTGCAGGTGAGGATCTTGGATGTAGAAGATACTTGAGGCTGGAGCTTCTTGGAGCCAGAAGATATCTGATGAAGAGACTCAACAAGCCTTGGCAATGGCAAGTCGACGTGGTGCACAGGGGTGCTGCTCCAGTAGTTACGACGAGGGATACTGACCTCCAACGTGCTAGGAAGACAGTGCAGGCCTCGAGGGAGTTGCAGAGCCACCATCTATGTTGCTGAACCTTTTGGTTCCATAGGAGCTCGGGGACAGCAGACCGGGCAGCTGGGTTGCGGTGCCTGCAAATGCAGGGAAGTGACTCCTTCACTTCAAGAGAGATTCCTTCAGGTGTCTTGGATGTCCACAGGCCTTGTGAGGAACCTGGATGGAGCACAGGCACAGACTTTGCAGAAGACTTGCAGGACAACAAGACTAGGAGCAGCAGGAGTCATCCCAGTTGCAGTCTTGGTTCCCAAAAGCAAAGTCCAGCGACGCCCAGAGTGCCCAGACGGTCGAAGTTGAAGTGGTATTGGATCTGAATCTTGTCTCACAACAAATCTAGGGACCCACCCACAGGTAAGCCCTTAAGTACTCTAGGGAAAGAGTTGGGAGATGATTCAGGGGTCCCTTCCACGGGAGGAGCTGGATGGTGGGGAGGGTACTCCCATGTCCTTTGTCCAGTTTCGTGCCAGAGTGGGAGCCAACGGCTCCCTGAACTGGTTTGGACTGGAGTATGCAAGGAGGGCACCAAATTTGCCCTTCAAGCAGTCTCAATGGCGCTGGCAAGTGCCCCCACCCTGTTCCAATACATTAGGTCCTGTCTGAGAGCTGGTCACAACCCCCTGTGACAGGAAACCTATTGTCATACCTTCCCCCACTCGGGCTTGGCTCAGCAGCAGGAGGAGGGCAAAATTGTATCTCTGGTCGGCAGCAGCCATAGTTTGCTGTCCGGGTCTAGAAGACTTGTACAGGGGGCTTTGAGGGCCTCCCGGAGGAGTTTTACAGTGCATGGAATCATACCTTCCACACCGTTTACAGTGTGAGCATATGATTCCAACTTGTTTGATACCAAACACCACAGGGTTTGTTACAGCCAGTTTAGAGATGGTCATGGCCACTCTATGAATCGTTATGGCTGAGGCACTTACAACACGGGAGAATGGACTCTTAAGGTTGTAGGGGTGTCCTGCTCATGCAGGTGCACCCTCACACTTAGAACCGAGCACCCTGCCTTCAGGATTGAAAGGCCTGTCTTAGGGGTGACTTATAGGTTTTAAGTGCAGTGACCTCAGATATAAGGAAATGTATATATGGTGATAGCATCAGCTTACACAGGCTGCAATGACAGGCCTGTAGTCACAATTTGAGTGGTCTCTCATGGGTGGCATAATACATGCTTCAGCCCATGGGAGACCCCTGGGGTACCTATGCCCTGGGTACCTTAGTACAAGATACTAGGGACTTACAAGGGTGCACCAGCAGGCAATCTGGAGTGTACCTAAGTACTCACCATAACCAATTTAGGGAAGAAGCACAGAGACTGGGGTCCTGATTAGGAGGATCTCAGTCAGAGTAGTCAGAACAACATAATGATACCAGCAAAAAGTGGGGGTGACCATGAAAGCTGATCCTACTTTCCTACACAATGCGTTTTTGTTCCTAAAATGTGTGTTGAACTGATGTTTTGTAAGGACAAAAAGTAACTACACTGCTAATCTTAAAAAATCTCACTTACTGTGTATTGTGAGACCCCCGGCGTGGTATCTAGGTATACCACCTCGAGTAGTCAATGTAATCTAAAAGTCATCCAAAAGTAATTACTCTGTAATTTAAACTGCTTTAGAAGCAAATACAAACCGGTAACGATTGCAAATTCAACCACAACTGCATCAACCTCCGATCACACAATAAGAATCCAAAAATTGACTTAAGTTCAACTCATTTCTGAAGTGATTATCTTTTTTTTCAAAATTACCAAAAGCAAAAGGCTTGATAGAAGTCCCTGTAGCATAGTAGATAATTAAATGTCACTGAAGATGGAGGGGGGGGGGGGGGGGGGGTGGTACTTGAAACATTTTGTGTAGGTCTTCCCAAAAGAACTCCACTTTAGAAGAATAATGCGCAACACAGGGAATATGGCTGAGGAGCTCAACCACAGCCCCTTACTCCAAACTAAGGGTTAGAGAGCTCTGTATATCTAGAAAAATAAGAACAGGGTCCAACCCTACCAGAATAGAACTCCTGGAGTTTCTGAGAGTATGAAAGGAACCACTCCTCCCCTGATGAGGAAGACTCTCAGAGAGATGGGCAAGGTAGTGAGGGGGATGAGGTCTTTAACCCTCTACCTCAACTACTTAAGGAGGAATGGAAGGACAAGTTACTTACCTGTAATCCTAGTTCTCTTCCAGGGGTATTCTCATCAAAGAAATAAGCACTGAATAGTCCCGCCCATGCGCGGGGACCCCAGAACATATATAAAAAATGATATATGAAAACATGCATACGTGTGTGTATATATATATATATATATATATATATCTTTTTTTTTTTCACGAACCCATGCAGCCTCCCAGGAAACACCAAGGCTAACCAATGCTCTGAGACCTTGTTTTTGCAACAAACACAGAAAACAGGAGGACAAGGAGACACTTGAACTCTCTTTAATGAACAGCAGATAGTTGTCCTGCAAAAAACACAGGCATTGTTAGCCCATAGGCTGCATTGAAAACTTAACAGCATAAAAAAAGAAAGCAATTGCAAGCATAAACTGGCACTGTGCCTTCAAGGCGGCCATGACCCCCAGCTTCCCATCATGCCTCATGGGTGACAGTTAGGTCAGTTGTTCTTTGCGGAGACCCGGCGGTCAGGGCACTAAGAGATGGCATAATTATGGTTCATTTGCCTGGGGAGGTGGTTGGGTTGCTTATGACTTTGATGAGGATACCCCGGGAAGAGAACTAGGATTACAGGTAAGTAACTTTTCCTTCTCTTCCAAGGGATCCTCATCAATAGTCATAAGCACTGAATCAAATAGCAAGCCCATCCTCTACTTCTGCGGGCAAATGACAATCGCAAATGACAGAAGAATTAAAATAACAGCAAATTACTTTAGCATTAAAATAAATTCCTCAAGGAGGCTTGGCCTACTTGAGTGTCTGTTCTAGTATCCAAGACGAGACAATAATGTCTTGTGAATGTATGTACCGACTTCCAAGTGGCTGCTTTGCAGATCTTAGCAATCGATACGTTGTGCAGAAAAGCTATTGTAGCTGCCTTTCCCATAGTGGAATGAGCCTTAGGAGAAGACAAAAGGGGTTTATTTGCCAATTGGTTAGCCAGCTTGATACATGACACTATCCATCTGGAGATGGAACGCTTGGAGGCTGGGAAACCTGTTCTGATGGAACTATAGTTCACAAACAAATAATCAGACTTTCCAATAGCCTTGGACTTGTCTAAATAGAATCTTAAAACTCCATTAGATCTAAAGAGTGGAGAGACCTCTCAGCTGGAGTAGAAGGATTGGGAAAGAAAGTAGGCAGTGAGATGGTTTGATTAACATGAAAGTCCGACACCACCTTCGGAAGGAAGGAGGAGTGGGATCTCAGAACCACTCTGTTGTGGTGAAAGACAGTGTATGGGTTCTTGGAGCACAGTACCTGAATCTCGCTCACCCTACGAGTGGAAGTGATTGCCACCAAAAAGGCAGCTTTCCATGTAAGGTGCTGAAGGGTCACTTTGTGAATTGGCTCAAAGGGGGGACCCATGAGCTTGGAAAGGACCAGGTTCAGCTCCCAGGGAGGCGAAGGAGGCCAGACTGGGGGAAAACTTTCTTTAACCCCTGTAGGAAATAAGTTGATTAGGTGACTTTCTGTATGCCGTAATGGGAGCAATGTGTACTTTTATGGAAGCAAATTTTAGACCCAACTTGGCCAAGTGTAGGAGATAAGGCAAAATGACCTCCTCATACCCTTTGGTAGGTTGAAAACCATTTTGCACACACCACATAAAGAACCATTTCCATTTAAAAGAATAGGAATGCCTTGTGGAAGGCCTTCTAGGCTCTCTCAAGATGTTCATACAGTCCAGAGGAAGATCTGGGTGTCCATACTGGAGGACCTCAGGAGCCATGCTACTAAGTTCAGCGAGGGAAGGTTGGGGTGATGGATCCTCCCGTTCCTCTTGAACAGCAGGGCTGGTATGCACAGAAGCCTCCTGTGTCGACACTCCGAGAGATGCAGAAGGTCCGGGTACCACCACTGTCGTGGCCAGTCTGGTGCTATCAGTATCATCCTCGCTCTGGAGTGGGAGAGCTTGGTTATGACCTTCAGGATGAGAGGAAGAGGAGGAAAGGCATACACAAAGTGCCCTGACCAGTTTATCAAAAGGGCTTCCCTTTCAACCCTGGCCGGTAAAACCTTGATGCGTAGTTGTGGCATTTTTTATTTGTATCGTCCACAAAGAGATGGATGCTTGGCTGACCCCATTGTTGAGAAATGCCTGCCACCACTTTGTCGAGCAGAACCCAGTCTTGCTGATATTTAATGTGACGACTTAGGGAGTCTGCTTGAGTGTTTTGTTCTCCTGACAAATGGACTGCTGTGATTGAAAGCTGCCTGGCCAGGAGCCAATGCCAGATTGTTTGAGACTATAGGGAAAAGGTGCGAGAGCAGGTAGCGCCCTGCTTGTTTAGATAGTACATTGTTTGTTGTGTTGTCCGTTCGGACCAATATGGATTGGGACTGAATGGAGGGTAGAAAGCTTTGAAGGCTAGATGCACTGCCCGTAGCTCCAGCATGTTGATGTGATATTCTTGTTCCCTGCTCGACCATTGGCCCTGAATTTGCAGAGGGCCCATGTGTGCTCCCCAACCATGAAGGGAGACGTCTGTATTCAGAGATTGTATCAGAGGAGGTTGGTGGAATGGAACCCCCACCAGGAGATTTTTCCGATGAGACCACCATGGGATGGATGATCTCGCAGAATGGGAAAGTACAATCTTGTAGTCCGATCGAGTGGTTTTCTGATCCAATTTGTACTCCAGGTCCTGCTGCAGAAGCCCCATCCTCAGCCTGACATTGAGGACTAGGAAAATTCAAGATGCCATCGACCCCAGAAGCAATGCAACCTGCCGAACTGAGGACTGGTGAGTTTGAAGCAGACAATCGTATTTCAGCCTGATTAATAATAGTCCCTCCTCCGAAGGATACACTCTTCCTGTGCTGGAGTCTAGAGTAGCACCCAGGTAATGTAATCTTTGAGTGGGCTGACAAACTGATTGACCTGAAGGCCCAGCCGCTGTAGCATATTCAGACAGATTTGATAGTGGTCTTTCAGACTCTGAGAAGATGAGCTCTTTAGGAGCCAAGAGTCGAGGTGGGGATAGATAAACAGTCCTCGGCGATGTAGAGCAGCCGCTACTACGGCCATGCACTTGGTGAACACTCAAGGGGACGACTATAGGCTAAACGGCAGGACTTTGTATTGATAGTGTTTGGACCCTACCATGAAGTGTAGGAACTTCCGGTGGCATAAAGGGATTGGAACATGGAAGTTGAAAGTACGCTGTAACGCCCTGAACGTCTCAGGATCGTTTAACAGACACGACAATGAGGACGCAACCACTTGTGAAGGGTTAGTTCTTTTAATGAAGGCAAATAAAATACAAAGAACAAACAAAAGTTATAGTCACTGGAATCCTCCAGGCTAAGTACGTTACCAGCCCACAGCACGGATGGTCCTAACCGTCCTCTGCATATACGCCGATCCCGGCGTATGCCAACAGAGGGCAGAAATGAAATGGCCGACAATGCCAATCGGTAGGCTGTGAGGGGCACGAAGAGTGTTGGGGAGAATCGAGGAGTCAGGGAAACACCCAGCCGGGATCTCTACCTGAAGGGAGCAGCCGCTCAACCTCTTCCTCAGACTGCACCGGGACGCGGAGTCACCTCCTGGTGATGCGTCACCGATACCCCAATCACAAGCAAGAAGACTGAACCGAGAGCAGTCGCTCGATCGATCCTGTGGACTTCCGAGTCTGTAACGCGGCAAACACCTCCTGGTGTGCGTTACAGCTGGCAGTCCCTGTGTCTCTGGTCGGGCTGGGAGTTACGACTCCAACCAGCAAAAGCGCCACTGCGCTTGGACTCAGCCGAGTCAAAAAGCGAAGCTCAATGGTTGACCGGTAGAGCTTCCGGGTCCTTCACAGGTGACGATGGGGCAAGACACGGCCCAGGGAGTAACGACTCGACCTACCTCCGTTCTTGCCTTACTGGAGCACCACTCCGGAACACTGCTCTTCACGAAGCAGGTACGTCGGTGTAAACACAATATCCGACAGCCTTGTACCTCCCGGTTCCTCCCTTTATAGGGCGTGTTTTCCTTGAGTTATGTAACAGCTCTCCTGTTTACATAAGGGCGTGTTTCCCTTGAGTTATGTAACAGCTCTCCTGTTTACATAAGGGCGTGTTTCCCTTGAGTTATGTAACAGCTCTCCTGTTTACATAAGGGCGTGTTTCCCTTGAGTTATGTAACAGCTCTCCTGTTTACATAAGGGCGTGTTTCCCTTGAGTTATGTAACAGCTCTCCTGTTTACATAAGGGCGTGTTTCCCTTGTATGACAGGAATTCTTGACAGTACATCCTCCCTCTCAGCGGCTCCCCACGGGTCCAGCGCTGGCAGGAAAACGCCGATGGAACAAGGAGACCAAGCGCGGAGCATGAACCCCTTCAGCCGGTTCCCATGAATGCTCCTCCGGGCCATAGCCTTTCCACGCAACCAGGTACCACAGCTTCCCCCTGCGCCATTTGGACGCCCGTATGCCCGACACTTCATACTCCACCTCCGACTCCACGCATACCGGCCTAGGTGTCCCAGACGGCTTGGAGGGTGCTGGTTTGAGCAATGATACATGAAAGACAGGGTGTATCCGCAATGACTGCGGCACGCACACCTTCACGTTCACGGGACCCATACACTTGGTAATTCGATAGGGGCCCATGTACTTGGGATGGAACACACTGTTCTTTCGAAACCTCATGTTTCTTGTGGATATCCAGACGTAGTCTCCAGTGCGGTACAGTGGCCCGGGCCTTCTCTTCCTATCTGCCGCAGCCTTGTATCTTCTCTTGGCCTCTATTAGGACAGCCCTTGAGCGCATCAACGTGTCTTTTATGTGTGCCACCCTGTCCGCTGTGGCGGGAATCCTGTCCTCTCTGAACGGATGTAGAAATGGCAAGAACCTGGGATGTTGGCCATAGTTGCTATAGAACGGAGATGACTGTGTGGAGCTGTGAGTGGCGTTGTTATAGGCTATCTCTGCAACCCATAGCAAGTCGACCCATTCTTCCCTGCCCTGGTCCACAAAACATCGCAGATACTGTTTGAGCGTTTGGTTCAGGCGCTCGGTTTGGCCGTCCGTTTGAGGGTGGTAGCTGGTGGACAGGGCGGTCTTAACATGCAGCGCAGTGCACCAAGTCTTCCAGAATTGCGCAGTAAACTGCGACCCCCGGTCCGACACGATCACCCCAGGTAATCCATGCAGTCGTACCACATTCTTTAGGAGTAGTGACGCCAATTCCCCGGCCGTAGGGACTCTCTTGCAGGGGATGAAGTGCCCCATTTTCGTCAAGTAATCCACCACCACCAGTATTGCCGTCATCCCCTGGTCTACCGGTAGGCCCACCACGAAGTCCAGTGATATGCTATCCCATGGTCTATCCGGGGTCGGAAGTGGATGTAAGAGCCCTTGGGTTCGGCCATGGTCGGCCTTCATGGTAGCACACGTAGGACACTCCTGTCCCCACCTCCTGACATCCACTCTCATGGTTGGCCACCAGAAATGCCGTCCCATGCTAGCCACCGTTTTTTCAAAGCCCAAATGACCTGCGCATGGAGAGTCATGGCACCAGATGAATGCTTGTTTCCTTAGCCTAGGCGTGGGTATCAATAGGCACCTGCCCTTCAGGGGTATCCCGTCCTTCAGCTGCCATTCTCTGTGACTGAGGAGCCACCTCCGCCATGCGAATGACCTGATCCCTCTCTTTATTCCCCTCAGGAAAGTATCCGGTTGGATAACCCCCAATACCATCCTCGGGGAAATGATGGAACGCTCGGTTGCAGGCAATGGTTCCTTAACTGCAGATTGACGGGACAGGGCGTCCGCCTTCCGGTTTTCCGTCCCCGGCCGATATGCGATGCGGAAGTTGATCCCCGCAAAGAAGATCATCCACCGCAGCTGCCTGGGAGAAAGGTGTCTAGTGGCCGTCATGAACTGTAGGTTCCGATGGTCCGTGTACACCGATACCACATGTCTTGCCCCCATCAACCAATGCCTCCATTCGGTGAAGGCGTCCTTGATTGCGAGAAGCTCCTTCTCCGCAATATGGTAGTTGCGTTCGGCGTCGTTGAGTTTGCGGGACATGTACGCAACGGGATGAAGCACCCCTGTGTCGTGGTTGCGTTGGGACAAGATAGCCCCCAGCGCCACATCCGACGTGTCCGCTTCCACCACGTAGGGGAGATCCGGATCGGGGTGAGCCAACACCGGCGCCTTACCAAAGGCGCTTTTCAGGGCCTCAAAGGCTTTGTTCGCTTCAGGGGACCAGACAAACTCCTTGGACTTCCTCAGTAGCTGTGTGATTGGGGCCACCACTCCTGAAAATCCATCTATAAACCGCCTGTAAAAGTTGGCGAAGCCAATGAAACTTTGGACGTCCTTCACGCTTTGGGGCACCGGCCATTCTTTCACCGCCTTGATCTTTCGTTCTGCCATCTCCTGTCCCTCTGGACTCAGCATCACTCCGAGGAATTCCACGGATGTGACGTGGAAGTCACACTTGCTGAGTTTACAAAACAGCATGTTTTCCCTCAGCTTTTGGAGCACAGCTTTGACGTGGTGTACGTGCTCCTCCACACTGGACGAATAGATGAGGATGTCGTCGATATATACGACCACGTAGATATCCAACTCCTCTCTGAATACCTCATTCAAAAAGTACTGAAAGGCTGCCGGGGCGTTGCACAGACCGAATGGCATGACGAGGTACTCAAAAAGGCAGAACCTGGTCTTAAAGGCGGTCTTCCACTCGTCTCCGTCCCTCATGCGCACCAGATGGTATGCCCCTTTCAAATCCAACTTGGTGTAGATACGAGCTTTCTTGACCTGTTCCAGAAGTACACTGATGAGAGGCAAGGGGTACCGATTTTTTATGGTTATCGCATTCAATGCCCTAAAGTCCACACAGGCTCTCAGCTCCCCATTAGCCTTCGGGATGAAGAAGAGTGGCGAGGCGGCCGGAGACTTGGACGGGCGGATGAATCCTAGCTTGAGGAGTTTATCCAGGTACCCCCGGAGATGCACGTTTTCAGGCTCCGTCAGGGCATACAGCCTGCCGCTGGGAACGCTGGCCCCTGGCACCAGGTCGATCTGGCAGTCAAACTGTCTATGTGGTGGTAGCACTTCCGCCTTCACCTCATCAAATACATCCTCAAAACTGTGATAAGCCTGGGGGAGAGCCACATCTTTTTCTGCCGCTGTAGCCACCGTCTGACTCCCGCTCTCATCTGCGTCAAGGGATTCCGTTCTTATTCCACAATGCAGGATGCAATACGGTGACGTCATTTCGATGCGATGTGTTGGCCAATCCACAAAGGGGTTGTGTTTCTGTAGCCACGGCAATCCCAATATGACGCCATATTGGGGCGCTCGGATGATGTTAAAATCGATTTGTTCCAAATGGTTCCTCCCATATCTCATCGGAAGGACCCCCGTGTGCTGTCCGATGGGCCCCGTCACCAATCGCCTTCCGTCTACCGCATAGACGTCTTCGGGTACTGCTTTGGGAAGAAGCACTAGCCCTAGCCTGCATGCCTCGTTGTGGTCCATAAACATGCCAGTGGCCCCTGAATCCACCATGGCCACAACGGGTATCCACTGGTCATGCACTCCCATGTGCACCGTGATAAACAGGTGTCGTTGTCCCTTAGTGACCGAGTTGGAAAGTGAAGGGATGGATGAGTGACTCCGAGATGCCCCTTCTCTGGTCTTGGAGTCCTCTAGTTTTCCGCCGGTATGTCCACCACGGCTGTTACCGACCGGTTGGCCCGATAACGTGACGTCTTCGGTTTGGCAGGGCATTCACGTACGTAGTGGCCTTTTTTGCCACAATATAGGCACAATCCTTGTTTACGGCGTGACTCTTTCTCCGTGGCTGTGAGGCTCGCTCGTATTGCGCTGATGTCCATGGGTTCTCCCTTGGATGCGGTGGAAGTTTCAGGACTTCCCACCGTCACATAGGATGGAAGGGATTTTCCTTTTCTCCCATGATCCCCCTTTCTTTCACTTAGCCTATGTTCCAGCCGTAATACCAGGTTGATAAGGCCCTCACATGTCTTGGGTTGAGGGTCAATATGAGCCACGGCGTCCTTGAGCTCATCGCACAGCCCTTGATGGAAGAGCGCCGTCTGTTTAGCAACAGGCCACTTGGTTTCCGCAACCAGCCTTCGGAACGCGTTGAGATACTGCACCAGGTCGTTGGATCCCTGTCTCAACTCAAGCATTTCACGGTCCGCCGTGTGCGAGTCAGCCCTTCTGTCGAATACCTTCAGGAATTCCTCGCGAAAAGCACCCCAATCACATAAGAGGGGGTCGTCCCTGCTCACCAGAGGTAAGGCCCATTGTGCCGCGTTTCCAGCCAAATAGGATATAAGGAAAGCCACACGAGCCTGACTCGTGGGGAACGCCTTTGGTTTGCACGATAAATGTAGCGCCACTTGTGTGAGGAATACCTGCACTGTGTTAGGATCCCCACTGTACCTCTCTGGTGTTGCCAAGGGGATGGCTACCGGCATTTCCACTACTACCGCAGGGGTCTGGTTCGTGAGGGAGGTGCTGGGCGTGAGCGGGTCCAATTGGATAGCATCCAGTCTGGCTTTTACATCGGCTGTTTCTTGCCTAGAGGCAGCCACTTCAACTTGCATGGCCGCTAAAGCAGCCAGCACATCATCAAGTGTTGCCATGTCTGTTATCGACCGGGAGACAGTTAGTGTTATTAAGGTCGGATATTTTGTAACGCCCTGAACGTCTCAGGATCGTTTAACAGACACGACAATGAGGACGCAACCACTTGTGAAGGGTTAGTTCTTTTAATGAAGGCAAATAAAATACAAAGAACAAACAAAAGTTATAGTCACTGGAATCCTCCAGGCTAAGTACGTTACCAGCCCACAGCACGGATGGTCCTAACCGTCCTCTGCATATACGCCGATCCCGGCGTATGCCAACAGAGGGCAGAAATGAAATGGCCGACAATGCCAATCGGTAGGCTGTGAGGGGCACGAAGAGTGTTGGGGAGAATCGAGGAGTCAGGGAAACACCCAGCCGGGATCTCTACCTGAAGGGAGCAGCCGCTCAACCTCTTCCTCAGACTGCACCGGGACGCGGAGTCACCTCCTGGTGATGCGTCACCGATACCCCAATCACAAGCAAGAAGACTGAACCGAGAGCAGCCGCTCGATCGATCCTGTGGACTTCCGAGTCTGTAACGCGGCAAACACCTCCTGGTGTGCGTTACAGCTGGCAGTCCCTGTGTCTCTGGTCGGGCTGGGAGTTACGACTCCAACCAGCAAAAGCGCCACTGCGCTTGGACTCAGCCGAGTCAAAAAGCGAAGCTCAATGGTTGACCGGTAGAGCTTCCGGGTCCTTCACAGGTGACGATGGGGCAAGACACGGCCCAGGGAGTAACGACTCGACCTACCTCCGTTCTTGCCTTACTGGAGCACCACTCCGGAACACTGCTCTTCACGAAGCAGGTACGTCGGTGTAAACACAATATCCGACAGCCTTGTACCTCCCGGTTCCTCCCTTTATAGGGCGTGTTTTCCTTGAGTTATGTAACAGCTCTCCTGTTTACATAAGGGCGTGTTTCCCTTGAGTTATGTAACAGCTCTCCTGTTTACATAAGGGCGTGTTTCCCTTGAGTTATGTAACAGCTCTCCTGTTTACATAAGGGCGTGTTTCGCTTGAGTTATGTAACAGCTCTCCTGTTTACATAAGGGCGTGTTTCCCTTGAGTTATGTAACAGCTCTCCTGTTTACATAAGGGCGTGTTTCCCTTGTATGACAGGAATTCTTGACATACGCATCCTGAAGGTCTATTGAGCACATCCTGTCTCCTTGTTGGAGATGAGGATATATTTGATGGAGCGCCAGCATACGAAATTTCTCTTTTCGATGGCTTTGTTGAGGATGCAAAGATCCAATATAGGTGGGAATCCTGCTTTTTGGCCTTTCTTTTGTACTAGGAAGTATCTG
This sequence comes from Triturus cristatus, assembly GCF_964204655.1. Lineage (NCBI taxonomy): Eukaryota > Metazoa > Chordata > Amphibia > Caudata > Salamandridae > Triturus > Triturus cristatus. The sequence goes on along the minus strand of NC_140595.1, from coordinate 774,729,972 downwards.
GATTAAACCCCTTTTCCTCGTTGTGAGGGTGGAACTTCGTCTATAGCAGCTTTTTGTAAGATAGTGGACACCTCCTGCCTTACCAGCGACAGTTGGTGACAACTCGTTTTACCGAAGGAGTGAATAGCGGTGAAAAGCGGAAAAGTAGAGCATATCCATTCTGCAGGATATTCAGTACCCATTGATCTTTTGTAAGGCAATACTTCCCCCCCACTGGACTGGGTAACGGCGACACAGAAAGTGATTGCTCATTGTAGGGCAGTGTTCTTGGTGGTGGAGGAGGGATGTCGGGGTGCATCTCTACCATGGCCACCTTCCTTGGTAGTGCGTTTTGGTCTGGTGATACTGCCTCTGAGACCATTGAGGGGTTTGAACTCTCTCTTGTGGAAAGACCTGCGGTAGTATGGCCGGTACCGGCTCCGGAATTCCTTCCTCTTCTCTAAACCCACCGCCTTTAGAGTGTCCAGTTCTGTTTTCATCCTGGCCATCTCTTCATCTGTGTGCAAGCTGTAAGAAAGTGGCTCTGTATATACTTATTCCCAAATAGGTACAGTGTGCACAGAGTCCACAGTCTCCAGAGGTTTGGCAGAAGCTAAAGTTAGATATAACTTTACTCTCTCAAGTGGTAGCTTGGTCGAGCAGCAAGGCAGTATCGGAGGACAGTGTAAAGCATTTGTTGTACACACTCAGTCAGCAAATGGTCTCACACACTCAAGAACTGAACTCTAGGCCAATGGTTTGTATATAAAAATATATGGTTGTTTTATTTTAGAACCAACAATAGGTATCAAAATATACTTTCTCAGAATGAGATGCTTTAGATAAATACTTCTCAATAGGCAATAGACTTTTTAATACAGTAGCTACAGTTGTTGCAATGGGCAACACAATTTTAAACACAATTATACACTGAGCTCAATGGGAATTTCTAAGTAAATGCAATTAATTACTTTTAGGATTACTTTTCTAACCACAGGACTAGATTCAGTCCTGGGACAGTTCCTGAAAACAGGTAAGTAAATACGTTTTGGTTACAGGAATGATTTTTAAGGAATATTATTGTATTTTAAAAGTTGACACTTAAAAACTTTTTCACATAAAATCACCAATGTTATCCTATTGGAGGAAATTCACATAGCAGGTAAGTTGGGTTATCGTTACTTTTTCTAATTCAGTGTTGAATCCTGGATCCAGCACTGGTGCATCTCCTGTAAACAGTTGGAAGAAAGCGTCTGTGTTATACAGGCGATTTTTAAGGAATATTTGTAAGTTTCAAAAATCGACACTTAGATGAATTTCTGGTGAAAACCAGGCAATGTTATCCTATGGAGGAAAATCAAGTTATTGGTAAGTACGGTTGTAATTACTTTTCAGGGTCAGTGCTGGGCACCAAGATCCAGCACTGGGATCTCTCCTGATAACAGGTGAGTAATTTAGTTTTCGTTATTCGGCTGAATTTAGATTAATATTTTAAAGTTTCAAAACTCGACACTTTGAAGAATTTCCAAGTGAAACCAGACAACGTTACCCTATGGAAGAAAAGTGAGTTATTGGCTTTTGGGTAAGTACTCGCCTGGCAGAGTTAAGGTTCTGGGCATAGACTTAGGGGTCTATGAAGGGTCGGGTAGGTACAGTTGTTACACCCTCAGCGGCACAGGGGCAGCCGGGTGCAGAGAGAGTTAGGCCCAATGTTATCCTATGGGAGGCAGGGAGCCTTTGGTTGGTGGCTGCTGGCAAGCAGGCCACGCGGCTGTTGGAGCTGGGCTCCTGGTCACGTACTCAGGGCAAGTGGGGAAGTAGATTAGGGTAGAGGTTGCACTGCCAGGGGCGGCTGGGTACAGGGTGCTTTTGAGCCGTTGGGCGCTCAATGGATTTCAATGGAGAAGCTCAGTGACGAACAAAGGCTGCAAGCTCGGGGACGAAGATTCTTCAGGTGCGACCACCACTTCGAGAGGTAAGTTGGGAATTTGTAGGATAGGTAGGCACCCAGGAGTTGGGCACAGGGGGCCGCAGGGCGCCGGGGTGCCTTTTGGCATCTGGAAATCTTACCCTTTGCTGGTCGCGGTTGGAGGGGTCCCTGGTTCTGAGGCTGCAGGCGTCATCAGGAGCGTCGAGGAGGGTCCTTGGGTGCTGGATTCGGGGTCACAGTCCCCGGGGGGGGGACATCCTCGTGGTCTTTGTCCACTCCAGCACAGGCTAGGCTTGGCGGGTGCAGAGTGTGCAGGAACCGCGGTTCCTGGCTGATACCAGGGGTCAGTTACTTGCAGTACCACTGCTCGTAGGAGACCCAGTTGTTTAGAGTCACAAGGCAGTCAGGTCCTCTGGGGTTTGTGAGGTTGCTGACCACTGGAGATGCCGGGGTTTAGCAGGAGCAGGTTCGAGGGTCGACAGGCCTGTAGGGCTGGGGCCAAATCAGTTGGCGTCTTCCTCTTGTTAGCAGCTGCACGGCAGGTCTTCTTCTTTCTTGATCTTCTTGCTTGTTTCGGAACCTGCATCTGAGGAAGGAAGGTTCAGGGTGCCCATAAATACTAAATTTAGGGGCTTTACAGGTAGGTAAAGGGCAGGGACCAATGGGTCCCTTCCCTGGGGTGGGTACACCCCCTATCCTGCCACTCTCCGGTGGGAGGGGGGCAGTAGCCTAGTCCTGATTGGACAGGGCTCCCCATCTTCAAGATGGTGAGAGCCCGGGATGTGCTTCACCTCGCCTCCCCCACCTGAGGGGTGGGGTTGGCAGAGGCCGGCACACCCCCTTTCCTTCTTTGGGGTTTCCCGCAAGTCTTCCCGCCAGAGTGGGGGTCAGAACCGGCGGAGGCCAGTTGCTGAGTATAGCAAGTGGCCTGGAAGCGCTCACAAAGACGGCATGCCTTTGAAGCTTCCCCTGCCCATCCTGGGGGAGGAGACCTAGCACCTCGCCCAGGATGTGCATTGTTGCAGGCCCAGGAGAGTGGATGACTCTCTACCCATGGGTTCAGCAACATGTCTGCTGTGTGGCAGCCTAGGCAGCCCCTCAGACAGGACGTGAATTGCAGGTTAGGTTCAGAGGGCTACTTTAAGTTGCCCTCGATCGTGCATCTTATATTAAATTCCCACACTGGGATCAGTGTAGGTTTAATGTGCTGAGGAGTTTGATACCAAACTTCTCAGTCTTCAGTAGAGCCATCACGGTGCTGTGGAGTTCGTGTTGATGACCTCCCAGCACCATATACTCTTAATGGCAGCACTGCACTTACAGTGCCCAGGAATGGACCTGGGTACTGTAGGGGCACAGGGCTCATGCACCTGTACCCACACCACTGGCATAGGGCACCCAGCTAGAGGGGTGACTGAGGTATGCCAGGGCAGTGTGTGGTGTGGGCATGGCACACAGGGATGTGTGCCATGTCGACTCTTTGTTTTGTTCTGCACCAAGACACTCAGCCTGCAAAGGCAGCGTGTGTGTGTCAGGGTACAGGGCCTCTAAGGGTGGCACAATAAGTGCTGCAGCTCTTAGGGGCCTTCACAGGTCACAGGGCCCTGGGTACCTAGGGTACCATTTACCAGGGGCTGACATGTGGCCAGAGATGCCAATTGGGTTTGGCTGTTAGGCAGTTTTAGGGAAGGAACACAGGCCCTGGGTACCTGATTGGCAGGAGCCCAGGGCACACCAAGTCAAAGAGCATCAGTAGTCTGGCAACAAAAAAAGAAAAGGTGGGAGGGGGGGTGGGGGGTGGGGGATTACTGCAACAGAAACCCATTTTTTCACACAAGCCAAAAAGGGAATTCCCTGAAAATGGGAGGTTCAAAATGCGCTGCTGGGCCTCCGGTTTCAGGGCAGTAAGATGTAATCAGGAGGATCTTCTGCCGCAGATGCCATGGGAGTAAGAATGCGCAGCCAGAGATACTCCATCTGCAGCCGCACTGATCATCTGGTTCACCACAAGAGCTCCCTCCTGGAGGTTCTCTCCAAAATCCTGCCGATCCTCCTTGGGCAGTTTGTCCTTGAAGCTCTCTAATGAATCCCACAATGCCCTGCCATAACGCCCAAATAGGGCTGAAGCGCTAGATACCTTCAAAGATGCAGCAGCAGAGACACATGCTTTCCTTCCCCTTGAATCCTGCGCTCTGCTGTCCTTGGCTGGAGGAACCATTGAAGAAGAGGCTACCATGTGAGTCTCCATCGCAGCAGCAATGATCAGAGAGTCTGGCGGAGGATCAGCCCTGAGGAAAAGAGGATCCTGCTCTGATGGTTTGTACTTCTTTAGGATCCCCGCAGGAGCCGTTTTGAGCAATGCTGAGGTGAGAAAGATATCCATGACAGGCTGTAGAAGACCCGGAACTAAAGGCAGTAGAGGTCTTGACACTGATCTTTGTTGAAGAGTCTCAAAGATAACTGACATTGATGTCTGAGGGGCAGACATTTCAATATTCAATTTTTGCGCTCCACGTACATTGTGAATGGTATTAATGTTATCCACCGGCGATATTCTGGAGTGTGTAGAGGAGGATGACCAAGAAGGTGATCCACGCCTCTTGTGGCGACTACGTGAAGAAGACCTCCGACCTGAGGGAGATGGAGTCAGATCACTTTGTCGACCCCTGGAAGGTGTGGTAGACGAACGATCCACTGCCTGCACCAAACGAGCCAGAGGAGATCTGTGGAGGGGGCTAGAATAGTCCAGAGGCTGTTGGATCTGTGTAGAGGTAGTTTTCTGCCAGTGGTGTACTGGAAGGAGCCATCTGTGAGATAGGTGAATGGAAAGGGATCTCTGCCGTTCTTACCTTTGCGCAGGAGGAACAGTAGCCTGCGGAGTGCTCTTCTGTGCTTGCCGTTCTGGAGATGGAGAAGTGGAGCTTCTCAACGTCGAGAGAGGTATCTGAAGAGATCCTGCCTCTGAAACTGGAGACTCAGAGGGACCCTTCGACGCTGAGCAGTGTCTCACTGATGGCGAGTGGTGCATGGACAGATGGGAGTGTCTCGAAGTTGAGCTGCTATGCGCTACCAATATTGAGAAACCAGTGATGGAGTTATAGGGTCCGTTTGAGCCAATTCACAAGTGCAACTTAAAGTACCTTTCCTGGAAGGTGGCCTACTTGTTGGCCATCACATCAGCTAGACGCATTAGTGAAATGCAGGCCTCCACAATAACAGAGCCTTACCTGCAATTTTTTCCAGATAAAGTGATTCTTCGTACCAATCCATCTTTTATTCCCAAGGTATCTTCTGCATTTCATCTAAATGAGCCAGTGGTTTTGCCCTCCTTTTCAGCTCCATCTTTGTCAGCTGAGAGAGCACTCCATTCTCTGAACATTAAACGATGTTTAAAGTTCTACCTGCAAAGGAGTCAGCCCTTCCAAAAATCTACCCAGTTACTCATTGCCTTCTCTGCCTCTAGGAAGGGTCAGGCTTTGACGCGGGCATCTATCACTCCCTGGGTCTCATCGACTATTCTCTTCTGTCATGAAAGGGCTGGTCGCCTTCTGGTTTCTAAGGTCGCAGCGCATTCAACACGCAAGATGGCAGCTTCCTCTGCCCTATTCGCCGGAGTGTCTTTGCCTGATATCTGTAGGGTGGCGACATGGACGAGCGTTACTGCCTGGATGCCTGGCAGAAGGCGGATGTAGCGGTTGGTCAAGCCACTCCGCAACATCTATTTGCATAAGGTATGATCTTCTTTGTGTCTTTTTCTTCTGGATAAGTGTACTATTTTATAAAAAGTCATTCATGTTTTTCGAATTCTTTCTAATTTATGTTTGTGTATAGCATAGATGTATTGTTTGAGCTCATGTTATATGATCTTTACAATTTACTTTCATTTTTTGCTTTCTGGGTTGCATGGTGGGATGGTTCACCTTACCCACCGCCTCTGACCCTTTGGTACTGCTTGCTATTCTGATTCAAGCATGTGAATGTATAAAAGATGCAGTACTGGAGACAAAACAAGTATCTTACCTGTACACTGTAGTTCTCCAGTACTGATATCTTTTATAGATTCACATACGACCCTCCCTCCTCCCCTTTTCAGGTTCACCTTTCATACCTCTCTTGCCTTGTGGCACTTGTGCTCAAAATCTGAGGTATGGTGGCCCTGCAGGAGAAGAAGACTCTATGGTTTGCGATCTGATTGGCTAAAGTTTGGATGTTTTATAACAATGGTAATAGGCTGCTAAAGCTAGCGAATTCTTATGGGCATTCGAATGTTACAATTTCAATACTGCTATTTTACTGTTACCGTGGGACTCCCACCATGATGACGGGGAAGATTCAAGCATGTAAATCTTTAAAAGACACAATACTGGAGAAGTGGAAAATCAACATTCCCTCCAGTTGGCTTCATCAACTTCCCACCCGATGCAGATTGAAGCTGAGAAGGCGATGCCTCAACGCCAACAGTAGGAGGAGGAATGGACTCGATCGGCACTGCTGAAATCGTTGCCTGAGGCAGCTGATTGAGGACAGATGCTGATGATGATATTCCAAAACTTAGGCAAACGGGACCGCCCGCAAGAGTTGCGGCAGTCCCGCCATGGCGATCAGAATGCGACAGCCACCCTGGCGGTCGCATCCCGCATTATTAACATTGCGGCGGGCGGTACTGTAAGCAGCACCTGCCGCAATGTCAATAATGCATGTTGTGCATTGACATGCACAACGTGACAGGCACCGCGCGGTGCCTGCCACCTTGTCCATGCCAATGTTGGGGGGTACCATAGGTACCCCCCAAGTGCAGCCCCCACCCTTCTGGGGGCCCGCAACAGGCCCCTGAAGCGAAATCCGCATGCCTTCCCATGGCGGATTCTCTGCCATGGAAAGGCATTGAAAAAGCCACATACTAATATGGATGGCGGTGCCTGCAAGGCACCGCCACCATGTTAAGGGCTTTTTCCGCCCGGTCGGGAGTCCGACCGGCAGAAAAGCGGCGGGCGGTCTTACCGTCCGCCGCAGTGCCCCATGCCATACAAATATGGCGGGGATGATACGGGGCCATCTGGCGGGCTGATCGCCACCGCCGGGCTGGCTGTGACCACAGCCTGCCCGGCGGTGGTGGCGATCCGCTAGTCATGCTAATGACCCCCTTAGTCATTTGTAATGAAAAAGGCCCATGTGCATGGAGAAGATAGTGATATACCTTGATTGCCGGTTAAGCTCCAGTTGATGGTATCCTTTGCACAGGTCTAGTTTTCAAAATTGGCATGCGCCAGTGAGACAGCTGACCATGTCATTTAGGTGAGGTCCAGGGTGCCTTTCCCTCTCAATGGCCGTGTTTGGCACTCTCATGTCAACGCATATGCAAATCTTTGAGGTGTTCTTCTTTGGGACGGCTACTTTTGGAGACACCCAGGGATTCGGTCCGTCGGCTGGCTCTATGATATCCTGTGCCAGCAGGCTTTGTATCTCTCCTTCTACCTGTGGTTGCAGATTAATGGGCACTCTTCGGTGATGTTGAGCCATAAGTTTTATCGCTTCATTGATATGCAGAGTTATTTGTCTCTTTTTTTTAGTTTGCCCAGCCCTTGTAGTATGGCCGGATGTTTCCTCAGAATGTTCTGTCTTTCTGACATGTTGTAGGTCATAGCTAGGAGTCCCATCTCCTGTGCGGTGACGTTGCTTAGCAGACAGGGTGCTGGAATGTCCCCTTGTAGCACATGAATTTCCTCTTTGCTTGACCTTTCTTTGTAAGTTAATGTCTCTGTGAACTTCCCCATGTTCACTACTGGTTTACTCGAGCCCCAGGTAAATACATCAACAGTGGACAGTGACAGTGGCAGGTTTCACCCTCATCTTCTCATATTCTGCCATGCACATGATGTTGCATGTAGCTCCACTATCTAATACGAAGCTTGTGCTTTGTCTTCTTACTTCAATGTTCACGGTCGCTGTTTTTTGGATCTGATGGTTTTCTACGAGATGAATGTGTTCTGGCGTGCGGTCCTCCACTGGTTCATCTGACATCAGATACAGTCGTTCCGCACCCTCTGGCGCGGTTGCTCCCTCCGATTCAGCTGAGGGACTGCGATTTTCTGTTTCCATGTGCTTGCGTATCTGCTCGTCACTGTCCGTGGTCTTGCTGGTCTTCCACGCTCACTTTTAAATTGTCCACTCATGCAGGCACTTGCGAAGTGGTTTTCTCTGTTGCATTTTCTGCATTTGTGACCCATTGCCGGGCACGCGCCGGTATGTGGAAATTCAAGTCCGCATTGATAGCACGTTTGTTCTTTCTTGGTGGCGGTGTATTGTCTCTCTTCTTGACACTTCCAGTAACGCGGTTCGCTTGTTCCACTCTTCTTGCCTTTTCCAGTTCCATCTGTCTTGCATGTGTTGTTGCTCTGGCCTCTGCTCAGGCCATGGTCAGTAGTTTCTCGAGCGAGGATGGTTCCTTCAGAATGTGTGTGTGGAATTCCACTGACTGACATCCTTTAAAGATGCGCAGTCATATCGCTTGTTCGTTGTCAAACTTGTTGAATTCGCAATACGTTACTAGTTTCCGCAGTCTGGTTGCAAAATCGTTGAGGAACTCCTCTGCTAGTTGACACGTGGTGTTGAACTTGTACCTCTCGAAGTCTTAATTTCTTTGCGGGTCAAATTTGTCTCTGAGACACTTTATCAGTCCCTTGTATATTGCTGTTTGATCTTGGGGATATGTAATTAGCAGGTTCTCGACCGCATCACCTATGAAGTTTAGGAATAAGTCTATGTTCTGGTTATCTGTGTATGCCTTGCAGTTGGCACGCATGTATCGTTCAAATTGCCTTATCCATCTTTCCCATCGAATGCCTGTTTGTGATTCTGACAAGCTGAACGGTAGTGGTCTTCGGAAAATTGTGTTCCCGCTATTCTTGTCGCTTACGTCTTCTGTCATTTTGTTGTTGTGCAGACCTTCTTCTTCTTACTCTGTGTGCAGTTTCTTCTTTTCTTTTCTTTTTCTGTACTAAATGTACTTTTTTTCACCTTTCTTTCTTGTGATTCTTTTTATTTCTCCTTAATTTCCTTTCTTTCACATTCCGTTGTAGTTATTACTTTTTATTTCTTCCTTTTGTCTTCTTTTAGGCCCTTTTTCTGTGTTGCCTGACATCAAAATGGCCACCTGGCCTTTTCCAGTTCCTTATTGGCTCTCCCGCCTGACCCCAAGATGGCCCGAGGTGTCTGCTCTGCTATACTTTCAATGGCCTGACCTTAAGATGGCTGCTGGGTATTTCTCAGCACCCCATTGGCTTTCCTGCCCGACTTCCTGATGGCTGCCCACCTCTTGCGAGATTTACGCCTGAAATCTACACGCGGGAGGCTCGGGGCTGTCTGTTCAGTTGGCGGTCGGCTGTGGTCATGGCCGAGTACACTGTTGCTTCTCCGCTCACCTTCTTTCTTCGATGCGGCCGGGGTGGGCTCCTGAAGTCGCTGTAGTCCCCCACACGTGGACTAGGGTCGGCTCCTGGCTGCGCTCTCCTCGCGATCGGGGTGGGATCCGACTTTGCGTTTTCTTTGGGGGCACGACGGACTAGGCTAGGCTCCTGGTTTCATTTCCTTGTGACCGGGGTGGACTCCCAACATCGCGTTTCCGCTCCGTGTAGTCGGTGGACCAGGGTGGGTTCCTGGCTTCGTTTCGATGTCGCAGGGGCACACGCTTCTACTGGTCACTTCTAATCCCACCTTTCGTCGCCAGTTGTCGTGTCTTCGCCAGTAAGCATGCGGAGACCGGTAAGTGGTTTAGTATACTTGCACATCTGTCTCTGTGCCCTCTTGTCCCTAGGAATCCCTCCCCACACCCTGACCGGAAGTGGTGTCCGGTTCATGCCCCCTCCCACAATTCGGGTGCAGGGTCCTAGTAACCTCTGAGCCACATCACTACAGTTGACTTCAATAACGGATGAATCCTCCCCTAAAACATTGAGATCTCCATGAGGCACAAAAATTAGAAGTTCCAAATTTGCAATACTGTACGAGACCCGAAGCCTTGGCAGCATCAGTATCTGTTTTGAGACCCTGAAAACCTCCTCAACATGTTTGTCGAACAGAGCAAGGCCATTAAAGGGCATGTGCAAAATCTGTTACTGCACCTCAGGGCAAAAGGCTTTTAGACTCTATCCTACCCTGAGTTCTAAACACTGTTCCTCCTGCAATCTGACAAAAACCTGTATTGGAGACATTCATTGCTGCATCAATAATGAAAGAAGTGAGTTCTTCCTTAAGGATAGCTCTTGCTGTCTCCCTCTTATTCTCTGGGATGAGTTCTAGCAATGATGCAATATCGTGCTATATCAGGGGATCATAGCGCCCCATAATTGCTAAAGGGTTGGCAGACTTTATAGAGGTTGCTTCCATAGATGAGATTCTTTTGCCTAGATTGTCTATGCATCTGCTATTTATATCCAGTGGACCAGAGGTTGGTGTGAGTGGAGTTTTAGATCTTTTTTGAGCAGCTGGGGGGATTACTGAATCTGGCTTTGTATGTCTTTGGAGCTTTATATGTCTTCTCCAGGTGAGGTATCACCACCTGAACTGTAGCCAAATTCTTCATTAGCTTAAGTGCTTCTGACCAAATAAAATCCAAAATTGGTACAGCTCTTTCATGCTTCCAAGGTTGCTCTTTAAAGGCATAAAGAACACACTATCGATCTGTGGGCTTCATATGAAGATTAAACGTCTTTGCAGTTATTTCTAAAAGAGAATGACATTTGGAAATATCATCCATCTGATCTTGAAGGACAGGTGCTTTATCCCCTTCCTTTGGGGTTATGGTATCATCTGCTATATCATCTTGTCCTCCATCATCTTGTGAAAGTTCACCTTCTTTCTCATCTACGTCGGAATGTATATCATGATCGGAGTCATTGTCACCCATATCTTCAGGTGTTGGTAGGAACATTAGCCTTTGAACTAATCTGGGTGATTCTCTTGGAAATGGTGGAGGGGTTGTGGGTAACTGCTGTGAGGAAGGATTAGTCAGTAAAGGAATAGGCTGTTGTGGTGATTTTTGTGGTACTAACCTTTGAAAAGTTCCCATAATTTTTTGTAATGTAGTTGAAAATGTCATAGGCACCTGAACCACTTCAGTGGGTCTGTGCTTAGGAAGAATGCATTACCTTGAAGCCTGAGGAGCACTATCCTGTTAATAATCATAGTCTGAATACAAATTATTTTCATTCATGCCCTCTCCACATTACGGAACATATTTAACATTCAATTGTGTTATCTACTTGCAGTTTGCAAACCATATTCACTTGCCTCATCTGCTTGATCAAATTGCTAAATGGCAGTGTTGATACCTTCAATGGTGAAAGCAGAGGAGTGAATACTGCTTTTGATGGTGTCAATGTCGATGGAATGGTTGTCAACAATATCATTGTCAACAGCACCAATGTCGCTGATGGCATAGTTTCTACTGTCGACGGTATGCTGGTCACCTTCGACGGTGTTGTTCACTACGACAAAGCCACCTTTGACGTAACAATCTATCGTCGATGGGGTCGACGTCGACACCGCTGAATGTCTTGTCATTCGAGTCTCGTAGATGACGTTGTCAACAGTAACACCATCGATGAGGTTAAATGACATTTTGCTGTTTTTTTCTTAATTTTCACAGGTTGATCCTCAGTGGAATATGATGATCCGTTAGATGCATGTTTTCCCTGTTTAGTGACAGGAGGGGTGGCTGAAAGTGCTGTTCCAAACAAGTCAAAATCAGTAAACTGAATAAGTCTCATTTTTTGTGCTGTCTTTGTGGAAGTACTTGGAGAAGCACTTTTCACCGAATCTTCCCCTGAAGAGACGGCATCTCCTTTAGAAAGAGGAATATTTTCTTTTGCCATCATATACAAAGCCAGCCTCCTTTAGGTGAAAAACTACTACATGTCATATTTAGATGCCGTATATTTTGCATATTGGCAATAAATAAACTGTAAATGAGGATCTTCTTTGTGCATTCATTTAAGACCACAGGATGGACAAGCCTTGAAATTAGATTTCTCGTCTCTGTCAGCGATGCTGACAGTTGGCTGTCAAACTAAAAAGATCTACCGGGCCCAGAAATGTATACATTTTCCCTAAAAACAACTCACAGTACTTCTGCGCTGGTTCAAATCCAGGGCAAATCAAAAAAGCAACAAATTTAAGGTTCTCTGAAAAGTTAGAGCAGAGCTTTGTCAGGGGACTCCCTCACACACAACATGAAGAGAATTCAGAGCTATGGTGACCTCCTAGAGGGAGTAGGAGAGCTTGAGCTTTCACCTCATTGGCTGAAGTTTGGGTTCTTTTAAATGAGGTGGATGTGCTAGTAATTATGCAATGTTGATTCAGGCCTATGGACATTTTATAGTAAATGCTATATATTTTACACTGTATATTTCTATTTTAATGTAGCATGACAGAGGGGAATGATTCAAGCGTGTGAATATACAAAAAATCCAATAATGGTGAAACAATTTTACGTTCCTCTTTTCAAGTGAACATCAACAGAATCTGATGATATTCAATGTCGGAGAGTGTCTCTCCTGTCACGTAGAGGCAGAGCATCATTGGAATAGGTTCTGATACTGCCTAATGTAGCAGCAATTGCATCCTAGATAAGGATTAGCTCATAAATAGATAGGTATCTATGTGAAAGGATAGAATGGCTTCTCTTAACGGGGTCGTGTAGATTCTGCCTACAAACATATTTATATCATTCCAATTCTTGTACTCAAAGTCAACTTGTTAGTGACCATTTCGTAGACTCAAGTCAGTCAGTGATCATCCCATAGACTCAATTCAGTGAGTTATCTACAGTATTTGGCATTTGTGTGTAGATAAGATTTTTTCTTACTTAAGCTCTGTCTATTTGCTCCAAAAATAAAAGACTGTGACGATGGTGAGGAAGTGGATATAGTCAATCCTATTTAAAGGGCACAATAATAGGTGACACACAGCTTTTGAAGGGGTTGCACCAGGTCTGAAGTCATATCTACTAGTAGTGTCAACCTTTTGTAATGATGCTGATAAGTTACTAACAATAAAGCGATACTGTGAGAAAATGACAGTTGAAGCCCCAGTGATAAAGAGGCTTTGGCTCTGGCATTTTCATGGGGCATCAATATTATCTCTTGAATTGCCACATATTTCCATTAGTAGTCATGGTACTGACCCCTTATAATATCTTCTGGATTATCCGGTTAATCATCTGCAAAAGTCCAAACTCTTTCGCCTTTTCTTTGTCAGGCTATGAAAAACACCAGGCCTCAGACTCTTCCACTGGTTTCCATTCTGGGACAGGAGAATGATAAAACTTGCAGAGCCTGAAATTCAGATACTAACACTGCTTCCTCATAATCGGTGGAGAAAATTATTCCTCAAGCTAACCTTCCTCAAGTTCAAGTCTACGACCCTTGGCAAAAAAGAGTTAGAGGTAAATGTTGGCACTCTATAGACAAAGGGCCTCATTTGACTGTTGCTTCTCTCCTTCAAGATGTACTTGAAAGCCTTGCTCTTTTAGAAGCATTAGGTTAGTACTTCTTCCAACAGCAGAAGATGGAACACTCCCAAGTACGATTCAGGTCATGGTGGGTAACCTTTAAGCCACATAAAATACCATGGATCACTGACAAAATATGGAGGCCCAAAATATCGACCTACGAAATTATCAAGACAGAAATATCTACTACAAACAAAATTGACTACCTATACTTAAAATGGTACATACTAAAAAATTGAAAAAATATATTGTTTTCTATACAATCGTCGTATTAAATATCGATTTTTAAATATATATATATATAAAAAATAACATTTAATAATTACTAACATTAATTTTATAAACAATATATTTAATGAATATTGTAACAAATAAAAAACAAACTTACTTTAAAAAAGTTACACACACACCTATATATACATATATATATATATATATGTACACATATATATATATATATTTAAGATATATCTACTTAAAAAAGTTTTACAAAACAAATAATTTTAAATTATATCATTTAAAAAAATCAGAAATATAATATAAAAAATATATATCTATACATATATATATAATTATAAAGATTATTTTAAATAAACCAAAGCATAATTATATAAATTTAAATAATCTAAAATAAATTCTTCAATATTAAAATGAATACATATAAAATTCCCACTACAATTTATCCAAAAATAGACAAATTCGTAACTTATTATATAGAACGTACTACTCCAACCTCAACACAACAGTAATGCAATTGTTACATCACATAAACTTAAAAATTCACTACTCTCACTATAATAAATGCAAAATTAGATAACATACTGTATTGCAGAGCACAACAGTTAATACAACACTAGGAAACATTTTTGATTACAGAGAGATAGAATTTACTATTCCCACTCCAATAATCGCAACAGTAGGGGAAGTGTTGGATTAAGGAGGGGGTAACATTTACTATTACCACCCCACTGAGTTTAACAGTAAAGAAAGTTTTGGATTGCGGAGGAATAATATTTACTATTCCCACTCCATTAAGTGCAAACATAGAGAAAGTGTAGGATCGTGGAGGGGTAAACTTTATTATAACCCGCTAAAGTCAGTGCAACAGTAGGGAAAGTGTTGGATTGCAGAAGGGTAAAATTTACTATTACCACTCCAATAGGTGCAACAGTAGGGAAAGTGTTGGATTGCGAAGGGGTAGATGTTACTATTCCCACTCCACTGAGTGTAACAGTATGGAAAGTGTTGGATTGTGGATAGATAACATTTACTATTCCCACTCCAATAAGTGCACAAGTAGAGAAAGTGTTGGAGTGCGGAGGGCTAAAATTTGATATTCCAACTGCAGTCAGTACTACATTAGAAACAAACAAATTCTCTGCAAAACAATAAAATAATTTCAAAAACAAAATACAAAAAAGAAAATATAAATATTAAAAGAAAAACACAAATATATTTCATATAAAAAGTTATTCAAAATAAATACAATCAATCAATCAAAATTGCTTTATTTCGATAGCCAATATCTTAAAAGCATTTCTTACAACTTTCAATTTATGAAAACCATAAAAATATTTTAAAAAGAGACAGCAATTTAACCCCTTCAGTGCCACGCCCTTTCCCCCTCCTGTGCCAGGCGTTGCACTAGTGGGTGGGGTTCATGACGAGATAGTCTCGTCATGGGCACAGCGCAACCGTGCTCCATGACGAGACTATCTCGTAATGGGCACTGAAGAGGTTAAAAGGAATAAGATCCGATAAAACATTAAGTCATTAAATTCATCAATTTCTAGTTGCCCTAAAGATTGCGAAAAATGGTGGTAACAAGAATGAGCTTGGGTAAGTAATATATAAAAATTCATTGCAAGCCCTTCTTCACATGAAACCCCCTTCGCCCCCCCAACCCCCTCACTATGTTGCTCTTGGACCAGATATAGGGAATAAAGTATCAGTGCATAATATCATGTGCAAACCTTCAAGATGAGAAAATAGAGACATAATTAATTAAAAAACTCCATGCAAAAATTTGAACCTTACAATCCAGGCACAACCAAGGTATTTGGCTACACCACAAGCAAAGAGAGACCGCGCGTCGGCCTTTAGAATACGTAGAGCAGTGCGGTATTCGCGCGTCTTCAACTCTATACAAATGGGTTTAAGCCATCTGGTTCTTATGCTTTTGTAAGAAGGGCAGGCAAACATAAAGTGGGCTATGGTCTCTACCGGTGTTTTACAACAGGGGCACCCTAGTAGTGTCTGATGTGGGGTGCTCCATTTCGCAGTTAACTCTCTAACCGGCAGTGAGCCTACCCTAAACTGTATATAGAGTGCTCTATCCCGTGGTATTTGGATAAAATCTAAATACGGTTCTAAAAATGTATATTCCTTGTGGAGATAAAACTCCTCCGTCAGTCTGCCTACTCCTGGATTGTTAAGCTCTTGGGCATTAACCCAAGCCCAGTAGCATCTTTTGAGGTCGGCCTTGCTAGGGGGGGTTTGTGTATCCCAAGCTTCCTTTAGGCTAATGCGTTAAGAGATTTTTTGAGATTGTGTACCCAACTAATTCTTTGGTTGACATCTAAGGCCATGACTTCTGTTAGCGCGGCGGCGTAGCTAGTTAATTCTGGGGTAGGCATAAGCGAGCCCAGAATAGCAAGGGTCGTAACCTAGCTATGTCTTTAAAGGAATGCCTACCCATATCTTTTAGCAACGGTTTCAATGGCACACTGCGTGGAAGCATCACTAAATTTCTTTAAAATGTATGTTCAGACATACAAAGACTTTCGGTATTCTCGAAACCCCACAGTTCAGCTCCATAAAGAGCTGAACTGACTGCTTCTGCTGCATAGATTGTAAGAGCAGGAGCCACAGGTCTACTATGCGAGAGGCAGTGTTCTTTGATTAAAGTGCATGTGAGACGCTTATGGTTTAATAGCATTTTGGCAATGTGATGCCTCCATCGCATTTTATCGTCAAGTCTTATTCCCAAATAATGGAACATTGAGACTTTTTCCAAGTGTGTGCCATCTAGGGTAAAATTGTCTCTATATGGCTTGTAAGGGTTAAATGTCATAAGCTTCGTCTTAGAGGTGTTCACAATCAAACCCCTAGACTCACAAAAAGTATAAAATCCGTCTAGGAGCTTTTGGAGCCCTGCTGGCATTTTAGAGATAAGTAGCGTACCGTCTGCAAAGAGTAAAGTGGGGACCCTTTCACCTGCCAGGGCTGGAGCATCAGATGGAAACTCCTGCAGGTAGCTCACCACCCCGTTCATATATAAAGAGATCAGGGTGGGAGCCAAAACACAGCCCTGGCGTATCCCTCTATTTACAGGAATCCTGTTTGTTATTTGTCCCTGGGACCCCCACCTCACTTGGGCATAATTGCCCTCATGTAGGCGAGTCAGGATGTTCAGTAATAATGGTGGCATCCCCAATTCTTCCAATAGGTGCCATAACCGATCACGAGGGACTAGGTCAAAGGCGGTCTTTAAATCAATAAATGCCAAATAAAGGCTACCTTTGGCAATCAAGACCACCTTCCAATAAATTAAAAACAACCTGAACACTTGGTCCATCGTCCCTGTACATGCCCTAAAGCCAGCTTGGTATTGGGAAAGAATGTTTTCTTCATCTATCCATCGAAGGATTCTCTGCAATACCACCCTGCCAACTACTTTCTGCATCGCATCAATCAAACTGATTGGTCGGTAGTTGGCAGGGTCATCCCTTGATCCTTTTTTAAAAATGGGTACCACCTCAGCCCCTTTCCAAGATTCTGGTACTGCACTCCCTCTTGCAATTGAATTAATTAAGAGCATGACATAGTTTGCCCAGTTGCTCGGGTCTGCAAGAAAAAGATCTCCTGGGAGGCCATCTGGCTCAATTTAATGTCAAAGTTATATATTCTAGAATTGAAAACATTATTAAAATGTAAATCACAAAATAATTTTCATTAAAAAAAATGATCTTATTTATAAATTATTTATTAACAAAAAATATTGTATTAAATAATTTTTATTTTAGTTACCACCCACCATATACCCCTAACAAAACTTACCAGTAACACCTAAAACTTAACTTTAAAAAGCTAATTATTTACACTATTAACTTTTATCAAATTAATTATCAATAAATAAAAATACATTTTTATTTAATTAAATTGCATTTATTTTCCACAGTATACACTATAAAATATGCAACACACTCCTACAATCTAATACAAAATGAATTACACAATTAATTAAGATAATACATTTTAATTTTTGATAATTATCAATTAGAAAATGAATTCTAACCTAATTAAAATGTAATTTACTTCCTGCCATACACCCCAACAAAACCCAAACCCACATCAATAATTTTAGTTACATCATTAATTATAAATTTAAAAATCATTAAATAAAAATAACAATATTAATTACTTAGAATTCATTTACTTCCCACCCTGTACCCCTTTAAAGCCCACAACCCACACCCAAAATAAAAAAATATTTACACGATTAACATAATAAACAATTAAATTATTGATATTAATTAACAATTAATTCATAATTAAAATGAAATTGCTTCCCTCTCTGTACCCCTATAAACTCCACAACCCGCACATAAAATTTATATTAAAAAAAAAGTAACACTATTAACATAATTAATATTAATTAACAACTAATCATTAAATAATTAAAATTAAATTACTTCCCACCCTGTACCCTTATAAACTCCACAACCTGCACATAAAATGTCAATTTAAAAAAATGACACTATTAACAGAATTATTTATTAAAAAAGTATTATTAAAAGTTAATCATTATTAATTACAATTAAACTATTTCTCATTCTGTTCCCCTAAACACCCACATCCTGCAACAGTACTAAAAATAACAAAAATGACAAATTCAATTTAATAAACACTAAAAAATGTAAGACTACATTAAAAAACAAACAATAATTATTAAAAAAAATTACATCAAATGCATTTAAAATGTATACCAAAATACATAACAATAATTAAAAAATGATATTATAAGCAACTATATTTTTGTAATCAATATTAATGACAATATTACTCTTGCTGACAATATTTCCATGTCAATATTTTTGACTGGATATTTCTGCTAGTGGATATTTCCAACTCGATATTTTGTCTCAACACTAAGGGGCCGATTCCGATACGGGTCGGAAAGCACTCCGACCGAACCGGATCCGGAGTGTTTTCTGACCGAGTCGGAGTCCTGCAGTCCGACCGAGCGAGTACGATGCGGCCGTATGCTGCCGGACTTGGTTCGGTCGGACTCCCGTAGAAGACAATGGGAGCCGGTCGTACGACGCGTACATGGGCTTCCATTGACTGAATGGGTACGTCGCGGACAAGTGCGCCCACTACAGTGGGTACGCGTCGGTGCCATCTGCACCGTACATGCCTTTGTTGGGGAGACCCATGGGTCTCCCCCTGTGTCCGAGTCGTTGGGCTGCGGGTGACAGGGAGTCCGACGCGGACCCCCAAAGGCAGCCACCCGGACACTCCGGCTCCCACAGGCCGTCCGACGCGTGCATCGTACTGGCTCGGTCGTGAATCGCATCCATTGCACGCCACGGTTAGCTTACGACCGAGACGTACAGAGCAGTTCGGACCCGGAAACGACTCGGTTGGTGAATTTCATGTAGCTCGCATTGTACTTGCTTGCTCGTACAGCTGTACGAGTCAGCCGGAAAACACGCGTACGGCTCGTAGTATTTCCGGCCGAATCGCGTTCGGTGCCCTTCCGACCCGGATCGGAATCGGCCCCTAAGGGGTCTATCAGGATGGTGGTCGGAAAAACACTCCGACCACCATGGTAGCAGGATAAGACCGCCCGCCAGGACCGCGGTATAACGGATGGTCCAATTAGTATGCTCCGCAGTCGAAATTCGACCGCGGCGGTATGATCGGGGCCTTTAACATTGCGGCGGTTGCTGCTGCCAGCAGCACCGCCGCGATATCAAAAGGAGCATGTCCTGCATATCCCTGCACTGCGTGGCAGGCACTGCACAGTGCCTGCTACCTGGTACAGGAACATGTAGGGGGCAATGGGCCCCCAGAGACATTCTCCGCATGCCTTTCCATGGCGGTTCCACCGCAGCGGAAGGGCTGGCTACCGCCGGCATCATAATCAGGCAAGCATGCGTACTGCTACCGACGGAAAAGTGGGGGGCGGAATTTCTCACCGCCGCGGTCATCACCGCCATGCTAATGTGACCGGCGGTTTTCTGGGTTTTGATCGCGGACGGATGGCCGCCGCATGCCCGGCGGTTGCCACCGCCAGCCCGGCGGCGGCCATCCGTCCACCATCCTAATAGACCCCCATATACCATGACTCAACATGATGTACATTATACAACTTGACATGACATGACATAAGGTAAGGTAACAACATAACAAACACATGAGATCTGAATCAAATGGGACTTTGTAACTAAGGAAGAAGTTTGCATGGTACCTGCACAGGCAACTCGCATAAGACTGGACAGAATGCCATCTGTCCATTCGTTGGTGGTCAGTTCATATTCTCCATACAGCTCTCCTAAAGAGACAGCCTTTGGGTTCAGTGGGTACTCCTTTTAAACATGAAGAGACATAAAAAAATCAGTATTCAGAAGTAAATGTACAGGTTGATTATATACATAACTGCAACAACGCATAAAAACACAGTTCATCTAAATGGAGCCATCCACTAGGCTCCATTTAGGAAAAAAAAATCTATATTTTATCCAATAAAAGAACATGATCATAAAGATCAAACTGCCATAAGACATTAATAAATATGATGGTGCCATACCCTTACAGCATAAAGGGAATGGAGCATAAGCTGGTAGGCTGACACTCAGAGATGTTTACATCTCAAGATTGAGGACCTGATTCACAAAAGGCCTCGGCACTCAGGGGGGAGTGTTCGCACTTGGGTGGAATGTGTGCAATAAGAATTTTCATTGCAGAGATTCCACTCCCAGTGCGGGGACTCCCCCATGACTGTGTGGCCTCTGCCATGAGCATGGAGACTCTTTGTGAATCAGGCCCCCGTGTCTTGCTGCCACTGCACCACCTGCTGGGCAAAGTCTTCCATACTGGCATGAAACAAAGGGCCTGATTCACAAAGGGACCCTGCACTCATGGCGGAGGTCCACAGTCGTGGAGGGACCTCTGTACTACAGTTACCCATTGCAGAGGTGCTGCCACGAGTGCAGAGCTTCTGCCACGAGTGCGGAAGCGCTTTGCGAATAGACCCCAAAGTGTGTAGATGCGCCCCCAATTACAAATCACATCAAATGAGGATTTCACAAACACTATCTCCTCAGAGAAATCTCAAAAGACAGGCAGGGCACCAGCTGTCTAACACTGTATTCTTCAATGCAGGCATCTAATTTTACATTCTTGCAATGGGTTTATTTTTGATGTACGATTATCTAAATTAAAGTGAAGTACGTTTGTAAATTACAGAATAAGACAAACCTAATATAATGTTAAACATGCTGTGCATGTTTTTATTGGGTGTGTGCTAGACTAATAGAATCCTTCTGGGTTTGGGGGGCACACAATTGATTAACAATGAGTACTAGGAGACATCCACTTACCCTGACAATATTGTAGCTAGTGTCGCCTCCCTTATGCAGGGATGTCAGTACTGCTTGTAGAGTACGCCAGGTGACTGTTTTTCCACTGCCTGTTTTTCCCACGATCATGGTTGAGTGTCGAGAGTTTTTGGTCTCATACAGCTGGAGCACCTTGGTGATGGTAAATGGTGTCACTTGCAGTCCCACCTGCCTCAAGTCCTTCTCAATCTGCTCCTTTAACTATGTCATATAAAAGGGCAAAAAGGGAAGAAAAAAGATTACAGAGCTGTAAAAAATCTCCACAGCATGAGCATTACAAATGGAGCTATACATTTTGGGTTTCCTCCCATATCTGGAGAGACCACCTTTAACACTATGTTCCTAATGAACAAGTTACTTACCTTCGGTAACACTCTTCATGGTGGACAGCGTAGATTTTCCACAGCCTTTATGGGCTGAAAATTTGGATTTTATTAAAGACACAGAGGCTAATATTATGCAATAATTTACTTTATTGCCACCACTCAGCAGCATATTTTAAAGCTTCTAGACTTAAGACCTTAGAACTTTCAAAACATTCCAAAGAGAATAAAACCCCCCAACAACCAGTCCACTTCCTTCTTTATTGAACTGTGAATCCGGAAGTAAATGTACTTGTCAAATAAATTTCCTTCAAATGCTGTGAAAACCTCTTCTTTCCCAAAAACTCCAGAGAAAAAGAACATTTCACCGTGACATCTTAGACTTGTCCAGCTGTGAAAATAATAAAACAGCATCAGGGTCTGGTTAAAAATCTTGTGGGTGGGATAATACTAGCCTCCATGTCTTCAATAAAATCCAGATTTTCAGCCCATCAAGACTGTGGAAAATCTAAATTTTATGTCAAGACCAGGAGGAACACATAAAAAATTGTTGACGTATTTGCTTTAGTCCTCTGTCTAATGTGTAAACAAATCCCTACCGGGGTATAAGATCTAAAAGACACCTCCAGAGGGCGTGGCTAGCAACCAAGCAATATGGCCGTAGCCTAGGAGAGCTCCGTAGCCGAGGGAGCCCTTTTACAAAATCTGACCACTAATACTGTAGCTGATCATATCACGCTAGACGGAGCGTGAATAGGAACATTGGAGGTTTGCATAGCGGCATTCCAGACCTCCGTGGGATCCGTGGCGGCCGACTTGTGAGTAACGGCGCGGGTCGGCCTTCGCCTCCGGGGGAAGCCGGGGAGTCACGTGCTACCTCTGCCGGCGGCCGCACGCACATCAGTGGTGCGATGTGTAGAGAGATGCGGGAGGATCCTGGACTCCCGAGAACGCCGCGATCGGAGATGCGGACAGCGCGTTGATCGGTGGTACTTCGTCAAACCGACAGCGGGCGACCGGTGCTTCAGCGCTAGGTGCTGGAAGGATTGGCGGCGTCGGCCAGAGCACCGGACTGGCCCCAGGTGCACTGACACCCAGATACCTTAGTAATGGACAGGACTGGCTGCAGGAGCAGATTTCTGAAGTGTGGGAGAACCTGGTGACTAAGCTTTAGGAGCCTGACACTTCCTGACAGCGTCTGGCCTTCACCTGACAAGACCAGACCCCTCAACATCCGAGGCCTAGACCAGAGTGTGGCAGATGAGGGACCAAGATTGGAGAGACAACGCTGGATGCAGACGCTGGAGGCGCGTTCCCGCTAATCAGTGAGAGAGGGTTGATGGCGGCGCGGGCTCCCGCGGTGCAGACTGACTCCTGATTAGAGCCCCTGGTTGAGCCCTGCGGTGCGGTCTGCCTCACAAGAGATACCAATATTGGAGGGCCCTGGGCACGCATTGTCCCATCAGTGTCTATCCTGTTGGAGAGGCGTGCGACGTGACTGGCCGGTGGGCAGACCACTTGGAGGGAGCCCCCTAAGGCCCTGGGGGAAATTGGCGGCCCGTCTGGCCGGCAGGAGCGTGCTCTACTGCCCAAACACATCGACATTCCGGCACTAGCGGGGAAAGCGAGAAACCCGAAAGGCCGCGCGAGTCAGTGGAAAACGCGGCGGGCAGCGGTGAGTGCTGCCTCCCCCCTTTCTGTTGGCCTGGCGGAACCCCTCACCAGCAATCCAAGATGGGAGGACGAGGTCAGAGGGGTGGACTATCCGGCAAACTGGATAAATATGCATACACAAAAGACCAGGTTGAAACCTCACGGGCAACGGAGTCCCAAGCAGAGGCTCCGGCGCCTCAGGGCCAAGAATCCGTCACACTGCTGGACGTCATGGCCGCCCTACAACATGTCCAGTCCACCATCGGCATGATCTCTACGGACATATCCCTGATATGGGCAGATTTCTCAAAACTGTCCCAGAGGATACATGAAGTGGAATCCACGACAAAGACACTGTCCACAGAAACAACAGAATTGCAACAGCAAGTAAGGAAACTGGAGGAGGACAATAAGTTAATATTGGCCAAGCTGGACGATCAAAAAGGGTGCTCCAGGTGCAATAACGTCAGAATCATTGGTGTGCCGGAAAATGTGGGAGGGCCAGCTCTGGACCTCTATGTGGAGGATCTCATCAAGAACCACCTAAAGCCCCGCGGGTTGTCGCATTTCTTCTCATCGTGGCCGAGGCCTAGAAAACTACACAGTCACACTCTACCCTGACTATACAGCAGCAGTGTCTAAACAGAGACGCGGGTTTTTCGAAGTCAAAAAAGAGCTTCGGGCCAAAGAACTCAAATATGCAATGTTATTCCCGGCGAAACTTAGAGTCGAAGCGGAAGGCAAGACATGTTTTTTTGCCACACCAGAGGAAGCTAGAGATTGGCTGGAGGGATGGCGCCACGAGGCGAAATCAGGCAAACCGAAAACAACAGCAACCGCATCGGCTGCATGACACGAACAGGCTAAGATCACCCGGACGCAACGACAAAGGGGATTGATCATCAGAGCACCACTAACTCCTGAGCGTGAAATCCTTGTGGGACATGTAGTGGGACTCTTCCTGGCCACGGGTTGGCCAAAGATACGAAATGTCTTACGGATTATACCAACACTGATAGCTTTGCTTAGGTGATGGGTGCTGCAGGTGGGGTGGTCGATACTATAGCTACTCTATATCTGGTGGGCCTCCGAGGACTACGGTTGAACTCTCATCCCTCATGCAAGTCACTGTTCTGGGGATGAAGCACTCTGCTCAGTTGGGGAGGCGGGCGGTTTGGGGCCGTCGGGCAGGGAGGCAGGGAGGGAAGCTGGGAGGGGGTGGGGGTCAGGGAGTTGGTGGTTTTACAGTTGGTTGTATATTCACTTTCTTGTTCATATACAGTCACATGCATGTTTGCTAGTGGGCAACTGACACAGGGAAGAGTCACAAGTAACTTGGAGGGTGGGGGGTGTGATACTGGGTCCGATACTAGGAGCACATACACCGCTGGGCTTACAGGTTGTTGATCCTGATGACATAATGATCCCAGTATATGGTAGTTTACTAGTTTTGCCTAACGACAATGGGGAATAGAAAGGAAAAAACGCTCTCGGTGCTGACCTGGAATGTGAATGGGATGGGGGACAAAATCAAGCGTGGCATAGTCCTCCAGTATCTGAAACGCCATGCTCCGGATGTAGTGTTATTGCAGGAGACACACTTGGTGGGGAACAAGAGCAAGGCCCTAACGAGGTGGGGATACAAACTCCTGGTGCATGCTGATTAAACTTCTGGGTCTAGGGGGACATGTATCCTCACAAAGAAAAGCCTCGCCCTAATGGTGAAGCGAGGGTGGACAGATCCGAGGGGTAAGTTCGCAGTCCTAGAAGCGCAATGGGAGGGACAGCCACTAAACATTATCTCGGTATATATACCGCCGGCGCTAGGCAAGGAAGCACTAGCAGACCTGAGCAAGATACTAGTTGACCTCCCAGTGGGCCCCCTGATTCTGGGTGGAAATTACAACCTGACTATGAATGACCTGACAGACAGATACCCGCCTGGGAGGGGGCTAAACCAAATGTATTAATGGACGAATTTACATCAGCAATGAGATTGACGGACGTAGGGCGTTTCCTACAACCTGACGGAATCCAATACACATATTTTTCCAATGCCCACAAAAGTTTGTCCCGAATCGACTATTTTCTGACTTACACTACCCATGTTGGTAAGTTCTGCAACCCTCATGCCCTTCCGAGGGGCATTTCGGACCACTCCCCGGTCAGTATTGACTTTACTCATGGTGAAAAACAGCCTCAGATCTCGTTCACCATTAACCCTTGGATTTTGAGAATCCCAGACTTAAAAACAAAAATGCACACCCAGACCGTAAACTATTTTAAAGAAAATGTAGGATCGGTGGAGTCACTGGTAACTTTGTGGGAAGCATTTAAGGTGGTCCTAAAGGGGCAGGCGCGTGCACTACAGGCTGGATACTCTAAAAATAGACACCAACAGATAGTGCAGTTAGAAAGTGAGCTTCAGCAACTGGAATTGGATAGCGTCACCACACCCACAGATGAGGTCTTTCACCGCCTCGCCCTTAAAAGGGAGGAATACTGCATAAAAACCAGGGAACAGGCGATGGCTAAAATACTTCGTACCTGCCACATAGTATACGAATTGGGGGATAGGGAGGGCAAGACACGAGCATGGCTAGAGAAACGGGACCAAGGGGACAGGCGGGTACCTAAACTTATTTTGAAAGATGGCACTCCCGTCGTACACCCTCATGATATAGCGGAAGCCTTTGCAGATCATCTCGAACACATTTACTCCTCCTCCACGACCTACATGGCAGAAGACTCTCGCCAGCTTCTCTTAGATAGTGATATACCTTTGCTCTCTGAGAAAGACAGGGACACCCTTGAGGAAGATTTATTGGATGAGGAGATCCAAAAGGCCATTGGCAGCATTCAATCCGTTAAGGCCATGGGACCAAATGGGGTTCCCATTGAGTTTCTACATCTGGTGGCGTCTCAGATGGCACTGCATTTACGTTCAATGTTTGAGGAATGCTTTGAGCAAGGGGTTCTGCCTGAGGACCAGAGATTAGCATCCATAGTGGTACTCCGCAAGCCAGGGAAACCTGGCGAAGTATGTAGCTCCTACAGACCAATATCTTTAGTGAACATAGAGGCTAAGGTATTAGCTAAAATTCTGGCCTTGCGCTTGGTTGGGGTAATTTCCTCTTTGGTTCATCCAGACCAATCCGGCTTCATGCCGGGAAGGAACACGGCACTTAATATCCGACGCCTTCACAACGTTCTGGCTAGGCGGGAATGCATAGAGGAGGATGCCGTAGTGTTGTCCTTGGACGCCACTATGGCGTTTGATTCAATCGAATGGCCATACTTGTTTGAAGTCCTAAACAGAATGGGCTTTGGACCGAAATTTAGGGGGTGGGTGCGACTGCTCTATACCGACATAAAGGGCCAGGTGCGAGTTAACAACTGCACATCACGAACATTTACACTAGGAAGGGGCACCCGGTAGGGATGCCCCCTCTCACCGCTGATATTTGCCCTTATGCTGGAACCACTGGCCGCATGGGTGCAAAGAGACGTCATGATAAGGGGCTTAAAATGGACAGATGAACACGACGACCGTTTATCGCTTTATGCGGATGATATTCTGCTACACCTTGCCTCTCCCTATAGGTCTCTCCATGGGGTGTTAAATATTTTTACAAATTTTGGAAAATATTCTGGATATGCCATAAACTGGAGTAAATCAGTGTTGTTTGTACTCAGGGGGTCAGTCCCGAGACTTCCCAGAGGGTGCAACGTAGAAATAACCACAGTAGGGTTCCGATATCTTGGGATATATATTACCACAGACCCCACCCTTTTCTATGAGCGCAACCTGGCACCACCGCTGGCCAGGCTGAGAGCAGACGTAAAACACTGGAGATCTCTGCCTCTTTCCCTCCTTGGCCGAGCAACACTCTTTAAAATGTTAGCTCTCCCACGGTTTCTATACATTATGCAGAATTGCCCACAGCGTATCCCAGATACCTACTTCTCTGGAGTAGAGAGTGAAATCCGGACGCTACTATGGGATGGGGGGGGGGCTCCCCATATAGCTCTGACAAAACTGACAAAAGGGTGGTATGACGGGGGTATTGCCCTCCCGGACCTTCGACTGTACTATTGGGCGTCGCAACTGGTGGTGATAAATCACTGGATATATCGTTCCCCGGTTGATCCAGCGTATCAATTGGACATACACCAAACAGGAAGATTGGGATATTTGGGGGCTCTATACTCCAGGGCTAGTAAAAACAGATACTTTGGGCCCACACGGTCAGGATATGGCACCAGGCAATTAGGGTGGTCCAATATAATAACAAAACACACACCTCTGTGGTATACTCAGCAACTAGGGCTCCTGTGTCACCAGCCTGGATTTGACAAGTGGGATATAATAGGGATATCCGCAGTCGGGGACTTAATTAACAAAGGGTCGCTCCTCAGGTTCGACGAATTACGGGTAAAATATGATATGAACCAAAGAGAATTCTTCAGATACATGCAAGTCAGACATGCCCTCACTACAGCGATACCAGACCTTAAGGACATACCGGACTCGTCCCCACTAGAGGACAGACTGCTCGACGGACCGCTCCAGACAAAAGCGATATCACTAACATATAGGAAGATTTGTAATAACCTACCAGACCCATTTAGCAAGCTTAGGGAGCAATGGCAGGGTGATGTGGGGATAATGGATGACGAGGACTGGCAGTCGGCACTAATGTCTCCCAAAGAAGCAGCAATTAATTCCAGATTCAAATTGATACAACTTCGCATTCTCCATAGGTCCTACATGTCGGGCACTAAGTTAGCAAAAATAGGGGCTAGAGCAGACATGCTTTGTCTTAAGGGTTGCTCACAACCAGCTACCTTCTTCCACATGATTTGGGAGTGCCCCGAGTTGAGACACATATGGGAAGGGGCAACGACGCGCATACAAAGTGCCCTGGGGAAAGAGATACACCTTACTTCAAGATTGGGACTCCTTAATATTTGGCCCCCCACAGATCTTACAGAGGTGGAGCAACAACTGACCTCGCTGGGATACACCCTGGTTAAGCGAGAGATAGCGAGAAAATGGGGGGGCGACAGATATACCCTCCCCCCACCTGTGGTTGAAAGAACTAGATAGGTGCATGGTTGCAGAGACAGAAGTCTTTAAAACACGAGGGTGCTCAAAGAAATGGAACAGGAAATGGGGGAAATGGAATGAGTACCGAGGTATTCTATGTGTCTCCCCATCGGAGGAACTGGAAATGCAGCGTAATAGAGGAAGAGCTATGGACTCACTATGATCATACTGTTACCCACCGGAGCTAATGTAATGAGAACTGTGACGACCTTGCTGTACTATATGCAACATGTATGTATGTTTACTGATGAACTTAATAAAAAGATTATTAAAAAAAAAAAAGACACCTCCAGTCCCCGAACATCAGATACCCTGCGGAAAGAGACCAGACATAACAACGTAGTCAATTTGAGAGATAAATCCCTAAGATTTCATTCACTATTATCATTCCATGATTCCATAAATAACAGTACCTTTGAGACATCCCAAAGAACAGAATATTTACTACCTGGAGGCTAAACAATTCTAATGCTTCTCAACAACCTTCTAACTAAAATATCCTGACCTACTGAAAAACCATTAACCAGAATGTGACCCGCTGAAATAGACGATCTATAGAAATTCCCAGACCTGTAAGCTAAACCTTTACTAAATAAATCAGTCTAGAAATTCAAAACTTGAACTATATCTGCTGAAATGGGATCCAACCTCCTTTCCACACACCAGCAACTCCACTTTCCCAAGGCCAATCTATATGCCTTCCTTGTCCCTGGTGCCCATGACTCCTCAATAAGCCTTGAAGATTCATTAGAAAGTCCTGGCTTTTTCCAAACTCTCCTGAAAGTTTCCAAGCCACTAATTGAAGCTGGCCCGCTTCCACTAAACTGTGAACCTCCCCCTGAGGGCCACGAAGGATCCCTTGAAAAACTGGCAGCAAAACTGGAAGTTCTACACTCATTTCCAACATGATCAAGAACAATGCCTGCGAAGTCCAAAAGGGAGTTATTACCACCACTGTTTCTTTCCATTTGCAAATCATCCCTGTCACTCTGCTTATCATGGCAAAAGGTGGAAACGTATAAGCTTGAAGGTTTGTCCATTCTTGCTGAACAGCATCTATTCCTGCTGCATCCGGGTCTGGATGCCAACTGAAGAACATCTCCACCTGACAATTGAGTCTGTTCACCAACAGATCCACTTGAAATGGCACCCACAAACGGTCCAATCTCCTGAACACACCTCTGTCCAACAACCAATCGCTGGAGTAGTGAAAATTCCTCGAGAACCCATCTGCAACCGAGTTTGTCATACCAGGAGTATGTTCCGCCTGAACACACAGGCCTCTCTCCAAGCAGTACCCCCAAAATATTTTTGCTATATCCACTAAGCCCTCCGAACGTGGACCACCCAACCTGTTGACGTATCGTACTGCACACACATTGTCCACTCTCAGAATTACAGAACATTTCACACTTTCCTCTGCAAAACATCCTATTGCAAAAGAACTTGCCAATAACTCCAAACAATAAATATGTAAATTATTTTCTTGCTCTGTTCAAAGACCGCCAGTTCTCAGCAATCCACAACTTGCACCTCAACCTTCCAAGCTTGCATCCAAGTCTATTATAAGATCTGCGTTTTCTCCAGAAATTGCACGCCCATTCCATGCATCCATATTCCTCAACCACCAATTCAGTTCCTGTCTTGCTTCCAATGAAAGACAAACTTTTTCTGAGTACTTCAAGCCATTTCACAAGTGACTTGCTTTTAATCTTTGTAAGGCCCGATAACGCGAAGGCCCCGGAAAAAAAGCCTGAATAGCTGAAGAGAGTAGGCCAACAATAGAGGCTAATGTTCTCAAAGAAACACAATCTAACTTTGGCGTATTCTTTAATTCTTTACTTATCCTTTTCAGTTTTTCTTTTGGTAAACTCAATAATCCTTCCACAGTGTCTAAAACAAAACCTAAGAACTGTGTTTCTTGATTTGGCACAAATTGGGACTTAGTTTTGTTCACTACAAAAGCTAAAAACTCCAACAGTCTCACAGCAAGATTTGTGTGGCATACCAAGTCTTTCTTGTTTTGATCCATAATCAAAATGTCGTCCAGATAAATAATCAGACAAACACCCCTCAGTCTCAAATAAGTTGCTACAGGGTGAAGTACCTTCGTAAAACACCATGGTGCCGACGAAAGATCGAAAGGTAAATACACAAACTTCCACAATCTCTCCTTCCACTAGAATCTCAAATACTTCTAATGTTCCTCCCAAAAAGGAACTGTCAGATAAGCATCTTTTAGATCCAATCGAGTCATCCAATCACCTTTCTGCAACACATCCTTCAACAAATGCATACCCTCCATTTTGAAGTGATGATACACTACCCAAGCGTTCAGTTCTCCTAAATTTATCACAGGACGCATTCCCTTGCCTTGACTCCTTGCGCACCGTACAGGCACTGCACAATCAAAAGAATGTCACCAAAGCAACACTGCACGAGCAATCAACAGTACAGCTAACTGTTTCACCCGTGAATGCCCAAGGTAGGCCAAAAAAGCACACAAACCGATACATACCCAAATTCATAAGTGAAAACTAAATAAATCCGAACATTTAAAACAACGCAAGTAAAAACGAGCCATCAATAAAATTAAAGAAACTGAAGACATAAATTTCCCTTATAATTAGAATTCGACCACAAAACAGCTAAACCAGACACACGCCGGATCTACAAACAATCGTATTTGACATACTTTAACAAATTGTAAAACACATTCATTACAGGAAACAAACATGAAAAGTATATAACTTAACTGAATGAGCAGCAGCAATAAAAGAAGGAAGTGGAGTGGTTGCTGGGGTTTTTTATTCTATTTGGAATCTTTTGAAAGTTCTAAGTTCTTAAGTCTAGAAGCTTTAAAATATGCTGCTGAGTGGTGGCAATAAAGGAAATTATTGCATAATATTAGCCACCGGGTCTTGACATAAAATCTACCTGACCACAGCTTGACTCACCTTAGAATATCCTGCATGTACAAGACCGGAAAAGGAGAATTTTGTAGCAGTCCTCTTGTGCGAAGCTGGGTGGTGTTGTGTAGCTCTGCATGGGCTCCACTCCACAGAACAGGGAGGTCGGAGGGCAGTGAGGAGTCTGCGGTTAGCTATAGTATCCTCCAGTAAGAACATTACCGAAGGTAAGTTACTTGTTCTTCTGATTATTGATTCTAACCACAGATTAATACCAAAGCAGCACCTCCCTTGGGTAAATGGTCTGATTAGTCGGCTCAGACAAAAATGACATGCAGAACCAAGGCGGTAAAGTGTTCTAGCCGCTGGACCTAGCTGTCAAGGCAGTAGTGCTATGTGTGTGTATGCACAGACACCCACACTAAAACCGTGCAGATATAAAGGACAAGCACCCCTGCACCAATATATTGATGGCCTCCTTGGCCCTGGTGGACTGAATTCTCGGACCTCCCAGAGGCTGCGTCTTTGCTAGTGCACAACAGATCTTGGGGAAGGGGGGGGGGGGGGGGTCATTAGGATAGCAGACGTACTTTTGTCCGTCCGCCATCCAATCGTATTTGGGACTGCCCACCTACAAGGTGGCGGTCCCACAGGGAAAATTAGGATGCGACCACCACCATGGTGGTCGCATTGCCCATGTTTTGCATTGCAGAGGGTACTGCGTTCTGCAGCAGCCACCACAAGACAAAACAGATACCCTGCACTACATGGCAGGCACCATGCAGTCTACCACATGGTGTAGGGATATGTAGGGGGGCACCACAGGTGGCCCCCAGGCCCTATATCCCTGGCCCAGGGTCTTAGGGGTGCAAGCTATGGGCCCCCCCAAATCCCTTTCCGTCTGCCGTTTTGCTGAGGTTTGACCGCCACAGAATGACCGACAGAAAGGGATATTGTAATCCTACGGTGGTGCCTGACCGGCCCACTGCCATTCTGGGACTACAGGGAGGTCGGACTGGCAGTCGGAAAAAGACTGCCTGTCGGGACCGTGTAGGTCGGTGTTTCCGACCGCTACCCGTCCAGAAGCCATTGTAATATGGCGGACGGAGATCCCGGTTATGATGGCTGAGGGACCACTACAGACAGCCTGTCAGAGGTGGTCCCTCGGCCATCGTAATCAGGCCCTTAATGCAGAGGAATATCGACCTCAACAGGGTCTACTTCTGTACAGGCTTCCCTTTCTTTGCTCCAGGGAATGCCACAAAAATGTGTTTTTTTCACTCGATCCTTGGTACAATCTATGTAAAAAATGAAAGCCTCTTTACGGTCCAACCATTGAAGCCTCGCTCCTCTTTCAAGGAGTGAGGGGGAACAAAGATCATTGGTACAATGATGGATTGCCCAAAGTAAAAAGGAGTCATGACTTTTAGTAAGAAAGCCATCCAAGTCCTCAGCATCATTGTCTGGGAAAAAAAACATGATGTTGGATAGGTGCATTGACGGTGCCTATAGGTCACTCATGGAACGAGCTGTGGTAATCACTATGAGGAAAATAGTCTTCATGGTCAGGAGATGCAGCAAGCAGCTATGCATAGACTCAAAGCACATACATTTGAGGAAAAGCCCTAATCTCCACCATGTCCAGAATTGCCTAAATAAAATGAAAGTCTCTGTGAAGGAATCAGGTGGGACTTTGGCTTGTTTATGCTGAGACTCAATGAGGTCAAAAGTTTCACAGTCATCCAGAAGGGGCCCACAGCTGATTGAGGCGAGCCTGCCTTCAGCAGCCAGTCGTCGAGGTACATGAACACAGGAACTCCCAATGTCCAAAGATGGAGAGCAACCACATCCCTTTCGTGAAGATCCAAGGGGTGGTGATGACTCCAGAGCGAAGCTTACCATACCGAAAATGGCCCTGGCCCATCTTTGAACCACAGGTAATGCCTGTGGGACTTCAGGACCGGTATATGAAATAAATAAGGTACTTATCTATACTTCCAGTTCTCCAGTGTTGGTATATTTCATACATTAACAAGCTTGAATAATTCTCTGTCATCATGCTGGGAAACCCAGTAACTATAAAATAGCAGTATACACTGTTAAAATGACTACATATAATCAAGGGAGAGATCGGCCCCAGGTCCTGGACCTCCCACCTAGTAGCCAAGTTTTTGCACTGTAGTGTATTAATGTTGCTGTCATAGGTTATACACATTGGACCTGGGTTAGGCACTCAATCCCAGAAAATAATGATGAGAACCATGTATTTTCTCAGCAGGTTCTGGAACTGTATGTTGCATCATTTATTCGATATTCCTGTCAGCATTCATTTTCTTGTACATGAAAGAAATGAGGAAACTCATTTGACAGCCAAAGCTACTGACTCAGGAAACGTAAGGCTTAGAGGCCACATCTCTAATTCCTCCTGCGGGAAAGGCTCTACTGCACATCTTCTCTCTCCATACACCAGTGGGGAAAAATACCCTTGAAGCAAGTTCATATCGAGAAAGAACACACTGCCCCTCCCCCCCACCCCCCATGGGGATGATTCAAGCCATTCCATTAAGGCAACACAGAAAAAAGAAAGTGGAGCTTCCAGAGCTACATTTACAATCGAAAGCACCTACAGCCACCTCGTCACACAAAAAAACACAGTTCCCTTAGGAAAACACTATAGGAAGGGCAAACCACAGCCTGTGCAAAACCCTGTGTGAAAATTCAGCACACTTAACACCCTGACTGAACTACCATCCTCACCAGTGACATCGAAATCATCTTTATCGACAATGGAGAAAAAGACACGGTTGTCAATTACATCCCCATTGAGACCTATGGGGCAGGCCTTGTGGATGACCTTGAAAAGATCTTGATCAATGATGACTATGCCCTCATCGATAAGGACCGCACTTTCAACAAAAAGAAGATGACACAATCAACGGCCACCTAAGGATACCTCCCCTTCCACCTTCTACAACAACCCTAATGCTGACAATCCACCTCTTACCGTAGACTGCAAACCCAGAAATGATATCTACTACCTCATCGATGACAGCCCAGTCAATGGCAACCTCGTTGATAATTCTATTGACTACTGATTTTCCAATGCCAGTTTTCTTTTCACCTATGACCGAACAAAGTTTACCCACCCAGATTGTGGACTCTGCGGTAGAGGCAAATGTCAGCAACTAGAACATTGCCATGGCATGCAGTGTGTAATCCTATACAGTTGGATGTATGTTGAGTCCCGAGTCTGAGGAAGAGACCTTAGATGAAGATGTCTCACAGGACTTCGAGTATCAACTACATACCTCTGTAGCAGACACACCTCCTCAGATTTAATTCCTACAGTAAGGAACCAGAAGTCATGGAGGTGGGGGAATGATTCAAGCATGTGAATATAAGAAAGATCCAGTGCTGGAGAAATGTGCATACTGCAAGTCCAAGAATACCATCCATTTACCCGGGTCCAAAGCAGATAGGATTTGGGTAATGCGAGCATTTTTACTTTGTCCTTCCACAGGAAGGCAATTGGGGGTTGGAGGTCC
This sequence comes from Triturus cristatus, assembly GCF_964204655.1. Classification (NCBI taxonomy): domain Eukaryota; kingdom Metazoa; phylum Chordata; class Amphibia; order Caudata; family Salamandridae; genus Triturus; species Triturus cristatus. The sequence continues at coordinate 774,695,389 of NC_140595.1, read as the reverse complement.
AATTAGGCCTGGGTGTCTATATTTCATTAGGATAAGGAAATGTCTAGTATAACAACACACCGTTCTCCAATTCTGCTACCTCCTGCAGCAGGATTTAGAAATGGTCTTTTGAAACCCGATTTGTTGTGGGAGGATTTTTGGGTGGTCAGCAGAGAAAAAGGAGGATGTAGCCTTTTTGAACAATTTGCAAGGCTATCTGTTGGAAGTAAAGGATAACAAACGTAGGGGAAAGTGCTAGATTTTGACTCCCACTGGATGTACACGTGGCAACAGGCAAGCAAGAATATGGTTTGAACAAATACCCATTAAGGTATCTGAAGAGGCATTATTAAATGGAATTAAGGGCTCAGACACTGCTGCCTCAGGCTATAGAATTTCCATCCAAACAAATGTCATACAGCCTCATGCATCAACCCAAAATCCAGTCGGTAAAATACCGATTCGGTAATAGCTCCCCGGTATTAAGTAAAAAATACCCAATCCCAATGCATCAACCCAAAAGCAGAAATCGCTATTTAAGGAATCCTTAAATAGCGATTCTTTAAATAGGGATTCCTTAAATACCGATTCCTTAAATAGCGATTGCATTTAAGGAATCCCAAAGTGAGATTCCTTAAATGCAATGCATCAAAGTTAAAAAATTAGCGATTTCGCTAATAGGGGGAGCAAATTACCATGAAGATGAACTGCATGGTAATTTGCAAAAACTTTGAAAAATGCACTTTTGTGCATTTTTCAAAGTTTCATGTTGCGCACACACATGCCCTTAGAGCATGTGTGTGTGCAACATATGTGCACATATCATTTTCAGGGGTGCAACAGGGTGTCCTTTTGACACCCTGGCACCCTTGAAAGTGCTCCCGCTATTAGCGATTCGGTAATACCGAATCGCTAATACAGACTGGCTTTACATTCATTCCTATGGGCCTCCAAGCCCATAGAATGAATGGGTAGGTATTCCTTATTACAGATTCGGTATTACCGATTCGGTAATAAGGAATATTAAGGAATCGCTATTTGAATAGCGATTCCTACATGCATAGCCTTTTGCTATTCCTTATTAGCGATTCCTTATTTTTCGCTAATAAGGAATCGCAAATGGCATTGTTGATGCATAGGCCCCTTAGTCTCAATGGAGGGCAGCTGCAGTTCTAATACCTTGGATGAACAAAGAACCACCACTGCAAATGAGGTACTTTCTCCGGTTGATGACTCATATGGCAAGTCAAGCACTGTTGCACAGGAGATATCAGGCCCACTAGAGTTTTGTAAATTAAAGAAAAAGACATTATCAGTGTGATGAGGGGAGATCAAGCCATCCTCCCCCCTATCATCATCCTCATCAATGTCCTGGGTGCATTCTCTGGTCCAGGATCAGAATCAGAGCCAAAAATTAATGAAGTCTCTGTTGGTAGATGCAAAAGGAAAGAAGCACACGGTTAGCGTCAGGATGCAGGACAACGTGTTGCGCCTTTGCAATCTCACAGTGCAACATCTGCTGAGTTCGAGATCCGGCACACAGATTTGTACTGGCTCATCCTCTGACATCAGTGGCGTTGGCACCGGTGTTGGGGTGGAGGGAACCAGCGTGGATCATGGAGCAGGGCTAAATGTTTTTACTGGAGTCAGTATGGGCCTGTAATGGGTCCCAAATGGACAGACGGCACAGGTGAGGGATCTACAGGCGATAACCCAAACGAAGGTCCAGGCTATCCTTGGGGCCTGAAGGCATGCCACAGGGGGCCAGAAGCACACTGAAAATGTGCAGAATGGGGGTGTGTGGCCAGCCGGCTCGACCAAATCCTGTTGAAATATCCTAACCTTCAAAGCCATTGAACTCAGGTACAGAGAGCGGAATACCCCCCGAAACATTAAAGCTGCAGAGTGAGGGCCAAACGGACTCCCAGAGAAGAGAAGGGCTCCTGGACCAGATCAGAGTGAATCCGAAGACGCGATCCAAGATGGCGATGAATCCAGAGGGTGAAACCCCACAAATGAAATAAATAAGCCCCAGCCCACGCCCGCCGCCTGGTGGGAACCCGGGTGTCGGTGTGACAGGGGTGCTCCCCAGGAAAGAAATACACCTGTTGAGGATAACTGGGTGCCTATCTGCAGGGAGATCACTCTTCTAGCACCTCTCTGCTAAACAGCATAACACCTGCCCGATCTGGGTCCATCTCTGCTGCCCAGAGGGTGCAAACATGTTGCCGAGTGAGGAGAGGAGTAGACCCCTCCACACGCGGCGAGGATGCTGAGCTCCGTCCCCGGACGGTGCATTGAGGTATTAAGACTGTTCTGCCCCAATGTGAATCGCGCTGAGGCGGAAGCTGGGAACTGGATACCGTCCTGGCGACTCTGCAGAAGCCCTTGAGAGGAGGCCTGAGTACGGAACGGCTACTGGAGGCCTGGGTGGACCCGAACACACACAGCGGGTGAATAACCCGAACGCTGGGACCAGACCCGTCCGAGACCTGGCAGGTACTCGATTAACACTTAGGACAGGGACTTAAGAGGCGGAAAGGGGCGACCCATCCTGCAAGGATCGCCCTGAGACCAGGGCCCAGTAGAATCGAGAATTGCAGTATGGGGAGAGGTTAACATGCAATGGGAAAGCCGCAGAGGCACACAAGAAGGCACCATTGATGCCAGTGATTGGAGGTCACATAGAGCACCAGGCGACGTGGGAGACAGGAGGTCACCAGTTCACGGGGCCACGAGCTGTGGACCCCCCTCAGAGTGGAATCCCTGGACAACGATATTATGACCCTCTTTACCACGACCAACTTGGGTAAACTTGGAAAACCGGAAAGCCCCTGGGGAGGCCCGGTCGGCGAGGCCAGCAGGGGTGGTGAAAGTGCAGGACAGAGGTCCTCGATTGCGTGCCCCAAGTAAATTATAGGAGGCCGCGAGTCACTTGGCTGCCAAGCTCAAACTGACGGCCACTGGTCCAGAGTGTTTGTTATTGCCGCTGCTCTCAGAATAGCGGCACTATCCCCAGGGAGGAGAATAGCTGAGGGAGAGAGGCAACAATTGGGCAACCAAAGTTGGAAAGCATAAGAAGTCCCATCATCCATATTCCTGGCGACTAGATACAGAACTCTAAAAGTGTAAGACGCTCTCAAGAGATAGTAGAGGGGCCTTAGAAACCCCAGCCATGGACTCCTTGAAGAACGCCACTTGTATAAAGGAGGGTGAGTAGTGACACCGAGCTCAGCCCAAGGCAAACCACCATGGTACTGTCTCAAGAAGATCTCCGAGACTTGAGAACAGAGAAGACCTAAGAAAGACTCAGATTCACCCTGCATACCACAGTTGTAGAAAACAAACAAAGAAACAGCTTGGAGTGTGGAACACATCCCAGAGAACTCACCCTAAAACTGATTAAGATGGCAAAAGATAAAGAGCCCAAATCCACAAAACAGTACAAAATGGACCGCTATGCTAAGGTGAGCTCCACAACAACAGAGGCGGAAGGAGACAATACTGCTCTACCGGACAATGCAGCCATACTACAAGCTATACACATGACTAGAGAGGACCTTGAAGGAAAAATCATAGAGGTCCATTTGGAGGTAACGCTTCTGCGACAGGACCGGAGAAAAGTCTCGGAGAGTCACAGAAGCTAAAAATCGCATCTCTGTAGTAGAGGACGTTTCCCACACCATGCGCAAAGAAGTGATGGGACTCGACTTTTAGCCTCGATGAAAGAAGTATCCTGGAGAGTGGACGATGTAGAAAACAGAGCCCTTAGGAACAACCCTCGGTTCACTGGATTTCCAGAGAGCGCAGAAGGACCATAAGCGGGGCAATTCCTGCTGACATGGCTAAACGACTCCCTCCCTAAAGCACAGATCTCACCTTATTGTATAATAGAACAAGCTCACAGGATGCCAAATGTCCGTCCACCGCCGGGTACCCCTCCGAGGCCCTTAATTGCACACTTTCTAAAGTTTCAGGACTGTGATCTGATACTTGAAGAGCTGAGGCAAAAATGAGAAGTTAAATAAACCAACACACGGATAATGGTGTTTCCTGATTACTCCCAAGAAGTGCAGAAGCAAAGATGAACCTTTGACACAGTCAAGGCAAAAGTTAAGATCGCTCAAGATCCAATACATGTTGCTCTTCCCGACTAAACTCAAAGTAATCTACCAAGGCTGCACAAACCCGGGAGGAAGCATGAACCTGAATCAAAGAACGCCCCACTGTGAGACGCAGACCAGCCCAAACGGACACGCACCAAATGGTTAATCGAGTGAGATCAGGTTATGAGCGAACCAGATGAAAAAGACTGCGACGGGCTGCGACAATGCAGAGACCTAAGGGGGAGTAATGCCCTTGCGACCGCTAAGACCCATAGAAGAGAATATTCAGAGGATGTGGACAGTGATCATCCACTCCTTAAAGACATTCAACAGATGAAGGCCTCAGATCCGATCCTGAAACTCCCGGATGACCAGCAGCAGCAACAATTTAAAAGTGGCGAAGAAGGGTGACATGCGGAGGCCGGACGGCCGCCAAGAGACAGTAAGAAATACCCAGGGCCTAGTAGATACAATAGCGCCTTGGCCCTAAGATAGCGAGACTGATAGTAACTATATGAAACATAGATATATAGTTGATTGTTCTAGGGGTGGGGGAGGGGAAGAGACCTCTTTGAAACTTACCTGTGCTGCAGTTGTCATGTTGACAAATTGAGGGCCGGCGAGGGTAACAGAAGAGCGTAGCGGGGGAGGGGGCATGTTGAGAAATGAGTACTGTTGTATTATAAGTTTGAAGCAGGGGGAAGTCATACTCCGAAAGTGTTCAAATGGATATCGAGGTTAGGAGCAGAGTGGGAGGTGGAGCTGGGTCTGATGAGACAAAATTGCGATTACTCACTACCATATCAATCATGGAAGAGGGTCAATACACAGTAATGACGTGGAATGTTAATGGGTTAGGAAACAAAATCAAAAGAGGGCTAGTAACTAAATACCTCAAAAGACTCAAACCCGACATAGTCCTCCTATAGGAGGCACATCCGATGGGCACACACTGCTCCTTCCTCAGAATAGAACTCACTACCGCATGCAGGGTTCTCCACTGAGTCAAAAGGAGTGGCCATACTAATTAAGATATTATTACTAAATAATTTCCTGGTCACTTTCAGGTGACCAGGAAATGGACAGATCCCACTGGTACATTTCTGGTGGTGCGGGGGGTATGGAATCGCAAAGAGTTTCTGCTAGTTAGTGTATATGCCCCCTGTGATTACAACAACAGACATTAGACAAAGTAGTGGGGATACTTTTGGACACAGGGCCTGCCACACACATTATAGGGGGTGACTTCAAAGATGTGATGAACTCTCACCTGGATCGCACACACACGTGAACCCAGGGACACTCGGGCCCACGCACCTGACCCAGTTTCAAGATACACTTGGACTGACTGACCTATGGCGACGACATCACCCAACTGCACATGCTTATTCCTACTTCTCGGGAGCCCACAAGGTATTTTCCAGACTAGATTACCTTTTTACTCCGGCTGTAGAAATAGCAACAATAGAAAAGGTGGAGTATCTAGCTAGGGGCAATCTGACCACTCGCCGCTGTGGCTCATGGTGAGAGGGAAATCCAGGGAATGTAGCAAAGAATGACGATTGAACACCTGGGCTTTACAGGATGGAGACGTTGCCAAGAAAATCCGCACAGACTCAATTATATTTCAAGGAAAATTAGGGATTAGTGTCATCGGCGGTCACCCTATGGGAGGCATTTAAGACAGTGATACGAGACAGGGCGCAAAACATTATTGCACACAAAAAGAGAAAAGATATACGAGAGATCGAGGCTTTGGAATGCAAGCTGCTCGACTTAGAAAACAATGGAGACCCCAAACAGATGATCGTACCTTCCGCCAGATAGAGATAACAAGAAGGGAATACAGATCACTGGTGACCCAAGAAGTTAAAACCCACCTGCTTGCCACACAGCATCGCCTATACGAGACGGGGGATAGAGCAGGGAAACTCCTGGCCTGGTTAAGTAGGAGAGAGACAAAGGCGAGATGGATGGCAACCATTCAAGAACAAGGGCAGACGCACATGACACCCCAGGACATAGCGGGCGCCTTCGCCCGCTACTATGCAGAACTTCATAGATCTAGGCCACTAGCGAACAAGACCTAAATTAATAATTACCTGGAGGCAATCAAAATCTCCACTCTCCCACAGGAAGTGCGATATATGTTAGACAAAGAGCTAACCCTAGAGGAAGTGATGGAATCAACCGGGAGACAGAAATCAGTGAAAACCCCGAGCCGGAATGGGCAACCCACAGAATTCTTTAAGCAAAACACTAGTTCATTAGGTCCACATCCATTAAACATGTTCCTAACAGCAAAAGAAGACGGAATACTCCCACCTGAACTCCGATCATCCACAGTGGTAGTAATCCACAAAACAGGGAAGCCCCCAGAGGACTGTGGGGCCTACCGGCCAATATTACTGCTCAATATAGAGACAAAAATACTTGTAACCATCCTGGTGACGCGCCTATTAACAGTGATCACCCACCTCACACACAGAGATTAACCGGGCTTTATGCCTAAACGAGCCACATGTTTCAATTTGCGACGGCTGGCCAATTGGATAGACACAGTTAAACATAGAGATAGACCGCATGTGCTCCTTTCCCTCTACGCCAAAAAGGCGTTCAACACGGTCCACTGGTCGTTCATGAGACAAACCCTGAAGAGATTTGGATTTGCACCGGTCTTTATGGAATGGCTGGAACTCCTCTACACGGAGCCAGTGGCTAAAGTCTGAGCAAATGGAGTGATTTCGCCAATCTGGCCTGTTCAAAGAGGCACCCGACAGGAATGTCCCTTATCCTCACTATTGTTTGCCCTACTACTGGAGCCTTTGGCGTGCATGATCAGGTCTCACCTGGCGCTGAGCGGCTTCATGGATGAGGAACAACTACTAGAAGAAGAACGCAGATCGCTCTACGCAGATGATATTCTGATGTATGTCACTGATCCGGCTGAGACGCTCCAAAGATACTGCAAATTTTTGAAGATTACGGTCAGATCGCAGGTTATACAATTAGTTAGAGTAAATCCAATTTATACTCAGTGGGAAGCTCCATTGAGATTCAGGAAATCCCGAGATGCTAGCGGGCAACCTAAGAAGGGTTCCGTTACCTTGGCATTTATATTACCACCAATGAAGCGACAAGTCTGACCCAAAATATCAAGCGAGTCTTTGTAGAATTCCAAGAGGACGTCAAGAAATGGAGAAGACTCCCTCTGACAATAATGGGCAGGGCTGTTATGTACAAGATGATTATGCTCCCCAAGTTACTCTACATACTACAGAACACCTATAACAAGATTCCGGAGAGCATATTTACCACACTAAATAACGAACTATGGATACTCTTGTGGGATGGGACCCACCCAATAGTGGCGAGGCAAACACTTTAATGCAATCCATATAACGGGGGTCTTGCCCTACCACACATTAGAGCCTATTATAGAGCAGCTCACTTGGTTGTAGTTAATGAATGGAGTCACACCACAAGAGACCACCCCACATATGCACTTGAGAGGCTCCAGTTCCAGCAACATACACAACTACACTATCTGTATGGGGGCAAAGGTGTTAACCGACTCCTACCAGCCACCCAAAGGGTGATTGAAGCATAGAAGGGGGCTGAGAAACAGATGGGATGGGACGCTAAGCTCACGAGGGAAACCCCCCTGTGGGAAGGGATGAGACTATTGGAAATCGGGAAACTTAAGGGCTTTAAACAATGGAATATGATTGGGATCTCCAAAGTGGGAGATATACTATAGAAAGGAACCCTTGCACCTTTTGACATACTCCAGACCACTTACCAATTAAAGGACACTCAAAGCTATGCCTAGCCCAGACTGAAACATGCCTGGAAGGCAGAAGGGTTAGGTGCAATCGAAATTTCGGAGTTCTCCCCCACCAGAGGGCAGACTCTTGCAAGGAGAGATTCCGAACAAGGCCATTTCATGGACATACAAAACTCTACTTAAAAATAAGCCTGACAAACTGGGGCCACTTAGGGTCAAATGGGAACTTACCACAGGGCCGATGGAAGACATTGACTGGGAGGCAGCCCTCATGCACCCACGTGAAATGGAACTAAAGCAGAGGTTACGTCACAAACAATATAATTGTGATTTTGGAATGCAATTTGCGATGAATCCTATTTACTAATAGCATCACAAATATCCCATTCAGTGTGAGTGGCAAAACAACCTGCCTAATGGCTAATAATTGGGCAAGTCGCTATTTTCAAACTCCGTGTGTCTGGCTACAAATGCAAAGGATGGTGGCCTGCAAGTGATAGCAGACTGGCGTTCGTATTATATCCAGGAAACACTGTTTGCACCCGCCTTCTCCAAATTCTTATTGAGCTTCACTCACACACGTGAGTCAGGGCATACACAGGCCAAAAATATCTTCCAAGATTCCAGTACAAGATGACCTTAAACAACAGTGTGTACTTGCACCCTTATTATATCACTTTATCGATCTTCTCAATTAAATTGCTTCCAACATCATTTGGTTCTGTGTTAGCACTAATTATACATGCTGATGACAGTAATTTTGGACATAACGCCTACAGCTCCAACACCAACTGACTACTCTGCACGATATTATGCGTAGCGTAGCAAATTAAAAAGAATATAACCTCTATAAACTAAAGGAAGGTTTATCCGCTCTAGAATAAATATAATACATCACATGGAAGGGGAGACCTTAATCATGTTCCCATAGAGGCTAAGGAATAGTTATACTGGACTAGTGTTCACTGGTAAATTGTCCTTCAGCTCCACAAGACTAAAACATCATAGAAGGCTCTATAGCAATGAGCCTCTTCTATTTCTCTGCTGCAATGAGCAGAAGAAATGAACAAGTTACTTACCTTCGGAAACGCTTTTTCTGGTAGATACAATATCTGCCTGTGGATTCTTCACCTTTTGAATACCCCCTGTGCCAGCATTCCGCAGAAAAATTCTTTCCTAGCTCTCCCATGTCGACGAGGACGTCACAATGGACCGGCTCCGCTCGCGGCACCGTATGACTTCATCGGAGCCACAAAAGGACCAAGGCAAACGGGCGGACCGACACATTTTCAAATGCAAACATAGCATACCAAATATATACATGTATATAAGTTCACAAATGCATAATCAAGAAAGGTATAGAGAAATAGCAAGAGAATAAGCATTTCTCATTATTAAAATATAAACATGATTAAGACATATTAAAACAAAATATTTTTTGATAGAAACAGGTGGACAACGGGGAGGCGGGTGGGAGCGTGAGGAATCCACAGGCAGATATTGTATCCACCAGAAAAAGCGTTACCAGAGGTAAGTAACTTGTTCTTCTGATGGATACTTCTGCATGTGGATTCTGTTATGTTCCCTGTAGAAAGACACCTGGAGCCAGTATGTATTATCAGTCTTCTTTATTCATCTTCCAGTTCAGGTTACAACTGTCTCTACTCCAGCCAGCCTAGTGTGGTACCAGCCCCACCAGGAGCAGCCTCCCTAGCTGCTCAGCCCATCTTCAACTCCCAACACTCATCCACTCAGACACCCAGGCATTCCATGCATCACAGGCACACCAACATTCTATGACCATCTCACGCTCTGGCTGAGCAGCTAGTGTCAGCAGGACTGGACTACATGTTATACAATTAAGTAGGGTATAACACTATCCCTTTTTCTCCAAAGAAAACGAAACAAGAAAGTGATATAACATCAAGCAAGAACTATCAACAAGAAAAATGAATAATGGTACAAATCTCACAGATGCAGACATAAGATAAAACATCGCAGGAGAAAGAACCATTAAAGCAAGAAAAGACGGACAAGATACATACATTTGAACAGTAATATCTCCCATCCCTCCCTAAAAAGAGATTATAAAGAATTTTGAAGCAAGCTTAGCATTACCAGACATACATTTGAAGCATTTTTTTTATCAAACACTGTGACATATGCACTACAACGCAAAGGGTAAAAGACCCCACAAAACCAATGCCCAAAAGCATAACCTAGAGTAGCGCTAAGGTAGCATACTCTGCAACTACAATCCCCAAGAGAAAGGGAAACAAACATGAATATGGGTCGCCACCCAAAAACGCCCGTGAAGGGATGTACATTAGTACTGCGCGCAACTATTTATGGACTAAGCCATAACCCAACCCAGTGTGAGGGTTAACCTAGGTACTCCAAACCCCTTGTAGAGGTTACATACCCCCATGTAGGAGTAACCAAACATAAATATTTATGGACTAAGCCATAACCCAACCCAGTGTGAGGGTTAACCTAGGTACTCCAAACCCCTTGTAGAGGTTACATACCCCCATGTAGGAGTAACCAAACATAAATACGAAAAGAGCTCTTGACCCCCTTGTGGAGGTTACATACCCCATATGGGAGTAACAAACGTGACTAAACAAAAGGCTGTTAACCACAACCTTCCCTCGTGTGTGGGAACAATGTGATGACCACCCACAGGACTTAAGGACACCCCACCCATAAAACAAGAATCTGTGGCATCACGACAAAAGATGTGTAGTAGAAGAAAATTACCCTAACTTACCAAAGAGATGAATACTCTATAGATTTTAAGACCGCACTCTAGGCCAAGTTGCGACATAATGACTTATTACAACACTGTATACATGAACATAAGTAAGTAGTAATACTTCACACTGTAACCTAAATTACTTGAGCATGTTTTCTTTTCCGAAAAAGGAAATACTACAAATTCCTTAACGCAGACTCAAAATAGTCTTCTCAGAATACACCTAGTCAAAACCACAGTCTTGCAGAGCTTCTCGTACCTCTTGTCCTTTATACTTTGAACATGCCAAAGTCACAACTGGAAGCCGCCACCCGTCTCGTTAATTTACCAAACCTTACCTCCCCATACGATACCAAGGCAAGGCTCAACGGGGTCTATTGTAGCACTTATGCTGACCGCTTGCATAACGAAGTAACAACCGGTGTTACGAGTCTCCGGCGTCCACAGGGTGCAATTTACCAAAGAAACTTGACACATGAAGAAGGATAGAGAAGTTGAAGTCGTGAAGGCACCACGTTGTCCCTGGCCCTCATGCCGACTTGCAGTAAACTTTATTGAGGAGAAACGCAAACACCGTGGTTGGCAGGAAGAAACTTGAGCTCGGCAACTCTGCACTAATCAGGAACCACCAAAGGGAAAAGCAACAGCGGGCGCCAGCCACAAGATGGCGGCACGCTGTCGACGTCGCTGCAGAGTGGCTCACGGTGCGTCAGTGCACACAGAACGTCCAAAAGCAGCTAGGAACTACACAACAGAAGATTCCACAATCGTCATGGAAGGACGTCAGCGAAGAAACAGCGCGAACCCCAAGTTGAAGGTAAGCGTCCACGCGCTGATTGTAGCGCGCGCCTCAGCTTTTAAATTTTTCAAAGACAGCAGTTAAACTGGCAAGAGTAAAGCGCAGCCAGAACGATCCAAAACAAAACAATGGCTCACCTCAAAGGCGCCCAAAAGTTGGCACCTTTGCCACTGCCTGCGCATCTCACCTCACAACATGTATAAAAGTAAAAGGCTGTCGAATGTTTCAGCAATCCAAGTAGCCCTCGATCTCTGAATCTGTGCACCCACTGCTATATGCCACCGACCATGTGGTTGCAAATTCCTGTGAAAGACCCCGTGTGTGGGGAACTCTGCTTCAATGTAGACAGGAACAATCGTGTAGACGCTAAAGGATAGACATCCAGAGATTGACAAACATGGCGCATGTTCCTCACTTCTTTAAAAAAAACTGCTGCACAGTAGCACGTAGAATCAAAAGACGTACTCACTTTGGCTGAAAAACTGGTCACTCACTTTGTTTAAAATTCTTGTCAGGCCTCATAGATTGTCCATCTGTGTACTGACACTGTATCTTCAGACCTCATATAGGTGAGGACTCTCAAAATGTACCTTTAACTTAAAAACACTGTAGACTTTGTAGAGCGCTGTGGCTGGAACACCAACAACTAGTCGTAGAGAAGCTACCCATCCAACTCACCAAACCCATTTGTAGATAACAACGTGGCTGGACACCAGATGTGGCTGTAGTGCAACTACTCCACCAACTCACTGTAATCCTTTAAGTGACAAACGTTGTGGCTGGAACACCAGATGCGGCTGTAGCTTAGCTACTCCTCCAACTCACTGTAGTCCTTTAGGTGGCTGTAGTATTCCCAGGCTGTAGTGTCCTTTGCTGATGACACTGCTCTGTGGGGCTGTCCGTTGATGAGGACACTGGTGGGGCTGGCGCTGGCTTGCCTGGGAACTCTTTCTTAGTAGATGTAGGATCTCTTGTTTTCTCTTTTTTTTTCCTTTGTAGTTCCTTTGTTTCTGTGCTGTACCAAGAGTCTCTAGGGTTCAATCCCATCCTCGTCGCCAAAATGAATGTTATGTTCCCTGTAGAAAGACACCTGGAGCCAGTATGTATTATCAGTCTTCTTTATTCATCTTCCAGTTCAGGTTACAACTGTCTCTACTCCAGCCAGCCTAGTGTGGTACCAGCCCCACCAGGAGCAGCCTCCCTAGCTGCTCAGCCCATCTTCAACTCCCAACACTCATCCACTCAGACACCCAGGCATTCCATGCATCTCAGGCACACCAACATTCTATGACCATCTCACGCTCTGGCTGAGCAGCTAGTGTCAGCAGGACTGGACTACATGTTATACAATTAAGTAGGGTATAACAGATTCCTCACCTTTTGAATAGATTCCCAAAGCCGTACCCCACCCGGAGGAGAGTGTCCACCTGACTAGACCAAAAAGTCCTGCAAACAGAGCGAGCAAAATGGCCATCCCACCTAACCTCAGAGTCCAAGCAGTAATGCTTTGCAAAGGTGTGGAGGGAGGCCCAAGTTGCTGTCTTACAGATATCAAGAACAGGAACACCTCTAGCCAAATCAGAAGAATTAGACTTGGCTCTGGTGGAATGAGCTCTGATACCTTTAGGCGGTTCCTTCTTGGCCAGGGCGTAGCAAATCTTGATGCACAAAATAATCCACCTGGAAAGCGTCCTCTTGTGCACTGCCTTGCCTTTCATTTTCCCAACATAGCCCACGAAGAGCTGATCGTCCAGCCTCAGATCTCTAGTCTATAAAAGGTGGTTAAAGTGATGGGTTGTCCCATATGAAAAGGGGTAACCACCTTGGAAAGGAAAGCAGCCCTGGTCCTTAGAACCAACTTATCCGCATGAATGGTCAGGAAAGGAGGTTTCGAACTAAGAGCTTGAAGCTCACTTACCCTCCTAGCCGAGGTAATGGCAATCAAGAAAAACGTTTTAAAGGAAAGAAGCCTCAACGGGCAAGAATGAAGAGGCTCAAACGGAGAACTCATTAAAAAAGTGAGTACGAAATTCAAATATTCATCACAAAAGAGCCGCTCCTAGTGTGATAACCCAAACGAGTTACAAGAACGTCGTAAGTGTGGGCATCTCACAAAAAGATACGGACTGGTCTCACACACCACCTGGTGTCATGCTTCATCATTGACCAGTCCTCGCCCTCCAAAACCTTCGTTTGATGGAGGGCGGGCATACACTTGACGACAAGGATGCACTTCTAAGTGATGGAGTGGGGGCCCGTGACTATGTGAGTGAAGTTAAAAATCATTATAGTAATCAGTAGCAATTCTTTAATGTGAAATGAAAACTATATGATATTAAAATACAAGTGTGACAGTGATTGGGACGGTTATTGTTCCCAACCGTCTAGTGAATGGTCTAGTGGATGGTCGACATGTTTCTGCCTGGATGGCCCCGAAGGGTCCGTGGCATTCATCAGGACCTAAATAAGAAGAATAAAGGGCTCCGTTCTTACCAAATATGGTAATGTGTAACCACTGCGGGAGTGTGGCATAAGTCACACTTCACCGTCTTAGAGCTGCTTCCAATAGTGAAGCCCTAATGATTTGGACAACTTGCCCCATGGGGGAAGGGGCGGAGGAGAAACCACAGTTGTGTTTGGACAACTTGCCCCATGGGGGAAGGGGCGGAGGAGAAACCACAGTTGTGTTTCCTTGTAACTTGTGATCAATGCGTCCCGCAACCTATACGTCCGCTCCCGGTCCTCCCGAAGTTGTCCAAATCATTAGGGCTTCACTATTGGAAGCAGCTGTGACGCTGAAGTGTGACTTATGCCACACTCCCGCAGTGGTTACACATTACCATATTTGGTAAGAACGGAGCCCTTTATTCTTCTTATTTAGGTTCTGATGAATGCCACGGACCCTTCGGGGCCATCCAGGCAGAAACATGTCGACCATCCACTAGACCATTCACTAGACGGTTGGGAACAATAACCGTCCCAATCACCGTCACACTTGTATTTTAATATCATATAGTTTTCATTTCACATTAAAGAATTGCTACTGATTACTATAATGATTTTTAACTTCACTCACATAGTCACGGGCCCCCACTCCATCACTTAGAAGTGCATCCTTGTCGTCAAGTGTATGCCCGCCCTCCATCAAACGAAGGTTTTGGAGGGCGAGGACTGGTCAATGATGAAGAATGACACCAGGTGGTGTGTGAGACCAGTCCGTATCTTTTTGTGAGATGCCCACACTTACGACGTTCTTGTAACTCGTTTGGGTTATCACACTAGGAGCGGCTCTTTTGTGATGAATATTTAGTATTGGAGGCTGCTGCTCCTAGAACCCCATGCCTCTAGTTCCCCCCTCCACACATCCAGTGGAGTTCTCTTGTGATTGGATTACGAAATTCAAATCCCACTGAGGCATAATGAAAGGTGTGGAAGGAAACTTATTTGTAAGGCTCTTAATGAACCTCATGACAATGGGGGACTTAAATAAAGATGGCTGGTTCAGCAAACATAAAAAGGCCAACAAGGCCGATAAATAGCCCTTAACAGTGACTACAGCACAACCTTGCATTGCTAAGGAAAGAGAACACTCCAAAATATTAGACAAACGGGCCTTCAAAGGGTCAATGTCTCTGTCTCTGCACCACTTAACAAATCTGGACCATCTGGAATAGTAAACAGATTTAGTGGAGTGTCGCCTGGATGATAAAATAACGTCCACTATCTCTGGAGGGAGAGAGAAAGAACTCAGGTTGCCCCGTTCAATCTCCAGGCATGAAGGTGCAAGCTCTGGAGGTGGGGTGTAGAACCTGCCCCTGCGACTGCGAGAGGAGGTCTGCCCTTAGAGGGAGACGGAGCGGAGGGTGCGACGAGAGGTGAAGTAAGTCTGTGTACCACACCCTTCTTGGCCAATCCGAGGCGATCAATATAACTTGGGCCCGGTCTTGGCGAATCTTCCTCAGAACCCGAGGAATCAAGGGTATGGGAGGAAACGCGTAAAGGAGTTGCGAGCTCCAATCTATCTAAAACGCATCCCCCAGCGCTCCCTGCATCGGATACTGGAGACTGCAGAACAACCAGCAGTGCGCGTTCTCGTGAGTGGCAAACAGGTCCAACCGAGGAGATCCCCACATCTGAAAGATGCGATGGACCACCTCCGGAAGAAGCCGCCACTCGTGATCGGCCGAGTTGTGCCGACTGAGACTGTCCGCACGAACATTCAGCACACCGGCCAGATGATTTGCAAACACACAAATCTGTTGGCCCTGAGCCCAGGACCAGAGTCACAGAGCCTCTCGACAGAGGCGATACGACCCTACACCTCCCTGTTTGTTGATGTACCACATCGCGGTAGTGTTGTCCGTCAGGACCTGAACCGACTGACTGCGAAGGGAAGGGAGAAAAGCCTTCAGTGCCAAACAAATCGCCCGCAATTCTAGAAGGTTGATGTGAAGGAACCTTTCTTCTGGAGACCAAAGACCCTTGACCTCCAGATCCACTAGATGAACACCCCACCCTAGAGTGGAGGCATCCCTGATCACTGTGGCCACCGGCGGAGGAGGCTGAAAGGGCTTTCCTTGAGACAGATTGCCCTGCACACTCCACCAAGACAGCTCCGCTGCAGCTTCTCCGGAGATTCTGATACTCTCCCCAAGATCTCCGTTGTGCTGATACCACTGCCTGCGGAGGCACCACTGGAGTGCCCTCATGTGCCAGCGTGCATGGTTGACCAACAGAATGCAGGAAGCGAACAGACCGAGCAGGCGAAGAACCTTCAGGACTGGAACAACCGCTCCATCGTGAAATAAAGGAATCATTTCCTGTATGTCAAGAATCCTCTGCGGAGGTGGGAATGCCCGACACACAGAAGTGTCCAGTATTGCCCCTATGAACAGGCTGCGCTGAGAAGGCACCAGGTGAGATTTGGGTACATTTATCGAAAAACCCAATTTGAACAACAGAAGAGTTGTCACTTGCAAGTGACGCGAAACCAACTCTGGAGACTCCGCTTTCAACAGCCAGTCGTCCAGGTAGGGGAAAACAGGAACCCCTGACCTTCTGAGATGAGCCGCTACCACCGCCATCACCTTCGTAAAGACTCGAGGCGCGGAAGTGAGACGGAACGGAAGAACCGCAAACTGGTAATGTTGCGATCCCACCGCAAACCGGAGATACTTCTGATGCGACTTCAGGATGGGAAGATGAAAATACGCATCCTGCAGATCGATAAACACCATCCAGTCTTCCTGTTGCAGCACAAGGAGAACCTGAGCCAAGGTCAACATTTTGAACTTTTCCTGCCTGAGGTAAAGGTTCAAAATCCTGAGGTCCAAGATCGGCCTTAATCGACCGTCCTTTTTGGGAATCAGGAAATATCGGGAGTAGCAACCCTGACCCCTTTCCTGCTCCAGAACCACCTCTATCGCACCTTTTTGAAGTAATGCTAGAACCTCCTGCTACAAAAGCAGCAAGTGGTCTTCTGAACAACCACCCTGGTGAGGAGGGTAAGGAGGAGGAAACTCCAAAAATGGGAGGGCGTACCCATTCTCTACAAGATTCAAGACCCAACGATCTGATGTAATCAGTCTCCAATCTTGTAGAAAGTGGGACACCTGACCTCCAACTGGACCAACATGTTCTACGATAGGGAATCTAGAACTGCTTTCCTGATGCACCAACAGTGGCGGGAGGGGAGGTAGAGGAAGAGGAGGATGTCTGTTGACGATCTGCACCCATGAGGCCTCTCTTATTCTTCCCTCTGTATGATTTATACAAGGGATTCTGCTGTTGTTGGCCCTGCTGAAATTGTTGGCGGCCACGAAATGAAGCAGATCTCCCAAACCCCGATATCTTTTGTAACTTTAACCTCTAGACTGCACCTGGAGGCCTAAAGATCTTGCGGTAGCTCTACTGTCTTTGAGACTTTCCAAGGCTGAATCCGCCTTTGAAACAAAGAGCCTTGACCCATCAAAGGGCAAATCCAGCAAGGTCGCTTGAACATCAGCCGAAAAACCAGAAGACTTGAGCCATGCCTGTCTCCTTGTAGCCACAGAAGACTCATAACACGAACCACAGAGTCAGCAGTGTCCATGCCTGACTGAATTACTTGACATGCTGCGGCCTGCGAATCCGAAAGGACTTTCGAGAAGTTGGCACGATCCTCCTCAGGCAACTTAGGAGCCAATTGAATAACAGAGTCCATCAATGCATGAATATATCGTCCAAGAAGGCAAGTTGCATTAGTTGTCTTAAGAGCCATACTCGCAGAAGAGAACACTTTCTTCGCAGCTTGCTCCATCTTCTTCGAGTCTCTATCACTCAAAATGGTATGAAAAGCACTAGAAGACTGCTTTGAACAAGAAGCTTGGACAACCAAACTCTCTAGTGATGGATGTGATGACAAAAAAGCCGGATCACCAGGGGCAGGTCTGTACCTTCTCGAGATAGAACAAGATACAGCCGGAGCAGACAAAGGCTTCTGCCACTCCTCCAGAATTGGATCTGTTAAGGCATCTGTGAAAGGAAGAAGAGGCTCAGAAGTTGACAAAGAAGCATTTAAAACTTCTGTTAGTATGTGGGACTTAATCTCCGCAGATGGAAGTTTAAGGCCCAATAAATCAGCAGCCTTCTTTATAACTACATGGTAAGGTGCAACGTCCTGTACAACACATCCACTTGCAGATGGTAAGTCATACTCTGGGGAAGTATCTAGGCCACTAGCTTCCTGAAGGCCTTCAAATTCATCCACAGAGTCCACAATTTCTCCTTCCTCCTGATCTTATAAATACTCCTCTTCCTCAAGCAATCTCTGAACCTCTCTTCTGGAGCGTTGCTCAGGCAATGGCGTCGGTGGAGCCACATGCTGCACCGGAGAAGACACCAGCGGCGTCGATGGAGGAGAGGAGCCTCAACATCGAACCTCGACGTCGATCAAATTCGAGGTGGAGCAGACTCAGCTGCTGAAGGAGTCCGGGGAGCCAGAGTGGACGATCTCGGCGCCGGGAAATGCCAAGCCGGCACCGAAAGCAAAAATGGCATGAAAGGAGCCTGGGGATAGAACTGAGGAATGCCCAGGTTGAAAGCCAAAGGACCAACGGGCCTGAAGGCGCGCCGGATGGAGTCGAGGCTCTGGTAAATAAACCAAACATCGCACTGAGAAAATGCGAAGAGTCAGCCCCAGGAGCAGGAAAAGGAGGATATGGATCCGTACCTTCCTGTAGGGGAGTCACCTGAGGTCACACTGTACCTTGTGGAGCCGGGGACGGCGCCCGCACAGGTGAAGCCACATGGCCTGGAGAGGACCGACCCGGCGCCAGCGACGTCGCTGGTGCCGGTGAATCTTCATGAAGCGAAGAAGCCTCTAAAACCGGTGACGCCGCAGCCGGAGATGGTACTGGCGTCGCTTGAGGAAAAGGAGTTGGAGAGATAAAGTCCCTTTTCCGAGGTCGCTCAGCTGGAGTCGGCGACCTCGATCTCGAGACCCTGGCCTTCGCCCTCTTCCTACCTCTCTTCTCCTTCTTGGCTTTCGCCATGAGCAACTTGGCTTCACGTTCTTTAATCGCCTTCGGATTCATTTTCCTGCAGCTTCTGCATTCCTCGATGTCGTAGTCCGAAGATAAGCACCACAGGCAGTCATCATGCGGATCCGTAATGGACATGTGCCCGCCACACTCTCTGCAGGGTTTGATTCCGGTCTTCCTGGAAGTAGCCATTCTGAAACAATATAGAGATACAAAGTTTTCCACAATGAAAATGGAGATCCCTGAAAAAAATGGTTAAGCGTTGACGGTGCGGAAAAAAGGGAACTGACATCAGCTTGCCGACGAGGTCCTTTTGTGGCTCCGATGATGTCATACGGTGCTGCGAGCAGAGCTGGTCCACTGTAATGTCCTCGTCGACGTGGGAGAGCTAGGAAAGAATTTTCCAGCGGAATGCTGGCGCAGGGGGTATTCAAAAGGTGAGGAATCCACAGGCAGAAGTATCCATCAGAAACAAAAGTATTACCTTCCACATATATCACAAAAATACCTGCTATGGCTTATGGGATAGGATTTTGTAATCTGAAGTTCTTAAATGATGCTGGGAAGAGAGACAACTAACTCTGGAGGTCCTGTTTGTTTGTTAGGCATAACTAGGCTTGGCTAGGTTGACTTCTAATGGTCACGATATTGGTTTAGTATTTATAATGCTCATGTGGGGTTTGTAAATGTAATTTCTAAGCAACCCCGATTAGATATATCTGACTCCTATTTGTATTATTAAGCGCTGTGATGTAAACCACGGAGCTGCAAGCATTGGTTAAGGCCTCGGGTCCTCAATTCAAGCCGTGGCTAAAGAGACTTTATATGAGTACAAAGGCTCGGACGTGATTTTAAGCACTGCATGAAGGGTGCCTAACCCCACTTTGTAAGTTTGCTGTTGCGGAATGGGTGCAACTCTATATGCACGCTAACCTTGCCGTAGAAATTCTGCCTTTTTAATTTTATTTTAAAAGAGGAGGACTCTTTATGGCTTACTCTCTATGGTCCTGGCCCAACAGTACTTTCAGAGGCAAACAATGCCATATGCGTAACGGTGATGTGCAAGACGTTATGCAGGTGTTAGCTTTACCTAGGTTGGAATTTTTAAAACTGCTGTTGAACTTATTAGCTCACTGTATAATGCGGGCACAATTATTGTTTGTTTCCATAAGGAGTTTTTAAAAAAATCTTCTACGACTGCAATGTGTTGTGTCTCTTTTTTCACATATTAATGGCAATTAGGATTAAAAGCAGGCGTACATAAAAGCATATAAGAAAAGGAATTTCTTTTTCTTTCTTTAATTTAAAAGAAGAAAAAAAACACCTGAAATTGAGTAGTCATGTCATGCAGGAGGTCCATGGGGCTATTCCTTTTAGGTAGCAAGCTGCTAAAAAGTTCTATAAAGCAGTGCTTTCCCAGTTAGCCTCAGTTCCCTTTGACAGATACATTAGTAGAAGAGTCCTAATCACTATTCCATACTCTGCTCTCATAGCTAGGGAGACACATGTAAATTGTTTATGAACCTTATAAAGATACCCATGACGACACCTAGGATTGTAAACAACAATAGGTAATTGTTCTTTCTGGTGTATACTGAATCTAACCGCATATTCATCATTTTTTTAACATCCCTGGCACTCTACTGCATCTGGAAGCTTTTGCAGCATAGCCAGTGCGTGCCAGTAGGTGGCGTTGTGAAGCATCATGTCAACTTTGCTCTGCCCCGGAAGTGCTGACTGTAGCTGCATAAAGGCGGCACCCCAGCGATCTAAATGTCAGTTTCTTTTTGGAGATTGACCCTACCCTAGCACCATCTACATGGCCCCGCTCGCAGTCATCAAACCACGGACTCAACATCATCTCCTATGCCGATGACACCCAGCTGATTCACTCCCTCACCAACGAACCCACAGTCACCAAGAACAACTTCCATGACGGGATGAAGGCTGTATCCACATGGATGAAGGACGGCTGCCTCTAGCTCAACCCAGAGAATACCAAAGTCCTCATCCTGGGCTCCACCCCCTCCATCTGGGACGACTCCTGGTGACCCACAGCATTTGGAACCCTCCCACCCACACCCACAGACCACGCACAAAACCTCTGCATCATCCTGGACTCCTCGCTCACTATGAATCACCAGATCAACGTTGTCTCATCAGCCTGCTTCCACATGCTACACCCGCTCCAAAAGATCTTCAAGTGGATCCCCAACAAGTCCAGAAAGACAGCCACCCATGCACTCATCAGCAGCAGACTCGACTACGGCAACACACTCTACGCCGGCATCACCCAGAAATGCCTCAAAAAACTGCAGAACATTCAGAATGCCTCCGCCAGACTCATCCTCAACATGTCCCGCCACAGCCACATCTGGCTCTGACCCCCTTTTCATGCATCTGTAAGACCATGGCCGGAGGAAAATCCTTCTCCTACCTCGTAGCACAGACCTAGAACACCCTGCCTCTCTGCCTCAGGCAATCACTTTCACTGCCTCAATTCAGGAAGGACCTAAAGACCTGGCTCTTTGACTGAACCACAGTGCCTTCGACGGATCAGCAGCCCTCCCTCAGCCCCTGAGACCCTTATTTTTGTATTTTATTTTTTATTTTTATTCAGTGTTTTGTATAGCACGAACTTGACCCCGTGGGGAGTCAGAGTGCTTCACAGTACAGGACATGATTACTTTTTCTTTTCTACAGTACAATACTCTGGATAGCATTTAACATCTTAACGTCCAGTTCCAAGTTGTTACAGCCACTTCCCTTGATAAATACTTTAGCACATTCACAGAATGTAAGTCCAGAGGAACCATATCGTATGGGGAAGCAAGAACCTATATTGAACTGGTGAACTTGGTTCTTAGCAAAAAGCTCTTGTGTCTCTAAGCAAAAGGATTCAGGAGAATCTTATGTGGTTGTTCTGTATTGGTTACAGTAGGAATTTGCTCATTAGAAAGATCTTGGCTTCTTTCTTGAATCTTGCGGGGTTGGATACCTTCTGTTGCTTGGAGGTAGCGAATTCCATATTCTCGATGCATAACCTGAGAACGCTCTGTCATAAGTTTTTTTTGCGGAAAATCAGTGGCTTCAGCACTTATGGGTGAGTTCTACAAGACACTTGATTGATTGATTGATTGGTGTATGGGCTCCTGGTCTGAAGGGGCAATCAGTTGTACAGTGACTGATGTAATTTGTTACACATATTAACAATGATTAATATATTTGCTTACCCTAGCGGCTAACAAATCTCAAATGATACTGCTAACATGTATTGAGATTTGACTACAAAAATGATAATGCATTGTAATCTTGTTTGTCTGCCAGGAACATTCAGGATGATGTGCCTCCACAATATAACTAATGTTGCTTCTCCACAGGATCATTGCATTGTGGTTTCATCCATGACACCCAGCACAGCAGTTCCGTATACACAGGTCTGCATCACCAGCATTTACACATTAATGGTGTGCTACAGTTTACGGTTGGAGCACACTTGTTCCGGTGTGAGTGTGGCTACCAGGTGTACATGAGTGCAGTCAACTGACCATAGGATTTCAGGAAATCCCTCTGCAGCAGATGTTCGCTTTATTGGCACTGTCTGTGTGGGTGTCTAAAAGGAGTTCTATATGCTGCCCCTTCACTCACTGCCAAGCATCCATACATTAGCAGAGTATTTTGCTGAAGGTTGACAGTCTGCTGTGTGGTGCCTGTTGAGAAGATTTCTAGTTCTGCTAGCATTTTCAGGAAGACGGGTTTGCAATGGATCACTATGCTGGGAACCAGGGTATCC
The DNA here is from genome assembly GCF_964204655.1 of Triturus cristatus. Classification (NCBI taxonomy): domain Eukaryota; kingdom Metazoa; phylum Chordata; class Amphibia; order Caudata; family Salamandridae; genus Triturus; species Triturus cristatus. The sequence continues at coordinate 774,672,650 of NC_140595.1, read as the reverse complement.
GTAATGTTGAAAATGTTTTGTGTTGGTATTATTTTTTTTTGCATTGTTTGACAGTGTTACTTCCATTCCCTACACTTTCTGGAATTTTTACCATCTGCTTTTGACTGGAGGTATTTTAAGGAAGCATTTCCAGTCGTTTCAAAGACTTCTCATACTTGTAATTGAGTTTTATTAACCACATGTTATTTGTTGTATATGGTAAAAACTGGGAGCCGTAAATAGCGCATGTGTTTAATTGCATGCTTGGGCAATGGACATGAGGTATTTAGTGCATATGATAAATATTACATGTAGTTTTTACCTCAATGAGAAAGATCTGTAGATTCAAGCTTTATTTATCCTGGCATGCAGCAATATTGCAAGTATGCCCAGTAGATTTTTTACTGGTTTTCAATGATATTTCATACTTGTAATTGGGCGTTATTTACTACATGCATTATTTTTCACATGTGGTAAATATCAAATGGTGTAAACAGCACATGCAAATGGAAAAAATAGCACACGTGGACTACAGAAACTCAGTATTTAGCACATTTGATAAATATTACATGAAGTTTTTAACTTGTGATCAGATGAGTCAGTAAATTAATGCTCTATTTACCCTGGTATGCAGTAATTGCCAGGGCCTATGTATTGATAGTTGGTGAAAGACCGACTTGTCTGGATTGACGACCAAGCCCAGAACTAAAAGGAGATGCATAATTGTCTAAATTACCTGTTTGGCTATGTTGATCTATGTTGCTATAATTAATCAATCATCTAAATATGAGTACATCGAAAGTTCTTTCCTTTAAACCTGAGCCACAGTCAGTGCCCCACACTTGTTGAATACTTATGGGGCTGATCTTAACACGAATGGCAGAGCTTTGAATTGAATATTGCATTTGTTCACCATGAAGATGAGAAACTTCTGATGCTCTGGCAGCCAAGGGTTATTGAAGTAAGTGTCTTCAAGATCTATAGAATCTCTAGTGTGCGCAGTATGTAATCACTCCGGGATCCATGGCTTCAAAAGTGCGGGTGTTACCTCAGCGGAAGAAAAGATTTTGCTTTACGCGGATGACATTCTTCTCTACTGTATAGAGCCATCAGTGTCCCTCCCTTCAACCTTCCACCTGTTCTGGGATTATGGGAGCTACTCCAGTTATCACATCAACTGGGGCAAATCAGTGCTCTAACTCCTACAGAACGACAAGGAGGTACCCCCACTCCCTGCCAATTGATGCATACAAAGTGCAGATTTGAGTACTTGGGTATATTCATGGCACTAAGGAAGGAACTCTGCTTTGAGCGAAACCTCGTTCTGGTGAGGAGAACATGCCATGATTATATGGAAAGATTGCAAAGCCTTCCACTCACACTAATGGGGAGAGCTACCATGTTCAAAATGATCTCACTACCAAAACTGCTCTATGCCTTGCAAAACATGTACTACTGAATCCCCCCGAAGATTTTTGCCATGGTACAGGCCAACGTGAGGGCTCTGTTATGGGATGGTAAGCACCCCAGGAATTCTACAATCTAACCAATACAATGGCGGACAAGCCCTGCCCGATTTAAGAACCTATTATTGGGCGGCTCACCTCAGCAATATTAACGATTGGATATTTGTCCCCCTAGACCACTTGACCTATAGGCTGGAGCGGCCACAATGGGGAGCCTAGTCCAGCCTACATTATCTCTATGGAGGCGGGGGAACTCTGTGTCTCCTCCCGGACACCCAGACCTCGCTGGCAGCATGGGATTAAGCCATGAAAACCATAGGCTGGCACTGTAGGCCTATGAGAGAAATGCCATTGTGGGAGGGACATTGTCTTCCAGAGATATGAAAGTGATGGGGTTTTGAGGCTTGGACATGTTCGGGATCTCTAGGGTGGGGGATCTAACTGAGGGTGGGGGGATCTAACTGAGGGTGGTGATGCCATTCTCCTCCTTTCAACTGCAATATGGGATGAATTCAAACCAATTTCTCAAATACGCCCAGGTGAGGCATGCATGGAGGGTTGAGGGGCTGCCTGGTGATGGTATCCTACAATAAGCCCCACTGAAGGGAAGGGTACTGGCGAGGAAGCTGGGGAAGGGCGAGATTTCTCTCACCTAGAAAACCCTCAACAACAGCATACCAGATACCGTACACAAGTTGCGGGAGAGATGTGTGGCAGAGGTAGGTGAGATGGAGGACACTGACTGGGAGGCGGCATTGATGCACCCGAGGGAGGTAGCAATCAAAGCGAGGCTACGTCTAGTACAATTCAAAATACTCCAGGGAGTATATTATGATAGGTGCAGATCCCATGCCTTGGGGGGAACGCAGTCCCCACACTGCTTGATAAGTCAAGGGGAAGATGGTTCCTTCTTCCACACGATCTGGAACTGCCCTCAGATTCAAGCCTGCTGGGAGGCGATCATTGGAGAACTGATGCATCAATTCCGCTGGATCCTAAATTTCTCATTCTGGGGGTCTCTAATGACATTGACTTACCACGAGCCCAGCTCCTGCTCGGAAACCTCTACCTTGTCGTAGACAAGAGAGACATAGCCCACCACTGGGGAGTCAGGGAATGCCCAACACGTCAGGAATGGAGACGAGGCATGGACATCTATATGGTGCCTGAAAAAGTACGCCAGCAGGGGTTGTTCCCGAAAATGTTATAGGTGTGAGGTAAATGGATGAAATACTACTCCCTGGAAACTCCAGTAGGAAATTTGAGTCAGAGCCAGAGGGTGACTTGATGAGCGTGGGTGAGACATGGCCAGGTGGAATGATGGTATCCATGTGGTGCGGATTAGTGATATCAAATATGTATGGGACGGTGGGTGTTTTGGCATGGAGTAAGGAAGGGAGGGCAAGACTGAGGGTTATTGTTGCTGTTACCACCTTGCAGTCACTGGGGTGGGACTCCAGGTTTGATGTATGTGTTCATTATTTGCTATTGCTTCAATGTTTTGAAAATAAAATAAGAATATATTTAAAAAGAAAAAAAAACACTGACTACAAGGGTTTCTCCAATGACTGTGAAATAGCTGCTGACAGCTCAGTTTCATTTCTGCCAATGACAAGGATACTCATCTTCATATGTGCTGTAAACAATAGCGCGGTCAACTTTGATTGTTTAATTGATGGCCCGGATATTCCCTTGCTGCTGACAGGACAGTAGTCAACGGTAGAGCCTTATTTGTTAATGAGGAACCTTTCATCACAGCAGAGGTGAAAGGAATTTTTTTTTTTTTTCAAAGGAATTCCTGATAATTAAGGCAAATCAGGCCTCTTATTTTATAGCTATGCTTTCTCCGAGTAAATAGTTAACAAATTAACGTGGTAAGAGGATTCACCCCTGACCTAGGAACCAGTGCCTGACCTGTAGGCTGCCGCTTAGCAACCTGCTCAGTGGGTTTTCAACTCACCTCAGAAGTCAATGCAGTGGAAGACTTATTAGAAAATTCTAAATGAAGCTCTTTCTTCTTCCCTTCAAGCGCTAAAGTCGCAGGTGCTGATTTTTCACCCTTGAGCCGGGCCAAAGCTAGTTGTATACCTTATCGCAGCCTCTCATTATTTTCTTGAAGTTTGAGAGGCAAATATGACACTTTCTAGACCGGTAGTCACAACAGTGTACATATCTTTGATGTAGATTTTTCTTTTTCCATATTTGGTACACTTCTTTTAAAGTGATGGTTCTAAAAATGTCCCTGCCATCCTGAGGTGAATGTAAAGCCTTGGCATGACAATCTTCACTGGACATGCATGATAAAAAATAAAGATTCCAGTGTAGAAAACTACATTGAGTGCATAACTGGATCAGAGCTCATGAAGATTCCTCACACTAATGTGTGGCAGAAAATATGGAACTTATAGCCTCTATGAGGGAAAAGGAGCTCATACCTATCAATCTGACTGGTCAAACCTTGGGACACAGAAGAAGTTGAATAGGTGATGTATGGTTTATGGATGTTTCAATGTTATTGCAGTGCTTTGTTAGGCCCAACAGCCTGCATGCAAGTTTGCAGTGCCACATTATGGTTGTGAGAAAGAGGACTGCTCGCTGCTAAGGCAAGATGAACAAGTTACTTATCTTGGGTAACAATATACCTGTAAGAAACATAGGTTAGTTATCAATTCCTTACCTTAGATTTACCCCCAGGCATCAGACTGGATCTGGAAAGTTTTTCGTCAGCAGTACCCCTGCCCGTCGGAAGGTGTTGTCGGTCAACTCTGCGTCCATCGTCGCGGTTGCCAGGATAACGTCGCGGTAGCTACGTAGACGCTGACCTCGCGTGCTGACGTCAGTTCTGTACACAATTTTCCACGCCAGAAGCGCAGAGACATGCAAGACACTGACCACCGGTGCAGAAAACAAGGGCCCTGAAAGGATGTCCTTAACCTTAGAAGTCAGTTCGCAGAACGGGGAGGATGGGTGGGGCGGTAAGGAATCTATATCTATCCTATGTTTCTCACAGATATATAGGTAAGTAACTTGTTCATCTGAAAGAAACAGTTAGTTATAGATTCCTTAGCTTAGAATAGATAACCCAGCAATAACAACCCCAGGGGTGGGTCTGCAAACCAAGATCACACCAGAAAGTCCTGGAGAACAGAACGGCCAAAGAAGCTGTCTTTCCGGACTTGGCTGTCAAGGCAGTAGTGTTTCGTAAACGTGTGCAGCGAGGCCCACGTAGCTGCCTGACAGTTGTCACTGAGGGGGACTCCCCGTCCCAAAGCAGTGGTAGCTGCAGTCGCCCTGGTGGAATGGGCGTGCAGCCCCACTGGAGGCTCCTTCTTAGCCAAAGAATAGCAGGCTTTGATGCACAGAATGACCCACCTGGAGATGGTGGTGCGTTTGTGCACGGCCTGACCTTTCTTAGCACCCACGAAACCAACAAAGAGCTGGTCATCTACCCGGAAATGTTTTGTGCGATCCAAGTAGAAAGAAAGCGCAAGCTTTGGATCCAGACAGTGGAGCCTCTCTTCCTCTTTCGAAGGATGCGGAGGCAGAAAGAAGGTGGGCAAAGTGATGGTTTAGCCAATGTGGAAAGAAGTAACCACCTTGGGAAGAAAGGAAGGTCTAGTTCTAAGGACGATCTTGTCCGAATGACCAGCCAGAAAGGGAGGCTTGGAAGACAGATCTTGTAGCTCACTTACCCTGTGCCCAGAGGTGATGGCTACCAGAAAAGCAGTTTTCAAAGTGAGAAGATGTAGAGGACAGTTGTGTAGTGGCTGAAAGGGAGCGCACATAAGATATGTCAGAACCAAGTTCAAGTCCCACTGGGGCATTACGTAGGGAACAGGAGAGAAAAGATGAGTAATGCCCTTAAGAAATCTATTTACAACAGGGAACTTGAAAAGAGAAGGCTGATCAAGGAGCCCGAGAAAGGCTGAAATGTTCGAGAGGTAGCCCTTAAGAGTGCCCAGAGCAGAGCCCTGCTGGGCCAAAGAAAGAAGGAACAAAAGAACCTCAGAAAGAGGGGCAGAAAGGGGATCCACAGCCTTTGCTATGCACCATGCCACAAACTTATTCGATCTGCAGGCATATACTGTCTTAGTGGAGGGGTGCCTGGCTGCCAAGATTACATCACAGACTTCAGGAGGCAGGTCAAACGACGTCAACTGCCGCTGCTCAATCTCCACGCAAGGAGGTGGAGGCTGGACAGGTTCGGGTGGAAGACCGTCCCCTGCTGCTGCGATAGAAGATGCTCCCGAAGAGGCAGTCTGATCGGAGGATCAATGGCCATGTTGAGCAGCTAGGGCTGCCAGACCCTTTGTGCCCAATCCTGAGCCACAAGAATGACTTGTGCCCGGTCGCACTTGATCTTCTTCAGCACTCTGGGCAAAAGTGGTAAAGGTGGAAAGGCGTATAGAATACCACAACTCCAGTCGCGATGAAAAGCGTTGCCTAGCGAGTGCCGTCTTGGAAATTCCAACGCGCAGACACGCTGACATTGCACGTTCTCTCCTCGGTAGCAAATAGATCTAACCAAGGCTCTCCCCACTGCTGAAAGAGACCTTGCACCATCTCCGAGTGAAGACGCCATTCGTGATCCATCTTGCATCTGCAGCTGAGTTTGTCTGCCCTGACATTCAGTGAACCTGCCAGGTGTTGAACCACCAGGGTTATGCCCTGATGTTCCAGCCATGTCCAGAGGGGGAGGGCCTCCTGACATAGAGTCCACGACCCCACCCCTCCTTGTTTGTTGCAGTACCACATGGCGGTGGTGTTGTCGTGAACACCTGCACAACTCTTCCCTGGACAGCGGGAATGAAGGCTTTGAGTGCAAGACAGATCGCCCAAAATTCTAGAAGGATCACGTGGAGCCAGGACTCCGCCGGAGACCAGAGGCCTCTGATCTCCGCCTCGCCCATGTAGCCGCCCCATCCCAGAAGGAATGCGTCTGTCACCAATGTGTGATCTGGTTGGGAAAGGGATCTGCCATTGACCCAATCCGGGTTCATGAGCCACCACTGCAAGATGTGGATGCAATCGGACAGATTCCCCTGATGCTGCGCCCACTGGTACTTCAGGTCCCACTGCAGAGCCCGCATAATTGGCATAATTGACCAGCAGGATGCGAGAGGCCATGAGGCCCAGCAGCCTCAGGGTAATCCTGACCGAAACCCGGGATAGAGGCTGAAAGATCGGAATCATAGCCCGAATATCGCGGACTCGCTGTTTGTGAGGATAAACCAGAAACTGTGTCGTCTTCAGAACTGCTCTGATGAAGATGAGCTTCTGAGAGGGGGTCAGGTGTGACTTTGGCACGTTGGTGGAGAACCCCAGCGAATGCAGGAGGTCGGACGTATTCTGGAGGTGGGAGACGACAGCCTGGGGCGAACCCGCCTTCAACAGCCAGTCGTCGAGATAGGGGAAGACTGGAACCCCTGATCTGCGCAGATGAGCTGCGACCACCGCCATCACTTTTGTGAACATCCAAGGGGCGCTGGTAAGGCCAAAGGGGAGCACGGTAAACTGAAAGTGCTCGTGGCCTACCGTGACCCACAGCTAACGCCAGTGGGCTGTAAGTAAGCGTCCTGCAAGTCCAACGCTACCATCCAGTCTCCAGGGTCTAGGGCAGGAAGAGGAAGAGGAAGAGGAAGAGGTTGACGTTCCTGAGATCCAAGATAGTACGCAGGCCCTTGTCGTTCTTGGGAACCAGAAAGTAGTGGGAATAGCAACCACGACCTACTTCTGGGGCAGGAATACGCTTGATGGCACCCTTGGCCAAGAGTGCCGAAACTTCCTATTGGAGAAGGGCCAGGTCATCCTCGGACATGCGATGGTACTGAGGTGGCATGGAGGGAGGGGTAGTCTGAAAGGGGAGGGAGTATAATCTTTGGACTATTTGCAAAGCCCACCTGTCCAACGTGATGGTGCGCCAGTGGGGGAGGTGATGGCGGATCCAGCGCCCACTGGCATTTGGTGGCCCTGAAAGTTTGGACTAGGAAGGTTTGGAGGCTGTTGCAGAGGAGGCTGCTGCAGAGGGGGCTGTGGTGGACTGGCCCGCCCGCTGGCCCCCAGAACCCCGCCGATGGTTCCCACGTCCCCAGCCGCGCTGAGGCTGGACAGCTTGCCCCTGGCTGTGGCTCTGGGCGGGACGTAGTGGGGCACCCCTTTGTGTAAGGCAGACGGCGCAGGACGGGTGGTGGAGAGGCCCAAGGACCTGACCATAGCCCAAGAGTCCTTAAAGCGCTCTAGCGCGTTATCTGCCTTGTCGCCGAAAAGGCGACAGCCATCAAAGGGCATGTCCATAAGTGTGGATTGGACATCTCCTGAAAAACCAGTCGAACGCAACCAGGCGTAGCGTCGAAGGGCTACTGACGTTGAAATCGTCCTGCCAAGTGCGTCTGTGGTATTCAGCCCACAGAGGATGGTAAACTTCGCTGCGTCTCTCCCCTCGGCAACTGCACGGGAGAGTATGGCCTGGGCCTGCTCCAGGCACTGAAGCAGCACCTGCACCACCGTATCTCACACGGAGTGGGTGTAACGGCCCAACAGACATGCGGTGTTTACCGACCGCAGTCCCAAGCTGGCGGAAGAAAACATTTTCATCCCAAGGTGGTCCAGCTTTTTGGATTCCCTTTCCAGTAGTGCGGTAGGGAAGGTGCCTTTAGAAGTAGAGGCTTGAACCACCAAGCTCTCAGGGGTGGGGTGTTGGGAGAGGAAAGTGAGGACGCCCGGGGCCAGGCGGTGGCGTCGGGCAATCATCCTGTCCTCAGGAGCACCTGTGTTGGGCCTGGACCACGTGCCCAAAAGGATGTCAGTAAGGGCTTCATTAAACAGCAGCAGGGTTTCCGAACAGCTCGCTGCCGGCTGAAGCACCTCTGCCAGGAGGTTAGTCCTGCCTGCCACCGTAGGAAGCTCGAGGTTGAGAGCCTCGGCCGCCGTATGCAACACCACTGCGTATGACACTCCAGGCCGGGGCAAGCTGTCAGCGCGGCCGGGAACGTGGGAACCACCGGCGTGGTTCTGGGGGCTTGTGGGCGCGTCAGTCTACCACAGCCCCCTCTGCAGCAGCCTCTAAACCTTCCTAGTCCGACCTTTCAGGGCCACCACATGCCAGTGGACGGCAGGATCCGCCATCACCTCCCCCACTGGTGCACCACCACGTAAGACAGGTGGCCTTTGCAAACAGTCCGTAGGGGCTACTACCTCCCGGATCCGGCATCGGCTGACGCCGGTCCGGCTCCGTGTCCACGTTGGGTTGAAAGCCGAGGTCGACGCCGGCTGGGGGTCTAGCCAGCGTTGGCTGCGGACGTGGTGCCGGTGGTGTTGGCGCCGATGAAGATGTCACGAGGTTGACCGCCGCCGATCTGGATCCAGGCCTGGATCTAAGGGGGCCCTGCGGTGCTGTGCCCGGAACCGCCGGCATTGAAGGCCTAGGGTCCCCAACCGAGTCTGCGGGGCCGAAAGCGCGCCGGGGAAGTCAGGCTGCCCAAAGATGGCGTGCATTGCTTTGTAAAATTGACGAAGCTGGGCAGGGGTCGCTTCCGGTCCCGGGAAGGGAGGGAAGACCGGAGTCGACCCTAAATGCCCCGCACGCCAGCCGTGGGAGAGGCTCCACCCGCACCCTGCATCACATCGGCCAACGGACGATGGAAGTCGAAGAGCGACGATGCTTCTTTGACTTTTTCTTATGCTTCGACTTACCTGACCCAGAGTGCGAAGACTTGGAAGAAGAGTGATGGTGACTCTGCGATCGGTCCCTCGACCTCCCATGCGACCGGGACCTTGCGAGACACTGAGCTGACTGCCGGGCCTTGAGGAGCTTTTGAGACCGCTCCCGCAAAGACTTCGGGGCCATGGTTCGACAGTCGGAATATGACTTGGGGTCATGGTCACGCTCCAGGCAAAAGAGGCATACACGGTGCGGATCCGTTACCGACATCAGTCGGGTACAGCAGGCCTTGAAACCGAGCATCCCTTGTGCACCAGGAATCGGTTGAAGACTCAAAAACTCAGTTGATGTGGAGCAGCGGTTACTCCTCTCCCCTCCCCTGAAGCAGACGGGTTGGAGGCTCCTTTTCGGATTGAAGAGGTGGTTTCCGCCATCGCCTGTCTGAAGCTCCTGAAAGTGCCAGGCCCAGATGGCTTTAGTGCCCTTTTTTATAAGACTTACTGTGTGGAACTAGCCCCACTGCTCACCCGATTATTCAATTCATTTGCTTACACAGGCACCCTCACGGCCTCCATGCTCCAAACGACGATCTAGGTCATCCCCAAACCAGGGAAGGACCCGGTGTTCTGCGGCTCTTACCGACCGATCTCCCTGCTGAATATAGATGCAAAGTTATTCTCGAGCATCCTGGCCCATAGACTCAAGCCTCTCATATCCGGCTTGACTGACCCGGGCCAGTCGGGTTTTATACTATATCACTTTGTCAATCAGGTGGCATAACCATGTGGTGTTGTCCCCACACTGACAACACCACATGGTTATGCCACCTGATTGACAAAGTGCACAGGTCAAAGGAGGAAGCTCTACGGCTGGCAGTCGATGCTGAGAAGGTCTTTGACCATGTGCACTTGCCACATTTGCTTGCTACACTAGAGCGTTTCGGCCTGGGGCCTAAGTTTCGCCATTGGGTGGCTAGCATTTACAGTGCCCCTACTGCGGCAGTCAGGGTCAATGGAATACTTTCAGGGGACTTTATGGTGGAGAGGGGTACCAGACAAGGATGTCCTCTCTCCCCACTGCTATTCACCTTATATATGGAGCCCTTTGCTCAACGGCTTTGGGACAATCTACAGGTGCAGGGTGTCCCCTTTGGAGCTGACCGCCACTTAGTCAGCCTCTACGCTGATGATGTCATCTTTTCGGTTGCTCACCCCTTGACTTGTATGTCGGCCATAGTAACAGCGCTGCAGGCCTTCAGTCTGGTCTCTGGCTTTAAAATGAACTTGCAGAAATCACAAGTCCTGAACCTTACCGCAAAGCACACTACTGTGGACGCACTGCGAGCCCCACTTTGACTGGGTGATGGGGTGCATTACATACCTAGGGCTGGTCCTGCACAGCAGTCTGGACAAGACAGCGGAAGTGAACTATACTACTCTACTCCCACGCATCCGGAAAGACCTCGCCCAATGGCGGTGTCCACCCCTGTCATGGCTTGGGAGACTGGCCGCGGTAAAAATGAGTGTTCTATCCCGGGCCCTGTACCTTTTCCAAGCCCTCCCTCTATTGCCCCCGCCGAGGACGCTCTTGCACATCCAAACAGGGATTGAACATTTCAATTGGGGCCCAAACTCGCCCAGACTGCAGAAAACTTTGTTACAATGGCCCAAGAAAGAGGAAGGTTTGGCTTTCCCTAACTTCACCCGCTATTTCCAGGCCTCGCTGTTGCGTTATCTTGTAGAATGGAACCGTCCTTTGACGGAAAAGCACTGGGTATTTATGGACCAGACAGTGGCCGGTCAGCATATCTGGAGGGAGGTCTGGCTGCCTCGATCTGCGCGCTCCTGGGGACTCTATTCCTCGCCAGTCGCCCGCCCCACTATGATAGTTTGGGATAAGGTGTTTAAACAGGCCAATCTCACCACTTTCCCCTCCTCGTGTCTCCAATTTTTTCAAACCCTGACTTCACTCCTGGGATGGACAAAGATAAGGGCACACGGTGGGTGGAGGGTGAGTGTAAGAGTCTAGGGCAACTGTTCAATCTGCAGGGTCGTATTCCCTTTGAGGAGCTCCGGGAGGATTATGGCCTAGCGAATTCAGACCTTTTTCTCTACACACAATTGTTGCACTGGACATCAGGTCCCCTAGTCCGTTCCATGGTCAGCAGACCGATGCTCCCGTTTGAGAAGTGGCTCTTCTTGAAAAAGGATGTCCGCAAACTTATCTCCGAACTCTATACCTTCCTCACAAAAGGCACTCAGGGGGCTCGTTCTGCAGGACAGAGATGGTGGGAGGCCGAAATAGGTCGCACCCTTTCAGATAAAGAATGGGAGGATATTTTTTATAGGTCACACCATTTTGCACACTCCATGGGCCACAAAGAGACTGCATTTAAAATTGTATCCTACTGGTATTATACCTCGGCTCGCTTAACTAAGAGGAACTCTCAGTGTGACGGCCTCTGCTGGCGTGGCTGTGGGAGCCCTCGAACCCTTCTGCACTTGCTGTGGAACTGCCCAAAGCTTACGAGATACTGGAAGAAAATACTCAACGAAATTGATAGGACTTTTGATACTGCCATTCCAAGATTCCCTGCCTACACTATCTTTGGGCTGCCCAACGCTCTGACCTTCCCCTTGCACACGGCTTTGAATGCTGCGCAACCGGGTTTTACTAGCGGGCTGGAAGACAGACAGGATCCCATACCACTTTCAATGGCTGCACCAATTGTGGTCCCTCCTGGGTATGGAGCGCTTGTCTATGGCTACACTTGGGGACAAATCTGTATATTCTAAGGTCTGGGCCCCCTTCATCTCCATCTTATCCTCGGAGTTCCAAGAACTATCATGCCCTGCATATTTAAGGCTTCTGAAGCCGATTGCTGAGAGTCAGAAGGGAGGCTAGCGGGTGTGGACCCTGACGAACTCACTTGATATCCAGGGAACTGGCAACTCTCATTTAGGATCATATATGACCGTCTGCCTGTACTTTTGGCTCACCGGGAAAGAGGAGGGGTGGGGGGGGCTCAGGGGTTTATTAGTTGGGAAATTTGGTCTGTATTTTTTCCTTTTTTTTGTTCTCTAAAAAGCAGACTTACTCACCCCAAGTGGGCCTTAGTGTGTCCTTGTTGCATTATTAGGTATACACGTGTGTTGCAAAGGATCTTTCTGTTGCTCTCCTCTTATACTACTGAGACTATTTAATGTTATACTTTGTCGAACGCTGCCGGCCCTACGCGGGGTGTAGGCGGCATGCTGTGTTAATCACTTGCTTTGTTAGCTTATGATTCATAAGCCCCGTATCCTTCCTTAGACTACGATGCAGCCGGCCCAGCAGATTGTAGGCAACGATGCACTGTATTTTCATGCTATGTGTTCTGCTAATAAAAACTGATTTAATTCTAAAAACGAAGTTGACAAAAGTCGCAAAAAACTCAGTTAAAAAGTGACTGGGGGTACCGCTCTCTCCGGATCTGCGCTTGCTGGCGCAGGAAAAGAAAGAACTGACGTCAGCGGGCGAGGGCGGCGTCTATGTCGCTACCTCGACGTCATCCCGGTAATCACGACGCCGAGGAGATCATTTCTCTAAGGCACCATTTAATAAAAAGTGCTATATCTATGCCCATATTTTTTTTTAAAGGAGAATTATTGTAAACTAACATTAGCACCATGCAAAAATACAAAAAAGAAAAAAGAAAGAAATTTGGAGCTCCATTGATAAAGAAAGTCACAAAAGTGCACCTTTGGGTTTATGATCTTGAATGAGTACAGGTTTATGATTTACAAGAATTTGGAAGCATTTACAAATGTAGGCTTGTTAACAAGCAATAAGTGCAGGTGTCCAAACGTATTTATTTTATTTATTACTGTAAGTGACGTCCATCATCTAGTGGAGTTTTTTTATATAGCGCTAACTAGACCCGGAGGCATCAGAGCACTTTACATGAGCACCAGTTACATTACATACGGATTCACTTATTTTTTGCAAACATCTCTGTATATCATTTTGCATGAGCCAAAATACATGCTTATATTTGCTAAAGCAAAAATCCATCTAGGTATTGCAAACTGACTTGTTAAAACTTGTATTTTTAGCTCCAAAGAAATATTTCCCCTCATGAAGGAAGTCCTTCCCTTACACCCATCCCTATTTTGGAAAAGGGTAGGTGTTATCCCATCAAAATGTTTTACTCTTGACCTTGTTGGGTGAAAAATGATGAAAGTTTTTGATGGTCAAAATGGCTGGAGAGGAGTTGGTGACTAACCGTGAAAATGTATGTTTGTGGGTGTGCAAAAAAATAGTGGACATTAAAGACCTGAATCAACCACTTCAGCCAATTACCAGCCCCTGTGAGTGAATTTGCTTACATTAAACTCCTCATCCAACTAAGTGCCTGATTTATAATTTGGTGGACAAAGTATATACCCTCATCAGGGTGAGTACTTTACTCCCGCCATAGCGAGGGTACTCCAACTGCCAAATTTAGAGATGTCCGCCTGCCCAATGGACATCTCTTTCATTTGCAGAAACTGCAGTCATGGTGGTTCCTGTAAATCCATTCAAAGTTTGATAGACTGATCCGATAACATGATGGAGCCATTCGTCAACCTTTCAACTTTTTTATTTTTATTTTCAAAAACAAAACCCCAGAGCTGGGTTTTGTTTTTGAAAATAAAAAGGCAATGACCCCCTCACCATGGGAGTTTTCTTCCATTGGGCCAGGGTCATTTAGCATTTTTCACTGCCCATTACTGTCAGGTTTTACCTGCCAGCGATGGATAGTGAAAACTGACCATGTGTTTGCCCATCCTAAATAGGGCAGGTAAACACATGACCAGTCTACCTCGGGTTACTGGAGAAGTATGAAGGCGGTGGAGTTTAAAGTAGTCCCCATCATCTACATACTGAAGTTCTGCCCAACTCTAAATGAGACAGACGGAACTTTGCTTTGGACTTTGTCACCATTCAGACAGAGTACCCTCTCCACCAAAGTCTAAGTCAAGCCCTAAATCTTTGTATCAGTGCAAAATCAACCTTTGTGCATGCAAGATAAATTTACTATGTGTAGTTAGCCCATAAAAGTTTGACTCTTATAAGACTTTGCAGAGTTTATCTATTCATATAATTTGAATATACATTCATCAATATAGTACTTGGTTTATGCTCTCTGCTACAGCAAACAAGGGAATTGCAGCATGGCCAGATGAAGTGTGCTGCCCAAAAATTACACAATACAGTAAAGTGGAGAATGTCAGAAGGGGGACGACTCATTTGATCCTCAGTTAGTAATCTCGGTACAGGACCCTAAAAACAATCTGAAAGTATTTAAAGTAATACTTTGTGAAATCAAGTCAATGCTTGAATGTAAATTTGCCCGAGCAATTCACAAGATATTTGCTCAAAAACTAAAGTAAGAAAGAGAGCAATGTAACAATTAGAGCCATGCTATATTCTGAGTTTTCCTATAATCAGACCTCCCGCATAGTGTAAGTGTTGGCATACTCAGAGTCCTAAGGTAAGGCCATGGTGGCCTCTTTGGGGTGGTTCTATCCACACAGAGGCCCTCATAGATTTAGACTGTCAAAGCAGAGTTAATTAATTAAATGAACAGTAAAAGTCACTTGAATGGGGGTGGGGGAGGGGGAGGCACCTGAATGTATTAAAGAGAGCAATGCTGGAGAATTGTAGTTACAGGTAAGTAGCTTTTTCATCTCCAGCAGTAGATATTTCATAGATCAACATGCTTGAATTACAACTAGTTACCTTAAAGGGTAAACCAAAATGCGTCACTGGGACCTGAGTATAAGACAGTACAAAGGAACAATGGTCCCAGTAAACAATACATGAATACACAAAATATAATAGTCAAAAAACAAATATTCAAACACACATTGTTCTAGTTTACACAGTGCTATTTAATCACACTGGGCGTATATACTTTCATAGTATTATTCAATTATTTTCAAATGTGCCCCTAGAGCAGAAAGGGGAGATGTGGAAGTGACATGTTTGAAGTGAGGATAGAAGATGATTGGGGAGTGCAAATCACAAACATATATTATTTACAAAGAACGGGCTTATGTTTAAAACCCAACAGATTCCTGTTATACAAAGATATTAAACAGCCATGATTATGGACAATGACACAGTGATGAATTGCTGTTGAGCGGACTGGCTATAGATATAAAAGATGTGGACGTTTCGACCCCTGGTTGGTAGGTTATTATGTCCCTTACAGCAGGGACTTCATCAGGACAGGGTCAAGGGGGGAGGGGCAGGTCCCATTGGACCAATATATGTTTGTGATTTGCACTCCCCACCCATCTTCTATCCTCACTTCAAACACGTCACTTCCCCATCTCCCCTTTCTGCTCTAGGGGCACATTTGAAAAGAATTTAATAATACTATGAAAGTATATACGACCAGTGTGATTAAATAACACTATGTGTAAACTAAAACAATGTGTGTTTGAATAATTGTTTTTAATTATTATATTTTGTGTATTCATGTATTGTTTACTGGGACCATCGTTCCTATGCAATACAATGCAATACAACAAAATTTGTATAGCGCACTACTCACCCGTAAGGGTCTCAAGGCGCTGAGGGAAAGGGGGTTGCTTCTGCTCGAACAGCCAGGTCTTGAGTTGTTTCCTGAAGGAGAGATGGTCCAGGGTCAGCCGTAGGTGAGTGGGGAGGGAGTTCCATGTCTTGGCTGCCAGGTAGGAGAAGGATCTTCCTCCGACGTTGGATTTCCGAAATCGTGGGACGGTGGCGAGGGCGAGGCTGGCGGATCTGAGCTGGCGGGTGGGTGTGTAGAATGTGAGGCGGCTGTTGAGGTAATTCGGGCCCGTGTCGTGGAGAGCCTTGTGTGCGTGGGTGAGGAGTCTGAACGTGATCCTCTTGTTGATGGGGAGCCAGTGCAGGTCTTTCAGGTGGGCAGAGATGTGGCTGTGGCGAGGGATGTCCAGGATGAGTCGTGCAGAGGCGTTCTGTATGCGCTGGAGTCTTTTTTGGAGTTTGGCTGTGGTTCCGGCATAGAGGGTGTTCCTGTAGTCCAGACGGCTGGTGACGAGGGCCTGGGTAACCGTCTTCCTGGTTTCGGTGGGGATCCATCGGAAGATCTTTCGGAGCATGCGCAGGGTGTTGAAGCAGGATGACGAGACGGCGTTGACTTGCTTGGTCATCGTGAGGGAGGAGTCCAGGATGAAGCCCAGGTTGCGTGCGTGGTCCGTTGGCTTGGGTGCGGTGCCTAGGGCAGGGGGCCACCAGGAGTCGTCCCAGGCCGAGGGAGATGGTCCCAGGATGAGGACTTCCGTCTTGTCTGAGTTCAGTTTCAGACGGCTGAGCTTCATCCATTCCGCGACGTCTTTCATTCCTTCCTGGAGGCTGGCTTTGGCGGTGGCGGTGGCGGTGGCGTTGGTGAGGGAGAGGATCAGCTGGGTGTCGTCAGCGTAGGAGATGATGTTGAGGTTGTGTTGGCGAGCGATGGCTGCGAGAGGGCTCATGTAGATGTTGAAGAGGGTGGGGCTGAGAGAAGATCCTTGCGGAACGCCGCAGATGACTTCGGTGGCCGCAGATCGGAACGGGGGGAGGTGGACTCTCTGGGTTCTTCCGGTGAGGAACGAGATGATCCACTCCAGTGCCACTCCTTGGATTCCGGTGTTGCTGAGGCGCTGTATCAGGGTGCGGTGGCATACGGTGTCGATAGCTGCTGAGCGGTCCAGGAGGATGAGGGCAGCAGTTTTCCCGTTGTCGAGCAGGGACCTGATGTCATCGGTGGCTGCGATGAGGGCGGTCTCGGTGCTGTGGTTTGCTTGGAAACCGGACTGTGAGGGGTCGAGGGATTCGTTGGTCTCGAGGAAGGCGGAGAGTTGTCTGTTGACGGTCTTCTCAATGACTTTGGCTGGGAAGGGGAGGAGCGAGATGGGGCGGAAGTTCTTGAGGTCCGTGGGGTCCGCGGTGGGTTTCTTCAGGAGGGCGCTCAGCTCGGCATGTTTCCAGCTCTCCGGGAAGGTGGCGGATGCGAAGGAGCTGTTGATGATGTTCCGGAGTAGGGGTGCGATGATGGAGTCGGCTTTGTTGAAGATGTGGTGTGGGCAGGGGTCGGTAGGGGAGCCGGAGTGGATGGTGTTCATCAGGCGGGTGGTGTCTTCGGTGCTGACAGGGGTCCAGGTGCAGAGGGTGGTGGTGGGGGGCGCTGGTTCAGTGGTTGGGTGCGTGGTCAGAGCGTCGAAGCTGTTGTGTATGTCGGCGATCTTGCGGTGAAAGAACGAGGCGAGTGAGTCGCAGAGGTCTTGCGAGGGTGTGATGTCGTTGTTGCAGGCGCTGGGGTTGGAGAGCTCTTTAACGATGCTTAAGAGTTCCTTGCTGTTGTGGGTGTTGTTGTTCAGTCGTTCTTTGAATGTTGTCTTCTTGGTGGTGCGGATCAGCTGGTGGTGTTTGCGGGTAGCGTTCTTGAGGGCTGTCATGTTTTCTGTTGTCTGGTCGTGACGCCAGGCTTTCTCGAGGATGTGGCAGGTTTTCTTGGAGGTTTTGAGGTCGTTGGTAAACCACAAAGTTTTCCTGCTGCCAGGTCTGCTGGGCGGATTCTTTAGTGGTGCGAGTTCGTCGGCGCAGTTGGAGAGCCACTGTGTGAAGTTGCAGGCTGCTTCGTTAGGGTCCGTCATGCTGGTGGGTGGGTTCTGGCTGAGGGTGGTGGTGAGCTGGTCGGCGGTGATCTTGCTCCAGCTTCTGCGGGGAACCTGTTGCGGGTGGAGGTGGGTCGTGGTTCTCCTGAAGTTGAAGTGGATGCAGCTGTGATCTGTCCAGTGTAGTCCGGTGGAGTGGCTGAAGGAGATGTGCTTGCTGGAGGAGAAGACGGGGCAAGCGTGTGGCCGGCGTAGTGGGTGGGGGTGTTCACCAGTTGCTTGAGTCTGAGGTTGGCGAGGTTGTCCAGCAGGGCGGCGGTGTTGCTGTCCTTGTTGTTCTCCAGGTGGAAATCGAGGTCCCCTAGGAGGATGTAGTCTGTGGAGGTGAGGGCGTGCGGACTGACGAAGTCTGCGATGGCTTCGCTGAATTGTGTGCGTGGTCCCGGGGGTCTGTAGATGAGGGTGCCTCTGAGGGTGGTCTTGGGGTCGGTGTGAATCTGGAAGTGAAGGTGCTCGGCGGCGGTGAGGGTGTCGTCGGAGTTGGTCGTGATGCGGATGGTGTTTCTGTGGACGATGGCGATGCCTCCTCCGGTTTGGTTGACGCGGTCCTTCCGGGTGATCTTGTAGCCCTGCGGGATGGCTATGGCGATGTCGGGGGTTGAGGAGGCGTTCATCCAGGTTTCTGTTAGGAAGGCGACGTCTGGTGATGTTGTGTCGAGGAGGTTCCAGAGTTCGACGGCGTGCCTGTGGACGGAGCGGGTGTTGAGCAGGATGCACTTGAGGTGGTCGTTGCTGGTGCTCGGCTTGGCGGGTGCGGTGCAGGGTCGGAGGCAGGTGAATTTGCAGGCTTGGCAGGTGAAGGGTCCGTGGGTGCGTTTCGGGGTGGCTCGGTAGCAGGCGGGGTTTCGGTCGGCGTTGAGTGTGTGGAGGGTGGCGGCGTCATAAGTTCGTCGGGTGCGATCGCATCGTTGAGGACCAGGGGTCCTGGCGCTGGGCGCGGTCCAGGTGCGGACAGGCGTAGACGGGCTTGCCTTTGGCGCGCCTTCAGCGCACAATCGGCGCGCCTGCTGCGCATGACCGCTGCGCGTACGCGCGGGCTGCATAAGAGGCCAAGTGGGAGGGAGGAGCAGCTGGGAGGGGGGAGCGGGGCGGCCATAGGGGTACAGAATAGAAAAGGGGGCGGGGCCGCGAGGGAGCAGCGGCGGGAAGCGGGGAGCAGGGGGGTCACACCAGAGGGTACAGTAATAACGAAAAGCACACTATCTATTTAACAGAAGTTAAAAAAAAAGTATTATCACAAAAATGCACGAAATTAAGGCAACAGCGGAGCGAAAGAGCAAGCAGCAGCAAGGGGGCACCGCTGGCGAGCCGTGTGGCGTGGGGGGTGTCCTAGGGTCAGGTCACACTCGCCCGTGACGCGCGGGCTGCATATGAGGCCAAGTGGGAGGGAGGGGCAGCTGGGAGGTGGGAGCGGGCGGCCAATGGGTTACAGAATAGAAAAGGGGGCGGGGCTGCGAGGGAGCAGCGGCGGGGAGCGGGGGGGGACACACCAGAGGGTACAGTAATAACGAAAAGCACAATATCTATTTAACAGAAGTAAAAAAGAAAGTATTATCACAAAAATGCACGAAATTAAGGCAACAGCGGAGCGGAAGAGCGAGCAGCAGCAAGGGGGCACCGCTGGCGAGCCGTGCGGTGTGGGGGGTGTCCTAGGGTCAGGTCACACTCGCCCGTGCCGCGTGGGCTGCATATGAGGCCAAGTGGGAGGGAGGGGCAGCTGGCAGGCGGGAGCGGGGCGGCCAATGGGGTACAGAATAGAAAAGGGGGCGGGGCCGCGAGGGAGCAGCGGCGGGGAGCGGGGGGGGGCACACCAGAGGGTGCAGTAATAACGAAAAGCACACTATCTATTTAACAGAAGTAAAAAAGAAAGTATTATCACAAAAATGCACGAAATTAAGGCAACAGCGGAGCGGAAGAGCGAGCAGCAGCAAGGGGGCACCGCTGGTGAGCCGTGCGGCGTGGGGGTGTCCTAGGGTCAGGTCACCTGAATTACAACTAGACATCAATTAACATTAATGAAAGCAGATGGTGGAAATTAAGCTCACCTTCTCTGAAATGGTTCAACAGCTCTGCCTACTCAACTGAAGATGTCTGTACATATAAGCAATCCAGTTATTTGGAATTCTGTTATTTTGTTAATTGTACAAGTGCAGTTTTACATATCATTTCAATTTGCATGGTTGCACTCGCTACAGAAGGAGATAGGGTCAGAGAAAAAGTAGGTAAAACAATTGGTTGCTTTACATGGAAAGGCAATTGCACAGTTGGTATGCAGATCCGTTTTTAACTGAGTAGAACAGGTCTTTTATAAAAGGGCTTGCAGTTCATCCACTCTTCTTGCTGAAGTTACTGCAAGCAAGAAGGCAATTTCCCAAGACAGATGCTGGACAGGCTGAAAGGGGCTTTTCATCAAAATACCAGGACTATTATGTTTCCAATTCGATACTGCGAGTGGTGAGTATACTTTGAAATGGCCATTCATAAACTCTGAACAGTCTCTGCGAAAAAGGGTATTGTAAATTAGGCTTCCATTTCTGGGTAATGTAACTAAGAAAGCCTCTGATAGAAGAGTACCACAAACCCTAATGCACTAAATGCAGTACATAAGGAAGAATCTGTTGAAGAATAACATTAAAAGGGTCTAAACCCAATTCTGCAGCGCACACAGGGAACCTTTTCCATTTAAAAGGCATAAAACCTAGATGCTCAATCTGCTTTTGCAGCTCTCACAATTTGTCTGCATCTCTCACGAATATCCAGGCTTTTCAACTTGAAGTTGTCAGCACTAACGCTAGCTTGTGCAGTAGTGTCTTTCTGTATTGCCTGGTTCAGGAGTTGCAGGTCTGGTTTGAAAGTACAAGAGTCTGGGCCAATAGGCTCCACAGGTTTCTGAAGGAAAAGTTACTTTTCTCTCTTTGAAGGAAAATATATTTATGTAGGTTAACACCCCACTTCATAGGGAGTTTGTATGGCAAAAGCATTATTTTAAAAAATCATCAGCCTCAACTCCTTTCACCCTTTTTTTTTTTAAAAGAGGATTTGCTTTTGTTTGTATTCTTTCTTGTTGTGTTTGTATATAATGTTGCTTGCGTTAATGTATGATGAGGGATATGTTGGTGTATGATGTTGGCTGTGTGGAGTTAGGAGGCATGTTGGCATACACTGGTAGCTGTGCAGACATATACCAGTGGTTACGCTGTCATATATGAATTTGGGTGGGTAGCCATTGGATGATGGATGTGATGTCATATGATGGTAGGTGAACACTGATATGAAGGTAGGTGTGTTAGCAACTTATGGAGGCTGTGATAACTCATGTTTATAATGTGGGTTAGCAACCTGGGGTGATTGGGGCAAGGTAAGTAAGATCATCTTCAACCGTAGGCGTCAAGAAATGGGGGGATTATGTTGCTGTATTCTTTAGGAGGGTGTGGGGGTAGCAAGGCTCTCCCAGAGCAAGATTCAGACAAGTGTAAGCGCTGTGTGTGGATCTCTTTTTTCCGTGGGTGTACTCTAGGTCATGTGCTATTGTGATGTCTGGAGGTAACTGTGGTATTACCAGTATTTGGGATGGGCTAGGCTTGTATATCTTGGTTTGAGGCTTCCGCTGAAATTGTCTGTGTTTGCGTTTGCTGAGTGCTTAGTGCATGGTGGTGGAATTGGTGCAGTGGTGTAGCCCACTCCATAGAAATGTGTTTCTTTTGCAAACCTTGTACCTCCTCCCGCCTGATTATGTCCTCCTCTGCCGAGCCCCATTTTCTAACTGCCCCTGTCCAGGGTGCCTGTGGCGGCCCTTCTGGGTCTCTTCAGTACATTGTGATCCCTCTCTTGGCCAATAGAAGTGCTAGGGAGGCAAAGCGCATCGGGACCTTATGGGTCTTTCGTCTGCGAAATATCCAGATCCCACTGGTTTCTCAGGTGTGAATGTCAGTGAGCCCTGTTAATTCGCATAGTGCCTTGTGTATTGTACTCCAATAGGTTTGTATCATGGGGCATAGCCAAAACATGTGTTTAAATATTGCATCCAGGGTTTGACATCTTGGGCAGAGGAATTGTGTGTTTGGGTAAAACCGTAGGAGCCGCGCTGGGGTGAGATAGGCCCGATGCAGTATGGGGAACTGTACGTTTTTAAACTGAGCATTGCAGGAACACTTTCTTTAGGTAGTCTAGGGCTTGGTCCCATTACTTATCATGTAGTGGGCGCCCTATCTCCTCCTCCCATTTCTGTCGTAGTGGGGTAAGTGTAATGGTAGTGATATCTCGGATTGCTTTATAAAGCCATGTAATTAAGTATCGGCCCATGCCCATATTGAGTATTGCGTGGATTCTCCCTCTGAGAGGTTTCAAAGGCGATGGCAATTTAGGATTATTTGTCTATTGAGCAGGAACTGCCCCCGTGGGAGGCCCATCTCCTCCGAGAGCTGGTCAAACGGGAATAGTTGACCCTCCGCGAACAGGGATTCCATCTCCAGAACCGAGTGGTTTGTCCAGATTTGCATTGTTCGGGCAGAGTAGTATCCTCTGTTTCTAGAGAGTCTGGCTAGCGGGAATAGAGGGGTGTACAAGGGGATCCAGCCAGACATGCGGTGAATGCATAACATGCATGCACGTGCTACCGTCACCTGTAAGGGATATGTTGAATCAGGACGGGTGCCGGTAGGAGCAGGCAGCAAATAGCCAGCACCGACATAGATCCTATCTCCGAGGTGATCACCCCTAGATGTCGTCCTGCTGTCCATCGAGACAGCCATTGGAGCTGCGCCGCGAGAAAGTAGGCTTCAAAGGATGGCGCACCCAGTCCTCCTCTGTCTGCCGGGAGTTGCAGCTTTGAAAGGGCCACTCTCCGACATCTGTTTCCTCATATGAGGGAGCTCAATAAGGTATCGAGCTCGCGGAAGAAAGAGCAAGGGGGAAGATAGGGGTATTGGCAAAGTAGCAGAGAAACTGCGGCACTAAGATCATTTTCGCAAAGGCTATACTGTCTATTGGGGCTAGAGACAGAGCCTTCCAGAATTTTACTCGGGCCTTAGCTCCCACTAGGGCTCTATGATGATTACCCTCGAATAAGTCTGTGGGACAGTGATAATGTTGAATGCCAAGGTATCATGGGGCGCAGGTATTCCAAGCAATACTCGAGTTTCCGAATCTTATCTCTCATGGAGGAAGGTCTGGGTACAGGGGCTAGATAGTGGATTTTGCCCAGTTGACCTTCAGCCCTGCTGCAGCCTCAAATTCCAAAAGTGTATTCCATATGGGACTGAGATCCACTGCGATATCCCGTATATACAGCAACCGGTCGTCTGCATACAGAGACACAATGTGCGTAGTACCTGCTATTGGGATGCCCCAAGCTTATCCCTCCTGGCGCAACCATATCACAAGAGGTTCCATTGCCATGGCAAATATAAGGGGGGAGAGGGGGCACCCCGCCGGGTGCCTCTCCCTATCTGGAGGGGCAGCAAGATGTATTTACACAGTCGTATCCTGGACATGAGATTGATGTATAATAGTTTTACTTGGGCTCTGAAGGTGGGACCCAGCCCCATCCATTGTAGCGTCCCGAAAAGGTATGGCCATGTCCGGATGTCAAATGCCTTTTTCAGGTCCAGGACCAGGCGAGCCGCCCTGGGGTAGCGACCCGAAGCTCGATCCTGGACATGAAAGAGCCTGCGGATGTTTTAGGAGATATTCCTACCCTACCCATTCTGGTTTGCGTGTATTAACTGCAGAAGCATTGGACCCAGTTGGTCCGGCAGAATCTTGCCTAGGATCTTACAGTCAGCGGATAGTAATGTTATTGGCCTGTATGAGGTCAGCTGCGTCACGTCTCGCTCAGGCTTCAGGATCGAGACTTTGGATTCCCGCAGTGAGCCAGGTAGTTCCCCCTACTCTAGCGGTGCCCCGTACATGCCTGCCAATTTTGGCGGCAAAAACGTGGCGAATTAAGAAGGTGTGTGATATTGCAAAGTCTATACGCTGGGGAGGAAATCAAGGATGACTTAGAATGACGGGGTTGTAATACAAGGTGAAGATGTGAATGAAGGACAGAGTCAGTCTGTTGATGAGTATATAAGAGAGTTTTCAGCTACAAAACCAATTAAATATAGTAGCTAGATCTACTGTTAAGAGGTAAGCTTGAGAATGCCCTGACTCCAAACATTAAATTAAGGTTTTATGTGAAACACATACATGCTCTCGGGTCACTGTATCTCTGGTCTCTCTGCTTCAAAACCATGAAATTGGCAATGTAGTGATCTCCAGAAGTGTTAACATACCACAGTAATGTGAATAGTCTATTAAATGTCACATTTACTGTAGGTCCATGTCCATGTTGGCCCTGCACATTTATTTAAATTGCTGTAGATAAAGGTTTGGGGGTTTGTAAATACTTGAGAATTCAAATACATGTTAAATAAAATAACAAATCAAAACAAGGCATCAAAGTTTGCTGACCTTTCCGTAGTCTATTGATGGGGTATCAATTCCAGGAAAGAGGTCTTGAATGATGGCAGCGAAGAGCGGCAGGTCGATAGAGGTCAGCTTGGCAATGTTCATATCTTTCATGGACATAAGAAGAATCTACAAAATATAATTATGGGTCATGATTGGTCTCTACCAAAAGAGGTTGGTATAATTTTGAAGAAAGCAAACACACTATAGACAGTCTTTGAGGCACAAGTGTCTTGACAAAAATGTTACTTGCCTTCAGCAACGCTCTTGCTGGTGGATATTATATATAAATGAAGATTTCTAACATTTAGCATTTTCCCCAACTGGTTCTGGACATTTTTTTCGTAGTCATCCCATAAACCGCTATATTTTGCCATTCAGCTCTGTATTGACTCCACACATGCCATAAAGTGTCAGAGCAGTGCCAAATTAAGCACCACCACAGCGCTCCAACATCAGTTTCTTGCTTAGCTCTTTTAACGCCCTCTGACACAGAGCACAAACAATTTTCAGTACCAGTGTGTAGGTCTCTAAGTTAGAACCGTTTTAGAAAGTAAAAGGGCAGTGAGGAATGGGTGATTAGATAGAGTATCCACTAGAAAATATGTCATCAAAAGTAAGTAACTTGTACTTCTGATGGATACTTCTGACCAGAGATTCCCCACCTTTAAAATAGATAGCAGAGCAGGACTTACCATAGGTGTAGGGTGTGTGGAGTAGACAAAGATCAAAAAGTCAAAAACGATTTGCAATGTATTCTGCATATTTGGTATTTCTGGATTCATAAAGACAGCAATATCATGTGCTTATAAATCTTTACAGCTCGGTTAACGTTAGGGCTTATTGGTATAATGACTTTACTGTATCCATTACAGCAAATAAAAAAGTCCAGTTAACTAATCAAAAGCTTTTTCTGTGGCAAAAAAAGAATAGCTATCAAAAGGTAGAAAAGGTTGAGGACGACCTGTATTTCCTGCATACTCAATTCCTTCCCACATAAAATGAGCATTTGCCGAAAGTAAGTTACCTGGGAGAAACCCCGTTTGGTTACATTTAAGCCAGACATTTCTGAAGCTATTAGTTACATATATATCTTTTAGTTCAAATTCCATAAGGTTACTGGATGATATAAGCTGCATTTAGCATAGTTTTTGTCTAGTTTAGGGAAAATATCAGTTTCCTGTTTTTTAAAGGATGTGTGGAATATAGACTTATTCATCATGCCGTTGAATAATTGAATTTCTAGTACTAGAAATTTTCCAAGGAGCTTATAAAATTTTATTAATCTGGTAGAGACTATCTAGCCACAGATTCCTTACCTTAGAATATTCCCCAGACGTCAGAAAGCCCCTTTGTGCACCAGTAGGTGGCGTTGATCGGCCCTGAGCTGGAATCATAGGTGTCGTCCGTGACGGAAGTATCATACGAGGTGCCTATAAATGCACGATTCCTGTGTGCTGACCTCAGTTTTATGACTACATTCCGCTCCTTAAGCACAGATCGATACTGAGGTATTGTGATAAGTGTGCCAAAGTGAGTTCCTCAACGAAGTCTCAAAATGGAAATCACTGTTTGCAGAATAGGGATAATGGGAGGGTCTACAAGGAATCTGCAGCTAGATAGAGCCTCTACCAGATAGGGCGTGACCAAAGTTAAGTAACTTGTTCATCTGAGAGAGACTTCTAGCCGCAGATTTCTTATCTTAGAATAGATACACAAGCAATACTTCCCCAGAGGAGGATCTGCAAATTGGTTAGACTAGAAGTCCTGAAGGACCGAAAGGGTGAAATGCTGGACCTGACTGTCGAGACAGTAGTGTTTGGCAAACCTATGCAGCAATGCCTACAAGGCTTGCTGACATGTGTCCGGACTGGGACTCTGCAAGCAAGAGCAATGGTCGTAGCTTTAGATTTGGTGGAGTGAGCTAACAAGTACTAAGTGGGTTGCTTCTTGGCTAGTGCGTAGCAGATTTTGATGCAGAGTACAAACCATCGATGGTTCTCTTTTACACAGCTCTCCTGTTTTTTTGCTCCAGCAACCCCAATAAAAAGTTGATAGTCCTTTTGGATGTCTTTGGTATGATCAGTCCAGAAGGATAACACTCTTTTTGGATATAGGCGGTGGAGCCTCCCCTCTTCCTTGGAAGGGTGAGGTGGAGCAAAGAAGGTCAGCAACGTGATGTTCTGGCTGACTTGAAAGGGTATCACAATCTTGGGGAGGAATCAGGCTCGGGTCCGATGCCCAGTTTGTTTGGAAAGATAGTGGTATATGTAGGGTTGACTGAGAGTGCCTGAAGTTCGCTAAATCCTTCTGGTGAATATAATAGCCACTAAAAAAACAGCTTTGATGTGAGCAATCTAAGAGTACAGCTGTGCATGGGCTCAAAACGCGAACATATCAGGTTAGGACTAAATTAAGGTCCCATTGGGGCATAATAAAAGGTGTTTGGGGGAGCTGTGGTATAAAGGTTTCAGAAACCATATCATAACAAGTGACTTGAACAGAAAGGTTTATCTGGTGACAGCAAGAAAGCAGAGATGGCTCAGGGGCGTAACACAGGCCCCCGCAGCCCCTGCGGTGGGGGGGCCCTGAGCTGCAGGGGGGCCCCCACAGCACAATACTCTGGCCCAAGAGCTCGGATTAGATCCGGAGTTGGGGCCCCTCCGTATACGTGGCAGGGGGGCCCCCTAAACTTTCGTTACGCCACTTGGATGGCTGAAAGGTACCCTTTAACTGTGCCCAAAGCAAGGCCTTGCCAGACGGAGACAATGCAAACAAAAGAACTTCGGATAAGGGGGCAGACCATGGTTCCATCAATTTAGCTGCACAACAAGCCACAAATTTGTCCCATTGGCAGGCATACACAGTCTTTGTCGAGAGACGCCAAGTTGCTAATATGA
This sequence comes from Triturus cristatus, assembly GCF_964204655.1. Lineage (NCBI taxonomy): Eukaryota > Metazoa > Chordata > Amphibia > Caudata > Salamandridae > Triturus > Triturus cristatus. Next base: position 774,645,505 of record NC_140595.1, on the reverse strand, counting down.
TGTCACAAACTTCATGAGGCAGACTGAAAACTCTCAGCTATCGCCATTCAATCTCCATGCCTGCTGGCTGAGCGGGCAGATTTGGGAGACATTCCGGCTTTGGCGCTTCTCCGCGCCCAGAGCCACCCGAGCCATACTGTGAGCAAAGCCAGGAGCTCAGCAGCAGCTTGGGCGGTGAAAGAGATCCATTTAAGGGGGCCCCTCAGCACTTTCAGGACTGCTTGAGTCTCGGCAGCTGGGCGGATCACGGAGCTGCTTCCCAGTCCAAAGTAAGTACTCCACATGTTGTGCTCCCTCCACGGGGCAGTTGTGAGTCTTCCGAGGTCTGGTACCTCTACAGACGGCAGCATCAAGTGGCACAGGTTCAGGCGACCGCAGCGGTTTTCTCACGCAGACGCCATCCTAAGTCTCTGATGTCCAAGCGAGCTTGCAGCAGGTAAAGTCGACGGGCCAGACCGGATCCCGCTCGAGTTTTACAAAGTTTTCTGGCCCTCTCTTGGGGCTAACTTTTCAAACCTGCGCTATCAGGTACAATCAGGGGAAATTCACCCCCCCCCTTCAAATTCATGGGCGCAAACCAACATAGTGGTATTCCTGAAGAAGGGTTCATACGAGCCAATTACGTTTATTTACACGGACACCAAAATATACTCAAAAGTGCTGGCGAATTGTATGAGACCGATCATTGGACGAGTCATCTCGCCCAGACAGCACAGATTCATACCGGGGAGGGAGACTACAGATCACGTTAGAAGAGCCATTATGCTTTTCAATGCTATGGCAGTCGCATGCGACCCCATGGCACTTATATTATTAGATGCAGAGAAAGCATTTGATAGGGCCTCCTTGTGCTTTTTATGGGCAGTACTCAAAGGGTTGGGGGTTGGAATTGATTTTATCAAGGCCTTACGAGTATTGTACACTTCCACTAAATCTAGACTCGTATTGGTGGGTGGACAAACAGAGGAATTTAAGATACATAGGGAGACTAGGCAGGGTTGCCCCAGCTCTCCACTTCTATTCGCCTGCTATATCGACACTTTAATCTGCAGGATCGATGCCAACCCTGGGATAAAATCCATAAGTTCATTGTAGGGTACCCAGATGATCTAGCGGTCACTAAACCTGAACCAGAGACAGCAATGGCTGAAATAGCAAAAGAAACATCAGCCTTCGGGAAAATATCTGGGTACTCACTCAATCCACATAAAATAATAACCAATGAATATCTCGGGCTGAACGACCCTCGGGTTATTCAGTCAACAAAGTATTTGGGGGTTAAAATCTCAGCTGATATAGGGTAAATTGTGAAGCAGAAATTAGCCCCGGTTATTCAGACGGGATCACAGGATTTTGCTTGGCTAAATATCCTCCACTTATCACTAAGAGGCCGTTGAAATGGGAAAAAAAATGATTTTTTTGCCTAAAGTTCAGTTTTTATTCAGATCAATACCTCTGAAATTTGAGACCATATGGTTCCAAAAGCTAGATAGGGGGGTAAATAGATTCATATGGGCATACGGGAAGACAAGGCGGAAATTGATGTCTCTCCCTAGAGAGAGCAGGATTGTCGGTCCCAGATATAAGACTATATCATCTAGCATCAGCCCTACAATATATGTGCGGGCTAGCTGGGGGAAACCCCTTTGACTGCTGGAATCAGGGAAGGATACCGGATATTTATGAGCTACTGGTTGAGGAAGATACCAAAAACTGTTTCCTAAGGTTTACTGAACCTAGTTACTACAAGAAGGTGAGGTTCAAGCAGTGGCGTAGCTAGAGCTTCTGGCGCCCGGGGCTATCCCTCAGATTGCCGCCCATGGCCAGTAGCAAGGGGCGGGCGGGGCTGGGGAAAAAGGACAGCGAGCAGCAGGGGTGGATTGGCAGGGTTTAAGTTACGACACCACTCTCTACTCCACTGCAGGTGAAAGCAAAGGTCGGAGCTGAGTTTGCTACGTGCTTCCACCCACTATTTTCTTAAGGTGAACACCATTCACCCTGCCAAGAAGTTGGGCCAGGCAGAAATATGCTGAACTTGTCCCGGTATCATTTTCAGACTCCTGGACAAGTTACACTAATTATGAGATCCTCCGCTGGCTTCTTGTGAGGCATAAAAGAGCCTAGTGATTGTACACCATTCTATCTACTCTTTCTCTCCTCTTTGTATCAGGGATACACTTTAATAATACAGCCCAATATTAACTTTGCACGCCACAAATAAAAATTTGCTGAATGTCCTCAGGAATAAAATAGCTTCCTTTTGGGACAGGGCCTTTTAATTTGCATTGGCTAGAGAAAGACCTTCCCCTATTGTGCATAAAAAAAACTTAAGACTTGTATGTAATCTGTATTTTATCATTTTGATCTATAATTCTCTATGATTTTCCTTGTTTTTATTACACAGTTTTTTCCTATTAAGTTGTTCTATAGTGCCAGGAATCCAAGTTGTACATGCTTGTATTAATAAACCATAGCATAACATCAAATGTGAACTGAGCTCTCGGAGAGCTGTCAGCTGCTATTTGCTCTCCCAATTCTCAGCTCGCAGTTTTGAACTGAGCACAAAGAGAACTGTGAACAGTTCACAGCTCACTGAGTGCTCAGTTCACAATTGCAATAAGCGTTTTGAAAGAGCTATGGGTTGTTCTCAGCTGAGGGAATCCTGAGGAGGAGGTCATGAGGGAGAGCCCAAGAAGTGTCACTTGCCTGGTACTCCCACCTCAGAAACCTCCAATTCCCATCAAAGGGACATTACAAAGAAATATACTCTATTTTGAGAGCGATAACATTTAGAAAGGGATTTGGAAAGAAAATAATGTGTATTAATGAGCCCTTGTAAGACTAAGGAGAGATAAAGGAGGGCCCTGAAGCAGGCCTGGCATATAAGTAACAATCGGGCGTGCAGTGGCCCACCCGAATGTATCCTTGGCCCACCCGAATAAAAATTCCTGTAACCGGGCCTGTTGGGAAGAAGCACTGTGCGGCAACACATACGTCACGGGTTCAAATACCGGTAAGGTGGGCAAATCGTTTGAATCTGGGCAGAAGTAACTATCATTCAAGCACCTTGGGACAATTTTCTGTTTGTGCGCGATATGACGACAGAACATTTGCGGTCACCCAAAATGTGACTAAACATGGAGCCGAAAAACAATTTCATCCACACACTTTTGCAAACAATCCCATCTACCCCAGGATAAAAGAGTATCGCGCGCCACAAGGAGAGGCCCTTGCGTATTCCCGCCATTCTACGTTCCACTCCATCCATTCAGTGCAGAATGGTTTGATTTCTCACAAAAAGTACGCACCGTTATCGCCATTGGCTAAATCTGTGACTTGAGCAACACCACAGGCTATGTTCAAATTATGACTACGACTGCCATGATTCCAAGCACAAGTTCAAGTGATATGGTCAAATGCTATGTGGCCACACTTCCAGCTTGTCTTGCCTTTTTGGCCGCATTCTAGGAATTGTAGTTGCGTTGTAAACATTGAAAGTATGTGCCCAAAATATTATCTTAATAGCCAAAACTGGTTGGCGGTGTCGCGCATGACAGGCACTAGTTGGTACATATACATTTGAACTCTTATAATTTAAAATTTATAACGCCGTACATAACAAGTGTTATTAGTGCACTAGTCAATAAGGAACTCGATTTATCGACCCAGAAGTAAATATAGTGTGGACCCCGAAGTGAGTAATACTAATCACCTGCTGATAATACAGACGAGCAGAGAATTGTAGCGCGCTGCAATGATGCATTTTACTCAGATAATGTGCGAAGGGCCTGCATTCATGCAAACATTGATCAGATCAAATGCTCTTTTGGACAAGTTTTGCTGTTTGCTTTTAAGTGAATGGATCAAGGGGGTTGCTTGTGTCAATATTATATCAACTGATGAACCAGGGTAAAAAGGGATAACGAACAAATTCCAAGGTGCAACCTATGTTCATAAACCATTTTATGCGAAGGTTTTTCAGAAATAAAAACAGAACACAAAATAACAAAACAAAACTGATTATAAAGTTATAGGAAAGAAGGAAATGAATTTACCTCAAATGTATTTTCATCTTTCACATTTTTACAGTTGAGAAAATATATTGTTTACATTTCTTGTTACGCAAACACAGCAAATCAGAGAAAATTCAGTATGCCCCACATGCAAAAACCTGTGTGTGCTATGGACTGCGATAACTCCTGTTTGCTCAAACGCTTGAACGCCATTGGCGACGAGGCAGTCACCCGCTCTGCTGTTCACATACAGTGGAAGAGCTGCGCGCTCAACAGACATCCAATGAAAGCACTTCTTACCCAGTAACACTGTGGTTAAGAGAAAGAAAACAGACCTGACATCCGACCCCTGTGAAATGCAGACAGTGTCTGCAGCAGATCTGCATTTCCCAGCACGAGACTCCTCCTCAAAAGAGAGCGCACGTGGTGGTGTGCGGCGTGCGCGACAGTGTGCATCACCGCTGCAGCGCAGGGCTGGCCAAAAATTATGCCCAGGGCCGTCATTGGTAGCGCTTGACGCTTGCTACAAGATTGACGGCCCTGGGACTCACATAAACAGTACACCGGCGCCGCACCACCACTAAGTTAGGTGGAGGTGGTGCAGCATTTTGTGTGGAGCGGCTTTGCTTGCAGTAGACACCGCGGGGCTGGCCAAAAATTGTTCCCAGGGCCGTCATTGGTAGCGCTTTACGCTCGATACAAGATTGACGGTCCTGGGACCCACATAAACAGTACGCCGGGCCCGGCGCCGCACCACCACTATGTTAGGTGGAGCAGCATTTTGTGTGGTGCGGCATTTGGGTGCAAGCAGGTGCGCTTGTACTTACAGTAACACGTGTGGTGTACTGGCTGCTCAGCGACAGCACCAGTGCCACGCAGCTGCCACGCAGCTGCCGCTGGCCACCGAGAAAATCGTGCTACGCCACTGATTTCACTGCGCCACTTCTACGACTTGACTGCATCACAATCCTTCCGCCTGCTTCAAGCAGGCGTAAGGACTGACGCAGGGCCTTTCACATGGGACTCGCCCATGGGCAATGGCACATTGCTAGAGTTGCCTCAAGTTTCTGGCACACTCCAGCAATGCATCATTACTGTGCCAACAGATACGTCAGGATTCCTGACGTATCTGTTGACTCCTTGGGACATGGAGCTCCATACAGTAAATACGACGCATCCACGGTGTTGCAAGGAGGGCGCAATGAAAAGTGTTGCATCGCTGTTTTTAACCCGCGATGCCACACTTTTCATAAACGAGGCCCTAAATTATTATCAATGGTTGTTTACAAAATGTACCTAGAAACGCTGCCTTTGTCACAGCTTTCCCCAAAGGAGTGCTGAGGGGGAACACACTATACCACGTCTAATTACATTCATGTGTGTTTACTTTTCAGCAGTTTTATTGGACAGAAGTGCTTTAAAAAGAGCATTTAACACATATTTACTGAAAGTGGCAGTGTCCCTTGCTCACTGTGCTATAAAATGTGCCATTTCCAATATATTATTACAAATAGTTGTAAATATAGAATAATAACACTTAAAAAAATACTGCAAAATGTGCAACATTCTTTAAAATCTCACCATATTATGTCTTTTATTAAAAGATATTGTGAGGGATCGAAACCCATGCCCATCACCGAGACTCAAGTGTTGTTATTGGGGACCGTGCTCCCCCAAAACACCTCGCTCCGGCTACGGGCTGTTTCTGCACCATCTTCCCCTCTGTCTGCACCATCTCCACCTCTGCCTGCACCATCTCACCATTTTCATGCACCATCTCGCCCTCTGCCTGCACCATCTCGCCCTCTGCCTGCACCATATAACTCTCTGTCTGCGCCATCTCACCCTCTGCCTGCGCCATCTTACCCCTGTCCGCACCATCTCTCTTTGCCTGCAGCATCTCCCCCTCTGCCTGCACCATATAACTCTCTGACTGCACCATCTCACCCTCTGCCTGCATCATCTCATCGCACCCTCTGCCTGCACCATCTCCCCCTCTGCTTTCACCACCTCCCCTCTGCCTGCACCATCTCACTCTCTGCCTGCACCATCTCTCCCTCTGCCTGCACCATCTCTCCCTCTGCCTGCACCATCTCTCTCTCTGCCTGCACCATCTCTCCCTCTGCCTGCACCATCTCTCCCTCTGCCTGCACCATCTCACCCTCTCACTCTCTGCCTGCACCATCTTACCCTCTGCCTGCACCATATCACCCTCTGCCTGCACCATCTCTCCCTCTGTCTGCGCCACATCAACCTCTGTCTGCGCCACATCACCCTTTGCTTGCACCATCTCCCCTTTGCTTGCACCATCTCCCCCTCTGCTGGCAGCATCTCCCGCTTGCCTGCGCTACATTACCCTCTGCCTGCATCATCTCACTCTTGGCCTGTACCATCTCTCCCTCTTCTGGCACCATCTCACCCTCTTCCTGCACCACTTCCCCCTTCCCTGCATCATCTCGCCCTCTGAGGGCACCGTGCCCCCCTCCGTCTGCACCAACCCCCCCCTCTGCCTGCACCATCTCACCCTCTGCACATCTTCCCCACAGTCTGCACCATTGCCCCCTCTGTCTGCACCATCTCTCCCTCTGCCTGCACCATCTCACCCTCTGCACATCTAGCCTCTGCCTGCACCATTTTCCCCTCTGCCTGTCCTGTCTCCCCCTCTGCCTGCACCATCTCACCCCCTGCATATCTCCCCCTCTGCCTGCACCATCTCCCCCTCTGCCTGCATCGCCTCCCCTTGTGTCTGCTTCTCTTGTAACCCTTTTCTTTTTACTTTCTATCCACCCCCACCGATGCTTTCTGTCTCTCAGTTCACAGCTCTTCTCAATGTGACTGAAAATAAACTCTCCTGAAATGTGCTTTGAATTTGTGCACGCGACACTAAGTTAAAAATGTTAAATAACTCACACTCACCCTCACCTTCACTCTGCCTTCGAGCACACCGCAGGGACTGGGGAGGACTGGTCAGGCAGGGAACAGGAAGCGTCTAAAGGGAGGGGTTTTATGGAGAGAAGTGAAAGTTAGGCATGGAGCTTTGCTTGCAGTAGACACCGCGGGGCTGGCCAAAAATTGTTTCCAGGGCCGTCATTGGTAGCGCTTTACGCTCGCTACAAGATTGACGGTCCGGGGAACCACATAAACAGTACGCCGGACCCGGCGCCACACCACCACTACGTTAGGTGGAGCAGCATTTTGTGTGGTGCGGCATTTGGGTGCAAGCAGGTGCGCTTGCACGTACAGTAACACGTGTGGTGTACTGGCTGCTCAGTGACAGCACCAGAGCCACGCAGCTGCCGCTGGCCGCCCCGAAAATAGTGCCGCCTGGGGCGGACCGCCCCCACCGCCCCCCCCTAGCTACGCCATTGGGTTCAAAACACTATTAGCAGCATGGCAGATTTGGAAGACGATAAGAAGAAAGATGGGAATTGGGACATTAAATTCCTATACCCCCCTACACATGAACCCATCACTACCAATAGTCTTTCACGATAATATAATAAGCTGGTAGACAGTGGCGTAGCTAGAGCTTCTGGCGCCCGGGGCTATCCCTCAGATTGCCGCCCATGGCCAGTAGCAAGGGGCGGGCGGGGCTGGGGAAAAAGGACAGCGAGCAGCAGGGGTGGATTGGCAGGGTTTAAGTTACGACACCACTCTCTACTCCACTGCAGGTGAAAGCAAAGGTCGGAGCTGAGTTTGCTACGTGCTTCCACCCACTATTTTCTTAAGGTGAACACCATTCACCCTGCCAAGAAGTTGGGCCAGGCAGAAATATGCTGAACTTGTCCCGGTATCATTTTCAGACTCCTGGACAAGTTACACTAATTATGAGATCCTCCGCTGGCTTCTTATGAGGCATAAAAGAGCCTAGTGATTGTACACCATTCTATCTACTCTTTCTCTCCTCTTTGTATCAGGGATACACTTTAATAATACAGCCCAATATTAACTTTGCACGCCACAAATAAAAATTTGCTGAATGTCCTCAGGAATAAAATAGCTTCCTTTTGGGACAGGGCCTTTTAATTTGCATTGGCTAGAGAAAGACCTTCCCCTATTGTGCATAAAAAAAACTTAAGACTTGTATGTAATCTGTATTTTATCATTTTGATCTATAATTCTCTATGATTTTCCTTGTTTTTATTACACTGTTTTTTCCTATTAAGTTGTTCTATAGTGCCAGGAATCCAAGTTGTACATGCTTGTATTAATAAACCATAGCATAACATCAAATGTGATCTGAGCTCTCGGAGAGCTGTCAGCTGCTATTTGCTCTCCCAATTCTCAGCTCGCAGTTTTGAACTGAGCACAAAGAGAACTGTGAACAGTTCACAGCTCACTGAGTGCTCAGTTCACAATTGCAATAAGCGTTTTGAAAGAGCTATGGGTTGTTCTCAGCTGAGGGAATCCTGAGGAGGAGGTCATGAGGGAGAGCCCAAGAAGGGTCACTTGCCTGGTACTCCCACCTCAGAAACCTCCAATTCCCATCAAAGGGACATTACAAAGAAATATACTCTATTTTGAGAGCGATAACATTTAGAAAGGGATTTGGAAAGAAAATAATGTGTATTAATGAGCCCTTGTAAGACTAAGGAGAGATAAAGGAGGGCCCTGAAGCAGGCCTGGCATATAAGTAACAATCGGGCGTGCAGTGGCCCACCCGAATGTATCCTTGGCCCACCCGAATAAAAATTCCTGTAACCGGGCCTGTTGGGAAGAAGCACTGTTCGGCAACACATACGTCACAGGTTCAAATACCGGTAAGGTGGGCAAATCGTTTGAATCTGGGCAGAAGTAACTATCATTCAAGCACCTTGGGACATTTTTCTGTTTGTGCGCGATATGACGACAGAACATTTGCGGTCACCCAAAATGTGACTAAACATGGAGCCGAAAAACAATTTCATCCACACACTTTTGCAAACAATCCCATCTACCCCAGGATAAAAGAGTATCGCGCGCCACAAGGAGAGGCCCTTGCGTATTCCCGCCATTCTACGTTCCACTCCATCCATTCAGTGCAGAATGGTTTGATTTCTCACAAAAAGTACGCACCGTTATCGCCATTGGCTAAATCTGTGACTTGAGCAACACCACAGGCTATGTTCAAATTATGACTACGACTGCCATGATTCCAAGCACAAGTTCAAGTGATATGGTCAAATGCTATGTGGCCACACTTCCAGCTTGTCTTGCCTTTTTGGCCGTATTCTAGGAATTGTAGTTGCGTTGTAAACATTGAAAGTATGTGCCCAAAATATTATCTTAATAGCCAAAACTGGTTGGCGGTGTCGCGCATGACAGGCACTAGTTGGTACATATACATTTGAACTCTTATAATTTAAAATTTATAACGCCGTACATAACAAGTGTTATTAGTGCACTAGTCAATAAGGAACTCGATTTATCGACCCAGAAGTAAATATAGTGTGGACCCCGAAGTGATTAATACTAATCACCTGCTGATAATACAGACGAGCAGAGAATTGTAGCGCGCTGCAATGATGCATTTTACTCAGATAATGTGCGAAGGGCCTGCATTCATGCAAACATTGATCAGATCAAATGCTCTTTTGGACAAGTTTTGCTGTTTGCTTTTAAGTGAATGGATCAAGGGGGTTGCTTGTGTCAATATTATATCAACTGATGAACCAGGGTAAAAAGGGATAACGAACAAATTCCAAGGTGCAACCTATGTTCATAAACCATTTTATGCGAAGGTTTTTCAGAACTAAAAACAGAACACAAAATAACAAAACAAAAACTGATTATAAAGTTATAGGAAAGAAGGAAATGAATTTACCTCAAATGTATTTTCATCTTTCACATTTTTACAGTTGAGAAAATATATTGTTTACATTTCTTGTTACGCAAACACAGCAAATCAGAGAAAATTCAGTATGCCCCACATGCAAAAACCTGTGTGTGCTATGGACTGCGATAACTCCTGTTTGCTCAAACGCTTGAACGCCATTGGCGACGAGGCAGTCACCCGCTCTGCTGTTCACATACAGTGGAAGAGCTGCGCGCTCAACAGACATCCAATGAAAGCACTTCTTACCCAGTAACACTGTGGTTAAGAGAAAGAAAACAGACCTGACATCCGACCCCTGTGAAATGCAGACAGTGTCTGCAGCAGATCTGCATTTCCCAGCACGAGACTCCTCCTCAAAAGAGAGCGCACGTGGTGGTGTGCGGCGTGCGCGACAGTGTGCATCACCGCTGCAGCGCAGGGCTGGCCAAAAATTATGCCCAGGGCCGTCATTGGTAGCGCTTGACGCTTGCTACAAGATTGACGGCCCTGGGACTCACATAAACAGTACACCGGCGCCGCACCACCACTAAGTTAGGTGGAGGTGGTGCAGCATTTTGTGTGGAGCGGCTTTGCTTGCAGTAGACACCGCGGGGCTGGCCAAAAATTGTTCCCAGGGCCGTCATTGGTAGCGCTTTACGCTCGATACAAGATTGACGGTCCTGGGACCCACATAAACAGTACGCCGGGCCCGGCGCCGCACCACCACTATGTTAGGTGGAGCAGCATTTTGTGTGGTGCGGCATTTGGGTGCAAGCAGGTGCGCTTGTACTTACAGTAACACGTGTGGTGTACTGGCTGCTCAGCGACAGCACCAGTGCCACGCAGCTGCCACGCAGCTGCCGCTGGCCACCGAGAAAATCGTGCTACGCCACTGATTTCACTGCGCCACTTCTACGACTTGACTGCATCACAATCCTTCCGCCTGCTTCAAGCAGGCGTAAGGACTGACGCAGGGCCTTTCACATGGGACTCGCCCATGGGCAATGGCACATTGCTAGAGTTGCCTCAAGTTTCTGGCACACTCCAGCAATGCATCATTACTGTGCCAACAGATACGTCAGGATTCCTGACGTATCTGTTGACTCCTTGGGACATGGAGCTCCATACAGTAAATACGACGCATCCACGGTGTTGCAAGGAGGGCGCAATGAAAAGTGTTGCATCGCTGTTTTTAACCCGCGATGCCACACTTTTCATAAACGAGGCCCTAAATTATTATCAATGGTTGTTTACAAAATGTACCTAGAAACGCTGCCTTTGTCACAGCTTTCCCCAAAGGAGTGCTGAGGGGGAACACACTATACCACGTCTAATTACATTCATGTGTGTTTACTTTTCAGCAGTTTTATTGGACAGAAGTGCTTTAAAAAGAGCATTTAACACATATTTACTGAAAGTGGTAGTGTCCCTTGCTCACTGTGCTATAAAATGTGCCATTTCCAATATATTATTACAAACAGTTGTAAATATAGAATAATAACACTTAAAAAAATACTGCAAAATGTGCAACATTCTTTAAAATCTCACCATATTATGTCTTTTATTAAAAGATATTGTGAGGGATCGAAACCCATGCCCATCACCGAGACTCAAGTGTTGTTATTGGGGACCGTGCTCCCCCAAAACACCTCGCTCCGGCTACGGGCTGTTTCTGCACCATCTTTCCCTCTGTCTGCACCATCTCCACCTCTGCCTGCACCATCTCACCATTTTCATGCACCATCTCGCCCTCTGCCTGCACCATCTCGCCCTCTGCCTGCACCATATAACTCTCTGTCTGCGCCATCTCACCCTCTGCCTGCGCCATCTTACCCCTGTCCGCACCATCTCTCTTTGCCTGCAGCATCTCCCCCTCTGCCTGCACCATATAACTCTCTGACTGCACCATCTCACCCTCTGCCTGCATCATCTCATCGCACCCTCTGCCTGCACCATCTCCCCATCTGCTTTCACCACCTCCCCTCTGCCTGCACCATCTCACTCTCTGCCTGCACCATCTCTCCCTCTGCCTGCACCATCTCTCCCTCTGCCTGCACCATCTCTCTCTCTGCCTGCACCATCTCTCCCTCTGCCTGCACCATCTCTCCCTCTGCCTGCACCATCTCACCCTCTCACTCTCTGCCTGCACCATCTCACCCTCTGCCTGCACCATATCACCCTCTGCCTGCACCATCTCTCCCTCTGTCTGCGCCACATCAACCTCTGTCTGCGCCACATCACCCTTTGCTTGCACCATCTCCCCTTTGCTTGCACCATCTCCCCCTCTGCTGGCAGCATCTCCCGCTTGCCTGCGCTACATTACCCTCTGCCTGCATCATCTCACTCTTGGCCTGTACCATCTCTCCCTCTTCTGGCACCATCTCACCCTCTTCCTGCACCACTTCCCCCTTCCCTGCATCATCTCGCCCTCTGAGGGCACCGTGCCCCCCTCTGTCTGCACCAACCCCCCCCTCTGCCTGCACCATCTCACCCTCTGCACATCTTCCCCACAGTCTGCACCATTGCCCCCTCTGTCTGCACCATCTCTCCCTCTGCCTGCACCATCTCAACCTCTGCACATCTAGCCTCTGCCTGCACCATTTTCCCCTCTGCCTGTCCTGTCTCCCCCTCTGCCTGCACCATCTCACCCCCTGCACATCTCCCCCTCTGCCTGCACCATCTCCCCCTCTGCCTGCATCGCCTCCCCTTGTGTCTGCTTCTCTTGTAACCCTTTTCTTTTTACCTTCTATCCACCCCCACCGATGCTTTCTGTCTCTCAGTTCACAGCTCTTCTCAATGTGACTGAAAATAAACTCTCCTGAAATGTGCTTTGAATTTGTGCACGCGACACTAAGTTAAAAATTTTAAATAACTCACACTCACCCTCACCTTCACTCTGCCTTCGAGCACACCGCAGGGACTGGGGAGGACTGGTCAGGCAGGGAACAGGAAGTGTCTAAAGGGAGGGGTTTTATGGAGAGAAGTGAAAGTTAGGCATGGAGCTTTGCTTGCAGTAGACACCGCGGGGCTGGACAAAAATTGTTCCCAGGGCCGTCATTGGTAGCGCTTTACGGTCGCTACAAGATTGACGGTCCGGGGAACCACATAAACAGTACGCCGGGCCCGGCGCCGCACCACCACTACGTTAGGTGGAGCAGCATTTTGTGTGGTGCGGCATTTGGGTGCAAGCAGGTGCGCTTGCACGTACAGTAACACGTGTGGTGTACTGGCTGCTCAGTGACAGCACCAGAGCCACGCAGCTGCCGCTGGCCGCCCCGAAAATAGTGCCGCCTGGGGCGGACCGCCCCCACCGCCCCCCCCTAGCTACGCCATTGCTGGTAGAAGGGGTTGGGTATAGAGTTGATTGGGGACCTAGTCCATGTAACCGGATTTAGATCATTTTCAGAGATACAAGACAGGTTTGGGGTAGACAGGAAAGATTTTTTTTAATACTTACAGGTGCGTAGATACTGAGGGAAGAAAACAGGGGGCTCAAAAGGGATAGTCAAGAATACCATGATTGATGGGCTTAAGGATAAAGAGGGATGTACTCTCAGTAGAATTTACAGCGAGTTGATGGTCATGCAACCAGACGACAGAGAAACAGGCCGATAAATGGGATCAAAGGCTTGGAATAAAAGGATCCAAGTTCCTCGATTCCCTTGACAAGGGACATAATGAACAAGTTACTTACCTTCGGTAACGCTTTTTCTGGTGGATACAGTATCTGCCTGTGGATTCCTCACCTTGTGAATATCCCCTGCGCCAGCATTCCAAGGAACTTTTTTCCCCAGCTCTCTACGCCGACGTGGACGTCATAATACCTCGGCTCCGCTCGCGACTCCGTATGACGTTCCCGGAGCCATAAGAGAGCCACGTCGGCATGATAACGTCAGTTCCACCCTTTTTTCTGTGCCTCCGAGGCGAACAGGTGGACCAACGAGAGATTCAAAGTATACACAGTATACAACATTCGATCAAATATACATAGTACATATACAAAAGGAAAGCTAAAGACCATAAGCATTTCCTATAAGTGTACCAGATAGAAAGAAGACACAATGTAAAACACATGTCAAACAAGACAACCTTTAAGGTATACAAAGGTGGACAACGGGGAGGCGGGTGGGCCAGTGAGGAATCCACAGGCAGATACTGTATCCACCAGAAAAAGCGTTACCGAAGGTAAGTAACTTGTTCTTCTGATGGATACATCTGCCAGTGGATTCCTCACCTTGTGAATAGATTCCCACAGCAGTCCCACTCCCGGAGGAGGGTGTCCACCTTCCTATACCAAAAAGTCCTGCAAGACAGAGCGCGCAAAGTGGCCCTCCCTCCTCATCTCAGAGTCCAAGCAATAATGCTTTGTGAAAGTATGGAGGGAAGCCCAAGTCGCGGCTTTACAAATATCTGCAACAGGAACACCCCTGGCCAAAGCAGAGGTAGAAGACTTAGCTCTAGTAGAATGAGCTCTAATACCCTCAGGTGGAACCTTACCAGCAAGGGCGTAGCAGATCTTGATGGCTAGGATGATCCATCTGGACAGAGTGCGCTTGTGCACAGCTTTTCCTTTAGAATGTCCAACATAGCCCACAAAGAGCTGATCGTCCAAACGAAAGTCTTTCGTTCTGTCCAAGTAAAAGCTCACAGCTCTTTTTGGGTCCAGTCAATGTAGTCTTTCCTCCTCCTTGGAAGAATGAGGAGGCGGATAAAACACAGGGAGAGTAACAGACTGCCCCAGATGAAAGGGAGTAACTACCTTAGGTAGGAAAGCAGCCCTCGTCCTAAGACCCATCCTTTCAGCATGTAAGGTTAAAAATGGGGGTTTAGAACTAAGAGCTTGAAGCTCACTCACCCTCCTTGCAGAGGTTATGGCTACAAGAAAAAACGTCTTAGAGGACAACAGCCTCAAAGGACAGCTATAAAGGGGCTCAAAAGGGGACCCCATCAAGAAAGTTAAGACAATATTAAGGTCCCACTGTGGCATTACAAAAGGAGTAGGTGGAAACCTATTAGTAAGGCCTTTGATAAATCTTAATACAATAGGAGATTTAATAATGACGGCTGATCTGGAAGACACAGAAAAGCCCATAAGGCCGATAGATAGCCCTTGACCGTGGCCACAGCACATCCCTGCTGAGCCGAGGAAAGAGCAAACTGAAGCACATTAGAAAGATGAGCTTTTAAAGGGTCAACGGATCTCTCTCCACACCATTTAACAAACTTAGACCACCTATATGAGTAAATGGACTTGGTGGAGTGTCGCCTGGCCGATAAAATAACATCCACCACATCAGGCGGGAGAGAGGAGGAACTCAGGTTGCCCCGTTCCATCTCCAGGCATGAAGGTGCAGGCTCTGGAGGTGGGGGTGAAGAACCTGCCCCTCCGATTGCGAGAGGAGGTCTGCCCTGAGAGGGAGACGGAGCGGAGGGTGCGATGAGAGGTGAAATAGATCTGTGTACCACACCCTTCTTGGCCAACCAAAATAACTTGGGCCCGGTCTTGGCGAATTTTACTCAGAACCAGAGGAATCCAGGGTATGGGAGGAAACGCGTAAAGGAGTTGTGAGCCCCAACTCAACTGAAACGCGTCCCCTGCAACGGAAACTGGAGACTGCATAATGACGGGCAATGCGCGTTCTCGCGGGTGGCGAATAGGTCTATCCGAGGAGTCCCCCATGTCCAAAAGACGTGACGAACCACCTCCGGATGAAGCCTCCACTCGTGGTCGCCAGAAAACTGCCGACTGAGACTGTCCGCACGTATGTTCAGCACCCCGGCCAGATGATTCGCCATCAAGCAAATCTGATGATCCTGAGCCCAGGACCAGAGCCGTAACGCCTCCCTGCAGAGACGATACGACCCTACTCCTCCCTGCTTGTTGACATACCACATCGCGGTAGTGTTGTCCGTCAGGACTTCAACCGACTTACAGCGAAGAGAAGGGAGAAAGGCCTTGAGTGCCAAACGTATAGCCCGTAATTCCAGAAGGTTGATGTGAAGCAACCTTTCCTCTGGAGACCAAAGAACCTTGATCTCCAGATCCCCCAGATGAGCACCCCACCCCAGGGTGGAGGCATCCATTATCACTGTGGCCACCGATGGAGGAAGATGGAAGAGCTTTCCTTGAGACAGATTGCCCTCCACGCTCCACCAAGATAGATCTACTGCAGCTTCTCTGGAGATCCTGATCGACTCCCTGAGATCTCAGTTGTGCTGATGAACAAGTTACTTACCTTCGGTAACGATGTATCTGTAAGAAACATTAGTTAGTTAGATTTCTCACCTTAGAATATCCCCAGGCGTCAGACTGGATCCGGAAGATTTTTCGTCAGCAATACCCCTTGCGCGTCGCTAGGCGTCGTCTGCGGCTCCGCGTCCGTCGTCGGCGTCGTGCGCCGGAATGACATCGTCGGAGTACTTAGACGCCGCCCTCGCGCGCTGACGTCAGTTCTTGTACATAGCTTTCCGCGCCAGGAACGCAGAGCCATGCAAAGACCGACACTGGTGCCAAAAATAAAATCTAGGGGCCTGAAAAGGATAACCTTAACCCTAGATGTCAGTTCGCAGAACGGGGAGGATGGGTGGGTTGGTGAGGAATCTAACTAACGAATGTTTCTTACAGATACATCGTTACCGAAGGTAAGTAACTTGTTCATCTGAAAGAAACATGTTAGTTAGATTCCTCACCTTAGAATAGATACCCAAGCAATACCATCCCCGGTGGTGGGTCTGCGAACCAAGATCACACCAGAAAGTCCTGGAGGACAGAACGGCCAAAGAAGCCATCCCTCCGGACTTGGCTGTCAAGGCAATAATGCCTGGCAAACGTGTGTAGCGAAGCCCACGTCGCCGCCTGACAGATGTCCTGCAAAGGGACACCCCGTCCCAGCGCAGAAGTAGCCGCTGTGGCCCGAGTGGAATGGGCGCGCAGCCCAACAGGAGGGTCCTTTTTTTGCCAAGGAGTAACAAATTTTGATGCACAAAACGACCCACCGAGAGATGGTCCGTTTGTGAACAGCTTTCCCCTTCTTAGCACCCACGTATCCAACGAAAAGTTGGTCGTCCACCCGGAACTGCTTTGTGCGGTCCACATAAAAGGAGAGCGCACGTTTTGGGTCCAGACGGTGGAGCCTCTCTTCCTCTTTGGAAGGATGCGGAGGCGGAAAGAAGGTGGGCAAGGTGACAGACTGCCCAAGATGAAATGGAGTCACCACTTTCGGAAGAAAGGAGGGACGAGGCCGAAGGACAACCTTGTCCGGATGAACAGACAGAAAAGGAGGCTTTGAAGATAAAGCCTGGAGCTCACTCACCCGTCTAGCCGAGGTGATGGCTACCAGAAAAGCAGTCTTAAGAGTCAGAAGACGAAGAGGACAATTGTGAAGAGGCTCGAAGGGAGCGCACATCAGGAATGTCAAGACAAGATTCAAGTCCCACTGAGGCATTACAAAAGGGACAGGAGGGAACGTGTGAGTAATGCCTTTTAGAAAGCGTGTAACTACAGGGGACTTGAAAAGAGAAGGCTGATCAGGAAGCCGCAAGAAGGCAGAGATGGCAGCAAGATAACCTTTCAGGGTGCCCAGGGCAGAGCCCTGTCGGGCCAAAGAAAGAAGAAACAGTAGAACCTCAGAAAGAGGGGCGGAAAGGGGATCCACAGCCTTTGCTGTGCACCATGCCACAAATTTGTTCCACTGGCAGGCGTATACCATCTTTGTGGAGGGACGCCTGGCTGCCAGAATGATATCACAGACTTCAGGAGGCAAGTCAAATGGCATCAACTGCCGCCGCTCAATCTCCACGCATGGAGGTGGAGGCTGGACAGGTTCGGGTGGAGGACCGTCCCCTGCTGCTGCGACAGAAGATCCTCCCGAAGGGGCAGACGTATCGGAGGATCGGTCAACATACTGAGTAGCTCGGAATACCAGTACCTTCGTGCCCAATCCGGAGCCACCAAGATGACTTGGGCCCGGTCGTGCCTGATCTTCTTCAGCACTCTGGGCAGAAGTGGTATAGGCGGAAAGGCGTACAACAGACCGCAACTCCACTCGTGACGAAAAGCGTCGCCGAGCGAGTGCCGCCTTGGAAATTCCAATGCGCAGAACTGCTGACATTGCGCGTTCTCTTCAGTGGCGAATAGATCTAACCAAGGCTCTCCCCACTGCTGAAAGAGACCTTGCGCCACTTCGGAGTTCAGACGCCATTCGTGATCCATCATGCACCGGCGGCTGAGTTCGTCTGCTCTGGCGTTCAGAGAGCCCGCCAGATGTTGAACCACTAGGGTGACGCCCTGGTGTTCCAGCCACGTCCAGAGGCGCAGAGCCTCCTGACAAAGGGTCCACGACCCCACCCCGCCCTGTTTGTTGCAATACCACATGGCGGTGGTGTTGTCCGTGAACACCTGCACGACACTGCCCCTGACAGAGGGAAGGAAGGCTTTCAGTGCAAGCCGGATCGCTCTCAACTCCAACAGGTTGATGTGGAGACGAGACTCCGCCGGAGACCAGAGGCCTCAGATCTCCGCCTCTCCCATATGGCCACCCCATCCCAGGAGGGACGCATCCGTCACTACGACATGCTCCGGTTGGGGAAGGGAGAGGCTTCTGCCCATGACCCAATCGCGGTCCGTGAGCCACCACTGTAACTGCTGTGCAGTGCCCTCCGAGATCAAGACATGGTCGGACAGGTTGCCGTGATGCTGGGCCCACTGAAACTTCAGGTCCCACTGCAGAGCCCGCATGCGCCGCCTGGCGTGATGCACTAGTAGGATGCAGGAGGCCATCAGCCCCAGAAGCCGCAACACTAGCCTGACCGAAACCCAGGATAGAGGCCGAAACATGGGAATCAGGACCTGAATATCCCGGACCCGCTGTTCCGGTGGATAGACCCGGAACTGCGCCGAATCGAGAACTGCTCCGATGAAGAGGAGCGTCTGAGAGGGACTCAAGTGTGACTTCGGCACGTTGATGGAAAATCCCAGCAAATGCAGGAGATCCGCCGTAGTCTGGAGGTGGGAGACGACTGTCTGGGGCGACCCCGCCTTCAACAACCAGTCGTCGAGATAGGGGAAGACTGGAACCCCTGATCTGCGCAGATGAGCTGCGACCGCCGCCATCACTTTCGTGAACACCCGAGGGGCACTGGTGAGGCCGAAGGGGAGCACGGTAAACTGAAAGTGCTCGTGGCCCACTGTGAACCGCAGGTAACGCCGGTGGGCCGGCAGGACGGGGATGTGGAAATATGCGTCCTGCAAGTCCAACGCTACCATCCAGTCTCCAGGGTCGAGGGCAGCCAGAACCTGAGCCAAAGTTAACATCTTGAACCTCTCCTTCCGGAGGAAGGCATTGACGTTCCGGAGGTCCAAGATAGGGCGTAGGCCCCCTTTGCCCTTCTTGGGAACCAGAAAGTAGTGGGAATAACAACCACGACCTACTTCTGGGCTCGGAACGCGCTCGACGGCCCCCTTGGCCAAGAGGGCCGAAACTTCCTCGTGGAGAAGATTCAAATGATCCCCCGAGATACGGTGGTGCTGCGGTGGCATGGCTGGAGGGGTCGTCTCGAAGGGGAGGGAGTAGCCCCTTCGGACGATTTGCAGCACCCACCTGTCCGATGTGATGGACCGCCAGTGGAGCAGGTGATGGCGAACTCTGCCGCCCACTGTCGTGGAATGGGCCTGAAAGCTCGGACTAGGAAGGCTTTGAGGCGGATGCTGCCGGGGTGGATGTGGGCTGACCGCGTCGTCCTCCAGAACCGCCTCGGCAGGAACCACGTCCGCGCGCAGATTGGTTCTGCGGCTGGTGGCTAGGCGCAAGTGAGGAGGCACCCCTTCCTTGGCCACGAAAGGGGCGAAAAGCGGAAGTTTGCGATCGCGGGGCCGAGAGGCCCAAGGACTTGGCCGTAGCCCGGGAGTCCTTAAAGCGATTCAGCGCACTGTCCGCTTTCTCGCCAAAAAGGCGAGTGCCATCAAAGGGCATGTCCATGAGAGTGCTCTGAACATCGCCCGAAAATGACGTGGACCGCAGCCAGGCGTGACGTCTAAGCGCCACTGTGGTAGAAATTGCCCTATCCAGCGAGTCCGTAGTGTCAAGCCCACATCGGATAGCGTGCCGTGCTGCATCCCTCCCATCGGCCAGAGCCTGGGTAAGTCGTGTCTGGACCTCCTCCGGACACAGGGGCAGCACGTCCTCCACCGCATCCCACAGAGAGTGGGAATAACGGTCCAAGAGACAGGCGGTGTTCAAAGACCGCAGGCCCAAACTAAGGGAAGAGAACAGCTTCTTGCCAAACTGTTCCAGTCTCTTGGAATCCCGGTCCGGCGGAGCGGTCGGGAAGGAGGATTGGGAGGTAGAGGCCTGGATAACCAGGCTCTCGGGGGTAGGGTGTTGGGACAGAAAACTGGGGTCGCCCGGAGCAGGGCGGTGGCGCCTGGCGACGTTCCTGTCCACAGGAGGAACTGTGGAGGGCTTGGACCAGGTGCCCTGCAGAACGTCAATGAGGGCCTCATTGAATTGCAGCAGAGGCTCAGTGGAGCTTGCTGCAGACTGAAGCACCTCAGTGAGGACGTTAGTCCTCACAGCCACGGCAGGTAGCTCGAGCCCAAGGGCTGCGGCCGCCTTGCGCAACACCACAGAGAAAGCTGCGCCCTCCTCCGAAGCCACAGTCGGAGGAGAGACGAATCCAGTGTCCGGAGAGGTATCCAGGCCACTGGCCTCCCCCAGTTCATCTGCCCAGTCCTGTGACATTTGAGCCTGAGCGGCCATAGGATCCTCGGATCCCTCCCAGTTGTCCCCATCATCCGATTCCTGGTATACAGGAGGAAGGTACGGAGCCGGGCGGTAGACATAATGTGTCTCTAGCGGCGCCGAACGTGGCGTCCATCGACGCCGTAGCGGCGCCGGGCCCGGAGCGGGACTGAACTGGGGCTCGACGTCGAGCGGAGTCGGCGTCGGGGGTGGTACCGGTGTCGACGCCGGCGGAGGAGGCGTGACGAGGTTGACCGGCGTCGGCGGGGACTCGGGAATGGGTCCCTCGGGCGCTTGCGGCGTCGAGGCCGGAGCCGTCGACGGCGCCGGGGCCGGAGCCACTGGCAGGCAAGGCAGCCCTGTCGGGTCCGCGGGGCCCAAAGGCGCGCCAGCGGGCGTCGACGGCGGGGCCAGGCTCCTCATGGCCGAGAGGAAGGCACTGATCTCCGCCGGCGTCGCGTCAGTCCCAGGGACCGGCGGGTATGGGGACTTGCGCGGCGCCTGCGGCTCCGCCGGAGCCGCGGGGGTGGAACCACCCTGACCCTCGGCCGAGTCGCGCGACCGGCGAGGGGAGTCCGAAGAGCGGTGTCGCCTCTTGGACTTCTTGGAATGCTTCGACTTACCCAAAGACCTGGATCCCGACGACCGATGGTGACGTCGTCTGCGGCTCCGCGACCGATCCTTGGACCTCCTCCTGGACCGGGATCGAGAGGCGCGCGGAGCCGAGTGGTGAATCTTGAGAAGCTTACGGGACCTCTCCCGTCTAGCCTTCGAGGTCAGGGCCTTGCAGTCCGAACACGACTCCGCGTCGTGGTCGAGGCCCAAGCAGTAAAGGCACCGGCGGTGATGGTCCGTAACCGACATCAGGCTGTTACAGTCAGCACAGGCTTTAAAACCAGGCATCCTACCGGCACCGGAGTCGAGACAAGATCAAAAAGGATCGAAAAAGTTAGTCAAAAAGTGACTAAAGGGGTAGCTCTCCCGGATCTGCGCTTACTGGCGCGGAAAAAAGAAGAACTGACGTCAGCGCGCGAGGGCGGCGTCTAAGTACTCCGACGACGTCATTCCGGCGCACGACGCCGACGACGGACGCGGAGCCGCAGACGACGCCTAGCGACGCGCAAGGGGTATTGCTGATGAAAAATCTTGCGGATCCAGTCTGACGCCTGGGGATATTCTAAGGTGAGGAATCTAACTAACGTGTTTCTTTCAGATACCACTGCCTGCGGAGGCACCACTGGAGTGCCCTCATGTGCCAGCGTGAATGGTTGACCAACAGAATGCAGGAGGCGAACAGACCGAGCAGGCGAAGGACCTTCAGAACTGGAACAACCGCTCCATTGTGGAATAAAGGGACCATTTCCTGAATGTCGAGAATTCTTTGAGGAGGAGGAAATGCTCGACACACAGTAGTGTCCAGTACTGCCCCTATGAACAGGTTGCGGTGAGAGGGCACCAGGTGAGATTTGGGCACATTGATCGAAAAACCCAAGTCGAATAACAGCTGAGATGTTACCTGCAGATGATGTTGCACCATCTCTGGTAACTCTGCTTTCAGAAGCCAGTCGTCCAGGAATGGGAACACTGGAATCCTCGACCTCCTGAGATGAGCAGTCACCACTGCCATCACCTTCGTGAAGACTCGAGGTGCGGTAGTAAGACCAAACGGAAGGACCGCAAACTGGTAGTGTTGCGACCCAACCGTAAAACGGAGATACTTCCTGTGCGACTTCAGGATTGGGATGTGAAAATACGCATCCTGCAAGTCGATCAACACCATCAAGTCTCCTTGCTGCAACGCTTAAAGAACCTGTGCAAGGGTCAGCATCTTGAATTTCTCCTGTTTCAGGTAAAAATTCAAGAATCTGAGGTCCAGGATCGGACGCAATCTGCCGTCCTTCTTGGGAATCAGGAAATACCGGGAGTAGCATCCCTGACCCCTTTCCTGCTCTGGAACCACCTCTATCGCACCTTTTTGTAACAAAGCAAGAACCTCCTTCTGCAGAAGAAGCAGATGGTCTTCTGAGCAAAAACCTTGGCAAGGAGGGTAAGGGGGAGGAAATTCCCGAAAGGGAAGGGCGTACCCATTCTCCACGAGGTTTAAAACCCAAAGGTCGGTTGTGACAGATTTCCAACCTCGCAGAAAGTGGGACACCCGACCCCCCACAGGCCTCACATGATCTAGGATGGGTCATCTAGGGCTGCTTCCCTGAAGCTTCATTGGGAGCAGAGGAGGCAGAAGAAGAAGATGGGTTGCGGCCAGAACCTCTCCGTCCCCTTTGCCTTCCTCTATACGACCTATAGAGGGGATTCTGCTGCTGCTGTTGTTGCTGCTGCTGAGGTTGCCGGAAGGAACGAAATGAGGACCTCCCAAATCCTCTAAATTTCCTGAATCCAAATCCCTTAGCAGGAGTCTGTAAACCCAAAGTCTTCGCAGTAACCCTGCTATCTTTAAACCTTTGCAAGGCCGAATCGGCCTTCTCCCCAAACAGCTTCTCTCCATCAAAAGGCAAGTCAATTAACGTGGCCTGAACATCCGCAGAAAAGGCGGACGAACGAAGCCAAGCTTGCCTCCTAGTGGCTATCGAAGACCCCATAATTCTAGCCACAGAATCAGCTGTGTCTAGGCCCGACTGAATAACCTGTCTTGCAGCAGCCTGAGTGTCTGTGACAACCTCCATAAAACAGGCTTTCTCTTCTTCCCTAAGCTTAGGGGCTAATAATTTCATAGAGTCCATCAGCGCATGAACATAACGCCCCAATAAACAAGTGGCATTGGTTGATTTAAGAGCCATGCTTCCTGACGAAAAGAC
This sequence comes from Triturus cristatus, assembly GCF_964204655.1. Classification (NCBI taxonomy): domain Eukaryota; kingdom Metazoa; phylum Chordata; class Amphibia; order Caudata; family Salamandridae; genus Triturus; species Triturus cristatus. The sequence goes on along the minus strand of NC_140595.1, from coordinate 774,622,146 downwards.
CTTTTTGGCTGTTTGATCAGTCTTCTTAGAATCCCTATCCGCAGGTGTTTGAGGGAAGGCGCCTGACAATTGCTTCGAGCATGAAACTTGCACCACAAGGCTTTCTGGAGAAGGGTGAGAAGAAAGAAAGCTTGGATCCCCCGGAGCCACCCTGTATCTCCTTGCCACTTGTCTGGATACTGCAGGCGAAGAAAGAGGCTTGCGCCAAACGTCCATCACTGGCTCTAATATAGCCTCATTAAAAGGTAACAAGGGCTCTACAATTGACGAAGGTGAATGCAAAACTTCAGTCAAAAGATTCGGTTTATATTCAGCAGAGGGTAACTGCAAGTCCAGCAACTCTGCAGCCTTCTTGATGACTGAATGATAAGGGGCCAATTCTTGTGGTGGTGAAGACCTAGCAGAAGAATGCTTCCACTCCGGAGTAGTATCAAGACCACTAGCATCCTGAATGCCTTCAAAGTCACCAGAAGATCCATCAACCTCACCTTCTTCCACTTCCTCCCTATAATGCTCCTTTTCCAAAGCCCTCTGGGCCTCTCTTCTAGAGCGGATCCGAGGAACCGGCGTCGGTGGCGCCGTACACGGAGTCGGTGGAACCGAACGTGGAGTCGGCGACGCTGAAGGAGTCGGCGGCGCCGGGCGTGGAGCCGAAGGAGTCGGCATCGGTGTCGAGGGAGGCTCCGAAGAAGGCCGATCCAGACGAAGCCGGGATGGATCACCAGACGGCGCCGGGAACTGCCACGAAGGAGCCATCGGCAAAAAGGGCATAAAGGGAGCCTGAGCATAATGCTGCGGCACTCCCAAAGTGTATGCCATAGGACCCACGGGACCAGACGGTGCGCCGGATGGGAAGGCAGCCCTTTGAAAAATCCCATACATCGCATTGAGGAACTGCGTTGAATCCGCACCCGGAGTCGGGAACTGCGGGTATGGGATTGACCCTGGATCCGGTCGAGGAGTACCAGGAACCGGAGCCGAAGAGTCTTCAACTGGCGCCGCAGGTTCAGCTGGTACTGGAGAAGGCTCTTCCTCCTGATCCGGTTCGGCGTCAGAAGCTGGAGACTCCACTGGCGCCGGTGACTGCGCTGGTGACTGTGCCGGGGACCGTGCCGGGGACTGCGCCAGAGTCCTCTTCGGCGAAGGTGACTTCTCTGGAGACATTCGAGAAGGAGATGGAGATGGAGATACAACTTCCTTGCTCCGACGCCGAGGCGACGGCAACCTTGAAGCCTTACTCCTCGACGATCGGCGCCGAGAGCTATGCTTCCTCTTCTTATGATGTTTCTTCAACTTCGAAGAGTGTGAAGTCGACAACTCCGGCCTCGATTTCTCCTTCTTCCTACCTCTTCTTTCCTTCTTTGCCTTGGCCATTAAGAGTTTTGCCTCCCTCTCCTTCAGGGCCTTAGGGTTCATCTTTCAACAGCTGGAGCAGTCTTCCACATCATGATCTGAAGAAAGACACCACAAACAATCCTCATGGGGGTCAGTCATGGACATGTGGCCCCCACATTCCCTACAAGGTTTAAAACCTGACTTTCTTGTCGAAGACATAGCTCTTCCAGTAACAGTAACCCACTACAAGACTACAAAGTAGCAGGAGAGTGCTGGAAAACCGTTACGCGTCGATGGCGCGGAAAAAAGGGAATGGACGTCATCACGCCGACGTGGTTCTCTTATGGCTCCGGTGACGTCATACAGAGTCGCGAGCGGAGTCGAGGTATTATGACGTCCACGTCGGCGTAGAGAGCTGGGGAAAAAGTTCTGTGGAATGCTGGCGTAGGGGATATTCACAAGGTGAGGAATCCACTGGCAGATGTATTCATCAGAAATACTCTGCTCATCAAAACTGCAAACGCAGCACTTTAAAACGATTTTAGATATGTATTACACACCAGACAAAATAGCAAAGTGGGGGGATCAGTGGGTATCAGCTGCCCCTGCTGTCAAGCCTCCAGGGCAGATGTGGTACACATGTTTTCAACTTGCCTGCGGCTCGATACCCTTAAAAGAGATATAGAACAGTTTTTAGAGGTAACCCTGAAGGTGAATGTGGCCTTAACCCCAGAATAAATGCTATTTGGGGTAAGTAGCTCAGGAGCAGATGGTGCCCAACCTTATTTTATGTTGCTGGCGATGGCAGTGGTTAGAATCTGTATTGCTACAGCCTGGTTAGACTCGGCGGCCCCAACATTCTTGCTATGGGGAGGCCCGCTCCTTTCAACTTTTAATCTCGAGAAAGGGATCTATGAAAGAAAAGGCTTGAAAAGCCCAAAAACTGGGGAAAACAATATGGTCCCCAATTTATCAGTGGAAGGCGGAGGGAGACGGTCCTTGAAGAAATAATAATAATAATAATAATAATAATAATAATAATAATAATAATAATAATAATAATGTACTGAATATTTGCACATAAAAAATAATACTGCTATCAATGTATAGGCTTTCTTTTATCCCAATGCCTATCTAATCTTCAACAAATCTTTCTGAATAATCGTCTGTAACAACATATCGATTTGAAAGCACTGTGTATGAAAGCAAAGCCGCCACTAAATGTATACATATGTTGTTATTTTTCTCACCTCTACGTCTATTTTATCTCTATGAAATCTCTCTGAATATTTATTTGTATAAGAATCTATTTATGTGCCCCCCCAATAGAAATTTCTCAATAAAAATATTTAAAAAAACAACAAAAAACACAGTATGTGACTATAGCGGAATCATACCCTTAGAAAAGCAACAGCCTCCAACCCGTCAGCGTAATACAAGTTGCCTATAAGACCACCTTTAAACAATGGTAGCATAAAATCGAATAAGTTATCAAGAAAATAAAGAAATCTTGATAGCCTAACTAAAACCGAGCTCTGCAGAAGACCTTGCTGTATGAATAGAGATGGTCTGGTAAAAGACCAAAACTTTAAAAAACTAAAATTTCAAAATACAAGAATCCAACCCCGGAATAAGACAAACATTAATTTATCTACCCCTCTAGGAACCACACTTTGCAATGTGTGAACCCAACTTATATCCCCTAGACACAGGAAATAAGGAAAAGAGGTTTCTGCCAGCAGCTATAGACAGGTAGATAATGAAATAAATTGACTTCTTAAGAAAGCAATGATCCTGAATGCGAGGAATAAATATCTTCTACAAAATAAAGAGACCCACTCCCCCCCCCCCCTTTCAAGGATCAACCTATATTAATTCTTCATAGAGAAGAAATGGTACACCATTAGAGGGAAGTATTTTTCAGAAACAAAGAAAATCTTTATCAATAACGCACAGAGTTATGACAATCTAGAAAAATGCAACACTTTAAATAACCTTTTCTAATAGAAGGAATAGAATTGCTGAAGATACTATATCTGTCGGAAGACGTATAATAACCTGATATAATACTAGGAAAGTAACAATCAGTTATGCTGAGAGAACATGAACATGCTCAATAGCACAGACCATACGACCAAACCTGAATAGCAATATAATGTCATAAAGCATTATAAAATAGGTGTTTGTTAACAATGTTCTACATCTAGCAGATGTAGAGAATCTCATCTATCACGTCAATGTAAGGCAAGTACTAGGGAAAAAGTCAAATCCACATAAATAATAATGTAGGCTACCAGCTACCTCCTGAGAAAAATCAGAAGGAATTTTGGGATAGATGCACTAGTGTCGTACCATACAAACACATAATAGACACTTTATCATATTACCCAAGTGTATTATGAGGGCCTTACACATAAGCCTCCCATTAAAGGGCACATGATATACCCCAAGACTCCAATGGGGTACAAATTCAAAAGTACCTAACAAAGGGTCCATAGTTCATGGATATATGATATCATACTACAGAGAACTAACTGTACACATAGAGTAGAACTCAGCCCACTCGAAGGTGAGACTAAAATTGCATAAACTGAGCAAACCACGCTCAACACAAATATATATGTGTGTGTGTGTGTATATATATATGTACATTTAAAAATGCTCACACAAGCATACAAACAATTCTCCCCATGGAGTACAGTATATACCATATGGGTATCACTCTTGAGCCTAAACTTTTCTCTAGAGTAAATCAAACTGTAAGACCTGCAACAGGCCTCAAATAAAAAATGTAACACAAATTAAACACTGAAAAACTCTAATTGACAGAGTCCAGCTTTTCTGCAGCTAGCAGAATAACCAAGAAAACCAATTATCGTGGAACACAACTTCAGTAATCCCAACTGCCCGGTCTGATTAAAAACACAAGATATCAAATAAACCTGCACTAAGCAAAACACTATCCAGGACATACCAGATGAAACATATCGTAACTCAGACGTGTAGATACACTCAAGTGGATTTATCAGACCTACCAGCTCTGATGCGTCTTAAAACCGAATCAGCCTGTTCACCAAATAAATGGACATCATCAAACGGCATATCTTTTACGCCCTCTTGCTCAGGTTCCGAAAACCCAGACTGACGCAGCCATGCATGCTTGCGCAAAGCAACTGACTGAGCCATAAACTCTACCCACAGAATTATGGTGTCCATACCACATTTGATGACGAATCTTGCCACCTCCTGGCCATCTTGCACCAATGGATATAGCTCATTCCTAGCTTCCTCTGGCTGAGAAGGTAGCCTCTGTGCAACAGAGTCCCATAAAGCATTAGAAAATCTTCTCATCACATATGTAGTGTTTAAAGACCTCAAAGCCGAGCTTACAGAAGGAAATATATTCCTCCCACAACTTTCTAACCATCTGGATTATTTGCCTTATGGAACGAGGGAAGGGCATTAGGGTCCGAAGAAGCTGTAGCAGCTTGAACCACTAGCTCTTTTGTAGTGGGATGTCATAGGAGACAATGAGGATCCCCAGGGGCAGGTCGATGCCTATGACCCACAGCCCAGTCAACAGGAGCTCCCGTCACACATTTTGCCCAAACTCCTAATAACAGGTCAGACAGAGACTCATTAAAAAGGAGCACCGGCTCCACTCCAGTCTCATCCTGATGAAGAATATCTACCAAAAGATCCGTGGACAATTCCAATGAGGGAAATTGGTAATCCAACACCACAGATGCCCTTTTCAATATTTCTGCCAAAGAACGTTCCTCCATTGCCATACCACGTGGTGAAAGTAAATCTGAAACTGGAGAGGACTCTAATCCACTAACCTCCTCCAGTTCAGTCAGCTAATTTTCCTCCACAGGAGGTTGGACAGAATTATGCAAACGGTTTTAACCCTCAATATTTTCTCCTTCAGTAACCAAACTGTGTATTCCCGTAGGAAAAATAGACAAGGGCTGAATAACACCAAAAGGAAAAAAGAAAGTCCTCCAAAGAAGACGGTACTGTTGGCGCGGCACACAGCACCTTCTGAAGCCGCTGTGTCGCTGTCTCAACGTTGGAAATGGGTATGAAATCGGCATCCATCAGCACCACCGACGTCAATGGACGATTAGACTCTGAAGCAACAGGATCACTGCCGACCAGCGCTGCCGACCTGCGCTGCCGACTTCAACGGCTGAGCAGACGCCAAAGGTGTGAACCCTGAAGGGTTGTGCACCGGCGCCGTCTCAAATTCGATAACAGATTCAGAGGGCCCAACTGTCACCGAAGGTGAAATTGCCTGTGAGGATCCAGTCTGGATATGTCCTACCTCCTTGGGGTCAGAGGGTGCACCAGAGGGAGACTGATGCCCACAACCTTTTTGCATGGAAAAATAATATTCTCGCATTTGGGCAAGAGTCGCCTTAAGTCCAGGATTTTTAGGGAGGTGCGGGGTAGACTCTTGTAAATGCTCCTCAATCGATGGTTGGGAGACGACGTCAGACTTACGTTTCAACTGTTGGGTTCTCTGAGCCTTTCTTGAAGTTTACGGAGGAGACCCCTCACCCGAACGACTCCTCGACCAGTCCATTGTCTTCAGTAAGGATTGACGACAACGTGGTTTCTCCGAAAAACACGCTGCCAGGAGTTTCACAATGCTCTCTTTCAATGTCTTCAGTCGAAGACGTTGGCAGGAATCGCAGTCCTCGGAGTAGTGATGTTCTCCAAGGCACCACAAATAGACAGTATGCGGATCCGTGATTGATATTTGTCTATTGCAATATCCACAGGGTTTAAATTGAGTAACATCTCTTGAAAAAGCACACTGTTCTCTCGACAAGAAGTCGAGATTAGCCTTAAAAACCACCTCTTAACAGCTCTGGATCCTGTGTTGCAAGCACAGAAAAGAAGGAACAGCGCGTTGGTGAGGGAGTTATATAGACTCCGTCGACTTCACATCCGGTGGACGACGACGTTACGGAGTCACGCCACGCCCTCTGCCAGCCCGTGGAAGTGCTTTGTGAAAAAAATTCTGGATCCAGCCTCACACCAGGGGAGGATTCTAAAGTAAGGAATCTGCGGCTAGATGTCTTTATCAGATTATTTTTGATTAAAAATATCTAATCATTTTTGGAGAAGATTAAATTTAGTTATAGTTTCTTATGAAGGTTGAGGATTAATTAATTGATAGGCAACACTTATCTGTGGCTCTAATTGTACCTTTTGCTCCTGTACGTTTTTCTTAAAACATTAAATTCTGGGACTAATATCCCATGTAGGCTTTAAAGCTCTGCCACATGGCAACAGCAGTATCCAACATTATTTAATGCGAATTCTTAGATAAATCCTGCTGTCCTTCCTTGAGATTAAAAATGTGTAATCTTAGAGAGGCCCGCCCTCCAATATAATTTATTGACAGCGAAATCAGTTACAGGTTCCTACTGAATTGTTACAGTTCTAGGAACATGATCTGACAAAATTATTGAGAATTTCTGCTTCAGAACATATTATTGAATAGGTTATTAAAGAACAAGTTACTTACCTTCGGTAACAATGTATCTGTAAAAACCATTAGTTAGTTAGATTCCTCACCTTAGAATATCCCCAGGCGTCAGGCTGGATCCGGAAAGATTTTTGTAGCAATACCCCTTGCGCGTCGCTAGGCGTCGTCTGCGGCACCGCGTCCGTCGTTGTCGTCGTGAGCTGGAATGACGTCGGAGTACTTAGACGCCGCCCTCGCACGCTGACGTCAGTTCTTGTACATAGCTTTCTGCGCCAGGAACGCTGAGCCATGCAAGAGACTGACAGTGGTGCCAAAAAATCTAGGGCCCTGAAAAGGATAGCCTTAACCCTAGATGTCAGTTTGCAGAACGGGGAGGATGGGTGGGTCGGTGAGGAATCTAACTAACTAATGTTTCTTACAGATACATTGTTACCGAAGGTAAGTAACTTGTTCATCTGAAAGAAACACGTTAGTTAGATTCCTCACCTTAGAGTAGATACCCTAGCAATACCAACCCCGGTGGTGGGTCTGCGAACCAAGATCACACCAGAAAGTCCTGGAGAACAGAACGGCCAAAGTAGCCATCTCTCCGGACTTGGCTGTCCAGGCAATAGTGCTTGGCAAACGTGTGCAGTGAAGCCCACGTCGCCGCCTGACAGATGTCCTGCAAGGGAACTCCCCGGCCCTGGGCAGTAGTAGCCGCTGTGGCCCGGGTGGAGTGGGCCCTCAACCCAACAGGAGGGTCCTTTTTTGCCAAGGAGTAACAAAGTTTAATACACAACACGACCCACCGTGAGATGGTCCGTTTGTGTACCGCTTTCCCCTTCTTAGCTCCTACGTATCCAACAAAAAGTTGGTCGTCCACCCGGAACTGTTTGGTGCGGTCCAAATAAAAGGACAGCGCCCATTTTGGGTCCAGACGGTGGAGCCTCTCTTCCTCTTTTGAAGGATGCGGAGGTGGAAAGAAGGTGGGCACCGTGACAGATTGCCCGATGTGAAAGGGGGTCACCACTTTTGGTAGAAAAGAAGGACGAGTCCGGAGGACAACCTTGTCCGGATGAACAGAAAGAAAGGGAGGCTTTGATGACAGAGCCTGGAGCTCACTCACTCGTCTAGCCGAGGTGACAGCTACCAGGAAAGCAGTTTTCAGGGTCAGAAGACGAATGGGACAATTGTGAAGAGGCTCAAAAGGAGCGCACATCAGAAAGGTCAGAACAAGATTCAAGTCCCACTGAGGCATTACGAAGGGGACAGGAGGGAACATGTGAGTAATGCCTTTGAGAAAACGTGAAACAACAGGGGACTTGAAAAGAGAAGGCTGATCAGGAAGCCGTAAGAAGGCAGAGATTGCAGCAAGATAACCTTTCAAGGTGCCCAAAGCATAGCCCTGCTGGGCCAAAGAAAGAAGAAAGAGGAGAACCCCAGAAAGAGGGGCGGAAAGGGGATCCGCAGCCTTTGCTGTGCACCATGCCACAAATTTGTTCCACCGGCAGGCGTATACTTTCTTTGTGGAGGGACGCCTGGCTGCCAGAATGACATCACAGACTTCAGGAGGCAAGTCAAATGGCATCAACTGCCGCCGCTCAATCTCCACGCATGGAGGTGGAGGCTGGACAGGTTTGGGTGGAGGACCGTCCCCTGCTGCTGCGAAAGAAGGTCCTCCTGAAGAGGCAGTCGTATCGGGGGATCGATTAACATACTGAGTAGCTCGGGATACCAGAACCTTCGTGCCCAATCCGGAGCCACTAAGATAACTTGGGCCCGGTCGCGCCTGATCTTCTTCAGCACTCTGGGCAGAAGTGGTATAAGCGGGAAGGCGTAGAACAGACCGCAACTCCACTCGCGACGAAAAGCGTCTCCGAGATAGTGCTGCCTTGGAAATTCCAACGCGCAGAACTGCTGACATTGCGCATTCTCTTCGGTGGCGAATAGATCTAACCAAGACTCTCCCCACTGCAGAAAGAGACCTTGCGCCACGTCCGAGTTCAGACGCCATTCGTGATCCATCATGCACCGGCGACTGAGTTCGCCTGCTCTGGCGTTCAGAGAGCCCGCCAGATGTTGAACCACCAGGGTGATGCCCTGGTGTTCCAGCCATGTCCAGAGGCGCACAGCCTCCTGACAAAGGGTCCACAACCCCACCCCGGCCTGTTTGTTACAATACCACATGGCGGTGGTGTTGTCCGTGAACCACAGTCCTCTGATCTCCGCCTCTCCCATATGGCCCCCCCATCCCAGGAGGGACGCATCCGTCACTACGACATGCTCCGGTTGAGGTAGGGAGAGGGATCTGCCGCTGACCCAATCGCGATTCGTGAGCCACCACTGCAGCTGGTTCGCAGTGCCCTCTGAGATCAGGACATGGTCGGACAGGTTGCCTCGATGCTGGGCCCACTGAAACTTCAGGTCACACTGCAGAGCCCGCATCCGCCACCTGGCGTGAGGTACCAACAGGATGCAGGAGGCCATCAGTGTGAGAAGTTGGCCTGATGTATGATGTCACTAGTTCTAGTGTACACCTTATATCAGTCCAAACAACCCTTATGGTGATTGGTTGTAAAGTCAACCTTATAGACCAGCTATTCTAGTGGTAGCATGGACAAGAGCAGTCTTAGGCTAAACTCTGAATGGCATGTGAAGCCAGCTGTGAAAACATATATAATCCCTTGAATACGAAATGAAAGGACACCACAACAGATATATATATAAAATAAAGTGTATTTATTCTAGTCAAACCCTCAGCACTCTTTATGAGATTCGAGGTAAGTACAACACAGTCTTATTTAAGCATACATTAAGTCACACAGGTAAGTAATACAGTTAGGCCCTAGGGGCCACGCAAACCATATACTAAAGAAGTGGTATAAGGACCACTGTCACGGAAATAGAATAGGCCTAGGGAATCGCTGGGGCTACACTACACTACCAACAGTTAGGAAGTGGGAAACCCACGGGATTCAGGTGCAGAGTGGAAACACTCACGCGTAATGCGTATAATCGATAGAAATAGTACAGTTCTGAAATAAGCAGTTTTAGGACACTTCTGGAGTAGCTAGAAAGTCGAGACTCGGAAACTAGACCCTAGGATAGTCAATACCCTTGTGAGCACCGAAGTACCCAAGTTACCTAGCCCACGGGCTGCGGGTGCATAGGTGTAAACTTGCGTCGGGTTTCGTCGTGGACTTCTATGGATGCCTGAAGGAAAGTTGCTGACAGGCAACCAGTGCAGAGTGTCCGGTGGATCCCAAGACCGGGATCAAGAAGGAAGGGTACCTGCAAGCAGAAGGGACAGAGTCAAGGTCACTAGCCAGTGACCACGTGGAACCAGGAAGGAACCAGGCGATGTCGTGAAGATTGCAGGTGAAGGGTGAAGCTTGTCGCAGCCGCCACGGGTACCAGGAGACGTCGAGGACGACCAGGACCAGGAGGCAAGCTGTCCCATGAAGGCTCTTGCTGTCGGCGGCGTCGAAGTCGAACTAGGACTCACCAAGCCTTGGCAAGCGGAACCCACGAAGAATGGAGGACTTGCTTCTGGTGCAGACCAGGAAGGTCTGGGGTACTTCTCTTTTGCAGAGGAGCAGGAGCCAGTCTGGAGGAGCCAAACCAGCAGTGAAGATTTAAAGGTGTGTCGTCGCAAAGGCCGCTAGCCAACGGGCAAGCAACCGGACAGACGCGGCAAGCAGGAAAATGCAGAAGGGCCCCACGCAGGACTCGTGGAGTGTGGGGGGGCTGATCTTCGGTGCAGATGGTGCTTGGGGTTGGGGCTTCTCAATCCCCGGTGCACAACTTCGAGGGTACCTCAGAAGCTGCGCTGGAAGATACTCGCCACTTTTCCCAGGTAGCCGGTCCCACGTCTCTCGTCGCCTCCACGGATCTCAGCTCGGCTGTGGATGTGGATCAGGGTCGGAGAAGTCTGGAAGTCAAGGCTCTAGTCGGGCTCTGCAGTCGGTCCCTTGTAGAACTTCAGCAAAGCAAAGGGTAGTCTCTTGATGGTGCCTGTTTGCACAGGGTAGCCACTCCTTGGCCACGAGGGAGATTCTTCAGTCTTCTTCTTTCGTCGAATGTCGAAGGTCCAGAGTTTCTGTTCAAGTTGCAGGTTCAGGATAATCTAATCTCCTGGGGCCCAGCTACCACACTTATACTAATCTGGGGGGCTGGGTTGCCTGCTAGGTCACGCCTTATGGGTGGGACCTAGGAGGGGGTGGTTACACCCCCTTCCCTTTGTCCAGTTTCGCGCCAGGACTGGGGCTGGAGTGCCCCAGCACCGGTTTGAACTGGACTATGCATGGGACACCTTGTGTGCCCCAGGCAGTGTCTTGTTTCTTTCATCCCTCCCTGTCCCAATACACTAAGGCCTGTCTGGGGTGGTGCTCGCACCTCCCAAGGCAGGAAACCTATTGTCCAAGCCTCCCTTGCCGGGATCACTCCCAGCAGCAGGAGGTCAGACTTGTGTCGTGGCAGCAGCATCCATTTTGTGATGCTGGGGCTCTGGTTAAATTTAACCGGGTAAGTAGGTTTCAACATGTCTTCTCCCTCTAGAAGGGAGGGATAATATCCTCATCCCAGAAATGGGATGGGGGTATTATTCCAAAGTGTTAGACACCTTACACGACATGTTTTGATACAGCCAAACCATAGTTACCATAACCGTTTAAGATTATAAGGCACTTTAAGAGTATATGGTAGGCTATATCATAGAACAGCTATAAGGACATGGTTCCGAAAGCTGGAGACAGGCTCAGCTCATGCTAGAGCACCATCTCACATGTTACCAAGCACTCTGCCTCCAGGATTGTTAAGGCCTGCCATACGAGTGGCTGATAGGTACACAGGTGTCTATATATAAGGTAGGTATAGGAATACTACACCTAAGCAAGGAGTGATTACACGACCTTGCCCCAGCTGAGTGATCAGCCAGTTGTGGCATAATGGAAGGCCAGGCCATGGGTGGCATAATACATGCTGCAGCCCCTGGTAGGACTAGGGTACACCTATGCCCTGGGTACCTAAGGTACACTGTACAGGGGCCAATAAGGTGATCCTATCCAAATGGGTTATGCACCTAAAGTACATAGTATTAATATAGAGAGAGAACAGCAGGGCTGTGGGTCTGATTAGCAGGCCCACATCCACATCTAAGTCGAAAACCAGTAAAGCAAAAGCAAAAAGTGGGGGTGAACATAGAAAGCAGACCCTACTCTCCTACAATCAGCCCCAGAAGCCGCAGCACCAACCTGACCGAAACCCAGGACAGAGGCCGGAAGATGGAAATCAGGGCCTGAATGTCCCGGACCCGCTGTTCCGGCGGATAGACCCGGAACTGCGCCGAATCGAGAACCGCTCCAATGAAAAGGAGCTTCTGGGAGGGACTCAGGTGCGACTTCGGCACATTGATGGAGAACCCCAGCGAGTGCAGGAGGTCGGCCGTAGTCTGGAGGAGGGAGACTACTTGCTGGGGCAAGCCCGCCTTCAACAGCCAGTCGTCGAGATAGGGGAAGACTGGAACCCCTAATCTGCGCAGATGAGCTGCGACCACCGCCATCACTTTCGTGAACACCCGAGGGGCACTGGTGAGGCCGAAGGGGAGCACGGTGAACTGAAAGTGCTCCTGACCCACCGTGAACCGCAGGTAACGCCGGTGGGCCGGCAGGACGGGGATGTGGAAATAAGCGTCCTGCAAGTCCAACGCTACCATCCAGTCTCCAGGGTCTAGGGCAGCCAGAACCTGAGCTAAAGTGAGCATCTTGAACCGGTCCTTCCGGAGGAAGGCGTTGACGCTCCTGAGGTCCAAGATCGGGCGTAGGCCCCCTTTGCCCTTCTTGGGAACCAGAAAGTAGTGGGAATAACAACCACGACCTACTTCTGGGCTCGGAACGCGCTCGACGGCCCCCTTGGCCAAGAGGGCCGAAACTTCCTCGTGGAGAAGATTCAAATGATCCCCCGAGATACGGTGGTGCTGCGGTGGCATGGCTGGAGGGGTCGTCTCGAAGGGGAGGGAGTAGCCCCTTCGGACGATTTGCAGCACCCACCTGTCTGACGTGATGGAGCGCCAGTGGAGCAGGTGATGGCTAACTCTGCCGCCCACTGGCGTTGAATGGGCCTGAAAGCTCAGACTAGGAGGGCTTTGAGGCGGATGCTGCCGGGGTGGATGTGGACTGACCGGAAGTACCACCTCGGCGGAATCCACGTCCGCGACCGCGTGTAGGTTGGTTCTGCAGCCGGTGGCTGGGCGGACGTGAGGAGGCGCCCCTTCCTTGGCCACGAAAGGGATGAAAGGTGGAAGTTTGCGGCCGCGGGCCGAAAGACCCAAGGACTTGGCCGTGGCCCGGGAGTCCTTGAACCGAGCCAGCGCACTGTCCGCCTTCTCACCAAAAAGGCGAGTGCCATCAAAGGGCATGTCCATGAGGGAACTCTGGACATCCCCCGAAAATGACGTGGACCTCAGCCAGGTGTGACGCTAAAGCGCCACCGTGGTGGAAATCGCCCGACCCAGCGAGTCCGTGGTGTCAAGTCCACACCGTATGGCATGCCGTGCTGCATCTCGACCGTCAGCAAGTGCTTGAGTGAGTCGTGTCCGGGCCTCCACCGGGCACAAGGGCAGCACGTCCTCCACCGTATCCCACAGAGAGTGGGAATAACGGACCAACAGGCAAGCGGTATTTAAAGACCGCAGTCCCAAACTCAGGGACGAGAACAGTTTCTTTCCAAACTGTTCCAACCTCTTGGATTCCCGATCCGGAGGAGCGGACGGGAAGGAGGATTGGGAGGTTGAGGCCTGGATAACCAGACTCTCGGGGGTGGGGTGTTGGGAGGGGAAACTGGGGTCGCCCGGAGCAGGGCGGTGGCACCGGGCAACGTTCCAGTCCACAGGAGGGACTGTGAAGGGCTTGGACCAAGTGCCCTGAAGAACGTCAATGAGGGCCTCATTAAACTGCAGCAGAGGCTCAGTGGAGCTTGCTGTCGGTTGAAGGACCTCAGTGAGGATGTTAGTCCTCACGGCCACAGCAGGCAACTCGAGCTCTTGAGGAGAGATGAAACCAGCGTCTGGGGAGGTATCCAGACCGCTGGCATCCCCCAATTCCTCTGCCCAGTCCTGACAAAAAAAGGGGGGCCTGAGCGGCCATAGGGTCATCATACCCCTCCCAGTCGCCCTCGTCATCCGATTCCCGATAAACAGGAGGAACGATCGGAGCCGGGCAGTAGATGAAGCGTTCACCAATCGGCGCCGGCAGCGGCGCCGGGCGGCGACACGCCGGCGTCGGGCCCGGACCGGGGCTAAACTGGGGAACGAGGTCGTCCGGGGACGGAGTCGGAGGTGGAACCGGTGTCGGCGCCGGGGGAGGAGGCGTCGTGAGGTCGACCGGCGCCGACCGAGATCCAGGCCTGGATCCCTCGGGGACCTGCGGCGTCGGGGCCGGAGCCGTCGACGGCGCCGGGGCCGGAGCCGCCGGCACGCGAGGTCGCCCAGTCGAGCCTGCGGGGCCCGAAGGCGCGCCTACAGGCGTCGACGGCGGAGCCAGGCCCCTCATGGCCGAGAGGAAGGCACTGACTTCCGCCGGAGTCGCGTCAGTCCCAGGGACCGGCGGGTATGGGGGACGGACGCGGCTCCTGCGGCTCCGACAGAGCTGCGGGGGTGGGACCACCCTGACCCTCGGCCGAGTCGCGCGACCGGCGAGGGGAGTCCGAAGAGCGATGTCGTCTCTTGGACTTCTTGGAGTGCTTCGACTTACCCGAAGACCCCGACGAGCGATGACGATGGCTTTGGCTCCGCGATCGGTCTTTGGACCTCCTCCTGGACCGGGACCGAGAGCGGCGCGGAGCCGAGTGCCGAAGCTCGAGAAGCTTACAGGACCGCTCCCGCCTAGCTTTCGATGTTAAGGCCTGACAGTCGGGGCACGACTCCGCGTCGTGGTCGGCCCCCAGGCAGTAAAGGCACCGGCGATGGTGATCCGTCACCGACATCAGGCGATGACAGGCGTCACAGGCTTTAAAACCAGGCATCCTACCGGCACCAGAGTCGAGTCGAGAGACCAAAAAGAGTCAAAAAGTTAGTCAAAAAATGACTAGGGGTAAGCTCTTCCCGGATCGGCGCTTACTGGCGCGGAAAAAAAGAAGAACTGACGTCAGCGCGCGAGGGCGGCGTCTAAGTACTCCGACGACGTCATTCCGGCGCACGATGCCGACGACAGATGCGGAGCCGCAGACGACGCCTAGCGACGCGCAAGGGGTATTGCTACAAAAATCTTTCCGGATCCAGCCTGACGCCTGGGGATATTCTAAGGTGAGGAATCTAACTAACGTGTTTCTTTCAGATCCTGGGGACGAAGTCGTCCAAAGACGGCGCCGGGGGCAGCAACGAGGGGGTCGGCGCCAGCAGAGGGGTCGTAAGGTCAACCGGCGTCGACCGGGATCCAGGCCTGGATCCCACGGAGGCCTGCAGCGTCAGGACCGAAGTCGACGACGGTGCCGGAGCCGGAGCCGCCGGCTCGCTAGGCCTTCCAGTCGGACCTGCGGGGCCCAGAGGCGCGCCGGCAGGCCTCGACGGCGGAGCGAGACTCCTCATGGCCACGAGGAAGTCTTGGATCTCGATCGGAGTCGTGTCAGGCCCAGGGACCGGAGGGTATAGGGCCGGATGCGACTCTTGCGGCTCCAAAGGAGACGCGCGGGTGGTGCCACCCGAACCCTCAGCCGAGTCGTGAGACCGGCGAGTGGAGTCAGAAGAGCGATGTCGCCTCTTCGACTTCTTACTGCGCCTCGACTTACCGGAATGCGAGGACTTCGACGAGCGGTGATGGCTGCAGCTCTGCGACCGGTCCCACAACCTCCTCCTCGACCGGGACCTCCCAGTCGGACCTGCGGGGCTCGAAGGCGCGCCGGCAAGCCTCGACGGCGGAACGAGACTCCTCATGGCCTACCCCTGGACAGAAACCATATTGTATTTCCGAAAATAATGCACTACAAGAGCCCAATACTCCAAAGTCTGTAAAAGGACCAGGCCTAATATCCTTGCTAATGAGTCCAGGAAAGAAATGGGTTGATAACATGAGGGTAAGCTTCTGTTTCCTTTTTTAAATATAGGAACAATTGTGGACTTCTTCCAGAAATAGCGAATATCACCTTTATCTACTGCACGAAAGATGTTGGTCATGAGAGGAGCCCATAAGGCTGGGTCCTGTCTATAAATATCAACAGGAACCCCGTCAGGGCCAGGTGCCTTCCCTGCGGAAGATTGTAATATAGCCCTGGCTACAGCCTTAACTTCTATGGAGATGCTTAAGGCTAGGGTCTCCGGAACTGTGGGGGTTACTGGTTCTAAAATAGATTGATGCAACAGATCCTGGGAAGAAAATTCGACAAGTGACCAACCCACTCTTCTGGGGGGATGTGACATTTGATTTTGGGTTATCATCCATAAAATATGGTCTATTTACTACTTCCCAAAATGCCCTGGAGTCGCTCAATATAGCAGCAGCCTGAAGGTCATCCCATGCTTGCTTTCTTATACCCTGTTTTCTTATGCCTGGGAGATTTTTATATGGGAATCTACACTGCTTTATGGCCTCGCATTATGGGAGTGCAACTTAAGTAACTCCTTTACCTGTTTAAGGGAAGCTGTGCAAGCAGCATTAAACCATTTATGTGGTTGAGGGCTTTAGGAGTGGGCATCATAACCAACAAGCTAGCAGCGTGATTCCAGAGGTCTTTAAAGCGAGCCAACGTTTCCCCAACTTGAGCCTCCTCCGCTAAACAGATCATAACATCATCGTGCTTTACAGAAATTAGGTGTACCAAAAATTTCTCTGGATCAACTTTTTCCCCATTTTAAACGAATGCCGTTATTTTTTGAGAATGCAAATCAGAAGAGGAAATGTGTGTTTGTGTTTGAGGACTGTCAGAAGGGCACATAAAACTAAACACTAATGGGTTATGAGCACTAAACACAGATGGCAAAATAAACGAACCATGTATATATGATCTAAAATGAGGGTAAAAAAGAGTACAATCAATAGAAGATCCTTTACCTCTGACCGTAAACGTTTGAACAATAAGGTAATTATCCTTATAATAGTGAATATTAAAAGACAAATTATGTTTCATATTGCTCTGATTCAGAGCAGCCCCATATGCGGTCTGCATAAATTGAATAAGATTTTCCTCCTGCCAATTGGTTATCCCACAGGCTTTATCGCCACTGAGAGGGCAAGTAGAAATATTGAAATCGCCGACACAAAGTGACCTCCCCAGGTGGGTATTTCAGACAATAATCCGTAATAAAGTGATCTATTTCATCAATCAAGTCAATGGGCTGGTTGGTAAAGTCATTAAAGTAAAAGATAATTGAAAGGATATCGAAATAGCCTGGGAATATTAAGCTTAACAGTTGGGAACACGGAGTACGCAATAAACTTTACATTTTTACATTCCTAATTCTTAAAAAATAAGTACTCCTAGGCCCTCCTGAGCTCTGCCTGAAGTTGAAGGGATAGCAGCAGCACAAAATGTTTGAAACCCATCAATATAAAAATTCTCAAGTACCCAAGTCTCCTGGTAGCCTATAAGATCAAACCCTTTAATTAGCTTTAACCAGTCACTATTATCCAGCTTGTTACTAATGCCCGCAATGTTCAACAACATTAGTCTTTTACAGCCCGAACCGATGGCGGGCATGGCTGAGGGGTTCCTTGAAATGAGATGAAGAAAAGTGGTTTGGAACCACCTTGTGGGCCATATCAGCTGGGGAAATATCCAAGCGGTCAGAAAGTCACTCGCCATCTGATATAGATGCCAGTGTCTCAAAACGATTCACATGGGCAAAAGAACAAAAGGCATACAAGACAAATCTGGACGTTGGCGATGAGGCTTGAGCG
Source organism: Triturus cristatus (assembly GCF_964204655.1). Lineage (NCBI taxonomy): Eukaryota > Metazoa > Chordata > Amphibia > Caudata > Salamandridae > Triturus > Triturus cristatus. The sequence goes on along the minus strand of NC_140595.1, from coordinate 774,604,443 downwards.
GCATCAGTGGTAAATGCAGGTTGGTAGAAAAAACCCAGCAGCAAGGCCTGAATCGTACCCATGGCTTTTACACAATGGTCCAGTCTAGACAGTAGTGTGCATACAAAACGAGGGTTACGAAAGTTAATTTCCACACAGTAACCCCTTGAAGTCTTAGGAGAATAGCCCAGTCAGCCTATTCTCCTGCCCATGATAATTGTATCAACATTATTTATTGGCCCCCCATATATTCACTGTACACAATGCACAAATGTGTTTCTTAGACCATGCCAGTCCTCATGTGCGCCTTCAGGGAGATGGAGCCCACCCTCTAAGAAGATAACGTAGGGTGTGCATTCCAGTGGCAACTGCCATGTAAGCCTTCAGGGAGAGCGCGCACACCCTCTAAGATGATAATGTAGGGTGTACATTCTAGTGGCAACTGCAAAACTTCCTCACTTAATTTATTAGTGAGCAAAGAACTTTTAGAATATGGATCCTTCTCCCTCTTCCAGTGCTTTGGAAGGTGGCAAACGGATGTCGGCGATGGACAGTGGCTGAGTGATTGGGTGACCAACAGTTATAGATTTTGCGGTAGAGGACGTAAAAAAGTGGTTTGCTTAGATTTGAAGGTAAAATCTGAAATTGAAGGCTATTTTTGTCCTTGCATAGGCTAGCTTTGTGCTGATTCGTGAGGGCCTTAATTTCTCTTCCAGTGTCTGAATTTGAGAAAGCATGCAATGCTGGATATTCTTCAATGTGATTTCTAACTTATCAAAAAACAGTTGACATATTACCTTGAGTGTTGAACTAAGATTAAATTCTGAACAAGCATTTTCAATTCAATAGGTCTCACATTAATAAAGTTTGAGCTATTGGCATTGCTAAATAATGCAACACCAATAGCTCAAACGTTAATAATGCGAGACCTATTGCATTGCAAATGCTTGTTTATTTATAGACTATGGAAAGCACATGATATAGAATAGCAAGGAATAATAGAGTCCTCAGCTGGTAAAATGAGCGTAGGATCTTTTCCCAGAAAATAACACCCGAGTTGCATTAGATCAGCTCACAACAGGAGAGTCAACCCTTTATAGATTGCAAGGAAGGTTCACTACCATTAAAACTTTGGTGTTGCTGTGTTTACCTATCTGTTGACCACCCTCGAACGAAACAGCAAATGATCATTTCTGGATCACAGAGCAAATCTTGTCATTTTGGTAAAATAATTAGCCCACCTATGGTAGGAAGTATTTTTGTCTATCAGACGTGGGGGAATGTAAGACGGTAAGTGGTAGTCTGTTTGTTGTGCTTTTCAGTAAGTTTTTAATTTCCAGATGTAAAGGTCGGTCAGTAGTGTGCGGCTGCTACAGTATTTTCGATTTGGGGGTGTTGTGGGGCCATCATTGACTCTTACTGGAGATTAAATGGATGTCCTAGGTCCATGTGGGTTGCAGGGTTTTCAGTATTCTGTGAGCCCAGTGCCAGCATCGCAATCCTACTGCGAAGGTTCTATTACCAGGTTGACCTCAGGAGTCCTTCCATTGGTGTTAGTGGAACCGATCCCGCTGTCCGAACATGGTGTTCATGATGTCTAATGCAGCTCTTCTCAAACCCATGGTTCAGGGCCTTAACACAGAAGGCTGGAATGAGGTTGCATGGTAGGTCAGTTAATTGAAAGTCATTCCCAACTCACACAAATCAAATAGCAAAAGAAGCAATTTCTGTTCTGCAGAAATGTCTAATAAATCACACATTTCCCAGGACTTTAGTAGAAATGGTCACTGAGTGAAAATAGGTGCTTTTGCCCACCCCCCCTCTTTACTGGAGAGGGAATAAGGTGCAGGGGTGGCTCTTGAAATGTCTAGAAGGTGGAACCTGCTTTCCAGCCGGAATACAAACAAATGGAGTAACAACTGTTCTGTGACAGAAGTGTACTGTTCTGTGTGTCCGTGTGTATATCCGTGTGTGTCTTTGTGCATGTACATGGCAAGCTTGATGGACAAGAGAGCTTCTCGTCTTCTTCCTCTTCTCATTCTTCGAGTTTCTTGCAGCTTCCTGGGGAAGGCGCCCAGTGCAGGAGGTGTACTTATCTGCAGGAGTTTAAGTGGGATGAAAAACTTGAGGTCTCTCAAAGGGGCGTGGCCGATGTAATTAGGGCGTGGCTTAAAACATGTAAGCTAAAGATCTGTGCTTAGCATAGTGTGCCACCTGACTGGTAATTTGCTGCTTCTGTCATTGCATTCAGATATATAATACAGCAAGTAACATCACACGTACAACAAGTCAGGAGTATTGGCTTTGCCAATGGTTATTAGTTGCATAAGATAAATAAGCAACAACTATGGCTTTGTTGTATAGAATACTGACAATGCTTCAAGTTTAAAATGTTGAGACTGTGAAAGAACTATTACAAGTCTCTTTTGAGTTACATCAACGGCAGAGAAGGGTGGTGCTGCCGCAGAGTAACGTTTTTTTTTCTTCATCCTGAGGGCGAGGGCAGCAATGGAGAGCCCAATAGGCAACCGTCCCTGCACCTGCTTGTTAGAGCTGTTGGTACTGAGCACCGGCAAGACCCGACCCTCTTAAAGCCCTTCTTATCCGAGAAGAGAGAGAGCATTCCGAAGAGACAGGTGCACTAGAAGAGAGAGTTCGGTGAGGAGATTTGATTTCTACCCGATTCTCATGCGTGTTGATATTACCAGACAGACAGACAGGCAGACAGACAGACAGACAGACAGCCCTCCGGTCTTGGAAGGCAACCCTGGCTGTTGGCTAGATTGAACCCAGCAGCCCCGTGTGGGCCGAGCGTGGCTCCAACCAGCCCTTGTGTTAGATCATTGGCACCCACGGGCGTCTCACAAGGGGCCATGTTTGTTCGGATCTAGAAGGGAATGCGGTTGCCGCCGTGTGTGGTTGGTTTCAGCGCAAGGGGGTGCGCAGATGCGGGGGGGGGGGCTTTTAACGGTAGTTTATGTTTGCTGCTCCTGGCCTCGTGTTACTGCTTCTACTTTAGCACGTTCGTCTTATGACAGAGATTTTAAAAGTTAATATAGCTTTAGTTCTAGCGGACTTTAATGCCTGTGTTGGTGCCATCAGACGTATTTAATTTTCTGCAGCCTTCAGGTTTCGAAAAACCTAAAGTGACATGTTCTATGTGTCTGAAGTAGCGTGATGTCACTTCCTGTTATGTTTTCAGGGAGCCAGAAACATGTGATGTCACTTCCTTGATGTCATCACGATGCTACAGACGTGTGACAGCACTTCTCGACACCGACTGCTTTTGACCAAATTACCTCACACAGCAATCCTTTGTTTTCCACTTATTCTATGTTCTTTCGTCTACATACTAAGAGCATTGCTGTTTTGCGAAGTAACTTATTTCTATGTTGTGTTCTCAAATGATGGGTGCCTCGGAGACGAGGAGGCAAGGAGGCTTTCTGGACTCAATGTGATAGGGTCATCGGATAACTTGCCTTTTACTCTTATCACCATAAGAAGAACTAGGTGGTGAGCTCTACTACAATCCTTTATGATGACTCAAATAAATCGCCATCTTTGAACGTACCGGAACCTCTTGTGCTACAGTTTCAATAGCATATTTTTGGTTTGTCTATTAGTAATTGAATAAAAGGTGGTAATCTCTTGCTAAAGAAAACAAGAGGCAGTGAAAGCGATCGCGAAAGCGATCGCTATTGTTAAAAAAAAAAGCGAGCCATATGTTTTCAATTTTCGCGCCCGTGTCTCGGCACAATGATTGAAACCACATGGCCTTTGGTGCGCGTAATAGACACCAATAGGCCAGGGGCGGGGCAATGCGCCCGCCTTTGGCCTATTGCAAGCTCTGTTGGGAAAAAACACGCACGCAAAGGCCAATAGCGGGGCACAAAAGGAAAAGCACACGTACGAGTGTGTGCGATTCCTGGCTCCGTTTTAGAACCCTGGACAAAAGGACTCTCCCTGCCGAGCAGTGCTACGCACTGCATCGCTAGGCGCGAGGCCTAAAAAGGATCGCATACATTTAAAGGAGCCATTAGGTCATGCTTTGTTTGAGGTTTTAATGCACCAGTACAGTCATTAGGCTTGTAGGCCTTTTGTCTTTTTCGCTTTGTTGATAAGGCCTTTGGCACAATAAATGGTGAGCTAGATGTAATGATCAAAGGTGGATTTTTTTTATAGGGATGGGAATGGTATCAAGGTCTGGGGATGCAACAGATACCAAGGGACTAACTGGCCGGGAATTTGAGGTAACCTTGGGGACGCCATCCGGCGGCACTACTACTCCAATACGTTTTTGTACTGCCTCTGTCCGGCTCTCGACAATCTCCAGTTCTGTGGAAATGGCTCCCATGGCTGAGGACAAATAAGAGGTAATAGGAGGGGACAACCAGTCTCCTTGGCCCTTATCTTCCTCCAAGAGGAAACAGTCTTTCCCCCCATAATTAGTTGTTAATATCAAAGTGAATGGAACGGTTAGCTTATCTGAAAACAGCACAAATGTAATGTTTTTTTGCTTGAGGAGCCAAGAGAAGGGGCCCAGCCCAGCCACCGGCAGACAGGCGCTGATGGGCTCGCTCTTGTCCTGGGTGCGGTCTGCGAGATGTCAGAAGTGCATTATAGAACTAGCGGTGGGAACCAGTGGTGTCCTTGCCCCTCCTCTAGGGCTGTGGTAGCAATGGCGGCTGGGACCTAGAGTCCCCACAAACAGGAGCAGCCTAGCAAAAAATAAAGTAGACAAGGTGATAGACTGGAGTGGCCGCTTTTGGAAAAAAGGAGGCCCTTGTGCAAAACACCAGTTTTTTCATATAAATGGTGAGGTAAGGACACTTATATGACAAAGCTTGACGTCATCGACGAACACGTTACTTACTTTTGGTAACACTTTATGTAGTAGAGACAGGATCTATTTGCAGATTCCTTACTTTAGAATCCTCCCCAGGTGAGAGACTGGATCTTGAAATTTTTTCCCATAGCACGTTCACGTGCTAGCAGAGGGCGTTGTGCGACTCTGTACAAACGTCGTCCATGGGATATAACATCGCCGGAGTCCATATAACACCCTCTCCAAAGCCCTGAGGTCAGTTTGTTCTGTGACTATTTTCCACACTTGAAATGCAGAGCCACTTATAGAAACTGTCTATTGAACAGTGTGCTAAAACAAAAGGCACTCGTGTCAAAGAATTACCTAATTCCTAACCATAATTCCGTATATGGATATCCTAACAATGACCCTGATATGAAAGAGAACTCGTACACCCAATAATTACTAGGTTCTCTCTTTTTTTTACGATGTGAAAGACCAAAACAAATAATTGCAACTCAAAAGGACTCAGTTCGCAGAGAGGGGAGGATTGTTAAGGAATCTGTGGGTAGATCCTATCCTGTCTCTACCAGATACAGAGTAACCGAAGGTAAGTAACTTGTTCATCTGATAAAGACATATAGCTGCAGATTCCTTTATTCAGAATCAAATGCCAAAGCCATACCATGCCCAGAGGAGGGTCTGTGAACTGTAACAATTAAAATTCTCTTCTTACGACCAATCTGTTCCAGAACGAGCAAAAAGAGGAGAAATATATCTTATTGTAGGTGATCAGAAATATACCCTACTATACAAGGTCCCCTATAAGGGGCCACAGGTAAATAAAGTTGCAAGACATTTAAACCATGAGAATAACATACCCATGTCAGTACGACAAAACAGTTTAAGAAGTTCTCACCTCACAAAAACTGTGAACAGAACCACAGTAACAGAAATTATAAGACAATAAAAGCATGGGGAAGATATTACCCATGACAATAAGACTTTATCCATAATCCTTTGGGTATATACTCAAGTCCGATCAGCATGTTCAAACCTGTGAAACAAAGAACAGTTGAACTTGCCACTGAACAACACCTTTAAAACACATAAGGTCAGGACTGCTCTGTAAACTACAGAGAGAAAATCCATCCCCCATGGAGAAAACAAATGCTCATATAAAAAAGAAAGTCAAAGACAATATTAGTCCCTATAAAAGCTGTCCTTCTATAGTAAAAAGAACAAGAGATTTACAAACACCTATAGAATAGCCTCTACATATAAAGGTACATATATGTATATGGAGACATAGGAGTAAAATAATTTACGCCTACGTATCAACAAAAGAACATTTATATTAAAAGATAGACAATAGAGACAAATAACCTGCAGGCCCCAGTGACAAAACAGTATGTGATTATAGCGGAATCATACTGCATCTAACCCATCAGAGTAATGCAAGTTGTCTAAAAGACCACCATTAAACAATGGTAACATAAAATTGAAAAAGATATCAAGAAAAAAACAGAAATCTTGATAGTCTAACTAAAACCAAGATCTGCACAGAACTCGCTTTATGAATAGAGACTGGTGGTGAGGGAAAAGACCAAGACCTAAAACTTTAAAAATAGATTCCAGAATAAACTAATCCGACCACTAAAAAAGACGAACATTAATTTATCTAACTCTCTAGGAACCACACTTCACAATGTGTGAACTCAACTTACAGCCCCTAGAGGCAAGAATAAGTAAAAGAGTTGTCAATTAGCAACTATAGACAGATGGATAATGAAAAGATTAGACCTCTAAGAGAGCAATAATTCTGAATGTCAGGAATAAAGATCTTCTACAAAAAGGTAGAAACAAGGCTCACACCTTTCCATCTCAAGGATCAACTTATATTAGTTCTTCACAGAGAAGAAATGGTAGACCATTAGAGGCAAATGTTTTTCAGAAGGAAATCTTTAGCAATAACGCACAGTCGTATGACAATCCAGAAAAAGGCAACACGTTAAATAATCTTTTCCAAAAGAAGGAAAAGAATAGCCTAAGATATTATATCTGCCTGAAGACATATAATAACCTGATAAAATACCAGGAAAGTAGCAATCAATTATGCTGAGAAAACAAGATCATTCTCCATAGCACTGGTCATAAGACAGAACCTAAAAAGCAATATAATGTCAAAAAGCTTTACAAGATAAGCATTTGTTAATAATGTTCTACATCTAGCAGACGTAGAAAGCCTCATCTATCACGTGAATGTAAGGCAAGTACTACGGAAAAAGCCGATGCCACATGTAGAAAGGTAGGATACTTCTAGCAATGTTACCCCCACTTATTGCCTGGTGTCAGTGTGGTTTTGACCTAGTCTGACTGGGATCCAACTAATTGGGACCCAAGTCACTGTGCGTTCGCCCTAAATTGAACACGGTAAGTACCTTAGTACACCCACAATTGGCTACTGGTGTACCCTTGTAAGTCCCTAGTATATGGTACCAAGGTACTCAGATCATAGGTACAACAGAGTCTCCCATGGGCTGCAGCATGCATTTTCCCACCCATGGGAGTCAACTTAAACTCAGACTACAGCCCTGCTATTGCAGCCTGTGTAGGTTGGTACTTGCACCTCTCACAACAGATATGTTTCCTTATATCTGAGGTCACTGCAATTAAAACCTATATGTCACCCCTATGGCAGGCTCTTCAGTCCTGAGGGAAGGGTGTTTGGTTAGAAGTGAGAGGATTTGTAAGTGCGGGCAGCCATTTTAAAACATATAGCGGACTTCAGTCAATACAAGATGTCTAACTATATAGTGGCTGCACCAAAACCGGTCATGTTTGGTATCCAACATGTAGCAATCATACCCTAACACTGATTCCCGTGTTGGAAGTATAATCCCACATACTGGGGGGCTCCCTTGGGGTATCCCCCTGTACTCCCAGTAACAGCCTTTCAGGATCTGACAGAAAGCTAGTGCTGCTGTCGACCACAGACCAGAATCTACTATCCTGCTGCTGAGCCAGGCTTGAGCAGGGAAAGGTAGAGCAATAGGTTTCCTGTCACAGGGAGGTGTGGCCACCTCCCACACAGGACTTAAGTGTATTGCGCTGGGGTGGGGGTGCTTGCCAGCGCAACCAGACTGCTTTAAAGGGCACATTTGGTGCCCTCCTTGCATACTCCAGTTTCAGCCAGTTAAGGGAGCCCTTGGCTCTCGCTCTGGTGCGAAACAGGACAAACAACATGGGAGTAACATCCCCTTTGTCCAGCCGCTTCTCTGGGAGATACCCCAGAGTCGTTCTAACCCTTTCCTAGGGTACTTAAGGGCTTACCTTTGGGTGGCTCATCAGATGTGTTGTGAGACAAGACTCATGCATGAAACCACATCACTCATCGAACATCTGGACACCTGGAGTTTGCCTGGAACCGAGACTGCACCAAGGAAGACTCCTTCTGCTTCTGGTCTCACTATCCTGGAAGTCTTCTTCGTCGTCTGTGTCTGTACTTCTTCCAGGATCTTCAAAAGGCCTATGGCCATCAAGGACACCCAAAGTAATCTCCCTTTGAGTGAAGGAGTCACTCCCCTGCATCTGCAGGCACCGCAATGAAGCTGACCGGTCTGCTGCTCCTGACTTCCCACGAACTTCGAAAGGCTCAGCAACAGAGGTGGTGGTTCTGCAACTCCCTCGAGGCCTGACCTATACTCTGCAATTTTGAGGTCAGTATCCCTCATCGGAACCGCTGGGACCAAACCCCTGTGCACCGCGTTGACTTGCCTTTGCCAAGGCTTGTTGGCTCTGCACTCTAGAGATCTTCAGGCTACTAGAAGCTCCAGAATCTATTCCTGCCAAGTAAAGCATCCTCACTGGTTCTACTGCACCGTGGGCCTTCCTTCTTGGTGAGCTGCTTGAGATCATGCAGAGTCAGTCTAGGATTGCTTGAAGGCTGTGGCTGCCGAGGGCAGGATGGCTAACCACCTCTGGCTTCCATTCCGAGGACGGAATGAACCATGTCATTGTCCCGCACAACCTGGGAAGTCTGCTCAAGACGGTGGCTGGGATAGGGCTGATGCAGCTGGAACTCCCTTCCGTTGCCACGAAAGGGCCGAAAGCTAGACTGGTCACAAAGTGTTGTAGAAAGGCTCAAGGCTCTGGCTGTAGCACAAGAATCCTTCAACCGTTCCAGGGCAGAGTATGCCTTCTTACCAAACAGACGGGAACCATCAAAGGGCATGTCCATCAAATTAGCCTGGATATCGCCAGAGAAACCAGATGATCTAAGCCAGGTGTGGCACTGTAAGGCCACTGTATATTAAATTGCTCTGCCCAGTGAATCAGTTGTGTCAAGTCCACACCTTATAGTGAATTTTGCTGCATCTCTCCTGCCCGTAACTGCCTAGGAGAGCACAGCTCGGGTCTCCTCCAGGACTTGTGGTAGCACTTGTGCAACCGTCTCCCAAAAGGAATGGGATAAATGGCCCAATAAGCATGCTGTATTCACCGACCGCAATGCTAGGCTAGAGGAAAAAAACATCTTCCCATGTGATTCAAACCTCTTGGATTCCATGTCCAGAGGAGCGAAAGGGAACACGCCCATGGGAGGTAAATGCCTGCACCACTAAACTTTCAGAGGTGGGGTGTTGTCTGAAGAACTTTGGGTCGCACGGAGCTGGGTGATGGCGGCATGCTACTGTCCTATTCACAGAAGCCCCTGTGCTAGGCTTGGAGGAAATCTATCCGTGCCTCATTTAAGGGCAGAAGGGGTTCAGAGGTGGAAGCCCTTAGCTGAAGTACTTCAGTCAGGAGATTAGTCCTGACCCGCACAGAAGGATACTCCAGTCCAAGGACCTCAGTTACCCTCCTTACCACCATGGCATATGATGCCCACTCCTCCGTAGCCACAGGTGTTGGAGAAAGCATGTCAGTATCTGGAGATGTATCCAGTTCACTGGCTTCCCCAAGTTCCTCATACCAGTCCATCTGCTCTGATGACACATCCTGGCATTCTAAAGGGTCTATAGACTCTTCCCAGTCCTCTCCTGTACCTGAAACATCATATAAATGCTCAGGCTACAACATAAGTTCTACCTGCACCGGAATCGACCTCAAGCGACGCCGATACGACTCCATGTTGTCAGGCATGAGTATGGTGCTGGAACTGTCGGTGGGTGACAGCAGCTCCGTAGGCATCAACTTCGGGTCCAACAACCAGAAAAGGTTGCTTTGGCACGACTGGCTTTGTCCCGGATCCGTATTCATATTCCCGAGGTCCCACCGGCACTGTGGCCGGAGCCGACGGCGTAGAATCCGATGGAGCCCCTTCTGACCCCATGGGGCCCAAAGGCTCACCAAAGGGGTCAGTCTGATCAAAAACATGGCGCATGGCCTCCAAGAGCTCTTTAATTTAAGTGGGGGTCGCTCTGGCACGAAGTAGACCCTGGCTCCGCAGAACCGTGCCTAGAGAGTCGGTGCTCCTTACCTCATTCGTCGACAGGTGGCAGTCGAGGTGAACACGAAGTTCGCTTGGACTTCTTCTTCTTGTGCCTCATTCCTGAGTGTGCCGAGGACCACTAGTGGAAGGAAGAGGACATAGGGCTCCGGGAGCGGTCCCACTAATTCCTCTTCTTCGATTGGGACCGGGATCTCCACAGAGTCTCGTTGGATGGTGTCGAATGATGAGGAACTTCACAGCCCACTCCCACAAGGCCTATGGAGCCATGGCCCGACAGTCAGAGCACGACTTCGAGTCGTGGTCGCGCTTGAGACACCAAAGGCTCGGGGAATCGGTGACCGACATGGCGTGAAGACAAGTGCCGTACGGTTTAAATCCTATCTTACTCAAAGACAACCCTTGACACACAATGGAAAAGCTTCCAAAGTCGACAAAAAATAGAAAAAGGCCTGTCAAAAAGTGACAGGAGGGGTAGCTCTTCCCAGATCAGCGCTTAACTGTTGCAGAAAGAAAATAACTGACGTCCGCGCGCCGGTGTGGCGCATATATAAGTCACTGCAGCATCATAACCAACACTTTGAAGCTGACAACATCATGTGGAGCCGAATGGAGCCACCAGACCGCGCACGCAAGGGCTACTGCTCGAGCAAAAGTTTCCAGATCCAGCCTGATGCCTGGGAAATTCTAAGGTAAGGAATCTGCAGCTTGAAGTCTCTATCAGATTAGAAGTATTTTTATATATACACTATGTCATTCTCTTTCCCCTAACTTACATCCTAAGGTTGAACTGGTAAAACAAGCTGCTTAACACTCCTCCAAGATAAGCCTGAAGGCTGCTTCCCACAGCTACCACTTTGAGAGCTTTCTATGGTTATCAAATATCGCTAAAATCACCATAAGGGTTGCCTAGATTAGTGCAAGGTGCATCACTTAAATAATTGTGCACCATATACTAATCTAGCCTCATGCAGTGATTACCTGGATGGGTCAGGCTGGCTCTAGTATAGAGCGCTGGGAGATGGGAGATGGATGCGCCTGAATGGGCAGTAACTGAATTAGAAAAAATGTAGGAATGATGAACGGGCGGAGGAGGATTTGGGGGTCTGGGTGGAACTACTTATGAGCTTTGTACATCCAATGGGCTCCCAGGTGTTTTCCACAACTGAGGATGTCATCTCCACTGACACTGATGGATGACAACCCAATTGGAAGGGAAGGGAGAAGAGGTTTCATCTGAGTGTATTGTTCCTGTATTTCTGTGTGGCACGATCTGTATCCTTTCACTTTTCTGTCAAAAGGTTACAGATCTCTATTGTTTCTACTTTTACTTCGCTGAAACCAAAAAAAATGTCTTCAGAAAAATAAAACTTTTCCAAAATACCAGGTAAAGCTATGACTAATGTGACAGTTTAGAAAACATTTTATAGATGTAAAAATAGTATTTACTTAAGACTTAGGTAAAAGTGTTTACAAGCAATGGAGAGAAACTGATGCCATTCTAACATTGTGAGCTTTGGGGCAATATCAACAAACTCCTTGGCTGGGCTGCTGCAGAACAAAGGCTAAGTTAAGGCAAACCTAAATTTCACAGTACTGGGTGTGACATGTGCTCACTATTCGCTCATCCCGTTCAACAAAAAAGTGGTTTAACAGTGAATGAAACAGTTGTCAGGATCTTACCTCCTCATCAGACAGATCTGGTCGAACCCGGCGTTTCTTTCCAGCATAGCGGAGCAGAGAGGTTAGGGCTCTTAAGCCAAAGTCGTAGTGATCCTGCTTTGACAGTTGCTGGACGGCCAAGGAATAAAGTGTGTAGACTTTCTTAGCCAAGATCTATAAACAAACAACAAATGAAAAGAATAGCAAATTTTAAACTCATATACATATAGAAACATTCATATATATATATACTGTAGGAAAGTGTCCCTTTTTGCATGGTTTACCCCCCAACACTTTTTGCCTGACATCTGATGTCTTTTGACTTGATGTGCCCTGGGTCCCAGCCAATCAGGATCCCAGGGCCAGCCTTCTTTCCCAAAACTGTACCTTTGTACCCACAATTGGCACATCTATGGCCACAGGTAAGCCCTTTGTAAAAGGTACCATGGGTACCAAGGGCACTGTGACCAGAAAAGGCCTCTAAGGGCTGCACCACCTATTGTGCCAACCTTAGAGATGCTGTACCTTAACACACACACACTGCCATTGCAGGCTGCGTGTGTGCCATGCCTGCAATCCACTGTCTGAAGCTTAGATAAGTGACCCCTCTAGCAGGGTGCACTAGCCGTCGGGTGAGGGTATGGTGGCATGAGCCCTGTCACCTACGGTTTCTAGTCCATTCTTAGGCATTGTAAGTGTAGTGAAGCCATAAAAAAGTATATGGTCTGGTAGTTGGTCATTATGAACTCGATAGCTCCATAATGGCTTTACTAAAGCCTGGGAAGTTTGGCAGCAAACTTCTCAGCACACAAAACCAACACTGAGGCCAGTGTGGGAATTAATGTAAAATGCACTCAGAGGGCATCTTAGCGATGCCCTGTGAAAAACGAACCGTCCTGGTGTTGTTCCTGAAAGGCTGCCCGCCATTTGCCACCACCAGACACGTTTCTGGACCCCTTGGTAGAGAGCCTGCGCTCAGGGGGGAAGGGGTCTAGAAATACCAACGGACGCATGGGTCTTCAAAACTTTCTTTCACTGCCAGCTAGATCCACGCACAAAGAAGATCGATGCAGCGGGCAATGAATCCTTTGTAACATGTGGTGTTCAAATTAAGCAACAACACCGAAACTAGAGGCTATGTGGTGACAAAATAAATATTTACAGTCTAAGATTACAGGGGCATGATTATTAGCATGACAATCATATATTTTTTTTTGTTTACATTTGTTTATTGAATTACAAACATCAGTATACAACATAGGCTGAGGATTAGTTCCTTCTGACCACACTTTCTTGTGTACCAAGTCATTAAACAGAATATACATTCCACTCAATCTGTACCTTCTGCCCGTTGACGCATTTCAAGTTCTGCAGAGGGGGACGCCACAGGTTTACCCCGGTAAGTGTTCCACCTTTCCCATTTCCTGTCCCATTTTTTTGGGCAACCCCTAGCTACATAAACCTCCGTCTCCGCCAGCATACATCTGTCGAGCTCTGTCATCCAACCACCCGGCCGCGGTGCAGTACCTCTCCCCCATCCCCTAGCAATCTCCCGTTTAGCTAGCGTGTATCCTAACGTCACGAATTGCTTCTCCGCCTCCGTCAGGTCAGTATCCTCCCAAATGTTTAATAGGCCCAATTTCGGCGTCGGAGCAAGCTCCTTAACAATCATATATTTTTAATGGATTCCCACCCATTCAAAAGCATCATGGGGGTCTCTTCTAACAACTCGAACGACATCCACCTAGAGGATCCGTTTTACAATTGCATTTTTATGAGCTACTTCCTTACCATGTGCTTTCTTTGTTTTTATGTCTCCTCCAGTGTGTGACTACAGGGGGGCTCTCCCTCTTTCTCGCCAGTTTTAGCATATTACTTGAGAAACTCGGTGAGTTGAGCTTTCTGCTTCATAGTGTGAATGAGTAGAGCTGATATTAGATGGACACAAGTCCAGCGATGTGCAACTACCTGCGATATAAATCTTTAAGGTAAACTTACCTAGGGTATGGACGACATGTCTGAGTATGGATATGCATACAGTGCGTAGGTCCAACTTTGGCTAGACACCAAATACATGGTGGTGCAAGGGAGCTGATGGCCAGCACTGTGTAAATAATGGCTATATTTCATGCAGAAGTAATGAGACTCTCTGCTTGTATTATCCCCTACAGTACAACGAGAGTGTTACATAGGGATACCCTCCTGGTGGGGAAAACTGGTTCCTAGGGCTACCATATCCTGGTATCGAGGGCGAAAAACACTATTGGGATCAGAAAGATCCTGAAGAATGCCGGCGTGACCCTACAATGCGGGCACCACGAAAACGGCAGAAACATGTCGACGATTTGGCAGTAAGAAGGGGATTAGGAATTCTTAATTCTTTCCTGTCCCCACCATCCTTCACATTTGTTTTAGCTCGGGCCGGAGGGTCCAGGAATACATTTTTGATTAGTGATACCTCCGAGCTAGTTCCAACCTTCACTGCACTTTTTCTTTTGGTGATCCATTTATATTTTGGCAAGAAATATTTGCATATTTTACGTGTTTTGTATTGTCTTCCCCTCCCTTTTGCTTCACCCCAGGCATTGGTCAGTGAAGGGATGTACTGAAGCAAGCCCAATGATGAAGCATGTTACAACCTTGTGAGTGAGGGCAGTATTTTCCCACTTAGCAAGTGCCACCACCGAGATCATTACTCTCTACTCCTCTTTGTGTGTATCTTCCAGAAACAAAGCCCATCCCAGGCAGAGGTACCATACCTTCTACCCCAGGATGGGCTGGGTCCACGAACGGGAAGCTTCAAAGCCCTGACGCCTTTGTAAGCTGTGCCTGCCTTTTGCAGCCCCCAGCAATTGACCCTCACCGGTTCTGACTCCTACTCTGGGCAAGAGAATCGTCGGGAAAACCGAGCTAGGAGAAGAGGTGAGCCCTCAGTCAAAAAGGAAACCCCCTTTGGGTCAATTCACACTAGACACACCACTCTTAAAACATGGAACCTCTAAACACCAGTAGGACAACAATGGACAAAGGGAAAATGCAATCAAAAAAAATATACAAAGATTAAAAAGATACAAATGTATTCATTAGAAAAATTGCAAGTATCTAACAATCACAATCATCACATAATGTAAAAAATATTTTTTTTCCATAAAACTTAGACAATCCCTATCTGGACTGCATGAAACAATACAAACACAAAAGAGCTTTGTCACATTAATACAGAGAATTGGGAACACAAAAGGGAAAAATAATTCCAATTCACAGAGAAGTACTACTAAATCAAAAGCAGATCAATTGTCATCATTAAGAACAAATGATGACAATTGATCTGCTCTAGGGAACAGCTGTGCCTTGGGCAGAAGGTCTGCCCCTCTCTTGAAGGCCTTAGGCAGCAAGCAAGCAAGCTGCTGCAATGGAGAAGGGAGATATCAGTTGCTCCCACAAGGTCTATTGGGAGAAAGGACTCCTGTACACTGAGGCCAGAGAACCCAGACCTGGTGCCACTAGGAAAGTGGTAGTGCCTCAGCTGTATTGGGAGTTTCTACTCACTCTAGCCCATGACATCCCTCTGGCTGGACACCTGGGTCAGAGCAATACGTGGGAAAGATTGGTCACCCACTTCTATTGGCCCCAGATGTCCCAAAAGGTGAAGGAGTTTGTAAGCTCCTGTGTTACCTGTCAAGCCAGTGGCAAGACAGGAGGACACCCAGAGGCCCCCTTAATTCCACTACCAGTGGTTGGGGTAACCTTTGAGAGGGTAGGAGTGTATATACTGGGTCCACTTGAACCTTCCATAGCCTCAGGAAACAATTTAATATTAATAGTAGTGGATCATGCTACTAGGTATCCTGAAGCCATTCCCCTTAGGATTACTACAGCCCCTGTGGTAGCCAAGGCCCTCATTGGTGTCTTCAAAAGGGTAGGAATCCCTAAAGAGGTAATATCAGACAGACTCTCCAACCTCCTGTCTGCATACATAAAACACATGTGAGTATGGGGTGATCTACAAGTTCACAATACCTTACCACCCACAAACCAATGGCCTTGTTGAAAGAATCAATAAGACATTGAAAGGCATGATAATGGGACTCCCTGGAAGGCTCAAAAGGAGATGGGATATTCTGTTGCCCTGGCTGCCTTTTGCCTACAGGCAGGTGCATCAGAGGGGAGTGGGGTGTTCACCCTTTGAACTTCTGTTTGGCCACCCTGTAAGGGGGGCATTCTCACTTGTGAGGAAAGGATGGGAAAAACCCCATCATGTACCAAAACAAGATGTGGTGGACTATGTACTAGGCCTTCATTCCAGGATGGCAGAGTACATGTAGAAAGCAATAAAGAATCTTGAGGCCAGCCAGGAACTCCAGAAGCTCTGATATGACAAGAAAGATGCACTGGTAGAATTTCAACCAGGGCTACAAGTGTGGGTTTTGAAGCCAGTGGCACTAAGGGCTCTACAGGACAAATGGAGTGGCACTAACCCTATCCTCAAAAACAAGAGTGAGGACACCTACTTGGGGGACTTGGGCACTAGGAGGTCTCACAAAAGGGTGATACATGTGTACCGCCTCAAGCCCTATTGTGACAGGCCTGTGACCATGCTGATGGTTACTGATGAGGATCAGGAGACAGAGAGTGAACCTCTCCCTGACCTCCTCTCTTACAGCCCCCAAGATGGGTCAGTAGATGGTGTTGTCTATTCAGACACCCTCTCTGCCCAACAGCAGGCTGATTGCAGACAGGTTTTTCAGCAGTATGCACAGCTCTTTTCCTTAAGCCCTGGTCAGATTCCCTGGTCTACCCATGATGTGGACACTGTAGATAGCTGGCCTGTAAAAAATATATATATTGTCAGTCCAATCAAGTAATGGCAAGCATCAAACCTGAGGTCAGCAAGATGCTGGATTTGGGGGTCATTGAGCCATTTGAGAGTCCCTGGGCCAGCCCAGTGGTCCTAGTCTCCAAACGTCATCCACAAGGAGGAAATAGAGAAATTAGTTCTTGTGTGGACTACAGAGCCCTCAATATTGTCACCAAGACAGATGCACACCCCATCCCCAGAGCTGATGAACTGATAGATAAGGTAGGGGCTGCCAAATACTTAAGTACCTTTGACTTAACTGCAGGGTACTGCCAAACTGGCATGGCCCCTGAAGCAAACGAAAAGACAGCATTCTCTACACCTGATGGGCACTTCCAGTTCACTGTGATGCCATTAGTTCTAAAGAATGCCCCTGCCACCTTCCAAAGGTTGGTGAATCAAGTACTTGCTGGGTTGGAAGGCTTTAGATGATATTACTGTGTTTAGCTCTTCCTGACAGGATCACCTGGTCCATCTGTGGTATGTTTTACAGGCTCTGCAAGCTGCAGGCCTAACTATCAAGGTATCCATATGCCAAATAGGACAGGGAAGTAAAAGTTACTTACCCTAAGTACGTGAAATCGGGTAGAGACACAGTCTAGCCGCAGAGTCATTAACTTTCACATTTTTCCCAGGAGCCAGTCTGGATACGGACATTTTTTAGCAGTACCTCTGAACGCCGGGAGACGGCGTTGTACGGCTCTGCAATGACGTCGACTCCGAACATGACGTCAGTGGAGCCATATAAGTACCCTCCGCCGCGCGGACGTCCGTTTCTTCTGTGAAACCTTTTGCGCCAGAACACGGAAGCACAATAGAAACTGGTTGTGGAAACAGTGTAAAAAAAGATAAAAAATCTTTGAAACATTAATAAAAAAGAAACATCAAATGGTTTGTTAATACCAGACATGGATTTTAAAGAAAACCCCAAAAGAATCAACGAAGCACAGGGCTAAGTAAAAGCCTATGCCCTAGTGTATAACCCTCATGGAAGGGCAGAAAACCTTATACTCTATAGACCATTCACCAATGGTAATGAATGGCATGGTAATAGCAAGCACAACCTATAAAAACAACACTCAGCTGTTTGTGGAATCACATCTTTGCGTGACATAATGAAATTGACAATAGAAGGTATGATGGTACTAAACAAAGACTCTCAAAGAAAGAACAAATAAATCAATACTGCCCACTGGTGTGTAATCCAGTGTGAAAGAGTAAACACCCCCCACCCTACCATCCACACACATTTGGAAATGGATAGCATGGCAATATCTAGACAAAACCTATTTGGCCAGGCCAAGTGGTCTGTTGAGTCCCAACATAAGTTGCAATAGTGATCCCTTGTATATAAAACCAGTACTGAAAATGGGTATAACCCTTACCTCATAGGTCGTTCGCGGAGTGGGGAGGATGGTCAGGGAGTTAATGAATCTGAGGCTAGACTGTCTCTACACCAGGTATCATGTTACCAAAGGTAAGTAACTTTGATATCTGATACAGACATCTAGCTGCAGATTCCTTAACTTTTGAAATAAATACCATAGCTATACCCCACTGGAGGAGGGTCTGTGAACTAATACTACAATAGTTCTCAAGGGGAACCAGGCAGTCAAAACAACCAACCAACCAAAAGTACGCAGGAATAGCAGAACGATCGCTTTGCTCTTAATATAATACATGATCACTGTCACAGAACATATAAATAAAAAACAACTTTACAGGTCAAAAAATCAGCCCTTAAGGGAAACGGGGGAAAACCCCTAAAGAACTATCTGTCAGATAACAGAAGTCATCCCATATCACCCAAAGGGGAAAGAAAACTCGATGATCAAGAAAGGGTCAGCTGTATGGCAAAAGCCATGTAATCTGCATTGTCCATGACAAAAAAGAAAATCAGAAAAAATAATTGTCCTGATAAAAACCCAAAGAAGGACTTTCAGAACCCATTTCCCCAAAGGAGAGATGAACAACACCTCCTTGGTATAAAGAATGTACTTTGGACGAAATGAGCATTCATATTCATCAAATGCGGCAATTATATAACATCTTGCTACAAATATGTATATATGGACATAAATATACATACAAACATAAATGTTCCACCAGATACTCTGACTGGCCCAGCAATTCACCGAATTTCACTGGCCAATAACTACTGCCAGATTGCAAGAACGTATAAAGATTGCCCTTGTACGGCCTTCAGTGTCATAGTCTGAAAGACTGAACACAACCTTGAGATACAAGTAAGCTCAAAATATCAAGACAAGCGAGAAAAAGAGAATCAACCGCATCTTTGATTAAAACTTCTTTCTGTTCCCTTTTCCTTTTTTTTTGAAGAACAATATGTATAACACATATGATATACTCTGTATACCTAATAACTAACTGGAACTGAGAACCAGTTTCATAAAGCGCTTTACAATATTTTTGAAAATGGTAACGCACCTATTAGCACACCTGTGAACAAGCCCACATGACCACACCTGTGATACAGGACAAATATGATCATAAGTTCAACAATTAAGTGAAACAAAGCAGCACATTAAATCATGTATATCCCACTCTGACATGAAAAGTTCAGCAAAATATACCCAACCAAGTAAAGAAAGGGTAGTATGCCACCAATACAATACCGCAGGTGGATTGCGGTACGAAACAGCTGTCTGTTATAAAGAACTGACATCACAAGAAACAACAGTCATGAGTCCTCATGAATTAAGGAATGCAGAAAACGCATCTTCTCCAAAAGACAGGTAATGCTGATCTGACAGACTCACGCATATCAAGAATATCATCGGAAGAAGAAAAGCTTATTATAAAGTCGAAAATCCTCCTATTATAAAAGTGTTTCCTAAGATTTTTAGAGACGAATTGGCGGTCTTGTTGGCGACCAAAAATGGCCAAACACTTTAGGACATATTGTCTGAAGTCAAGGACAAAAACCCATCATAAATCTTTGGTTGCCAATTTACAGCATCACAATATGGAGCAGGCATAGGAATTGCCTGCAGATGAGATTTTATGCCTTTACTAGACACTGACACTGTTACTTTATCCTAAAGGAAGAAGTCCCAGGCAAAGTAGCATTCAAACAATGCAAACATATACTCTGAGTCAGAGCAATGCTTCAACTTACTGAAGCACCCGATTACTCCAAGAGTAGATCAAAGAGTCACTATACACCAGACTACAACTGACATAATAATATGACTCTAAAAGAGCACTGAAGAAGAAAGCCATGCAACTTGCATACTGAACTGCTTCTAAGAAGCATGTAACAGATCTGCTTCCATACAGGAAGACACCCCTCTTACTAGCCTCTTGAGCAGAAAAATCACCCTCAGTGGCCAGGAAACAAAGGGAACCTCCCGTACTCATTTAAATCAATACGCAAATAAAAAGTAAATGGTACTACCCCTCACCAGAGTACACGTGGTAGTACTAAAATCGAAACTGGACATATACAACATCGTAATAAGGTTACTCCTTGACCTACAAAGACATATATCCCAAGACTAGGGACAAGCAAAGCACATGTGACAGAAAATATAGGACTACGAGTCTGTAGTTCTCCGTCTTTCATGGAAACGTTTCAACGCCACATTCCGCCTGATCGCCAAAAAGACAGGCACCATCAAATGGAATATCGGCCAAAGCCGACTGGACAGCCCCTGAGAAACCCGAAGATGCCAACCAAGCCTGATGCCTTAGTGCCACTGCAGATGCCATGGCCCAACCCACAGAATCCGTCGTGTCCATGACACGTCTGCTGACCATCTCAAATTAAGTTGCCCACCTCAGCACAGAGGTTATCCGGAAGAGATGGGAGCATGTTCTGTAAAGAATCCCATACAGCATATGAAAAGCACCCGAGCACACAGCACGTGTTAGTGGCTCTCAATGCTGTGCTTACTGAAGCAAATATATGCTTACCACAAGCATCACGACTCCAAGCATCCTTACCCACCGGAGTCTTAGGAGTAGAATCTACATCCTGGGAAGACGTCGCAGCCTGAGTCACCAGGCCACTAGTGGAAAGATGTCTATGCAAAGAAACTGGGCACCCACGTACAGGTAAATGGCTACTTGCAACATCACGGTCCACAGAGACACCCGACTCAGGCTTAGCCCAGGCACCTAATAAAAAGTCAAATAGGGTCTCACTATATGGAAGAACAGGCTCAACTCCCGTCTGTCCCTGGCAAAAGATTTCAAACAGTGTCTGTAGACCTCTGCACCGTGGGCAGTGACAAGTCTAAAACTGCAGCCACTTTCCTCAGCAAGGAGGAACTTGCCCGTGGCAAGACTAGCGGGAGAAAGTAACCCCGAGGCTGGCGAAGAATCAAGCCCACTAGCCTCACCAAGAGCTGTAAGCCAGCTCTCCTTCACCTGAATCTTGGAAATGGGCTGAAGAAGCCGAGCCCCAGTCGATACAGGTGGACCTCCCAACGCCTCTACCTGGAAAGGGGCCATAAATTGTACAATCCCCTCAGTTTGCACAGCCGAATCCGCATTCGACGCCATACGAGGCCGGAGCGGCGTCCTCAAAACGTCGGCTGTGGGAGGAGAGGAGACTTCGACTGCTGACATCAATGTAGGAGTCCTTTGATCAAAGACTGGCGTTGTAGGCAACGATCCGAAGGACTATGAGCCTGCGCTAAAGCGACACCAGCCGACACCGACAGGCGCCGATCCATCGACTCCGATGGCCCAACCGTCACTGAGGACAAATTCTCCTACGGCATCCCACTCACCTCCTTGGGGCCTAGAGGCGCTCCAGAGGGAGATGGGGTTCTAAATATGAGGTGTAAGGAATCATAATATTCCCTCATCTGAGCCATCAACGCACCGGCTCCCGGAAACACAGGGAGACGCGGTACGGAGTCATGCACGTCTTCCTCAGCTGTCGAACAGGAGGAGCCATGGGAGACAGAGTCTCCACGCGGTGAAGTCCGAAAATACAGCGACTTCAACCACCCCTTACCTTTTGACTTCCCTGGAGAACAACGTCCCCCAGACAAGACCAGCTTCAGCTCCTAGATTAACCCTGCCAATGTTCTTCCCGGGACAACAAAGACAGAGGCTGGGAAGCCTCTGAGGACAGTGATACACGCACCGCCTTCAACTTCAAACGCTGCTCCTTCATCAACTTTGGTTTTAGCTTGTGGCGGGAACCACAATCCTCGGCTTGGGACAGCCCATGCCGATGCAGATGGCCTTTCCAGATTTTTCCACTTAGACAATAAAGACTCACTAGGGAAAGGTTAGTCTCATCCTCTTTTGTTTTTTGGGAGGGAGGGGGGGGGGGGAGTTTAGGAAAGTGCCCGCCTTTTTGCATGGTTATCCCCCACTTTTTGCCTGACATCTGATGCAACTTGACTTGATGTGCCCTGGGTCCCTGCCAATCGGGTTCCCAAGGCCGGAGTTATCTCCCAAAACTGCATCTTTGGCTTTGTACTTACAATTGGCACATCTCTTGCCACAGATAAGTCCTTTGTAAAAGGTACCATGGGTACCAAGGGCACTGTGACCAGGGAAGGCCTCTAAGGGCTTCAGCACCTATTGTGCCACCCTTAGAGACCCTATACCTTGACAGTCACACACTGCCATTACAGGCTGCGTGTTTTGGTGCAGAGAAAGGTGAAGAGTCAACATTGCACACATCCCTCTGTGCCATGCCACAACCCACTGCCTGGGCCCTAGGTAAGTCACCCCTCTAGCAGGGTGAAACAGCCCTCAGGTGAGGGTACAGTGGCATGAGCCTTGAACTCCTACAGTGTCTAAGCCTTTTCTTAGACATTGTAAGTGTAGTAAAGCCATAAAAAATATATGGTCTGGTAGTTGGTCATTACGAACTCCACAGCTCCATAATGGCTTTACTAAAACTTGGGAACGGCTTTCGCATTAATTTTGGTAGGATTAGCAATTTTAATTTTCTTTCTGGTGTGGGGTACGCTTTTTTGAGTGTTGTATCTAGTGTAGGCCCCAAAAATGTTATTCTTTGTTATGGTTATAGAACTGACTTCTGTGGCTTCAGTGTGAGGTCCAGATTGCTGAAGAGGTTCACGTAGGCGGCTGTTGATCTTTGTGCGGCATGTCAGGAGGGTGCTCTGACTAACCAGTCGTTGAGATAAGGAAACACCTGAGTTTTTTTTTGTCTCAGAAAAGCCGCAACAGGTGCTAAGTACTATCTGAAAATGCGAGGGGTGTATTTTAGGCCAAAAGAGAGTACCTTAAACTGGTAATGGCTACTGTGAATCTTAGAAATTTTCAATGTCTTGGGTGGATGGGGATATGAAAACATGCATCTCGGAGATCGAGGGTTGACATATAGTCTCCTTGGTGTAGGAGCTGCAATAAATCCCGCAGTGTTACCATGTGGAACAACTTCTTCTTGAGATAGGTGTTCATGTTTCCCAAGTCCAAGATTGGTGGCCACTCCTTTGACTTCTTTTGGGCCAAGAAAAAAATGGGAATATAAACCTTTTCCTTTCTGAGCTACAGGAACCTGCTCTAGAGCTCCTTTTCTTTTTTAAACAAATTTTATTTAAGGTTTTAGTGATAGTACAGCGTGGCCTGAAAGGCCCATACATCAACAAAATACAATACAGTTTTATGGCGTACCAATATTTCAAAAATAGAACAGAAGCTGCACCAATGAAAACCTAGGCACAGACCAGGTATCCCCTCATCCCCCCCGTTCCCAACCAACTGCTAGAGTGTGGCATCAGGATGATTAGAACTGCCCATTCTAGGTGCGACCATGACTATAAAGCATTTCCTGCTCGATAAGGGATTCCGGAGAATCCACGGATGGCAAGTCTATACCCCTGGATTCTGCGCACTGTTTCCATATTCTAGTGTGCTTCTGTGGCTATTGCTACTTTTCTGAGCAAGGGTTTAACCTCCAACCTGAGGAGTTGCACATGTTTTTGTGTAGAGTTTTGGGGTGGGACTGGTGGCGGTTTTTGGGTGAATTCTACTGTATGACCGAATTGAATTAGGTCCAAGGCTCATTGGTCGGTTATGATTTCCTGCCAGTGTTGAAGGTGATTGATTATCCTCCCTCCGAGGCACGTTGCAGGAAGCTGGGGAGAAGCCAGTGCGTGTAATTCATTATTGACGGCAGCCAGTGTCCTTTCATTGCCGTCCCTATTTTAACCCATGGAAGTGGTCTAGTATAAGCCGCCTGTGACAGTTGTCTTTGCTGGCATTGGGGACTAAACTGCTGAGAAGCAGTTTGATATGCTGGGTAGCGATATTATTGGTAGCCTATTCTATAGGAGGGTTGTCCTCTTCCCCATGTGCCTCGAAAAGGAATTTTCCTGTATTGCAGAGTTTCACAATGAACTGGCCGTGTCACTGTCTGTTTTGATGGCCTGGAGAGCGTCATCAACATGTTTGCCGAAGAGGGCTTTGCTATCATAAGGAACGTCTAAGATCTTACTTTGAACCTCTGGTCTAAAGGAGGTGGTCTTCAGCCAGCCCTGTCTCCTTCAAACTGCGGCTCCTGCTAGTTGTTGAAAGTCAGTACTGACAATATCTATGGCGAAATCAATGATCTCACATTAAGAGCGCTCCCCTTCCTGTAAGATGTTTTTGGCCACAGCCTTCACACCAGTAGGAAGTTTGTCGATGTATGGAGCGATATCGGACCACATCTGGCCATCGTATCTCCCAAGAACAGCCAAATATTTTTCCGCCCTTACTGTAAGTGCTGACATTGAAAAAAACGATTTCCGATGGTATCAAGGTGCCTACCTTCTCTGTTCAGAGTTGCTGAAATAGGTGCCGAAGGTTTTTTTTGAACGACGCTGTGCCACCTGTGCAATCACAGAATTTGGTTTGGGATGCCCAATGAGACAGGCAGGAGAATCTTCCAGGGCTTTGCATTTCTCATCCAGCCATGGTAACACAGAAGCTACTATGGCCGGATTTTTCATTGTTTTTAAGCCCTCATCCCAGATGAAATGGACAATGAGCATAGCCCTGATGCTCTTTTAGAAGGGCTCTTTAAAATCGTAGAGAAGACAGTCTGTCTGTTTTGTAGGCATGGGAAGTTTGAATCTCCTTTCTGCCCTTTCTAGGAGGTTATGGAAGCCCCTTATGTCCTCAGGAGGTGAATCGCAGGAAGAGGCATTGGAGATGATGGCGCTGGTATAGGATAGTCATCCCACTCTTTATGAGCTTCATGCAGCTTCCCCTCCTCGCTGTCATTATCTGAAGATGGAGGATCCTGGAGGGGAACAGTTTGCGGAGTATGCCTCATATATGAAGGCAGAAGTAATGGCCTTGGAGATTGAAGGATGGACAGCTGCACAGGTGGAGACTTTACAGATGAATGAGTCTGCCTAGTGGAAGGTGACGTTGGTGGGAAACGCTTTAGGTAGTCTGTTATCATAAACTGTAAGTCAGATACTGGCGATGAAGGAAGACATACCATCTCCTAGTGATATTGCTGGTGGAATTGGCTTGAGGAGGGTAATATCCCTAGTCATGATATTCGTTGTCATCCAACTGCTGATATTTGATGTGCAGCTCTGATGTACTTTACGCAATGCAAAAAGGAACCATCATCATCGGAATCATCCTCATCGAAGAGGTGGGCAGGTAGCAAAGTTGACACCTTACTGGGTGATATATGCTCTGGTGTGAGATGCTTGAACATCTCTTGTTTTTTAATCTTTTCTTCAGATTTTTCTCTTCTCTACGAGGTCATCGATGAGGTTGTTGTCGAGGTCATTGATGAAGTTTACAGTGACAATGTAGTTGTGGCAGATTTCCTCGTCAACAGGAGTGTTGTCGTCGATGCTGGAATTATCTACAGCGTCGATGGTATGTGAGCTTGAGTAGTCGACGAAGAGGTCTTCGTCAAGCAGGACATGGCTGTAGACAGTGTAGTTACAGTTATGGTAGTTGATGTCAGATGCTGCGATGGTTGCCTTCGTCGTTGACAGCCTAAACAATGATTTTGTCATCAACGGTGGAAAACTCGTTGATAATCGCTCCGTCGGCGGAACCGCCAACGGTATTTTAAATTTGTGGAGAAAGTGAGGCAGAGGAGTTAGGGAGTAAGAACTTGATTTTTCTGGTCTTTTTGAAGAAAAAGCTGATTCTGTCTGCCATTTTTGCTGTTTTGAGGAAACCTCCTTCCCCTGTACTGACATAGATGGACTGTGCTCTCTGTGAGACCTATCAGATCAACGCCATCGCCTCATTGTGCTTCCACACGCCCTTCCTGCTTTGAAAGACATTCACACGAATCCCCTCCGAATCCAGAAAAACAGTCACCCACACACTCATCAGCAGCAGACTTGACTACGGCATCGCACTCTATGCAGGCGTCACCTAGAAACTCCTCAGGAAACTTCAGAGCTTTCAAAACGACGCAGCCAGACTAGTCCTCAACATCCCTCGCCGCAGCCACATCTCCGAACACCTCCAAGAACTCCACTGGCTCCTAGTCAACAAAAGAATCACCTTCAAGCTCCTCACTCATGCCTACAAAGCCCTCTACTGAGCAGGACCAGCATACCTGAACCACTGTCTCTCATTTCACATCCCCACCAGACATCTCTACTCCACCCATCTGGCTTTAGCCACTGTCCCTCGGATCCACAAGACAAGAACCGGAGGGAGATCCTTCTCCTACCTTGCCGCCAAGACTTAGAAAACCTGCCTACCCACCTCAGATAATGCCCGTCGCTGATTCAATTCAGGAAGGACCTCAAGACCTGGCTCTTCAAGTGAACACCTAAGCGTAGACGGGCCAGCAGCCACCCCACCTCCCCTCCCAGCGCCTTGAGACCCTCACTGGTAAGTAGCCACCCTTTACAAACCTTGATTGATTGATTTGTTTAGAGGCTTTTTTAGGTGGAGAGGAATGACAGTCTGAAGCGTCTCTCTCTCTCTCTCTCTTTTCTTAGACCTCCTTGAGGAAGATGAAGAATCCTCACTATCATCATTATCTCACACTAGCTCCTTTTTAGTTGTAAGTTTCTGGAGAGAGAAAAATAGTCTCCCTTCACAGTCTTTTAAGGTTTTTGAAGAAAAGGTACAACATACTTTGCAGTCCTTGGCCTTGTGAGATAGATATAGGCAATAAATACAATATTGATAAGGGTCATCAGAATAAGGCCTCCTCTTGCCACAAGTGCCACACGACCGGACAGACCTTTCTTTGCCTTTTCTGTCATTTCCAGAGTCAGATTTGGAGCAAGAGAAATAAAATGTATATAGATACATGTCTGAGGTAATATAGCGATGAAAATACTCTGAAACAGGTAGAACTGAGCAGAGCTTAGTGGAGACTCCCTCACACGAAGTGCAGAAAATCTGAGGGACTGGAGCTTCTCACAGGAGTGTTTCAAAGGGCGGTGCAACCTAATTGGTTGGAACTAGGGCCTTTCTAGTCTATACCTATCATCACACTGTTTTTCAAATGTACTGTGGGTCTCCCATCTCGATTACGGGGATTATTTAAACATGAGGATCTATGAAAGATCCAATACTGGAGTAATGTGAATAACTCTAAGGAAACTGTACAATACAGCAGAAGAGAAGAGCATACACCTGAAATTAAATTATCTTTCTTAAATAGTTCCATCACTTGAACTTTGAGGATGAATTCTTTGCCCAAGTTCACACAAGTATTAGCCTTACTTTGGAAGTTTTATGATTAAATACTTTGGAAGTATTATGATTAAGAAGTGAAAAATTCTGTTCTTTGGACAGTTTCTTACTTGGTCAATCTTGACGCGAATATCAGACCTTCAAAATAGGGCCAAGTTAGAGAGTCAATATTTGAAGTTTGCTCGTCATGTGTTGCTTGTGCATCCTTCCTTAGAAAAAATTCAGCTACTCCTTTCCATCTTTGCAATTTTCCTAAGTAAAATTAAATCTGAAAAACTATAACCGACACACAGTCATAAGATTTAGGAGCTGTACCTTGCAGTTGTTGAAACCTTCCCCAAATAGAATTATTTCAGCAATGAGGGTGGAATCGGGTACGACCATTGAGATGGGACGGAACATTGATTTCAGGTTGTCAGGAAGCTCTGTACGCCCAGCATAACCTGCCACAAGACCAAGAAAAGTTACACTTTACTGTGAAAGGTATTACAGACAGTGGCTCACAGAAGGAAACCACCACAGAGAAACACTTATTGGTTATATCGCCAAGTGGGGAAAGTATATTACACAGGCAAGATAGAGACAGCATATTGTACCTCTTCCTTGACTAACTTTCTAAACATAACATTCCTTATACAGTGGACACAGGTGTATGGAGTAAAGGTGCAATAACAATTCAATTAGACAATTACAGGGGGGGAATCAGCTAAACCAGAGGCTTACTCCTATTCTGCGAACACAGCAGTCCATTATGTGATTAAAAGGACACTTACTTGTCACATCCAATCAGGCACACTGAAACATATACTGCTAAGAAGAGTGTGTCCTCTCATTAAACCAACAGTTATCTCAGCATTAATGTTCAGGGAAGGGGAATTTTTCAGCTTAAAAGTAAAATGATTTTCCTCCAGGTTTCATCTGCAGGAGTGTATGCGGATAACTCGAGTGCTCCTTAGCTATTGTTAAACTCTTCTTGCATACAGAGCAAAAGAATACAAATAAAAGTACACCTACCTGGGTTCATAGTGATGAAAATACCACAAGACCAGACGAGGTTGATTTCCTTGCCTTCAAAGACAAAGCGGGTGAGGTTGGCAGTAAGGGCAGTCAAGATGGAAAGGATTTGCTGGGCCACAACAGATAGTACCTCAATGTTGATGCGGTTGAATTCATCAAAGCAGCCCCAAGCCCCTGTCTGGAAATAAACACAATAAGCATTGGCTATGCCAATAGGTCTGGTTTATGAATTACAGCCCCTCTTAATAGTGCCTAACAAGAATCATCACAGTTAAATTCTACTCCCAAGGTTTGTCAGAGTGGGTGACCAACACCATAAAACTTGCCTATCAGGGTTATCTGTGAGATATGTAACCAAATACCTTTATAAAGTCAGGAACATATTGTGACAACAATCCACTCTTAGAGGCCATATTATGTTGCCCTTAAGGTTTTCACAATAAATAAGCCAGGCCTCCGGCCTTAGTAATACCCTTTCATAATAAATAGGCCAGACCTATGGCACTGAGCATAACATTTACATGCATATCAATCGTGCCTATAGCTGTTATTGTTGTCTTGTCACCATAACCAACTCAGGCCGATTGTACTGAGCATAAGCTTTCCTCGAAGGGTACCAATAGCCAGATAGCTACAAAATTGAACATGTATACAAAATTACAGTTGGCAAAGCAAAATAGTATCTCTCCTCATCAAGTTTAACAAAGATTCCCACAGTGCAAGTTTTCTACACTCAAGGTTTGCCAGTGGGGTAACCAACACCCAAACCCCAGCCTATTAATTTAATCTATGAGATTCCACTTAACAAAAAACCTACCTGTAGGCTTGAATTCAAAGTAATACAATCCACACATAAATGCTTATTGACTTGAACATATGCTTTTCACAATCAGTATGTCAGGCCTCCAGACTTTATAACGTTTCATAATACAGACGCAGGCATATAGCCTTTATCATTGGCTTGTCACCATAACCAACTTAAGCCCATTGTACTGAGCGTAATCTTTCCACAAGGCAATCATTCACCATATAATCATAAAAGTACAAATATGCACAAAGTTTCAGTTGGCGAAGCAAAAGACCCTCCGCTAAGAGAGCCTACCAAGGAATACTGTAGTGTATATCTTCTATCCCCACTCTGTTCAAGTGGATCACTAACATCAAAACTTTTGCCTACTACAGTAATATGTGAAATTCTATGTAACAAGTGCATGCTTTAGGACAGTGCAATAACAATCAATTCTTTAAGCGAGGTTATGTCATTAATCTAGTACAATGATACTCAAAGTACGGCCCGGGGGCCGCTTGCAGCCCTTTTGACCTTTAAATGCGGCCCCCTTGGTGTACAGCAGCACCAGCTGTGGTTTATTTGCTAGCACTAATATTTAGAAAAAGATGTTAAATAAATTAGCAAGCATTTATTAACCTGAAAATAAATGCTTGCCTGTATATTTAACATGTTTTTTAACCTCACTACACAATCCATGACCCACCCAGACCCCCTCCGGCCACCCTGCTGGCCTCAGTGCGGCTCACGGGCACACCACAAACCGTACTTTGTGGCCCCATGGCAAATGTTTGTGAGTACCCATTATCTAGTATAATGAAACATCTTATGTGGATGTAAATTTACATGCATGATGATTGTTATTGATAACCCAGATGCAGTGCCTAATAAAAACAAGTTTAAAAACAAAACTATCAATCCTTCAAAGCTTATTTCGCTTAAAGCATGCTTTTGACAATAAGTAGGTCTGGCCCACTGATTTGGTCATAATGTTTCATAATAAACAGGTCAAAACTTTGAAATATGGCAAGCTTTTCCCAAAGAACTGATGAAGCCTTCACCCTTTACAATTGGCATTAAACTTTACCACTATTCAAGTGCACATAAACTGGCAACTAGCATGCATACAGTTATAAATTACATGTAGAAAACTACAGCTTGCAAAACAATATACAACCCCTCTCAACATAACCCCAGCAAGAAACATCACAGTGAACCCCCAAACCCCCCACATTTGTTAGAGTGGGTGGCTAACATCAAAACCCTTGCCTACTACTAAGTTAATCTTTGAGATTTCATGCAACAAAACAATTATCTGTAGGCTTTAATATACAGTAATTCACAATTCACACATAAATGGCTTTCAACTGTAACAAGTCAGAAGAACGAGTAACTTACCTTTGGTAATGCCTTATCTGATAGAGACAATATCTAGTAGCAGATTCCTTACCTTTGAATTTCCCCAAGGAGTCAGATTGGATCCAGAAGATTTTTCGTAAGCAGTACCCCTCCTGGTAGGTGGCGTCGGTTGGCGCCACATGTTGTCATCAGCGCTACAACGGACGTCCTCTTCACTTACATCGGTGCCACCTTGGCACGCTAAATTCAGTTACTTTTCACGACTATCCACGCAAGAAACACGGAGCTATGAAGTACATTGAAACTAGTGTGTTCGAACTAGGGCCTTGAAAGGGAAATCTGTCCGCAGAGCAGAGAGGATTAGTGAGTCTGTAAGGAGTCTATACCAGATAAGGTGTTACCGAAGGTAAGTAACTTGTACATCTGATACAGACATCTAGCCGCAGATTCCTTACCTTTGAATACATACCCAAACAATACCATCCCCGGTAGTGGGTCTGCTGACAAATTCAGACTAAGAATTACTGCAGGAACCAAATGGACGAAGTGCCTGTCTTTCCAGGCAGTAATGCTTGCTAAACATGTACAGTGACGCCCACGTTGCTGCCTGACAGAATTAAATGACTGGCACTCCACGGGTTAACGCAGTAGTCGCAGTCTTCGCTCTGGTGGAATTAGCTCAAAAGCCTTGAGGAGGTTGCTTCTTGGCCAGAGCGTAGTAGATCTTGATGCAGAGAACGACCCATCAAGAGATGGTCTGTTACTGCACCGCCTAACCTTTCTTAGCACCTACATAACCCCACGAAGAGTTGGTCATCCAGCCAGAACACTAGTGTGCGGTCATGGTACAACGGCAATGCTCTTTTTTGGTCCAGATTGTGGAGTTGCTCCTCTTCTTTACAGGGATGTGTAGGAGTGTAGAAAGTGGGCAAGGTGACAGATTGTGTTTCGCTCTCATTAGAGCTCTCCAGATAGGTATAGCTTTGTCCAGACACAAGGGAGCACCCAGTGTAAGTCAAAACTAATGAGAGCGAAACACGTATACAGGGTTGCTTTTATTAATTTCAGGTTGGCTTGGATGGTATTTCACCAATCCAAAGCTGTAATACTGTACCTGGAGTGGTAAAAGGCTTTGGTTAGTTTACAGATCGGCATGGATAGTACTGTGATAATCCTATGCTTAAAGACTTTACTGTGGAAAAATGGCAAAAGACTTTGTCTTATTCGGTCTCGGCATGGATGGCACTGTGTTAGTCCTATGCTGAAAGACTTTGATAGAAAAGCAGACATTTGAGGTGAGCAAATTTAGAGTGTCGCTAGTGTTGAGAGTGCTCTATACTGGAGCTGCTTTCCACATAACATGAGAACTACCAGAGTTCTCTGCTTCTTTTTTTTGCATAATTTATGCATCACTCTAAGCCTGAAAGGGTATTGATTTGCCTTATACTGGGTGCCCCCTTGTGTCTGGACAAAGCTATACCTCTCTAAAGAGCTCTAATGAGAGCGAAACATGTGTCAGGGGTTGCTTTTATTCAATTCAGGTTGGCTTGGATTGTATTTTACCAATATAAAGCTGTAATACTGAACCTGGAGTGGTAAAAGGATTTGGCTATTTTACAGTCCAGCATGGATAGCACTGTGTTTATCCTATGCTTAAAGACTTTGCTGTGGAAATGGCAAAAGTCTTTGTCCCTTTCTGCCTCGGTGTGGATGGCACTGTGCTAGTCCTATGCTTGAGGACTTTGACAGAAAAGCAGACATTTGAGGTGAGCAAATTTAGAGTGTCCTAGTGTCGTTGAGTGCTCTATACTCGAGCTGCTTTCCACCTAAACTTGAGAACTACTCAGAGTTCGCTGAGTCATTTTTTGCACACACACACCCACCGACAAACACACACACACTCGCACACACACACACACACACACACACACACACACACACACATATATATAGCTATATATATACACATATATATATATAAACCAATAAATAACCTTAAAGTACAGCAACACTTGAACATCTGAATTTATTTAATACAACCTATATCTAGATATATTACCTTACTTATACATACATACCTTCCATGTACATATGTATATGTATATGTATTACTTTACTCCTATTCAGCATCTCCAATGCACTAACCTATATCTCACCCCATACCTCTCTCAATAAATCCTCCATCTTCACTCTCTGGATACTATGATCCCTCAAATAACCCTTTCTAGAATCTTCCCTCCTCTACCCCTCCCTTGCACCATCTCAAACCTCTTTTACTATTCAGAGCTCCCAAACAATCATTTTTAAACCTTTCCCTCCGACACTCCCCCTCCCACTCAACCCAAACCTGCTGCTGCTATGCTCTCCAAATAACCACATTCCAGACAATTCACTCTTCTATACCTCCACTATCTTTTTCAATCCAACTAACAGACTCACATGTCCACCGCTAAAATGCATTTCATATTTATCTATACTAATTCACCACTAATCATGTTTTGGGTTCTGGAGTAGCATGCTATTTCCCCGAAAAGCATTATGATGCCTCATCAGGGGTACCAAGTGCTATATAAATGCAAACCCCTCCCTCTTCTATCCCTCCACTTTCTTTTTCAATCCAACTAACAGACTTACATGTTACAGCTGAAATTAATTTCATATTTCCCTATACTAATTCACCACTAATCCTTTTTGAATGCAGGAGTAGCGTGCTACTCACTGAAAAAAGATTAAATTCCTCGTAAGGGGTAGTAAGCGCTTTATGCACACAAGTTCATATCCTGCTCATACTGGTATTCTAAAGGGTCCAGTGATCCCTCCCATTCATCCACAAGGCCTAGCCCCATCAGAATAGGGCTCAGGGTCTGACCAAGGACGCGGGGGTCCTGTCGGCTCCAGAATCGGTGTTGGTCGACGCTGCTCTTTGTCATCGGGGATCAGATTGGGACTGGTGCCAGGAGCATTAAGATCGGCACCAGGGAACATCGTGGTGGCATGACTGGTGCTGGACCGGATCCATGACCGGATTCATGGGGGCCCATCGGAGCCAGGGCCAGAACTGCTGACGCAGAACCAGATGGGGCCCCCTCTGGCCCCACGTACTCAAAGGCGCACCAGAAGGGCCATGTGGCTAAAATAAGAGATGCATGGCTTAATAGAACTCTTTCATTTGAGCACTGATTGCTCCAATTTCCGAAAAACTAGGTGCCATGTCGGCCCAGGTGCAAGTTCTGAGGAACAAGACCTCGAACACCGATGTTCCTTTGTCGCGTTGGCCGACAGAGGAGGAGAAGTCGAAGTGCGCTTTAACTTCTTGTGTTTCTGTGCCTCTTACCCGAGTGCCCCAACAATTTGGAGTGGGACGAAGAGGACTTAGGACTCCTGGAACAGCCCTGGGCCTTCCTCTCAAGTGGGAGCATGACTTCCGTGAATTAGCATGCCGGGCTGCAATCAGCTTCAGGGCAGTGGCGGGGTGAGAGGGGGGCGGCACGAATTTCGGGAGCTCTTACCTGTGGCTGTCACGGGGGGGGGGAGGTTGCAAGAGTTTTGGGGGCTGTTACCTATGGCCGTCACGGGGCAGCAAGCGCAGGAATCGCACCAGCACCCCCCCCGCTCATAGAGGCTACTGCTTCAGGGACCGCTCCCTCGAAGTCTTCGGCACCATGGCCAGGCAGTCGGAGCACGACTTGTAGTAGTGGTCACCCCAGACACCTCAAACACACAAGGAGCAAGTCCGTCACCAATGTGGCACGGTGATAGGCATCACAGGGTTTAAAACTAGAGTTCCTGGATGACATTTCTCGACACACCAGGAAGAAACCCCTCCCCCAAAAAAAAATTTTAAAAAATAATTTAAAAAAATCGACAAAACGTCACCAAAATCCTCTCAAAAACTGACAGAGGGGTAGCTCTTCTCTGCGATCAGCGCTGGCTGGCGCAGAATGAAAATACCCGACATCTGCACGCCAAGGTGGCACCTATATAGATGCGACATGGACATCATTTCCGGTGCGGACAAAGCTGACGATGCCACGTGGAGCTCATCGGTGCGCAGGGGTACTGCTCATGAAAAATCTTCCAGATCCAATCTGATGCCTGGGGAAATTCAAAGGTAAGGAATCTGCACCTAGATGTCTCTATTAGATAGTAGAATACATACAGTATTTTTCTGAAAGCACTCAAATTTGGCCCAATCAAATCCTGTACTCAGGGCGACCAAGATGTAAGTGAAGGCTAAGCCCCTCTCTCCAAAGGGCTCTGAAAGCTATTTTTTGTTAATCACATAAGGCCAAATGACAGGTGCACTAACATGCCCAACCTAAAAATCCATATAGGTTTCTGATCATCTAATTATCTAAAACACATTAATAGCATTACGATGTCAGTCGTGTGTCCCTGAAAGTTCAAACCCAGGCAGCTTGATAAATAAACAAAATGATCACAGTTGTTTGGAGGGTAAGCACATTTTTGGTGGAAGCACACAACTTCTGTCCAATGAAAATAGGTACTCCTGACTTCCAACATGTGGGCAGAGCCAGAGCCCCTCTCTTGGTGATTCTCACTTACCTGTCTAACAGCTGCGCTGTCAAGCGAGGCCATAAAAATTACATTTCAGAAACTCTGTCCAACCTGTGAGCTACAGGAGGCAAGGAACTTAAAAAGGGGGGAGCTCACAACAGTCTTTTAGTGTCAGAGACTTTAGGTATCTTTTCTTATATAGTTGTAGGAGTGTGGCAGTTGCGTGTTACAAAGCTGCCAAAAGAGGACACTGCACACCCTCATGCATATCAAAGGCTTACTTACTTAAAATCACATATTAGGGATCATAAAAGCACACATTCATTACAAACACATTATATATAAAATACAGACAGTGTTATACATCAGACAAAAACTTTCAGGACATGATAAAACTATAATATTCAAATGTGCCCAGGACGCCTCATTTACACGTATCAAAATCAAAATTACAGTGATTAATCAGTGAATTTCTACCGTAAATCTTTCTCTTTCTGAGGCAGGCCCACAGGAATGAGGCTACAGAAAAACAGACAAAAGGGTCTGAAAGGGACTTTAAAACGTACAATGCCACCCTAAAATAACTAAATTTAGGACACCTTAAAATTGGGAGAATGAAAACCTCTCTTTCTCTTTGGTAAAGTTTACAAAACAGTACCAGGTGGAAGTCTGACTTATCGCATGGACATGGTGTCAAATCTGCATGCTTGTATTGGTTCTCTGGGAAACCATCAAGGGAATGAGGTTCTTGCGAAAGGGGAGCAGGATGAATCTATGCTGTCTAAATGGAATACTGGATAATTATGAAAATCCTTTCTCTGATCTTTGTGGAATAAGGTCATATGCGAGTGACGCTTTTTGGTGCCTGCTTTTTTTCTACGGGCGAAATTAGCCCTCTGCATGAACGATTCAATTATTTTCTTCCTAGAGACCCTTCTACAAGATGCCGGTTCCCTGAATAAATCACCCTGTCCAATTGCGCTCAGGCCAGCCTTTACGTATCTGAGCCAGCCGATCCTGTTGTAATCCTCCAATTTCATGCAGTCGCCGATTATACTCTGCGTTAACTCAACAGTCGTCCTACGCCAGATTGAGATCCATAACAAAATTGGGGCCAATCTACTATATAGGGCAGTGCCAATTCACTATGTAGTATATAATTAGAGAAGGGCTGAGGAAGCGACACCCTATTTTTAAATAATGTATCTTCTGTTGTCTTGAGTTTCCCAATCTGAGCCATGCCCCATACTCCCTAACCATATGTCACAGCTGATTTTACTTTTGAGAGGTAAATCTTTTTAATGGGATCCAAAGGGCGTGCACCCAACTTCTTAGCAAAGCCCTTAATGGCTTGAGGGCTTCCTTCCATACCTAGGCCTCTTGCGGTCACCAGGTTTGCCCGGAGTGATTGTTATCTAGGTATGAAAAAGATTCCACTATCTCGATTTTCTTTGTTCTCAGATGGATATAAATGGATTTTGAACTTTTACCTGGTCCTGCTATAATGATAAAGAATTTGGATTCATTCA
Source organism: Triturus cristatus (assembly GCF_964204655.1). Taxonomy (NCBI): domain Eukaryota; kingdom Metazoa; phylum Chordata; class Amphibia; order Caudata; family Salamandridae; genus Triturus; species Triturus cristatus. The sequence continues at coordinate 774,567,846 of NC_140595.1, read as the reverse complement.
TTATATCAAAGGCAATAACAAAACCAGCGGCCTCCAATGTGCCCACTAACCAACTAAATGGACCACTTAACCCTGAGAGGCCATCTTCTCTGTGTTCCCACAATTTCTCTCATTCACATTTCCTGAATGGCAGAAAACACGAAATAAATAAAGGCAGTCAGTCACTCAATAATCATTTTAGTGGGTCAGAAGAGAGCTTAACCTATCAAATTCCACACAGGTTAAGGAAGGAGCTGAACCGATCATATTCTAAGGCAGGGGCCTCCAACGGGTAGCTCGGGAGCTACCAGTAGCTTGCCAATACCCTGGAAATAGGTCCCCCAGATGCAGATCAGCATAGTACTTAATTCAGAGGGGGTTTACCCTATCCACATTGAATAAGGCCACTTTGCAAGAAAAGAAAATGCTGTCTTCGAGTGTGTTAATCTCAAATAGAATGTGCATATCTGATAGAAAATCATGTTATTATGAGAAACTGATATGCTAATAGTTGATAACAAAATCATTGAAAATCCAAAATGTATTTAAAACTGCTCTTTGAATGATAGTTCATAGAGAGTTGTTGAGGGTTATAGCTTGCTGAATTTCCTGTGTGCCAGTGGACACCTACATTTTATTATGATAAAACTTTACTTTAAGACACTGCTGTCATGTGTCAAGGTAGTTGAGTTCTATTAAAATATTGGATTTTGACACAGAACTTGTGCACAAGCTGTAGCCTACACGTGATTTCTGTAACTCTTGGCCTATTTGATGACTGTTGCATGTGAAGTATATTTCTGTATCAATCTAAAACTCAATAAACAGAATTTGAAACAAATAAAATATAGGATTTTAAGTATTGGCCAACCAAGAGCCAGACATAAAAGTATACAAAGGTAAGTATACTTTTATGTATGTTTTTAACTCCACATTTATTGTTATGTTTCATACAGGTGCCCAATATAGGCTCAGGTAGCAACCCGACCTTTCACCTATATTTCCTCTGCCATTACACTACATAACGGTTCTTGGGACTGACCTTTTACCTAGTTACGGTAATGCCTAAATGACATGGGGTTTCTCTGAAAATTAGCCTCATTCATTATGCATGAGGATTCTTGGAATCACAGCAGGACACCATCTCCTGCATAGTAACCATCTATAAGGGTCACTCCTTCCCACATCCTTGTCGGACAGGACACATTAAGGTATATCCCCTGAGGGTACCACTTTGGGTATATATACACCATATCTTGCTGAGGTAGTCAGAGGAGAAAAGGACTTCCATGAAGACACACTGAAGCAAGACGCTGAGGCTCCTGCACGCAGACACTCCAGCTCACAGTGGTCTGACATCCCTTGCGGGGTGTCCATCTAGAGACCAAGATGGGGTCCCACAGTCTCTCACTTCAGGTAATGGGGTTGACTTTATCATAGAGGGATTCTTGGCCTTACACCCACATACATGTTTGGTACATTTAGGTACATCTAGTTAGGGTAGCATCATGGGAGTACGCATTTATTACTGTCATGTATTTTTTACACTTGCCTGTATTCAGTGTTTTAGTACAATGGTAGAAATCTACCATCCTTTTACTGTGTTAGTGCTTATAATCATTTATATCTGATACTATCTAATGGTTGTTTCAGCACACCAATTTTACACTAGAATCACGCTGGTTCAATAGATGCTTATTGAAAAACGACCCCACCGTTTCTTCTGTGTATCTCTCTGAGACGAAGTGAGCACAAGTAGTATCGCACTGTTTCCACGGTCCAGAGAAGTCTGGAGTGGTAAGGGGAACAATCCGCCACAGCTGAGTAGGAATATCCTACGTTTCGGCTGTAGGTTCATCAAGCTTGAAGGACAAATTGTTCTTCTTGTCCATAAAACCTTAACTCAGTTTCCTTGAAACTCTTCCTTGAAACTTTTTCAACAATGACTGAAGAAGACGCCGCTGTGCGAGCACAACATGCAGTAGTTGAGGAAGAACTAGAAGAGGAAATCAACATTTCAGAAAATGTTAGAACTGCCCTTACCTTAAAACTAGCAAACTGTGGAGTCTCAGCTAAGGGTGGGACAGTCACATTTGTGATTGAGGCACATGAATCATACAGAATAGAGGTATTCTATTAATGGGTTAAATTCCCACTAGCAGATGCACTATCAAAGATATTTCATTCTTACACTGAAGATAAAACACTAAACGAATACTGTCCGTATGAGGGCATTGAAGTTCCGCTCACCTACCAGGAGCACATAAACTGGTTTAAAGGCGCTTCCCCCACACAAAAGACAAAGAAAGACTAGGTCCATTCGGAAGAGATAGAGCCACTTGGCCAGTCCTTGCAGCTTAAACACCACATCCAGACATTGACTCAATGCCAGTAGCAGACTTACGTCCATTTCATAAAGAAATAATAACATTTTACAGAAACCTGTTCGTGATGAGAACCCTCACACTTCACCTAACAAGAGCTACACAAACAGGACAAAGTCAGGGATCTACAACTAAAATAACACCAGAAACTCAACACGCAATTATGGGTAAAATGCCCACTAAACGTGAGCAAATGTCATTCTGGATAGCTCAAAAAATAACACAGCTAGAGGCAGTATTTCCACACACAAGCCCTCAAGACAAACACAGAATGCTAACAATCTGCTTGCCACTGGGGATAGCTCCCCAGATAGAAGATTGTACCACTTGGGGTACAGTTTTCGCTGCCATATACACCAGAACTCATGGTATTCCTTCATTAGCAGTAATATCATATATATCAAGATAAATACAGACGGAGAATGGAGCAGAACCTGCTCTGAAATTAAGGATGAAACATTTGGTAGTTTTGCCCAGGTATCAGCGATAATATTAGCAAATACGCCAACGCCTGAGGGACTTCACTCCTTTACAACAGGAACATGAATTACCTAAAATTATTGAAGACAACTACGCCGAATTAGGTAGAGATAGTTTGAGAGCTAGAGCGATAAAACCTCAACTCATGGGTGGTCCTGAAAAGGATAACAACAAGCCAGTACCTGATTCTTCCAAGAAGAAATGGGATAATAACAATAAAAAACAAAAGAATAGATCTCAATCCAGGGGTGGGTCTCCTCAAGAGGAGCCCTCTGAAAAGAGGTACAACCTTAGGAAAAAAGATCACATTAAAACACCTCACAGGTATCAGGATACTGATACGCGTTTCTTTCGTTCTTTTCAGGGTTCACCAAGAAACTCCGAGACAGAAAGGCGGTCAGAACACAGACAAGGGGAGTATACAAAGTCCAGAGAAATGCCACACACTTCAGATTACACTTCCAAGAAAGAAGAGAAGCCAAAATCAAAACCTCAATTTTAAAAAGAAGAAAGTAGCAGGTCTTAAAGTTAGACAAATATTTTTCAAGATATACCCTCACGGCGCAGTAGATCACAACTTTATGTAGCCCTGGTGAAGTTTCTCAGATTCATTTTGGGAATGAAACGCGTTGGCTGTTTTTATGATTGAGCATGAATATTTGAATAAAGAAATCCTTGAAGAAATCACTATGGACTTAATTTACTTTCTTCGGTGCATCTCCTTTTGTTCAAACGTATATTATAATCTGTATTCATTGGCACCAAAGAGTGACAGGTGCTGGAGTAAAGTGCAGGATTCTCAAAGATGCACTTGCAGCATCATAGTGAGGTGCTATTTAACTGGTCCGTCACTCTGCATCTTTTTGGTTTTGGCTTAAAGTTAGACATGCCTAGAATTCTGATGACTCAACTTCCAAACGGGGAATGGGCTCTGACGATGCTAGACAGCGCAGCAGAAGTAACAATAGCTCGCCAGACCCTGATGGAATTTCTGGTGACAGCGGAGTTGAATGAGCATATCACGGTGGAAACACCTGATACAAGGTTAAGTGTCCCACATAGGTTACATGAGATGAGATAACATTCCAAATGGAGGGGGACAAACCCAGAAACGTTAAAGGTCTCCTTTGGGAGAACCTGACTTACGTATATGACATCCTTTTAGCTGAAAGAGATTGGCCGCCTGAAATTGTTATGGATTGCCCAAATGGGGAAATGGTAATTTTACCAGCCTTTTCTGACCTCATTCCAATATACTTAAAACACACATAAGCGCAGGAGTGGGCGGTAGCCCTTGCTCCAGCACTTTATCGCAACCATGTTGGGTGGGATACTCAGTCACTTCACCATATAATCCCACTAAAAACTACTCCAACTCCACAGAGACAGTACCCAATAAAACAAGAAGTGAAAAAATAAGTCATGGAGATCTTAGATCAACTTGAATACCAAGGTGTCATTGAAAGTTGCACCTCTCCAATGAATAATCCTTTGTTTCCCGTAATGAAACCCGTTAATTCATACCGTCTAGTTTTAGACTACAGACATCTGAACACATGCACAAAAACATTTGCAATACAGAATGCACACAGTGCCGCATTAATGAATAACATTGTGCGGAAAAAATATAAAATAACAGCATTCTCAGCGCTAGGTTATCAGTGTCAATTTTGTTGATTCCCCCAAGGGTATAAGAATAGCCCTGGGTTGTTTTCCGCTAAGGAAACAGAGTTACTTCAGAATTTCGATGAAGAGGCATTGTCCTATGTAGATGACATTTATCTGACGGATGATGATTTAAAGGATCACTTGGCTAGGGTGAGCAACATAATTTTGGGGTCGCCTCTGAAGGCTACAAATTTAATTTTAAAAAATCAAAAATATCCCACCTCAATGTCCTGTTTTTAGGACATGAGTTAACAAGGGAAGGAAAAAGCCTGGCAGCTAACTTTATATAAAAGTGTGTGCTGCTTCAACCTCCTAAATCGCAGAAAAACTTACAATCCACATTGGGATTCTAAAATTTTGGCAGAACATACATTTTGGATTACGCAGAGAAAGTATAACCTTTCCACCACTTAATTAGACCTGATTTTTCAGTTAGGCATTGGATACACAGATATCCTTTGTTCCATATAAGCTGACATGATAGCTTCAAAACACTTGCAGACACACGTAAATGTCCGCAACCTGGTGATCCGTGTTATAGCGGGTTAATCTGGGTACACTTACCTAACCTTCAATGAAGGCGAAACAGTATCCATAGCATACAAATCACACTTGTACACAAACGCTGAAATGCGCTCTGCTTCTACAGAAAAAATACTGACAGCAGTACAGACCGCTGTAGTAAGAGAAAGAGCACTGGCTCAGGGGAAACAAATAATTGTCGTAACTCCAGTACCAGCCTTAGAGCCTGCTACAAAGGCAAGTGTTCCAAATGCTAAAGCCTTACATCCAAGATGGATACAGTGGGCTAATTCTCTCACCGCAATGGTTGTAGAATACAGATATGACCCTAGTCTAAAAACACAAGCATTCCTGCAATATGAACAAGAATATCCTCTCCCAAATGAAATAATGCCTCTAAATAAGTATGAATACATTATTTACACAGACGGATCTGCTCAGCCCGCCATAGAAAGTAAACAACAATACAGGGCCGCATGTGCAATTGTAAAGAGTCGAATGCAGGATGGCAGGTTCCATCACCGCAGTACAAAGACACAGTCTCTAGGAGACTATACGGCACAGCAAGAAGAACTAAAATCCCTATTACAGGGGTTGTGCGGGGGCATGGAGCGGAGGGTCGGGGAGGTTTTATTGATGCCACGTTACTCAGATTGTTGTATGTCCTCATTGATTTTGCTCTCTATAAAGAAAATACAAATTTGTTTATCAAAAAAAAAAAATCCCTATTACTGGCACTAATCAATACAGATCGGGAATTCCCCACACTGATTGTGTGCGATTCTTTATATTGTGTCCAGTCATACAAAGAACATCTCCAATACTGGGGTAAAAATGGGATTAAAGACTCAAAAGGTGGCACAATAAAGCATAAAATGCTATGGAAACAGGTAGCTGAGTTGAAAAACGAACTACCAAGAGCTCATGTGATACACACACTGAGTCATCAACTTGATGGCATTCACGTTGAAGGGAATTCATTGGCTGATGAAGCCACAAAGAAGGCAGTATGAACTGCTGCTGTAGCTGCAATCACTTGTTCAAAAACGAGAATAGACGGACAGATATTGGTAGCTGTTATTGCTTCATGCAAAATACGGCCCAGCCTTACCGAAAGGTTTTCCACTCAAGTACTCCTACACGTTAGATGCAAACAACATTCCGCATTGCCAAATTCCAGGAGTGGGGTATAGAGTAATACCAAACATGGAATGCAGATTAGGCTTAATTCTAGCTGTACAAAAGGGTCTATGTTCTGCACATGCAGGGATTAACGCAACGGTTTCATTATTGAAACAGCGCTATTGGTGGCCGGAGTTAACTAAACAGACAAAGAATGTTGTCCTAAATTGCAACATCTGCCAGCAGATGAAGAATTCCACCATAGCACGTCCAGCTCAGACACCATTAGTAATATCAGACACAGCACTCGCTTGTGTCTATTCAGACCACTGCGGCCCCCTACATTCGGATTGGGCTTACAAGTATATCTTGGTGGCAGTGGATTCATGCTCTAGATTCCTATGGGTATGGCCTCAGTGCTCGGCTGATGCTCGAACTGTTATAAAAGATTTGCGAGTATTCATAGGGACATACGCAGTTGGCACATTACATTCTGACTGTGGCCCCACATTTAGCTCTAGGGCTTGCAAGGAAGCCATGGATGGTTTGGGAGTAGCATTGCGGTACTCCTCTCCATACCATCCTGAGGGAAATTTGGTCGTGGAGAGGAAAAACCGAGACTTAAAACAATCTTTAACAGCAAGAGTATTAGGTTCAGGTGGTAGTTGGGTTAATCACTTGTACGGGGTCCAAAGAGCATTTAATAACATGCCAAGAAGTTCCCTAGGAGATGTCACTCCTTACGGGGTCCTATTTGGGACGAGAATGTGGGTGCCTGATCTCGATTATGAAAGCACAGAGGCGGTTGGAAAACCATTTGACATCAATAAACGTTTGCCTGTTTTACAGGATCAGAATGAATCCTGGGCACTACTAAGCAACGTGCAAGTAAAACGCACCACCACTGGGGAAGTCAAATCTGTCATGGCAAGACCTGACTGGATCCCTAAAGTCGGGGATCTGTCCAGAGAAAAGATAGAGGACAAGAAAGAATTTGGGCCATCATACAGAAAGCCTGTACCTGTCCTGGCTGTCGAAGGAACAAGAACAGTACTTCTTCTGCCTCTTGCCAGCAAAAAAGAAAAGGGATTCATCTCCAGTGATCTGATCAAACCACACTAGGTGGCAGATACTGAATAGTAGGCCTTGTGGGCTCCTGGGCAGCCATTGCTCTCCTCTCGCTACCATACAGGAAGTTCAGACAGAAAGACTCATAACATTCGAAGAGTCACCAATAAAAAATGATAGAATTTCCAACAATGTAATGGAACTCGTTCCTCTTGAAACAGAACATCAGAATACAAATGATAGACAAATATCAATTTGGCCTGACACCAATGTCTTATCAATACACCTCGACAAGCAGCCCCTGCCAGTTCAACAAAACCTGTTGAGCTACCAAAGGTAGATCGAACTCCATCTGGCTACTTCATCGATTTTGATACCTTCTCTCTTGATCCCATTGAACCAGAAACAACGCCAGCTCCAGTTTCCTGTAAGCAACAAATTCGTGATTTTTGCACTTTTCTGAAAAAGACTTACTTGGTATCACCTTGGCTCCAGCTCTGGATAATAACTGGAAATATAGTTTTTTCTGTTCTGGATTGGCCTAGTGACTGTCTCTTGCTTACTCATAAATGGAAAATATCTCCCAGAACACTCTGCACTATCAAAGGTGAACTTGGTCCTGAAACCTCATACATCATCTCACCGTGAACAAAGAGACCTGTTTTCCGTGAACATTACTGCTGTTCCAATTCTTGATTATATAGTTTGGGACAAGGTTGAGTATGATGTATTTGGCTCTACTGAACGTTTGAAAATACCACATTTATTTAAAATTTCTCTAAATTATATCATTACCTCCAGTACATTTTCAGATGATTGGGATTTTGAAACTGTAAATGATATGTTGTCTGATTTAGAATAATCTGCTGCATTTTCATACAATTAAATGTTAGACTATTACACTATGTACTGTTACCATCATTATGGTCATCCCTTTTTATACAAAACCAATATCCCACGAAATGTTTTTCCTTATCACCAATGGGAACATTGTCCGACACCACCAAAAGGTAGTTCGAAAACCGTTTTCACAAAACGTTTTTTATGTTTCAGGGTTTAACACTTCTGACCCGGCCTCATATTACTATAAGGTTGCACCTGCTCCTGCACAGAAAAATATGCTAACACCAAACAGATTTATTCTGCTTCCTTCATTTCCAAACTGTCTGAACAGGGTTTCGACTTATGGAAGGACGCTATCGACACAAAATCAGTCTGGGGTTCTAAGGCATGGCAAGTTCAGGGAGCAGAAGCACTATTTAGAGCGTGCCTCATTCCGCAACAGATGATATTTCTGAATGAAACAGTGCAACAGACTTCCTGTCTTGGACTAGCCAAGAACAAGGATTTGAACACACCTTGTGTTCCTACACCTTCACACGATAATTTTACATCACGTGGAGGGGATACAATAGATACATCATGAATTACACTACATCAGACCCCAATTGGAAGGGGTGGTTAGTTTGGCCCACAGACACAAACAGATGTCAATCAAGACTCAAGAGTACAACTGACTGCTTCAGTATCCATAGGCCAGACCAACGCTATGTACAAAGCGAACATCCAGGGGTGGTGACATCATACAGTGTTGGGAAGTTGTGCCTCGACTGGCTGAAAACCTCGACACTGTCCCAGGTGAAACAGCACTTATCCTTACTCTCAGATGAGGTGGATCTAAGGGATTTTTTATTAGGTCCCAGAAACCACGTCAGAAATGTTTCTATTACGCTATCTATAATGAAATCTGGAAAATCTCTCAACAAAAAGCTGCAGAGAGACTCCGTGAGATAGATTGAATTAATCTAGAAAAGGCATTAGCCGTACTTGACAATGGTATGACTACATTAACATCCAGGATTTAATCCCTAGGCAACATTGTATCTTCTGCTATTCATATACTAGAACAGGACTTGTCCTTACTATAACACGGTTCTGAGGCCCACTCTATTGGCCTCCAGAGCTAGGACCCGTCCCCTCCCCTTCCACCTCGGCCAAAACACTAGGAGTCTCCATTAACAGTGACTTGTCACTGAAAACTCAGGTTGGCACAGTCATCTCCAAATGTTTTTTTCAACTGCGCAAGATCAGGTAGATACATCGCCTCCTTACTCATGAGTCCCTGATCCAGGCCATAATTGCCACAGTCCTGTCGCACCTAGACTATGCCAACTCGCTATACCTAGGCATGCCACTCTACCTTTTTAAACGACTGCAGATGGTTCAGAACCACGCAGCCAGACTGATATCTCGACAACCGAGATGGCAACTCGCAACTCCCCTTCTGAAGAAATTGCACTGACTCCCCGTTTCCCAGTGTTGTGCTTTTAAAACGGCCGGTCTCATTTTTAAAGCTCTGCATGGCAACAGCCCCGCATTCATTAACAGCTTACTTCTGAGGCACATTCCAACACGTAACCTCAGATCTGCCCATCTCGCTCTCCTAACAACCCCGGTTTTCAAACGAGTACGTTTAGGTGGCAGTAGATTTGCCACTCTCGCCCCTAAACTTTGGAACTCCTACCCACTAGAAATTCGGTCTTGCATGGACCTTCTGCAATTTAGGAAATCCCTCAAAACGTGGTTATTCTCTCAAGCCTTCATTTAACTAAATTCATTCCAGCATATTATTGCCTCATAGCGCCATGAAGCCAACCGGTGTACGTGCCCTCTATAAATTATTATTAACATTAACGGACAATCTCAACTAAGTTCTATTATGTTATTAAGCTGGACGCTGCACGCATCGCGCGCTGGTTATGTGCCTTGGCGATTTATCAATAGTACATCCCTATTTCTGCATACAATCTAACTGAAAAACAGATAACTATCGCACAAAGGGGAGCAAAATATACAATGCCACGTATTGAAAAACTGGACCAATTACCTTTTACTGTGGCAGAGTCACCATCCACAGAATGGTTAATCCATGGCCATATAACATTACCGGTCACAACTTTCCAGTTTCAGTATTGCCTAGAACAACAACAGGCGGGCAGATATGAAGCAATGGGTAGGGAATTCATCAAGAAATCTTAGGAATTACCATACAGATTTCTATGCAGGAATGGGGACATGGAAGTGTTCCTTAGCGGTACCAACTGCGAGAATTCCTTAAGTGGATCTCTCATATGCCCAGATATCATGCTTCATTTGGCCTGTAATGGTTCAGTTGCTAACTTCTTCTGTCACTTGAGAGCCGTGCAATACTAAAAAAGAGTCTATTGGTTAATATTTCCAAATTTAGGTTGTCTTGAAAAAAGGCCAAATTTGCTACCGTGATTTATCCGGTGTTCAAGTTAGTTTCAAATGGGAGTTACTTGATCCTGAATGATCAAGGTTGTTGTGGGATGCTCCCGGGCATCGCATCATATCTTGTCACTGTGAGCTACAGGGTTACTTACTGTATGCAAGTATTGTTTCCACCGACCCAAACAATCAGGGAGGCGCAGTTATGGCCTTCATTGAATGTTTCCTTTATACGGTTTGATACTCTTGAGCCGAATGAAAGCCATACTTTTACAGCAAACCGTGCCCTTAACCTCTGCCCGAGAAACTTATGATCTCCAGGTTGCAAGGTCTTTGGCTGAGATACAGGCACTAGTGCGGCCAAACTGCCCTTTCCATTTCAAATAAATGGTACAACGTATCTTTAACATGTCTGATACAATGGGTATAGTCCACCTATTTAAGACCATTAGTTCTGGACTGTTAAGCACCTTTCAGACAATCCTCAGAGTTATTCCCAACTTCATATACTCCTTATTCGGAAGCATTTTTAAAGGGCTTCCGCTGATCCTAATAGCAGGTATCCTGACTGTCATTTTTTTGCTACACAATGGACGTCCGAGTTGCCAAGGAGATGGAAAGAACGATCTTGGAGCACAAATACCGTGATTGCATGGTACTCCAAATGGGCACACCTCGCCTCCGGGAACTAAACGAGTCTTGTTTCCCATCATTTCAACCAGTCTGGATTGACTGTGTTCTGCCTGTCCTCCGCTCCTATTCTGCGGACAAGAATGCATGTTTGATCTCTGTCTAACACTGCCATCGTTTGAGCCACCGGACGTGGATGCTTTACTGGACCCATTAAAAGTCCTAGTACTGCTGTGTCCTCAGCATATTTCCATGTTGATGTCAGCATTCTTGGAGCCACCACGGGACGCTTCAGCTCCTGTTGGAACAGAGACTGGCTCCTCTACAGGAACACCAGTCATGGAGACTAAACAGGATTCCCCAGCATCGCATGTGGGCACTACAGAAGGTCATCAATGCTAGGTTGACCTGATCTGTGAAGTGTTGCAGGGATCGTCGTCTGCGTTGGCAAGCAACAGTGATGTTGCGTCTCCCAACCAGGACACAAACATTTGGCTCATCGTGAGCTGGGACAAATTTGGCCTTTTTTCAAGCCAACCTAAATTTGGAAATATTAACCAATAGACTCTTTTTTAGTATTGCATGGCTTTCAGGCAATCATATTTGTTCGGACCATATATATGAACACTTTAAGAGACTTCTTTAAGAGACTTCTACGGCTAATACTAGAATTTTAAGCAATTTGTATGCATTTTTGCTCTTTAGATTCTCTGCGTATTTTAGAAGTACATATAGTATTTTTCATAAGTCGTCCAGTTGGATGATTAGTGGGTGTTATGTTTCATACAGGTGCCAAATATAGACTCAGGTAGCAACCCGACCTTTCACCTATATTTCCCCTGTCATTACACTACATAACGTTTCTCTGGACTAACCTTTTACCTAGTTACTGTGATTCCTAAATGACATAGGGTTTCCTCTGAAAACCAGCCTCATTCATTATGCATGAGGATTCTTGGAATCACAGCAGGACACGATCTCCTGCAAAATAACTATATATATGGGTCATTCCTTCCCTCAATCTAGTCCGACATGACACATCAAGGTATATCTCCTGAGGGTACCACTTTGGGTATATATACACCATATCTTGCTGAGGTAGTCAGAGGAGAAAAGGATTTCCATGGTGACACAGTGACGCAAAACGCTGAGGCTCCTGCACGCAGACACTCCAGCTCGCAGTGGTCTGACATCCCTTGCAGGGTGTCCATCTCGAGACCAAGACAGGGTCCCACGTCTCTCACTTCAGATAATGGGGTTGAATTTATCCTTTAGGGATTCTTGGCTTTACACCCACATACATGCTAGGTACACTTAGGTACATCTAGTAAGGGTCGACTCGTAGGAGTACGCATTTATTACTGTCATGTATTTTATACACTTGCCTGTATTCAGTGTTTTAATACAATGGTCGAAATCTACCATCCTTTTACTCTGTTAGTGCTTGTAATCATTTATTCTGTTACTGTCTAATGGTTGTTTCAGCACACCTATTTTACACTAGAATGAAGCTGGTTCTATAAATGCTTACTGAAAAACGTCCCCACCGTTTATTCTGTGTGTCTCTCAGAGTCGAAGTGAGCACGAGTGACTGAGCGAAAAGTATTGCACTGTTTCCAAGGTCCTGAGGGATCCCGGTGATCATGTTCGATAGTTGCCAAGAACTATTCTCTCCTTGGTAAGAGGGGTTTCTAGTGGCACTGTGAGCTAGCTGGTATACAGGCTAACATACTCGGTAGCGGTGTCTAGAATCAGTCTGGACACCAGTCCTGCAGTCTATGTTGTCTAAATGCGCAGATACTATATAGGTTTATAGGAACTACATGACACTATTTAACTAGAAAAAATATATCTAATATTGTAGCATACAGCTGGGTGGCTACTACTAATAATCCTGCAAAATGCTCACACTATTGTAATTGGCTCTGATATGCTCACTACTGCAACAATTGTCAAAGTCTTCAGTAGGTCAGCACTATTTTAATCATTCGAAAGTAGCTCTCCTTTTAGAAAGGTTGAAGACACCTGTTCTAAGGGCACCTCTCTGACCATCATTCACATCTGTTTTTTAGGCCTCGCCTAAGCAGCGCATGCGGCACCTCTCGAGACATGCTGTATCTACTGCATGGGCTTTCAGCATACCCTCCATTTTCATTCACTCTGTCATGTGCCTTTCGAAATTCCTTTGTTTTCATTGGTGAATAGTTTACATTTGTCCCTCCTTTTGCTGTTTTTGTCATGCCCTGGTGATTGGCCCTATTACATAGATCATTTTACTATCTGCCATATATGTTAGTTTCGGCACACTACTTTTTCTTTTGCGTCTGCTTGTTTGGCTTACCGAATGCAGTCAGCCGAGGGCTGCAAATCATGTCCTTATCATAATTTCCACTGTCTTTGGTTTCACAAGTGCTTTTTCAGCCGGATGGTATGTTTTATTTTCATCCTAAAAAATGTTTGGTTTCATTAGCTCAAATGTCCAAACCTTAAATGAAATACTTACTTAATGGAAGTGTAGTTCAAGAAGAGCCGACAGTAGGCACAACCTATTCACATTGTGCTTTTGACAGCGCGAATATTTGGATATGATTAAAGAGGTAAACATGATGTTATTGTTTCTTTTTATGAAAATGAAAGCAGCTGTAAATTGCATGGATTTTAATCCTAGGTGAAATAAAACCAATCTCAATGGATGCCTCCTCGTGCTCTCCAAGAGCGGCATGTAATGTGAGGTTACTTAACAAAATATCCTGATAGTAGACAGTGCAAACCACCTGAGCCCCACCTCACCAACACCGCAGCACCACCTCAGCATCAACGCAGCACCACTTCAGCACCAGTCAGTGTCACTCAGCACCACTTCAGCAGCACTACCACAACACCACCTGAGCATCACTCAGCAGCACTTGAGCACCACCACAGGACCACATCAGCATCACTCAGCCAGTGAGGCATCATCTCACCAGCAGCGCAGCACCACTTCAGAACCAGCGCAGCACCACCTCACTAATAGCGCTGCACTACCTGGGCATCAGTGCAGCACCAGCAAAGCATCACTCAGTGCAACCACAGGATTACTCAGCACCACCTCAGCACCAGTGCATCTCTTCAGCATCATTCAACACAGCCATAGCACCACATCCGCACAGCACCATCTCCGCATCAGTAAACCAGCATCAGCATAGAACCAACTAAGCACCAGCGTTGCCCCAATAAAGCATCAGCGTAGCACCACCTCAGCACCACCTGAGTATCACTCAGCACCACCTCCGCACAAGCAAACCACCACCTCAGCACCAGCCCAGACCCACCTCAGCACTAGCGCAACCCCACCTTAGCAGCAATTCAGCACCAACAAAGCACCACTTTAGCATCAGCGCAGCATAAGCTAAACACAGCACCAACTTAGCATCACCTCAGGAAAGCACCTCCACCTCAGCAAAACTCAGCACCACCTAAGTATCACTCAGTATCACCTGAGCACCACCACAGCAGTACCTCAGTAGCAGCACAGAACCACCCCCTCATCAGTGCACCACCAGTGCTGCACCACAGCACCATCGTAGCAACATCTCAGCATCACCACAGCATCACTCAGCACCACCTCAGCTTAAGCCCAACAACACCTGAGCACCACCACAGCACCATCTTATCAGTATCTCAGCATCAGCACAGCACCACCTCATCCTTACACCACCAGCAGTGCAGCACCAACTCAGCATCAATGCGGAACCAACTCAACACCAGCAAAGCACCACCTTAACAGCAACTCCACACTAAAGCAGCACCAACTCAGCATCATTGAGCACCACCTCCGCACCAGTGCATCAGCACCTCCACACCAGTGCAGCACAACCTCCGCACCAGCACAGCACAACCTCAGCACCAACAAAGCACCATTTCAGCAGTAGCGCAGCACTACCTAAGCACCAGTGCAGTATCACCTCTTCACCAGGACTGCACCAACTCAGCACCAACAGAGCACCAGCACTGCACCACGAGAGCATCACACAGCACCACCTCATCAAGAGTGCAGCACACCTCAGCATCAGTGCAGCACTACCTCAGCATCCGCGCAGCACCACCTCAACATCAGCACAGCACCATCTCAGCATCAGCACAGCACCATTACAGCATCAGCACAGCACCATCACCACATCAGTGCATAACCATCAGTGCAGCCCTACCTCTGCAGCAACTCAGCATCAACGCACCACCACCTCAGCACCAGTGAAGCATCTACTCAGCATTACTCAACACTACCACAGCACCACCTCAACACCAATACAGCGCCACATCAGAATTAGCGCAGCACCACCTCAGCACCAGTGCATCACTTCAGCACCACCTCAGTATCACTCAGCACCACCTCAGTATCACTCAGCACCACCTCAGCATCACTCAGCACCACCTCAGCATCACTCAGCACCACCTCAGCTTCACTCAGCACCACCTCCACACAAGCACACCACTACCTCAGTACAAGTGCAGCAACACCTCAGCATCAATGAACTACCAACAGTGCAGCACCAGCTCAGCATTAGCGTAGCAGCACCCCCTCACCTCATCAGTGTACCACCACCAGAGCAGCTCAAGCACAGGACCAGCACAGCACCACCTCAACATCAGCACAGCACCATCTCAGCATCACCACAACACCACCTCCACATCAGTGCAGTGCCACCACACAGACCCACCTCTGCACCAGTGCAGCCCCACCTCAGCACCACTTCAGCATTAGTGCACCACCACCTCAGCACAGCAACAACTCATCACTACCTCAGCATGACCTGAGCACCAACATAGCACCACCACCTCAGCATGACTTGGCACAGCCTCAGCATCACCACAGTATCACTAAAAAATCACCTGAGCACCACCACAGCACCATCTCATCATCATCATCAGTGCACCACCACCAGTGCAGCACCAGTTCAACATCAGCACAATCTCGGCATCAGCACAGCACCACCTCCGCATCAGTGCACCGCCACCAGTGCAGCCCCACCTCAGCACCAGTGCAGCCCCTCGTCAGCACCAGCACAACCCCACCTCAGCAGCAATTTAGCACCAACACAGCACCACTTCAGAATCAGCGCACCACTTCAGCACAGCAACAACTCAGCATCACTCAGGACCAACTCAGCATGACCTGAGCACCAGTGCAGCACCATTCACCGCAACATGACAGCACAACCTCAGCACCATCTTAGTGTCACTCAGTATCACCTGAGCACCACCACAGCACCACCTCATCATCAGTGCACCACCACCAGTGCAGCACCAAATCAGCGCAGCCCCACCTCACCACCAGTGCAGCCCCCACTTCAGTACCAGCGCAGCCCCTCCTCACCACCAGCGCAACACCACCTCGGCACTAGCGCAGCCCCACCTCAGCAGCAATTCAGCACCAATGCAGCACCACTTCAGCATCAGCGCAGCACCACCTCAGCACCACCTCAGCACCAGTGCAGCACCACCACTTCAGCAGGACTCAGAACCACAGCATCACTCAGCCTCACCTAAGCATCAACGCCACACCAGCACACCAACAGCTCAGCATCACTCAGCACCACTTCAGTCTGCTTTTGGGATCTGGCATATGTTGATTCTACCCCTAGTGTCTGTCTGCTACTCGTGTTGTAAATTAGGCCCTACCCTCCGGTTATTTATGTCCCTCCCCCATACCAAAAAAAGCTATAACAAACAAGCAGGAGAACAGGCAGAAAGAAGTTGCCAGCAGTGCAAGGACAAAAAAACTAGAAGAAGTTTTTATGTTAATTCTCTGTTATTTTTAATAAGGTCGTTCAGTTGTACATAATGTCTACTTGCTTAAATATAAGGTAACAAACATGCTGATAACACATTTTTATTATTACTTTCCAACATGCTGCACAGCAGCCACACTGCTCTACACCATAGTTTAGAGACAATGGCAAAGACAATAGCTTTGGCTAAACACTTATTAGGTCCCAAAGGCAAGACCTATTGGCTATGCCAATGCTTGTTCATGAGTGTGTTTTACACCTGCAAATGTAGTCACACCTAAGTAAGGAGTAAGTCCTAACTACCCACAGGTTTGTGAAACGGGCACTTTGACGTCTGTCCCTGGCTTCTTCTAACAGTGGCTCGCAGAATCCTAAAATAAGACTTTAAATAACACAAGAGGTACAACAAACGGAACAGTATTACACTGGAACGCAGATATATTACAGGAAAAGAGGCAGTGAACAGTACTGCCCTCGTACATGAAGCACGTTTCAAAATAAATAAAGGTTTGCTGGGGACGGATACTGAAATGCCCTTTCCGGGCCCCCCACATTCTGGCAGCAGTGTTCAGCCCTTACTTCCTGGCCCATGGGGCTTTTTTCATGCCTACCCCCCCCCCCCCGCCTCCCCCCCTCACCAGATTCGAAGCCATGCATCAGAGCAATGCCAGCCAAGTCTCCATCGACTAACTGAGCCCTTGTATGATGCTGCCAGACATTACTGTGCAAGTGTTGGGGTCTATAAAAGAATCCCGTTTCTGCATGCACTCGATGCTGGGAGGTGTTCTTATTTAACGCATGGCAATGGCCAGAGGAGGAAAGCACGAGGAAATCTAAGATGTGTTCAAAGACACTGGCAAGGTTGGTCAAGGTTCATGACACCAATCGAGTCTCTTAAAAACAAAAGTGTTTGTCGAAGTAATTGCTCGCCCGCCTGTCAGCTCCTGCCTCCGCACCTTGCCCGATCCCAGCTCAGGAGATGTGAGCAGCTTGGCACACTGCCTGCCGCGTGACCTGACCCCAGCCCGCCAGGAGAAGAGGGACGACAGCCGCTACTTGTCACAGCACTGACACTGCGCCGTCTCCATCCTTAAAGGGACATCTATAAGACAGACACGAGGGCCCGGCTCACATTGACGCCTTCCAGGCATCCGCCAAAGTACTCCTCTGAGGTGTCAATGGTTCACCACCGCGGATTTCTGATGCAAAGAAAGGGGGTGGGCGGATCGGGGCTCGGCTTGTCTTGAAATGTCACAAAACAGCCGTGTGTGTGGGTATTAGGAAACTTGGAACCAGCTCTGGAAGCGGAGGTATACTGCAGCACACGGGGCAGGGCTGATAGTCACTATGCACAATTCTTCTTTGGAGAGACGTGAGCACTGACAATATGTCACGTGACTCTACAAGCAGTGCGCCAGGAAACCTGAGCGCTTTCCAGTCACAATTAATAGGAATATATATATATATTTTTTAAAGTAGTACCTGTTCTTCAGAGTACTGCCGGGGTGCCGAACGCCGATACGTTGTTCCTTGTGAAGCCGGGCTCGAGGATTCTTTTTGGCTGCAGCCAGCACCGAAGAGAATGTCTGTGCTGTTCGCCCCTGCCACGAGCTGCGGTCAGCACCCGCCAAGGCCCACCTCCTGTACCTCCTGTGTCCCACATGGCTAAATATCTGGGTGCTGTCAACCTCTGCTAGTGCAGGCCAATGTTTGCGGGGAGCCAACTTACATTTCTCAAGGTCTGAATATACCTTATTTATCTATGTCTCATTAAAGGGTACATGTGACTAAGACTTTTAGGGCCTGATTTAATCTTTGAGGGACGGCCTATTGTTCTGCCATGGGGATGGAATAAATTACTCCGTCCCCAAGACGGAGGGACGGCCTGTCAAATTTCTAAATCCCCACCAAGGAGGTGGTCATTTATAAAGCATTGCTACGAACCGTGGTCACAATGGTTAAATGAGGTTGAACAGGGGGTGCTCTGGGAAACTCTGGGAGGCATAGAGCCGACCAGCACATGCTTCACCACAGAGCGAGGCCTGGAATACAAACGCTCCCAGCCAGGTCCAGGATGGCCTAAAAGTGTGCAGAGAAGTCGAAAATAATAAGTTACTTACCTGTAACTGCGGTTATCCAGTATTGGTATCTTTCATAGATTCATATGCCTGAATCTTTACCGTAGTTGAGATAGACCTAATGTTAGAACCTAGCCAATCAGCTGCCAGCACCCTCTAGAACATGCTCAGCAGAGGCAGATTCTCTCAGATTTTCTAAGAACAAGTGGGAAGTAAGAATCCCAAAAATTAAAGAGAACTAACTCTATGGGGAGGAGGGTGGATGTGAATCTATGAAAGATACCAATACTGTGATCTATGAAAGATACCAATACTGAATAACCACAGTTACAGGTAACTTGTTTTCTTATCCAGTATTGGGGTATCTTTCATAGATTCACATGCCTGAATCAGAATAGCGAGCAGTACCCGAAATTCTACTGCCATTAGAGAAGGGAGGGAGACATGTAAATCATAACACCCCAAGTTACTGAAATATAACTGACATTTATAACCATGTATATACCCTTTCAAATTCTGGATATCTTTAAAAAGATGCTTCAATACGAAACATGCAATCTTAACATACTATAATATTTAAGATGTATCCAATGAAGTGTTTAGTAGAATAAAATAATAGAACAATCAAGACACTGTTTAACTTCCAGAGTTATACAAAAATTTACATTAGCAACAGATAGCAAGCAAAGTTAAGCATTTAAAGTAAGATATAAAATTCCTCTTTTATAAAACAAAGAGCCACACCTTGATAGAAGAGATGACGCAGTACCGCTTGGCCCACAGCTGCATCCTCACGTTGCGTAGATTGGAGACACTAATGCTGTGTAAAAGTGTGGACACTTTTTCATGTCGCAGCAGGGAAAATCTTTTCTAGTGTTACTCCAGCAAACAGAGCTGCTGATGTAGAAGCTGCCGTGGTGGAGTGCGCTTTAGTTCTTCTTGTTAATGGCCTTTTTAGCCTTGTCTTGGCAGAATTGAATCGCAGAGGAGACCCATCTGGCAACAGTGGCTTTAGTTACTGTTGTTCCTTCTTTGCCTTGTTCCGTCGTCCAATCCCATAGCACCAGCGCTTCTTGATACAGCGTGATGTATTTGGTTCCCCCTTGCTAGTTGACATAACACATGCTGGTCATATTGTCCACACGAACCAGCATGGAGGAACCTGCAATCCTTGATAAGAAAGTCTGGAGAGATAGGAAAATGGCTTTGACCGCTAGCCTGTTGATGTGCTGATGTTTCTGCACAGAGGACCAGTTGCCCTGAATCTGTAACTCTTGCAGATGGCCTCCCCAGCTGTCCATGGAGGCGTCCGTTGTCAGCATGAAGTCTGGGATAGTCTGGAGGAAAGCAGGGCCTTTTACAAGATTTGTCGCGTGAAACCACCATCGCAGTGCATCTACCATGCATGTCGTGATCAGTACTAAATCCTCAAAGGATCGCGAGGTTTGCTGACAATGCTTTTGTAGCTTTTCTTGAAGAGGCCTCATTCTCAGTCTGGCTAGTGGCACCAGATCTATTGCTGAAGAGTGCATCTCTAGGAGCGACATGTATGTTCGCACAGACACTGACTTTTTTCTTGATATGCCCTTCGCCAGTCTTTGTAATCATATCTGCCTTTCGTGTGATAGGAAGGCTTTGCATTGGACGGATGCTCCCGGGAAGGATATGACTTGACTGGGATGGAACGAAGACTTCTCTTTGTTTACAGTGAGTCCCAAAGTCCTCAACAGTTGAAGGCAGGTGCTTGTAGCTTGACTGGCATTTTGTGCTGTTGGTGCTTTTAACAGCCAGTCGTCTAGGTATGCGAATACCTGGAGCCCTTGAGATCGCAGGGCTGTTGCTACAGATGCCAGGCACTTTGTAAAGATCCTTGGTGCCGATTTGAGACTAAACGGAAGTACTTTGTATTGATAGTGGGTACCAGCCACAGGGAATCCTAAGAATTTCCGATGTTTAGAATGGATGGGGATATGAAAATATGAGTCTTCCATGTCGAGCGAGGTCATGAAGTCTCCTTCGTTTAGACGACGTGGAATCTCAGTAAGTGTTACCATCCTAAATGTCTGTTTTTTGAGAAACTTGTTGAGATTCCTGAGGTCCAATTTTGGTCTTTATTCTCCTGATTTCTTCATTATTAGGAAAAAACGAGAATAGAAACCTTTTCCCCTTTACGACATCGGGACTTCCTCTATCGCTCCCTTGGCGAGCATGACCAAAGCCTCTTTCCGTAGTAAGTGAAGACGAGGGGGAGGGGCACCTTTGGGTGGAGTAGTTAGCGGGCACTGAGTGAATTCTAGAGTGTGACCAAAGGTCACAAGGTCCAACACCCAGAGATCTGTTGTTATTTTGTGCCACTGGTGGACGTAGCTGGAAATCTTCGCACCCACAGGTTGGGAGGGGAGGGAAGCTGGTACCCGGACGTGATCATTGCCTGCTATTAGAGTCATGACCTTGTTGAGTCGTCTACAGCTGGCGAGAGAAACTAGCAGTAGACGACTGTCGGTAATATGGAGGGTGTAGGTCTGCTGGTATTGTGATTGGCATGGCTGATACTGTTGAGCACTCTCATAACTTCCATTGTAAGGGGTAAAGCCTCTTCCTCTAGCTCCACTGAAAGGTACCTTTCTGTATTGCAAAGTTCCCAACGATTTTGCAGTATCTGTTTCAGTCTTGATCGCCAACAATGCTTCATTAATATGCTTTCCAAATAGGGACTCCCCATCGAAAGCCACATCCAAAACCTTTGTCTGCACCTCCGGTCTAAAAGTGGTTATCGGGGGCGGCGTGGCCATGATGGCAGAGCGGTAGGATGCGTTCTCCCGTCTTTCTGCTCCCGCCGGACAGAACTGGGCGATTAACCAGTTCTCAGAGGGGACCTAGCAGTAAAATACCTTCTGGGAAGGACAGGCAAAGCCAGGAGCCCCTCCCGGATAATCAATCCCGGAGTCAGAGCAGCACCTAAAGCGAGACGGACGATTTGGAGTTAGAGCGAGGCTGCGATTGCGTGGTCCCCGCTGATTAAGATAGAAGGCTGCGAAGCAGTGATAGAGGTCTGGCGAGGATCCCGGGGGCTCCTGAGCAGAGGGAGGACACCTTGGGGTGGATTCCTCCCCTCCAGCACCTGAAGGTGTCGCAGAGGACCCGGCCACGTGACAACAGCAAGCGGCAGGAGCGGCAGAGAATGGGCTGCAGTGGAGAGGCCCGGAGGCCCTGGCCTGAACGGGGTATCGTCGTGTTTCTGCCTGAGGCACCCGGCGAGGTCACCACTCACCTTCCCTCGGCCGCTCTCCTGCAGTGACATTCACGCAACACCAGGCTGGCGTGGAATCAAGGGTGCAGCCTGAAGCAGAGGCCTACAGCAGTGGAGGTTGGTGCTAACGGGGCCCCCTCTCCTCCCTCCCGCCTTGGGGTGTCATCAGCGGTCCGCCCTTCGCCCCGTAGCGGGTGGAGGATGGCGGCGGGAGCCAGAGGGCCCCCAGCGAACTCATTCTGGAGCAGCAAGTGCGGCGGCCTTAGTGGGCTGCCGCAGAGTGTGTGCCCCGGGTGCTGCGGAGACGGCCCGGTTAGACCAGGTGCGGTTTGTGGCTACTCGGGTGCGCCCCTGCTTGCCTGCTGGCGTACATCCAACTGACCCCCTCCTCCAGAGGTGTGCCCTCCGACAGTGACTTGGGCAACGCCTTTAGGCGACCTAGGGGTGCACGGGGCCCAACTCCCGATTTGGGCCGGGCTCTTCAGCCGGGAACTGGGGAGGACCCCATTCAAGAGCAGCAGAGGGGAGACTGTAAAGACCACCATGAGTATGCTCCACCACGCAGGTTCAGTTTGCTGCTGATGGCGCGCCGAGGTCTAGAGGGGACAAGGAAGGCCTACACAATTTAGAGCGCGTTTACACTGCAGCGAGCCACACTGGCCCCGTCGGTGCGGCTGGAGCTGCCGGGTATACACCCTTGAGATAATAGAGCAGAAGCGGACTGACTTGGCAGCTAAGGAGGATTGGCCCAAGGAAGCTCGCTCCAGGGGCTGGGCCCTGATCACGACACCTAGAGCCCTACCAAAACTGCACGTTAAGCCACCAGATCAGAAGCCAGGTGAGGTGGTGGGAAAGAGACTTTAGCCAAGCATACAGCGGTCCTCCCCTCCTAGACCGGACACGTGAGAGGCAGGGATACAAGGGCCACATCTATAGTCACTGAGTGAACCCCGCAACCTGCACCTACAGCAGCCAAAGGGAGGCGAGAGGTGACCCCAGTGGTGCCCCCAGCCATGACAGCAGGCAGACCAAAGAAGGACAGATCGATCAAAGACTTGCCCCCAAAAACGCCCCAATCCAAGAACCCACCCATTCAGGGGGCCCCCAACGGAGACGGAGGGGGGTGGAGATGCGGAGGGACCAGTCAGTGGCTCCCTTCTAGAGTCCCTCTTCTACTCCCTGAGGGAAGACCTCTTCACCATGAAATGAGAGCTGTCTGCAGACTTGAACGAGGTACGAAGCGACAGCCTCCCTGGGAGAGAGGGTCAGCTCCCTAGAGTCGAACACGGTGGAAGAGCTCGAGAGCCTCCAACAGGGAGTCATCCGCTTACGGGAGCAAAATCTGGAACTTCAAGCGCACACAGAAGACCTAGAAAGCAGGTCCCGTCGCAACAACATCCGAATACGCGGCACTGCATCAGGGTTGGAGGATACCAACATCGAAGCCATGGTGGTGGACATGAAGGGTTCTCTATCAAGCTTGACCGTACGCACAGAGTAGGACCTCGAAGAAGCAACTCGGCCCCTCCAGCAGATATTTTAACTTGCGTCCATGATTACCAGTTAAAGGAAGGGATCTTGCGCACGGCTAGAGATGCCCCCACCTTCAAATATAAAGATCAGAAACCTACTTTCTACCAAGACCTGGCTACCTCAACCCTACTGAAAAGAAAGGCAATTTGACCCATTACCACACAGCTACGATCTATTGGAGTGGTCTACTCGTGGGGTCACCCATTTAGACTGATTTTCTCTCATAATGGTGAACTTGACAAACTTCGCTCGGTTGCTGAGGCCAGCAAGCTCCTGGGCATTGCAGATCTTACAGAAGCGGAGGCACCGCCAAGTAAACCAACCAGGAATAGGAGAGGTAGTCACGGATGGACTCGGATCAAATCCCCTTCTAGCTCATTGAAACCAGACTCAGCCACCATTACCAAAGATTACCAAGCAGTCTTGGAGTCCCTCACTGCGGGAACATCAGGCGACGGACATTCAGAGTAACAAGAGGTAACAAGCGAACTCTGTGCATCCACCTCTGCTTGATTCACACACTGACGCCTGGTCCGTCTGGGGGGGACTTTGAGACTTTGTTGTAGAAGTTTCTTTGTTGGGGTTCTTTACTTTTTCTTTTTTTTAAATTCGTTTTCTCTTCTGGGTCAAGGACCCTTATTGTCCTGCTTGAATGCGTGGTCACCCGCGATAGGAATGCACCGGACATCCTGGGGGGCGCTCGATGGGAACACACGAGGGTCCACCAGTTCATTCTGCTGGACTTTTTAGGGCTCTATAAGCGCTCTAGAGGAGAAAACAATCCTTACCCTGAATGTGAAGGGTCTAAATGGCCCGATTAAAAGAAGGGCCATCCTGTCCTATCTAGAACACTCGGCAGCACAAATTTGCTTATTACAAGAAATACACCTCCTAGCAAAAGACACCCACCGACTTAGATCGCGGGCATTCCCTCAACAATATTTCTCCTCACACACTACCAAAACGGCAGGCGTGGCTATTCTTTTCTCGCGCTCTTTCAGTTGCAAAGTGGGGGCGAAGCAGGCAGAGATAAAGGGAAGGGTTATCTCTCACGATCACTGTTAACAAACGCAACTACACACTTGGCTCCATATATGCACCCAATAAGGGTCAAGAGGCATTCTTAAGAAGGGAGGTGATAGATCTTGCTGCCTCCCCTAACCGATTGCTCCTACTAGGCGGCGACATTAATCTAGTGTTCGATAACCAGCTAGATTGCTCTGCACAACGTCACGGGGTGACTGAGGCTCTTACACAAGCAGGCGGGAGTGGCTGCATGATCTAGGTGTAGTAGATATGTGGCGTTCCATGCAGCCCAACGATCAAGATGACACCTTTTATTCACATGCGCACAAAACGTATGCTAGGATTGAATATTTTATTGGTTCGCGCTCTCTACTTTCCCATACGCAAACTTCGGACATTGAGCCGCCATCACACTCTGACCACGCGGCGCTGACCCTCACGCTCAAACTCCTCTCCCCCAGAAAGACCATCGTTCACCTGGCGATTGCGCAATACCCTATTGCATGGCCCGGAAGTGATAAAACGCCTGGGCAATGCCATAAAGGAATTCCTTACATTCAACAATACCCCCGATACTTCAATCATCACATTATGGGAAACACTTAAGGTATGTGCTAGAGGGGAACTCAAAGCTATCTTCGCAGCTGACAATAGAATTAGGAAAGAGACAGGAAGGTATCTCACTGGTCAGGTACAAGAATTAGAACACATTCATAAGGGGAACTGGAGCCCCATGGGTGTGGCGACAGCTGCAGGCGGCCCACGGGTATTGACTTAGATAGAGCAGAATATGCTGCACTCAGGTTGCGTGGCTCGTTTTAGTGGGGGTAATCGGTGCAGGCGCCTCTTGGCCAACAAACTAGGGGCACAAGGCCAGTCGACTGCAGTTCACACAGTATGTGATGAGGCTGGTAACGAGTGTACAGAAGATAGTGCCAAACTGTACTCCGCACAACAATTAACAGAGCAGGACTCACTCTTACGTACAATGAGCTAACCTCCCATGGCTTACCCCAGAGCAGGTGGCTAGTCTAGACAATCCCATCCGAATTGAGGAGGTGATCCCGGCCATATCTCACCTCAAATTGCATAAATCTCTCAGCCCAGATGGCATCACTAATATCTTTAACAAGACCCTCTAGCCCCCATCCTCACTAGACTATTTATTGCAATAGGGGACATGGTGGTCATCCCTCCCACACTGATTGGAGCTTCAATTGCCGTAATCCCGAAACCAGGAAAAGATGTTAGGTTCTGTGCCTCCTGTAGACCAATATCCCTCCTAAATGTCGATCTGAAGCTCCTCACGGGCATATTAGCAGCACGCCTAGGCCCGATAATGCCAGGGTTAATAGACTCCAACCAGTCCAGTTTTGTAGCCACCAGACAGTGTAGTGACAACACGAGAAGGTTACTTCACCTCCTAGATAAAGCGCAGCTTCAAAACACGGAACGGCTCATGGTATCAATTGATCAGAAAAGGCTTTTGATCTGGTTAATTGGGATATTTGAAGATTGTCCTGGCGCGGTTCGGGATGGGAGGCCACTTCTTAAGATGGGTGCTCAGCGGCTACAGCCAGCCAACGGCCACGGTGCGGGTTAACGGGTGCTCGTCTGAACCCTTCCAGATCTCCTGTGGCACCAGACTGGGGTGCCCGCTCTCCCGTTGCTTTTCGCACTCTACATGGAGCCGATGGCCCAGAGAGTGCAAGAGGACCCACAGATCTTTGGGGTGCGTTTCGGGGGAACGCTCATGCCATTAGCCTATATGCCGATGATGTGGTCCCCACGTTAGAAGAACCTCAAATTTCTATTCCCGCCTTCTCTGTCGAGCTGGAGAGATTCGCAGCAGCTTCTGGCTTTAAAATCAATGTGGTGAAACTATAGGCTATGGGGTTCTCACTCCATCCGTCCACCATGGAGGTTCTGGCACGTTCAATCCCGCTCCAGTGAGACACAGGATCCATCCCATATTTGAGGATCCAACTAACAGGATCCACACACAACGCAGCAGCCTTGAACTATAAACGGCTCCTGTCCCAGGTGCGTGGAGAGCTGGGCAGATGGGGACCCTTCAGTTTCTCCTGGTCGGGAAGAGTGTAGGTGATCAAAATTAACATCTTACCCAAAATCCTATAAATCTTTCAAACTCTCCCCATAGAGCTCCCTCCAGAAAATCTCAAACAATTGCAGAAAGAGATCAGTTAGTTCTTCTGGGCTAACAAGAAGCCCCAAATGAGTAGGGAGCAGAGTTATAGGCTGCCTAGAGAGAGGAGACTGGGGGTCCCCAATCTGACCTGCTACTTCCGGGCCACTCAGTTGCGTGTCCTTGTAGAGTGGCCACCTAGCTAGTCTGAGAAACACTGGCTCTTCATGGAATGGACGCTTGCAGGTCGGGCTCTGCGGGGGCTCTGCTGGGGGTCCCATTTTTACGCAAATCACAGCGTCCAGAAGGCATATATAACTCGCCAATCATTTGCACGACTCTGAGAGCATGGGACTCCATGACGGTTGAATACGACCTAACATCATTTCTATCTCCCCTTACCCCCATAACTGGGAATGAGGACTTCTCCCCCGGACTGGATTGGAGGATGTTCCATTACTGGGAGACCTGGAGTTGTCGGTCCATTGGACATATGTTCCCTGCAGAGGGCCCCCTGATATTTGAAGATCTCAGATCCGTATTTGCTCTGCCAGAGACTGAACGATACCGTTTCCTCCAAGTGAGACACCGAGTGATGCACCATCAGGTACGCTCAGGGGCCCAGCGACGGTTAACACCATACGAGAAGTGGCTTCACACAAAGACAGCCAATGCACACCTTATCACTGAACTCTATCATATGCTGCGGCCTCCAGAACAGGCGGCCTCTACGCCAGAGCAACGAAGGTGGGAGACCAAATTGGACCGAACACTTTTGCGAGAGCCACACAGAATGGAACGTCTCTAGCATTGAAACTGCGACTAAAATAGCTACCTACTGGTACCCTACCCCACCAAGAATACATATACAATCCCAACCGCCCCTCACACTCCTGGAGACAGTGTGGAGAGAAGGGCACTCTAACTCACTTATTGTGGGGGGGTGCACGCTTCTCCGAGTATTGGGAACAAGTCATATCGATATTGATAATCATTTTAATATGCAAATCCCATGCTTCCTAGCATATATTCTTTTAGGCTTACCTAACAAGCTTACCTTCCCTCTTAAATCTCGCAGAAGCAGGCAGATGGGATTGGCGCTGGAAGCAGAACTCCAGAACATAGTGGCCCACTGGGGCACCAACAGGATTCTAACACACCGAGGCGAGTTGAGTAGGTTATGGACTGTGCTGCGCATGGAGCGTATTACACTCACGCTACAGGGTTAGGGGGCCTCGTTTGCAGAATACTGGCGCCCATTCTTATCTATACTTAGTACAGAGGTGAGGGAACTAACTTGCCCTAAGTGTCTGTGACTGCAGCAACTTGTAGAAACCACACAAGACCCTACTCCATTCGCCGCCCCAGGCACAGAGGTGGAGAAGCCACAAACTACCAGCTGAGCCTCTAAGATAGCTGGGCCGGTGCGTAGGAGTGGAGAAGAGGGAGTGATGACACGAAACAGAATAGGATCCAGGAGAATTTTTACTTTTTCCTTCTTCCTTCCTTTTGATTTTTATTTCGCCTGTCAGGGGGAGGGCGGGAGGGTGGGAGTTTGGGACACTTATTGTAAAATTTATTTTGTAATTTCGTTAATTACCATGCATTGTCTCATTGCTACTTCTGCTCTGTTATCAACAGCACTGTTTGATTATAATAACTTCAATAAAAATAATGTAAACCTAAAAGTGGTTGTCTTCAGCCATCCTTGAAGTCTGAGCACGGCAGCTCCCGCCAGCTGACTAAAGCCAGTATTGGCTACATCAAGGGTGCAGTCAATGGTTTCCGAAGCAGTACGCTTTCCTTCTGAAAGTATTGCCCGTGCTCCTTGTCTCTTGTGGTCAGGTATGAGGCCTATTAAACCTGCCATATATGACCACATCTGGCGGTCGTAGCAGCCGATGATGGCCAATGCATTTGCTGCTTTGATCATAACTGCAGCTATAGAAGAGAAACATTTCCCTAGAATGTCCATACTGCGCCCTTCCTTATCAGGAGGAGCAGTGATAGGGGTTGCAGGGTTCTTGGAACATCTCTGTGCCGTTTGAGAGGTGACTGAGTCTGGCTTGGGATGCCCAATGAGGCAAGATGGAAAACCCTCTGGCGCCTTATACTTCTTCTCAGTACGAGGAAGCACAGGTGGTATGGTTGCTGGTGTCTTCATAATTTTGATGCCTTCCTGCCATATTTGATCTATAATTGGTATGGAGCTGTCACAGGACCGAGGGTCCAGGGGAGGCGTCACAGAAGACAATAGACTGGTGGGAGGCTCGATGTGACTCTTCGTCTTTCTTTCCTAGCCAGCAGGACGAGTGGCGAACAACCTACGAAGAAGACGAGAGCCCCGTGGGCTCTGGATACTGCACCTTTAACTGGAAGACAACAGAAGCTGGCCCCACTCCCTGGCATGACGTAACAGCCACTGCACCTAGAAGAGAGGACGAGCCCCGGAAGGAGGTGTGTCTATTCACCGACGCGCGAGAGGAGGGTGAAGAACGCCGAGAAAAAGAAAGCGGGTCGCGAACCCAAGAAAGAGGAACACGGACACCAACCAGCGAAGAAGACGCCGAGAATTTGAAGACGTCGGGAGAGCCCAGGGAAGGCCCGGAACACGCTTCATCCCGCCACGCTCCCGGAGGAGCGTGGCTACTCCAGGTACGCAATGAGTTTATAGAACTGGGCCCTATATGTTGCATGACTCCCTCCCCTTCACTTGCACTATCCCGTCCTTAATACATGTCACTCGCTGGTAGGTGCTCCCTCACTTCCCCCTTCCCAAAGTACATACAACAAGCCGGCACTGACCTGCTTCTCTCTTTTCCTTCACCCGAGCCATTCCCATGACGTGGAGTAAGGTGGAAAGGAGAAAAGAAGACCGGGAAATTTAGAAGACGCCGCCAGAAGAAAAGAGAGTCTGAGAATCCATCAAACTCCTCTGTCCTTTATTTTCTTTTTTTTTGTCTTTTCTTTATTCTAAAAAAGTACAATCTGGCATCAAGAAAGAGAACTATACAAAGAAAAATAAAACCTTACTTAAGCCCACGAAGAGACATGTCTATCCGTTCTGATCCGCTAACAGGAGCGTACCAATTTCCTGGTGTCCTCTTTAAAATCATATAAAAACATTCGATCTGCTTGACCGTAGGAGGCAGATGAAACCTGTTGGCTGCCCTCTGCATTAAATTATTAAATCCTTCAATATCCTCCGAAAGAGAATCTGATGTGAGGTGCGAAGGAGGGGAGGGAGTTGGTATGACATAATCGTCCCATGGATCAAGAGCAGAGATTGAATTTGGCAGCTCACCTTCCTCTCTATCTTCATCCGAAGAGGATGCATCCAATGCGCTAGGGTCAGTTGGCCTGGGGTCAGGAACATTTACAGGTGTGATCGGCGGCTGAGCAGCTGGTGTACCGGGAGGATCTGAATGAGGTACCGGCCTGTCTGGCTGATCCTGTTGCGGCGGAAACCGCTGCCGGTAATCTGCCAACATAGCCTGAAGATTTTGTATAAGTGATGGTGGCAGATGGGCCATGTACCTGGGGCGCTGCTCCGGCTAAAAACCATATGAATGGTAATGGTGAGGTGGAGCCATATATCCCTGCTGATAGTATAACAATTCGTCATGGTAGTCCTCATCCTCTTCATCCTCATCGTCCTGACATTTTATGTGGAGCTCAGATGGACTGTGAGCCACACTATAAAGACCATCATTGTCATCATCCTCTTCATCGTCTTCCACATAGCCCTCCCAGCAGATGTGACAGGATTAAAGGTGAAACCTTACTGCATTCCGGCATGGTTGGACATAGGAAAGTCTTGGTCACTCTGGTAACACTCGTCAACGGTGGCGTCGATGGTGCAGATATAACCGGGAAGAAAATTGCATCGTCAACGGTGTTGTCAACTGTACAATTGCCAACGGAGTAGTCGTCAACAGAAGTGCAGTCGTAGTCGATGGGACACTCGTCGACGAGTCAGTCGTCGATGGGATCTTTGCCGACGGTACTTAGTCAACGGGGGAGCATCGACGGTCTTTGACAACTATGGGTTCTTGCAGTCGATGGGCTTATGGAGACTCTCGAAGATACCGAAGCCTGGATTGCCATTGCCAAGAAGTGTTTAGGTCCTTTGTCTTTTTTTGAGCTCTTGGTGTCCTGAAAAGGTTTATGGTGTTTCTTACCTTCTCCTGAGGAACTGTCTTTAGATCTGACCCTCTAATGAGATGTGGAAGATTCTTACTCTCCTCCTCCGAAGGTGTTTGGTGCTTTGTGGTTTTAAGTCACAGCAACAACCTTCCCTCTCTACTTTTGAGGGTTTTAGATGAAAAGGTGCAGCAAATTTTGCATTCACTCACCTCATGCCTTGGGTAAACGCAGCAAATACATATGGATCATGCACATGGACTCTTTTCTAGCAACAGGTACTACATGGGCAGAAAAGGCCTTTCTTATCAGACATGATGCCAAGATAAATAAGAATTGTAGAAAAACTGAATAGCACTCAGGGAGACTCCCTTCCAACCGGCGTGCGGGAAAAATCTGAGAGAATCTGCCTCTGCTGAGAGTGATCTAGAGGGTGCTGGCAGCTGGCTAGGTTCCAACATTAGGTCCTTTTTTAAAAAGGACAAAAATAGGCTACTATTAACACGGCTCAGGGCCATCATAGCCTAGGAAATTTTCTAAGCACTGCTTGAATATTTTACCGTGGGACTCCCATCTCGAAGACGGGGAATGATTCAGGCATGTGAATCTATGAAAGATACCCCAATACTGGATAACGCTTTGACTTATTTTTCTCATGGGACTACCCAGTCGACTTGAATCGAAACGACAATCATCAGGAGCAGCTGCATGAGCGGTCCTGGGACCTTCTGCGCAACCGGGATCAATAGCGCCACAGGGTTGTCCGACGTCAGGTTGCGAGGAGTTTGAGGGACCGTTCCGTCATCGCCTTGGGGTTGACGGCGCGGCAGTCCTCGCAGGTCTTGGAGTTGTGTTTCGCTCCAAGCACCAGATGCAAACCAAATGAGGATCTGTTACAGACATATGCCTGTGACAGGCACCACATGGTTTAAAGCCTGTTGGCTTCTTAGGGGACATCCCTAATACACCACCAGATCAAATCCTGACTGGCGCATAAAGAAAAGAACTGATGTCAGCGCGTTGGAGTCAATGCCGACGCAGACTACACTGATGCAAAGCTGAACACCATTCTGCAGCTAGAAGTTTTTAATCAGATAAAAAGGTTATATGTCCACCCATCCCGATTGGTTCTTACTCCATCGGGCTGTGGTAGAGGTTTGGCTATGGCAGTGATGGAGTAGTTACTGCCATAGCCTGCTTACAAATAAATCGGGTCAGCAGACAATTATGTTAATGGCATATTTACTCCATCGAGACAGTGTATGCATACCACCAACATCTAATTCAAGCCTGAATTCCACAAGGAACACACTTCATTGCAGTGGGATATTTAGGAATGGATATCACTGGCAACTGACTAAAGCCAGCAGTTGGGTGGAGAAAGTAGTACTCTACCCCGGTTTCTGAAGAAATTAAAAAATTATTAATATGTCCTAACCAGTCAGGTCTATTTTGTTGATTGATGGAATAGTTATGTACCAGTAGTCCTGGTTCTGCATCTTAGGAATCTTCATTGAAGTCATAAATGCTTGAATAATTCACCGCTGCATGTGCTGACCATGCAACATCTTTCTGTATAGTTTTCTTTCATGGAAACAACATCATAGAATGTCTTTATCCATGAGATCTTTTTCATGTGCTTATTTTTCTCTGAATTTTCAAAATAATTTAGGATCCATGTAAGTCCCTAGTAAATGGTACCCCTGGTACCTAGGGCATTGGGACTAAAGAGGATCCCTAAGGGCTGCAGCATTAATTGTGCCACACTAAGGGACCTCTCACCAAGCTCATGCAAAACTACCATTGCAGCCAGCGTGTCTTGGTGCAGAGAAAAATGAAGAGTCGACATGGCACACATCCTGTGTGTCGTGCCTGCAAAACACTACATGTGGGATAGGTCAATCACCCCTACACCAGGCCTTACAGCCCAAAGGCAGGGTGCACTATTCTGCATTTGTGGGCATAACTGTGTGAGTGGATATGTCCTTGTGCTATCCAAGTCAATTGTTAGATATTACAAGTGCACAGAGAATCCATACCAAATACATGGGATGATCACTCGTGAATAAGAGTTCCTCAGCTACATGATGGCTTCACTGTACTCCCAGATGTTTGGTACCAAACATCTCGTCTTAATAAACTCACACTGTTGCCAGTGATGGATTAGTTAAGAAATGCACCCACAGGACACCCTGGGGGTGCCCCCTGAAAACCTACCAACTACTAGTGTGTTGACTGACTGGTCTCGACCAGCTAGCCACCAAAGATGTGCTTCTGGCACTCTGAAGTGAGAGCCTTTACTGTCAGAGGCCTGGAACAAAGCCTGGTCTGGATGGAGGTGTTTACACTACCTCCCTGCAGGACCTGCATTCTAGGGCGGGAAGCTTCAAAGGCCTCACCGCCTTTGTTGGATGACCCTGGCCTCCCCAGATAGGGGAGATGCACACCCCCCTGTCCAGACCCCACTTTTGGCAGCAAGACAGGTGGGAAAATTAGTAGGATTAGGAGGTGTGTCCCACACCAAGCCAGCACCACCCCTAAGGTGGACTGGCTGATGTGGACACCACTGTTTCAGATTCCTCTTGTTCTGGGCGGATTAGCCATCTAGGGTCAGGGTTATGCCAACTTCCCACAGGATGTGGACATATAGAAGGTGTAGAAATCACAAAGGTAGGCAGCTTATTGGATACTACCTGTCACTCCCTGTAATACCCCTAAATTGAGTATTTAGTTGGCACCCCTGAACCCAAGAACTCAGATTTGATGGATCAAGAGAGGAAGGATGAAGAAGTGTCACTGCCTGGCAAGAACTGCATATGAACTGTGAAATTTCGGCATGAAACCCAGCCTGCTCACAACTCTCTCAACAATAGCCACAGAGTGACTCCTCCTGTGAGAAGTTGGCCTGGTATATGCTGTCCACTAATTATAGTGGGCACCTTGCACCAGTCCAAACAACCTTTTATTTATGATAGGCTAAAGACAACCTTTATTGAAAGCTATCCTAGTGGAAGCTATGGAGAGCAGCCTTCAGGCTAAGTCTTGAAGGAATGTAAAGCAGCTTGTTTTACCAGTCTATAATCTCTTGAATGGCTAAATGAAAGGCAACCACACCAGGTATATATATAAAATATATGTATTTATTTCTAAACACACCCTACTAGTCTCTTTATGAGGCTAAAGGTCAAAACACATAAGTTACACTTCAAATAGTACAGTAAAATAGCACAAATACACGTCAGGCCCTAGGGGCGAGCCAAACCATATACTAAAATAGTGGTGTAAGAACCACAACTTAACTAGACACAAGACCTAGAGCCTGCAGAATCGCTGGGACCCCAAGGAACCACCCAAGGTAGTGACACAGGGGACCCACGGGGGCCGTGTGCAGTGTGAGAACACAGCCATGAGCTCCTGTTAGCTTCTATGGGGAAAGTCGCCGTTAGATTTTGAAAGATTAGGGACACTTATAAACGCACTAAGACCAAACCCTTTTGGACTTAGGAAGTTCTAGGGTCAACACTCATGGAAACACCGGAGTACTCGAGTTACCTCACCCAGGGAAGCCGGATGCATAGGTGTCAAATGGTGTCAGGTCGCGTCGTCGGTTTCAATGGGAACTGGCAAAGAAGTACTGCTGCCGGGAAGATGCGAAGTGTCCAAAGAGATCCAAGCCTGGATCGAAGTCGAGAAGAATTTGAAAGCAGAGGGGACAGAGTCTGGGTCACTAGCCAGCGACCAGGGGCACGATAGGCGAATGCCCACCGAAGTCGGGTTATTTCAGGTGAAGCTTGACTCTTCAGCCACGAGGACCAGGAGGCGTCGAGGACGACCAGGAGCTAGATTCGAGCTGTCCCACGAAGGATGTCGAGTGCTGCAGCGTCGGTGCCCGGATTGGACACAACAAGCCTTGGCAACAGCAACCCACGCAGAAAGGAGAAAGATGCTTCGGTGCAGACCAGCAAGGTCTGAGGGACTCACCACGTGGTGGGGAGTCAGGGCACGTCTGGAGCAACCAGAGAAGCCCAAGGAAAATTGGAGTTGCCTTCACAGGGACCCACCAGTCGACGGACCAGGGATCGCGAAGGAGCCTCGAGCTGAAATGCAAGAAGGGGGTTCACGGAACACTCGTGGAGTGTAGGCTCACAATCTTTGGTGCAGATGGTGCTTGGGGCATGGGCTACACGTAACCCAAAGCACGACTTCGAGAGACGTCGAGAAGTCAATGCACTTGCAAATGTGCATGGTGACCAGGAGTTCCGGTTCCACGTTACTCACGAGGGCTGCGGGTCTCAGCTTTGCTGGGGACTCAGGTCGGTCTCTGAGAAGTCTGGAAATTCTCTTCCTGGGCTGCAAATACTTCAGAGTCTGGCGGGAGCTTCGGAGATGCAGACCAGCAAAATGCTTTGTTGGTGCCTGCCAAGCAGGGGAGTCACTCCGTGACCCCAAGAGAGATTTCTTCAGTCCTCTAGTCTTGAGTAGAGCGTCGAAGTTCCAGGATTCAGCTACAGAGTTTCGTCCAGGGATATCTAAAGTCCTGTTGCCAGGGGTTCCTTACTTATACCTAAGAAAGGGGATGCCATGCCATGGTCGCCGAAAAAACTGTTTATAAAGGCAGGGGATGTCCACGTAAATGGAATCACAAGTGGGGGCGTTGGAATAAGTATAGGGGGGAGATTTGTGTCTCTCCGACAGTTGAACTGAGGAGGGAAAGACTTCTGGTGTTGGAGGAGGATGTGGATGAGACCACGGCGCATGCTGTGGACAATCAGCACTAGTTATACTTTGGTTGAATTTCCTGACCCGAGAACATATAAGTGACCCACCTTGGATGGTCTTGTCATTGTTGAATTATGCTACCGTGGGCTTCTGCCGGATTAATGCTAAGTAAGATAATGCCGTACTCTCTTGAAAATCTTCTCCTAAGCTGTCAATGTACTGTCTTTATTGCTGCTTTTGTTTCTAATAAAAACTGTTTAAAAAAAAAAAGAAAGGGGATGGACTAACTCTAGGGACCCACCTATGGGAGGGTTTGGAAAGAGGGGTGGCTACACCCATTTCCTTTGTCCAGTTTCGCGACAGAGCAGGGGCTGGAAGCCCATGAACCGATTTGAGCTGGACTATGCACAGGGACACCAAATGTGCCCTCAGTGCAGGACTTCAAAGCACTCTGAGAGTGCTCCCACCCAGCCCCAATACACATAAGCCTGTCTGGGAGGTGGTTACAACTCCCTGTGACAGAAAACCTATTGTCCAGGCCTCCCCTGCCGGAGTTTCGGTCAGCAGCAGGAGGCCAGACCCGTGTATGTGGTTGCAGCATCCATTTTGTGATGCCAGGGCTGTTAAGTTGGTACCAGGTATACCGGTGCTGTCATGACTCTCCCTCTAGAAGGGTGAGATCATACTCCCACACCAGTTACTGGTGTGGGGTATGATTCCAAGGTGTTTGACACCAAACACGATATGTTTCCGTGCAGCCAGTACAAAGTTAGCATTTACCGTTGGGTTATAATGCACTTAAGAGTACATGGTAAGGCTGCAACACTGACAACCCCAGAGAAGAGATTCCGAAGGCTGCAGAGGGGCTCAACTCATGCCTGGGCACCCTCTCACATATAACCAAGCACCCTGCCTTCAGGATTGATAAGACCTGCCGTAGGGGTGACTGATAGGTTTCAATGTGCAGTGATAGGTGAGGTATAGTGAACCTATACCGCAGTAAGGGGTGCATGCACCACCTTACCCAGGCTGCAGTAGCAGACCTGTGGTGTCATTTTGGAGGGCTTTCCAGGGGTGGCACAATACATGCTTCAGCCCCTGGTAGGCCTCTGGGGTACCTATGCCCTGGGTACATAGTATACCATATACTAGGGACTCACAAGGGTACTCCCGAATCCAATCTGGAGTGTACCTAAAGTACATGGAATCAATTTAGAGAGGAAGCAGCTAGGCTGGGGTCCTGAATAGCAGGGCCCCAGCCAGACTAAAGTCGAAAAACAGTGAAACACCAGCAAAAAGTGGGGGTAACCATGTGAAGCAGATCCTACTCTCCTAAACCTCCTGCAAGCTGGAGATCTACCACAGCCTTGGGTAGCATGCCAGCACTTTGAAAATCGCCTATAATCTCCCTTGGAGTAGAGAGCTACTCTCTTGAAGTCTGAGAGCACCAAAGAACAGAGTCTGGTCCGCCACCTTGCAGTTCCCCAGCTCTACCGGCACCACAGACAACCAGGAAGAGGTACCCGTGCTCTGGAAGGTCGATCTGTCTCCCACCAAATGTGAAGACACCAGGACCCCCCTGAGCTGTGCAGCACCATTACCCGGGGCACCTTAATGGGTTGTAAGTCAAGGATCAAGCCAAAATGACTAACTTATTTCTTCTCTTTGCCTCTTTTTAAGAGAGGTGTGTTCCAGCTCCAAAGAAGAGGTTGCTCCAGCTTATCAACACATTGACAGAATAGAGTGATCAGTTGAAGATGATACTGCCCACACCTTTGACATGTGTGATGGTGAAATAGTCACTGTCTGCTCCTTTAACATCAACAGGGATGCTGTTAGCGGTGAACAGTGCATCTTTGACATTTACGTTGTCTGGGTCAACAGCATTTTTTTGAGAATTGATTTCAATCTGTGAACTTGAATAGCCGAACGCTGATGGCAAGTCATGTTCAAGGTGTTGTTGAAGTTTTGTGGAGCCATGCTTTGACAGTGAGCAAGTCTGAGCTGAGGCTCTCGACAGGGACATCATTGACCTTGGTTTCGGACTCTGATGACATCGGGAATGGTGATGTCGTCTTTCTTTGCTATTTCATCTTCTCTCCCTAGACCTCCATTTATGGTGATCCTTTTCAGATCCTTTCTATCCTCCTGTCATCATGTCTTCTAATATGAATATGCTTTTAACTCTGATTCCCTCCCTGTTTTTAAAGGTTCTTTTTGACATTTTCTTACAAATGTCACATTCAGCCACAGATTGTGAGGCAGGAAGACAAACCATGCATACACTGTGGGCATCAGTCACTGCTTTTTGTTAAATTGCACATTAGGAGCGCTTAGAAAAAAGGGATGACATTCTCACTGAAACAAATAAATCAAACACCCACAACTAATGTTAAACATAAACAGAAGATGGTAAAAGATGTTGCGTGCATCAGAAAAAAACATTTCCTGACAGAAATAAGGCAGATATTTGTGGTGAAATTCCCCCACAGGTGCTCTGAGGCCCTGCTCTCATGAGCTGGAAAAAGAGCTGGCTCTGGGCGGGCAGCTGTCAGTACAATGCACTCTGGAAAGGGGGTCTCCCAAGTTCTTAAAGGGACAGACTCCTTTTTAGGTCGAGCCTAGACAGTGCTTGCCATTACTTTTTATTTGTCTATGCTAGTGTCCTCTAGAAATCCTTGCTTGCTACTGGGCAATCCTTCCTCTTTTCCCTCCTTTGTGTTTCAGCCAAGTACTGTCTCCTTACGCTTGCAGTGTTTATGTATTTCTCTGGGGACTTTTTTTTATTATCTTGCTTGCTCATGTTCCAATGTGGACATATGACCAGAGCGCTTGGGCTGCATCTGTGCTGTAAATCATGTTCTTCACCCATTACATTTGCTATGCATGAGGGCGCTTGTTTCCGTTCCGCCATCGCCACCCAATGCGAATCGTAACCACAACTATTTACAATTAATTTCTGCCCACTGCCGATGCGCTGAGAAAATCTCTACCATTATGATTTGTAAGGAATATTCCCCCAATTTAAGATGGCGGGTGCTCGTCATGCGCAATGATATCATTAACGGCAAAAAGGGGTTTTATGTCTGACTGAGTGAGAGTTCCATTTGTATTTTAGGTGCATTAATAGAGGACTATTTAGGAAGAAGGCAGCAGATGTGTTCAAATGAGAATCGTTATTTCTCTGTTCAAACGTTAACTCAGCGTTGGTGTTTGGGAGCTCTGCAGTCAGAGGCAGACCCTGCTTCCAGCAAGTCATCCATATCGTCGTTGCTATGTAGGTTTTATTAGGTCTCGACCTTGCTATCGCGTAAGCGATCGCAAAGCGAGACTATAGAAAGCGGGTTTGAAAAGTGCTCCCAAAAAGCGGATTGCATGGCTAGCACGAGCACAATCACGCGCATTGTGCCGCCATGCAATCTGCCTTTTGGGAGCACTTCAAAGGGTCCGCTCCCCCGCCCCCAAGCGCGCGCGCGCGCCACGCTCCGCCGGGCTTGTCTTGTTTTTCATTTTTTTTAACTTTAAGCGCGAGGCGCGCGTGCGGCCAATGCTTGTTCTTCTGTTTCTTCTGCTGCATTGCCGTTTATTCATTCTTCTTTCTGCTGACTTGTGACCTTTTTTGTCTTCAGGCTCATGAGGTGTTATTAGTCTGAACTAACATAAGATTCACTAACTTAAGCTCGGGAAATGCTGCGATGGGAAGTAGGGGCATACAAGGACACTGCTTTTATCCTGGCTGCTTTGGGGTGAGAGGTCTCCCTGGCCTCATAAGGTTAATCTGCGTATTTCTGCAGTTGCGGAACAGAATACAAATAGCCCAACTCCTCCCCCACCACCCCCAACCACTGCTTGTGGAGAGCTCCTCGCCCATATCTCTTCTTTACATTCCAGGAAATACATTTTTAACCCCGGTGCTGAGCAGCAGAGCTGGGCCTGGCACAGCGCCCAGACCCGAGCTCACTTCCTTTGAGAGCAGACAGCAGCAGCGGCTTATTTCACCGGTCCCAGGACTAGGACATGATCCGCCCGGGACTCTCCGCTGCCACTGTAGTATCAAGCATTTGCAATGCAATAGGTCTTGCATTTGCGACACTCTGAGCTATTGCCATTGTAAATGACAATGAATAAAAGGCATTGTTCTTTACAATGCCAATAGGTCAGACTATCGCAAATGCGAAACCTATTGCATTGTAAATGCTAGTTTAGAAGGTAGCAGCATCTGTAATTTGAAACAATTAGCTTGTCTAGCGTTAGTTACGCTCTCGTATCGCCTCATGGATGGACTAATTTAATATTAACTTGTATGTATTTAGCGTAGAGAGGAGTCACGCATTGTACTACCACTTAGAATCCATAGCGGCAGTAAACCAAAGAAAAACA
Source organism: Triturus cristatus (assembly GCF_964204655.1). Taxonomy (NCBI): domain Eukaryota; kingdom Metazoa; phylum Chordata; class Amphibia; order Caudata; family Salamandridae; genus Triturus; species Triturus cristatus. The sequence goes on along the minus strand of NC_140595.1, from coordinate 774,527,701 downwards.
TCCTTTGGCAGCTCACCCGTTGAGGTTATCATTGAACATTAACTGCCACAACTAGTTATGCTGCCTTTAGCTTTTAAAGAACACAACTTTTTTCCTCCGGATAAAGGATGCCACCTTTATGCAGCGCGGGCTGGTGACGTAGATGGACGCGAGTAAACCACACAAGGGCATTGTAGAGAAACCGCTCGAGGGAAGCCTTATGTAATTTGTGGTTTACAGGCTGTGTGAGTTGCACATTTGTTGATGTTCACAAAAGTGTTGCCTATGAAATTATGGGTTATTGTTTATTTGTAGTGCAGACTCTAAGACAACTTATGTACACTGAGTTAGAAAAGAAATCGGAACACTCGGGGAACGTCAGTAATCTGAAAAAACCTAAATGAACTGGTTGGTCTCAGCTCTGCAGTCTGTCAGATTTTGTCTGGCAGTGCTGACTTTAGATTCCAGGACTTGCACTTAATCACTCTAGATTCACAGGTTTGGATTTGCTTTTCAGTTGTGATTAATTCCAGTTTTGAGACGGTTAGAGGTTAATCAGAAAGAAAGTGAAATAGATTCCTCAGATTAATCTCTAATAATCAATTGTTCAAGTAGAAACCAGTTATGCATTTCACTAGTGGCAGTTAATTACATCATCATTTTGTGCTAGTTACAACAAACAAGCATTTTCAATGCAATAGGTCTCGCTTTTCGAAACTTTGACCTATTGGTATTGTGAATGACAATGCCTTTTATTATTGCAGGTTTTTTAAACACATCAATAAAAGGCAATTTCATTTACATTGCTAATAGCTCAAAATCTCGCAATTCCGAGACCTATTGCATTGCAAATCCCAACTTTTTTTTTTAGGGGGGTAAGGGGGAAGGTCGGTCTTCCGCCCCACTCCCTGACATCAGATTACCCGTTTCCCGAGTTTACAACTAAACACCGGTACTTTTCCAACTTGGTGCACAGTGTTTTACTGCTGTGAAGTGCTTTGATCTGTCAGCCCGTGTTGAATTAAGCACCCAGGGCAGTACTCTCATCTGTGGTGTAGCCATTTTGAATCCCAACAAAGCCAACGCACCCTTTCATCTTTCTGATGCGGATAAAAAGAGCAAAAGTGAGTTTGGAAAGAAGGCAAGCATGTTTATTTGCAGAGACGGCTGCCCTGCATACATCTGTGAAATATTGGTTAAAGGGGCCCTCGAGTTTACATTAAAAAAATGAACAGCAACAATAGGCTTCTGGAATGTTCTATTGTTTTGTGATGTCATCTGAGATTTAGAGATCTATTGTGACGTCATTCACTGTAAGGCTCTTTTAAAGGAAGGTGTTAGCGCTTACTGCAGATTACTTGATTCTAACAACTTCTTAACTATAAGAAAACTGGGGCGTGAAATCTTTATCCGAGGATTTGTTTACACTGGTGAATGACACAACTAGGTCAGTAAGATTAGAACGTACCTAGTTACTTGGGTAACTTGGTTACTGTTTACCTGTGGAAACAGTAACTAAGAGTGCGTATTGAAACGCTTTACATGAGCACCAGTTACATTACACAAGGGCACATTCATTCATGTGGAGATTATTTTAAATGATTTGCCCGGGATGTTGAGCCGACGTCAAGATTCAAACCAGGATACCGAGTTCCAGAGTTGGCAGCTTTGGTTGTTATGCCACATCCATATTGTCGCTCCCCGCTTGCACCTGCCTCTGAATGTTGCTCTTTCTCCCCTAGTTCAAGCTTGACAACCCCTCCCCACCCTCTTACCTCCGTCTTCCCTCACCCTTCAATAGAAGTATTCTTTGAAATAACGTCACTACCAAATCATTGCACATTAGTCATTTGCATACGCATGCGTGCACGCCTCTGCCTCCCTGCAGCTTCTCTTGTATAGCCCAGCATGGGTTACCTCGTATGGCATTCAGTGTTCTGCAGAGCTTATATATATATATTCAGGTACTCACTTTTTAGAGTACCGATTTCCTGAAAAGTGCCTGTAGTCTCCCATTAAATATACTTCCATAGTGCTGTGAGGTGCAGGTACTTTCAATTTCAAATTAAATCTGGTGAAAAATAATATATTTTATAACTACGCGTCTTACAATTTTTGTCGTGATACGTTTGCATTTTAAAAGCACTGTTTTGATTCTCCTACTCAAAGCACATTTTTATTTCCAAGCACCAAAGATGATCTCTCGAGGCCGAAAACGCAGCAGCACGCTGTTACTAGGAAATTGCAGCCTTGAGGGAAAGCGCAATGCTTTTAAAGTGAAACAATCAAGAAAACAAAACGCGAATACAAGCCAGCTGAGGATCAATTCCACATTAATTCCATCAAAGCCAAGGTGACAAAGCTTGCTGTCCTGAAAAGTCAAGTAAGGAAAACGCTGTCTCAATAGAGCGCTCCAGTAAAAATCTGTGGGTCACTTTAGACACTTTTTAAAAAAAAATTTTTTAATACTTACAACTTTCTTTTAATATACTTATATAACTCGCATTTTCAAGAAGTAGACTGTCATGTCTGTAGCGGAACCGGGCTTCAGCCATTCAGACCCAAAGCTTCAGTATGCCTTTGACTCAGTGTGCCTGCGTGTGTGATCATGTGCTTCGGTGCACCCGTGTGCCTCTATGTATTAGTGTCTGTCGCTCGGGGTGCGTGTGTTTCTCAGCATGTGCATGCATGTGTGCCAGTTTGTAGTGCAGTTTCTATGTATGTCTGTATGCGGGGGTCAACAGGGGGTAAAAAGACATTGTCATTTACAACGCCATTACTTTTCTTTTTAGAAGTTGGTCAGCATCTGTAAGGCATGTAAGTAACCAGATGTGAGACGTGCGTGTCAGGCTGACAGACCTCGTAAGGGGCTAATTATTGCATACTGCAGTTCCCCCCCCCCCTCATATGAAACGTGAAGGCACTGCTGTGCCGGCTGCTCCCTGCTGTTTTTCCTCATTATTGTTGATAGTGGAGGGCGCTCCCTGCAGAAAACGACAATGTGTGTCAAAAGCTAACATCGGGGAGCCAGTGTCCCACACCATGTAAACGGCAATTCATTTATGTTCTCAGTTCAAAGCATGGGACGGGCGCAATCTACTGGAGGATATGGAATCTGTTTTTTTCTGTGAACTTTGATTTGACAAGCATTGTAGAGGGTTTAATCTTTATTAAAACTCAAATGACACATCTGAAGGCATGCAGTGTTGCAAAACCTCACTTGGCTGGTAAATCAGAATATTGGTTCGATTTTTACGTGAAATTGATTTGCGCTCCCTCTTTATGCGTCTGTGACCTGCTCTTCACTTCTTTCTCTTTCTCACACAGTCTTTCTGCTCCCCTGTCTATTTCAAGCTCATTCACCACTTCGTGCACAAACTTCCTATGCCTCTCTATCTTCCTTTCTATCTATTCTCTGCAGCTCTCAATCCATCTATCCACCACATAATTCAACTATACAAATACACTAACCGCCACACAATTCCACAACTAACAATTCCAATGTAACCCACATAATTTGACTCCACACCATATACATCCACTCCAATCCAAAACACAAAAGTAAAAAACATTGTCATTTACCACGGCAATAGCTCTAACTCTCACAAATGCGAGACCTATTGCATTGCAAATGCTTGTTTAAGAAGCTGACTCATGCTACCACCGGGCCTGCACTACAACATCAGGGGGTGTGCCTTTCATGCTTAGCCACAGTTCCTGAGTCACCCTTGAGTCCTAGGGTGGATGGAACCCCGGGATGTGTGTGCGCGCACCTGCCATGTTTCGCCTGTTGTTCCTCAACCTAGAGGCACTATGTACCTTCTGGCCAGGGAACATGGACATGGGTGCAAGCAACTTTCCGACTCCATCAGCTGCTGGCCTGTGCCCTGGTAGGGGCAGGGATGCTTCCTGTATTTCGCCTATGGCAGTAACCTGCTGAGGGAGAAGATCCTGCTCAGAAATCCGCCTGCCACCTTCTACAGCACAGGGAGGCTGCAGGCACACTCCTGTGTTATCAAAAGAGTAACCTTGGTATATCTCTCAAATGGGGCTGGGGCAGGATAGCCAGAGAGAATGTCTCGGTTCTGCTTAACTCGTACCATCCCTTCATCACCATAGCAGCCATCTGATCTCTTGCCAAGTGACCCTGTCTCTACTCCTGGCTTTTAAACCAAGGGCATGTTGCATGCTGGGAGTGTTAGTTCAGCCTCTAGCACAATTAACATAAGCTCAACAGCATCAGCATGCAGAGTGTTGTTTGCTGAACACCCTGGTCTAGCACAAGGTGCCACACAGTGCTTAATTTGCAGATCAGAGCGCCGTTCCCAAAACTCTGTTCAGAAGCCCGCGTCCATTGCAATTAAATGTTGCACGCTGAATACCAGGCTGGTGGTCCTCTTTAATCCATCATACAACTCCTGTCCCTTTATCGCACTTGTTCAGGTCTCTGCTTTCTCCCTTTGTGACAGGTTTCCTTTTTTGTCTTCCTCCCTGTTTCCGCTTTGTATTTTAGGTATCGCCTACGCAGCGTGCATGCGCTGCTTAGGGGGGCCTTTAGCCGTCGCTTTGCTCTTTTTGAAGCACACACTCGTGCTTGTGGCGTATCCACCTTGCGGGAGCGCGCAGGGGCACGCCACAAGCACGAGTATGTGCTTTGAAAATGAGCAGACTGCGCGCGCATGCACGCACCACTCCCGGGCTCTCCTCCTGCTCACATTGACTATATTGGGGTGGGGGGCGGCGCTCAGCCTAAATACATTCTTCCCTATAACGCAGTCAATGGCTTTAACTATTTTCAAACCACAAAAGAAAATGGCTGAAACCTTGAAGGTTTTTGTGCTTGCTGCCATTTCCAATTTTTTAAAGTGTAACAGCGACAGTCTGATATTGTTAAGTTATTCCTCATTTCCATCGCTTTTCTGGCATCTCCGCTTCCACCGCTTGGGTTTCTCTATCCCTTTGCATACCCCAACGACTGCCCCACGCCCTTACTAAATGTTGCTTTCGCGTTCATTTTTTTGGGTGTCTCCTGCTGACCCTTGTACCTGTCCCCATAGCTTCTGTTCCCACCCCGCTCATTTGAAAAGAAAATCGCTTGCGGGCTGCAGCTGGCTCGTGCTATTTCTCAACATTTGCGGCATGTTTATTTCCCTGTATAGACTAATACTCGCAGGAAAGGTGTAACAGTAAGTAACGCTATTTCTGTAACAGCATAAGGTCTCTGAACATCACAAGGCATTAAATTCCTCCAGCCTACAGTTCTGTAAGCAGGTACCCCATGTCCCTACTGATTCATACAATGATTGCAGAGAATTTTGAAGCACAACGTTTAACGCGATTAACACCATAGTGGAGGTAATGGCTGTCAGCAAGCTGCATATTAGATCTCGCTTGTCTGTGGAAGACCTGGTGACCTTGCAGCGGGCCTAGCGCCTGCCCATCGCTTAAATCCGTCTTTATTGTCGCACATTGGCTTGCTTTTTATTCATTGCCTGGTATAGCTTTGACTTCCTATTCTACCCTCTCTCCCTTGGTGGCACGGCCTTATTACTTGTGCCTTTCCACTGCTTACTTGAACTGCTTTTTTCCCTTTTGGTTAAGCAGTCCATGAGTGCTTGAGTTGCAGCAGTCTCGCATGTCTCTTCCTAGCAGTGCTCTTGCAGTCACCTTTGCTTGTCACTGCTTCCTGTGGTGTGCTTGCGTGCCTACCCCACACCTCACTGCCTTATATCCCTCTGTACCCCAAACCTTGCGTTCACTGCCTTATATCCCTCTGTACCCCACACCTCGCACTCACTGCCACAACATATCCCTCTGTACCCCACACCTCGTGCTCACTGCCACAACAGATCCCTCTGTACCCCACACCTCGTGCTCACTGCCACAACATATCCCTCTGTACCCCACATCTCACACTCACTGCCACATAACCCTCTGTATCCCACTCATCACACTCACTGCCTGATCGCTCACTTTACCCTGCTATTCATCTTCAACATGTTCTCTCCCCTTCCACTCGTTCTACCTCTTTTCATCCCCTTACTTCTTTTAGTACCTTACTCCTTTCTCAATACCTCTACTCCTATTCCTCTTCAGTAACATCTCTCTGACACATCTCTGCACTTCCTTTATATCATAGCACCCCTCTACCTCACCTGTCTACCTCAGTCTTTATTATTCCCTCTTCCTCAACTGTCTCTACCTGTCTCTGACACACCTCTCCCTCTCTCTACCTGGCCCTCTCTCGTTCTACGACTGCGTTATTCTCCCCTCTCCATCTGAAATGAACAACCAACTCAGTGCTCTTCTTTCTCTTAATAACTCCCTGGACCCATCGCAATATGGGTTCAGAGGCTTTCATAGCACTGAGTTGGCTTTGCTAAAGTCCACAGAGGAAATCAGAGAGGCCGTTGATAGGGGAGGAAATGCTGTACTAAAGTTATTGGACCTATCCGCGGCCTTTGACACGGTCCATCACAAGGTTTTGATGGACCAGTTGTCTGAAATTGGGGTAAAGGGTTCCGCTTGGAAACTGTTACAATCTTTTCTGTCGGACAGATCGCAACTGTAGACCTAGACGGTAACACATCGGAACCTTTCTCACTTCCTTGCAGGGTGCCACAGGGCTTGGCTCTGAGCCCAACGCTTTTTAATATTTACTTGGCGCCTCTGGCTGGAGTCATCAGGTCCTTTGGCTTCCAGCTCACCTCTTACACTGACGACACACAAATTGTGTTGTTGCTGACAGAGGGAGCGGAAAAGGAGTCTGGGGATCGCTTCCATGACTGTATGAGTGCTATTTCGGTCTGGATGTCCTCCAATTGTCTAAAACTCAATTCCTCCAAGACCGAGGTCCTAAAATTTGGCAACAATCCTCGGGTGTGGACACCGGAGTGGTGGCCGGAGGACCTTAGCCTATGTCCAGTACCCACAAGAAAAGCCAAAAACCTCAGAATTTTGATGGCTAACAAACTTACTATGGGGGACCAAGTAAGTATGGTGACCTCAGCCTGCTTTATGGTTCTCAGAATAATCAGGAAAATTAAGTTCTTCCTTACTGAGAGCAACCTTAAGACAGTGGTGACGGCACTTATAATGTCGCGTCTGGACTATTGCAATAGCCTATACCTTAATGTTCAAAAACAACATATGAACAGGTTGCAATTGGTCCAGAACGCAGCGGCTAGAATGCTGTCTGGTACACCAAAGTTCGTCTCCGTCAAGGGAGAACTCAAGAAACTGCATTGGCTCCCAGTAAAGCTAAGAACACGCTTTAAGGCATTGTGTATTGTCTTTAAGGCTCTTAATGGAACAGGACCTGAGTTTCTCAGACGTAAACTTCAATGGTATGTTCCAGGTAGACTATTACGGTCAACTGGGGCCAAACAAGTGCAAGTCGCCTCATTAAAAAAAAACAATTGGGGAGGTAGAAGCTTTATTCTCTGCGCTTCTAGAACTTGGAATGAGCTCCCTTTTCAGCTTAGAAATGCCCCAGATCTCCTCTCCTTTCGTAAGGGCCTGAAGACATGGCTCTTTTCTCATTAGTATGCTTTCAGCTTCTCTAGGTAATCAGTACTTCGCGCCAGGACACCCAAGGGTAATCGTGCGCTCTATAAGTATAAATAACATAACATAACATCTTTGATTTACCTGTCTCTGCACCTGAATCTTTTTCTTCTACACCTCACTTCTTTGTCTACCCTTCACCCCTCGCTACCCTTCTGTTTGCCTCACTACGGTCTTTACCCGACCCACCTTTCAGTGCCTCTTCCCATTTCGCCTCCCTCCCTCACAGCGCTCTCCTAGCATGCATCTGTTTCTCCCCTCACCACCATGCCTGCCTCTACCCCTCCTTATCTTTCTAACCAGCCTACCTTTCTACCTTCCTGTTATTCCTGGTAGTGAACCTTTCATTTCACGCCTCCGGTTGTATTACCTACGCATTCAAATTGAGTAGCTCATTGCTGTGCTCCCAACCCGACATCGAGACCCAGTCCCCTAGCCTCTCAACATGCCCAGATATAACAACAACCATTGGCATAGCCAATAGGTCTCGCCTTCGGGACCTGCTGCATAACTAAATACTTATAAGGTCCCAAAGGCGAGACCTATTGGCTATGCCAATGCTTGTTTTCTGTATCTTGCTCTGGTCCCCAAAAGTAAGTGCCGGTGACTACACGAGAGCACGGAAATTAACATGGTCATTTATCATAAGAAACAACCTGTGCAGCGATCCCTCCTTTCTCAAGCAGTGGCAGTCGCTCGTGGTTTTCTTCTCCTACACAGCGCATGTACGGTTTACACATCACAGGTAGGACAGTTAATCTGATATATGTCTGTTTCTTGATTCCTCAACTCGGCAGTGTTGCGACTACTGCAGAGCCCTCAAATTTCATGACTCAATGCATGGGTGGATGCTACAATCTAGATTGTTATAACTACAATTGCAATAGGCAAAAACATATATATAATTACACTACACATAATACCACTCAGCACACCTTCATTCAACTCCACATAATAACACTCTACTCGCTACTACATAAATGCACCCCACATAAAACCGATCTATACCATACAGCAACAATTCACATAAATACACTTCACAACATGCCATATAATTCCGGACACAATAATTTCACTCAACGCCACACAGTTAAGCACCACACAAATCAACTCACCACGTTTCCATTACGCACCACATAATTCAACAAGAAACCACATAATATAAAACACAATTACATAACACACCACATGCATACAATCTACACCACATAATTACATATCACACCACAATATTCTACAGCACACCACATAATTAAACTCTACTGCATAACATTCCACAACACAAAATACTATACCACATAACTACTCTCCATAACACAGAATCCCACTACACATAATTGCTATACACTAAATACCACATAATTACTATACACATAATTCCACTACACACCACATACATCAACTCCACTCCAAAACACATAAGTAAAACATATTTACAACGCCAATAGCTCAAACTCGCAAATGCAAGACATATTGCATTGCAAATGCTTGTTTCTCCCTGTTTTCAATGTAAGCCTGCATTTGGATCCTGCAATGCAGTTCTATGATGTTAATCCAGAGAATTATTGTAAACATTCAGAGCAAAATGAGGCCTCCGTTAGGCTTCCATTGCATGGATGTGAATATGATCCAGTGGATAAAGACATGATATGATGCTGTTTGCATGGAAGGAAACAATACAATTAATTTCCCTTTGGTCCACGCACACAGTGGGGAGTTGACTATCACCTAAGACCCTACAGATCTAAAATGAAGGGTCAAGGCAAGAGGCTAATGAGGAAAGTGTGGTAACTGCACAGTCCAGCCTTCCAGCAGAAGTGAGGGTAAATCCAGTCATACATTTCTCCAAGTGCTTGGGCAGAAACCAGTAAGAAATGGTAGCCGAAAGACAAGGTAGAGCTGGAGAATGAGGGGTGTCTGCTTTCACAGCAGGGAGGGAAATGGGCACCTAGATGGGTCTGGAGCTCCATATTTACAATCAAAATGTAAGCATGCATGTAACATGAAATGACACCAACTACTTCTAAATTTCACTCACATGTAGAATGAGCACAGGTCCTCATCCTCCTTACCTGAGCCAGACCACAATACATGCGTCCCATGGACCTGTAGTCCAGTCCTTCCGAGCAGTTCACAACTATGACATACATCCCCAGGGCCTTCCCCAAGTCCTTCACTGTTTCTGTTTTTCCTGTTCCTGCAGGCCCTTTGGGGGAGCCTCCCCGGTGCAGGTGCAAAGCTGTAGTAAGCGTCATGTAGCATCTGTTGGGAGAGACAGAAGAGCTTCAGCATCACGAGAGCTGAAAATGTTCACCTTTCAACCACTAATCATCAGACACTGTGAAAAACATCCCTGAAGACTGTAAGGAACTTTGGAGTTTATGGACACATGTACCAAACTTCAGGTGCTTCACCTGGCCACCAAGCACCAGTCTGAATTGTGTCTGCAAAGATTTGAATGGCTAGTGCAGCATGCTCTCTGACACTGCCTCATGTGAGGAATTAGCTGGTATATACTTCAGTGCAGTGCCACAGCTAGAAGTGGAGCTAACAGGTATTGTGCGTATGAATACCAACCTCTTCCCACATGAAAAATCACCTTTGCGTACAGTCATCTCTATCAGCCCCACTCACCATGACACCATTAGGGCCAGATGTACAAAACCGTTTTTGCGGCATGTAACATGCTCAAAGGGCCATGTTACAGGCACGTTAAAAGCAGCAACTGTTTTTTAACATATTCTATCCTTGTGTCTTCAAAAATAAGTACTACAAATCTGTTAAGTACAGTAGCCTACCAACTTGTGGTCAAAGATCATGCAACGTCACTCCAAGTGATATCATAAAGGGTCAATGAATGCTGGATTTCACCTTCACTACCTCCAGAAAGCTGTTGCTATGGCTCTATGGGAAGATGTGTGTGAGATGTTGGGTTGCTGGTTGAGTGGGGTGTTAACCTTGCGCAAGCAACAGCCACAATCCTTTTAAGGGTGAAACACAAAAGTTACTACATTAACCTGTGTTTAACCCTATAGTAGCTTGGCACAAAAGCAGTCAGTCTTAACTTAGAGGCAATGTGTAAAGCATTTATGCAGCACACAAACATTACTAAAGCTGACAAGACCAGTAAAATCCCACACCAATTTAGAAAAATAGAGTAACTTTTATTAAATTACTGGACACCAAAGTGACAAAAATACAATCAGTAGAACCAAAGTTATTATTTTTTTACGTTTAAAGTAAAAACTAGCAGCTTAATGACCAAAGCACCAACCGCGGTCGTTTAGGCGTGAGGGACCAGGTCAAAGTAAAAAAAAATATGGCTGACAGTGTTGCAGTGCAGGTCGGATGCAAGAAGTGGATTGGGCCCAGTCAGTGCTTGCCATTGAGCTTAAAAGAAATTTCAGCAAAAATTGCCTGAGAAGGTAAAGTTTAGTTGGGAAAGGCTGCAGGCAGTGGCCGTGGAGGTGGCTTCATCATCGGGGAGCCACTGGACAAAGTTGCGATGAAGATTTCTATATTCGGACTTAGTAGTGCTTCAATTTGAGCCGGTGGTTTCCAGTGCTTGGCACCCGTACTTATTCGGCAGCGCTGGCACTTATGACAGTCTGTCACATGGTGGGCTGTTTGTCTAATTTAGAGTGAGCAAAACAACAGTTGTTTACCAATTCAAAATACATTAAAAATGACTATTATCTGCCGCTCGTGCTAATCTCATAGCATTGGGGGCCTGCAAAAGTCTGAATTGTCACACTTGTAGGAGTGTGATGGTTAGTAGCTGGTTTGGTACTGCCATTGGTAGCGCTAGCAGGGGCAATGGGTGGTGTAGGTTGCAGAGGCCTCCTGATGAGGGCCCTGGCACAGAATTATTTTTACAAATTAAGCACTGGAACTTAGTCTCTTTTTTGGAAGTTGAAAACCTCCAGCAGGACAAAGCAACAAGCTGTAGCCGACGAGGGCATCACTAGGCCAGATACTCCTTCTGCGAATGACCCCTGAAAAGGATATATCACTGTGGAGAACAACATAGGGGGAGCTGCCACTAAGCCAGGCCGACCAGTGGTGCACCTTGGGAGGATCGACGAGCAGGTAGGTCCCAGTCTCCTCTGAGCACCTTTTGGCAGACACGTTTCTAAATCCCAAGTTTTGGGATTTTGGCTACCTGGGCAACTTTAACACCACTTCAGGACTGAAGGGGCACCACTTGGATGATCAGGACTCACTCAGGCTGAGTCCAGGTATATGATCAAGATGGTTGGAGCCTCTACTGTCCCTGAGTGGAACAGGGCTCAAGCAGCAGGGCAGGCCTATGAGGGACTTCATAGGCAGAAAACCATTGTCTATATAATCTCCCACCACCTAACTGGGCACCAGGTATAGTGGTATACGGACCCTCACCTCTCCACGGGACACCGAGGTATGCTGCCACCATCACTGCTGGATTCTGAAGCCTGCCTGGCCTTGAGCTCTTTTCATGCTTCAGCAATAGTTTTCTTTCAGCCAAGACCCTCTCAGCTTCAGCGTTTTCTTTGGATAGGGCCTCAACATTTCTTTCTTCTGCTTCCAGTTTCATCTTGACCAGCTGTAGTTTGAGCTCCCTATCCGTCTTCCAGTCCTCCAGCTCCTCTGAGGATAAATCCCGGGCAGACAAACTGCTTTCAGCTGGCTCATGAGGCTCCTCTGGAGTTGTGCTCCTCCTGCAGCTCAGGACTCATTTCTGGGCCCTCCACCTCCTCTTCATCCAAATTCATCCTCTCTCCTCCCCCGAGGTGTCCTTCTCTGGTGTGGCCTGCAACCTATTGACCTAGTCATAAGCTCTGAGGGCTTTCTAGGGTCCAACTTTGTGGTATTCTTGCCTGCTTCAGCCCCCTTGCAGATCCTCTGCAGCTCAGCCCTGGTGAGGGTGTCAATGTTGAGAAGCCCCATCTCCATGGAAAATAGAGAGGTAGGGTACTAAATTTAGAAAAAAGGATAAAACAGCCAATTGAAAACTAAGGGGAATCTTTAAAAAAGTCCACTTGGATGTCTAATCATTTATATGTGATTTTTGTGTTGCACAAATCACCGTATGGTACAGCACAAAAACAAGTACTGGATCTAACCACTGAACACCGTTGTGAGATATCGGGTTGTTGAATGAGTGGACTGTTAACCCTGCTCAAGCAACAGCCACAATCTGTGTCAGGCTGAACCACAAAAGTCACTAAATTAACTGGTGCTTAACTCTCTGGTAGCTTGGAACAAAAACAGTCAGGATTAACTTGAAGGCAATGTGTAATGCATTTATGCAGTTCACAAAAAGTAATAAAGTGAAAACACAATATCAGAAAAATCCCACACCGATTTGGAACAAAAGAGTACATTTTTCTAAATTATTTGGCACTAAAATGACAGAAATACAAGAAGTAGAACTGGAGTTATGACTTTTTAAAATGTAAGGTAAAACTAGCCCCTAAAGATCAAAGCGCTAACTGCAGACATCTAGTCAGGTAAGACTGGGTAAAAGGTGAAAAATATGTTTGACCATGATGGAGCGTAGGTTGAATACAAGAAGTGGATTCGGCCCAGTCAGCGTTTACCGTCAGACTTAGAAGAAATTTCAGCAAAAAGTCTGAGAAGGCAAACTTCAGCAAGGCAAGGCTGCAGACGGTGGCCGAGGAGGACACGTCGTTGTCGCCGATCCGCTGGATGAAGTTGTGGTGAAGATTTCTACATACGGACTTAGGGGCAGATGTACAAACATTAAGAATACCAAGTTCCTCATTGCGATTCTCTCCAGATCATAATTACGAAATCAGTATTCCTAATGTATGAAACTCTTTTGAGTTTCATTAGTGATTCCTAGTGGGTCGCATATAGAACTACCTCATACATATTAATGAGGTAGGTCATAATTTGCGAACTATTAGGAATCAAAGTCATCACAGGGATGGTGGCCTGCTGAGGTCAGCGGACCACCATGTCTGTGACTGCTTTTTAATAAAGTAATCTTTTTTCTTAAACGCGGCCCATTATCCTTAAAGGAAAACGGGATGCGTTTAAATAGAAAAAATGAAACTTGACAGTTTAATTTTTTAACATTCTCAAAGGGAATTTGGTTGCAAAACATTAATACATACTATTCTGATTCAGAATTTGGAAGGGACGCCACCTCCAAATACTGAATTGGTAGCAAGCACAAATTGCGATTCGATAGTAAGTTACTGAATCGCAATTTGTCTTTTGTACATTGTATAAAGCTTTTTTGCAGTCTCAAACGGCCCGATTCTGTGAAACAGCCCGTTTGTGACTGCAAAAAGGTTTTGTACATCTGGCCCTAAGTTTCTTTTTTGGAAAACCTCCAGCGGGACAAAGCTGCAAGCTGTAGGGAACGAGGGCTCCATGAGGCCGGATACTCCTGCTGCGAAGGACCGCTAAACAGGATTTGCTGCGGCAGAGAACAACGTGGCAGGAGCTGCCGCAAAGTCAGGCCGCCAGGCAAAGCACCTTGGGCAGATTAACAAGCACATGGCTCCCAGTCTCCTCTTGGTTCTCAAAGCACTTTTTAGCCAAAAAAAATTCTAAATCTCAAGTTTTGGATTTTGGCTATATGGGCAACTTTAGCACCACTTCCAAGTGCCCAGGACTGGAGGAGCACCAATTGGAGGGTCTGGACTCACTCTGGCTGGGTCCAAGTGCGGGTTCAAGATCGATGAAGCCTTTTCTGTCCCTGAGGCTCTGATCAGGAGGCAGCCATTTAGACCTTGGAGTCATTCGGGTAGTCCTGGGTGCAAGCAATGGAGCAGGGCTCAAGCAGCAGGGCAGGCCTCTGAGGGTTCAAGGCAGGCTTCAGGCAGAAGAGCAGTCATTTCAGATGCAGCAAAGCAGTCATCTGAGGTACACAGCAGGCCACAGCAGTAGACTGTCCTCTGACAGTTCTTCCACAGGTTCAGGACATGAACTGAAGTGTGGATCTGAGGGCCATATTTTTAAACCTGGTGCCTTTTTTGAAGTAGGGAGGAGTTTCTAAAGATTCTCTTCGAAGATCTTGGAATTTATTGCCTCCCCTGCAGGTACAATGAGGTAGTGTGAAGTCCTTTGTGTGATGGTAGGGCATAGCCCATTGATTTGCAAATGGCTACAGATCCTGCCAGTGATGGTCCATCCAGGTACACCTAATCCCCTTATTGTGTGCCCAACTACATCCAGTCAGTGACCCAGGCGCAGGTTGCAGGCACAAAATAGCTAAGGCAGAAAAATGTCAACTTTCTAAAAGTGGCATTTTCAAAATTGTAGCTTAAAATCCAAAATTTCAAATTAAAGAGGATTTTAAAATAAAGTTTCTTAGAAACCAAACATGAATTTCCCAACTGCTCCCAATCAAAAATTAGCACTTAATAAATGTAGGTAACCCTCACAGCAGTGAAATATTGATTTTGGAGTGTATAATTACAAGGAAATGCAAAACCTAAAAGTACATGTCCAACCTTTTAATTACAATGCACCCTGCCCTATTGGCTACCTAGGGCTTACCTTAGGGGTGAGTTTATGCAAAAAAAGGGCAGTTTAAGGTTCGGCTTGTTTTTTTTTTTGCCAAGTCGAATTGGCAGTATAAAACAACATAAAGGCTGCAATGACAGACTTGGGGCAGGTTTAAAGGTGCTACTTAAGTGGGTGGCCCTATAAGTGCTTAAAGGCCACTAGTAGTATTTAATGTAAAGGCCCTGGATATACGAAATACCACTTTACCAGGGACTTACATGTAAATTAAATATGGCAATCAGGTGTAAGCCACTTTTACCATGTTTTAGGGAGTGAGCACAAGCACTTTATTAGCTGTGGTAAAATGTACAGTCCTAAGGCCAGCAAAAACAAATTCAGAAAAATAGGAGAGTGAAGAAAAAGGGTTTGGTGGAAGACAGCCCTAAGACTGACCGGCCTGACAGTATGCAATCAGCAACCAATACAATGACAGGAACCAATAAATGCTAGAAAGAGTAATTCAGGGAAATATGTTTTGCAGAGCTACATGTCAAATGTGCTCTTATCCATAGTGTAAAGAACAAATCAGTAATAAGACATGCAAGCATGATTAAATAGCAGTGTTCTGCATGAAGATTCATTTTCAAAGAGCATGTATATAAACATTATACAGCTGGAAAAGGAGGCATGTGTCTGAAGGAAAGAAAAATTAAAAAGACAGTTATTTTTGTCTTACTGTAAATGACCCAGTGATGAGATCATGAATTTGTATGCAAGTGGGGCATGATAGTTTCAATGTATTTTAGCACATGTTAACTTAGCCTCACAAGCCACGCAAAACCATTTTAGGTCCCTAATTCTTTTTCAGAGGGCCAGATGATTGCTGTGTTTTAAAAACAATGCTTCCCGCCAAAAACCTTGGCCTTTTATGAAGCTCTGACACTCGAAACAGCCAATGCACTCTGGAATCAAACTATCCACACCTAAATTTTCAAAAGCGTTAAATAAACACTTCAAAAAGAATCATTCGAACAGGCTCACCAGGCTCTCCTGGCCTGAAAGCACATACACCTCATACTGAGAAGCTACAACAAAAGAGAGGTCCAAAAATATCTTACAGACACCTTCTCCATGCACTATAAAATCAAGTACTGCTTCATCAGAATGGGAAACATCACATCACTAGATCTTTTACCACCTTGGCCAACTCGCCCAGAGACTAACGAGTGTCGGCTATGCGGACCACATCAGAAGTGCTTCACTCATCTTCTCTGCATCTGCCCTGCACTAATTGACGACCGCAGAAAAGTTATTTGACAACCATTGATCAAACAGGGGTCCCGAACCATTCAGGCAGCCGTGGACTTCCTTCTCAACAATTCTTATCCTCAAGCAATCTGTGGTCTGGTCAGATTTTTAAGCAAAGTCGACAAAATGCTAAGAGCCTTTACCTCACCAGTAGTTTAAATTGGGCATAAGCTGTCACATACTACAACCTTTATCATAATCCTCATAATCCTCTCTACTTTAAGAATCAGGGCATGCAAACTAACATCCCCTCAGCTGCACCTTTGATTAAACACAACTGCATGCAGTACTTATTCAGTCGATTTCTTGGAATCGATCCACTGGTAATTAAACATGCGCTCACACCAAAGCGCACATTAGTACCCTAATGGCACTGACCATCATATCTAACCGAAACAACTTTTATTGAAACAAAATACGACTTTACCAACATGTACACGGCCGCAAAAGTTTTAGATCTGCTACCCGCCTGTGGGTACAATATTATCTCTTTCATCTATAGCTCGCCTGGTTCATGAACTTGTTTTTCCCAGTTTCAATGAGCATTTTACGTACTAACTATATTTAATAAAAACCTAATAATCCTCACAAACGGGCTTTTTATTGGTGGCCCCTGTAGGAAGCTGGGTCTGTATATACTATTCCAAAGTAAGGTATAGTGTGCTTAGAGTCCAGTGTAACCCCAAAGGTAGGCAGAGGTAAAAGTAGATGGCACCTTACTCTCTATTTGTGGTAGTGTGGGCGAGCAGTAAGGCCGCGTGCGGAGCCATGCTATTGTGTCGTCGTCCTCGTCGGTGTGGAGAGCTATGTAAAATTTCCGAATGTTGCTGGCGCAGGGGATATTCACAAGGTGAGGAATCCACAGGCAGATACTGTATCCACCAGAAAAAGCGTTACCGAAGGTAAGTAACTTGTTTGTCGGATTTAGGATGACGCCGGGAATGAACTTTATATATAGATATTCAGGAGCTGGTAGTCCTGCTGAGTTCCCAAGAATCCTCATGCATAATATATGAGGCCTTTACCAGGGAAAATCTTGAGTTCTATGTGCGGTGTTGTATCTTCCCTACATTATATACATAACGGTTCTTAGGGACTGTCCTTTTACCTAGATACGACGGTAACGCTTTTTCTGGTGGATACAGTATCTGCCTGTGGATTCGTCACCTTGTAAATATCCCCTGCCCCAGCAACATTCGGAAATTTTTCGTAGCTCTCCACGCCGACGAGGACGACGTCACAATAGCATGGCTCCGCACGCAGCTCCGCTGACGTCACTGAAGCCATAAGAGAGCCTCATCGGCGTGATGACGTCAGTTCCGCCCTTTTTTTCCGTGCCTTCAAGGCACACGGACGGACTGACAACAATATATATACAGTATACACAGTACATAATATTCAAACCAACACACACAGTGTGAGGTCAATGCAGGAAAGCAAAATAAATAACACACTTCCTTTGACAGTAACAGATAGATTTTATCACATTATCACTACTGTAGGTATACAAGGGTGGACAACGGGGAGGCGGGTGGGTCAGTGAGGAATCCACAGGCAGATAATGTATCCACCAGAAAAAGCGTGATCGAAGGTAAGTAACTTGTTCTTCTGATGGATACATCTGCCAGTGGATTCCTCACCTTGTGAATAGAGTACCACAGCAGTCCCCACTCCCAGGGGAGGATGTCAACCCTTCTATATCAAAAAGTCCTGAAGGACGGAACGTGCAAAGTGTCCGTCCCTCCTCACCTCAGAATCTAAGCAGTAATGCTTCACGAAAGTGTGGAGGAAGGCCCAAGTTGCCGCTCTACAAATGTCCTCCACAGGAACACCTCTAGATAAGGCAGACGTAGAAGACTTTGCCCTGGTAGAGTGAGCCCTTATACCCTCTAGAGGTTCCTTACCGGCCAAAGAGTAACAGATCTTGATGCACATGATAATCCATCTGGAAAGTGTGCGCTTGTGCACCGCTCTGCCTTTCCTGCAGCCAATGAAGCCCACGAAGAGCTGGTCATCCACTCGAAAGTCTTTAGTTCTATCGAGGTAAAAACTCACCGCCCTTTTAGGGTTCAAGCGGTGAAGCCGCTCCTCCTCCTTGGAAGGGTGAGGCGGAGGATAGAAGGTAGGAAGGGTAATGGACTGCCCCAGATGGAAAGGAGTTACCACCTTAGGCAGGAAAGCAACCCTGGTCCTGAGTACCATTCTTTCAGCATGAATGGCCAAGAACGGGGGTTCCGAACTCAGAGCTTGAAGCTCACTTACCCTCCTTGACGAGGTAATGGCAATGAGAAAAACAGTTTTAAAAGACAATAGCCTTAAGGGACACTTGTGCAAGGGTTTAAAGGGAGAACCCATCAAGTAAGTTATGACAAGATTTAAGTCCCATTGAGGCACAATAAATGGAGTGGGCGGACATTTGTTGGTAAGGCCCTTAATGAACCGTAACACAATAGGTGATTTAAACAAGGACGGCTGATCCGGCAAGCAAAGGAATGCCGACAAAGCCGATAAATAACCCTTCACAGTAGCTACAGCAAAACCTTGCTGAGCTAGAGAGAGAGCAAACTGAAGGATGTTAGATAAACGAGCCCTCAAATGGTCAATAGACTTCTCCCCACACCAATGGACAAATTTAGACCACCTATAGGAATAGATAGACTTGGTGGAGTGACGCCTGGCAGACAAAAGCACGTCCACCACGTCAGGCGGGAGAGAAAAAGAATTCAGGTTGCCCCGTTCAATCTCCAGGCATGAAGGTGTAAGCTCTGGAGGTGGGGGTGTAGAACCTGCCCCTGCGACAGCGAGAGGAGGTCTGCCCTGAGAGGGAGACGGAGCGGAGGGCACGAGGAGAGGTGAAGAAGATCTGTATACCACACCCTTCTTGGTCAATCCGGGGCGATCAATATGACTTGGGCCCCGTCTTGGCGAACCTTCCTCAGAACCCGAGGAATCAAGGGTATGGGAGGAAACGCGTAAAGGAGATGTGAGTCCCATCTCAACTGAAAAGCGTCCCCCAAAGCTCCCTGCATCAGATACTGGAGACTGCAGAATGACGGGCAGTGAGCGTTCTCGTAAGTGGCAAACAGGTCCACCCGAGGAGTTCCCCACATCCGAAAGATGTGACGAACTACCTCCGGATGGAGCCTCCACTTGTGGTCAGCAGAGAACTGCAGACTGAGACTGTCTGCACGCACGTTCAGAACTCCGGCCAGATGATTTGCCATCAGACAAATCTGAGGATCCTGAACCCAGGACCAGAGACGCAGAGCCTCTCTGCAGAGACAACACAACCCCACTCCTTCCTGCTTGTTGACATACCACATTGCGGTAGTGTTGTCCGTCAGGACTTGAACCGACTGACCGCGAAGGGAATGGAGGAAGGCATTGAGTGTCAAACGCATCGCCCGCAACTCCAAAAGGTTGATGTGAAGCAACCTTACCTCTGGAGACCAAAGACCCTTGATCTCCGGATCCCCCAGATGCGCACCCCACCCTAAAGTGGATGCATCCGTTATCACTGTGGCCACGACGGAGGCAGATGGAAGGGCTTTCCTTGAGACAGATTGCCCTCCACGGTCCACCAAGACAGATCCGCTGCAGCTTCTCTGGAGATCCTCACAGACTCCCTCATATCTCCGTTGTGTTGATACCACTGCCTGCGGAGGCACCACTGGAGCGCCCTCATGTGCCAGCGTGCATGGTTGACCAACAGAATGCAGGAAGCAAACAGACCGAGCAGACGAAGGACCTTCAGGACTGGAACGACCGCTCCATTGTAAAACAAGGGAATCATTTCCTGTATGTCGAGAATACTTTGTGGAGGTGGGAATCATCGACACACAGTAGTGTCCAGTACCGACTCTATGAACAGGTTGCGCTGAGAGGGCACCAGGTGAGATTTGGGCACGTTTATCGAGAAATCCAATTTGTACAACAGCTGAGTTGTAACCTACAGATGATGAAGCACCTTCTCTGGTGACTCCACTTTGATCAGCCAGTCGTCCAGAAAACTGGAATCCCCGACCTTCTGAGATGGGCTGCCACCACTGCCATCACCTTGGTGAAGACTCAAGGTGCAGTAGTAAGACCAAACGGGAGAACCGCAAACTGATAATGTTGCGACCCTACCGTAAAACGGATATACTTCCTGAGCGACTCCAGGATCGGAATATAAAAATATGCATCCTGCAAGTCGATCAACACCATCCAGTCCTCCTGTTGCAGCGCTTGAAGAACCTGCGCAAGGCTGAGCATCTTGAACTTCTCCTGCTTCAGAAAAAGGTTCAAGATCCTGAGATCCAGGATTGGACCTAGCCTGCCATCCTTCTTGGGTATCAGGAAATACAGGGAGTAGCATCCCTGACCCCTTTCCCGCTCTGGAACCACCTCTATTGCACCTTTTTTCAGTAACGTTAGGACTTCCTCCTGCAGGAGAAGAAGGTGGTCCTCCGAGCAAGCACCTTGGCAAGGAGGGTAATTCGAGGGAATTCCCGAAAGGGAACAGCATTCCCATTTTCCACAAGATTTAGAACCCAAAGGTCTGTAGTGACCGATTCCCAATCTTGTAGAAAATGGGTAAGCCGACCCCCCACAGTACCAACATGATCCAGAATGGTGGATCTAGGGCTGCTTTGCTGTGGCAAGAGGGAGGTAGAGGAGGAGGAGGAGGAGGGCTGAAGACCTCGTGGAAGACCTCTGTTCTTCTCCCTGTAGGTCTTATACAGGGTATTTTGATGCTGCTGCTGAGGCTGCCTGTAGGTCCGAAAGGACAACCTCCCAAAACCTCTGTACCTTCTGTAAGAGGAACCTCTAGGCTGCGCCTGCAGGCCCAGAGACTTAGCTGTGGCTTTGCTGTCCTTGAACCTTTCCAAGGCTGCATCTGCTTTCTTTCCAAACAGTCCAGAACCATCAAAGGGTAGGTCTAGAAGTGTTTCCTGCACATCTGGAGAGAACTCCGACGACTTAAGCCAAGCACTTCTTCTTGTGGCAACCGAGGAGCCCATGATCCTCGCAACAGAGTCCGCAGTGTCCATACCACTATTACCTTGACGTGCAACTGCTTGAGTGTCCGACAAGACCTCATTAAAATTCTGCCTGTCCTCCTCAGACAATTTAGGAGCCAGCTGTTTTGCAGAGTCCATTAGGGCGTGGATGTAACGGCCCAAAAGACAGGTGGCATTTGTGGACTTCAAGGCCATACTTGCCGAGGAGAACACCTTCTTGGCTGACTGGTCAAGCTTTTTTGACTCTCTATCACCAGGAACTTGAGGAAATGCTCCAGAAGACTTCATTCGAACAGGCAGCTTGAACCACCAGGCTCTCAGGAGAAGGATGGGATGTTAGGAAGTCCGGATCTCCTGGAGCTGCCCTGCACCTCCTAGCAACATATTGTGACACTGCTGGATCCGAAAAGGGCTTACGCCAAACCTCCATAACTGGCTCAGTGATGGCATCATTGAAAGGAAGCAAAGGTTCTACTACAGTGGAGGGAGAATGAAGAACCTCCGTCAAGATATTGGACTTAAATTCAGCCGTTGGGAGCTGCAAGTCTAAGCGCTCCGCTGCCTTCCTTATAACTGTGTGGTAAGGAACCACATCCTTAGAGGGAGCATCTGAAGGAGGAGAAAGCTCCCATTCTGGGGCCTCCCTTGAGTCTTCAAATAAGTCATCTGACTCTTGAAGTTCACCTTCCTCCATTTCTTCTGCCCGATACCGCTGCTCTTCTAAAATCCTCTGCGCCTCTCGCCTCGATCTTATCCTCGGAACTGGCGTCGGCGGCGCCACACACGACTCCGACGGAGCCGGCGTCGAACACGGATCCGGAGGCACAGCCTGAGCCGAACGAGGTCGAGCTGATGGAGTCGGAGATGAAGGGAACGGCGTTGACGTCCTCGGCGCCGGGAAATGCCAGGACAGCACCGCTGGAAGTAATGGCATAAAGGGAGCCTGAGCATAGGCCTGAGGAACCCCCAAATTAATGGCCATTGGACCCATGGGACCCAAAGGTGCTCCAGAGGGGTACATTGCTCTTGTAAAGACACCATACATGGCATTCAAGTAATGCAATGGGTCTTGACCCGGGCCAGGGAAAGGTGGGTAAGGGCCCGATAAAGGCTCAGGCTGAGGCATTACCGGACTCAGGCCAATCGGCGCCGACGGTGGAACCAATGGAGTCGACGACTCATCAGGTACTGGAGCCTCTTCCACCGGAGCCGGAGAATGCGTCGGAGATGGAGCCAGGGCTGGAGAACACTCCGGAGAAGCTGCAGGCGAAGCCAGATGAACAGATGAAGCCGGATTCGAAACCGAAGGAGAAGGAGAAACATAGTCCTTACGATGCCAAGGAACTGGAGAAGTCGATTTCAGAGCTGTCTCCTTATCTGAACGGCGTCGAGAGCCGTGCCTCTTCTTCTTCTTATGCTTCTTTGATTTTGAAGCATGACCCGACGTCGACTTCGAACCCGACCTCGACCTGGACCTGGATCTCGATCGCCTTCGACCTCTCTTCTCCTTCCTCATCTTCGCCATGAACAGCTTGGCCTCTCTCCTTTAAAGCCTTCGGGTTCATCTTACAAAAGTAAGAGCATCCCTCGATGTCGTGATCCGACGACAGGCACCAGACACAATCTTCGTGAGGATCCGTGATTGATATATGTCCTCCGCACTCTCTACAGGGTTTGAACCCTGACTTCCTCGACGACATCTTCAGAAAAGAAGTAAGAGAAGACCAGAAAAACAATCCAGAAATACAAAGTAACTAGACAAGCTACGGAGAGTCCCAGAAAACCGTTAGCGTCGACGGCGCGGAAAAAAGGGAACTGACGTCATCATGCTGATGAGGCTCTCTTATGGCTCCAGTGACGTCAGCGGAGCCGCGTGCGGAGCCATGCTATTGTGACGTCATCCTCGTCAGCGTGGAGAGCTACGAAAAATTTCCGAATGTTGCTGGCGCAGGGGATATTCACAAGGTGAGGAATCCACTGGCAGATGTATCCATCAGAAAAGTGGCACAGCAAGAAAAAACCCCCGGGGAGACCTTTGGGTATATAAACATCACATCTTGCTGACACAAACAGAGGAGATCAGGATTTTCCTGCCGACACACACTGACGCGGGACGCTGAGGTTCCTGCATGCAGGTACTCCAGCTCGCAGTGGTCTAACATCCCTTGCAGGGTGTCCAACTCGAGACCAAGACAGGGTCCCACAGTCTCTCACTTCAGGTAATGGGGTTGACTTTATCCTAGAGGGATTCTTAGCTTAACACCTACATACATGCTAGGTACACTTGGGTACATCTGGTTAGGGTAGCATCATAGAGGTACGCATTTTATTGTCATGTATTTTATATACTTGCCTGTCTTCATGGTTATAGCAACATTTTTTAAATCAACCATTCTTTTACTTTCTTAGTGCTTATAATCATTTATATCTGGTATGGTCTAATGGTTGTTTCAGCACACCTATTTTCCACCAGAATAACGACTGTTCAATAAATGCTTATTGAAAAAAGTCCATACCATTTATTCAGTGTATCTCTCTGAGAGTGTGTGAGCTCGAGTGACTGAGCGAAAAGTAGTACACTGTTTCAAAGGTCCTGAGGAGTCAGGGTTGTCATGTTCGATAGTTACCAAGAACTATTTCGAGTGGCACTGTGAGCTAGCTGGTACACAGGCCAACATACCAGGTGGGGATGTCTAAAATCAGTCACCAGTCCTACAGTGTATGTTGTCTAAACGTGCAGATCCTATATAGGTTTTATAGGAACTACACAACACTAGTGTCCTAGCTGAGTGGCTGCTCGCCAGCTGGCACCACCAGATATGTTTCTGGACTCCTGAGTCGAGAGCCTGCTGCTCTCGGGGTTCTGAAACAATGCACATCCTGGGACGAGGTGCCAATTGAGTTTTGTATCAATGCAGATTTAGGGAAAGAACATAGGCCCTGGGTACCTGTTTGGCAGGAACCCAGGGCACACTCAGTCAAAGTACATCAAAAGTTTGGCAAAAAGTGCAGGCAACCATGAAAAAGGGGGCACTTTCTTACAGGCCCTAAATGGCAGGAAACCATGTACTCTTAAACCTAACCTAATCTTGTCAGACCAAATTTTGGCCCACTGCGCATCCCCTTTTGAACAGCCCCGGTCTCTTTGCAAATCTTTCTATGTTTCCTGGTGAAAAACTGAACCCAGTATGTAGTCAAGGCTCAGAATCCACCTCACATATCTTTACAGGCCTTTCAGCACCTTTGCTAGCATTGACCCTGCATGCCCTGTAAGCCCTAATCAATGAGCCTCAAACCCCCCGCCCGCCCCCCCACCCTTCCCTTGACTGGAAGTAGATGACTCCCAAATGAAAAAACAGTCCATGCCAGGGACCAGCCACCAGCACCTTATACTAACATTTCAAAGAAAACTTGGGCATTATCTTGTTATCCTGTGGAATTAATTATTTTCTTTTAATAATGATGCACTGACATTTTTCAATCACATTGCAACTGGTGCTAATGGCAGCGTCTGACATTTTATTTAGTGACGCCATTTCACATGTGTTGTTTGTTTGTAATGACATTTTAAAATCATACTGAAATGTGTGCTATGACACTGTCTGGCACCACATCAAGCTGTCTTGTTTTATATGTTTTATCTGTTTGCAATCAATCAATCAATCAGATATTTATGGCTTTAATTAGCCACGCAGTAATAAATAAATAAACTTGAAACTTGAAACCATGCTTCTTGGATAATTTTCAGAAGAAGATTGTTGCATTGGAAGGCTGTAGTTACTGCATTTTGAGTTCTAACAGACATTGTGGTCACAATAATAAGGACTTGCCACTAAAAACAAGAGGATTCATTGGTTTGAACCTGTGCCTTCAGTAGAATAATTCCCAAGTTGATTGTGTTGGAGTACATCTATAGAGACATAACAACAGTGAGATAGAGACGTAATAACAGTAAAGGGTACTCCCATCATTTCAGGCACACCAATTGGTTGTCTGGCTCATAGGTCTGAAGACAGTGGGACATAAGGAGAAGTAAAGTTAGTTACCTCTAGCTACAGTAGTCTAGCATTGGAAACTTCAATAACTTCACATTCTTGGATGACTCCCCATCCTCAGGTCCAGCCACCTCAACCCCTGATGGCAGAGAATAATTCAAGCTTGTGAATATATGAAAATGCTCGGTACAATGGTGTGAAAGCCTGAACATGAAGACTCTTATGTGCTCTGAATCTCCTGGTGCACCCATTACCTAGTCCTCTACTCTGTGGGAAGTGGTCCTAGAAGGGTTTTCTACACCTTATGGAGCAAAGGCTATGAACACCTGAAAAGAACTGATAAGGAAAAATAGTTGAGAGCAAGGGTTAACCATGAAATGGATTTTCACACACACAGAATTTTTTACAAGATATTTTTGCCATGTATTGCAACCTCCTTGTCACAGGCAGGATGTGTGCCTACAGACGTCTTGTGTTTTCCTGCGTGTTGCTGATTATTCCACTAACACTAAACAACTGACCACATCCTCACTGTTAAGCAATGTGACACCCATTGTGTTAGTGAAACATTTCACTACTGACTTTTGACAAGGTGTCCTGTGTTGCATTTGCATTTTCCATAAAACAAAACACTGTGAAAGATTTCCTCTCAAGCCATGCCCCTGATTCTTGAATGTCAGTCACCAAAAAAAAGTCCAGTCCAACCATTCTTCAGACTCTACCTGTCTGTGAGTGGGGTGATAACCAAGCGACCTGAGTTGCCCAGGTACTCATAGCCATACTGGAACTGAGTATTGGTTTGCCGAATGATGCAGTCATCCACATCCTGTCAAAAAGTTAGAAAAGAGAGATATTACACTGCCTCACAGAGGAAAAAAATCAACAAAAACAGCAACACTTCCTTTCCAAAGTTGGAGGCAGGAAGGAGAAGGTAGGAGATATGCAACAATCTCACCTTGTCCCAGTAAAGACGGAGCTGACTGAGCCACTCAAATGATGTTACATCCATGACTCCACTCTTCAGCATCTTTTCGATAACATCCCTGGCGTGGACTTCGACTGTTACCAGGGCAACAATCTTCAGACGTAAGATCTTGCTCAGGTTTCCTCTGATAGATTCAGAGTACTTATTTAACAAGGATACCTGCCAGGGAGTAAGCAAGCCATAAGGCAAGTTCCTTAATTTTATTGTACACACAAGACCAATATAGGAGTGAACTGCAGAACGGAAGCACATATTATAATCTGACAAAAACCTTCATGGCAATATTGCTCATCAATTTGCCATTTCATATTAGAATAAGAACTGCAAACGTCAATACGCCACAGAAGGGCCTTTTAAAGAGATTATAATTAAAAAGTCAGGGAGCGTATACCTCTTAAATGGCCATTTTGTGTCAAACATACATAATAGCTTAAGATATTAGATGTTAAGGATAGGAAATATGGCCTCACTGCTAAGTACCTCACCTGCTTCTTTTTCATGACCTTGAGAAACTTCTTGTCTGCTCTTTCCTTGGCACTTATGAGTGACTTTGTGACATCAGTTGTCCACTGGATTTGACTGGCAGTGATGACCATCTGAGAAGGAACAGTAATCACAAAGCCAAATATTATGGATCTGAGGCCTAAAGCATTTACATACAAGATGCCGCCCCGTCAATATCCCTTTCAATGATGTTAACTTGGAGAGGAGGGATAACGAAAGAGCAGTGTAAAAATGTTGCCTAACATTAAGCAATACCAGGTCACTCATATCCTATACTCAAACATCACTCAAGGTCTCTGCAGCACATTGAGCAACAACACGTGTATCCCCAAATAAAGTGGGGCGGGGGTAATCATCAACTGAACATTCTTGAAAAAAACTCAGTTTTGCACTTTAATCATTGTACAGGCTTTGTAAGGGCCCTTATTGCCCCACATTTAGGACAATATTACCCTGTCTATATAGTCTTCCCGAGTAATAAATGGCAAAGAATTCAGAACAAGTCAGCCACATTAAGCTGCTGAATTCCTCTGTTAAAAAGAACTGAACAACTGTAAGGCGGTCTGCCAGGAAAGGTTCTTTCTACCCCCAGAAACATACACACATTTCTGCACCCCGTGACAACTTAAACTTGAGTCTCTGAAAGTCTTACTTTTCAGGCAAGTTTTTTTACCAGTTCAAGGTGGTAGGGGAACCCTCCTCCAACAAGTAAGGAGCAGACCTCTTCAACCACCATGATGATAAAGAGAGTAATTCAAATACAAAGAAATGAACTAGACAAAAGCAGTTAAAACATGCCACCCTCAATTCCCATCAGGACAAAATCTGCAAAACTTCTATGTGGACAAAACTAACCATATATCCTTAGAGTTGAGTTAAAGAGCAACCAACCAACAAAAAAATAAATACTTTTTGAAGCTTTATTCAGTAAAGTCATGTACATCCTTATCCCTGCAGTTTCCCCTTCACTTCTTCAGAACCGAAACCATGATGCCCCCTTCAGAACATTCTTTGGGAAAGGCTAGAGGGCAGAAAATGCAGACAGGACAGTTCTAGTGATACCTGGGGTTAGGTGGGTGGGTTGACGTGACCCCATGAATTATGAGATATTTGAGGAATTGTTGCTTCTAATTTTCATGTTAAGGAAAGATATAAAGTAGTAGAGTAAGCACCATCATCATCATATGTAGTTTATTTGGAATCATTAATAGCACAAAGACAATTTACAAAACATTGTAGAATGTATTCAATACAGACAATAAATAGACTAAAACATCCAGTAACATTGAGCTAAGAAAAGAACAATACTGATTACATGGCATAGATCCATGCTTAACATTATATTACCTATTAAGCTACTCAAATTGTAAAGGCAAGTCAATAGTTACCTTAATTTCACATTGGACGATAAAAATTTCCCCACAGCATGGCAATTTAGATACAAGTCTAGCACCATTAGCCTGATAAAAATCAGATTTGCAGCATGATGACCTACAGCTAATCGATATACATTTGCACATGGGCTTTGAATACATGTTGCAAAACAATTACACATGCACATTGAACTGGCATTTCTGATGACCAATTGGTAAATAACCAACTCCTCCAGCTGAGACCAGCCGTTTGGGAAGCTATGTATATGTCTACTGATGCCCAATCTAAAACATGTCACAATACAGTGTTCCTAGAGATTGCCAACTCAGAAGAAGTAGCCCTCAGAATGCTCCGCTATTTTAAGTGACAAACAGGATCTAAGAAAAGTTACCTATCTGTAACTACAGTTTGTAAGGATTGGTATCTTTCATAGATTCTTATGTTATTACCTGATATCAGGCAGGGACTCCTCAGTAGTCTATGTTAACACAGCAGTATACCAATAGAGTAAGAGTAAATAGAGCAAATATTTATTACATGCTTAGTTAATAAAAACCATTGCATAATAAAAAAAAAAAGGGGCATGATAAAATTGAGCAAGCAGTGTATGCATAGCTAAATAAAACACAAAATGTTGTCATATCAATATTTCATTCATATGAGATGCTGTGGCCGTCTGTAAATGTTTCTTCATTCCGGATTAATAGAATTAAGTCTCTTGTAACAGTTCCAAGTTTCTATAATCACAGTCTCTGATTGCAAAGGTCTTTGCACTTAATACCATCAGGTAAAGATATTAAAACAATCAGTTAGCACTTTTCTGTTAAAACTGCTCTTAAAATATGTATAAAAATGCACAGGATGTTATAAGTTGCTGTTCTTTGATTCAATGTTATATTCCTTCTCTGTCGCCTTTAGTTTCTTTCTCGCAGCATCGAGGAAGCGAACTAGACAGTCTGCAGGTTCTAATGCATAGTCTGTTCAAGGCGGGTTTTAGTATGGATCTTCTTTCCCTGTCTAAGCGTTTGCATGTGCAGACAATGTGTAGAGTATCTTCCTCAGCCTCGGCACACAGTCTGCATGTTGTTTTAGATTGTGGCCGTTTCCATGGGGGTAAATGCGGCAGTATCGGTAGAATGCCCATCCGGAAGTTCAGAAATTTTTCTTTTTTGGTCCTGGTAAATCCAGTCCCTAGATAGTTTTGTGAGGAGCAGTTTTTGTGGCTCTGGATAACAAACCAATCATGTGCTCTTTCAGACAGGGAGGCTTTGTCTTCGAGATTGGATATGATTTTTACTGTTTTGTTGACAGGCTCCTTAAAGGTTTTACGGATCCCAATTGTGTCCCAGTGGGCTTCTAAGGCCAAGCTGGCCAAGGACTCTTTTACATAAATCAAGGCTGCACAGTCTTTTTTCTGATTCAATTCATTCCATAATAATTCATTTAGTGAGCCTGGTTCTGCTCCTTTGATTTTGTGCCAGCATTTCAGGTAGGCTCCCTTTCGTGTGGTTTGTTGCTTTGAAATGCTGAACTCTAACCTGATTTGGGCTGGTGATGTATAGCCTGGGAGGTTAAAAATGATTCTCATTGCCTTTGTTACTGTCTTGTCTAGGGTGTCGGCATCTCTCCCTCTGAGGCACTCGCTTCCGTAAGTAATGGTTGGGAGGAGTTTTGCGCAGATTACCTGTAGCAAGGGGGTAAAACTTGGGCCACTTATTTTTTGTTTAATATTTTTTAGTGCAACTGCCAACAGGGTTCCTCAACCTTTTATAGATGCTTTTTGCGGAAGGAACGTGCCTTTAGTGTCCAAAATTATGCCCAAGTATTTACATTCACTGACAATATCGGGTTTCTTCCCTTCCAGAACCCATTGGAAGTGGTGTGATTTATTTTTCCAGTTAATAACCATCACGTTAGTTTTGCTGAGATTAATTTGTAGGCCATTTCTGTTGGAGAAGTTGCTCGTGGTATGTAGTAGGTGTTGTAAGCCAATCGGAGTGCGGCTGATCAGAACCAGGTCATTTACGTATAGTAAATTTGATAGGGGGAAACCGCCGAAGTTTGGGGCATGATGGCTGCACTTATCCAGTTCTGGCGAAAGGTCTGCCAAGAACAGGTTGAACAGGATAGGCGCCAGCACGCACCCCTGCTTCAGACCCTTAGTTGTCGGGATTCTCCGTGATATACTTTCTCCAGCCCCTAGCTTGATTTGGATCCAGGTATCAGTATGTAGAAGAATCAGCTGGTTCAGAAGTTTGCTCCTAATTTTCATTTTGGAGAGTATACCAATAGAGAAAATAACATTGAAAACTGCCATGGACTATTTATTAGCAGCCAATCCACCTCATTTGTGACCCAACCTCCAGCCACTGAGACGGAGAGGCACAACCGTCCTGAGAAAAACAAACTGTCAAATTTATGACTACTGGTAGCCTCATGAAAGGGGAGGAGGGAAACAACCTTTACAACGCAGTCATTACATCGCACTACCTTTACAATGCAGTCATTACAACATCCTTTACATTGCATGACATTACAACACAGCCATTATATCACATGTCACTACAACGCATACCATTACAACACATGTCACTACAACGCATACCATTACAACGCATGCCATTACAACGCATAGCTTTTACCCTTACACTAGCCGACACGTACCTTACTGTTGCACTCACTGGAGTGGGAATAGTAATTGTTACCCCTACACTATCCAACACTTTCCCTACTGTTGCACCCACTGGAGTGGGAATAGTAATTTTTACCCCTACACTATCCAACACTTACCTTAAATGCAATGTAATGGTATGCGTTGTAATGGTATGCATTGTAATGGTATAATGCGATGTAATGGAATGCGCTGGAAATGTAGTTTCTAAAAATGCGTTGTTATGGCATGTGATGTAAAATCATGCGTTGCAATGGATGTTGCGATGTAAAAACTGCGTTGTAGAGGCATGCGCTGTAACGTCATACATTCGGGGAGGAGGGTAGGTGCAAGTAGATTTAGGAAAGGTACCAATGCTGAAGAATTGTAGTTAAAGGCAACTAATTGTTTCTTCTCCAACACTGGATCCTTCATATATTTACATGACTGAATTAAAATTTCCAATGCAGTAAGTAACATCATACAGTAAGCACAGAAGGAAATAAATGATGTTCAACTTAATGAAACAGGTTGTGCAGCACCAGCTATCCAAAAGTAATTAACTCTTTGACCGGATATCTAGAGAATAATATTTGGCAAAGGTATGCACAGACACCCATTTTGCTGCCATGAATACGTCGGTAAGTGGCATTCCAGTGAAAAGTGCTGTGACAACCATGCCTCTAACGTAGTGATCTCCAGTCCTCTGTCTGAGAGGTCATCCAGCTTTGCCATGATAGAAAGAGATAGAAAAAAAATATACACAGTGAGCAATGTGTTTTACAAGAAAGCAACTATTGTCAGGAGACCACCCAACTGCTGCATTATGAAGAGGCCGCAGGGCTGGTGGTTGCAAAGTGCTCCTTTTTGTGTTGGCTTGTGCTGCGGCTCAGGAAAAGGGCCGTAGCACAAGCTGCTGTGAAAAGAAACACTTTCAGAAGATCCATGGACCATGTGCCATGCACCATGTGGTGCATGGAGGTGCGTGGGAGCACTACATGTGCCCCCAGGGCCACTTTACAGTGACCCATTAAGGACGGGCCCCAAATTCTATTTAACAAAGTCTTTTCATAGCGGTCTTCCCACCATGAAAAGGCTGTCAGAAAATCCCGACGGCGGGGCTTGCCCCGGCACCGCCGCCATTCGGGAAACAATTCCAACCGCCACCCTGTTGGGATCACTGATCCTGGTGGAGAGGGCGATCTTCCCCCGACCGCTGTGGGTCTGGCCGCCAACACTTCATAATCAGTCCCATACTTTTGATCAAACTTCAGATAAATGAAAAATGAAAATGCTTGAATTTTGAAAGTGTGCACGCGTTCTGAATGTCATGGTCAAAAGAAATATTCTTTTCCATAAAAGCCTTTTAAGAGATTCTCCTTATGTAATGGGGTTGATAGGGCATTTAAAAATAGTCCATCCAATAGTTTTGAGCTCCCAAGTCAGTGGACTTTTTGAAAGGGGGTTAAGGTGTAGAAAAGCCCATTGAATAATTCTTTCACTATTCTAGTCGAGAATAGAGAAGGGGCAATTGTAGTCTTAAGGCACATTGAAATAGCTGCCAGATGTACTCTAACTATGAAATACGTTAAGCCTCACTCTGCCAGGCATAGAATGTATGGCAATATCTTATAAGGACCCATTGTTAGGCGATGGATGCCTTGAGAAGAGGCCCAAATACAAAAGTGTTTCCATTTAAAGTGCTAGGCCTTCAAAGTGGAAGCTGCCCTAGACACTTGGAGAGTTTTTTGATAGCATCATGAAATGTTGAGGAAACCATACTCTATTTTTGAAGCAGCCATGCAGTCAGATGCAGGCAGGAAAGACTGTGATGTAAAGCTTCAACTTGGTTCTATGGGACCAGTATGAATTTAATTGGTGTTTTTATTGATTGATACCAAACTTATTTGTATCAAAAGTGCCTTGCCCAAGCTGGTGCAATTAGTAGTAGGGTGCATGATTCATTCTTCAGACGATGATAAAAAATCTTTATTCGATTATAAAATATATAATCATAAAAATTGCATAAAAATAGCATACTCGATATACAATATAAATACAAAAGATATTGTTAAAAAATTATATAAAAACATACAAAAATAAAAAGAATTCCATCATGGATCACATTTGCCCTGAAGCTTAAAAAACAGTTAACAGTTTAATAATGTATCACTTTGTTCCAATGCAGAGCATTTTTCAAAAAGGAACAATCCGCAAAAGACACTGCATGATCAGTGAACAATTTCAGATAAAAAGAGAAGTCAATCCGTATTGGTAAAAGCCCCCGGACTTGAGAATAGGCAACAGGAACCCTTGGGGAAGGGGATCATAATACATACAGAACATTAACAGATGTTCCAAAGACTGGAAGGAGATACCATCACTAGAACAGATTTCAATAGAATTCAGATTATATTGTCCTGGAGAGAAACAAAGGAGAGAACAAATTGTCCGCAAACGAAACTTCATAAGAAGGCATCTCACCCAGGGTTTGTGAACAAAGGAGAGATACGGTTCAGTGGCACCATATAACAAAACAAAGAGGCATTTCATTCTATTTATTTCCAACATTGGCCAAGTGGATTTACTACCCACTGTAGATGCAAACCTAAAAAGGCATCCACAAGCTTGATTGAAACATGAACATAAGTTCACAAGACAGGACATCCAACTATTATGTTGGTCAAAGGTAACCCTTAAAGAGGGAAAGGCGAGCACCCTAGAAATAATCTTCCCTTTAATAGTAATAGGCCTTGGATTGCTGGTCTGCCTCCCACAAATCATATAATGTGTTTTGGCGATATTGGTATGCAGCTCCAGATTGTCCATAAACTTAACAAATAAGTCAACAAGACCCTTAAGGCCATTTGGGGTGTGAGAGAGTAGCACCGCACCGTCTGCATGTAGAAAAGATGGCACATCTGTGGATTTCACCTTAGGAATGTCCTTCCCATTGGCTGCCGGAAAGGAATTCAAACCGTTGATATATATATAATAATAAAAAAAAGTGCTAAAACACATCCTTGCCTAACTCCCTGAGGGCTAGAGTATGATCCCCTCCCAAACCATATCTAATCAACGCGTTGACACATAGTAAGTCAAACAATGGCTGGGGCAACCCAAGATCAGCCAAAATAACTCCATAACTTTGATTTGCTGACCCGATCGCAAGCACTACTCAGATTCATGGATGCTTAATAGATGGCTCCCTTCTTAGCTATAATATATTTCCCAATTATCAGGTGTAAGTTCAGGCATTCTTCCCCTACCTGCTCTTAAACTACATTGGGCTGGGCAAAGAATGTCGTTAAATTGGGCTCAGTCTTCAATACGATGTAGAATTATCCAACCCATGATTATAACATCAGAATCTAAGAGAGAAATGGCTATATAGCAAGTGAGATTCTGCCTACTACCCTTTTAAAAAACAGGTACAATGACTTCAGCTTTCCATGAGTTAGGAATATTAGATGAAGTAGCTACATTTAAGGTGTTAGTTAATAAGGGGGCCCAAAGTGAGATATTAGCTTTATAAAGATCAATGGGGACCCCCATCTGGCCAGGGTTCTTTGTTAGAGAAGCTGGCTAAGATGGCAGAGCGTACTTCCCCCAGCTCAAATGTAATACCTATTGGGAACAACGAAGCGCCCTCAGTGGCAGGCGAAAGCCCATCCACATATAATGCATAACTTTTTTTAAAGGGCACCACCCATTGGATGGGAGTAATGGTTGAACCTTTGTCAACAGGTAGGTCAGAGCAAGGCTGCTTCCCATTAACATTTCCCTCAAAACGCCTAGCATTCCTGGTGTTGCAGGTGGTTACTAGATGCTCCCATGTTTCCTCTTTTAAGGTTAGCTTTCTGTTCTTAATGGAATTCTTATAGGCTACTCTTGCAGTTGTAATGTCCTGCTGGTTTCTTGGCCTGGCATTAAGGGCTTCACGGAGCAGCTTATTGACTGGCCTTCACCCTTGATCATACCAGCCCATCTTGGGGGATCT
This sequence comes from Triturus cristatus, assembly GCF_964204655.1. Taxonomy (NCBI): domain Eukaryota; kingdom Metazoa; phylum Chordata; class Amphibia; order Caudata; family Salamandridae; genus Triturus; species Triturus cristatus. The sequence goes on along the minus strand of NC_140595.1, from coordinate 774,492,876 downwards.
GCAGGACCCAAAGAGTTCAATTATAATAGTTCTTATGGAATGCTTTAGAAGCTGGAAGGCATCTAGAACCATGGTCGGAGAAACCTTCTAGCATTAACAACGACTCCATATTCATGGACAGATTTCAGCCGACTAAGGTTTGTAGCAGAATAGGGATTGATTAATATACTGCCATTTGACAGTAAGATCCCAATCTTTTTGGGTTAAGCTGATTAATCCTGGAATTGGATCAAAGCGACTACCAACTGGTATCTCCATCCTAACCTCAGTGGGGTTGTGATCACTGTAACAGGATTTGTGAACCTTGCCAGGGCATACAAACCGTTCAAGGGTCCTAGAATCAAACATATAATTTATAGCTGACTCTTTGCCCCAACCTACAAAAGTAGGTTGATGGTTGGAGAAGTTCTCCATCATGTCCAGTACGTTATAGAGGCTTGCCTGCCCAAGAGCGTTGAAAAGTCGCCACCCTCTGGCATCTTCAGCTTCCAAAGAACCCTTGTGTAATGGGTAATTGAAGAAAAAACATAAGGCAACGTTCCTGAGCAATAAATCGAAAGCACTTCCCCTTGAGTCCAGAGACAGCACCACCTGCTGGTGAAGGTTTGGCATTTTGTGTTGTGTGGCATTCTGAAGAGATCCAAAGGAGGCATAACCCACCTCTGAAACACCAGCTGTTGTTTTCTTGCATGCACTTCCCATCCATGACAATCTGCATTACCTCTACTTAAGGCATCTGCAATAATGTTCTGAAGCCATGGCACATGCTACACTGCAGCGTGATTCCATGTGTTAGGACCCAGTGCCAACAGAGCTGAGCTTTCTACGACAGTGATTCCGATTTTGTTCTTACTTGTTTTAATATATAATAAAAAGTAATATGGCATCCATCATGAGATGGAATTGCAGTTCTATAGTGTAAAGATGTTTAACTCCATATATATTTTCCGTGTGCATCCAACAAGTTAGGGCCTGTTTGATTTCTGAAATTATTAGAATGTGTTTGTCCTAAAGTCCTGACATTTGTTTTCATTCAATATCCAACTGTTCTTGGAGTGGTCTCATGTTCAAGTGACACTGTAGAATCAGGGAAATACAGGACAACCTCATCCCCATTAGTTCTTTAGATTTTCCCTAGATTATTTTACTGTGATTTTGCATGGATGTCATGCACCAATGTCAATAGTCTATTCCCTACTTCCTAGGAAAGGTAACATTAGAGTCTTGGCACAGATGCTTGCCTCTAGAAGCAGAGTTCTTGTTAAGAGGTGATCTTTGATTTCCTCTTGGTGAGAGTTTAAGGCCTAGTTTTTCTAACATACTTAGTCTCAACTGCTTGCTTCAGTAATTTCTCCCTGAGAAATAACTTTGATAAGTCAGTTGTCCAGGTACAGAAAACTCACCTCCTAAAGTCCTTTATGGGCTGTCACCAGTGCCAGACAATTTGTAAATGCTCTGGGTGCTAATTTGAGGCCAAAGAGAAGGGCCTTGAATTGATAGTGTCAGTCATCCACCATAAACCGTAGAATATCTTTGCAGTTGATAAACTGAAGGATGTTTGTTTAGTGCTCTTAGTTCCAAATGGGCCACTACTTCCTTGTTTTCTTGAGAATAAGAAAAAACCTTTCTGCACTGGTTCTATGGCCACCTTGACAAGTAGTTTGATAATGTCTAATCACATAGTTTCCACGTGTAAATGAGGCTCCTCCTTTGGAAAGATGGGTGGCGGCCCTGAAATTAATTCTATTGTGTGCTTATACTTTATAAAATGCAAACCCCAAGCAACTGAATATAACTGGATGTCAAATTGGAAGATAAAGTCAATAAGCTTTGACTTCCCTCCCCCACAAGTTTGGGAGATGAAGAAAGCGTGCTTGCCAGGTAGTCACATATACCTGCAATGTCTTGGCTTGTTGGATGATGGCTCATTGCCTGTTTTCAGCCTCCTGACTGACCTCTTTCATAATGTAATGTGGACTGGGATGAAAGATCGTATCCTTCCCTCTACAGATGAAAATAACTTGATGTCCCCAGTTAATAAAACCCTTTTTGCCCATAAGGTTGACATTTGAAGTAAGAGAAGCCTTGCATGCATTGCAATAAAGCAAGCACTCTCACTGTATCAATGTCTATCTCGATGTATCAATGTCCATTTTTAGGTCTCGCCTAGGCAACGCTTAAGCTGTCTCTTCAAGACATGATGTATTCAGGTATGGACTTGAAGCTCCGCCCATTTTTTTCAATTGGCTCTTGTTACTGTCCTTTCTAAATGGTTGCTTTTGATTTGTGAATAGGCTTAGTCGTCCCTCCTCAGTACCGCCTTTTCTCCTTTTGTAACCTTCCATGAGGACCGGCCCTTTTTATGAGTGTTGTTACTCTATATGTTTTATTTACAGTCTGTGAGCACTATTTTCTTAAACAGCTTTCTTCTATTGCTGGCACGACATGCTTTCCTGCAATGGGGTCACTTTTCAACTGTCTGCTGACTTTCACATTATGCGTGGCGGTGTCACCAGGTATGAAGCGGGCGCCACCTTTCTTTTGTTTTGCACCCCACTTTGTTCTCCTTCAAGCCATTTTTCTTCCCCCTCCTACTTTGCATTAAGAGCCCCCCGCGGTATTTCTTTCCATCTTTCTTTTGTTTTCCACCCCATGGCATGCTCCTTGAAGCTCTTGTTCTTCCCCCTTCCCGCTTCGCATTAAGAGCCGGCCCCTGTCTCGGTATTTCATTCCGCCTTTCTTTTGTTGTTGTGCATGCCACGGCATGCTCCTTGAAGCTCTTTCTCTTCCCCCATCCCGCTTCACATTAAGAGCCGTCCCCCCCTCGGTATTTCTTTTGCACGTGGCGTGGGTGTGCCCTGTACACATGTGATGTGGTTGTTATTTGTACGGATGATAGCCTGGTTAACTAACGCCCCAGTGACAATGCAGAGGTATGTATTTAAACCCGTAAGGGCATAGGTTCTAAACCTGGCAGAGCAGAATCAGACACAATATTAACGGTACACGTGAGGTAAATATGGACACACTTGTGATACAAACATCACGGATTGCATGACTGTGGCATTGGTAACTCTAAAAAAACACACTCTTGGGGTTTGTTCTGGTTGTTTCCAACATGATGGGACTACTCTCTTTGATTTCATGTGTAGCATACCTCAGTGAGTTGCGAGACTAGTCCAGACACTACTGAAACTACTTGCTGTATCCGGTTTGGTGTGCTTTGATGACAGGTTTAGCTACAGACATTTCCTACATTTACACTTGCTCATACTTAGACACATGCATGCTTCAAGTCTACATGTATGGTGAGACACTGTGTTTTGGGCGCGTGCTCTTTATTAAGTGGGTACTTTGCCATTTTGAATCCCTGACTGGCATTTGGCAGCATAACCTATCTGGCTCTCATATATGGTGAATAATAGGGTGCCCATGGGATTGCAAGAACAGATTCTTCCTCTTGCTGCAGACAGAGACCAACAGGCCACCATCAAAAGCCTTTTTTGAAGGCACCGATCTGTACGTGATATGCGAACAAAGAAATTCAGTGGGCGAGTGCCCAGCCTAAGCACCATATAATTCACATTCAAACCTGGTGTGGCAGACTTAGCCATTCATCCTTTTGAGGTCGATAAAGTGTGTTCCACAGACGAATGAAAATAACTGTTAATGATGAGCCCTGTTTTCGGTCATTCACTACGTCAAGGGTTGTGATAATTAATGCAGTTCCGGGTCAGCCAGTGCCCCATTCTATTATTTCTTGCATGTTGAATTCTGCTTTCAACCAAATATTGCTAAACCAAATATTGTTAGTGTCCCACCGTGATGGTAGAAGACGCCTCTTCAAAAGAGCCACAATGTGCTATCTGTTATTTTGTTTAGCACCATATGTGATTTCCTGATGTCACTAGGATTGTTCACAAAACTAATTTACACCGAATTTGTTGGTGAATTTATTTTTTGTATAAATCCTAAAGGAATAAAATATTCCCCTTTATCCATTATTGGAAATTAACGACAATCAGGCCTTCCTTTGATTTGGATGTTGTCATATAGGACTACAGAGTCAATAGCTCTTTAGAATATCAGAGTAAAGAGTTACAAAAACAACACGTATTCACAATGCAATAGGTTACCCATTTGCGAGAGTTTGAGCAATTTGTATTTTAAATGACAATGCCTTTAATGTATGTGTTTTGAAAACCTGCAAAAGGTGCGCACAGACGCACTTTGTACATTATAGTCCTTGCTTACAAGAAGCAAGGCTGGCAGTAACAGCACCTCTTTTACTGCCAGCCTTGCTTCTCGTAAGCAACTACTATAAGTACAAAGTGCGTAAAATATATAAATAAAAGGCATTGCCATTTAAAATGCCAATAGTTCAAACTCTCACAAATGCAAGATATATTGCATTGCAAATGCTTGTTAATGCTTGTAAGGCATTACCCCTGTGTTTGCTGAAACTGTGTGGCCCTTTAAAAGCCATTTCTAACACCCCAGACTGAACAGTAGGCAAAAGGATGTGCTTCGTAGCCAACAACATGTTTGTACTACAACCCTTTTGCCATCCAGTGGAATCCAAGGTTACAAGCCTGAAGGGAGGCACCTATCTATTAAAAGAGACAATGAGAATGGCCTTTGTCTTTTCACTTCAGACTTTTGGCAGCTTTTCAATATGTTGAGTGATGCTGTGCTGCAATTACCATATCTAAATAATATAGCAGTTAAATTCATTATTTTAAAATATATCTCCGCAAAAACAACATTCATTTTCTCATCATGTCTATGTGCTATCTTTGATGTTCCGTAAGCACCACACAGAGCACTGCTGGATTCCAGGAATGTCTCCATGCTGCTGCAGATATTACTGAATCTGTTTTCATTTGCTTCAGGAGGCTTGCCAGTGATGAAACAGAAGCCATATATTTTTTCTACAGATTGGATAGTGAAGTGGAGTCTTTTGCCATGTTTCATGCATGATAGTCCTTCCTTCAAATGTCTGTCTAGGATGGGAATGGACTTTGTCGAACACTTTGACTTGCTTTGAAAGCAAATTAAAAAGTCTACTTCTCAATAGAAACTATTGGGAGACTGAATTGTTGCAATGCTCCTTCAATTAGCATAGGGAAACAATAAAGGACTTCAGGTGGAGAGTCCATCTGTGTTGGTTTCAAGCTGGGATCTTCAGCAGAAACTCTGTCCATTTTCAGGGCCTGCCAATTATGTACTTCATCTTACTGATGATGGCTGAAGTAATCATGATTTAGCATACATAGCCACATCTTACTCTACGTCACATGCCACTGGTTTCGTAGTCAGATAATGGAAATGTAAAAAAGGCGGTAAAGAAAAATCCATTAGAGGTGCATGAACTGGTTGAAAGGGCTGAGGTGGTGGAGCTGCTGAAGTAGGAAGGAAGGAAGGAGGAAGAAAAAGTTGCTTACTTGAAATCCTAGTTCTCTTCAAGGGGACTCCTCACCAAAGTCATAAGCACTGAATAGTCCCGTCCACTTACGGAGATCCCGGAGTACTCTTAAAAATGATTTATATATATGTAATAGACTTTGTACATAGTACTTTACATATATATCTGCAGCCTAAAAAAAAGCTACAAATGGCCAGGCTACATTGATTTCCATTTTAAAAATAATCCAATTACAAAAAACTATGTCATCCGCAAACCGTTTTTTAAAAGGAAATGGAATATGAGACACTGTTGGCCAATAAGCTGCCATTCAAAGAATAGTAGAGAAAACTGGCACTGTGCTTTTAAGTACCTCCGAACACCCTCTGTAACCCATCATGCCTCACAGGTGAGTTATGTCAGGTCATTTTTAGGGAGATTAGGAATACTGTGGGAAGCAATTGTTGAGAGCTATAATAATTGCTGTCCGGGGAGGAGGGAGGGTTGCTTATGACTTTGATGAGGATTCCCCTGGAAGAGAACAAGGATTACAGGTAAGCAACTTTTCCTTCTCTGCCAGGGGATGCTCATCAATACTCATAAGTACGGAATAGAATAGCAAGCCCATTCCATAAGATGCAGAAATGAAACAAAACCAGCTCCAACAATCACCTGAAAAGGTTCCTCAAAAACGTCCTACTGGAGTATCTGCTTTAGAGTCTGAATCTAGACAATAATGTCTAGTAAAGGTAAGTGCAGATCTCCATATAGCAGCTTTACATATTTCTGAAATTGCAACATTTCTAAGAAGAGCTGCAGTTTCAGCCTTCCCCCTTGTGGATTGTGCTTTAGGTCTACTAGGTAGAGACCTTTCAGCTAGTTGGTATGAGAGAAATATACAGGAAACTATCCTCCTAGAGATCGTTTGTTTTGATGATGCAAAACCTGTTCTCACTGGGCCATAATTAATAAAGAGATTATCTGATTTTCTGATGGCTTTGCTTTTATTTAGGTAGAACTTCAGAACTCTTACCATCAAGAGAGTGTAAAGACCTTTCAGATTGCGTAGATGGAGTAGATGGATTAGGGAATAAAGTCCGTAATGAGATGGCTTGATTCATGTGGAAGTCGGAAACCACCTTAGGATAAAAAACTGGGACGAGGCCTCATCACAAATCTATTACTACGAAAACGTTTGTATGGTTCTACAGAGTACAATGCCTGAATTTCAATCACTCAGCATGCTTATGTGGTGGTCACTAGGAAAGGCACTTCCATGCCAGATGCTGTAAAGAGGCAGTTAAGTTCCCAAAAAGGAGATGGTGACTTAAGTGAAGGGAATATTATTTTAAGGCCTTCTAAAAAGTCTTTAATTACAGGTATTTTCAAGAAAGAAGTTTGTGATGGAGATTTTCTATATGCTGTTATAGCCGCAAGATGCACTTTTAACAGAAGAAAACTGTAAACCTGGCCTTTGCAAACGAAGACAGTAGGGTATAATCACTTCTTTCTGACACACGATTGGATTGTGTCTGTTTTGAATGCACTATAAGTAAAATCTCTTCCACTTAAAGGGATATGATTTTCTTGTACAAGATCTTTAAGCCTCTCTTAAAATGTCCATCCAGTCTTTTGGCAGGCTTAAATGACCATATTGGAGGAATTCAGGAGCCAAGCTGTCAAGTTCAGTAATGGATGGTTGGGGTGCAATATCTGTCCCCCAAATCTCTTGTGTGGCCGTTATGACAGGTGAAGATCTGTGAACCGCCATTGACAAGGCCATTCTGGTACTATCATTATCATCCTGGTCATAAACCTACAGTGGTTGATGATTTTTGTCAATATGAAAGGAACTAGGGGAAATGTGAAGAGAAATTTACCTGACCAATTTATAAAAATGGGTATTACCTTTCGACCCTGGTTGGAAGAATCTGGATGCGTAGTCTCAGCATTGTTTGTTGCTTGCGTCTGCAAACAAATCTATTTGCAGATATCCTCAGTCTTAGAAAATGTATTGTTAGACTTAGTCATTTAGAACCCAGTCGTGATTTTCCAGATATACCCCACTGAGTGAATCTGCATGTATATTCTGAACCCCTGTAAGATGAATGGCTGTTATGCTTAGGTTTCTGGCTATTAACCATTCCCATATGGCTTGAGCTTCTATCACTAGGGGTTGAGAGGGAGTCCCTCGTTGCTTGTTTAGATAATGTATTGTTGTTGTATTGTCTGCCTGATTAAGAAGGGAATTCATTGGTATTGATGGAAAAAAAGATTGCAGGGCCAGATGGACATGAAAAGTCTTTCCATTGTCTGACCAAATCCTTTGGGTTTGCAAGTGTCCCATATGAGCTCCTTCATCCCTGGAGAGAGGCATCTGTGATCAATGTTTGAGTTGGCAGATTCTGATGGAATAGTACTCCTAGCAAGAGGTGCTGTGGCGGTTTCAACTATTGGTAGAAATTGAATTGTATCTTGTGATAGAGTCCGTTTCTCTTCTCAGTGGTCCGAGAGCTGATGCCACTGGTCTTCTAGGCATTGGTGCAGGGGCTTCATGTGCAGTCTTGCATGAACAACTTGAAAGATGCAAGACGCTATCAAACCTAGTGGGGCTGCATTCTGTCTCACTGTTGGATAGCGAGTATGAAAGAGATTGCGACACTTAAGACTGATTGACAATACCCTCTGCTCCGAAGGATACACTTTTGCGGATTGGGTATCCAGCATTGCTCCCATGTATTGTATCTTTCGGACTGTACAGGATGTAAACTTTTACTTGCAGACCCAGATTGGTTAGCATATTGAGACACAATTGGTAATGTATCTTTGTCTCTGCAACCAATTGTCCAGGTAAGGCTAAACAAAGATCTTTTGTTTCCTTAAATGAGCTGAGACGAATGCCATACATTTCTCAAAAATGTTTGGAGCTGATTTTAGTTTGAAAGGTAGAACCTTGTATTGGTAATGAAGAAATCCTACTTTGAATCGTAAAAAGGTTCGATGGTTTGCTGATATTGGAATGTGAAAGTAGGAATCTTGGGGATCTATTGACCACAATCCAGTCTCCTTGATGTAGTTGTGGATAAATTTGGTCTAATGACAACATTTTGATTTATTTTTTCTTTATGGACTTATTTAGTACTCGCAGATCTAGAATGGGTCTGAATTCTTGCTTTGGCCCTTTCTTTTGTACCAAAAAGTATGAGAAATAAATCTCCAGTCCTCTCTGGTGATGAGGAACCTCCTCCACATCATGCTTCTGCAATAGAGTTTTGGCTTCTTTTTGCAGTAGGTTTTTCTGTGAAACTGATGTTTTAATTGGCGGAATTGAAAGAGAAGATGACCTGAATTGAAGAGAATATCCATTCAGAACTGTTACTAAGTGCCACTACCCCCATCGGAGTGGGAAACAGAGGAGGAGGAAGTAACGGCACATTACTGAGAAGGTGGTTTTTCTGTAGATACTGACTCCTGCTGTGTTCCTCTACTGCTTGATGGTTTTTGAGGGTGATCATGTTGCCTTGGCTGTTGCTGATGTTGTTGGTAAGACCAGTGAGGGATTTGAACCCTTTGAGAAAAAAGAATTCTGAGAGTAAAATCTCCTACAATATTCTTTTTGCTTCTCTAGACCAGCAGCCTTCAAAGTGTTCATCTCTGTTTTCATTCTGGACATCTAGTCATCTGCATGAGGGTTGTATGACGGAACAAAGAAAGCCTTTGTAACAAAGGCTTTTACAATGAAAACTGAATAACGCCAATGCTTTATTGCCGTCTGAAACTGAACTCGGACAAGACGGAGGTCCTCATCCTCGGACCCACCCCCTCAGCCTGGGACGACTCCTGGTAACCGACCGCCCTGGGGACAGCACTGATACCAACCAACCACGCACGCAACCTAGGATTCATCCTCGACTCCTCCCTCTTCATGTCCAAGCATTCAACGCCGTCTCCTCCTCCTGCTACAACACTCTACGCATGCTCCGCCGGATCTACAAATGGATCCCGACCGAAACAAGAAGAACAGTGACACAGGCCCTCGTCAGCAGCAGACTGGACTACGGCAACGCACTCTACGCAGGAATCCCAGCCAAACACCAACGGCGGCTACAACGCATCCAAAACGCCTCCGCACGACTGATCGTCAACGCCCCCCGCCGCAGCCACATCACCCCCGTCCTGAGAGACCTGCACTGGCTCCCCATCGACAAGAGGATCACCTTCAAGCTCCTCACCCACGCACACAAAGCACTCCACAACGCCAGACCAGCCTACCTGAACAGCAGACTCAGCTTCTACACCCCCACCCGCCAGCTCCGCTCCGCCATCCTCGCCCTCGCAGATGTCCCCCGCATCCAATGTACAACCGCCGGCGGCAGATTCTTCTCTTACCTCGCCGCCAAAACCTGGAACACCCTCCCAACCCACCTACGACAGACCCAAGACCTTCTCGCCTTCAGAAGGCTCCTCAAGACCTGGCTCTTCGAGCAGTAGCGGCACCCTCCCCCCCCCCCACCCCTCAGCGCCTTGGGACCCTCACGGGTAAGTAGCGCGCTTTACAAGTACCCTGATTGATTGATTGAATGCTTTCATAACCGCAGGTTTTAGTACAAAGCTCATTATCACACCACCATATAGGTATTTATTAAAAGTACTGCTACAACGAACATCATTTAAAAGCACTCATTTACAACAATTACATTGTCAAAAAGAAATTGAGCTGTGAGACCTGATGAATGAGGATGAATGGTAGCTGATTGGCCATGAGTGGGAACCGATGAGGAGGTTGTGAGGTTATTTTCCCGTTAGCTGCTCCAGATTTCCACCCACTTCCTGTATATGCAGTGGGGACATGGGTGAGTACTGTTTTCGACTGCACTTGCTCCATGGGCCTAACTGGCCAATGTTTCCTGTGTCGTGTCACAAGACAGCAACACACCCAGAGTCCTAAATCTGCCAACCGGGCAAAACCCCCCTACAACATTAGCCCTAGCCGATTGGCCATGAGTGGGAAACATAAAACGTAGTCATTAAATCACATCTTTACCTTCCCCAACCCTGAGCCATAAATTCGGTAATCGGGCGCAGCCCCCCACACCCTTAGCACTAAGACTGCCCCTACCCCAACTCTGAGCCCTAAAACCCACAGCAACAAAGTTTCCTCAAATCTGCTCGCTTGAGAATTAAATTTCATTGTAGTGACATGGGCTGTAAAGCCATTCATTGTAATTATACTTTCATTGTAAAAACTGGCATTGTAATGACCCCGTCGTTATTCAGGTTTCATTCTAAAGGCTTTTCGTTTTTAAACCTTCTTTATAAAGGACGTTTCCCCTGCACGAGACAGAAAAAGAGTTCCCTGAAAACAGTAAATTCAAAATTCTGTGTTGAGCCTTTGGCTTAAATCTGGCTAATCTGAGACAAGATAATCTACCTGCACAGATACCATGACAAAATACATGAGCAGCAAGATCCGATGTATTAGCTGCTGCACTTATTATCTGGTTCCACACCAGGCCACCTTCATTCAAGATCTCTTGGAAATCTTGCCTGTCCTCTTTTGAGAGTTTCTCCATATATTTGTTTACCGAATCCCACAGAGACCAATCAACCTTCATAGTAGATGCTGATGTTCCACGCATCTTTTTGCCAAGAGGATCTATTTGTTTGCTTTCCTTGTCTGGTGGCACGGAAGAAGAAGGAGCAAATTTGTGAGACTTTCTTGCTGCTGCCACAATGACCAAATCTGGAGGAGGGTCTTACATGAGGAACGGTGGGTCATGGCCAGGAGGTATACATTTTTTAAGAAGTCAAGATGGAGCAAACTTCACTGATTGCGGCATAAGGAATAATTGCATCACAGGTTTTAGCAGAACAGGAACCAGGGGAAGCAGTGTTTGTGGAACTCTATTACTATAAAAACGTTTGTATGGTTCTACAGAGCACATATTGCCTTGGCTGTTGCTGATGTTGTTGGGAAGACCACTGAGGCGCTTGAACCCGTTGAGAAAAAAAAATGGAGAGTAAAATCTTCTATCATATGGCCTATACCTCCTACAATATTATTTTCGCTTCTCTAGACTAGCAGCCTTCAAAGTGTTCATCTCTGTTTTCATTCTTGACATCTAGTCATCTGCATGAGGGTTGTATGACGGATGTAAAGTCCAAAAATCACGGAAGACAATGTAGTAGTAGGGATATCAATATTAAATTTTGTTGCCCCTCTTATTAACACCTCGTTGAAGGTAAGAAGATCATCTATAGGAGACACTCTTGCAGGGGATGTAGTAGGTGAGTCATTGCAAACTGATGAGAAAGTAGTGGGAGACAAAGATGTAGATCTTCTTCTTCTGTGTCTAGATGTGGACCATCTGCTTGATCTTCTAGATTAGGATGTAGATCTGGATGTCACTTTAGATATGGAGCAGTGACGTAGTGGACTCCTAGACCTTCTTAGAGACTTATGAAGTGAGGCTATAACCTGCTGGCTACCAATGGGCCCTGTTGGAGACATAAGGAGCACAGATGGTGTGCTTGGAGACATTTGGGGAGATGCAGAACCCCTAGGGTATGGTGTACCTGAAATGTGTATTTCAGGTGTGACCCTTGATGATAAATAAGTACGGTAGTACTCAGAGTATGAAGTATGGTCACAGGTCTATGCTATGGACTTTGAATCCAACGTGGAGAATATTTAAAGGTGAGTGGGATCTGGCCCTAAATGTAGAGTGAGGCCTAGATTCAGCTGTGTGTGTTGTTAAAGACTGTGTGTTCTTCAACATCGAATGCTTTTACTGAGATGTTGGCTTCTCCGCTGTTTTTGACATCAAAAGCTTTTCCATCAATCTTGATGGTGGCTTTGCTGTCGTGTCGAAATCTGCTTCTGCTACGTCAATGGGTGGTGGACTGTCGATGTCGATGGTGTGACGCCGATGTGTGTCTCAATGGTGAACATTGAGGGTGCTTTGATGTTGAGTGATGGCTCGAGCCTACGTTCAACTGTACATTCAACGGCATACCTGTTGACGGCGACCACACTGGTAGGGGCTCTGTTCTCAATGTCATACCTCTCGACGACGACCAGGAATGTTTTCTCTTGTGGTTAAGTTGATCTTGTCTCTAGATCTCCCTCTGTGAGACTCCTTAGAATGAGAGGAGGGATCTTTGCAAGAAGACTGACAAAATCCTCGATGATTCAGTAGCAGCAACTTGCCATCTTTCTTGGAGACCATATAGTTTGATCTTTTCTCTGTCCTTAAAGTTTGCTCGGAGACCTTCTGACAGTGACCACAAGTCTCAGGATGATGAGACTCTGGAACGCAAACAATACAGACAGAATGAGGGTATGTCTGGGCCTTTTTCTTCCCACAGGAAGGGCACGTCACAAAAAATGAAAGCATTCTTGACAGGAAAATAAACTATTTTTAAAAATGTCTATCTGCATTCTAGGTGCCGGAAACTTTCAAATGACTTTCAAAAGGAAAGAATAAGAAAATATTTTCCAGTGATTTTTTGCCAAAAAGTCACAGCTCAGTGCTCCAGGATCCTGTTTCAGGAGCCAGAAAAATTGACTGACATAACTGTCACCTGTGAGAGGTAATGTGAGGCTCTTAAAGGCACAGTGCCAGTTTTCTCTACTATTCTTTGAATGGCAGCCTATTGGCTAACAATGTCTCATATTCCCTTTCCTTTTAAAAAAGGTTTCTGAAAGTCTTTGTATAGTAATTTTTTATTAAATCATTAATGACATATTTCTATGTAACTGGATTCTTTTTTAAATGAAAATTCAATGTAATCGGGCCATGTTGGCCTTTCTTTGGGCTGCAGATATGTGTGCAAAGTACTACGAACAAAGTTTATTACACATATAAAAAAACTATTTTAAGAGTGCTCCGGGATCATTGCATGTGGGCAGGACTATTCAGTGCTTATGACTATTGATGAGGAATCCCTGGAAGAGAACAATAGGGTGTACTGGAGGTAACCTGCTGTAGAAGTCTTTAATTAGTTGCTTCATAGAGTCCAGGAACTTTGAACTTGGAACTAGGAACTTGCACCATTTGCAGCTGTGGAAAAACATAGGACCCCATTTAGGGACCCCACCTGTTATAATGCAGGGGACGCTTGTAAACAAATTCTCCCTCCAAATCTCCCAGTACATATTGGACCTGCAAATCGTGACATCATCAGAATAAATTGGAAGCTGTCATCTCCTTCCCTTGGGTGGTCATTAAGCTGACCATTGCTATACCAAGATAAGGAAGAATCATCCAAAACCTGAGTTGGTGGGTCTTTGTAATACTTATCAGTTACACACAATAGAATAGTGTTACTGTTGCTGCAATCAAAGTTTAGGGCAGGGCCAAAGTGAGTGTAGAGGTTTTGATTTGGGTCTCTAACTTAAAGCACCACCAAGGCCAGGAGTCTGCCAATTCAAGGCAGGTGGACATGGTCTTTAGATTTGGGGGCACATGCGACTCTGAAGAGTAGCCTGTGATGGGATCTTAAGAACTCACAAGTTCTAAATTGTGCATTTTAGCTTTGCAGATGGATGCAGAATAGTATTCTCCACTGAAAGCAGTTCTAGAGGGGTCAGCATTTAAGGCACACAGAAGGTGAGGACCTTAAAACTAAAAATACCACAAATACTGAAGTTTTTGGGAACATATCCTGACTTGTGAATAGGTAATATACATTTCATGTTGGGTCCTCTGCCGAGATCTACCTCGTTCCATACATTTAACAAGGTCTGAATAGTGATCTGGAGACAGAGAGAATATAGGTCTTTGAGCCATGCTCTCGGAGTGCGTTATTCAAAATCTCAAAAGGGGCAGACTATACTTACTTTCTGCAGCTGCGGGTAGGAAGAGGTAGTGTGATCTGGTCAAAATAAACAAAGTCTGAAGATAAAGAGCAGGGCTTAGAGGATTCCCTATTTTCTGTAGATGAGCAGTATAAAATCTAACAGTTGGTGTCTCTGTTGTGGGTTGAAGAGCTGAGTTTCTCCACCTCACTGGCAGAGTTTGGGTCACATAACGAAGTGGATTGATTACAGGAAGTCTATGGCTGTGTTTAGTGTTATTTGCTGTATTGTACTCTGCTGTGTTAACACGGATGACAGATATATAATGTGATTGTCCCTATTGATTCTATAACCTTTTTTCCATCCCCTGTCCCACTCTTATGTTGATGTAATTTCTATTCATTGGAAGTGGAATATATTGTACTGTATCTTAATATAAGTTTGTAGAAGAGATTTGCTGACGCCATCCTATGTACTTGTATGGTTGATTAAATGTCTAAAATGTTAATAAAGGCCTATTTAAAAATAAAAATAAAAAAAACAATGATGACAGAGGTTTCCTGCTATGCCAAACTCTGTCTGCTGCCTGGAGGAGTTAGAAGAATAACAAATCTGCAGGTTTAGTATACAGTTGCGTAGGATTGCTCTGAGAGTTCTACATTCACGTGGACACTACTCCTGCTGCATGTAATCCTTTCATTTTTTCTTCTCTTTTGTTAGCCTTTATTTGTATATTTATTTTAATTCCATAAGGATTGTTTTGAGAATTCTACATTCACATGGTGATGCTACTCTTACTGTATTCAATCATTTCTTTTTTCCTCTCTTTTTGTTTGTCTTTACTTATATATTTATTCATTAAAGAACTGGTTTATTTTCTTTTGTGTCAGAGTTAGGATTCAGAATTTGAACATTGGGAGTGGGAATGTGATGTGAGGTAGGGTCGGGAGGGGACTGTATTGTTTTCTAATGTTATACCTATCCATTTTATGATTTATTACTGATATGTTCCATGTCATCCAATTTTTTCTATTTACTTTAGTTAATTGTTGTTCTGGTTCACGCTTTCTATTATAAACAATGAAAACAGCAACAATGACTGGTTGAGATGACAATAGAAGCAAGCCTTACAGTGATCATGGTGATTGTTCCCACTGTTAATAGTTCATTGGCAGGACACCACCCTGCATATTCAGATTGTGGACAGAAGGTGGGTGGCTATTAGTACATTAATCTGCCTTTGAAATGTGCCAAAGAATCCAGCAGTTCACCTAGATTACTTGTGCTCCCACAAATGTCACTGAGCTCTACTGTAAATTTAGTTGAATTCCCCCACCCCCATTAACAGTTTGTTCAGCCACAATATTGTGCCTATGGAACTGAGAAGCAAATTGAGCTTTGGCTGCAGAAAGAAGCTTTGCACAATGGTTTGGGACTTAACAGTGTTACATTTTTGCCCTCATTTGGCTTAAGTACTCCAATTTAAAATAAAGGTCCCTGAACCCAATTTACTGCCATCACGTTTTGGATTTATTCTGACGTTTATAACCCTGTATGGTGGACCTTAACTATCCAAAGATCTGGAGAAAAAGGATCCATAAACTAAATTAGTGATAATTAAGCACAGTTAAGCTTACCTGCCCTGCCCAGTCCTTTACCCATTTGTCTCTCTTGGTTGGCATTTTCTTCAAAGCCGCGCGGCAGTTCCTCAGGAGCTCTTTCAGGGTCCAACGCATGGTTCGCTCCACGTCATACAGCCAAGCCTATATAGCAGGAGGGAAAGGTAAAAAGATGTTATGACAAAGTCAGTATGGAATTTAGGGTTCATTTTTGCCAGCAAGTTCTGGAGCAAAATTGAAACTCAAGATTGTTGTGACAACAAAGGTCACTTTTCAAGGCCTTGACAGTGTGCGTTTCTAAAAGCAGGACTCTATTCGAATATAGAAGGAAATTGTTTATCTCTAATTGTATTACACAGGGTATGCTTTTAATCTGAATGGTATTTTGGTGGAGCTTGAAATGGATGAAATATATAAAGTAGTGTTTGTATTGGTCAAGCAACTGCATGGCCACAATTTCCACATAATTTCTAAGACCACACAGGACAAAAGGGTGTATGTAGACATGAAGAGCCTTAAAAAGCCAGTTTGTGCTAATGTGTACCCTGGATGTCCAGTAAGAAATGGCTACTTACTTGTAGTCCTGGTTCTGCATCATAGGAATCTTCACTGAATTCATAAACGTTAGAATAATTCCAGGCCATGTGCTTGTATCCCTGAACACTTCAAATCCAATATTTATCCATATAGTTCAATACATAGGTTGCCATTGTCTAAATGAAACCCTAGAAACTACATTGCAGCATGTGTAATGTAAAAACAGGCAAAATTTGGTTATCACTGAGGATAAATTGCAGACAGAAGCGTTCCCTTCCCAGAATGCACTGGACTGGCAGTGGCCTTTCTCAGCCTGTCCGTTTTTATGGTGAGAATTTACAAGAATGAAGCCTTGAGTATACATTAACTGGATTTCAAACACCCAAGATAATTCAGCTGGGAAGGTGGTGGGTCTTTTTTGACATCAAAGAAAATTCATACAATGCAGAACCTGGAGTACAAGTACCTCTTTCTTCTGCATCATAGGATCTTCCAACAGTCAAAAACCTTAGAATAGAGTATCAAACCAATAGTGGTCTTTTCAAGTGCGGCTTTTCAGCTTTAGAAAGAAAATTAATGCGATAATGAAAAGATCTGCTAAACGGCCCTCTTCATGCGACTAGACATAAGATACGGTGTCCCCCAGTTACATTTCCCCAGTTCTCCAGTTTAAATCATTGGCTGGCATAAAGAACCCTTTACAGCATAGGGCTGAAACTGAGAGCGATGGCCCAACTGTCGGTACACTACCTTGCATGGACTCAGACCTAGCCCTACCTACCAATCTGTAATAATGAGATCCTGTTTAATAATGTTTGGTGTAGCATGTACTCAGATGTTATTCTACTCCATGACAAGATGTATAATTAATGGAAATCACGCTACATTCGTAATAGCTACTACTGTACTGTTATTCTAGAAATACCAATTTTATTAAAAGAAATGAAAAGATCTGCTAAAATGCCGCTTCTAGGCAAATTGATTCCTTAAAGTAGTCTGACAACTCTAGCATCAGTCTGAGTATCTAAATCTAGACAGTAATGTCTAATGAATTTATGTGCATATCCAGATGGCTGTTCTGCAAATATCTGTTAATGGGACATTTCTAAACTACACTGTAGTTGCAGCTTTCTCTCAAGTTGAGTGTGTTCTTGAGCTACTTGGAGGAGGCTTGTTTGCTAATTGGTAATATAAGGTAAGGCATGCCACAATCCATCTAGATATAGATTGCTTGGATCTGGCATATCCCTGAAGAATCTGTCCACAATTAATAAAAAAGTTGGCTGGATTGTCTAAGAAATCTTGTATTTTCCAGGTGGAACCACAGTACATGGCTAGCATTTAAACATTGAATTAATCTTTCTGCTGGTATCAAAGGATTGGGAGAAAAATGCAGGCAATGCAATTGTGTGATTGTGAAACTGAGAGGAATGAGAGATGAGTGCTCTATTTGTTTAAAATATACTGAAAGGCTCCATTGCAGGCAGAGCTTGAATTAAATGTTATCTCCTAGCAGAGTTATTGGCACTAAGAATGCAGTGCTGCCGTGTGGCCTTGAGCATGGGGTCAAACGGGGACCCATTAGTGTACAAAGCGCTATGCTGAGTTCCAAACTGGGTGATGGTTGTTGAGTTGGGAGAAATTAATTTCTTTAAGCCCTCTGGGAATTTATTGACTACTGGAATGTTTAAGAAAGAAATCTAATCATGGTTCATCCTGTAAGGTGTGGTAGCAGAAAGGTGGACCTGTATTGATGAGAACTGCAATTTTGACTGGGTCAGGTGCAAAAGGTAAGGAATAGTTACATCCTCTTGACATGAAATTGGACCATGCCCATTATTTTGGCAGCACATGCAGAACCTTTTTGACTGCATTGCATAACATGTTTTAGTGGATGGTCGTTTTGATTCTTTTAGAATCTCCATACAAGCAACTGGTAGAATTTAACATCTATACTGCCTGACTTCAGGAGCAATGCTGTGAAGTTCAGTGATGTCACAATCAGCTCCTGAAGTCTGGCGAGGAAACTGAGTTTGTATGGCAATCTCTTGAGAGGCCTGATTGACATGTGAGGGAGGTGTAAATATCGCCATTGCCATATTATTGCCTTGTGTGGGTTATTGATTATCATATGTAAATAGATTTCTGAATCGAAGTACAGGTTCAATGATCAGTTTAGCTGCTGCATTCGGTCAGCAGAGAATAAAGAGGATTATTTGATTATTTGATGATTATGCAACTTTGGCACTATGAGAATCATTTTCAGTTGTGTGTTTCACAATTTCAGCAGTACTGTTGGATAGGTAGATTTGGCAGAAAGGCGTGGAAAAATCTCTTTGACCGGTCTATTAAAAGGCAATTCTTCACTGATTTTGGTTCTGGAACCCAGGACGCAAAGCTTTAGTATTTTTTGTTTTGAGATGCTGCAAACAGATCTATAAAAAGTGTTTCCCATTGTGTGAAGATGTCTTGTACAGTGCTATCATCTAGGACCTATTAGTGGTTTTCTTTATTAAACCGTCTGACGAAGTCTTCTTGAGGATTGAGAGCACCTAGATTATGCACTGCCCTCAGGGTAGGACCTCAAGCTAGAGAATAGAGCCAAGTTTATGTGTCTCCAACATAGAGTCCTTGATCTTGTGCCTCTTTTTTTGTTTAGGTAGAGCACTGTACTAGTGTTATATGTCTAAATCAGAACACTTCCTTTGGGGATGAGAGAAACGCTTTGAGAGCTAGCCTGACTGCTCATAATTCCATATAATTGGTGGGACAGATTTTTCTCTTTATGTCCATTGACCCTTTTTATAAATTGGGTTTCCTGTTGGCAGAGTTATGCACCCTGTCAAAGCAAGAACCACAATCCTAGTCAGGGTAAGTCAGATACACACACTAAATTACCCTGCGCTCACCCTCTGGTAGCTTGTCATACAGCAGTCCGGCTTAATTTAAGAAGCAATGTGTAAAGTACTTGTGCAACACTACAAAGGTAAAACAGTGACAACACCACACAAAAAGATACCACACCTGGCTAGAATAGAGCCTAATTTAATTAACAAACTAGGACCAAAAACAACAAAAATCTATTAAATATAACTGGAGTTATGAATTTTGAAAGAATAAACAGAAATGTAGTGCTTAAAAACATAAAAGGCCAACCCAGGGATATCTGGTCACGCTAGACCAGGTCAAATCCCAAAGTTCAGGCTGACTACAATGGAGTGTGGGTCAGATACCTGTACCAGCCTTGGCCCGTTGCAAGGTACCTTAGTTGTGTTGTCGACGGAGCAGAGATGTGGGAAACAAAGGTGCGATGCGTCTTTGTAGAAACACAAGATAAAGGAGATGCGTCGGCTCCAAACCGCACAAATTTGAAGAACGGGAGGCGATGTGCCATGCATTCAGCGATGCGATGTACTTAATCCTCACAGCAGCGGTGATGTGCTGTCAGATTTGGAGATGCACAGGTTACGATTGGTGCGACAGCGTCAATGCGAGGATTTTTGCTGGAGCAGCACTTTATACCCACTTCCAAGTGCCCAAGACTGTGTTGGCACCACTTGGCAGGGCAAGGCTCACAGATGGCAGAGTCCAGGTGCTGTAGCAGGGTGAGTTGGAAGTCTTTGATGTCCCTGATACTTCAAAACAGAAGGTAAGCCAGCAAGCCCTTGGAGTAACTTTGGTCCTGGGTTGGAGAGATGCAAGACCAGTCCTTCTCACTCCCAGGCAAGCACTTCAGAGCAGGAGTCCAGCAGAGTAGGAGTCCAGCAGAATAGCAGTCCAGAAGTGTGTCAGTCCTGTCAGTAGCACAGCTGTCCTTCCTCACAGAGTATTAACAGGTTGAGAAGTGTACTGATTTGGTGGTGTCAGAGGTCCAGTACATATACCCAGTTGTTCCTTTGAAGTGGGGGAGACTTCAAAGAGATGCGTTTGAAGTGCAGAGAATCCTTGCTCTTCCTGCCCTAGTTCCAGGCTCACTACAGGGGAGTATGCAGCCCGCCTATTCAAGTGTGTCAGCTCCTCCCTCCCATCCTGCCCAGGACGGCCCATTAAGATGTGGATGGCCCATCAGTCACACATAAGCTCTTTTTGTGTGTGTTTCTCTAGAGGGAATGCACAAATCCCAGCTATAACCCACCCAGACATGTATTCAGATAAAGTCATAAGGCACCAAATGGCTAAATTAAGCAACTGCCAACTTGTGGTATTTTCAGAATCACAATTTAAAATTCAAATTCACCATCAATGTGAGTTTAAATTGTGATTTCAGAGACACCAAACTTAGGGGTCCCATCTCTTCCCAATTGGAAATTACACTTATAAAATGTAATAAGGTAATCCCAATGTTATCCTATGGGAGTGATAGGCCTTGCAATAGTGAGAAACAAATATAAGAGGTTTTCACTATAATGTAAAACTTAAAAATACATGTCCTACTTCTGAGGTACACTGCACCCTGTCTTTGGACTGTCCAAAGCCTACCTTAGGGGTGACATCTATATTGGAAACAAAGGTTTAGACCTGGCATGAGGGTTAATTTGCCAGGTGGACATGGAAGTTTAAAACTGCATACACAGCCTCTGTAATGGCAAGCCTGAGACATGTTTAAAGGACTACTTAAGTGGGTGGCACAATCAGTGTTACATTCCAAATAGGTACCCTATATAGGCGCAGGTAACATTGCACCCTTTCACCTTTATTCTTCCCTACATTACATACATAACGGTTCTTAGGGACTGACCTTTTACCTAGATACGACACTGTATTCAGAAAGCTGGTTTTTCCCTAGTTTGAATCTCATTCATTATGCATGAGGCTTCTTGGAAGCACAGCAGGACTAACAGCAGGACTAACATCTCCTGTATATTATCTCTGTGTAATGTTCAGACCCAACGTCCTCCTTTAGGCTGACACAGTAACAAAGCAAGGTAGGACCCCTAGGGAGACCTATGGGTATATATACATCCCATCTTGCTTAGAAGGACAGAGGAGACCAAGACTTCCTGGCTGACACACTGATTGGAGACGCTGAGGTTCCTGCATGCAGACGCTCCAGCTCGCAGTGGTCTGACATCCCTCACGGGGTGTCCAACTCGAGACCAGGACGGGGTCCCATATTCTCTCATTCTCAGGTAAAAGGGTTGACTAGATCCTAGAGGGATTCTTGGCATAAGAACAACACAGATGCTAGGTACATTTACGTACATCTAGTTAGGGAGGCATCATGGGAGTACGTACTTTTTATCATGTGTTTTATATACTTGTATGTATTCATGATTATTACAAGATGGTAGAACTTTACCATCCCTTTACTTTCGTAGTACTTCTAATCATAAATCTACGCTACTGTCTAATGGTTATTGCAGCTCATCTATTCTACACTAGAATAACAACTGTTCAATAAATTCTTATTGAAAACTCCCAGCCTGTTTATTCTGTGTATCTCACTGAGACGAACTAAGTGAGCACGAGTGACTGTGCGAAAAGTAGTACATTGTTCTCACGATCCTGAGGGATCAGGGTTGGCATGTTCTGAGGTTGCCAGAACCTATTCTCTCCTTGGTAAGAGGAGATTATAGTGGCACTGTGAGCTAGCTGATACAGACAGGCTAACATACCCGGTGGGGGAGCATGGAATCAGTCTGCCACCAGTGCCACAGTTTATGTTATCCAAACGCACAGATCCTGTATAGGTTATATAGGAACTACACGACAGTGCTGCTGGCCCACTAGTAACATTTAACTTACAGGCCCTGGGCACAAGCAGAATATGTCAATTGTGGATACCCCAATGTTACCATGTTTAAAGCAGAGAGCACATGCACTTTAGCACTGGTTAGCAGTGGTAAAGTGCCCAGAGTCCTAAAGCCAGCCAAATCGAAGGTTTGAAAGCAAAAAGTCAGGGGAAACCACACCAAGGATGTCAGGTCTAACCCATGTCCTCCCTTCCTGAAAGTGGAGAGAGCTACCCAACCCCTTAGGAGTTCTCTTCACTAAGGCAGAAGTACCTGGAGAGACCATCTGCATTGGTGTTCCAGGATGGTGCTGCTTTAAAGTCCATTCCCCGTAGGGAGATGGATCAACTCAACAGTTTAGGATTCTCACCCCATCTGCATTAACCATCTGAGGGGTCTGCGGTCTGTCTACACCTGAAAGTGAGTACCAAACAGGTATGGTATCAGCTTCTTCAGTGCCCAGACCACAGCGAAGGCTTCCCTTTCTATTACACTACAACTCTGTTCCCTGGAGAGTAGCTTCCTACTGATGAAGGCTACAGGCTGATTCAGGCTCTCTTCGTTTAGCTGTGAGAGAAGGCCTCTAAGCCATGCTTTGAGGCATCTGTCTGTACAATGAATTCTTGAGAGGTCAGGGGGCTTTGAGCAGGGGTGCTGAGCACATGGCCTACTTCAAGGTGTCAAATGCTTTCTGGCATGCCTCTGTCCAGATCACCTGACGTGGCTGCTTCCTGGAAGTCCGCTCCGTCACGGTGGCAACAATGGTGCCAAATCACTTGACAATTCTTATGTAGTAACCAGTGAGGCCTAAGAAGGATTTCACCTCTGTCAGGGTCTTGGAGGGGGGGGGGGGGGTTCTCAAGTCAGAATGGTTTCAATTGTGACCTGGAGAGGTTGCAATTTGCCACCTCCCACTTGGTTACCCAAGTAGACCACTTAACCCTGCTCTATCAGGCACTTACTGGCCTTGATAGTCCAGCCTGTGCTCTGCAGAGCCCAAAGCACTTCCTGGAGGTGGCACACGTGGTCCTCCCAGCTAGAACTGAAGACCGCAATGTCATCTAGGTAGGTAGCATTGAAGTTCTCCATTCTAGCCAGGACCAACCTCTGGAAATTCGCTGCAGCTTTCTTCAACCTGAAGGGCATGACCCGGAACTGGAAGTGTCCTAAAGGGGTAGAGAACGCAGACCTCTCTTTAGCCCCCTTGGTCAAGGCACTGCGGATACCCAGACTTTAAGTCAAACATGCTGTGGAACATGGGAGCTCCAAGGCAGTCTATGAGCTCATCAGTTCTGGGGAAGGGGTGTGCATCATTCTTGGTGACCACACTGAGCCCACGGTAGTCCACACAGAACCTAAGTTCAGGTGTGACACCTGGGGAGGCAGCTTTGGGGACCAACACCACTGGGCTGGACTAAGGGACTTTAACATTTGGGACCGCGTAGGAGGCAGGGCCCTACCCCTGTCTATCCCGGTATTAGCGAACCGCGAATGGTCAATGCGGTATGTACAAGTGCTTTGTGTAACGTTTTAGCTATGAATGCACTGTGTATACGTTATTATACATTGACTCCGTGGGTTCCATCTTAGAGCGGTGGCCATCTTATGGTTGCCCTCACATAGGCTACATATCATGAAGCAAATACGGGCCTTTTAGAGCACATGTGCCTTCCTTTGACTTCTCTGTGACCTGGGCAGCTTGGCTCCGCTGCCCCAGGTCAGTCCGGTCTCACGAGCTCCCCGTCCTCTGGCCACCTGTGATTAGCATCAGGGTTTGACACACCATAAAGCCTTTTCATCCCACACGAGCCTCCAGCTAATCTCTTTCACACCTGACTGTTCCTGCTTTATGGCTTGTTTTCTAAACAGGAGATGCTCGTGTTTATTGGGGCCTGTTGATATCTGATGTGGGATCTGAGCCTCGCTGGGTAAATAATTGTGGGCTGGCTTAACTGGAATGTGGGATGGTCATCATGACTCTGCCTTTTTGTTTGAAATGTATACATGTATATGGCCATATCATAAAACAAGGAATGTATGCCTGAAGCAGGATATTCTGTATTTAAGGAGAAGCCCGTTTCTGTAACTTTTAGCAGTCTCCTGAGAACATACACGCTGTTGTACTTCTAGGATACCTGTAATTGGTCTGCAGCCAATAAACTGATCTTTGACTTCACCCAGAAGACTCTGTGTTTCTGTAGGTCTGAAACAGGAAGAACCCGAAGTCATAGGGTGTGTTCCCCTGCACCGCTGGGCTTAAAATTCCCAGTACTTCAGTTGGCGCCCAACTCAGGACGATTTCAGAGGTACCGGTCCAAGCCAGAGGTTCGTGAGGAGCTTCGTGTGGAAATTCTGGAGGAAGGCCGCCACTTCATCGACCCCTGCATGTCGACGTGGTCCGAAAGTCTTTTCTGCGAGGTTCTCCGCGTCCCGACGGCTAAGAAGGACTGCTGCCCCTATTAATCGCCCTGTTTTGGACCCTTGACGATTTTGGTAGAGCGAAACAATCGAGAGAGTCTTCTGGTGACGCCATTGATCATCGATATTCAGTTAAGTATAAGTGGAGCGTCTCTCAGTTTGAATTTGGTATCCTTCGGGATTATTTTGATTTGGAGTTTGCAAACGCCAAAGCCAGAGGACTCGTGTATTCACGAAACTATCGTAATCGATAATCCTTTGAAGTTTGGAACTAGACTAGTGAGCGAAGATGCCTGGTGCTAGTGTATTTGGTAATTGGTTTTGTTTGAGTTGTAGAAGGGATTTCCAGTTAGAGGATTCATGTCCGGTTCCTCCAATTGGAACTCCAACTTATGAGCTTTATGTAAAACATGGCGTGGGCCCCATTGCATATAATGAAGTATGGATCCGATACACCAGAAAGGACGGTGTTTTAAAATGGCCCCAAAATGGTAGTTTCGATACAGATATCTTAGATAATTTGGAAGTGAAATTGTTTAAAAAGAAAGCCCGGCCGGCGATGTTTGATTCTTTCCGCCTATGGCGAAAGGAAGCCAAACAGAAGGAAATTAAGCTAGCGAAAAGAAATAAGAGAGAAAGAGGTATGTCCGTGATGCAAGCAGCTGTGCAATTTAAAGATAATGAGGAGGAGCAAATGAATGAGCAATTGCACAGACAGCGCAAACTAGGGATTGATAAATGTTACCCTGTTTTGTCACCCCTTGTGCAAGATGAGACAAAAGAGAAAGAGAAAGATTCCCTAATGTCCCATTTGCTAAGTTTGCCACCCCCGTATGCGCAAAATGCCACAGCACCTCCACAGCTTGTAAATGTGCAGCCTCCAGTAAATATGCCGCAAGCCTTCCCGCAGCTGCCAGCTCCTCTTCAGCTGGCTCCTATCCCTGCAGTGCAGCCCTCTCAAGGGCCGCCAGTTTTGTTACCTGTTACCCCCGCGCTTCCTGCGACTTTGCCTAGCACGCCAGCGGCTTCCCCTGGCGCTCCTTCTTACACTACCCAGGTACCTGTATCTGAATCCGTTTTTCTTCCCTCTGTCTATCCCCCCGTTTTCGCCTCCACTTCTCCTTCAGCACGACAACGACTAGCTAATGTAGTTACTAGTTTAATGTCGCCTCTCTTTGGGTCATCTAGTGCGACTCCTGGCTTACAGCGTAAGCAATTGCGCAGTCAGCTGCCTGGTCCCGACGAGAAAGAGGTGTTAGATCATCTGGCGCGTAGGTGGATTGGTTTCCCTTCACTCTATGATGTGGAATCAGTTGTTAACGTTTTTCACCAATGGGATGCCCCAAAACAGAGGTATGTCTTTTATAAGATGTGTGAATTCCTCTGTGAGGAATTGGAGGATAATGGTGTAAACCCAAACCCACAGGAATTGTGTCGAGTGCGATTTGATTTTGAAACAGGTATAATTGTGGGTCCCAATGTAGATAAGGAAGTTGCGACTTTACTGTCCCTCAGAAATGGTGATTGTCAGCAATCATTGTTCGAACAGGAACTCCCTGTGGGGAAAAAGGTAAAAGCGCGCCAATATCCGATGCGTGAGGTTCCCCCAGTTTGGAGACCTGCTGATCCAAATGCTGTTCCACCTGTCTTAGCACATTTTCAGCGTGTTTGGGTGCATGTCCCTTGGAAACGATCTGAAGTAATAGCGCTCAAGCAGACATTGCCTGACCCCCGTAAAAACCCTACCGGATATTATAAGGAGTTATCGCAAACTGCAGAATCGTTTGTAATGAATCTGGCTGACATAGATATGTTGTTTGGGAATGTGGTTCCACAGCCTTTATGGGGATCCATCCGTAATACGGATCATGCGGCAGAACTAGGGGGTACATGGGCTAATATCGTTGCTGCAGACGCTAGACAAGTTGGTGGCGCGAAGCCTGATCCTTTGGTAGCAGAACTCCCTGGTCGAATTATTACCTACATGAAAACTATAATGCCTGCGATACGCGTAAATTGGGATAAACTATCCGCATGTAAGCAGAAGAAAGATGAGACAGTGTCTGATTTCTTTACCAGGTTTGAAGAAACGTTTATCGACCACAGTGGTCAAGACATGAGCACTGAAGGTGGCCAACGGTTATTTGTTGATAAATTTGTACAGAACCTACTTCCCGAATTGTGTAAGAAATTAAAAGATTCCGAAAGTTCTTGGGCTGTTTCCTCTTCAGCGCAAATACTGGCTACTGCACAGTATTATGAGAATAGAGATAAAGATGAGAAGGATAGAACAGATAAGAAAACAAAAGAACTGAAAACAAAGGTCCTCTTGCAGCAGGCTTATCCACCACGTGGAGGACAGAATAACTATAGGCAAACCCAAGGTATCTATCAGCAACCCCAACAGTTTCAGAATAATCAACAAATGAATGGGTATTATCAACCACGTATCCCTGTAGGTCCCAACCAATGTTCATATTGCAAAGAGGAAGGTCATTTTAAATATAGTTGCCCTAAATTAATGCAGCGTAACAGTAATGCATATGGCGCACGAGGTAGAGGTGGTCAGCAAGCTCCTAGAGGCAGAGGACGTGGAAATGTTCCCCAGAACGCGCGTCCTCTTCCGCCTCAAAATACCATAAATAGCTTTGATCAGCAAGCCAACGCGACTGGTAATACAGCTCAGTACTACAATAATGATTATTATGCAGAAGACGACAATGTAGAAGATAATGATTACTAGGACAGCCGTAGACAGAGAGAGGGAGTTGTTTCAGTGCCAGTGGATCAGAGCGGACCTTATGTTAAAGTAACTACAGCAAATGTAACGGAGCCCTTTCTGCTGGATACTGGTGCTGCAAAGAGTTCAATCATGCATTCAAAACTCCCTGGCGCGCCTTTGTCTGGCGAAATGAATGTCTCAGTAGGTTTTTCTGGTGCCCCAGTTAGGAACCCGATTTCTAGTCCTGTGTCTCTTTCTGTTGGACCTTGTGAGCTAAAAGCACTCCTCATCCTAACGACAGGTTGTGGTGAAAATTTGCTAGGATTAGATTTGCTAAAAAGATTGCATGCAACGCTATATTGTTCTCCCTCAGGAGTACAACTTACATTAGGTAAGAAAGTGATTTCCCCAATGTATTTGTCTAATAAAAATGCAATGCCACCTGAATTACCATCCCTTCCGGATGTCCTTTGGGCTACTGGTCCCAATGATGTGGGTCTTCTGGAAATACCGCCATATGTGGTAACTTTAAAAGCCAATGTCAGATTGCTACGCATTCCCCAGTACAAGATCTCCAATGAAGGTCAGAAAGCATTGTTAGCAATTGTCAGTGATTTGATTAAAAAGGGTGTAATTGAAGAGACAAGAGGCAACGTTTGCAATAGTCCTGTTTTACCTGTCTTAAAACGAACTGACCCTTCACAGCCACCTGTTTACAGATTTGTGATTGATCTTAGAGAGGTTAATAAGATTGTTGTGCCACAGTTTCCAGTTGTCCCTGATATAACTGCCTTGTTAACTATGATTCCAGCCTCCGCTGCATGGTTCTCAGTGATCGATCTAAAGAATGCATTCTTTAGCATCCCAATTGCAGAGGAGAGCAGAGACATTTTTGGCTTTAGTTTAGGAGGTCGCAGCTTCCGCTTTAAACGCGCTCCCCAGGGCTACTGTGAGAGTCCATCAATATACAGTCAGGCTTTAAAAGCGCAGCTTGATGCACTGGTTTTACACAGTGGCGCTATTCTTATTCAGTACGTTGACGATTTACTAATCGCCGCGGATACTGAAAAGATTTGCAAAAACGCTACCTTGTCATTGTTGCGTCATTTGTCTGCCTTCCATCACAAAGTGTCTCTCTCAAAGCTGCAATATTGTCGACAAGAAGTGACCTACTTAGGTCATCTCTTATCGAAGGAGGGAAGGAAACTGACCCCAGAAAGAATTCAAGCCATTGCACAGTTGAGTGTGCCAAGAACACAGAGAGAAGTACGTGCTTTCTTGGGCATTACTTCATACTGTAGGCATTGGATTCCCAATTTTTCCTTGTTGGCAAAACCTTTGTTAGCACTAACATGCAAAGACACACCGAATCCTATTCCATTCTCTGAAGAGTGTCAGAAAAGTTTTTTGGAATTGCGTAATGCATTGTGTTCAGCTCCTGTGTTGGGTACCCCTGCCTACAGCAAGCCTTTTACATTATATGTTCATGAGAAAGATGGTTGCGCATTATCAGTGTTAACACAGCCTTTTGGCGATAGACCGCGTCCATGCGCATATTTTTCGTCAACCTTGGACCCGGTAGCGAGGGCATTGCCAAGTTGTCTGAGAGCCACAGCCGCCGCAGCTATGTCTATTCGACAGTCTGCTGGCCTAGTAATGGATCACACATTGATTGTTATGGTTCCACATGCTGTGGACACATTGTTAAACAGGACCAAGACACAACACTTAACTAGTGCGCGATTATCCGGATATGAGCTGACACTGTTAGCAAATCATATACACATAAAGAGATGCAACACGTTGAATCCAGCTACACTATTACCAATTCCAGCAGACCTAGACGAGATTGAGCAACATGATTGTCTGTTCAGAACAGAAGAAGAGACGAAAGGGAGAGTAGATCTTAAAGATACTCCCCTGACTGAGTGTGATGGTACTTTATGGGTGGATGGTTCGTGTTTCAAGCTTCCGAATGGTGATACGACTGCTGCATATGCTATCACGACTTTGCACACGATTGTTGAAACTGCACGTGTGCCACAAAATTCGGCTCAAGCAGCAGAATTGATTGCCCTTACGAGAGCATGCGTGTTGTCTGAAGGAATGAAAGTGAACATATATACGGATAGCCAAAACGCCTTTGGCGTGGCTCATAGTTTTGGGCGATTGTGGAAGGAACGTGGGTTCCTGACTTCGCATGGAGCTAAGATTCAGAATGGCAAGTTGGTGAATGATCTCCTTGAGTCACTGACCCTACCGTTACAAGTTGCGATTATGAAATGCAGTGCGCACAAGAAAATCACTGATGATGTTGGTCGTGGTAATGCGTTTGCTGATGAAGTCGCGAAAGAAACAGCAAAAGATGTGAAGACTCGAATGTATGTTGCAGGCCCTGCAAGATGGGTTGGTGATGTTGGAATGTGTGAAAACACAATAGAAAGTGTAAAGTCCCTTCAAGCTGAAGCCACAGAGAAAGAGTTGAGCCGGTGGAGAGAAAGTATGGGTAAGTTGGATGAGAATGGTTGTTGGATTGATCTGTCAGAACATAGGCGATGGTTGTTACCTGATGCATATGTGCTTCCAGTGGTTACTATGGCACATGGAATGGCACATATCAGTATGAAAGGAATCTGTAAGTTGTTGGCTCCAGTATGGCAGAATGCTGAAATTCCCAAGTGTGCAGAGAATGTGGTCAAGAATTGTATGGTATGCTTGAAATACAACCCTGGTAGGGGAACCCCAACTCCAGCTGGTCATTTTGCGCCTCCATCATATCCATTTGAAGTTTTGCAGCTAGATTTTATCCACATGGAAAGGTGCAACAACCTGAAATATGTATTGGTGGTTGTTTGCGCTTTTTCAAAATGGATAGAAGCCTATCCCCTAAAGGACAACACTGCTCTATCCACAGCCAAAGCCCTCGTGAAAGAATTTTTCCCTAGGTTTGGAATGCCAAGAATGGTGTGGAGTGATAATGGGAGTGAATTTGTGGGTCAAGTGATGAAGAATGTGTGTGAGGGATTAGGGATCAAGCAGAAGTTCCACGCTGCAAATCACCCCCAATCAGCTGGATTAGTAGAGCGCTACAATGGCGCTCTAAAACTTAAGCTGGCCAAAATCCAGGCGAGCTCAGGTCTTAAATGGCCTGACGCTCTGCCTCTAGCACTCCTGTCCACCAGAATGACCGTACACTCACGAGTGGGACTTAGCCCATACGAGGTTATTTTTGGCCGCCCGGCTAATGTATGGGGTGTGCCAAGACCGGCGAAATTCAGCGAAATCGAACATCCAGTACTGCTTGATTACTTGTACGAATTGACGGCTAAATTGCGTGTTTTACACCAACAGGTGCACGATACTCTTCCCCAGGCCTCTGAAGCTCCAGGACACCCTATCGACCCTGGCACATGGGTGCTCGTCAAAAATTTCCAGCGCAAAAGCAACGATGAGCCCCGTTGGATTGGCCCTCATCTCGTACTTCTGTCTACAAGATCAGCTGTTCGAGTAAAGGGGAAAAAGAACTGGATCCACGGCGCCCACGTCAAAAGGATCCCTTTGCCTCTGCCGTATGACCAGTGGGTCCAGGAGGGTATCGCAGACTCTGAAACAGACACTGTACCTCGTTTTGTGCCTTTCAGTGATGCACGCGTGAGAGGCACAACTTCATCACAACAGAGTGACGATATTTTACAAGAAGCTGTGCCACCGTCAATTCGATTGGACACTACAGAGCCTGAACTCTTGTTTCAAGATCAGACAGTACCTGGCCGTCTCCACTACAATCTAAGACCAAGGCCTATGGACAAATAAATATTCTTTTCCTTACCTTTTTGGTTTTTGATAACCATAGCTCTCCCATCTGAAGGACTTTCTTGATTTTTGTTTTTCGAACCACCATCCGGGTTCAGCCGCAGGGTCGCGGTGCCAAGACTTTGGGGTACAGGCCGAAGACGTTAGGTCAACGGTTCTGGTTGGTCTAGGGCGTTCCCTGGACTGACAGGCGTACTCCTTAGCAAAAGATACTCACCCACCGCGAGCGGCACGATTAGAGGGTGGAGTTTTTCAAGATGGAGAGACTCGCTGAGGAAATGAACTTTTGAGCAAAAATAAGTAAAATAATGAAGAGCAAATGTTTTGTATTATTATGTCTGTTTATACTATGTAGTATGGTAGTGTTTGCTGTAGGATTTGTATTCTTCTCCTCTCAAGAGCCCATTGCAACCACTGAACAGCCTATACCTCCTCCTACTGTCTCCTCACACTCTTTTCACCCTCTGCCTGAACATGAACAAGCTAGACGATCAGAGTTTGTAAACAACTCGTTTATTCAGCTCCTGCACCAGCACCAACTAGTCATGAATACAACCAATTGCTGGGTGTGTGGTTTAATGCCACATACCATTAATAAGGGTATTCCTTATCTAGTGCTGCCGTTTAGTTACAATGGATCGTCATGGGCATTCCAGACCATGTTTCTCTTTGCACTAGACGCCTACTCCCCGCGACAACCGCGTTCCATCAGACCTAGCACAAATAATAAAGCTTTAATGAAAGGAGTTGCCGATATGAGCAGAGATATCGACGCATACTCATCTATACCCAAGGAGGAATTGAGAGCTTATGTAGGGTGGAACGCGACGGGGTATAGTATTAGTCTGGGTGAAAGACAGCGAAAAATTTCATCCCCAATTTGGGTCGTACCCCACATAGGTCGGTTCTGTTTACAAGGTAATGGTCAAAATCCTAGAGCTCAACTGGGGAGAAGTGACTGTACTGAAACGTACACCTTTCGGTCACAGTTTTCCCCTGCGTTTTTGGCTGCCAAGGGTACATATTTTATCTGCAATGACAGAGCATATACATGGTTGCCCCCTGATTTCTCGGGCACATGTTATATTGCAAATCTGCTACCGCCAACATTTGCTGCCGCCTCTGACTATCACAAGACCAGAGTTGTGAGAGGCGTGATTAGTAAGGAGGATACTGCCGGTCAGGAAGCGGGAGATTTCTTTTTGGGTTTCCTGCCGTTTTGGGGACCTATGGTTAATAGTAGGAACCTGAGACAACTGACTCGTGTGGTTGAATCTACTGTTAATGTTACGGCTGGTGCCCTTGGTAATTTGACAGCTGAGCTCCAAGCGGATCGCCTCATGACTTTGCAGAACCGCATGGTTCTAGACGTCAAACTTGCAGACCGCGGTGGGGTATGTAAGGTTATCCAATCTAGTTGTTGCATTTTCATACCAGACAACGCTCCAACAGTTTATCAAGCCATCTCCAAACTACATAAAATATCTGAGTCCATACACGTGGATAAAGGAGATTGGTCACTGGTGGGGTGGTTCTGGGAACTGATATCTGCCTGGGGTTGGAAAGTTCTGATGGTCATTGGAATGATCTTAGCCATCCTTTTCCTGTTCGGTCTGTGCATACAGTGTGCTCCTGCGATATGTGGCCTCTGTGCTACATTATGTGTAAGGAAACCTGTATCGAGGGACGAGCTAAGTAATAGGATGATGCTACAGCAACATCTCCATGACTTCGTGAATATTGACCTAGACTCGGATTGAAATGAGTGTAGTTATTGCCTATGTAAGGGCAAAAGGAGGGTCTGTCGTACTTTAACATTTGGGACCGCGTAGGAGGCAGGGCCCTACCCCTGTCTATCCCGGTATTAGCGAACCGCGAATGGTCAATGCGGTATGTACAAGTGCTTTGTGTAACGTTTTAGCTATGAATGCACTGTGTATACGTTATTATACATTGACTCCGTGGGTTCCATCTTAGAGCGGTGGCCATCTTATGGTTGCCCTCACATAGGCTACATATCATGAAGCAAATACGGGCCTTTTAGAGCACATGTGCCTTCCTTTGACTTCTCTGTGACCTGGGCAGCTTGGCTCCGCTGCCCCAGGTCAGTCCGGTCTCACGAGCTCCCCGTCCTCTGGCCACCTGTGATTAGCATCAGGGTTTGACACACCATAAAGCCTTTTCATCCCACACGAGCCTCCAGCTAATCCCTTTCACACCTGACTGTTCCTGCTTTATGGCTTGTTTTCTAAACAGGAGATGCTCGTGTTTATTGGGGCCTGTTGATATCTGATGTGGGATCTGAGCCTCGCTGGGTAAATATTAGTGGGCTGGCTTAACTGGAAAGTGGGATGGTCATCATGACTCTGCCTTTTCGTTTGAAATGTATACATGTATATGGCCATATCATAAAACAAGGAATGTATGCCTGAAGCAGGATATTCTGTATTTAAGGAGAAGCCCGTTTCTGTAACTTTTAGCAGTCTCCTGAGAACATACACGCTGTTGTACTTCTAGGATACCTGTAATTGGTCTGCAGCCAATAAACTGATCTTTGACTTCACCCAGAAGACTCTGTGTTTCTGTAGGTCTGAAACAGGAAGAACCCGAAGTCATAGGGTGTGTTCCCCTGCACCGCTGGGCTTAAAATTCCCAGTACTTCAAGGGCAGTTGGAGGGCTTAATAACCCCCTAACTCCAGCGTCTTGGAGCCCTCCTCATTAAGACTGGCTCTCATCTTGTCAGACAGCCAGTACATTTTTACAGGTGTGCTGTCCCCAGTATCAACTTCATGGGTACAACATGTAGTGAGTCATGGGCTAAGCGAGTACAAAGTGGCAAACTGCCCCAGCAACTGGTAGCAGTCGCTCTGTTGATCTAGGGTCATTGTAGGAGAGAGGCTGACACTCTCCACAGATCCATCCTGCTCCTTGGAAGAAAAGAGGTCAATGAGGTTCACTCTCCTCTTCCACGCCATCATCAGTAACCAGGAGCATGGTAAGCTCAGAACTCCCAAAGTGGGGCTTGAGGCGATTGGCATAAAGGACCCTTTAAAGGGTTGTCTGGATGCTTGGGGTCCACCAAGTAGGTGACATCATTCTTGCACTCCTTCACCTTATAAGGCCCAGACCAGAGGTCTTGCAGAGCCCAGGGCTCTACAGGTTCCATTACACCTACTTATTGTCCAGGCTGAAACTCAACCAGAGAGGCATTCTGGTCATATCAGCGTTTCATGTCCTCCTGGCTGATTCTCCTTGGCGAGCTTCAGGAGGCACGCTATCTGGTTGCAAAGGGCCAGCATGTAGCTGACCACATCATGGGAGCTCTCCTGGGAGCCTGCTCCTAGCTCTCCTTCACCAAACTGACAGGCCCTCTCACAGAGTGCACATACAGAAGCACAGAGGGGCTGAAGCCAACCTCCTTTTGCGATACCTCACTGTAGGCAAACAAAAGGCATGGCAGGAGTACGCCCCACTTCCACCTCATGGGCTCTGGTAGGCCCATAATCATGTCCTTTAAGGGCCTGTCAAATGTTTCAACAAGCCTATTGGTTTGTGAATGGTAAGGAGTGGAGGACTTGTAGGTTACCCCACACACCTTTCACATCGCCTTTAATTATCCAGACATGAAGTTGGTACCTTAGTCAGATACCACCTCCTTGGGGAAACCCACACGAGTAAAGATCCTCATCAGTGACCTTTCCACCGCGAGCACAGTCACAGTCCTTAGAGAGATAGCTTCCGGGTTTTGGGTGACATGGTCCACGAAGACCAGAAGAAATTTGTTGCCCATGGCCATCTTGGGGTCAAGAGGCCCAATGGTGTCAATGCCCACCCTTTCAAAGGGGGTGTAAACGACAGGGAAAGGTTGCAGAGGGGCCTTGCATCCCCCCCCCCCCTGACTTACCATTCCCCTGGCAGGTAGACAGAACCTACAGAATGTATCTGCGGCCTTCCTCATTTGAGGGCAGTAAAAGTAGGTGACAAGCCTGATTTTGTCCTGCCCCAAATGACCTGTCAGGGGTACTCCATAAGCCAGCCCCAGTGGCACTGCGAGACCACCAACACATGGGTTGTAACAGGCTCAGGAGCCTTAGGCTCACTTTACAGGAGACCATTCTCCAGATCAGGTGTTTGCTAGAGATGTCCCTGTTGCCGAAGACCCACATGAGAAGGGCATTCCCTCTACGCCTTGCAGAACGTCTCCCTGGTGAGACCCCCTTCCTGCTGCAGTTGGACAGCTCTGGCAGGTTCCCAAGTTCAACCACATCCTCCCCTGTAGGATCCAGGGTGTCTCCATCATGGTCAGAACTGGTTTCCCACACCCCTTGCCTTTCCTCTCGTTGCAGGCACCTGAGCCATTTTTCCAAGCTCCAAGTCCTCTTGACTTCTCTCTCAGACTGCCATGGACCGTGTGGTCAGGCAACCCTAACATTGCCAAGTGGGACCTGGGCTTCACCTTTTTCCAGGCAGTATGTTCCAGGTCACTACGAAGCAGACAATCCACAGGCATGGACAGGCCTCACAGCTACCCTCAGGGAACCGGAGACCCTCGCTCTCCCACTCAAAGGGAACCAGAGCCACCGGGTAGTGACTCTCACGGTTGTCAGCTGCAACAACTTAGTGAAACACATTAGGCACTATCTGCTCTGAGGAAGCCAGATGGCACCCGATACTTGTCATGCTGCTTCCAGTGTCTCTCAGAGCCTTCATTCTCTGCCCATTAATGGTGACCCAGTGCCTGTACTTCCTTGTACTACTAGGAAGGTATGTTCTCTGGACCGTCTCTCTGTCACTCTGGGACACTAGGGTAACCTCTACTCTGTCCCCCACATTCTCTGGGACAACCTCCTCCTCAAGCGCTACACTAGCCAACCCCAGTGACTGCACACCGGTGGGGGGGGGGGGCTGTGCTTGCTTGGGAAATTTAGCATCCCCCTTGAAGTGCCTTTCCTGTTGTCACTCAAAATACTTAGGGGGGAGTCCTGACCCGAAAAACTATTTTGGGGCCCTTTAGAGAACTCCTTCCTTTTATTTTTGTCCCCCGCTCATTCTTCTGGTAATGACCCTGCCCACCATTGTAGTGATCCCCCCCAGATACCTTCCTGTGTACCAGTCACAGCTCTCATTCTTAACAAGTGGTGGGGCGGGGGAAGATGTGGGGGGGTTAGGGTAAATATAATAAATATAAAAAAAAACACTTACCTGCTGCTGCGCTTCTGGCTGCTGTCTAGGGATTCTTCTGCTCGAGGTCCCAGCACACTGCGCAAGCTCCTAGACGTCAATCAAGACGCTGCTCTCTTGACATCAGCGCCATGGCTTGGTTAACACTCACTCAGGTCCTAGGAGCCTGTGCGTTTTACCCCACCCAGCTGTACAACACAGCTCGGGTGGAGGGAGAGCAAAGTGCACATGACGGTTTGGACGGCCTTATGCAGCCGGCCGAACTGTCATTGGCACTTTACAGTGTGAACTACTCCTTCCTCTGCACTCCTCTTGGCCCGCCCCGCCCAGACTTGGCTGCCTGCAGCAGAAAGAAAAATAAAATGATAATAAAATAGTTTTACTATCATTTTATTTTTCACGTTTCTGTCTGCTGTCTGGCACTTAGCAGTGGGGGCAACGCTCCTCTGCCATAGCGGCGGAGCTGCCGCTGCTGTGGACTCTGGTGCTAACCCAGGGGTCCATCTTCTTAGCAAGCTCCCTGGGGTCAGAGAACTTACTGTCAATCAAGTGTAGGCGTAGATCTGGAAAACAAAAACTGAACATGTGCTCATTTGCAATCAAGTTATACAGCCCCTGATAATCCTTAACTTCACTGCCCTTCACCCAACCATACAGTGCCTTGCAAACAGAATCAACACAATCCACCCAGGTCTGTTGGGATAGCCTCTGACAGTCCCTGAACGTCTGCTTATACTTTTCTTGGGTCAAACCATATTTTTTGATCAGGGCCTCTTTCATGGGAGGATACCTCATCCTGTTGCCCGCATCTGGGGGTTTCCCACCCCTCACTACGGATATACCCCCACAGACTAGCCCTCTAATGTCCTCAGGGATCTTGTGCATCTGCAGGGCAAACTTATAAACCTAAAACCATCCATCCATGTCATTTCCCACCACAATGTTAGACACCAGACCCCTGGGAATGTGGACCCTCTTGTCTCCAGAGGGCACTGAGGTAACGCTGCAACCATCACTGCTGGCCTCAGCCTGCCTGACCTTAAAGTCTAGCTCCTTCAGACTCATTTCATGAGCCAACATTAGTTTCCTTTCCTCTATAGCCAATTTTTTCTACTCTGTTTCTATGGCCTGTTTCTTTTGCTCGGTTTCCATGGCCAGCCTTTTTTCCTCTAAGGCTTTCTCCTTCTCCAATTTCAAGTTGACCAGCTCTTACTTCAGCTTCCTCTCTTCCCGTCAGTCCTCCAGCTCCTCTGTGACAGGCCCTTGGAAGACACACTGCTCCATGGCCTGGGAGGAATATCCAGTCTTGGGAGTATGTTACCTCCCTCCTCAACAGGTCATAGTGCAAGACCCTCCTGTGGGTCCTGGTCCAACTCCTCCTTATCATCATCATCCAGTTCCTACTAATCATCCAACTTCTCCTCCTCATCTGCTGGGGTCTGGTGGACCTCTGCCCATGCTCTCAAGGCTTTTTGGAGCTCTACTTTTTAATTCTTCTCTTAGCAGGCAACCCCTTGTTCTGACACAACTCCTTGAACTGGGCCATGGTGCGGCTCTCCAGGTTGGCTAGCTCAAACTACATCTTTGCAGTTAGGGGTCACAGACACAACAGTCAGGTAGAGTAAAAGTGATTTTGGAAAAAGCAAAATGACCAATGAGGGGGAATTGAATCAAGTTGGTCTTAGATGTGGAACAATAGTGTATACCAAGAAACCGCACACACACAAGTCCTATCCCATCGCTGCCACCAAAGTTAGAAACTGGTATCTGGTTGTCAGAGGTATGCACCCTGTCCAAGCAGGAACCACAATCGTAGTCAGGGTAAGTCGTATACATACCCTTAATTAACCTGTGGTCATCCTCTAGCAGCTTGGCACGGAGCAGTCAGGCTTAACTTAAGAGGCAATGTGTAAAGTATGTATGCAACACTTGAAACAGTAAAACTGTGGAAACACCACACAAAAAGATACCACACCTGGTTAGAAAAATAGAGCTTAATTAATTAACAAAACAAGACCAAAACAACAACAATTTAACAGGAGTTACGTATTTCTAAAGAATAAACTGAAATGTTGTTCTTAAAAGCATTAAGCATCAACCGGAGCTATGTGGTCGTGCTAGACCGGGTCAAATCCAAATGTTTAGGCTGACCGCGATGAAGCGCGGACCGGATACAGGGACCAGCCTTGGCTTGCTGTAAAGTACCTTAGTTGCATTGTCGACGAAGCCCAGATGTGAGAAGCAAAGGGGCTATGCATCGTCGTAGAACCACAGGATGAAAGCGGCGTGTTGGCTCCGAGCTGTGCAAAGTCAGAGATGCGTCGGAATTGAAGGTGATGAACCACACAACCCTGTACTGACAGATGTTGCAGGTGAGCACACCATCCTGCTAATGATGCATCAGTGAAAAATGTTTGAAAAGGTACTGCTGAAAAGGAACACCCTGTATAGGATTATACCACTATGCCACTGGCTGTTTTGCTGATAAAGTCAGAGGTAATTGGTAAACTGTCCTGTTTCTGTGAACATTGGTTTTGGAGTTACTCTACCTTTTGGGATAATGAAAATAAAGGCTGTCATGAAGCCAAACAATGACAAGATCTGTAAAGGTACTGCTTTGTCAAGACCGATCAATTGGTGACACTTATTCTTGATGGATAATTGTTGCTCCTCCGACATATTCTTTGTTTGATGGTATTTATTGTAGCCACTAGGTAGGATAGGTGCTGCACTGAGGTCACTGTTGACTTCATCCAAATCATCTGGAGACCCAATTTGCATGATAGGTTGACAGTCTTGTCAAGATCCTGGTCTAGCTTTGATCAAATGTTGCCTGAAATTGGGTGAAATAGTCTTTCTTTCTCAAGTGAGTTGCCACTACTGCCATACACTTTGAGAATATGCATGGTGCTCATTTCAGGCTAAATGGTAGTACTGCATACTGCAGTGAGCTTGCTACCACAAACTGTCATGTTGCACTATTGAGATGTGAAAGGGTAAGCCTTGAAGATCGATCATGCACTTCCAATCTTCATTTTGTAAATGAGGATATAATTTGTGAAGTTCAGCATTCTGAATTTCTCTTTCTTTACATATTTGTTTAGATAACCTAAATACAATATTGACCTGTACTCCATTTTTTGGGGGGGGAAAATCTTTGTATTAAATTTAAACAAATACAAATCACGTGTGTAATCAAGAAGCAAATGGCATATTTCAGCATGCAGAACAGTGTACTGTGTAAAATCTGAAGCGTATTCAGGGACTTCTCGTGATCTTCGTTTTGATCGTTGCAATTCTAGCTCCACTGTAGGGGAAACACATATTTCACCTTGATACGTATTCCATTTGCCCCACTTTCTGTCCCATTTTTTAGGGCATCCTCTCACTTTGAACACCTCCCTCTCTGCAATCATGCATTTGTCATATTCCTTGGACCACATCCGAAGCGAGGGTCTATCTGCCACCCCTCAGTTCCTTGCTATCTCCCTCTTGACCAGTGTGTAACCCAATGTCATGAATTGTTGGTCAGCATCTGTAAGGTCAGTCGGCTCCCAGATATTTAGGAGACCCAGCCGCGGCATGAGGGCGTGTTCTTTACCCAGGGCTTCAAGGATACTTTTTATGGCCCCCTGCCATAGGGGTCTCACCTCCGGGCATTCCCATCTCATGTGGAAAAAGGATGCGTCTTGCTGACACCCTCTAAGGCATAATGCATTAGGTCTGGAGCCTTTTTTTGCTAGGGTCACTCCCGTGAGGTAGGACCTATGTAAAATTTTTAGCTGGATGAGTCTATACCGCTGCGTTATGGCCGCCTCCTTAGGTGACGTCAAGGCCTCCTGCCAGTCCTCGTCATCTATTGCCCCTACGTCTCCTCGCCATTTCTCTCAAAGTTTATTAAAAGTGTCCGGCAGGTTATTACACAGTTTTTTATATGTGATTGATATGGCCTTCGTAAGCAGAGGACCATCAAGTAACCTGTTTCCAGAGGGGACGAGTCGGGGATATCTGCCATGTCAGGGATAGCTGTCGTGAGGGCGTGTCTTACCTGTAAGTATCGAAATACCTCCCCACCGGCCATAGCAAACGTTCTCTGTAGGTCTTCAAACTTGAGTAGCACCCCCCGTTTTATCAAGTCTCCTATTGTGGATATTCCGATAGTGTCCCACTTATAGAACCCAGGTTGATTGCCTAGGAGTCCCAGTTTCCACGTGCACCACAGGGGTGCAGCCTTAGTGAGGATCGCGGCCCAACCCAGACGAGAGTTCACCAAATGCCGTATCGTTACCGTGTGCTCCGTGGGGCCAATATATCGACCTTTTCTGACCTTGGAGTATAACGCCTCCAGATAACCCAATCTGCCCATCTGGTACCTATCTAGCATGTATGCTGGATCTGCCGGGGATCTATAAATCCAGTGGTGAATCACCACTAGCTGCGTCGCCCAATAGTACAGACAGAGGTCGGGGAGGGCAATTCCCCCATCATTCCACCCTTTAGTCAGCTTGTGCATGGCTATTCGAGGGGATCCACCATCCCACAGTAGCGTGCGAATCTCACTCTCTACTCCGGTGAAGTAGGCGTCTGGGATCTTGTGGGGGCAGTTCTGAATAATGTACAAGAACCGAGGAAGGGCTAACATTTTAAAGAGGGCTGCCCGCCCTACCAGGGACAGAGGCAGAGAGCGCCAGTGTTTGACGTCCTCTCGAAGCCGGGTCAAGGGGGCCGCCAGATTGCGATCGTAAAAAAGTTGGGGGACCGGGGTTACAAAGATCCCTAGGTATCGGGAGCCTATCAATGTGATTTGCACATTGTATCCTGACGGTAGTCTGGGGGCCTCACCCTTCAAGATAAAAAGCACTGATTTGCTCCAGTTAATGGCATACCCTGAGTACTTCCCAAAGTTTGTGAATATGTCCAAAACCCCACATAAGGATTTATAGGGGGACGCCAGGTAGAGCAAAATATCATCTGCATAGAGTGATATCCTGTCGTCGTGACCCTCCGCCCATCGCAGACCTCTCACCATAGCGTCCCGCCTAACCCAGGCCTCGAGCGGTTCCAGCATCAAAGAAAACAGCAGGGGGAGAGAGGGCAACCCTGTCTGGTACCCCTCCCGAGGGGAAAGGACCTGGATGTATGGTTGTTTACCCGCACTTGTCCCCGTATTTCTGTGTATAAGAGTCTCACCCACCCCATGAATTTAGGACCAAATCCCATACGCTTCAA
This sequence comes from Triturus cristatus, assembly GCF_964204655.1. Lineage (NCBI taxonomy): Eukaryota > Metazoa > Chordata > Amphibia > Caudata > Salamandridae > Triturus > Triturus cristatus. Next base: position 774,451,420 of record NC_140595.1, on the reverse strand, counting down.
GACCTCAAATAGGTAGGGGCATTCGATGGAATCAAATGCCATCGAGGCGTCCAGGGAGAGGATCACAGCATCTTCTTCGATAAACTCCCGACAGGCAATGACATTATGTAGGCGTCTGATGTTCAACGCTGTGTTCCTTCCAGGCATGAAGCCCGACTGATCCGGGTGGACCAGTGATGGAAGTACCGCTATTAGGCGCAGGCCGAGGACTTTAGCTAAGACTTTTGCCTCCACATTGATCAGGGAAATCGGGCGGTATGAGCCACACTCTGTCGCTGGCTTCCCGGGGTTCCTGATTACTACAATGGATGCTAGCCGTAGGTCCGCCGGCAGGAGACCCCTCTCATAGCTTTCTTCAAACATTTCTCACAGCTGAGGCGTCACCTGCGTGGCAACTACTTTCAGGAATTCTATGGGGATACCATTGGGGCCCATCACTTTGCCTGATTGGATCTTGCTCATAGCCTGTTGAATCTCCACATCAGTCAAATCCCCCTCCAATGCTACCCTGTCTTCGTCCGATAAAACCGGCACATCACTGTCTGCCAACAGTTGGCGGGAGTCTTCGGAGGTGTATGAGGTGGAAGGGGTATAAACTTGTGCTAAGTGAGTGGCAAAGGCATTCGCAATATCCAGTGGGTGTGTAACGTGTGACCCGTCCCCCAAAGTCAGCAGAGGCACCCACCTTTCCCCTTGTTCCTTCCTCTCCAGCCATGCCAGTAATTTCCCGGCTCTGTCCCCTAGTTCGTACAGTGTGTGTGTGGTGTGAAGGAGTTTGGCTTGTATCTTTTCTCTGGTCAGGGACCGATACTCCTCCTGTTTGAGCTGCAGTCGGTGTCTAGTGTCGTCTGAAGGGGCCCTATTGTAGTCTTCTTCCAGTCTCTGGAGGTCGCCTTCTATCTGGATTATATGTTGTTGCTGTTTTGTAGTGTACCCTACTTGGAGAGCCAGGGCCTGTCCTTTGATCACTGTCTTAAATGCCTCCCACACCGTTTGTGCTGATTCCACTGAACCTACCTTGTCCTTAAAGTAGTTCTGAGTGCATTCAATTAGATCCACCTTAAAATCTGGGATCTTCAGTAACCAGTGGCTTATGGACAGGGTGGTGCGCGTGTGGCACTCAAAAATTGTAAACTCTACTGTCACTGGGGAATGGTTTGAGATGCCTCGTGGGAGGGCCCTGGGGTTCCGAAACTGACCAAGAGCGCCAGACTGTGTTAGGAAATAGTGTATCCGTGAGGAGCTTCTGTGTGCGTTTGAGAAGTATGTAAATTGAACCCAATCAGGCTGGAGTGCACGCCAAATATCAACGAGGCCTAAGGCCCCGGCAAACTCTTCCATCTGTGTGTGCGGCAAGTGTCTGGGTGGATGTCTGTCCCGGCTGTCAGTCATTGTCATATTGAAGTCCCCTCCCACTAGTAGCGTACCCAAAGGAAGATCTGCCACTACCCTCCCCAAATCTGCCAGCGCTTCTCTGCCCATTGCTGGAGGGAGGTACACAGAGACTACATTTAAAGACTTGCCGTCCCACTGCACCTCTGCCACTGCAAACCTGCCCCTATGGTCCGCCCAAGTCCGCCTTACCGTGAGTGCCACATTCTTTCTAACTAGGATCACCATTCCCCGGGAGCCTGAACTGAATTCTGACTGCACTAACAGTTTGTAACCCAAGCTTGTAAGGGCCTTGCATTTGTTGCCCACCGTGTGCGTCTCCTGGAGGAGCACCAAAGCGTGGGCTTGTCTTTTAATGTATTGCTGCACTATTCTCCTCTTAATTTTGTCCCCCATGCCATGGACGTTCCACGTCATCACTACTAGTGATACATCCCTCTTAACTGCTGCCATCTGATTTCCTTAGGTGCAAACCCACACACCCCGCCACCTCCCATCATAGAACCGCAAGCAATCGGGGGGAAATTCCCCCAGCGTCTCCCTGTGTCGACCCTGATGCATACTTGATGTATTGTTTCAATGTCCCCTTCTCGCTCTGTAATACGTTCGGCTTGGTTAATCCTGAAATATGCTCCCATTTTACCTTTGTCACGTGAACTCAAACAAACCAAACATCCCTGTCCCCCTCCCCTGAACTGCCCTTCCTCCCCACTCCCTGCTCCCCTGCCCGTGGATTTAAAACTACCCACCCCCAAACTAGGCAGAGTGCCTTGTGACCCCCCCCATTGAGTTCTAGGGTGTTGGCTGACCGCCCTATCACCCTCGCCTCGCCATAGTAATCGTGCTGTCTTATAGGATGCATTATACTCGCTTCTCCCCATACGCTAGACCCACCCGTACACCCCTCGGTGTCAGTGTTTTAGTTCACCAGTAGTCTGCACTTGGAACCAGTCTTCCCTGCTCCTGGGTTCAGTCTTCGCCACCGCGTCTCCTCTCCTTCTTTTCAGCCAGGGAGTCGACGTCGTCCCTGTCTTGTCGTTGTGCGCCGTTGGGCGTCCGGGCACCTGCGCCGCGACCTCTTCGCGGGCCCTCGACTTTCCTCCACCCTTCCAACCAATCCCAGGCGTCTTCTAGTGTGGAGAAGAAATTAGTCTTCCCATCCGATTCCACTCGCAGTTTTGCAGGAAACAACATAGCATATTTCACCTCACGTTTCTGCAGTTCTCTTTTTACTTCCAGAAAACTACGGCGTTGTGCCTGGACCTTTGCGGTGTAGTCGGGGAAGAAGGTGACCACGCTGTTGTCAAACTTCAGTGGAGGAGTTGCCCTGGCTGTTTGCAGGATTGTATCCCTGTCCCTAAAGTTGAAGACCCGCGCGATGATGGGGCGCGGAGGAGCCCCCGGCTTGGGATGACACCCCGGCACCCTGTGCGCTCTTTCAATGGAGAAGTAGTCAGACAGTCTCTTGGGTTGAAGATGTTTGATGATCAACTCCTCCACGTACAGGTCAGTCGCGGGCCCTTCGGACCGTTCCGGAACCCCCAAATTACGAATGTTATTTCTCTGTGCCCTCCCTTCATAGTTGTCCAGCTGTTTAGCCATCAAGCCTTGTTGTGTTTTCAGTACATTGACTTGCCATTGGAGCTGAGATGTGTCCGCCTGCAACGCAGCTGTCGTGTCCCCCAACTGTTTGACTTTGTCATCCATTTTACGGAAGTCCGCGCAAAGCAGGGTCACCTCCACTGTCACTGAGTCCATGGACGTGCGTACCCCAGCGATGGCCTCCAGGATGTCGTGGAGTGTAGGGTCCGCCTTTGGGGGGGGGGGGGGGGGGGGGGCACTGGGTTCACCTGATGATTCCGCTTGCTCTGTGTCCCTCTCCCCCACTTCCTTGTTCCAGGCATATTTGGCTAATCTGGTCTGGGCCGAGGCCTTGAGTCCTTTACCACTCGCCATTGCTGCTGGTGGACTGGTACTCCTCTTGTGGCCTGTACCGGTACTCACCGCCGCCTGCCCGGCGGAGGCTGATCCCCGGGCGGCCTGTCTGGTTTCCCAGGGGGCTGCCACTAACTCTCCTGGCAGTGGACCGTGAGCGACGACAGTTAATGCCCAGGCCTTGACTGCACCCAGTGTCTCTTTCCCTGTGGGTATGTATCAGAGTAGCCCTTTATCTGGCCGGTGTGCCCCACTTCTTTTCGTCCTGTGTTTCTGATCACCGCCGCGTCCCGAAGGCTTTCTCCGGAGGCGGGAGCAGTTCTATGTGGGTAGGGCTGCGTCACCTGAGCCAGCCCTCCCCGCCGATCGCTATTGCCTCCTCCGTTATGCCCTCCGATTTTGCCGTTCTTCGCCGGCCCTGGTGCCTACAGAGGGGGAGCGGGGGGGGGGATGCCGCAGCCGGGGCCTCGATTTTAGTCCAGCCGATCGGGACTTCTAGCGCTGCACCCCCGCCTCGCACTCACCGCATCTGCTGCAGCAGACTCCTTGCTCCGCTGGATCTGGTCCGCTCTCAATCGCCGTAGGCTGCCGCACTCCCTCCGCTTATTGGGTCTCCTGGACCCCGCAGTCCGCTCCAAGGCTCCGGGGATCACTCAGCTAGGCTCCATGTGGCCGCCATTTTGCTTTCACCAGCCACTGCTCATCCAGGTCTTGAGCTTGTGCAGGGCACCTCCGGGCAGCGGGGAGGCACAGATAGAACCTGGGGGAAGCAGGCACCTTTCCACCCTGAATTCCAGGGTAAGCACTTGTGTTATCTCAGGATTATTGCCGGATTTTGCAGCGAGGGCGGAGGAGCCTCACTAAGGAGCCGCCATTCGCATCAGCCGCTAGCCACGCCCCCCCTGTACTCCATTTTTTAACCCTTTTTCACACTAGGAAGTATCTGGAGTATATTCCATGTCCCTTCTAAGGAGGTGAAACCAGTTCTATTGCATTCTTCTTTATTAGGATTGAGGTTTTCCTTCTCAGAATCGCAATTTTCAGCATTGGGAGTGGGAATATGGAGATGGCCGTGCCCTTAGTCACAGTGAAAATCCTTGTCTCACTGTGGTCAATACAAACTTATCTCATGTTAGAAGATTCCACTGAGTCAGGTAATACAGTACCGCACCCCTATTCGAGTGGCAAACCAAGGCGGGGTGTGGGGTTGATTTCTATTCCTCGAGGAATGACTTACTCCAAATTTGACTGTGTTGTCAATTTTGATTTCAAGGATTTCTTTAGATAAATATACTTCTAGTCTTGTTGATGTTGCTGGTCCAGCCAGAGAAGGGATTGAACTCTACCTTGGAAGTGTCTGGTATCCTTTGTCGTGCCTGTTGTCTGAAGATGCATTCACTCTGGCCAAACTAAACTGAACCAGAAAAGGGAAGGTTAATAATCTTTTGTTGGACATCGGCTTTTAGGGTTGTGAGTCTCAACCAGGATAATCTATGAAAAGAGACTCCATGGCAATAGCCTGTAGTGGTTAGCTCCATGACATTTACAGCAGCACTTATAACCTGATTGGCAACCAGGGTGCCTTGATCAATCATTTCCTGTAAATCCTGATGCTAGTACCCAGGGATATCATCCACAAAATATCTCAGCCAAGCCCTTATTCCTATGTGGCACTGGCCCAACAGGAAATACGCATTTGTATTTTTAGAGTATTTGCTGCAGTAGTACACATTTTCCTCTTATGGTATACTGATTATTTGGTTCTCTCTTTTTCCAGAGGAGCAATGGTCTCTGGGGCTAAAGAGTATCTTTTTCACACAGAGGTGGCAATCACCAAGTCTGGCTTGGAGTCAGACCTGCCAAAGCAAGGGTATTGTGGAAGCAGCTTGCATTTCCTTTGAAGTCTTAGTGTGACTGCTTTCACACTGTTTGGTAATGGAAGATAAGAGTAGACTGCACTGACAGAAGGTGCTGACTGTGCTATGGAGGCTATGGATTGTCTCAGATGATTCTTCAAAGGTGAGGGAGCTACTGTCAACTTATGATCTCTCGACCTCGAGTGCTTCAACATCGATGATGTGGTTGACCTGTGATAGTGTCTTGCCTGCGCTTTGTACAGCGAACATGTAGGCACTAAAGCTCATGACGTCAACGCGGACATCCTCGACGTCAAGAATTATATCGATGGTGGTGTTATTTTGCTAGCTCTTTTCTTTATCTCCACAAGTCTTCCTCTGGGGGGTGGGTGGCTGTATGGTTTCTCATGCCTGTTTTTTCTCCTTTATCTTTTGTCATCATATACTTAAGTTTACCCCTTAGCCTGACGCCTTCTCCATCCTTAAATGTCCTTTTAGACATTTCTAGGCAGATTCACAATCTTTCATAGAATGAAAGGATGGTAGACACACCAAATAGTACTGCCTTCTTCATTCCACATGAGGGGCACTGCACAACTATTTAAGACATCCTGACTGGAAAATCCGATGGAAAATGGAGAAATACAGCTTCAATCAGTAGAGTTCATTAAAGGGCACTGAGCGAAGCTATAAAAATTAGGTCTGAAACCTCTCTGAAAAGAACAGAAGTGTGAAAACCTCTTGGTGTTCTGGGATTTTCTCTCACAAGCCAGTAAAAAGAACTGACTAGGGAAGGAATCTTTATTATGAGAGGTGGAAGCTCCTGGTCTCTTGAAGGAACAGCAGTCTATTTTCACACCTTTATTACAAAAGCCTACCTGGCTGTGTTTTTCCTCAATGATATACAGATTTTGCCTGTTTTTATATTTCAAATTCTGAAATGTAGTTTACAGGGTGTATTTTAAATATACAACAGCCTACATTTCTGAGCAAATCTGGTATTCAATACGCTTTTCTGAAGGGTGCTATATCTCATATGGACATTGCCACTCTGTGTACATGATTGTATGGACAAATATTGGATTTTAAATATTCCTGGGTCTGCGCATGCAACAAGGAATTTCGCCAAGTCTAATGACTATAAATAATGTTCCTACAATGAAGATGGTGGATAATTCTGTCCACCTGGTGTGCTTTCACTATGGATAATTCTGTCCACCAGGAGTGCTTTCACTATCAGAAGTGGAATGCAAAAGTGACCACTGAAGCGGTGGAATCTCTGTAAGGTGTATGTGTCTTTGTGTGAGTGTGTGAGTAAATTCCTCTCAGCGACAGGGCCAAAATAGTGGGCCTGTCAATAAAGGCTTGGCCCAGTCCACTATTCTTATCCACCTTATTTTACACCCTTTGCTGTTTAATTATTTCCAAACGTATCTGTCTCTTACCCATACCACTGCCCCTTCTACCTCTTGGCAAACAATATTGCCTGAGCGCATCCCTTCCTACAGGGATTGTGACAATCATGATTCATCAAAAGGCCAATGAGAAGAGGAACACATTCCTGTCCATGCTATGATTGAAAAAAAGAAATTCCACTTGACAACTTTAGCACTGACATAACAGCCAGCTAACCATAAGTAATATGCTTACCTCCACTGGCCCTTCCAGCAGAACAGGGTGGGTGAACTCCACGTATTCCCCATCGGCAGAGAACATTCCAGCAGCTTCTGACTTGCTGCTCACTCCGATCTGGGCAAGACCAAAAGCAACACTATTACTTATAAAACAAGTAGATGCAAAGTACTTACGATAAACATGCTGCAAAAGGGGCACATGTTTATTTATGTCAAGTCATCTGCTACTGGTGGAAAGATTGCACAAACAAGAATGGCTATCAGAACCAGTGAGAGAAAGTTCATTTTCTAAATGTTTTATCCCTCTCTGAACTAGACTGAATAAAGCCGCAAGACTGCATTGTGTTGAAACTGTGTTTTTTTGTATGTGGAATGAATATTTGATGCTCCCTTGTCTTTGCTGCAAGTACCTTTTGGATTTTGAGGGACTTGATGTTGTCGAAGCATTTCTTGAGATGGGGTTGCACAGCCTCAGGATTACGTGCCTGCCCCAGGATCTCCAAGAGGTCGTCGTTGGACAGGAAGTAGAAGCGTGGAAAGATGTGTCTCTTAGTCTCCAAGTACATGTCCAGGGACTTCTGTATCCCCTCCAGTACTGTATTCATAGCCCCAAGTTTGTCCAGGAAGCCTTACAACACAAAAGAAAGAGGAAGATAGGTAAATTAAAAAATCTTAGAGACACTATATTAGCTGCATTAATGACCGCACAGGAGCTGCCCTCGTGGATATATGTACAATGCATTGGCTGTATTTATAAAAATCAGTGAATGAATGGGTACACTGAATGACACCCACTGCTGATCTGTAGGCCTACTCTGTAATGGTCAGCAAATAGACTAGCCATAATCAGAATACTGCTATTGAGCGACACCACTCATATTCCTTGCAAAATCTCCCCATATCAATTAGGCTCTTGAGATACAGGAGTTTGAAATGTCACAGCATGAGAAACTAAATTATGATCTAACCAGTGAATATGGTAACATGGGTCATCACACTGCATTATTCTAATGTCCCTTAATCCACTGTAGTGTAGTTCCTATATACCTGATAGGCTCTGCGCATTGGAATAACATACACTATAGATTTGACATAGGACTAAGGTCAGTATGTCCCTATCGAGTATATTAAACTTAATTACTTGTGTGTGCCAGCTAACTCAGAGGTCACTAGAAACTTCTCGAATATACAAGAAGGGATTAGTCTCTGACAACCGCATAAACATGACAACTTGGTTTCTTTTTAGAATCGGAACAGTCTCAGAATCGTGGAAACAATAGATAACAGTTTCACTCAGTCAATCGTGCATGCTTCGTTTCTACAGAGTTGCACAGAAATAGAGAGACGGGCGTTTCAATAAAAGGGTTTATTGAACAGTCTTTTCTCATGCAAGAGATATGAATTGCTACAATCGTAAGACAGACTGCGAAGTACAATATGTACGAGGTTAGCAGTAAGATAAAATAATACTGCAATAGCATGGTTTGCAGCTATGACATATATTAATCAAAATACATACATAAATAACATAAGCTAAAATGTGATACTCATCTGATGCTTCTAAATTGTTCTACCCCAGTGTACCTAACCTAAGTGTAGTACGAGGTTTGAAGTAGGTGCCATTTCTAAAGTATAGCTAGCTATATTTTAGTTTAGCCAAGAGTTGCCAAAAGTTTGTGTAAGTTCTAGTCAGCTCCATACCTTAGAATGAGAGAGGTTGGAATCTCTTTTCTGGACTCGATAGTCTAACCCCCCGCAAGGAAAGTCAGAGAGCACTGGAGCTGGATTCTCTGCAAGGAGGATGGCGGCGTCAGGTCAGTGCATCAAGCTGGAACTAGATCTCCTTCCGAACTTGCCGTGGCGAACCGAGTAGTCTGGGTTGGATCGAATCCTCCGGGAACCGCAATTTGCCAGGGCAAGTGCTGGTATATTTATACCTTGAAGGTGTCTAGGAATGCCAGTATTGGCGTAAAAGTCGGGCGGAGGAACGTCATGAATGACCCCCTAAGGAATTGATGTTCATGCATACTTTAAGAGTTCTTGGAGAAATCAATATTCAAGCTGAGGGAAATTCCTAAAGGCTTAAGGGTCTGGTTGTCCAAGAATACGTTGTGACGTGGATGGACGGATGTAGGTGGCCATGCCTGTATTTGGTTTGTACAGACAATGTCTAAATAAGGGCCGGATTTCTATGTCCAAATAAGGGCAATGTGAATTGTACCTATATAAGGGCATGAATCGGGAAACCTATATACGGAATCTAAATCTGCATACAACACCACTAATGTTTTTTTACCTATATCACACTGTCTCCAACCTTCCTCGAAGATTGAGTTCCATCCACTTAACCTTTTGAAGACAATGTGTCATCAATCCTGAATTCTGGATTCTAGACGTTCTGACTTCTGTTTCACAGAGAACTGTTACAATACAATTACCGGATTTATGTAACTGAGCGGTTAGGGTTGCTGCAAGGGTGACAGGTGAAGCTCTAGAAGGAACTCTCACTGAGTAGCGTTAAGCACATCTGACAGCATTTCTAACATCTAGAACGTTTCATGAAGTTATCCTCTATGTGTTGCGCTTGCTTCCTGTTAGAACTGGGGGTCTCTAGTTGGCAATGGTTTGCACCTTTGTCCAAATAGGGACCCTTGCTTCTAGTCAGGGTAAGGGGGCTACACTCCTCAAATAACCCCTGCTCAACCCTGTGGTAGCTTGGCACGAGCAGGAAGGCTTATCTCAGAGGCAGTGTGTAAAGCATTTGTGAACACATAAAGTAATACAGTGAAAATACTACAGATGGACACCACACAGGTTTTATAAAAATAAGTATTCTTTATATAGACTTAACACAAGACCCATACGATGAAAATCCACAATACAGTATTAGGAAAATGACTTTTAAATGGTAAAAATAGCTTAGTTCAAAGATGATGGTAAATGCGACACGTTTCTCACAAAGTACCTTTGGATGCGTCATGCAAGATAAACAAACGGTTCGATGGGAGAATGATGCGTCGGTTCCTTGCTTCGGGGAAGGCGATGCGTCTGTTCCTCAGTGCTTGAGCAAAGTAGGCAATGCGTCTGTTCCTTACCGGAGAGGGGGTGATGCGTCAATCTCGTGTTGCGTTCCGGTTGCGATGCGACAAGTTGGCGCCTCGATGCGATGAGATGATCCGGTGCAATGCGACAAGATGGAGTCTTTGATGCGATGCGACGACGTGAAGGCGATGTGTGCATGTCCGACGGCGACTCTGGAACTTCTGAGCCGCGACAGGCCCTGCGACACGATTCTCCGGTGATGCAACGGCGACCCTTTGCGGTGGGGACTCGCTTTTCTGGTGATGCGACGACAAACAGCTGCGACAGAGACACGCTTCTTCGCTGATGTGACGGCGATCCTTGCGGTGGCGACACGCTTCTTCGATGATGCGACAGCAACAGCTGCTCATGCGACACGTTTCTTCTCGTTGAGTCGCGCTTCCAGCTCCCAACAATAAGCAGGCTTCTGCAGACAGAATTCCCAGAAAGGAAATTCAGGAGGGAGCTGGGGGTGAAGTCTTGTATCCCTGAGACTTCAGCAGGAGGCAAGCACAGTTCAAGCCCTTGGAGATTCTTTTTCAAGAGGATGAAAGATCAATAATTTCCTTCCCCTTTCCTTGGCAAGTAAGCAACAACAGCAGGCCAACCACAGAAAATAACACACTGGCACAGGGGCAGTCAACTCCTTCAGCTTCTGATGGTTCCTCTCCTTGGCAAAGGTCCGTCTTGATTCCCAGAAGTGATCTAAAGTCTTGGGGTCTGGGCCCCAATATTTATACTAGTAAATCCTTTGTCCTCTGAAGGCAGAGGGTGCCTGTGCCTAGCCAAAACCAGTTCTGTACAGCTTCCTGGCAGGAGGTGGAGACAGCATTGTTGAAAGCAGACCTGGCCCAGGTAGCTGAAAGGAAATCTCCTCCCCCTACTCTCTATTCTATGAGGGCTCAGGGGAGTGAAAGGAAATCTCCGCCCCCCCACTCTCTATGCAGCCAAGGTCCTATTCAGCCCACTGACTCATCAGACTGCTGGAGCCCAAACCCTCCTGTCACTCACAAACCAGACATGCAATACACAACCTAGCAGAGGCAGGCTGGATGGTTAGGCAAGAAAATACCCACTTTCTAAAAGTGGTATTTTCAAACACAGAATGTGAAAACTAACTTCACTAAAATATGTATTGTATCATTCTGAATTCAGGCATACTAAATTCGTTTTTCTACCATGTTCACTGGGTCAGTTAGGATTATAAGATGTTATAATCAAACTGCCCATTCTGGCCTTTGGGGGCAGGTAGCCTTGCAATAGTGAAAAACGAAATTGGCTGTAATTCACTATCAGGACATGTCACACAAACCAGGGCACGTCCTACCTTTTACTTATAATGCACCCTGCCCTTGGGCCTACCTTAGGGGTGGCTAACATGTAGAAAAGGTAAGATTTAGGGACTGGTAAGTGGGTGCACTTACCAAGTCGACATGGCAGTACTAGACTGCACACAGGCTCTGAAATGGCAGGCCTGAGACACACTTTACAAGCTGCTTCTGTGGGTGGCACAACCAGTGCTGCAAGCCCACTAGCAGCATTTGATCTACAGGCCCTGGGCACACATGGTGCACTGTACTAGGGTCTGAGAAGTATATCAAATAAGCAAATCATGGAGTCACTAATCCATTACAACAATTTACAATAGGGAGCACTTGCACTGTGGCACTGAATAGCAGTGGCACAGTGCCCAACGCATCTAAAACCAGCAAAACATATTAAAACATAGGAGACAACAGCAAAAAATGGCATGCATCGGACCTTGCCAGTCAGGACCTTAGTAATCTACCATAACATCCTAGTAAGTAGCACATTCAATAAGTTGTTTCTCTAACTGATACTGTATTAAGTTATTTAAAAGGTGCACACGTCATGCTATTCTCAATTTCACATATAAGAAAATAAGTTACTTACATGTAACTATGGCTATCCAGTATTGGTATCTTTCATAGATTCACATGCCTGAATCATTCCCCGTCGTCGAGATGGGAGTCCCACGGTAAAATATTCAAGCAGTGCCTTAAATCCTTCATAGGCTATAATGGCCCAAGGCCATCCAAACAGTGGCCTATCTATGTTCTTTTAAAAAAAGGACCAAATGTTGGCATTTAGCCAATCAGCTGTTAGCACCCTCTAGAACACTCACAGCAGAGGCCAGTTCTCCTGAGATTTTCAAAGCACAAGTAGGAAGTAAGGATCCCAAATTCAATGAGAACTGACTCCCCGGGGAGGAGGGTGGGTTGCATGTGAATCTATGAAAGATACCAAGTAACTTATTTTCTAATCCAGTATTGGGGTATCTTTCATAGATTCACATGCCTGAATCAGAAAGCAAGAAGTACCATAAAACTGTGTGCGGGAGACATGTAACTTAAAACTCCAAATGCTATAGACATATACTAGTAACATTTCTCATAATAATTCAACATCCTGCATAAAATATGTGCACAAAACATTCCAGCATAATAAAATACTAAAACCCCTACTGTTGCAGTAAATCTTCCAAGATACACAAGCATTAGCATATATTAAAAATAGTCAAATACAGTTATATGTTTGTTTGTCTATACATTTTCAAGCAAATCGAATACCTTGATTAAAATAAAGAAAGAGCTCCTCTTATCTCAAACAAAGAGGATGACCTTAAGTGAAGAGATGACGCAGTACTGCTTGGCCAACCGCTGCATCCTCTCATTGCGTAGATTGCAGGCAGTAATGCTTTGTAAAAGTGTGAACATTCTTCCATGTCGCAGCGCGGCATATTTTGTCTAATGTCACTCCCGCAAACAAAGCTGATGATGCAGAAATTGTTCTTGTGGAGTGTGCTTTAGCTTTCGATGTCAGAGGCTTGTTAACCTTTTCGTGACAGAACTGGATCGGGGATGAGACCCATCCGGCGACCGTGGCCTTTGTTACTGACGTTCCTTGTTTTCCTTGTCTGTAAGCGACCAGGAGCTGTTCTGTTTTCCTTATCTCCTTCGTCTTGTGTAGGCAGAATTTCAAGCATCTCTTGATATCCAACGTATACAATGCCCTTTCTGCTGGACTAGATGGGTTTGGAAAGAAAGATTGTAATATCACCGGCTCGTTGAGATGAAACTGTGTTGGTACCTTTGGAATAAACATCGGGATCATCTGTAGAGTTACATAGTTTTCAGTGAAATGTAGAAAAGGTTCCTTGACAGTAAAGGTTTCTATTTTGCTCACTCTCCTTGCAGAAGTAAGAGAGATACCTTCCATGTGAAAAATGTAAGCTCCGCCTTGTGAACTGGTTCAAATGGTTGTCTCATCAACTGCGCCAGGACCACATTGAGCTTCCATTCCAGAGGAGGTGCACGCACCGGGGAAAATGCACAGAAAAGACCTCTCATGAACTGCTTTATAAGACTAGATGCACAGAGAGAAGGAGATCGAGGAGATTTTCTATAACGGGAAATTGCAGCCAGGTTAACCTTCACTGAAGAGAAAGTGAGACCTGATTTAGCCAGAGAGAGGAGATACCGCAAAATCTGCTCAGCAGGAGCTTGGAGTGGGTGAACGTTATTTCTTTCACACCAGAAAGAGAATCGTCTCCATTTCAAACAATATGTTTTGATAGTGCTTTCAGCACGGGATTCAGCAAAGATCTCCCTACACTCTTGAAGTATATGTAGGTCCTTAAATTCAAGGAATTGAGGAGACACGCATGCAAATGAAAAGAGTGTGGGTCCAGGTGATTCACTTGGCCCTTGTCCTTCGATAACATCGTTGAGGATGGCAGCAGGCGAATGGGTTTCGACTCCGACAGTAGAAGCAGTTCTGGGAACCAGTATTGCCTGGGACAACGGGTTGCTATAAGGATCAGACGACAGCCTTCCGATTTCATCGTGGTTGGTACCCTGAGAATTAAGGGAATGGGGAGAAAAGCTTAGGCATATATCTCTGACCATCGCATTAAAAAGGCATTCCCTCTTGACCCTGGTAGAGTGAATCTGCTGGCATAGTAATGGCATTTGGCGTTCTCCTCCGTAGCGAAGAGGTCCAACGCTGGTTTCCCTCATTTTTGAAATACCTTGACCGGCTGGATTTGTTCGAGCTCCCACTCATGACAACTGGACTGAGACCTGCTTTTTAATGTGTCTGCTAGGGTATTGTGCAGACCTCTGACATGCTCGGCCTTTAACGAGATTCCATGGTGTGTTGTCCATTCCCATAACTCTTGCGCTTCCTGAGGTAGCGTAATGGATCTTGTTCCTCCTTGCTTATTGACATAGTACATGCTGGTCGTATTGTCCGTACGAACCAACACGGAGGAACCAGCTATTCTTGGCAGGAAAGCTTGAAGAGATAGGAACATGGCTTTGAGCTCCAAGCTGTTGATGTGCTGCTTTCTCTGCACCGAAGACCATTTGCCGTGATTTTGCAAGTCCTGCAGATGACCTCCCCAGCCCTCCATGGAGGCGTCCATTGTTAGAATAAAATCTGGGATGCTCTGTATGAAAGCCATATTATCAAAAAAGGAGGGGTTTGGCCCAAAGGATTAGAGGGTAGGTAGGGACAGTTATACTACATAAGAAAAAAATTACCTATACCTCTAGTGACTTCAACACTTATTCATATGAAGTAAGATAAACGAAAATTAATACGTTTACCTAAGCAGTAATTTCTGCCTTTTATTTATTTTTTTATTTTTTAATTAATATCTTTGATCACAAAAAGAACACATAATGAACTACACGAAATACCACATTAGTACTTACACAATGAAAATGAACAACGTGAAAAATGTGTTTTGACATACAATTACAAATAAACTCATAATAATCAAACATTGAAACAACCAAATGAAATGTCACAAAGAACAATCATTATATACACAATCCGAAATACAAAGTTGTCATACAAATTGATGAATTAGACAACTGACACCCTTATATTTGGAATAAATCAAATCCTCTGAAATATCAGGGACACAAGGGGGTATATTTGCAATATTTAACCAAGGAGTTGAGTTCCTTTGTCTGCTGGCGCGTTTCGAGTGCCGGTTAAATCAGGGCTGGATTAGTCTTTTTCACGAACAGACTGATTGTGACAAAAAGGGGGGGTGGGGGGGAAGGGGAGGGGGGGGGGGGTTGGGGAAAAAACAGAGTTTAAGTTTTTATTAAAAAAGGCGCTTCCCAAATCCCTAATTCTTTCTCTATCTGCACACGTTGGTGGTCACATACCTGCATTATGCCGATTAAATGTAACCATCAGCAATATGTAACAAGCAGTGGTTGCCAATCTGTAATAAAATACATTATGAATAATTTAGCTCATGGGGTGTAATTCTTTTGTCTGATAGCTATGTCTGGGGACAAGGAGGGAAAAAAAGGTTACCTGGTTTTCAATATTGCGTGGCCAAGACGATTTATAAACAGTAGACAGCAATTGCAGATCTTTAATTCTGCAAGAGAAATAATACATGCAGTTTCGCGGTGTCTGTTTAAATGAGTTTAAGCTTCATTAGGTGAGCAAAACATAGTTTGCACTTGAATCCAAGTGCTTTCAGCCAAAAACGATTTTTACAAACCCTTACATTTTTTTGCCCCTGCAGCCACTAACTATTTTTAAAGAGAGTGAAGGACCGTCAATTGTTACAACACTTCCTCTGTGGGGCCACGCCTTTGGGCCCCTCTCCCTGAGTGAGTAAATAATTTGTGCTCAGTTGTCACGTTTTAAACTCATTTAAACAGACACCGCGAAACTGCATGTATTATTTCTCTTGCAGAAGTAAAGATCTGCAATTGCTGTCTACTGTTTATAAATCGTCTTGGCCACGCAATATTGAAAACCAGGTAACCTTTTTTTCCCTCCTTGTCCCCAGACATAGCTATCAGACAAAGGAATTACACCCCATGAGCTAAATTATTCATAATGTATTTTATTGCAGATTGGCAACCACTGCTTGTTACATATTGCTGATGGTTACATTTAATCGGCATAATGCAGGTATGTGACCACCAACTTGTGCGGATAGAGAAAGAATTAGGGCTTTGGGAAGCGCCTTTTTTAATAAAAACTTAAACTCTGTTTTTTCCCCAACCCCCCCCCCCCTTTTTGTCACAATCAGTCTGTTCGTGAGAAAGACTAATCCAGCCCTGATGAGAGTGCGGCAATTGATTTAACCGGCACTCGAAACGCGTCGGCAGACAAAGGAACTCAACTCCTTGGTTAAATATTGCAAATATACCCCCTTGTGTCCCTGATATTTCAGAGGATTTGATTTATTCCAAATATAAGGGTGTCAGTTGTCTAATTCATCCATTTGTATGACAACTTTGTATTTCGGATTGTGTATATAATGATTGTTCTTTGTGACATTTCATTTGGTTGTTTCAATGTTTGATTATTATGAGTTTATTTGTAATTGTATGTCAAAACACATTTTTCACGTTGTTCATTTTCATTGTGTAAGTACTAATGTGGTATTTCGTGTAGTTCATTATGTGTTCTTTTTGTGATCAAAGATATTAATTAAAAAATAAATAAAAGGCAGAAATTACTGCTTAGGTAAACGTATTAATTTTCGTTTATCTTACTTCATATGAATAAGTGTTGAAGTCACTAGAGGTATAGGTAATTTTTTTCTTATGCTGTATAAAAGCCAGGCCCTGAACGAGATTTGTTGCCTGAAACCACCACTGTAGTCCTTTCACCATCCGTGCTGTGATTCGAATTACATCTTCGAAGTACCCCATAGCCTGTTGCCAATGTTTCTGCAGTTCCTCTTGAAGAGGCCTCATCTTTAGTCTGGCTAGTGGTACCAGATTTATCACTGAAGAGCACATCCCCTGGAGTGATTTGTACATCCGTACAGAAACTGACCCTTTTTTTGATATTGTCTTTGCAAGCATTTGAAGACGTATCCGTCTTTCCTGAGACAAGAACGCTTTGCATTGAATGGTGTCTAAGGACACTCCCATGAAAGATATTACTTGAGTTGGATGCAAAACCGATTTTTCCCTATTTAGGGTAAGACCCAACGTATTGAACAAATGAAGGCAAGCTTTCCCTGCTCGATGGGCCTCCTGTGCTGATGCTGCTTTGAGCAGCCAATCATCGAGGTACAGAAATACTTGAAACCCCTGAGATCGCAGGGTCGCGGCTACTAGTGCCAGGCACTTGGTGAAGATCTGTGGTGCTGATTTGAGGCCAAACTGGAGCACTTTAAATTGATAGTGGGGACCAGTCACTGTGAATCTTAAGAATTTCCGGAATTGGGATATGGAAATATGCGTCTTCCATGTCGAGTGAAGTCATGAAATCTCCTTTAGACAGCCCAGGATATCGGAGAGTGTAACCACCCTGAACGTCTGCTTGTTGAGAAACTTATTGAGATTCCTTAGGTCCAGAATCGGTCTCCATTCTCCTGATTTCTTTTTTATTAGGAAAAAACGAGAATAAAAACCTTTTGCCCTTCTCAGCAAAAGGTACTTCCTCTATTACTTCTTTGAGAAGCATGGCCAAGACTTCTTTTAGTAATAAGTGAAGACGAGGACGAGAGGGACCCCGGGGTGGACTGGTTGGTGGCCGCTGAAGGAACTCTAGAGTGTGACCATTGGTGACTAAGTCCAACACCCAGGCATCTGATGTTATTTTGTGCCACCGTTGTACATAACTGGAAATGTTCGCACCCACTGCTAGGGAGGGAAGATGGGCTGGTACCCTGACGTGCTCATTGCTTTCTGCCTGAGTCGTGGCCTTGTTGGGGTGCTCGCTTGCGGCCTCCCTGGCGAGAGAAACCAGCTGTAGATGGTTGACGATAAGATGAGGGGTTATAAGATTGCCGATATTGAGCTTGACATGGCTGATATTGTTGAGCTCTCTGGCATCCTCCTTTGTAATTGGTGAATCCTCGCCCTCTAGCACCTCTGAATGGTATCCTCGGTACTGCAGCGCACCTAATGACTTTGTGGTGTCCATATCATTTTTGATTGCCAATAGAACGTCATCAATGTGATTTCCGAAGGGAACTCACCGTCAAATGCCATATCTAGAACCTTTGCTTGTACCTCAGGTCTGAAGGTGGTTGCTTTTAGCCATCCCTGACGTCAAAGTACAGCTGCTCCAGCTAACTGTCTAAAACCAGTATTTGCCACATCAAGGGCCTAGTCAATTGTCTCTGAAGCTGCACGCTCACCCTCCAAGCAGAATCTTGCCTGCATCTTATTTGCTTTCCTCCGGGATGAGGTCTATTAGCCTTGCCATGGCGGACCCCATCTGGCGGTCATAGCGGCCGATAATAGCTAGAGCATTCGCTGCTCTGATTGTTACAGCTGCCATTGAAGAAAATCTTTTTCCAAGAATGTCCATTCTATGCCCTTCCTTATGTGGGGGGTAGCCGGGTTCTTAGATCGCCTTTGTGCAGCCTGAAAGATTACCTAATCTGCCTTAGGATGTCCAATAAGGCAAGATGGAGAGTCATCCGGAGCCCTATGCTGCTTCTCCACACGAGTCAGTACCGGTGGAATGGACACTGGTGTTTTCATAATCATGATGCCCTCCTGCCATATATGGTCAATGAAAGGTATGGAGCGTACCACTTTCCTTGTGTTCTTGAAGCCATATAGGAAACATTTGGTTTGCTTCACCGCAATAGGCAAATGAAACCTGTTGGCTGCCCTCTGCATTAAGCTGTGAAACCCCCCCAATATCTTCTGGAGGAGAGCCTGGCGGACGGTGACGACGAGGGGATGGTGTTGGAATTACGTAGTCATCCCAAGGGTCAGGAGCAAATATTTGATCTGGCAGTTCACCATCTTCTACATCTCCTTCAGAGGAGGAAGTGTTCTGTGCTCCTGGGTCGACTGCCCCGAGCCCGGCATATTTACAGGTGTGCTAGGTGGTTGAGGACCTGGTGTACCTGCAGGTTCTTCCACTTGAGGTACCTGATTCTCTGATTGATGGTGCTGAGGAGGGACTCTTTGTGTATAATCCACCAACATGGCTTGAAGATCCTCGATTAATGATGGCGGTAGATGGGCCATGTCCCTGGGGCGTGGTTCCGGTCAGAAGTTAAATTGATAATTATGACGTGGAGCCATAAACCATTTGCTGGTAATATTGCGCCTCTTCCTGATTGTCTTCATTCTCCTTGTCATCCTCCTGGCACTTCACATGAAGCTCAGATGGTCTGTGAGCTACCCCATAGAGGCCATCATTATCATCATCATCATCCTCTTCTTCTACATACCCTTCCAACAGAAGTGATGGAAGCAAAGGCGATACCTTGCTGTAGTCCTGCATAGACGGGTGTAAGAATGTCTTTGTTACTCTAGTGACCTGAGTAATACGCGTAGACGGACGCGTCGATGGTGCAGAAGTTATGGGAAAGGGCACTTCTTCCGTCGACGCTGCTGTCGTCGACGGTATTGTTATCAATGGTGTCAAAGTAGACGGTGTCTTCATGTCTTCATCGAAGATGTCTCTGCCGTCGACAGTGTCTTCATCGATGGACCACCAATGGACAAGTCCGTCGTCATAGGGAACTTTGTTGATGGCATTACAGCTGACGGAGCGGTGTCAGCGGTCTTTGACGACAATGAAGCTCTTGTCGTCGACATGGAGACTATGGTAGAGAGAATAGGAAATTGGATTGCTGTAGTCATCACCGCTGCTGTCGACGATGGAGTCGATGATGTTACACTGATTGTCGTTGACGAGAGACAGACTGTCGTCGGAAATGACTTTTTTCAAGGTTTTCCTACTTACAGGAACAGAAGAGGAGGCTCTAGGGTGATCTCTTTTCTTCCTGACAGGTGTAGAGGGTACAGATAACTCCGGTTCAGAGGTGTGTTTAGTATCTTTCTCCTTACTTGAAGCACTTTCCTGGGAAGGCTTAAAATGTTTTTTTCACTCACCTGAGGAACTGTCCTTGGATCTAGCCCTCTTGTTGGATGTTGACGTTCTACCCTCTTCTTCATCAGAATAATGAGATTGTGGTTTTGTGGTTTGGAGCCACAATAACAATCTTCCCTCTCTGTCCTTAAGGGTCTTGTTTGAGAAGGTGCGACAGATTTTACAATCTCTCAGCTCATGCCCAGGATGTAGGCAATAAATACATTCCTTGCGTGGATCATCCACATGGACCCTTTTCTTCCCACAAATTGTACAAGGGCGGAAAAGGCCTTTTTTTGTCTGACATGATGTCCAGATTTGCTGAAGAGAAGAAACTGTGTGGCACTCAGGGAGACTCCCTTCCACACGACGTGCGGTGAAAATCTGAGGAGAACGGGCCTCTGCTGGGAGTGTTCTAGAGGGTGCTAACAGCTGATTAGCTGACGGCCAACATTTGGTCCTTTTTTAAAAAGGAAATAGATATACTACTGTTTAGATGGCCTTTGGCCAGTATAGCCTATGAAGGATTTAAGGCACTGCTTGCATGGGACTCCCATCTCGACGACAGGGAATGATTCAGGCATGTGAATCTATGAAAGATACCCCAATACTGGATAACACTCAGACCAAAAAACAGCATAACAAAACTATGGAATTAATAGGTAAAAAAAAGAAAAGTGCCAAAACAGCTGTCAGACTGAACAATGAACAGTAATAAAGGATGAGAAAATTATTTATTGGTTCACAACTACAGAAATATGTGCAATGTCATAATTTCTTGGTCACACACTCTAGCACAAGCTCTTATTCCTGAAAAAGGGTGCAAAGTAAAACAGGAATTGATATGGAAGTGATTTTAATAGTACAGGTTAGCCAACCTGTGAATCTTGGGCATTAACTGCATGCAACAAGATATTGTTATTCTGCTTATGATGGCTAGTGAAATGCAAGGTGGCATTCTCTGTAAGATCCCAAATGAGCACAGCAAAGGGGACAGTTAACATTTGCCTGCATTTACCTGGATAGTGTGTTGCCCGAAGTGCATTATTGTCTGTACTCAGTCGATCCATGATAATCTTCCAATCAACGTTGATTTCATCAAACTCTGCGGACTCTTGGGGTAATTGCTTCCGGATATCCTCCCCAATGAAGATGTTCTAGAATTACACAAAATGTAATGATCATATAACTAATTGAGTGGGAACTGCTAACTTCTACAAGAAGAAATTAACCTTACCAGAAAGACTGAAATGAAGAATCTCTAAAGTCACGAGCACCTGCTTGTTCAATGATACTCTTAATGTAACAACTCAATGAAAATATAGAAGGAGTCTTTTCTTTCAGAGTGAGAAAGCACTTAGCTCAGTGATGGAATTGAGCGCTTCCTAGATAATCAACGCATGTTCAAGGGCAATGTTAGTTGTTATTTCAGAAGCATGTGATAGGTCATTCAAGAAAAAACCTTATTGCCTTAAAAAAGGAGTTGTAGACCTTACCTTGTATTACAGAATTTAGAGGATATTTTTATGCCAGCCATTTTTCAGCATTCACCCATAGCCATCACCTTCTGTTCAATGTTGACCAAGTATTGAAAATTGTAGCAGGGCATGACTTTGAGCGAATTGTCTTATGGCTGAATGAGAATGGAATTTTGTAAACTTTTTCCCTGTTTCACCTATGCTTTTGGCTCTTTGTTAAATACTGAGGAAAGCAAAGGTATTGGACCTTACCCTTGCTTCAACTGCTGTAGCCATAGGAAGCTGTGCCAGAATACTTCCCATCATGACAAAAGCCTCCTGTTTGTGAATAATATTTTGCATTCAAAGTTGTGTATACTCCAGGTTCTGATTGTAAGAGTGTCTATGAAAAGGTTGATAGTTTTTTTAACAGATTGCCCATAACCTGCACACATTTAGAGAGTTGTAAGCTACCTCTGGGTTAGGACAAAACCAAATTTGGCACTGGCAGATCTTAGTCATCATCTGCCCCAGTATCAATGTCAATATCCACTAGGTCGAGTCAAGCTAAGCAGCTGCAGGATGAAAGCTACCAGGCCGTGGTATCTTTAGTCTTGTTTTGTTGTACTAGGACTTCAGCTTAGACTTCTATAATTGAGAGATACTATGGATTTGAAGACTGTATCCGTCATCTCCTTCGCCATATTAACTCCAGAATAGATTCAGTCTCGTCAATCTCCTCTTCAGAAAAGGCCTGATTTTGTTATGCCCCTGTGGTTACGGATAGCAAGGGAAGTAAAGAAGGCTCAACATTCATAAAGTTGTAATAACTGATTTTAGGATTAAGAATGGAGAAGAAGAAGTCTGAATGGTAGATAGAATGACTGCTGTAGTGCATAGCCAGTATTCACCACTCAAGAGCCCATACGCCTTTGGTTTTCCTGGTTCAGTGGTGTGAGTAGATGGAAAGAAACTAATTGAGAATAGGCCTTCTGAGAGGGTTTAGAAGAACATGGCCAGTCCACAGTAAAGTCACTGGGACTTCTTTGCCTCAGCCGCATGCTAGGGAAGAAGGCTTCCTTCTCTTCCCAAAGCAGTCCTTCTTAAATCAATGAGAACTCTACAAGAGGATTTAAATTTGAAAACAGGGAAGATTGAAGTTATACTTAAAGCAGAAGAAGAAAAGTAAGAAGATTTATTAGGAAGAGTGGATGGAGTGAAGCAGTCACTGGGGAAATCAGACAATAGGTTTTGGGAACTTGAATAGTAGGAAGCAGAGTCTGCGTCAGCCCTTCAGAGAGGCAATGCATTAAAAGAATGGAGGGTGGAAAGTCTAAAGGGGTTGGAATCCATGATGGACACTTTAAACAATTTAGGAAGAGCATTAACCTCCAAAACTGACAACCCCCTCTCCCAAGATGGGATAGGAGCCCAAATGTAAAAAACACTCCTGGAATTAAAACATTGTTGGGGGCCCCATTTAATCTTTTAGGGTACTTAATAGTCCTATGGTGCAGCACTAGTGAGGAGAGTGCATACAATTGAAGGATGAGTGTGCTAAATCCATGCGTATATAGAAGTGAACGTGGGCAGAATGAACCATAGACAATTACATGATTAGAATCTGGATCTTCAGGTCGATCTCTGCCTTGCATAAGAATGAGACAATCAAAAATACAATAGGATTAGAACAATCTTGGTCAGATGTTGTTTTTGTTTACTGTTTTATCCAGGTTGCAATGTTGATAATGGTGGACTACAGACAGAACTTGCTAACTACTAGTGAATATATGTGTAATCCGATGGTTATTTAAACATAAACTAAACCTGTCAAATGCCATCAACACAATAAAAAGCAATTTTAAAAAAAGAAGAGCATTCCCATTGCAAGTACTGGAAGTTCCAACAATCAGTTCACAAACACTTCATTGAGGGATGGAAAATGTGCTGACAGAATTTAAGGAGACATTAGGAGCAGAGTACTGACCACTATTTCAACACACCAAGAGAATCCCTAGAGGAGGCTATAAACAGGTCTGTAGAAGGGTGATAAAGTTATGTTGGTATTGAGATCAGAGGGGATGGGTCTCACATGTCACAACTTGACAGGAGTTGCAACGCTGAGACCACCTTCCTTGATTTCTGTCCATAATCGCTGAACCAGCAGAAAGTCCTGTTGTAATGAAGGAGCTAAACAAACTGGGAACCAGAGTTATAATTGGCTTCAAAGTAAAAATTAAAAGTCAACCACCAAGGAAGAAAAGAAGTTATGACTTACCTGTAACTGTAGCTCTCCAGTATTGGTATCTTTCACAGATTCACATACTTAAATCATACCCTGTAATCGAAGTGTGGGTCCCAAGGTACAATAGTAAAGTGGTATAGTATACTACACAGTGCCTGAAAAGGCTCTCAAACATTCACTTGAATAACTTATCCACATCATTTAAAAGGAACCAAACTTCAGCCAACAAGGCGACATGACCCTGTAAAACACTCCCCACAGAGGCTTCTTTCCTCAGATTTTCAAGCACTAGTGGGAAAGGTAATCCTATAACAATAAGTGGAGCTTCTATGGGAAGGAGAGTGGGTCGCATGTTAATCTACGAAAGATATAAAAACTGGAGAACTACAATTAAGGGCAAGTAACTTATTTTCTTCTCCAGTATTGGATCTTTCATAGATTCACATGCTTGAATCAGAGTACCTAGCAGTTAAAGTATTTGTACAATCATTATAATAATGGCACAATAGCGGAAGGTGGGATAATAGAGTTGGAAAAAAGCTCACCTTATTGGAGCAAATTGCATAACACTGCTTGTCCCATAGCTGTATCACTGTGGTCTGACAAATCCAGGCAGTAATGTTGCATGAATATATGCCTGTTCTATCATGTGGCTGCTTGACATATGCCTTCCAAAGGTACACCAGCGAACAGAGCGGCCGTAGTGGAAACCGCCCTGCTATATTGTGCTTTAACTTTGTCCGTCAGGGTAAAAAAATCCATGGAGCTATGATTGGCTTGGAAACTGGTAAACCCTTATTATTATTATAATTAGTCAGATTTGTATAGCGCATGGCTGCCCCAGCAACGGGGCGTCCCAGCGCGACCCCAAACCAAGACAGACGCCCAGGAGACAGAAATGAGATGTTAATTGAAAAAGCCGGGGAAAAGCCAGGTTGTTATGGCTTTACGAAAAGCCAGGTGATTCTGGATTACTCTGATGGAAACAGGCAATGAGTTCCAGAGTTTTGCCGCCAGACTTCGAAAAGAACGGCCGCCTGCTCTATCTTAAGAAACACGGGGAATACAAACCTGGGCACGCCCCGCCGATCTCAATAGGCGTTGCGGAACATAAAACTTGAGCAAGTTAGACAAACCCACAGGAGCCTGACGGGACAAGATCTTATGCGACATACAGAGTGCCTTAAACTGGATGCGTTTTTCAACAGGCAGTCAGTGCAACTTGGGGAGCAGATGGGCAACTGAGCTGGACTTCGGGAGTGCTACTAACAGACGAGCTGCAGCATTCTGAACCCTCTGCAGGCGCTTGATACTGGCCTTATTAGCGCCCAAATAAAGGGCGTTCCCATAGTCCAATCTGGACAAAATTAAAGCCTGGATTATGGTTTGTCGCACTTTAGGAGGAAAAAAAACCAACAATGGTCTTAAACCCCACAAAAGCCCAAAGCACACCCCTGCCACTGCTTTAGATTGAGCTTCGAACGTCAGACCCTGATCGAGCCACACCCCTAAGTTCTTCACAACTTCCTTGGGTAAGGGGGTGGGTTTTAGACGCTCTGGCCAGCACTGTTCAGACAATAATTCACGGTCCTTCCCGAACAGTAAGATCTCCGATTTGCTGGCGTTAAGCTGCAGGCAGTTGGCCGCCATCCAGTCAGCCACTGCTAGGAGGTCCTCCTTGAATTTAACCAGATTGTCGCCACAGTTCTTAGAGAAGGAGATCACCAATTGGGTGTCATCGACATATGACACCAGCGCCAACCCTCTATCTTTCGCTACCGCAGCCAGGGGGCAAACGTAGATGTTAAACAAAAGCGGGCTCAAGACTGAGCCCTGCGGTACCCCCTGACGCAGAGCAAACACCTGTGAATGGAATGGAGGCACAGAGAATTGAGGGGACATCCCCTCTAAGAAGGAGCGAAACCAGCCCAGGGCCCCATCTTTAACGCCAATTTCCTGAAGACGAGTTAGTAAGATTGCATGGGAGATGCTGTCAAAAGCGGCGCTTAGGTCTAGAAGGACCAAGGCCGCTGAATCACCACCGTCCAGACTATCCCTGATAGCTTCCGTCACTACCAGTAGTGCGGACTCAGTCCCATGCCGCGCTCGGAAGCCATGCTGAGATGGATCCAGAATGGCATTCTGTTCGATGTACTCGGAGAGGACAGAGTTAAAGTGAGATTCAGCCACCTTTGCCAAAAAAGGCAGCTGAGAGATTGGCCGATAATTACCTGGTTCTGCGGGATCCAAGGAGGATTTTTTGAGCAATGGAATGACTTTGGCATGTTTCCATACCCTGGGAACAACTGCCGATGACATGGACAGGTTCATCAAACCAATATCCCAAGGGGAAATCACGGGGTGAAGCGGACAAAACAGGGCAGGGGTCAGAGGGTCTGCCGGAGATCCTGACTTGATTTTCAAGTACATCAAATTCCATAGGTGATAAAGGTGGCAAGGATAACAGACTGTTACCCACCATTGGGCCAGAGATCCCCAAAGCCTCCACACCCACACGCAGATCCACCGCCGGCAGATTAAGATAGATCTGCTCAACTTTGTTCACAAAGTAATGAGCCAACTCATTACACTGGCGGTTAGAAACAATCGGGGAGGTTACCGATGAACCTGCACTTTTCATACCTTTGAGCAGAGAGAAAATCGACTTAGCCGGATTAGTGCTAGCCAAGATTTTATTGGCCACGTACTCTGCTCGTGTCTTCCGGATGAGCCGATGATACTGCTTAATGGCTGCCCGGTATTCCAACTTTGCTGTAACATCATAGGAGCGTCTCCAAACGTGTTCGAGCTGCTTACAACCCTTTTTAGCTGACATTAGTGAGTTGTCAAACCACGGGTTAGAAGACCCTCGTCTCCTCGCTCACAGTCTAGCAGAAATACAGGTATCCAGACCCAATAACACCCAATCATGGAAGCGTGAAATTGCTGAATCCATGTCTAAAGGCAACAAAGGCCTATGGCTGGCCAGTCAAGCAGAAAATCGTCCCAAGTCCAGTTTATGCCATGGACGTTTCAGAACTGGAGCTGGATGGAAAAGGACAGCTTTCCCCTGCAGTTGCAGCACGAAGGAGACCAAGAAATGATCAGTCCACGCCTGAGGAGCCGGTGGAAAGACCTTTAAAGGGCATAAATTGGAGAATATTGGGTCCAATAAATGCCCTGCACATGTGTACTCTCAAGGACACATTGCACCAATTGAAAAGCCTCCATATCAGCCAAAATGCTCGAAATCTCGGCTTTTTCATGCATCTCAAAGTGAAGGTTGAGATCCCCTAGGATTGCAAAGTTAGCAGCCCTACTTGCGTATAGCGCAACTTTACTCAGGAAATCTTCCCTAAAACTATAAGCGGGGCCTGGGGGCAGATAAACTAAAAGACCGGACATGGTGAAGTTGGAGTTCAGCGTAATTTTAAACACTGCGCTTTCACAGTCCGCAATATTCTCTTTAGTAAGGCTGTAAATATAGACATCCTTAGTAAACACAGAAATACCGCCCCCCGCTCCCCATCCCGATTGACTGTCTTCAACGCATATCCCTGGGGAAGGGCCAACCAGGGCACAGCCACCGAATCCTGCGTGAACCAAGTCTCCGTTAAAAATAAGGCATCTGGAGCCTCATCTATCAACAAGTCAAACACCTCAGCGTGATGTTTCACAAGGGACCGGCAGTTCAAACTAAGGAACTTGTACTCCACAACATCTAAAGGACAGGGTACCCCATCCACCCCTGACAGCTGAATGGAGCAGAGCTTACAGTTGAAGGAGCCATCCTGGGGCACCCAGCGTGGCGCAGAGCATTTGGTTTCCAAACCCAGAAGCTCCTCGCGCGAGTAACTAATAGAGTCAGCGGGAACTCGGGCAGGGTGACTGGCGACCGGCGACTGTCAGGCACAGACGGGCTTGCCTTAGGGCCGCAGCAGTGCCGTCATTTAGCTTCTCTCGGGCCAACAACTGTCCCGCCAACCCTCACTCCCCCCAAGATGGCGCCTACACTTTCCTGGCGACTATTGCTTCCACTGCCGTGAAAATTAAATTCAAACAGCAAAGAAAAGCGTAAAAACACAGCGCGCAACACGCTACCCACAAATCCGCCTCCCGGCTCAAGCCTCAGGAGTCAAGACCTTACATTGAGTCACATATGCTACTAGTAGTTGGTCTGTCTTCCTGAAGAAGTGTTTAGTGCGATGCAGATAGAGTTTCAAACATCTTTTAACGTCTAATGAATACAATGATCTTTCAGCGGCTGTTTGCCGATTCAGAAAGAATGTCCTCAGGATAAGAGGTTCATTTACATGAAAATCTGCAAGGACTTTGGAATGAATCTGGGACTGGTTCTAAGAACCACACAAGTGTCCTTGAACTGTAGAAAAGGCTCTTTTATTGTGAATGCTTGTATTTCGCTAACCCTCCTTGCTGATGTAGGGCCAACAACAATGCCATTTTCCAAGTTAAAAACATTATATCTGCTTTGTCGATGGGTTCAAATGGAGCCTTCATCAGTTGTCAAGCACCGTACTGAGGTGCCAAGATGGAGGAGGTGCCTTAATTAGAGAAAAGACTCTGAAAAGTCTTTTAAGAAACTGTTTAATCACCCTATTAGACCCCAAAGTAGGTGAACCAGTGGATCATCTGTATCTTGAGATTGCTGCTAAATGGACCTCAATAGAAGCATGGACCAAATCAGACATTGCTAAAAATAGGCGATATGGTTAAATTTGTTCGGGTGGTGCAGAGATCGGGTGAATATTAGATTTCTGGCACAATAAACAGCCTGGCTTTTGCAAGAATGTCTTTACAGTCTTGTAGGAAGTTCATGCTCGCAAACTCACTGTGATCAGGAGTCAGGCAGATAAGTGGAAGGAGGTCAGGTCCGGATGAAGTACCAGGTTGTGGTACATTGTTAGTAACTTGGGCAGAGGTTTCAGATGTATGTGAGCCTTTTCTGATAGGAGTAACAGCTCTGTGAACCAGTGCTGTCTGGGCCACCTTGGAGCAATCAAAATTATTCTGCATGGTTCCCTCCTCATTTTGCTGAGAAGTCTTGGGATCAAGGGGTATCGGTGAAAAATTGCAAGCAAAGATTCCTGACCATCTTATGGAAAACGCATTCCCTCACAATCCCTGTTGTGGGGTGCTAACTTGCATCAAATTGGATTTTTTCAATTCTCTTGTGTGGCAAAATGACCCAGTGCTAGTTTTGCCCCCTTGATAAAAGATCTTGTCCAGAGTTGTCTGATGGAGCTCCCATTTACTGCAGTTGTTTTTGGTTCTACTCAATGTGACCACCAGGACATTGTTTATTCCTGGAACATGGTCTGCTCTTATTTTTATTTGTTTCTTCAGTGCCCATTTCGACATTTATTGTGCTTCCTGCGATAAGGGCGGAGAAATCTGTGCCCCCTTGCTTGTTGATAGAGTGCATGCTGGTGGTGGTGTCCATGCGGATGAAAACTGAAGAGCTTTATATCCTTTGAAGGAATGCTTGGAGCCTCAATGAAACTGCTTTGAGTTGTAATAAATTTATATCCATTTTCATTTTTGTGGACACCATTTCCCACTGATTTTCAAATCCTGTAAATGAGCGCCCCATCCCTCAAGGGAAGCATCTGTGGTAATGACGATTTCGGGTATCTGAGGTAGGACTGTTAGGCCCATTGAGAGATTTAGATCTTTTTTCCACCAGGACAGGGCCGCTGCCATATTTAGACTGATCTGGATTAAGTTGTTGAATAATCTCTGTGTTTGAATCCATTTCTTGTCCAACTCATCCTGTAAAGGCCACATTCTTAGACGGGAAATGGTACTAGTGAAATGGCAGAGGTCATCATCCCTAGAAGTGATTTGAGCAGGTGTACTGAAAAGGACTTTCTTTTCAGTAGCCTCTGCGCTAGTAGTTGGAGTCATTTTTGCCTTGCCTGTAATAAGAACGCTTTGTCTTGGATTGTATCCAGAACCACCCGAGAAAAGTTATCCGTGTTGAAGGATTTATTTACGATTTTTGATGACTGATGGTAAGACCTAAGACTTTGAACAATGACATACAAGCGGTTTTTGCTTTTGACAATAGATGAGCAGCAAGCCCTTCTGTCATAGGTGAGCTGCCACTGGGTAAACATTTTGTGAAAATGAGGGAGCTGATTTGAGACCAAAAGGGAGGGCTCTGAAATGATAGAGTGCAGGTCACCCTGAATCTCAGGAATTTAGGATGTTTTGGATGAGTAGAGACAAGCGCTGGTGGCACCTGGTGCAATAATCTTTTTGCTGCCCCCTCCTCCATGACCTCCTCCTTGGATTCCCTCTCTACTACCTGGCAAAAGTGCCCCTCATCTCTCTGTATCCCCTCTCTGACATACATTTCATTTGTTTTCAAGCGCTATTAAAGACTGGCTTTACTAATCCACTCAGCTATCCCCATAAAATGCTCTGTGCTACATTACGGTGAGTCAAAACAGCCACTAGACAAACTCCGATCCCTCTCTCTAGCAGAAACATAAATCACAAGAGTATCTTGACATTTTTATTACTGCCTGAAAGCTGGATGCCCAAGGAACTCTGTAATTGCTAAACACAGAGGCCCCCCTCCCCCCCAGGTCAGCGCCCTGTGCGGCTGCACCAGTCGCACCGCCCTAAAGCCTGCCCTGAATGAGGATATGAAAGTAAGCATCCTGTAGATATAAGGTTGACATGTAATTTTCGTGAATAAGGAGATGCAGGATGCCTTTAAGAGTCAATATGCAAAAAGACTGTTTCCTCAGATACTTTTTCAGCTTTCGAAGGTCCAAAAGGGGTTGCCATTCTCCTGTTTTGTTTTTTATTAGGAAGAAACAGGAATTGAAACCTATTCCTTTATGGGAGTGAGGTACTTTTTCTATTGCTCATTTTTGTAGCATCCTGACAGCTTCTGGTTAGAGCAGATGTGGATGAGGTGGGGGTGCTCCCTTTGGTGGAGAGTTTGGTGGCTTCTGGATGGATTCTAAAGTATGACCATCGGTGATCAGATCTGGCACACATCTGTCTGATTTGATCTGCTGCCACTGGTGTAGAACATTCTTGGACTGGCGCTGAGCCGCTTGCATCACCACAGAATCTGGCCTTGGGTGACTAACCAGGAATGCAGGTGAGGTCTCCGGTGCCTTGTACTTCTGGTCTCTTCTTGGTTGAACCGCGGAGACTGTTACAGGGTTCTTCATTATTTTTATTCCTACTTCGTAGATAAAATCCACTATTGGATTTGTTCTAACTGACTTCTTAGTAGGTTCTTTAAAATCATATGAAAACAGTCTGATTGTTTAGTAGTTAAAGGCAACTTAAACCTCTTCGCAGCTATTTACATGAGATTATGAAAACCTACTATGTCATCAGATGGAGAGTCTACCGATTATGGTGCAGGCGGAGACCTTGATGGAATCAAATAATTATCCCATTCATTGGAAGTAGTTTAGTTATCTGGGATTTTTCCTTCATCTCTGTCTTCTTCCAAGGAGGCTGGTTCGTCCTCAGGAGGTCCTGCTATATTGGTAGCTGGAGTCCTCTTCAGTGTAAGAGGTGTAGATACAAGACACAGAGTTCTCAGGAAGGGGTCTGAGGTAGACGCATTGACTACGATGGCGATGCTGCCTTGGTAGGCTTTGGAAACGTTTTATGGTAGTCCTGCAACATGCCCTGGAGGTCTTGAAACATAGCTAATGGAACTTGCACCATTCTTTCTTGGGGTAGAGAAGGACCATAATGCTGAAACTGCTCTTTGTACTGTGCAGGCTTTCCCATATATTGCTGCGGCCTTGAAGAAGAAGAATCTTCATAATAGTCTTCATCATCCTCCTCTTGGTACTTTACATTCAGCTTTGAAGGGCTGTGGAACACTCCAAATGGGCCTTCATCATTCTCATAAAGTAGGTGACTTGGCTGGAGAGGAGAAACAAACCTTACTTGGCGGTGTGTATGCCAGTCTAAAAAAATATGTTGTCCCTCGTTGACGGCACAATCGTCATCTCCATTGTTATCTTTATCGAGGGCGGAGACCTCTTGTCCAACATTAAATGCATTGTTGATTGTTTCACAGTCAGTAGTCCCACTGTCAATCATTCAATTGTTGGACTTGTAGAGCACGCAGCTACTCAGTGAGTGTCCTGGCACTAACTAAGCTTGTAGACAGACATGCACTACAGGCTATCTAAATGCATTTTCAAATAGCCTAGTCTTCAATTGGCGTTTGAAGGAAAGTTCATCCTTATTTGAGTGAAGCTGAAAAGAGAGAGAGTTCCAGGTGGTCGCTGCGAGGAACGAAAAGGATGAACCATCCCACTTTTTCCATTTTGTCCTAGGGACCACTGCCAAAAGTGCCCCAAAAGAGCGCAGTGGAAGGTCCTGACAAAACAACCTTATCCTTTCCTAGAGGTACCGAGGCACAGAGTGGTAGAAGGCTCTGTGGGTCAAGACCAGATCCTTAAACCTCACTCTGTCTTTGATGGGAAGCCAGTGTAGCTTCTTAAGTTGCTGCTGCATATGACCTCTTTTAGAGGCTTTGAAAAGAAGCTGAGCTGTGGCATTCTGGACTAAATGCAATCCTTTTCAGTTGGTATGCCGGAATGCCCCAGTAAAGGGCATTCATGTAGTCCAGTCGAGACGTAACGAGGGTGTGAACTATCGGTTTCTGATATTGCCCTGGTAAAAGACAGAGAAATTTCTTTAAGGATTTTACAAGGTTAGAGCATACGCCTACATCAGCGCTGAAGATGTTGTTGTCAAATTTCACCCCCAGATTCTGTGCAACAGTGGTATGGGTTGATGGTGGAGGAACATGACTGGGCCAACAACACCCCTCCTATATATTTGGGAGGGGGGAGGTATGTGGTGAACCGAACAGTAGTATCTCGGTTTTACTAGTGTTGCAGTGCAAATTGCTCAAGCGCCTCTAATAGAACACTTCAGAAAGTCAAGCCTTGAAGTTGATTAGGGAATTAGGAGCATTTTTGTCCAACATGAGGACAATTTGCATGTCATCGGCGTATGACGCCTCTTGCACACCAAAGATTTTGATAAGAGCAGCAAGCAGTGTCATATACACGTTAAACAATGTAGGGCTCAATGCTGACCGTTGGGGAACACCAACCACTAAGAGCTTGGGTTCTAACAAGTAGGGCGCCATCCAGACTGCCTGACTACAGTCTGATAGGAAGGAACAAAACCAGTCAAGAGTGGATCCACTGACACCAATATTTCCTAATCGTTGCGGTAGGGAGGGGTGGGTCACTGTACCAAAAGCTGCAGATATATCCAGGAGAAACTGAGCCACTTGCTTCCCCTGGTCCACCGCCCACTTGATGGTGTCTGAGACCGCATCCAAAGTGGATTCCAAGCTGAAACCTGGTCTAAAACCAGACTGGGAGGGGTGTGATAGCTGATGTTGTTTCAGGTGTTGGGAGACTTGCTAGTTGACCCACTTCTTAGAATCTTAGAGAAGGCTGGTAACAGCTAAATTAGCCATTATCGACCTATCTGCTTATAGTTTCTTTAACATGGGAACAATTTTTGTTTGTTTCCAACAACTGGGCAATCTAGCAGAGCTAAGGTAACTCTTTAGGAGATGGTTGAGGATGGGGTTGATCCTTTTGCAGTTGGCCGCCAGAATATGCAGTGGGCACGGATCGTCAGATGATCCATATTTGCAGGCACTTAATGCTTGTTCAGAAACGGACAGTGACAAGGGCTTGAACTCAAGTAGAGAGCAAGACAATGCTTGAGAGGAGGTTGACAGCAGCTCTTCAATTCCTAAAGTATCCAAGGGGCTATTAGTTCCAGTGAGTGCTTCAACAATATCATTGATTTTGATATCGAAGAAGTCGGACAGCTGTGAGCATAGCTTTGGGGCAAGTTCTACAGATATTTGAAGTGCATATGGATGAGTGATTTTGTTTTACTAAGTTAAAGACATCTCTGGGCCTGCAATCTGAGTCTGCTATATTACTAGCAAAGAGGTCAACTTGAGCCCTTTTAGTAGCTAGGTAATAAACGTTCAGTGCACTTTTGTAATGTTCTTTGACTGCCGGTAAGTACTCTTTCCTCCAGCTCATTTCTAGCCTCTTGCAGAGCTTGCACTGATTTCTAAGTTCACCACTGAACCAAGGGGCAGATAAGTGTCTGCTCTTAGCTGTGCCTGAGCACACTTTCAGTGGTGCCACCATGTTTGCCATGTGCAATAGCTAGTCATTGAAGGCATCAATGTGTGTAAAACTTCCCTCTGAAACATACGGGTGCTACGGTTGGACATAGTGTGGGACATCCCCATAACAGGCTCAATGGGGAATTGCAGCCTCTCCGTGTGCAGCAGGAGGTGTTTGGCTCATCCCCTTAACTTGTGTGCCAGTTCATTTGGATTTACACCATCCGTGTTGTGAAGGGGGTGTCCAGCGTAGGTCCCACATGTTCAGTCAAATGACCTGTGAGTCTGTTCATATTGATGCATTTCCCTTAGTGTGAGCCTGAGTAATAGAGGTGTTCCACACCCTCCAAAGTGCCTCCTCTCTGTCAATGCAGGTCTCTTGCCACTCTGCATGCTTCATCTCTGGCATAGTTGTTAAAGATTGTGAATATGAGTCTATGTGTAGTTTGGCAACATGCATGCAGTTCTTCATGGATTATAATCTCTATTCTGCATGAAGTCCATGGTTGTGTATGTATTTGAGCCGGTTGGTCCCCCCAACGGGCCGTCAACGCCTGCTGAGGGTGTGTCTCCTGTGCGCAGCACGGCCTTCTGTTTCCTGATCCTGTGTCAGTCATCTTTGGTGATTGCTCATCCATTTTCTCTGGGTGTCACCCGAGAGTCAGCCTCACTATCCCCACTTAATTTCGGGATAACTAGAGCAGAAAGTAGCTGTTAGCAGTTCCGTAGATATTTTAGAACAATTTTTATGGGGAAGGGCTGGAATGGCTCTTCTGCCTCACAAACCTTGATCCAGCTTTCATGCAAAATGGACAGTGGAATGGTCTGTCCAGTCATTTAGAAGAAAGTCTTGGACTTTTATCTGTCTGTTAGTTATATATAGGGTCAAGAATGTGACCAGCTGCATTGGTGGGACAGTTTACACATTTTTTTATGTTCCAAGAAGACATAGTTTTAAGGGGCTGTGTGGATCCAAGGAAGTAACCAGGTGCAAGTTCAAATCTCTCAGCAGGGTGAAGTTGGAATGTTTCAGAAGGTACTTGGATAGACATTCATTCATGGATGCAAAGACTTTTCCAGCAAAATCAGGTAAGTGGGAGATTAGAATCCAGGCTAACATTTTATTGGCAAATAGAGAAAGATAAAAGCAGAGAGAATTAGCCCCCTGAAGGTCTGTAACCTCAAATGAGCATCTGAGAAATTGTTTGAAAACCAACGCTACTCCACTTCCTCTCTTGTCTACCCTGTAGTGGTGTAGCATACCATTTCCTTGTGGAATCGCCATTGCCATGTAGAGCCCTTATAACTATTAGTAGTATTCTTGGATCGGTTACAACTTGGCAAGGACTTAGAACAACTGAAACATACTGGGGCAAGGCCGGTTTCCAAATTAAGGCCCATGCCGCCGCAGTGAGTGCCTGTACGTAGTGAAAGGAGTCTTTGTGAACAGAAGGCGTCCTTGCCAACGATGCCTTTGCCCATGGGGTTGTTTGTCATCATTATATTTGTTGTCACCTATGTCATCAGTGTCAACGTAGTTTTCAACGTGGTTTTCAACGTAGCCATCGTTGTTGTTATCGGTATTTTGGACGGCGATTATGTCGTCTACACTATATAGGCCTTTTTAGAAGTTATCACCAATGGTACAAAGAAGGATTTGTTTAATTTTTTTATTATTTTATATTAAAACAACAACATGCCATCTCTTTAACGTGTACATATCTCAATAGTCTGGCAATTCTCAAACAGAATGATAAATTGGTAACAATCTTCTTATAATAGATGATAAACTCTAAGAGAACCCCCTGAGGAGGATTTTGAAAGGAGTGGTTGGTTCAGATCTCACAGTTTCTGTGGAGATTTTTATTTTTTCTCTCTTTGAGAATGCTCTCCAGGTGACCTCTCTCTCGTGAAGACTCAGGACAAACCTTTTTAAGGGCTTTCTTGGTGCCTCTGATGACCTATGGCTCAGTGACCTTTCTCTTTTCTGTGACCGCGCTCGAGAGTGAGAGAAATCCCCGCTATCCTCTTCCTCAGAAACCACAGTCTCTTTAGTTTTTAATTCCTGCAACCATAAAAGAAGCCTCGCTTCTCTATCCCTGAGAGTCTTAGAGGAAAAAGTGCAACAGATCTAGCAATCTTTTAACTTGTGCGAAGGGTGTAAGCAGTGAATACACTCCTTGTGTAGGTCTTCTGA
This sequence comes from Triturus cristatus, assembly GCF_964204655.1. Taxonomy (NCBI): domain Eukaryota; kingdom Metazoa; phylum Chordata; class Amphibia; order Caudata; family Salamandridae; genus Triturus; species Triturus cristatus. Next base: position 774,415,582 of record NC_140595.1, on the reverse strand, counting down.
ATAACGTCTCTTTTTCCTACAAGTTCCACAAGGTCTGAAGAGGCCTTTCTTTGATGATTCAGACATCTTGAGTAGTTAGGTGCTCGTAGATGTAGTTTAAAGTTGTCTTTCTGGGTGATTATAACAGCTTTACATGAGTAAAACCCATGATAAATTGAGCAGACCTCCATGAGAATTTCTCCACAAATTGTGCAGTAGAATATCTGAGGGAAGAAGCCCCTGTGGGAAGTGTTCTAGAGGGTCCTGTTGCCTGATTGGCTGAAGTGTGGTTCCTTTTACATGATGTGGAGAAGTTATTCAAGTGGATATTTTATAGCCTTTTCAGGCTATGTGTAGTATACTATACTGCTTTTCTATTGTACAGTGGAACTCCCACTTCAACGACGGGGAATGATTCAAGCATGTGAATCTATGAAAGATCCAATGCAGGAGAAATATTCTAATTTTGGGCTGCAAAAGCCTGCTAATAGGTGGTGAGGCAGAATGAGATGCCAAAAGAACAAGTTACTTACCTTCGGTAACGCCTTTTCTGGTGGATACAGTATCTGCCTGTGGATTCCTCACCTTGTGAATATGCCCTGCGCCAGCAACATTTGGAAAATTTTGTAGATTTCCACGCCGACGAGGATGACGTCACAGAAGCACGGCTCCGCTCGCGGCTCCGCTGACGTCACTGGATACATAAGAGGACCTCGTCGGCATGATGACGTCAGTTCTGCCCTTTTTTCCGTGCCTTCGAGGCACACGGACGGACTGACAGCAATATATATACAGTATACACAGTACATAATACACAAAACAACACACCCAGTGTGAAGATAATACAGGAAGGCAAAATAAATAGCACCCTTCCTTTGACAGTAATAAATGAATTTTGAAACATCATCACTATTGTAGGTATACAAGGGTGGACAACGGAGAGGCGGGTGGGTCAGTGAGGAATCCACAGGCAGATACTGTATCCACCAGAAAAAGCGTTACCGAAGGTAAGTAACTTGTTCTTCTGATGGATACATCTGCCAGTGGATTCCTCACCTTGTGAAAAGATTCCCACAGCAGTCCCACTCCCGGAGGAGGGTGTCCACCCTTCTATACCAGAAAGTCCTGAAGGACGGAACGAGCAAAGTGTCCGTCCCTCCTCACCTCGGAATCCAAGCAGTAATGCTTCGCAAAAGTGTGGAGGGAGGACTAAGTTGCCGCCCTACAAATGTCCTCCACAGGAACACCTCTAGATAAGGCAGATGTAGAAGACTTTGCCCTGGTAGAATGAGCCCTTATACCCTCTGGAGGTTCCTTACCGGCCAAAGAGTAACAAATCTTGATGCACAAGAAAATCCATCTGGAAAGGGTGCGCTTGTGCACCGCTCTGCCTTTCCTGCAGCCAACAAAGCCCACGAAGAGCTGGTCATTCACTCGAAAGTCTTTAGTCCTATCGAGGTAAAAGCTCACCGCCCTCTTAGGGTCCAAGCGGTGAAGCAGCGCCTCCTCCTTGGAAGGGTGAGGGGGAGGATAGAAGGTAGGAAGGGTAATGGACTACCCCAGATGGAAAGGAGTTACCACCTTAGGGAGAAAAGCTGGGGGTGTAGAACCTGCCCCTCCGACTGCGAGAGGAGGTCTGCCCTGAGAGGGACACGGAGCGGAGGGCATGAGGAGAGGTGGAGAAGATCTGTATACCACACCCTTCTTGGCCAATCCGGGGCAATCAATATGACTTGGGACTGGTCTTGGCAAATCTTCCTCAGAACCCAAGGAATCAAGGGTATGGGGAGGAAACGCATAAAGGAGATATGAGTCCCATCTCAACAGAAAAGCGTCCGCCAAAGCTCCCTGCATCGGATACTGGAGACTGCAGAAAGACGGGCAGTAAGCGTTCTCGTGGGTGGCAAATAGGTCCATCCGAAGAGATACCCACGTCCAAAAGACGTGACGAACCACCTCCGGATGAAGCCTCCACTCGTGGTCGGCCTAGAACTGCCAAGAGACTGTCTGCACGCACGTTCAGAACTCCGGCCAGATGATTTGCCATCAGACAAATTTGATGATCCTGAACCCAGGACCAGAGACGCAGAACCTCTCTGCAGAGACAATGCGACCCCACTCCTCCCTGCTTGTTGACATACCATAGTGTTGTCCGTCAGAACTTGAACTGAATGACCGCGAAGGGAAGGGAGGAAGGCCTTGAGCGCCAAACGTATCGGCTGGAGGGGTAATCTCCAACTCTGGTGACAAATCCAGGCCACTAGCCTCCTTCAACTCTTCAAACAAGTCATCAGACTCCATGAGCTCACCCTCTTCCATCTCGTCAATCTGTTACCTTTGTTCTTCCAGGACTCTTTGAGCTTCTCACCTGGACCTAATCCTCAGGACCGGCGTCGGCGGCGCCGCAACCGACTCCGACATCGCCGGAGCCGGCGTCGAACACGGATCCGAAGGAGCAGCTGGAGTCGAACGAGGTCGAGCTGGAGCCGGTGAAGATGGAAGCGGTGTCGATGTCCTCGGCGCCGGGAAATGCCAAGACGGCGTCGCCGGGAAAAAAGGCATAAATGGAGCATGAGCGTAGGCTTGAGGAACCCCCAGATTAAAAGCCATTGGACCCATGGAACCCGAAGGTGCCCCAGAGGGGTACATCGCTCTAGTGAAGACTCCATACATTGCATTCAAATAATGCGATGGGTCTTGTCCCGGGCCTGGAAAGGGGGGATATGGCTCAGATTGAGGCATGACCGGACCCGGGCCAATCGGCGCTGATGGTGGAGCCAGCGGAGTCGAAGTCTCATCAGGAGCCGGAGCTTCTTCAACTGGAGCCGGAGAATGTGCCGGAGTCGGAGATGGAGCCGGTGAGTGCTCCGGTGAAGCCGCAGGCGAGGTCAGGCAAACAGGAGATGCAGGGTTTAAGACAGGAGAGGGAGAAACATAGTCCTTACGACGTCGAGTAGGCGAAGTCGATCTTGGAGCCGCTTCTTTATCCGAACGGTGTCGAGAACCATGCCTCTTCTTCTTTTTATGCTTCTTGGACTTAGAGGCATGCCCCGACGTCGACTTCGATGCCGACCTCGACCTCGACCTCGATCTGGAGCATTTTCGACTTCTCTTCTCTTTTTTCATCCTTGCTATAAACAACTTGGCTTCTCTTTCTTTTAAGGCCTTAGTACTCATCTTTCGACAGCTAGAGCATCCCTCGACGTCGTGCTCCGACGACAGGCACCAGACACAGTCCTCGTGCGGATCTGTGATGGACATGTGCTTACCGCACTCCCTGCACGGCTTGAATCCGGACTTCTCTGTCGACATCTTTAAACAAGAAGCAAGAAGAAAGAGAAACACCAGCAGAAACACAAAGTAACTAGCCAAAGCTACGGAGAGTCCCAGAAAACCGTTAGCGTCGACGGCGCGCAAAAAAGGGAACTGACGTCATCACGCCGACGAGGTCCTCTTATGGATCCAGTGACGTCAGCGGAGCCGCAAGCGGAGCCATGCTTCTGTGACGTCGTCCTCGTCGGAGTGGAGAGCTACAAAAGTTTCCGAATGTTGCTGGTGCAGGGGATATTCACAAGGTGAGGAATCCACTGGCAGATGTATTCATCAGAAATGTAAGGTACATAAAGACAGTTACATTGTATCCAGGTTAGAGGGTCAAGGAAAAGCCTCTCCTTTGAGTAGATTCAAAATTAGGCATTATGAGCACGCTCTGTTATTATTTAAGATATTCATTTTTTTGTCCATTATTCTTCTCTCTTTTTGGGGCTGTGGTTGGAGGACAGCATTATATGCTGAGAGTGGGGTTCCAGTGTGGAGCTTGCCTTTGCTTCCTGTTTAGCTGTAAAGCTTTGAATGCTTGTGAGTGTTGAAAAGAATGTAATGTAATGTAATAGTCCATTTATAAAGCGCAACTGTCACTCCAAGGAGCATCATGGTGCTAAACGGAACCCAGAAATGGTGGAGCAAACTGTCAAGTGCTCCACAAGACTTACCTCTGCTTGTGCAGCGATTCCGCAGAGACGACAAGAGCGCCCGTCCCTGTACCCACCTGACCCTCGTGGACAGTAGAACCCAGCAGGGATGAGATGGACGCAGGGAAAGGAGCCTGAACAACAGCGGTAGGTAGGCGCGCAGGGTATCTCGGAGTGGCCTATAAACAGGGAAACTAAGGTCAGTGAAGAACCCCAACACACCGTAGACACACACACAGATATATTTCCTGTCCTAGACTCAGGGAACTCACCATACTGCGGTGACGAAGGTCGCAGCACGGCAGTTGTTCAGGTGAGGTGTGTAGGACAGGTTATGCAGCAAATCAAAATTCAGTGCTTTTGCACAAAGGTCAATGGTATTAAACGCAACTTCCCAATAACACTCCGGGAGGACGAATGCAATGTTAAACGCTGCTCCAGTGTAGAGAAAACAAAACATCAAGGCGCTTCTGCGCGAAAAGGCAAAAGGTCATCAAAGGCAAAATCATCAAGGGCAAAATCATCTAGGGTAAGGCAGAACTGGCGCGGTGCGCTGGCAAAATCATCAATGGCAAAAACATTCAGGGTAAATCAGAACTGGCGCAGTGCGCTGGCAAAATCATCAATGGCAAAAACCTTCAGGGTAAATCAGAACTGGCGCAGTGCGCTGGCAAAATCATCAATGGCAAAAACATTCAGGGTAAATCAGAACTGGCGCAGTGCGCTGGCAAAATCATCAATGGCAAAAACCTTCAGGGTAAATCAGAACTGGCGCAGTGCGCTGGCAAAATCATCAATGGCAAACAAAGAGGAGAACCCCTTCAAAGGAACTAAGTGTCACGGGAGGGGCAAGGGTTGGGGAACCTGATACCTGGAATGCTTTCCAGAGAGAGGACGTTGGTCGTTGCAGGTTTCCCGCGGGGATTGAAAGCGTTCGCTTTCCGCTGGTCAGCTTCGGGACGCTGTCTCGCGCTCGGGGAATCCAAAGGAATACGAAGCGCCGAGCCGGCGGGAAACGCGGTGTTTAAGCGTTTCCCCCGGAAGCGCTTCTCTGACCCTTGCGCTGAACGAACGACTAGACCGGTCCTCGACTTCTACCCGGAAGTGAGTATTCCGGGTCGTATCTGTGTGCGTGTCTGCAGTGGCGAGGAACGGCAAGCGCCGTAACGTGACAGAACCCCCCCTCAAAACAGGTCCCCCCCCCATCCTCCCCAGGGGCTCAAAAAGGGACAGCAGGGCGAGGGCAGGAAGGATGACTTAGATGAAACGCACGGACCAGAGCAGGAGCATGGCGAACATGGGACAAAGGCTCCCAGGACCGCTCATCCGGGCCGTACCCTTTCCAATCGACTAGGTAGAATAACTTCCCCCTGGTGCGGCGAGAACCCAGGATGGCCCGGACTTCATACTCAACATGGTCCTCCACTACTACCGGAGAAGGAGGAGAGGGAGCCCCGCCACCAGGACGGACCGCCTGCAGAAGAGAGACGTGGAAGACGGGGTGGATCTTCATGTGCGGAGGGAGCGTAAGTCTCATAGCCACAGGATTGACCACCTTCTCAATGAAAAACGGGCCCACATACCGGGGTAACAGTTTCTTGGGACCATGCACGTTGAGATGTCTTATAGATAACCACACTCGGTCACCCAAGCGGTAATCGGGTTCTTTCTGCCTATGGGCGTCTGCATGCGCCTTGTAGGAGTCCTTCGCCTTGGCCAACTCAAACCGAGCTTGCTGCCAGATGGTGCGCAAGGAATCATGATAAGAACGTACTGACGGCAGGCAGCAATCCCGGGGTACTTCCCAGGCAGAGGTGCGGGGGTGACGGCCTTGGAGACAAAAGAAGGGAGACATGCCGATGGCCGAATGCCTACTGTTGTTGTACGCGTACTCAGCCATCCAGAGAACCTCGAACCAGTTTTTGTCGACCATAAGCAGCAAGCAACGGAGGTACTGTTCCATGGTGTGGTTAGTTCTTTCCGCCTGACCGTCCGTCTGTGGGTGGTACGCTGTGGACAAGCGTACGTCCATCTCGAGGATACTGCACACCTCTTTCCAAAAGCGGGACACGAATTGCGATCCCCGGTCTGTTATGACCACCGATGGGATGCCATGAAGGCGGACCACCTCTTGCACAAAGATCCCGGCCAGGTTCGCAGCCGTGGGCACCTTCAACAAAGGTACGAAATGCGCCATTTTGGAGAGATGGTCGACGATGGTGAGAATCGTGGTGTGCCCCGTCTTAGTGATAGGGAGTTCTACCACAAAATCCATGGAGACAGTGTGCCACGGATACGGTGGTACAGGAATGGGACGCAGAAGGCCCACCGGAGGTTCAGATGTGTTCTTACTCAAGAGACAGATGGTACAGCTCCTTACATGTTGTCTCGTGTCGGTAACCATGTTCGGCCACCAGAATTGTCTTTGCAGGAGCTCCAGTGTCTTATGGAAACCGGGATGGCTGGACAAAACGTGATCGTGACACAGGCGGACCGCCTCCTGCTGACTGGGCACCCCAGGTAGATACAGCCGTTCCCCATGAAACAGCAAACCATCCTTGTAGGACACTTCTTTGCGTCCTTCTGCCATACCCTCCGGGTCGACTTGCTTCGTGTCCCTCCGTACTTGCGATAAGAAGCCTGAAGACGTCACAACACCCTGGAAGTGTTTCTCGGCAATGATAGGAAGAGGCTCGGTGTTCTCGGCCTCCTCGTCAGTTTCCTCCAACCGCGAGAGGGCATCGGCTTTGGCGTTTTCTCTCCCTGGACGAAACGTGATCACGAAATCGTAGTCATTGAAGAAAAGGGTCCATCGGAGCTGTCGGGCGGTGAGGGCACGTGCTGACCGGAGAAACTGAAGGTTCCTGTGGTCCGTGTAGATGGTAACGGTGTGTTTGGCGTCTTTCAGGAAGTGGCGCCATTCCTCAAAAGCGGTCTTGATGGCAAGGAGTTCCCTGTCCGACACCGAATAGTTGCGTTCCGCTGGTTGGAGCTTCTTGGAATAGAATGCCACCGGATGCAGTAGACCAGTGTGGGTGCTCCGTTGAGACAGCACACCCCCAATGGCATCCTTAGAGGCATCCGCCTCCACTACGAAGGGCTGCTCGGTGTCGGGGTGCATCAGAACCGGGGCAACGGTGAAGCGTCTCTTCAGTTCTTGGAAGGCGTCGTCCGCCTTCTGATCCCAACAGAAGCGCACTCCTTTCCGTAACAACCGGGTAATCGGGGCTACCATCTCGGAGAAGCCCGTAATGAATCGGCGGTAGTAATTGGAAAAACCCAGGAACCGTTGTACCCCTTTAACGGACTCCGGGGGGGGCCAAGACAGGATGGCTTCCACCTTCTGGTTGTCCATTTGAATGCCCGCTGGAGTGATGACATGCCCCAGAAACTCGACAGTGGTGACGTGAAAGACGCTCTTTTCCAGCTTTACGTACAGACGGTGTCTACTCAGCTGCTGAAGGACAGAACGCACATGCTGCACGTGTTCTGCGATGGTCTGCGAATAGATCAAGATGTCGTCTATGTAGACAATGCAAAAGACGTCAATGAAGTCCCGTAACACCTCGTCGATAAAGTACTGGAACGCTGCGGGGGCGTTACAGAGTCCGAACGGCATGACCTGGTATTCGAATAAACCGAATTTTGTTCGGAAGGCAGTCTTCCATTCGTCGCCTTTTCGGACTCTGACTAGATGGTACGCACCCCGCAGGTCGAGCTTAGTATACACTGAGGCGTCTTTTACCTGTTCCAGGAGATTAGTAATCAAAGGCAGTGGGTAACGGTTTTTCACGGTGATGTTGTTCATCGCTCGGAAGTCAATGCATGTCCTCAGATCGCCCTCCTTCTTAGCTACGAAAAACAGAGGAGAGGAGACTGGAGACCTGGAATGACGAATGAATCCATTGTCCAAATACTCGTCCAAGTAGGAGCGAAGGTGGACGTTCTCTTTCTCCGTGAGAGAGTATATTCTGCTGCAAGGCAACGTGGAACCGGGAATCAGGTCTATCCGGCAATCGAACGAGCGATGCGGTGGCAAGGTGTTGGCTCCTTTTTTGTCGAACACGTCTGCTAGGTCCAGGTATTCCTTGGGCACAGCTGCTTGGGAAACCAACCCCATCCCCTGTAAAGGCATCGATCTCGCTTGTATGGAGCGTTTCCCGAGGAGGTGGTCTTTGGTATAACAGGAGTCACAACAATGCTCCGAGTCCAAGTGGATGATTCTGGACACCCAATCGACGCGAGGATTGTGCTTTACCAACCACGGCAACCCCAATATCACCTTGAATTGAGGAGCATCGATGACGTCAAGGCTGATGACTTCGGCGTGCTGATTGATAAAGGACATAGTCATGTTCTCGGTGTGGTGCCTGATAGGGCCGGATGTTAGGTCTGTTCCATCAACTGCCTTGACGGTCTCGGGTTGGGCCTTTGATATTGTGGTTATGCCTAAGGCACGTGAGAATGCGGTGTCTATGAAACAGCCTGTAGCACCGGAGTCCAACATAGCCGTTACTTGCCAGGTTCTGCCTTCCTGGTTTTGTAAGGAAACATCCATCCCTATATGGTGAGTACCGTCGAATACAGCAGGGATCGCGGCATTGCCATATGAAGAACCCAGAGGACGGATCCCCTTATCTACTGGGTTGTCTCGTTTCCCGCCTTCTCCGTTTTGGTGATGGGCAACGCGAACGGCCTCCCGCTCCGGGGCTTCGTGGGCTTCACCGGGCATTCCCTGACGAAGTGTCCGCTTTTACCGCAGTACAGGCATTGATTCTGTTTCCTCCGTCGTTCCCTTTCCTGACTTGACAAAGGACCTCTGATGCCCCCGTTTTGCATAGGTTCAGTTGCTTCGCTCTGGGGACCGAGCTCTTCCTTAGTCTTCCGGGTCTCCTTCTCCCCCATGGACAGGAAGCAGTTGTCGCTGCTTCGTCCTTTATCTGTCCTTCTTTCCTGCAAACGAAAGTTCATCTTCACCACCAGATCGATGAAGGGGCCGATTTCCTCGGGTGGGTTGGGGAACTGTGAAATGAGGTCCTTTAGTTCATCTCGTAATCCCCGATAAAACACCGACACCTTTTTGTCCTCAGGCCACTGGGACTCAATCACCAGTCTACTAAATGTGGTTATGTAGTGAAGGAGATCTTGGTTGCCTTGCTTGAGGCTGAGTAACGCGTTATCAGCGGCTTGCACGAAGGTGTGCCGAGCGAACATACGTCGCATAGCTTCCTTAAAGGTCGGCAGGTGGTGCAGCATGGGGTCGTCGTGTTCAACCAACGCTATCGACCACTGAGCGGCGTCTCCGCCCATGTACGACAGGATGTAGGCTACTTTAGATGCATCGTCAGGAAAGGCAGTATTCCTGGCCATAAAATGCAGGTGGCATTGATGGATAAAGATGCCGTACTTGGTACTGTCGCCATAGAACCGTTCCGGTGGTGCCAGCTGTACTGGATGAGGAGTGATAACTTGAACTGCAGGGTTCGGGTTGCTGGCAGCGGAGGGCCCCCCAAACGTAAACGTCGGCGGTCGTAATATTCCGTCCTGCATGCCCCTGTGGCTCGGGGTGGTTCCCCAAGGGGTGGCGACCTCTGTTGACATCTGGCCCTGTAGGGTAGTCATGTCGTGACGTAAGCTGAGGTTTTCTGCCTGTATGGCAGTTAGCATGGAGGCAATGTCTTGCAAGGTGACCTCTGGGTCGCCCATGTCGTCTGGGCAGAATGGTAAACGTGGGCTTCGTATTCTGTCAAGTGCTCCACAAGACTTACCTCTGCTTGTGCAGCGATTCCGCAGAGACGACAAGAGCGCCCGTCCCTGTACCCACCTGACCCTCGTGGACAGTAGAACCCAGCAGGGATGAGATGGACGCAGGGAAAGGAGCCTGAACAACAGCGGTAGGTAGGCGCGCAGGGTATCTCGGAGTGGCCTATAAACAGGGAAACTAAGGTCAGTGAAGAACCCCAACACACCGTAGACACACACACAGATATATTTCCTGTCCTAGACTCAGGGAACTCACCATACTGCGGTGACGAAGGTCGCAGCACGGCAGTTGTTCAGGTGAGGTGTGTAGGACAGGTTATGCAGCAAATCAAAATTCAGTGCTTTTGCACAAAGGTCAATGGTATTAAACGCAACTTCCCAATAACACTCCGGGAGGACGAATGCAATGTTAAACGCTGCTCCAGTGTAGAGAAAACAAAACATCAAGGCGCTTCTGCGCGAAAAGGCAAAAGGTCATCAAAGGCAAAATCATCAAGGGCAAAATCATCTAGGGTAAGGCAGAACTGGCGCGGTGCGCTGGCAAAATCATCAATGGCAAAAACATTCAGGGTAAATCAGAACTGGCGCAGTGCGCTGGCAAAATCATCAATGGCAAAAACCTTCAGGGTAAATCAGAACTGGCGCAGTGCGCTGGCAAAATCATCAATGGCAAAAACATTCAGGGTAAATCAGAACTGGCGCAGTGCGCTGGCAAAATCATCAATGGCAAAAACCTTCAGGGTAAATCAGAACTGGCGCAGTGCGCTGGCAAAATCATCAATGGCAAACAAAGAGGAGAACCCCTTCAAAGGAACTAAGTGTCACGGGAGGGGCAAGGGTTGGGGAACCTGATACCTGGAATGCTTTCCAGAGAGAGGACGTTGGTCGTTGCAGGTTTCCCGCGGGGATTGAAAGCGTTCGCTTTCCGCTGGTCAGCTTCGGGACGCTGTCTCGCGCTCGGGGAATCCAAAGGAATACGAAGCGCCGAGCCGGCGGGAAACGCGGTGTTTAAGCGTTTCCCCCGGAAGCGCTTCTCTGACCCTTGCGCTGAACGAACGACTAGACCGGTCCTCGACTTCTACCCGGAAGTGAGTATTCCGGGTCGTATCTGTGTGCGTGTCTGCAGTGGCGAGGAACGGCAAGCGCCGTAACGTGACACAAACTGGTTAACTGCCATCGATAAAGACAAGGGATCAGATCAGTGTTTTGCAGAGAGTGTCTGATGCAGTAAAAATTCAAGTTTCTAGGGCCTTCCTAAAAGGGGTCTCAGTTGTGATCTGTCGAAGCTGAGGGGGAAGTTTATTCCATGCCTTTGAGCCTATTGATATAATCGATTTTCCACCCTTCGATACCAATCTAAAAACTGGCATTTTCAGCAGATTTGCATTTGATGATCTTAAATTACGGGTGGGAGTGTAGCGCATAAACCTTACTAGGAGATAATGAGGGCCCAAAGGATGAAAAGCCCTAAATGTAATGATGAGGACCTTAAAAAGGACACGTTTATGAATTGGCAGCCAGTGGAGTATTTCCAGAGCTGTTGATGCAGATGACCTCCTGTGCCACTTCAGCACTAGACGTGCTGCGGCGTGTTGGACCATTTGAAGCTTGTGAAGGACCGATTTGTTGGTACCCGCATAGAGGCTGTTAAATAGTCCAATCTGGACGTAATAAGAGCAACGGCAACTGGGGAGCAGATCAAAAAATGTCTTTAGGCTTTTTATGATGTGAAAACAGGTGCCGGCAACTGCCAACGATTGTTCGGCATTGAATTTTGTGGAGGACCTTCCCCTTCTGCTTCGACAGATCCTCCCGAAGAGGCAGTCGGATCGGGGGATCCACGCTCATACTGAGTAGCTCGGGATACCAAACTCTTCGAGCCCAGTCCGGGGCCACAAGAATGACTTGGCCCCGGTCGGGCCTGATCTTCAGCACGCAGGGTAGAACTGGTATAGGCGGAAAGGCGTACAATAGATCGCAACTCCACTCATGACAAAAAGCGTCGCTGAGCGAGTGCCGCCTTGGAAATTTCAACGCGCAGAACTGCTGACATTGTACTTTCTCTTCAGTGGCGAATAGATCTAACCAAGGCTCTTCCCACTGTTGAAAGAGACCTTGCGCCACCTCCGAGTAAAGACGCCATTCGTGATCCATCATGCACCTTCGGTCGAGCTTGTCCGCCCTGCCAAGTGTTGAACCGCCAAGGAAATGCCTTGACCTTCTAGCCATGTCCAGAGACGCAGAGCCTCCTGACATAGCATCCGCGACCCCACCCCGCCTTGCTTGTTGCAGTACCACATGGCGGTGGTGTTGTCTGTGAACACCTGCACTACTCTCCCCTTGACAGAGGGAAGGAATGCCTTCAGTGCAAGTAGGTTCGCCCTGAGCTCGAGAAGGTTGATATGGAGCCTGGACTCCGCCGAAGACCAGAGGCCTCTGATCTCCGCCTCTCCCATGTGGCCGCCCCACCCCAGGAGGGACACATCCGTCACCACTGTGTGCCCCGGTTGGGGAAGGGAGATTGATCTGCCGCTGACCCAATGCTGGTTCGTCAGCCACCACGGCAACTGCTGTGCAGTACCCTCCGAGATCTGGACGTACTCAGACAGGTCCCCTTGATGCTGCGCCCACTGGAACTTCAGGTCCCACTGCAGAGCCCGCATATGGCATGATTGGTCAGCAGGATGCAGGAGGCCATGAGGACCAGCAGCCTTATGGTCATCCTGACCAAAACCCAGGACAAGGGACGAAAGATCGGAATCTTAGCCCGAATGTCCTGGACTCGCTGTTCGGGAAGATAAACCCGAAACTGTTCTGTATCCAGAACCGCTCCGATAAAGAGGAGCTTCTGAGAGGGAATCAGGTGCGACTTTGGCACATTGATGGAGAACCCCAGCAAGTGCAGGTGGTCAGCCATCGTCTGGAGGTGGTAGACGACTGCTTGGGGCGAGCCCGCCTTCAACAGCCAATCGTCTAGATAGGGGAAGACTGAAACCCCTGATCTGCGCAGATGAGCTGCGACTACCGCCATCGCTTTCGTGAAAACCCGAGGGGCACTGGTAAGGCCAAAAGGGAGCACGGTGAACTGAAAGTGCTTGTGGCCTACCGTGAACAGCAGGTAACGTTGGTGGGCCGGCAGGACGCGGATATGAAAATTAGCATCCTGCAAGTCCAACGCTACCATCCAGTTTTGCGGGTCTAGGGCAGACAAGACCTGAGCAAGTGGGAGCATCTTGAACTTCTCCTTCCGGAGGAAGCGATTGAGGTTCCGAAGGTCTAAGATACGACGCAGGCCCTTGTCCTTCTTTGGAACCAAGAAGTAGTGGGAGTAAGAACCACGACCTACTTCTGGCGTCGGAACGCGCTCAATGGCCCCCTTGGTCAAGTGGGCCGCAACTTCCTGCTCGAGAAGTACCAAGTGATCCCCCGACATGCGGTGGTACTGAGGTGGCATAGCTGGAGGGGTAGTCTCGAAGGGGAGGGAGTAGCCCCTTCGGACCATATGTAAAACCCACCTGTCTGAAGTGATGGTGTGCCAGTGGGGGAGGTGATGCTACCCACTGGCGTTTGGTGGGCCTGAAACACCGGACTAGGAAGATTTGGAGGCAGTGGCGGCAGGGGTGGTGGTGGACTGACCCGCCCGCTGGCTCCGTGACCCAACTAGGCGGGTCCCACATCCGTGGCTGCGCTGAGACTGTTGCTGCATAGGCCTGTCGCTCATAAACGAACGTGCTGGATCGCCCCTTCCTTGGCCACGAAAGGAGCGAAAAGCAGAAGTCGAAGGAGTGCGCGTGACCGAAAGGCCCAAGGACTTGGCCGTAGCCCACGAGTCCTTAAAATGCCCCAACGCGCTATCTGCCTTATCGCCAAAAAGGTGAGTGCCATCAAAGGGCATGTCCATCAGAGTGTTCTGGACATCCCCTGAAAAGCCAGTCGTACTCAGCCAGGCGTAATGGTGTAGCGCCACTGTCATGGAAATCGCTCTGCCCAGCGAGTCGGCGGTGTCAAGGCCACAACGAATCGTGAACTTGGCTGCGTCTCTCCCTACTGCAATAGCTTGAGACAGCACCGTCCGGGCCTCCTACAGACACTGAGGCAGCACCTGTGCACCGTATCCCACACAGCGTGGGAATAATGGCCCAAGAGGCATGCGGTGTCCACAGACCGCAACCCTGAACTGGCGGAAGAGAATATCTTCTTCCCAATGTTCTCCAGTTTCTTGGATTTCCTGTCTGGAGGTGCGGAAGGGAATTTGCTGGGGGACGCAGAGGCTTGGACAACCAAGCTCTCAGGGATAGGATGTTGGGAGAGGAAAATGGGGTTGCCTGGGGCCGGGCGATGGCGTTGGGCCACGGTCCTATCCACAGGAGCCCCTGTGTTGGGCCTGAACCAGGTGCCCAAAAGAACATCTGAAAGTGCGTCATCGAAGGGCAGCAGCAGCTCCGCAGAGTTAGAAACTGGCCAAAGCACTTCTGTCAGGAGGTTAGTCCTGACGCCCACTGTAGGGAGCTTGAGGTTGAGAGCCTCGGCCGCCCTACGCAACACCTCTGAATAAGTACCACCCTCCTCCGTAGCCATGGTAGAAGGAGACAGTGCGCCAGGTTCTGGAGAAAAATCCAGTCCACCTTCGTCCTCCAAATCCTCTTCCGAGTCCAGCTCTAACTCGCATTGAGCTGTGAGGGGGTCCTCAGACCCCTCCCAGTCCTCCTCGTCCTCTATAACCTGCGAAGCAGGTGGGAAAGGAGGTGGGTGGATAAAGGGATAGAAATTCCCCATCGACATCAGAATCGGTCGACACCCCTCCGGCACCGTGTCCACTTGGGGAAGGAAGCCGGGTACAGCATCGGCCGGGCGGCTGGCACGCCGATGGAGGTCGTATGAGGCCAATCGGCATCGGCTGTGATCCAGGCATGGACCACAGGGGTCTCGAGGCGCCGAGGCCGGCGCCGTCGATGACGGCGGGGCCGGCGACGAAGGAAGGCGAGGATCCCTGGTCGGGCCCGCGGGCCCCGAAATTGCCGGCAGGGCCCGACGGGCCAAGTAGACAGGCCATAGCAGACAAGAATTCCTGCAGCTGGGCCAGAGTCGGGTAGGCCGTTGGCAACTGTCTAGGCGCCTCTGCACCCTCAACCGTGTCGCACGACAGGTTAGGGAAAGGTGAAGAGCGACGCCGCTTTGTCATACCTGACCCCGAGTGCAAAGACTTCGTTGAACGATGGTGGCGGCTCCACGACCGGTCCCTCGACCTCCCATGGGACCGGGACCTTGAACGGCACGGAGCCGACTCCTGGGCCTCAAGCAACTTTTGGGACCGCTCCCGCAAAGTTTTCGGAGCCGTGACCTGGCAGTCGGGGCACGACGAGGGGTCGTGGTCGCGCCCCAGGCAGTAGAGACACTCGCGGTGTGGGTCCGTCACCGACATCATGCGGGGACAAGCCTCGCAGGACTTAAAACCAGGCATCCCTATACACCAGGAGTCAGAGACTCAAAAGAACAGAGACAAAAAGTCTCAAAAAGCTCAGTCAAAAATTGGGGGTACCGCTCTCTCCGGATCTGCGCTTGCTGGCGCGGAAAGAGAAGAACTGACGTCAGCGTGCGTGGGCACGTCTAAGTAGCTGCAGCGATGTCTTCTCGGTGACTACGAAACCACCAACGTACATGGAGCCGCACAACGACTCCTACCGACGCACAGGGGTACTGCTGATGAAAACTTTCCGGACCAGTCTGACGCCTAGGGGTAATTCTAAGGTAAGGAATCTATCACTAACGTGTCTCTTTCAGATAGCCTGGCGCGATTCTTCCAGGGTTATTGGTTTGAAGGTTTTCATACCTGCTCTGTCAGTGTCTGCAGAGATTTCAATACTAGTACAAGCAAGACTAGGAATAGGAAAGTCTTTTTGTAATATTTGTACTTTCTGTTTAAAAAAATCTGCTATGTTGTTACAGAGACGCGGAAAGGGTGGGATTTCTTGTTGCAAGATATTAGGATTCGTGAATGAGTAAACAATTTTGAAAAACGCTTTTTGGTTGCAGTTGGAGGTTTTAATAAACTCAGTGTAATAAGCTTTCTTGGTGGTTTTAATCAGGGCGTGATATTTTTTGAGGGCTACTTAGAAATTCCTTAGCTCTGTCTAGTCATAGTTCCTGCGCCATCTGAGTTCAAGGGACCTGATGTGACTTTGCATTTCTTTCAGAGGTAGCGAGTACCACGGGGCTGAAGGCTTTTTATTTGGGCTGCCGTGATTTCAGGCCGGAGGTACCAAGCGATTTCTCAAGGTGAGTATCCACTGTTCAAAAAGCTGGTTGTCTGTTACCGGGTCTCCTGACAGGATGGGTCTACACACCCATGCCTCTGGGAGGAGGTCAGGGTGTGCTATCAATTCCTTCCACTTGGGCCTGTCCTGTTGGTGTGTCCTGGTGCACTCCTTTACAAGGGGCCTATCTCTTACCAAGATCTCAAATAGGATGAATTTGTGACTGGTCCATGTGTGTTCAACTGGAGGCTTAACTATAAGGGTTTCTAAGTTGGAACAAATGCAATCCAACTTATGGCCAGCATTGTGGGTGGCAATTAGGGATCGTTGTGTTAGGCTGAATATGTCCATTGTCTCCTTGAAGCAGGTTGCCCCGGAGTTATTATGTGAGTCAAGGTGGATATTGACATCGCCTAGCAGAGTGAAGTTCGAAAATCTGAGGGCCAGTGCACTTACCACATCTCCAATATTGACCTTATGGGGTCCCGGTGGGCGATAGAGTAAAACTCCTGTAAACGCGAAGGAATCATGTAATTGAAGAACCACTAATAGGTTGTGGCTTTACATGAAATGATAAAATTAGAGTTAGAAAATATATTCATGAGTGGGTAATTTCTAAGACTGCAGCTTTTTTTTCTTCCAAACATTTACATTTTCATGGAAGCAAACATACAAAGCCCCATTGGCCAGAACTCTTAAAAAGCAAGGCACATGTATCATTTCTTTTTCTTATCAGAGATAAATATGCATTGTCGGGATATAGAAGCATGCTATATAGTTAGCAACACCAAGCAGTACCAACAGTCTCATTTTCATCACACCACCTGTAAGTTGTCAATGCCAACACCCTTATCGCTCAGAGATGGAATTGCACCCCTTTGATCCATACGCAAAACTATTATGTCTCCACTCCCACGGTGTTGATACGTTGCACCAAAAGAAAGTTTTATTTGCACTAATTTTGATCTTGCTGTAGAATAAAATAGTTTCTTTGAGAACCCCAGATATCTCGGGGTATAGACTGGGCACCTGCATCATGGCGAAGTCTCACACCATGATTTCGCAGGGAGCGGACTCTTTTAACCATTCCCATGTTTTTGGTAAGAGACCTTTCATCCAAGTGTTTAACAGATAGCATTTTGTAAGAAGGATTAGTATTGACACCAGTCATCTGGACGACCAGGAGAGAGATTTGACATCACAAAAGCAATAGATTGGGGGAGCTCTCTATAAGGTTCTCCACTGCCTCTCCAATAATTGTCGCCACCTTCCTCCAGTGTGCAGACACCCGTGGGCAGTCCCACGCTAGTGGAAAGAGCCCGCTGAAGTACATCCACATCTTGTGCAACCGGCAGGTCACTCTGTGTCTATCTTACGTAGGAAGCTGGGGGGGGGGGGGGGGAGTCAAAAAGTCTGTTGATAAATTTAAAATGAATTATTTTGTGTCTGTTATTAATCAATACTCTCTTAGATTTCACACAGCAATATTTGCACCCTGCTGGATGGATCTCTTTACCAAGGTCAGCTTCTCATTTGACTAGTTTGCTGTAGCGAAGGGTATAGTTTCAGTATATAGTCTAGACAGCCAGGATATCCAGCCCCTATTCTGCAGGTATTTGAGCATCTGCGTGAGTGGAATAAAATGTGGGTGCTCATTTGGAAAGAAGGGTCAAACTAGTAAGTCACATACAGGGATTGAGCAGCATGGTAATAGCGTTCCATTTCCGGGACTTGAAAGCCACCTTTCTCACATGGAAGCATAAGGGTATCGCATCTGAATTTGGGAGTCCAAACAACGCCCCATACCAACCAAGTAAGTTGTGCCTGCAGTCTCCCAAAAAAGGATTTTCACAGCAGAATGGATATGTTATTAAAAAAATTATAGAAATTGAGGGAGTACCAATATTTTAATATTGGCTATCCAGCCTGCCATGCATAGCAGCAAAGCAATCCATTTCTTCACTCTATTGGCTGATTTTTCCATGGCCGGGCCACAGTTGTCTTGTAAGACCCAATGTTTCTTTCTATTTATCTGTATACCTAAATATCTGATCGACCCATCACACCACTGCATCGGGCAATCCAGGTGTGGTTTCATCGAAGCTTCTGTTATTTGTAATAGAAATGGTACCAAATTTGATAATTTCATTAATTATTGGCATAAGGTTGACATCAGGGTTTTTAACAAATATTAGGATGATGTCAGCTTATAACAATAATACTTGTTTATATGGCAATGCAATGCCACTGTTCAGGTGGTGGTCATGCATGCAAGAGCTCCATGGCTAGCATAAAGAGGAGTGGTGAAAGCGGTCAGCCCTGCCGCGTACATCTAAAAATACAGAATGCTGCTGATGGGCAGCCATTAATGGTGAGATTTGTCATGGTTTCAGTGCATAAAATCTTGATGAGCTATAGAATGTTGACGCTGAACCCCAACTTACATAAGATCCACTGCAAGTTAAACACCTTCTCTGCATCTGGAAAAACTGACAAAGCGTTGACCTCAGTGTGGATATGGAACATGGGGCATACAATAGTCTGATTATTAAAGGTGGCTGTGCCCAATACAAAATCAATTCACTCTGGTAATACCAGTCCTCTCATCAGTGGATTGAGTCTATTTTGTACCACACAGGTTTGAGTCTCGTTGTTGAGGTTGGTAGGATCCAATCTTGGGGATCTTTACCAGGTTTTAAGATAATTGTTATCAACGCCTCTTTTACCATGGGGGATAGCTGTCCTTCGTTCATTAGACAGCACCCTGCTACCCAATAGGTGCTATGGGAGTGATGAGAGATACAACACTCAGAATGAGAGAGAACTGTCTGGAGCAGACCAGGTGTGTCAATGATAAGCAGCATTAAAAATATATATTGATAAACAAGAGGTTGGGCAGTCAAGGAGGGAGTTCTGTTTATTACAAATATGACGCATATTCAGCAAAGACTGCATGCAGTATAGAAATACAGCTTTTTGGAATTAATGTTTTAATGCAATCCAAACAAGTTATCTACAAGGATCTAACAGAATGTGCACATGAATTTCAATTGGATGAGTGGAGAAGTTGGGTGTCACAGGCAGCTCATATTTAGCAGACATCAACTACAGTAGACGTGTTTCGTCACTAATACTTTTTCAAGGCTATGATGTTCTAATTGCGTATTGGGAGAAAGTTCTAGTTTGCTGTACTGTTAAGGGCACAGAATTGGATTGATTACATTTACATATATGAATTTTATGGTAGAGATCAACGTTCAATGATGTTTACTTACAAGATGGCTGTACAAGCCTAAGTAAACAGTTATAAGGATACTCATTAACACTTGGATTTGACCAGTATTGGCTGTATCTTATATGGATTTGCCATTGAACACTGTCTGCTACCACTTAAAATATATATAGTTTATTTCAATTCATTTTTATTTTACCAGACTTGCAGTAACCATCGCAGACCAAGATGAAAGACTGCATGAAAAAAAAGCTTGTTTTCTGGAGTCCTTTATTTATGATCTAGTGCCAATGATGTGTAGGATTCTGAATATTGTGGAAACAAAACTATGTTGCACTGGTCCATAATTGAAGTTTCCATACCAAATAATTGGTTTTCTGCAGTAGAAGAAGCTAACCTTGAATCCACACTGACTTCGAAGGGGAGGAAATTGATATGAAGACTCCATACTCATTTCCGAATAAAAATGTAATGTGTTATAAACACATTCTTAGACAACCTCTGAATCACATGAACCTGGGTTAGTATAAATGTGTGTTTCCTTGGATTAAAAGATAAATCAGTTTATCCCCTTAAAGGGTGATTTCTGGTTGAGAAGAATGGCGCACACTCAACCTCAAATTGGCGAAGGAGTTGACACCAACATGGGTATTTTTACTTTCAATCTGGTAGGCAAAACCTTCCACAATATAGTTATTAATTTTATAACAGTTTTCAATAGTCTACTGCAATTTGGAGTATTAGTGATCCACCCAGACAGTGTTACATCAATATATAGATAGAAAACAAAGAAGCAAAGAAAACAAATTAGTTGATAAGGAATCACAATATCTTCCAAAGATCAAATTACTCCACGCAAAGATGGAAAACATACATTTTTAGTCGTTTTCTAAAAAAACAAGGATGATGGGTGAGTTCTTTTTTGTGATAATAGAAAGTTGTAGCATCAGGGAAAGATTGTTTCAAAAACTTTGGGAGGTTTTGAAATTTGAATCTTTAAGATGGAATTAATCATTGATCGAACACGCTGTGTCCACCAAAGATGGAATTCAGGTTAGCCACATCTGGCCATATTTCCTGGTGGAGCACTTTACAGGTGAGAAAAACATTTTTATCCTAAAGACAGACTGCATTACAGTATGACATATAATCTTGGCTCACAATGGATAAGGTTGTGTGGAACAGATGACAGGATTTACGGTGTGATACTTGATCGAGTAAAAATACATCGTCAGTCTTTTTCAAATGGCATTTCGATTGTGAGGCCGCGTTTTGAGTAATGGTCATATTTCTTGTTGTAGATTATTCTACTTTTCTAAAAGTGGAGTCTGAAAGTTACTGGAGACCGCCTTATGAAGGTGGGGTGTCAGTCCCTTTTATAGTGAGTACCAGTCCTGAGTTGTTGTTTTAAAATATTCTTGGTGGCATTTGGCACATTTGTGGGATGCATTAGAGCAATCAATCAATCAATCACTGGTAAAGCGCGATACTCATCCGTGAGGGTCTCAAGACGCTGAGGAGGGGGGGGGAGCAGCTACTGATTGAACAGCCAGGTCTTGAGGAGTATCCTGGCGTTCAGCAGGTCCTGGGTCTGTCGTAGGTGGGTGGAGAGGGTGTTCCATGTCTTGGGGACGAGGTGGGAGAATGATCTGCCGCCGGCGGTCACTCTGCGGATGCGTGGGACAGTGGCTAGGGTGAGGTCAGCGGAGCGGAGCTGGCGGTTCGGGGTGTAGAAGTCGAGTCGGTCATCGAGGTATGCTGGTCCAGTGTTGTGGAGTGCCTTGTGAGCATGGGTGAGGAGCATGAAGGTGATCCTCTTGTTGACGGGGAGCCAGTGCAGGTCCCTCAGGTGGGCGGTGAATATGGCTGTGGCAGGGGATGTCGAGGATGAGGCGTGCAGAGGCGTTCTGTATGCATTGGAGTCTCTTCTGGAGTTTGGCCGTGGCTCCCGCGTAGAGGGCGTTGCCGTAGTCCAGCTTGCTGGTGACGAGCTTGCTGGTGACAAGGGCCGGGGTGACCGTTCTTCTGGCTCAGGTAGGGATCCATTTGTAGATCTTGTGAAGCATGTGGAGGGTGTTAAAGCAGGAGGAAGGCACAGCGTTGACTTGTTGGGTCATTGACGGAGAGGAGTCCAGGATGAACCCCAGGTTGCGTGCGTGGTTGGTGGGTGTTGGTGCAGCTCCCAGCGAGGCCGGCCACCAGGGGTGGAGCCAAGGATGAGGACCTCTGTCTTGTCAGAGTTCAGTTTCAGGTGGCTGCTCTTCATCCACTCGGCGACGGCCTTCATCCCTTCGTGGAAGTTGGTTTTGGCGGTGGCGGGGTCTTTGGTGAGGGAGAGGATCAGCTGGGTGTCGTCGGCGTGTGAGACTATGTTGAGGTTGTGTGATCGGATGATGTTGGCGAGCAATGTCATGTAGACGTTGAAGAGGATTGGGCTGAGGGATGATCCTTGGGGTACGCCGCAGGTGATCTTGGTGGCTTCGGATCGGAATGGAGGGAGGCGGACTCTCTGGGTTCTGTGGGTGAGGAAGGAAGTGATCCAGTCCAGGGCTTTGTCGCGGATCTCTGCGTTGTAGAGGCGTGTGCGAAGGGTGTGGTGGTAGACGGTGTCGAAGGCGGCCGAGAGGTCCAGGTGGATGAGGGCCGCAGTTTTCTCCGTTGTCCAGTAGGGCCCTGATGTCGTCAGTGGCGGCGATGAGGGCAGTTTCGGTGCTGTGGTTGCTGCGGAATCCGGATTTTGATGAGTCCAAAGTGTTGTTTTCTTCGAGGAATTGGGTCAGTTGTCTGTTGACTATCTTCTCGATAACCTTCGCCGGGAACGGGAGCAGGGAGATGTGTCGGAAGTTCTTGAGGTCCTTTGGGTCTGCCTTGGGTTTCTTGAGTAGGGCGTTGATCTCTGCATGTTTCCAGCTTTCAGGGAAGGTGGTGGTCTCGAATGAACTGTTGAAGATCTTACGGAGTTGGGGTGCGATGATGAAGCTCGCTTTGTTGAATATGTGGTGGGGGCAAGGGTCTGATGGTGAGCCGGAGTGGATGGAGTTCATGGTCTTGATGGTGTCTTCGTCGTTTGTGTGGTTCCAGGAGGTCAGGCAGCCAGTGTGACTGGGGGGAGGTGGGTCTGGGGTGTCGGCAGCTGTTGGAGAGGTCTGGGAGTTGAAGCTGTCGTCGATGTCTGTGATCTTGCGGTGGAAGAAGGTAGCCAGAGAGTCGCAGAGGTATTGTGATGGCGGGATGTCATTGGAGCTGGGGTTGGTGAGTTCCTTCACGATGTTGAAGAGATCTTTGCTGTTGTGAGCGTTGTTGTCGATGCGTTCCTTGAAGGAGGTCCTTTTGGCCGGTCGAATGAGTTGATGGTGTCTGCGGCTGGGGTTCTTAAGGGCTGCCTGGTTGTCCGGTGTTTGCTCGTGGTGCCATTTCTTCTCTAGTCTTCTGCAGGTCTGCTTGGATATCTGGAGATCGGCGGTGAACCAGATGGCTCTTCTGCCGGTGCATCTGTTTGAGGGGTTCTGGATCGGGGCGAGAGTGTTGGCGCAATCGTTCATGCATTGCCTGAGGTTGCAGGCGGCTGTGTCAGTGTCGTCAACTTGTGGGTTTCGGGCGGGGGGGTGGTTAGGTGGCCTTGTTCCAGCTGCGGTGGGGGATTCTTTGCTGGTGGTTGTGTGCGGCGGTTTTCATGAAGGATAAGTGGATGCAGCGGTGGTCGGTCCAGTTGAGTTCTGTGGTGTTTCTGACGGAGACGTGGCTGCTGGCGGAGACAATGGGGTCGAGCGTGTGTTCGGTGGAGTGGGTGGGTGTTGTGACGAGCTGTGTGAGGCCGAGGTTGGCGAGGTTGTCCAGTAGTATGGTGGAGTTGCTGTCGTTGGTTCTCGAGGTGGAAGTTGAGGACTCCGAGGAGGGTGTAATCTGTGAAGGCTAGGGCGTGCGAGCTGACGGCGTCTGTGATGGAGTCGATGAACTGTGCCCGGGGTCCGGGGGGTCTGTACACAAGGGTTCCTCTGAGGGTGGTGTTGGGATCGATGTGGATCTGGAAGTGCAGGTGTTCGGCGGTGCCGACGGTGTCCTCGGTGCTAGCTGAGATTCGGAGGGTATTTCTGTGGACGATGGCGATTCCTCCTCCCGGTCTGTTGGTGCGGTCCCTGCGGGTGATCTTATAGCCATCCGAGGTTGGCTATGGCCACGTCGGGCGCCGATGAGGTGTTCATCCAGGTCTCATTCAGGAACGCAAAGTCTGGGGAGGATGAGTCGAGCAGATCCCAGAGTTTGATGGCGTACCTGTGGACGGAGCGGGTGTTGAGCAGTATGCATCATAGGTGGCTGTTGCCTGCCTTGGTGGGGGGGGGGGGGGTAGGGTGTGCTTGTGTACGCTTGCTGGTGAAGCTTCAGTTTCGGCAGGAGAATGGTCCGTGGGTGTGCTTCGGGGTGGCCTGGAAGCAGGCGGTCGATCGGCCGGTGTTGAGAGCGTGGAGGTGGTTGGCGTCGTACCGGTGTCTGGTGTCGTGGTGTTCGCAGGGGCCTTGGGGTCTGGCGCTGGGCGTGGTCCAGGCGCGGAAGGGCACAGACGGGCTTGCCTTTGGCGTGCCAGCTGCGCGACCGCGCAGCGGTCGCCATATAAGTAGGGAAGGGGGAGGGGCTTGCGGCTGGGAGGCGGGAGCGGGGCATGACGTGGCGGGAAAATAACGCAGGAAAAGCGTTATGGGCAGCACAGAAAGGAATGGAATGGTTAGAAGTAGAAGTATAATGTGGGGAAGAAATAAAAAGGAAGGAACAGGTGAGAACAGAGGGAAAAAAACAATGACCAAGAGTGGGACCCAGCAGGGAGAAGGCTCGAACCCTGCCTAGTCTGGATGGAAATCGGGCGCTGTCAGGCGGAGCTGCAAGAGGGGAGCTGATCTCGGACAGAGGGTCAGGGGTCCAGCTCGCGCTCCCCGCAGCGGTCGCCATATAAGTAGGGGAGGGGCTTGCGGCTGGGAGGCGGGAGTGGGGCAGGAAGCGGCGGAAACAATAATGCAGGAAGAGCGTTATGGGCAGCACAGAAAGGAATGGAATGGGAGGGTTAGAAGTATAAGTATAATGTGGGGAAGAAGAAAAAAGGAAGGAATAGATGAGAAAAGAGGAAAAAAAAAACAATGACCAAGAGTGGGACCCAGCAGGGAGATGGCTCGAACCCTGCCTAGTCTGGATCGAAGTTGAGCGCTGTCAGGCGGAGCTGCGGGAGGGGAGCTGATCCCTGACCGAGAGCATAGAGGTATTGTAAACAGGATATACTGACAAATGCCTTTCAGGTAAAATAATCTGACCAGCGTATCTGTGCCAATAATTCAAGCCACATGAGGTAATTATGGTGTCTTTCCTGAGGTATTTTAGACCCACCATTGTACTTTGTAGATGGTAACATGCAATTTTTTGTTTATTTTTGCAGAGTGGATAGCAGTTCTGTGTCCTGAGGAGAACCCCATAAAAGATGTTGTAGTGGGTTTGAAATGCGCTTTGGCCAGTATTTGTGCGCCTACTATTAAAAATGATGATTTGAAAAAAGAGTGACACTGAAATCCAGGAAAATAACAAGTGTTGCAGTTAAAAACTAAACCTGGCCACAGAAGTCATGATTCGTCAGGGGTGCACTGTCCATACAAAAGAGAGCAGGCGGATTCATTGAAGTGTCTTGTATATGTATATATATATTACTCATTCATAGCTCTTGTTCTGGACATTGAAAAAATAAGAACTGACCTAATATTGTATTGTATTAGTGTTTTTTGGTGTATTGTTGTATTCACATTTATTTGTCCAGCCGTACTTGTAAGCCTACTGTTAAAAATTATTTGAAAAAAGAGTGACACTGAAATCCAGGGAATTAACAAGTGTTACAGTTAAAAACTCAATCTGGCCGCAGACATCGCGATTTGTCAGTGGTGCACTGTCCATACGAAAGATAGCAGTTGAATTAATTGAAGTGTCTTATAGATGTATATATATGTTACTAATTTTTAGCTCTTGTTCTGGACATTGAAAAATGTATTGTATTAGTGTTTTTTTGTGTATTGTTGTATTCACATTTATTTGTCTAAATGTTTTTTTGTTTGTATCCACTGTTGTGTATCAGTTGATGTTGGTGGGAGGGAAGAACATTTATGATCCAATTTTGCATTTGGTCCTCTGTGTGTGATGAAAAAACTAAAGCCTTTGTATGATGTTTTTAAAAGAATAAATGCTGATTCCTTTTATTGAATTTAGCGTCCATGAATTAATTGGAGATGAAAAGGATCAGTCTGTTTTGGCATTGTATGTTTGTGTACCAAAATGGATAAGTAGCATTACTGCTTACATTATAGTAGAAATTGTGGGCAGAATGACGTATACATGAATGACATCTACTTTGGTAATTGTACATTAATCAGGAAAGCAGAAGGCACTTTCTCGAAGTGCTAACAATGAGGCTGCTGCGAGTCAAGATAGGCAAAAGTTACTGGGTTAAAAACAAGAGGAGAACTGACCTTTGGAAATTATTATAAAGATGACCTTTGTTAAGGTACTCAATAACTGGTCTGGTGCACTGTAAAGAAAAGTAATCCAACAAACTAATTTAGGAATTCAGTGGTAGGAACTGTAAAAAAGTCAGGGTATTAACTGTGGAGCCACTACCTGAAATATAGGATAGATTTTGAAAAAGCCTCTTTCATAGAAACTAGCACCTTCCCGAAACAAATGTACACACGTCTTCTCTTTTCTCATGCATATCTCTTATTTTACTGCTAATGCTTTTGTGAGGCAATATAATGATATGAGTACTATGCAATACAAACAAGTTCCAATGAAGGCACTGACTCAGGTGTGTAAGTCTTTCTATCCTCTCTTTTTAGGTGCGTTCTGAACAGCTAAAGAGTGGGACTGGATGGGGTGTTCTGATATTGAAGTATTGATCTCAGGTATCTCCAGTACAGTTGAATTTGCATCACCACAACGGAAGAGGAGCTTAATCTCTACAATGTGGGATTGAGCTCTTTGGGTTATTTTTGCCTGCAGAGTCTGATTAACCCAAGGATGCTTTGCACTGTTCAATGGTGTTTTTGCCAACGGGGAATCCATGTGGGGTACTGATGGGACTGGGTCAGATGTGTACAGATTGAGCGGTAGTGCGGGAGGCCACAGCTCATGATTAGTGCTTTCCCTTCAAGAGTACTGACAAGTGTGTTTTTCTGAAGGTTTCCCCTATCAAGTGTGCAGTGACGCCTCCAAAAAACGGGGGTGGCCACCTACTTAGCTGTATCACCAGGTGAGGCTGATTTAAGTACCATAACCAGTAATACATTAATCCTTGCATGAGTGGCACACTTCACATCCAGTGACAAAGTCTAGGGTTTCTTTCGATACTGATGCCTTCTTTGACAATGGCAAGAGATTGTTTCATAGTGGTCTTTTATGAACTCTGCAACATCAAACTTAAGGACTCACCAGATGCTGGTGTCACAGGCACAGGGCAACTTGTGGATGTCAGCCACCAAGAAAGCATATCCGAAACCGGATTTAAAAAACACCAACCCTTCCAGACATATTAGAACAGAGGGAAAGAGCAGCACTACCCAAACAGAGGTGCCAGAGAAACAAAACCCTGCATCCTTAATAATACGGACAGAAAGGGAGGAATGGGTGTCATGTTTGGTGTTGTATACATACAAAGGGATGGAGGTGGCACACAGAGAAGGGAACATGAAGAAAATGACAACATTCATTTTTGAAGAGCCTTTTCTGCTTCCTGCCTATCATTACAGGAAACTCCCAACCACCTATGAACAAGACAAAGCAGGACACCAATGTAACTAGTAGTAGCACCATATTATTGAATCCTGGAAAGTATTTTAGTTGACGCACAATTTAAATGAAATATGACAAAAAGCACGAATGTCCAAATTGCACTTGTACATCCACCAAATATAGCAGATGCTAGGTGTAGAAAGACAGGTGGGTTGGTAGAAAAGAGAAAATGTGTGATAATTAAGGGCTTATGGCTAAAGGCAAATCACCTGGAGGAAAATGACAATTATCATAATGAGGAACAATCTTTATTATGATATGCAACAGGTAATGCCTTTGTTCTCACCTCAAGATACAGCCACTGCCTCTGCACAGTCAGGACCATTTCTATTACTTCCAGGATAAGAGACAGAGAACGCTCCCAGTGGTCCACATCACGCTCAAAGGCTTTGACAAAAACTGAGGCTTTCATGGTGGACAGATTCACCTGGTTATCATCCAAGGCTTGGAACACCTCCTCTGTCCCCCTGAATTAAGAGAAAAGAAGCATAGGCATTAATCATACCACATTTACTTTCCCCTTCTTGGTGAGAAAGGATAACAGAGATTTGTAGGAAGCTGGCTCTCTATATAAACATAACATAACGTGTATTTGTAAAGCGCACGTTCACCCCCAAAGGGGTATCTTGGCGCTGAATTAGAAAACAAGTTACTTACCTGTAACTTTGGTTTTCCAGTATTGGTAACTTTCATAGATTAAAAACACACCATATAGGGTCTGAGAGAATTTTATAGACTCAAAACGGATTAAATCCCTCTATTCTATTAATCACAAAACAATACGTATAATCCGTGGTCTACAATACTAGCTGCAAATCTAGATAGATTTCTAGAACAAAGTGCACCAAAATTGCTCTCAGGCTGAGTGTAACCAAAGAGGATCAAGCAAGAGTACAAAAATTAGTAAACCGAAAAGAAAAGGACCCATTCAGGATTGTTGGAATCCCATCATTCACCAAAGTGACTATTGTCATCATTTGGGGTTCCAACCAAACTCTCCTCTGTCCTCACTATTCATAGAGGAAAGCTGAGTGAGTTGTATCCTCTATTGGATCTTTTCAGAGGGAACAGAGAAAACATAGAGTGAAGTTAAAGCTTGTATTTGGCCTTTAGGGGTATTTCCAATTAGCAAAGTGCAGTGCAAAAAGAGGAAGAGTGCATAATTAAAATAGGATTTCCAAGAGAGAAAAACATTTTTTTGACATTTTATACTCTCTATTGCATTCCTAAGTAAAACCAGTGCAGAAAAAAAGCTGTTCAAAAGAGTTCACTGCTTAGTGACCATTTATAAGCAGTGAACTCTATGTTCTTTCCAGAGTGCGCTGGTCTAATTCCCACTCGTGGCTCACAGATTTGAGACGACTTAGCGTATCCGCCGTCTTGTTGAGGGCACCCGGAAGATGCTCCGCCGAAAGAGAGATCTCATGTTGTATAATCCACTCCCAAAGCTCCTGAGCTTGCCTTGGATAGCAGACGAGACCTTGTACCACCCTGCTTGTTCACATAATGCATGGCCGCCGTGTTGTCCATACGGACCAGGGCGGTGGATCATCGGATTCTTGGAAGGAAAGCCTGTAAAGCCAGACGAATCGCTCTGAGCTCCAACAGGTTGATGTGGAGAAGGCATTGCTCGGGCTCACCTGAAGGTCTTGTAAGACTGCTCCCCAGCCTTCTAGAGAGGCGTCTGTTTTAAGTATTAGAGGAGCTGGAGTGACTGTGAAGGTGAGCCCCAGCGAGATATTGTCTCTGATCGTCCACCAGGTGGCTGCGTCTTTCATAAGCTGATTTATCACTATTTTGTCACCGAAAGAGCCTTCTGCTTGGCGCCATTGCAAATCCAATTGCTCTTGGAGCAGGCGCATTCGTAGCCTGCAATGCGGAATTAAGGGAATGCAGGATGAGATCGATCCTAGAAGAGACATGTAAAGTCAAACAGACAGAGACAGTCTTGTTTGTAGCCAACTGGCGGAGGTTATCAGCTTTTTCTGCCTTTCTTCTGATGGAAACGCTTTACAACAAGTTGTGTCCAGAATAGCACCTAGAAACTTGGCCGACCTGGACGGGCAGAGGACTTACTTTACCTTGTTAAGCTGGAGTCCCAGGAGACTGAAGAGTTGAGTGCATCTTTCGACTGCTTCTGATGGTGCTTGATAAGAAGGTGTTTTCACCAACCAGTCGTCCAGGTAAGGAAAAACCTGTAGAGTTTGTTTTCTGAAAAACGCTGCGACTGGGACCTTCGTGAATATCCGCGGTGCGGATCTGAGTCCGAAAGGCAGTACCTTGAATTGGAAGTGGCTCTTGGCTACTGTAAAGCGTAAAAACTTCCTGTGGGCCAGGTGGATGGGAACATGGAAGTATGCGTCCTCGAGATCCATGGTGGCCATGTAATCCCCTGGATTGGGGAGCCGCAAAATGTCCTGTAGAGATACCATCTGAAAAGAGAGCTTTATGAGATAGGTGTTTATCTCCCTCGGGTCTAAAATCGGGCGCCGTTTTTCTACGGTTTTGGGAATGAGAAAGAACCGGGAATAGAATCCCGTGCCTCGCTGAAATAGAAGCACCGGCTGTATCGCTCCTTTGAGAAGTAGTTGGTGGGCTTCTAGACGTTGAAGGTGTAGATTTTTGGCGGGTGTATCTGGGCTAGAGTATACATTTTCGTTAATTAGGATAAAAAATCCAATTGATGCAAGTAGATTGGATGATCAGGATCAGATATTTGTATTTTTTATTAGTAGCTGCAAAAGAAGAAAGGATGGCACAGCCAACACGTGTTTCGCCCCCTAATTGGCCATCAGGCCTGGGGCTTCCTCAGGGCTGTACATATACAATGTGAAACCAAGGGTTGAATTAAGACACAGTGTGGTAAGTCATGTGTATATCATGTACATAATAGTGGGTCGTAAGTATATAAACAAAGCGTGGGGGGGGGGAGAGAGAAAAATAAGTATAGGAAGAGAGAGTGGAAATAAAGTGAGAAAAGGATCAGGGTTGAGGTGCGGCGGATTGACAAAATTAAGGAAAGTAGGTTTTGTGGTGTGATTAAGAGCGGAAGTGTATAGGTGAGGGAGGTAGAAGTATAGTAGAATAGTTATGCAGAATATAGTAAGTTTGGTAGGAAAGGATGAGCGGTGTGATTCGGATATTGAGAGTAGGAAACGAAAAGTGGGTATATTTGGCGGAGAAAGTTAACATTTTACAATTCAAAAACATTTTACAATTTAATAAGCAATTCCCGGTTGTCAGGGTGCATGTTTGCGAGGAAAACATAGTACCAATAGCATTGTTTAGATTCGACGTCAAGCGGTCATATAGAGACAGAATAGAATAGGAATTGTATGTCAAATGGGAGCAGAGTAGTCAAAGGAAGTCAACAGTAATAAGTTAAATCATTAAGCGTTCCCAAAATTTTGTAATGAAATGACGCGATCATGTAACATATAGAATCGGTTAGCAACATTCAAAAAGTTGTAGATATTCACAAATCGGCATTACGGGTGTAAGTTTAAAACAGAGGCAGAGTGTCAAATGTCATACAAAAATAATAGATAAAAGTATAGTTACAGTATGAATTGAGAATGCCGCATCAAAGTTGCCGGGTCAGGCACGCGATAAAAGAGAGGAAAGTTGGCATTAGTTATGTCTTAATATGAACGGATAAAATGGTGCGTGGCGCCAAAAAGTGAATCAGTGACTTCGTGTGATTCGAGGTACCGGCGCGTCATGGGTCACAATGCCTAGTCTTTTACATTTTTTGGAGGATCATGTGACATGCAAGAATCGAATAGAGGTTAAGTTATACAGGTGATAGTTCCTCGGTAGGTACGGTCTATGTCAAAGAAGCAAGCACATGATTTATAAGAGTGGGACTGTCGCCGAGTGAAAGCAGTGCTCTTAGAGTTTCTATATACTGTAGGTGGTGAAAACCAGAAGTGAATGCTAGTCTATACGGAGTTCAAAATAGTGTTGAGTGTAATGCAAGGCATACGCATGCTCTAAGCGGTAAGGTGAGCAAGTTCAATTGTAATACTAAGCAGGATCAGGATTTCCTTACCGGGTTTTCGCGTAAAGTGGTATTTTTGAACGAGGGTTTGTGAACCCGAAGATTCTAAAATAAGGAGAAAGGACAAGGGAGAACAAGCATAGAAACGTATAAGCGGGCGGGAGTCTGATAGTGCAAAGGAGGGGGAGGGTGGAGGGGGGAGCAGGGGTTGGTGTCCCTTACCTTTAGTCTCGGCTAATGCCAGGTGCTGCTGGTGTCCGTGTTTTGGTGGTAATGACAGCCGGTAGCAGCGAGCAGTGAAAAGGCGTCGTGTGTGAGAACTTCCGGTTAATGACCCGGAAGTAGCAAGGTGCTTTCGCTGGGCACCATTTTGGATTGGGGTATATACTAAGGAGAATGCAGGGGGGTGAGCGGGATGGTAATATCGATCGTCAATTTAGACAGGGAATTGAAGTTTAAGGAAGAGATAAGTTTGTTGGTAGAGGTATGAGGAAAGTTGACACTTAAGGAAAGTAACACAGTGTGTCAGGTATGTAGCACATAGATACATTTGCAAGAATTTAGTATTTACAGCACATTTGTCAATTAACTCTGAAAAGCAAAATGTCAAAGGATCAAATTATAGAGGGCATAATTATGTTCAATTCCACACAATAACGCCCAGTGGTCATGGGGTTTGCATCCCGGTATGTGCACATATTTGAATGAGTTGCATTAAACGGAGGGCACGCTGTATGTTCTCTGGTTGCCTAAGGGGAAACCTCGGGTGAGAAATGTTAAGAGAGGCAGGTGGTGTTGTCATTAGGTTAAGGATAGCGGTTGAATCAGTGTGTGGGAGCAACTAATCATCTCCCAACCATATATGCATTTCCGCATCCTTATTGAGCCCCAGATTTGTTGTTCTGTAGTTCATTATCAGTTCACTTTCGCGTCTTCGTAGTTTGAGTTCACGGTCTCCCCCTCTTTTTGTTTGGTGTACAACCTCCAAACCAAAAAAGCGGAAGTCCTTTTTGTGAGGATGACTGTCTTCAAAGTGTTCAGTGATTTGATGGCCTGAAGTGTACTTATGGATGTTGCGGTAATGTTCCTGAATCCTGGTCCGTAGAGGTCTGATTGTACTGCCGATATATGGAAGGTTGCAGGGACAGAGTATCACATAAATACAGAATTTACTGTTACAGTCAATCCATTCTTTTATGATGAATTCTCGTCCTTCCGTTAACGGGACTCTTGTTGTTTTGTTGCAACTTAGTTTGCAAATGCTGCAATTTTTGCAGGTATGGAATCCTGGAGGCCTGTCCAGGAATGTACTGACCATGTTTCGTTTGTCCACAAATTCTGATTTGCACAGCATATCCTTCAGATTAGGTGCGCGTCTAAATGTTATCTCTGGGTATGTTTTTAGATCATGAGTGAGGTTTGGTGTTTGTTGTAACAAGTGCCAATGTTTCTTGAGGCTTTGTCTGATTTGGTGATGGCCGTTATTGTAGTCAGTTATGAAGCGTATTGCTGAATCGTTCTTTTTTTCTCCTTTGTTTTGTCTGAACATCTGTTTTCTTTCTATTTTGGCAACTGTAGTCATTGTGTTTTTTAGCATTGATTGTTCATATCCGCGTTGTGTGAGTCTAGATACCATTTCTTCTCCTTTCATTTTGAAGACCTCGTCCTCACTGCAGTTTCTGCGTGTTCTTAGCAGTTCTCCCTTAGGGATGTTTCTTATGTTGTGTCGTGGATGGAAGCTATCAGCGCGTAGAATCGAATTGGCAGCTGTTTCTTTCCGATATAGTTTGCTTTGTAGGGTGTTGTCTTTGACATAGAGAGTTACATCCAGAAAATTAATCTCTTCCTTAGAGAAGGTATGGGTTGTTTTTATTCCCCATGGGTTTTTGTCTAATTGCTTCAAGAATCTTTTGAGCAATGTCTCATCTCCTTGCCAGATACAGAGGATGTCATCTATATAGCGTCGCCACATTACGATATGGGCGGTGTACTTAGCGAATTCAGGGTCCCATAGCCAGAATTTTTCCACATGGCTCATTAGGATGCATGCGTACGGCGGCGCAAATTTGGCTCCCATGGCCGTACCGCGTATCTGTCGGTATATTTTTCCATTGAAGCTGAAGACATTGTTTTTCAAGCAGAAGTTAAGCATTTCCAAGGTCATTTTGTTACTTTCTAGTAGGTTTGCCGATTGTGTCCATAGTGATAGTTGTACTGCACTGAGTCCGTCCTGATGTTCAATAGATGTATAGAGACTGACTATATCTATACAAACCAATATGAAGTCCGGTTCCCAGGTAATGTCTTGTAGTTTGTCTAGAATGTCCTTAGTGTCTTGGATAAAGGATGGAATATCCTTCATGAGTCCTTGTAGTTTTCTATCAACATATTCCCCAAGCCTGGAGCACGGTGAATTGATACCTGCTATGATAGGTCTGCCTGGTGGAGGGTAGGTTCCCTTATGGATCTTTGGAAGGAGGTATAGAGTGGGCATAGTGGGGTGTGCGATGTACAGGAAAAGTTTTTCAGTTTGTGAGATAAGTCCGGAGGCGTACCATTTGTTGAGCATAGTTGTGATTGATTTTAATATGTCTTTTGTGGGGTCTGTGGTGAGGAGTTCATAGCAGGCCGTGTCGGCAAGTTGTCTGTTTGCCTCTTGGATGTAGTCGTCAATATGGAGTGTCACTGGGTTTCCACCTTTGTCAGCCTCTTTGACAATTAGGTCTTTTCTTTCTTTAAGGTTTTTGATGGCATTCCTTTCTTCCTGTGTAATGTTTTGTGGGAGGTATTTAGATTTTTTTCGGTATTTTGTGTGTTCATGTTCCAGATCATGCATGACTGCTAGATGGAAGGCATCAATGCTGTTGCCTGCGGGTAGTTGTGGCAAGAAGGTTGATTTTTTGGTTAGTTTACTGTCAATTGAGAGATTTGTGTCAATTCCAAGTTCAAGTGCTGTTCTGGTTAGTGTATCTGGGTCATTGTTTGCCTCGCTGAGATAGGTCAGTAGGTCTACGTGTTCGAGCTCTTGAATCGATAGTTCAGATGTCATTGTTGTTGCAGAGGGCTCATGTCTCATATATTGGTCTGCAAAGAACACTTTTAATTTCAATCTGCGGATAAATTTGAACAGATCTATTCGCGTTCTGGTTAGATTCCATGGGGCCGTTGGGCAGAAGGATAGTCCTTTGTTGAGAATGTTAGCTTCTTGGTTGGATAGTTGAATGTGGAACAGGTTCTTAACAAGGTTTAGTGGTGTTATGTCCTTCTTTCCATCTCCTTTTTTCTTGATCTCGTAGTGACGCCTATTGTTGGCGTATGTTGGCGTCCAAATTGTTGGGAACCTCCCATGGTTGAAGTATTTGTGGTGTTTGTTGTTTTTATACCGAGTCGGTAGCGTAATACCTCCTCTAAAAAATTGACCTTGCATCTTGAGTTATCACCCTCTGGTGCTGGCGCTGGTGAGTCAATGTCTGAGCTAGTTGTTGCTCCAGTTGGTTGTTCTGTGGAGTTGGTGTTGGGTGTATCCTGAGGTTTAGCGTCGTATTTTTTAGCGAAAGTATACACTCTTCCAAATTGATAATCCAGTTGGTCCCTCCTGAATTTGCGATTCTTTCTCTTGATGAGGTCTTCTTCAAATTCGTCAATTATTAGATTGAGTATTTCGTAGTTCTTCCTTGTGAGATCTCCCCAGTTAGAATCTTCAATGTGTTTGCTGAGATTGTCTACTTCGGTTTTAGCAAGGTTGTATTCTTCTTGTGAATGATCAATTAATTGTCTAATCATATTATTGGAGCATTCCTTGAGGTTCTCTTCCCATTTGCCTATGTATTGGGGGTTGGTGGTGTCCGATGGTGGAAAGATAAGTATTCTAAGTCCCCGTGGGATCCGGTCGGCTTCAAGGTATTTTTTAAGGGATTCCGCTTCCCACCATTTACTGGTTTCTTTCTTAACAGCACGTTCCAAATTTTGGAATGTACTCCGTGCTGATGTTGGGTTAGGTTTTGGGTTTGTGCTTCTACTGGTTACTGGTTCAGTTGAAAAGGTTTCCTCAACCCTTGTAGAACGTTGTGCTCGTCGGTCTTGGCAGAAAGCCATGTGGTCAGAGAGTAATTCTTAGTCCTAAAATGAAGCTTGTTGATTTTTCAGGGATGTGATCTTCAGGTTTGTTGTATGTAGGTGAGGGGAAAAAAATCCTCATCCCTTACTCGTCATTTAATAAGCAAGTATCCTTCTTATACTAGTTCTTGCCCAGAAACAGGGGGAGAGGCCCCTTTTCCCCCTAAATTGAAGTAAGTTTTTTGGCGGGTGTATCTGGGCTAGAGTATAAATTTTCGTTAATTAGGATAAAAAATCCAATTGATGCAAGTAGATTGGATGATCAGGATCAGATTTTTGTATTTTTTATTAGTAGCTGCAAAAGAAGAAAGGATGGCACAGCCAACACGTGTTT
Source organism: Triturus cristatus (assembly GCF_964204655.1). Taxonomy (NCBI): domain Eukaryota; kingdom Metazoa; phylum Chordata; class Amphibia; order Caudata; family Salamandridae; genus Triturus; species Triturus cristatus. The sequence goes on along the minus strand of NC_140595.1, from coordinate 774,380,121 downwards.
CGCCCCCTAATTGAAGGTGTAGATGTTTGGATTCGGTGGCGCGAGGGGCTCTGGATGGTGGGTGGTGTTGAAACTCCAGTGTATGGCCTGACAAGACGATATTGAGGACCCACCGGTCTGGTGTTATAAGTTGCCAGTTGTGGAAGTATTGTGAAATCCTGCCCCTCACTGGTGTAACAGGGGACGAAGAAACAGTAGGAATAGCCGAAAAGCCACTACTGACGCTTAGAGGAATCCCTCCCCTGGTGCCCTTGTCGTACTCTAAAGGATGGTCGAGAGAAAGACGACGAATGGCCTTGACGTTGTGAATATTGAGGCCTGTAAGACTGAGAGGACTGCGAATAGGAGGAATAGCGCTGTTGTTGGTATCCACTCCTGTATGAAGAAAAACCTTGTCCTCTCGCTCCACGGAAAGGAACCTTGCGGTATTGCAGAGTCCCAAGGGACTTCGCAGTCTCCGTGTCCTTCTTTATATCCTGCAGCGCCTCGTCAATGTGCTTTCCAAATAGCATCTCCCCATCGCACGGTAGATCCAGGATCTTGTTTTGGACTTCCGGACGAAACCAGGTGGCCCGAAGCCAGCCTTGCCGCCGAAGGACTGCTGCTCCTGCGAGAGAGCAGAAAGCTGTAGTAGCAATGTCCATTGCACAATCAATTGTTTCAGAGGATGAACGTTCTCCCTCTTGCAAGATTTGCTTGGCTTCAGCCTTTGATTCCTCGGGTAGCTGGTCTAAATACGGGGATAAATTACACCACATCTGGCGATCATATCGTCCAAGAATAGCCAAGGCATTGGCCGCTCTGACCAGGAGGCTGGACATTGAGGAAAACCTCTTCCCAACATTATCAAGTCGTCTTCCCTCTTTATCCGGGTGTGTGGTAAGAGGTGCCGCCGGATTCTTTGATTTTCTTTGGGCCCCTTGTGAAATTACAGAGTCCGGTTTCGGCTGGCTGACCAGACAAGCAGGGCTATCCTCTGGAGCTTTGTATTGCTTCTCCAGTCGAGGAAGAACAGGCATGACAGTTGCTGGCGACTTCATGACCTTTAGCCCCTCATCCCAGACATGGCCCACTATTGGGATAGATCGAACAGACTTCCTGTAAGGTTCTTTGAAGTCATATAAGAAACATTCCGATTGTACGGATGTAATGGGTGGATCGAAACGTTTTGAAGCTCTTTCCATTAAATTGTGAAATCCTCCGATATCCGCTGGAGGAGAATCTGCCGGATCAGGAGATGGAGAGGTGGGATCCGGAATAATGTAATCATCCCATTCCCTATCCGGGTCTGGGACTGATACAGTGCGCTGGTCATCGTCCGATGAATCATCCTGAACAGTGACCACATTTTGTTGCGTTTCCGTTAGCTCCGGTACCGGAGTTTGAGGAAGAGGAGGTGCAACAGCTACATTTATTGTTTAGGGAGATTATACAGTCAGGCAGGTTTCCTGATGCATGGAAGACAGCCTCAGTACTGCCTCTGCTAAAAAAGCCAATCTAGATCCCGAAGAACCTGGCAGTTACCGGCCGATTTCTCTGATCCCTTTTTCATCCAAGGTATTGGAGAAATTGCTCAACACACAGATTACCTCTTTCATCGCCGCTGGAGAACTCCTGGACCACTCTCAATATGGGTTAAGAGAGGGCCACGGAACTGAGACTGCTCTGATCATGGCAACAGAGGAACTCAGAAGATCATTGGACTCAGGAGGGAAGGCCGCCTTGATTTTGTTAGATCTATCGGCGGCCTTCGACACTGTTAACCACAAAATATTAACCGGCAGATTAGCGGACCTGGGCTTTCAGGAATCCGCCCTCAATCTACTCTCATCCTATCTAACCGGCAGAACTTTCTCAGAAGAACTGGGAGGCTCCACATCCAAATCATTTGAACTGCCGTGTGGTGTGCCTCAGGGATCCTCTGAGCCCCACACTTTTCAATATTTATGTGACTCCGCTGGCCTCGATTATTAGGCAATGTGGTTTCTCGGTGGTCTCTTATGCTGACGACACCCAGGTGGTTGTGTCAGTATCAAATAACATGGGCACGACAGCTGATCGCTTTAACAATTGCATGTCACAGGTAAACACCTCGATGCAGACTAACTGCCTAAAACTAAATGGAGAAAAAACTGAGGTCCTGATGCTGGGCCCTAACCCTTCCTTCTGGTCATCAAGATGGTGGCCAGATGACCTTGGAGAGTGCCCAACGCCAGTCTCCAAGGTTAAGAACCTAGGTGTGGTCTTTGATGACAAATTGACATTTGACGCTCAAATCAACAAGCTCTCATCCACTTTCTGGGGGATCTTAAAGATGATCAGAAAGATTTGTTCTTTCATAACCCTGGAAGCATTAAAGACACTGGTGAAAACCTTGGCCCTTTCCAGACTGGACTACGGCAACGCCCTATATGTAGGGATACAATCCCAGTATCGAGAAAAACTGCAGCGACTGCAGAATGCTGCCGCCAGATTGAAACTGGGTATCCCCAAATATGAAGCAATCTCCCATAGACTGAGAGCCCTTCACTGGCTCCCAGTGGAGAAAAGAATCATTTTCAAATCACAGTGTCTTGCCTATAAGGCATTTCAGGGTAAAGGACCACTATATCTGAGATCGCACTTGAAATGGTACGTAACAGCCAGAAATCTCAGATCATCTCACTCAAAACTGCTACAACTACCCAAGTATAGGCAGGTTCGCTGGGGAGGAAGAAGTTTCATATTGGCAACAGCAAAAACCTGGAACCGTCTGCCAATGTCGATAAAAAACAGTACCTCACTCATGTCCTTCAGAAGATTACTGAAAACTTGGCTCTTTTCCAACTGAACTCATGAAACCCATAAAAAGCATCACTCAGTCCTGCCACCTCAAATGTCCTGCCAAATCCAGCGCCAAGACGCCTTCGGGCATACGCGCGCTATACAAGTGGACAAATTAATCAATCAATCAATCAATCGACAAATCAACCGGACAAGGAGATTGAGTCGGAGGTAGAAGTGGAGGCATTTGTCCTGTCTCTTGGCCAGAAGACGGAGTCGGAAATCTTTTTCTGTAGTCCGACAGCATGAATTGGAGGTCGGTAATGAGTGAGGACGGCATGCAGATCATTTCCTGTTGATACTGATCTTGGAACCTAGATTGCGGCAGATATTGCTGTTGTTCCATATAATAGTCCTCAGAGTCTACATGCAATTGGGATGGGCTATTTGCATCCCCTTAAGGCCCGTCGTCATCCTCTGAAAACTCCTCTTCCAAAAGGAGTGCAGGAGGCAGTGGCGTTACTTTCCTTGAGGAAGTCATTTCTAGGGTAATGTGACTTCTTATCGAGATTGCCACTTTTTGTAAAATCACCGGTGACGACACCATCATCATCGTCATCCTCGTCGACGTAGAAGTAGTCATCGTAGGCGTTGCCGACGTATTTAAAGATACCTCAGTTTGTGGCGTCGTCAAAGTCATCGTCGAAGAAGTTAATGGAGACCATGAAGCTCTCGTCGACGAGCCCGTAGACGGATCCGACGTCGACGCCGGTTGAATTTTCGAAGCTGTCGTTGATGGAACTGATGTCGTCGTCGTTAACGAACAAATTTTCTTGTCAGCTTTTCCCTCAGGTGGGACAGAGGCTGGTTTTTGGAAAAAAAGGTGTTTCTCAGAGTGCGGAGGTGAAACAGAAGACCCATGGCTCGCCTTCTTCCCAGATGACCCCTCAGAAAGCAGTCCTTCCCTCTCCTTTACACCTCGGTGAGGAGATTTGATGGGACTACGCCTGTCAGACCTATCAGCGGTCTTTTGTAAGGCTTTGCCAGGGGGGTCTGAAGAAGTTGAAGGTGAAGACCTACCCCTTTTCTGTGATCTCCTCGAAAATGTTGCAGAGGAGGCATCATCACTGTCACTTGAAACAGGGTCTTTCCGTGATTTCAATTTTTGCAGCCAGGTGAGCAGACGTCCCTCACGGTCCCTCAAGGTTTTTGTATAGAAGGTCCTACAAATCTTGCAGTCAGTAGCCTTGTGGTCCAGGTACAAACAATAAATACAGTCTTTATGTTTGTCCTCCACATAAAGCCTCTTTTTAGAGCAGGTGGAACAAGCCTTGAATAAAGCCTTCTTTTCCTTATCAGACATAATGAAGATTTTGAAGTTGAAGAAATGAAGAAAACTGAGCAGAGTTCAGTAAAGACTCCCTTGCACAACGTGCGGTAGAAGATCTGAGGCTCTGTGGCTCTCTCAGGAGGGTTCTATGGGGTGAGGCTGTTCTGATTGGTTGTTCAGTGTTTTTGGTCTCTTTTACAAAAAGAGGTGGATATGCTACAAAATGAGATGAGGCCTAGGTCATTTTCTTTTTTGTACCTACTGCTATGGTATTTTTTATTTACCGGGGACTCCCATTCCGACGACGGGGAATGATACAAGCTATGGGAATCTATGAAAGTTCCAATACTGGAGTAACAGATGTTTATTGTTACCCAACTCAATGGTACTCATTTTATCGACCTCGGACCCGCTGGGAATTGAACCTGTGACTATGAAGTCGAACACAGGTCCCTGCAGTGGGTGCATTAGTCCACTGAGCTACCAGACCCGGCCTATAATGCACTAAAGAACAAGTTATGTACTTTCGGGAATGCATTATCTTGTAGAGACTCTGTCTAGCTGCAGATTCCTACCTTTAAATTTCCCAGGCATCAGGCTGGATCCGGAAACTTTAGTTGAGCAATACCCATTGCGCGCGCAGTCGGGTGGTTCCATTCGGCTTAGTGTGACATCGTCGGTTATGATGTCGCGGTCACTTATATAGGCGCCACCTAGACGCGCGGACATCAGTACGTTTTGTCCACACCAGAACTGCAGAACCACGAAGTAACTGACGCAGTCGTGTACAAAACAAGGGCCCTGAAAGGGGGGTAACCCTAGCCCTACAATATTAGTCCACAAAGCGGGAAGACATGGGTGAGGCTGTAAGGAATCTGCAGCTAGACAGAGGCGCTACCAAATAATGCGTTACCAAAGGTAAGTAACTTGTTCATCTGATAGAGACATCTAGCTGCAGATTCCTTACCTTTGAATTAGATACCCAAGCCATACCATCCTGGCAGTGGGCTGCAAACCAATATCTTAAACTAGAAAGTCCTGAAGGCCTGAGCGGGCAAAATGCCCATTCTCTGAGGACCTGACAATCCAGGCAATAGTGCTTTGCAAATGTGGGCAACGATGCCCGCGTTGCTGCCTGACAGATGTCTTGGACTGGGATACCCGAGCCAAGGCCGTAGTCGCAGCCGTCCCCTGGTGGAATGGGCCCTTAATCCCTTCAGGGGGCTGCTTCTTTGCCAGGGCATGGCAGATCTAAATGCAGAGTACGACACAGCGAGAAATGGTCCTTTTCTGCACTGCCCTTACCATCAGTTTGTCATCCACCTGGAACTCTTTTGTGCAGTAAAGGTAGAACGGCAACGCTCTTTTTGTGTCCGGTCAGAGGAGACGCGCCTCTTTCTTAGAGGGATGCAGAGGAGCAAAGAAGGTGGGCAATGTGATGGATAAACCCGGATGGAATGGGGTCAAAACCTTTGGCAAAAAGGAAGCCATTAAATAGGGAGGTGAGCACGATAACGCCTGCAACTCACTCACCCTCCGGGCTGTATTAATCACTACTAAGGAGGCTGTTTTGATGGTCAACAGCCGGAGGGGAGAATTATGTAAGGGTTTAAAGGGAGCACATATCAGGTAGGTGAGGACCAAATTAAGGTCTCAATGTGGTATAACCCAGGACGTGGGTGGAAAGAAGTGATCCAGCCCTTTCAGAAATCTAAGTACAATAGGAGATTTAAAGAGAGAAGGCTCATCTGGCAGCCACAAAAAGGCAGACAGAGCAGAGAGATGACTATTGAGAGTTTTCAAAGCAGAGCCCTGTTGGGCAAGGGTTAAAATGAATAGAAGGACAGTAGAAACAGAAACAGAAAGAGGGTCAATAGACCTTTCTGTACTTTAGAATACAAATTTCTGCCAATGGCAGGCATATACCATCTTAGTGGAGGGTTGCCAGGTTGCCAGAATAACATTACAGAGTTTGGGAGGAAGGTCAAAAGCTATCAACTGCCGAAACTCAATCTCCACGCATGGAGGTACAGAGTTGACAGATTCGGGTGGAGAACCCTCCCCTGCTGCTGCAACAGAAGATCCTCCCGAAGGAGCAGCTTTATCGGAGGATCTGTGCTCATTTTCAGAAGCTCTGGATACGAGACTCTCCTCGCCCATTCTGAAGTCACATGGATGACTTGAGCTTGCTTGCTCCTGATCTTTTCAGAACACTGGCCAGCAGTGGTATGAGGGGAAAGGCATACAGTAGGCCTGAACACCACTCACGACGAAAAAACGTTGCTGAGCGATAGCCGCCTTGGAAACTCCAGCGCACATCACTGCTGACACTGCGAATTCTCTTCGGAGGCAAACAAATCTAACTAAGGTTCTCCACAGAGACCTTGCGGCACCTCAGACTGGAGATGCCACTCGTAATCCGCTAGGCATCGACGGCTGAGTTCGTCCACTCTGGTGTTCAGAGAACCTGCCAGGTGTTGAACCATCGGGGTTATGCCCTGCTGTTCCAGCAACAACTAGAGACGCAGGGTCTCTTGACAAAGGGTCCACGACCTCACCCCACCCTGCTTGTTGCAGTATCACATGGCGGTGGTGTTGTCCGTGAACACCTGCACTAGCTTTCCCTTGACAGAGGGAAGAATGCCTTCAATGCCAACCGAATCGCTCGGAGTTCCAACAAATTGATGTGGAACCACGACTCTGCCAGAGACCAGTGTACCCTGATCTCCACCTCTCCCAAATGGCCACCCCATCCCAGAGTGACGCATCTGTCACTACTGTGAGCTCTGGTTGGGTAAGTGAAGGGGTCTGCCATTGACCCAACCGCGGTTCGTCAACCACCACTGCAGAGCTGTAACAGTTCATTCCGAGATCTGGACCATGTCGTTGAGATTTCCTGGATGCTGTGCCCACTGGAACCTCAAGTCCTACTGCAGAGCCCGCATATGCCACCTGGCATGCTTCACTAACAGGATGCAGGAGGCCATGAGGCCCAACCGCCTCAAAGTCAGTCTCTCCGAAATCCAAGATAGAGACTGAAACATTGGAATCATTTTTTTGGTTGAAATATTTTTATTAACATTTTCGTAATACAAAAACTTATAGCGTTACAATACATGTAATTTAACTTCATTGCATGCATTATGCACCATTGGACATTGCTATCTTTGCATTGGGTAGACATGTATCCTGTATTTTATACAACATTTTCGATAAACGATTTCCATGTAGAACTGGGATAGTGTTCATGGGACCTAGGGTATATGTATCGGACGGGGTATCAGGGCTGGTACCAATCTTGCTTGTTGGTATGACAGAGTGCTGCCCTGGGGGGGTGTAGTCCAGCCATTATGGCCTATCTCAGTGTCCTGTGTGGTTCGTGGTTGCATTGTCGAGCATCATTACGTATTTGCTATGGCATGAGAACTGGTGTGTGTGCTTCCGGTCAGGGCTTGTAATTGCGAGTCTACTGGGGCATGTGCGGAGCTGTCTGGGTCGTCATGTGTTGGTGGCTGTTTGAATTGATGCAACAATAGGGTCCACTCCATGGAGATGGGGTGCTTGCGTATCCCTTTTACCTCCTCCTCCCTGAGTGTTTCCTCTTCCACTGCCGCCCATTTGTGTACTGCTCCCACCCATGCCGCAATCGGGGGGCCCGTAGGGGATCGCCAGTACATAGCTATACCTATTTTAGCCAGCAATATTGCCAGCGAGACAAAGCGGATTGACACTTTGTGCTGCTTCCGTCTCCGAAAGCTTCCTAGTGCACAGGCCTCCCATGTGTTCATATGTGATAGACCCATGAGAACCCTAAGTGTCTTGTGAACAGTGCTCCAATACAGCTGTAGAGTAGGGTAACTCCAGAACATGTGGTGGAAATCTGCTTTCTGTGATCGGCATTTGGGGCAGAGGAACTGGGTGTCTGGGTAAAATCATTGGAGGCGTGCTGGTGTTTGATATGCTCTTTGTAGGATGTAGAATTGTATATTTTTAAAGCGTGCATTTCTGGACACCTTCTTGGGGTATTCGAGGGCCATCTCCCATTCTTTCTCGTGTAATTGGCGCCCTAGCTCCACCTCCCATGTGGCCCACAGGGCCTTCATGGGTTTGTTTATGAGCTCCCGAATGGCTTTATAGAGCCATGTGATCAGGTGCAGTCCCACCCCCATGTGTATGATCGTGGGAATGACCGGATGAGTTGCTGGCTCTCCCGTCAATAGGTCATGGTGTGATCGATAGCTTTCTATGATTTGCCTGTGGAGTAAAAATTGGCCAGGGGGAGGTCTAGTCTTCCATAACCTGGCGATATGGTCTGAGCTGTCAGTCCTTAAACAGAGACTCTATTTCGGTTAGGCCGTGTTCTGTCCACATGCAGAGCATGCTAGTTGTATAGTATTTCTCTTCTTTGGGCCAGCCGGCCAGCGGCAGCAGAGGGGAGTACAGACGCTCCCCTGCCGACATACGATGTATCCGTTGCATGCATTTGCGTGCCATCAACACTTGTGTGGGATATGTGCGTTGCGGTTTGGTGTCTGGCAGCAGCAAGCGGCATAGTTCTGGGATGGGTATCTGGCTGGTCATTGCGTGCATCTCACCTATGTGTCTGCCTGCCGTCCAATAGGACAGCCACTGTAATTGCGCTGTCAGGAAGTACGATTAGAAGGATGGTGCGCCTAGTGCTATCCTATGACCGTTTGTTCCCCATATTAGCGAGCTGAGGAGCGAGTCTAGGTCTCGGAAAAATGCTCTGGGTGGAATTACCATTACAAAAGGAGAAAACCTGGCTGTCAATTTTACTGCTATTTATTTTAGCAGACGAATGCTTAGACCATTAGGTTCTTAAGCACTTTGTGTCTTACTCCTAATTTTTATCACATTATACATTTTCATAGAACATTTTTTTCATGTCGGAGCCAAATACACATCTATTACACTGTGGTGCTTTCAAAGTGCATGCAAAAATAATGTGCAACTACGAAATATGTGTCATCATAAACCATATAAGAATTTGCTCCAGGTCCGGGGATTCTAGGGTATGGGTCCTTGCTGCTGTGTCCTTACCGTTGCGTCCCTGTTTCGAGTTACATCTCCTGGGGTCATGATGCCCTAAATCTCAGACCTCGTGTGGTCTCTGCCCTTGACTGTTGGGCGCAGTGTTGATCCGCCCAGTCATGTGCCTCTTCGGCGTTTGCAAAGAAGATGGCAGAGCCGTCATGAATAACTTTGAGTCGGGCTGGGAATAGCAGGGAATATTGTATATTGTCTGCCCGTAGTCGTCGTTTCACTTCTAGGAATGATGACTTTGTTGCTGCACCGACCGTGCGTAGTCAGGGAAGATCATTATCTGTTTATTTTCTATATGGAGGGGGCCCGATTGTCTGGCAGCCCTGAGCACCGTGTCGCGTTCTCAAAAGTGCAGAAATTTCGCCAACATCGGTCGGGGGGAGGGGGGGGGGGGGGCTTCTGGCAGAGGTTTGCGGGCTGGGACCCTGTGAGCACGTTCAATGGAGAAGAAGGCCGTACGGTCAGCAGGTGGAGTGAAAGATTTCACCCACGCTTCCATGTGCTCCACCTTCGGGAGTCCCAGCACGCGGATGTTACAGCGCCTCGAGCACCCTTGCAAATCATCCACTCGCTCCTCCATGGTGGTCAGACGGCCCACGACGGTTTGAAGTGTTGTCTGATGTGAATTGACAGAGGGTTGCAGGTCGGCCATGATCTTCTCTCCATCTTTCACTTTGTCAGCCAGTTTTCGATGGTCGTCCTGGATGAGGCTTATGTGTGTCATCAGGGTGCTGAGTTGCTCCTCCATAGACACCCTGGAGAGCTCAATAGCCGCCAATACTTGGTCGAGTTTGTCCGATATGGATTGACCAGACTGAGTCGCGGTTGTCTTGGCCAATGCCTGGGTGTTCGGTAGGTTCTCCGGTACTATCATGTTCTGCGGGGATTTTGGCTTCCCCATCGTGCTGTCTGGGATGGCTCCTCGCGTATTGGGTGTTGCCGGTGTCTGGGGAGCGCGTGGCAGAGCCTCCGTTTATCAGGTGCCCCGGTGCTGTTGTTGGCTGTTTAGGTGATATAACCACCTCCAGTCGCAAGAAGCGTGCCAGGCTAGGGGACGAGGATGCACCGGCACAGCAGAGGGCAGGGGGGGGGTGGGGGGGTTCCGCTCCGGTCGCCCCAGCGCTGGCCCGCTTCCTCGTGGCTCTGGCTCCTTACTAGGAGGGGTCGGTGCTGCCAGGGGGGGGCGCAATCTGCTGTGAACGTTGCCCGGGGAGGGGTTCCAGGCATATACTGTGGCTGTTCTGGTTGCCGGGTTGGGCGCCTCCCCAGGGATGCAGTCCTCAGGCCGAGCGCCAATGCTGGTGTAGTGTGGATCTCTAAGCCTCTATATTAGGGTCAGGCATTGTCTGTCCTGGGCTCGCTCAGCTAGCACGTGTAGCGGTGGTGGGGGGGTTGCGCATTCAACACCGAGCGACTCGGGGGGGGGGGTCCGCCGCTCACCTCCTCTTGGCCGCTGCAGCGCATCCACAATTGGCTCAGACTCTTTTCCCCACTCACATTAGCCGTTGTGTTCATCGGGCGCTATTTTGGGGTCAGACGGCCCCGGCGGAGAGCAGTTCTCTGGCTTGCGGTAGGGTCTGGGGTGGAAACCGTCCCACCACCTCTGGACCAATGATGTCAGGGCAGTCACTCCCAGCACCACCAGACTGTACACTGAACACGGACCGTCCTCTGGATCAAATCCGTGGCTGCATGAATGGTAGGCCGCCTCCGGTTTCCGACACCTTTCCTGATCTTGTAATGATTGCTGATGGCAACCATTGTTGAGCTGTCCATTCTTCACTTCTGCATCCCCGTCCCCCCGTCCCGCGGCCCACGCCCCTGGAGCGCACCCCTCGGCACAAGCCCAGCCTTACGGGAGTTGAAGTTAGGTGCGGGTGGGCACCAACTTGCCGCTGAGTGTCGGGGTCGTTAAAGTTACGTTTTGCTCCGTAGATCCGCTCGATTACTGATTTAGCTGTTCACCGCTTGATGCTTCTCATGATCCGACACCGGGATGTCGGTTTGGCAGCCAAATTCGATGCAGTGAAGTGGGCGATATGCTAGCCCGATCGTGGAGCCTCAGCAGGACATGTCTGCCATGGCAGCCTGCTTTGCCACGCCCCCCCGAAACATTGGAATCATAACCTGAATATCCTGGGCTCGCTGCTCGGGAGGATAGCCCTGAAACTACACTGTGTCTAGAACAGCTCCGATGAAAGGGATCGTCTGAGAAGGAGTCAGGTGTGACTTCGGCCCGTTTATAGACAACCCCAGCGAATGCAGGACGTCCGCCGTAGTCTGAAGGTGGGAGATGGCAGCCTGGGCCAAGGACTCTTCCAACAGTCAGTCGTTGAGGTAGGGGAAGACTGATACCCCTAACTTGCGCAGATGAGCTGCGACCACTGCCATCACCTTGGTAAACACCCAAGAGGCACTGGTAAGGCCGAAAGGGGAGGGGCCGTAAACTGAAAGTGCTCGCGGCCTACCTTGAACTGCAAGTAATGCCTGTGGCCCGAGAGGATGGGGATTTGAAAATGCTCATCCTGTAGGTCCAAAGCTACCATCCAGTCTTCCTGGTCCAGGGCAGACAAGACCTAAGCTAGAGTGAGCATCTTAAACTTCTCCTTCTTGAGGAAGAGATTGACTTTCTGAAGATCTAAAATGGGCCATAACCCTTTGTTCATCTTTGGAATCAGAAAGTAGCGGGTATAACAACCACTGCCTACTTCTGAAACCGAACCCTTTCTATCCCTCCCTTGGCCAAGAGAGCTGTAACTTCCTCTTGGAGCAATTTCAGATAATCCTCCATCAGCCGTTCCTGATTTGGCAGAATGGGAAGAGGAGAAGAAAGGAAAGGCAGAGAATAGCCCTCCTGGACGATCTGCAAGACCAACTTGTCTGATGTTATGGATCTCCAGTGGGGGAGATGATGACGAATCCTCCCACCAACTGGGGTAGTGTGGTCTTGCAGAGTCAGACTTGGAGTGCTTGGAGGCTGTGGCTGCTGGGGGCAGGGTGGCCGACGACTTCTGGATTGGAATGCACCGCATACACGTCCCCGCACAGCTTGTGAAGTCTGTGCAGGACGGTGGCTGGGATAGTGTTGACGCAGCTGGAAACCCCTTCCATTGCCACGAAAGGAGTGAAAGGAAGACTGGCCACGAAGAGTAGAGGCCCAAGGATCTGGCCATAGCTTGAGAGTTCTTGAACCTGACCAGGGCAGAGTCTAAATTTTCCCCCAAAAGACGGGGTCCATCAATGGGCATGTCCATCAGATTTGCCTGGACATCGCCTGAGAAGCCAGTTGTCCTAAGCCAGGCGTGGTGCCTTAAGGCCACTGTCGTTGGAATCGATCTGCACAGCGAATCTGTTGTTTATAGACCTCACCGAATGGTGAATTTAGCTGCATCTCTCCCATCCTTGACTGCTTATGAGAGAACAGCCAGAGCCTCCTCTGGGACTTGTGGCAGCACTTGCACAACCGTCTCCCAAAGGGAGTGGGAGAAACGGCCCAATAAGCATGCGGTATTCCCCGACCGGAATGCCAGGCTGGAGGAAGAAAACAATTTCTTTCCAAATGCAACCAACCTCTTGGATTCCCTATCCGGAGGGGTGGAAGGGAATGTGCCTTGGGAAGTAGAGGCCTGCACCACCAAACTTTCAGGGGTGGGGTGTTGGCTGGGTAACTTCGGATCTCCTGGTGCTGAGCATTGGCAATGTGCAACGTCCTATTCACAGGAGCCCTTGTGCTAGGTTTGGACCACGTGCCTAGAAGGACGTCTGTAATTGCCTCATTAAAGGGAAAAAGGAGTTCGGAAGTGGATGCCCCAGGTAGAAGCACCTCAGTCAGGAGATCAGTCCTGACCAGCACTGAGGGTAGTTCCAGTCCAAGGACTTCAGCTGCCCTCTTTACCACCATGGCACAGGATGCCCCCCCTCCACGTAGTCGCTATAGGTAGGGAAAGCATGCCAGTATCCGGAGAAGTATCCAGTCCACTGGCCTCTGCAAGTTCCCCATACCAGTCCAACTGCTCCACAGAGTCTTCCGGGTGTTTCAGAGGGTACATAGACACCTCCCATTCCTCCTCTGAGCACATCCTCAAAGTACTCATGCGACAACATAGAACCCCTGGGTTCAGTTGGTGTTAGAATCGGCGTAGAACAACATCGTTCTGGCTCTGTGTCGATGGGGATGGGGCTGGCATCGGCGACGCCGTATTCACCACCTATGGGTCCGACGTTGGGGGAGGTCGCGTTGGCACGACCGGCGCCAACCCAGATCCGGTATTAGATCCAAGACGCCCCACTGCGTCGAACCCGATGGGGCCTCTTTCGACCCCGCGGGGCCCGAGTGCTCACCAGCAGGGTCCACCCACTCAAATACGTGGTGCATGGCTTCGTAAAACTCTTTCACTTAAGCGGGGGTTGCTCTGGCTCCCGGAATGGGAGGGAGACGCGAAATCGACTCAGGCTCCGGCTCCGCCGAACCGTGCCTGGAGCATCGGTGCTCCTTATCTCTCCCATCAAAGGACGACAGCCGAGGTGAGGATGAAGTCTGCTTGGACTTCTTCTTATGCCTCTTCCCCGAGTGTCCCGAGGACCTCGAGTGGGATGAAGAGGACTTGGGGCTCCGGGAGCAGTCCCGCGACCTCCTCTTCTTCAATCGGGACCTCCGCTAGATGGTGTTGACTGCCGGGCCGCAAGGAGCTTTATTGCCCACTCCCTCAAGGCCTTCGGAGCCATGGCCCGGCAGTCCGAGCACAACTTCAAGTCGTAGTCACGCTAGAGACACCAGAGACAGACGAGGTGGGGGTCGGTAACCGACATCATGCAGTGACAGGCACCGCATGGCTTGAAACCGGTCTTCCTCGAAGATATCCCTCGCACACGACCACCTGCAAACAGGCTGCATAGGGGGACTTGGGGACAAGTGCGAGAGCTCCCAAACGTGGGCTTGGGTCGCAAGGGGCCTTCGAGCAAGGGGACACAGCCAGTTCATTGGTACCCGGGCCGGGCCACTCGGGTGCAGAATGGCTAGGTAGACTGGGCAGGATGCGCAAAGGTGCTCCTCGCAGTTAGGGACAAACAACTGTCAGGAGCAAAATCAGTCCAGCTGGGCCACTCAAGAAGTGGGCCTCAGTGATGCTGACATCCCTCGATGGCTGCTCAGTTGTGGTGCAGTTAAAATCAGGATTGGACTCTTCCTGTTGGTGTTTGATGCAGGGCATCCAGTACCCTGGGTATTGGTGATGCACAGCTCCAGTTGCTCCTTGTGTCTTCACACTCAGTCCAAAGACAGATCTGACCCTCCAGAGCATGGGTACCTCTTTCTGATCATCTGCAGTGTTGGTCGGACGGGGGAGCTGCAAGGCAGTGGACCGGACTTTGCTTTTCGGTGCCTGTGGACTGCAGTGGAGTAGAACTTCTAGTTCAAGAGAGACTGTAGGCGATTTTGCAAGTGCTGGCAGGCTTCCCAAGGCTGTGGTAGATCTCCAGCTTGCAGGACAAATCACTCTGTCGCAACTGTCGAGAGAGTTGAGAGCAGGCAGGGGTTTGCACCAAAAGTTCTCAGTTCTTCTGCAGTTCTCACCAGGCAGTGACTCTTCTTCGTCCTTCTTCTCCTGGTCCACAAATCTGAGTTCTTGTGTTGAGGGGTGCCCCCTAAATACTCAATTTAGGGGCGTTAAGAGGAGTAACAGGCAGTAGCCAATGGGCTGCCTAACTTTAGGGTGTCTATACCCTCTATTTGACCACTTCCTGTGAAGTGAGCATAACCCTGACCCCAGAAGGCTAATTCCATCCAAAACAAGATGGAGGAATTTGAAAAGGTGGTATCCACATCAGTTAGTCCACCTTCGGGGTGGTGCTGGCTTGGTGTGGGTACACCTCCTAATCTTACTAATTTCCCGCCTGTCTTGCCGCCAAAAAGTGGAGCTAGGACGGGAGGTGGCATCTCCACTATCCTGAAAGGCCTGGGTCGCATAACAAAGGTGGCACGGCCTTCGAAGATTCCCGCTCTGAAATGCGATTCCTGTGTGGAGGAGGTGTAAAAACCTCCACCCACAGCAGGCTTTGTTCCAGGCCTCTGAGAGTGATGGCTCTCACCACAGAGGTCAGAAACTTGTCCAGGGTGGCTGACTGATCAAGACCAGTCAGTCGACACACCAGTAGTCAGAAAGTTTGCGATGGGGCACCTCTAAGGTGCCCTCTGGGTGCATTTCTCCATAAATCTACCACTGGCGTCAGTGTGGATTTATTAAGATGAGATGTTTGGTACCAAACATCTGGGGGTACAGTGAAGCCATCGTACAGCTGACAGTCCGGCCAATGTACTAGTTTTGGCTTCCGTGTGCACTTGTGGTACCTAAGAATGAACTTATATATCACAGGAACACATCCACTCAGGCAGATATGCCAACTCATCAGTATAGTGCACCCTGCTTTAGGGCTGTAAGGCCTGCTGCAGGGATGACTTACCTATACCACATGCAGTGATTTGGAGACATGGCACACAGGGATGTGGGCCATGTCAACTCTTTGTTTTTCTCTGCACCAAGACACACAGGCTGCAATGTCAGTGTGTATGAGCTTGTTGAGGGGACCCTTAAGGTGACACAGTTCATGCCAAAGCTCTTAGGGAACTTTATTAGCCCCAAGGCCCTAGGTACCTAGGGTACCATTTACTAGGCACTCACATGGAAACTAAAGTGGTGCCAACTGTCGAACAATGGTATAGTTTAGGGAAAGAACACTGGGGACCTGAGTAGCAGGAAATCATAAGAGGATGATGCTGCAAGATGCACAGCAACTTTCACAATATTCATGATGTCCTAAGGATGGTGCTAATATTGAGGAACCAGAAAGTTAACCTCAGTGATGGAAGGACATGAGGAAGGAAGCTGCTTACTGCCTGGTCACAAATCTAGTCTGCACAGCCATTTCTTACGTGTTTCCGCTGACAGGAAACTTAAGTCAATGAACAGAAGGGATAAGGATAATTCTGGCTGTTCGGACAACAATCCAAAGAACCTTGCACTATCTCTCCCATTCTGTACCTTTTTCTTGTTTCACCTTGAAAGTTCAACTGGCTAAAACCTTTTTCAAATGTTTGGCTAGAAGCTCCAAAAGATCCCACTAATGGCAGCTTGCATGTGCCTCCAGGTAAATCAATCTCTGGAGTGCAGTCCAGATTTTGCGTGAGCCCCGCTGTGAGAGCGGCAGCAGCGGCGACAGAGCGGAAGCTGAGAACTACGGGGGCTTCGCGAACCGCGAATTGGGTACCGAATCGAAGCCGCGAAAGCACCGTTGATGTGAAGCCGCGTTGGTGCCGAGGAGAGGAGCAGTGTAGAGTGAGGAGCAGAGCAGAACGGCAGTGAGCGGCTACGAGCTGTAAGCGAGAACGCTGCAAGAAAGGCTGCTAAACGCTGAACAGCTGACGGAGCCGCCGAAGCAGCAGATGGTGAATCGAGCCCCCAACCTGGCCCCCAGAGGTGAGGCGACCGGACTTTTGTGACACGGGGGGGGGGGGGTGGGGGGGAGGGGGAATCCGGAGCCGCGATAGACTGCGGTGGTGACAAGAGCTTAATCACTGCGGCAGGAACCCAGCAGTGGGAGCAGCAAAAGTTTGTTTAACGAGGCAGGAGCCGCACATCAGAAGGCATAGCTGAAGGCTCACTTAACACGGACGGAATCACACACCAGAGGGTTGTCTGTGCCGAGGTAGTACTGCCTGGTGTGGGGGAATCCACGAAAGTTGGTTCATCACATCAGGAGCCGCTTGTTGGAAAAGTTGTTTAACGAAGTAGGAGCTGCGGGTCAACTCACAACGAGGCAAGATCAGCGAGGCCCCCTGATAGGAGCTGCAAAACCCTTTAAAGAACAGGGGAAAGATCGAGTAGGGTTGAATTGGGTTATCAGGACGCATTACTAGCATTACTAGCAACGCAGTGTTATACCAACACAACCCTCTTCAGCTACTGCAATTGAGTAAGTTCACCAGTGGTGCCCCCAAGAGGAAACAAGTCAATAAAGCAAAAAATAACATGAGATCTGGGAAAGTTCGGCAGGAGACTATAGGTAAAAACAAAAATAATAAAAACAAAAATAAAAACGTCACAGAAAAAGGGCCAGAAATAAATAATAAAAAGAAAGGCCCCCAGACGGAGAGAGAGGCTAGTCTCAGCACCAACGCCGGAAATAACATTCCTTAGCCCTGGTAATAACACCGGGTTCCAAAAATTCTTCTTTCTTAAGGACCCAATGGCCTCCATTTACGCATCAACCAGAGACACAGCCTGGTTGCAAGTCCTATAGCACCAGTCACAAGGGCGATCAAAGGTCATGATAATTCGGGAACAATTGATCAACAGCAAAAGAGTGCAGCCACTTCCACCAAAACAAGTTCCCCTTCCATACAGCAACAGCCAAATAGCATCAATAGACAAAAAATAAATTCACAATTACAGAAATCAAGCATAGAAACGCAAGTAAGTAGATTGGTAACAGTAACAGCCCAGATACACCAGATAACCCCTCCAACAAACCAAGTATTTGGAAGAGGCGCAAATGAGGACATGTTGCAAATACTAGAAACCAATACCCAAATGCAGGAAATACCGAACGATGTAATTCAAGGGAATGTCGCGTCACTGCCTACTGGGAAGGGAGTATCGGGAAGAGCGGGAATGGTGGTATCTACCCCATCAAATCAGAGCCATAGAATTGATCAACAGGCAAAAGTACAGGAGGAAGGAAGTCTTTTAATGGAAAAAAAATTCAACTAAACTTGTCATCACCAATAACAATTTCATCTGTTAGTAGGATTGATCACAAATCTAAGGATACTGGAAATTCCCTTGATGAATTGTATACGGCACCATGGAGTAATACTCTGTTAAGCACATTGGAGCAAGCAATCAGGGTACTGAACTTTCAATCAGATAAAATGGAAGTCCAGATTGATCTTATAAACATAATTGCTGGTCATATTGCAGGCATAAATACCAAGCTGGACTCAATTACCTCCCTTGTATCGCGCAGAGGAACCCCAGAACCACAAATAAATAATTTACAACTGCAGCTCAATTGTGGCTGCAGCAAAATAATAGATGAATTGGCAAATCTTCCCGAAATATTAAGTGATATCTTAGGGGCAGTGCAATTAGCAACAAAATCCAAATCCAAAAGGGAAATCCACAAGGACTCGGAGAAAAAGGATTCAGTCGAAGATAAAAATACACGTAAAGGGACACGTGTTATTAACAAGGGAGAAGCAAAACAAGCGGAAACAGAGGATTTATGTTCTGAAACAAGGGACCATCAAATCGAAGTTACACAGAGCACTAGTGACACTTCAAAAATTGCAAAACCTATAAAAAGACAAAGAAAACGTGCTAGAAAGGGTAGGGCAAAACATAATATTCAACCAACTACAAAATGAGAGAAAATCTCAATTTTTACAAATCAAAACACACAAAGGAAAGAAAATAAAGCATTGAAAACAGGTACATTGGAGGACCCAATAATGGGCCCAGATCAATTAAATTATACAACAGACTATGGCAGTTTTAATACAAAGCAAAATGCACCTATTGTTCTGGCTGTTACTAATAAAGAGAATATGAATCAGACGTTGCATACAACACCTACCCATCGGTTAATAGCAGAATCCGCGCCAACCCATGGAACTGTAAAAAAGCTAAGAGAACAAACCCAACATACTGAAAAGGGAGAAGGGGCGGAAAACATATCGCTAGTCCAAATAAAAACTATAATCAAAGAGGATAGAGGTTCCAGTCCAGATAACAGAGTTCAAGCACCCAGTAGGGAAAAGCAGGGCAAAATAAGGCAATTAAAACAAATCAAACATACTGAAAAGGGAGAAGGGGCTGAAAAAACAGCACAGGTCCAATCAAAGATCATACCAGAAAGAAGAGAAATATCACCAGGTAATAAGGCGTATGATACTATAGACAACAAAGAATATAGTAGCCCAAATTCAATATAGGTCACAATAAATAGAAAAGGCAGATTATGTAAGTTGCCCTCTAGCTAACAGCACAGTGAACCAAAAGGGCCAGTAATACATATAGAAGCTAGAAAATTGGAGCAAGCGTCAAAGGAAGTAAACAAGCTGGATATTCTACAGGAAAAGGTCAGCAAAGAAGTAAGGAGCCAAGACAGACATATCGATAATGAAATCGCGAACACCCAAAATATTCAGGTAGAAAAAGAGGGAAGTTTGGGAAGTGCCATTTGCTCTGAAAATAACCTGAGGGAGAATACATCAAAATTGACATTCGTGCCAGAATATTGCACAAAAGGAAGGCAAGACATACTAAACAGAGGGAACCTGTTAAGGTTGTTTAAAGAAATTCCAGAACTAAAAGGAATACCATTGCATGATCTTTTAGCAGTGAAATTCAAGCATACCCCGGTAACCCCGGACATTGAAGAGACCTTGACTACCTGGTCCTTAAGGGAACTAGTGGACAGGATATACGCAACCAGATCAACATTTGAACTTTGGGGAATCATATTGAGGGCCTATAAAGACCCAGGTTACCCCTACCCCTTCCTAACAAACCAGGGGAATGCATCTGTGAAAAACAAAAAACATGCCTACACGGCACCCGATCCACCACGCCACCGGGGCTAGCAAATTCAAAAGAGGGCAATGAAATAGTGAGGCAACCAAACTTTGAACATCTTACAGGTGACAGTATGGACTGGTCTTGGGTGCCAAAAGTACTAAGTAACACGCGTACCTAATGAACAGTCAAACTCATTTATGATTGACAAAAGATGGGGGCAGATAGCTCAGGCTAATGGGCAGGATTTAATAAAATCCCCGAGGCAGGGCCACGTGTTGAGGGATGGAAGTCAGAACATGATAAAGATCTGTTCATGGAATCTCCATGGATTTAAAAATATGGGTCATGACCATGAAACTCTGTCATTCCTCGTACAACAAGACATAATATTACTTCAAGAAACATGGAACATGAACCCAACATCAATATCGGGCTATATAGAACATCACATTCTAGCAGAAAAATTTGCAAGATTTGGTCATCCGTGCGGAGGCTTATCAACATATATATTACAAAAACATGGTTGGCAAACAGAAGAGTTAAATACCGGGGTAAAATGGTTGCAAGTTATAAAATTTACCGGAAAGCGAAATTCGAACAAATTAGACTGGCAACTAATACTAGTCAACGTATATGTTCACCCTGCAAAAAAAAAAATCAGAAGGAAAAATTCACATGAACTTTGCCCCTTGATCATTTCAGGAGACTTTAACAGTAACCTACAAGATTTAAGACCTAAAGTAGAAGAATATATCAGACAAACAGTAAGCTGCGACGATTCAAACGATCTGATCGATACAAAGCAATTGAGAGGAATAATAAAATGACTAAAAACAGAGGAGGCGGCATGCCTGAATGGGCTGCCCAATGCACTATTTAAACATGCTCCGGACTTTTGGGCTGACTACCTCGCGTAATTTTTTAATCAGATCTATAGACAGAACAACGTTCCCAAATCTTGGAATGGGAATATCATTCATCCAATTTTTAAACGGGGAGACCACAATAAACCAGAAAACTACAGATTGATATCATTGATGGATGTTGAGGCCAAACTATATGGATCATGCCTACTACGCCACCTTCAAGATTGGATGGATGAAATAAGTATAATTCCCATGTTTCAAACAGGTTTTAGATCAGGGATGGGCAACTTAACAAACCTGGCCACGTTGGCACTCTTAATTGAAAAAGCAACAAAAAAGAAAACACGGTTGTTTGCATGCTTTGTCTACTTGAAAGCTGCATTCACCAAATTAAGCAGAAATCGCCTGTGGGAAAAATTAAGAGCATGGGGGTTGCAGAGTAAATTACTGGATGCAATAATAGCCCTGCACAGTGAAACCTGGGCAAGAGTGAAATTAGGCGATGGACTTGGCACCACCGCCAGCATTTTGACACATCAAGGCCTTAAACAAGGCTGCGTCCTAGCCCCAAGCTTATTAAATTTATTTATGGCAGACATCACTAAATACATGCAAGCAGCTGACTGCCAATCCGCCAAACTTGTCCAAAGAGCCAATACCATTCTTACAGTACGCAGACGATATTGTGGTGCTGAGCCAAAGCCCCATTGGGCTACAAAGAGCGATTAACAACTTAGTAACCTATCTGGACCAAGACAGCTTGGAATTAAAAAAGGATAAAACCAAGGTTGTAAGTCTCGTGGACCCTAAAAAAAACAAGTTCAAATGGTATGTAAAAGGGACAATTATAGAAGAACAAGCGGCCTACAAATATCTTGGCTTAAAACTGGGGCGAGGCTCAACACACAAGAAACACAAAATGGACCTAAAAGTAAAACATCAATCGTTAAATTTTGCGGACAGATTACTGAAAAAAAAATGGGGTTGCCCGAACTATGCATATCTTTTAAAAGTGATGGCAGCACAAATACTACCGACATTGTCATATGCCCTAGTAGTTTGGTGCAGCAAAGAGGTGGAACTGTTAAATGAACTTCAGACGAAGGCTTATAAAGCTGTTTTTAATTTACCAAGGTCCGCCGCCCCAGCTCAGATTCGGCTGGAATTAGGCCTGCAGAATCAGAAATTCCAGAGCATGAGTGGCTTCGTGAAACTATGCCATACATTTTGGGCATCTGAGCGGGGGTCATTGAATAATCTATGCTGGAAAGAAATTAAAACCCAGATGGATCAAGATATTCCACATTCATGGGATGCCCATCTGAGAAAATCATTGGCGGAACTTGAAATACAATGATATGGGACAGCCTGGGAGACCTAGCTGTTTTTGGCAAATTGGTAAATAAGATAGCAAAGAAGAAGTCTTTCTTAGAGGATAAAATAACCTCGAAACACAAGCATGGGTGGACTGTGATTAACTCTTATATATCAACAAAGCCTCAGGCCTACTTAGTAACTCATTTTAGCGCTGAGTTAAAGAAGAGTTTCACCAATTACCGTTTGGGCATGTATGATTCGAAAGACCTACAACTGTCCTGGAAAAGCAACCATTAAGCAGCACACTGTCGACTATGCGGTTTTTGAAATGAAACATTAACTCACCTGCTGTGTGCCTGCCCCGTAATCAAGGATTTAAGGAGGGGGCTTTTAAAACCAATTTTTTACAAATTGAACATCTGCACATGCAGGCAAGCCGTGATACGTTGGTTGGAAGGTTCCTCTATAATCTTGGCTTGCCGGGGTGTAAAATATATGGCAAAAGTAAGGAATCTTTTAAGGCAAGCAAATTTAGAGGACACCAAAAAAAGCAGGAACAAGGTCGGCTGGGGCTTTTCAAACATGGCACCCCTTCACTAGCCCAGGCAGCAAGTGGACTGAAAGCCTAATCCACGGGATAATTGGAACAATACAGAAAAATGGTTGTCGACAAAACTGTATTGTAAAGTTTTTGCATTTTATTTGGACATTTTATTTCACACAGGATCCAGCCAATTTACTTTTGGTAAATTTTAGTCATTTGAGCTCTTTGAAAAGTTTGAATAATAGAACCTTCGCAGATTGTTTAAATTGTTAGCCAACATTTTATGCGCATTACTAACGTTATTCAGATTTTAAACAGTGCCAATCTCGTTGCTAATAAGTGGTATTTAGTTGAAGATTAAGTTGAATATATTTTTATATATTTTTAAAGTGTAAATTGGAACGATTTTAAGTAATCATATACAACAAACTATTTGACTATGACTATGACAATCTCTACTCTTGTAAAAAAAAAAAGTACCCAAACTGCTCTTTTTCCATCTTAGGGAAATAATTTCTTTGTTGGGCTATGGATGACTGACTGGTCAGCACAAGCGAGGACACTGGTCCATTGCATGCCAGGAACTGCAACGGGATAGATGCCAGTGTCCATAATCCTTTACAGCAAGGCTGGCACTGCCCTGGAGCATGTTACCAGTACAAATTCTCCCTCTGGAAGCTCACTTGTTTGTGTGACCCACTTCTCAGAAGGGCTCTGATGATTTTTGTATCATAGAGTCCTTCCAACATCATGCCTGCGATAAGAACTCTCTTTGCTTTTCAGTTATTATGTTTGATTACTGGAATACACATATAGCTCCAGTCTAAACCATATTTCACTGTGCCAGTTTCATACAAAGCCAGCAAAGTAGGCCTTGCTCAGAAAATGCTACCTATCCAGAACTCATTAAACTACTTGTTCCAGTTCTATCAAGTTTATACCTGGAGGGCTTTGTACTACGAGCCTCCAAACATATACTTTATGAAAAAGAGGAATTAAATTGTAAAAACCTGCAGCATTATGTGCAAAACCTCCAGCAACTAGCATCACCAGGTGGAAAAATCCAACTCAAAGACATATGCATTGTAAATGTTCACTCAGTATACACCTTTTTGAACAGTACTCACCGCAGTCTATGGTGCCCTTTGTCCTTGTAAGGAACTATGTCTAGAACTGTGTTGTCCCAAGTTCTGGCGATGTGTTCCAGGGTCTGTAAAAGGTAGAAGAACACTGATTAAGTTTCAAGGTCAGTGTTTGGCAACCATACATCGAGCAAGCATTCAATTTGTGCTGCTTCATATTGTTTCAAGTAGGGCAAAGACCCTTCATTAAAGAATACATGTTCATGTACCTCAAGGTACAATTAAAGAGAAGGCCATTAGAGATTGTGAAACATCGTTGTCAAATGGGAAAAGCCCTTACAAAACAGAAGACACTCTTGTGCATGGTCAGTCAGTGCCAAAAAGCAGCATGGTTTCAGAGGTGGGAGACAGGTCCAAGATGCAGATGCAAAAGGGACACAAAAAACAGAAAAGCAACTCAAATATTATCATTCCAACCAAAATGCCCCAAAGGGAGATCAAACAGTAACTGTCACCCAAGTCTAAACCGCTCTGCCTCATTGCTTTCTCCGCAGAGCTGAAACTGAAATCTTTGGAAAGGCGCAAGGATTCCAAACATAGCAGCCCAATGTGAGGTTACTGAAGAGGTGCTACTCTCACTGAGATCTGTGTGGTTGTTGGTTTCAAACATTGTTAATAATTCAATCCTAGTAAAAGGTTATATTTGTAACTAAATCTAAAAATTGTCTATATACTTTGACACAACCTTGCCTTCACTTTCCAGCAGAACACAAACATACAAGGTTCAGATCAATGTACCATCAGTGAAACATCTGCAAAGGCATCCTATCTTTAACGTGTCAAGAGAGGAAATGATGTGGCCAAATGTCATCCTTGACCGTAACTATATATCCACTCCTTAACAAGCTTTCCAGGGTCCCATATATTGCTTGATTAACTAATAGGTACCTGCTCAATAGCAAGCTCCTTGGTGGCAGCAGATGAGATTTCATTGATTTTGTCATAGTGCTGTTCCAAGCCCAGCTCGACAATCCTCTCAAGTGTGAAGTCATCTGCGGTCTGGTCAAATGTCTTCTGGATCTCATTCTTCACCTGTACCCAGTGCCTACAAACAAATCAGCCACAGAGTAAGAAATGGGGAAAAACATGTAATGATGATGCAGATAACGATCAGATGTGCTACCAATTGCAAACTATGGCCTTGATCACTTGTTAAGGGCTAATTCCAATTCCTGTGCAAACACCCTCACAGTTTCTCCTGATTGATTCCAGCAGGTCAAATTTGCTGAAATATATTGGGGAAAAGGCTTGGCAAAAAAGCAAAACATGCAAAATTCGGAGCATTAAGTACCAATTGTGCATGTTAAGCCTCATTTCTGGGTTAAAAACTCGGAATAGCAGGTATTTACCACAACTGGTAAAGACCTCACTCCCGGTAAAGATATTTACTGGGTCATCTAAAGTGTGGAATGTACTCTGCTATAACTCTAAATTTGCTATCGCACAAAATGGATGGATCTAACATTGTGAAATCTGATTCTACCCTTGAACTGTGGAAATAGTGTTGCTGCCTCTCCCTTGAGTTAACTTTGAAACACTTCTAATGAGAATGAAGTTGGTGCCAATCTCTTCTGGCCTTCTAGAACTCTGCTACCTAAGCTTTGGTCAGAGTTATTCCAAGTTCAAAAGTACTTTTTACCTTTGATTTTTTTTCTTTTTCCTCCACAGAGAAAATATATTTTGTGTGTGAAAACCTCTCTACCTACAGCCCTAATATGTTTGGGGTATCCAGTCACCATTCTCATCTCGGATAAAGATTTGCTCTTGATTTGAGTACATTTCAGGCTGTATCTAAAAGGCAAAATACTCATGAACATGTACGTCTGCAGCTGTTTAGTAACTCCTTAGGGCATTCCTGCCTTGAAATAGCCAATCTGGCCTAAGCACTGGCTTAGTCATATGTGCAAGTTTGTGTGATTAACAGTGTCTATTCATGGTTTCAGTATTTCAACTGTGAATTTACACTCCAAAAACTTGCCATTTGTACTCCTGACCTAAACATCGGTGGGCAAATGGGTTTGAAAACTGGATGTATGATGTTCAGATAGACATTTTAGCCATACATTTTACTAAGCATGACCTGTCCAAACTGAGCACCAGAGATGTGTAACAATTTGAGAAAGCATAAAGAGCCTTTGTAGTTCTCTTTACAGAGAACATCAATTGCAGAATGTCGTTGAAAGGCTTTAGACTATATTTTAGATTTCATGGGTGTAGATGCACACAATGAAAAATGCCTGAAGTTAAAAAAAGACTCAAATAAACATTACAATGTCTATGAAGCTATAAATGCTATTCTTGGATCTTTGCTTGCAAGAGCAACTTCTATGAAGATATAAAAGTATAACAGGACTGATGAAAAGGTTTCAAGCAGTCTGGTTATTTGTGCCATTTTTCACAGAAAGGATAGTCTATTATTATATGGTTTGCAGGAAAAACAGATGTTTATAAATGATGAGTATGTCACAATAAAAGAAAGCAAGGTGTCACAGTTAGGAAAGAATTGAAGAATGTAATTTATTTTTTCACCAAATATGTGCTAGAGATGTTGTATAATGAAGTTTATGAATTAACTTGCACTAGAAAAATAAAAATAAAGATGGGAAAAAACAGTGTTCAAGAATGCTTAGACACAGAGTAGAAAAGGGAACTGTTGTTTAACTGCCACTACCCTGCATTTGTAAGAAATGGCTACATTTGTGTGATTCTGGAGAAAAATGTACTTATGAAAAATTGTGAATAACATTTCTCTAATAAATGTGCCCTCAATGTTTTCCTGTTGCATTGACAGAATGTTGAATCCATCCTGGTGAATGCCCTTCATGTAAAACAAATAACAACCCTGTAGTCCTTCCTCCCCACAATAAAATAAGTCACTTGTTTCAGTATTACATTGAGAGACAACCCATGCTCCCCCTTTTGTTACCTCCATTTCTACCCTCCCTTTTTTTGTGATGCAACCCCCCAGGCCCATTGCGTCTTTTATCTCCCTTTTCTTCACCTTAGTCAGAGGAAGTCCTCTATGCCTCCTATTACTTCGTCCTTGCCTACCACCTTTTGTCATGTTTGGATAAGGGGAGACCTCCTCACACTACAATCCTCTTTTCTCTCCTCCTCTCTTTATCTCTCTTACTGTACACAAGTCTGCTCCTCCCAGAGTACTTTGTTGGAGCCGCTGATTCGTTTTAGTGGGAATTGGTCATCTTAAAAAAATTCCTGATTTTCTTGGCTCCATGCAAAATAAAATGTGGTTCTTATCTGCCTTTTCAGTCTCTAACGACACGTTTTCCAAGGTCTAGGCTTTTGTATGTGAGGCAGGCTTGTTCAGGTAATGCAGCAGTACAGTTCCATGGCTCAAGTGTGGTGGAAATAGAGGAATGTATGCAGTGGTATTTTCTCGACTTGTATAATGCTTTGACACAGCACCAAGCAGCGTACTCCCCAGCCCCAGATTTTCCTACAACTCTTGCCAGGGGATCATCCTGCAGATGCCCTAGATCACCCCGCCCTTAATATCCCTCCAGACAGTCTGGACATGTGCTGCTGTCTGATCC
This sequence comes from Triturus cristatus, assembly GCF_964204655.1. Lineage (NCBI taxonomy): Eukaryota > Metazoa > Chordata > Amphibia > Caudata > Salamandridae > Triturus > Triturus cristatus. The sequence goes on along the minus strand of NC_140595.1, from coordinate 774,352,967 downwards.
AGGTGCCTGGAAATGTTGGCAGGCCCCGGACTGCTGATTTTGAAGGCCTTGAGTATAGGGACAGTAAACTGCTCAGGACCAGAGATAGTCGTGTACAGTCTTAGCAGAGACCTGGCACTGTGATCTCAGAGTATTGTGCCAAGTCTTCTTTGTCCCACATCATCAGATCAGACTGGGAACCCTCGGACTGGGAACCCCTGCAAACGCCCTGTATTATACACCCGCTACATCATCGATATCTCTGATATTCATCAACAATGCAATCTGTCATTAGCATTTCCACACCTTATCACAGACTGAACCCAACAGAATCAAAGTATCTTTGCACTTCAACATGAAGTTGTGTCCCATTCGAGTAAGACTACTATCTATGATGAGTGGGTGAGATGATGGAAATAGCCTTAGGCAAATAGGGAGGGTCAGTAACTAGGTTTCAGTCTTTCACTTTGTGTGTAGAGTCTAAATTCACAACTCATTGATAGCCCCCTCCCCATAACTCTCATCAAACTTTGATTCACTGTGAAAATCCTGTAACAGACCCCTAATATTCCCCTGTAAACGTCCTGTATTACATCATTGTAATCTCTGATATCTCAACATTGGACTTTTCGTAGATTCCGAAGCATTATTATTTCATATCATCAGACTGGGAACCCTCAGTCTGCAAAAGTAACCTAGTAGTGCCCATCCAACCGAAAAACACATTAAACAATCAGACATATATAGTACATTAACCTCATTGAGTGACCCAGAACATCGGTAAATCAGGTGAATGGGCCCCAATCCCCAAAGTGACTGAGCTGCTCACATTGTCTACAGCAGTCAAGCTGACATTTTCTAACGCTGTGAAGGTGACTGAAAGGGAACTCTCAGAGCTCTATTCTCTGAACAATTGTTTCTTTGGATTTTTATGTATAGTTGTTCCTTGGGCATCCTCTCATCTCAACTACCAGGAAGGTAAGCAGACTTTTTTCTGCCTTTTCTTTGGTTTTGGCTGAGTCTGTCTTTGGAATCCTTTAAATGCCTAACATTATTATCAACTATGAAGCCTTTGTTGATAGGATTGACTTTGGTTTCGAACGATGCAGTTTGGGTCGACGAGATTGATTTTGTCATCAATGGAGTGATTTTCGTCAAAATGTTGAGGAGTTAGCCTGCACCTCCTAGAGCTGGGAGATTCAGCTCTCTCATGCCTTGCTCAATAGTACTCCCTGTCCAGCCCAGGCTTTCTACTTTGCTTATGAGAGCAGCTAGGATAGAAAATGTCTCTACCACACATTATTCTTCATTAGGTGCAACAACATTGGACGGTAGAGGTGGAATAGAAGGATTATACAACTTTGGAACTTGGACAAACTGCTAAGAAGGAGTCTGAGCCCTTTGTGGCAAACTTGGATGCACAAGAGGAACTGGCTGAACAATATCCTGAGTTGATGAGATAGTGTCTGCTCAAGCTGAAGGCAAAGGGGAAGGCTGTCTTAGTTTATTCCAAGTACCTGAAGATGGCAACAGCTGGAAAGGAGACACTCTAGAAGACAGAGAGCCCCTGTGCAAAATGCTTCTCAGTATCGAGTGGAACCATGACATGACCCAGAGTAGTTCTAAACTTTCACTGTAAAGCAATGCCAGTGCCTCACTGTCAAATGCTGTGACATCAAAGATGTTCCGATGAGCTCACTGCCTAGCCCACTTCAAAGTGGACTGGACTGCTGGTGACTTCTAAATGCTCCCCATGCACTGCCTGATGTGGCAGAAGCAATATCCTGGGAGGGAGAACATGTGGAACCTGGACACCTCCCCCACGAGGCCGATAGTGAAGCTTACGGTGGTGAATGTCACCTTTCATAGCCATAACACTTTTTATGTCCCTCAGCATCCTGTATGACATTTTCAGTCCTTGATTGAGGTAAAGTGAAGGAAACGTGGTCATCATTCCCGGTCAATTTTATTGCCATTTCTGGTTTATAGGTTTCAAAACATACATTGCACTATATGTAAAGTGATAGATATATCGCAGTGTGTACACAATCAACATAATCAGTATGAAGTGACGGAGCTAGATATTTAACTATTTGCAGAGCCAGAACCTTAAGCAGAACAGGCGTAATTTTGGCAGCCTCTCATATTTCTAAATGTGTGTGGATGTAAAACAGTAAACAAACAATCCAAATTGATGAAAAGAAGACAAAAAAGGAGACAATAGCAGGGAGCAATATTGACAAGCCTGGTAAACGTGCCTCTATGGAGGGGAAGAGTGGGAGTGCAAACAAGGATGCCATTCGATGTGTCGAGTCCAATTGCCTCCATCACCAGCCGGTATTGTGCGACTAGAGCTCAGTAAGGTGCACATAAAAAGCTATTAATGTATGTGAAGGACTGAGGAAGGAGGAGCAATGGGGCAGGGGAGGAGCTACAGCTGCACGGTGATCATAAGTTACAACCTTGTAGGGAAAAACCAAGGTATACTCAATCCCATTCATTTAGGGTGGGTGGGTCTAGTGCCATTTGTGGCGTATTTCTGAAAAGAGTAGATCAGCTTGTCCCATAATGCTGCAATGGGGCGCTTATGAGGTCCCCTGTCCTTCACCTGTGCAGAGACAATGATTCAACGCCAACCCACTGAAGGACTGTTGTGCACCGGTGGAACATATTTACTGATGAAGAGGATTTCCATTTCATAGTAACAGAATGTCTGGCCAATAAGAGAGCAAGGTCTTTAAACAGACTCACAACCTTGCCTATTTTGGAATGCCTATATAAGCCCAGTAGACAGCTTTAAGGGGCAATTACACTCTGGCGTCCTGTTACAGAGCTAAAAATAGTGCATATTTCACACCATTAAGAGGACACAACGGTACAGTTCCAAAACATATGCTTTATGTCTGCATTGGGGGAAAAGCAGTGGGCAATTGGCAGAGGCAGTAGTGTCAATTTTTCGGATGTGTGCAGACGTCAAGTATAGCCAGTGTAGGATATTGAACTGGATTTAATGAAATCTGGTATTCTATGAAATCTGATGCAGGTGGGAAATCACATTTTCCCATTCCTTCTGAGTGAAGGGACGACCTATGTCAGTATTCCACTTAGTGCGGAGGTCTGATAGAGAATTTACAGTGCTCTACGGGATCGCCTTAACAATCCTAGGAATCAGTCTACAGCCGGATCCAATTGTGAATAGCATTTGGAGGACAGCTCAGTGTCAGTGATATCCCATGTGGGGTTGAGTGCTGTTAATAAATGCCATTGTGTCAAGAATTGGCCTACGGGTAAAGCATATTGTTCAGTCACTGTGTCAAAGGCAAAGCTCCATTCTGAATCAGGTCTCCCATGCAACTAATCCCAGCCTTCTCCAACTTCTCAGCAAGCCCAGATGCCGAGTCCTCAGCAAAACATCAGGGGTATCTCTGGTGCATACAGCACTTAATCTGAGGTTTTGTTTATGGATCTGTGATAACTGGAGAGCGCTATATGTACCCATCTGTTCATGGACTCTGTAAAAAGGGGCTCTAGGGAGAAAAGTCCTGCAGGCAACGTCCAATGTTATCTGTCTACTAAGGACCCCTCTTCATGTAAGTACCGCCCAGCCAACCATAGGGCAAGCCACTGCAGTTGAGTTGCAAGACAGTAGAGTTTAAAATGTGGGGCACACTGGCCTCCTTGATCTGTGGGGAGCTTGAGCTTAGCCAGCGCAATCCTGCATCTCCGGTGTTCCTGTTCAAGTCTCTGATCAAAGCTTCTAATGTACAGACAATACTCCTGGGTACTCAGGGTGGTAGGTTGCAAAACTTAAAAAAAAATCTTGGCAGCAATACTATCTTAGCAGGGGTAACTTTGCCTTGACTGTCAGGGGCTAGGAACCCCAAAATGATATTTGAGCTCTAATGTGGAAGATTATTCGTATCTGATTACCATCTAAGAGATCTTTATTAGTGTGATAAATGTTAATTCCCAGATAGCAGAATGTTAAACTTCCCGACAATGTGTGCAGGGCAATTTGGATTGAATAGAAACAGGCAAGATTTTGCCCAAATGACCTTGAGGCCAAAGGCCACTTTAATGGCATCATGCACCGCCATTATCGCTCATACTCCCCTATGAATGTCCTTGAGGTACATCAAGATATCATTAGCATATAGTGACCTCATATGAGTTTCTCCAACAACGGGATCCCTCAGTCACAGCCCAGTTGGGGAAGTCGGAGGGCCAAGGGCTAAACCGCTAATGCAAAAAGCAGGGACAAGAGTGGGCACCCATTCCTAGTGCCTCTTTTTGGAGAGTCTGATATGAGCTGTCCAGTTATCACCCTAATTAAGGGCTGTATGTATAGTAGTTTAATTAGTCTGGTCATCCTGCGGCCCAGTCCCACATCCTGTAGCACTGTGAACATATAGTCCCAATCGAGCATGTCAAATGCCTTTTACAAGTCAAACTCAAGGTACGTAGCGAAGGGCAACTTATGCCATATCTCCTCCAACAGCTTATGGAAATGGCGGGTATTAAAGGAAGTCAAACTACCAGGGATGAAGCCATTTTGGTCGAGATGGACCAGATTGGGAATCACTGATTGCCGTCTGGTCACTAGCATTTTGCTCAATATATTATAATCATTGTTAAGAGTGGCTAAAGGCTTACAGGAGGAAACATCCAGGTGGTCTCGATCCGGTTTGGGGAGGGACGGGAGGGAGACCAGGGAGACCAGGAAGACCTCGTACATGGAAGGAGTCAGTGTGCTCATTTGAAGTGCTGAGTTGTAGAATTCAGTCAGCCTCAGGATCAGGAGAGTAATACATGTGTTATAAAACTCAATCAGAAGGCCATGAAGGCTCCAAACATTTGCCGGTGGAAACCATTTTTAAAGGGCTAATTACTTAGATAATGGTGTCTGCAGTCTGGGGAGTGATCATCCGTGGGTAATGAGCAGGTACTTATTAGAGAGCAACTTGAATCTTTGGACAGGGGAGCAGAGTCAGAATCTTCAAGGATGATGCCTGCTTCCGATTCTCTGAACTGTGCAGTAACTCACAATACGGAGTTTCTTACCCTCTATGACTGAGCCAGGAAGACAGCACTGGAGGAGCCCAACCGAGATGTGGCACAACGGAGGGCCAAGTGGCTTAGGTGAGAATTCACGTACAGAGGGCAGAGGGGGCAGGGAGCAACCGGACCCCAGATCATATCCCTGTTGTTCTAGCCAGTCCCATGCATCCTCAGGCCTTGTGAAAACATACGATCGCTGGTTCGATATAATCTTCAACTTGGCTGGGAACAGCAAGGAGCATTTAAGTCCTAACTCTCTGATTTTTCACTCGACTTTGAGGTTGGAAGTGTGGCATATGTGCACTGCAAAGGTGTAGTCCAGGAAGTTAATAATTTGTGACACTTCCACAGTAATCTGCCCAGCTTGTCTGGCCGCACTGAGAATGCTTCCTTATCAAAGTAATTTAGTATTCTGGGGACTACTGGACGAGGTGGAACCCGGTGCAACAGGTACTAAGTAGGCCCACTCCACTGTGAAGTGGGGAGAGAGGCTGTTTGGTGCCAAATGTTTAGTCAGTCAGGACTCAATATAGGCAGTGGGATAAGACCCCTCAGTCCCCCCAGGTAAACCAATAATGCGGATGTTGTTGCTTCGGGAGTGTACCTCCGCATCCTCCACTCTGTTCTCCAGTATCTCTGGATCCTGTCCACAAGGTCAGTCAGTTGCTTGTGATAGTCTAATGCTTGTGGTATGAGTTCTTGGAGTGGTACTTCATTTTTTTTTACTCGCTCCGACAATTTGCGTTGGTCATCTTGAAGGAGGCTGACCTCAACTGCACTGTATCGATCTTGCACTCTAGGCCTGACATAGTGTTAGCTAGAGCTTGTAGGATCTGATCAAGTTTCTCCACAGATGGCTGGGGGGCTGCACAGGGGGGAGCTGATGGATTTATATTCAGACTGTTCTTGGCATATGTTGACATATGTATGCGCGGGTCGCATTCCCGTTTCAGAGTTTCCCCATTCTAGATGGACATTGCGACTTCAGCAGTACAATGAAAGATCTCCGAAGCTCCCCAAACCACAACAAGTTCTCTATACCAACGATGATGTCTGTGGTATTGAGGCCAATCCAAAAGACCCACCTTATTTCCTAAATTTCAGGAAGTAGGGGAGGCACAAGCAGTTTTAACTCAACTCACTACAAAGAGGCATATGAGATATCTCTCTCTCTCTCTCTCTCTCTCTCTCTCTCTCTCTCTCTGTCTTTCCCTCTCTCCTTCAGTGCAGTACACACAGGAGCATAGCCCAGAAGCAAATACTCTAAAGCAAAGGGGGAATGGGACAGAAAGCTGTCCCTGATGGGGCAGGATGAAGTAGCTCACTTCACCTCGCCACCAGGGGCATCAAGAGGCACCCGCCGCAGTGCAGGGGTAGAGCACCCCTGCCTCAGGAATGGGCTGCAAGGTCCAGAGGATGGGGCTGTAGTACCAGTCCAAGGCCACGAGTATCCGGTGAGCACAGAAAAGAGATCTGCACAGCTCCAGCCACACATGGCATGCGAGCCACCCCAACCCACTCAGGCAAACAAGGACATGCCCAGGCCACTCAGGCCACAGGCAGACCAGAGTCGGAGTCAGCACCTCTAAAGAGAGCCCCTATATTGGAGAGGCACGTGGCACCTACTGTGAACATGAGGGACCATCCTCAGCCCCCGAGGAAGGTTCACAAGCTCTGAAGATCAGGGCCGTGGCCTCAAACCAAAGGCCATGATGATCTGGTGAGCAGTCCTCAGCAATAAATTGAGTCAGGCAGCTTCCTTGAAGCACAGTCCACAAACCGTGAGTGGTCCGTCTCCTTCACAGGACAGCAGGTATAGCCTCAGATGGGTCAAGCTCCAATATGCGCCGGCTTTACTGTGGACTATTGGGGGGAGTCGGCATAGCCAGTCGGAAGATCCTCTACAATGCGTCCACCATGTTGCAGCACCTACCCATGCCTCTCCAATCCCTGACATCTTACCTCCACAAGTTTGATAATAATAAAACTGAGCCAGGGTGGTGACATCAGAGTAGGGTGATGGAAAATGTCTCAAGAAAAAAAGTGAGGAAACACTATAGAAAAAAGGTTAAAAACCGCTCAAAGGGGTTGCAGGAGTACTGAAACCTCCAGAAACTGGTCCTCACAGCCAAAGATAGCTTTATACAAACCAGAGTTGCGTCCAAGATTTTCCTCACAAAATATACAAAAATTGACAACTTTTCAAGCCGCCTGGTATGAAGAGATAATGTACAATTGAACATTTTACTGTAAATGTGAAGGAATTGAATGCAGTATAAAAATGTCATTAATATCCTCATATTGATTTGTGGGAACAGTGCAGGTGCACCAAACAGAATCTAGTATGGGTGATGAGTGGCCTCAATAGAATTTTAAAAAGCTGCAATCTCTCTAATAAAATTTAAAAAATATATATGTTTGCGAACTAAATAAAATGGGTCATTATTTGTATATTTGTTTGATTAATTGTTTTTTCTGTATTTTTTGTGTATTATTTTGTGGTTCAAGCCAGCGACAATGCTTAGGCAGGGGTCCCTGGCTTACAGTAATGACTCAATGGGGGGGTCCCCGGTTTCCAATAATGATTCAGTGGGGGTCCCCAGGTTCCAGTAATGATTAAGCAGGGGTCCCCAGCAGCCAAACGTTTGAGAACCACTAGTGTAGAGGATTGTCTGATATCATGTGGTTGCATCTCAGGTCCAATTGTACACTTGATAGGTGCCTAGAAAGGCACCCACCTCGGGAGGCCACAAAACCAGATATGGCGGAGGTACTGAAACAAATTTCTATTGAAAATGGAGTTGATGAATATCTGACTGTTCCACAACTCGTTGGGGAAACAATACTCCTTCCCACAGAACCCATGGCAGACTCAACTATATTTTAACAACACAGACTTGCTTGAGATGGGAGGGGTCGTGCAGTCTCATATTTAACTAGATTCCTCTCTGACCACTCCCTAGTGGGGGTCCCACTGAAACAGTCATGAGCGAACACCAGGATTACCCTATGGAGACTGAAACTGAAGACACTGTTAGATCACCAATTTGTGTCCCATATGTAGGACTTAACTGCAAAGGAAGGGTTATAAGTCCACCTGTCTTTTTGCCTGGTTATTAAAAGAGGAAAATCTCCATACCCATTCCTTACGGCTATAACAAGGAGGAGCAGACATTACTTCAAAGGAAGAGATCAATGACAAATGCAAAAAGCATTTACAACAGTGCTTCATAAACTTTTTTAAACTATTACTCAATTTGTACGCCGTAAAATGTTTTGTGACCCACCTAGCTTTAATGGATATGAGGCAGGCACATTTTTAATGTAACTAAAGCATTGCATGCCATTTACAGACATCACAATTTTCATTGAAATGGCTACTAAATTTTCTCAGACAGAGTTTTACTGATAAAACTACACTGCACACAAATGAAAACATGTGAAAATTGTATTTCAGTGAATATTTATCATGTGTCCACCAAAGTCAAGGGTCCTGGTTTGTTTTAATCATATTAATATCTTTGTTTCCATAACACTTCAGAATCACAAAAATGTGCTTACTTTTTGGCTCTTCTACCTGATGAATGAGTATAGTTTATTTACAGGTATTTACATTTTGTCGTGTGTTATGTAAAAATGACATCCTACATCCTTTCCATTCACACTCACTGTACCCCATCAAGATGGTCACATAATTCACTTTACCTTTCTTTTTCTGTCTGCATAGTGAGACGTTTGTAATCACCAACCTCCATATTAAAAATTAACTGTAATTTATCAGAAGGCAAGCAAGACATATGATCTCTATCTTAGATGCACAGTAAATGTGACAAGACTAAAGAAGAATTTAAAGGTATCTTTATTTATTTCGAAACCCACCAAAATTCAGTTCACCACCCACAATGGGAAACACTGACTTAGAAGCTATTAACACACACATGCAGAACACACTCATACCATACAGGATAAGCAGAAATGTATTACTAACTTGAGAATGTCATCCTTGTCCCAAGAGCCAAGGAATGAATTTGAGGATCCACTAATGATAGAATAGTTTAAAGCAGCTCTGAAGGCATAAAAAAACCTAAAACCACTGGGTGCGGATGGGTTGCGCTTACTCCTATACCAAATGATATTGGATGCAGGGGTAAGGAAGTTTATGTTGGTATTCCTTTAAGCAAAAGAAGCAGTGGTCCTGTCCCAATCCATGCAGCAGGAAGTAATAACTTTAACCCTAAAGGGAGTTAGGGACCTGAACCTTCTGACCAGACATAGCCCCTTGTCAATGCTTAATGCAGATGTGAAGGTTTCTAATAAAACCTGGATGCAGTCTGCTTAGCGTAGGAAAGTAGGATCTGCTTTCATGGTTACCCCCATTTTTTGATGGTGTTATTCTGTTGTCTGACTAGTTTGACTGGGATCCTGCTAATAAGGACCCCAGACACTGTGCTCTATCCCTAAATTTGACTATGGTACCTTCCCAATTGGCTACTGGTGTACCCTTCTAAGTCTCTAGCATATGGTACTAAGGTACCCAGGGCATAGGTATACCAGGGGTCTCCCATGGGCTGCAGCATGTATTAGGCCACTCATAAGAGACCACTCAAACTGTGACTAAAGGCCTGCCATTGCAGTATGTGTGAGCTGGTGCTAGCACCACTCACAACAGATATAAGTTAGCTTATAGCTGAGGTCACTGCACTTAAAACGTATAAGTCACCACTAAGGCAGGGTGCCAGGTTATAAGTGTAAGGGTGCACTGCATGAGCAGGACACCCGTTCAAACCCCGGAGGCGATTCTCCTGGCTTTGTAAGGGCGGTCAGCCATTTAATACATATAGTGGACATCAAGTCAATAACGAGATGTCTAACTATATTCTGGCTGCACCGAAACCGATTATGTTTGGTATCAAACATGTTGGAATCCTACCCCAACACGGATTCAAGTGATGAATGTAGGATCCCATGTACTGTATTGCCAGTACCAGACTTCCAGGGTCTAACAGCAACATAGTGTTGCTGCCACCACAGACACTTTTCTGCCCTACACCTGCTGAGCTGAGCTTGCGCAGGAGAAAGGCATTTATTCGTGGAACTGTCAAAATATTAATCTAGGGGTCATAGGACCATAAAACACCTGGTGACCCCCCCACCTAGTTTAATGTTTTAATATCCCTGACAGTTCCTAGTTTAATATTTTAATATCCCTGACGGTTCCACGAATAAAGGCATACTGGGATCTGTCTGCGGATTTTTAATCTTTAATACCCCCAGGCCATATCTTTTCAAGAGCTCCCTGGAATACGGTCAAGCCCACCCTGACTTTTAGGAGTCAGGGTGACCCGATGATGAGGCATGACTCTACTTGAGTGTGTGAGGGTAATATAAACAAAAGGAATGATTTCCTTCACTTCACTTGAAAAGAGAATCTTCAAAGGATTCATCACCGTAGAAAACAGGAGCGGTGCTCCGGATCTCTATGCGGCTCTGTCACTTCCAGTGTGGAATGAGGCCAACGCGAAGCTGGGTGAAGGAACTTAGCGGCGTGAAGTAGCACTGCGTGAAAACTTTAGGATTCGGGCTAGCGGCTGGGAAGTATTCTAGTAGCAGGAGCAGCAGTATCTATCAGAATCTACATATAATAATCAGGGAAATGTTACAATAGGGAAATGCAATTAAAAGTATGATGATATCAGGTAGGTACGTGATTGAATATTTAAAATCCATTTCACAAGAATATTTTAAGGAATTAGATCCAGGACATTAAGCTCTATCTGTAACTACGTGACTACAAAAACACTAATCTTTTAAAACACTGAGGCACTTTTTTTTGGTAAAATCTTTTTATTGACATTTTTTAAATTCGCCCAATACATCCATTTTGTTTAACCCCTTCGCTGCGGCGGGAATTCCGCCGCAGTGCTGGGGAGTGCGGGGGGGCATCGCGGTGGCACTGTGCTCATGACGGAGCCACTCCGTCATGAGCCACGGTTGAGCTGTGCTCATGACGGAGCGGTTCCGTCATGACTCCGCCCAGTTGCGTAGTCCCCCCGCACAGGCGGGGAAACAGCGCCGCGTAGGCGGAGTGGCCGCCAACGGTCGTGGCATGACGGAACTGCTCCGTCATGAGCACACGGCAACCGTGGCTCATGACGGAGCGGTTCCGTCATGAGCGGGGAAGGGGTTAATTGTAGAGTACACAATATGCAGGTTTACATCGTAACACTTGGTACACTGTTACATCCGTAGTGAGATATATTTTAAATTACCTAAACACTTTAGTTGTTGTGAGAGTACAGTCCACTTCAAGACATGACTACTTGATACAGATCCTGCGGTGTGTGTCGAAACCTTAGTTTGTATCTGTTGTGCTGGTGTTGTGGCCTAACATTTGTTGTCTTTTATGGTGTAGAACTAAACTCTTCAATGGGGGTAACTATAACTGGGATACACTGCATCCTGAAAATGCAAGGTTCAATAAGGGCCAAGTAGCTGAGTCGCTCTGAGTAAGTGGCACTTACCAATGTTTTATGTTCATTAATATTCTTCACATACCTGAGTTCCATTCTTACCTTTCTCGCAATGCTGGGTTTCTCAGGGCTGCAATGAGGGGCATTGTCCTTTTAAACTGATCTATCCTGTTCTTTGAAGTCTCCACTACTTCCCAGTTCTTTTCCTTTAAATAGAAAATGTAAACAGATTAGGACCAACAATGAACTACAAAGATTTTAGTTCCGAAATATGGCAACATAGGCTAACTAACAAAAAAGGGCTATTTCCCTGTAACATTAGATCTTCTTTACATATAGGAAGCTTTGACATTATGGAACAGGTATCACTCCACTTAAAAAGAAAGATTGTGCTCGGAGTTCAGACAACGGAAGTGGTGCCAGGTACTTTGTTGGAAAAGCTTGCTGCTCTTCCACATTTCAACTGTTCATTACCTGTGCCTGCACCTCCAATCACATTAAGGAGGCCCTTATTTGGTGCAGAAAAGAGGTCGGCCAGGTTCAGGTGGCAGTACAGGAGAGGCTATTAAGCACACTGGAAACAGGGACAGCCCATTCATATATTGCTTATTTTGAATGTTCCTCACAGGCGGAGTTATTCTCCAGTCACCATAGCACTGTGTTTTCCTGCTTGCTTGTGTTTTTGTTCTGCTCCTAGTATATGTCCCTACCCTGACAGATTGGTAGATGATCTCCCAAAGCTACTAGCCACAACAAAGCAATGTAACACGAAAAAGCAAACTCTGCTGATTTATCTTGACCCCTTGTATATTCCTCTTGTCTTGCTGTCCTTTTGAACATTGGACTCTGATATGGGATGGTTCTTGTGACCTTTGCTGACACCATACAATTTTTTTTGGGGGGGTGGGTTCTTCCTGGAGAATGCAAATCTAAGGCTAGGGGTTTGTTATGGCAGCAAAGTCAGATGATAGAGGCACCGAGCCTCAGAAGAAGGATTATTTACCTGTAACTACAGTTTTTCATTCAGTATTGGCATCTTTCACAGATTAAGAGCTTGAATTATTCCCTGACATCAGGCTGCAAACCCTTGGTGCACTGATGTCATCAAAGTGAAAGTGAATGCAGCCCAAGCCTTTCAGCTCCTTTCACTTCTATTGGTGTTCGGGGCATACCTCAGCCCCCCCAACAATTATTTTGAAAGGCTAGGTATCTTTGGAGAGGAATAAAACTCCCCTTTGGAAATGTATCATAAACCCTAACTATCCTTGCTTGGTAAGCGTCACAGGAGGGAATCCCAAAGCAAAGATCCACCTACTAGACATCAGGGAAGGAAGAGTTTCCCGCAAGGCAAGGGCAAGTGCCCTTCACCATAGAAAATAAGCCATTTAGTCTGTCTGCCTCCCTGTTGAGCAACCGTGTTCTACTCCCAAACTGCCCCTACAGGGTAAAGAAATCTGAAAAGCATCAGGGTCTAAAAAAAATAAAAAGTAGAGGTAGTCAACCCTGGCAGTGGGCTGTGCCCCCATCTCCTGGATACCTACAGACTTTCTGACTCGCACCCCCGGATGAAATGAAGGCTTTACCCTCAATCTGCCCCTTCCAGGGGGGTGATTCGGAGGGGTCAGAAAGCCTTCTGTACAGCATATAATAATTTCTTATTTTTAAAAA